>NC_133984.1:5005000-7505000 GCF_047716275.1 Strix uralensis
GGAAAATGCCTCCCTGATGTCCAAAGGAGAACAAAACAAACTCTCAGTGTATAGTCATAGCAGTGAGGAAGTGAAAGTGGTTTGTTTTTTTCATTGACTTTTGATCAAGACGGCTACTTAAATTAAAACTGTACTAGATTTATTACCTTTTCTATCGTGTCTAATACTCACAATGTGATTTCAGTATTGACAATTTCTCTTTAGTGTCAACAGAGTATTCTTCACAAAATGATTGGCAAACATGTTCAAAAAGGGTCCAGAGCGATGCAAATGCATTTGATGTGGGCATCTGTGTTATTTTGCCATCACTGGAAAACTAACAGTGCTACAGCTCCTGACTGTTTGATCACTCTACCGGATACCATGAAGCGTAATTGATAAATGTCAGATCTGCTTTGTACATGAAGAGTTTTTACTGTGAAACATTGCTCTTTGAGCTCAGGACAAGAGTTAATTAAAAAGTTGGTACCAAAGATAACATCCTCAGCAGGCAACATCTATTGATCTCTTCAACAGCGTAAGAGAGAGAGACTGATAGAGATTACAAAATGTTCACATAGAACAAGGCTGATTGCCACAACTTTTCCCCATCTTACCCACTCAAGATTGGATACTACAAAATATTGAAAGTATAAAGAGTAGCATATCATCAAGAAACAATACCAAGCCAACACCGCTCTTTCTCCATGTTCTACTATCCCTTTTCAAATTATACATAAAAATCTCAATTTCTTTAACATGTTTATGTTCCACTTTCCTCCTATGGCTATTAATTGCATTTAGAGATTGTAAATTTATTAAAGGCTTTCACTGCACTGTGCAGCCTTATACTTCTTCCCACAGTTAATACTTGGAGTTCTGATACATTATTGCATACATTAGCTTTTCTTTACTTTCTTATCCTATTCTACTGTTTAGTATGGATCTGAAAAAAGATAAGTAGACATAATAGCAAATTCTTCTGTAGACTGTGCTATTTTATTTTCAGGAACAATTTCTTGGCATTCTTCTGCTTGTGAATATTTTCTGTAAAATTCAGAGTGGATGGGTTGCTCACCCAACAGCTATGTTATTTAATTAGGGAACATCTTAGAGGTATGAGAAAGCACTTATATAAAGAACTTCTTTTTTTGCACTTCTTAAAAACAAAAGTTAGATGTTGGTATCACTGTTTCTATGATTAAAATTCAAAAGAGCTGCAGAACTACTCCAGTGGAGCTTCCAAAATAATGGGTCGTGTGATTAAGATTGATCTCTACATTTTTAAATTCTTTTTAAAATCTTGCATGTTGTTCTAAATGAAAAATCTACTCTTATCATGTGGTCTGTTACTGAATTCACTGCTGCTTTATTACGCTTCAGAATATCCAGGGCTACCGGCTAGTACATCGCATGCACCTGCATCATGGGCTGTCAGTCTTGGCTTTCCTCTCTCAGTTCAGTCAAAGGCTCTGTTCACTCCTGTTGAAACACAGGGGTCTGGTCCCACTGAACAACCCAAGGTTCAAAGACAATGCCATGTACATATTCTTTTAAATACCTTTAATCACACACTGCCAGCTTATTCTGTGCCCTCAGACTCTTTAATAAAGCTCAATTTGAGAGCAGTCTTAGACCTTAGCTTTCAGATATTTTCTAATTTCATTTTATTATTATTATCCAGTTATAAGCCACACATGCTAAGAGGATGTAAGGAACACGGTTATTAGGTCTCTCAATTAAGACTGGCAAAGAAAGTCCTAGAGAAGGTCATTTCCTATGTGTGTTTGAATTTCCAGGGAGTTATAATGAATGCTTTTACTTTCTGGGTCAAGGAAGTAACAGTTGATGTTACTTGAATGAGGTGGATCACGGTTCAAAAAAAAAATCTTTCTTCAGGGAGAGCAGAGAGTGCTTTCTGTTACAGTTTTGTTATTCTCTTCTGTTTTAAAGACATGCTGTTGATATCTTTTCAAAAATATGATAAAACCTTCCATTTGTGAGACCTTGTTTTCTGTCCTGGCCCTTCTGGTATGACCAGTGTGGTGATCTATTCTCTTCTCCAGTCAAAAAATGCTGCGAAAAGCCTATCTTTTTATAGCATATTGTAATTATTTTACATGGCAGGATCTTGGAGCAACACCATTACAGCTTAGTACTTATATTAATCTAAATTAAATTAGCTATTGAGCCTTCCAGCTGGAAATCCCTTATTATCAGTGACTTCCTGTTGGAATTATGGCGTAATTCAGAAGAAAAACCAATCCAGAGCCCAGAGCATTAAGCTTGTTGGGTATATCAAGGCCATGTCAGAATGGGGAAGAAGTGATCAGCCATGAACAACATGGCTAGAGGATAAAACGCAGACAAATTGATCTTTCTTATAACTTAGTCATTGCATATTCATGGAATCAGGGGACAAGGGATCAGCATTTTTTAGGATCAAGCTGACTTAACTTTTTTTCATGAGTTACTTCAAACTGAATAAAAATTCAAAGATACAAACCATCATATATATAAAGAAAAGGAAATGGCCTGATTGCTGCATTAAAGGTAAGTAGACAAACACATTTTTAGAACATTCAAAATATTGAAGGGTCTTATGGTTTTCAGACAGGGTAGAGTAAATCTTGCAAGGTATGTGAAGAGACAAGCTGGCAAAGCAGATAAAAGGGTTGCTTGGATAACAGCAGAGGATTACAGAAACTTTGTTGGGTGCAGTGTTTGCCTAGTTATGGCCTGAAAAACTTGGCTATCTTTTTCTAAAAATATATTATTCCAATATATTTTCTGCAAATATATTATTCAAAAAGAAAAACTATATCAGAGTTTGTCTCATATTTTTTGTTATCTATTGTTATTACTAAAATTTATAGTTAATTGATTTCAAAGGATTTTCACATTGATTGTGGGTTATAAGTCAACATGGTGATCTTTGCTACATGTTTTCTACATCCTCTCAGGCAACAGACTTTTTTCAGTGCTGAATCTCTTGGAAGAATTTCCACAAAATGTAATCTTCATGGAACATGTTAGGATTTTTCTAGTCCCCCTGTCAATGTTCTCAATTAGTGACCATAAATAATTCCATTTTTATTATCTTCCTCATGCATTTTTGAATTCCCTAAGGCTCTGGTTTGAGTTCTAAGCTTTTGTGTATTTACATGCATCCCAGGGGTGTTATTTTCCAACAACCTCGCTTCAGTTTTCGTTGTTATGCATATAATGTAAAAAAAATTTTTTTGGCATTTTCTCTGATCACTGAAAAGCTCTCTGTGCTCACACTTTGGCTTTAAAGCTCTGCCATCCAGCATATCTTTTTTTCCCCTTAAATACTGATAAGACTAAAACCATTTTTACCAGCTTTCCTCAGCTCATAAAGTCCATTTCCTTCTCTCCTATTTACATTCCTTATGATTTAATATCAACTTAAAGAGCACCTCCGCCTGTGAATGTTGGATTTTCTGGTTCCAGTTCACCTTTTACATGAGCAGATAAAATATATTGCATCGAACCATCTCAGCAACATCTTTAAATAACTGTCTGACACACATTTGAGGATGCTGTTGCCCTCATGTCTTTGCAAGATATAAAATTAAAGTCATTACTTTTACTGTCAAGTCTTAGTAGCAGAACAGATCCATAGATTACAACAGATCAGCTGCACATATTAGGCATACTGAAAATCCATTGATATGACTTTAGTATATGCTATCAATAATTCCATCAGCCCATGCCTTTGCTTTCAGTAATAGTTGGCTAGATACATGAAGAGGTCATGGGAATAGGTAATTTCTATTTGTCATAGAAATCCTATTTAATCATTTTACACCCTCATTAAAGGTGCAATCCAGCTTTGCCTACCAGAGATAATGTAAAACCATCAGAAATGTTAAACATGTTATCACTAGTAATATGCATAGCTTCATTTTTCATCTATTGACAAAACCAAATCTATCTACATAGATTCTGTGTCAAAACCTAGCCATAATCAATACATACGGCGCTTTTCATAAACAAAAGATGTACAGATATTTTTACGTATTAATTTCTAATACTAAAGGGCTAGATCCAGTGTTATGGAAAAAAAAAACAATCAAACAAAAAAAATAGCATAGTATTACTGACTTCAAATTCTAATACAAACTGAGAAACCAAGTATTAATATTTGTTTGCATAATATGCAGCTCTATTGTTAAGGAGGATACCAAGAAAAAACAAAACCAGGTACAAGCATACTGAAGCTGAAGATTATTTAACCTCAGTGGCTAGCTGAGGTAGCAACTATGTTGATTTCAAATAGCATGGTAATATTACCAATTAATTTATAACAGAAAAGAACACCTTCAGTTCTGTAAAACAGATAATCCAAAGAAAAATTGAAAGACATTATACAGAGCCATCTTCAGTTTCCTTATTTGCACTGCTACATTGGACACACCTTGATTTTACTTCTGCACTATGGCTGTAGTGAAAATGAGCTAAATGACGAGTTTTACTATGAAGAGAGATATGGTTGCGTATATCAGTGCCTTCTACACATGAAAGAAAAATATTTGTTACTTTTGGTACAAACGGCTCACTTCATAAAGCACAAAACCCCTTGATGCTGAACTGCAGAATCAATCTTTTGTCCTTTTCTCAGTAATTGTGCTGTAATCAGTTTGATATCTGACATACACATCTGACTCAGGGTGTTGCATAATAATCACTCATTTAACTTCCAGCAATGGAAAAATATTTTAATTCTGGACATAACCCATTTTTGTTTAATTGCTTTTCATATTTCCATAAAAAGTAATTTTTTGCCAATGAAATCTGCCAGGTTAAGACAGTAGAATATGAATGGCACTTCTAAAAGCGACATCCTCTTACATATGTGTACCTCATTGTTTTTATTGCAATAGGGAAAGGGAGCTAGATTCTGGTTAAGACATTTACAGAACTGTTAATTACACTCTAAAAGCAAAATTTTTATTATTTATGAACTGTGAGCCAGAAAGAACTTATTTGACTTTGGGTTTGTGAGACTGTCAATTAGAAACATTTTTTTTTCCTTTTCAGATTAGAAAATATCATCTGAAAATTACTGAGTTACCTTAGATTTGGAACACAATGACACAGTTTTTCAGAGTGATTCCTTTGTAGTATCATTTAAATTTATTCCTTTATCTAGGAAACAAGCTCAGCACTGTGTCCCTAAACCAGTACTACTTGTACTGTGAGCATACTTGAGCCTGTACACCCTCTCAGTTGTGAAATTCTGACCCGAGACAGGAATGTCATTCCAGCACTTACTGAGAAGATCAAAATATAAAGTTAGCTATCCTAACTCTATATAGATGTCAAAACAAGATACTGTAATTCACAAATCTAATTGTTTAGATAACCACCTTGCCAGCAAAAAGACCACAAGCTTACACAAGCAGGCCAAACTCTGAGGGGTGTAAAACAGAGCAACTCCTATACACACTGTGAAATTCTATACTTATTTTTCACCTGCTGAAACCCCTATTCAGCTTATAGAATCATCCACATGGATTAAAAGATTTTTTTTAAGACATGTTTTGTTTGAAAACATTGAAGTCATATTCTGGATGCAGACTACTGCTAAATCTTGGGTATATTTTCCTTACCTTACAAAGGAATTGCAATAATTGCCATTCAGAGAATGACATGGAAAATATAGCGCTTTCCTCATTCCCTCTATCTGTTGCACAATATCTTTATCTGTCTACCACTGATGATGTACTAATGATAAAATAAAAAGCTTAACACAATAAAAAAGAAGAGGTGCCTATTCTGAGCTGTGCATGGATTTGAAAAGAACACAAAAGAATAATACGCAAATGCATCTGTTATGGCAAATCCATTTCACAGAATAAAATTCTGTACCAGAAACTATTACAAGGGGTATTCAGAGATGCAATAACATTTTAAACACCAGGATACACCATAAAGTATTTCAGAGAAATTTAATCCAGCCATAATACATAACTGGATAAGAAAAGCTAACTGTGCATATATAATCAATAATGTGGTATGTGCCAGTTTAATAGGATATATAAAAGCTTTATATTCTCTTCCAAAATCTCACTTTAAAAAACCCTCAGCCACTCTTTTGCTAAGCTTACCAAAGTGATCATTAAACATTCTAAAGTTAGTAAGATGTTATATTTTACATAATGTAAAATAATTACTGAATTACTCTATTTTTCAGAACTTTCCCCCCACATAATTTGATTAAGCATTATTATAAAATGGATTTTGCAATTAAACTTACTGTAGCAAAGAAACAATTTGTAAAGGCTGACAAAAATATGCAAGCATTTTTCTTTTGCCCCTAAATTGCGTTCATTACACAGTTCTAGTTATCATCTAGGAGAAGTTCAAAACTGTCCACCTCTTAGTATGTATGATTACATGGCAAAGCTAAGTATTTAAATTTGTGTCTTACAGGACCTCTGCCCCAAAGAGGCACACCTACAGAGTTCTCCAGGAGCAAAAGTCAAGGTGGAAAGACTGCTAAGTTCCTCTGGAGCCTGGCAGTGCTACACCCCCAAGCTGTTACCTACTGAGATGAACTCCATCAGCAAATTGTGAGGCTCCATCCCTACAGGTCTGGGATGCAGGTTAAGCACTTCAAAGTCCATGAGATTCACAAGCCCCATTCCTAAGAGGAACAGCAGCTAACAGCTTCCTTGTCTTGAGGACTTCACTCCTGCCTGATAACTTCCTGGGAGATATGATGCTTCTACAAGTACGTTGTTCAGAAAAGGAAGATTAAAGAAAACGTACACACCCCCCACACACCCCCGATAAATAAGACAGGAGACCTAGAGGGTTCCTTCCAACACAAACCATTCTGTGGTCTTATGATCCTTCCAAGGAACCCAAAATGTGAGATGTCACTGAATGGTGAGATGTCACTGAATGGTAGTGATGGTCATCTGTCCTGCTGACCCCAACTGTCCCCTGTGGCTCTATGGATATGTCTGTATGGAGACTAATCATAGTTTATGAATGGCTCTGAGATGGAAAAAGTGTTACAGTGGTCTGGTAAAAGGGCCTTTGGGATTTAAAAATTAGGGCAATTTGTGTCAATTTTTTGATTTCTGTAGCCAACGGTTCATGCCACGTGCCTGCTGAACAAGAATGAAGTCTACCACACAAAAAGGCAAACACCACCACTATGCAACACTCTGCTATAAAGACAACTGATGGCTGATTTTCTGACTATCTTTGACACCTTGTCATGGAGCTATACCAAAGTGCCTTCACAAAGATAATAAACTTGAACAAACTTTAATTTGTAACCAAATCCAAACAGCCAAATCAAACCAAACCAAATCCAACCCAAACCAAAACCAACCAGACAACACAGGTAATCAAAACAATGCTCCAATAACCCTTACCAGACTATAGGTTTGGGGAACCAATTGGAGAAGTTATTTCTACACAACACTGCAGAAGAACAACAACACATGAGAACGATGACTCCCAAGCATGAACACACTCACTCACTGAAGGGGAAGCCTCTCACTCATGGGTTCCCAAAAGATGTAGTCGCTCACCCAAAGGGGCGAGGGGTGGCTCAAGGATATCCAGAAGTGTTCACTCACCAAGGGGGGGGTGAGGGCACTCAGTCCCAGAAAGTTTCCTTGGGTGGTGTCCCAGTCTCAAGGGGAGGGCTCCCCATCACAGCCCTGCTGCTCTGAGGAGAACCACTCAAAGAGGGGTTCCAGTGGGGGCCCTGTTTCATAGCCTGGTTGATCTGAACTGTGGTTGTATAGGGTCAGCGTTCCAGAAACTTCTCTTGACCAAGGTGTTTCATTGGCTGAGGGCCTCATCTGTTCACCAGGGGTCCCACCTTCCTTTTCCCGCCACAGGGGGTGGGGGGTGCGTGCGGGGCTGCACCCGGTCAGGGTGAGAATGTGGCAGCAACCACGGCGTGCCACCAGAGACACCAAAACATGGGCATGAAAGAGCCGGTGGCCACCATGTTAAAAGCACCAGCCCCTGCTGGGGGTGGTGTGTGTGGGTGGTGTTCCTGCCACGCAACAGAATAATAATAATATTAATATTATTATTAATAATAATAATTTTAAAAGTGCTAGCAGTGGTTGTCAGTCTACTATTTGTCAGTCTACTACTAGTTGTCAGTCTACTATTAAAAGCTTGAATAGAATGGTTACCCTTGCAAGTGGCAAAGGAGAGCTCAGCTTCATCTTAAATTGGATGTAACAAGTTCACTTCTCCAAACTGAAGATAAAAAAAGACTCTAATTAGACACTATATTTTTGGTGGTAAGGACAGCTAAGCATGGGAACAGATGGACTCTGGAATCCCTGGAATCTCCATCTCAGGTTTGAGAACTGACAGGCAATCATCCAGGCTCTTGTTAATTGTCAGCACACCCCAACACAGTTTGGCCAAAGCCGACTAGGATGGTCCCACAAAATGTCTGGGCATCGTTTAGGGGATTGCAAGGACTAAGAATCATTCACAGTTGGTAATACCAGTCAGGCAACCCTGTTTCGAGAGGAGGAGAGTTTAGCCATCTGTCTATAAGGCATGAAGTACCATTTCATCTCAGGGCCAGACAACAGACCCTGGCTTATATTACATATTAATAAAAATACAGTTTCTAGAGTCCTTCATAGCCCAGTTTTCCAACAGTTCTGTAATATGTTCTATGCTGTTCATTGAGATGCAGTCATAAAGCAACATTAAAAAGAAACCCATTACATGAATTTTAAGAAATTATTCCGTTGCTCGAAGGAGTAAAAATTGTTAAAGACAATTAGGCAGAACAAGTAGTAGAGTAACTTCTTTCACCTTTAGGTCACCAATTTAAACTTGATTCAGCTCAGTGGTGACTGAAACTCATTACCTTCTGAAAGCTTTGCAAGATAAATCACATGTCTTTGTCAATAGCTTCTCATGCAGAAATGTCAACGTCACTAGACTTGGTATTCTCTGGTGCTATTAATGTTGGTGCAATCAACACAGTGGCCAAAGATTTATTTTTACACTCAGGACTAAGCTCCTGTTTGCACCTGCAGTTAGAACCCCAACTTCTTTTGATGGCAAAATAATTTGGGGTCATCTCTAATGAGGTCACCTCACCTTACGTACGGTAACAGTGCATGCATATGGAGAGAAAACTCTCACACATTATTTTGAGACTGAACTACAGGTTCCAAGATACATGAGTAACTTGAGATATGACTATGAAAAGTCAACAGCATTGCTATTCTTCTGCTACTATTTGTTTTCACCAAATTCACTTTAGAATTAGCCTATCTTAAGGAGTCATTTGGAACTTAAGGAGATCAAATTAGGAATATAGTATGGTGAATGTTAGGAATTAGCAGTGGTAGTGAAGACTTCAAGAACTGGAAGACAGTTTAAGAGGGGTGAAATGAAGGGTAAGGTATCAGGAAAAATAGTGAGATTTCAATTCCCGAACAGGCAGAACAGTCTGGCAATTTGAATATTCTTTAATCAGCACAATTTCACGAACATAAAAAAGAGAACAGCAATAACTTGAGATGGTAAGTGGTTCAGCAGAGAAGGAAGATCTGTACAGAGAAAGAGAGAAGGGAAAAACAATGTCAACTTGTTTGGGTTTAAAAAGAGTTAATGTTATGAAATAGGATTCATTTATAAAAATACCTTGGTTTCTCCTGAATTTCTTCCTTCCTCCTTCTATAGCTCAACCAAAGTTCCTGTTGTTGCTGTTTGTTCAGAACCAAAATACATTACACAATTTCCTTCTGTATATGTTGAGGTTTTGTAGATATATGAGTAAATATACTGTTAAATGGAAAATATTAAAAAAGGATGAAATCTACGTCTAGCCATGTAAGTCCAATATTGTTATAGATGAAATAATGGGAACAGCAGATCACAGAATCTTTAACATGGGGTGCTTAAAATCTTGATTTTTATTCTCTTAATGATCTGTAACTTTTGTTATTAATCATGCCTGCAGTTATGGACAAATTATGCCATCAAACCTAATAATGGAAAAAACTGTCATTAGTCTGAAAAGTTTAGTTTAAAACACAGAAGACAAAATAAAGAAAACTCAAGATTTATGCTTTCCTTTGAGAGGTGCCTGTGAGCTACATAATTTCATTGAAGCGCTGTCAGAGTCACTTTTTCTTCTAACACTCTAAGTGACTGGCTGAAAGAAGGGCAGCTGGAATTAAATCTCCTTGCTTTTGTTCAGCTGGGCCAGGCTGTCATGTCCTTGCAGAGTAACTCCAAGTAATCCATGAGCATATTTCCTGATGTTATGAATAGCAACATGGCAGCAATGAATTCTTCTCACTCAGTTTATCCTGAGTTGCACGCTTTAAAGGTTTATAGAGGAGTAAGCTGTGTCTAGTTGAATGTCCTGGGACAGTCTGTCCTCCTGAGACTCCTCCACAAAGTACGCTAGGATTCAGTAGCGTATAAGGATGAGGCACCAAGAACAAGGGCATAAGTGATGCTGTGCAAAAAGCAGCCTCAGGCAAAACTCCTACAGTGAGAAAGACATAGCTGCCAGCAGCCCAAAGTATTATCCCTAAAATAGTACAGAAAAATGCAGAATTTCCCACTAAATCAGAGCTAGAAACATTGCTCTTGTTAATGGCTTTTGCCTGAAAGGGAGTTGCACAATTTGTATCCTTTGTTTGGGACAAGAAGTAATCCTGTGTAAGTGTACTCAGTAGGAAGCACGTTATAGTTTCAGTTCCTGAGTGTCCTGGCAAGTTATCCTCCAGTGATGGCACTGACTGTGGGGCTGAACTGCTCAAGAAGACTGTGAAAGACTCCACAGACAAACTATTTAACATGATACCACCTTTGCATAAAAATTAGTGGTGCACATAATTTCCATCTAAGGGGAACCAAAGGTGGGAGGGGAACAGAAGCTGGGCAATTGCATGGCAATGTAGATTACACAGGAGCTACAGGCCAACAATAAAGGGTGTGATAAAAGCCTGCTTCTTTTTTCACACCAAGCAAAGTAAGGGTTGCTGGAGTAAATTTTAAGTATAGTACTTCTTGGTATGACTGCCTGACAAGTAAGCTTGTCCTTTCAGCTAGAGCACTGGTCAATATTCTCTATTCAAGCCAGACACTGCACTGTTACCTTTTCTTGGAATCAGACTCAGTACAGACTTTTCGAAGCAAATGCCACATTCTTCTTCAGGTGATTATTTTCTTTCATATATAATCTCTCTTAATTAATCCTATATAATGTCTCCATCTTGATTTTCAGTTTTGTTTTGGTTTTTTTTAAGTGACAAATCATACTGTAAAATAGTGCTGCAAACTGCCAGGGTCTCCAAATGCTCTTGATATTGCTTGTGTATTATAAAAGACAGATGTCTCTATGGATAACAAGAAGAAGATGTCTTGCAGATTTTTTGGATGTATTTCCACCTATTCAAACATTTTAAATTCACAGAGTTAGAAGAACTATGGCAAAGAGCAGTAAAGAGGATATTTATCTTTCCTTTCAAGATCACAAACAGGGACAATGTTCCATTATCAACATATTGCTAAACCTGCATTACCAAAAATGCATGAGGACATCAAATATTTCTTTTCTGCAGGATTATCTGTATTTTCTTTATAGACAAGTCCTTACTATATCTAGTTTTGTCCTCCCCAACAGGTTGCAGATCATCTTCCACACAAACACAGCAAGAAATACTTAATCTTCTTGTTCTTCTCAGAATCAAGAAAAAGTACAAATCTTTACAGACTTCATTGTGTAAATTGTATCCAAATAAAGACTGATTTTTTATTCCTGCTAATATAATAAATTGGTTTACTTTCATTCACTCTATTAAAGGTTTTGGGTTTTTTATATCACTTTCAGATTCTAGCTGAAACTATGTGAAGGGTTCTTCATAATGCCGAATGAAAACTGGTCTACTGCCAGATGGAACTACGAAGGCGCTGGCTATGATGTCTTGTAGAAGATCAAACACAGAGAAAGTTGAAACAAAGAGCCAGTGTGGTCACTGGTAATTCTGCAAGCTTTGAAATACAATGTTTTGTTCTCCAAAAAAGTCTCATGTAAGAGTCTTAAGCTCCAGCAACAACTTCAGATCTGTGCAGCCAATACAGTCTTTAGGGAGATCAGCTGAACCATAGAAAGCAAAAAGTCTGATGTATTATTTATGAACTACAGCAAACACAAAGAAAAGCACTGAATTCTTGTCACCTGCAAATGGACACGATGACTGTCCTAGATAATCTAACTAACAGGGAAGGATGCAGAATAAGATTTATAATTTCCGTGGATGAACTGAATACTTATGAATTGAGACTATAGTGTAGCTGTGCAGATTGAGATAAAAATGAAGCCAGGCACAAAGTGAGCTTCTTCACAGCTCCTTGCGCCTACACAAGCTCCTGACCCACTCACACCTACTATTCCAGACCAGCATCCCTTTCCAACTAACTACTGCTTAAGCTGAGCCATGTAAAACAATGTGGCAATTCTGCAAATTAAGCCAAACTACAATGGGACTAAATTAATTTTCAGTTGTGTCTCTGTTTTGAGAAAGGATTTGATAATAGCTTTTCAGAAGTAAAAAACCAGAACACAAACTACCCATTTTATAGCCTGTGCTGAAACAAAACAGAAAAAAAAAACCAAACACCAACACCCCCAAAAAAACCAAAACCCCAAACCAAATCCAGCAGAGTGAAGAGCAGGAAAAGCTATGTTATATCCTAATGTTCCGAAATCAGAGGTTGCCTTTATAGGAAATTTGATGGACTATTCTTGATACTGCTCACCTCATGTGTGAGGCTTAATCGCTACCCTACCAAACAGCAAAACTGTACCTACTATGCATTCAAGCAAGCTATGCCTTAGTCTAATCTAAAAAGCAAAATTACATTACCATAGCTCAGTCTGCATCCTGTCACTTCTTTTTTTCCAGTACAGCCAGAAGAGTTGGACAGGTAATACCAAATACCCTTATAAGCAAACTACACATACACAGAGACTTGCATACAATTAGACAAAAAGCCAATCAAGCTTAAAGACTAACAGCTTACAGGGGCTGTGTAATATGTAACAGGATTATATATAATTTACAGCGAACTGCTAACACACTTGTTTCTTTACTTAATAACAAGGAGAAAATCTCTTCAAGGAGTCAAATACTCACTGGAAGGCAACCATGTGGGCATGCCTGCATACACACATCTATGCTAGTGAACCTGGTAACCAAGTGTGATGTGATTACCTGTACATTTCTGAGTTAGGTATCTACAAATCAAAAGGGGTTAGTCTGCACACACTCATCTTGTCCTGGTTTCCGCAGAGGCTGACTTGCAACTGGGAGACATGTTATTACCCTCAAATCGCATCTCTACAGAATTATGATAAAAGTACTTATTTCTATGCACACAAAGCCCACAGATATTTCTTCTTCTGTCCTCTCCTAGACTTTATATTTCTCACGTCTACTTTCGTTTGGTACCCTCATGTCTTCCATCATCATCTTTTTCCTTTGTGATCTTTCGCATACATCAGCTAAGGTTTTCCAGGCAGAAGCATATACTCACTAAGGTTGTTTTCTAAGTCTAGACACTTAAAAGAAAAAAAAAAAAAAAATAAGGTCAAATCCTGATTGCAGAGAAGTCTATGTGAAAATCCCAATCCTTTCAATAGTTCTTCATCCAAGGTCTTTTTCATACTTTTTCATGAATTAACGCAATGTCACGTTGCAGTGTTTCATCTCAAAAGACTGTCCTTTCATTCAAATGTGCAAAACTTGCAAATTATTATAGAAAAAAGTGTTTCTTTTTGGCATATACCATATACCATATCTTTTATATACCGTATCTTTTATAGTGCAGTAAGGTAACACTGATATCACATTAAAGGTTATACCACAGTGAACAGCAGTGGATGATTCTAGCTGCAATTGCAAAAAGATTTTTAGCATTTTTTTAAATTAATCTTAAAATATGATACATATAGCTTGTGCCTTTTAACAGCTTATAAGCTTTCAACGGGATATCAAAATACAACTCTTGCATTCTTTTTTTCATACTAAATTAATCTTTTGGATTAATCATAAATTGGAAAAAAGTCCTATGAAGGTTCAGTTTCCTACATACCAGTTGAATGTCATTCTTCCCACGTTCCAGTAAAAATCCGTGTTTGTGGAAAACTATTGCAAATTTAAATAAAGCATTGTTTAAAACAATGTTCCTTTTAAATTTAAGTGAGTCTTCATTCTCAATTTTAATTGTCAGGTTTTCTGTTGGGATTATGCACCTTTCATTCCAACCTTATAAAGTATGTTTACTATAATTGCTATTCATATACAGTTTTTCATAGAACATAACTTCTTCCCTCATCACAACAGAATTTAACAGCAGTTTATATTAACATGTTTATGAGAGTGTTCATTAGAGATTTAAATAAGCACTCTTAAATTACAAATCTAATATACAGAAAGCTTAGAAAAAATTATAACCTTCACCAAAAAATTACAATACCTACGTAGGTTCTTTATATAAAGCAATTATTTAAAAAAATAAAGCACACATCATTAACATACTGCCTATGTCATGTCTTAACAAAGGCTAACTTAAACTGATACATTTTTTAAAAAAATCACTTAAGACATTTCTCTGGTAATTTGAATTATTTTTCAATTCAGACAAGCTCACATGTATTTTTACTGATGTTAAATATTCATCATGTCCCTCACTCAAAATGAACATGTGAAAATAGAATTCTTAGAACCATAGGATGTTTTCTATAAGAGCTTCTCATTTTCATCAGGAAAGATACTTAAACCTAGTCCTAGTAAACCTAGTTCAGAAGTGGTATTTTAAACCCCCAATCCAGAAAGGGAATAAGCACCATATTGAATTTAAGGGTGGAACATCAGCGTATCCAAAACTGAAATCTTTTTCCCCTGAACACCACAAGTCCCTTTATAAATTTAGCACTTAGTCTCCTACTTTTCTAAAGGTCTTTTTTTGTGTTTTATACTAAATGAAATATCATTATACTGAAGTGTCTGAAACACTTGTTATTAAAATATGCTTCCCGTGTCCTTCACATGGCTTAATGCTATTGGCTAAGCTGCTGCATCCTACACAGACTTAAGTATATTATAATAATGATGATAATCAATGTGGTATAATAAAAATGCATATATATAAATTTCCATACAGTATGCGAGAGGATCACTGCATTCATCGTGGGTATATTCCTAACAAGAGCAGACTTGTGTTATGCCTAGAGACCAGATACAAAAGTAAAAATAGTTACAAATAGGATGCCAGTAGCCACCTTCAGGGACACAGACACACATGTATACATCATTCATTTAACTTCTTTCATTAATGAGTCTGTTTCTTTACTTTCTTTGGTTTGTCTCCTGAACTTTACTTACAAAACCCACAGGCTATACCCTGACATTGATTTATAAGTAGAACTCTCCAGTGAAAGCAAAGAGGAACTTTGTTTATAAACGTATGGTGCAGTATCTTTAAAAATGTAGGAAAAGCTTCTGAATTCTGTAAAAACAATGGACTTTCTTATCCAGACAGAGTTCACTTCTGTAGTAGAAAATGTACCCAGAACATTAAAGGACACTACAGAGTTCTTTAAACCTTTTTCTCACACATTTCTGATACCTCCAGTAAAACGGATTTTTTGAGAGCTTTGATTAAGTCTACTTCTTATCAATTTCACACAAAGCTGCACATGGATGAGCTACTCTTCTAGCCAAAGGGCTGGGGAAACTCACAGTCAAATCAGACATTCCCATTTCTTTTTGCTTCCAGTTCCAAAACTTGTAGCAGTAGGGCAATGGGGAACACAGGAAGTGTCAGACTTCGCAGAGAAAATATACAGCTATATGCTGTGTTGTATCTTACATATAAGTGAAAAAGTACAAGTCGATCAAAAACAAAACAAAGAGATGGAGCTACAATCAACTGAAGTGTAAAATCCTGCTGTAATCAACATGCAGGTGAAATGATGTTGATTGCACTACAGTGTCATGTAGGAAGAAATAATTAATGTATTCATTCCTGCAGAATAAAACAGCTCATTCCAACACTGTTTAATAAATAAATTTTCCTGTCAGACAACATTATGTTATGTATTAGTTGCTAATCTATATATTTAAAAAAAAAATAAAAAAAACCCAAGTTTGAACGGGAATTAAATTGGGTTTTAAATAGCAAGAAACCTTTGAGATTTTGTATTTCATAAAGGTCCAGAAGAAAGGTTAATTTCCAGAAGAAAGGTGAACTGAAAAGAGAATCTCAGAAAATAAGAGCCTTGGCACCCACTGAATGTATACTGTAACATTTAAAGCTTTACTGAAATCTGTGCATTATAGCATGCTGCTGTCCTTAATAGGGAAGAAAACTCACATCAAGCCTCATCTGGGATCACTACAACCTAGGGTTTCACTACAAGTTCTGGGGAAGAAAGGGCAAACCGGCATTCATCACATTTGCTCTTTACCTGAAATTTATAGTTTGAAACTTCCTCCTGACACTGAAAATACTAATAAATCTAGGAAGAAGAAGAGGCAGGAAAGGGAAGAAAAACAGCCTTCAATATTCTATACTGAGGAAAAAGCAACTATATAAATCAAAAGGCTGACTTACCAGTATAGAGATTTTTAATAGAAAAAATATCAAGGGGAGCATACCATATGGATCAAAGTGCTCTCCACATATGTTAGCTTTTTTCAACTGAAAAGTAACATATGTGAAGAGATGCATAAGAAATGATTTCTGAAGATCTCATCTGGTTTATTTTTAATTGGAATAATACTAGATTTTCTTTCTAACTGAATAACAAATGACTGGTTTTGCTTCACTAAGTATTACTGTCAGTTATGGATTGATAGGTTTGGATTTTATTTCCTTTGAATATGAAAACTGGACTCACAAGTAGCTAAAATAACTGCAAAAAAAAGGAGACTGAAGACTACACAGTATGAAATACATATAAGGCATGGAAGGTTATATATTTCTATATCATATTTATCTAATTATAATTGGCCTTTAGATGCAAAGGATTTCACAGCATCAGCAAGGCCAAAAGATGTATAATCAGTGATACCCATTTAGGAAGTCATAACCGTACTTCTCCAAACACAGCTGCTTGAGGTAATTTTTTGATACCATTTTATTTCTCCATTATAGATTTCATTATAATGTGTCAGAACTTTGGTCAGTTTTTGGAAGACTGTAGCTTGATTTCAGGGTTTTAACTGGGTTAATTTATTCAGTGGAATAAATATCTCCAGGACTGAATTTCAGGGTATTTTTTTGACAGAACGCAGAAATACAGCTATATACTATCTCTCTGGAACGTATTTGCTTTCTGTGTGGTGGTTTCTACTATAAAAAGTGATTACAAGACTAAACATGTATAAGATAAACAAGGTATTTATTTACTGATAAATACCTAAGAACAAAGATATTATCAGACTGTAATTGATTTAATTATATGTAGCTTTCAGATATTTTATATGACTACTCTGAAATGAATTAAATCCTATCGCTAATGAATCTACCATCAGAATCTTTCAGCCTCTACATCTGCAAGTAGGATCCCCTTTGTCATGCATTTAAGAAACTGGAAGTGTTACCTGCCCATCTTCTTCTAGCTCTATTGCACTCATATCTGCAAAAATGTTTATTCTCATTATAAACTAATATTTCTCATTTACAAGTGCATAATCCAGTAACTTCTGCCAAGGGAAAAATTGACTCTTTTCAGGTCAAATTATACCAAAGATTTTACTGCTGCTGCTAATCAACTTAAAGAAGTCCTGTATGTATCAGTATGGTCTGTCTATCTCAAGATGTCATGGGCCTCTATAAAAAGATTTGGGTACTTATGAGGAACTTGTACAGATATGACTCAGGTAACTCTAAAAATCTATCATAAACCACAAATTGTTTTCTGAAAAAAAAGCAAGATTCATTTTTAAACAAAACAATACACAAGCATTACAAAATATGGAACTTCTGAAAGATCTTAAGTCAGGTACTCAGCTGAAACCTTAACTAGGACCGACATGGTGCTAAGAATGATGCCAAGCTGCTGCGTAACAAGTGGCTGGTTTCTATGAGCAAATGTCTGGGCCAGCTCAGTTCCATTAATGTTTTACTCCATTATCTGAGAGCTGACATCTTTTCAGTAATTACTGCAGATGATACCACCTCTAGTGTAATTAAAGAACGATTATTTAGAGTGAAGTGAGCCAAGATCATCCCCATTCTCTGTTTAGGCCAAAGCCAAAGAAGGGCTTGTCAAATAAAATGGATGTTTTGCATTAGGGAGCAAAAAAAGGGTGATGTAAAGAGTCAAGTAATTTGATGGGCAACGCTGCAGTAGAATTAATTCAATATGTTCAATACGGTCAGTTCCATGTGTAGTAATATTGGACAGATGGGTATGATAGCTATGTACTTTCACTGCCTTTGCATTAGTGATTCAGTACTTACAAAGCAAACCTCAGACAGTTCCTGGCTTGTTGCCCAGTGAGAGAAAGACTGGAAGCAAAACACATTAAATGCTCCTGCAAATCTACATACTCTGCAACCCTTCTGAAATGAGCCTCTTTCAAAATGACCCTTTGGACACCAACCAAAAAAATAATCATCATCGTAACATGAGCCTATAAACTTCTTGGATTAACAGTTAAATAATAATGAATGAGAACTGAAAGGAGCAATTCACTTTGTATGAATACTAATAAGAGAGGGTTTGATGTATTCTTTGTTTCTGTCAGTAACTAGGTATAAGGACTAATTACATCTCTTACCTAAAACATAAATTGCATGTTTTAAGGAATCACTTAACAGAAGAATGGAGTTAATGAATGCATTCTATCAGACACAGGAAGGTAAAAGATCACAGCTGACCAAAACATGCATTTCCTAATGCATCAGAGTTCAGTGTTTATACATCAAAGGTCACGTTTGGTCAATTGGAGATAACAAGTTTTCCCTTCAGGAGCTGGTAGAAAGACCGAGATTCTCAAACATGTAGGGAATTATTTAGAAACAGTCGCAGTAAGTTTAGCTCTTTGGACAACATAGTCATGTTTTCAGGTGTTTGCACATGACTCCTATAAATACCATCCACTGAAGATGGTGAGGTTCCCTTATTCTGAAAATGAACATGTCATCATTAACATTTAAAAAACAGATGTAAGAAAAAATATCATATTGTCTGGAATACTGAATGCTGGTGGCCTTGCTAGAATCATAAAGTGCCCACTGAATGACTGGGCTCAAATAATTTGTATTTATAGCCTGTTTAAATCAGCTATCCATAACTTCAAGAGATAAATAACAGCTCAGAAACATTGTTACCATATCACCATTTCATTTTGGAGTCTGTTAAACTCCAGACTCAATTCCATAATATCTTACTATTTTTTAGTGGATTAATTTTTGTCTTCTAGCCTCCTGTGAGGAAAGACAATGTGATAGGGAGTGTGATATAAAGCTATCAAAGTTGGCTCTGTCTTGTAACAAATTATTGAAAAAGTGAGGTTTGATTTACAATTAAGCTTCCTGAATTGAAGGCTGGGCTTCTGCTTTAGCTATGCAACAAAGTATTTTAGAAGTTGAGGGGAAAACTTCAAATTATGAAGAACTGGCAGATACCAAAGGTGGAAGTTGGTGCAGTCAAATAAAAAAATATTGATACTCGGTAATTGTTCTGAATATGGAGGAGTATCTGGCTGATTATTAGCAGGTATTCTTTATTTCCTGAGAGGCATCCTCCTTTCACCAGTATGACAAGCTGCAATTCCAAATCTGAGAAAGCCCTGAGATTTGAGGCTGAAAAACCACAGAAACTTTCCTGAAGGAAAACTGAGCAACCATGTCTCTCCATTTATCAGACTGAGATAAAAGGACTAAGAAACACTGAAATGTCCTCTGTGCACACAGAATACCAGCATTCTCAGAGCTGAGACCTGAACACATCCTCTACCTGCTCTCCTCAAACCACAGCATGACCGCTTTCACTGCTTTTTTCTGGTCCTATGACTGTGCAATAGTTTCACACGAGATCCCTACAGCAGGACTGACGGAAAGCAGCATATCGAGATGGCCTCCAGCTTTGTGGCTGGAGCAGGCACAGAGGAGATGCTAGCTCCTCTCTCTCTCTGGCAGAGAAAAGAACTGAACCAGTGCAGCCTCTCACATCATTTTAATCTCTTAGCCATTTCATAATGAGACTGAGAGGTGTCTTTTATCTGACATCTCTTCTGCTTCATTTGCTTCAGGAATGGGCATCAGATTAAGCAAAAGAAGAGCATCTAGATTTCAGAGCCCCATGAGATAGGGTCCTCGCTCTTTAACTGTATTGATGCTCAGACTCCTGTGGCAGTCTTACTGGCAAGTAAAGGACTTAATAATGAAACTGCAGGTAACTATAGAGCATATGCAACAGCTGAAGATTACACATTTCTAAATTTGGCCTGTAGAAGTATGTGTTCTGTCTGGGTGATGTAGACCTTGAATGTGTCCTTCAAACTGCATAACACAAATATTAGGCCATATATTCTAACAGAAATCTGAGCTAAACTGGGGCAACCTATTGAAGGCCACCACTTGTGGACTTGTAGAGTATACTTTTTCTTAAATAACATTTATCTATCGCTGCTGCTTTCAGTGCGTAAACAACAGAAAAAGGAAGGCAAATGAGAACCTCTGGATGAAGAACAGGTAACAACAGAGTCGAGGTAAACAGTTCTGCCTGTACATGCATTTTGTCTTACAGCCAAGGTAGACAAGGGATATATTTTGTATGAGAATGTCTCAGAGCAACATTTGTAACCAATTCAGCATCCTGCGTATACACTCTACTTAACGTAGATCAAAGTCTGGTGTCAAAGTTCTCTGCATAATACATATAAACAGAATGCAGCATCTTCAGAAATAACACCCAATACATGTTTCTCTTGCACTTAATATGATTTTAGTGCATGATTTACATTTGTTTATTTAAAGAAACATCATATATCTGATTTGTAACAGTACTCAGCAGCTCTCAGTAGACAAGAAAAAAATATATGACCTCAGACAAGAAACATTCACAATATTTTTAGCAAATAATGCTGTAGATGCATAAGGAAATTATACTATCCAGCACAGGAAATTAATTTAGAGATCATTACTAGTTAGGTATCACTAAAGTTTAGGATTGCAGTATGGAAACTAAGTGGTGACATTTCTGACATGTATGTACTTGTCATAAAAACATCACTGTGTTTCAAATACAGAACCAAAATGTAGATTTTAGAAACCTGATCTTTTTTGCCAATTCCATTCCCCAAAATTACCGTGATAAATACATAATAGCATGTATTATAAATATGTATTTGAAATGGAATGTCAAATCTGAATATTGTAAAAATTGAGAAAGTTAAAATGGTACACTAATTATGCATAAATTTTGAATTACCATAATGAAATGAAACAAATTGTGACAAAATTCGTTATGAGAGCTCTTCCAATACCTATACTGAGTTAAGCAAAATCTCGTATATAGCCTTCAAAGCTCTCAAGATATGCAGTTCTCTAGCCTTTAAACATGGCAACAGTACAAGAATCATACAGATTCATTTGATGGTATTCACTTTCATGACTTTTTTTTTCTAGATGAAAGAAAAAGATATCCCTAATATCCCCTGTGATTATCACAGAAATGATTGACATGAACAATTATTTGATGGGAATACTTCTGGAGTAGGATTTATAATAGAATTATTACCATTCTCATTTTACACATTGAGAACTCATGTGTATAAGGGATTAAGCAATATAAGTCACACAGAAGACTCTGCAGTTGAAAACAGGTTGTTCGTTGATGTGTTTTTCCACTTAATGCAAAGACCCTTCAACATCTGCCTTCCACTTTTCATTTACATAGTCTCTGGTAGGGTTTGTATCCTGGTTGATGCCATTGCTTGCTGTTGTAATACAATCAGTTTTAGCATCCCTAATACACCATTACTTAATATTTTAAATCTTTGCTTTATGCCATTTTAAATTGCTAAATTGCTGAACTGTTGATCATAATATTTTAAAATCATATAGTAATTGTTCATTTTTAGAATGGTTTGGTTTGGGCTTTAAATCGGGAAACTGTTATGTATATGCAGGGAAGTACCTGCATTCTGACAGGAGGCTACTTGCTAGAACTCTGTGATAAAATAATTCGTCTCTTTGAGGTCACTCAGAGACCAAATACCACCAATATCACAACTATATATCCATCACTTGCAGGATATCTATGATGACAATAGATGACATAGTAGAAAACTTATTGCAGTGAATGTGTAGGATAGGAAACAAACCACTGATTATTTTTCTTTCTAGTACTGTATAATATATCTTTCCCCCTTTTTTCCCTACTGAAAAAATATTTTGCCAATTTTTCATTCTTCTACCTCTCCTCAATATTTTTTTGAGTCTTTTTATTCCAGCCTTCCATTCTACCTTTATCTATGACAGTTATTTACTTGTGACCGTACTTTTGGTACTGCAAAGAAGTCAGATAATATGAAGAAAGCTATGGCAATTAAAAGCGCATCAGGAAAGAACTGCATGGACATTTGGAACAGAACAATATGGACAATACTTTGGGACTGGTAGACCTACCAGGGGCCTTTTTTACTACCTTTCTCCCTATACTACCTGACTTCAACAGGTGACAAAGACCTCCATGGGGCATTCTAGTATATCTAGGCATCTCTCTGGGGACTTCCTTTGCCATTTTGTAGCCAGTTAACTGATTAGCATTACAAAATTTGAGAAATATTTCTTATTAATTATGAAGTTTTGATTTTCAGATGTTTTAATTTCATCCAATCTACAAGTTAAAAGTCACATCTAAACTTGGTTAAATCCTGACCTAGAGTTTTCTAGGGATAGGGATTGGAAAGCTTATTTACAGCCCTCTTTTAAGATTATGAAACCTTTAAAGCACCAGCATTTTAAATATGAGCCTTCAACAGCAATTTCATCTTCCATAAGCAAATTTCTGCTTTATGTAATGTGAAAAGTGGATATTACCTTAGGCTGTGCTTCTTATTTAAGTTCATACAGGGCTACACCCTAGAAGGAAGTTCCTTTTCTGAAATGTCAGAATAAGAATAGGATAAGGGGATGACTTATTTTCTGCCTGATGTCATCTGATTCTGAATTTAAATGAGCAAAACCTCAGGAGACTGGTATTTTTCCTAGAGAATCATATGGTGTTTCCAATGGGAAAATATTTACAAGTGAAATGCAGTTGGAAAAGACTGATGCTAAATGCTAGTGTCATTGGAACTGCTTAGATTTGTTCAAGAAGTTGTGCAAGTCTAAAATCATTATTTCTCTTTGTTAATCTTTTTCGCATACTATTTGATAAAGTTCACACAGTAAGTGGCCAAAATCAGTGCTTTGATATATAGTAACAGAAGCATAACTCTGTCATATGAAAATAATTTCAATATTTTAAAATCTTTATCAGAATCAATACGATCAGTAGAAGGGAAAACACAGCAAACTCACAGTCCTTTCACACCATTTTAGCAGTCTGGAATTGCCCTCTGTAGTGACCTGAAGACAGATTAGAGGGAAGTTGCCACTTGGGACTGGATTTGCCACTGTCAGTGCTAAAAGCTTAGGCACTAGGAAGTCCCTGCCTGTCCAACACATTCTCTAGAGCGTGTCCCGGTGAAAGGTGCATAGGTACAGGGTTGGTAGCGCAGATGTCAGTAGATGAGTCTTTCTGTGACTGGTGATGACCAGGAAGGCTCTCTGGCTTGCAGCCAGATATGGGAGAGCTTGCCTGAATGCCCTGTCTCAATGTGGAGACCTCATTGTAAATGTTGAGACATATCACATACTGGTTGTCACTAACTCTGTCGCATATAATTCTGTATTATATTCATATTCCACTTGTCTAAGGTCATGGAAGAATATATGGAAGATAGTCTTAAAAAAAGAGATCACCCTCAGTCTTTAGAAAAGAGTGAAAGGAAAACATTCTGATCACCATACTCACAAAACCATTAGTTCCTCCAAAACAACTTACTGGACATAGATATTATAGCTTGTGCAGTATTAAAGAGAAAAGAAGAAATATTTCCAGTATTCTGTGTGCAATGCAAGGTAATTATAAGGAGCTGAATTGCAGTGGTGCTCAGATAATTTTCAGGTGAAAATTACTTCCCCCCCCCCCCCCCCCCCCCCCATGTTTCCGTTGTTCTTATGTAAAGAAGACAAGTGCAAAACTCTTCCATTTTGCAACCGCTTGGCACCATCATGGAGCTTTCAGAGAGGAGAGGAATTACATGCTGTCTCATGTAATAGCAGCATAATTATCAGCTCAACCTTAATTCCAGTAAGATATTTCTGTATAAGAGGGAAAAAGCTGGTAGCCTTTCATGACCCAGAATGTGGTTATGATGCTGTCCCTCTTGGCTGGAAGAGTTTTATCTTCCTGAGGGTGAAGCTTGCCTGTGGAACAAGAGGTGTCAAGAGAGGCCAAAGCTGCTGCCTCCCATTGCTAGGGCACATTTGTTCTAAAGCCTAACAGTGATAATTTCATAAGTGCTTCTCTGATTACTAACTTCACAGAAATACCAACTGTTTTGGGGAACCATTTGTGACTGTGGAATACTACAGCATTTCACCCTCAGTCTGACAATCATCTTCATACTTTGAGTGTTTGTTAAATACTAGCTGAAGGAAGCAATAGATTTCCATTTCAATGAAAAGTAAAATCTTTAACATTTAACTGCAAACCAGCTGCAGTGAGTGAGAAAGCTATGTAAAGGTTTTTTTCTTCCCTTTGGAAACTGTCTACTATCCAGCACAGTGGTCTTAATTCCTAGTAGATTTAAAATTCTATTATAGCAACCAACCATAAATATACTTCGCAAGAAGCTTCAGAGCAGTTTCAATCATTAAATACATATTTTATTTTTTTCCCAGTTGTGCAACTCTTCCAACTATTAAATATTAAAACATTACTTTGCCACTCAGGTCAGTTCAAGAAATTTAGTAAATTCCATAGAAAGTATCCTAGTTCTTTTCTGGTAAAATAAAAGTCTAATATGAGAACTGAAGAGGAGGCAAGGGGTCAGAACCAGCAAGATTTTACTTGGATAGTGTTTCAGTTTGTTTACTGACTACTAACACAGTATACAAATGGGCCTACAGCATTTTGGATGCTTGGGGTAACAAAGGAACTCTGTAAAGAAAAATTACGTCAAATAGGTAGTAGAGGCACTATGATAACAAAAATTAGTGATACAAATGATAGACTTATCCTGATTATCAACATCTGAAATCAGCCAGCAACTGGCCATAGGAAGATTATGGTTGTTTTACATCTCTCATCAGGGCACATGAACTCAAGCACAGGGTCATATTAACACAGCTATACACCTTTTGGACTGGATTAACCCAGAGCATGAGATGAGCAGAATGTGGATATCTCTGCAGCAATTTCTTCCAATATACCCTATGTGAGTACAGAAGGTAGATCTGAACTCTCTGTTATGAGGATCTACATTTGAAAGTTCGGAAATGTGCCAATTTGCACTGCAGAAATGTTTCATGACAGTGTCATAGCACTGAAAAAATGAACTTTCAATACTGAGTGTAAAATTCTACTTGGCTTATGTATAGTAATTATATACTGTAATAAGTTACAGAAGTGACTAGTTATCACTATTTTTCAACATTTTTAAAGTTCTAACTTCCTTTATTCATTCTGACATATTTGTTGGAAATACTCTCAGTTACATGATCATATTAGTGAAATGAAAGTTATTAAACAGTATAACTTGTGTGCCTATAAGTTACTTCTAAGAAAAAAAAATTAAAAGTTACTTAAGCTTTTTTTTTAAAAAAAAATAAAACAGCCTATCTCTAGGTATTTCAATTTTCTTCCTATCCCTCTGTTGATAGGATATTCTTACTTTGTATATATATGAAAAATACATAATAGTATCAGTGATTCACAAGAGCAGTAAAGTAGCAGTACAGCTACGGGGTTCTGCTGTTATTAACAAAATACTTAGTTCCTCTGTGGTGCTCTCCAAGCCCTGGCTCAATTATAGTCCAATATTCAAATGTCTAGTCATTATGTATAATTTATTTTCTTATTTTGTTTTTTCTTCATCTTCAAGGTTGCACTAACACTGTTTTAAACAAGATATCACCGCTTTGGTGTCCTCTATGAGCTCCAATGCAAAGATAAGCAGTATGAATTTCTTCTGGAATACATTTGCAGTATTTAATCTGGATAGATATCAACTTCAAAACATAAATCAATGGAAAGCATCAAAGGGACCCTGTGTCAGACATAATTAAAATTATGCTACTTCAGAGCTAGAACCGCCATCTATATTTCACTAATATATAGAAAAGTATTATTCCACATATCATACTGTACAAATAAGCTAATTGAGTAAGAACTTAATCAGTAAAAAGAGTCTCTCAATTTAATTATTTTTAAAACTGGAAGTTGTTTTCAAGTGTAATAGGATGATCAAGAAGTTATACTGAGGTATTTTCAATATTGCTATTTAAAAGCAAATTCCAAAATACATTGCTCTGAATAGATAAAGGACCATTCATAACTTCCATAATACTACTTTGACTTTTTAAATCAAAATGAAAAGTTTAACCATTCCCAAATCAAAACACTTCATTACAATTCAATTTAGCATTAACCTCTCTTGACAAGCAGCCACG
Organism: Strix uralensis; assembly: GCF_047716275.1. Lineage (NCBI taxonomy): Eukaryota > Metazoa > Chordata > Aves > Strigiformes > Strigidae > Strix > Strix uralensis. The sequence goes on from NC_133984.1 coordinate 5,031,773, forward strand.
GTGCCTTGTAAGAGCTATAATTTATTTGCCTTATCCTCCTGTATGAAATGGGTTCTTTGGCCTTTGATAATGAACTGTGGTGATCCTTTGATGCTCTCAGGGTGTCATTCGGTTCAACAACAATGGCAAGAAAATCAGCAGCACATCATGGGAATTCAGCTCAGAACAAAGTTCAATATACAGAAGGAATCAAAGAATGAGGAAAGAATACGTCTAAATCCAAGAATTAAGGACCCGGTAGAAAAGCCATCAACTCCCTTAAGACTTACGCACAATAAATATGGCAGAACAGTGAAAGATACATTCAGATTATTAAAACCCAAACTGCTGAGTGATTCTGATCAAAGGAAACACTTTAGTGATGTACAGAAGGTCAACTGAAAATAGCCTAGTAGTTGTTTAATCAGAATAAATTTCCTGAACATATTCTAAGCAAGTCTCCTGAAAAGAAATGGTCAGAAATGTACAAATCATCTGAAAGGCCATTAAATAACACTAAGAACTGAATCTTACTGAGTTATTCTAACTTTAAGTTGTATACCTGAAAAAAATCTGGTAGAAGCAAAACAGCAAGATATAATTCTTAAAAGCTAATAGATGATATTTCATTATAGCAATTCCAAAATAAGATCCAAAAAAGTCCTAATCAAATTGAATGAATGAAAGAACACCAGTTAAAAATGAAACTGAAGACATGTTTATCATTCAGTCTACCAGGAATTGCATTATGTCTTGTGGCATACACAAAACATAAACTAGTTCTTTCCTGAATAAAGGTGTTTCTCTATGACTGTGTCTCACCTGTGATGATTGTCTGCCAGTTCCGATTAACTTCAACACAGAAAGATGCTAAACTAAGGTTAAAACACATAGCTACAGGTACATTTACTCTTATCCTCAGATATCCACAGTTTGCATTCACTCACATTCTGTTAGATTACAATAGATCAGTTGGTACAAGATAGATTTTAGGAAGACATCATGCATGACAAAGCCACGTCTAATAAGGTCTAATCCCAAACAAAACTATGGAATAGCTGGTATGCAACCCAGTGAATTATTAAATTTGCAGAAATACAATTAATCCTGCATAATTCAAGCAACTAGAAAGAATAATACAAAATAAAGAAGGCACAAGTTAATTGAATAAAAGTAACTAATTGAAGGGTCTTTAGCTACAGCCATAGAATTAAAATTCTCATCAACATGTCCCTCTAGCAAGAGCCTGAAAGGATACATCCTTGGCTTTACATTGTTTCACTTTTATTTGGTTAATTGGGAAAAAAACACCTAATCTGACCTCTAGTAAATGTTGCAGATCCAAAAGGATCAAAACCCATTGAACTATAAAGTGGATAGTCCCTGAAACCAAAGCAATCTAGATAGTTTAGTAAGGTGCATACAACTCTGTAACATTTAGTTTGATACAGCCAAATATAGTCACATACCTTTAGTATCAAAAGAATGACTATACCACAATAGATATTGTCCTGAAAAGCAATGGTTCTTGAAAAAGCTATTGAAATTCCAGTGGTTAATCAGGCAGGATGTGAGATTTCAGCAGAATCTAAAAGGTCTAATACTTACAAATAAACAGAAAAACCCTCAAGTAAGCAAAGATATTCAGAATGTGGTATTCAAATTTTGACCAACCATTATAAAAACCCTTAAACACAAGGCAGTTCAGACCTATTCAATGAAAATAGTTAAATGCCAGGACAATAAGCACGGGAGAACGTAGTAGTTCACTATGCTTTTTTTATCAAAAAGCTTAAGGTCAAGCCATTGAGATCACCTATTGATGAATAGTAGACGAAAAATTTGGCAATTGGCTCAGTCTACCAGACAGAAATATGAGATTAAATGGCTGGAAGATAAATTAGAAACAGTTAGAAATATGGTTCAATTTTGTAACAGTGCCAGCATAGGGGCAAATAGAAGATTTTTCAATGCTAACCATCTTAAAGATGAGGTGGTTTCTTTTTTTCTGTAAGATCTGCACCAATACAAACAAAAATTAATTCATGAAGTCAGACCAGATAACAACAATATTCCCTTCTGGCTGCATAATCTATTACCTAGATGCTCATGGCCATCAGTCTTGGCATCTTACATAAACAAATATTTCATTTAATGATATGTTTAAAATTGAGAGTTAGCTTTAGAAAAGTAATTTAGAATAATTGTTTTTTCTTTAATAAAAAAGAATTTTTGTCTGTATGGTAACTTACTTGAAAATTTTTTCTTATCTATTTCTTTTGTTTCAGCTTACAAAATTAAATGTAAGCTACTATTTCAAATGTAATACTTTAAATTTATTTTTACTGCTAAAGTCATATTTTCATGTTTGCATTTTTCATCAAAATATCACCTATCATTTTTGACATGACTTATATCAGCAATACAAACACTCATTCACAAACACAGTTTCTTATTGTGATCTTATTTTTATTTTATCTAAATGAAAATAAATTATTAAAAATTAAATAAAAATGATATAGTAAGAAAATTTCAGGCAGCATTAGTCTGATCATAACATCTTTAGCCTTAATTACATGCTGTTCTTCCACGTCACTTTCACATATTATACTGCCTTATCCTCTCCATTTTTTATATGCTACTATTAATATTTAACTATCAAATGTCTTTTCCTAGAAGATGTTTAAAGATTAGATGACTAGGAAATAATATTTCCTGTAGCTACTACAGACTAAATTATATTCCAAATCGGAAAGCCCTTCTATCTAAATAGTAAATCTACATATATCTTTGCTAGATATAATATTTATTAACACTTGGGTTTAGATATTCTCTGAAACAGCTCGATTCAGTACCTTGTAATAATATTTAAAATGGTAGATATAAGTAGTCCTATTAATTTCACAAGTGTAGCATTAAACATGTGCTTGAATACTGTGTTGAAATCTAAACTTAAGCCTGCTGTCATCTTACATATCATAAGATTTTGACCAGCTATGAATGCTACATTTATAGATTTCAAAAATTAGTAGTATCTTTAAAAAAGACTGTGACTCAACACAGGATTATCTTCTGTGTAAGTATAAAATGAACCGACATACGTACAGAGGAGGATTATAACGTCATTTTCAGCTCTGCAAATGTTAAGTCCTAGCTATTCCATTAATTTAAAATGATGTGGAGCTTCTCCATGATAAAAAACATATTTCCATTTTTCTGACTAAACAACATGCAATAACATCCCTCCACCTCTGCAGAGGCTGTATTGCTTGTTTGCGAGGTGAGGGAGATACTGCTGTCAGCCTGATTTACTGTTTGGTGTCTTTCCAATCCATATTAAACAAATAAATACTAATGAACCCACCACCCTTACCCTAAATATCCTTTCTGCTTCAAATGGTGAAAGCATTTTCATTCGTTTCATTCTCCTACTATAAATGTTTGTAGCTCTGCGATGAAGCTATGGCTTTGTATGCCATTTCTACAGTGCCAACGCTGCAATGGTGACAGAAGTTAAAGGGAAACCAGAGATGGAGCTCATAATTCTGTTAAATATGTTGGAAGCTTCTGAAAGTGTTAAATCAATCAATAAAAATGGCAGGACTATAATCTAATTTCTGCAAGATATCATTCACTGGTTTATTTGCTTCAGAAAGTCTGTATTTGAAATTACCATCTTCTCAAAACTTGGTTTTAAAAATTTTAGTGACTTGTGAACACATTGTTACTTGGCATTTAGTCCTGATGGCCTTTCTAAAGTATCTGTACAATCATCCATCTAGCTCTTCTTCTAATAATTCCAAGAATAATTTACATTTACTACAATACTGGCAATCAGAAATGAAGCCAATTTTCTCATGGTAGTATTTACAGCACAAGTAATGGCTGATCATATCAAAATTCATATCTTTACACAACTGTACAATAGCAGATGATACAAAATTCCTTGGGGGGGGGGGGAAATATGAAGGCCACAATAGACACAAAATTCGAAGGGAACACATTTTAATTGTGAGAATAGAGCTTTGGATTCAAATAACTAAATCTAAAGCTAGCTAAAAAGACAAACCTTTCAGCAAAACTAACACTGAAGCAGTCACATGATGAAAAATGTATTTGGGAATACTTTATTGTCATTTGACTATTTTTTTTTTTAAATTGAGTTCTTTTTACAATAACAGGGATAAATACTTGTGTTTGGCCTAAAATTGGTGGAAAAGCATGTTGCCTAAAGGTTCTGAGAACCATCTGCTCTCCAGAATTTAAAAACACGTTTCCTATCTATGCAATACCGTGATTCATGCTGTAGAAATATAGTAATAAAAAGATTTTCCTTTCTTCTCCCAAATAAACATTTAAACCAATCAGCATGACAGAAGGTGCACATTAGAAAATGTTTCCACCACTGAGGAAAGCCATTGAAATAACAAGATCCAGATGTTAGACCAAAAAGAAGTTTATCATCCTCAGAAACCCCCAAATCGTGTCTGATGTTCCATACAAAGATTGTCTAATTTGCTAATGTGCATTTTCTTGCTATGTGAGAGAAAAAAGCACACCTGTCAAGAAACCTGCTTTCCACATGCATTGGAGTGACATCTGTAGCAGCTGAGCATCAGGGAAATCCAGGTACCATTAAATTATTTTGAACATGTCTTGCTTTGTACAACTTTCTCTGGAAAACATCAGGGTTGCACAGAATAAATATGCTTAATTTATTTACTTTTTTATAGCATCTATAGTTAGATTGAGGGAAGAAAATTGCTGAGGAAGCTTTCTGAATAATAAAATCATAGATTGTTTTACATCTTTAAATTTTCACCTCTGGAAGTTTAGAAGAAACTAAATTCCTAGGTAGAGCCACAGGGCTGGATAATCTGCTTCAATACTTAAGTTCAGTATCACTTACAGTCATCTACAACATATATGGAATGGCAGCTTTAGAGTTTTCCTGGTGAAATATTTTTTTTGTTATCATCGTATAAAGTCCTGCAATAGAAATCTAATTCTCTATTCAATATGACAGTGTAATTCTAAGAATCTACTGATGAGTCCTATTTTCTGTACCAAAATCTGTCTTATTTCAGGTGAGCTTTTCCAGTGATGTTTTGCAACTTGTAATCTTCAGTTTAAAGCCTTGAGGAGGAGAAGGGGAAGAGAAAATACCAGGCTCAGTAGTGATTAGTCAAAAGCATACCTCACAGTCAACTGGACTACCATGTACAGAAAGTACAGCAAAACCCAGCTCTAATAAATCTTTTTATGAATGTATTATGCTTTTAATCATTTTTTTAAATCACATCTTCTACACACTGCAATTAAGACCATGACCACTGCAGACAGTAATAAACATGACTGCAGCTGCTAAGAGCTTGTGCTCCAAGGCAATGGACAATAGAAGAAAACGACCTAGACACAGATTGATGAAGGCCCTGATTTTGAAAAAAAAAAAAAAAAAAATCATGATTGCTACACAAGTAGATGCAACAGTTAAAACAAAAATGGTAAAACCAGTGTTTTTCTCTAACCAAGGGACACTTTCAGTTGTGAGTGATGGAGCTCTGAAACTTTCAGAACAGCCTTTTCACAGTAGCTACATTATAGGCTTATTTTTTGATGTAACATAAGAGGGACTATTTCCACCAAGATTGTATCTGATGACTGCCATCTGCTTTTGTGAAGATCTTCTCAGCAAGATTCATAGGGTTTTCCTGTCACTGACATCTGAACAGGCCTTAATTTTTTCCACCCAATACAAAAGTTTCGAGTAGGAGGCTTCTGAAGAAGAAAGTTGATATAATGCTGGAGTTAAGCATATCTTCTAATTATCATAGGGTCTATGATTTGTCATATTAATACTTTTCTTCTCATAAAAACTGCTGAGATGTTAAACTTTAAAATGCAATGCAGGTATTACACAAGTGAATTATTTTACTTATTTTCCATATATTACAGCTGAATAGCAGTTCACTATAGTTATGGTTGAAAATTGCTTACTATTTAATATAGAGTTATTTTAAACTCTCCACCTGCTGACTCAAATGCTTTAAAATTATTAGACTTCAAGGTGGTGGCCAAAATATTGGGTAATTTGGAAAACAAGTTCTTAAGACACAGGTCAGCTCCCCCCTCAAATGAGTTTGTACCAACTTTTTCTAATGTTTTTTTCACAAATCCAGAACTTAAATGATGGTAAATGACATGCATATTCCTTATATTGGAAGAAATACTATAAAATAGCTGAGGTGAACATTTAGAATCAAAGCATGAGAAAATTATGCATAAAGTGAAATATACCTTTAAATTAACCTAGGAACTCTTCAACTGGGGTTTACAGCTTCTCAAAGTGGCAGAGTAAGTCCTGATGATGTATCCTGGGTGATACGATGTTACAGTCTTATCTATATCAGTTTTCCAGGAGTATTGTGCACATATGTTGCTCTTAGCCTGAATCCAGAAATGTTTTGTCTGAAACTCAAATTTGTGACTTTGGTATATTAATTTAAACATGTGGTTTACCTCAGAACTATTGTAATGAACATTAATTAGTTATGGAGAAGATAAGGAAACGTAGCCAAGCATTTTGCGTGATTGAACAGTCTGGCTAAGAGAACGAAAACACCAAGTCCCTTGGTTAAGTTATCTATAGAACTCAAGCTCCCTTGTTCACATGAACTGCTTGGCTTTTGTTAGCTCTTTAACAGCTTGACAGCAGAGCTCAGATACAGAGAATGGGAATAGAGTAAAAGAATTCAAGAATAATACATGAAGAAGCAATAAGAGGCCTGAAGTGTTATAGCTCCTTTTGCAATGAATATGTCTAGAGGCTCTACAGTGTGATGGCTCGGGCAATTCCAGGTAACAATTTCTTGTTGTTATGAACATTCACTGTATTCTAGCAGATTCAGCAGTTGGAGAGTTGATAGAAAAACTGAACAAACCTGTAGTTTTTCTTCATTATTTCTTGATGAATCAAAGATTATCCTTAATAAGCATCTAGTCTAAAGGAACTCACAGGTGTGAACACATAGCCATTACGTGCAGAAATCAAGCACTGAGCTACCTACAACCTTCCTGCCTTGCATCCAGCTCCAGATTTCCTCCTCAGAGCTAACCTACCACTTTAACAAATTATTGAGATGAAAGGGATGATGAAGGTTTGCTGATTCCAGAACTCAGGTTCATCATTATACAGCTGTGGCACGTAACACAGAGATATCATGAGCACCAGAGGCCTAGCAGAAACACAGACATCAGAGATCAGGGTGAGGAGCTGAGGACAGGCACCCCTGGTACACTCCAGATTCCCTCCAAACAGGATGTGGGAGGTGCTGCACTTCCAGCTTTAAGGTTTGAACCTAGCTGAGGTTGTGTTAAAAAGTGTAGGACTTCCCCTCGCTGATCTTAATACTACGTTATCAAAGTTTTGGGGCACTATTTGTTTAGATCTTTTTTTAACATCTTTTCAAACTCTACACAACCCGGATCAACAACCAATTAGAAAGCAAAATATCAACAGAAACAATTCTTACACGTTTACACTTACAGCAATACAATAATAAAGACATCAATTACACAAAAAGTGACAAATCACATCTATAAGGAGAGTCAAGAGCCCACTGCAAGGTCAAGAAAAAGTGACAGCTTACTATTATGCCACTCTGAACTGCTGTAGGTTGGTAGAAGAATGCAATCCCTAGCAGATAATTTTCTTGCTCTACTAATCTTAAATTAAACTTTTAACACAATTTTAATGTATTTTCATGATGTGAGAAAAAGAAGTGTCTTGTGTCTGAAGAGAAAAAAAATGGCTTAACAACTTGTCTGAGCCAATACTTATTTGATAAGGCTTATCTTGTTTCTAATATCTCATATAGAATGAAAAAAAAAAAAAAACAAACCAAACCACAGAATAGAAGATGCTTTTAAGTTAAAAAAGGATTTCTATCTTTGCTTTGTATCTTTGTTAATGGTGCTGTAGTCAATTACAGTTGCTGAATTATTTGTTTTTATAATACCACAAACCAATTCTACTTTGTTGGCTTATGGGTCGGCATTCAGAAAATACAAATCTCAGAGGATACAGAACCTGTATTATTCCCAAAAAATCCATACACAAGTGACTAGACATATGAATTTTTTTCTATATAAGAAAAAATACTTCCCGCTTCTGCTTCCAAGTTGCGACAGTATCACTGAAATAAAAAAAACCCACTGAAACAATAAAAACCATGAGAAAAAATGTCATACATGTTTCAGGGATCTTTTTATCCAAAATACAAAGGAAAAAAGGCAAAAAAAGAACATTAGCAAAAGAACAAAATGCAGATTTTACAGAACAAATTCCTGAAAAATATCTAAATCTATTTTTAATATGCATGTCTTTTTCTGACAGCATATTCAAAACAGCATAACAAACACCATACTAGAATATTGTATTGTTCTTTTTAGAAACTTTTTCAAAATCATCCTGGCATATAATAAACAGTAGGAGTTTTTAAATGGATAGTCCTACAGAAAACAATGAAAAGAAAATGAACTTGCTACAACTATAGGACTATTTTAATCTTGGATTTTTTTCCTTTGTTCTTAAATTACTGAAAAAAATTTGAGCATACAGCAGATAAGATGAGACAACAGGGGATGAAAAGAAGTAGATTTGCTTTTGTAAACTAAAACTCGTAACAATTCGACAATATTCCATAATGTATTTGTTAATAAATCAATGTCTATACATTAAATCCTTAACAATGATGGAGAACTCTCAGAAAGTCTTGTGTATGGGAATTTATAGTTATCTGTTCAGTTAGACCCTCCCAGTATTTATTGTACTATTTGCTTGATCAGCCAATGCAGTTATATTCACAATTTTTATCTGACACAGGCCTTACAGATATCCATACAAGATAGTAAAATCTTAGGTTTATCAATTTTCTTTCCTTAATCTTCAGGATTCTTCTCCTATCACACATCATGATGCTCAAGAACACAATATGAAAACGTAAGAACTGCACTGAAGAATGTAAGAACTTAAGAGCATAGCTGCCCTGGAACAAAGCAGAGGTCCTGTCCTTGTCAATGGCCAAAAAAGGCAGGTTTTGTGGAACAGTGCTGCTTACCTGAAGACTCCCTCTTCACAAAGATCTACCAAATTACCTAAATTAAACCCAGGTTATCATCTGGCTGCTTTGGGAACTCAAAAAAGTGGTTCAGGGTCAGGGACTCCACACACAGCATTTTGCCCTGGCTGTAAATATGGGCAGTCTCTCAGGACAGCACTCTGTTCTAGGCATCATGTCTTTGGGCTTTCCACAAAGTAAACCTCAAACATAAATAACAAAGCATTCTACCACATTATCTATACCCAGTGCCCATGGTGAAACTTCTACTTTACTTGCGCTTTTTGATACTTCTTTCTCTAACTAGGAGTTTTCTAGAAGAGAGGCAGATGCAAGCCTGGTGTGATCCTTTGAAGGAGACATGAGCTCCAGGTTCTCAGCAAAACCTAATGGTGCTCTGGATTCCCCTTCTCTGGGACGCATCGGTAATTATTTAGCTAAAAGCGGTTTTGAAAGCTAGAGAGGAAATTCCAAGTTTGCAGTTTTATGACTAATATTTTGAGAGATGTTAGATTTAAACACTCAGATTTTTTCTTGTTAGTTACTCTAATTGTAGGTGCATATTTTAAAGCTGTAGTACTGAGAGGAACTAACTGCTCAGCATCACCCAGGAAAGATATGCAAAATTTGCTTGCTCCTTTTGTTGTGAAAAAATAAAATATTACAATAATTTCAGTGTGACTACAAATAATTCACAAACTATGAATTATTAAAGCAGTGTCTTAGCTGTATGACAGTAAAAATACTATTGAGTACTTCTGCATTCCCAATATTCTAATCTGAAATTTCTAGAACAGATTCTTAGCCACTATGTACTAATATTGAGCTCCATAAAAATTCATCCTTTTATATCTGATAAGAATTTGGGGAAAGAATCCTTCTTCAAGACAGCATAAGATCTCACAGGATTTTATTTCCTTTTAATTTCTAGAGGAAAATCCATTATTTATGTGATCATCTGCTGCCTTTAGAGGAATTGTATGAGTAAATGACAATTATATGTCAATGTCTGTGTATTATTTAGATAATGACAATTTCAGTATTCCACTCAAGGGGCAGTAATCCAATCGTATTATATACTTCCTCGGTTAACTATTCTACCTGTTTTTGCAAAACAACTAGCAGGAACATTAAATTGCATACTGCAGAGCAAAAGCTTAAGTATTACAGAACAAAGGGATGAATTTCTCTACCTCAGCACTTGTAAGCAATGAGTGGAGAGGGGGCAAGAAAGCATCTTTCATCCCGTTTTACCGAAACAACCACTTGACAGTACTGTTTATTTCCAGCAGTTGCTTAAAAAAAATACAGGAGCGTGTTTTTATGACTGAATTAAATCTGAAGAATTTATTATGAAAAGAATCTATGGAAGACCCAATCTTGTATCTTTATTCATATTGTTTAGTTTCCTATACTGTAAAATAAATGGTATGAAAATAGTACTGCAACTAAAACTCATAATACATGTGGCAAATAAGCAGTAACAGTTTGGTATTTTTAGTGATTGCATTGTATTCCATAGTGTGTTCACTTAATTAAAAAAAGACACCATCACAAACCTTAAATCATATCCTGATATTTTAAATTTCTGAACAGTTATTGTTAGCTGACCCTCCTCGGAGCAGGAGGTTGGACTGTAAGACCTCTGGAGATCTCTTTCAATCTGATGATCTTATGATTTAGTAGCTGTTAGGAAAAAATTATTTCTCCTAAGAAACAATATACTATCAAATGAATTTATAAGACTGAGCAGAAAAATAGAATAAAATACTAATGGCTAGTTCTTGGAGAATGAAGTGACAGAAGGAAATAGAATGAATATAGCGTAATGCATTAGGACTACAGCAACGTTATAACCATTAAGCTGAGAAATGTTCATTTATAGGTTACACAGCACTACAATAGAACCACGACTCTGTACTTCAGTGACCTTGTGAAAGAGGATGATGATTTCTAAAGGTGTTTAATATGATGGAAACTGATAACATTTATAAATCGTTATGATTATTTATAATGATACTTTAGAATGATTTATTATGATATTCTATGAATATTTTGGTGTGCTCACATTTATCCTGAGTTCAAGTACTGAAGAGTTGCCTTGGTTTCTCTGTAGACACTTAGTCGGCTAAACGAACTTAACAGCAACTATTTTAAATTATTAATTTGGGTTTAATCTTTCATTACTTTGGAGAGTAAACCAGAAATAGAAGACTTCAACTTACGATGATCCTCTAAATGATACACAACATGAATAAATGCCACTGGCAATAAAGGCTTTCTCTCTACCTGTGCACCTTGAGAGAGGACAAAGAATCAGCAGCTCATCTCATCAGAGAAACATGAAGAAATTAGACTAAAAAGTGTTGAGTTAAAAGGAATATAGTAACTGAAAGTTCAGACCAGATATTATCAGCTTTGAGAATGGCATAACTGGAAAAGAGATGTCAAAGTACAAATGTAGCAAAACACTGTTGGTACTAGAAAAGTACAGATGAAGTTTATCTCACCAGAGAATGTGATATATTCAACACGGAAATGTATTGCATCTACTGGCCAATTGCAATGAAGCTTATATGTGACTTAAAATCTATAATTGCAAATCAGCAACTCATTAACCCGGTTTTGGTAAAATCTCACCCCAACTCACTTAACTAACAAATAACAGAACAGTGACATTAGTAAAATGAAGACTTTTTAAAATAAATCACCATATGTCCTTGACAATACTATATTTTTTTTTTTTGCTTAGGTCCAGTATCTTCTGCTAAAAATGTACGTTTTCCCCTGCTGATTTTGGTGCAACAGTCATAATGTGTGGACTGACTTTGGGCTCTTCCATTGAAAGCGCTGGGCAGCTCTCACCACATAAACACTTCACATCTGTCACAGCACTAGAGGCCAAATGGCCATCCTCAAATACACCCACAACAGGTACAGCAGTATCTTCCACAAAAAAGTCAAAGAATTCAAAAATGTATCATACCTGAGGAGTTCTATGAAAATATATTCTTCAGAGTTTGTGTCTGTAGGTGAGAACATCAGGGATGTAGAAACTTCATGATGTTGTTTGGATACTCTGCTGAACACATTCAGGTGTGAAACTAGTACTGTGATGTGAGATGAAACTAATAAATAGAAAGGCTGCCTGTCTGAATGGAAAAGTCGGGACTGTTCTACTTTTGCTCAGTCTTTCAACATGATTTACATCTAAGAGTATCTATTAAAACCCTTGTTGCTTTTCCCTTTGATCTAAAGGTGTCAAAGAAGCATCCATTATAACACACTGCTTATTATTTCAAAAATCTGAATTTCCTTTGAATGGCAAATCAGATATAATGACATCTTTTTTTAATGTATGACAAAAATGCTGTATATTTGGAATTAAGGAGATCAAGACAATTGACAGTAAGACTACAAAGGATGGATAAATCAATAGAATGAATGAAATGTATCGAAAGGAAAAAGAATACCCACCATTCTGCTTAAACAAATGTAGCAGACAGTACAGTAGGGAAGACTATAATAAGCCAAAACACAATTAAAAAGTGATTGCACTTTTTGAAAAACTTTGTGGGTATCAATTAATGGACTAGGATCATTAATGAAAACCAATTGACAGTATTTATTTCGCTTGTACAAGTCTAGAGAACAAAAGAAACCTGAACATATGCAAAGATCAACAGAATAAGTTCTTGTAGAACTAGATTATGGGACTGAGTGAAGGTTTATTGATGAACTGAATGTAGAATGGAACACAAGCACACAGACATCAGCTTCACCTGCAAATATGCAGTGGGGAGGATACATAGTTACAAGCAATGACATCTTATAAGGCTTAACTATTAAACCATAAGAATACTCATTAGACTAAGTTTTAATCAAAAAGCTTAAACTAGAGCTCATAAAATACCATCAAAAACAGCTTAAAATTCTTCCCTGATATCCTTTAATATCCAACAGTTTTTTCCAAAGTACCTTAAATGACTCAAAAGTTTAAATTCCATTAAGAGTCACTGGAGAAATTTCACTGGACAAAGGTCTTCATCTCAAAAGCCTATTTCTAACTCACTAAAATTAGTGCAAGTTTGTCACCAATGCCACCTAGAAACAAAAACAAGCACTGAAGGTGACACATGTTCTTTATAGTGCCTTGCATATACATCCTTACATAAGGTGCAGCACTAAGATGATGACAATTAGGATTTGAACATTGAGGTGTTCACACCACTCCCATCACTCAACAGAGGAAATCTGGCATATTTTCAGCTCTTCTTCTGTTGAAAAAAACCACCCCGAACCCCAGGAATTCACCTTCCTAAATTGGAACTGACTTAATTTGGAGGGGTCAGGAAGACAAGTAGAAATAGCCCAGTGCAAACAATTTTATCATTCTCATATTTTTCTATTTGCATATGCAACTATTAAGATGAGTTCCCTTGAAAATGTGTCTTCATTCCATTGCCCTGGCTGCTTGATATAAACAACAGATATGTCTGTTTTCTGCTCTTCCTTCCTCCACTTCCTTGATACACATGCTGTCTGTCGTCCACTGCTGATCAGTCATTTGGAATGTGACCTAAAACTGAACAACCTCCTTTCAAAAAAGCCTCCCCTAAAGCACACTCATGTAAGTGTAAGGAAGATACACTTTTCTTTCATTACATCAAGACTTGGATAGTTGACCTACAAACGAATAACCATTCTTTCCCATGGCAAAATAAATAAAACTGGAGATACAAAGCAGGACATTCCCAGGATAATTGAAGTTTTTTTTCTCTTTTGAACATTTGTCAACAAGCAGGATTATTGAACAAAATAAGTTTCCTTGACAGAATGATTTCAGCTTTTGAGAAAATGTATTCTGTCAACAAGACAGACTAAGGACTTGACAAAATAATATGTCTGAACCACTGAAGTGTTTTGAGTTTTCTTCTCAAGCATAACAATGAGAGGTTGTGTGTGTGTGTGTGCAATAAGTCAAAAGTAACTCTTTTGACATTATATGCATCTTTTCTCCTCAAATGTCAAAGTCAAAGGCAAGGTCTGACAACCTCTAATGCCTTCATATAATGAGCTATGGCCAAAACCCAACATCATTTACAGAGACTGACCTCAGGACCCTTAGAGAAAGTCCTTTCTAAGCCACACAATTAGCAGAATTAAGCAGCAAAACCAAAGGACAGCAACAGCCACAGTATATAAAAAATTAATCCAAAACAAAGCAGAAATATCTGAACATTGCCTGGGAAGAGTCTTTAGGCTGAGAAAGTTATAGACTTAAGCCCTTGTCCTAAAAATTGTCTGGAGGTTGTGGCACTCTTGTCTTATCCACAACTCTGTGTTCTGTAGCAGAAGCCCTGCTCCTGCAAAACAGCTGGTAGACTTTCACATCAGTCATAAAATTTCTACTAAAGCTGAAATACCTTTTAGGAAATTATTTGCTGGAAAAGCTATGGGGAAAGTGAGAAAGGGGAAGACTCCAAGCATAGGTTTTCTAGTCTTACTGTTTTTTACAGAATTCAGCTTCTCAGTAAGGGAATTCTGGCAGTAAAAACATCCGACACAAACTTTTAAATCAAAGCTGAGATTTAAATACTTCATTCTTGTCCTCACTATCAGATCAATAGTGGATGCTGATAATTTATAGATACTGATATAAAAGTGCACTGATAGAGTCAGCACTGGAGAGAAGCTAATAACGAGGTGGGGGAAAAAAAAAGAGGAACATTATTTACAATACGCTTTGCCTGCACTGGAATGCAGTCACCATCAACATTTTTCATTGGGATTTGTGCTGCTGGATATACTGTATTTCCTCAGGAGTTCCAGGGAGGGGAGGAAAAGAATAAATAAAATCAAAAAGCAGGCATTACATCTGTCAGCTGTAAACAGTATATCCTCCGTTTTCCTACTATCTTTATAAAGAACTTCCCAGGGAATTACCTTTCATGATTGAATTACCCAAAATAATTTTGATACTTAATGTGGAAGTTCTGCATGTTTATTTGTGGTGCTACAATGACCAATAACATATTTTAAAATCCTCTCTCTAGATGATCAGTTACTTGTCAAAGTTTATTGATTTCTCCGCTTCTACCTTTGTTTTGATGTTAACTATACATTTCTTACTGGCCACATGTAACCTGGCTTTAGATTTTGCTTAAGGTCTGACCTTTTTTTGGCAAGTTCTGTACTTACTAATGAAACAGTCAAGAGCAAAATGAAATATGTCTTTCCAGAGATAATCTGGCTGTGGTCAAAGCCCATTTATGGAATCCTCAGTGTATTTTTCATGTCTTTTGTTCTGCTGAAATAACTGGATCAAATAATAAAATGATGACAGGAACACGTGGCATCAAAATCCAGGTATAGCGTGTTTTACCACAGGGGGACAAAGTCTTAATATTAAAGGCTTGCTTTCAGCAAACTTAGCAAAGCCTACTGCCTGATAAAGTAAGTACTGGGACACCATTTTCAAAGTTAGGAACTGATATAAGTGTCTCAACTTTAACACTTGACTACAATGAAATTAGAAGTCTGTCTTTTTGGAACAAATCCATTACAGACTTAAGAATTCTCCAATACAGCTAGCGTTAAAAAAAAAAAAAAAAAAAAAAAAAAAAAAGTTGATGGCTGTAAAAGAAGGCCTGACAATATCGTAATACTGGGAAATCGATGTAAGATGTGTCAAGCTATATTTTTACAATTGCATATGTGACACCCTGGAGTAAATTCAATATGTGCAACTTGAATGCTTGGCTATGTGAAGCGCTACTGTGCAGTAACTCCTGTTGTGGAGTAATTAAACAATGAATGTATCTATATACTAAATCAATTTGCTTTTTCTTGCTTTCCTTCTTCAGCTGTCTTTCTTTCGGCGTGACAAGTGGTGTGTGTGCCCACGTACAAGTTTCATGGTTTTCAGCGTTATTTGCGACAATCTCTATGCGTGGGGTTCTTTTTTTTCCTTTGTTCTGCTGAGTTAACTGGACCAAAACCAATGCTAAAACAAGAATGTTCCACCAGTGTTCACAGAGGTAAGTCACAATTGGCATATCATATAAATAAAATGTAAAAGACTTCCTGGAATTACTTCTATACTGGACTTTCTTATAACAAAATGTTGTAGTTAAGGTTGCCTTGATGACAAAGTGTTCAATAATAACTTGCATTTTTTGTTGAAAGGCTAATAAAGCTTTATGTCTCATTTTTCTGTGTTTCCATATGGCATACTGAAAATTCTGCTCATACATCTGGAAGAACATAAGTCAAACATCTCTAACACCCACATTTCAACACAAATAGAATGTGAACAGAGAAAAGTTACATTGTCAGCACTGAATGACTGAAATGGTCAAAAAGCAAGAAAAATACAGCCAAAATAATATAGCTAAAGAAATCAGTGAGGGAAAACTTCAACTGTTCACCAAGCTATTTTTCAGACACTTGAAAGCCTCATGGAATTAAGCAGAAGAAATAGACTGGAAGGTGTGGGGGTGGTGTGAAGCCACCAACAAAAGGAAACCAGAAAATAACTGGTCTTTACTGAAGACAACACTTTTGGTCCGATTTCTGCTCTACAGTTTGAAAAATATCCTTCAGGCTCAACCCTTAAAAAAAAAAAAACCAACAAAACAGCTTTTCAATGTGAGACAAAATATTACTTACTCCTAGTTAAACAGAAATCTGAATTACTGATGATGCTACAAGTTCTTCAAAACCAGAGTGTGCAAATGTATGTAAATATATACATATACAGCAACCTACATACAAAATAAGTATATATATGTAATGTGTGTTTGAGCATCTATGTACATATATATACACACCCTAAAGCAAATATAGATTTGTATGTTTGAAAGAACATGCATGGATAGATAGATGTATATCCAGAAAGTACTTTTCATGGCTTTATAATTCTTCCTGAAGTTTCTGCATCCACTTACGTAAAGGAAAAAGACCTGATGAATTGCAAATTCAGTAAAAGCATGTTATATACTATTCTTGCATACAGGATGTGACATCTGAAGAAAAATAAAAAAATTCTTAAGAATGTTTATAACTTTTTACAGAAATATTTTGAAGCTTGTTAAAATATTAAAGAAATAAACTCCATAGCAGAGCACTAGACTCCTGTGCCAATTTTTTGTGTATGCAAATTTCCCTTGAGGTCCCATAAGTGGCACTTCAGCAGCCTATGTTCTTAAATCCCCCAGGATCCTAGAATTTAAGATCAAAAGATCTTTTAAAGAACAGCAGGTGCTAGAAGCTTTTAATATATAAGATGTTGGAGACATAAAAAAACCCCCACCAAAAATCTATCTGCTTTTCACCCTATCCAGCTCTGTATCTCGTGAATCCCGTGAGCAGGTTAATCTTTGACACAGCCTCGAGCTACTTTTATTGTAAGAAGTTAAGCAAAGAACGGTGTACAACCTGCCACATACCAGTCTGGGATGTAGAGTGGTTTGAACTACAGCTAGCTACAGCGCACATTAGGATTTCTATTAAAAATAAATAAGGGCTTCTCAACACTTTTCTCCTTAAGAGGGAACAACAAAGGATACAGACACAAAAGTGAATATTAATCTTCCAGTTTAGCTTTGTACTAGGGTATGCCACAGAGCAGAGCAAAGGGAACTAACAAGAGCTAGTGCAATCAAATAAGTTTATACTGGCACATGGGTGGCTTCTTATCATTCAGATCAAAGGATGCGCCTTACTGGATCAGACCATCGGTGTGCGTGTGATCCTCCCCAGGAGGCTGACATCGCCATATAATATACATCCAACCAATTGTGTGCTTTCACACAGAAGCCCTTTGAAAAGTCCATTCTGATTGACTGAACACTTCTAGCTATACATTCCACAATCTGAATATATAGTGTGGCACTTCTGAGTCTCCTATTTGTTTTCAATTTATTTCCTTTTGTAGTCATAGCACGTCCCTTTGTTTTCAAACTACAGGACAAAAATTCTCTCCCAGCACAGCACCCATTAAAAAAAACAACAAAACAAGATGGAACAAAAACCCCTCTGAATATCATAATTTTTAAAAAACAAACAAACAAGCAAAAAGCAGAGTAATTGGAAGTCCAATGCCACAAAACCAAAATAGCTTAACAGTTATCTATGAAAGTCTTAACAGACCCACCTCAGATGGACTGAATTATTTTACATAAAGCATTCCCTTCATACCATCACCCTGCAGGGTAGGTGAAACCAGATATTAGTAAATAAATGAGGTACAATTTCTCCAGTATGTACAACAATCCCTATGCTAACAGTAACTGTTTAATGTACTTTTTACTTTAGTCCTACATTTTGTAGCATCTATGACATGTCTATGCTGTACAGAGAGATAATACCTAGTGAGGATGAGTAGGTCCAAAGGAGTATTTTTCATTACCTGTAAGGAATAAAATAACTGACAGAACAGTAAATAATAAAAATGCTCTCCGATAAGAGAGTGTTTCTCTGAGGTGCTACCAACATTGCAACTCAAAGCAGAGGAAACAGGACATTCATTCAAAAAAGGAAAATGGTTTTGTGTCCTGGATTATACAAAAACTCTATGTTTCCAAAATCTTTACATATAGTAGATATAAATCCTATTCTTTTATTCCAAGGAGAGAAACACTTGCATGCAAAGATCATCTCCACAGTCTCAACATGACGTTCAAAGATACCTGTTACTATTTTGGTAATATCTCTTCCTATAGATTTTTTTTTTTTTATTCCAGAAGTTGGGGAAACACCTGAGCTAAAGAAAGAGTATTAAAATCCTCTGAACTGACTTTATAAAAGAAATATTATTTTAGAAAGTCTATGAAATATGAAGAAAATATATTTTATTTCAGTCTTTCTGTTTGACAGCTTTTCTGAGCTGGCCATCTGCATTAGTTCTGCATGTCTGCCAGCTGACAATTTCTATTTGTTGAGCAGATAATTGTAGCTGTTTTATTTTCCCAGTAACACACTATCACAAAACACAAGAACGTTCAGCTTACTTTAGATATGTTCTTCAATATGCAGAGGGCAGTGAATAATAGTGAAAACTGTTTTGCCTGACAAGCAAAGCATGAATGTGTCACATCAAATACTTTGTCTTGCTCAGTGTTCCTTCAGAACAGATAGCATTAAGCTTTCATATTTTACAAGAAAGACTTGCAAAGATAGCTGTGAATACGTTCTATTTCAGGTACAACCTTTTCAAAAGTTTTCTTCAGGTTTTTAAAACTTTATTTCATAAGTCTTTAAAACTGTAATAAAATAGATAAACATTATAAATTGCGACTTTTAAATAAAGAAAAGGAATTTGAAAATTCAAGTCATTATATTACGTCGCAAGCAGGTTATGGTTTTCTGGTCATAAATATTATCCCCTTACTAATACAGCTGTATTTTAAATGAGCTATTTCAATACCAGTATCCCTGGGGATGAATTTTAATTACTTTGTTCACTGCTTTCCAGAAGATTTGATTGTTTTGCCATGTAACTTATAAGGAGTTTAACTATGGCAAAATCACAGTCTAGATTTTATCCAGATAAACAGCCAGCTACTGAGTTATTCAGTCACCAATTTTTGGACCTGAGGTCTAGAAGTCCTTTGAGCGCTGTGCCACGGTCCACCTGAAGCAATGAAGGCCAAGCCTTACAAGAAGCAGTGCAAGTGCAGCAGTGACCTGACCTGAGCTGGTTTTGGTGCGCAGTAACTCCACACAACACACCACCTCTCCTGGCCTGAGTGACCACCATAACAGATGAAGCCTAAAGTCATGGATTAAATTAACTCAATGGACATTTTGTGGACAGTTGTGGAAATTTACAGCCATTTTACAGACATCTCACAGGGGCGAAGTGAGGTCTAGAAGTCTTTTAAGTGCTGTTCCACAGTCACTAAGCCAGGCTTACTACTGACATTTCCCTTGCCCTTTCTTAGGCATTTAAGAGCATTTGCTGGTACCTTACTAATATTTGAACAAGTCCAGATGAACCATTTTAGAAAGTTAAATTAGCCCCCAAATAGTATATTTTTCCATAGGGTTAGTTTTTAGATAATCCTGAGCCCTCTTACCACACGATGGCATAAATGCCAGTGCAGCACAAGGCAGGGACACGCAGTTGGCAGCAAGTGGAAGGACTGGACCTTGCAAACTAAATTTAGATCAGTTTATATTTCCATTTATAAGAAAATCTGATAAAATTTCTCCTCAGATGTGAAGTGAAAACTCATTTTTTAAAATGTTTTAAAACTTATTGTAGAAGTATTTAAATTGAAACAGAAAACTGTATTTGCAGAGTACTGAAAAATGTCAGTCTCCTCTTTGCTTCTGGTATCATCTGAGGGCCATGATAGAATTATGCCAGTTTCAGTGCAGGAAGGGTGGAGATTCTATTATTTCAAGGTAGTTCAATTTAAGATACAGAGTGAAAAAAACAGAAAAAAACCTACACACATAAGCTGAAACATCACGGTTTTGTCCATCAGAATAGGAATAAAATTAATACTGCATACGAAAAAGTTACACAACTTCACAGAATAGATTTAAAAAACGTCCTCAATTTGGGCAGCTTGTTATGATGGTCACTTCTAATGCTGTATAAATCAATTCTTCCTTCAGTTTTGGTTACATATTGGCGGGGATACCAAGGCGGCATATTCTAGATATTCAAGTATTAGAATTAAGAATGAATCTTTAAAAGATGGAGCTACAAATGTGCAGGGGCATTAAAAATTACAATGACTTGTCACTTAAATATGGAAATCAATAGTTATTCAATAACAATTCCATACTCACGGGAATGAAAGTCCTGACCAAAATGCTGTATCTCACAATTTATTAAAAAGACAAAGAGAAAGAGAATCTGAGCTGTGGGCATTTAATGTGGAGAGAAAAGTTAGAGGGACTACAAGAATCAGAACAAGCTGCTGTACATAAATGGTTTAGGGCAAGGAAACAAAATGATGCCTACCTTTGGCTAAAGTACATCTCACTAACTTGAGCTACTAAGTTTACCACAATGCTAAAGATGCTGCTTAAAGGAGCAGGCTGCAGTTAAAAGTCTTGATTTACCAGTGTACTCACCTACTTTACACCAGTTCTATTCCAGGACATCTTGAAGAATCAATAGGTATGACTCACTGCAGCCTGACTTCCATTTTGCACTAGGGTAATTTTGTTTGCTAAAATGATGCGACAGCATCATTAAAACAGAAATAAGATTCATTATGTATACACAATTATGCTTATGACTCCCCCCTCTTTCTAAAATCAATGGTAAAATTCACTTGCATCCTTCTGTCAAATACTGTTCCACTCAAACTCAGAATTCAATTTTAAAAATACCTTTTAAGTCTGTATTTTCTTATTTTTTTCTTTGTTAATCAATCATTTACACACCAGTGCTATGCGTTTATTATCCCATTATTTCATCTCCACTGATTAGAAAAGTTCCACTTTAGCTGCAAAGAACAATTGTTGGCATTTATTATGAAAACTCTTAATATATAGTTTAGATTTTATTTTTATGAAAATCAAACCTATCATGAGTTAGCACGTTGAATATTACCAGCTTTACACTTTAAGGCTGAATCTTGAAATGACTAAAATACACATACATGCAGCAATAGACATCCATGTTTATTGCCTGCATATTGGATAGGTCATGAACGTTCTAAGAAAGTGTAGAGTTGCATTCAGTAATAGACCTTTAAAAAAGTGTCTGTTGAGTAAACAGTGCCATACTATGCATACACACATGCATAACCATATATGACAAAAGAAACCGTCATTATATTACCTTTATTTACTTTAAAATTACTTAATATAACTTTCCTTTTTCTCTGTTAAAGCAGAAATGAAATAATTTCTTTGGCTATTATGATATTTGGAGTGAGACATAGAAAGGAATAAAAAGCCTCCTTTAAGGGCAACACAGAGTTAAGATCACGTTGATCCTCTTTCCCTTTCTGTGTCTCTCCCCCCATTCTTCACAAAGTGGGTTACTCCTAGTGCAGATAGGAGCTAATAAATTAAGCCAGTGGATTTTGCAAAAGTGTCTTCTTTCCAGGAAAAAAATAGATTTATCTGATTTCTAGAAAGTAGCAGGTGAAACAGTTGAAGGCACAACATATCAGGGAAAAACCCCAAGCATTTATTCAGTCTTTTAAGATCCTTTTTTGACTGCTTGAGTTTCCTCCTCTAGCCTGCTTCTTTTTGTCTATGAAGTTTGGTATCATCATATATCTAAAGATGATGATTTCTTTCTCCTTGCTGAGACTTTTTGTAAGGTCAATAATACCTTTTATGTTCAATATATCTTCATTTTTTAATATATAAGCAACATTAATTGGGAGGAAAATGGATTGAAATTCTGGAATATTAGTGAGATTTTTTTAAGAACTGTATCTTTAGATTTAGCAGGGTAAATGGTATTTTTAATGAGCTAACACCTTGAGTAAGGACTACCATGAGGCAGAAATGGAACAGAAACTGAGATGATGAAAGCCTACAGGGGACTGACAGTTATCTGGAACTTCTGTGGAACAAAAATCATTTCCCCAAGGAGGGGAAACATGCAAAACTACTTAATTTTTAATCTTATTTTTAATATTTAAAATCAGACTCTCTCAGTCACTTCTAACGAGAAGAGGCCTAAAACAATATAAGTACAATATTAGCTTAAGACAACAAACTTCGCCAGTTAAATGCTTGGCATAACTAGTTTATATTTATACTCTTTACATACAAGAAGTCAAGTATAAAGGAAAAAGATGACCTTTTCAAATAACTAAGATAGTACACTTTAATTGCAGAGACATATACAAAATTACAGCCACGTTTTTTTAAATTATTGTAATTTAATTGATAAAGACTAGCGTTTACTGCTTTAAAAAATACAATATTATACATAAGCAATAAAATGTACTCACACAAATAGAATTACCATAATACTACCAGCAAAGTGTACTTACAAGCTAGGACACTGCACAACTGGAGAGGGACTCTGCCCAACTTTGACAATGGTAGAGGCAGAAAAGGACTTTTATGTCCCTCTTCCACAGTTGTGTAAAAGGTCCATGTTGTTACAAGCACTAGTCTACCCAAGGGGGATGAGCTAAAAAGGAACTGCAATCACACTTCTAGCTCTACCCATTTTCTGAGACCAGAGGAAAGCCTAGGAAGCTGTTTTCCAGACTATTTTTATGAACACTACTGTATTAGATGCTCCCAGTCTTTTCACAGCATAAGAGAAAGAAAGCAGAGATATGTGAACACAGAGATAGGCACCAGTTAGTGCCACATATTTCACCCATTTCAGCAAACATAAGAAACTCGGCTCCCATTCAAAGTACGACTCCTAGAAAAACTGTAAAACTTTAAAAACTGATTTATTAAGCCTTAAAAGAAATAAATCTACTAATATATATGCAAAAAAGTGAAACAATTATATTAAGTATCAGTAATTAGTATTCAGAAGCAGATTTTCTAAAGGTAAAATTTCAAAGTTCTCTTTCCTCCTTGGTTTTCAGCTTGAAAATATGTTTAGAATTTCTTTGCACTTACCTGGTGCTTGAGGGGCTGCAAATATAAGTATTTGTTTTAAAGATGGTGCATATTAATAGATATTTAACTTAAACCAACAGACACTAGAATGATAGGCCAGCTTTGATTTAAAGCAATACCATAAATAATCATCAGGACAGAGAATGAGGACCATGTATTTTCCTAGGAGTGTGACTAAAACTTTAAGAGAAAAATACTGTGTTACAATTTAAGGGCACTTCAAAGTATAGTCACACTTGCTTCAGACTCACATGTTAAAAACCTAATTTATCTGGAAAAAGACTCTTGCAAACCAAATGCCAAACAAAACAAGAAAAAGATCAGAATTCCCTTTTTTCACCGCATAAACTGAGAATGGAGCCTGTGATTTAAGGATGTCTTGCTTTCATGACACTTTCACAGGTTAATACGAAATATCTGGTGCTTAGAATACTCATGGCTCCTATATATGAAAGTACCACAGTAATACTATAAACTTAGTTTTGCCTTATTTTTTATATTCTTTTAGCCTCCATAAAGAGTGTAATTGCTGTTGTATAGAAATTCCAGCATATTTCTGTTTTTCACACTCTTACAGGTTTTCTGGAATACAGTCAGCAGGTATAAACAAGGTCAGTGTGTGTTCACATATCTGTCACACATTTCAATAGAAAGCTGGCAAAGATTTTCCTTCAGACCTTTCCTGGGCACCTGAAGACACGGCAGGGTCAAGCATTTTAAGCTCCCTGCAAGATTTTGCTTACTATGTGATGGACATATCAAATGCACAGGTAAAGCGTCACCTGTACAAAGAGGAAGTCAGTAGCATAGTCAATGAAACATAGTATTTTTGAAGATCTGACTAATTAATTCTAATTTACTTGGCAAATTATAAATCTGTCTAATTTATTCTAATTTACTCTGAAAATTATACGAAAAGCCAATACACACTAGTTTTGCGCCTTCTGTCTTTGGTGGCTAAATACAGACATTGCCATTCCTCACTTGCCTACAGATACTCTAGACGGAAAAAAAATACTTCCAGTGACATACGTGAGATATGGAAGCTAAAGCATTTCGTCTACATTGATTTTGTCGACATTTAAATCTATTTCTATTTTAAATTCATATTCCTCTTCTACATTTTGAGATCATTTTCCCCAACACTTCCAAGAAATTTATGATACATAATTTGAGCTAATGATTTCAGAATAGAAATGAAAAATCTTTCATAAAACATTTTCCTTACAATTTGCTGGAATTCTAATATGTTCTTTTCCTGTAACAAATTCTTATTTTTTTGTTAATTATCATTGCCTTAAAAAAACAAAAGAAAACTCATTTTGTCTAGCTCTACTTTGGAAATGAAACATCTTGGTGCACTGCTGTCAGTAATAAATAGTTATTGGCTTAGTCTAAACATATGGTGAATTTAGTACAACAGAAAAAGCAAAATTGTGAAAACAAGTGATAATTCTGACAAGAGTGAAAAAGTGCTATTATTTCAATTTTTTTTTCATCCAAGCAAGATCTTTTCTTTTCTTCCCATTTAAGTAAAAACTTCATAGTAACTGGTTGCTTTGGAATTCAAAGAAATTCCAAAAAATTCAAACACAAAAAATGAAATAAACCTTTTATTTCCTCTCTCCATTTATGCAATGCAATGTTCCACTCACCATCACAAATGAAAAAAAAAAAAAATTGTCACTGACCCAATGTGGGTTTTTTTAAGGAAAAGAATAAGACAACTCACATGGGACTTGGCAGCATTCCTCAGGTTTGCAACTGAAATAGTGCTATGAACTATCACTTTTTTTTTTTTTTTTTTTTAAGGTGTGCAACGGGAGATGAGCTATGTTGTCACAAGCTGACAAGACTGAGTAAAGGAATGATTCTTTTCTATTTTATTAAGGTATATAAACATAACTGGAGTGCAGTCTTCTGCAATAACAAGCATCCTCAACATCTGGTATGAGGAACCCTACCACGGAAAGCAATAGCAGCAGAAAGAACTTCTTGACCACCAGAAGTGCTTCCCATTTCACAATAACTGAGCCCCTAAATATACTGCCTTGGTGAGATGGTGGTTTCAAGCAAACTGAATACCCAAAATGGCAACACAATACTGCACAACAAATTCTCTACTAAACCTCAAAGGCCTAAGCAAATGAACATTGCTGAAATGCTATCAAACCAAACTTAGCCTAGTGTACCACAAATGGAAATTACAAACTTTAGAAAATTCTGTTTTGAAAACACAGAATGGAAATAATTTTCAGGCAATGATTTTTCCTTTTTTGGATATTCATAACAATCTGGGTAGCATAAGCAGCTTTGTAAGCTTTACACAATGTTTTATCTCACCTTACTAATAAATCCTTATAAAGTAGACGCTAAAAAAAGTCAACACTAATCATTACCAAAGCATGAAAACGAATCCTTATAGTTTTGAGTATTTCTAGTTTAAGACTGGGCAGGACTTCTGACAAAACAGTAATTTTCTCCACTGAAAGAAGATTATACGGTCATGTGTGAGAAAACTCTAAAGAGCCAAGAAAATGAAGGTTCAAGCAACAGCAGAAAAATGGCCCCAAAGATCTAAATGTCCTACCTGCTCTACTCAAAAAAACCCACAAACAAACAAAAAAAAACCCCAAAGCTGAATACTGTATTATATACAAATAACATGGGAGAAAGTGGCTTTCCCATCCTTGGGAAATGTGTATTCATATTCACAGCCCTAAACATGAAAAATGTCCATTTATATTAATACAGTTTCTACAAAGGACTTTCTGTAAGTGTAGCAAAATAAAGATTAGCTCTTGCAGAGAACATGGGTTCTGTGCTTCGTTTTCTTTCTTTTAGGCTGCACTTTGTCACTGACTTCTGGAATCAAAAGAAAGATTAGCAACATGTAGAAGGACATGTACGAAGTAAGCCAGTCTGAGAGCCAAGAACTGGGTCATCTGCTGTCAGCTGTGCAAACTGCTACATGCTAGAGAAAGGAAGGGGAAAAAAATATTGGTAAGATACTTCCCTGGGTTTAGAGCAGCTGCCAAATTTGCCAGGTGGAAAAAACTTGTTACTGGATTCTCACTGAAAGCAACATATAATCTGATTCAACTCTGCACAGAAGATGCCAAATTAGGACTTAATTTAAAATTAAGATCAATATTTCTAAAAGATTTTTTCTTCTTTTTTGTTAACTCTTAAGAGCTGTTTTTTCTGTATGATTCTATTGGTAAGCTCTGTAAGATACAAGAAAAGTTTTGCAGTAAATTACTCCAAATCATATACATTAAGGACTGGGCTGAAAAGGATTTTTAATCTTTCAGTATTCTTCTCCATTTCACATATTCCCTCTTACTAGGGATGGCCTTAAAAAATACTGAAGCTTATCTTAAACTAAGACACAAGTAGTAGACAGTAAAGCAAAGATTAAAAACCTTGGGATGTTTCCAAATTCTTGGTCTCAATCAGACAGAATATAGAGCTTGAAAGAAGAACTGGTCAGCACTATTCTGACAAATTGTTTTATTGAAAAATGCTGTCTCAATGAAAAGTCAAAATTGCCCTCACAACACCGTGATTTTTCGAATGTCCACTATTATTAAAAGCTATTATTAAAAGTTCTAATTCAAAGCAACTAGATTTTATCCCAGACTACAAATACTCAGTAGAGGCATAGCAAAGGTATATTGGCCAAGGCTGAGGATGCTAGGTGTTTGTAGTTCCCTGGCACAAGCGATTGTGAATTTCCCCCGTGACTGAAAGCACCACTGATTTTTCTTAATGTCTTTTTGATTTTTTTGATTTTCTTTGCATTTAAAAAAAATCCCCATATTACTACGCTCAATAAATTTTAAAAAAAAGGTGATATATTAGTATTCCAGTAAGCCAACTGTAAATAAAAATCTTGCCTTTTCATTCACGCGCCATCTCTCAATGGGCAAGGGGGGGTAAGAAAGGGCAAATCAGAAAATTGTGCACTAACCCTTTATGTTTTTATATAACCAAATATATAATAAATAATATAAACAATATAAATATATAATATATAACAATTATATAAATAATATATAATAAATTTAATGAGTGATATAGTTATATATAGTAATAAATAAATAGGCAGCAACACTTTCAACAATCCACAAGACTTAGAGTCAAGCAACAGACCTGGTACATGAATGACCCAAGACTTTCTATTTGCTTTGTGTCATGGAGTAGAATGAGAAAAGGAACTTAAGATCCTTTCAAAAAATCATTTTGTATTGTTTTTAGGGGTAATTCTGTGCTAGCAAAGGAGAACATGTTCAATATCCTGGATGTCCCTAACACATCCTGTTCATTGTGCATACTTTACTGCTAGAATGAAAATTACAATTTTTTGTTTGTACTGTATCACTTTAAAACATCTGTTAAGCAGCTTCAAATTAATTACACTATACATTGATTTCTTTCAAGCATAATTGTTAACCCTTGAAAAGTCTTCTAATAATCAATTTATACTTATTAAGCTCTCTCTGACATGCCCTCTAGTATTTCAGTAGACACGCTTTTTAAAAATTGCTTCCAACATGTATGGATATCTCAACTTCTTATTAGAAGTCCATGCTGGTTTTTTCCCAGACTGTATCACCCACATTTACAGGTCCCCTTCCCCAACTGACTAGGTCATTTGAGCGATGATCTGCAGGTTCAAGGGACTTCAAGTATATTCTACTGCCTGGCAACGTGCTGGGAAACAAGTAGTTATCAGATTCAGCACAACAGGCCTGGGATTAGCATGTTTAGCCTTGACAGCCAGTGCTTGTGCATAGCCCTTAGCACAGGAACAGCTAATGCCGAGGTGGTTCTTTAAGGCAGCCACCGTGAGAGAGAATATGTGACTTTGTATGCACTCACTTTTATTTTAAAACAAAATTTCTTTGGCTTTAATGACAAAAAACAGGGATTACAGTAAATACAAGTCTGCTATCCTTAATCTTTTAAGTCAACTATTATGTTATTCAGAAAACACTTTTAATGGAATTCAAACCAACCTTTAAATACAGTAAGTTCTGGTTGTAAACAGATTTGTTAGCTTATTTGTTTGATTCTGCCTTTTGTTAAGATTAAAGAGAAAATGAAGTTTTCCGCTATGCAAGACAAGGCATGGACTCCCATGAGAAAGTGGGGAAGAAGACAATGGCACCTTCTCTCAGTAAGCTTGACATACTTTGGCTTTTTTACTTTTACATAAAGTAGTAGTATTTTATCATTAAATATTGTGTATGGTTTAAACTGACTCATTTTTTTTGGCTTCTATTGCAATTTATTGTTATTGATTCTTAAAACTCTCACAGTACATTTCACTACAACACAGATTGAGATTTCTTAATGGCTAGCAGGGTGTTATTTTACCGAGCTTTGTGGTCCAGACTGGGACATGCTAATGCAACACTCTGTGTCGAAGCAGTATCTTTTGCTAACTAGTGTTCATCACATGCTCTATGTCCTGCAGCAGGATAACGAAGGCCAGAATAAGGAATAAAACCATGATGGTGACACAAGACATAGTAGGCAAACTCTTTATAGGCTATGTAACACAGCGCTCCACTCTTAGGATTTGTTACTTTTTGTGGTTCAGACAGATAGATGTTTAACAAGATGATCATGGTTCAAGTCTTTCCACCTTGTACTAGCTTAATCAAAGAGACTGCACTTAATCCAAGTATTATATTACATAATATATAGTGCATATAAATTATGTACAGTGGCATATATTAGTGTAACTATCCACTGGCAAATAACAAATTAGCTTGAAATTACATGCATGAGAAGAAGAGTGTTTCCTTATGACAAACACCAAGAAGCCATTCAACTGAGGATGAAATGCAGCAGTGATGTGAGGGAGGCCAATTTATCTGTGACCAGGTAATGTCATCTCACTCTCTATGCTGAACAAAAAAATCTTGGAGGTGGCTACATTCCCTGTCTGATGTCTTTGGCTCTGCTGCATGCCTCATCTCAGAAGACTGGAGGGCAGCAAAGAGCATTGGATGCAACTAGACTCTCTGTACCAGTAAGAGAAAAGGCTGCAGCAGCAGAGTGTAAACACTATTGACTGAATGCTTTCAATGACCCTCTCTCCTCAGCACCCTGCACAGGAGCTGCCATCGATTACTAGAGCCTGAAGGCTGGAACAACTTTGTGACCTGACTACTAATTTCCTGAGCTTCACGCATCCCACTTGCATAAAACCATTCTGTAGGAGGGAAGCTGAGTTCTACTTGCACGCATTTTGCGCCCAACACACTGCGTATGTCAGAAATGCAATAACTTCCACAGGTAGAGCAGGAAACATTGCAAGCTTCTGTTACTCACACATTCAGCTTCTGTTACTCACACAACAAGCTACAGTTGATGTAAACTATTCTGCATTCAGAGAGGATGGGATTTATACTGATATGGTTCTTTCGCTCTGTATGAGTGTATACGGTATTTTCTACTTTTACATACACTGAAATGAGGAGCACACCTCATCACTTTCCACTTTAAGAGTTACCTGGTAATTTATCATTAGTACTTTTGATATTTGAAAATGTAGGCTACTTAACAAAACTGGTATTTATGAAAAGGTTACAAAAGTCTTGTCAAAACACATTTGATGAATTAATTGTCGTAGTGTTTTATAAGAATGACATCAGAAATGATGTGTAAATGGCTTTTCTGAAGATCATGAAAATCACTAAAATAGATATAACTAAATGCACTTGATAGTTATTACTGTGTTTGTGCTTATTATTAATCAGCCTGTGGAGTCCCAATTTTCACCACTAGGAGTTAGTATAAGAGAGAAAAAAATGAAAGCATGCTTTATTAACAGAGGATGAAATCAGCCACAGCCTTATCCCATTAGAAGAGGAGACATGTAGGACAACACATTAATGAGTAACAACAATAGATACCCTCACTGAAGGCCTTAGTGCTCTGAAGGAAAGCACACTGCATTGCAGTTTTATCAGCATGCAGGTTTCTCATCGTGTATTACCGGGGAGAGCAAAGAAACTGTTATTGAAGCAAAGGAATAATTTCACCTACAAATAGAGCTCAAGTCACTCGGAAAATTCTCTCACAAGTGTCTTTTTTGTTTTCTGAAAAAATTCCCAAGGGCTCAACAAGCCCTGCATGTCAAAAGTTGCTCCTTGCTGCAGACTGGCACTGAGGAACGTCAGGGCTGCGCATCGCCAAACCCAGCAGCTGCTAATGCCAACAAAAGCTTCGTGGCCCAGGCTGCTTGTTACGCCCCCTTCACGTGGCACATGGCTCTCCTAACTGACCAGCAGCACAGCTGTAGCAGATTTTCCTCCTCACTTATCCCCAGTTTATTTCCCAGTGACCCTGAGACACTCCTTCTGGTGACGCCCCTGTTGCCATTTACGTCAAATATCTCTTACCTTATATATTGCTGAGGTACTACATGACAACTCCATCCAAATGCAGTGTCATTGTACTCGGCATTGCCGTTAAACACAAACAAACAAAGCAGTTTGGCCAAATTAATATGTTCTCTTTTTGCAAATAATAGTGGCAAACAGAGCATCCCACATAATCTCTACAGAGCTTGATCAATGATTTTAAAATTGTAGTATCGATGTCAATATCCAACTCTAAGGATATCATTTTAAGAGCTGAAGGAGCCACAGTATCCAAGTCATTTGTATAAACCAGTAAATTATACCCTTCTATACCCATATAACATTTCACATTTTCAAGAGTCAAACTCCAAATTCATTGTAGAGTCCTGTATGTTCAGTTATTGGTGTAATTTTATTAAGAGGAATAAAATAACCAAAACAACACACATTTAATTTCATCTGTCAGACTGGGATCACAGTTCAAAAGTAAAAGTATTTATAATGGCTTTCCAACTATATGTTTTACTTCATACTTTTAATTTGCAGACTTCACACTGAAATTTTGTGGCAGGCATCTGCTGATTAGCGTCGTCCTGATAAATTGTACATTCTACAAACCTTTGGCAAAAGTGATATTCGCAATAACCTACTCACCATCTCTCTCTTCATAGAGAAGTTCTATGCTGGTCTCCAGAAAGACCTTGTTTGCAGGTTAAGATTTATCTTGCAAATAACAGCTGCCTCTGAACCTGTTAGGAAAAAAAAACCAAAATAGATATATGGATGTTCTTATCAAAATTTGTCTTAGAATGCATTTCTTTGGAAAAATTAGGCTTGGCCATAGTAAATTCTATACTGAGACTCATCCTCGCTGTACTGTTATATTTATTTTAAAAACAACAGCAACAAAAACCCCACAAGATACTGTGGTAAAATGCAAGAGCAGTGCCTTTAATTTCTTTTTAATCTGAAATCTATTCTTATTGAAGATGCCTATAAAATTTAATTTGCAAACTATAACTTATATCTTCAAATTTTAAAGCAGTCTAAAGAATTTTACAACAGATACAGAATTTTCTATTAAATTGCATGGGTTTTTAAACTTTTATAGATTCCTATTCAAACTCTAGAGAAGACTATTACAAAAATGTTAAAGGGTTTTTACATAAAAAGTGAGATTATAGAAATTAAATTTCAGTATGTTTTTGATTCTTCAAAGACTCTCTCTTGCATATCATTTGAACATGTGCTAGTCCCTTCCAACATAAATTTTGATCCCATGGAAAAAAGAAAAAAATCTAAGGCAAACACCTTGTAGCACAGATTTTTTTGTTTTCTTTTTTTAGCTACAATGATGATCAAGGTCAGTTGGGGTAAATTCTGGCTAATATGGTCATACAAGTGACTGAATTGCTGTTACAATGGAAAAGAGTTTGTTCCTGCAAAATCATAGTCAATTGACCTAAGCTTATAACTGAGATGACTTATGTTGTTATAATAGCTGAAATGAAAGAAAATTACTATAGCACATTTGCGACACAAAAGCATACTTTTAAGTGAACAAAACATTGATGATGACATTTTTCAGACAGTAATTTAGTGGGCTCTTTCGTGGCACTTATGCTACTGACAATCATTTTTTAAAATAAGGTAATATTTGGGGAATATACACACAGCTACAATTTCCACACAGAGCAGAAGGAACAAAAACAAATACAGTGCAACTTCCAGAAAATCTGCACCAGGGTCATGTCACTATTATTATAACTTTCTTTTTTCTTTTTGACTGGAGCAGCATTAATCCTTGCTAAGGCACTACAGATTATCAGACAATTTTGCTGACCATGCTATTGCTTCCAACGCGCAAGTATCACCTTTAAAAATATTTAATCAGCGTAAGTTCTTTTTCTGCAACCTAATTCTATTGAGGACAAAAAAGAAGGTTGCACTATCTGTATTCTAATCCCAGTCATTTTAACAAACATCTGTCCTGCATGATTTCTGTAGTGTAACAGCTGGCCACATATAGTTACTTTTTCGAATGTCAAGTAGAAATTAAAGCATTTACTCTCCAAAATGCACATTCGAGTACTGTAAAATCCTGTGAAGAACAAATTTACCTGAGGTAAATCATAGTTCAAATTCCACAAGGAGGAAGATGAATGTACTTCTACTTTAAAAAATCAACACAGTAACGACCCCCACGCTCCCCAAACTCAGTAATAGTTTAGTACAGCGGGAAAGAAACATGCCTGTTACCACTTTTTCAGTCAAAAGAACAGTCTATTGAAAGACAGTCAATTGAATTAAATAATAAATGCAGACTTTATTTTAAGCTAACATGTCTGTCAGACACATACTTCATGTATATGCCCCATATATATGCATTGACATACACAACCTGAGATATAACACATTTAAACATCTATATGTATGTGTGCATGTTACTATATGTAGGTAGATCAACAAGTGTATTAGGGTAAGTTATAAGGGTGACTGCAGAATGTTGCAGCTATAGGTGTTTTAAAAAGTCAAGCCTGATGAGCCTTAGAATTAACCAAAACTATTTTCTATATTATAAGAAATAGCTGCTGGATAACAATACCACAGAATTTTAAAAACAAAATAAAAAGGAAAACCAACTTTCATGCTGTATTTAAAATACAACAAATTTTTATTTTGCAGTTCATGATAAACCTTTGTTTCAGTGTTCTCTGCTGCACTCATTGCCCCCACCTTTACCTAATTGAATCCTTTTTCTCTTTCCATCCAAGAAAGGCAGTGTTCCCTTATTTTTTTTCACAATCTGGAAAATTTTCCATGATACTTATTCATAAGTTAGGCTACTTGGTGCTGTACTAAACCAGTTGATTGGATGAACAGAATACTTATGCCTCTGAGAATAGAACAAATAGTTTTTCTAAAATTCAATTTCTAATTGACTGCAGATTAAAATCAATTGTGGAGCTGTTGGCTTCCTCAGAAAAGAGGAGTGAAGAAAAAGGACAACACCTTCCCGGGATTCACAGAAAGAAGCAGAGGTTTCCTAAGTGAAACCACAGAGAAAGTAAAACCTAAATCTCATTAAGACCAGCTATCATCATTTAGGCAGCCAACAAAGATTACAAGTTTCCTAATACTTTTTAATTTAGGGTGAGCGGTAGTCGTACTTCAAACTTTTTGAAGCTCGTAGAAGACTCTAGAAAATCAGTCTGTTTGAAAATGTAATCTTATATCTGTCGACCGCAGGAACTTCAGCCATCAGAAGTACATAAAATGTGGCCAGACATGATTGAACTGTGGGATGTGGCCATTCTGCAAGGCAGTTCTGCCATGCCCAGGCAAGGCAACTTCCTTTCATCCCCAAAGATCTCTTCATCTTCAAAGACAGTATCAAGATTTCATATCCAAAACCCAACAAAGCAAATAAAAAATTGGGGCTTAGCAGAGGGTATCTCTTGGTCACTAATATTATTAAGTTATGCAGTAGGAACCAGCAGGATCCAGAGAGAATACGACTTAGTGTGTTTGGTCTTTCTAGAATGAAACAGGTACATCTATTAACTTCTGATCAAATCATTCAAGAGAATGAGAAATGAAGGATAAGGGAGAAGATATATTACACAGGACACCTCGTACAACTTTCAGAAAAAACAACTTTTAAATTTGTGAATATTATCTCTAACTAGCAAACCTAAAGTGCACAACTTTCTTTCACAACACATGAGATGAAGAGGGCTAAAAATGTAATTTTGCACTTTTTTAGCATACCTGCATAATACAGAAGGAGATTTTGTCTTGGATATTTCAAAATCAGCTACAGGTCAATTAATGGGTTTGGTGACCTTCAACATACACTATCCAACCAATACTTAAAAAAAATCTCCAATGAATGGTATGTGGGAGATACAGTTTTAATATTGTTGACCAAGTAATTCATCACTAGAGGTCAAGTCCATTCTAACATTTTGTTCTGTATTTTATTCTTTTTTTGCCTTACCTACAATATACTCCCAGAATAGCTAAGAACCTCTCTGTGATTTGAACCTCAGTCATTCACTTATAGTTCATAGGCTACTTTCCCTATTTTACTGAGATGTTGTAAAACATGAGGTGAAGTTTGCAAAAGCACTTGGATGGGAAATCTGGGTGCTTGGCATTCCTTCAAGAAACAAAGACCAAAAGACAGTCAGTGTATGCTACCTAAGATTACCATAAATTACAAATTTAATAATAAGTTACCACGTAGCAACACATTCATTTTGTGTTAGAATAAAATCTTTCCAGAAGGAACCAGAATTATACTGAGGTGCATCCAACCGCATCACTGGAGAAAAACAGATCTCCCCCTCACTAAATACAAGGGCATTTGTCACATAATTACTGTGTTATTCTCAAATAATTGTCACTTCCAAGCAGCACACAACCCAATAGGTGTTCATTTGTTTTTGCCTGCATTGTCAATAGTAGAAAAAATACATCACAAATAGTCTAAATGTTCTGACAGATAGCAGCAGCAGGACAGATGTTTAGAAGAGGTTTAAAAAAGACAGGAGCTCTTTCAAAAGAGAAACAGCAAAGCTCATTTTTTAATTATTTTATGTAGCAAGCTGTTAAGATTGTTACAGGGGGAGTAGGGTGTAAATAAAACCTTCAATTCCTAAACCAAAGTAGTGTTGGCTATATATCTCTAGAAAACAATCTGGCATTTCATTTGAGACTAATGCTAATCGAAAAACATGAAGAGAAGAAATAAAGAAAATAAGAAGAAAAACCTAGCTAC
Organism: Strix uralensis; assembly: GCF_047716275.1. Lineage (NCBI taxonomy): Eukaryota > Metazoa > Chordata > Aves > Strigiformes > Strigidae > Strix > Strix uralensis. The sequence continues at coordinate 5,067,607 of NC_133984.1, forward strand.
CTTCAGGCTAGGGGCTCATATATTGCAAAAATTAAGAGTATCCAAAAAATCTATGGCTGCCGTCATACATCTGCTCAGCTTAAAATGTGAAATGAGTCAGCAATTTCAACCTAACATACTTGTCTAGTATCCCCATCACAACTGGCACTAATTAACCTTGCAAAGAAGTGGAAGATATTAATTCAAGTGGAGTGCCACGCTAAAACAACTCTGCTGCTTCTCCGTTAGTATAGTTACAACCTTAATTGCCTGTGTAAGCCCTAATTGGGTGTACAGAATGAATATTCCAGGGAGAAACACCAACTTCCCTTTCTATTCAGAAACACTACTCTCAACAAGACTTTGAAGCAGATTAGTACATATATTTGTTATACTCATGATGAATACGCTTTCTCAATATTGGAAAGCTTTTTTCCCTCTATAAATATTATCTGACTGCTTCTATTTAGAAGCACTAAATCCAACCTGGAGGTTTCTGATGTCTTCCAACTGAAAAACTGGCCCTTGAGTTGTGACATCTTTTTATAAGTAGTGTATTAATTCGGGGGGATGGAGGCAAAGGAGATACACTTTCTAATACATTTTTTTCTTTTTTCCTGGGAGGGAGTAGCTGTAAAGCAAAAATCCCACCATTATCAGAACTGAGTCCCTTACTCTTTCCTTCTGAAGGCACTTCTGTTGCTTCTGCAATATCTTCCACTCTGATTAATTTTCTAATCTTTCAAGAACTACCAGAGAGAACATGAACAAATCTCCAGACTCATCACCACACTCTGAAGAGGTAACGTGGTCCCTGTTTCTCCTCTACTGCTTATATTAAAGCCAAATGTAAATTTTATGTTGTGCCCCAGATGCCAAGTCTAATAAAAGCAGCACCAGAGATCACAGATTTGTGATGTGTACAACTTCAGCTCAGCCCTGCACCCCGGTGAACCTGCACACAGCCTGCTTTGACCGACACCTGTTGCTGCGAAGCTCGACACAGACTGTACTAGAACTATCATCAAATGAAAATTTTAACAGAGATTTTAAAAATCTTGGACTCCAGACTGGTTTTGACAGCCCAATTAATATTTACTGTTAAACACAACAGTATAAATTAACTGACTTTTACCATTCTGCATGTACTCGTCTGGGTGCTGGCAGCGGGGGCTCCTCTGTGAGGGGAAGCCGAGGCCGCCCCGGGCTGAACACGGCCGGTTCCCGCCAGTTCTGCCTCCACAATGGCCCCACCACAGGGCACAGTGGTGCCCAGCAGCAGAGCTGGTGGTCTGCAGGAAAGGTGTTTTAGTTTTGTCTTTGTTTCTGACCATCTCCTTTTAATTGGCAATAAATTACATCCATTTTCTGCAAGTTGAGTCTGCTTTGCCCGTGTCTGTGTCTCAACTCACCAGCTTCTCCTCTGCCCCTGTCCTCTTGAAGAGGGGGACTGAGAGAGCGGCTGGGTGGGCATCTGGCAGCCAGCCATGGACAACCCACTACAGAAAGACAGCAAAACTTATCCTGTGCTGTTTCATGGCATCTTCTGGAGCTACAGAACTTCACATTTCCTCTGCTATTTTTCAGTCAAACAAAACCTGCATTCAGTTACACATTGTTCTTCTCTGCTACCCTCACTTCTCCTCCACTGTCTGATGAGGATGCTGCTGCCAGAAAAGCCTTTAGGCTGAATTATGGGAGAGAAATTTTTCTCATTCCTACTTTGCTGATTTTTCTCTTTTCTCCCTTCTTTATATTTTTCCTTCCAATTTTTGGAAAGACATCCTCCCTCAGACTCCTTCTCTTTTTTATTTTTTACCACCTATCTTCTGACTGTTCCTTTTGTTCAATCCATTTCATTCACACCTTCTAAACCTAACTTTTATAGCAATAAAAGGCTAAAAACAAAATTCATCAACCTGAACTAACTTAGAAGTTAGCCTTGCTTTGAGCTAGCTAACTTCCAGAGGTCTCTTCTCAATCTGAATTATTCTCTGATTCTATGATAAAAATATATACATACTTATGCATACACAGAGCTTCTTTTTGACTAGAGCACGTATTCCACCTCATACTGAAAAATAAGTATAGATTCATGGCATCCAAATTTCTGCTGGCCCAGAGAATGACCTTGAATTGTTAACATTAGTCTCTGTTACCCACTCCCAAGCAAGATGCTCTTATTCTAGAGGATTATCAGAATCAGTAATGGCCTTTGCTCCTGCATGAATTTATAGTATTTGCAAGTATAACTTGTGCAGCATTGAGATAGACAGAGTAAACAAGACTCTAACAAAGGAGCAATACCAATGAGTTCTGGTTATCAATGTCAAGCTTCAAAAGAGAAATTTCAGTGCTGAAAAAATGAAAATCTGAACAACTGGGACTAAACAGAGTTTCTCATTAGACTGGGAAAAAGTTCAAAGACGTGAAAACTTAGTTATAATGGATATGCTCTTTGCTATTTGTTTTCATGTAGTAAGTTTCTTCAGACAGTGGAAAACTAATTGCTTACTAACACAAATAAGCACTGTGTGGCATGTTTGAGTATTCACTAAGATTTACACAAAAGCTAGAGAGAAAAAATATTGTGCCTTCAGGACATAGCATGACAGCTAGAGTCTGTCATAATGATTAAAGCTTCTAACCTTGCTGTCAGTTGATGTCTTGCTTGAGGTGGCTTTGGAGTCAAATTCAGTGGAAACCAGTAAGATTAATTCTCGTATGTACAGTTCATTACCTCTCACAGAAAACACCATCAACAGTGTTTAATAACTTGCTTCTAACTGTTTAATTGTGATGTCTCCAATAATAATTATTGATTATGTCAAAAAATTACATTTTGTATGAGAATACTGCACAACACATAAAGTAAGGAAGTGCCAGCTGATACTTTGCCAATTTGATTTATTAAGAGTTATGTATACACAAGAGGCAGCTAATGTGCTGGCTGCCTTCCTGCTATACCTATTCTATCCTAGTCCCTCCCCTTCAATGCTAATCAGTGAGTAGAGCATAACAAGGAGATAATGATACATTGCTGCTATTTGTGCCAAGAGACTTTATGTAAATATTTTTAATACATTCAGTTACTTTTCTCTGGCTACAGGTTGCATTTTAAGGCAGAAGTTTGGCGAGATGCCCTCTTATACTTTGTTGTTCACTACTAATCTTTTCAGACCATGTTTAAAATTATACTAAAAAAAATGTGCAATATACAGTTTTATAATTTATCTTTTGGCTAGCTTAATCCATAAAGGAAAATTTCCTTTGTAGGCAACAAAGTAGTGAAGATACAATAGATAAAGGAGCTTTAAATACTGAGTGTCTGAAAGTGAATCAAGATATTACATTTTTGGAGGCCAAAATTTGCTCAACTATTCTGTTACTTAAAACAAGGTATATGTGAAATAGTATTTTTAAATTTTGTAAATATCCATATGAAAATTACTTGAGTTTTTCATTCTTCATTCAAAAAAGCTCACAAACTCTGAGAATAATGCCAAATTCTCTCAAAGTTAGTGCTATGAAAAACTGTCAGAAAATTAGCATATACCATTGAAAATATGGATAAATATGTCAATGAGCTTAGCCAGCATAATATTCCTTTGGAGAAGAAGCAATTAACCTAAAAAAAAAAAAAAAAGCATAAACAAGACACTAAAGAGTCAGGCTATTACTAGCAAAATTTGTTTCCTTTCTTCCTCATTTAAATGTTAAAATAAGTTAGGAAGCAAATTAGATTACAACTTATAGCTTTTAAAATTATGATAAAATGTAGCTACTGAAAAAAAATCTCAGAATAATTCATTCTAATTTGTGTCTACCATGAACAACAAAGTCCCTTGGAAACAGACTTTTATATAAAGTCATTAGACTGTTGCTGTTTCAATGGGCAAGGTTTTTAATGAACCAATGGCAGCTTGCTGATAACAATTAGATGAGATGAAATTAAACCATGCACACTCTTTAAAAGAGCAATGGTGCTTCTGATAACAGAGGTTTAATCATTGTGTTACCTCATCAGCTGCCTGTCTGGAATTTACTTCACTGCAGGTTGAAATTTAGTATTAAATCTCCATCAATAACAGTGTGCAAATAAAGATCATGTAAGCAAACTGACTTAATGTCAAACTAATGAGACTGGAAACTCTGCTTAAAGAATTATATTTTAGCCTTTATCAAATAAAGTGCCTGGGGGGAGGGGGTTTCCCTGAATTTACTGCAGTAGGAGATTTCAGTGGTTAATGAGAGGATCAAGACTAAATGTCAAACTAAATAATATCATAAAATCTTTATTTCTGATGCTTGCCAATTCAGAGTCACCACTTTCACATATCCTGTTGTAACAGGTTCATTGGCCAAATTTGAACCTCCAGCAATAGTAAAACCTCATTTATCAATGTTCAGACACTAATCTGAAATCCCAGCATACCAAAAAAGCTTAGTGAATACTTAGTCACAAAACAATTACACAATGGTCTGAAGAAAACTGAATTCCTAGATTCACAGTTTCTGAGAGGTTCTTATGGAAGCTATAAGGAATATTTTGAAAAGATTGAGATATAAAAGCATACAAATGTATTAATGACTGCAGAGATCTATCAGTCTTCTTTCTGCCATGTAACAGAAATTAAGTTACTTAAATGATGTCTAGCACGAGTTATCCTGTCTGCCTGGTTATGACTGTAACTCTTCTCTAAACTTTTCCCTGGATGGGGATCTGCACCTGATCAATGTTCAGGCAAAATATGGAAACTTAAACCATGTTAGGATTCGGACACATTTAGCTTAAGTACTTTTATTTCTTCCTTTGTAAAGCAATGCAGATCCTTGATATTTTTGGCTGTTAACTTCAGAAAAACAGTAATTTCTGGAGATTTGGCCATCCTTCCAAACACTCAGGATGGAATTTCTGTACTACGAACCTGCTTGCCATCTTTCGAATTTCTATTAAAGAAAATAAAAAGGCATTCCTTCAAAAATCAGAAACAGTATTATGTGACCTAGCTAAGCCAACACACCACCAGGTAGAAAACACGTAACTACCAAAACTAAAAATTTCAGTTGTCCTGTGTCCAATGTGCTATGGGAAACTGCCACAATGGTAGCACATGTAAGTCATACATATATATATATATATATGTATGTGTGTGTATATGTATGTGTATATGTTATCTTTAACCTAACTAACCTGTTGTGAAGACACAAAGTTTTAATTTTATGGGACTGAAGAGACCTACAATAGTGGATATAATGCTGAAATCTATGCCACAATGTCTTTATTATGTATGTTACACAAGCTATCTAGATAAAAGCCAGCTCAGACATGCTCACGTGCTGATGTGCAAGTGTATCCAGAAACCAAAGTGCCCTCCAAATGTTTTCACAAGTCTTCAGATCAAATGCAAAGAAACTCTACAATGCTCCACTAGAAGTAAAGCTACAGCAATGAAAATACTTTTCTGATGAGGTGAAGGGCCGACTCCCATCTAGAAGGCCAGCACAAGGCCTCTCTGTTGCTTAAATCTCAACAGGAATTCCAGGAGTGAAGTGGTGCTCAGTTCTCAGGCTATGGTTGACTTCACCAATAATGAGTGATTCCACACGGGTTACTACTGGCTAATACCTCAACTGCAAAAATGAGCAAACATTTAAACATAATCAACCTTATCATTTTACACTACTGCATGCCTACAGCTACAACTCTATTTCTCAATAATTTTTTAGGCCTTCTCGTTTACACTTCAGATTTCCTCTAACCAAAGGTACTACGTGGGACATTTTTAAGGATTAACCCTGGATAAGATGGCCTTTAGAAATAAACATTTTCAAGATGATCAGTATAAGGGGAGATGATGAAGAAGAAAGGAAGGAAAAATGCAACTTTCAGATTACCTTTAAAAATGCACAGGAAGTCCAAAAGGATAAAAAAGAGATATTAAAAAATTCTGGGTTTTTGCCCTCTCATGTTTCAGCAAGGGATTCTAAATATCATCATGGGAGAAATCAATTTCAGCAGCTGTGGACAGCCTTAAGGGCTTGAACAGCTTAACTGGAGAAATGTTTTAAAAGTTAAAAGGCCAGAATCATGTCAAGTACATGAAGCAAAAACTCACAGATGCTTCTAAATGTATTCATTATACAGTATTACAAAGGACAGCATCAATGTAAGAAAATACGTTCAGAAAGGATCATTAAAAGCTAGTTTTATTGATGAATTCTAATCAAACACCAAAAATATTCATACAAGCATGTATATTATACTTTATTCTAAAAAGCTGTATTAGTAATTTTTAAGAATTGTCCTTTAATACGTATTTAATGTATATAAGCTAAATCTTCAGAAACATAATAGCCACTTAATTAAAGTCAGGATTGAAATTTAACTGTTCACTTAAAGTACTCATCTCCTAATTTAGTTTTCTTTTTTATGTTGAATTTAGTGTTCATGCAGGGAGACTAACTTTCATGAAAATTGAAGCCCAAATGCATAGAATATGAATGGTCACAAAACCTCTGGCTTTTAACTTCAGAGCTAGAATGCATATTTATCCTTTGGCTTAATTACACATAGAAATAATGGTGCCTTTAAAAGCACCTCTTTGCTGAGTAACTCAGACCTTCAAGATGAAAATAGCACAGGAGGAAAATAAGGTCCAGATAAGAAGCAGCAATTCTACCATTCACTATTACCTCCCTTCATTAAATGAGTACGTTTTACCTTTCCCATCATCATCCCTCAACAGTGCTGCTTAGCAAGGAGACAAAGACGTTCGTTACAAGCCCATCACTCCCAAGAAGGAGAGGTTCTTCAGCCATTGCTCTCTACAGTGAACTATGATCTGAAATGTGGATAAATTAATAATTCAAAGAAAATGCTACTGTTCTGGAACTACTGTAATCATATTAGAGGTAAAGGAGGCAATGAAAATCTTGATTTTTGGCCCCATTCTCACACTGTAGCTCAAATCACCTTAATATACTATTCCAGACTTGCAATGGAGGTAAGTGGCAGAAAAAAAATAATCAAAAGATCCTTGTTTACGCTTTGGTAGTGTAAATTTACAGCACCATAGAAAAAACAACAGTTGCACAACGACAACATAGGTCAGTATATCTGCATCAATATTAGTGATATACTTTCTGAATAAATACTCTGTTATCTATCACACAAAGATATAACAGACTGTTCTAATGATGATTAGATTTATACATTTTTAGGTAGTTTGAAAACATTAGCAAGGACCTTAATTCAAAGTGGTGTAAACAGTGATATCCTCAGTAGTCTGTTTACAGTTTCTCCATCTAGTGCCAAGCACTCTGGTATTACATGGGATTATTTTTTCAGTAATGCTTCTAATATTGGCTTCTGCGCTGCACTTCTGTGTGTTGAGTCATCCTTGAGGCACCCTTCTGCTGGAGTTAGTCCGGAAGCCTGCATCACTGAGGCTCCTTCCCCAACTCCAAACTGTGATGCAGGACAGCCACCCAAATCCTGTTACTTTTTGGGTGCTCTCCACATCTCCAAGAACTATTGTCACGTGCTTTTGTACAAAAATCAGAATACGGTGCTGTTCTAAACCCAACACAAAAGAACCAATCCCAGTCACTGTAATACGTAGACTGTATTTTTTTAACTAGTAAGATCAATAAATGTTTTACCTAAGTAAATCTTCAATTCAGGATCCCATTTCTACTGAGGAAATATAAATTTAATCAGGATTTAAGTATTTGCCTAAGTTCAGTTTTCTCATTGTAGCAAGCCCTATTTAAGGTTGATCTCTTTTATCATCTCCCAATCCATCTGCTTGCCAACTTATCTAGTCTCTATCAAAGACTAGTAATCAAAAGCCTTTATAATTCTTTTATGTTGTACAATAAATAGCTCTGAAGCTATCTGTTATAAAAATTATGAACAGAAGTGAATCTATGACATACAAGTCCTCTACAATAAGACACTAGAGTTAAAAGATGAATTTGTGTTCTAATTGAACTAATTATTGGGAAAGGAGATTGCAGGAAGCCCAAAACATTGAACTAATTCTCTGTGGAATGCCTTCTGGTAAAGAGGACATGAAAAGAGTCCTCACCTCATGTCAGTAATTATTTTGGATAATACAGAGCGAATGTTATGTAGATGTCCAAGTGCCTACTTGTTTAAAAAAATATCTAATTAATGATTATTTTTTTTTTTTTAAAGTCCTGTTGTATAGAGAGCTTCCTGAAGTCCTAGTCTTTGACAGAGACACAATCTCAGCTGCAACTGTGTGGCCTGTCCTCTGTTCTAGGACACATAGGTTAAATTCAGACAGTCACTGGTTACAACTTTATACCTACAGTTGGTAGAAGGCTGAAAAGATGTAGGGTGGGAATCAGGTGGTGCAAAGCAGCACCACTCCATTATTTTAGAATAGCTGAAGATATGACTTTAAGTCCTTATTAATAAATATATAGGGTACATACAATGGACGTGAACCTCTACTGCGCTACTCCAAGTTTCTGTCCATGAAATTTCTTCTAAGTAATGATATGACTAAAGTATCTGAATTATAGTGATGAAACCAATCAGTATTTCCATGTTGTATGTGTACAGTAAATACTGTTACAGTCTTCTCTCCATAGCTAGTTCCAGCACAAGTCTGAAAGCTGTTCAGAAATAACCCTGAAAGCTTTTTCCCCCAAAGAACACTTTTTCTCTTTTCGCATCTTATTCTAAGGAACCTCGAGCATCTCTAGCTTTAGGGGGTTTTCTGCATTTAGCTTTCTCCTTGCTAAGAGATGCCACAAAAATATAATATATGCAACCTCAGAGCTACAAGATGCATTTGCTTTTTTGTCTTCATAAAATCAGAAAAAAGCACCCCCTGCCTTTTGCTTAAAAGACACAACTGGAAACAAATGGTTATGTTTGCAATATCCTTCTTTCTGTATTCAGACTATTAATCGGAGTGCACAGTTTTAGCCTTGACTAAGTTTGTACTCTTTATCGCTTCTTTAGGCAGTAAGTCCTTTGTATAATTTGCTGGGGGCAGTCCCAAATTTGCAGTCTCTGCTGTTGCAGTCATTTGCAGGTGCTTCCACCAAAGAAGAGAGTAGCTGTGCTGTACGCACCCAGGACAGGCTGTCATCTCACTCCCAACAAGGACAACTTTCTTCTGTGGACTGGGGCAGCAGCCGCTTGCAGGAAACATATGTGCAGCAGCCGTGCTTCCAGAACTGATAGTTTTAATTTACTGGTTGCTGTTTTCTTTACGTTCCTTCAAATTTGTTTTATCGTTTTCATTTTCTACTCATAATACACACAGGAGGAAAATGAGTCAAAAAAGCCATATAGAAATAACCTTTCAGGTTTTTCGTAGGTAGATGGGATATTCTGATATGGGAGTCCATTATTTTTCCATTTAGGCATTACAATATCCTTTAACTTACTCCCATTTTCCCTGCCTAATTTGCCATCTCTTAGATGCCAAGAATGTATAGAAATCTCTGAGGGGTATTTCTCTCATCAGCAGAAAAGGAACATTGGAATAATGACTTTCAGGCACTGGTGGCAAGCATTGTATTCTCAGAAGCATAAAATCAGAAATGGAAAAACTCCTAACAGGTCACCTAATCTATCTTTCTGCACAAACTGAGTTCTGCATAGTTGAAATATCCTCAATTTCGTTAAGATGTTGCCTGCTTGGGATTCCATACTCAGATTCCCTTCCAGTAATACACTCATACACTCTTCCCCATGTCCCCTTTCAATCTCAAGGAGGAGTCGAGATTCAGAATATACAAGGAATAAAGGATGATAAGCTCAGAGAGTTGTTACATTAAAACCATCAACTTAGCCTGACATAAACCAGAATTTTGGGCTCTGTATTAACAGGAAAAATATTAGACTGGCATAACAGTTCTATGGCAATAATTACTTTCTAAATGTACTGGAATAAATTTAATCTTGATGAAATTCCATCTGCTTTGACTACTGCCTTTCTAATATACCTTTCTAATTTTCATACCAGAAGGAGATCTTGAAATTCCTGAATAATAAACTTTCTTACACAGCTATATGACTACGAGTATCTAAAGCTACACTTTAGCAGTTCCTCTCAGAAAAAATAATGATCTGTTTGCAAGAGCTAATAGGTCTATATTTGCTCTCTGCTTACTTCTGCAACTTTCCAGTTACACCATTACTTTATTTGTGCTACTGTCATAAGTAGGAACTTAAAACATTAAATGGCCTCTGAACTAGACATCTGTTTAATCAAGTTACACTATTCAACCAGTTTCACCAGCAGAAGTTGTGACAGAATATCTGCCCACATCCATATGGTGTTAGCAAACATCTCTAGACCACGGACCAAAAGGTAGTAATACTGTCAAGAGTTTTAGGCCACAGTTCCATGCTACCAGTGGAATAGCTCTTATTTTTGAATGTGCCTTGAGGATGAAGGAATGAACTGAGGGTGAAGGAACTAAAAGGCTTATCTTTCATTCACTAGTTGTTCAGTGGATCTGGAGAAAACAGACACCCCACACGTAGCTGGGTAGCAGTCACAGATGGATGAGAAGCTGACCTTCTAAAGCATCATTCAGCAGAGCTGAATTAGCACAAAGGTATAAATAACCAGCTATTAGTATTGCAGTAGAAGCAACAATTCTGTCATACTGCAAGGCAAGACAATCAGATTTTATTATTTGTATATAATCACAGTTGCTATGGGGTAGACAGGAGTGAATAGAGACAAATAAATTATAACCTTTTTGCAAAAGAAAAATCAAAGTTGTTTTGTGGAAGCATTTAAAGCAATAAGAGCTCTTCCCAAATGGGGCTTCTTGCATTCATTTTGACAGCAAGAGAATGTTTTTTCCAGATCACATAAAAGCCAAAAAGAAAAAGTTTCTGTCATAGCTTAAGCCAGTAGTTTTCTCCTAGAAATGTGTTTACAGTTTTAGTCTCAACAGGGAGGCATGTTTTGCATGTAAATAGCAGGTGGTTATGGAGAGTTACTTTGACAACTAATGTCTTGAGCTGCCTTGACATCTGTGGTCTAATAGAGTGGCTCTGTAGTAAGTGAAGTTCCTGATGAAAGGCAACCAAATTAAGTGGAGTTTTTCATCTCAGTTTCTAGCCGGCTATACTGCGACCATTCAAGGGGGAATGAAGAAATGATTAAAAAGAGATTGCACTCTGGCTTCAGTGGCAACTGACATAAATGAACTTGAAAAGACAAATAAGACGACACTAATTTTAAAGCCACAGTGGTTCTTCTCAGTCAACATCACTGGAAATTGCATTGCAGAAAGCAGAGGTGGTCTCACTCTTGCCCAGAAAACAAGCAACATCATGCTGTGGCAGAGGGGGAATGTCAAGTGCACCCCAAAGAGACGTAATTAAAGTCTCTGTCTTATTATTCTTCTGTGTAGAGAATTAATAGCTACAGTGTTTATAATGTCTCCCAGGTCCTGTGCTTAGGCTTAATTCACATTTTCTTTCTACTTCCTAAATTATAATCTGAAAATTACATTGCTGATCTCAGGAAGGTACATGATTCTCAAGAGCAATGCCTCTTGAGGAGACCATATTTTTTCCAAGTCACAATCATGGACTTCTCCCTTCCAGATGATGGCCTTTCCTGTGCATCTTCTCTTAGAAAAGCCTGTGACTTCTGAATCCTACCAAGATGCTTGGGCAGAGGTATAGTATACTCATCAGTCAAATGTATTCAAGAAGTGTTAGAAGAGTCCCTAATCTATAAGGCTCTATAAAACTGCATAGAATTTACAACTCATCCATAAAGGCATTTACTTATGATTGTCTCATACAAAGATTAGGACAAGGAGTTTCAGGTATTTCAGTGATTCACAGTTCTGCTACCAACCCATTCTAGCCCTTCTGACTGGATCTTTAACTGTGTGGCTTTATCGTAAAAATAAATCTTACTCTTCAACAGCAGTTGGTGTAGGTTTGCTGCTAGAGCTGCCCAAGAGACATTTGAAGCAGAAAATATTCCTGAAAAAAGTATAGCTTTTGAGCAAACATGTTTTTTTTTTCTTCTCAAGAACGGTATTACCAAGATACTGCTGCTATCTGATTTTATGGTAATGTTTCAAAACAGAAAACCAGATGTTTAAACATTAAATTTTTTCCTCAGAATTTTAGGATATTACATCCCATACAACTGTGAAATGAAAGGGAGTTCATGGAGCAACTGCTGTGTTGCAGCACACTGCTTCCCATTTCCAGGGAACCCTCTCTCCAGATAGCTTGTGAAAGCCCAAAGTGGGAATGTGACCATTTCCTCATGGATTTGCACATTTCCATGCCACCAGACCCTGCAGTGGTGTGAAATATTCTTTACAAGAGAAAGAACAGTGTCACTGCTAATCTGTTTTCTCCGAGTTGAATGGGACCAAAGGTAATAGCTGCATTTGAGACATGTAAGAAACAACATCAGTCTGCCAAGCTAAAAACAGAATGACTGTCCTAAACATTCCTTAATTATTCTGATTCTACTTTGCCTTCATATTGGTTGTTGGCAAGTGCACTCTATTTTGCCCTACAGTTCTGCTTCAGAGGAAAACTGTGTTTGTCCTGCCTCCGCTGTCTGTCAGAAGGATGCCAACATAAACGTGGTGGTCTTACAGGGATCTGTCTTGACAGGTAATCTATTACATGATGCATACTGAGCCTATGTCTGCCTCTTGCCCCCCAAATGCATATAGAACTAGAAATCAGAAGAACATTATGCTGGTTCCTTCATTTTTTCACTGTATATATCTATTTGCATCAGTCATGTCATGTCCAGGAGCATTAAGAAGCTATGTACATGTAAGGTTTAGGATCTGTGGGGAAAGGACAAGAAACTCTGATTAGATTAGATTCTGCAGAAAATTAAAATACTGAAGCTCTGTAACCAAATCCTGAAAATCAAATATTGACAATAAGAGAGTCCATAATAATCTCATGAGTGTTTCTGCCCTGCCAATTATGTGCTAAAAATACTAAGAGCCCACATTTTGCTTGAGGTAAAATTACCATGCAAGTGATGTTTTCTCCTTTTGCATCTCATGATGAGACTTTGACTTAGAAGTCACAAACAATCATAAGAGTTTGTTAAATCCTTGCCATTTCCTTTTCATTCTCAGCCTTGATAGAACATTGTTAGAAACGATACAACTATAAATCCATTGTTCAGCAAAACTAGATAACCATGTATCTTCCAAAGAACAAGAATTCACAACGGAATATTTGAATGCAGGGAAAGAAACGTGCTTAAAAACACACTCTGTTCTGCTGAGAAATATAGAGGTGGCAAGAAAGTTGCATTTGGGAATGCATACAAAGATGATGCAGCCCGTGGGGCTACAAAGAAACCATTTCTGGGGCCTGATATCAGCATTACAAGGCACTTCCTCCAAAGGTAGCTCTTGCATCAATTCAGATCTTACTATGCACTAATGCTACCGCCTTCCACAGACTTTATTGCCCTTCTCACAAATCTGGTAATTGCACACATCCTATTCAAATTTCTTCTGCAGAAAATTATATGAACCCGGCTGTAATGACAGATTCTAGATCCCATCCTTTCTGAACTGAAATAAACTTGAACGCTCCCAAGACAAAAGATCTCTATTCATTTTGTGGGAGCAGATGGCCTTCACTTTGGGTGGGTTTTTTTTTCCCCTCTTCTCATCAGATCTGAAAAATCTAATCCTTAACAAATCATTGTGATAATACTTTCTTATGCTTTGGTGAAAAACTCAGCTAATAATCTTACATAATTCCTCATGTAATGAATAGTAGGATGCATATACAATAATGTCTTTCCAAGTCATAAAACAAGTTATATTTTAACAGCAAAACCAGCATGTCAGCAGCAGAAAACTGCCAACCTTCTCTCACTCCCTCTCTCTCTCTCTCAAAAAAAAAAAAAAAAAAAAAAAAGAGAGGGGGAAAAAATTTCTACAGGGTACACTGAACTTGCATCTCAAATCAAAACTAAAATATTATGATTTATTGTAAATATTATGATTACTCAGAATTATAGACCATACAGATCAGGATTCTGCCAAAAGCTTATCATAGTCACCTGAAGTAGTTTTAATACTAAAAAACACTAACTGCTGTAGGATACAATGTTCAATGAGAATTTATAACATATTGTATTCTTAACATTTTAAATGAAATTTCTCATTCATGATGAATCAAAAAGTATCATAGCAGAGCTACCAAAAGAGTTCTTTGATATTATAATAACATATGGAAAAATACATTGTATGTCAGGTATGTAATATACATCTGCAAGCATAGGTGTGATTTATGTAGTACACGTTAGCCATCTATCCCTTAATGCAAGTTATCTCTTTACTGAAGGAACAAAGAACAGTATCAGACAGCAGAAAATAAAACAGAAAATACTTATCTACATAAGAAATGAATAGCTATTGGTAACAACTTAGTGTGTCTAATCCAGAGTAATTCCTTTGTTAAACTATACTTCCACTTTATTAACTAATATTTATCTTTCTTTGTGCCAAACATGCCTAACAAAACCAAATAAAACCAAAAACTAAACGTTGCAGTGTACAGAGAGCAACATAAAATACTGAATGAACAGTTTGATACAAGCATATCATTTCAGCAGGGCAAATCAAGACCCAGGTGGTACTAACTCTTCTTTGACACAAACAATAATGTTCCAACAAAGCCATGATGTGCTTATGTTAAAATCATTTTAGAATTCTACTTATTTTTAAAAATGCTGTGGGAAATATATGATATTGAAGAAGTATAAGGATTTCTTCTTCTAGACTACAACTGCAAATATTTTTCAGCATAACACTGATTTGAAATCATTGCCATCTAGCAACAAATCATTTACCTGGGAAAGTTAGTAACACTGAATTCAGTCTACTGACTGAATAAAAAATCTGTAATAGAAAAAATCTGTAACAGAAAAAAATTAAGGAATAAAAATCTGTAACAGAAAAAATCAGGGAATAAAAAATCTGTAACAGAAAAAAATCAGTTCAAACCCACATTGGACATCTCATTAGATAGGCTGAGGATTAATGAGGCTAGGAACTAACTGTACTTTTGTTCCTAGAAATGGTCTTTGATTACAGGTCAGACACATTGACAAAACAGTATATAGAAATTATATAGGTATTGTCCTTGATGTTTCTGTTTCCTGCAAAGAGGAATTCTGTGCTCAAGTGTAACAGTCAATAATATTCACACGCAGTTAAAATTAATCTTAAAGAGGTGTGACAGATTTTATCCTTCATCACTTTTAAATTTGTTAAGATTAATGAAGCACATTTCCGAACCTGATGATGTATTTACTCTTTACATCAATGTGCCACATTACTAATAAAGACTGCATGTATTTATTGTCATTACTATACAATCTCGTTGTAAAAGCAAAAAATAACCATTGACTGAAATAGTTGGTTAACTTTAAATGTTACCAACCTTTGAAGTTTTCACATCTTCGACCTCTAGAGTTTTTTGTTTGTTTGTTTGTTTGTTTTTTAAACAAGGGGTCATTAGAGTATAATGTAGTTTTAATCATCTCAGTGTTATCACTTAATTAATGATGAATTAAATTGTAGCATCTGTTGCCTATCACCAGTGTGTGGCATGTATTCATCATATAGAGTGTACAAGATGAAGAATTTAGTATATGCAATTTTTTCTGCAGTGCATCCTAGGTATTGTTATTCTGTCTTGCCAACAGCCAAAATGAAACATTGAACAGAAGACAGGAATGAGTAGCTGAACTGTGGCCAGCCTTCAGCTTTTCACTTGGCATACTTTGCTCTTTCTTGATATTCTTTATGAAATTAATCCATCTCACTATCACAGCATGTTTAATTAGTATAGACAATGATTCTCTGAAGTCCTTTTCAAAATCAGAAGTTTCTAGGATATATGTCCACATTTTGACCGTGTGATCTATATTCCTTTTCCTTTATACTCCATTTATTAAACCCTGATACAATCTGTCAAGTAATCCAAAGGTATTCAGACTGGAAACTTTTTAGATAATTACCGATCCCCAATCTAGTCATTATTTATTCAGAGTTTTATATCACTTACCTGATGTTTTCATTACTATTGTTCCATCCTGAAGAGAAAAAAAGTACCAATTTAACCCTGCTGATGCTTTGTAACTACCAATATAATCTCAAGTTCACCCGGATTCAACATCAGAAAGCTTTCTTTCACATCCCAGGCATTAGATTGTACAGTGCTGTTACTTTTGGGTTAGATGAATGGAAATAAGAGAGCTAAGTACCATCAACATATTATAACTTTATCTTGATCGATGACTCCTCCCAAACACCTTCAACTGCTCCATGTGTAAACTGTGAAACCTAGTAGAGTCCCATTTATGAAAACTTCATGAGGCAGAAAGCAATTACTGAACTTCCCTCTTGGATATCCTCAGACAGAACCCAAGAAACTAAGCTCTGCTTTGTGTACTGGGTCATGATGCCATCAAGAATCAATACCAGAGTAACACCACCTATAATGCAGGCTCCAATGCCAAACAAATTGCCACAATAGAATTCTCTAGATTTTTTTTTTTTTTTTTTAACAAAATCCATTGCCATTTAGTAATTGTGATTTAATTGGATGCAGCAATTGCTCCATGTGGACTTTGTGACAATGAAAGAATGTTGTTAAAATCTGAATGAAGCTGCTGCCCCACGAGGCCTGCAGAAAGGAGGCCTTTAACTGTGCTGGTAGTAACCTTCTGTACAGATTGAAGCAGGATCCCTTTTATTCTTTTATTATTACACATGTGTGCAGCAATCACACAGCAGGACTCCCAGTCCCAACTGGGGGCTTATACTACTCAGACATAAATAAAATATGTGATTAATAATACACACTAGAGCAACATCAGTACTTCATGAGAAAAAGGAAAATACACTCCCAGAGAATAAGCACGTACTTTACAATAATTCTACTTAGCATTCAGTTTTTCTTCTCACTTATAAACAACAGCAACAGGACAAAAGATGGCAATTTTAATTGTAAAGCAGCTTAATAATTTTATAAAGGGAGCTGTACTCCTGCTGCACATTACAGCATAATGAATTCCTTTTGAAATGGGAGAAGGAAAGAATAATCCCAGAAGCTCTAACAGATAAGATGAAATGCCATCCTAATGCAATCTGTATCTTGTTCCCGCCATAATAAGTAGCTATTTTTGTTTAGCAAATTGAACACTGCATTATTCCCAATAACTGGAATGAGTACAGACAGGGAAGAATCTGCTTACTTGGGAATAATTTTTATGTAATTATTAATGAAGTTGTATATGGTTCACATTGTCTGTGCAGCCTATAAATGCCTATATTGAACACTCAGCAGAACTTAGACAAACCATTAGTCTAATTTGAATAGTGGGAAGGGATCAAAGAGACCAGAACAGAGTTTCAGCAGCTTTTTGAATTTTACTTTAATTCAGTAGAGTCCAACCTACAAATCTCAGGTGATTTGATAGACTGCAAGTCTCTTATACTTATGTATCTCTATCTGACTTCATAAATCCTTCATATGTTTCTGCCCAAAAGTTTAAGACTTATACCTTAGTGACTGCCTGTGGATGAGAGTTATTTATGGCTGCCAGTATTCGAAAAACGGGTTTAGTATGAAAAAAGAGACTCTCTGGTAAAACAGCTGAACTGTGAATGAGTTTTATGGATTCCTCCAGACTAACTGATTATAATTTTTAAATGCAATATGGCTATAGGTGCAATACTTGAGGTCCTGTGATTCAAAAAATGTACGACAGTGCTAAGAAATTGAAACACGACTTGAAGACGGGTACATTTTTTCTTTTTCTACATATACCCATTACTTTTTCCACATAGTGTTTAGTGGTTAGAAATGTAATTATTAAGTCCACATACTAACTGTTTTCAGTACCATATTCTCCACAAAAATAGCTATTGATCATATGTCTAAATTAATGTTCTTAACAGTAGAAACATCACTTCAGCAGTAGTGGGATATAAAAAACAACAGTGGGACATTTATGTTGGGGAGAGAAGCTGTGATATGTAGCTGCTAAAGAAAGCCCAGGAGCACATGCCTGAGCCACCAGATGAAGACACAGGTGAAGATTAGGAATCTCACAAGGGTCCTAAGATCTTAACAATAAGCTGTCAGAAAGAATGATGATGGATGCCATCCCAGAGCTCAGAGAACTAGTAATCCCAGGATGAACATAAAAGACGCTAGAGTTCAAAGCATGGCTGAAAATAGAGGGATTTCAGAAGCAACATCAGTTATAAGTACTCCCTTTCCATCTATTTTACAGGGGTTTTATTTGGTTTGTTTTAACCCAGATGAGTTTGCTGATCCAATGAACGACATGACTCCATAAACAGTTGGGTTAGTGTAACTGAGGGAGCACTATGCTGCAGCATGGCACGGAAACAAATGGCTCTGGATGTGATGGGAACTCATGCTGAAGTCACGAGATCATCAAATGAGGGCTCATCTCCCACCTGAAGGGAAGTGCAGCATTGTTTTCATTGCCTGTTAAGAGTGTTTGATCCAGAATAAAGGGAAGCTCTTGCATCATCTATAGCTAAAAGGTAATCTGAATTTAAACTCCACGTTTAATGAGGACAGAAACCAAAGGCATGACAGAATATTGTCAACCCATAATATATCTTCAAGAGAAGTAAACCAATTTGGATTGTGACAATAAAGCTTTAACCTGTTATAAAGCTGAAATCGTCTTTCTCTCCAATAGTGAAAATGCAAATGATTCTCTAACAAGTGGAACATGAAGAGCTCCTTTCTTCTTACTTGACTATCACAGAAACTGTATGCAGCACTCAGGAGGGTGTGAGTAGATTCATTCCTTGCTGGTCCTCAAAAGGAAACTCAATGTATTATCAAATATACTTCCAGCCACGGCTCACCAGCAGCAGACCTGCCTTAGAGATCTGCCATATTTTATATATACATGCACAATTCCTATAGGTTTTGGTGGGAAGGGTATACACCAAATTTAAGAGACAAAAGCATCTGTACAACTGTACAAGTATTTCTAACATCTATGATAAGGCAGATTCAGCTGTACTTATATTCTCAGTTCAGTTACATGATGACCTACTGAAGTTATAAAATCACTCGAAATATCAAGAATGTTCAAGTCCCTAACTACAAAAATCTGCATAATACACAAACTTATTTACAAAAATATAACAGAAGCATGGGATGTAACATATCCTTTAATTGTGAAAACATCTGCAGAGAAGCATGTAAGAAGTAATACCATAAAGCATAATTCATTTCTCTCTCTTCTCACGTTCTGGTTTTTAAATACAGTAACTTTAATCCCCATTAGAAACATATTCTTTCTCTTCCCTCAAATTAGCTGCCCAGCACAGGCAAATTTCTTAGACCCAAAGTTTTCAGAACTTCTGTTGCTGATGATTTTTATAAAAACATGCTTGAGTTCCGAGACCTAAGCAAGTCTTTTCCGATCCTACACTTCTACTATTCCAGGATGAGGTTCCACAGTTTGGGCAACCTTCTTTTCTGCTGAGGCTTTCCCTGTGAGTCTAAATGAGCTTAGACTTCTGATAAAGAGTTTATCCCTACTGGACCCATACAAGAGCAGGTGTTTGCAGAGACAAAGAACAGCCTTTTGCAAATGAGTTGGCATTGGAACACACTATTTTAGTCAACTGGAATACAATATTTTGGAATTCTTAGGTCAGAATAACAAAGCACTGAAAACCCATGATAACAGACTTACTTACTTCTCTGCTTCACATTAGCCATAATTTCCTAAATTTTGCTCCAAGTAGCCAGGTCCAAGTTCAGTTCTGGAGCAAACAGTGCCAGTTCAGTGGCCCTGTACTGCGTCCCACTGACCCGGAGCCTGGCCAGGATCCTGGGAGCTCAGAGTAAGCTGCAAAATTCACCTAGATGAAGACTAAATTACCTGTGTCTAGTTTTATGCTCCTATGGCCAAGATTCCTCTTGGCACCAAAAGAAAAGTGTTCCTAGTCCATGCTAAACTGCATTTACTGCTGCAGCTAGCAAAGTTTAACTTTACTGAAAGAGAAGGAACACAGAGAGCAATTAACTAGCAAAAGACAGAGGTTAAAAGTCTGGAATTTGGACAACAAGATTTCACATTGATGATGCTCAAGTGGATCTTCATATTTTGCTCATTTGTGAGTTCATTCATTAAAATATTATAAATGAGGTGATAATTAATAACTAACATGAAACAGACTAAGTTTGCATTACGATAAAAGTATCAAAAATAATACACATCTCTGTTTTTAATGTTTAATTTCCATGATTTCAAAGGCATAAACTTTGTTAAAATCAGCCAAGACATCATTGGATATTTTAACATCTCAGTTTTAATTGCAATTAGTTAATAAGTGATAAAATTATCTTTGTATTTTCCTTACTGTTTAGGCAAAAGTAATCCGTACATTACTGAATAAAACAAAACAATTTCAGTTTAGACCTCAAACAATATATAATTTAATGTTTTAAATTCTTTCAAGGGAAACAAACCCCCAGCAAATCATATATATTTCACCTTTAAATTGATTTTCAATATTGTTTTGCTTTATTTGCTTTCTCCACATGGTTTCTTCTGTTTCCACTTTCTATTGCACTTCTTTTTCTGACATGTAATTTCCTACTTGCTTTTCTTTCGCTTATTCTACTATTTTTTCCATTATTTTTTCTATTATTTCATCTTCCTTCTGTTTGTCAATTTTATGCAGTTTTTTTAGTGTGGCTTAGTGTTTTGACATGCCTTTATTGTTGCATTTATTTTTATTTACTTTTTTGCTTTCATTGTTCTATAGATGAGACACTATGCCAAGTCAAATCCCTTTTCAAATTTTCTTTGAATAAAAGATGAGCTGCTCTGGAGTCATTCCAGATGTAGCTGCCAAAATGAACTGGTCCAGCACAGCTTTCTTTGGATTATATTCCATGATAGTTTCACTACCACTCTAGCTGTAAGAGGAATACAAGAACTTTCACCATGAATCTCTTTTTTTGTCATTTTTGGTACCTTTGATTATCTCACTCTATTGTATTTCAGACTCAAAACTAAGTAGACAAAAGGCTTTCTTGTGCTGACTTTTGACAAATATCTACTGATGAAGACCTTCAAAAAACAGTACTTGTGTGAACAGTAAAACCCAGGAAGACTGAATTCTTGCAGCTCTTGTCTGTTGGGATTCTCCTGTGTCTACTGCTTTGAGTGTTTTGGGGTATTGTCTTTTCGTTTGTTTGCTTATTGCTTTTGGGGTTTTTTTTTGTAGCACTTTTGTTTCCAACTTGTACAACCTGAATATTTTCATATTTCTGCCATTGTGTCAAACCTGTTTAAAATGTGACAACAGATTCTAAAGTTTTGATTCAGTACTCTTCTTGCCTTATCCAGTGCCTAATATAATGGCTGGTAAATTGAACACTCCTGACATTCATACATATACGATTATTTTCAGTCCTGGCTTAAAGATCGGTTATTCAATTTCAGATGGGCGGGATGGATTTTTTATTATAAACGGAGTAACCTTTCCAGTAGTGTTAAAAATACCTATAGTTGTATCCAAAAAAAAAATAATCTTATGGAAAAGGTCAGATCTGCACTTAAACATTTTGTTTAATAGCTGTAAATTACCTGTGAAATCTTACAGCACGTCTGAATAAAAATACATTACTTAAATGCTTACTATTGGAACTTGAATTATTAGACTAAATAAAGTTACCACGAGATTTCCACTGTTATCACAGGTTTCTGAATGTCCGACATGTTGATGGATCCCTCTGCACATGCCCAAACAACTATATCTACACAAAAGCTGGATGTGTTTACTGCCTGTGTACAGATAAATTGCAGAATTCCCTTCATGCAACTTCTTTTACCACTGTGTCTAACTGATGGGCATAGAAATCTCTAACAAGATGTTTCTGTATCACGAAGCAGAGCCTGGTGTAGATGCCTAAACTGGCATGAACCCAACACAGCAGCACTGACCCAAGTGGGCAGTGCTGAACACATCTACCAGGCATACTTTATACTGCTTACTTGTGCCCGTGGAGAGAGTATAACACTTCTAAGAAGCTATTCCACAGACTTCCACTTCTGCAGAAAGTACAACACATGCACAAGTGACAGAATTGCTTGGTGTGCACAGAACTATCACATACAGATGCCACGGGCCATTAGTACAAATGTTTGTCCCAGAAATTCCAGACTAAAATGTGTTAGTTGTACACAAGTCTGATTTGTGCTCACAATCACATCTTCTGATACAAAACAGGTATATGGACATGTACCGCTGAAAGATTTTGTGGATACTTGAACATCAAATCCTATGTAGCCTCAGAAGCATGGCTCAGAAATAAAAAAATATCTGAGCTATTTTTGAGCTGTTCTCTTATCAAGGTTAAAAAAATCCTCTCACAATGCCACAGTAGCATTCCACTTTGATTCTTAAGCATGTATCACTGCAGGTACGGGCACTGCCTTATTCAGATCTAGCTCAGTTATTTCTGCATGGCACCACACTGACATAGCTTTACATCCTTACAGTATGGAACATTCAAAGACTGATTTCCAAATGGTGTAATACAAGCTAATTACATTTTCTTTTACTGTACCTTCACTACAGAGATCATAATTCTCTTTTGAGTTACTATTTCCACTGCGGAGGTATCAATTTACATCAGCTCTATCCTGTGTTATGTCATGTTGTGCAGACTTCTAACACCATCAGTGAACTCTACGCCCATCAGTTAATTTATCAACAGGACAAGTGCTCTTGGATGAATTGTACATTTAAGGATCAAGTCAGTGGTTGCTCTAAACCTGAAGTGATAACTGGCTTTTTAAATAAAAAACAAAAGTAAAGCATTTGAACCCTACCCTAATTCATCTGTACCTCTGCTATGCTGTGCTTTAATACCACTCTGAAAGCCACAATGAAAATTAATTGGTAACGCTCCATCATGAATACCTCCAGGTGTTAGAAACAGTACTTTCCCAAGGTACTTCAGGAGAATAACACCACAGCTAGTAGTCAGTAGAGCCAAATCTCCACAGTATTTAAAAATACTTCTTATTTAGATTGGGTGAACAGCTTCTTGGAATGGAAAACACAAACTCTACTAGCAGCTTGTACCTGAATGTTTCTGAATCTATTCAGCCCACCTATAATGAATAAAAATGTCAATCAATACATTCGTATGTTAGTTTTTGAAAAGCAAAACAGAGAAGAAAATTGGATGCAAGACAGTATTACGTTTATGAACGCAATTAACAAAGAACATCTATAAGCAGAAGACGCATCATGCAGCAACACACAGCACTGACAGATATGAACTTGCATTACGATAAAAGTATCAAAAATAATACACATCTCTGTTTTTAATGTTTAATTTCCATGATTTCAAAGGCATAAACTTTGTTAAAATCAGCCAAGACATCATTGGATATTTTAACATCTCAGTTTTAATTGCAATTAGTTAATAAGTGATAAAATTATCTTTGTATTTTCCTTCACATGGTACAATGTGATATAGAAATGAGTAGACACATTCAAATATGCAGAAAGTAAACCAAATGCGGTAAAACAGAAACAAAAAGACTCTGCGTTTGACTTTCAATACTAAACCAAAACAAGGCATATGTCTACATGACTTGAGGAAAAACACCTGGTAGCTTGATTTTAGTCTGTTCTCGTCACCACTTCTACCTTTTTCTCCAATGAACTTACAGTCTCCCAAGTCATCAAATCCTGCTCTATCCAGCTCTAATCCTGGAAATTTTCTTCCCTTGGAAAAAGTACTTTTTGTATTTATTTTTTTAAAGGATGGAGAAATGACTTCATCTCTGAGAAATATGAAAGCAAGAAAACTAGTTTGTAGAGAAAAGCCATGTAACACAAGAAACTATGAGTGCTGTTGTAATTAATTGCTACATTTAAAACTGAGAAATTTAATATTATATTCTTCATTAAGTTTTTATCTAGAGGAACTCTGAAATTTTTCATTCATTTTTAAAAAATTTCACTAAAGCTTTGGTACTAGACACCTGCATTCCAATACTCCTACATTCACAATCATGCATGTATTTTAGATGCCCGATTCAATGCAATGAAACCTGACAGATGCTGCCACATTAGACAGACAACACGCTTCCAGCAGGGGGGACAAAACCCATTTGTTTTCTTCATTTTTTTGCACATGGAACACACACCTTTCAAAATGCAAATTGATCCTGTCTTCTGGGCTTCCACATCCCAGATGCCTCTTCTTTCTTTGGATTCAAGACAACTATTAAGGCTTTCCGCTGCATACAAGGAAGAAAATCTCATTCTTCTACATCCTTCACTTTTTCATTCTTCCCATCATACCCCTACCCAGTGAGTAGTTATAGATAATGCAGGTTAGCAGACAAAGTTTATACATATCAAAATTATACTCTCCTAAAGCCATATATCAGCATATTGTTTGTTTGCACTGATCCCTAGATCACCAATAAATGCATCGTGATAAGTTTTTGGTTGTCACCTGACTCCACCCATTAAAAATACTAATTAAAAAGAAATATGCTACAAGATAAATGTAATAATTTAGCATGTTTCTTTCTGCAAGCCAAGTGTTTGAAGGATAGGTTGAGCACTTTCCTACTTACAGAATTTGACTTATGGGACTATCACCTCCTGTGATATTACTGAAGAAAGAACATATAAAATGGTCTAACAGATTTATATGAATTTTTGTAGTGGCTCTGGCAATTATTGACATTCTTCAATTATCATTGACCTTTATGTTCTAGGACAAATACTATTCCCTGGAGTAACCACTTAGAAGAAAATCTAATGTGCTGTTCCTGAACATGTCATTTTTATGCTACTTTAAAAAAGAAATGCTGCTTAACCAGCTAATTGCAGAAATTGTATGTCATCTAACGATAGCTCTTCTCTCTAGGAAACCTACAGTAAATTAGCACTGCAAATGGGATGGGGCAATTCCACTGTTTTCTGGTAGACTGTAAATGATAGATGTTCCTGGCATATAGAAACATTTGTACTTTGTTTCCCAAAAGCCATAAACTCATTAGCATCTCATCATACTCTTGAATGCAAAACCCCGCAGCATGCACTGGACATCTGGGAAAAGCTGTAAAAGCAGATTAATCACTGCCTTTTTGTGATATGATGGAAACACAGGAAGGATCTCTTTACTCCTGGCAACTATATTTTTGTTCTATTCTTCTTAATCTTTAATCCCTTTCTCTATTCAAAGGAATATTAACAAGATGCCTAATTTCTCATGCAGGAAGAAGTGAATTCATCAATAGATGTTGCAAAACTGAGGTGGTGAGTTTTCCCTTTGTCACCACTGTAACTACAGTGATTTTTTGCTAGACATGACCAGTCAGATATGGGCGTTCTTTTGGCATAACTAGCTAGGGTACAGGTAATCTTTGTTCAGGGAACAGCCTTTGCCTTTATCATTGAACACGGGGAATTCACATGCCTGCCATAACCAGAATCAAGTTCCTGGATGGGTGTTTACCTGTCACCTTCCATTGCAAATGTCACAAGTATCAGGATTTGATTAATGAACAGTATGGGGCAGAACCAATGCTAAGGCGTTAATATAGAATAACAGCTAATAAAACTGTCTCTTTAAATATGCTTTCTAGTCTGTTAAATGATATACCTGCTAGTAGTAACAGATTAAGTGATTTTTCAGATGACACCATCAGTTATCAATGAAAAAAGGTTAGAAATGGCAGGCAGGAAGAAACTTAATAGACTAGATCCTATCCACTGAGCTTTGGGTCCATTTCTGTACCACGTAAACAGAGAGTTTCTTACCAGAGGACCATAACCCCTATTTCATTTCTGAGACTGTATGCCAAAAGTTTATGACACGTGTTGATGTCCTTCATCTAAATACAGAATTTTCATTCTCAAATTATGCTCTAGATGGGCTTAAGAAATTGTGAACTGGTTTCTGTTATGAAACATTTTACTGATGGGAACTGTACATAAGAAGCCAAACCTGGGTTGCAAGTTTTTTCAAAGCCTACACTGTATTTCAAAACATGTCAGACAATACTTGCAAATATATATTTAAAGTGTGGACACAACCCACGCAAATATACTCTAAAGCTCTGGGCTGTGCCAAGTCAGGTTTCTGGGATGGGTTTAAGAAGAGAAGTCAGAAAATAGTATAAGTTTGTATATGTAACTGGGACCACAGTGAATTCACATGTAGTGGAATCATATCGATATGTACTTTGAGGAGCAAAGGCCTGAAACCTTTAAACTTTATTAAAATTTCATAAGAAACATTAAACAAGACAGAGTACCAAATATTATTTATCTAGTTCTTGATTCCAAATGGTAATCATATAATTACTAAAAAAGCAAGGAAAGCCTGGTGGATGAACAAGAATATGAAATAATCTGTGGTTTTGGAGGAAACAACAGACAGCCAATAGCCCTATCTAATTTATGCTAAATAAAATTTTATCAAATCATTGTTTCCTTACAGTCAAAACAGTTCACGAAACTATCTCTTGGAGAAAGAAAAGACCCTCATATTTTTTGACATGTTTATCTTTAAGTCTTCAGCTTTACATTCAGGAGACTTTAATTAAGTATCTAGAATTAGACTGAGCAGAACTTATAGCCCAGTTCCTCCCACACACTACTCCTCCACATTAATCACCAGGCTATTTCAGCATACGTTTATCTTCCCCTAAAGCAGACTTTCTGAAGGCATTCTCTTGTTACAACTTAAGCTGTACAGCCAGAGCAAACTAGAAGCAAATCTCTAAACCTCAGAAGTTGACACTGTGAAGGATCATACTGGTATCATCTGCTTTAGTTTCAAGAATTATCACATTATTATCTGCACTGGCTTTAGTCTCCAAAATACCTGCAAGAAAAAGCTAAGAAGAATCTTTGATGCTTGGGACTTATGTGTACATAATACAAAAGCTTCCTTTTGTTTTAGAAAGGAAAGTAAGAAGACATCGCAGACGTGCTAAAGTTTCATTTCCACTGTGAAAAGAAAAAGCAAAGACATCTTCCCTCTCCTGAAAACCTGCTCAGTGGTTAACACTGGACAGACATTCATTTATTTACCTGAACGGTGACCTGTTTCCAACTTCAACTGATTGAAAAATAGCAGTGTTCATATGCTGGGTTTATTAAATAGAGTGGAGGGTTCCTGGCCTCTTTTTTCTGCAGTAAAACAAATGCTAAACTTCCAATACATTGCTGAAACCCCCTGCTATTAGATCTCCCATTTCTGCCCCAATTATTTAAATTAGTCTTGCAATTTGAGGTGATGTAGGAGTCTTCTATGCAAGTACCAATTACAGAGAGAAAATGAACCAGATCCGCATCTCATGTACATCGAGCTACACCAATTTACACCAGATGAGCATCTGACCTCAAAACACGTTAGATCCCAAACCCCTGTTTATGTGTTATAGAAAAATTACATAAATCTCTGTTTAATGGGTATGGTTATGTCCAGCAGACACTTTAAAAATAAAAATAACAACTTTTTCATCAGATAATTTCAAAGAAAAAAGGTCAGTGATCAAAGAGATTTTCACCCAGTTTTACCTACATCTCTCCTTTCATTCATACAAAGAAAAATATAATATCAACAAATAAACACACAACAGTGACTAATCTTTAAATTACTGAAGAGCAATTTCATATCATAAAATAACTTTCAGAGATATCCTGATGACTAATTACTGTCATATTTCTACAATGTAATTCAAATCAATAATATTACTGGAACTAGAAACCAACATACTGCCCTCTGGTCACATTAAATGCAAGTTATTTTCCAAACTTCTGAAGTCAGAAGAACAAAGTTATTCCTTTATTAAAAGGGCCTATTTTTACTAAATAGTGAATATATCAGCACCTGATTCTCATGTGTGTCTTTTTGAAGTAGAGAACTCTGATCCTCCAACAAAGTAAGGGAGGCAGACACTGTAATCATCAATTATATCGTCAGAGAGAGCAAATTACATATTAGCAACCAAACCCAAATAAGCTGAGGAAAACTGACACAAAAAAGGAAACTGCTCCCTTCGCTTGCTTCCCCTGCTGCAGAGATAAAACAGGAATTGATCTTTCATAATTTAAATTAAAAGTAGGAAGAAGGGAAAAAGCATGATATTCTGGAAACATTCTCCTTTGACTTGGATTATGCAGAGGATTCTACTCCCACATAAAATAGAGGTCACTCCTTATACAGTGGTAATATTTAAAATGTGTTCAACACTTTATAAGCATAGAGAAAGTGATAATTTAGGCAAGAAAATGTAAATAAAACATAAATCAATGGAAAAAACAGAGAAAAGAAACATAATATATACTTGCAGAAGGAAATACTCTGTTGCCTTTACATTACATATTTTTCATTCCATAGGCAGACCCATTTAACTGCAAAAAAATAGGTATTGCTCAGGTTGAATAAATGATCTCAAGTGATCAGTGACATCATTAGCCCATGTTTTGCCTGCTTTCATTTTTAGAATACAGCTCTTGGAAAGAAAGATATTAGAATCAATGAAAACAGTGTGGATTTCTATGGATTTTGTATCAAGTTAGCTACGCCAAGCATGTCAGGAGGAGGATGCTGGACTCCAGATGCACCACAATGTATCTTTTGATGTAAAATTCCAGTATTACTGAAGTCTGAAACATAAAAATTGTCCTTTCCCCAGCCCAAATCATCTTAGTCTTTTTCCGTATAGAGCACAGTGCAAGCATTAGATTATACGTAACAGCCATCATTTATGCTACATCTTTAATTAATTAATCTTGAACTCTTGGCAGAAGCACCAGAATTTATACCTTATCATGCACTAAAACTGTCCAAATGGCAAGTAACACTTGAGTGTTGTAATGGGCTTCTCCTTTCTGTATCTCTGTAAATCAGTAAATACTGACAAATCTTCATGATGGCATTTTCAAAAATATACAAATATGTACAATGTGGTCTAAAATAAAAAGCTCTTAGAAAGAAAAAAAAAAGCCTACACTTTACTAGAACATGGATTCATTTGGTGAGAAACTGTGCTATTTGCAAGCAGCTTGATTCATTGCATGTGAAAAATGGAGCGGCACTTGCTATCTGCCTGAATGAGTTTCTTGTAAACAAAGCATGGTGTGTACAGAAGATGTTCCTGTCACTGCTTGAGCTCTGTCTACCTTTTCGAGGTTTTTTGAAACCAGGAAGAATGCAGAAAATAAGGACTTAGATTTGAATGTTGAGTCCCATAAGCCCAGAAAGCTCATGTTCTGTCCTGAACTAAAGCTTCAAGACATACCAAGATGAGATGCTGGACAGAATAAGACCTTTTTTAAAAGAGTCCAAGCAGACTAAGCTGTCACATGCTCAGAGCTTCTGACCGGCTCTGTTACACAGACCAGACTACATCTCAGTAATGTTTACAATACCATTTGCAACCCTGCCAGTGTGAAACTTATTGGGAAAAAAACCAAAACCCCACAACATTCCTTTTGCCAGACAAACATGTAAAATGCAAGTATCCACAACACTCATCCCTGACACAGAGTCAGCTTCCCCAGTGTTATTTATCATCCTGCTTGGAGAAGCTTATAAAGCTCACTCCTTCGGGTAAGATATTTTTTTAATGGGCAACAAGTTTTGCCAGACTTGTGCTGTTACTTAGTATTTTCCCTGGCATTATGTCAAAGAAAGGTTTTTAAGGCTTATGTTAAGAAATGATGTTTAGAATGATGCTCAGCCAGGCCCTGAGCTGTTCTTAATCCTTCATATGTCTGTCGACTCCCACAGAGCTATGCTAATTCATACCAGCTGAGCAGCTCTCCTACTCGAATAATGTTTTATCCCTTAATCTGATAAAGGAGTTCTTCACTTAAAGCCATGTGGAGTCAGGCATGCATCCGTAGGAAAAGGGAAAGTTCAATCCAAGACCAGGAACTGAACCTTTTTTCTTCACTCTGGTATCATCAGACTGCTATCCTAGCTTACACAGTCAGCCATTACCAAACTCCCTGTGATAGTTTCAGTCTGACAGCATGAAGAAAATCAGCACTCATCTCAGTATCAGAGTAACACATTTATCAGGTACTTGTCAGTTAATTTCAAATATTTGAAACGTCAAGCATAATATCAAGAACTCCAGACCCCGTGGAGCCCCAAAGTCTGTGTCCAAAAGGAAGTCTCATGGTCATCCAGATCAATTTGTCAGGTGAGAGATCCACACACATACAAGCCAGCATAACACACTTAACCGCTGATAATTTTGCAGCCTAGATGAGACAACCGGCTTGCTTGTATGGTGAAGGCCCCATTCTAGGTGCCTGTGATAAATAAGGTGCAAAAAACTGAAAAAAATGAAACAACTTAATTTACATTTCAAAGGTTTGAAGCATTTACTGGAAGTCATGGGATTGAAAAACCTTTAATCCTTCCTTTCTAGGCTAAATATGAAAAAATTCTTGTCATGAGCCCTGTCATGTTACAGGGCGAAGTCAATGGAAGGTTCTAATTGACTTCAGCTGTGGAATACATAAGGGATGACGAAGGCACTCAAATGCTACAAAGAAAACTGATGAATTCTGTTTTACAGATTGCATAACAAAAGGACTTTGTGAAAAATCATCTCACATCACTCTATAAAAAAAAAAAAAGAGAGGAGCTCAGAAAATATTCCTTCTCTTGGTAGCAGCTGAATACTTGTACCAGTAAGGAAATGGAGCAGAAGCCATCTTCTTTATGATACATTAAATCTGTTTGACCTTGGACACATATCGCTTCATCTGTATTGGTCCACAAAAGCCAAACCTGCTTCTGTGGTGTGGTGGAGAATGGAGAGTTTTAAGAACTTTGTTATTTCTGCATGAAAGCCACTATAAATGACACTCACTCTTAGATTTTATTAATTAGCTATTGATCAGAAGGTTCCATGCTTTATGCAGGAGAAACTCATTGGACCATGAACAGCTATACACCGAGGGGAATAACCACAGGAACATATATATCTATTGTATTCCCTCCTCTCTTAGCTCATTGGTAAAGAGAAAAGGTTTAGGAGTTTAAAGTTACATTATAAACCTTATCTTCCTAGCTCAAATCATTTTACTATAATTAAAAGAAGTAGTGAAGACATCACTTAACTCTTGTCTTTTGACTGACTAAAGTTCCAGGATAGGATTTGAAATGTAGGTGCATAGCTCCATATACAGAAATATACAGTATGCAGGCATATATACAGAAATTATGGAAAGGAGAAGTCTACACCTTAAGAATCATGATGGCTAGGGCAGGGAAAACCCTGTCTTTCCATATGCCCTACACTGAATATCGTGACAAAAGTTTTGCTGTAGCTTATGATGTATGATAATGTTTATTTACTCAGATTATGCTGTCCTTTGACAATCTCTTCTATTACATTTAAAATATTTTAAATCAAGTAAATATTTTCTTTTAAAATTGAATAATATTTTTTCCTGACCATTTTGGGTTTTTTCTCCTTCATAAACTTAAGGTGCTTCATATTAATAACATCTGTCTAGAAAAATAATAGAACTTTTTGGCACATTCATTGTGACTGAATATAAGAAAGTTTCTCAACAAAAAAAATATTCAGGGTTTTCACAAAGAAATACCAGATCACAAATGTTTCTCATATGGCAATGCTTTCTGCCTATAGAAAAAAGAAAATATCAGCTCCCAAAAGACATGTCTTCACTTTTGATAACTGCAATCGTCTAGACTTAAAGTAGCTGACCAGAGATTTTCTTTGTGTGTGTGTGTGTACATTGCTGCCGTTGTTTTTAAGCACTCAAACCCACAGATGATTTGAGCCAATATTGACCTTTAAATATCAGTTATACCACTCTGAGATAAATGAGTGTTGCTACTTGACAGCTGTGTGAGGCACACAGCAACCTGGGGAATGAGTGGCTGTGTTGGTAGCACAATCAGTAGTAGCTCTGATTAATGAATAAATACAGGTGGGACAAATGAGAAATACTTGAGCTTTTTGTTTTTTTAAAAGTCTCAGTCTACAAAAAACAGAGGGGACAAACAGTGACATTTTTAGCCTCTTTTCCATTAGCAGGAATCACTGAACAGTGGGCTCTGCCTGTCTAATATTCAGTGCAGCAGTAAAGCCATAATGAAGAGGATTTTTACTGCCATTATTTTCTCTATTGCATTCCATCATGAATATTTTAGCTTTGGACATTGACGGGGTGGTTGTTGCCTTTCTCAGCCATCTCCCAGCTCTTCCGGGACTAGCCTCCACTCATGTAGGCAGCGTGAAAAATAATTGGAGCTCCTGGAAGAACTGGGAATCAAGGAGTTGCCATTCAGTGCTTGTGGTGGTCTTTACGTCACCAACCTACAGGCTGTGTTCCTTCAGCACACGTCTCAGGAATATTCAGATTAAATAAACCATAGATTATTTCAAATTTACTCAAAAGTATATGAGGTCTTGGATTTTCAAGATGACTCTCTTCCGTACATCTATTGTCCACACACCCTAACCATACTAGTTTCGTTACTCCCTGCATCTGAATTACCTTTCTGGACAAATTGCTGAGGCAATTCCAAGGAAGGAATCTATTTTAAATGTGAAAAGAGGTCTTTGGTTTATATTGTACAAAATTAATCACTGGAATTGTTTCCACTACTAGAACCCACCAACACTAAAAACCACAACCCAGCAAAACAACCAATCCCCAAAATATCTGGAGTTCCAATATCAGGAAGTTTTCCAATAATACTTTTTTCCCTAATAAAATGTTTGTAAATGAAGTATGAAATTATACAGGATATTATCAATCACCAACATATCTGAGGAATAAATTTACCTTCTGGGTAGTGGGTGTCATTGACTTAAGCATTTCTTGCAGTTTTCTTTAAAATCTCTGGTACTGGTTACTACCAAATGAAATACTAGATGAGGCTGATTCCTCAGCTGAGCTGTCACAGACATTCAGTTATACTTTATATCTCTCTATGGCAGCGAAATATGGTAAAGTACAAAGGTGATCACAGGAATGCAATTAGGAAATAAAATCTTCCAGAAAAAAAAAAAAAAGGCTAAAAGTTAATTGAATTTGAGAGTAGAAAGTATTATATGTAAAGTACTCCTACTGCCATTCACACTTTCGTTTTAATATAGTTTAAGGTCAAATCATCTTTAATGCGGTGTGACGTGTGGATAACATGCAAAATCTCTAATGTAATGTTACAAGAATACACATAAATATTTTAAAACTAAGTGGAAAGATAAACACAACTCATCTTGTCTAAACACACATTCTCTTCTCCCTGCATAACCCTCAGTAGTTAAAGACTATGATCTACTGTAGACATTTCCAAGAATATAAATCTTGCAGCAGTTGCTAATGATTCTCAGGCAATGACAGAAAAACTAGAAATCGAGCTTTTAAAACAAATTCTACAAATGAAATGCAAATACTGTTTTCTTAAGAATCAAGGAAGTTCTTCAGAGATATGCCTGGAAGAAATAATTGATAGCCCAGTATGGAAGTAATAGTGGAAATATTTTATTACTACTATTGAAACAAATACCTATAACAGGTCATGAAACTTAGTTCATGTATCAAAACTATTCCAATAAATCCTTCCTTTACCACTTGTATCCTACCCTTAAGGACTATGTTTAGGAGAAGGGCATATGCTGACATCCCTGACAAGATGCATTTGTCAGAGTTTTCATGATCACTAAAAAGCAACTATTTACACACCCAAGTATTTAAAATTCTATGGAAATGACTAAAAGATACACACACAGTTCCTAATAGTCACACTGGAGATAAAAACAGAAGCTATGGACAAGTAATGGGCTTCATACTGCAGGTATTACAAAATGCTCTTGGGCCACGATATGCAGTAGAATAGAAGAATAATAACAGTCTCCTCTGGATATGAGTGTGTACCACTGATAGTTTTCAGAATTCTATTTTCCTTCACCGTTTTCAAGTAGATGACGATAGTGCATGGAACTGAGTAGGCAAAAGTACATTATGTTAATATCACAGACTACTTGCACATATTTCCCAGGCAAACTCATTAGCTGTGAAAACACAACTAATAGTATTTAGGAGATTTCCTTCTACTTTAGATCTTGTATTTTCCTATACCATTCTTTCAAAGATAGGAAGAAAAAAAACCCAAAACGAAACTGTAAAGTAAAAGTATGTGCAAAAATTCAACAGCACCCCTATTTATGAAAAACCTATACCGAAGACGCCGTGTCCCACACAAGGTATGTATACTACTTAATTCAGAAATTTGGCACATCCCATGAAATGGAGTGTCCTCATTACACTAAGCCATCACTAAGGTTTGAAGAAATGAAGACTATTCCATTCACATGAAATTGTTTGATTTGTGCTTGAAAATGTTAGCTTAAAGACATAATATTTCTTTCTCACGTATAGTAAAATCATTCATAATCTCTCTGTATAATACTATTTATATATGTATTAGCAAGTATATGGTACCGTTATGAATTCTGGGGGTTGCATATCTCTTGATACAAGTCTCAATCTAAGCAGGATGGAACTCCATAAGTCTCTGACAGTAACTGAGGCTAACATGAGGCAGAGGAGGACAAGATAAATTATATTCTCTTCCCAACTTTTCTTCTATTTCTGCAAGAACTAATACAACTGTTGCCTTCTCTACTCATAAGAAAAGAACAGGTTCTATTAGCTGCAGATGATTAGCACTCCAAAGACGGTTATTTCTTCTTTGTGTTTCAAAACAAAGGTTCACTGTTTAACTATAGGTGATAGAAGAGTGATGGGTTATCAAAACCCTCTACTTAAGATAAAGCAGCAGCTGCTGAATGTATGATAACAGGTAAGAGAGAAGTACTTAAATTTGGGGGCTCAAGTCAGATATCTAGATAATTCAGCTGTTTGTTGTAACTAACATGCCTTACAGATATAAGATTGCAATTACTTTTCAGTGAACCTCTATTATTTGTGTCTTTTATGAATGCTGATATCTGAATGCTGATACTCACATCACATTACTCATTACTGCTGACTGATTGGCAAAAATAAGTTCATATAAATAAATGTATCTTCAAGCTATTTCCAGTAGAAGAGTAACTGACATCATGTCAAAGGTATAGGAACATGATAGAAACCGGAGAAAGACTCCCAACCAACAAGGTAGTGAATATCTATTCTGGAACAGACTTATAAGATGGATGGGGGGGGGGAGGAGGAGGGAAGAAAGGGATCTAAAAGAAAGATTTTGGGGTTTATGAAAAAAATTACATGGTGAAGGTGTTTGCAATACATAAGATTGAACTTGATGGCCAAAAGATTTCAGTAAGCCATACCATGTATGTTAATTTCGTTGTTTAAAAATGTAATAAACCTAAGAAAGATTACACTCAAATGACACGATTCACCCAAAACTATATTTGTGCTTTCCCCACAAAAAATTATATTTGCTATGAATTATGTATCAGGTATTTGGCAGAAGACAGCTGTAGAGAAGGTTCTTCAAAGTCTCAAATTATACTGAAATAGAAGTAATTTGTTTTCTTTGTTACTTGCAATCCAAGCAAATCTCATAACTCCATGATCATTTTATTTTCACCAATAGTCTGAAAAGCTAACAATAAAAACATAAGAGCCCCAGGAAACAGGAAAAGGATCCACCTAGACCCAACTAGTTATCAGTATTTGATAATCTGGTAGATGTGTCTACCAGCAAAATAAAGGCATTAGTTAAAAATCTGTATTGAAAAGATGAAATAGCTTCAAATGGTTTAAAATGACTGCTCTTAATTTTTCTAAGAGTTTATAATTGTGGTGATTTGGGATTAATTTAATATAGTGAGATCTAAACTGCTCCAACGTATTCTGTAACCAATATCTGTCAGACAGTTGAGCAGAGAAGCAAACACATCATCTTTCTGTTCTTTAATGGTTTCTTTCCCTTTCCTGCCTGCATTTCATTTTTTCAGCTCTTTCTTCTATTGCTTTTCTGTTTTTCTGGTTTTATTATGTTCATCATAGCTATAAATAAATAAACAAAGCACAATGCTCACTGATTGCTATTTTATATGCTAAGATACAGTATTTCAGAGATAGAAAAAAAAATCTCATCTCCAGGATAGTACTTGTTCTATTTCTGGAGTAACCATCAATAGCAAAAATCACATTACAATAACAAAAGCCACATTTCATCCAATGTTGGTGAAGAAAAAAATATTCAAACTCTTCTAATAAAAAGTTTTCTTAAAGCTCCTTTAGCCTTCTATTACATTGGTGAAGAAATTTTGTAGAAATTCTCCGAGGAGTACTTGTATTTCTAGAGAAAGTACACACAGACCAGAAAAAAGAATCACACTGGTTCGCCTTCATCTTTGAACACAAAAGATCCCAAAGGTTTCTTGATATTTTCACCTCTTCTCTTCTATAACTACAGAAGAAAATTACAGTTACGTTCTCTGGCCTCTCAGCCTTTTAGTCAACAGCGAGATCTCCTGCAGAAAAAAAGGCTGCAGTTTTAACATATTCATCGGATTTCATGATTAACAGGCCTGGCTATTTTTAACTGCAGTGGTCATTGCTGCTCAGTTTCTCACGCCTGACATCCAAGGCTTGCCCAACTATTAACTATAACCTCTCAGGTTGGGATTCTGCTGGGGAGAACACATCTGCACAGCTCTCCAGTGTGGCAATGTCATACATACTGTCTGTCGAACATAATGTTTGACACTGCTGCTCTAAACATATCAAAAACAGCGGGGTCTGAAAATAATTTTGTGGTTGTATCGAAACAAGGAAAAAAGAAGCCATATGAAACCATGTAAAACATACTTCAGAAGAGATCAACAATGCAAACTTCAGAGCTCGAGGAGAGTTTAAAGTGGATGAGTTCTCATGGGGACCTGAGCTGGCCCTCTACAATCCTTCCCCCAAGCCCTCCCTTTTCCCAAGGGCAGGCATTCTTGGATACACTGCTGAAAAGCTTAAGAAACTCTGGAACAACCAAAACAATATGATGGTGATAGTATTTTCAGTTCCAACCGTGGATGACATCTGGTAGCCAGAGATAAAAGGCTGTATACAGTGAGACTCTCTCTAAGAAGCAATAGCTAGTAGGTCAAAAATATCATTTGAAGATTATGTCGTCTTCGCAGTGTTTATAATGAGCAAAAGCCCTGAAAGCAGACTAATTTCAGGTTTGCAGTTAAGCAAACCTATAAACTATGTAGATGCAAAACAAGACATTTTGGGAAAAAAACCCATAATTTAAATACTGGGTTTTTTTCTTTCTGTTTTGTCCGTTATAAATGTTGTATGTTCAGATCTTGATTTTGTTTCAGGGCCTTGCCTCTGGATTTTATGGCTTCTAAAACAGAGTCTGCTCATAACGTCTCAGAAGTTCACTTGGGTTCAGATCAAAATGACAAAAATGTAACAAGTCAGAGTGAAAACAAACAAACAAAAAATACTAGCCTCTTTGCAGCAGTATTAAAAAAGGAATTCCTTAGCCTCTGATAGTGCTGTTTTGATATGTCACATGCTGTTACATCAGTCATGGTCCGTTATGTTAATATGTTGAGATGAATCACAGTAATGCCACTGCAGCCAAGAAATGTCAAACACCAATCCCTTGACACTAAGTAAGAAATATCCCTTATAGGGCTTAGACCTTTGACTCACCATCTTACATTCCACAAAAAAATATAATGCAAGGTCCGTGTACTTATTGGAAGTAGAAAAAGTAGTATTTTTCACTTCAGATGGATTTTGCTTTAAGTAAGAACCGTAGAAGTTGATAAACTTTATGGTTTCATCTTCTCAGACTATCATCTTCCCATTTTAAAGACAGGTATATTAATTCATTCACCCTGTTCTCATGAAAAATCTAGTCATTGAAATCTGTAATAAGGAATGATGGAAAGTCACTGAGAAAATACAAGCATATTTTGTTTCTGCTATGTAACATGGAGATTTTGTTACCTCCAGTGAGGTAACAAAATAATAACTGTGTGGAAATCTCTAGTTCTCCTAATGGATTATCAGCAACAACTAAACCAGAAAAGAAATTATTTTAAATAATGTACTCAAATTTAGGTGACAAAAGCATCTATAATTTTAGCACTGACTCAGGTCACTGATCAAGCTTTAACTTCTTTTCAAATATCCACGAAAAAAATCCCACAAGTTTTTTCTTAAAAAATAGACTGCCAAAACAGACAGATTTGTGATTAAATTCAGTGACTACGGTTATCATTCAATACGTAGCAACTCTGTTGAACACAATAGTTCCTGATATTACAACAATCCTATGTGCTGTACTGACACCACTTCTAATTTAAATAACATCTAACAAAGTCTTCATTTGGTCAGTTTATCAGATGATTTACATCTGTAGTCAAACCACCTCTTCATTTTCCTTTAGAGGATGAATACACTCATCTGTAATTTTATTACTTTTTCTGGTAGACCTAAAGCACAATTTCCCTCTACCCAATTTAAGTATGCAGCCATGTAGACGTTATCCTTCTTTTGTAGCACATCTTCCAGGAAACAGAGCAGTAAGGAGTCAACGGCAAAGCCTCTGCGATAGCAACTTCATGGACTCCTTAAATTATTCCACTGCAAGTGTTAACCTCACACTGCATTTACATTTGGAAAGTTAGTCCTCTTGAACTCACTCCAGGCATTATACAGATTCAAAGGGCTAGATTTAATAAGAACAACTTGGTCAGAGTAGCTTAAATTTATACAAGTACAAAGGCAAGTCGTTAGAGATGCAGTTCACATAAAAGCCATGCATTTATGCATTTCTATTCTGCCCCTTTTTCTACTTTGGCAGAAGAACATGAGGACAAGGAAAAAAGAAGATCAAAAGCTATGGAAGTTTTGCAAGAAGCCAAGTTAGTTCATAATACCATAGAACAAAGTAATGTTATTTCCTAAGTCGATGTGGCCTTAAGTGTCTTAAATATGCCTCAAGCTTGCCGTAAGCGAACAACTACTGCAGACCATCCTACTTCTCGTGTACTTTTTGTTCATTCATTAGGAGAAGTTTTCCGTGTCATGTCTTACCTACCTCAGTCTTCCTCCTGCTCTGAAAACACTTTAGTTATTTTGAGAGTACATCTGCAAAATGTGCTATCACTGACTCACTCACCTCATACGTGCGTACATACATATACACATGGACACGCACCTTGTTTGCATAAAAATGTTTTTTGTTTAATCTTTCCTCAAAAACAGTGTTGTTGTGATATCCTGTGCCTGCAGGTTTGCTATGCTTAACAGAATTACCAGCTGTCACTAAATTCATGTGCTGTTCATAAATCTAACTGAATTTCTTGGACAGCTGTTCATCTGGGCATAAACACATTCATTCTAATAGCTACATTAGCTCTACAAGTTTATTTGTTTGGTTGTGGTTTTTTAACTTTCACTCAGTATAATTACTTTTGACACTCACTCATCAAATAAGTTGTGTTGAGAGTTTTCTTACTTTCATTTATTTTAAGCCAATCAACTACATTTTTTTTTTCATAGCAGATGCTGTAACGTGATGGACAGTCTGTCATAAACAGATGGACTTGGTCTAAATCCATCCTCAAAACAACGTCCCATCAAGAATGAAGAGCTGGTCTCCTGGGAATATCAGTCAATACTCAGCACACATTCCCTGATGTTTAGTCAGCACTACTCCTGGGCAAATTTCGCACAAGCGACTACAAGTGTGTTAATAATAAAGGGAAATAGTAGCAGTCTTTTACCAAAAATACAGCAGTCTGCTTATCTTCATGCATATAATGGGATATTGATATGGTAACAAATAGAGCATGGAGATAGAAATAGGACAATATAGGAAGAAGAGAGCAGGTGGGGGTTGAGTTTGGATCACAGCTGCTATAGTCAGAGAATGATTCAGTAAATGATCATGGAGCCAGTGAGATTTGTTTCTATCTCACATACCTATAAATCCAACCCAGCAAGAAATGGTAATCTGTATTCAGCACAGAAGACATTCTTCTCAGTGCTAAGCAGAATGGGGCAAATTTCAATTCTATTGACTCACAAGTGTTTGAGCGATCTTCTGAAGCAGATTGCCTTTCACTTCTTCTGAGGGCCACTATCTTTCATTGTTCACCAGGCCAAGAATGGCTACCTGGTGTCATCACTGGCTGACAACATAATTAACCACTGGCCACAGTATAGTTAAACAACTTCTTATTTTTTTGGTGTGAAATGTCACTAATATTTGATTCCTTGAGATTCTAGTAATTTGACCACAAAGCACCCATGTATTTGTCCATTTCTTTAGATTTATGGGTACCTTGAGCATCTATGAATGAGAATTAATGTGCTTCAACATAAGCATTCAAAACAAAACCCTGTGTATTAGTGTGGTTAACTCCTCTGTGACAATTTATCCACTTCTACTTATCCACCTCTATAAAACATAGTACAAGCTCATGATGTAGAAAAATTATCGTTATTAATGATTATGTCAGTCAGACCGCAGCAGAATAGTTAGGAACTCCTTGTTTGGTACATCTACTTAAACTAGACCAGACAAAAGGATGAGGGGGAAAAGATGCAGAGCACAAATGAAATTTTTGAAGTATGAAGGTCAGCTCACATTTCTGTGTACTTGCTTCAATTTCGTTACAGAAGCATACATAGGTTAAAGAAAAA
Organism: Strix uralensis; assembly: GCF_047716275.1. Classification (NCBI taxonomy): domain Eukaryota; kingdom Metazoa; phylum Chordata; class Aves; order Strigiformes; family Strigidae; genus Strix; species Strix uralensis. The sequence continues at coordinate 5,108,383 of NC_133984.1, forward strand.
TGAAAGTGGGGAAGTAGAAAAAGGAAGAGGGCATTGAAATGGATAAAAGGAGAAGTGAATAATAGGGAAGGATGGAAGCCTGGAAGCAGAAACTGCTATAAGACGAAGGTGGCAGAACAAAACTAAGAGGTAACAACAATTATTTATCACTTATATTGCCTTCAGGTGATATGGGCCAAGTACAGAGAGCTGCAGACAGCATCCTGCAGATCAGACTGTATTTGCAGGTCCTCAGTATACAGCCTTCCTAACAAGAAGTGGCATATGAAGTTTTACACAATCACCAACAATTTTTAAATTCTAACAGAATTGATCCACTAAATGAGATTCCCTACTTCCCTGAAGATGCCAGTAACCTGCATAAAAACTCATAGCAATGTCATCTGTTTGTCAACACTGGTACTCTGTTTCATAAGATGCTTTTACTAAACTAATAACGTTCCACTACATCATGTGAACTAACCACAGTTGAAGAAAAAGGCCCAATTGTTTAATATATATTTGTGATTTGATCCAGATAAGAACACCAGTCATGCTAGGGTAGAGATTATGCTGCATAATTGACCTCTTTGGCCCTTATAAACAAACAATGGTGGAAGAATGACTACTGTAACCTAAAACAATATGAAAGACCACATTCTTTTAAAATCTCAATATAAGGGAAAACAGCATTACATAATGTTTATACACCAAAATCAGACGTGTGATCAATCAACCTGCCTCTGGATGTCACTGTTCTTTGAGTGCTGAATACATTTTAGTTGAGAAAAAGGATGTCACTGTTCTTTGAGTGCTGAATACATTTTAGTTGAGAAAAAGGAAAAAAAAAAAAATCAAAAAAACCCCACCTGTTTTTTACAGACTTAAGATGTAGAACATTGAAAACTCGTAGATTAAAAAGTACTTCTTACATCCTTCCTTTTAGCTTCACTTCCAGAAAGGTTCTGTTTAGTAACTGGATATCTGAAAAGAGGTCTACAAAGTGCTTGCATAAAGCCAATCAAACAACTGTACTGTAAAAGGAATGCTCAGGTATTTCACAGACATTATCTGAAAGTGATGGCGCAAAAAAGAACAAGGGGATTTTCCATTATTCCAATGCATTTACTATGTTCTGATGAACTGCTGTGATAAGGAAAGGAGGCACAAATCAATCTGGATTTTACATTCCATTTAATTGCATATACATCGCAGTATTTTGAGGCTTTCTGTGCAACCTGTAAGCTACCATCAGCACAATAAAGCTGCTTGTATCAGTTGCATCACCATAACAAATTTTTCTGGAAAAGATGTATCTTTGTGTCTGGGAATCAGAATAGAATTTTTGGTTTCAAGCTAGGGCTTGAATCAAGATCCACTAGATGTTATAATTAAAGCCTTTTTTTCTAATCTGCCAGAATGAAATGTCTTAAAACGGACAGTAATTTTCCCAAATACTTTCTCTTGTTAATACAGCAATGAAGTCAATATACTGCATCAGAGCTGAATTAATTTTACAGTATTTCAGGATTGCCTGCCACTGTAGTTATGCTTTGTTTTACTCTCCAGGAAGCAAAGCAATACAGAATCTCCTGTTTTACCAGCGAGGGAGCTGGCAGCCATCTGCACAGTTCAGAACAGAGTATGACTCATACATGAGAGAGATACATCATTCATGAGATGTTCCAGGGTTGCTTCCATTCTCTTGTGTAAGAGGTAAAAAGCTGTGTCAGCACGGGGGGCTGCTCAGTAAATTGAGTTCTGTTTAAAGAGGCATTTTAGCAGAGATGTGGGTCCTTAGATGTGGATCCTAACAACGCCAGGGGACTTGGCAATTCAACAGCATGCGATGCTCAGCTCCACGGAGAAGCAGGTTGCTTAAAGAAGCGTCATCTTTTGCTGCAAGGTATTCCTAGAGCACTCCTTATCATCTGTATGTTTGAGGTATAAGTATCCTGGGAGTCCTGATGGTATTTTATGGTGTTTGTGGAGTCAAGAAGATTCATCACTGGTACTGCAGATCACTGAAAATTTAAAATGAAATTTAAGAGGCAGACAGAGGTGAGAATCATGCTGTCTGTTTCTAGTCACATTTTTAGGTCTCTCAACAGGATAAAATGCAAAATAGAATGACTATGTTCCAAAAATATGAGTTATTCATACAGGATAAAAGATGTTGTGAATTCAAAAAGCCACAGAAGGAAGTTCTGGAAAGACTCCTCGCCTCTTCACTTGGGGAACGGGAGAGGTGCGGATACAGAATATTGTCACTGAGATAACTGCCATATCTTCTAGAAGTAGCTTTAGTTTCTGTAGACACCTGTGTCTCCCTTAATGACAACAGCTACCCACCACGCTTTCCAGAACTGTGGCGGAGGTGAACTAGCATTAATTATTTTGCTGTTGTCAGCCCACAGTCTCATAATTCCTTGTGGAAACTGGCATTTCATGTTCCAACTACCGAGAACATAATTTTCTAACTATCATCAGCTCGCAAATCTTCTTCACTAGAAGAACCTTTCCCAAAGTTCCACCATGGCAGTACTCTAAAATATCCCTGGGTGACTGATTTTGTCAAGTCTAATCATCTTGGATAAGACAGCTGAGATTTCAGTTCGATTATATCTGGACTACAGTTTGCTCAGGCGTGAGCTTTCAACATCAGGGAAGACTCTGTATAAGGGCATTGTGGTAACTGCAAAGGCTTGGTGATTAAATCACATTTTCCAGGACAATTTTCAACTTTACCAGGGAGACTCCCTAATCAGTGATCCATATAATTACTTTTCCATGTAGTTGAATTTGAGAACTGTTCACTAATTCTCTAAATATATGGATATCAGTGTTTAAGTATCCACAATCATAAATACTGGCAGATGCAAAAATTTCCAATGGGTTTGTCTGGATACAGTGGCATAAAATATGCCGGAATATAAAGACACTAGAAATCAGCAGACTCCTCTGCAATGGAGAAGAACTATTAGTGGGAGTTGCTACAGTGCTTGATTTCTACTGGGGATCTAAAGTTGATGACACCCACACACACACACAAATCAGTGCTCTGATCACTGGAGTATTGGTTGGTTTTGCTTCACTGTTTTCCAACAAAAGGAAAATTTTGTCACAAGCATAACCTATAGAAAGTAAAATACTAAAATAATTCCAAGAGAAAGAAATTTATAGATATAATAAAATCAGCAACAAAATATCTAAAACCTCCAAGTCATTTTTTTTTCTCCCTAGACAGATAACTTCAAAACATTACAGGCTCCCTTTGCTGAGCCCCAGAGACAGAATGGTCAATCTGAGAGGCCAAAGCATCAGACCAACAACGGTCTATGTCTTTCAGTTTAGGTCACTGCTTCTGAAAAACCAAACACGTTTTTACACAGATACAAAAGAACATAAAAACATTAAAAGCTTTATGAGAGATACGTCTTTTTTATGTATGCTTTTTTCTTACTTAGCATCTCAGTAAAAGAAAAAGAAACTACACGAAACAACGGTAGACTTTTCAGTACTGCTGTTACACCTGATGATTATATTTGTCCATGTTTATCACCCAAATAACTCATTCACCCCTGTGACCAGTGTTCATTTTTATCCGTACTTTTGAGAAATAAAAGCCTCTACCTTGAAGTATTCATGCTGTGCAAATTATCAACTGGTAATCAATTTTTTCATATGTGATAGGGACCTCACCCCATATATTAGTCAGTGCTCAGTCTGAGACCATTCACACGTTGGATGTGGTATCCAGGTTAAATGATGGTACTTCTAACACTTCAAATATTTTGATATTCTCCAACTCACAGGTATTGAAGCAAAGCACACAGGAAGTGTATATTCCTTTTGAGGGATAAAAACACATTAGCTCTGGTGACAAAAACAGTAGAGTAAGTAGTGTATCACTGTACCCAAGCTGATAAACTATACCTCCCAAGGCTTCAAGTTCTCTATGCAAGCTCAGAGATATCAGCATTACATGTTAAAAATACCCAAAACAACTTGTCTAAAGGCACCTGCAATGTTCAGTACCCACAGATCCCACCTGTATTCAAATCTGTTCAGTCCAAGCCTAACAATTAAAATAAGACAATTCTTCCGCATGAATTCTCTTCTTTGCGCACATAATCAGTATGGGAACCCCACACAATCGTTATTTCTTTGGCAACATGAAACTTTGGTGACACATGTTGAAGCTTCAGAAGCTCCAGCAGAACCATTATTTAAGCTTATTGGCTTGGTCTTCTAGTTTTTATGTGTGCAAAGTAATAATACAATGCCATCAAGTGCAGTTCTAATATGCCTTGCAATTATGGCACCAAGCTCTAATTATGCTGTTATTGTTATTTTTTATGATGAGAATTTCACTATTTTTTTTAGTTCAAGGGAATAGAAAACCACACAGAAAAGCATGGTTGTGAATTTTAATTGCTGAGCCTTAATCACAAAAAAATACTGAGAAACGGAATTAGGCAAATACAATGTAACAGAAAAAATAACTCATATCTATGCAGTTTGCCATAACGACATCTGGGACTGTCAAAACTGGCAGTTGAGACTCTACAGGATGAAACTTTGAAAAATATGTATATTCTGAACTCGAGCTATGCTTAACAAATTTTCTGCACTTCTAATTCTCAATACCAAAGTCTTTGCAGTAGGTTGTACGATGAAATAACCCCCACCAAACCAGGTTATAACTTCAGCTGACAAAATTCCCAACTCCACTGACTTCAATAGATAATATAATACAAGTGAAGATCCTGTCTCAATTAATAAACGTGAGGTTTACCAGATAATGTTGTCCTAAATTTGAGATTCAAAATGGGAAGTAACTGAGACACTATGGTATTCATAGAAGAAAACATATTTATACAAGAAATGGTTCCCTTTGCTGGAGTTCTAATTCATTCAATAATGCTTTTTAAAAGCATTTTCATTTTTCTATTTTTAATGTAGTGAGCTGCTTTCTGTGACACCAAAACTTGAATTTAATTGTAGTTATAGAAATGTAAGTCTGTACCCGCTATTTCTATGCAGCACGTCACTTCATGTTTTTTCCTTGTTATACACTGAACTATACCAAAATTAATTTTAGGACTGTGCACATTTTTAAACAACATTTTAAAATTTTAACAGCTGACAACTGTAATTTAATTTCATTTTTCACATCCTCTAAGAATGCTAGAGAAAATTTAATTCATTCCTGTAAACTGTATCATTTACTTTTCTCACAAGGATATTTTTTAGGAGCAATCTCCTTGGTACTGTTGAGAATTTCCTGTTTCCAGAAACTTCTCTGTAATTCAGAGCAGATTACAAACTTCAAGGAAAAACAAAACAAAACAACAAAAAAACCAAAACCCCACAGTAAAGATGAGGAGGAAACAATAAAAATGGAGCCCAAAAGGTATAAAGTCAAACATTACAGAAACGACTGTAGTTCTTATGAGAAATGTTCTCCAGATGGTTTAGTACTGAAGGCAATACACTACTATTTAGATGTATTTTATGCTTCTTGAAGAAAAGAAATCCAGTGTTTCCCCCTGCTTCCGCATTGCCTGTTTCCGAAGAGTTTTGCTCCACAAGAATTGCTCTCAACTTAGGAGACATACATAATTGGTCCTCCCTCTCTCATGCTTCCTTGCATTCTTCTTCCATACAGCACATTACCTTCATAACTTCCAATCATTTACTGACTCATCAAACATGTTGTCAAGCCTCATAAGTCTCACTAGAAGTAAACTATTTCCTTAGTACTCATTCAACCTTTATTGCATGAACTGATTTTCTCTTTTCTTTAATGACGTGAATTTGTAGACAAAGATATTCTTGCTTTTGTAGTATACTTTATTTCTCTAATGCATTTTATAGGTAAGAGGTGATTAACTGCTGGAACCAGTCTTCATAAAACTGCTAAGAATTTTCAAACAAGTGTTGGTATTATAACTACAATATCCAGAACAAAAATGCCTTAAGGAATTTGTTTAGTTAATTGTTTCACAAAAGGCCTTGATTTTTTTTTTCCTAATTCTATACTGAAAAAGAATATAAGACTTATGCATCCAAATATTCTTTATTATTATGACTAAAGTCATAAAAAAGTACAGTTTTTTCATTAGTAGTTTGACCCCTTTGAAAGATTAGCAAATACTGTGTATCTTCAAGACTTCAGTCTTCCTTAGTATATTTTCCATACATATATTCATTACAACTATTTCACTGTGAAAAAGTCACTGAAGCTGAAGTCTTCTGTCTCTAGCAGACAGTGCAATCTATTATATGCAATCTTTCCTAATGCTTAAAGTTTACTCATGAGACAAACTGCAGTCTTGATGTAGGCTGGTACACAACCTTAAAATGAAATCTATTTTCCACTGCTTGTATGATGGATGAATTGAAATCCGGGTGTACTAAAGTGCAGCTAAAGAAAGTTTGCTGGGCAAAATGATCAAATGATTTTTTTTTTACCTCTTTCCTAGATATCTTTCCTGATAAAATATTTGTAACCCTACTTGGTCCTATTTTTTTTTTTTTCCTTTTGGCTCTTAGGAATAGTATATAATAATAAAAAAGTATATTATTAATTTGATCTACTTTGAGTTTTTATTTCATTTTCTGCATTACTTTGGCTTCTTCATTGTGCAAATTTAAGAGTAACCCAAATGTTAACAGTTTCAAAGATGTTAGTCAAATAATTATATATCAGAGCATGACAGAAATTACACAAAGATCAGAAGAAAACCTCAAAAGAACTCATCTGATGGAATACAGTTTCCAAACTTGGCATTATTTTACATTACAAGACAGTACATTAATTATATGTCACAAGTGAAGAGCAGGTGAAGAATTTAGATATAGAGTTTAGATTTAGAATTTAGAGGGTTAATAACAACGTTTCCACATTGTATTAGGAAACCTCAGCTAACTTCAGCTGTGCTTGTACTGCTACAAGAGGTCAAGCATTTTAGCTTCTACAAATAATGAAACACACCCCGAACACTGCTCTTTCTTCCTCTACATGGGAAATTGATAAATGAAAGGATGAAGTATTTCTTACAGATAACTGGGTTATTGTGAAAATACAAAATTATATCAAATATTTCCCTTCCTTTTTTTTCATAACCAATATACTAACAAACTTCCAAGTAAAGGCCTTTGCATCTAAAGACAGATGTCCTTGGACTACAACTGATTAGGAAAAATAGAATCTGCCCTGTGCTACATCTTGCAAAGAAATCAGAGGATGTCTGAAAACATACTGCAATGTGATCATTGTAAAATAGGCCACAAAGCGGCACCTTCCAGGCATAGAAACTGCTTTCACTACAACATAGGGGTGGGCTTCCTTTCCAGCATGATGAGATTTTTGCTGAGAAGGACAAAGTTTGAAGAAGCGGACTTAGTTCTGTGATCCCTGTACAGCCTCAGTGGTCTTCAGGAGCCAGTCCTGATCCTGTGGGTAAGGCAGCGGCAGGGGAGACCAGACACCTCACCTTCTGTCTAAGCTCTGCCACACAACTGTCACTTGAAAACCCATTTTTCTGTGCTGCTGCTCTCCCACCTGGAGAATGGGAATAAGGCTAACTAATTTACGATATAAAATGCCACATTACCAAACGATTACATCAAAATCTCAAAAGCAAATAAAACTAATCTCATAGCTAAATTCTGTATTACTGCTTTTAGCCTGGTGATTAAAGCCTGCAGGGTTAGAATGGGAATTGTTCTAGCTCACTTCTAGAGACAACAGTGAACTCTAGCTATGCTCTTACCGATTTCCAGATATTTATATTGCACTTCTAAAAAAAAAAAAAAAGCAAGTAATAAGCATAAGCAACTGGGCTTCAATGGACCACAGTCAAATTTTAAGCTCTACGAATCTCAGCACAATTTCTACTACTTTAATCCAGAATTATTTTATTACGTAAGTGGAATTCCAGTCACTTACGTCAACTATAAAATGCTGAGGAACAAGACTGGGAAAGAACTGCAAGGACCTGCACTAAGTACATAGACACAGCAAGCCACACATGTTAAATGGCCTCACTGGATTTTGACAAGACAGAGGTTAAGTTCAGTCCTTTTAACATATTTACCAGGTCTCTACTAGGCAGCTGTAGTAAAATAACGTGAAGGATCACATTAGAAATTGTTGGATAAAAAAGTAAATTGAAAGAGTCCCTTTCCATTAGCTCTATTCTAACATGGTGCATGGAAGATGAAGACAACACGAAATGCTAGATATAAAAAGTGGAACATACGTAAAATAGTTCTTCAATCAAAATAAGGAAGCTATGCTGTTTTGCTGAAAGTACTCCAGCAGTCATGGTGGGTTTTCCTGTTATCTGATGCCATAGCAACAATAATCCATTTTAAAAATTGTAGTAAGAAGGTAATATATTATCATGACAACTGCGTTAAATGACTGCCTCTCCTGTGTTATGCTCTTGACTTTACACAACAATGTTAAGATGTTTTTTAACCAAGTTTTCAAGATGAAAATAACATGGTGTCAAAATATTTTTTCTAACCAATCAGCAGTATTGAAAAACATCACTGAGCTTTGTGTTTCCATGACAACTAGTCTCAAATGTTACAAAACTGCACCAAATTTACTTACAAAGAAGGGTTCTTACAAGAAAAATTGGTTCACGTAACATACTATACCATCCAAACCTATGTATATAATGTATGATCACAACAAAAACTGTACTGGTGATGTTACATTTCTTGTAGGAACTTTTCATAGTTGGTAGGGACATAATATATTTCATTTATTCTCAGTTTTAATAAAATATAGATTTCACTATGAATCATTCATTACAAAGTAACTGCAAAATCTATAAACACATGAATTTGAAACCATTACTTATTTTCATCAAACAGAGCAGGGGCAATTTTGGCCTGGATGGACAGCTATACAATTAAAAAAATATATTATTCTATAGTTTCCTTATGATTTTCCCTGAGTATTTGCACTACCATCAACAGCGGAGAAACTCAACTTCATTGCTTCTTCTAAAGACAGCTCATCTTGTGATTCCAATGATTTGTGGTTAAGGAAAATAATCCCCTTAATATACTGGCAGAGATGCCTTATCAAACATGCTCTGTTATGAGATTAATGATTTATTATCAAATGTAAAATCACTCAGATTAGTGGCATAGTGTGATTAGTGGAATAAACCTCATCAGAGTATTATAAACCAAAAACTGAGTTTCATTTATAGTGGATTTGCAAATAACCAATTACAATTTAAAATCCATTCACAATGGATTACTATGTAATTTAAGAGGGTTTTTTTATTAACAGTTGGATGGAAAAAAAAAAAAAAAAAAAAGGATTTCCAGTACTATTCCACCTACCTTGTTCATATCAAACTCTTAAAACACATAGTAAAATAGTAATGACAGTGCTTAAATTAGGTATCCTTTGACAATTAACTTGAACTTCTAATAAAATAGTACTATCCTTTTTCAGTAACATTGCATGTTCAGAGATTGAGAGAACTACAAAAGGAATCAGAAAAAGGGGGGTGATAACCTGTATGAAGTGAAGTGGAAAGTCAAGGATTTAGACTAATGATTAACTTTTAAATGGTTATAGAATATTCTTCTAACTCACCTTTCCACAGATGTGACTTTCTTTTGATTAAAAAAAAGAATTTTGATGTCACTAACAAATGAGTTCAAAGATGGTCATAATCTTGGTTTTAATTGGTTGATATAACCCAAGTTGGTACTTTATTACAATATGGACATCAAATCAAAAATAAAAGAGATGTCAAAGACTTGCTACATACTTGATTCTTTATTAATAGACTTTATTACATCTGTCATTCTTGTGACCTCCACTAGAAACATTAAAGAATAGTATTTTTCATTACTGAAATAGAATGAGAAAACTGTGAATTTGTGAGCTTTATCCAGAGGTTCATTTCATGACTGATACTGCTTTGAGTATAGTAATCAATCTTTCAGGAAGTGGCTTTAGAAAGTGATGGTTACATTCTACTCTGGCTAGGGTACTCTGGGAAACATTGCTGAAAACCATACTCACATTGCAAAGCTACAGCTCAGAACAGCCATTCCAAATGATTTCTATGCAAATCATTAATTGAAAAAAGATCCCTAAATCCTCACATTTTCAAGTGATTTGTCTGAGTAGTTGGCAAGTTCCAGTGAAAGACAATTCTATGGCAAAGAACAGGATTCAGTGAAGCACACTGCGATCAATCTAAATGAAGTATGAAACATAAAATGTTTCTCTGCATTGATTTCGCTACATCTTGCAATAATCATTCCAGCCTCTTTGATTGACTCTTAAAATTATAGCACACATTTTTCAGAGTGACATGTCTATAACATCAAATGCCTTCTGGCACAAAGTACCTGTTATTAAGTATCCTTTAGAAAGTGACATTAAACCCCCATAAAAAAAAAAAAAAAAAAAAAAAAAAAGACGACCAGATAAGACATATTCAGGTTCTGTTTGGATGATAGAAAATAGCAACAAACAAACAAACCAACCAACCCACACACAGAATGAGGAATTCTGAGGAAATGACATTGGTTTATAAGGATAAAAAGAAGAATCTGTTATTGTACTTTGGTTTGAGGTTAACTTGACTACTGAATCAGCCTCTCTGTCAGATGTGCACAAAGCCCTTGTACCCACTCTTGGCAATATTCTTATAACCTTATTAAGAAATAGCATTAATTTCTTTCTATTTAAGACTTATGGTCCACAAACAGTTCATTATTTACTAAGTAATTACCTATGACAACAGTCACTGTGAGTTACCTAACTATAACCACATGTGCTCCACAGATAGAAAAAACAGATAAAGAAACCTAAGCACACCTCTTCACAAAATGGCAGCAACAGAGAATGGTGAGCTTAGTTTTGGTACTCCCAAAACTGAAAGAAATGTAGTGAAAACCATTTGAAAGTTTTGCCTATTTTCCTAACTGCTTTAAGTGTTTTGGATGACAAAACCAAATGAGCATGGCTTTTCTTTGTTTAGATGCAAAAGCAACCTCATTCACTCCTACACACAAGAAATCAGTTAAGTCAAGTATTAAGAGCAATCTTTCACTAAGAGCTCCTGAGTCACTCACACAATATGAGACAGTTTCCATTTTAGGGTTTTAAAGGATGGCAAATAACTTGTAAAAAAACCTTCTGAGAAAGCAAAATTGTTTGGGATTTAAAAAACTAAACAAAGCAAACAAAAAAATCCCCAATCCAAAAGCATCAAGCTTTTAATCCTAAAAGTCTATCTCAATGAAAAAAATTAAGAACATGAAAATAAATATTCAACTACTGAAAATGATACAAAAGTAACAAACTTCTCTGCTGGTCAACTCAACCTTCTCCCTGCCTTGCCAGCACATTCATTGATCGCATTAAAGCATACTGAGGGTTGTAATGTAAGTAGATAAGCACTAAGTCAGACTTAGAGGTTCCTCTGTTCTGTCCTCAACAGTGACAAACTGGATACACACCAGTATTTGGCACTGTGGCTGGAGAACAACGTGAGTATGCAATGGTATTTCTCTACAACAAGTATCCCGACCTCCAGGGAATTGCAGGACTGAGCAATTGAGCCAGAAGATATTAGTTAGCTCTGAATAGATTTTTATGTGCTTGCAGACACCATTTTTGGCCCACGTAAACTTTCACCAAGTTCTGTGGCAGAGTTCCCCTGTTTGAGCACACTCTTTTCTTTCTCCTGAGCCTGGCACCTGTTAACTTCAGTTGCCATGTCCTACTTCTTGTCTGAAAAATACAACGATCATTCCCAGGAGGTTTTCTCTATGTGATGCATGACTTAAAGACCTCTATTGTGTCTCAGCCATCCTTTCTACTGGTTGAAGCATCTTGGCATGTATCATTGGTCCATGTATGGAAGCCTTTCCATGCACTTGAACATCAATTTCAGCTTTCTCTGCAACTTTCATTATACTATGCTCTTTTTTAAATGGCAAGAAAGAGAAGCACATGTAGTACTCAAAATGCAAGTACACCACAGATTTACAAAAGACCTTAATAATGTTCTTGGTTTTATTTCTTTTATTCCTTTTCTGATAAATCCTAAGATTTGAGATTCTTTGGGGGCATTTTTTGAGAATTGAGCTAAAGTCTTCCCAACATGCTTCAATCAGTTAATTCATTTTACTGGGTTAATGATTTCAACAACAATAATGTCATCCTCCTGAACCTCCTATGGCAACATGGCACATATTCTCTGCCTGTACTGCCAAGAACAAATGTGTTGTTGGGTTTATTAATGTTACCTGAAGCAATCTGTTGGCCCCACTGCCTCCAGCAAGTGGGCATGCCAAATTCACAAGAGAAATAATTGTTTTAATTTCTTTGGCTTGTTTAGATCTTCATTTCAGTAACTGCCCCCTCAAAATCTGAGAAATTGATTTAACTCACTGATCACTAGAAAAATACTAAAAGAAAAAAAAAAAAAAAATTCCTACCGTTCTTTCTCACCCTTTTCAGTAAGATATTCTCTACCTTCACCAACACATAAGAAAACAACAAACTTCATTAAACTTCTTTTACATGCAGGTCATTTCATTTTATTCTACATTCCTCAAATGACTTAGCCTCACCTGCACCCTTGCCAAGTCACTAAGACAAATTAAAGAGGGAGGGACACATTTTCTCAGAGACAGTTTAATATATTCTCATGTTTGACCTGTGCAAGACTTTTACCACCTTCTCACAATTACTCTTGGGTATAAGACAGGAGCAGAAGGAAGGGCTGGGGTTTTTGTCTCTACAAACAGCACTGCAAACTTTTTTCATCAGTTTGGTCAGACAGTCTGGTCTCTACTAGCCAGTATCTAGCATTACATTTCAAATATGATAAATAATTGCCAGTATTACAACCACACTGACATAAAAAGTAAAGCAAGATACTCCCTTAAAAATTATATACAGGATCACGTTCACTGCTGTCTATTGTCCAGATTTTTGCAAAGGGCTTGGGAGGATACCCACCCCGGTGACTGCCCAATGCTATCACCTCAGAGCTACCTTATGAAACTTTTGGAGGACAGATGGAATTCTGCAGAGACATGGAAGCACACATGCAATAGACTAAAATGAACTTAATGCAGAAACAAATATTTGGCAGTTCAAGAAAATGATTGCACAGCTTTTTGTGCAAATTAAGCACTTCTCAGGGTTGATTAAAGCTGCATTTGTAGAGAATTCGTAAAGACACTCATGAATAAAAATCACTTGCTGGACTTTGGTCTAGGGTAATCACTGGGTCTCTAGAGAGACAGCAGTAGAAGCGTGAAATCTTCTGGAATATATGTTAAGCATCTTCAACATTTTAGAACTCAAAATATTCTTAATCCAATATGTAGAATCAGACCCACGCTGAAATCACTCTTCTACATTTCTCAGGCCTTTAAATATGGCCAGGCAATTGAGAGAAAACAGTTTCAATTAGAACAATTTTTATAGGCAAGTTATAAATCTCTGAAACCAGGAGTTTATAATAGCAACACTGACATAACTGTAATACAGCTTCACTATAATAAATCAGTTGCTTGTCCTGTAAGTCACGTTGTATAAATCAGGAATTTGGAATGTAAATCTTAGGACTTGTTCATAAATCAGCAATACTGATCAACACTAGGAATAATATTTTGTCAGTAAATCACGTTTGGCAAAGATATTCCCCTGTGTTAGTTCACTTAAAAACTGCTTAAAGTTGTGTCTCAGAGATTCTCCCCGCGAGTCTCCTGAACGCGCCTGGTGTAGCCAGAGGGACGCAGCCGCCTCCTCACAGCGTGAGACAGCTCTGGCTGTTCAGAGTATCCCTTCTTAGTCCAGGGAGATGCTTTGTAAAGACATTTCTGTTACTAATATTAGTGTCACAATAGCAGTTAGTACCCAAATAGACAACTGAAACTTGATTAACAGCCCAGGCTCCTGCACACTCCGCATGCCTACTTCAAAATCTGGTGTTCTTGCTAAACAGCTGAAGCCCATGCAACCATATTCCCACCACACTTATCTGAGTAGGAACAGGAGGTACATGCACAGACTCAGTAATACCTCTGCCGGTCCCAAAACATAATTTCCACCTGAAAGGTAGACAGGTACAACAACAGGCATGGGATGTATAGGGAAATGCATGTAATAGGGTAAAACAATGAGGCTCAAAACCAGAAATATGCTGTTACTGGTTTTGGCTCATTAGTTGCTATCCAACTTAATACTACAGCACTTTTAACACCATCTCTTCATTAACAACTACAAGTTTCAACTACATATCAAAACTTTTGCCTTAAAAAGAGGAAAACAGCATCAGTACAAGAAGTATTCTGGTTTATTTTCTGGGTTGCCAGTGCAAATTTGCCAAGGGTTTTCTTTAAAACAGAAAAAAAACGCTGTGAAATTGAATTTCCAACTTGTAAAATCTTTTCTACCACAGTGAGAATGGCACTTTCTAGATAACACTTCTTCCCAGCATATGTTTCATGTGACGTATATTTCTAAGTGAAAGCTGTTTATCTCTTCAGTGCAATCAGTAAACACACACATGTACATGTTCATTAAGAACATTTTAATAATGTTCTGTGTTTACTGAACTTGGGACAGGTCATCAGGGTTCAAATTTAACTTTTCTTCCCTGCAGATTTTGATACACGTAGAACATAAGGGAAAAGTTACTTGTTCTCTGTTATTGAATTTTGAAGAAATTATTGTTGAAAAATACCATTCTGCATCAATAATTAACACTGCAGAATGTTTCGTTTCCTTAGTAGTACTAATTATTTATTGCCTCTAACATAAACCAGTGCAATTAGTGAGAGGTTAACTTTGGTTGCCTTCCTAAACTACACTTAATTCTATAGTTTCTATGGATGTAAGATGGAGATTTCTCCTGTGGAAATACATAACTTCCAAAAGGCATACCTGATACCACTATAGGAAATAATCCACTAGACGAATATAGTTTCTATTCTTAATACTGTTGTTTCTTCAGTTTATAGGAACAGCACACATGCACTGACTTGATAACGGAACTAGTTACAAACACATCTTCTCTCCTTCTACTTTCAATTCTAGTGGCTAAAAGGAGAAAAGAAATTAATGCCATTAAAAACACACCTCCAGATCTCCCAGAAACTTCATACCTGCAGAATAAGATTCCAAGAATGACAAAATGTTTGCCCTTGAAGAGCATACTCCACACATGCCTGTCACTGCCTTTCCCAGGGCTCTACAGATGTAGCTAAATGAGCAAATAAAGGGTGAGGGGGATTCTGTGGAGACATTAATCTTAATAACATGGTCTTGTGCAGACAACCAACAACTGGGAAGGCCTGATGTATTCCTTTTGCTCCAGTATCTTCTTCAGAGGCCTCTTCTACAAGCACATACTGGGCATAATATTTCACAGCTGTTATCAGAAATGAGGAATTTAGACAGCATGTTGCATCTCCCTCCCCCACATCAGTGTAGGTTCATGTTCCAGAGGCAGGAGAAGAACACTTCTGTGAGATTATGGACTATGAATTACAAAACTAGCTTATCCAGAAAATTAAAACACAAAATAGATAAATTCACTAGAGTATCATGTCGAATCCTTGTGTAATTACAAGTTCAGATAGCAAGAGTGATAGGAAGTCCCTAGTTAAACAGCATTTTCATATTGGATTTTTGAGTAGCGAACTAGCCTGTTCTGTTAAAAAACTCTTTTATTTTTTTCTCTAGCAACTTTCAGGGATGTGGTTGGGGTTCTAGTATTTGTGAAGTGTTTGTAAAAACATTCCTACATAACACAGATTGCCTACGTTTGCATGATTTTACCTTCACAAATAACTGAAAAAAGGGAGTTATAATGGGAAACTTTAAGCAAATTTAATGTAAAATTTGCCATGCTATAAGGAAGTATCATGGAGTATCTATAGTTTGCCTTCATGATAAGAAATTTCAGTCACAAAGTTCATGATCTAACAGGTGCTGCTACCTATTATTTGTGGAGAAACATTTTCTCTGATTTTGCTGGAACTTATTCCTGGTGCACAGGTTTTATGAAACATGTAGATGGAGAGATGTGGAAGAGGAGCAAGTCCTGTAGCAAACATAGCTGTCCTGGTTTGGGCTGGAATAACGTTAATTTTCTTCCTAGTAGCTGGTACAGTGTTGTGTTTTGGATTTAGGATGAGAGTAATGTTGATAACACACTGATGGTTTAGTTGTTGCTAAGCAGTGTTTATACTAACTCAAGGACTTTTCAGCTTCTCCTGATGACCTGCCAGTGGATGTTGGGAGTGCACAAGTACTGGGAGGGGACACTTCCAGGTCAGCTGACCCAGACTGGCCTAAGGGGTATCCCGTAATATATAATGTCATGCCCAGTACATAAACTGGAAGAACCTGGCCAGGAGAGACTGCAGCTTGGGGACTGGTTGGGCATCGGTCAGTGGGGGGTGAGCAACTGTATCACGCATCACTTGTTTTGTATATTCTATTATTATTATCCCTTCATTTTCTGTCTTATTAAACTGTCTTTATCTCAACCCACGAGTTCTATTTTTTTTTTCATTCGCTCCCCCATCCCACTGGGTGGGGGAGTGAGCAAGAGGCTGCATGGTCTTAATTGCCAGATGGGGTTAAACCACAACAACAGCACAGGTTCACAAAAAATTTTATGATATGTTAGCAGCTATGTTTGTGAGTTTGAATAATTTCAAAATATTTTGCAATGGTATTAAAATCTTGGCCAAGCAATACATTTTAAAGATTCACACAGTCTGACACACTGTAAAGAAAGTATTCCAAAGGGAATTCGTAACTGTGCAAAGGAAATTGAAAGTATTTGATAGTTATTTGTAAAGAATTACACCCAGACTTGTGAAGGATTTTAATAGCATGATATAAAGTAGATAAAATATTTCTGCCATATAGGTATTTCCAAAGAATCTCTCAAGGAATCTTGACCAATCTCTGGTAATTGAAAAGATTATAAAACTGTTTCTGAAGTACAATTGAAAACTGTTAAATGCGCGTAACTGTGAACAGGTAAGGTAGTTCCTTTTAAAAGCTTATTTCTCTGCAAAGGCTATATTGCTCCAGTGCATACCACCTTTAGATACCCCAGAGGTGACTTTTTCGAATACAGCACCTAAAAGAACTGAAGTTTTCATGTGTATAGGAAGGAGAGGATAAAGAGGATAATGAAGGAGAGATAAACTCATTGTCACCAAGGTGTTAACTTTCTTAAGATCAACTTTTTTCTCGCACAGGTGATTATTCTTGCCAAGTTATTCCTCCAGTGAATTAAAGAAATTAAATACAATTTGTAGAGGAAAGCAAAACAAAATATGGAGAGACTACAGTTTTCTGGAAATCAGATATTCACTTTTTTCCCCATCTCTCCATGACTTTATTGTGCAGGATACATTAGGCTTTTGAAATGTAATCCACATACCCAGATATGAATTGCTGAGATCCATTCTGGAAGTTCAATATTAAATTATAAATAAAATTCTGAAGCAGATGCAACTCACCTCCTTCTCTGAATGTAAAGTGGGATAGGTAAACATTGGTAAATGTTATGTATTTCAAAACACACAAAGTTTAATCAAATTAAAGCTGTTTCACATTCTTTGGCTCTACTTTCAAGGAAATGTTCCTATTCTAACTAGCTGCATATTTATTTTAATATACAACACTGCAAAATATCATCTTACTTTTGTTATTTGCCTGAAGGAAATTCATTTCAAATATGAAACTTTTACACAATATTTACTGTTCAAGTATTGCAGCTTTTATTAAATGGGGCTAGATAGGATGCCGAGGGATTTAAAGAGAGAATTAATAACAACCATTACTAATTTAGGCTTAATGCACTACTTCATTGCAAAAGCAAGGATGAAGATGGGAAACCAGGGATAATCCAATTGATACTAAACATTTCGAACCTATTAACTGCATTTGAACAAAACATTTTTTAAAAGAAGGCTACGTAGCTAAAATAAGACACATAATCCATCAGAGATAGCATACAAAATTAATCTTTTCTTTTTTAATTTTTGTAAATATGTGATAACAGTATGCAAATCTCTCTTTCTCACCTTCATATGATCTACAGTGATTTCAGTGAGATCTCAAATATATTAAAATAAAGAGAAATGAAAACCAGCTATAATTCACAGAAGCTCAAAAAACAGACTTAAAATTACAATTATTTTAAAGTAAGAACACTGGAACAAAACCAGGACCCCAGGACAATTCAGGTTGGAAGAGACCTCAGGAAATCATCTAGTCCAACCTCATGCTCAAAACAGGGCGACTCATGGTCAGATCAAGTTGCTCAGAGATTTATCTAGTCTGGTTTTGAAACCTCCAAGAAGAGGCAGCACAACCTCTCTTGGGCAACCTGTTCCAAAGTTGGATTGTTCTCATCATAAAAAAACTTTTGCTTAAATCCAGTCAGAGATACAAGAACTGTAATACAGATATAAGGCCTATGAATTTCCATAAAAAGATAGACCTCATTTATACAATCAGCCAGAGTGAGAAATTAGTCTCTTGTTTCATTTAACAACTTAATGAACTAGTCCACTCTTATAATACCTCTGTACAGGAAACAGAAAAGGTGAAGAGAAATCCTAAATTATTGGAAACCCATACCATTAAGGTGTCTCCTTTTTCAGTAGACAGGGTGGATGCATTCTTTTTTATTCAACATGTACATTTTGAATTCAATCCAAACTCTATTGACTTTATACAGCAACCATTTTGACTTAATGTACCCTTTCCCTAGAGTTACCAGTAATTTGTTAAGTCAAAAAACAATTTTGTTTCAGCAACCATCACAGAACATTTCACTCAAAACCAAGAGAGGTCAATAGATTAATCTAAGTATCTCATGAAAGAAATATGTGACTCTATTGATGTCAACAGAAGAGAAGCATTTGGTCCATATGAGTTTCAGCAGTGCTCCTTACCTTATAGATGATGCAGTAATAAAATCTCTATATGTAAATAATCTAGAAAATGTTATGTAAAATAGATTTAATGGACTTTGACCATTTATGTTTTGTACCTGATTGTTGTCTTTGTTCTTCAGTCTGTCAGTAAAATTCAAGTTTCAGAACAGAAAACCAAGGCAAAAACAGATGAAGAGGAGGAGAGGTAGTCTAACTGAAGCATTCAAAAGGTATTCAGGCATTTGCAACATATATGGATCTAAAATGTTCTAATTTTATGAAAATATTGATGTGAAGAGAAAATATTTCTCATGCAGTTGCTACTACAAAATTTCTCCATGAGTTTTCCTAATTTAAAAAGTTAACACTTAATTTAAAACATTCAAAGCAATCTGTAATGGATCTCTTCAGTGAATAGTAACTGGCAGTTCACTGCCACTTCTTTGCACAGTTCACATTATGAAGCTAATCTAACAGGCTCGGTTCTACTGCCATAATTTCTGAGAGCATCTTCCACAAACATAATTCTGTATATAAATGCATGTTTTATATACACCTTCCAAGCATCTTCCAAAATATGTTAACTAATTAAATTTGTAGAATCTAGGATTCAAAAATTAGTGTGTGACAGATTTACATCATTACTGCCAACTTAAAAGTACAAATTCTAATAAAGCCCAATTCCATGATCACACATCATTTATCCCCTCAGAATCCCCGCCTCACTGAATACAGTTATATTATATTTACTTTTAGCTCACCATAAAATTCATCTCTCATTTCTAATTAATTCTTTGCTATCCAAAAGCCCCACTTAAACACAAGAAACAGTTTCTCTCATAAGGTTTTCTGTGATATTCATCAACATAGTATCTGAACGGTTTACAAATACTTAATTAATCTTCATAGCACTCTTATAGTCCATTTAACAAATAAGAAACTGAAGCACAAAGTACTAGTTACAAATCTTCACTCATTTCCTGTGCTGCATTTGTGGTATTTAACTGCATAGTACTGCTACGCCTTATGTCCAAACCACAGCTCCCACTACCTTGCGCTACACAAGAACCCACCTCCACACAAAAAAATGGAGGAGCCTCCAATGCTGTAGGTCACCATGACCTTTAAATACTCCTTCTCTAAAGAGTGAAGACTATTACTGATGGGAGTGGACTGTTCAGACACACAAAATGTAGCTTTTATCTAGCCCTGGAGAGCAGTGCTTCTTCAGATCTTCATTGCCTCACACCTCCTATCCCTTCCAAACTTTCCATCTCTGTGCCACTTCTTTAGCCTCTATGTTTAAGTCAAACCATTCCCTCCAGCAGAAAGAGTGTAAATTCCTTCCTTTTAGCACACGCACTTGAAACCCTAGTAGTCTTTCATGCTTAATGGCTTCAGAAGACAACAGACAGGCTAGCAAGCAGGAGTTTTGCTAGAAGGTGCTTAACACACACTGATTTTTAAATAATTTTTCACCCACCCTTCCAGAATGTGTGTGACAAAATGTTCAAAGATTTGCTAGAAAATTTGCATGACTTCTTATAGAAACAGCAAAGGCCATGTCCCTACACTAAAATAAACTTATGATCAAGGTCATTCTGCAAACCATGAAATCTTCTCTCTGTTGATCCCAATATAATAGCAATATACCACCATACAACACCTGAAAATGGTTCAGTTTCTAAATTCTCAGAATCATATATCCATCCTATGAGCCTCAAAAATGTTAGATTAAAACCCCCGAAAGTGGTAGTTCCTAAACTTACTATGGGCCCTAAGAGAATATAGCAATCACATTTTTCCCTTTGTGTTCCATGTAAGGCTTTTCTCATGATGAAAAAATAACAAAATTCCTGCAAGAACTTAAAAATAACGCCCTATGGCAGACTCCTTGTCATAAAAAAGCCTTCCATGTGAATTAAATCTGGACATTAATTCAGTAGAAGGAAATCTGGCCAGGGATGTCAAGGGCAACAAGAAAAGCTTTTATAGGTATGTCAGTAGTAAAAAGGAGACTAGAGAAAATTGGGACCTCTCCTGAAGATAATGGGACACCTGGTTACCTGAGATATGGAAAAGGCTGATGTACTCAATGACTTTTTTCCCTCAGTCTTCACCAGCAAGTGCTCCAGCCACACCACCCAAGACACAGAACGCAAAGGCTGGAACTGGGAGAATGAAGAACTGTCCACTGTACAGAAGATCAAGTTTAAGACCATCTAAGGAACCTGAAGGTGCACAAGTCCCTGGGACCTGATAAGATTCATCCATGGGTCCTCAGGGAACTGGTGGATGAAGTGGCTGAGCACTACCCATCATATCTCAGAAGCTGTGTCAGTGCAGTGAAGTTTCCACTGACTGGAAATGGGGAACCATAACCCCCATTTTTAAAAAGGGAAAAAGGAAGACCTGGGGACCTACACGCCAGTCAGTCTCCCTTCTGTGCCTGGCAAGATCATGGAGCAGATCCTCCCAGAAACTGTTAAGGCATATGGAAAATAAACATGATTCGTGACAGTGAGCATGGCTTCACTAAGGGCAAATTTTGCCTGACAAATCTGGTGGCCTTCTACAACAGGGTTACAGTGTTGGTGGAAAAGGGCAGAGCAACTGATGTCATCTACATGGACTTTTGTAAAGCTTTTAATACTGTCCTGCATTACACTCTTGACCCTAAATTGGAGAGACATGGATTTGACTGATGGAGCACTCAGTGGACAAGGAACTGGCTGGATTGTTGCACTCAAGACAGTGGTAGTCAATGGCTCAATGTCTGAGTGTAGAGCGGTGACAAGTGCCGTTCCTCGGGGGTCATTGTTGGGACCAGCGTTGTTTAACATCTTTGTTGGTGACACAGACCACAGTGGGATCAGGCACACCCTCAGCAAGTTCACCGACAACACCAAGCTGTGTGGTGCAGTCAGTGCACTAGAGGGAAGGGATGTGCCATCCAGAGGGACCTGGACAGGCTGGAGAGGTGGGCCTGTCTGAACCTCATGGAGTTCAACAAGGCCAAGTGCAAGGTCCTGCACATGGGTCGGGGCAATCCCAAGCACAAATACGGGCTGAGTGATGAGTGGAGTGCGAGCAGCCCTGCTGAGGAAGACTTGGGGGTATTAGTGGATTGAAAACTGACTGTGAGCCAGCAATGTGCGCTCGCAGCCCAGAAAGCCAGCCATGTCCTGGGCTGCGTCAAGAGCAGTGTGGGCAGCAGGTCGAGGGAAGGGATTCTCCCCCTCTACTCCACTCTGGTGAGACCCTCCCCTGCAGTGCTGCGTCCATCTCTGGGGACACCAACGTCAGAAGGATATCGACCTGCTCAAGCAGGTCCAGAGGAGGCCACAAAGATGAGGGTGGTGAGACACTAGCACAGGTTGCCCAGAGAAGCTGTGGCTGCCCCCTCCCTGGAAGGGTTCAAGGCCAGGTTGGACGGGGCTTTGGGCAACCTGGGCTAGTGGAAGGTGTCCCTGCCCATGGCAGGGAGTTGGAACTGGATGATCTTTAAGGGCTATTCCAACCCAAACCATTCTATGATCCTATGAATTTTAAAGCCAGCACCAAAGTTGGAAACCTGTTACAGAGGGTGTTAGGAAAGCTTCACAACAAATGGTGTTACAGCTCCTTTACAAGCAGCATGTGAATGCAGCAGCCCACATATATGATTCCTATGGCTATTCTATGGGTGATTTCACACAAAGGTGTATAAAAACTGACTTTAATTAATGACAGATAAACAAGACAATAAAGGCATAATAATTTGCCTTCAACGGGGAACTTCTATGACTTTATCAGTCAAATAAAAAGTGGAAAAGCAAACAACCCATCAGAGTGACAAGGTGCTGAACTTCAATAGAATACAAAATATATAATTTTATTACCTAAATGAGACTAGAAGTGTCTATGTTTCTTTCTTTCCACTAACAATCTAAACAGATTTAATGACCAGTGAGCAAAGGTATTATTAATACTAATTATGTATCTGTTCTTTGTTATTTATAATGCATCATAAATACATACCATAATATAATGTAAAATTACTCAGAAGAAATACAAATATCCTTGCATTAAGTAATTTAAAGATTACCATCATCATAAGTCTATACAATGCTGAAGAGAGCATTGAGCTAACTTTGTGGTAAAAGTTCTTTATGGAACAGATAAATCTTATGTATTGAAAACTAGAACTGTGAGTTTTATAACAAAGCTGTATAAAATTAACAACAGTAGATGACAGCAAACTATATTAATTATTAATGGTTCTACTGACCATTAGCTGGAATTATGTTCAAAGCATTAATGAAGGCATAAAAGACACCCCAAGCAATAAGGAAAACAGAAGCTAAGACACCTATGATTAGGAAGAGTGGTGTGAACTGCTCTGAGCTTATTTTGCAAATGAAAAGCTGCACACCACACAAGCCTGTAATATTCTTTGCACAAAATCTGTTATTTGAGGCATACGATCTGTAAAATCTCAGTTCCTGCACTGGTTCAAGGAATCTCAGTTTTTATTATTTAAAATTCAGGTTTTAGTTGCCCACATCCTATGAGAAACCCACTCTTGGGTAATTTGTCTTTCCCACTCATCTTTCCAACTACGACCCCATTTTTCTTCTCTTTTTATCCCCTGTACTCATTGAATGAACTATTTACAGTTCTCTCTTTACATGCTCTCTGGGAAAAAAAACTCTCCGACTCCATTCCAGACAGTCTCCAACTCTGCCTCTGCTCCCTGCACTGCACTGACACTGCTTTTAACAAAGTCTCTAATTACATCTCACTGGTTACACTTCAGAATCAATACTTGTTTTATCTTAACTGACCTGTCAGCCACTTTTGACACCCATCAGCCACTTTCTTTTTTCATGATATTTTATCATCATTAACTTCTGTGTTTCTATCCTCCACAGACATTCTTCAAGTGTTCCCACACCAGTTTGAGGGCAATGAATACAACTCTGGCTTTTGTCCCCACTTTTTGTCTGTACCCTGCCTCAGGATAATCTCTCAAATCAATTTTCTGCTTAATGTAACTACTATAACACCAAAAATCTCACTTTTGTGTAGTAATATCAGCTCATAACCCACCACCTCTGCATCACATTTAGTTACATGCACTATTATCTCTATCTACTTAGAAAATTCTGAAACTCTCTGATGCAAATGTGTGGATATCCAGTCAAAAGAACAACTTCAGCTTTTCTCAGCTGAGTTTTCATTGTTCCCCAAAGCTTCTCCAAATACTTAACCTTTGGTGGTCATTGTGGTTTCTACCACCAATCCTGCTAACTCTCTGGTTAATACCATCCTGTTCCACAGACCCATAGCACAAAAGGTATTTTTATGACTCCATTCTCTCAACATTTGCACAGTCCCATTGACTTTTCTTCCATGGCACTAGATACAAACCTATCTTCACTACAAGTCTTATAGGGTAGGAATGATACTCTCAAAGTAAGAAGCCTGGTAAAATGGGTAATATTGAGGAGGATGAAATTATCCTTACCCCACTGCTCCACAGAAAGGCTAAGTTATGGCAGAAATAGCAATTTTTACACAGAGATCACAAACCTTTCAAAAGATCTGCACATTCTCTCATTTTTCCTTCCCCTTAATTAAATGACAGGAAGGTTAAACTATTTTTTTTTGTTTAATACTAACAAAAAATCATACTAATTCATCAAAGCACATAAAAATGCAGTACAGGTAGATAGTCATCCACTACAATGCAGCATAAAAACCAAATCCAAACCAAACAAACGCCCACCACCAAATAGATCAGGTTCTCCCCAGAGACTGCTAGTTCCAAAAACTGCAGAAGAGTTAAAAACTAAATTGAAAAAATATTAAGCAACACTGTGATCACCATCAGAAGGGATGGGGATCCCAGCCCTCTTCAGGAAAAGGACTGCAGTGTAGTTGTGTCATGCCATTTTGCCATCCTCAGACCATGATTTTTTTTATGTGTGTATGTAGTTCCCTATGCAAAGACATTCACTAGATATCACTATAACAAAATGATACCATAATTGAAATGATCAACAGCAATTCTAAAACTCTTCTCTTACATTACCACCCCCATTCCACAGCCTCGCTTCAGTTTTGTGGGTTTTTCTTCTTAATTAGACTGAAAAGAATTCAGTTAAATCTGATCTACTATTCCAGCACCCCCATCCCAAAATGTTGGCTTCTGGTTTCTCAAGAAAAAAATTGAAGTCTTCAGGATGATCAGATATTTTCCCTAAAAATGTAGTTTTACTAAGTATTCACTTTCCTTCAAGAAGTCGCAGCGACAAATTTTAAGCGAGTTATAACTATAACTCAGAACACAAATGGAACACATTCAGTGAAGACTAGTAACTTGTTTCCTTTAAAAACTTCTAAAAGTAACCTGTGCCAGTTCTCACCACATTAACACTAACAAGAATACAAAATATCTGTATTTCTACAAAAATAGGAGAAAAGTCCTATGCTTTTGCTGATTAAAATGTTTTCAAAAAGTAATTTTTACAAGCATAAACTTTCCTTCTTTGATGATCTTCTAGTCTGCCACCTTGTATAGATGGGTGGGATCATATACTAGTTTGAGACATTTACACCTCAGATCATGAATCGAAGTGCTGGCACTCTATAATGACAGATCAATAGTGTTTTTGTAGAAAGACCCTATAGAATTTTATAAATAATGAGTATTTAGTGGAATGTGCAGGCAACAGAGAACAAATTACTTTTTCTCCAGAGAGGTTTTAAAACCACACCTCAGATGTGATAAATGTAGTGTGATGGAAAAGACTACAAATGTTAATACGCTGTGCAGCATAAAGTGTTCAAAAATTAGAAACCAGTGCATTTACTTTCTCCTGTTTAATGGTTAAGCAAGCATTTCATCAAGACATTTGCCCTTGTTACAGTAGCAGTGGGTCATCGCATTTCTTGAGCTTTTACAGATGGCAGCAAAATATAATATTTTTTTTTCCCCCCAAAGGTGTTAATCAGGATATTTTAACATACATGGAGTTCATTGAAATGCACTGCATGGGAAACACGCACATATCTTCACAAATTCGTTACACTTTACTCTTAAGTAATGAGGCAATAGGGTCTTCAACTAAGACACCGTCTGGGAGTCACAGAAATAGCTTTTATTATTGAGCTTAACTTCCTGCTCTTCGGCAGGAGGGCTGTCAGAGACACAGGCACTTAGCCAGCTGTTGAGTACAGCAGAGTGCTGGGTAGCACCTCTTACTTCTAATGGCTGAGGATATAGGTTGAACATCCTCCCTTATTTCTAATCTGTAGCTCTCTGCTGGTGCCACCACTGCCACTGGGAGGTGTTTTGGATGACCACATGCACGAAGTGCAAAAATCTCGTCCTTTCTGCCTCTCTTCTACCTTGCAGGCCTCACTTCCTTCCTCTCTCTTTCCTTGCCACAAGAGAATCAAGCCTTGACCTTGTTCTGGTCCCTTTTCTCTCCTCTCACTAATGATGCAATATTTTAGCAAAGGAGAAGAGGACAGGAAGAAGAATAGAGCTCAGCAGAAATAGGGATAGAAGCAACAGCTCAATTACTTCTTCACAGGTAGAAGGTTCAAGCAGCAGTTACTTGTTACTCTTGAAATGATCCCTTGAATTATGAACACTACTGAGAAGCCTTGTCAAAATACATGGCTCTTATAACCCAGAGGTAAAATACAAAATCTGAGCCTCCAACCTGGGCAGTAACACCCGACTTAAGGATTTTTTCCATAATAGTTTCCCATACAGTCATCTCAACATACCAGTAATACTCACTCTTCCATCTCTTAGAACTTGACCTTAGAAAATACTTAAGTACTCATGAGGAAAGGGAACACTTGGGAAATAAAAAGGCTCTTCTACCATTTCAATGTTTGATTCACATACTGTCAATCATTAGTCTAGAAATATTATTTTCCTCATATTCCCTTCTATACTCTCTTACTTACTTTAGAAACGTAAGATCATGTTAAAAGGGACAGGGCACTTGCTAATTACTGCATGAGATGGCTACTTGCCATTTGCTGCTTTCCAAGCCTACATGTTTTTGTCTCTCCCTCTCTGACTGCATGCCTCTCCCCCATGCTGCAGTAGAAATCCTGGCTGCCGTTAATCAAAGCCAGACTTGTTAGCTGAGCACACATTAATACCAGATCGCTGACCTCCAGGACAATCTTTACAAGTTCCTGTTTTCAAATGCCATTTAGAAAGAAGTAGATATTCTCTTTGAGCAGAATTTTATTGGAGAAAGCCTTAGTGGGTTATGAGAGGCACACAGTCTTACTAGAGGTATGCTGTCAATCCCGTTTGGAGTGCCTTGCTATTTTAAATACTGTCAAGAAGGTTCAGAGTAAAGAATGGGTGCCTTTCTATGTTACCATAAATTAAGGCAAATAATGAATAAAAATAATGTTCCACTTCATAGAGTTAAAGTTCTTTATGCTCTTCTAATGAACTGTAACTCTGAAAAATATGAATGCAAAGACTAACTCCATGTCTAATGCATCTAGAAGATTTAAGTAGGGAAAAAAACCGTGGTAACCAATAAACAAGATTTACCTGATTGCTGTATAGCAATGTTATTTAATGCACATCTGTGTTTAAAAGCTTAGAAGCAGCGGGGAACACGGCATTCCTATCTTAGTTCTGTCAAGGTCATGATAGCCTTTATGCTCTAGACAGTAGTAGCCCAAAGTCATGCAGTTAGTTTTAAGTTATTGCAAAACATTGATGTTAATTCATCTAAAAGAACACCTATTCATTTTGATTTATTTCTGGAAGGGACTTAGCCTACTTGGAGGCTTCAGTAAGTCAATAAATTTCATCAGCGGTTATAATCTCTTGGCATGGACTGAAAAGAAAAGATGAACTGACAAAATGGAGAGAGTCAGTAAAGTGAAGGTGCTAAACCAGTCTTACAGATATGCCCATCTACCTGCCTTAGATAAAAAGAGACACAGTGCTCAGTTTAGCAGTTAAGAATTTTGGTATCTTTACTTTGTTAGTCAGTGTAACTCATGGGACCTTCTACTCTCCTTACATTTCAGAAATCATAGCGAGCCAGATGTAAAATTCAGTAAGTTAATGAATTTTAAAATCAACTAACTCTAAAGAGTGGTTTATATCTATATCTCTCTACATATATTTACATATGGACACAGGGTATATATGAAAGCACACACGCTTAGCAATGAAAATATGTAAGTGAATAGTTTAAGTTCACTTATATGAAATCCCAAGGTTTTCTTTCTGCTTATAGAATAAATTAAATTTTACATATCAACAATATTTCTTTACTTGTGAGTTTCTGCCCACATATTGGCAAATGGAACTTTTTTTTCCTTTTCCCTGTTTCAACTTTCTATTTTAACAATAGTTTTCTGCAGTCCCAGGACTTCCAATCTAAGGACAAAAAGTCTCTTATTATGAGTGACAGTGAGCTGAACACTGTGGTTATCGAAGGATTTTCCCCAGTGATGGCTCAACCTGCTTAGTCTGTTTTGTCCAAGATCTCTTTGGGTCAAGTCCTCATATGATTCCCCACCAAATATGCAAACAATCACAATTTCACAAGGTGGCAATACTGCTCAGTGCTATTCTGTGACACTCATGAGACCAAAAAGCTTATGATATTTTCCTGTTATAGAAAAGAAAATTGAAAGCTATCTTCAGTAAATAAAGAACAAACAAGAATAGGTGGGATAGCACCAAGCTTAATGAAGAAATTCAGCTTTCAAGAAACTACAGATTCAAGGTCCCAAACCCTTCGAATGCCAACTAGACCAATGTACTAGCTCCTCTGAGCCTTCTATTTACTATGCAAACTGCACACATTTCTGCAACACTGCAGGCAAGATTGCAACGGAGAAATCCATAAAAGATACTCATTAGAGCTAGATATTGATAGAGACTTTCAACTGTTCCAGTATTATAATGTTTATCCATGTCCTGTGACAGAAAATTGACTTTACTGTTCATTAAGTACTGACTGTCTATTAATGGTTTTGATTTTTAAAACACTAATACTTAAGCAGGTACCACATGGATATGTTAACTTAGTGGAAATTAAGGCAAGTCTTTCAAGAGATTGTGTGTCTATAGTCATGCTTTATAAATGCTGTTCTTTAGGACTGTCAACGTCAGCAAAACAGGAAATCACATTTGTTTAATGGAAAATGAGTAGTAAAGGCACTAAGAAAGCAGTAGGGGAGTGTCTTTATTAATGCTGCTATTACCAGAACAGTAGTCAAAGAATTTGGGGAATTTATTTAATTATGTCCTGAATAATTTAGTTTAGAAGAACATGTTCACAAACACATACACAAAAAAAAAGAAAATTCCTATTTTTAAACAGAAGCATCATGAACCAAATAATGCACAGGAAATTCTTATCATTGTTATTACATCGCTTTTGATATATATATTATTTATTTTGTCATTCTGAGGAGCCTGCAGGACAGAATAACGTAAGAAAGGGTAGAACGGAAATTAAACAGTTATGCTGATGGGTAATAAAATTCTATGTGGGAGACTAAAATTCCATTATTCCACGGAACAAAAATGTTGTTTAACCTAAAAAACAACAGTCCTTACATATCTCATCTCTCCAATATAATCCAGGTCTAAAAGACCTTCATATTCTGTTCTCACTATAAGGGCCAGATCCTCTGTCAACTTAGAGCACTTTATGTTCATTTTAATCACTAAGTACTTTTTGTATTTCTAGCCAACAGCAATCAAATAAAAAAATCTGAGATTGTTAACTTACTGTGTCAGTTCCAAGTTACTTGAGAAAGACACTTGCAAATGAAGGTTTGCAAAATTTTATTCATGTTAGAAACTGCTCTACTCAGCACACAAAGCTGGAATTATACCTCTACTAGCCACAGTGATATATCAGTGGAAACAAGGTCTTGCAAATAAAGACAATAATATAGTTCTCTACCTCTGACTTACTCTTTCTCTTACTTGTTCCAAGCAGTCCACTAATGAGTAGACCCTGGGAAAAGAGTATCTTGAAATTCATCTGTAATTTTGTGGCAATGTTGTGGTTCTACTAGTTGAAAAAGTACTTTTTGCTATTTCCAGGGCAACTGTTCCAATATTTTAGAAAGCACTGCATATAGACAGGGAAAGTTTCACCTCTCAGACAAAAATACAGCTCACATTTCAAAGCTGTATCTCTCCCTTAAGTGATGAGTGCATCCGTCACTCCTGAGAGTGCAGTAAAATTCAACAAAATCTATGTGACTTCATATTAATAGTGGAAAAACAATAAATAGTCTCCAAATACTATTACATCTAAGAAATATATTCTTTCAGGAGATACTTTATCACTTAAAGCTATGAAAAAAAAGTAAAGACATTTTAGTATGTGGAAGGAATGGATACTTAACACGCATGTGGCATGAAGAAGAGCTAATATATAGTAACTGTTTTATTTAGACATGAAAATGTATCTGCTTAGAACAGGTAACTAACCCAGTAATTATACATACATATTTAGGTTGGACATCTAGTTTTCAAGTTAATTACCAGCAAAAAAATTAACCTGGGGTGTCAGCAGGAAATTAAAAAAAAAACCTGATGTGTTAGAAACACAAAGCAGAGCAGTCTGCTTCAAGGCTCAGATCAATTTAATTTTTTAATCACTCTCTCACACATTCATTCTATTATTCATACTCATAATTTATTCATCCCAAGATGCACCTGTGAAACTGCTAGATACTGAAATTTTGATGCATTAGGTTTGGAAAAGGTGGGATATATTTACCTCTGAAAGTACATGAAAAATAAATCATTAAGAAGTTTATCTGTTCTGAGTGGTACATGACTCTCTGTGACCATGCTGTTCAGTTTTAGGTAGCTATACTGGTATCAGATGTTATACATTCTATTAAAACCTTTAATCATTGAAGCCATTTCTGAACACACAGAAATTTATCAAGTACCAGATCCAAAGCTCCTGAACTCAAGTTTTCAGCCGTCTTTCAATCAGTTCCTGCAATCCATAAGCATCATCAACATTTTACACAAGTCCCTGTCTCTCAGAGCAGCACATGCACTCACGCTACCTACTTCAGTTTACTGTGGCACAGTTACTTTCCTCTTGCCTATTGAGCACAGCATAAAGTAAATATTCTGAGGACATGTACATCCCTACCTGTAAGTTTGCTGCAATTCCTTTGCTTTGCTATCTGTGTTTCAAAAAAGATAGCTGAGATGTATCTCCCAGGCCTTTGATTTTCCAAATGCATTAGGATTTGAAAACCAGAACATGAAATATTTCAATAAAGTAAAAAGAAAGGCTAATTAGGCCTTTAACCCAAACCAATCTGCTGCAAGTGACATTTACTTTTAGTCCCAATCCTCACGCAATATGTTTATGCAGCAATCACCGCCTTCCCCCCTCTCCCTGCCTATATTCCGAGTTCTTCAAATCACATGCCATTGTAGCCTGTATTTGGGATTCTCAAAGGTGTTGTGAGAGCAGTTTTATAAAAATCATGCCAAGGAAAGGCTGAATACTGAGAAAGAGCTTCCTCATGGTTTATTGAGAATACATTTTGATGTAGATCATGCCTATGGTCATTTCCTTATTTGCCACAAAAGTGAAGTTAGACTTCTACATTCTTTTTCTAGAATTCTTTCTCTAAAAACTAACTCCAGAAGAAAAAGATACTAAATGTTTATGGTTTAAACATAGTACTTTTTATATAGTTTGTAAATAAATGTTTTAAAATTATCCTATTTCACAGCAGAAGTATGCTCAGTTCAGCAAATGGAGATTCATCTGAACGAATTAGGAATTCTTAGATTCTAATCTTCTTATAAGAATTTTTGACCTCCCAAAGGGGACATAAGTAAAAGCTTGGAGCAATTTGGAAATGTAGAGAGATAAATGTAGTTAATGAAGTCTGGAAATAATTTCATTTAGTTATTACATATTTTGTGATTCATTAATCTTGTCAACTCAGTGAACCAAATTACCACTTTTTCTTTTTTTTATTTGATATTAAATATTTTGTTATGCTTATGCAAGTCCACTGCAGGTGGTTGTTTAGTTTTGAAGCATTTGCTGAACAACCAAAGATGCAAACTGCTAGCAACAATGTGAACAGCTTCAGTATTTCACCCTAGCTTACTGTAAAAAGCAGGAGGAGGAGTCATCTTTCACTGGAATCTTACTACTACTCAGTGCTCTTGCAGAACATGCTGGCAATGCTTAAAATCTTTGATTTGTAAGCTCTTTAGTACTGTCATTATATAATCAAATAGAAATTGAAGGGGATTTTGCATCAAGTTCTATTTAGTCAACCCCCTTTCTTTTGTAACATTTCAAAGGCCTTCATGTAAATAAAGATAACTCTGCCTAGCCACTGTGGTAGCCAGCTCTCCAAATTCTTCTCTCAGGGGAAGGAGAATACAGAAATGTAAATTGAGATGTTATTTCACTAATAGTACTGGCAGGTTACCCAGAGGAGACCAACGGACAGAACCTGTAAGACTGACGCACTGTGTGAAGGCAGAGCGGAGAACCCACAAGAGCTGAGTACTTCCCTTTGCACAACTCACCGTCCATGCCAAATATTAAGAGGCGAAATTATGGCCAGAGGTGATTCAACTGTAATTCATTTTCTTCAGCTTTGTCACACCTGCCGTTTAAACAGAGCACTTAAATTAATAATTTCATCTTTCAACAGATTCTTTATTGAAACTACAATATCAGTAAGAGATCTAGATTTTGCATCCTTCCTTCCATTTGTTTTGGTTTTTTTCTTTTTTTTTTTTTTTTTTAAAGGGGAGTCAGTACATTACAATTTTAGATTATAATTTTATATTACTGAAATATGTTACTCAGAAATTGGGGTTAGCACCCAACTTGTGAAGGTACTAATTCTGCTTCACAGCTGTAATTAAAATGCTACAGATGCACTACTCCATGGAGAGCACTGAAAAGTGTATGTGGAAAATGTATTATTAAACATTCATAAATGGGCTCTGCTGCATTTCAGTGCTCTGAAAAAGGTGGGAATAATAGTTTTCCTGACATTGTGACGGTGTTGCAAAGAAACTTTAAGTATATAAAGTAAGAATCATTCTTAGTATAGCAGAGGTATAAATATCTTTCACTTTGTTTACTATTATCCATCCTACATACTGAATTTCTTGAATGCAAGACGTGTGTTAAACAACTAATCCATTATTGAATTAATCCATTACTGTGAAATGACACAATTAAAAGCAAATTGGGAGGTAGCGAGTTACTATTATCCAGAAATGCATATTAAAGGAACAGTGTAAACATGATTATCACTGACAATTAACATGTATGTTCGTCACTCACACAGCAGGGTTCAAGAACAGTTCAAGAGATACAGGTAGTGTTTTTTCCACCTACTTAACTGACTTGACTTTTAAGCGCTTTTTAAAATATCAGCTTTATTATTCTCTAGATTCTTTTTATTTCATAAGAGCAAACCTCTTCAGGAATCAAGGGGCTGAATCATACACTACACAACAAGATGTGACATACAGCAAATTCTTCTGCCCATATAGCAGTGGATAGAAATAGGTCATATTGAGGTGAAGGCTCAATAATCCATTATAATAAAATAATGCCAATACTTAGCATGGCCTTCCATCTCAAAGAACTTTAGGAACAATTATTAATCTTCATACTTTGCTATGAACCTGCATGGACTAAGTGAATAAATTGAGTATTTCTTCCTTTTTGCATTTCCTGTGTCTTAGGATAAACTTTAAAATGGTATTAGCCTGATGGAGAAGCAGAAATTGTAAACTGATAATAGGTATTATTTTTAGAGGTATTTTGGATCTTGCAAATAGTTATTATTTTTAGACGTATTTTTGATCCTGCAGGTTTTAAAGCAACACTACTGGAAAGCCAGAGAAACCCTGAGGTAGACACAGTATCCTGTATCTTGTTCACCTGACTGCTATATACTCTTGATATTAAATACTGAATTTTAAGAAAATTAATTATAAAAATGCCAGCATAAAAGATATTTTCATAATTCAGTAAAGAAAGGAAATGAAAATCCTGCAAAAACACACTATTGGTGGGCTTTAAAATGTATAGGTAATAATTTTTTTATTCAAGAAATAAGACACTGCTAGGACTAATCAATAACCAGAGCTTTTTGTATGAGATTCTAGAGATACTTCCTACATTTTGAAAATAATTAACTGAATTTTCTCCAAATGATAGGACAAGCAACAGTAGTTTAATTTCCCTGAACTGTAACAGACACACACCCAACACCCAAGCGCTATATTTCAAAGAATTTTAATTAAACCTGTAACAAAAAAAGGAATGTTTCACATCTTAATTGAAAAATCGCCAGCTAGAGAACTGAGACAGTGAAACAGTCTAGAAAACACTCAGATATAATTGAAGAAAAGAATAGATGAGAATATTCCAAATGGTCTCACTAGTCAGCAACTAGAGTAAATACTGCAATTGATATAATGGCATTTTAGTGATTAAGAGAAGAACTAATTTCTATTCTATTGCTCCTTTGCTTTGAGAATTATACCTCATCTTTGAGAATCCCTGACTGAACACAAAACTTCATTGGATACTTTACCAAACCAGAAGGCTTACTGTTGATATAAGCACTTTACATGATAGAGTAAGGCACCAGCCTATAAGCAGTACAAGATAAGCAGGTATTCATGATCACTTTTGTAGCTTTTATCTGCGTTAACAAAAATTACCACCTTCTCAAGGGTCCTTTTGAAAGTATTTGGAAAGACAGGGAAAAGACTGGTATTTGTGGGCAGTTACACCAAGTGAATGCTGTAAGAACAAGGTAACGGCTGAGCTTTACTCTGTGATGTGAAATGAAGCGGTTAAGTTCTAAGATTTTGACATGGGAAACCTGCCAAGGCCAGATGGAAATCTCAGCTGTCATAAACAGAGGTCATTCTGTCCTTCTCAGCACAAGGTGTTGCTAAAATCCTGTGTACTATTCATACAAGTTCATCATACCTATCCTTTTTAATTAGGAGCTAAAATGATTTATATGTAATTTTCTTGTTATACATTGTCTTGTCTTTGTTTGGTTCTACTTTTTAATTATAGAAGTCCACCAGAGATGCCCCCAAGGTAGTACTGATAATCTAGGTTTATATTTCTAAAGAATTTGTTTAAGGAAAGCTTGGATAAGCCTTAAAGGGAATCTTTGATAAGCCTTTGTTCTTTTATTTTACCATAATGCAGCATTTTCAGAAAGGGCAATTCTTGCTGAATAAAGGAAAGGTTTACTGATGACACTTTTATAGTAGAGTTTTAATGGAACTGCTTCTAAAATATTTTTACAAGGTATATTTAACTATCTGAAACTATCTATAAACAACTCTAATTACCAGACATGCTTAATGTTGATAATGTTGTCCACCAGAGAAGTATACAGAAACGCCTCTTATATAACTAAGCATCATAGATAGGGTGGTTTGTACCTTTTTTAAAAAAACAAAACACAAAAATCAAGGGGTTTATTATAACGAGCTGAGATAAAAAACAAGTAGCAATGACAGTTCAAGCTCTTTATGCCCTGATGAAGGCATATATATGTAAAATGATGAAGAAAATTTTAAACAATACCACAACCAGTAGGGCAGTACATGAAATAGTGGCTTAAAGTACAGTAAAGAAATGTTAGCAAAAATATTAGAAAAAGTTTCTACTAGAAATAATTAGGTAATAACTGAACCTGATTTAGACCTTCTTAACAGATTAAACATACTACTGAAGTACCTTTAAATCCTACTGTCTACGTTCAGCTACACATGAAATTAGAAGATCATTCCTAGATTTGAAATTTTTTTCCATAAGCTTATTTTGCTCTTGACTCCTGTGTAGGTACTACTGAAGTCCTTCACCACAGTCTGTCAAGGCAATTATGCAGATGTAGAAAGACAGGGCCCTGAATGGAAAGCAGCTGGTAAGGGCAGGAAACTGAGACTAGGAGTCTTCAGAAGGAAGGGCGGACAATGTGGAGTTGATGGTACCTGAGCTGGGGCCTACAAATCATTTGTGGCATGGAAGAGGTGGGTAGGAACTGGTTGTTCTCTCCTTTTCAGTATGGAATCAAGAACGCTTCAGAAGGCTGCAACACCCACTCAGTTCAAAAACTAATTTTAAAAAAGGAAAAAAAAAAAAAGAGTGGCTTCTTCACACAAGTAGCATACCTGACCTCTGGTACGTCTACTGAAGGATGTTGCAGATGCTACAGTTCTACATATATAGCTTCTCTTTTCATAAAGTAACTAAATAGACAGAAATTCAAAGTGAATGAGGTGAAATCAGATGCCAGGCAGTTGGTATCAGGTGGATGTATCACGTACGTTTGTCCTGTCCTCTCTTTTCCCTAAATTTTTATTTATGGCCACTCTCAGAGACAGGATACTGAACTAGATGACCTACACCGACATTCCTGTTTTCAGGTTTACTTTAAATATTTTTGTGCAAATTACTTGTTTAACTTAAGTACAATTTTTGCTACTTCATTTTTAGCACATACAATCAGCTCTTATACTCCAACTACTATCTCAAGCTTAATCAGTGTAAATATTTTTTCTAGACTAGCTCCAGCACACTTGAAACAAAGTACAAGCCATCCAAACCCATAAAATGTTTTCTATGCTCTACTGTCAATGGTCAGGCTGTTTTTCTCAGCTTTGACTAAAATTGCATCAAATTGCACTAAAATTCCTTTGCAACTTAACATACATTTACTTAAAAATCTTAGAATCACTGGACATATAAAGATTGCTTTGAACAACTCCCAAAGCAGATTCTTGGCTTCTTGCAAAAATCTGAAGCCAAGTAAAGTTGATCTCAAATTTCATTACATGAGACCAGGAAAGTTATAATAGTTCATTGTAAATTAAAAAAAAAGTTCCTGTTAAGAAATTAATTATTTGCTGGTCACTGATGGTGATATATTTACCTGATGTCTGAGCATCTGCATATGAAATCACAGTGCCTCCCCTTCCAGGTGTAAAGAAACACAAATCAAAATTCTTTCCCTGTGCTGCTATCTCACAGATTAAAGTGGAGGGAAGGATTCAGAAAATCCACTGAGGTAAAATAAAAAAAGGCAATTTATCTACACGAATCTATCCTGTCTCTCCTACCACATATTCAATAGCATCAAAGCACATTACTAATTGCAGTATCAAGTAAATCTTCATATTATCATATAGGAGGAGAAGAAAAGTATTTTGTACAAATTTAAAAGCAGTCACCATATGTTCTCTTATTGTTAAGCTTTTTTTTCCCCCACTTTTCTTCTCTCCCCAATCCTGTATCTACAGCTCACCTCATTAGGAAGCTGCATGGCTAAGTACCCGACTAGAATACATTTGTGCTAACAGAACCTATGACGTTTTTCAAAGAAATCACAAGGTTTGAAATACACTATATTTCCTCTCCTGAAAAGAAGAAAGGGAAACAACCTAGGTGCAAAACCTTCTTTTAGCATTAAATGCCTGAAGGACATCAGGTAAGAAAAGATAAGAAATTACATCTGTGATCATAATTACCTATCACACAATCATCAGTGAAGTATCATACTAGAATCAGAATAAGTTATCTTTAGTGTAAGCTTAATATTTTAGCCATTATTAGTTTCACAGTTTCCTCATTCTCCTTCCTTTCCAATATGAACACATCTATTAGCATTTAAAGAACATAATAGTATGTTATTTTATAGTATTTCTAAGTACAAAACAAAAAAAAAATAAGTCAGTCTTCCTTGCAGACTAACATCACGTAACGTTCTGCAGAGGGCACCCTCAGTACAGTTAGAACAGATCACCTTTTCCACTGCATCTCTCCTTCTCCATAACTTTAACTACATAATATCACATTTACAGTTGTCAGAAATATACAATAGTATAAAGGCTTTTTCTGATGGTAGCATTACAATGTATGATGTAGACATGTGAAAGAGAACTAAGTATACCTATGCAGAGTACAGTCACTTTTCAAATATCATCAATGCTTTTTGGCTTAATAACTTATCATGAATTAATTTGCTGCTGAGAACTACATACTAATACTCAAGACAGTGTCTAACTGCTATTATTATTTTTATTCCATTTTCTTCTGTATTATTCCTTTGAAGGCTTCTATCTATTCAGAAATACAGGAAGAAACCTCTACATTAAGTGATAGGAGGACTGCAAGCAAATATGGTTACAGCAGCACATATCCTGTACGACATAGGACTTTTCACCGTTTTAACAATGAGTTCTCATAATCAAGACAGAAGCTACTGTCTACAGTGGAGGTACAAGGAAAGGCTCATTTGAATGTTATCTAAAAGCATATTCTTTGCATTGTCTTACTGCTCAAACTGTTCAAACCCAATGCCCTGTTCTTTCTGCTGACACAGCTGCTTCTTTTCCAACACTGCTGCTTATATAACCTCTTTTCTTTTTTTTCTCCTCCTTCAGAACCATTTCTGGGCAGTTTCACAAGAATTTTGATTGCTGTTGTAAAGTTTACATCATTGCCATCTGACAGCTGTTTGCTGGCCTTTGTGAAATGAGTTGATGGTCTCAGTTCATTTCCTAACAGGCAGGTGTTCACAACTTAAAAACAAATCACCTTCATTGGCACAAAGACTTCTAACCATCAAAGAACGTAAGCATACGCTCACCAATAGGTAAAATACATGCTTAAAGTGAAACACATTTTTAAGTACTCTTGTGGGAGAGGCTGAACTTAGCAGAGAGACTAAAAATTAACCAAAAAATGAACTCTAGTAAATAATCCTATTACAAAAGATCTGAATGATACTGGTGGATGACTCATGCTTACACTACAGTGAAGCCAGAATTTCAGCGAAAGTCTATGTGGCAACAAGGCTGTGCTGATACAGCTATATCTATAGATATGCAGTAAGCCTGGTTGTGAGCTGGGGAGAGGAACATACGCAGAAAAAACTGGAATACTGATCAGCACTGGAAACCCTTACCTTGCTAGCTACTCTAAAACTAAAACCACTTCCTTGTGAATTAAAAGATGTCCTATAACAAAGCAATCCATAAGGCTGGTACATTTTCCCCCTATGCATCTTCTCTACTGATTTAAAGACCAGACCCTTTGAGAAAATAGGAAGACGTTAGCTAAATTACTTTAACTCACTGTGATAAGGCAGTTTATGGATGAGCACACTACAATCATTTTTGTTTAGGATACTTACTAACCAACAAACAACATTCAGCAAATATTAAGACACTTAAGAACATTGCAATCTGAATCTTTGAATCCAATTAAAATCTGACCTTTCTTCTAGAAATGGTCAAGGGCAAAGTTTAATACCCCGATAAAACTACTAGGATATGTGAATTCAGACAAGTAGCAAGATTTCCTCATGAGATACAACCATTTAGTATTGTATCCCTGACTCTTTTATTTGAGAATGAAAGCAACTGTACACTGACTGAAGAGCATTCTTCTGAGAGTAGCTAATGCTACTTAATTTCCAGTGTATTTTTCTCAGATTCGAGGAAAACGACTTGCTCTTACTTTATGTGGATTAAATCATGTCAGCAAGTGTTTTAATTTATGTGTTGTAGCTAACAAAGTAGAACATGATTTTCATTTTTGGGCAAGGATAATCATAATTAAAAACACATTAGCTGATTATACCAAACATCCATTCTAAAAAAAATATTCTACATCATGATTTATGAGTTATGATTTGTTAGCTAACACATTTTGAAATAATATACCTTCATAAGCTGATGAATGGTTTTGATAATACCCAAACTACCCAAGATGGGACACCTAAGACCAGACACTAAGGACTCTAAAGATTTTATGGTAGCTAGATCAAGTTTCAAATGCAGGCCATAAAAAAAAAACAAACCACCACCACCACACCCAAAAATAACCTGTTACAGTTTTCAAGAGAGGAAAATATCTTGGGTGAAGAAAGCCTTCACTTTTCCGTTTGGGGTTTTGTTTTGGTATTTCAAACAAGTTTGGACTCCTCACCTTCAGTTATAATTCAAATCAGCAGCATTAGAACAGACATTAATCTTTATTTTCAGACATTCCTGCTTATCTTTATTTACTGCATTCTGGTATCTGTGCCCCCTACAGTGAACAGTGTTAACACTGTGAGAAAAGGAACTAAATCTGTATCACTGCTGTGCAATGTTGTAGCATCAGATCTCTAAATATCCCAAGTACCAGGGAACCTAGAGAAATGCAAAGTTCTGCAGCCTTTATGTAAAACATCTTTACATAAAACAAAAGACTTGAGAAGCGTATTTCAAATGACAATTTCTAAAATAAAGATTGAAATACTTTGAAGCTTGGGACATGCTTTGTCGTCCAAGGACAGAGGAATCTTCTCTAAAGCAGACTCAGTATTTTCTATTTCTGTATGGTAAAAATATCTTACTGCTATAATAAGGAGTTTAATACTTCTTCACATATCTACTCATTTGATCTCATGTTCAAGTTTTTGACATCTTCCACAAGCAAACATATCCCATACAGGATGTATTGCTTTAACAGGTATTCATTTTCCTGAGCTCCACTATAATTTGGTAGTCTTACGTGATGCCTCAAGATGTTTCACACATTCTAAAAAGGAAGCTGAAAGGGAATAATTTGCATATATTACTTAAGTTGTACATGCTGTAAATATTGATCTGCTGATAGAGAAGCAAGAGAAGAAGTTCAAAAATTCGCACTTGCATTTCTATAGTTTTTAAGAATCATTTTTCAGGATCAATTTTTAAACTTGGTGAAGAGATTACAGCTCTGCTCACCACTGCAGCTGAAGGCTACTCAACACTCTGCTTCCAGCCTGTGACAATCAATATATATTATGACAATGTACAGGTCATGAAAACTCTTTTGGACTTATTTCCGATTCAGCACAAAGTTCAGACCCGAACTACTGCTGTGTTATGCAGACAGAGAAGCTGCATTTCACAGTTTTGACCTGGTATTTTAGCCAGCTCCCACTGACTCTCAAGGATGATGCACAGATACACTTGCGTAATATTTTGAATAACTTTAAGTCTTCTCTCCCCTCAGAAGTGAGAAGCTGTAATTTATCTAATGCCTGAGAAGAAAAAACAACAGTAAGAAAGCCTTCATCCCACCTTCATGTCAACCCCCACAATCACTAACCATTCTGGAGAGGTTCCGGCAGAGGATTGTGAATCTCAGGAAATATGAATAAGCATAAATAGGATTCAGCTAGAGAAGCGACCATGGTATATATTAGCTCAGAATAAAATGTCAGTCAATTAAAAAGCCTACTGTCAGATGTGGCAAATACATGAGGCCTGGGAGCACATGTTCTCTTCCTTTCCCAAGCACAGAGCACAAAATTGTCAAGGCCAGTGTACCATTCTGGTTAGCGATGCAACTGCCAACGTTAATAAAAAGCACACTAGATAAAATGTATTAAGTATTCCATGGACTGCTCACACTGCACCGGTATCTTAATTACTAAGTATGGAAGAAGGAGGTAAAATTTGAGATAAATATGTATCTCCCAAACAGTAAATGTCTCCTCATCATCAGTTCATGCCTTCCCCCACCCCAGTGCCATACTTACTTCCCTTGTTGTCCTTCTTTCCTTTTGTTCTTCCCATAGAGTTTTCTGGCTGTCCTCATACTTTTTTATGCACAATTTCTCTCGTCCTTAAGTGACTGCCTATACTGAACCTACCACCACCTTCACAACTCCCCACAAAACCACATCTTGTTTCCTCATTCTCTGGTAGGCTGCTTTTCCTAATTCTCTCTCTCCTGGAATAAGCAGCTACACAGCATAAGAGAAATGCCTCCTAGCTGCCAGCAGGAGAAAGTGATTTCATTTTGAATTTAAATTTAGTTTTCAAAAATCCAATTAAAATTCCAATCAATCATGATAACCTTACTCCACATCTGGCAGAGCCACGTAAAGAAATAAAAATAAGGAAAACCCAAAAACTCTAAGGAGGACTGAGTGCCATTTCACAACAAAACTCCCATTGTCCCAAATCCAAGGGATTCACCTCAGCGAATACTAGATAGGTCACAAAGGTTCCTAGAGAGAAGCTGAGTCACAATACAACTATTCACTACACAGATGGCCCTGGAGAGGACTCTGATCTTACTGGCATCACTGGTGCCTGAAATTAGGTGTGATTCTGTATCCCTCATCTCTTTTAAGTACACAGAAAACCCTCATCTGAAAACCCTGACATTTTTACCTCCCAGGAATTGTTTATATACCAAGAATTATTAGCAAATATCATACTTTCCTCTGAAAATAGCTGGATTTGCTCAATTTTATGAAAATTTTAATATTATATCATAAATTGCCAATAATGAAACACCCCTAGGAATAATGTAGAGTTATGGCTGATTCATTTACAGGGCTGGACAGCAGTTGCATACAACCTTACCTTTTGTTTTCACCCTTTGTTCAAATGTAGTGCCTCTTTGCTGAAAATGTCCGGTGTGCTATTTCACATTACAACAGAACAAAACATTTTCTTCTACCAGACAATACTGTCGAGCCCAATTTTTCATTGCTTGGATTTGTATTTTTAAGGTTTTTTCCATCCAAGCAAATGCTTTTGCTCTGACAGCATTTAATAACAAGTTTGACCTTGGAGTGTGTAAGTTTAAATGACTTCAGAGTACACTCCAGAAGAAAATCAGGGGCCAGGGATTCTTTTCCTTATTTGAATGTTATTATTTTGGGAGAAGGGGGAATCCCTTGTTTCACAGAAGAAATTACTTTTGAGCCACAGTGTGAAGACTTTTTGCATGAGTGCATGAAGAGCCACAACTTTTTATGCTTACTGCAGTTGATATATGATTGTCACCACTGCCAAAAGTAACTTAGCTACTTCCTCCTGGGAATATTCCT
The DNA here is from genome assembly GCF_047716275.1 of Strix uralensis. Lineage (NCBI taxonomy): Eukaryota > Metazoa > Chordata > Aves > Strigiformes > Strigidae > Strix > Strix uralensis. The sequence continues at coordinate 5,151,295 of NC_133984.1, forward strand.
GCAAACACAGTAAAGAAAGCTGAGTCAAACTGGTTTGTATTTAGTATTTGTTGGAGAAGGAATATTATTATCCTAACAGGTGGAGCAGCTTGAGCATCGTCCCTTCCTGACAGTCCTGTGGGCTGGTACAGCTTAAAGAAGCTTTGTGAGGCTACAACTCAGCTCTTTATTTTTTCAGTGGATTCTTGTCCAGCATTCCCTCTGTGGAACCCGTCCTCATTATCAAGCATCATTCTCAAGAAAGGTGCAGGTTGTAATGAATAACTAACAGTGACTACAGTTTGCTGTATTTTATTTGTGGATTGAAACATGTGCAATTCTTCATATCTGAATGGCCAAATATGCAAGTATTTAATATAGAGGAATAAACCTCCAAAATTCATCCTATTGATGTATTTTGGGCTTTTTTCTTTTTTCATTTTCCTATAAATATCACACAAACTTTGAGAAATATTAAAGACACATGCAGAGTAACTATTTCATTTTAATGCTAAGTAGGAATGAAAATTAACTTTTGTTGCTGAATAGAAAAAAGCTACTGTGGTGCAAAAATACTATTTGGTATGTTTGTCTGAGTTATTACCCAATTCAAAGATTAAATTACCTTTGGCTAGAGCTGCATTAATCTTTTTTCCCCCTAAAATAATACCATCCCAACTACAATAGCATAGATACAACAGTGGGACATGGTTCCTGACAGTCTAATCATTGGTTCATCTAACAATATTCACAGGGAGTCAAAACGTTGCTGTTAAATCACTGCCCTTCCCTATTCTAAAAAGCCACCAGGTGAGCTGCTTCAGTGGCAATAACAATGGAAAACACCACAAAAGAATTTATTGTCAACAGATCTGCAGAGAAAAGCAACACTGCAGACACAGTATTGATTGCTGTAGCAAAAACATTTCAGATGTACTCTGCATTAGACTTATACAAACCCTCATGTAATATGGGAAAATGTTACATTTTATGGACATTCTATTTTCATGAAAAATGTGCTTTAAATTTATGGGTTATTAATGTTCTGTACTGATCTAAAGCAATTTGAATGCATATGACATGTTCACTTTGGTAACTATTATACCAAGAAAAGGCACTGATCTCCGTACGGAATCCTCTTTTTTCACAAGTAAGCACAAAAGTATATACAAGTTCTGCAAAAGATTGTTTTCTTAGTGCATCATACAAACTCACAAATAGGAGAGAAGAAAAAGAAGAGAAGAAAAATAAAAACAGAACCAAAGACAAGTCAAGTAATTTGACCTTTTTGTTCTCTGTCCTGGAAAATAAAGATGATGAAAGAAGTTATACTCCCTTAGTTGTTCATAAATCATCTTCTATTTGATAATAAGATTTCCCATTCAAACCTCTCAATAACTGTGATTTACATTCAGAGTTACAGTTTACCAATGACAGTCATAACTGGCAGTTAAAACCATCAAATTTATAGTGACCATCACTAGAGATTTCTGTTTCTAGCAAAACTATTGCTTAAAAAGAAAATTCAAAGTCCTGTGCATTTAAAAATATCAACATAATTACAAAGAAAAAGCCATAAGTGAAAAAAAAGGCATCAAAAGCATTGCATTTCATATATATATTTTTAAACTGTGTATTTAAATTACAATCCTTGCAAAAACCATTAGAATTCACAAATGACAACTAGCTCTTCTCTAAGGCCTCACAGGGAAAGGTGCACAAAGGCAGGCATCCTCCACATATCACCGTCCTCGCCCGGGAGCAGATGGATTCTCTCCATTTGCTGTCCGTGATCTCCCAAGATGTTACTGAAACACTTGGTCTCAAGCTAAGAGCTCTAAATACACCATGTACTGTCAGGTTCTGACTGCTCCCAAGGATGGACACACCATAATCTCTCTAGGCAACTTGTTCCGGTGTTTGACCATTCTCATCCTAAAAATGTTCTGTCTTATGTTCATATAGAATTTCTTGTATTTTGGTTTAGTCCCACAGCCTCTTGCCACCCCAATCTTTATCCAATTTGGTATTTATTCACATTGACAAGATCCCCCTAGAGCCTCTCTTCCTACGACAGAACCAGACACAGCACACCAAACACGTCTCACCAATGTCAAGGGGAAGAATCACCTCCCTTGACCCCCTGGCAGTACTCTTCCTAACAGAGCCAAGAATGCTGTTGGCTGCCTCAACTGCAAGGGCAGATTGCTGGCCCATGGACCACTTGTCCAAAAGACACCCTCAAGTATTTTTCTGCAAAGCTGCTTGCCAGCTGATCAGCCCCCAGCCTGTACCGGTGCATGGGATAACTTCTCCCCAAGTACAGAACTTCACATTCCCTTTTGGAGAACTTCGTAGCATTCTTGTTGGCCTATTTATCCAGCCCATTGCCAACACTCTGAACAGCACCACAACTATTTGGTGTATCTTCATTTCCAGCAGAAACAGACAACGCACAAATCTATGACAGTAGTGGCACTCTACTTTATGAACAAGCTTTTCATCTAACAAATATTACTTTCTGCAGTAGAGATAATTTATTCTTTGTGTATAATTGATTTGTGCCTGCACTTAAAAATGTCTTTTGAAATCCATATTATAACTAATACTGTCACATAATAAAAAGCAACACTTTTAATTTAAAGTTAATTATTTTCCATTATTCAACATTAGTAGACAAGGCAAGAACTCTAGCTTAGTGCCAGAACATAAAAGAAGTTATTCTGAACTTATAATACATGGGTTTAACAGCTTAATGTCAAGAAGCAGTACTGTAAATTAAAAACTAAGTAAAAGGATTATAGTATCTCATATTTAGAAATTTCACACGACTAAAGATAATTAAGGCAAGTGAAGTATTTTTGCAGCATTGTCCTGAAATCTGCAATTATAAGAAAGTATTTTTACAGCAATAGCACAGTATTCTGTAATAACACTTTAGACATAACATCACTATGGCATTTGATACACTGCAATATACTGATGCATTGTTCAAGGTTTTGTAGGACATATTTCTATTTCTTTCTTTTGTCATTACTACAAGACAGCTTGCTTCACCTAGCTTATCCAAACAGCAGCTGGAATTGGTAAATCACAGGTATGACAGAGAAAGGGAACCTCATGTACCACAGGTATGTAAAGGTGCTACTTTTGAGGCCTGTTTTAAGTGACTGTTTCAGATATAGAAACCACATGTGGGCAACACATGATTCTTTGCAGCCACTTCAAATTTGGAGAATAAAACCTCTTCATAAAAACCTGTAAAATAATTTGAATGTTGCCTTTCTGCAAATGCAAAGTTTTCAAAATGAACAAAACACCTGAAAATGAGCACTATCTCCCTTTGAAAGTATTTATCCTCCAAAGAAAAATCATCCTCGGAGTAACATAGAAGACAACTAGTGCTAAACTTTAGAGATGGAGAACTGTGATCACTTATGGAGATTATGGAAGAAACTCAAAAGACAGTTTTTCAGTCTTTGTGTATTCCTTATGCCTCAGATTATGTTTATTCAGAAACCTCTCTCAAGAAAGTCACCCACAGGAAAGAGCTCCCATCAGAGAACACGATTAGAAGTACTCCATGATCTGCATTCTCATGTAGATTTGGATTTGCACTTACCACTTTTCCTTTACCAGCTTGGAAAGTATTGGCTTTCATAGCTAGTCTTCTCTTTGAAATCTCTGGAGTTCTCCAGACAACTTTAACATCCCGATCTCCTCCAAGAAGTATTCTATTCTCTCATTCAACAGATTATTGGGCACTCCCCTAATTACAACAAAAAAAAAAAAAAAAAAAAAAAAGTGGTTTCACCGGCTGAATTATGTACGTATGTCCTTGTTAGACTAAGACTCATCCTCACCAATTAACCCCTTGTCTCATTAAGATGTTGCTCCCTCCTCCCTTCCCTGGCCCATTTACTACTGTTTGGCATGTTTTACTGGACCTTGTGTTCTCTTATCAGTTTAAATGTTCAAGACATACATGAAATGTGTGCTTAATTATATATACACACACCTCATTACTGGCTCCGAACTGAGGAAAGACATGATAGCAGTTACCCACTTAGGCTGCCTGACTGTATAGTTCTTGTAGCATTAAGGGATATTTAAAGAAACCAACTCACATTTACTTCTGCCAAATCATAAGCCTGTAAGTCCACAAACCCCATGACAAACTACTACATTTGTGGCATATGGCTGCTTTTTTTGACAGAATGTGTTCAGATCTATTCAGCCACTCAATGAATTCTCCCCTCATAGTGCACAGATTGTAATTATTTGATGGCCTCATATTCTACATCAAATATACCATAACTGCTGACTAAAATAACCAACTCCAAAAGATTTTCATCTTATTTTAAGAATATATACACACACACACCACATATACAGTATAACAGACCGTTGGCAATATGCTTAAAAGAGTTTCAATCACAGTAATTAATAACAAATAAACAGTACAGTTATATGCCTACGGAAGTCATAACATCCCTGCATACAGACAGATGAACCATTGCATTGAAGTCCCTTCAGCAGGCACAGGAAGTTTTCAAACTAATTGCCCTTCAGTCATTACAAGATTGCTTTTATTTTAATGGATGCTGGTGTGTGAAGGAGAATGTAGAACCAAATTTTATTTCTGAAATGTCTGCATCAATAAAGGTGCCTAATTAAGGTATTCATTAAACTATACAAAGTTAACTTAACAGGAAAAATCTAGAGAGTACTATTACATTTCCCCATTAAACTAATTTAATTTGGTTATAACGCAAATTCTAATAAGATGATATTATTAACTAGTTCAATTTCAAAATGTCTTATCATGTTTATTTTTATTATGTTACTAAGCAGAGTAGCAATTGACTTAATTTATTTTATTAAATAACATTTCTCAATCCGTTTAAAAAGGGACAATGGCCTATTTCTTTCCTTAGGCCGTTAGTGTGCTGCCATTTTAAACATTACACTATAGTTAATATTTTCACCAATTTCAAAGACTAGCCTCCAAAACTATGTATACTTTTTTTACTTAAATGAGTCATTCAGTCTGCAGTTGTATTATTTGTGAGTGTTAATATCTGTTGTCACTTATGAATAGGGAAAAGATCTGCATTTCAGTTGGTCACCTGTTCAGGTGGTTATTTTTTTTCTTTCTTTCAGCTTTTACAAATAGACAACACAGAGATTTCCATTATGATTTAAAATCTTTATTGATGAAAACCTATGAAACTATATATAATATTCTTCCAAAATGGAAACAGAAGTTTCCTTCATAACCAATCAAGGTACATTCTGACTTTCTTCTGTGATGTTATACTCAGAAAACGTAGTATGTAAGGTTCCAGCGGCAAATTCACAACATCCTTGTTTAAAATCTGGACCTAGCTTTTTAGTATAAAAAGGTCATATAAAGTTATGCACAGCTTGCGTGTCCTGGGGTTTCAGGGCTGCTGCATTTAAGCCCAGGGGTCCTCAACATGTACTGTGTGTACGACCAACGGTGTACAAAGCAGCATTAAGAACACTGACCCATGCAAACACATCATTTTCAGTGACGGGAAGGAACTAGGACATCACCACAACCGTTGCCCCTTCCATTATCTAGTAAAGGGGTTTTTCACCTTGTCTGATCACTCTGGAGCAGGAGCCTAATACTGAGATCAAAAGAACGAACAGACAGAAAGTTGTAATCCCTGCAAACTGTACAAAATGAGTCCTGAATGTGCCTCTGTACCCTGGCAGTGTTATCACCTCTGATACCTCCCCCTTTCTTCTCCTATTAGTATTAGCATATTCTACTATGACTTCACCTGCAGTTTTTTCCTCACACATCGGCTCTCTGAGAGCAAACTCTGCATGGAGAAGCTTCATCATGTTCTCTGTACTTGACCTCACCCAATCTGCTAAATACTGATCTATTTAACACAGTATATGCATTAGAAAAATCAATACTGACAAAATTTTGAAGTCCAATCTATTGATATGGTTCAAAACCCAGAATTTTAGCAAGAAGGTTATTCAGTGTCAAACTAGGACATAAGCTAGTGAAAAACAAGATACTTCTGTCAGTAATGGACAAGTCATTTTCCTCCCAAGACCTTAATCAAGCAAACAAATAACGACCTTTCTATTAGCTATTACAACATAAAGGTGCGTTTCTGATTGAAAAGTAAAATAAACATAATATAAATAAGTACATAAAAATTAATATTTGCATAAGCCAAGGTTGTCCACTATTCCTACATTTCTTTTTAGTTCAGTACAGAAGATCTAAAAACGAAACATTTTGGTCACAGAGGTCATACCAGTTTAAAAGCTTCCATCTGCTCTGCCACATTGATTTTCTAATACACATAACATGTTAAAATGAATATAGTCAATAGTTCAGCAGACCAGACAAATCAGAGGCCAGAAATGTTGCAAAGATTATCTAGATGCTTTAGCAATCACAAGTATGGCCTAATGTCAGGAGATTAAAGGGATTTAATGTTATATCAAGGGATTAAGTTTTATACTTTATTACTAGTAAAGTTAAACACTTCATAACTAATTATAAGCAGTGGAATATGCCAGGCAATACATAAAACTAAAAACAGTAATTTTAAGGAAAATGGTATTTTAAATTGGAAAGTGTGAATCAACAATTAAAAACTTGGGAAGCCTCACCTGCACCTCCTCTAATGTGGCAGACAAAGAGGAAAAACGCTAATGTGAATGGTAAAGAGAACAGCACAAGATCTCACCCAACTTGTAACAAAACTCAGAATTCTGTTCAACGAGTCAGGCATGGCATTTCTTGATAATCTAGTACATTTACTGTGGCTCACGCAGTACACCTATTATTTATGGTCAGAGTTTAATTTCTAAAGAAAAAATCTGAAAAGCCAACATTATGAACTTTTTCGAGCACAAGTCTTAAAAAACACATTCTGCTGCTACAAAACTAATTGATAATTTTAAATCTCAATAGAAATGTTACTCATGACTTTGTTTGCTTGTTCATTTTAAGGGAAAAGGCTTCCAGGGCCAGTGTTTATGAAAACTAAACCACAGCATTTGTCTGGCATTCAGATACGAAGCTTTAGCACACCCTCCTCTGAGAGCAAATGTTGACTTCAACAGGCTTTATCAGCCTGACTGCATAAACAATCGTCACAGCTTATTTGCACATAAAAGCTGGAATAGGAGATTTCATAGTAGTATTTATTATGAATTTAGTTTTGCAGCTGTGAGAAACAGTTGAGAATTTTTCCCCCCCCATGGATGTTATACTTTTTACGTGTCTTTCCCCTACTACTGCCTAACTCAGGCAAATATTATGATGTAAAACACACTTTTCTGAAATAGTGGTTATCTGATTACACAAACTTCTTCTCATACTCTTCTTTAGGCAAAGACTCCAAAACAGCAATATAATACCATAACCTATAAAACAAACACTGAAGTGTTTGGAGATGATGGAGTTCTGTAGTTTCGGAGACTCTGTCCATTTAAAAATGCAATTCTTTGAGCATATGGTCCAAAGTCCTAATTTTGGAAGGAGTAGTCTGGGTTCCTTTCAGCTGAAAGATGCTTTAAACTTCAGAAAACCTGAATCTGGTTTTGCTATTAATTAACTCTCATAATATATGATGACTCCTACAGTACCTTCCTGCATTTCTCCTCATGTATCAATGTATGAAAGAATAATGAGAGAAATTTGCTTGTTGATGTATTCATCTAATAGTTCATTATCATCAGGGGTCAAAATACTAATCACCCTCATGTATTAGGGAAAGAAAAAAACACTAGTAACACAAAGTAAATGCTAGTAATTAGTGACAGAAAGACAAAGTACCTGGATATACAGTGAAACAGTCTCTTGTTCCACTGAGACACATGTGTAAGTATCATAAACTAGTGCCTAGTTACTGAATTTAGAATGAAGAGCATCAGTGATATTAACTTTAAAATTAGAAGTATAATTGAGAGAGGCTTATGTTATATATCGGATGGCTGCATGTATCTGCAGTTCAAACATTTGTCTTAGTACTTCAAGGCAATATTTCTAAACTCTCTTCTACTGCTCTGGCTTGTCATATATACTGATGCTGTGGTCACTGCAGATCCAGCTCATTTGTTTCAGCTTCCTTCCTCAAGAGACAAGCAGATCCAGAATTTGAATTTACTTCAGAACTTGGCATTATGTATCTGAATACATATGGTGAATAAATTGCTATTGTACTCTGTTGTTGTTGAACAAATACACAGACAACTGTTCACCTCTGTGTACTGCATGAGGACAACTTGTTTTTAATGATCTCTGTAAGATCAAGGCTCCAATTAGTTTCACTGATGCAATCTACATGCTCATTTCCAGGAGTGGTGGAGTGAAAAAATTTGCTCACAAAAATTCACTTCTGTGAGCCAGTGATGGACAACACCCATCTATCACAGTACTAGGTATTTACAACCTTAGAAACAAATGGTAAAGTCTATAAAATACGAAGTGCTGGTAAACTTTAAGGGTCAATTGCTGCAAATGCTGATTTACTGCCACAGAGGGCAAATTCAACATAGAATATAATTCATTAAGCAAAAAGGCTATATGAATGTCAACTTTCCAAAACACACAGATACAGCCAAAAAAATGGAACCACTAATATATCTTAAAGGTTACAGAAGTATCGGTTCTACCTTGATCCCCACTCTGAACTCTCAGTAACACCAGCAGGACTGGCAGAGGTGCCCATTTACACCCCACAGACTCTGCACCTGTATAAGCAATCGACATGATCTGGAAAAGAGGAGGGGTAAGGGATTGTCTGGAGGATAGGGAAGAAGAAACTGGTTATTATGTAATGAAGAAGTAGTAGTAGTAATAATAATAATAGCACTTCTCTACACTTCCTTAGAAATTTTGCTTAATTGAATGCTGTAGATCTAATCCTGATTCTGGAGATACTGCTGTAACTCCAACATTTTTATTTGCCATAATATAAATGCAGTTTACACAAGAACCAGTTTCAGTGTGTTTTCAAAGGTTGTTTAATGTCTGCACTATTCTCTTATATACGAGTGCTCCATTCTACAAGGCCAGTAAATGTCTTGGTGAGTCATGCTGGTGTAAGCTGCTTGGCAATTCCAGTTTCTTCCTGAAGTACTGGATAAAATACATTTTAATATTCAGTTGGGTTTTTGCCTACAAAGTATCTACCATCTACAGAGTTGCTGTATTTTTTCTAAGTACTTAATCTCAAAGTGAAAAGCAGCCCAAAGAAATGGCTCTGCTTGTAACAGAAATGATCAAAACATCTAATCTTTCCCTCAGCATTCTCCCTAGAATTTTGCCCTGCCTTTATAAGTATTGGGGAAAAGTACTTGGAACTAGTAACAGCACAGAAAAGATTTTTTGTTGTTGACAGAGCTGTCAAGATTTCTCAATAAAAAAAAAATGAAAGGAAATAATTTTATCAAAACAAAAAGTATCTTAATGAAGCTATCCACACTGGAAACTCACTTCTTACCCTTTAGTGAACAATTTGTTATGGAGACTTCATGCTCCTGTCTTCTAATTGACACATTTTTTTTATATCCGGAGTGTTTTTCTCCTTCTTTGAATATATCCTGTCAGGCAGGACTTACATACAAAACAAAATTAATTTGGTTGAATCTCTAATTTGATTCTGTTGATTAAAAAAAAAATTCTGTCAAATGATTCAAACCATTCTGTCAACAAAACATCCCTGACTACTTTCAGTTCTTTTCTACAGATGCAATTCAGAAAAGAATATCTTTTCTTCAAAATTAATTCATAATTTTAAAAAGTATATAGTTCAGGAGCCTCATCTCCCGAAGTGTTGATTGTCTTTGTTAACACCTTCAAACTGCTCTGAAGGCAGAAATGTGAGGGAAGTTGTTCATTTTGCAGATTTATATTCTAAGACATCACATGCATTACAATTTGCTCTGTCACACACTGTCTCTTAGCCTGTTTCCAGCATTTCTAACTTTTATTACTATATATCCTAAAAAAGCGTTTATCAGACAAAATAGACTCTGGTTATTTACTGGTAACATTAAAATAAAAAGCCAGATTTATAAACGAGAGATAAAATTCTCTTCCTGATTTTTCTAAGAACTCAGCATTCTTGTAAAATTTCATAGGCACCCGTTAGCTTCTCTCAAATCGTTGTTCAAGAGAATTAGCTTTGGGCAAAGCAACAATTCTTTGGTATTTTATTATGATAAAATAATTTTACAGAAATACACTTGCAACTTATTTTGTGGAAACACAATTATTTTTTTTTTCACTTTGACTTCTATTTCTGCATCAGGAATTCATATTTAAGATAGAAAATGATAGCCAGGATCAATATTGTGATCATTTCACAAAGCCTGATTGTATTATGGACATAACACTTTTGCTTCCTATAGAAGAGTCTGAAAAATGAAATAAATTCACACCCACTTATACACAGCTATGGTGTCTCTTCAACACACTTATTCAGTGACACTTTTCAATTTTTAATTATTTTTTTTTATGGTAAGGGGATAATTTTGAAGGAAATATAAAAATGAAAGCTGATTGCAGAGTACATTGAAAATCTTTGCAAGCAACATGTGTAAGGGCTCCAACGTTCTTTTTTAACTTTATTTTTGTCTACAGTTTTTTTTTTTTTTTTGGCACAAACATAAGTATATAGGATGTGTATATACCTTATGTAGTTTTTAAAATTATTGTTCAGTTGTTAGAGTTACAGCTTAATGCCCTGCTATTTTTTTACTGTTCCTTTTTGAGCTTAAAGTATAGCAGATATAGCTAAATTCTTGCACTGAAAGGACTACCTATTACCCTCCAATAGCAATTAAACTCTTAAATTAAAGATGTGCAGTCAATTCTCATTGACAGGTATTATTTTTCTTGTTTAAGTTCAAAAGGCCCTTCTACACAGTCTAATGAGATCACCTACACCTGTGTGCACATACACAATAGTATAGCACCACAAACTTATCAGCACAGAGCTTAGATTGTCAAATAATTCTCAAATTCCAAAGTCATGTACAAGGAATGAAAGAGTGTCTTCAATCAAGGGCATCATGGTCTCTATACCTATTTACAATATGGACTCTATACATCATATTATTGACAAAAAAATATATTTTTTAAACGTTTGGCTTTTTTGGTTTTAATTTGTTGTTGTTGTTATAGTTCCTAAATGAATAGAAACACAAGTGCCATGGATTTCAATGAGGCTTCCATTCATAAGTCTGTAGACTTATGGAATGCAACTGCCTATGAAAACTACGTATGTTAGAAATTTCACATTCCTGTAATGCTAGTTTCTGTCAGCACAATGAATCCTTCAATAAAAAAAACCCTGCAAACAAGAGTCAAGAGAGAAAAAAATAGAGCTACTGAGCTAAGAGTGCTACATAAATCAAAGTAGTTCTAATAAATTCAGTGAAGCAAAGCCAACTCAGAGAAGGTAAAGATCTGTCCAAATATATTGAACAAATCAATCAAAATTGAGTGTCATTGTTTTCTTAAATATCATAATAATATGATTTTAAGATCAGCTGATCTATGCACTTAATTAATTTAGCTATATCTCAGCATAGCACAAAACATGTTTTCACTGGGAAAAAAGGACAACTCTATTGATCATGAGATGGTAAGATATTGCTAGTTTGACACTTCAGAATTCTGAAGGACAGTCTATATTCTCCTTGTTTCACAAAATAAAGATCTCTCACACAACTCAGAAGTTTTCTTCAGGGCTTCATCAAATCCCTAGATCCCCATAGGGTTCTACATATTACCAGCAGATATTAAGGCTCAGAAGAGGTACATGCACACCACTTCACAAAAAGCCCATTCACTTTTATGTTCTGCTTTCAAGGCGAAATAATGGAAAATAAATGCTGCACGAAAGACAGTTGTGCTGTCCTCTTTATCCTCATCAGAACTTAGACAATGTTACATGGGAAATCTGTCAGGAACTCTCTAAGGTGGGATTGTGGATAAAGTCTTACATAATTAAACCATCCTCTGCCTCTGGCCTACTTCTGAGAAGTTCAATCATTGTTGTAAAATTGTCTATAACATTACAGGTTCAAGGTAACAAAAACAGAAACAGTGTGATATTTCTTTCACCTTTATATCTTTTTATTTCAGGATTCCTTTGGAAATTTTCTCACTGCTTTAAAACATAACAAATCTAGAATTATTTGGTCAACAGTAACTGTTGCCGTTTTCACATCTTTTCTCAATTTATCAAAACATTCTCCAAGAACATGTTAAAAGTATGTATTATTTTTATCAAGCTTAGAGTTCTTTATTTTGTCTCTTTTCCCGTATTTTGACTATCATCATCACTAACTACATTAATAATGTATCATCAGACATTACGTAATTTGCCATATTCAGTAAATTTAGTGCTATGGCTGTGCTGTAAGTCACTTGCACAACAGCCACATTTATAACTGTGACACTTCACTCACAGACCAAGGACTACACTCATGAGAATTTATACTCATACCTTCAAATGGCTACAACTGAAAGATAAGGGATCAAAAATGGCAAACATTTAAAAAGATTCACGAAATACCAGTCAAGATTTTTCTTATTTCTTGAATTTATTGTTTGAAGCTTATTTTTCTCTCAATTCTGGGATGCAGAGAAGGGCAAGAAAAAGTCACCTCTACTCCTCTGGAAAACTTCATGCACTAACCAAAACACCTTCAAGGGCTATGGCAGAGTTCAAAAGCCAGAAGCGTAGCTCAGAGAAATATCATCGGGTTTACAACTTCAGACTTCGTGACAAGAACATGTTAACCTGACATAGTAGATGATCTCACTGGTAAGAGACTGAACCCATTTATAAGCAAAATAACTGTCACGGGGAGGGTGGGGGGATAAGATATAAAGAGTCTTTATTTACCATACAACCAAAATGATTTATATTCACTGAATTGTGGGAATATAAGTATTTAAATAAAGTGGTGGAAAAAACAGACACCAGAATTTTGATTTTCCAAGACCCTGAAACTTCAGGCATCATTTATTTTTTTCAAGTTGTGCTTGAAACACCCATCAAGTATTATCACTGTATCACAGAAGATGGAGAAAGAACTAGGGTTTCCCATATAGTTACAACAGTTTAAATACCCAGGTATCAAGTCTGTTTATTAAAAAAGCACTTAAAGTAAAAAAAAAAAAAATACAGGAAAAGCAATGAGGTAGAAAGGAAGGAAACTTAAGAGAAACATTAAGTTCATTTTACAATATATCAAATCTTTACTTACTATAATGATTATCTGGATCTAACTCTAAGTCACTTTTTAATCCAGAATACCAGAACCATACAATTTAATATAATTTCTAATCATACAGTGACTTTGCATCATACATAGCAAGATATTTCATGCTCTGTAGAGTGAAAAATGTAGGTCAGGACCCACAGGCTATAGTCTAGCTATGCTGCTGTGAGTTTAACATATTACTCTTTGGGGAAAATAATAAAACAATTTAATTTCACAGACAAGCCAATGATCTTCAAACATTCCGATTTCTTAAGAGTAAAAGGAGACTGACACCTAATGCCTGATTGGTGTGAAAGTCACCCTACTAGATGCAAAAAGTTTTCAGTAGGAAAGCAAGTGGAAAATGTTGATGTTTTGCATTGCTTGTAAATGAAAGACATTACAATGATCAGGAGAACCGTAACTGATGCTGAAAACTGACAGTTCATCCATCTGTAAATTTTACATATACACACCTCCTTTCTGCTCTAACAGGTCTGCATCAACTGGTTTAACTGAATGGTTCCTAAAGCATAACAAGGCTTATCTCTTACTTACTCTAAATACTCTTTTCTTCCTTTAGGGATCTCTAACTCATTGTCTTTTGTATTCATTTACCAAATCAAATAAGTAAGGTCAAAAGAGGGATTGAACTAAAAAAGAGAAGGGGGAGCAGCAAAATTAAGAAGTCCTCATACAGTCCAATTTATTAGTTTAGGCTACATGTGAATGTTCCAGTTGTATCTTGGACAAACGACATTTTAAAAATGGACATCTTGTGAATATTGGTAACAAGTTCTGCCTACTTGTGGTCTTACCACAAGGGTCTGAGCTCCCCAACAAACCTCTCAAACAATAAGCACAGCAGAATTTGTACGTGGGTCAGAGTCTGTATTAACCTTACCATTTCAGGAAAAAACTCATTTCTTTAAATAACTTTCTCCCAGAAAATTGATGATGTGGTAGTCAAATCAGCAAGCCCTGTACTATATAACCAGCTGTGACAGAAAGGGTGCTGCTCTATCTTATAGCACACAGTGTTAGTCCGAGTTTTCCAGGGATGACAGCTTAAAGGAGAACAACATCAAGAACAGGAAGGTTTTCATGAGAATTAACATTGGGACCTGCCTCTGAAGTTCTGTTTAATGTTCCTCTTCCCCCACCACTTGTCCATGGATACACTGAATATTTGTACCTATGGACATCTCAGGGGGCAAAGGTGTATGCATTGCAGAGTTGCAGAACAAGTCATGTTATGTCAGGGAAAATATTTTAAAAGATTTATTTAACATTGTTTATGGCTGCAGTATTTTTACATACAATACCTAAAATAAACAATGTATCCATATTTAATCATCACTATCCCTCTACGCAGCAAGAACAGTATATATAGTATCTATTTCATTAGACCAGTACAGAAAAGTGGCACATAATATTTTGGGTGTTTATTAGTATGTAACATCCCCAGTGTCTTTTTACCAAAATTACTTTTGTCATGAGTCATGGTCATGTATTTAATTCACAGTTTTCTGCAACCCTTCTGGCCATTCCCTAAATTAAATCTGTAAGGGATCAAAGATCTCTATTTTCACTCGTGAACAACAGACATGATTCTTAAGCAACATTCCCAATAAATTCCCAAAAAACTGCCACATGAAGACCAGTAAATGGACCCATCATGGCAAAGCCAAGAACATGATCTAATACTTCACTGACGACAGCTAAATTCAGGATTAAGGTTCAATTCATTAAGAAGCTGAAACAGGGCCTATGAGAAGACAGCCTGCTGTGCCTAAACAAGGCAATTTGAGAGTGTTGCTAAGAAGTTCCAGGCACATGCTTTGCAGACAATTTTAGAGTACCTAAATCAGTAAAACCAACACAAAATACACTGCACGCAATCTTGCAGCCATGATATCTACTAGCTAATCTTCTTTCTGTCCTGAAAAAGGCTGTTTGTAAAGTTTTCCTTCTTCCTAACACCCAAAAATGCTTAACAACTAGTGATGGATTATGGCAGCACTGTGCCTGTCTTCATGTGGGTCACACAAGTAGAGTCATGCAACAACAATCAGCTCAAAGATGGGGCATTAAGAAAGTTTTCGTTATAGAAGACGCATTCAGATCCTGATTCACATTCCTCATCTGAATAGAGCAGTTGTACTGCAATCTAGATAACCCACCTCTTGGTGAACACTCAGTTTAATCATCAGGCTATGTATTGGTGAGAAAAACCTCTTCAAAATACCTTATGATAGCTTTAATTTCTAATGGGAAATTTAGCAAAGAAATTGAGAAATACATAGTGAACTTAACAAAAAAGTCAGCTTGAATATACAGGTTAAAATTAAGTAGTTCTGTGATTATAACTATTATAAAACTTAATAGAAAACAGAAATCTGTGTAAAAAATGGAAAACATTTTCGTTCAGCATTCTCCCATCAACAAGAAGAAATTAGCTGTTAGATTTTCTCAAGCAAGATGTGTATAAAAACACATGGCCACCAATGAACAACTCTGAACTTGATAAAACAGTTTTACAGGTAGAATAGGAGGTGGTTACTTTTTTTTTTTTAACATCTTCAATTATTTTACATATGCTTGCTTCACTTGTAAACTCTTGTGGTAGATTTCATTTAAACCTCAAAAGTTTAGGACTTATTTTGATCTTAAACCACAGCAGTGCAGATTACAATTGAAAAACATAAGTAAGAGCACAGTGCGTGCAAGTAAGAAAGGCACTGAACAAATCAACAGTAGCAAAAAATTTACCCTCTACTTGAGTTCACATTAGGGCTCATGATCCAACTAAATGCCAATGGTTCTCAGAGATCCCATGGGAAAGAGAGGGGAAGACAAAGGAAGAACATCTGAAAACCAGATGGTCCCATCTCCTCTTTTTCTTCAGTTAATGCTTAAATTCAAATATCTTGTCCGTGATTCAAAACTTTTGGGTACTTATATGTTACAAGTGCCAGACAGTATGGGCTGGCTACTTATGAGACCATGTCGCAGTAAATGTAAAAGGTTTTCCTTGGAGCCATTCAGTCAAATATTGCAGTAGATTGTGGAAATCAGATGAAATTAAGCATACTGCTATTTGGCCATTAAAATGAACAACCTTCCCAATCTACCCACTCAGTAATTTAAAGGCACTTCATTACAGCAGTGCCTTTTAAAAAGTAATAATATTATGAGTGCTTCTAGTTAAACTATTAGGTTTGTCTTTTCTTCCAATTAAATTTACTCACTTATAAAGAAGAGATGAGGATATCTGAAACTGAAATTGTCCCTGTCCTAAAAACATTTATGCAGTTTCTTTTCTGAGAATGTATTTTAACACTTCAACAAGAAAAATCTGCTCACGTGAAAATAAAATGCAACACGAGAGCAGCATGAACATGTGCAAGGTTCCTGTTTTTCTACTACTCAGGTAGAGCACTGCAAATTATTTGTCTAATGTGAAAATTGCTGAGTTGCTAATGGGGAGATTCTTAACACTTTTAAGCACTGCAGAAGTAGATCTCCAGCCTCCCTAGTCTAGGAACCACAAGTTGCAGTCACATCATTTTTAGGCATCACTCAAAATTTCACTTACATATACTTTAGTCCTCAAAACACACCAAATGTTTTGGCCATTTTCCAAGAGTACAGATTTTAAGAAATGTTAAAGCCATAATTCACAAAACAAAGACTATAAAAAGAAAAAAGAAGGAACTGCTTTCATTCTGAAAGACAAAGGAAGAATGAGGCTCTTACAATTACAGGCTAGGTGACTATGTTTTTACAAATAACAGGCTGTACAGATATCAATTCATTTTAAATCTCCAAGTCTTTTCCTGCTGTTTGTAGTAAGAGAACTACCTTAAAAATATATTAAATATATCTGAGAAAAAAACTTTACTTACCCTAGTTTTATTAGTCTTGACTTCAGTCTTACTAAATTACACAAAGCCTAATTTAAAACTTTTTTTACATTTATGGATGCTATTTAATCATATTTGTTTCCTAGTAGAGGTGCACTTTTCACCATATATATTGCACTCAACGCTTGGACATAAAGGCATTTGCTCAAAATAGCATCAATTATGTATATGTATTTATTTAATATGCCGAACACAGTTAAATTCACAGAATAATTTGCTAAAATGATAATCACACAAGAGCTCCAAAAATTAATGGTTACTATCTGAAGATCTGACAGCATAAATAGCAAGTACTGCTTTTAGGAATGTAAGTAGTTTTTTAATGATGACTTAGAATGCCAGCAGAACTCCATACATTCTGTAAAGGACAGAATTTTTCTTCCAGTATTTTTCAAAGCAAGATTAGCTTCATTGTAGAACAAAGGATACTGATGTGAAGGACATTATATGACCCAGAAAAATTTCACATCACTAGTCAGTAACAAAGACAGTAACAGAACCCAGTTCTTCTGAACTTTAAGCTCCTATTCAAAATAGCCTCATGAACATTAAGGGGAAGGAACAAAAAAAAAAAAAAAAATTTAAAAATTCAAGCATTAAAAATGTAGGTAGTAACAAATAAAAGAAATCAGTTTCTCTAAGAAGCAAAAAGCTTCTGTCTTAACTGAAGATAAGATTTCATTCAGTGTATTTGATTTATAACACAAGTTTGCCTACATCCATACATAACAAATACTATACATAACTAGAAAACGTTCAAGACACGGATTTGCATCAATATAAGGAATTGCAGATAGTCAAATGTACAAAAATCAAGTGTCCCTAGACTTCGGTCCTGAGGTTTGTACAACACAGAAACCTTGTATTTTAGGTGTCTACACAATGACGGTTAGTTAGATGTCAGTATTTCAAGCTTTAAGGCAGCACTAGCAAATGAACTGGTGCGGCCTGAAAGCCAAAGTAGCTGTTGATATAAACAGGAAAGATCTGCTGACTGCAGCACAGTTTTGTCTATATTCATTATATATCTATATAATTATTGTCTAATATTATACAAATACCTATTTTTATAAGCAGAAACAGGGATTCTTAGTGTCACAACTCCTTTACTCTCTTATTTATAGGATCTAGTTATTCTAGGTAGAAAAAAAAAAAAAACTGACAATCAGTTTATTCCAAGCTGTTCCAGTTATGTAGTCACTTGATTTCAAGCGTGAATAGTTTGAATATGATATAAGAAAAGTCCTGGAATGGAAATAGCTGTTGACAGGCTCCCACCTGTGGGAAACAGGAAACATATCTACTGTTTTAGGGTATTGTTATGAAACAGCCACTCAAGTCTCCAGAGCCTCTTTCAGGATTCCAGGGAAACATTAGAAGGCTCAAACTTTCTTTACTCCAGGGTTTTTATTAGAAGAAATTCATTCAAATGCAAACAGTCCAATAAACAAGCAGGCAAACAGAGTTAGTTACAAGTCCTCAAGGTACTACAAACCAGGCGAGTGTTCAGTGCATCTCCAAATTATTAAGATTAAACTCAGCATAGATACATTCTTTATCGTAACGTAATGCTTAATTACTTTTTCCTATACTATGAATACCTTTAAAGACTACGTGTCCTAGAAATTTCTTTTATACAATAATCACTATCAAGTATTGGTCATTAAAAACTTGTTGTGGCTATCTAACAATAGATGAACTTTAGCTGTATTATTTACACCATTTATTACTCCAGATGCTTATGACCAACATTAATTTAAGCAGCTATGTACTAAGCAAGAATGCTGAAACAGATTTCATCTAACAGAAACCTGGTAAATGTTAGGCATGTTTTAAGAACAAGGCACCCTTTTACTTTCTAGGCACATGTACTAAAAGAAGTCCACCAAACAAGTATCTACTTGTCGGAGGGTGTTTGTACTGAAATATGAATGTTGGTACCTCTGGCACTGCCATTAATTATGTTATTTCTAAGGGGAATTTTACTAAGTGGGAAATTTTAGTAAATTAATTCGTTGGATAGCACTTTAATTTTTGTTTACATATCTGAAGTATAAAACATTAAATTTAATATTTGTCTTTAATCTTCATATTAGAAGCAAAGAGAAAGATGATGTTTAAGTTTCCATAAAACTGAGACACATCTGAAACAGCAAAAAGCACTCAAAGCAATAGGTAAAGAAACTGTGCTGTAGAAATACCTTTTATGCACCTTCAGTGTTTTTCCATAATAGACTCCAGCTGTGGATTGCTCAAGAACTACACAACACTTTTTAACCTTGCAATGGAAATGTTTAAGGGTAATGATCGTCTCTGCCCATCAGATTACTGTACTTGTGCTGGAAGTAGACTGAAAGGCATTTATTGTGGCCTTTTTTACCTCTTTAATCCCAATAATGCCAGCAACCAAACAGACAAGAAAACCTGTGAACAAAGTATCTAAGAAAAATATCAAGGTGATTTTACTCATCACATGCTGTTCCTGAAAAAGAAGAGTCCTGGACAGCCAACTAGCGCACTGCCTCCTTGCTGGACTAGTGTTCTGTGGAACCCCTTGAAAGGAGGCAGGATTACATCTCCCCTCTCCAGAGTGCAAGTGGGGCAGACACAGCGAGGGAAAGCCAACAGCGTAAGGACAGATCTGCAACGCAGTAAAGAGACATTGTGGAAAGGAACCTGGAGCAGATGCACAGGAAGACCTCAAAAGCAATGGAAAGAAATTTCTTTAGGCCTAAAAGAGTATTTATGCAATCCACAAAGCCACTGAACATTGCAAGCCTGGAAAATCGGGAAGTAGGCAGATAATTTAAAAAAAAAAAAAATTTCTTAACCTTTTATTTCTGTTTTAACACTATAAAACTTGGGGTTCAAATTTGCATCTTAATAGAGCTCAGCACTTGAAAATCAAAACCTTTTGGTA
Source organism: Strix uralensis (assembly GCF_047716275.1). Lineage (NCBI taxonomy): Eukaryota > Metazoa > Chordata > Aves > Strigiformes > Strigidae > Strix > Strix uralensis. The sequence goes on from NC_133984.1 coordinate 5,171,407, forward strand.
TGTTTATGGAGCTGGAAACAAGGAAAGCCTTGATCTCAACACACTTAATTTCCAACTTCCTCACTCATAGTAGCTATGACACTGAATAATCAACTGCTACAGTTTAGGTACAAATATGCTTTTACCTTCTCATTTAAACTTGCTCACTCTAAAGGACAGAAGCTCAACTACAGCCATCACTTGTACTACCCTAACCAGAGTGAAACAAACCAAAAGAAAACCAAACCAAACCTGCAAAAAAATCCCCATAGCAACAGATCTCTCAAGATAACATCCACAGGTACTAAAAAGAAGAGCTATAAACCCTATGGCAAAAAAGTGACCATCAACACTGTAGTCCATTCTTTGTACAGTTTTGTTGCAGACACTGACATGTCTCAAACATCTAATTTCCAGTTTTGTTCCAACTCCTCCCAAGCGAAACGGCTCTGCAGAGCCATTGTTCACAGTATCAGTGTTCTCACACTGCCAGGTCAGCTGAAATGATCTGGAACGTTGCATTTGAAAGCTGCCAGACCCTCTCACCTTTGCAGCGCACCCTGAAAATGAACACACTAACCTGAACTGTGGCCATGTACTATATTCAGATCTCCAGAGCCCCTAGAGTAGCAACTTCTGTTTTTCTAAACCAGGAGTGGAATGCAAATACCACAATATGCCAACTCTGGAAATACACAGTTGTTTATTTAGTCATGCATAAATGGCGTAACTGGAAGCTGGTATGTAACAGGCTAAAGGAGCAACTAAATCACTTCTCAGAGTATAATATGATGGGGGCAGGAAGGGCAGAAACCAGACAGGAATCAAGAAGTAATTTGTCCACACAGAAATATCATTTAAGTACTATATTTTTAATTTCTGCTGACAGTTGTTGAAAGGGGCTTATTTTTCAACATGGGGAGGGTGGAGGGGTAAGGATCATCCTGCTCTTTGGTCCACCGGAGAGGCACAGTTCGCTATTTGAGTGACCTTAGTTCAAAGAGTACGAGTTCACCACGGTGGGGCCAGACAAGGCCATCACAACACTGACACACAGACTGGCAGGGCTGGCGGGTTGACTTTATTATATTCTGTTTTGTTTCTTTTGCAAGGACTTTGTAAGGAAGCTTTCATCTGCCCTGGGAGCCAGAGGCATGCATCAGAGCTAGAACCTCACCCAACTGCACTATGAACAAAGAAATACTTTATAGAAATGGAGATACAAATGAATAGACACAAAAATAAACCACTGAAATAGGCATTAAGTACATTATAACTAGTAAGATATTTTGATAATAAATATGTTTACTGTCCTACTGATTACAAAGCATCTCTGCTGATGTTTCTTCTCAGTGGCTTATTTTGTAGTCTAGTATTGTGCGTCTGGCACAACAGGGTTCTGGTCTCAGCTGGGGCCTCTCAGCACTATCATCATTGCAATCCAAAAAGTGGTGACAGAAATACTCTCAGTATCTGTAAAGAATATATATGTGTATATATATATTCCTTTTTTCTGAACCTTGGTAACCTCCTCACCTTGATTTCCTGAAAAGATAGTGTTTTAAACGCGCTTGTTTATGAACAGAAGTACGATTATTATTTACACTTAAAAGGCTTGTATCCAAGGTTCTCAAGGTATCAATAAAAATTACTCTTACAGTACGTTAATGAAGTGCACTAAAAACAACTAAGCTGTTTGGCAGGTGGATGAACTTAAACAGAATGCTTTTCCAAATATTATCAGTAGGACAGATGGAATCAAGAAACTGTTTCTATTTCAAAAACAAAACATGTGGAAGTTCTGCTTTTAACTGTCTCATATCTTATTCCTTATTAAAAAACTATAAGTATGCAATAAATGAAAATTAATTATATAAATCATATAAAATATGACAAATTCTGTGAATTAACGAGCTATAAATATTATACTTAAGATCTTTGATCTAATATTTTTTATTCAGAGTTTTCATAAAAGATTGCTTAAAAACTTCCAGCTGATATACACTATTCTATTATTTCAATGAGTTTGTCACTAAAAAATTGCACTGACATAATGAATGGTAAAGGTGAATTAAACTTCTTTTGGTTTTGGCCTGCTGAAATCATAAAACCAAGCAACATACAGCCAGAGAAAGTGTTTTCAAAAAATATAAAAAGGTAAAAACTTTCCTTACATCAAACCTCTTTATCTTAATTAAATGAATGTTTATACATTAGCATAATTAAGTAAATCTACGTGTAAATAAAATTTTTTTTACAAAGTATTGTGTGGTATCATATTCAGTGATGACTGCCCTGTTGACTGCAAGTTAAATAAATATTAAGGAAAAATTGGAGCTAATTCAGTATAAATCTGTGCTGTGGTGTCACATGTCCATGTCAGTTGAAGTATCTCCACAGTCCATCTGTTTAGATGACAAATAGTCAGAATACAAAAGTGCTGCGCAATGAGGAAATCATTGACACCAGCTGGGAACCACATCTGTGCTCAGAAGAGAAAACTAGAAATTAAAGAGGTAAACACTGATCAAATATATTCAAAATCTAAATAGTAGGGGTTTGCCACAGTTGTGCCTAAACAGTTATTACCTCTCACCAAATGAAGCACTAAATGAGCTTAAAGACCAGCAAGGCTACACACATGACAGACCATATCAGACCAGGATTTTTCACATAGCTTCACATCTACTTGAGCACCCAGTGTCTAGTCCAGGTTCTCAGAGATTACCATGTCCTATGCAATTACTACAATCAGCCCCAAATAAACTAAACTTCTTAGAGGCAGTGATCTGACAGTGCAGATTAGCTGATGGTGCTGGCTTTTAAACTACATCAGCTAAAACTAGCAGTGGATTAGAGAGGCAAAATGGTGGGATGAGAAAGCCTCAAAAACAATATGCTTACATACAACACTAACAAAAGAAGTAACATGCACTGACTCATTGGTCACAGCTGAACAAAACACAAAGTACCCAATTTCTCTTTCCTCAAATGATTCTTTCACTTGCTGCTTTGCGAAACCTTAATTCTATGATTTGGCTGGTCATCAAAGTTTTTATCTTTTTAAAATTTCAAGCAGAGCCCAAAGCCAACTGAAGTCATTTGTTATCCACAAAGACTTTCTCAAGTCTTGAATAATCCCCTTTGTGGACATTTATTCATTTTACATGATACTGTTCTGAAGCAACACCAAATGAATGATATTACATCCTAATATATGCTGGAATGAAGAAAGCTGGCTGTTTGAGTCAAAGAGGAGATAATGACATAAAAGAGAAACCTGTGTTGCAGGAATAAAAGTCAGAAACTCAGGAACTAACACTGTCTGAATTCCAACACCAGAGTTAAGAAAGTAAAGTATGAAATATCCTATATGTGAGTTCTCTTCCACCATTCCACAGATGTGTTTATTTTCCATAGATTCATACTTCTCTTGTTCTGTCTAAAGTAAAGGATGAACAGTTTAGCAAAGTCTGTCTCTTTATGGATTTAGCTGTCATATAGACCTGGAAGAGACAGACTCTAAAGGAGAATATCTTTTTCAACGTGTTTCAGCAAGTGGAAATCTTGAGAATCATAATCTTGTGCAGTAGTCCTTTGATCATAAACTCTATGTCAATACTCAGGAAGTGAGCTGAGATGGGGTAAATGTAGCACTTGTAATCTGGTCACAACCTGGGGACCCAAAGCAGATCCCATTTTTGGATTATGGTACAGCAACCTGGTGATAAATTCAGATGAGGAATCTTTCTTATATTAATATGGTACTTGAAATATCTGCATTTAATGTATTAAGACAATAGCCACACATAAATCACTGCTTCCTAATGTGGTAAGAATAATGCTGGTTGGTTGAACACTTTGCAAAAATAAAGGCAAAATTATCACCAACAGAACTCTGAAAATATATTCCAAATACAAGTATTCAGGTACTGATCTTCTCCCACTACAAATGTGTAGATAAAAATTCAATAGTCCATAATGACATACTCCAAAATATTTGTAAAGTACTTTTCTAATAAATGTATGATGGATCAGAACATATAGAAGCCTCACTTTCCTGTTTTTGTACTGGTAAGATATGAAGATCAATTTCGCAGGATGCACAACACTGACTGTTGAGTACACTTGAATGTCCTCATAATAGTCTGGTCCTTTCATATTACACTACCAACTCCATGACAATTTTGCATCTAAAAAAAGACATATATCATTTGATAACCTAATATAAATCTGCCCTCTTTCAGTTTAAAACCTTTTCCCCTTGTCCTACCCCTGCAACTCCTTGATGAAGTCCCTCCCCACCTTCCATGTAGCCCCCTTGAAGTACTGGCAGGCCACTCTAAGCTCTCCCCGGACCGTTCTCTTCTCCAGCTGAACACCCCCAACTCTCTCAGCCTGTCCTCACAGGGGAGGTGCTCCAGACCCTGATCATGTTCGTGGCCTCCTCTGGACCCACTCGAGCAGGTCCATGTCCTTCTTATACTGAGGGCTCCAGAGGTGGACACAGGACGGGGCGGGGGGGGGTGTGGGGGGGGTGTGAGGGAGGTCGGTCTCACAAGAGTGGAGTAGAAGGGAAGAACCCCCTCTCTCGACCTGCTGGCCACACTGCTCTTGATTCAGCCCAGAACACAGTTGGCTTTCTGGGCTGTGAGCACACATTGCTGGTTCATATCCAGGTTTTCATCCACCAATACCCCCAAGTCCTCCTCTGCAGGGCTGCTCTCAATCCACTCCTTGCTCAGCTTGTATTTGTGCTTGGAATTTCCTCCACCCATATGCAGGACCTTGCCCTTGACCTTCATGAGGTTCAGACAGGCCCACCTCTCCAGCCTGTCCAGGTCCCTCTGGATGGCACATCCCTTCCCTCCAGTGTGTCGACCGCACCACACAGCTTGGTGTCATCAGGGAACTTGCTGAGGGTGCGCCCGATCCCACTGTCTGTGTCACCAACAAAGATGTTAAACAGCAGCAGTCCAAGCACGGACCCCTGAGGAACAGCCCTTGTCACCGCTCTCCACTTGGGACACTGAGCCCTTGACCACGACTCTGAGTGTGACCATCCAGCCAGTTCCTTGTCCACCGAGTGCTCCATCTCTCAAATCCATGTCTCTCCAATTTAGAGACAAGGTTGTCGTGTAGGACAGTGTCAAATGCTTTGCACAAATCCAGGTAGATGCTCTTCCCTTACCCACTAGCACTGTAACCCCACCACAGAACGTTACCAATTATTTCAGGCACTATTTCCCCTCAGTGAAGCCATGCTGGCTGTCACAAATCACCCCCTTGTGCCCTAGTCTCCAGAAGAATCCACTCCATGACCTTGCTCGGCACAGAGAGGAGACTAGGTCTCCAGGTCTTCCTTTTTCCCTTTTTAAAACTTGGGGTTATATTTCCCCATTTCCAGTCAGCGGGAACTTCACTGGACTGCCACAGCTTCTCAGATATGATGGGTAGTGACTCAGCCACTTCATCCACCAGTTCCCTCAGGACCTGTGAATGCATGTCATCAGGTTCCATGGACTTGTGCACCTTCAGGTTCCTTAGATGGTCTCAGAGCTGATATTCTCCCACAGTGGACAGTTCTTTATTCTCCCAGTCCCTACCTTGGCCTCTGTGACTTGGGTGGTGTGGCTAGAGCACTTGCTGGTGAAGACTGAGGCAGAACAAGTTGTTGAGTACCTCAGTTTTCTCCATAGCTCGGGGAACCAGGTCTCCCATTTCCTTCCAAAAAGGACTCACATTTTCCTTAGTCTTCCTTTTATCACAAACATACCTGTAGAAGCTTTTCTTGTTGCCCTTGATGTCCCTGATCAGATTTAATTCTATCAAGGCTTTGGCCTTCCTAACCTGATCTCTAGCTGCTCAGGCAGTTTCTCTGTATTCCTCACAGGCTACCTGTCCTTGCTTCCACCCTCTGTAGTCTTGCTTTCTTTTGTTTTGAAAGAGAAAATGCATTCTATTCTGTCATCCATAAGTTTCCTTTGACTACCAATTTTAAGCATATGTTAAAATAATTTTTTGTCACATTTGAAGCTTCTGTGTTGATAATGTTCATGACAGTTTCTCCACTTCTTTCACACTCTTTAATTTTGGGTCCATTTTCCAATGACTTCACAGCAAATGTTTATTTTGATATGTTATTTAAGTGTATCAAAGACAAAAATCCATAAATCAACAGGTAGACCATTTAGTAATACATTTGTCACTTTCTCTTTTCTGTATTAATTTATGTATTTACAGTGATTTATTTTTTCAACAAAGGACTTATTGATAAATTGGCTATGTACATTTGAACATCAAGTCAAGAACTTCATTTCTATTGTATTAGCTTAGAGCTTAAGATCCTTTTTTCCTTGATATGAACTCCTGTAAATCATCATTAGATAGTAAGATAAAAATATAAATTTAGAAAACAAAAGTCTAATAAGCACCTAGATCTCATTAGTAATAATTATTAGAATTTTTCTGATTTGTTCGGGCTCAATAAACATCTTGGTTCTTTTCACAATGGAAAGCAACTTTGTTTTACACTTCTGTCTAGATATGCTGCTGAGTCAGTCTTGACTGCCACGTGCTTTCCTATAGTGTGTTAGCAAAAGATCTGCCAAGAAATTTGTTAAAAATCTTACTGAAAGACTAATGTGCATAAACATTAGTAGACAATATAGGCATATGGTAGTAACAGCTAAGAGTGGAAGGATGAGGAAAACATGTAAATAATATATAACAAGATTAGGAAAGAATAGTTTGGGTATGTATCTTGAATAACTTGTATGTACTTAGAAATGCTAAGAGCGGTATAAAAAACCACAATAGTTCTTCTCCCCTCCTCCCCTAAAGTGATAGTTCATTTTATTTCGTCACAGATGAAATATATAATAATTCTTTTTCGTATCATTAGCAAAATATTTTTAATCTAAAATAGCTTTCTGGTCATCAATAAATAATGTCACAAAATATAATGAAACTTTCATTATTGTTAGAGGTGGATAACAGAAAAAAGAAGAGGGAATTAATAATAAAGCTGTATTTACTATTATTTTTTCAGGTTTATGTGAACAAGCCTATCAGTCTTAGATATTTATTTAACAGGCTATATATGGGAAAAGTCAATTTTTAACCATTTTCAAATCCCTACATTACTCCCCAAGTGTGAAATTAATTAAGAGAGGCAGTGTCAAACAGAGTGAAAAATACAAGGGAATACTGAGATTTCAGCATAACATTTCACTTACTTGACTATTGTTTTTAGCACTTGTTTTCACAGGCCTGTAAATAAATACTCATAAATCCTAATTTTACGAAATAATACCATTTAACATTGATGAATTTTAATACTGCGTAATCAATAGTTACTGCACTGCAATTGAAAACTAAGACAGAAATGTAGTTTCAAAGACTTTAGCCAAAACTTATTTTTCCTGATCAGTAACTCACACTAATAAAAGGATTTAAGGGGAAGTTTACAAAACAACTTGATTCAGTCCCTTGTTTCACTTTGCGCTTCTGCATTTAGTTAATTGAAGTCAATACGGACACATCCTCTACCCAAAGGAAAAGAAAATCTGAGAAAGCCACTATCAAAAACTTACTTCTGAGAAACAGCTGACTTACACAATACTGTATTTAGCAAGAAAATAAAAGCCTTCTCAACTTATACTTTAAAAACAAATACTCATTAACACCAGCAACTAAAACTTATTATTAGATCCAGCTAGGTTCTTATACCATACCCCTTTTGCTCAAACATCTGATTTCAAATGATCCCACCCAGTTCTGATTTGCCTTGTCGTGGATGAGCCATGAAACAAACATCATCTATGCCTGACAGGGCAGGCTGGTACCACTAAATATGATATGCAGAACAAAGTTTGAAAACGCTGTAACCTTCATAGATGTTAGTGTCCTCTCCTACTGGAAACTGGAAACCAGAGAAATTATCTTCTAGGAATGTTATGTAAATGATTAACATTTTTGGGTGAAATTATATACACTGCTTTGGCTGAAATGACATACACTGCTTTGATATTTATATTGATATTTTATTTATATTTATTGAGAGATACACTAAGCTTTGCACTTTAACTGTACAAATATGTGACCTTAATTGTGTTGGCATCAGTGTCCATTAGTTTATAGTGAACTGCATTGTAAGAAATGGCATTATCCTTAGAATTTGAGAGGAACTTGAAAAAGACATACTAGCCTTTCAAAAAGTCCTTCCAGTCACTGTGTAAGGCAGTGAGGCAAACCCATTTTTCTGCTTAACGTAGAAATAAAAACTGTAAGACTTTTTCTAAAAGTCACTTGTATCGAACTCCTGCACAGAGACATTTTTCCTTCAAATTTCTTCCCCTATGGCCACATACATGTTCAGTTTGCAACCAGCTGTCTGACATCCTTCTTTCTGATAGCTCCTTGTTAGGCATCCCTGTAAGTCCAACTCTCCCACTGTTACAAGTAATCTTTATACTCCTCTCTTTGGTTATATGGCATTTGAGTATTACAGAAGTTAGCCAAGGTCCAATAGGAGCCTCCTGGAATGAAACAGAATTCCCTAGGGCTTGTTCATATAAGAATATTGAATTGGAATAACTCAAGACTTGAATCCAAGCCATTACAGCAAAACTAGCAAAAAAGATCAAGATATTTTCTTAGTTCATTAGGAGCAACGTACAAAAAAGATTTACCTACACAAAAATTACTAAGTCTGATACAAAAATCGGTGTGCCCACCTATATGTGCTCATTCAAATCACTCACTGTAATACATCAGTCCACAGGTAGTACCTAGTTGGGGAAAGGGGCAAATGGAGCTTATTGAGGTTGATTTGAACAGGTTGGAGGAACAGGCTACTGGGAAGATCATGAACTTCAGCACAGTTGAGTGGAAAGCCTTGCATCTAGGATGGAGCAGCCCAGTGCAGCAGTATGGGCTGGTCAGTGACGGGAAACCTGGTGAACAGTGAGTTGTTCATTCTCTCTCCATTGGTTTGCAGTTCTATGTACCGTCTGATTTTTCTCTGCTGGATACTTTTTCTGTTCACTTTGTTACCTCTAAACCTGGTTATACCCTGCACTCCAGGTTGCTTTGATTTAACAACCAGTCATTGACTATAAATGTGAGTCGTTTATAGCCCTGGGGCCTCTGGTATCATCCTGTGCTTGATAATGGTCAGCCCAGAGTGTACCATATTAAATGTCGAGGTACACACGGCACTCATGCCCTCAGATAACCATACAGCAGAAATAAATCTACCAACCTACAATTTCAGGTAATTTCACCAACTTGCAATGAAGTTTTTTTTGTAGCATCTCTGATTTCAGCCTCAAGCTACAAAGGTACATTCAGCCACTAAAGAAAGCTTCCCAGCCCAGGAAATTAACTTTGGCATCATATTTGAGGTGATGTTATAATCATTCTTGTTCTTGAATAATGTGTGCCTGATTACAAAGTCCTGATTACAAGGTTAAGGTAGAACTGAGGGCACTGCCTATCCTCATGTGCTACAGACAAAAAAGATCTCTTCTACATGTGAGAATCTGTCAAGACTGATGATGTAGAAAGAATGAAGGAGTCTGACTAAATTAGATTGTGAGAAGGACAAAATTTACCAACATCTATTACTGAAGGGAATGTAGGTATGTTGTAGAGCCAGAATTTCAAAACCTACTTACTAGTGTGAAAAAAGGTGAGGGCTTTTTTGTTTGTTTTCTCCAGTTTTACCCAGAACTGAGGATCCAATAGGTATCAACTACTCCTATAGCAAACTTGAATCATAAACACAGTATTTCATTCAGGTAATGCTATCTGTAAGACTTTCTCTCATCTAGCTTGGAACTGAAATTTCTGTCAAGAAGAGATTTGTGTAGTCACCTGGGATCTTAATTTGATACAGTGTATTCTAGAGCTATTAAAGATTGGCCTGCATTCTCCATATACTAGAATTTCATACCGGCTTTAAAAATGGTAAAGTATAAGCTCTTCTTGAAGTATCATTAAAGTCTTTCTAGTCCTCCTCTGACATAATACAGCTGACACGATCAATGTTATGACTACAAAAACGCATACATGGCCATATGTGTACACTTGTATATGTGAAGTACATGTAAAACTCAGATTGTCACAAGTTCAGAATCATCAAAATTTCATAACAACAGTTTTAAGTGATGGTTTTCTTGCATGTGAGGGAGAACCAGCTAGCTCTGATGTGGTGCTTCCTATGCAAGAGCTGTTTATCATGACAAAAAAATAATAATATTTAAAACAATAAATACTTCACCTTCTAAGGCTTAAAACTACTATAAACAAGAACTTTATTTTAACAAGAAATAAAATCCCACTTCTCATATCTGAAACTGTAGAACAGAATATTATGATAAAGAATCTGTTTTTCAGAAAGTTTTTAAAAACACATAAAATCATTGGGTTTTTCTCTGTCTCACATGGCAACAGACCAGTGGGCCCTGCTGCATACTTAGCAAAGCGATAGGTAGAAAAAACACTCCCATTGAAACAGTTACTGTTTCTTTTTAAAATAGGGGAGTTTCTTTTTAAATAGACAGAATCCAGAGTGAAGTATACTGTAAAGGCTTTTGTCAGGGCTTATTTCAAATGACCTGAATAGCTTTGTCAGTACTGAGCAGCATACCTGTTCCAACAGTTTGTTAAAACCCTTTATATCGTACAGCACTATCATGCATTTTGTATAGACCACCTCTTTTATAACTCCAGTTAGTAGATAATAACTACAGCTTGGTGAAGGTAACAATGCCTTCTTTCCCATTACATGTCTATGAAGATAACAATCACACTGGGCCAAATTCCACAGGAACTATGCCATAAATAGCCTACAAATCTCACTATTTCAGCTCTCTCTAATAAATTCAGAGGTTTCCCATCATTTGTGTCAAACATTATTTCAAAGAAGTCCTGCATTAAAGAGCAAAGCTCCACAAGGAAAGTATACTTCCCTGTGCAGAGAGAAACCCAAGACTGCCTAGTACAGACTGAGCTGTACTTTGATGTAGTTTTATGCACTCCTCTCTTTCATTTACCCGAAATTAACCAACTGATAAACAGAAAAAATGTATCCAGGAAACCAAAGATTATTCACTGGGGAGAGCAAATTACAAAACTGTTCTTCATGCCCAGTAATCACTTAAATCACAAACCATTAGCAGCAATCACATTGATCATATAAAACAACTTGCAGCCCCAAGAAGCAGCTAACCGTAATCCTTCAGAATATAGACTATTAGCAACTTCATGATTTAGTATTGTTAATAGATAATGATTTAAAATGGCTATTAAAAGATAATATCAATAGCCACTTTACTATGAAAGTTTGACCTTTGGCTACTGAACAAGGTAGTATTTTAACTAAACCATTTCAGTTAAGCTTTTTTCTTAGATAATGATGGTTTGTTAAGAATTTAGTGTATACATACTGCAAGGACTTTAAAGAAAAAATATCAAGTGATGAAAACATTCAACTACAATCTGTAAATGAAATGTTACACCTGAGCATCACAAAAAACTGGTGATCAAATCACTAATTAACTGTCAAAATGCATACATGTATACGCATGAAATTGCGTATTACTTTCAGAATCTTAGGAAGCCAGAGAATAAATGCATCCATTGCCATTCATTTCAGTGTTATAAAGAAGTTTCTTAGGATTTTGGTAAGTATGCAATGAGATCCTCCCCAGACATCCTTGAGAAATTCAGAGTTTCATTGCACTGACTTGCCTTTTTTATGTTCTTTTAATTGCTGGAATAAGGAAAATATTAAGTCTCCAAGAAGATTACTAGAATTTTTAACATAACAGGTATGACTATCTGTCTATTCTCTACCTTATTCCTCTGTTCTGGATGTCGATAGCATCCTTCTCTGCAGCAGATTCTCGGTGCAAATACTCTAACTTAACAGCAGCACACTTGATCAAAAAGGAAAGCAAGAAAATGGACCTCAGGATAAGTCAACTTGAACAAATGTGACTAGAAGTGAAAAATAGGGAAGAGAGGAAAGGTCCAGAAGAGAAAAATAGCAATGACTGGTAAGCAACACAGTATCTGGAATCAGGTGATATAACTACACAAAACATAGTAACTTCTTTTATATTTCTTTGAATACTTTGAAGTACTTTAAATTAAGGTCTGGCTTTCCTGCAACCCACCAGATAAAACCAATATAGATGATCTGACATTGTTTATTAATATGGTATTTCAATGCTACATTCAGACATACATGGATATGAAAAAAGATAAAGATATAACACATGAAGCTAGAAAATCATGAAATAGTCTTTGATAATATAAAAGGTGGAAACAAGAAGTTAGATGTAGGAAATCCTACGACTCCACAAATAATCATCATAAGAATCAAAGTTTAATTTAGTACTTTTGACATTTCTGTTAGCTGATCCTTGTCCTAGACTGCACTACACAAAAATAGAATTTAATATTAAAGATGAAACTAATAGCCTCCCATAACTACATTAAGTCAAATTAAATTGATATTTCTGTACTTCCTGGTATATAGCCATTCGGTACAGTAAGCAATTATAAATACACATGGCTGAACACAATGCATTTACTGGCCTTTGTAATGCCAGGAGAACAAGTTGATGACAGAAACAGACACCCCGTTGCTTCATCTGAAATCCCCCCAGGGTGTACGGCCTGGCCTGCAGGAAGGGGAGAGAACCCTGCCACATGAATAGTCTACAGAGAAACACCTGTCCATCACCCAGCCCCAATGAGAGCAACACAAGCAGAAGGAGAAGCCATTCTGGGCAGCAGGGCAAGCCTAGCTACCTGCAGTTCCTTCCCCTCACACCTCCCCAAGGATCTGTAATCCCTGGATTACTGCTCATTACCCGTACTCATTCCTTCCCTTCAGGATGTGTTTATGGGTAGTTGTCCAGGAATTTCTCCAATCCTTTTGTGAACCAGCTGCAACTATCTGTCTCCAAAACATCCTATGCCAACACATTTCCAAAGTTTTCTCTGTAAAACTGCTTTATAGCATGTATTTTTATTTGATCTCTTAGAAGTTTTAATTAGTGCCTCCTAGTTCTACTACCAAGATTTGGTGAGTAACAATTCTGTATTTACTTTACTCACTGCCTTTATGATTCCATAAGCCTCAAATTTCCCCCATTTCAGCTTTCTACCCTACAAAATGAACAATTTCAGACTTTTTAGCCTCTACTTACAAGGTAGCTTTCTCCATCCTTTTGATTATTTTATCTGTGATCCTCTATACCCTAACTCCACTGTGTCCTTCTCAGAGTACTCAAGATACAGGCATAAGATTTTAAATAGCATTTATCTCCTTCTCAATACTTTTCCTGATAATGCCAAAGACATTGAGGGCTTTTTTGAGAACAGGTATTCACTGAGCCAGCAATTTCACAAAATGTTAGCAATGACTCCAAGTTCTGCTTTCTGAAATCTGTCAGCATCTTATCAGGTTCAGATAAGATTTTTTTCCAGATTTGTTATATTAAATTTATCTACACTGAAACTCATATGTCATTTTTTTTTTTTGCTCATTCGTTACATTTTGTAACAAATTTTGTAGTCTGCCTGGCACAGCATTAGACTACCCAAAAGAGCTTGTTCATCTGCAGCCTGGAGACTTCCCTGCCTACAAAATCACTACAATTTGATTTTCATCTTTGCAACTCAGTCTATTTTCCTGCTAATTTTTATGAAAGGTGCCCACAATTATGCCTATGGATTAGAATATAGCTGGATAAGAAATAACATTTGAGCTGTTGACTTGTTGCTTAGGCTACTGAAACTAGCTATAACGTGCTATTAGCTAACAGTAAGTACTACAGAAAACCAGAATATTTTATAAAACATCTTCCGGTTCTTAGTTTAAACCTCAGATTATGAAAAGTAATGAAGCGATCATGAAACTGTTTTGCCATATGTATTTTGTAGCTAAGTTCTTGTGATAGCAAGGCCTCAAAAATATCTGAAGTTGGGTCAAGGCAGAACCTAATTATTTTGCTGAGTATCTAAATCACACTACAGCTATCTAAACATCTTCAATGAGGAAATCAGTCCAGGTATGTCAGCAGATTATTTTTAAAGGTACAATTTTTGTTGCTGTTTCCTGGACATTTAAAAACCTTTATAATGGCTACATTTAAGGTTGGAGAATGTAAAAAGATACATACATATATATTTGTTGAGAGAAACTTCAGGTTTTTGAACTGGGTAAGTAAATCCTAACTATTTCACTTATGTTTTTCTCCTCTCCATGCTTTGACTGTGGAAGAGCTTCTGATTTTGTTTATTGGGAGTTTTTTGAGGAGGAGGAAAGTTTATTAATTACATCTGAGTCATTCCAATACTTAATACTGCAAAATTTTCCACTGTCTTCATTCAGTGAAGGAAGAGAAGCATTATAGTGAAGATTTTTGCTCCAGAGACATGCTCAATTGTCATCAGCAGTTGATGTTGCACCCCAGCCCAAAAACAACACCTCAAAACCTAATCCAGTCCCCTTCAGAGAAGGAACTCAGTCCCTGGATATGTAAGTGCCTTTACTCTTATGATTGCTGCAGATTTGGGAATACAGTCATGTTGTTTCTCTTGGAGTACATGTACACAAGCTGAAGTGAATGACACAGACACCCAGATAACAATAACTAGATGCTCTGCCAAGAGCAGCAACAAATAATTAAAGTTCCTGGTGATCAAATTTCAGTAATAATGCTAGGTGACTTTTAACTAATTTATACTAAATCTTAGTGAATAAATGTAATATCATCCCTTCCAAGAACACATGCCTATCTGTTATCTTCATTCTCAAATTGACAACAAGGCTTTACCTAATCACAGGAAGGTAGCAAGAATATTTGTGCACTTGGAACAACTCTTCATGAGATACAAAGCAGCAAACCTCTTTACCATTACAGCATATCACATCTTCTCAGAAGGTTATTTTTCATCTTTTGTATGCTGTAAAACTCTCCTGTGTCGAGCAAAATGCCCTAAAGCCCTCAGACTTCAGCAGTGATTCATTCATGTGGTACAGCTTTGTTGTCTGAGACTGCAGAATCAACCAGTGATCATTACTGTAGACAGGATCTCTTATTGTTATTATTTTTTACAAAGAATAAGGCTTATCTGCTGCTAGAAAAGGTGCATCTCTCCAGCTACCTGTATGAGAGATTATTCTGTTTGATGTTAGCACTTTAAGTTTTTTAATAGAAGGTAATCATCCTTCAATTCAATAATCCAGCCGAGTTACTACTAATGAAGAAAAATAAATACAAGCATGCACACATACATTAAAACTAAGGTAACAGCTTTATACCAACACAATGCAGTCGCAATGCTGTATACACTTCTGTGGTTTACAACCGTTTTTTTTTACAATTGATAATGGATAGCTTCTTCTAAAAAGTAAGTAGCAAGCAGTATAACTCACTCTTCTTCACAGGTGATTAGTTTTATATAATTTTATATTTTTACTCTAGACTAGAAACACTGCTTTATGCCATGAGGCAGCACTCCTTCGGCAAAAAACCACCACTGGCAGAATGGCACTCAGCAGCGAGCACAAGAGCAGGAGACAGTCCCTCCCAACTCCCACTACAGAATGATGCAGCGAACCATAAGAAGTCTTACCAAAGTCATTAGGATCACCTGTGTACCCAGGTATTGGGCTGAAATGCTGTCTACATCATGGAAATCAGTATAAATTTGAAGTTGTTACAGTAAACTACCATGGATCTTACTAGGCCTGCTCACTGTGGAATTAGCAGTGCATTTAATGTAAACTTCAATAATGAAATAAAGGTGACTACAAAACCCTTCCCTCTGTGACCGATATATTCTGGAATGACTACAAAGCACCACTAAGTACAAATAGCTGAATTAATCATTGCTCAAATCATGCAAAAAACTGAAAAATGCAAAACCTGAATCAATAGTTTAAAAAAATAGTAAAAAGATAATGTATATTTATCATCATCTATTCTTCTCTGCAAACGATACCAAAATCATAAGGGGAGACACTAATGCTGGGCAAAAGTACCCCACCAAAATTCAGAATCAAGATGATTCTAAGATTTAAAAACTGGTCTTTACACTGAATGTTGGTGGGCAGAGGGGGGGAAGTAAGGGAAAAAAAAAGTAAAGAAATAACACCCCACTTCACAGAAATATTTAAAATATTAAAATATTTTTCTTTTAGAATTCCATGTACTTTCTTAAAAGCTATACAGAGAAGGTTGTTTCCGAAGTTAAATTGTGAAAAAAGCAATATATTGTGTGTCCTGTCCTATGTCATCCCCTCTCTCCCCCACCCCCCTCCATCTCCCCCCAACAGATTTCCAGTAAAATACAGTTTTTCACAGAAATGTATGTTCTGGTAAAGTGGTTTTATTCAAGTCCCCCAGACTCACAAACAGTCAAATATTAGACTAGTCAATAGATTAAAAACTATAGAATCAACAAGAGAAAGCGAACACTTTCAGAAAATATTTATTAACCACATAAGGTGGGCAAGAATAATTATTCTCCCGAGAAAAATTAATTTTAGAAGGCTGAAATCAAATTTCTTTCCCTAGAATCTCATGCACTAAATCACTGAATTACATTTTGGCTCAGGGCTAAATTGCAGTGTAGGTGGACACTGCAATACTAATTCTACCTTGAAGTACTTTTTTGGAAATTCTACATAAAGACACTTAATTTTTAAGCAGAAGTTCTAGAAATGGAGAGGAGAATTTATTTAAATCTCACCTTACTGCAAAGTAAGCTGTAATACTCTCTACTACTGGGGAAAAAACATGGTCTGTTGCAAAGTCTTCAGTGTATGTTCACCAGAACGTTTCTAACTATAGTTGAGACAACTGGTAGAGAATTATAGTCAAGATAACTGCAGACAACTCAGAAGTTGGCCGTGTATTTATAGCCATCCCTCAACTATTGCTCATGGCATGACACCTTAACCACCTATATAAAGGTGTCATTGCTAGAAACGATCCCTTGAAGCTATGTAACCAGGCAGCTCTACTGATACACTGCTGGGAAGAAAGAAGGGAGGAACCCACCTTTGCCACAGCCAATTCAAATTATTAATACTGACTTAACTGCAAGGCTTAGATATTTCCTACATCAGATCTTTTAATAACTTCTGCTTCCAATTTTATGTTCTATTTAATGGTGAAGCCCTTTCTTACATCTAGATCATAAGCGCTCTGTGGAAGGGAGCACTGCCCTTGGAGCCTCGTGTAAAGGACACAGCACAATGATGCCTGTGGTCCTGCACACTATTACAAGCACAACTTCAAATCAGAAGTCGGAGGAAAAAATAGTTATCAGTCATTGTCTAATTTTGTTCCACTGTTTGTATTAGAAAAGTAATTTCTTAAACTCTATTTGGCCACCACTGCAAACTGGTAGTTACAGAATCATAGAATCATTTAGGTTGGAAAGGATCTTTAAGATTGAGTCCAACCATAAATCTAACATTGCCAAGTCCACCACTAAACCAGGTCCATAAGTACCACATCCCCATGTCTTAAATACTTCCAGGGATCATGAACTCTGCCAGTTCCCCAGGCAGCCTGTTCTAATGCTTGGCAACAATTTCGGTGAAGAAATTTTTACTAATACCCAATCTAAACCTCCCCAGCACAACTGGAGGCCGTTTCCTCTCATCCCATAAGTTGTTACTCGTCAGGAGACACTGACCCCCACCTCACTACACCCTCCTGTCAGGTAGTTGTAGAGAGCAATGAGGTCTCCCCTCAGCCTCCTTTGCTCCAGGCTCAACACCCCCAGTTCCTTCAACTGCTCCTCACAGGATTTGTGCTCCAGACCTTTCACCAGCTTCATACCCTTCTCTGGACATGCTCCAGCCCCTCAATGTCTGTCTTCCAGTGCCCAAAACTGAACCCAGTGTTTGAGGTGTGGCCTCACAAGTGCTGAGTACAGGGGGACGATCCCTTCCCTAGTCTTGTTGGCCACCATATTTCTGATACAAACTAGGATACCATTGGCCTTCTTGGCCACCTGAGCACACTGCTGGCTCATACTCAGCTGGCCGACAACCAACACCCCCAAGTCGTTTTCCTATAAACAGCTTTCCAGCCACTCTGCCTCAAGTCTGTAGAGTTGCAGAGGGTTGTTGTGACCCAGGTGTAGGACCCAGTCCTGACCCTTGTTGAACCTCATACAGTTGGCCTCAGCCCATCACTCCAGCCTGTCCAGACCCCTCTGTAGAGCCTGCCCACCCTCAAGGACATCAACATTCCCTCCCAACTGGGTGTAATCTGTAAACTTACTAAGGCTGCACTCAATGCACCTGTCCAAATCATTGATAAAGATACTAAGCAGAACTGACCCCAGTACTGAGCCCTGGAGAACACCACTTGTGACTGGCCACCAACTGGATTTAACTCCATGCAGCGCAACTCTCCGGGCTCAGCCATCCAGACAGTTTTTTTACCCAGTAAAGCATATGCTCGTCCAAGCCATGAGCAGCCAGTTGCAGTAATACGTTAACTAGTGTCTCTCAAATAACATTATACAGCTCATAGTCCAGAAGCATTAAGACTTGAGAGCTACAGTTCAAATCTATGCGAGCTCTCACTGACTTCAACGTAAACTGGATTTTCAAATTGCTTTTATGCATACTTTCATCTCATTGTCAAAGATGAAACGCTAGGCAAAGTATATGAAGAACACTGTTGCAGAACCAGAAAAAAATTTCCGAACTGCTTTAGAGAAAAGACCCTTCAAGCGCTGGAAAAAAAAAAAAATAGGACTTAGTGTCAAGCTTTCGTTTTGGATGGATTGCAATGGATTTTTTACATTGCACAAACCTTAAGGCTTGATCAGCACCAAAAAGAAGTGATAAGCAAAACAGAACTTGCAGTACTAAGCCTCCAAAATGTGGTTAAAAGCTTTTCCCCTTTTCCTTGAAGATTTTTCTATCATTTTTAGACTTTAAAGTAGACAAGGATTTTTTTCATCTTTTCCACTTTTGTTTTCTATGTGTGTAACTTCACATTCATGACAAGCAGTACATGACACAAATTAAAGAAGTTAATGATGAAAACAAAGCAAGAAAATATAATTTATAAAGCTATAAAGGTCCATATAAACCCTTCAGATCTTACTATGGAAGGTGATATTTCATCCTTCAGAAATGTTAACTGTATGAAACATTGATTGCTTCATGGATAGGATTTTATGGTCCTTTATTAGAAGTGTAAATGAGTTGCAGTGATGGGCTGGCTGATTTGAAGGAAAAAAAAAAATCTTTCCTTGAAATCTATGCAAAGAAAATAACTCATATAAAAAGAGAATTCATTTGGTGATCTCCAAAAATCAAAGTACATGAAAATGTTCTTTTTGTATTAAAATTATATGTTGAACAGCAGGAGCTTGTAACATAGGCAAGGAAAAACATCCTTCGGCAGACAGGGAGCCCAAAATCAAGCTTGGCAGCCTACAAAGAACAATGCAGCACCCAGAAATATCAGCAGTCAAAGTGCAAAGGCAGAACAGTCACATGCCATTATCTGTCAGCTCCATGCTTGCCTTTTAACCCTCCAAAAGGAACTGGGCAGCACCTTGTCTTGTATGGTACCTAAGCAGAGCTGAACTGGTTTACACACCAAGAAGTTAAAAACCAGAAGCAAAAACTTACCTTTGGAAAACACAGTCAAAGTTTGATGCGCACATTATGTGTGCTGATGCATATGCATGTTTATCAAATTGACATTTCCTGTGAAAAATGGTTTATATATACACCTTAGGAAAATTTAATATTGTTTACAGGTTTTTTTCAGTAACATTAGTGTGGGTACAGTGTGGCTTATGGGCCATGGATCAGGAATGTCACAAGCAGAGTCCATGCCCGAGGTTCAGAGCTGCTCTAATAACACCATATCATTGTGTAGAAGTCAGAGTACCAACAGCATCACGGACTAGATAGCCACAAGATAATTAATTAGGTCTAGATAGCTATCCAGACCTTATTTGAAGACAGAAGAGGTATGATTAATGCCCATCTTTATCACCACAAATTTTTCATTCCTCTTAAATCTCATCACTAAAATCAGGCAAGGGACAAGAAAAGGATGATTGCAGAAAACTCAATTGGAGGAAGGAAACAAAGCACATTTCCTTTGTAAAGCACATATTCTCTCCAGCTGTCTTCCCTTCTGTGGTGCTACAGTGTGACAGCACAAGACTCCCCATGTTTGGAGAAAGAAGAAGTAGTGAAGGTCTTGCTTCAAAAGATTATAACTGTACTTAGGAGAAAAATATGCAAGGAAAAGGGTAGGGAAAAGACTTAATAATATTATTCAGAGGCTAATTTAATCCCTTCCGAAGCAGTGTATGAAAGAATCTCTTGATCGTGAAGACAGATAGGAGGGTAATTTCTCTCAAGATACAGTTACTTTTGATTAATGTCCTCCCTCCTCAAGAGGAGAATACAATCTTACCTGAAATTAAGAATTAACAAAAAAAAAAAAAGAAAAACCAAAAAAATAACCAAGCTAGATATTTCTAGAATTATACCACAAAAAGTAGGAAGAGCTGGTTTATGCATTGGCAAAGCAGAGGCTAAGCAAGGACTCTTCTAACCTTGACTTGAAAGTAAATGATATCATAATACTGAAGTTATTCTTAAGATGTAAAAAAAGATACAGCCCCTGCATGTATCACTTGTGTAACTCTTGCTTCCCATGCTGGGACCAAATGTTATACAGAATTAGCTTTAGAGCACTGTAATTCATAAGCCAGACAGTCCAACTGTGATTCATCTCTTGTGCACTGGTTGAGTCAAAGTAACTCTGCTGTGACGTAACATGAGAAACCGATCTCCATCAAATCCCTTCTAAAATTCTAAGTGAAGAAGAAACAAACATTAGTACTGCTGTTTAGGAATTATTCTTATTCTTTTCATTTGTGAGGCATGGAATAGTAGGAGTTTGTATTGACTTCTGTAAGCCACTCAATGACCAAGCCATGAAAATAAAACTGAACAGCTTCGGTGGACTTTACAAATGCACACTCCTCTTTCCCTCCCCAAGCACTGTTTAATATGCAACTGGACTATAATGTTTCTTGTTAGGCAGACAGCTTAAAATTAGAATTGTGGGAGGAGAAGTGATTGATGACCCAAGCTCCCACAGCCCTTTCAATGAAACATATTCCATTTCCCTTTCAAAATATGTTTATTATGAATTATTAGTTTGTCATTGGTCTTGATGAAAGTGAATTTACACAAACAACTCAGACCTCTGCGAGGGGAAACACATTAAGCAGGTAATATTTCCCTCAGACTTTTCCAGACTTTACAGAAACAGGCAGCTTAGCTAGAATTTTATTCCTTGCATACAGAACCAGTTTATTGATTGAGCAATGTTTCTCTAGTTTGGAAACCACTTACTCAAAGTCAAAAAATGTTGTGACCTCAACCTCTTACTCTCAGAATAAATCATTAACATCAGTGTCTCAGGAAAAGCTTTATACTACTTGTGCAAAATGATGAAAAAGCATCTGAATCCTGGGTAAGAGAAGAAGCATCTTTTCAAGATGTCTTCATAAGAAGAAAATTTTCAAGTAGAATGGTCCTTCACATAAAAACTGATAGAAAGTTTTTGACAAAATATGCTTCAACTTCCAGAATTCCGGTTTTCTAATCACCTCTAGTCCAAGATCTACTAATCAAATCCAACACAAGAAAAGAATATGCCCCAGTGAACTACACAATCATGTCACAACTTGCCACTGCTTAACCAACTGGCATTCCCCAGAGTACAAGGCCTCCCATCACTCACAATACAGCTGTTACACTGCCTACATTCAGGAAATTGACATAGTTGAATATGGCTATTGTCACCCTCTCTCAGTCATAAAAAAAGCAGTATTTTATCAACAACAACAAAAAAGGTTATGGAAATAGTTGTCCCTGTCTTATACAGCACTAGTTATGCAGGCAGGATTTTTTCTTTTTTTAAAAAAAGAGCAATAGTTATCACAGGCTCTCTGCATAAGATGCTGACTCTCTGAGGGACATTCAATGACAGGGTGATAACATTCAATACACTAGAGCCCCTGGAGCCATTGTCTTCAAACCCCTCAAGCTCCCTGGCATCAGTTGTTAAGTCAGCAGTTCAGCTGACCATAGATCTCATTTAAAGTAGAAACCTTTCCTTGCCAACGTGTGATGAAATGATTGCAAGGCCTGTAGCAAAAGATAAATTAGATTGCAATTAAAAGCATGCAGGAATCAGTAAAATGCTCCCTATGGAGAAATTAAAGGAGCTTCTAAGTCTAAGGTCATTGCATAGTATTGAAGGTCCATGTCAGCACAAAACACTGATACATCCTCATTTTCTTTATATTTTAATATAGGCTTCTGGAATCTCCCTATCCACTTTTGACCCCTACCAGAGGGAAGAATAGAATAAAAGAACAGAATTCCCATCACATTTTTGTAAAGGACAATGCTGCCATGTTCTTCATTTCATTAAACAGTAACTGTAGTGCCTCAACTGTGATTAGAACAACTTACATTTGGAAGGTTAATGCTGGTGTTGCCACTAGTTACCATTTGAAAACAACAGCATAGATACCAGAATTGTGATACATTGCACAGTCTCTTTCACATATAGGGATATTATTTTCATCAGGGTATCAACATTTTCATTGCACATTGTAGGTTAGAATTTAAATCCCAATGGCAGAGGACAAAGCAGCAGGCCAGGGTTAGATCTGTTATTAATTTAAGAAAATAAAAAAATTCTCAGTGCTACAATACATCACTGGTAACTGAAGTTTCTCAGTCCAGTCTACATACATTCGTCTAGTTTTGCTAGCACAGTAATACTTAACATCTTGTTCAAACTGGTCTAGTTTTTTTCAGTAAGATGACTCTTCAGTAATTTTCAGAATCAGCCTCTCCTCTCACCCTACCATTGAATTCATTCTAACTTGTCAGGATTCTGTCTATTTTTCTCCTTTTAGTTATGTTGTACTGCTGTGTTATTCAGTCACTTAGGAAAACTGTGAGTTACATACCTCAAATAGGATCTTAGAACATGCTAAACTTCAGACCAGTAAAAGCAAAAGTGGTCCTAACTAATTTGACTGTCCATTTAATTACCTTAAAATTGATAATTTAACAGATGTAACAGCAATACGGAAAAAAAAAATAAAATCAACAGGTATGAAGCTAGCTTAGTAGAGAACTTCAAGACCCAAACCATTCGTCTTTCCTGTGGCAATTCCTATACCCAGGACAATTTAAAAACTAAAACCAGTGTTTCTTGAACCTGAAGAATTCTTGGTCTGAATCCAATGTCTGTCTGCATTTGCTTCTCCTTATACATGGCTGGGACACCTTCCTGGTTTTGTGAGATATCCTGACAATCAGACACAGAAACCAATTCTACTTTATTTCTTGGTAGTCTTCAAAGTCATTCTATCTACTAAATTCCTAGATAGGTGGTGTCTACAGAAATATATTATTAAATACAATAAATGAAATATAATCTAAGTAGAAATACACCAAATATTCATTATCTTTGATAGGAAATACTCTAGAACACCACTACTGGAGAGAATATACCTAGCATACAGGAACAGCAGGAATATCTCAGCTCCTCCTAATAGAGATTTTTCCTAAAGAGTTAATTTGGACTTTCATTTCATTAGGATTGCATATTACAGCTTCTGCTTGAAGTTGATTTGCTTAAGCATACACTAGAGGATAGCCAAGCCAAAGGAACAGTTTTGAGAGAGTTACTAAATGGTTCAGTAATAGTTTGAATACTAGCAAAGTGGACATGATGTATAGTAAAAAGGGAAACACTTATTCCACAAACAGCATGACTTTAATTTTAAAAATCATCATGTCTGATATGAAAAGAATGTGTGTCTTCGTTCACAGGCAAACAGCTGCTCTCAATTAGCTTAACAAGTATGTAGCATGAGTATTCCTCTCCTCCATTACAGCATAAATATATCATCAGACAGATATTTCATGGAAGGTCTGCACCATTCCTAAAAGTATTGAACATTGCTTCCATTTCCCCACTTTGTTTTAAGTGGACTTCATAGTACCAAACTTTTTTAGATGAAGCCACATTCATGCTCAGGAAGTCACAAGGGAAAAAATAGACAGGAAAAATTGGAAATGATAATCAGAAAGGTAGCCAGAATTTCCTTGTTGCTTTATTCATCTGATTAAAAACATATATATATATATATGTGTTGGTATATTTTGAACAAGTCGTCTCTCCATACTACAGGCAAAGTATGGAATCTAAGGTTCTTTCTGGCTGTGCATTATTATGGACCACTGACATGTTTGACTTCAACCATCTTCTCTCCTGGGTTTTTGGCCAGACAGCACTTGCAATCTGATTTACTCTAGAGGGTAATTTGTAGGCATCTAATCTTATTTATCTAAAAAATTGCATGGTGTGTAATTTTATCTTCTACCTTGTATGCCAGTAAATGTGCAACTAACATGATATTCCATACCTGCACGTAAGAGCTGAAATCTGTTAATACATTACATGTAAAACTACCTGTTCATTACAGAATCAAGTTCAAATGATCTTGGTTTGAACATCTACCTTCTCATCATTCATCCATTAAAGAAGCATGAAAATTTAACTAAATATAAAACATTAAAAAAATAGTACAAGACTATTAAGTAAAATACAATGTTCAAGAGAAACCCATCATCTGTTCCGTAACTACGTACATGTACAGATACCCATATAGTTTAGCTCTATAGCAGTATGGTCCATTAAACAACATCAATTTACTTAGCGAAATGTAATACAGCTCAGTACACAAACCTCAACACTCATTCTAAACTAAATAAGCACTGCCCACTATTTTACAGTCCCTAGATGTGAAGGCGGCTGAGCTGATGAGTTTGAAAGCCAAGCAAGAACAGTGCGCATGTTACAGAACGCCCTCTGGACTTAAGCGCTCAACCTGACAAGAGCAGCTGAAATTTGACACTTAAAAATGAAAACATATGAATTGCCGATGTTTTCATTCAAGTGACATGGAGTAGTCCAACGGTGTGAAAAGTGATATTATAGATGTATTAGATTCCCCAAACTCTAAGAGAAAACTATTTTTGCTCTGTTGTTGTTCTACCTTTAATCCAGGGTAGTCAAGGGTAGAAGTCAACCAGAAAGAGGTTCATGAGTTTGGAAGAGAAACACTCTATTACACCTCTTCCTCTATGACTTAGAATTTCTTTTATCTGTAAGTATATACTTATCTGCCTTCCCATGTTTAGAGATTCTAAAAGATTGGTTTGATTTCAGTTTCAGATGTCAGTTTTAGCAAACATAGTCTTCTGTGTATCTGGAGAAAAACAAGTGAGCTACAGTGAGGTGTAGAACACAGGATGGATTCGATATTCCTGAGAAAACTATCAATAGAATAAAGAAAACACACTTTGCCTCCCTTTTTTTCCCCCGTCTTCAGCACAGTAACATAGCTATTAAACAGATTTATTGACTGTGTGTATGATTATTTCCGCAGAGATGTGAGGGAGCAATGGACCAGCATTCACTCCTCATTCCCCATACCACACCAGAACTTATGACCTCTCCCCCACAGTACACACTACACTCAGCTGAGTGGTAGTACCAGACAATGTGCGAGAATACATGTCCAAAACAGAGGTATTCTTTTTCTTGCATTGTCACAGGTAAGAGCATAAATTTGTTTCCCATATGTATAAATGTGTGTGTTTGCTTGCATTGCCACAGAATTACCATCTGCCACTTTATCAAGGGAGAGAGATACAGCTGTTGTTTTTTCACTTTTTGTTTTGGTTTGCAACCTTTTTCATGGATTTCACATAACAAAGTAAACCTATGTAGTGTAAACTATTACTAAGTCATTTTCCAAGTAACAGGGAGCAAGACTTTTACTTTAAAGGCAGTCTCAACCTTTCACAGTAAAACTCAAATCCTCAAGTCAACATCATATCTCAAGTGTTTGCATGTAAAAGATACCAGTAGTGAGACAGAACTACTAAAAGACCAAGTAAAGAAATGATACTGTCTGGCAGTGAACACATCTGAACATCCATGCACCACCAGCCTGGACAAAGTCACATGCATGCCATCCATCAGCATGCATCATCTTTGAGCAGAGGCCCTCAATTACTGCATTAAAGAGCACTGACATTTTCTACAGCTGATAAACACTCTTCACTAACAGAATTGAGAGTACCTTGTAAGGGGAGACTTGGAACTTAAAGCATATAGAAGTTGTTTGACACTAACACTTAAATTCTGTAACCTGTAGAGTTAATTAGAAGAGTTATGAAATGCATTGCTGGCACTGCAAGTGTATTCCAGGTATAGAGAAGTGCTTTTGGATTATAAACCAGGTATTGTTCAACACTTCACAGGAAAGTTTTAATTATTTTTAATTTGTCATCTCTGTTCAGTCATGGAGCATCACCACTAGTCACTATGTTTCAACTAGTGAAAGCATTCTTGCAGTATGTTTTTAGCATGTCATACCTATGTATTCATATCCTACTTTGTACTACTTCTGCAGCATCACAATTCTATCTGAAACAGTGTCCTTTTCAGATGCAGCACATGTTGAGAAGCAGCATCACACCCCTAACACTAGCTAGTAGCCATTATTAGAAAACGGCCCACAACACGTGTGTAGTAACAAAAATGATGACATAAAGGAATGGCACTTTCTGGTTGTTCAAGTACATTACTTTTGTGTTTTTATTCTAAACGTTGGTTAATTCTTTGCCATTCCTTGTAGCCTCATATCTGCACTCTGTTGGGTTTTTTTTTTTTTTAAATCAATGCAAGGGGGGTGTTTTAACCCCCTCAATGCTTAGAGCAACCAACCTTTAGAATAGCAATGTTGTATATCAACACAGTCTGATCAAGATAGTATTTTAATTATGCAGATTCTCCCTTCCTAAATGGTTTGGTTTTTTTTTTTTTTTGGTGTGTGTTTGTTTGTTTATTTAATATCAGGACCTCAAAAGTATTAAAGCTAAACTAAAAATCACACTGAACCTAATGTTTCCTCCATGTTCTGGACTTTCTCTCATTAGGTGAAGTCAGAACTCAAGGTCTTTCAACAAATTAACTTTTCTAACATGAACCACAACAGAGGAGATAACTAATGAAAACCGTATTTGTGAGACCGATCAGAATTAAGTTTATCATTGGGGCATCAGCCTAGGCATTCAAAACGTAAGAAATCAAAGAACTGGTAATTCATGTTTGTTTCATATCTAACTGACATCAGTGAACTGAATTATTTCATTTAGATAAGATTTCAGGAATAGTTATCCCCAGTCCAAATAGCACCTGTCTGGAAAAGGTCCCCGAAAGAAACAAAAGGATGATTTTAGAAATAGAAATAGCATTTCTGTGAAAGCTGTATCAGTTACAGCATGGAACTGTGCTCCATCTTTAAGAAATATACACACCCACAAATGAAAAAAATAACTGTGATACTTTAGAATATATTTTTCAACATCCCAGCCTTCTGCAGAAACATGAAGCAAAAACAGTGCACCCTGACTGGACATACTAACCTCATACACACATATCCACCCTAATCATGAAAAAGGTGAGAACAGAGTAATTTAATTCTTGAGTCGTTCCTACTCATAATAGATTTTTTCTGACAAAAATTTTCCTTAAAAAAATGTAGAATTTCTCCCAAGGCAAAAAATTCAGACATCCACCACAGTACCAGCTTCATTTTCATCCTCTTAATCTATACCCTTCAATCCATTCCTTTCTTTCCTAAACATTTGTGTAGTGCATATCTCGTAAATGAAATCCCAAAGCTATGATGAGCTTGTTATAAGAATAACTTGATATGGATTATTATTCAGCAAGGATACAGCCAGAAAATAAAACCATCCTAAAACCAGCATTTGGCAGTGGCTATCAAATCCAGCTTGTTACACAGTGTTACCGTCGTTTATAAAAGTGCACTCTAATTAAGGTAAACGAGATAGCAAGAACACAGTGACATTGTTAACTTAATGACCCATAGCCAAATTATTTAAGACATTTTTGAGGTTCAACTTAATTGTAATGGATATAATATTGAAGAATTTAAGAAGTTCTGGATGCCTTGTTGAATAACCTTAATGATCTTTCTCTCTGCCTTGAATTTTGCTGTTTGTGTGTGTTTAGAATACTGCTTATAATCCAAGTAGTTAGTATAGAAGTGAATTCCAGTTTATAGCTGGTGCCATCCTCACAGTAAAATAACATTCGTGTTCTCCAAACCAATCACCACGCCATATTTTAAATTAATAAGGTACAACAACTTGGCAGCTCTTATGAGGAAATTGAGTTTTGATCAGATTCTCAGTTCTGTCAAATGAGATTTTGTCAATGCAAAGAAGAATACTTTTGCAGTTTCTAAAGGCACTTTTATAAACATTTTAAATACAAAGCACGCAAAAACCACTTTAAATTAATTACCAACATAACTGTATTTTGCCTTGTTCTAGAAAGCAATCTCAGAAGCACGACAGCGTATTGTGGGCTTCCAACCAAAACAAAACCCATTAAAAAACGCAGCTCTACTGCAAATGGCAAGCTTAAGTTACTCTGGAGATTGGTAGTGAAATCCAACGTACTTATTTTTCTTACCTGAATTATGAGTGCATTGTTTTCATCAGCAGAGTGAGACTTGATGTCTAATGTGAATTTGTTATAAAAGAGAAATAGGATGAACAATTTTTTCATTTTTTTTCAAATTATTTGATTATGAGCTCCAGAAGGAGAGTTACTTCCCACATAACAATCAGATCTGTTTAAGACCATTGGTACAAATCATGGAAAAGATTTGGAGCTCAGGAAAGACAGGAAAATAATATGGCATTTCCCTATTGGTTATTAGAGAGTAAGGAAACAATCAAAAGCACAATTACAGGAAGTATAACACACACAGAAAAACCCCAAAAAACTTTAATCAGCTTAGACTGCAGTCTGCTGGTACTGGACTGTGATAGAACTATTGCACACAGCAAGTCCCTCCACTAATGAAGTGCACAGTTAATTAGCATATATTACTGTTAGAGATGGGTTTGGATGCTTTTAATACCTTTAGAATGATCTTTGTTTCACATAAGAATAAAAAGATCCACTACTACTCACAAAATCCCTCTGTTAATATTACTTTCCATCTTCAACTATAAGTGGCAAAGAAATTAGTCTAAACGCTTTTGCAATTCACCCATCCGCTACATGATGTGGGTGATGATTTCATAACCTGTATTTTCTGCATTACTTAATCACCCTGTGCTTTGAATCTCAGTGTAATGTGCCAAGCACAAGGGGCAGGGGAGTTTTAGCTTTAATTCTGAGCACAGGCCTATTATACAAAGCCAAGTTCAACAGAACAAGATTCAGTAAGACCAATGATAGTCAGTACTTACAATGTCATGAGTTACCACTTTCAGTCCTGTGCCATAGTGCAAGCTTTTCATGCTAAGTCTTGTTAATGAAAACATCTTTTTCCCTTCCCATTTGAAAGCTTCTTGAAGCATCTGTATTTTAATTCTAATCAGATCCTATTCCTGAATAACTTCAGCACAGCTCAAAAGCACAGCACTGCATAGCAATTTTTCCCCTCAGTAACAGTCCTGTAGAGCAGACCAGTGGATTACAGGACAAAAATATTAGTAGTGAAAGGGACAACCTGGACCAACAGTACAGGACTGTTGGTAAAAGCAGTCATATTAATTAGCATTTCCATAAGCTGATCAAACTATGTTTTATAACTAGCTAGATTTTTTTTACCCTCTTACACTTCTACAAGCTGTTGTTCCAGAATTGTCTTTATTTACCATTATTTTCTTGCATGATAGTTTATTTTAGTTTCCTTTGAAACAGTCATATTCTAAACCCATAATTTAAGTACAAGCAACATGTGTAGTGAGAACGCGGCAGTCCAAATGTCAGCATAGCCTGTACAACACATCAAAGACTCTGGATTTGTACATGGGTCACTAGAATTCCCATTGTTCAATTACCACATATTTACTAATACTAGCTTAAATGGAATTAGTTTTGCTTACTTATTCTGTTAATCATATTTCGTTCAGCAATACAGATTACTAAACTGAGCCTTCTGAAGTATATGTTTTATTATAAATACACAGCAAATGCTAGGGCAACTGGAAGTTCCAGACAACCATTTGGAGATTTCAGTCTCTTGCCTCTGTCACATGCTGTCTGTACAATAGTTAAATTACAAGTCTGTTCTGTTCAGCAAAATAACGTTCTGATCTCTGTGGAGCTCCTAAGCCTTCATTTCACCCCCACACAAAAGCATCAACATTTCCATGGACCTGATGCAAATTTTCAGACATAACCAATAATGCTACCTATACAAAAGAAAACTATATTAAAAAAAAAAAATCACATTGGCTGAGGTAACAACACCACGTATCTTACTAAACTTGTCTGTTGTTTTTCTTTGCAGAATACCTGGCTGTATGTAGCCATAATTCCAATATTACTTACTTGATTTTTGTGTGTGCGCTCTGTTTTTCTCTCTTGCTAATGGCAGACTTTTGTTTTGGAACAGAGCTGTGTTCTCCTGGAACCATTACAATCCATCACACTGAAACTGCCTTCAGACTTTTAGAGGCAATGGAAATAGAAGCAGGAACCACAACTGCAGCAAGTAGTTGTCAGGTCCTGCAGTTTTGCATAAATGCAGGTTTTGCATAAAAGGTTCACTAGAAATACTGCCAGTGGCTATTCACTTACTAAAATGCCAACACTAAAAAACTATGGCATCATACTACTAATTTAACCATGAAAAATAACAATTAGGACTGAAGTGATGCAACTCGTAACCAAGAGGTTACTCTCAGTCAGTGGGAAGTCAGTGTTATTTAGCTGTCAGATTTGGATTGTGTGCTTTTTGCCTGACTCAGAGACCAGAGTTAGAGTCATCAACCACTGGTACTGATCTTATAGCCCATAGTAAAGCTTATTCCGCTTGGGATTTCGTTATGGTTGATCCCAAACTTCATTTTAAGCTGATTCAATGTTTTCTCAATAATAAATCCCTTCTTGTGTGGATTGTCTGGTGACCAACTATTTGCAAGTTCCAGCTCTGGCCTTACAATCAGTCTGAATGAGGATTTCTTCTACAGAAATATCTATTTTAATGAGATCTGTAGGAATCTCAAATTCAAGCTGTGTCTATTCCTCTGACTAGTTGTTGAAATCAGTTCATAGCTTCAATAGTTATTAGAATCTTTTCTTTTACATACACACACACAAGAGTACCCTTCACCTTAGAAAACTAAGCTGAAAATAAAGTGTTGGAAAGCTACACAGAAATAACGTTGGTAATTCCTCTATAAATTACTGACAGTCAAAGGAAAATAAATTAATTCTGCTTGCTAACATCTGTCAATGAGCTGCTCGTCAAAAGTTTTAAAAAAATTCAGATCTTGCTTGCTTCTACAAATTTTTCCCAAAATTTGGATGCAACAAGTGGAATTTTCCTTTTGCTGTGCAGTCTCACTGTCTTGGTCTGTGCTGGTTTTAGCTCCAAATCCGACATAGATGTTTCTCATTCTATTTGCAGATTATGAAAAAAGACATTTGTAATGCACTTAAAAAGAACCAAAAAAACTCCAAACCAAGCAATAAAACAAACAAAAAAAACCCAAAAATGACCCTATTGATTTTGTCTTTAGGATTTTCAGTTTTTAACAACACAGTTTTCAATCTTTCTACAGTCCATTCAGCAATGTAACAGATATTTACCAATATTCTCACCAATGTCTTTTCTCTTTATCAAACCAGGTGAGTTTTCTAAAATACCTCTGTTGGAGTAAAGACACTTTTTTGGAGACGCTTCAGAAATTTTTTAAGAGACAAAGTGCTTTCTGAAAAGAGAGCCTTATTGTTAGAGATGAAAATCATGACAGCCTAATAATATGTTGGGACTTCAGAAACAAAAGCAAGCTCAAAAAACTACTGGAAGCAATTTACGGATTATTTCCCTTTTACATTTTCAACACAGATGAGAAGGTCTTGCTAGATGTCCTCATTCTCTTTGTAGCTATATCAATGTTATTTAAGGAACAAATCCAGAAAGAGGGATTTGTCTTTTTAGAGAATCTCCAATACAATGCTGTCAGCTTCCTTCTTACTGTCTTTTAATAGCATTTATAATTAGCACGAAAAAGCCTTAACTCATGTACCTCAAAGTTTTCTATTATTGTAACAAGTGTGAACCCTAACGGCTGGTTTTATTCATGTAAGTAACTGCATGTAAATAACTTGACTGGAACCCCAAATTCTCCTCTTCTTAGGAAAGCAAACTTTATACAAAGAATCAGCAACCAATATTTGAAAGTGCTTCTCCCGAAGAGAAAGCCATTCAATTCCCCCATCCTAGAACTACCTATCTCAAAACCGCTACTCCGCAGTAGCGGAAAAAGCACATGCAGACCTAAGTTGCATTCTTAAAAGCCCTGCTATCCCCAAGGCCAAATCCCATCCGTTTACATACAGGTGTGGATGTCTATGTAGTGCAGCAAGAGCACAACAGGATGTCAGAAGATCACGAAAAGATGGCAAGAGGTTACATGGAAAGATTTCCCATTAAACCTGTTCCTAACCATTCTTTTCTTCAAAGCAGAAGCACAGAGACCTGCAGAAGGGTTTCTGTGCTACAACCATCACTCTGGAATGGAAGAAAGAGCCTGCAGTCTGATGTCTGAGCCAGCCACAGGATCTGATAGTGCTATCCACAAAGAGAGGTTAAAACCATGTCCATGCCAGCATGCAAATTCACACCATCTTCCACTATCTAGTTACACTGAAGTATAAGCTTTATAGGTTGTTTATGCATGCTGGCATGTTCAGACACAAAGCACTGCCATTTTTTGTAACTTCTTAAGCTTATGTAATAATATCCCTAAAAACTGATCTATTTTGCCTTCCTGTTCAAACGGTTTTTACTTTTACAAGAGTAAAAGTTTTTACTCCTATGCCAACCGTGTTTCTATTATGCATTTACAGCTTGTTTGCTACTATGCATGGGAAGAAAGTAACTGAAGACCAGTTACTCATTTCTTTAGCCTGTAAGAGCTGAGCCTGCTAAGCCACTTTAGTCACCCTTTTGTAGATACTTTAATTCCAGCAATGTTGGTTCTATGAAGATAAAAAACCCACTGCACACATTCTTTAACAGGTTGTTGGATAGAGAGTTATTATTTAGTTTGCAGAGTACCTATGCTGCACAGTGCACTTCATTGCACAGATTCCCACATCAGGCTGAAGCACTTAAGACATACTGTAATTTAACTACAACAAAAGCTTTAAAGAAAATTAATCAAATTTCTTTGCCTGTGATTTTAGGCCAAGTGTATAATATCTCAGAATATTTTAGTGTAACAACATTTCAGTGTCTATATCCAATACTAAGTGTTTATTTCAAGCCTTAAATTTTCCAAGCCAATAGGTTGATGTTCAGTTTTAAGAACCATTCACAATAAAGTTGAGTTGAGACAGTAACAAAAGCAGAAAAGTCTGTGTTTAGGAATAGTGGACAAATGAAAGTTAATTGCTGAGGAATGATTGTCATCTATGGCCCACGCACCTTGTACAGAATAACTCTGATTTCTTAGTAGATCCTCGTCCCAAACAGTCTTAAGGTAAGTATGTCAAAAATTTGATTAATTTATAGCAATTGTTGGAAAAGGAGAAATTCTAGAAGACAGGAATATTATGACAAAAAAAAAAAAAAAGCATTGTTTTTGATGTATTCAGCACTGAAATGCAATGAAATTGAGGATTTGGGACATTTTAACTTCTGTACATACATTACTTGTCAGTAATCACAAGTCAGAAATTTCAACAGTTACTCTACAGCAACATTCATTACACTTCAGCTTTTGCTATTCTGTACGTAGATAATATTATAGTGCATCAAATACACACTGTGGCAAAGTTTCAACCAATGTCAAAATGTTGACAGTTACCATCGTGGAATCATTTGCAGTGTACAGCTCAGATAAACCTTATGAACTTTCTAAAAGCTTTTATTTTGACTCAAGTTAATTTGTATTAGGTAAGGCACATGAGAAGCAGTTACAAAAACATCTCCAAAAAATGAATAGACTAAGTTTTTGAAAGAAGCATTTACACCACAGCTGCTTCTTCAATCTCTCAGTTCTGTCTTCAACTCCACAGTGACCAAACAAAATAAAAAAAACAAGACAGATCTGTTGTGAACTTGAGTACTGACTTTACCATCTATTCCCTTCCCATTGCACCTAGCACTTCAATATCCCCACAGCAGAAGGGAGCAAAGGGCTCCTGATGACTGAATAAAACTCAGGGAGCATTAGTGGTAACACATATGCATTTGCACTCTGATTTCTAACATCACACCTAATCTATTCCTGCTTGAAAACTCTCACTTTGAAATACTCCAGGGATTTGGTCTGCAGTGGTATAAATCAGTATTATCTGTTAGTTCTAAAATGCTCTCTGTAGTAAAACCTTTTAAAATTTCATACTGTGTAACAAAATTTATTTCATATTCCTTAATCTAGCCACTTATTCTGCCTCACGATTCATTTTAAGCAATCCAGTTCCCACTCCCATTGCTGGATTTTTTATTTCCTTTTAAAATTCTAATATTCCTTTACATGATGTGTCTCTGCAGCCAATGTGTTCTGTTCATTGAGATCGAAGATTTCGGGGCAATGTTCCTTTTTAACTGAATGCTTAAGCAATCTTCAGTCAGTTTCCACAATAGGATACCAGCAAAGACATAAAAGAAATCAGAGTTTAGAGACAGAAATGCATATGGATAACTTTAATAGAAAAGGTAAAATGCAATCAATGCTTACTAATTTTCATATAGGATCTAGAGACTTTTTACTTTAAATTTGTTTTACACTGACATTATAATTGGCTTCATTAGTCTTGAAAATTGTCGCTACAAGTCAGACAGGCTGACTGCCTGGCTCCTGCCAGTTAGAAAATAACATTAGAAAATGCTAATTGTTAAATGAAATTTAAGCTAAAATATCCTATATGGAAACACATTGCACTTTAAACACAGATACAGAGAGTTTTAGATCAGACACACAGAACAGGGATTTTAAAATACAAACTCAAATCATCACCAAAATGGAAAATGGGGTGCATTATAACTTTTAAGGTTGAAGCCTATTTGAAAAGGCATAGACAATATACCCAGGAAGCACTAAAGCTTCTAAGGAAGTAATTCAGCGAAGAAAAACTCCTCATGCTCTGCTAAACAGTTTATTTTGCACTTCTCATTTTTTCTAATATTTGTAACAAACACCACATAGTGCAAATCTCAAGGAAAACTTTTTGATTTCTGTTAAAGACAGATATTGTTAAACCGCAGAAACATGGAAAAAAGCTTTTTATAAGCTTTGCTTAACATATATCTGCATTCTTAAGGTACTGATTAATAAGTCCCACCAATGCTTTCAATACATGGTGAGTCATTTATTGGGAAGAACGAGACAGGAAGCAATTACAAGACCTAACTTTAATAAAATTATTTTGATGAGGTCGTCCTTAAGCACAGATTTAGATCTTCATAGACTTTGGCTATTTTATGAATACTTAGGTATTCAAGTTTGCCTCTAATTGTCATTATCTTTTCCCCAATACTTCCTCATTAAAATATTAGTATAAAATATTAGTTGAAAGTATTTGTGAAAGAGCCCATACTCTTACACACAATCATCTCCCTGAAACAGTGTCTTTCACCTAATTATTCCATTGAGGCTTCTTCAAACTGTTGATACAAAATTCCTGTGAAGTAGCATAATAGAGGCATTGCAAAGTTGAGAGATAACTACCTCCACATGAAATCCAAAATGGATAAATCTAAAGAAGCTATTTAAAAATCACTTTGAAATCTGTCATTTACTCAGTTCTTCAGTAGCATATGATATAAGAGGAAAAAAAAGACTTGAGGAGACAGTCTCCTGATCTCTCACATGGGGGAAAACGCATGTTAGCCAAGAAAAACTTCACAGGTCTGCAAAGCCGGTTCATACATCTTAACAGACTTTGAGCTCCGCTTCAAGTTCCAGATGTAAACGCCATGACAATCTCAGCTAGAAAGTGACATTCAGAAATCTGCACAGAGCAGGCTTTTATTGGGGTTGAAATCTAGAAAGTGGCAGGAGAAATTAGTGAAAGAAACCATGTTTCTTACTATTCGTCCCTTAGAAATGTCTTAAGAAACATAACATATAAAGAATGTTCCAATGAACACCCATCTTCTCAAAACACTTGTATATATCCACAGGGCCCCACACGTCTTAGCAATAAATCTGCTAACACAACTACGAATACAACCTACAAACACAAATACAGTGTCACCAACTGTAGAATATTCAGAAAAACAGAGACACAGAAAATACAAATTTTCTTAAAGACATTTTATCTGGAAATTCAATCTGGAGATACAAATGATGGACATTGAAGAAGACATTTTCCCGGCTTAGCCCAAGTTCTCCAATAGGTCCCAGATTCTGCTTTGCCCACCTGAAGAGGCTATGCAACCAGCAGAAAGAAGTGCTGAGGGTTTTGCTGGGGAGACAGTACTTCACACTATACACTTCAGGCCATGCACTAGAAGCAGCCAAAGCAGACACGATGTACTAGTTACAGAATACAGATGGAATTAAAAAAATGGATTTGGAGAACCAGATTCTGGCAAGTCTTGTAGCTAACTGTAGTTATTGTAAACTGCTATCTGTTCCATGCTCTTCCTTGGAGTTAGCCCGTTATCTCCAAGGCAGGCAGGTATTACACCAAGAACCAAAAGCAGAATTGGGTCACAGCTGAAGTGCAGGAATGTGTTCCCTTACCACTACGTAACAGGGAAGGGAAACTTCAGCAGCTGACAGCCAACAGCCCCCTGAGGTACTGTCAGGGGAGGTGTCATCACCACCCTCCAACCACTCCTCAAATTCTGTCACACTGCTACCATTCAGCTGCCACCACTTTTAAGGTGACAGGGAAAGAGTGGGTTTTGATTCGGAGACTTTTGTCCCTAAATCTTCTTAGAACAAGGAAAATTTGTGCATCAGTACCTGGCCCTAGTGAGGACAAATTATACATATGTACACAGAATCATGGAGCTATTAGTTACTGCTTAGGCTTAAATATAATCAGGATGCATTTATCTGCTGGCAAAAGCTATCAAGCAGCAGCACCTTTTGACACTCTGTAATATTCTGTGTTCAAAAGATTACCAAAAAATTCACATTTATATATTGTGTAATACAATAATCCAGCAAGATGCATTTTCTCTGTGTTTCCCCGTGTGCTTTGTAAGAGATAACAATTACAAATGCTATTTTCTCTTGTAAGGCTAATGCTGTTTTTAAAATAATGTTTATGTATTACTACAAGATATGTTTTCCTCCAATTCCACAGATAGCCACTGGAGACAATAAAGTAGTTTTTGCTTACTCCAAGATCCCCATCAAAAAAAAAAAAAAAAATCAGCAGCAGACCATTATGTTGTGCAAAGAAACCATTCTCTTTTTTTCTGCCTAGCCTTAAGAAAGTAGTAACAGCTGTACTTCGTTGAATCAAAGTTCACTGTAGCACTATAGACTTTGTAGCACTCTAGTCTTTTTCCCCCACTGTGGCATAAAGCAGGTGCCTACAGAAGAGTTAGGACAAGGTAAAGAATGTAATAATTTCTCTCCTCAGACTCCATTTGTGTTCATAGTCTGAGCCAGAAATAGTCTGTGCATTAGGTCTCACTTCATTAACCTTTTCAGTCTCTTACTTAACCCATACAGACCTTTCATATACACAACATTTTGCAGCAAGGAGTTTCACACTCCATAGATTCTCAAAGTTTACATGGATTCAAATCATGACCAGCAAACTGAAAATCATTAAGAAGTACTCAATAACAGACCCTTTAAAAAAGCCTGCTGCAGAGCTTTTGGATTTTTTTCTCTTAAACAGTGTTAATGGCATAAACTACAGGCTTTGAAAGAAGTGTCTCAGATTCAAGGAAATGTTCTGAGACATAAATACAGTGGCTTTAACATTTCCATTTGCATGAGATAAGGACTTTGGCAGTTGGCACGTTTGAGGGAAGCTTGTCTATTTGCTGCTACCCTTCACATTTTGTTTGAACGTAAATTAGTTATGAATGGACTTGCTGGACTGGAATAGGCATTCCTTGATATGAATAATCAGAACACGAAAATACAGATGAAGTTAAGCTCTGTTCTAACAGCTCATGGCAATTTAAGTATAAGAAGTCTTAAATTTAAGCAGTGCATCCGCTCACCACACTTTTCTGTAACAAAATACCTTTTCATTCCACTACCACTTCAGATAGATATTGCTGGTACACCTAACATCAGCTGACTTAATGCATGTAAAACCTGACATTTCCTTAATTAATTAGTTGCTGAATGACTTTCTAACTTCTGTATGCATTATGATTAATGAAATTTCAAGCACCAGGGTCCTTTTCTTGTCAAAGCTTGAAGGAAGTATGCTTTTGATCTCAAGCATACATAATATTGATAAACTCTGAAAACAATAACCAGACAGTGATCCATATGCTATTCCACAAATTCAAAACTACTTCCAAATAGAAGTACCTCAGACATAACTAAATTAAGAAAAGAGTTACCTCAGCTGTTAACTTGCCGTGGTTGCAAGAGGTTTGTGCTGAGATATTAATAATGGCAAATGCCATTGTTTTTGCAGTCTTTTTCTAACTAACAGCACAGTGTTGAATGAATACAGGCAAGAATAAATGATATACATGTTCTTGCAAGATTCAGTAGAAGCATCTTGGGTAGTTGAGGCATTTCATAAAAATTGCTGTAAGAAGTGTTGGGAAAAAATAAGATTATTTCTGTCATGGGATTAATGTCAGCAAGCAGGAAGATCTTGCAGGGATTGTAACAATTTCAGACCCTGACAAGTAAAGTGGTCTTAGTTTTAAATTGTCTGACTAGAATGATGTGATAATTCTAAAACTAGTAACTTAGACATACTAAAGAGTACTAACAAACATCATGATCTCTCCTGAAGTATTAATCCAAAGTTTTCTTAGTTTGATTTATTGAATTCTAGCACCCAAACCTAAGGCAACTACTATGACAGTGCTTTTGTACTGCTGACATAACTGAAAAAACAGTACATGTGAAGATAAGAAAAGTCTTCACAGTAAGAAGAAATTTGTTTGAGACCTCAAGCAACTAACAGCTGACTATGCCCTACTTGTGCAGAAAATCCTAAAACCAATATGCTATCTTACACATAGTAAAAGTTCAATGACACTGCTACTTGAAGTACAGCAACAGGTCACCAGAGTGGAGCAAACCTGGCTGTACACTGTGCAACAGCTCACTGTTTACCATAGGATGTTTGTGGGATTCTTTAGGGAAGGCAGAGCACTGAGCAACTGTTTTGACAATCTCTAAATGCAAAAGAAACAGTATTCCTTTGACACAGGGAAGCAGTTGAGTCCCTATAGTTGGTTTACATTCCTCTCTGATTCCATCCTCAAAAGAACAGGTTGAGGTTACCACTTTATTCGCTCTGATGTCTGAAGCTTCAATCTTATTTTGCAAATGGCCAGTTCTCTTTGTACCTGAAGGCACCTAGCTTAGAGGTACAAGCATTAAGGAAGTCAGAAGCTTTTGGAATGGAAACTATGACACCATTTATTACAAATTTGCCTTTGAATTTTAAAAAAACTATTGAATTATCTGCAGTGTTCATTAATAATATGATTATAGGACACAAAATACTTAAAAGCCTTCCTAAACACAGCTGTGTTGTTTCCTCCTGAGAACATGCAGTGCCCCTCCTGTAAACACATCACAGAACTACAGGGTTTTACTAACTGGGGTTTACATGCAACTTCACCATTCACCACAAATGAGATATCACAGAGATAATCATGAAAATTTTAACATTTTAAATGAAACAGATAAACTTAGGTGAATAGTTAAAGATATAAAAGCATGGAGAAATGCTGTCTAGTTCTTTAGGTGATCTATCATCTAACATGACCTTAATAGGTACAAGATAAGAAAGTGAAATGAGTTCTGTGTAACTTAAAATTAGCTGTATAGCCCAAAATACTTGCATGAAGGGTTTCCCAAGGTTCCATACAGTTCTTAGTGAACCATACTAAGAAGCACATCACATGAAATTGATAGAACATAACAGGTCTCAGCAATAAAATCCACTTTAACCTTAAATGTGCACATTGTCAATTACTTCATTAGCTTTAAAAATATGTATTTTTTCAACCACCGCCGCAATAATAGCTACAATCCTTGCCTCAAACTGATTCTGAGGGAAAGTGCTATGAATGCTTATGTCATCAGTAAATGGACCTTGCACTGCCTGCAAGAAGAGGTGTTGTTTTGTCTAAGAGAAACATTTGTGTGTTCAAAAATGGTGAGACAAACAATTGATGAAGAACACCAAAAAATATTTTCTAATCAGGAGTTAAAAGAAAAACATTTAAATGATACTGCCACTTCCAAACAGGACTTACCAAATTTATTTGTTAAAAAAAATTTAAAAGGAGTAGAACGCTGCATTAACAAAGACAAAAAACATTCAAAAATATGGTAAATCCTCAATTGTGAGGGCTGGACAAGTAAATGAAAACCACTTTACATGCTTGCAAAGCCACGTGTTCTCTAAAAGGGCTTTCTTGCGTCTTCTACACATCAACATGAGTTTCACAACCCTGAGCCCAGCAAACAGGTCAACTTGGCAAAATATGAAATGCTACTATTCATATTCATGTCAAATAAAACGCTTCTTCGAAGAGATCAAAGTTGCATCATATGGAA
The DNA here is from genome assembly GCF_047716275.1 of Strix uralensis. Classification (NCBI taxonomy): domain Eukaryota; kingdom Metazoa; phylum Chordata; class Aves; order Strigiformes; family Strigidae; genus Strix; species Strix uralensis. The sequence continues at coordinate 5,212,328 of NC_133984.1, forward strand.
AGCTCTGCATCTGATTAAGAGTGCTTGGTTCTGGAATCACAATGAACAAGTTTATTTTGCACTTAGAATAAAAATATCAAGTGACAGACAGAAACAAATGCATTCAACTTGAAAAAATTATTTTCATGAGTAGGTAAGCAGCTGGGACCATACCATTTGCATTGCATTCTTAAACTTATCGCCATGACATAGCTGTTTTAATGGAACAGAACAAGTAAAGCAACAGGGAATACATTAAGAATAAAATTGGGTTGGTAGATACAGTTAGCACAGTTCAGTCAAAAGTTACAATCTCAGTATGCTTTTAGGGGCTATTATCGTCACCTCAACATTCGGATTATTGTTTTAGCCCATCTGCAAAGCATGAACACTTGGAAGTACACTATTATTTTCTATCACAGATTTTGTTTGCTCTTCAACATTGCCACAATTGAACAGATATGCCCTCTCCTATCTACTGTAGATCAAAAAGTTTGTCTTACAGATGGCTCTTCCCTGTAAAGGAAATGCAGTAATTATAATACATCTTTTCTGTCCTGATTACATGGTCTCCTTCAGTTTACTAGCTGTGGGTTTTAAACACAGACACTGCCCATTTCCATGGTTATCAGGAGAATGCTTTGTGCTGTTTTCAGTTTTGAAAGGCAAACTAGAGGGTATTGTAACACTTACCGGGATATAACGAAATAATTTTTCCACTGTTGCAAGCACAGTGCAGTTCTCCTTTGCTTCAAAGCAACCACTGATACTCAGCCTGTTTAGTTCCTAGTTCTGACATCCCTCACATGACCACTGGTGCTCACCATGTGGTACTTACAAAGGATAACTTCGCCCAACGCTGTTAATCACATCACTTCATAGTAAGTCTGAGGTTTTTAGATATAGCAGCAATGAACCGTGTATATGTACATACACATTATTTGATACAAAATTATTTGATCATGAAAACTCCAAAGATTCAGAAGAGTCTGTATTTGTGCCAGGCTTGTCATTCTGGCACAGATCTTCCCAATGAGACTGCTTATGATGAAAGGAGAATGCCAAAGAGTTTTGTTTCCTTTTAGTGTAGAAGACCAAATACCATTACAGTTTTAGCCAATAATACTTTAATGAGACACCCAGCCCCTAAACTCTTTCAGAAGTATTAAATGGAAGATAGACTTGACTAATTTCTCATCTAACATTTGAATGTGTCATACTGATATGCTGTTTGACTACTGAGGTAACAGGAGATACAGGTTTCAGTGCATGAAGTATATAGCATTGAAAATTTGATAAGCAAAAATAATCTTAGTTTTTAAGCACAACAATTAGGAAAAACACCTTAATTTACAACTGTCAGACCCCATATCCAAATCTTGAACCCAGTGTTTTGAGAGGAAAGAGAACACAAGAAAGATGTAACCGTTTGCTTCAGACCAACCTGTATCACCACCAACACAGACAGAAATAAAGAAGGCTCAATGGCAATTTAAAGGAATTTAATTTAAAATTTAGGTCTTTCGCCCAGTAAGTATTCTTATAAACATAAACTTATTAATACTGCAACTTTCAGAACTGTTCCTCCGAGGTAATTTTTCTGTAGGAGGATGTTATATTAAGATTCACTAGACATAATAAACTAGCTAGCCCATTTATTACGGTTATCTGCCAAGTTTTATAATTTCTTGACTGTATTAGAACTGGGGGCATAATCTATCCTTTTCCTGAAATTACATTGTCCAGAGAGAAAAGGGTAAAGACAAAGAAGAAACAGGAGGGGAAAAAAGGAAAACATCTACACACTTCTGAGTTCACAGAACGCATTGGAGCAAAAAACTCAGACTATTGCACCAGCCTTTCCTCAGGCCTTCAACATCTTCACGTAGATCGGCCCCACAAGTAAAGAGTAAAATAAAATGGTATCCATGGGACTAAAGAGGATGCTGAGAAGCTAACAGGCATAGAAACTCTGCTACACCTTTTATGCTAAGCCAGCTGATTAACTTGAATTCTGATCTACAACAGCTGAGGTATCACACAAGGGTTTGGGGATTATTTTAGTTTGTTTTGTTTTCTTTATAAACCAAGGTAGACTTTTTATGTCCTGTCTCTCACTTGGAATCTACTTCTCATTAGAACATGACAAGGAGCCTGATAGTAGGTGCTTTTTAGACTTGCTGTTTTAGAGAACACACAATTGGACTGTGGGTGGTTGAGGTTTTGGAGTACAATTGGGGATAGTGGTTTTTAAATATACACACAAACAAGTACCTCCTCCAGAAGTCTTCTAAGAACTGAATCTTTTATTTTAAGTATGATTTGGAGGTAAAAATCAAACTTAAAGCCACCATCTGAACTGCAGGTCAAAGTCTTCCTTGTAGTGTTCAATTACATCATCACCTTAGTATTTTTGCTCCTTTAGCCAAAGTTAATCAATCCACAGTACAAGTCCTATTCAGCAATTCCTCCTGCTCTGGCAACCAGAATACTGGTATCTTTATTAACAGCAGAAATTATAATCTGCTACCCCAGCAACAACTGTGATGACACAGATCAAAGATGAACATTAACTGACAAGGAACTGGAAATAATAAAGTCTACTTTAGATATAACAGTGAGCACTAAACAGAATGCAGTACAGAGGAGAAAATAATATATAAAAAGGCAGATCAAATCTGTTTCCAAAGATTCTTCACACGTTAATCCTGAAGTTATAAGGGTAAATTACAACCTGCTGGTTTGAATCATCTACTCAAAATGCATATTTAATTTTATCCTTTTCTTTCTCTTCACTGAGAAGGAACTGTGCTCTGTGCTTTGCTCATATAAGCAAAGAATTATCTGATATGATCTGAATCCTCAGCTCCTTTGAGAAGCTGGTATCTCTGTATTACATACACATGGAGTAGCTAGTACTCTGTGCTTCTCTAACTTACCAATGATGCGAGATAAATAATAAAGCTATCCAGGGCACTGAGGAGTATCGCAGAGATTCTAATCTATGATAGCATCCCATGACTCTGCCAGCCCCTCTGTATTTGGTAGCTACTGTGCATGGCACATGCCTTGGTGTAAAAGCGTACACAGCACACTTCCTTACAGACACTTCAGATTATTTTTCCGTTGCTACGGCAAGTGTGCAGTTAACACTCCTCTGTTCCTGGTACAGCTTCTACCAGGGGCAAAATTCCACCTGCATATTCACGAAAACTTTTACAGACATGATAGAACAAGCAGGATTTCAACCTTAAGCATATAAGCAATATTTCAGTTTTGTTTCAACTTCTGTTCTCCCCCAAGTGTGTATCAAATTTAACAACACACTTTTGGGAGTTGTTTATTTGTTAAATCTATTTAAGGCAGACAAAAAAGCAAAGAAATTTTCACAAAAATACCCATTAATGATTACAGCAGGCCAATAGTTAAAGGAACAGCCTGTTTTTTCTTGATGTTGTAGCTTGACAGCTCATATTCAAATTTATTAGTTCTGCGGACTGTATGTAGTTTTAAGTATTTATCAACATATTAATTACATATTTTGCATTGGTTCTACACCTTTCAACTTTATAACAGAGAGCTTTGCAACTCTGATAAGGAGGAAGCACAACAACTTCAAAGCTTTGCAAGGTTAAATACCATAAGCATTACTTTATGACCCTCCAGTCCTTCTAACACATGAGTAAGGTCAAGAACAAAACTCCTCACGTGCTACCTGAGGACAATTGCTGCCACTACATTGGAGTGGGCAGAGGCCAAGTGCAACACCATCTCCTGTTTTATCTGACTTTGTGATCATTTAGCACTGGGCTGGGAGCAGAGCACAGCTGCCAACTTCTCCTTCCAAAACACACAGAAAAGCAGGCAAGCTAAACATGTTCACCTGAAGTAGTTTTTGAAAGTAGGTTAAAAACCTCATGAGAAGTGCATCAACTAAGGGAAAACTATTCCTCAGCATGAAAGGGGTTAGTTAAGCACAGAGATGAAAATTCCTACCATGATACTGACTGCTTTGTTCAACAATGTTTTCTTATATAAGTTATTTTGCAACAACCTCACAGTACTATTCATTCTGTGGTTTTCACTGACACCAGTTAGGTATGAGAAGAGGCAGTGTTTCTGTGACATTCAGTCAGATAGGGTCCAGACAGTATTGCAATGAGACAGATAGAAAAAGAGAAAGAACATGAAAATTAAGAATTAAGAATAGATATATTTGTTTACTTGTGTTGTAGTACATTACATACCTAAAGCACAATACCAGTCAAAGCATTCCATGAGGAGCTTGTAAAGGCTCAACATCACATACGTGGAGAGAGAAGGAAAAAGGCACATTCTGACGATGCCCATTTTCACTCCCGCCAAACTCCACAGGAGTAAGTACCAGTAACGGTATTAGGGCCCTTACACATTTGCAACACTTTGCACTTGGAACACATCTGTGTTTTACCAACTTTCCTTTTGAAGTGAGCTATGCAAATTCATAGATATGAAAGTTGCAATTTGTCCTTCCTTCCAGACACTCTTAAAAAACTATTCAGTAATTTACCACTGCAAGTTTTATTGCAAAAAAAGATCAGCTCTTACGTGTGCTAAAACTCCCTTTTATTGCAACAAAAACGACCAGCACTTAGAAGTGTTGGCATCTTCTCCATTTTTAAATAATTTTCAGTATGTACTGAATTGGAGCTACTCGCTAAGGTAGCAGGAATGAGACACTGCTGTTCTCTGAGACTTAAGACATGGGATTGCTGCTGTGGAGGAAAGTATTAGCACTACAGCATATCATGTTTAGACGAAATCAGTTGTATCATTCAGTACAGAGTCTTCTGAGATAATAAGACAACATAATTGACTATCTTATTTGACATCGGGAGAGAGACAGAGTCAAGAATGCTGTGCTACACTCTGGCTGTGGTTCCAGCTGCTGCAGAAGCTACACCTTTCTAATTTCATCTTCACTGGCCACCCTGACCCACAATAATGCCAGTTACCTCTGAAAGGCTTGAGGTGATAAACTGTACATCATCTTTGCTCAGTCTTCCATCACAATCCTTTCCCTATGCGTGGTTTAACTTGAACAGATGACCAGCCCACACCGTATTCATTGAGTCTACTTACTACCTGCTTGGTAAAGGTAATGAATGAGGAAGTTGGCCTAAGTGGAACACAAGAACTTTTGATAGCACAAGTAACTTAATACTGCAAGAGACCAGGGTAAACTGATCAGCAATTTCAGATGCCCTTAGAAGCTGAAGAAATCTATACAACAGAACACAAAGCTGGAACAGAAAGTTGAGCCTACTACAAATGATAGACTGCAATTTGATTTCTGGCACTAACACGTTTAGGAATTACCTATTATTTACTGCAGCTTTCTCCATTTTGTGAGCAAAACATTGGAATGCAGTTCAGAAAACATCCTAGGGAAGGAAAATTAACCACCTTGCCTAGTATAACATCTGTTACTAAATTGCTGGTCAGTGATGGGAGGGTTTTTTACCCACAGTAGTTTACAGTCAGAATTCAGCCTGCCAAAAAAAAGCTAATGATTTCTTTGGGCAGAGCATGCACTGAAGTAATAGAGAAGTCCTTCACGTTCAAGTAAAATCAGAATTCTAAGTAAATAGGCACATAGCAAGGAACAAAAAGACTAGCAAGTTCTCGAAATTACTAGGAAGAAGCTTGGAATCATATGTGAATTGGGAATGAAATAATTTAATAGAACAATGGATTTTCAAAATGCAAATTTTCTAGATCCTGCTTGAGGCTTTTTAGAGGGTTTCAGAGTGTGTTGTTATTTTTTGCTCTCATATCATTATTAGCACTGGTAACAAAAATTTAACAAGAACTTATAGATACAGTATTACATTCTATCAAAGACTTAGATGTTCATTATGGACTTAACTGGAGGAGTACATAATTTCATTTGGAAAATAAAGAAATATCATTTCCACTTGAAAAACAGCAAACAGGATAAGCCAAAGGAAAATTTAAATTCAAAAGTGTAAGTAAATATAAAATAAGAAGTGGTGCAAATATTAATGTCTTTAGCTTGAACCATATTAAAATTTGGTACTGAACCATCACGATGCCCTAAATCAGCAATTCACAAATTTTAGCCTATGCAACCTCCCAAAGGTTAATAAAGAATGGCTGTAAGAAAGTCCATGTCAGCTCTCAGAATTAATTTGAGGTAGACAGACCACTAATATTATATATCACAAGTACAGTATTTTTTTTATTCTTAACATTTAAAATGTACATATTAAAAAAATTACTATCCATATTAAAAGAAGATTGCAGAATTACATTTTGTGTACCTGAAGTATCTATTAGATCGATATATTTGCAGCTTAAGGTATGCTCATAAATAGCAGACTCCTAATTTTCTTGCAGAAAGTGTCAGAAGTAACAAGTGGATATTATATGAGTTTAACAAAGCACAACAGCCCAATTCTTCCAGGCCTGTACACTAGAAATGTCTGTGGAGAAAATGAGGCAACTGTAGCAAAACATCAATCCATTAATTGCAGACAAATGATTCCTTTAGTTCAGCCTTTGAATTACAACCCTGCAGTATGCTTGGGTTCCAAGTCTGTTTGTTTGCGTTGGTTTTTTTTTTAAAAGGTATGCTATTATGTGTCCAGGCTTAATTAAGCAGAACACTAAACATGGAGAATAGGCAACTCACAGGATAAACCTCAATGGTACACTAATTTAAGCTGAGGACCTAACTCCAAACGCATGAATCATTGCTACTAAACTTAAACAGAATTTCCTTCTGAGAACACCAAAAATAAACTGCAAGTACAAGTTCTTTCACCCTCAATGTGAATTAAATGACTTTTGCAAATACATCCTGCATGATAAAAATGATTAAAAACAAGTCATTAAATTAATTATTTCAGTTATCTCTGTGTTTCTAATGTAAAAGTTTGCCTTACAGTATGGAGCTTGGGATTTTTCTAAAGTAAGAGTGAAGGAGGAGAAGAGGACTTTTATCATATTTCTAGATTATGTTTTAAGGATTTTTTTTAAGGAAGGGATGAGACTTGATACAACATGTCATGACTGTCCCACTTACTGTAACCAGCTTCTTCATTTCAGAAATAATGAATTAACTACTACGCACTTCTCCCACCAACAACATGCTAGTGGACAAAATTGCCTCATTTTTTGAAAGAATAAAAGATGTTTCTAAAAACTAAAACATATTCTGCTTCCTTTCTAAGAAAATGTAAAATAGATTCTAAACTCTTTTACCTGAATAATTACAGAGTTTTATTTGGATCAGATCTCAGCTTGAGGCCTCTGGACAAACTAATGTCTTGCACAAAAATCAGACCTCAGAGGAACTGGAATTTTTATATTCATTACGCTTCAGAAAACCAACAACATATTTCAAAGTTTTTTGGTTTTTGTTTTTTTTCAGAGATATTTTATGTTGATAGCTTTATGTAAAACAGTAAATGGTTTCCTATTTTCATTTTATTACTGAGAGCTTCCTTAAAGCATTATAGGAGAACAGTAACAAAACTACTGCTTCTCATAACGTGAAGTTGACTCTCCTGTAATTCTGAAGATTACTACACCAGCAAACCAACTGAACAGAAAATTGCCAAATTACTATGTGGGCTATAGGAAATAAAATGAGAAAAAGCTAAAAACTGTGCATTACAAAATAAGATCCTGCAATGTATGTAAAAAGTAGTTACTCGAGACAGGCATGTAACACAGCTTGTAAGAAACACACAAAAAAGGTAGAAACAGGGCAAGTTAGACATGAACCAACACCTAGCTCTGGACACCTGAGAAACTAGCAACTTCTACTGAAAAGACTTATTTGATTTGTCCCTTGTTTTCTAATGTCAGCTTTATAATTACACGTTGGCTCCAGCTACACTGTGCTCCTTATCAGAGCTAAGAATGAAATCCCTGCACATTTCAGTTGTCAGAATTATCAACAATATGTTCACTTCTCAGTGCTGATCTGATCCACAAATTATTATGAGCCCTGCTGACTGTTTGTTGGCCCGGCCCAGGTATTGCCAGGCCATGGCAGCACTAGTCTTGCTGTGCTTCTCTTTCTCGTCACACAGAATTCACAGCACAGACTGTGTGGTCTACTGGGGTCTCCTGACAGGACAGTTATCATTCAACATCTACATTGTAGCACTATGTTGTGCCACCAGAACACTGTTACTGAGTTTCACTGGAAAACTAATTAGTCTATGTCTTGAAGTACATAGTAAGGTATTCAGTGGTCTTTGAATCTAAATCACATTATACAGAGAGCACAGCACTCCATTAATTCTTAGTCCAAAATGAAAGAGATTTGCTCCATATTATAAGAGTACAGTTGCTTTTTAAAGGGGTAAGATATGATTAATAGAGCCATTGTGCTTTTCCCTGGTACCATAAATAAAGTATACATCAGAATACTGACTTCAATGAAAACAAAAAACCAACAGCAACAGCACCAGAAGTTTAGTGCGTTCAGCCTGGCATGAAGGTTTTAGATCTCTGCCTGCACCAACAGAAGGTCCCTGAAGGGCAGCAGGGAATGAACTGTCTGGAGCACGAATCTCAAACAGCTGTGATGTGTCAGGCTGGAGTTGGTCCTCAGCTCCATTTAGCATGTACATGGTGGTTTTGCTTCAGCTAATCAGATCTTACCATTACACTTGAAGAGGAACTAACAGTGTGGAAGTAAAACTGAAAGGGGGGAGGGTGCAGGAAAAACGCAAATATTTCCATGAGATTAAGTGTATTATCCATGCTACACGAAGACAATATTTAAGACAGAACATTGGGTAGAGACACTACAAGCTAGAGTTCAGTTAAATCTGTACAAAGAAATCGAGGTATGGTAGAAAAACAATTTTAACATGCCAAAGCAATTCTTGTAGGAGAAAATCTATTGGTAGAGGATGCCAGCTGAGACTGATATATACCTGCTGCTGTGCAAATGTATTTTCAGGATTCCTGATAGATAGATAGTGGGCAGATGACAAGGATGCCCAGAATACTATAGGCCAGCAACATGCAAGACTGACAAGGGTTTATAGCCATGTCCCGTTGTCTTTCTTCCAGCTATCCTTGTAGTCAAGTCTTATAACGAAAGCTTTTTGTCTCTCTAATATGGAGAGTGCTTCAATGGTAAAGGCAATGGCTTTCTTCCTTTGTGGATGTAAATTGGCACACACCTGCATTTGGCAAACAAGCCATGGGAAGCTCAAACACTCTGCCAAGAGCAAATTTACTGCACTGATCACTCCTAAGTGGTAGTCAAAAGTTACTGCCAGATGTAATCAGACTTAGTAATCAATATTAGAGATGAGAAGCAAACAGAGCTGTATTTCTTTTACTAGTTTTGCTTCCTAGATTAAGGCTTACATAAAAGATCTTCCTTTGAATCCTGCATTAAGCAGCTAATTGTACCAATAATGAGAGTGCTTATGCAGTCGGTGAGTTAGAAGGAACCAGAATTCAAGAATATAATCACTTCTTATCGCACTCAAATGGAAATATCAAACACTGTCAAATGGTACAAAATGTATTCCTGAGTTCCAAAATTAACAGAGAAGTTACAAATACAAATACTTGAGGCCAGGGTAGATTTTCTACTGATTGTTACTAAAATAAGTAGTGTGTAATACATGGTACTGTAGAAAAGTAAGACATGTATTAAAAGAGTTTAGAATTCACAGGTCAGTGCTTCACTATAACCCACAAAACTATCAAGCAGTTAGCACATCTGACGGATGTCATACTGGGTAGCCCTTACATAGAGACTGCTGCAATTAATCCATAAAAATGTCTGATACAGTCTTACACAACAGAAGGGATTTTTGTTTAAACATTAAAAAAATGCAAAACTCTGAGTTTCCTTTTAAACTTAAAAACAAAACTCAAACGTTATCAGTGTTTTTACCACCAGCCATGATACCATATGCAGCCCCTACCCTCTGGACCATTCTTTCCTTATTATGTTCTAACTGTAGTTGATAACAAAGGTAGTGTATAATTCGACTCTGATTTTGTATAAACTCGTTAAGATGTAGCCAGCAGGTGAGTCTCTCACAGTGCTTTTTAACTCCTTGCACTGTTTTAACCATGAAAAACTTCTTCGCAACTCTCAGTGAAAAAAATAGGTCATATGGGGGGGAAAATAAGCAAAACCCCTGAAGTACTGAAAAAGAACACCAGTAACCAGAAAGAAAATATATTAAGTGTCATGAAGAATGATTCCTCCTGCGCATTAATCACTTGCAGGAGAATCAGAGAAGAAATCCTTGTCTGCTTACTCAACAAGTGGGGATCAAGATTTTACAACTATTTTTTGCATACAGTATCCTAGCCAGAAAATGAAACAGTTTGTAAAAAAACATGTCCTGGGTGATTTAAAGGTCCCATTTCCTCCACACACACACTCAGTTGACAAATGTGACAGAGACCTAATGAAAACTTAAATAAGAAAAAACTCATGCAGGGTGGGGTGGGCATTGAGTTACAAGCAGTAAAACAGATCTACCTGAAGCCCTTCAAAATACCATGAGAACATGGAATAAAAATATAAAGAACTTGGAAATGAGAGTTTCAGAGCTAGGAAGGGGAAAACAGAAGGAATTATGAGTTTGAAAAACTGTGATCATAAATCCCAAAGTGCTTTCAGAAAATTAATGCAGGGAAGCACATGTATAGTTCATTATTTATGTATACTGCTAGAATATGTACAAATATATATACTAAAGAATACTATCAATACTGAACGAAGATGAGAGATATGCAGAAAGCCATGTGTGTGTATCGGTGCAGTGCGTGCTTAGAAAATGAAAGAAACTAAGTTTTCTCTCTGGATACCACATGGAAAAATCTTTTGAAAGGAAAAAAAAACAAATAGAAAGACTTCATACTGACATAGGCACTGTGCAACTACACTGTGAACATCGCTTCTCAGGACGGAAGAGAAAGTTTTATACAACACATCTGCCCGAAAACCAGAAACACAGCAGCAGTGATTGAACTCCAGACAGATTCCAAGGAACTGAGTTCTCCCACATTAGTCTGATGGGTGCCAACTGAAAAAAGTTTACTGAGGAAAAAAATGTTTTCAGCCATGTAAGAGTACATTAAGATGACATGTACATTCCCCCTATTTTCCTCAATATATCTTACTTATTCTGTAAACCAAAGAGTTATGCCTACAGTTTACCTGGCACAGCTGCTATGTTCTTGAGAGAGGAAAGAAATTGTCTCTCCTAGAGGAAAAACAACTACACCCACCCGTGAAACTCCCTGGAAAGCAAAATACAGGGTAAGGAAAGATCCATTAAGCCTGAAAGTTGTGGTATAGGTGCAGGTTGACAGACCCAAGGATAGGGACCTTGAAGGCATGACAAGTAAACTCAAAGTGAGAAATGAAGTAAAAAAGAAAAGGACTATGTCCAGTTTAATTAATAAGAAGAAACTGCTGTAAGTTCCTTGGCTAAAAAGCAATACAAGGCTGTTAGAACCTGCAAGAACCTAGGCTGATGGCTTTCCAACTTCCATGTCTCTCTCACATCAGTTTTCCCTAGAACATCCCTAAAATATCTAAAGTCTTGCTATTTAGGCAGTTTCTATTCTTGGAAAAATTATGAAAGAAAATGATGCTTAAGACACTAGAAGACTTTGATATCACCTGGCAAATTAAGACCCATCAAGTAAAGGTCACAAATCCTAGCTTTAGTCTGGCTAAGTCCTATTACACTTTAAATGTGCTCTAATAAGCTTTCACACTTTGAGAGTCAGTTCAAAATGTGAATTTGCACTGGTTTTCTAAGTATATCTAGAATTGACTATAGAGTACACCCTTGTCAGACTGCTATGCCTTGACTCCCAGCAATATAAAGATTCTGACATCCTCAAAATACCAAGGCAATTTTTAAAATAACAGCTACTGGAATTTGGCTAGTCTTGCTAATGGGCTTTATACCTCCTTCCTTTTGGGTCTAGCTGTAAACCAGGCTGAGAGACAAATAAACAAGCAAGAGTCAACTGAAAGTTTTCCTGCCTTCAGTGTTGTATTTACTGTAAATTGAGTTTTTACACACTTCTCTTCTGACTAGCAAGTATCTGTGCTACTTGTCCACTGCTAGCTGCTGCCATCTGGTCATTATGTGAACTACATCCAGATTTTTATTAAAATGGCAGCTAACATACAAGCTTTCTTTTAGATTGGTGCTAAAATAGCATCTAGGAATTAGGGTTGATTCACAGTTGTTTTACCCTTCGAGAATATCTTGTCAATTTTGTTCGAGTGGGGCTGTGGTATTTTTGTGTGTTTTGCTTCGTTGGGTTTATGGTTTGGTTTTTTTTGAAAAGATAATCTGAAAGATTTGTTCTTATTTTGAGATGTGATTCAGCAGCATTGTGTGAAGCTTTTCTACAAGTGAGTTAGAATTCTTCCATCCGTTTTTAGCCAGAGAAAGAGGCTGTGTGGGAAGGCATGTGGAAAGTGTGGGAGTTCAGAGAACGTTCATTATCAACTCCACAGGGAACAAATTCAAGCAGCCAGGAAGAAGCCAGCAGAGTGAGCAGTCAAGTCAGCAGTATGTAAGAGTAAACTACTGCATCTTCAGAGGCTTTATGTGTCCTCCTTCTTCTTAACAAAGCTGTCAATCCCTCAATTTCAAAGCCAGAAAGGATCCTTAAAAATCCTTGAGCCACCACTGAAAAGGTCATACTGACCAAACATGTGAAGTACAAAATTATCTTGAATATCTTGCATTAGTCTTTGGAAGCACTGTATGCTTCTCCAGGCTGTCTGCTCATCTTAAACTCCTCTTAGCTGGATAGATATTTGCTGTAATCCCAGGAAATCCAAAAATCTGGAGGCCGTTTCAATACTAGTTTTATAATCAGAACTAACTTAATTATAGCAAAGTGCAGTAAAGCTGGAATGTGTAAGGAATCCTCATCAACTCAGAAGCTGTGCCAAGTGAAAATTGGAATGTTACCTAACTTCACAGAGTGAAAGGAAGTTTGTTGCTACAGGAACATTTACAGCAAGTCCATTCAGCAATATTCCTGGATTAACAGACTGAAAAGCATTAGCAATTGATCTACATGAATCCAGTATCCTGTGGCTGCTCAGCTATCAAGTATTTTACACTTGTGCACAAAGACTGTTGTGATAAAAAGCATGAACCAAATGAAACATAACATTCTCTTGAACCACAACATGCAATGAAAACAGTGCATTTTACAGCTGGAGTAATATACTTTCTCAGAATTAAATATTCTTGATTGCCTACAGAATAAATTAACTTCCAGAAAAGTTGGCAGAATAGACCACAGAAAAAGAACAGAATTTCCTCAGTATCTATGTCTTCTAATCCTGGAGGTCGTCCACCCCCCCAAAATATTTCAGTTATCACTGGCATGTGCACATGTCACATCTGTGACTTGATTGGGGCGGGGGGGGGGGGCAGGGATGGACAGACAGACAACACAACCCCCACAAAAATATTTTTTTTCCTACATATTGGAAATTAAAAACACATTTAGAAAGAAGCAGGCTCAAATGTAAAACAATAAAATATCAGTGCCTGTTTTCTGGAGCACTTGGTGCTAGAAATGTCCTTGACAAATTTTTTTTCCTGGTTAATCTTTAGCTCACACCTAAGAAATTGCCACAGAAATATTACAAAACTATCTCTAGCCACCTTTGTAAGTAACTGTTTTCTGCTAACCTCAGTACATTCCTGCAGAAAAACACCCGTATCTGTTGCATACACAGAAAATTCCTGAAGCCATGCTCTTCCTGTATTTGTGCTGCTAGAACTGGACAGACTAAATTAGATGTACCTCTTAAGGTACTGTTAATATATTATCATCAAAACCGCACAAAGGAGAAATATAAAGCTTGTTAACACAAGCTCAAGTGTGACATTTCACATTCAGTGGGAACACAAGAAGTTTGGAAGTTTCTTTCTTAGGATACTTTCTCTTTTAAATAAAATAGTGGAGCAATCCAGTCTATGCATTTAGATTTAAAACAGCAGAAGTGGACTTTCAATGAATAACTACTTTTTTTTGCGAGTGTTTATCCAAACATCTTTTCCTTATTTTCTTCTGTTTGTACTACTTCACTTCTTGGATTAGTTTTGACCTGCTGTCCATTCACATTCCAGTCCTTGATTGCACTCCCACATATGCCTTCCCCTCAGTTCTTCCTTATGTCTTTCTGTGGGTTCTCCTTCCTCTTAAACATTTTGCACACTTTCTCACTTATCTTTCTCCCCCCACACACACACATTAGGTTGCAGACAACAAAAAGGGAGCTGCCTTTTCCTACATTTTTCAGAAGATGAACATGCTGCATCATTCATGTTTTTCTGACAGCTTCCGAAGAGTCACATAACACATTACAGGAATAATCATCATTTAGTATTTCATCCACTGAGTTTCATAGTCACTACTGTTATTACAGCTCCTAACAGATGTACATTAGCACTAGGACTGTTTATTTGCCCTCTGGCAAATCGTAAAGACTCAGCTGTGGCAGGCCATGATTGATTTTGGTGTGATGCAGTGCTCTATGAAGATACTGAATTGTCAGCTAAGTTCTTCCCAACAGCGTTTCAGCCTTCTGCAGATCTTTATATAGAAACTATTCCATTAGCAGTGCAAATGTGATGTCAATGGACAATGATTATAACAAACACTACCACTGTACAAGAAAACAGTGATCCAACACATAACTGCTAATTGCACGCAATTATTTCATTAAGTGTCAAAAAAGTTACTGGTGGAAACTTTTGTTCACATTCTGCCAGATCTAAACAAATGTTTTACTGAAGTCTGTAAATTACATTGTAAAATAGTGATTTAGTGTTTTCTAAAGAACTCACCATTTCCAAAACAAACAAAACAGCAAACAAACCAACTCAAAATGTATACAACCGCAGGTATAGCATGAAAAAGGAAAATCGTCCAATAACCATGTATCTGGCATTTTCCTTTCTCCCCCTCCCAGCACTACACAAAGCCAGAATTTAAAGGCATTCCTTTTTGGTTGATAGCAGACTGCATCCAGTAACTTATTTTCTATTTGAGATGCCAACTCTATCAAAATCATAACATTTAACAGAAAACTTTTTCTGGCTCATTTTAGCAAAACAATTAATAGTTATGAGAAGCAAAATACTCTGTTCAAAATGGAACAATTCACTTTCAGCACTTATAAGCAGAGAAAATGCAGACATAAATACAGATGAATGCTGGAATAGAGCATGGGTGGAATAGCTCTGTTTGATTCCAGGAGATCAAACTCCAGAGTGAGAACACTCTTAGCAACTGTGAGCTATATCTGGCTTTTCTTCTTTTGCCTGCTTAATTGCAAAGATTTCAATCAACATTTCTCACACAGGCAATCAGGTTCTGAAATATGCTGAACTGACCTCATAATGTCAGGCTCTGGGGTGTGCTGATGGGAGACTACTGTCTGTAACAGAAAACCACTGCTCCACTTTGTATTAGAATAGGTACATATTCATGGAATAAAAACAACAGGTATGATTTTCTGATGATTTGGACACTCATCTGGGAAGAAGTGGATTGTGGTTGTCAATAAGTGTTTATGCCAAGTAAAAAAGAATTAACAGGAAAGAACAAGAGAGAGAACACCATCTAGCATGGAGGTCACAGCAGTGTCACGAACAGAAGAGATTAACAGCTCAAAATTGTTTGGACAGAAAAAGAAATGATGTACAATTCTCATGTTTTAAAGGGCTGCCCTAACCCATGAGTGATAAAAGAAATAATACCCACAGCCCAACAGCAGTGATTCTAGTCATTTCCCTAGAGAACAGCTAAATTTGCATATTGCTTACTGAGGAAAACAAGGGGAAGACAGGGGCAGAGTCCTACACGCTGTGATTCAGAGTACCTCCATTAGAATATTCCTGCATTTGCAGGTCCATTGACTTCCCAGATACAGCTAAATAATTCAGAGGCACTTATCAAAAAGGCATGGAACAACTCAACTTTTCTACAAGTTATATCAAAATTAGTAGAAGCTGCTGTTCTTCAAATAATAATCACATCTTTTGTTTTAATTTTCAGGTAAGGTTCACAGCTTGCAAGTCTTCATTCATCATTAAGGAAGCCGAGGTTTTCTGACTAATTAAAAATCTTTTCAGAAGAAATCTGTCAGAAAATAATATAGTAATGTATAGGGCAGACAGCAGGAGAGTGCTCTCACTTGTATTCTAAATGTATGAAAGACTTTCCTAGTAAAATTTATCAACATATAAATGCCCATATGAATCCAATGACTCAAGAATATTTGTGGAGATAAACTCTTCAGGCATACAGTTGACATCAGCTAATTAGCACTCTGTTTATGGAATTTATGTCTTCCTACTCCTCAATACCAAGCATGTTTTTCCACTTTTTATATACAAATACATAGAGGAGTTGCACAATCTGACTACATGCATGTATAAAATATACATGACTACACATACATCATGCACTGTGCTGCTAGATGACTTTCTATATTCACCTTTTCAGAATGGGCTCATCTTTTAAGTGCTAGAAATGGAAGTAAGCATGGAAGTGTTACCAGTTCAACTTGTGTTTCAGGAGAAGTATGAGCCATCTTTAACACCTTATTCGGAAAAGAAATTCCCCTCTTTCTTCCAGTCTATGATCTGACCTGCAAATCTAGTAAACAGCAAAGGAGTAACTTTTCCTAGAGCTAGAACAAACTTGGCTCCTGCTAGAAAACCTGCATAGTTTAGTTTGAGAATAAAGACTAAATTTAACATCCATGTCATTATGGGAAACAGAAATCTGTACACAAACAAAAAATAGAAAGGTACATGTGTCCGAGATGAAGGCAAAAAGCTTGTATTGACAGACATTATGTACATAATTTCTTTTGACATTAATAGAGTTAAATGTCTAAATGTTAGAGTACTATTAACTGTAATAATAAAACAGCTCAAATACGAAGAAGAATATACAGGTCTTAGGCAGGTATATGTACAGAGTACACAGTAGTGCACAAATTTGTTGGTTTTAGATTGTTTGGATAAAATTCTGTTCTTCAGAAGGAAAAAAACCACACTTCTGCTGCACCTCAGTATCAAATTGCTCTTCAGTTAACTGAATCTTCACTTTCCCAAAAGAGCAATACAGATAATTGCCTTCTGCTATTATTAACTTATAAGGATTTGTTCTCAAGTATTTTGGTTTGTAGATACGTTTTGTGGCTTGCCACTAAACTGCTACAACCTAAGTGAAATTCCAAAATCAGTTGGTCTAGTGAAATGTTGGGCAGAAATGGGTTCCCAGCAAATAATGACTGCTTCTACTTCTGCCAACAACTATTTACACTTCATGGTGTTTTTCTCTAAATACATTCTAGAGTGCTTGATCATTCTTATTCAATTGCATTCAGAGATATTCCACTTATAAGTTCAATAAAGAAATGTCTGCCCAGTGAAAGACTGCACTCCTGGCCTGCTTGTACTGATGTACATTAAAATATTTCCACTGAAGCAGGATTAGACACAACCAGAACCAGGGTTCAGCCCATAAAGCAACTTGAGCATGGACACCTACCTGCGGATGAACTATCAAAACAATATATTTGGTAAATGCAGAAGTACTTTTTTTCTGGATTTTCTTTCCTACTTCTAGACTTCACCACTCCCTTCACCACCCCACCCCCCTTCTGTATTCTATGGTATTTTCCATCGAGAAATCTGAAAATCGTTTACCAGGAATGAATACTTCTATCCTCTTGTGTTTATGTGTGTGTGCATGCGTGTGTGTTTCACAAAAAAGCCTACACACATGTGCACAGCAAGGAACAGAAAACTGACACAAATAGCTTAAGGTCATGCAACAGAGGAGTAGCAGAAGCAAGAAAAAAACCACAGGTTGTCTGAGTCATCTTTGCCTACATATCAGAATAGCACTTCCACAAAATTTGATACAGGAGCGTCCCAGCACCCAGCATCATTACTATAATTCAGAAAAGTCGCTGTATTCCTATTTTATAGGCAAAGAACTGAAGCCCTCAAAAATACAACTTAAACAGCAGCACACAGGCACCAGAAACGATCATTAAGAATAGTTTCTAGGGAGTCTTGAAACCATTCATAGGGTAATTCACAACACCTAATTTTAAGTCAACTAGGTATGGTGTCTGAAGATGATTTTCATCAATAAGCATACAAGTAGCTGTGTTAATCCTCTTGCACACACTCAGAAGAAACTGGTTCTTGTCAGTGTTTATAACACTGTTAACACATAACCCCTGCTGGGATCAAGAACAAGGTAATCATCTCCTCCATCTGTGAAACGTACACCTATCGTAACAGGAGCGACCGATAACATGGCAGTGACAGCTCCTACAGAAAACAAGATGTTATCCTTTTCCAGGTAGCCAAAATAGCAGCGACTCGGATTGAACCATTAGATTAAGACAACTCATACTCGTACTTTTTTTAGGTGGATCAAAGCCCTAATCAGAACGTGACCATGATCAAAAGCTGATCAAGTAACTGAGCAACACAACTCCTGGCAACAACCACAAGACACACAGTTCCTGATTTCTACATTTTGTCTAAGTAAGTAAAACCAAAAACACGTAATGTTTTCATCCCTACAGGTAAAAAAAGTATCCTGCAGCCTGAAAGAAATTGCCTGTTACACAAAGTGGAAATACACTGCAATTCAATAAGAATTCATCTGCTGCTGTAGATTTCATCCAGCCTATTTGACATAGTGTAGGCAGCAGTAAAGTGCTTAAATCATAGTTTTCCTCTAACTACCGGGGGGGGAAAAAAAAAAAGAGAAAAAAAAGAAATATTACAGTGTATTACAGGATTTGCTCATCTATTTTTTAAAGCTAAATACTGTACTGATTTCAGTGACACTTATGCATAGTATAACTCATTTTTCATATTAAGCATAAATTGAACAGAAGCTCTGCCAGCCAGGAAAGTAACTTTGTGTAGTCCTTCATAAGACAATGAATCATTGTACCAGAAAAGCACTGTGTCCCTTCTTGAGCATTTAATATATTAAATGTGTAAACTGTTGAAAATAGCAGTTTGAGTCTACTAGCTGCTTGTTATGTACTTACAAACCTCATTATCATCATCAGGCACCAGATTTGCAGTGACAGAAAGAAACCTGTGGAGAATTGCTAAAACTCTCAAACCTCTGTTAATCTTAAAACCTAGGACAAGTACAATCCTCCTTTTCTTTGGAATCAGCCACAAAAACATCCTTAATGTGTGATACAACTGTTTAACAGCAAGCAGCAGTTTCTCTGTTTCATAGAACAGTTGTGCTAAGAACAACAAGCTCCCACAAAAAGCAGAAGAGCTTTCCTGTTACTTTCTTGTTCGTCTGGTGACAAAGCTGGAAAATAATGAATTTTGACCATTCACAGATGACCCAAAATTAACCAAAACATGACTGTTTGGTGCCAGTAAAAAAGAAATCCACACCTAAAAACTTAAGAGTGATGTACATAATGCATGAAGGATAAGAAAAGCATACAAATACACAGCAGGAAAATTTAGCCTAACTCTGAGGTTCTCCTGAACAGAGGACATCTGAGGAGATCCACATATGGAACACAGTAAAGTAGCAGGCAGTAAAAATGAGAAGAAAGTAGAATTTGTGGATAAACCACTCACAGAAAGTCTTAGTTTCTTTCACTAAACTAATTCTACAGAAGATTGTTATATATTTCCTATTAGATCCCAAATGTTTATCTAAGCAAAGATAAATCAGAATTCTTTGAATCAAGCACAGAAGACGTTTCTACTCCAAAAGCCAGTCTACAGGGGCACTACTCTGAGTTTTAAACTGTAGGTATTACTCATCTCTGAGCAGTTTGAGGAGGTCACTAGCAAATAGGGGTTTTTTACAGCATAGTCACAACATTTGTTCTGAAGATCTCAAACTGAGAAGCCTTTTCTGTGTTAAATTTTTGTCTAGCTAGTATTTCCCAACAGTTGGCACTGAACAATTAAACTAAAAAGTCAGCACCTCTAATTTCTTGCAATGTGTATTATGGCTTTAATTATACTGCTGATTCTTCTTGCCTGCTTCAAGAAGATGAAAGGAAAAAAAATTCAAACTACGGAAACAAAAGGTAAGTCATTTGAGACCAGGATTTCACAGTCAGCACAGACTCACAAAACCATAGCCACAATACTTGCAAGTTAGTTTATTAAGCTGTTGCAGAGTTTCTTTTGTCTGTTTTACTTTCAGAAGTAACCAAGCATCTGTATTCTTTTAAGTGTTAAAATATCCCATATTGATGTATCTACTAATAAATCTCAAAGTTAAAAGCTCTTCTCAAAGACAATAATTAAAAATGCAGAATAATGAACAGAGAAAAGTGAATAGAGAAAAATACATAATGTAATGACAATGATATGTCTCAAACAGCAATTTTTCATCAATATCTATTTTTTATGCAGTAATTATAATGTTAATCTGTTCTTCCGTGACAAAGAGGCACCTCCGTGTTATTAATGACAACTAATATCTGTAATATTAATTTTAAATAAATAATTCATGCAATAATTTATATACTAATAATGTAATTAGACCAAGGTTATGATCTCTGAATAGTAGATCAGTACTCAGTTCATGTTGGTATCTACTTTCTTCTGACACAATGTTTCTGGAGACTTAATTAAAGCCTGCAGCATGTTTCAGCCTTTATTCATTATATAAATATCCTACTCCCTCTCTAGACTATTCTTCCTCCCTGCCCAAAAGGACTATATTTAACTTTATGGCTGCACACTTTGGAAGTACAGTAGAAGGGCAGGTGCAATGAGTTATGTGGGAGGAAAATACCTGCTGTGTCCTATGAACAGCAAACTTTTTTCAAGAAGTCTTTCTCTTGTGAAGTATGGCTGTTCTAGACAACTTTTTCCCCTGACTACGTTAAGTCTACTGTAAAGTTATGCAAGGCACAGATAACCCATCTAAAATCAGACCAGCACCAACAAATACATGTAGAAACAAGCAACATGTATGCCTACAGGAGCTGCCCTTCCTCGGTGACCTTGCACAGCACTGAGATCACCCACACCAAGACACCAGTTTACGTTTTGCAGATTGGTAGGCCAGTAACTGCAGTTGACAACGCAACACTGCTTCTCTTCACTGTGAACTCATGATGGTTTCCCAACAGTCACACACATCTCTGTACAAAAATCCATGTAGCTCCCAACTGGTCAAATGACCTCTCCTTGTAATGTGAGTTAGGGGGAAGAAAGTTCTTACTTTTGCTTTCTCCTTTTTAAATACCTCTTGCTCCTATCTTAGTTCCAAAATGCAGAGGTGGGGAGAAAAGGACACAAGTAAAAACTAGAACTGAACCTCTAAATTACCTTTTCTTAGAAAAGCACTTTAGATCTTTGTCTACTCACTGACATTACTTAATACTTATCCTATGGACAAACCACGTATCTGCCTAAATAATTCAGATTTAGTGTAGACATGAGCAGCATTGTACCAAAACGTTTTCTCAGGGGGTCATAGTGGTTGTACTACTATTCCATTCCCAGATGAGTTTACATATCATATAGCAGAGCTATTCATCAGGATCCATCTACACAACTCGGACTGCAATGAGTACAAATGAGAAGGGAACACACTGCTCTGTTTTCTGTCCTTATCTGTGTATCATCCATATGCTTACTGGGTAACTCTTGGTTGATTATTCTCCTCCTGGTTCCCATCAACAGGAACCAGATAGTGCATCTGCTTTTCACCCCATGGACTGATAGGGGAAAAAAGTATTCTTGATTGGCTGAGAGTATCCCATTGCACTCTAATAATACAGTCATTTAGATTAATCTGAAAACATGCTTTCTATTACAGAGCTCCAATTTCCTAGGAGAAATGTCTTAAGTGTATTAGTAGTATGCTGTTCAAGACTGCTTGGCACAGATTTTGTCATCTTTCTACAACTCTATTATAAGAATTTATGACCAACATTTGGAAGATATTTCATCTTTACAAACAGTGAAATCTAAATAGTAAAGCCAGAAAGATATTCATGTTTGTTACCTCTCATTTAGTATTAGACAATTTCACAGAAGTGGCTCAACCAAGTCTTACAGAAAATTGTTTCAGTTGGGACCCCTGTAGTAAAGGAACTACTGAACTACTTCAAGTTGTTCCTGCAAACTCCATTCATTTTTTGAAGACATGTTATGTCTTCGTGTAATTATAATTCTCTGGACTAGCAGCCTACTGACCACTTCTGACAAACATCTGGATGTTTCTGACTGTCTTCTTAACACTAACAGTGTCTCAGTCCTAAAACCACAAAACAACTGGTAATGACAGTTGAACTACACCTACAAAATCTGAAAACCCTAACTGCACAGTTAACACTATACTTTATTACATTTTGCTAGATTTGCACATCAGGAAGATGGTGTTCAATAGTTCAAGAGAAACAATAAAAATAATATCTTTGATTGAGTTAGTATGACAAAATGTTTGCAAAGTGCAATTCATTCAGTAATGTTGTACAAAGAAACTCCTCATGTTAGCAATGAGTTTTTTAGAAAAAAACATTATGATATATCAATGTTTCTGAAAAGTGTATGATACTTTGTCATTGGTAATTAAGTTGTCCATTTTTCCTCAGGACAGGTAGAATACAAACAGATAGCAGAAGCAAGCTTTAAGAACAGTTGTGGCACATCAAGAAAGGAAAAGTGATGGAGCTGGTCAGTCCATCAATGACAATTACTGATATTGTGTCCTGCCAGATCACTACAAGATATTAACCCCCTGCCTGTGATCTGAGATCAGCTCTGTACCTGCAAGTCATGGAAAACAGAATAGAGACAGAAAATTGCATTAAACTAGATTAGAAAGATAATCATTGTGTATTCAACTACAGAGATTTATTGAGTCACTGAGTAATACTGAGTGTAGAGCAAAAACCTGAGACCTCTGAAATCCTGCCTCTCTGAATAGACTATGATGAAAGGCATCTGAGAGGAGCCATGACAGAACATCCTGATCTGCACATCACATTTGTGTGTCAAATCTAAAACCACCTTACACAGTGCTCTGATCAGTCCATAGTTACCCCTTCCCTGATACGGAAGTTAGTCGTAGTGATGGGGTAATCCTTACATCAGCAAGGGATAACATGCTAAGTAGCAATACAGCCAAGCATACTCACCCTGACATTGCTATGAATCTTAAAATTCCTGAACTATTTCAACAAACTCAAGTCTACCATTTCTGTTGTCTAGGAGACTGCTTCTATCAAAAACAAGTCAGAGCTACTTCATGTACTTTTGAGTAAGCCTACATTAACATTTGGGAGCCAGCAGACTTCCTGTTATGCTATGATTCCAAACTAGAGTTTTATTCTAGAGTTTAAGACCCTCCCTGTAAGATAAATCATCTTCATGAGAACCAGAGTGTGAATCAGAAAATGGACTAAAGCAACTCATGCAGAACTCATCCAAGACAACTGTCCTCAATGCCTTAAACACCCACATCTATTTTGTGAGGAGAGAAATTAAGTACCAAAAGCCTTCCACTACCATTCACTGAATTCAATTCTGCTCAACCACTTTCAGCTCAGCAGAACTGAACTTCCATGCATAGATCTCAACTTGTACTTCTTGTTTCTAAGACAAAACTGAGTGCTGAGTCTTACACAGATGGTAACTGCTGCCGCAGTCTGTAGTACTTGTCACTGAGGCCCTTTGCTACCCAGACCATTTTCAGATTATCCTACACACCTGTACTTTACACATTGCCTTTTAAACCAGTTTGTCATGTTCTCAGCTTATCCCATCACTATATTGAACTCCACGTGCAGGCTACACAATCCATCACTAAAAGCCTAATTTCTCCATTATTTACCTCTTATTTTCTAAAAGTTAGCAAGCTAGCAGGAAATAAAAACAAAACAAGAAGTTGAACACCAATTACCTTATGCAAACAACATGCCATGGTCCATAAGGCAGTAGTTTCTTTCCTGCAATGAGTCCCCAGGAAAAGACATTGCTGGAAACTGTAAATGCCATTGTTCAAATAAGCTACTCAAAACACAGACAGGATCTCAGCAGCTTACTGAGAAAGAGAAATCTACTGCCCTAATTCAACAGAATCAAGGCAATTCATATTAATCACACATCCTTCATTAACTGAAGTTTTTAAAAGTCGCCTGAATGAAAATAAATGCAAGACTTTCATGGCAAAGAAATACACTCCTTAACAGGTGACTTGAGCTCAGTAAAACACTGACCTACCACAGAATTAATCTTTGAATTCAAGTCTGCTCGAACCAAAATCATGGTAAAACTGAAAAAAACAGCAAAACCTTCATCTACTCATTGATGAAAACGAGGCTTCTAGTTAGTGTTTTTGACCACAGTAACTTCTATCTGAAGAAGCAACAAGAGTCTTTCACATTAAGACTGGATTTAATGAGCTGTTAATGCTTGGAAATATTTTTGTTTGGTTTCCCCTGCATGAAACGTCCATTCTACAGTCATGACTTAATGTTTATGTCTCCACCACACCCAGAAAGACACACACACACACGCAAACCAACCCCTCTTTTCAGAGAGAACAAAATAATGAAAGGGACCTGCCATACATTCCAGACCTTCCCTGTGCCTTCATGACTCAGGCAACACAACTGCAGGGCACACGGGAGACCATCTACCCAGCAGCACAGACACTGGTTCCAGAACCCAGCTGCAGGGATCAAATACTACACTGGCTGATGGTGGATCTCAGTCAAAACTTCTGGTTGTGTTCACCATCCTTCCTATTCGTGTCGTTACAAAAATGCTCTTCCATTTTTCTTAGTTTGAGCCAACAAGCCAGTTCCACCACAAAGTAAGAAGATACCATCCAGCAGCTACTTCTCTTCCCTCTTTGAGTATCATTTAATTTTTCATGTCCGAGTATATTTGTCTTTTACAGTTCAAGCAAAATGTAACCCTTTATCTCCCTTTAGAATCTTATCTCCAGTTTTCTCAAGGCAAAGAAAGGCGACTTATATTTTGCAATATAGTTGTTATGCTACTTTTATTCTTGCTTTCCACTATTACTAACAAATGCATCAGTGTTTTGTCAGTGAAGAACTCTGCTCCATCAAGAAGTAACTCAAATACTTTCAATTCTACAGGGTTGCTGAAAGCAAGCGTGTGTGATTTAGCCACAGGCAGGGGGTTTTGAAATCTAAATGCTATTTTTAGAATACTAAGAAATCATACTAAATAATCCTCAGCAAACAACCAAGAAGCAAACCCAAGTACCCTAAGCTAAAGTGGTTATACAACTGCAGAAAATGCACATGGCCTTAGCGGCAGGCCCTACTGCCATTCTGCTGTCCAAGGGATGATACAGAGAGCGCTGTTGAGGGAGCGTGGACACAGACATCTTCTACACTTGTAGCGGCAATTAGAAGTTCCTGATAGACTCCTGCACCACTGAAGTTTTCCAAATGTTAATAAAAGGAGTGAAGCACGAAGTAATACATAGAAAAATAAGAGAGGAAAAACATTCTGATATTCAATCATCCCATTCATTCTCTCTTCTGCTGAACAACCTAAGATTGAAGCAGGAACAGATTCTGAAGGGTTTGACACTTACATTGTGCTTCAGGGATAAGGTTTAATCGATCATTTCTTAAACATCAACTTCCTCCCCTCTAAAGTGGAAGCCATTGAAGTACTTTCTACTATGTAAGGAGCTATGAAGATATAGGCATAAAGAGGTAACAGTACCTAGAACAGCTCACTGAGCACTATAAAAGGTTTGAATATTACACTCACTGTACCCTTGTCACCAAAACAGGATAAAAATAACTCATCAACACCAATTTGATGTAGATAAGCAGACACTCCTTTATTAACAAGCACATGCATAGGGGAGTCATCTCACCAACAACGCACACCTAACTCTTGTAGCATGATGATTATATTGGATACAGTAATACATATTAATCAAGTTCTCATACATCAACATGATAATTCCTGTAAGTCATTTTCTTATTCCCACCCCTTTCTGGTCATGTGCACTTGAGTCCTGAAATGAGTTGGGGGGGCTGTTTTTGCAACCACCACGGACTACTGACCTAAAAGAAGGACCCTCCAATGCCCTTGACTCAAGGACTTTGGCTCACATTATGATTTTAACATGCTTCGAGGCCCTTTCACGAAGCAACTTTTACAACACCTGGTCTACAGGGCAATAAATCCTCCTTACCAAACAGTCTAACAATGGTACCTCGGCTAGCAGCGTAACTGGTTAGATGGTTACTTTAAACTGAATACAATATCTCTATGACTACTTAAAACATTACATCATTATCTTCTATAAAAAACTATATTCCTGTAAAACTCCATTTAATTGATTAGTCCTAATCACTCCTTATCAAAATCACCAGAACTCATCAACTCTAATAACAGATCAGTAATAATCTTGCTGTCATCATTACTTAGTTCTCCCTGAATTCAAAATTAATCTGGAATCAAAATATTTACAGTATTTAAATAGCCATTGTAGCTACAAATATAAAGAATTAGGTGGACAACAAGGAAAGAAAATCCACCTTCACTCTAATATTTTAAGTTCATCTCTCTGCAACTCTGGCAGAGATCATCTTGTAGTCCACATTACAAACTCCTTCACCCACAGCTCTTGGTGATTAGGTGTGTACATTTTAGTATGAAGCTTGTATTTTCACTACAAAATATAATTTGACTAAATTAAAATGTAACTATATGTTCACTGCATATAAATACAGACATCACTATCTCCTCTTTACTGAGATCATTATGCCATTTATTAATGACTCTTGTTAACACTACAGTATTTCTGAGGTTGATGGTAACATGCTCTATCACTGGAACCACATGCAGAAGTTCTGCTAAACCGTTCCGCAGATACATACATCAGGTTACTGCCTTCAAAATAATGTATCCACAAACATTTTCATTTTTCATGATATAGTAATCTTAGCTCAAACTCCTGTGGCATTAAACTCCAGTTAGGCACTTAAGAACTCATAATTTTATTTTACACTGCCAGATTCAAGAGGAATAGTACATTTACATCCTGACTTTGAAAAATACAGTACTTCAACCGTTTGACAGCACACGCAGTAAAGGAGTTGTTCTTCTATTACAGCATTTTCATATACAAGAGATTAACATTAATAGGGTCTTCATGCCCCTCTCCTGCTTTGAAAACAGTCTCTAAAGCTGAACCCCATAATACTGGCACACAGCTCAAATATCTTGAAACGCCTATGAAAGGAAACCCTAGTGACAAGTCCTAACCTTCATTTGCTTTATTACTTTCATCTATTTTAATATCCATGCTATTGTTATACTCCAAAAGGAGCATAAAGAAAGATTTTAGGAGTCTATTAACAGGTATGTATTAACTTCCCCAAAAACCATAAGATCGTTATAACTAAAGCTTTTATCATACATACAGAGAATACAGTTGGTTAGTTTCCGTAACTGATCCCTTCTTACCATGAAATTATTCAGTGGGTTCTTATCTGTGAAAGCTGAATTCCCATAATTAGAGAAAACTATTATAATAAAGATAGTCACAATCTCAGTCATCTTTTAGGACTTACTCTTCCTAAATGTATTTCAACTCTATTTTTACTACAAAGTCCAAGGATGCATTTCCTTTTTATTTTCCCCCACAGGACAATTAAAATCTTTGAATGGTAATTATTCTTTATTGAGTAACACTGTATTTTACTCTTCAGATATTCTAAACTTCTGAAAGAAAGTTAAAAGCAAGTAATTCTCAAACATGATAGTAACACAAGAGTGATGAGGTGTTTAAGGCTGTTTTACACAAACAGTCTCTAGATATTTTTAATAGTGGGGTGGCAGTCTTCTGATTGAAAATTGATCTAAGACAATCCCTAGGTGACTCAATTTCTGTATTTTCTTTTTTTTTTTTTAACTGAAATATTTCTTACCTTATCCAGGTACGTTAACAGGAAACCTCTTCCTGGATGCTGTGGATAGAAAGAAAAATAGTTTCTCTCTTGGATGAACTGAATGGAGGGCGAGGAAAATAACGTTCAGGTTTTCACACAGCATTAGGAAACTATCCAGCAATTTAATTCCTAAAACTTGATAATTGAAACAATTCTTTCTTTCCTCAGAATAGTCCTACATATTATATAAGCAGAAATTTCAGGGAGGGATCTAATAAATTGCTGAGTCACTTATAATCCACTTCTCATTTATACGCTTATGAGAAAACCTTAATTCAAAGTCTATTATGAAGATTTACTAACGAAAATTCTGAACAAAACTGTCATGTCCAACACAAAGATCATACAGGGCAAAGGAAGAAAATCCTACTTATAAAATTACTGTTAAACGATTATTAGTTTAGGAACATCTACCATGTTAGTGCAACTGAAGATTACTTGCTTTTATAGAGTAGTTAGAGTTCTAGAATTGTGAATTATGTTGCCTGACTAATTATAGACAAAATATGCTTTCAGAAAAGTTGTAGAAGTCACTATTGAGTAGGTTTGCAAATATGGTTAGATACTGTTTTCCCATACAAGAACGATTTCACTTAAGAAAATGTCAAGAAAAACAATAAAACCCAGTTAGGCCACATGACACACTGCAATCTAGGTAAAGTTACATCATAACTTATTGACAGTGACAAGTGCAACATTAAGGGTAAAACATTATATCTTTAAACAAAATGAGTAATTGCTGTAGACATCTATTTAACACACATTCCAGAACAAGGTGAACAAGAGGTCTCTTTCTTCTAGCTAAAAAGTCTATTAGCCTAATTTACAATTATACACACACTAGTAACAAAGCTGTCAGGGCATGAAAATGTCACTGGTAACAGTTTACATTACACCACTACTCAGCTCACAATGGAACTGTTAGCATCAAATTACAATCAACTCAAAGAAACACAGAAGTAGTACAGTTGTTATCATGTAAATCAATCTCCCTGCCACTTCAATTTTTTCCAGATGTTGTAAAAACAGAATGAAAGGTCAGAAGAGTCACACAATCTGACCCATTTCTGTTTTTAAAAAGGAGTCTGAAAAAATTTCAACATTCTCTTGGGTTTTATTGCTAGAGTAAACATATGGGGCACATTCATAGGGCAGTCTTACATGGGAAACTACTTACAAAAGTCATTTTGTAACTGAAATCTCTTCGAAGATGTTTTGAGAAATAATTTTATTGGCTTAAACTGAAAAATCTATTGTAATTCTGCCTTTATAGAAATGCCTAAATCTATCTAAATTAAATATCTATTTAGATAAATGTAGTGTAATCACATTTTCCTGTTGCCCACCTTTCATCCTTTGCTTGTTACGGTTAAAACTAACTATCACCTTTTCTTCTTGAAAGTAATGATACTTTCTAACTGCCTGTGGTGAGACAAGGTTTTTCCTTTTATATGTTACTACTATAAAATAACTTTATCAGGTACACTTATACTTCACTTTAGATTTTCAAGAGAAAAAGAAAAAAAAAAAAATCACAGCCTGCTCTCACTCTCACCAAAACTATAATGCCATCACATATAGGACCTCCTTGTAAAGCTCAAATTACATGATAGCCAAACATATTCCATTATCACTTGGAGAAAATGACTGTATAGTTTATGCCATATCTATCCTCCAAAGAGATATTAACAGAGTGAAGATTAGTCTAAAATCTATGAATACTTACTGAGAGTTTACTAATATACATTATAAGTTCCATTTTAAGAGTTCCTGAATGGTCAAGTGAAAGTCAACAGCCAGCCAGTTTTCTAGTGGAAATTTCCCACTAAAACCTATTTTTTCCAAGTTACTTACACACAGCTTCCGTGTTTTAGCTACTGAAATAGTACAGCTAGCAATGACTATAGCCAGTAAAATATATATATGTCAATTAAGTTGCTTTGAATCACAGAAGTCATTGCTGAAGTGCTGCTATGTGCATGAGTAAGAATAAAGAAAACGTCTACTATGTCCAAGAAATGGGTTTGTGGTGGGGGGGTGTTATAGTTATCGAGTTTCATTCTCTCCAGATGTGTAGTAAAAGTTACAGAAGAGAAGTAAAACTAAATTTTGAGAATAATTAATCACAGTAAAAGAGCGGAGGGACTTGCTATGCTGAGTATGGAAAAAAGGTAAGGATGAAAGCAACAGGTTTGATGAATTATCAGCAGTGGAAATAAACTGTCACAACAATGGTACCCATTTTAAACCACAGAAGGATAAACACACACTCCACACCATTTCTTCTCCCTCTATTTACATTCTCTGTGACTTTTTGAGCTTCTTTTCCTTAACTTAGCTGAAGAAACTAACCATTTATGTTATTTCAGAATGATGAAAGGACAAAACAGTTGTTCTAATCTTTGCTAGCAATGAATAAAGTCTTATCTCTGTGGCAGTCTGCCACTTTCATAACCCTTAACAGCTTCATTGATCCTGAAAAGCTTACCATTTTGGGAAGTCATTAGCATAAAAAGATATTAATAAAACACCTGCTACCAACTTTGCAATTAACATCCAATTGTTGACTCAGCATTGTGGGAAGCAATACCATCTCAGCAACTATCTTTGCAGTGATCCAACCCAAACCATTGCGAAGTTGGAGTGTCCTTTAATATGGACTTTGCTTTGTAAGTCACAAAGAAAAAAAACTGGTATAAATAAATATGGGTATTGCTTAGTAAGAGGAACAGTCTTCTAGATGCCATACAAGGATGAACTCTACAACAAATCTAGACAAGTGAGGTACAATACCACAGAGTTATCATAACTCTCAGCATCCAGCCTTAAAGCACCTACATCCATCTTAATGTACACAACTTTCAGGATTGTTGTGACACTGATCCACTTGGATGTAGACAGTAACACAGAAAAGAATGTCCTGAAGTATCTTATTATATTTATCTCTGCCACACTCCTCAGTAACGGATGCTTTGTGAGATCTACCAAGAAAGGGGAAAACTATTCTTAACCCTGCCCCTACGTACATCCTGAAGTCATACTGTGCCAGTAGCTATATCCAGAGAGCATCTACAGTAATTTGCCTCCCTAGCATGCAGTGATAGGGACAGTGGTTGAGGCTCTGTGTCACAAACTGTGGAAAAATAATATCCACTAAGACACTCAGCAGTTTCAGATTTCCTAGAAGTACAGTTGCAATACTTCTATCAGTCCTTGTGGAAGCCTGGTCCTTTTTGACAGGACAGGAAAATGACGCGTAAGTTTTTCACCTCAGAAAGACAGCTATCCTTAAACTTGTTAAACATATTACCTGTAATTATACTACATTTAGAAACAGTGAGTATGTATTTCTTTCTTGTGAAAAGGTACTTGTGCTTAGAACACTTCATTTTTGTTTTTTGAGCATTACCAAAATCAGTGACCCTAAATCTCAGTTTGAGAAAGCAAAGTATGAACATATCTACAGCTGAAGAATGTGACCCACAACACACCAGAACATAACTTCAGGAGCAAGTGTGACAATAACTAGAATTAGGAAACTTGGTTTTTAAAATAGAGAACAGCAATAAAAGCAAATGGATTGAAAGTCTAATGGTGGGATGAGAATTAAGTATTACAGCCCTGGGCATAAAGATCAAGGCAGTAAGAGTCCACTAAGCTCCTTTATCTAGAAACAATCACTGCAAAAACCTGGCTAAAATGGGATATTTGTAAGTCAGGCTATTCACAAGTCCTCTACAGCACTAGCTTTTTCTTTCAGGCTCTTCTGACCTAACTACTGTTGACAAAGTAGCACAGCTATTTTCCCTTCAGCTACTCCCATCTATTTTCTTTATATTCCCGGTGCATAGCTCCATTAAATAATTTGCAATTATCACCTCCTTGATGGTTTCTACTAAACACAGCTACTGCGGGCCTGCCCGAAGTCAGGGAGCAGGTTTGCAGTGACATCTGCTTTGGCTCGGCCAGCAGCAGCAGGGCCCAGCTCCCAGGCCAAGCAACGGCTGCGGGCAGGGAGGAAAGCCTCAGCCTTCCCACACCCCCCCAGCCGAGGAGTCAGGGCAGAACTGGCTGCCAGAAGAGCCGTCTGTTTGCTTCCGGAAGTTGGGGAACTAACTCCTTTTGCCATTTGATTACACGAGGGAGTTAAGTGGATGCTATTCTCACCAATTTACCTGTATTTTTAATCCAGTGTTTTGTAACTTTATTTTTTCCATGGCAAAATGTACATTAAAAGAATTCAATTAGAAAAAAACATCAGATATTAATAAATTTAGGGGCAGGGAGTGCTTTTTGGTGTTAGTTTGGGGTGTGGTTTGTTTTTTGCTTTTGTTTATTTGGTTTTGTTTTAAATGAGTTCTTGCTTACTGCTTTTCCAGCCTTGGGAATGGGCTTCAGCACTGACTGCTGCGTCAGCTGCTCGGAGGCTTGCATGCTACTGGAATACAACTCATTTTACGACAGATTCTTCCTCTTACTCAGACAATCACTTAGAGATGGGCAGGTGCTTGGTAATTGGAAGGGCTTGCATTTACTGTGGTTGTGTGATTGTTTAGTCAAGGGGGAAGACATGCCCTGTTCTTTAATGAAAGATACAAGTGCTGACATCTCTGCTTGTTTGGTCAGCTACTCAATAGAAGTTGTGCTTAACTTGGTCCATAGTTCCCCTCTGATTGAGGCAGAGAACAGTGGCATTTGGCATACTTGTGTTAAAAAAGTAGTGCAGACTTTGGAACTGAGCTCTGAACTAGCACTACACAAAGGCTACAAATGAATTTACATTTTACCTGTCATCTTTCAACCAACTTGAGATGAACAAGATGAACTAACATATATTTTGGCAGTCTGGAGATTGGGTGACCTTCATAAAATTAAAAAGTAAGTGGCAAAACAACTCTGCTAAATAGGGGGACTACCCAGTTATTTATAACACTCCTTTGAACAGGCAGTTCCTAGTATATTTAAGGCTGCAGAAGTATTTCCAGTCTAATTTATTCTAATCTAATTAATATCATCTAGTTAAGTAGTCTCCACCTTTTGTACCAAAATCATCTTCGCTTGGTTTTTCAATTGAATACATATTTCTGGAACCTTTGGACAAATTAGTCTACTTATCTGGAATTCAGAGACATGTTTCATTGTGTGTGTAATTTTAAAAGCATTTCACTTTAAGATTATTTTGAATGTGTCATTTGAAGTAATACATTTATTATTTTAAAACACAATGCACTTATTTGAGACAGTCTGTCTCAAGTCAGTCACTGAATGGTCTTGCTGAGAACTGACTATTCACTGGTTCACTCTGTGATGCTCTACTGCAATCACACTACTTTATTTCCCCTACACTTTTGACAGTGGTCTCAATCAGGTAAATAAAATTGCATAGTCTTTATTATCTTCAAGTGATTTTGCAGGAGGTCTAAAAACTATACATATGAAAATTCCTTTTCCTGTGTAATTAACAGTTAAATTACTTCTATAGATACCAACAATGACTTCACTGAGGTATTGGGAAAAGGATACAAATAAAAAAGGTATTCCTTCTCATCTCTTCAAGGGATACCAAGTTTCACTGAAAGACCTTCAACTGTTATTATCACTGAATATGAAAGCACCCAGAAATGAGGACACAGCTAGATTTAAGCTGATATACAGCCATAGATAGACTATTTGCAGTTATGTCTGACAGAACAGCCCAAGTAGCTTTTTTCATTTGATTTTTTCTGAAAACACCAATAAAGGCTTTCTAATGTATCAAAAGTTCATGGAGATCACCAGCGTGAAAAATACAGTGAAACATTTGTCCTCAAGACATTACTAATTGTGGTCCAGAATAGTGGAAGTTTGCACACATGTAATGCTCTAGGACCCCTAACATCAAATTACAGCTTTGTTAGCTTTCACTATTTGCCTCGTCCTATGAAATACACCTGCAGAAAGCTCTGCTGCTGGTTGACAATAAAACCTCTAGCATGCAGCTGCTGAGACAAGTATTAAAATACGTAACTTAAAGAAACTTATAATATAAAAAAAAAGCCTAAAATCAATAGGGATATCCTGAACTATCATGACCACAAAAGCTGTGCAAGTACTCAAGTTTCAGAAAAATATGCCATGTTACAGAATTAGTAATATTAGTATATAATGAGAAATAGGGGCTGATACAAGATGGCACTGCTATGGAAATGACGATTTTTGTAAAAGTTATTACAATTCACCCACACAGAAGGGCAGGAGCAAGGCCAGACCTTTACTTGGTATTTTAGTCCCCTTATGCTCCACAATTAAGCTTTAATAGCCATGTGATATTTTTAGCAGTTTTGAATGGACTGCTGTTGCTATTTTTACAAGTGCCACCATTAGTCTGCTAAAAGTGTTGTTATGTAAAACGCATTTTTACTTCTACTACTTAGGGTTGCCTCTTTAAATTACTTGAGGAATACGAAGCAATTTACAGTAGAGACCAACTTCTACTGGCGTTTTGGGATTGCTTTCATTACATTTGATCTCTTATGGATATAAAGCTAAAGGCAAACGAAAGGAACATAATAGTTACCAATGTTGAACTCCTTCTGGCAGGACAGGGGCAACACAGAAGTGATTATTAAATCTGGGAAAAATTTGTTCTTCGCCTAAAGAACATATCACACCTTGAGTTAACTGCAAGGAAGCCACAATTCCAACAAAAATTCATCAGTTGACAAATGCTAACTTAAAACATGACCAACTCAGAAGCAAAATGATAGAATATCAAAGATATAATATTGGGGATTTTTCTTGTTCGGTGTTTTTCTAATGTTGCTTTTAGAATCTTTACCATGACATTTTGATCTTGTCCTGAAAAGCTGAACACCCTTTTCTGCCCTACAATCTGTTCTATTGTTT
This sequence comes from Strix uralensis, assembly GCF_047716275.1. Taxonomy (NCBI): domain Eukaryota; kingdom Metazoa; phylum Chordata; class Aves; order Strigiformes; family Strigidae; genus Strix; species Strix uralensis. Next base: position 5,247,252 of record NC_133984.1, read on the forward strand.
CAGTCTACTGGCATACATTCCCCATTCCCCCCATGCCACCTTGCTGTACATCTCCATCCTCCTGCTTTATTTCCAGCATTTGATACTACATATCATGTAGAAGTCCCCTCCTACTAAGACTTGGAGCTCTGTACATTCCATTTGATTATTATCTGGCTTTTCCTCCACATCTGTTTAAGATTGCCAGGCTTTCTGATGAGACAGGGTTTTATGCTCCTGTCACAGTGACAAGCAAAAGATCTTCCTTGATCTCTAAGCACTGACAAATAAAAATGAAAATAACTCAGCCCATAAAGCAATGGTAGAACACAGCACTTTCAGAGAATGATGTTCCGCCACATACCTTAATTAATTATAGTGACCTGTATTAGAAGGGTGACACATCAGTGGCAGCACGGGTACCAGACCATTCCCTCAAGCCACTATTTCTCACAGGGAGGTTGTCAGTTCAACACAGAACAGGACTGAGTCTGAGATTGCAATTAAATAATTGAAATCACCCTTTAGATAGTACCTAACACTCTAATTTAGTCTCAGCAGCATATCACATTCAAGTATTGGTAATATTCTAAAACATTATTTTACCAAAACAGCAAGGTGAAGTTAAACAGATACACATTTCAGGAGATGATTCAAGTAATCTAAAATATACTGTGCCCAAAAGTATGCCTTTTACTAGGTCATAAGTACTTGGTTTTGCTTATTAACCCTTCAGAAGCATCCAACAAGTTCAAGGACTACCACAACCTTAAAATAATCACCAGTCACCAATTAAGACATTGACGATATACATCTACACCTTCTGCAAGCTACTGCATCAGCAACAGAGGTAATATACCAGCCGTATTGTACTTCTCCAAGATTTAGGAGATTACAAACAGGAATATTGTTTTACAAATTCAAAATGAAAACGTTGACCATCTCTCATAAATACACTTAATTTTTCCTTAATGTATGTATTTCCTTACCTCCCTGTAAGGGAGCAACACTTTTTGCCAACTCCAGTTTTGCCCTTTGTGATCTAATATTTACTAAATTACTTTGTTTTTTATGTACCTTTACAGCTCGAGAAAACTGGATCTCATTGGTCTTTGTGCAAATAATTTCAACACTTAGGAGTAAAGTACAGATTTCCTCTGTCCAAGTACCAGCCTTGACAAGTTCTGTTTCAAGCTACTGTGACAGTTCTAATTTATGACTTCATATCAGGCTTGAACAGTTTGCTCCACCAGCTAGAGGCCTGGATCCCTGTTACACTGTTCTTTTCACAAAGACTTTGGTTTGGAGCTTGGCCAGAACAAAAAACTGATCCTGTTTATAGTCATACTGCTAACAACTGTGGTATTAGTCACTTCTCTCAATAGAGTATTTTGCAAGCCACAGCATACTACTAGACCAAAATACTTATTCCCTGAGAACCTGCCTCTAAGTTGTAATTCCTTCTACTTACTACGGTTATGAGAAAGGAAAATTTTTATCTACTGTATATAACATCATTCATCACAGGGTTATGCCCTTAATTTGTTGCTTCCTCTAGCCACTCTACTTAAGGATGCTATTCACAGCCTACAATAATTATTTTCTCCTTTTCATGCATACTGACAGCGTTTGTAACTTTCCACAACCTATTCTGAATTCCAAGTTACACCAGGAATCCCTGCTTGTATTTCTACTGATAGCACTTGAAGACATGGAAGACTTTCATTGTCAAAATGCATGCAGTAAATTACTGGATTCCACACATTAAATAAAGCAAAGTTTTATTTTTCACTTGATGAAGAGTGCTTGCATGAACTGAGCATTGCTGGAGAAACAAATTCCTTTTTGATTGACTCAGAACAACTCTTCAAGTGCTCATCTTTGTGTAGTTTAAATATGTACTTTTCAAAAGAACAATCAATAACATCACAGTAGAAATCTGTTTCTGCTGAGAATTTTGAGTTGGTCACATCAGTAGTGATTCTACTAGAAACAATTTTTGTTAGTCAGGAAGTCACAGATCAGTGATAGTTTCATAACTAGCATACAGAAGTACCTAAGAAAACATATACTTTTAGGAAACATGTTTAAACACTTCATGCTTGAGTGGCATGAGGATGTTTACTGTTCTGAAATGCAGCCTGTGCTCTGATAGATCAGAAAGATCTTTTGGCTCAGTCTTCACTTCTAAAGAACACCTAATACTAGGACAAAGTGAGACAGAAGCAGTCGACTACTGCTGAGTTTTCTAAGATCATCTTCTTCAGGTAAAGGATGTCAGAAATTCTCCAGAGGAAGGATGGGGTTTCAAGCTTGAATGATACATCTAACAGATTTCATTTAGTTAAAAAAAAAATTCCATTAGTCAAACTATTAGCAAAGAAAAACAAACCTTCAGGGTGTGTTTTGTTTAAAAGCTGTTCTGTTATCAAGTTTTTCTACTTCACAGACAGCAAATGCCTGCAGTGTTATGTAAGGGAAACTGTTCTGCAAAAAGACACCAGGTTGTCATCAATGCAATTGGCAATGAAGTTTGACAGACTGAATTCCTTCCTTGAAGTTATATTAATCATGCATACTATATCACGCAATTGGGTTTTTCGGGACTTCAAGTGTGTTCACAGCATTACATACGCTTTGCTGACTTTCTAACACTTCACTTGTTGGCAAGAACTTTCAGTGAAGTCTTGAACTACCAGCAAATGTTCCTGAAAAGAAAATTTGTAATTTGCACCTGCACCAGCATCCTGATAGTAGGAGTTATGCTCATCCCAAGGAGGAACGTAAGCTACCAGCCTGTCACCAGAACCTCTAATCAAAAAAAGTTATTGTTAACTACTGACAAGAGTAACAAACTATCACCTAGACACGCAGAAGCAAATAATGTTTAACACATAACAATCGTTAATATATTTTCACCAACAGTTTACAAATTAAAAAGCAAGCTAGCCAGAAGTTACCTAACACAATTTAGCACTTGTTTCAAATCATTTTTTGAAGTTTAAGATATTGTTAATAAACAATGACCTATTCAATCTATGCCACAGTTGCCATCTTCCAAGTGTCCTTGTCACCAAGAAAGCAACCATTAAGTATCCTAAGTCTGTATAAAAAGTTTATATTATAGGTGTGCAATAATTACAGAAACAGAACTTCTAAGCAACTATTATTCTCATACTGACATATATCACAGTATTTCATTAGAATCTCCCTCCAGTACAAGAGCACCAAGTCTAAATATTTTTGCTTATCAAGAGGACACAGGCGGGAAGGACATTTCTTGTAGAATGGAAGCACTAATCCATTATTATAGTTTTATTGTAGTTCTTGTTTAAACCTGGCTTGGATATGTCAACATGACCTCTAGATCCTTTCTTTTAAAAGGTTTTTTTGTATATAAAACTTCCCATTATCAGTTCCTTGGACACTTCCATCTCCCAGAATAACTTAAAAACAAGATTCACTGCAGCTGGACATGAAAGGTTACAGGAAAAAAAAGTAGATCTAAGTTTCCAGAATCTGCTGTAACACTCACCCTTCAATCCCGAATGAAGCATCACAGCTGTACTAGTAAAACAAGTTCTGCTGAACTGCAGAGGATCCTGGAACAATCAGTGCACACAACAGAACAGAAAGACTGTTCTTCATACTGTCCTCATGGACATCTCTTAGAAAAGTGAAGGTATAAACTCATTTACTTCTGCACAGCTATAAAGAGATTCAGTCAGGTGTACCTGTGAAAGGAAACAATAGGTTTTCACCCAGAGTTTCCAGAGTTTATTAACTCTAGGAATATTTTTTTTGCACACTGCAGATGGATGATATTGTAATTAGTTATGACAGGCAGAGCAGAAAGGTCAGACAGACCCCTCAGGGGAAGGTAGACTTCTGGAGAAAGAGATAGAGATTAAAAAACAGGGGGAAATAACAGCCCACCCATTGAGATGTTCTAAAGCACCCAACTGATCTTGGAATGTGAATCCATTTTATTTCCCACTAAAATTGATGGAAATAACCTCTCTATTCCTTGGCTTTTACAAAGATAAGCTCAAAGAACTTTTATTGCTTTTTTTTTTTTTAAAAAAAGCAGCCCATTTTAGATTATTTCCGCTCTTTAAAGTTCAATCCAGAAAACTGAAAAAAGAAGTGCAAATGGACACAGCATGAGAAAATTTTTTTCACTGAAACACATACATGTTCATGGAAGCTGATAAGATGGCAATATGACCAACCACACTGCTACTGCTTTTCTTTATGCTATTCCTCTGCTTTTTTCCTGTTTGAGAGTAGACGCGTTTTTAGCTGAAAAAAACCACACCATCTATTTTTTTATTCCTTGTAATAAAAACTGCAAAAATAATGCAAGAAAGTAAGGTAGAATGTAAAAAGATAAATGTAATTAAAATGTAAAATGGAAAAATAAACTAAAATAATTAACATTTAAGTTAGCAGTGTTTTATAATAAGCTTTCTACTGTGGAGTTTTACATAGCAACAACTCAATCTGACCAATACATTATACCATTAAAATGAATTTCAGAGGCCAGTAGATAGTCCCAATATACAGTTTTAAAGTATGAATACTTTATTTATGTACGCTACTATTCCTAAATCTCACTGAACATGAAAGGCTAAGCAAGATATAAAAGAAACATGCTCATTTTCATTTGAGTTCATCTCAAAGGCATTTCCTAAGTCACTGCAGACACTGATGTCCATAATAGGACAGGCCTGAGGAGTTCTAGTTTGTTCTCTGACAGCTCCTGTAAATAAAAGACTTCTGGAGGAGGAAGAGGAACCCAGGTGTTCCACCTGATGTACAAAGCCATTTAGTGTTGGCATAAGATGCACTGTTCTACTTCAGTGACCAAGTATTTTCAAACTGGCACAATACTAACAGGTTGAGGAAGATTTGTTAGGACATCTAAAACCAAGAGACTTGGTAATACTATCCTGAGAGATTACGAAGGAGGGACCATAACCACTCAACACTTGAACCAGAGTCACTACATCAGAACTACTTATTTTGTGACACGAACTCTTCCCTTTTGATTTGTGCTCAGGAACTAAGTATTTTAACATACTTCCAAGTGGTTTTATTTTCAAAGAAGCATTTATGACACTGCTGTTACCATACTAAGTTATATTACATGTAACTCATAGTAACTATCTTACATACAGAATCTGTACTTGCAACATATACACAGAGCAGATGTTTGTCAGATTTATGGATTCCTAGGCCTGGTAAGAATCAGCACATTTAATACAGAACATCCACTTTTACTTTTGTATGGAAGCCGCCAAAAGATAACAAAAGCCTTATTGAAAGATCTTGCATCATTGTTATTGTAGAAATTAGAGCTAGTCTTATCTTCTGGATTAGATTTCATAGGTTAAGATCATTTTATAGTCACCTCAGCATCCATAAACACCCTCAAAGAAAATAGAACACATCATTTTCAATTACAAGATATGTCCAAAGCTTTTCATATTCATGCTTTCAACGTCAAGTTAAAACCTGTCTTCTCATTTCATGGGCAATGGATCATCCTCTTAAATTTCTGTAATTATATTTACTAATTTTGTGAATTTGTTTCTTTTGTCTGTGCATTTCTAATTATTCACTTCAAAGACCAAAAGTCACCATTCTCAGTACTACCATTAAATAACTACAGAGGGCTTTGGTAACATTTAGGACTATAACAAAACAGAGGAGGGGGGCGAGTCAAGTCAATAGGGAATACACACACAAGATAAAACTACACAACTGATTTTGGTCACCTGTAGAAAGAGGTATCAAGATATTAAGCAACCTTCCCCTTTAACTGAATTTTGTATTGCATGACTCCTTTAATCTCTATTGGGTAAGAGGTAAAGTTGATCAGCTGTATCACAGCACCCAAAGAAATACCCTAATTTTCACATCAAATGTTGCAGAGTTCATCTGAGCCTCCAATGGACAAATATATGTGTACAATAAGCAAAACAACATGGGAGGGGAGAGTCACTGTTGAGGAGACTAAAATTAGTTCTGCTATAAATTATTTCGAACGTGACAGCCATATATTTAATTAAGTTTCACTGAGTCAATAGATATTTTATTAAAAACTCTGAATACAGTGTCAGCTGTAAAATACACGGTTTTTTTTCTAGGTGTATTGAAAACAATAATAAACTCAAAATTATTTGAAGTCCTAGGGCCCTAAATTCCCTTTTAGGTGCAAGGTAAGAAGCACCTACCAAGGGTTTGAAGGAGAAAAAAAACACACAGAGCACACACAGAACAGACACTATCTGTTTCCCCAAAAGTAAAGATACAAAAAAAAAAAATTACTTCTGAGTGAACATACCCTTTCTCCCTTTATTCCTTTACTACATATTTTGGAAACATACATTCAACACAACTTTTTCCTGACTTAAAATGGGGGGGAGGGAATCAACTAAAATGTATGAAAATAAAAGGAGCAGTTTAAGATTCTTGGAAAAAGAGGAAGAACGTAATCTATACTACTCTGTGCATCAGATCACAGAACACTTCTGGAAGTCTAAGCTTCCATTCCATTTTCTGGAAATTCCTTGTTTCACCCCAGAAAATTCTTCTTGGGTTCTACTATTGGAACTGTTGTGTTTTGTATAAATAAAAATTCTCTGAACTAAGGAGGAAATACCAGACAACCCTCTACACAAGGGTCTTCAAAGGCAGTCTGAGCTGGTGTTCCTATTTGTCTATTTTGTTACATAGTCTAAAGTTTACCAGTCCAGTCTACCCAATTAGTGTCAAAAATTGATTAACTGAAGTCTGCCACCTTTCAAAGCAGTCACCCACCTTAGAGCTTTCTGATGTGGGTTATCTTCAGTTCTTCTCAGAACTGTGCTACTTGATATGAAATACATAAATATTCATTGAGCCACAGACTAGAAAATTTGTTTAGGATTGCTTGTTAAAATGCTTGTCCAGTCCTTTTCAATTCAATTTTGATCAACCAATGTCTAGTTTATTTCCGCTAATTAATAACTAAACAATTAATGCTCAAGTATATTAAAGTGTGAAATAACAACCAGAGTGAGGGCAAAATGCCCCAGACAGACAGCAGGGCAAGGATGTTTTATATTCTTCTGATAGGAGACTGAGGTTTGCAGCCATTAGGGCAAAGGGACAGAAATCTAATTAAGGTATCTGAAACATTTGATGTAAACCTGTTTGCCCAAAACTGCCTTTTGGGTAGTCTAATTAATACTGCTTTATATGCCTAGTTGTAGATACCTCTGAACTGATTCTGAGGACCATAGAGCTTTTCCTTGAGTGGCATCTTATTCTGGAAAAAGCAGAGGTGAAGTGCGGAGAATATCAGCTCTAAAACATACATAAGTAATATTAAATTTTTAAATATTAATTCCTCTTCTGCTCCCAAATTCTTCTTCTAAGATGGCTTCACTCTCATAACTTTAGATAAGCCAATTCACTATTTATTTATTTTTAGAGACTGGGACAAATGCAGTTTTACTTTGAAAATAATGGCTGTGTCTCCAGAAATGGAGGTTTCCACTTTCTTCATAATGTTCATTCCACTGGGAATAGCTTAGTATTTCTTTATAGATCCTTGGAAGGGGAAAAAAACTAATAAAAACCTCTAAATACTGATTCATTTGTAGAAATTGCCTCATATGGCTCTCATGGGATCACGAAGAGACAGTACAGCTTAAGTAAACAATCTCTATCAACACAGCTGAACCATTTGCTGCTCCTTCTCTTTATACCACAAATGTCTGCAGATTTATTCAGTCTGTCAAGCTGACACCAGATCTGGCTATCTATACCACTATTTCCAGCCTTTTCTTCCCCTATCCTTGCCTCCCAATCATTTACCTTCCATGTATTTATCTTCTTATATTCTTCTGGTGCTATGACAGCATGAAAATACCACCATTGTCATAATTTAATATCTGAATATATTGAAACCAGTGTTTGTCACTTCTTAATAACTGTGGCCTCTCAGTTACTACTCCTAAGGAAGATGCTAACACCCTATTGTGACCTTTTATGTTTGTTTCCTTTGCTGAAGCATATGCTTTTTACTTGAAAATATTCTGAACCTACAGATTAGTGCATTTGTGTGACAAGAATTATCTCAGCTTTTAATAGGAACAGTAAACTCTTCATCAGTACTCAAAGGAGCATAGAACTCAGTATCAGACTGTGCCCCACAAAGAGTATTCCACTTCATGGACAAATCAAGTGAGAGAGAAGTCAACACTGACACACTAGCTTTCTACTCTACCTACTTAAAAATAGTCTCTCTATTTAACATCAATACGACTTCTCTTTAAAAAGCAAATGTCAAAATTACATGTGACACAGGTGAGTAAGCAAATTGAGAATTTTGAGAACAAAATTCACCACCATTGTAACTGAGCAGGAAATTCACAAGCAGAGTTTTGTCTTTCTCTAGCTCAACAGGCTTGCTTTCTCTCATTTGTTTGCTTATAGATTTGCCAACTCATATGGGCTTATTTATTAATAAGCTGTACCCAGTATCAACACCCAGCATGTCTCTTGCTGTGTTTTTAATCACCTTCCCCAATAAATTAACTAATAAAGATACAAAAAAAAAGTCACCAAATAAGGACCTGGAAATAAACTGCACTATTTTAGCAATATGAAAATTTAACAAGAGAATGAAGTTATGGATAAGATTAAATTAATGAGACAATCAGCAGGGTAGACCCTGCACTGCTTTTTTATGTCTTCCTAAGGCTGAGAACTCTGTGAATGCAGTTACACACAAATTTGCAATGCCAGAAACACAGTGAATGGTGTTATGTTCTATAAAGACGACAGAGGTGTTGTCGCTGTTATCTCTAGTATGGTGTAGCAATCACAGTTAGTTGTTTTATACTGGTACAAATCTGTTGGCCACTGGAAAGGGAAAACAGGAAACAGTGTTTGTTTGACTTCAGTTACATAAGTGATTTTCTGTTCGGGGAGTTACGCAAAAAATACATCAGAATCACCCCCATCATTCAGACTGCTTTACTCTGTTGCTCATAGACAGCAACTTATGTCACCAAAGAGAACCTGAAATCAAACGTTCATGGAGCAAATTACCAAAACTTTTTTGTAGAAGATCTCAGAAGATGAAATAGCTCTTAGCAGTAATTAAGTTTCATTTTTCAGGCTTGCAGTTATTAACTGTAGCAAGTTTTTCTGTCATCTTATGTTTTTACAAAAAACAACACAATATAATACAGGTAAATTAGTAATAAATTTTCAGAAGTAACATGATGTTTTATTTCCTAATGGTTTCTTTTAGGGTTCAAGGGGTTTTTTTGGGTGTTGGTGGTTTTTTTGGGGGGGAGGGGGGTGGGGGGGTGGGGTGTACAGCAGGATGTTCAGCTGGGGTGTTGAGCTAGGTAAGATACTCCAGCACTTCCAAGAATAAAAACCCTATGGATATGACAAAGATGACTACAAAATAATAATGAAGTGTGTGAAATGACTTAACCTAAAACCTGTTTTCAAAGGTGGTTTATACTTAAAGCAGTTTGAGCACTACTGAAAGCCATTAAGATTATGGTTCCTCATGTTATGTCTCTTCTAAGAACACCTCATCAATATAACAACATCCTCTACTGCCCAAAGTGTCAGGTACTAGTATAGGATGGTCAATGCATTTCCTACTCAGACATGAAGCACCTCACTGTAATGCTGATATCATAACTGCATTTATCAGAGCATCAAAACTTGTGTTTTCTGATGACAACAGAACCGATAACTATACATAGTATAGACCTGACCTAAAACATATTTTTCATGCTGCAGAAACAACCAGTTTATCAATGCTGGTAAAGTAATGACAGAAACCAAAACAGTGAGGCTGTAACAGGACAGGAGGGGCTCATTAAGACACCATGCTGCCTTAAGCTTGATTAACTTGGGGGTAAACTGCTTCCAGAACTTACACTATTTGCATTGGAAGTTGCTGCACATTAACATATAAATTTATCAGATACTAAAAGGTAGTTTCACAGTCTGGATTTAAAAAGCTTGTAAATCCACTTTAGAGCTTACTAACATATCCTTGCCTTTACCTAGTCCTGTTCACTGACTTTTGAATCATTACATGATTTCCAACAGCTCAAAGAACTTGGAGATGTCTTGTCTTAACCCTGGGACCTCAACTCCCGCAACAATCAGTGAAGAGTTTTGCTTTAACTTCTGATTTAAAGATGTTCACAGAAGTTTTTCCACATGAAAATAAATAGGGCTGCTCTCATTCCTAAAGTGTGGACTGTATTTGAATAAACCCCAAATGCAGTATTTTTCCATGAGATTTATGAGAAACTAATCAAAGTCTGACTCAGCCTTAGCAACAAATCTACACAATAGACAAACATGTAACATTTGGGAACTAGCTATTAACCACATATTTTTGCATTAAAACTGTGTGAGTACCTGTTAATTAGTCATACAATTTAAGTTCTGAAGTGATCTTTTGTTTAATTTTGTCTGAGTCCCTGTCCTACTGTCAGATAATGGTTCTATCGCATACTTTTATTACTTGGGGAAAACAAGGATTCAGGTGGGGTGGAGGGCAACAGTAAGTAGATACAGACTCCCTAATGGCTCAGCTTGTCATTTTTTCCTTGCCGCAGACACATAGTTACAACTGTGCCACATTATCAAAAAATTAAATCAAAAATTAAAACTTCAGGGAGCCTGAATGTCTGGTTCTAGTGACACAACCCCTAGTCAATATCTATCTATTCAATTTGCTACCAGAGCTTGCATTTTACCTCAGCATTTAATAGTTTCCGTGTTGAATTACATCTGAAGCATAAAAGGCCAAAGCAACGAGGCTGCTTTGTAAAGCAGGCTTTGCATCTCTACACCCCTTGATCCACGCTGATCAATTAGACCATTAATAAATAAAAATGAATAATGTATTAATATTTCTTTCTTCATTAAAATACTTCTTGGTTTGAGGGGAAGGGGGAATTTCAGATGGCATTAAAAAAAGCTTATGGTACTACAAAAAGGCCAATGCAGATGCAGATATAAAAAGGACACTTGATTGCCTGAAGTAAATTTAATCACAGACGTTAGAAGTTACATGCCTGTTTCAGTTATGCATTACTGTTTCCGTAAAGTAGTAAAAGCCCAGACAATGCCCCCAGCTCATGGTTCTTCTGCTTCCCGGAGGAGCTGCGGTTCCCCTGGCTGGGGGGATGACGGCCTCGCCGGCTGCACGAAGGCAACAGGGCAGAAAACACAGCGCTGCCTCCATGCTTCTCACACAATGTGCCCACATACAGTTGGACAATTTTGACTACCTATGTGAAATAAATATAAATTGAAAAGGCTAAGTGATAAAAAAACTGACATTACAAAGTGAAGCAAATGCAAACAGTGGTAACGAATTCTAAGCAAACTTTTCCAGAACAGACTGCTTTAAGCCTCCTGTTTGTGTTCAGTTATGTACATGGCAAAGATAAACTCACAGTACTGTCTTTTACACCAAAGTCAAGTGAAGTTTAAAGAAATAAAATTACTCTAATAGGCCACCCTCCTCTGTAACTGTTTTAACTTCTATTGGCAATTAATTCATGCTTTCTGTGATATGTGTAATTATCTAATATGATATTTTTTTTATTATTTATATGATATCATAAAAATCTACTAATTTAGTTACACTCCACAGTTCTGCTCACTAGCAACAAGCCTTGTATGACCTATTAGCCACTGCCAGGAAGTCAGCTATTCCAGACCAATAATTTAATAGAATACACACACACATTTTACTCTTTATATCTACCACTAAGTGGTCAAGAGTTACTCCTCAAAAACTATGGTCATGCAGACTATGGGGAACTACCTTTCAATATAGTCTTGGACAAGTCAGTTTTTGTTGTCTTTCAGTCTGTCATACATGACATGCAGCAAAGTGATACATAACTATATGAATGAAACAAGAATATCTAGTGATGAAAAGAGGTATCTAGGGATAGCAAGGTCTGCCTCTCCTTTTAACTTAGTTCTTTCCTGGCCATGGTGATAAACTGTAATGGAATGAAGAAGATTAGAGACCAAGGTGGAAAGGAGAACTGCTTTACTCAGCCTGATTTACAGACAGCAAATTACTCAAATCACATTCTATCACCCCAAACCAAAAAAAACCCAAACCCTCCCAAAACACCAAAAAAAAAAGCCCTCACAAAACATCAGTCACATCAGCCCTGTGCCACAGAATAGTTATACAGCGCGAGGCGGGAAGGAACTAAATGCTATATTTCTCACTTCTGGTGATTACTTAAGGGCAGAAGGTTTTCATTTCATAAATTTAGAAGTTTTTTAAAGTACAAAACAGTATTTCAATTAAAATTTCCACATCAACACACAAGAACACACACTTTTACATTCAAATGCCCTAAACACATTGAAGGACAAAAATACAGTTTTCTATAGGCATAACGTCACATGACTTAAAACTGAGGTCTGTGAAGTGTAATAAAGTGACCTCATATACTATTTAAATGTACATTTTCCAAGACAGAATGTAGAAGTTCTAAGGCTCTGCCTAAGCATGAGATGAAAAAACACATACTCTGCTCATTCAAATAAGACAGGCATTTCCCACAATTATGCAAAATTAAGAATATCACTTAGCATTCAGAGCGAGAGGCCACAATGGACTTTGCAATTTGTATGTTTTAAACAGGGAACAGCTCTGACCTTCGACAGCAAACAGGCACTTTCTGACAGGGTTTGCTCAGTAGCTTTCTCTTTTGGGAGTGTTAGGATTTTAAGTCTATTGTAAACGTGCTACTTCTGTAGGAATCACTGAAAAAGGCTGTTTCAAAAGTATGTTTTCTTTGAAAGTTATCCTCTTGTGTCCACAGACACCTGTTTAACATAAAGTTACTCATGAATATGGAAATTATGGTTATGAACCATTTCTTTTGAAAACTACAACACTTAGAGCCATGAAGGAGATTCAAAACAAATATGAAGGCTATGTGATGATTAAATTGTTGAGCTTTCAGTACAGTATCAATAAGGGGGGAAAAAAAAAAATCAAGACTAGAAGAGGAGAATAGGTATTAATGGAAGATTATTTTTTCCTTTATAGTACTATTAGCAAAAACCCCATTCTTAACAGTTATTATCAAAGCACAGTATTTTTTACTCACGGCAGATGTTCTGCCTAAACTTGGCTTAAGCTAAGTGCATTCAAACTTTCTTACACTACCAGATTAGAGCAATTAGGAGGAATTCAACCTTTTAACAGGATATCTTCAGTAGTATTAAATAATACTAATTAAAAAAATAATCTTTTGGACTTCACAGATTTTAGGGTCTATTTTGCCTTTGTAGCTCATTTCTTTCCACTCTTAATTTGCTGTTTATAAGAATAGAAGTAACAGTTTCTTCTCTGTTTCACCATTATATTTTACATATGGTCTATGGGTATTCAAAGCAAGATTTTTCAATTTCCTCTGAACTCTAATTGTACACACATTTGTCTACAACCAAATGTAATGAAAATACCACATCACTACGCATTCACACAGTTTACACATTCAAAACAGCATTTACTCAACAATAAAAACATGGGAAGTTAAAGATGTAATCTATCCATGGAATCTTTATCACAGGACCTTACTCAATGTCCATTTGATTCCGCAGAATGTCTCCACATAATTTAAAAGCACAGGATGAAACCCAATCTTTCCATAATGCTATATCACTTATATTCCCTGAATTAACCACTTAGTAGAGAAATAATAAAATTACCGTAATGGAATATAGTGTTTTCTGTAACTGTATGTTGTGTAAGCACTTTGCACATTTTCAAGCACAGACTTTAGCTCTTCCATTCTGCTGCCATGTCTTTCTGGAAGATTATCATTAAGCAACTGCACTCTTTGCTGCTTACTCTTCATTACTTCAAAGAATGCAGCATAACTTCTGATACTATCTGAGAAAGGAAGACAATCCTTTCACTTACTTTCTTCAAATTAGATCATGTCTACTCTCGGTAAAAACCTTATGACAACTAAGTTACCAGTAATAATACAGGACACTCAGGTCTTGTTGGTCTTCACTGTTTAAAGAAAACCCAAGGAAACCAATTGTACAGGATACTTCAGGTTTATTTTACAGACTAACTCACCTGGCATCCACTGAACTGCCACACTAGGGTATTTCATGTGCACTACAAATCACAGTGCATCGGGGACTTTAGGGGTCTTTGTTCTTGCTTTAAAAGTATAGAAGAGAAGCCTACCTGAGTAGACTGGAACTTCACTTGGTCTGCCACAAAGCTCTATCTCAAAAAATATGCTAAAGAATATTGTATATTTATTTCTAGCTATGACGTAAAAGCAGTATTTATTCAGTGTATTTGTTATTTGTTAAACAGTATCATGGCTTATAAGTGTAATCTACAGACATACAGAACAGAGTGACATAGATCTGGCCCTATAATTGAAAAAAAAAAAAAAACACAAACCAAAAAAACCAACAAAACCCCACAACACAGGCAACAACCAACTTCTTCCTTATTCAAATTCCAAACCATTTTTTCCCCTCTCCTGGTATCAATGGTGCCATAAAATGGTCAGCTATGCCTTACTGTACAAAACTCCCTGATTTCTCTACAAAAGTGATTGTTCTTTACTTGTAATACTCAGCAATTCCTTAAGCTCAACATAATTTTTACATTAATATTTCATATAAACTCAGCAATGAATTTATCACAATAAAACAAATATTGATCCTGCATCTTTATCTTGGGTGGACTTCATTAGAACTTTTTCTTGATAACTACTTCTTGAAAGTTTAATTTCAACTGAATGATCCTTAATATTCAAATACATCTAAGAGCTTCTTATCTGGCATTACATTAAAGGAATGGGAGACAGTATATAATATTACAGGAAGCTAGATGTCAACAAGCCTACTGAAGGGCTTTAAAGTACTATTTATGTTCAAGACTCAAATGAAACTTTAGTTAACATTTAATTGTATATCATGCATTAGTTTTTTGGAATTGAACTGCTTTGTTAACAAGTGAAAAGAGGTTTCTCAGAGACTTTCAGTGCAGAAGTCCAACCACTTCGGGGTTTGCAGAAATTACAGAAGAAAAATAGCATTTGTATACAATACCAGTTACTGAAAGACAAACTAATTGCTACACATTTGTTGTAACTTAGAGAATACATTTCTGGGAAGGTTGGACTGACATTAATAATGAAAAACATTCACAGGCAAATGCTATTAGAAATCTGACCCAAAGTGGTAAAATTAGAATCCATCTTAAAATGAAAAAGGAATACAAGCTACACCTAAAATACACTGATATTTAAACATACTGAATACAAAAATAAAAGAGAAACTTGAAGAGATTTTTCTGTCACAGGAAAGTTTCTACATCCTGTTCATACAAACTGTTCAACTGTCATCAGCATCTCAAAGCTGAGAAATTAGCTGAAAAAATTAAATCTAGTTGGTCAGGGCCATTAAGACCTACAGTACCCAGGATCCTTACAGTGGGCAAAGGACTTATTTAAGAAATTAAATGCTTTTCTAAGGGACTGTAATTCTTGTGCTGGAGGATATGCACATGCACGAAAAAGGAATGTCTTGGCTCAGCATCAGACGAAATCACATTAATTGGAAGACCTCAGTTCCTCAGAATCCTGATCAAGGACACAAAGATTTAAGGATACAGAATCACAGCATTCTTGCTGGGGCTTGAATTCCTATTTGAAGGAAGACTGCTTTGTACTGAAGAAGAGAACAAAG
Organism: Strix uralensis; assembly: GCF_047716275.1. Lineage (NCBI taxonomy): Eukaryota > Metazoa > Chordata > Aves > Strigiformes > Strigidae > Strix > Strix uralensis. The sequence goes on from NC_133984.1 coordinate 5,263,035, forward strand.
TTCTCTCTAACATTCTGAGACATAATGTGTTTTTACAAGTCAATGACCATCCATCAACCAAAATAACAAATACATCTATCCAGCCTCATGTTGGGAAAAAATAATTTTTAAAAAAATTATTTAAAAAAATTTAAAAAAAAAATAGCAGGATGCCCCCACTTCTGCATACACAAAGATGTGGCAGACCCAGTGTCAGGGGTTTCTGTGGCATGTCCTGGGCAGACCCTTGCCTTTGCACAGTGTTTCTGGTGCTTCTTTCAGCCAGGCACTGGCACACTTTGTACCTGCAGAGAGTGCAGAAGGGAGGGAGGGATTCCTCTGAGTCATCATTGACTGTCTTCAGAGCCCCAGCAATGTTGCCTGCAACATGTCTGAATCCATGTCTGGATAAAGATGTTACCCTTTTCAAAAGGAAAGTCAATGTCAATTACAGCCAACCATACAATTTTTTTCCATAACAAATTAGCAGATACTGGTCATCTGGATTACAGAATAACCAGACTGAGAACAAATCCACCAATATTTTTCAGCAGTGAATAGACCAATCAATCTTTCAATTTGTGCAAAGTCTTTCTCCCTCTTCATCTTAAATCTGCGTTTATGTGACTTGGCACCATGCAACAACAAAATGCAGTTTTGCAAGGTATACATGATGTGGAGTGTGTGGTGTGAACAAAGACAGAAATCACATGTCAAACCGGAATTTGAGCTAGGAGTGGCGTGGCAGTATCAAGTCCAAAGTTTGTAAAGAGGCTTGTGGGGACATCAACATTAGGACCAATTCAATTCCTTGAAGTAATATTAAGACCAGAGGGTTAGATTCCTTCTCAGAATAGTTTCAACTTACCAAAAGAGCCAAACTGCTACTTGCATGCTACTGCACTTGAAATAGTGCTAGGATTCATACTTCATTTTTTCTTTTATTGCTACAATTCATAGATTTTATATGTAGGTTCACATGTGAAATTTTTTATGTGCAATGAAACAGTTAATTCTCTTGATCTATATCAAGATTTCATGATTCAAAGAATATTCTACCTTAGATATAGCCATTTTTAAAAGCAATATAAATGAATAAATGCAGACTATACAGGGCAAAGTGGTCTGTTCAGTTTTCCTTTGTATATTGAGACAAACCAGTTAAGTCACATGAAAGAGGTTTGGTTTTATTTAGCTTATGAAATTAAGTAATTTGTACAGCATATGAGTTAATCATGCCTACCTAAAATTAAAAAGTAACATTACACAGAATGGCAAAAACATTAACCCATTAAAGATTTTATTTTCTGCTCCTCAGCTGTGAATAACAGGTGCGTTTTTTCAGAGTGCTTTTGCACCACATACAGCAGTCCTTGGAAGGCATGAGGCAAATGCTGCTATTCAATAGTACTTCATTCCCTTTGTGTAATACAGACAGTAGGCTGAGGAGACAAGGGGAAGGAAAAAAAAAAAACACCAAACCAAGAACCACCTAACAAAAGCTCAGTAGACAACCACTGAAATTGCAGTTGTAGCAGCTCTTAACCAGCCCCAGGATCAGATGACTCACGAATGTGGCAACCTGCCACTTCCCCCTTCCTTTCACTGGTGCTACACTGAATGAACTTCAGTCTTCAAAATCTATCCCTATGATTGCCGAAATCAAAACAAGAGTATGACGAGAAACCATCTGAACTGCTATAAACAGAACGTGCTTTTAAGTGTACATATAGAGGACAAGTTTGAAGTGCATTGATGTGAAATGCCTTAGATAAAATATCCACCACCACCATCACTACGTACTGACAAACAAACAGGCCATAAACACCATTTAAGAGTCCCATTTTCAAAGACTTGGCAAATGCAGCAGAAGCTGCCTGGAATCAGCTCAGTAACATTAGTTTGTAGCTGAAGTTTCTAAACTTACTCCTTGCTACATGGTATCATGCCAAACTGGAGACAGTCAGTTGCTTTTCTCTAACTGTAAGACTGGTCATTATATTTGGCAATACCTTACTCAGCAAGGACTGTCACGGTAATCAACACGATAACATTCACGGTGAGGCACTGCACAGAGGTTAACAGCACCAGATTCGACTTGCAAGTGAGGGCTGAAAAGGCGTTCCAGGAAATTCAACACTGAACTATAGTCTTTTTTTGCCTGCACCATCCCTCCACCTCCTTAAGAGCACGCCTGACTAATAAGAGTGCCTAGGAGTTATGAGCACCCACACCGAGATTAGAATATGCCCCTAAATCCACAAATTCTCCAAGTAGTGAACTGTAATGTGAAAGGGGACAGCAAAAGGAAAAGGTAGAAGCTAGCAACGATTGGACAAAAGTTTGCCATAACAACCCCTGCTTAGCAAATTCTCTGCCAAGCAATTTATATCCACAAGAGGTACATTCCATTCCCTTAGCCTCCAGTGTCTTTTAAAGTTAAAACTTGTTTCTTGCTGCAGTTTATGGCACATTTTTACTATGTGTACTTAGGAAGCAAGCAAGGCTGACTAAACAGATTTCCTCCATGACCTTTACTACTGTCGGCTGAAAACAATTTAGTCCATTTTAAGTCATTTGAGAGCACTGTAAACATTATCCAAGGGGCTTAGGAATGACCGCCTAAACCATGACCTTTCAGGCTGACAGATGACAAAAAATACTCTACTTTAAACCATTTTAGAAGATATGATAAAGGTCTCTTATGCTATTGAAACAGAAAGGAATTTTCCTTTTACCACTATAGAATAAAGATGCTTTTTGTTCCATTTAAGAAATGAAATCTTATTTTGAGAGGAGCATGGAAAAATGAGACAAGTAATCTAAAGTACTCGGGTCCTTTCTCTTTTGATTAAAAGCTCAATCCATCCAATTAATATGAACTAAGAACTGAAACAAAAGGGGTAAGCAAGCAACAGAGAGTTAGGCCATGCATAAACAAAGAAAACTTACACTGGAAAAGAGAAAAAAACTTGGATCCAAGACAATTTTATTAAAACTTTGCATCCATACCTGTTTAAGTCATTCATACTCAAGGGACACTAGATGTTACTTTCTATCTCATCATTCTCAGTTACACTGGAAGTCAAGACAGTGATCAGCAGAGCTGCAATACAAAAGCTACTATGTTGTACTATATTTTAAAAAGAAAAGTTTGTGATGCTGGCTCTGTCTCTTGGTCCACTAATAGCACCCTTGGCTCTAATAGTATACATGTTCCAAAATGACTGCTGCTCTCTCCCACCAATTAAGAAAGCACATTCTTGGCACATTTTTGGGACAACAACTACATTTTAAAGTCCCATGAAAGTGTAATGAGTATACAAGGTCTCAGGTGTAGCACTTCGGCTTCACAAGTTCTTAAGCAGATTCTGCTGTAGAATTTCCATCACACAGGTGCTCTGAATCTAGTTTTTCTTGTCATGAAAAGATAACAGGTGAGCTAATGATATACCTAACACCTTGTCTTTAGTGCACTACAGACACCTAGATCTTGCCCTAATCTCTCAGTAGGATCACTGGGCTTGGACAGAGACACTGAAGCACCCAGGATTCTTCTTCCTCACTCAGACCTTTCCAACACTTCCCTAGAACTGACCTTACCAGCTCCCACGCTTATGAAGCACAGCCACATGCTCTGTTGTCTCAGATTTTGCCAAGTGGTGCTACAAGTAATTTTCAGAGATATGCAAATGAATCATCAAGGAATCCCATTTACAGTATCAGCCAGAGTTTACTTAAAATCATAATCAATTCAAAAAGGATGCTATACTGTCAAATGAAGGCATCTTGTTACTTCTGTGAACTAGCACTGCAGCACATACTTTACAAATTTTTCAAAATACTATTAAATACTTGGATTTACTATCAAACATTACTAATACACTGGAATCTTTTGGGCTCAAAAAGGGAACTGAAGAGCCCAAGACAGATTTAACTAAGTAGAACAGAGAACATAAACCTGCAACAACTATTCAGAAACACTTCTCAAGTAAGATCTTCAGGGCAATAGGTGGCAGAATCAAAATAAAAGAAGGAATTTATTTCTTTGCAAGTAATTTTAAGCTGTAGTGTAACAAGGACACAATCTTTCGAAGTAGACATGGCATTATGTGCAATACCACAGAAGTAACAGACCATTCATATGCAGAATATTCCACACATATCTGTACAGAAGCAAGTGAGAATAAAGCCAAAAAAACCCTCCAGAAAAGTCAAACACTGCTCTTCAACATAAAGATGACACTTTTCAAATGCACATTCATCACATGGAATATACAACATGTGCAGCTAACAACAGCTTCTGTCTACTGCTTTGCTATAGGAACCCAGTCACACTCCTGATGACTGGAGTTAGTGTTTGTCTTGAGCCCAATCTTGACTAAAAGTTTATCTTGTCAGTATAAAAATGAGGGTCAATAAGTAGTAGTGTCAAAACAAGAGTCCAAAGCTGTAGAATCAAACATTTCAGTCCTCCTTCAAGTATGTTGGAAATCAGTCTGCGAAGCTAAGTGTTTTCTTTCATGACTTAAATAATCAGAAATGTAATAGTGCGCTTTTTTAAATTTTATTTTTTACACTTTACTGATTCACAAAGTCTAACTGGTGGTCTTTCACATCCAGCTAACAGCTGCTGCTCTCCTGCCAAGATCTTTAAATCAATCAAATCTGTGTTCTGGGAAAAGACTACATTTTGATATTCTGCCTACTTCGGAGCACAGGAACACGCTGCTCGTGAACCCAACTTTAAGCAGAAGGCAGCCTGACTTAACAGAAGAATCAGAAAGTATCCAGTGAAAGAAACACACGATATATGATTCCACTTTATTATTATACTTTCAACAGACTTGAAACACAGGTGTATGATGTCCTTAATATGTCATAAAAAACCTCCAAAGGTCAGATTTGGTGCCTAGTCAAAATAGTAGAAGTTCCAACCTGAATATCAGTAGAAGTGAAAGCACAGCACTTCTAAAGCATAAAGCATATCCAACATACAAAAGAGAAGATAATAAGCGACATGCTTTTCTGCTTGAGGACATGAAGAATAAGACAGTTAAAATACAGAAGTCAAATCACAGAAGTTTTGCAAATGTCTCATCTTGAGACGAAACAAGGCAGATGATGCTGTGCTTTGAATCAAGCACAGTAATGACAAATAGACACAAGGAATAAGTGCCCAAACACAGCATTTGAGCACTTCCAGGACAAACTGTCCCCTGAGAGGTATCTGGAGGATTTTTGCTCTTCCTGATGTTTTGGCAACACTAACACACTTGTGTCATTGGACTGAATTCTCTTCAGCCGTGCCCAGATAATGTAGTAATTTCCTCATAACATCACTGTATAGGCATTACGCTCACCTTCTGCCAAATAGCAAGAGCAGAACCACCAGAGCTGGACCACTTTCAACACAGAAATCCCTGCTCAGTATGACTTTCCCACACCAAAGGACTGTTCCTTCTTTCTCTGAAATTCAAAAATGTATAACTCTGTTGTCTTGGGCACCAGTGACAGAAATCATAAAAGAACTCTTGAAATGCCGAAAAGTCTCCTGGAAACAAATCTAGCTATTGCCTTTTCAATTTGACACATGTCAATGCTAAGGTAAGACATTATAAAGCAGGTAAGAAAATCAGCTGATTTGTTCCTGGGATTTACTCCAAAATCCCCACCCTTTGTGGTGTCACATTAGTACACCACCTCAGCAGTGGTTTCTCTGCACTTCTTGAGTACTGACATATGTTCTATTGTAGCCCCCTACTTAAAACATGCTAAAAACTGACATTTGTTATTGAAATCTTGATAGAACTATGTCCTTCAAAAAGAAGATGCATCCTTTTTTGGAAATGACAGAAGACTTGTTCAGTGAAAAAGCAGAACACCTAAGAAAACACAATAGCTAAAACATAGTCCTCATTTTTCCTGGATACTGAAACGATCGATACATATATACATCCATATAAGTTGACAAGTTTTGATAGAATTACTCCTCTTTTTAATAGCCAAGAACTTCCAGATTTAGATCTCCATGCACTTTACCCATCTTAGTACTCTTATCCAGAAGGGTCTCATTTTTGACAGGTAAGATACAGAAAATGAATCATACAGCCTGAGTGCATCACTTGGATTTTATTTTCAAGTAAAATTGCTAGATGTCTTCTGCAGTAGATTCCTCTGAGGCACATGACTGCCTGTTGCCTCTCAAGTCAACTAACACAGAAAATTTATAACTACAGTTAAGACTACAGTTTTGTTAGAGTACATTGAAGGATAAGCTTACTGTCAACATCCACTGATGAGGAAACTTTACAGATCCCTGGTTTGTCTTAAGGGTTTAAGCAATTTCTGTTAACAGTGTTTACTTTTGAAATAAGTTGTCTGCTAATTTTCAGACACACAGTAAACACAGGGATCCCTAATGAAATATCTAATAAATCAGGAAATGAGAAGGAACTACCTCTTTTGACAAGCCATCCACAGGGAGCAGTCTAGCCCACTGCTGTTACCTGGGGGTGGCGTGCCCAGGCACAGACAAGGGTATTCAGAACCCCAGCCACCATGCTTGTTACCTTATGGACATCACATCCTGAGGACACCAGAGCCCAAAACTGTTCACTTCAATTTTCTGATGCTCTGATTAGACTTAGGGACGTCAGCTTTCCCGTTCTACATAATTTTAGGCTTCAGGCAAAGATCACGGAAGTCAATGGCTTTCAGACTGAGGTTTCCTTTTTCTACTCCCCCAAATGCCAGATGTTTTTCCTATGATCTGGACAAAACACCAAAACACTGTCTTGAAAAGGCTGAAAAGAAAAAAAAAATCCCATATTTTCCATTCTCGAAATGTTACAATGACAACTTTTTTTAGTTCCATTATTCTATTGTTGCATGGGTTTTTCTTGTTTTCAAAGATTTTAATTATGTAAGGAAAGAAAAAGTTGTTATATTTCTTCATTGCTTTTGCACCATTCCCTAAACATATGAATATTACGCAAGTCAACATTCAGCTTCACAGCATTTCAATTATCACTACTAGAAAGGCACATAAATTCAAGAAGAAACTGGTAATCCTTTGGCACTTTTGATACAATAAATTCCAAAAAGGAATCTCAAGATATTAAAAAGAAACTTAGGCACTAATAAATCCCTTTCTAGTGAAGTAATTTTCCAGATTCTTTTTTTTCTGTAGGCCATATTTCAGTTTTAAATCAGCAGTAGCTCATACTTCCATTCTGGATGCCATGTTGTATACTTCACTACAGAAACAATCCCAGACATCCATTCAACTGAAATGAAAGTCTCCAGTTATGCACTACATAGGGTTTTTTATGTATTCTGAGACTGTTTAGAAAATATCATAACCATATAAATCATGCTCCTTCTCTGTTTCGTTCTTTGAAAAAAGAAAAACTACTGCAGCTACTTATGTTACCAAGGCTTTTCAAAGTTACCATGCAAGCTGAGGTCAAGCTTAGTCAAAGATAAGGTGACATGAAAATAGCTGAACAGCTATGCTTACACACAGAACATTAGACTTACAGCCCAAGGCAGGCTAATGCAGGACTGCCTCCTTTCTTTCACCTGAAAAAAGGTAAAATGTACCACTAAGATCTACAGTAGCAGAAGCACAGAAAAAAGCTAACTGTTCCTCTCACTCCTTCCAAAACGTGGGTTTACATAGCACAGTTTTGCAGCTCTGAAAAGCTTGCACTGCAAAAATGCACAGAGATTTAAGGACAGTTACCTCCAGTACAGGTTATGGAGTGGAAGAATACACCTACAGCTGCTGGATGTCTAGACCCATTGTGTTCCATGTCTGGTTTCATCACAGTTAATAGTTGTACAGCACTCCAACTTCTCAAACTGAGATGCATTAAATAAGCATGCTAGTAGTGTATCACACTTCACTCCCGGGCTCCCTACACCCTAATTAAGATATACCCATAAAGGTAACAGTTATTGAATGGAATGATGGTAGGATCCCCTCAAAGAGATTCAGTTCTGCTTCTGTCAGCAGATAAGTGTATTAAAGCAAGTTATTCTATGTACAAAAAGAGAATATACAATCCATTTGAAATTAAGCAAATGAGCGTTTAGATTTACTTAAAGCACTTTATAACCTTGGACTAGAAGTATGTGTGTAATTCAAAATGTATTGGTAATCTGAACACTTTGCATACAGCATCAGATTCACTCTCTGTGTAGGGTAGTACTCGTTTCCATTTTAAGTGAAGAAACATGGCAAACTGATTAGCTGATCTACTAAAGCAGTAAAGGCAGCGCAGTAACTGAGACAGGACAAGTTTTCACATTGCCGTCCTAAGATGGGAACAGCTAACCAGACTTCACTTTCCATTTCCATGTGTCCCATTTAAGGCTATTGATGGATTAAAACATACAAATTCACATCAAACCCAACAGCAAGCTACATACATTTTCAGCAGCAAGTTAAACACTACCATAGAAACTAATCTCTTAGCTCTCGCAGTATGGCATTAAGGCAAATTCTGTAGAATGTTTCAATGCTGCTGCCCCTTTCCTTACTGCACTGACTCATTTATTCTAGACAAGACTAGTTCAGTTATCTTTACCTGATACCAAGAGGAAAAAGTTCACACAAATAAAAAGACACCAAAATACCGTACTCATCATTATACTACGTATCTTAGTAAGACATTGTTGAGTTAGAAAATTCAGATACTCACAAAAGCCAAAACTTCAGCATTCTTTAATGTTTCACTGGTATGATGAAAACATTATACAGCTGCCATTGAAAAGAAAGGACAGCACCTTTTTCTAATTAGTTCCATCTGCAGTTGCCATGGTATGGTATGCTGACACCTTGGGACACAGAAACTGAAGGATGCAGATTCTATGCTTTAGAGCAAGGCGAGAGAAAGAAGCTCAAAAGATATTTAAAGATAACCAAAATATCAGACTGAGTTCTACCAGGTGTTGAAGGTTCAAAGCTCTTACCTTTGAAGTCACTAAACAACCCAGGCAATGGTCATCAAGTCAAACTGCACAACACAGTGTCAGGACAATTGGGTTTTGCATGTATAATGTTCATAAGGAGTCTCCGCAGCATTTTAGCAAGACAATGGTTTCAAGCAGCTTTGTCAGGTACTGATTTTAAGGAGGATCACGTTATCATTAATAAATTAATACCACTAACTATGGCTCATTAATTTGATAGAATTTTTGTTTTTCTTAATAGTCTAGTTATTTTTTCAGTTCCTGAGTAGTTCAGTTTGGCATTCTCTACTTTGTACACAGACTTTTGAATAAAACCATGCATTTAATGTTAATTTTCCTTCTTCTTCACCAGTGTATACTTCTTTCTTTCAAATGGAAGAAATAAATACATAAACAAAAAAATTTAAGTATGTTTACACCACTTCATTTTATTAGAAGAATAGATGGGTACAAATGTTCTATCTAGAGTGGGAGAAAAGTTTGTATTACTTGTCTCTGATTCTTATCAATCTACCACTAAGTGGATGATAGCCCAGAGAGACATCCTACTCATTAAAAATAAAAAAGTTACAAAAAAAGATTTATTGAATTACATGGCATAGCCATTTAATCTAATAGGAATTAGTCTGCTGAGGTTTGACTTACTTCTAGTTCCCACATGTAATACGTAACATAGTTTATTTAACACTTGTGTCACAGTTTTCTATATGCAACTCACGAAGAATCAGAATGGTACTGTGGACCTAATCACTGAAGAGATGCTTTTGAATTCAAAGGGTAAAAATTTCACAAGCTCTTCAGTCTAGAAGTAACAAAGTCATCCAGCCAGATTTTCAATCAGCCCTCTAAGTACATAAACCAATTTAAAGAAATCACAGTAAGAGACATCTGATCTGCATTTCCAGAAATATTTTCATAATGTATCTTAAGTAATCAGCCAGTATTGAAGAAAACATATTATTTTCAGCTCCATTTCCTGAACTAGCTGAAAAATCTGGGTAGAAAACTCCACTCACAAGTCAGACAAAAATGTACAACAAAACGACATACACAATATAGATTTTGACATCAGAGTCACATAACAAAGCACAAGATTTGTTAATGAGAAATTTGAGTTTGTAGGAAAATACTAGAAGGTCAGCAGGATCACTGATAAAAATATCACCACTGTTACTACAAAGCTAGTGGTTCCAAGTATGGTAAGTTTGATAATGATGCCCACAATCTTCAGCACAACTCTGAAGATGGTGCAGTGAGCATCCTTTAATCATTTTCATGCTATCACAGAAGAAACAGACACAGTCACAAGCCTTTGGAGATGAGGAGAATCACTAAGTCCTGACATGCAGAAGACTAAAAAATTCAGTACAACAGGTATAGGAAGTGTAAACTCATTTCCATCTAACATTAGAGCTGCCTGCATACAAGTGAAATAACATAACGGGCAGCAAGTGCTGCAGCCATATGAATGTACAAGTTCTTGGAAGCATCAAAACCAAATGATACTCCCTTTTGCTAAAGTCTGCCATTTTGTCATACACTGCAGCTCTACCCAGTACCAAGTACGCAATGACATTTAGGACTACTATTCTACATGTCTTCACTGGAAATTTCAGATGAACAGGCAGTAGCTGTTCACTGGTTCAGGTTTGGTCCACATGTTTGATTTGTCTGATGCTCTCATCACAAAGAGAATGGCTTGATTTTGAACCACACTGCAAATTCTGAAACAAAATACTCATGAAAACTAAACACATCTGATTCAAAGCTTTAAAAATATACCAAGTCTCAAACTATATTATCTAGGTAAGGTCTTAAGTGATGCAATAGAAAGGATCACCACAACTATGGCCCAAAACTGTAACAGCTCAATGTTTATGTAAATTAAAAAATAATGTTTTCTTGCTATCTTTTTTTTTTTTGTTTCCTGGAGCAAATTGCTAGTATAAATCAAGTGAAATAAAATGAATTTCCAAACACAACACATTGAAACATACTTAGCATTTATTTGGTCTTCTCATCTCATAGGAATAATACTGAAAAATTCTGATGAGGACCATATTCTATCACCAATTTTTAAAAAGTCTATAAACCTCATGACTACAAATTTATTATCACCCTGCCTTTCTTTAAAAAAAGCTTATTGTTACCACTGCAAACAGGCTGGAAATACACAATAAGATACTACTTACTTCCTGTGTAATTGCAAAATAAGTTTGAGAAGAAAATGGCCAGAAATATTGCAAGATTCACTAGAAATTCTGCTATGCAGATATACTTGGTATTCTGAGGTACCACAGTTACATGTAATAAAAACCCCTAACAGAGAGCTAAAAAAATAAATCCCTGTTTAAATCATCTTGTTCCTTTTAATGTTACTTAGTTTGATACTGTAACAGTCTTTGTAGTAGCACCCTGTTGTGTGTGCTGTCTAAAATATTCTACTGTAGCCTAATCAGCTAAACACTCTTTGTTTAAGTCCTAATCTTCTCCAACTTTTTCCTAACTGCTGAACACCTGCAGAGAGCTCCCATAGTTATCTTTGTGATACAGAAACATAAAAGATGAAACATGGTGTGTGTTACAGAAGCTATGCATACATGACAAAAACCTCAAAGAATTGCCAGTCTGCCCATTTACCACTGGATTCTTCCTGTAGCTCATCATCTGTGCAAATAGACTCACAATATAACACTGAAGTGTTGTTTTAATAAATGTTGAGTGAATAAAATAATCTCCCCATTGCTGAAATACTGAACATCTTTCATTTAGCAGTTCAGATGAAGGCAAGAGAGGAATACAAATCTGTGTCTACCTGTCTTTCACTCATTACATATTAATTTCCATTGTATCACATTTTTTCATGTTTTAATTCCATTACCTTTCTAATACTGGACACTGTTTCTTCCTATGCAGAGATCCAACTACTTGAATAAAAGTATTCTACCATAAAAGCAGAATGAAAACACTTCTCTAGAAAAGCTTTATCATCTTGCACATCCTCCACATAACAGCAGATTTTAAGAAACCAACTTACTGCTACAAAACATTCAGTCCCTTCAGGGCTTTCAAAATCATGTTCTCTTCTCATGTCATACCATTTTGAGCTATTTTGTATCTCCTCTGAAAAAGCACAAGAAACATCCCTTTTTCCCACTCCTCTGACACAGCAGCACTACCAGACCGATACCTCTGCTTCCCCCACCCCAAGGGTGAGCACATCACCCTGCTCTGCTCTCCACTCCATGCTAGTGCAGGGAGCAGGAGGGAGCAACAGGAGGGCACTGGACACCAATACACAAAAATGCTACAAAACACTTAAGAAACCAAACAGTTCTGTGGGTCTTACTCTACAAAATGACTCCTGTTTCTCAGGCAGCTTCAGACTGATTTAATTCCATGTTAAGGAATCAAAAACACTTTAAAATAGTTATAGTCCCTTCACTAAAAATAGATTCAGATTTTACAGTTTAATGTTTGTTTTTACAGAATTAAGAAGAAATATTCATCCTACTTTCCTCAACAGCAGTTCTGGATCCTAAATACAGACCAAACGGGGTACAACAAGAGATTCTGTTCCCATGCCGGAGCTTTCTACCAGATCTTGGTAGTCTTGCATGCAGAAATATCATTATGATTGTTTTTTTTTCTTATTCTCCTTTCTTGCCTTTTTGTCCAGGCATTTCACATCTCTACACGTATTAAGCTATGTGAACCGCAGAGATTTTTCTCTTTATATTAAATTCACAGGTTTTGAGAAACCAAATGAAATCTAGACAAGTTCCCGATTACAGATGGCAACTGCCAGTTTTGCTTATGCTTCTCAGATTACCTTTAAGGGAAACTTTCCTTAGTCAGATTCCATTTGCTTTGCCCATTAAGTGTCTGCAGTATTGCTGATGTGGATGTCACCTGAGAACTCCACTGGCAGGAAAAGTTTCTCCTTCAAACAAAAAGTGGATTTCTTTTTACACAAGATCCTTTGTGTAAGCTGTGCAGCATGAGCTTTTGCTTGATGACAGAACCTTTACAATGATTTTGAACAACTTCGCAAGAGACTGCAAACACGATGTTACAAATAAATTGTCAGTGAAGAGCAAGAAGATGGGCTGCTCCCAGAGCAGAGATAAGCCAGGAACTGAGGGTGATGATGGCATAAGGCAAGAGCAGTCTCAGTGAATAGGGGACACAGTCCCACAGTATCCAGCAGGGCCCAGCTGGGAGAGGGACAGCTTCCACAGGGTCTGAGGCAGGGCCTGGGGTGTATCCAGAGAGGGAGGAGACAGGACTGGAGTGCAGGCCAGGACAGAAACAATCCTCCTCCTGGAGACAGAACTAGAGATGACACTGGAGAGAAGCTGCCCCACAACACAGCTCTAGGAATCATCCAGAAAAACCAATGAATAAGCCAAGAGAGCAGGAGACCCCCTGGGTAGGGCTATACCTGTAACACAGCTGGGCAAGGATCCTGCACCCAGGGGCAGACTGCAGGGGTCCTGGGGGAGAGCAGGCCCCAGGTTCGGCCCATCAGGGCAGTTCATGCCCATGAGTGCAACCCTGGCCCTGACACAAAGCAGTCTGTGCTCTAGGGTACTATTTAACAAAAGGTGTACCTATAGCAAGGACTGCTGCCTGTTTCACTGGCTCTCACACTAACATCTGTTTCAGTTTAAGTCTGTATCAGCTTCCATTATGAGGATTTTGACTTGGAGCATTTTGGTAGGGCTCAACAGGAACATAAGGAAACTCTTAGCATACTTCAGAACAGACACTCGATCAATCTGAAAATTAAAATAAGTTACAGAACTGGACAGGAAAAAAAATTCCAAGCAGTATAATTTAACCTGAAAAGGATCTTTAACACACTCGTCATCATGTGCCAAGGGAAAGAGGAAAGCATGAATCACGCTCCAGTGATAATATCTGAAGCTAGTAGTTAGCCCAAAGAATCACTGAGGATGCAGAGCCATTCTGAAATTTTAAACAGACATGCTGTTTTAAAATGATGAAGTATCAACCGCAGTTGACTAGCCATTATACTGTTTGTGCACAGAGCCAATGTTGGCTTTTCTACAGTATTTTCTGTTCAATAATTATCTGCAACAAAGAACGAGAATGAGATGAAGTAGCACAGGTGTCTATGCTGTTAAAATATTCATTAGGTATACAAATAAATTAGTTTCTCTCTCTCTTCAGGCAGAAAAGGTACATGAATCTATGATGACCATTTTAAAACATAGTCATTGTACAAGAACAGTGCAGTTGTAAAACAAGGGCTGTCAAGAGGATGACTGGGAACAGACAACTAACATACTATATATAAGTAAAGTGCAAAGTATTCATTAATGACTGCAGCTGACTTTTGTGTCTTCTCAGTAGAGAAGGTGGCAACTAACAGAGCCCATAGTCACAGCACAAGTGTCAACACAAGAAACAGAAGAGCACTTAAATTCAGTGGTTCCCAGCTGGATTCCTTTGCAGCAGACTTGCTGTTCAGTTAACATGGCAATCCCTGCCCTCACAGGCACTAGCTCTGAGCTTGCTGAAGCAGGAGAAGGTTCTAGCTGAAGCCACCGCACACCCCCCCCCCCCCCCGGCCAAGCTCTTCCCCAAACCTCTAGTTGGTTTCCCTACCTTTACAGTACACTGTAAGGCTGTTAGAGTACAACAGCCTTTCCTCACAAATCGTTCAATGCTTCAACCATTAATAAAGGATATTAACCAAGACATTTTGGAGAATTAAGGGGAAAAGATATTTTATAAGAAAGATGCAGGAGAAGTAATATAATTTATCTACACTTTCGCAAAGCTTTAGAGGCAGCCCAATACGAAGAGCAATTCTACAAAGTTACCTTAAAGTATCTGAGTTACTGGAGTAGATTAATAAAAGCAGATTTCAAATCAAAGGACACTTGCAAGTGGGAATAGTTTTGAAGGAGTGCAGCAAGTACAGGAGTGTCACAATAATCAATATTAAAATGAATACTGTTCTCTTCACTATCTCTTAAGATTAATACAATGCCACATGGACTGTAGTGACAATATTCACTTAAAGTACAAAGCAGGGGCAGTTGGCATTAAGCAAGAAGGCTATACAATTCATATGCACAGAAGGTTCATGCTACTACGAAGGGGACAGTGATGAAAAACAAAAAGGATCACATTTTAATGAGTTATATCCTACAGAGATGTGCAGCAGAAAAATCTGTTCTCAAACAATTGTATTATTCTTCTTTCAACTTGGATACTTGGTACAATCATTACCAAAGGGAAAGAGTATTTTGTGATACATTTGTGAAGCAGAATTCATATAACTATTTTCTTGGTTTAAAATAAATAGATAAGAAGTCAGAAGAGCATAATACAAGAATAATAGGAAGTAGATCAATTTTGCTGGGGAGTACCAAAGATCCCTAATGACAAGTAATGAGTATTCTTAATGAGAATGTGATTTATTTATGTATCTCGCTGAGAAAATAGAACATATGAACATTACCACATTATACCTTAAGTTTAACAGGAGTTTGATGATCATCATAATCCTGGACCCAGAAGCCATGAATTCATGGCCGTGTTGCCCTGTACACTGAGGGATCCATATAAATACTTCTGAATAACTGTCTTAACTATGTATTTAACATACAGTTTATGATACACACAGAGTGAATAAATTAAAGCCTCATGTTTTAGAATGGGAACTGTTACTTACAGTTACCTGAGCTCTCCCACCAGTACATACACCTCATTTTCCACCATCACACATTTTCTTTCACCCTCAATACCAATTGCTCTTAATGTTAAATCATCTCACCTGTTCAGCATAAAATAATGTTAATTATTAACTCCATCAAAAAGAATTAGCTAAAACCACAGATTTGTGAGATTCAACTATAAGGTGAAAAACCTCCACTTTTAAGCCCTATTTACTCATGAGTAAGCCCTCTTTAGCTTCTCTTCCTTCCAACTGGAAGTTCAGTGGCCAAGAGCTCCAGCTTTATCACTACATTTCACTGAGTCCTCATACAGACAGGCCCAGCATGCACACTTACATTCATGCATCTGTTTAAAGTCTACCAAACTTAACAGTACTGAAACATGCAGTAAATAAATACACAAACACATAAACATCCAAAAAAAATTGTATACAGTTGAAATAGCATTTTCAGTGACATCACAACTTAAAAACTGAAGGAATCGTTTACGTGTGACACCCAGCATGAATGGAAAAGATGTTAATTTAGACATTTTGATTGTGGGGAACATAAAAAAAAGAAAAAGAAAAACACACCTAATCATTACCTAAGCAATGTTTCAGAAAAAAACCCAAAACATTCTAATTAAAAATTACTAACTCCCATTTCAGCCAATCTAATCCCTTTATTTGTCAACCTCTCAAATACTGCTATCAGCCACAAATGACACCTAAGCTTGAGAAAGCTATAATTACCATAGTGATTTTGTAAGGGAGTTACAAATTGCAAGTATTCCGGTTTTCAATTAAAATTCAAGGAAAATGGCAATAATTCCACAACATGCTGGTGATCACAACACTTTTTCAGTTTGTTTGCCTTTTCCCTCTTACAAAGTCTCACGTTTTTAACTGGTATATTGTGGATGATGAATTGAACAGAGACAGGCCCTTCTCCTCTCTAAATTAGCTCCTGTTTGAACATGCAATTTACCTGTAGCACTGAGGTGATCCCACTAAATAAGAGATTAGTATATTGTCATTTTGTACACAGGCTGACTCAAGTAAGTGAGAGCTACCCTACTGTCTTCTAAAATGAAGATAAAAGCTGATTACCAGGACTTCATCCTCAAGACTCCCTAAGAATTAGCTGAAAAAGACAATGGGAGGCACCACAAAAAAAAAACAGGATGCAAAAATCCCACAGTAGCTAAAGCCAATGACCCACAAAGGCTTACCTGTAAAAGGCATCCAGAGACATCACTGTTAAACATATCCTTAAAAAGAACAATTGTAGATTGGGGCTGCACCTCAGGTGACCAGAAGGCGGGAAAGATTTGCAGTTCGGGGGGCCGTGAGGCACGAGGTGGGGGAAGTTCCTGGGCCTGGGCTCCCGCAGCCTCCCCAGCAGCAATAAAAGCCCAACCGGGGCAGCTCCCGGTTGCTGTTTTTAACAGCTCCCACACGACGGTGGTGGGGGTGGATCTCCCATCACTCATAGCAGCACAGGTGAGGAACGGCCTTAAAACACCAAAACGCTTAGTCACACCTTTTGCTACAGGTGCTTTGAGCCTCCTTGTTCTCCTGAGAGCCCACAGCTGCTGTGCTCTCCCTTTTGAGCTGCTTTTAGTGATTACTCAGAAAAGACCTCCTATCTTCATTGAATGACAGAGAACGATTAAATGCACATGTTTAGGATTAGTAAATCTCCTGCCAATTAAATGTGACCATTGTAAGCTTTTTCTAGAGGTATTATGCCTTTAATTATTTATTAAGTAGAGATGGGCTAACTAACCTGTACATTAATGTGAACTGCAGTGCCTGTCAGGTTGTGAATACACAAGGTACTTTAATGCAGAAAGTGAAGGCAACGAAGGTATTTGTGTTTGTGCTGACCCTGACCTTGCCATGTAGACCTCGGCTCCTGACTGCACTGTGGACCCGCCCCCTCACAGCTCCAGTTAGCAGCCTGTGGCTGACATGGTCTCTGTCCCCAGCCTGGCTGCGCTGGCCTTGCCCAGGTCCTCTGGGGCCGCAGCTGGCAGGGGGGACCTTGGGGGTCCCCATCACCCCCGGCTGCCTCCCCAGTCGGCACAGCTCCCCTACTGCCCCCCGCATTGATCCGGCCTTGGCGCTTGCTGCAGGGCAAAGCCTGACCTTCCCTCCATGTGCCAGCTTAACAATGCGAGCTCAAGTTCAGCCATCAACCCACCATGATCCTGACGGTCTCATGTTTTATTGATCCCGTGAGTACTGACATTATTTTTGGGCCTAGATGTCTGGGATTTTTTTAACTCTGGCTGTATTGTAATGCATAGTATTTGAGTTCACCTCAGCAATCTCGATAAGTGACCTGGCCTCTTCATTATCTGTCTTTGTGTAATACACAGTAATTATTTTAGATGATTTGATGTTTTCTTCTAGCTCATTGATAAAATGTCAAGCAGTGAAGGACAAAGAACCAATTACATTAGGCTCCCATCACAAAGACTTCAGCAGCATGACAAGTTCTCTCTGACTTCTCAGTTATTAATCTCTTAAATTTATTGTTTTAATTTCTTAATACATCACCTCCTACAATATCAGGATTCCTTGTCAGAGTATTTTTCTCTTAATTAAAAAATCTTAACTTTTACTCATGAAATACTAGAAAAATAATTTGGTTTTAAGAATTTACTGAAAGCATTCTGATTTTTAAGTCAATCCCATAATACTGATAGGTGAAAAACTCAGTTATTATGTTTTTTATATGTTCTTTTTTATAGCTTTTTGCAAATTGATCAGGAATTTCTTACTAATTGTGAGAAGCCTGTGATTGCTAACACACAGTTGAATATTACTGTCTTCTACTTAGTTATAATAAAAAAATTAGTATTATGCTATATAGAAGTTTGAATGAAAGAAATTTCCAAGATTAGGTAAAGAAAAAGTAAAATAAAAACATACTATTTCCAACAAGTAGATATTTTTTTTAATTTGGACTGAAATTATTTTATTTTCTCTGAGGTTAGCATGATACAATAGAGTTTTCCAAAGAATAAAGGAATACTCAGGCAGTTCTATGTTACAGATACAAGGGCATTATTTTAAATAAAGTCAGGCAACAAGGTGGGCCATAGCTCTGACCTAAGCAATGCATTTGCCCTAATGTCGTACTTAAATAAAAACACCCACAAATTAATTGTTTAGGGTTATTTCCAAGTTAGCAGTTTTACCTCCCCTGAAAGAGTCTACCAGTGTCTTCTATAGAAAAGGCCATGATCAACCCAAAATCTTCTAAAAAGAGACAGAGAAGTAGAAAAGAACACACAGGAAACCCCAGACAGGAAAAAAGGATGATCATGAACCTACCACATAGCTTCACATTAGAACTATGGAGAATTAAATAAGGTTTACACCTGTCTTTACAGTTTCTCATGGATTTTTTAAAAATTGATTGTGTTTACTTACTGCTGTAGAAAGTGATATTGAAGCTCATCTTGTGAAGCTCCATTTTAAGAAGGTCAGCTCTGACACCAGTGTAGATTTTCAAATGAATCCTGCAGGGTTTTTTTCCGCATTAGGTATAAGGTGCTTAGAGATTGGGACACTTGTGCCACATGTCCCAGTTCATGCAGTTGTCCTGACCAGTAGCTCTCTGATGCCTTCAAGCAAAAGGTACACAACCAACATTGTACATACACATACGAATTTTACATATACTTTCATTTTGTGAATCATTTATCAGTGAGTCAGATATTATGGACTATTCTGTGAACACACAGGACCAGTTAGTCTTTGACTTACGAAATTGCCTTAAAACCCAAGAATGTTAAGTCACACTGCTTCTCCTACTCCTTCTTTACTTACTATCCAGTTACTTCCTAATCTTTAGCATAACAATCCTTTAGGATGAGAATATTTTTCTTACTGCACTTAAGAAATTAAGGAATAGGTTCTTGATTGTTTTGCTATTCTTGTTTTTAGTACAAACTATTTTTTCACTTACTTTTTAAATGTAACTTTAGTTGATTTGATGGTGGTTTCCTGACTGCTGCTCTACACCAACACTAAAATACCTTTATTTTATTTTTCTTTTATGGAAAGCTGTAAAAACTACTAGTTTTGATTTTTATTATTATTTTTGTGATCCAGCCGCACCATATAAACAATTTAATACAATTTTTTCTGTTTAGTGTGTTAAAAATGTATATAATTTTTAACAGATTAGAATAACCAGGTATTTATTAAAAAAAAAAAATGCCTGGGATAGAGCTAATTTTCTTCCTAGTAGCTGGTACAGTGCTGTGGTTTGGATTTAGGATGAGAATAATGTTGATAACACACTGATGATTTTGGTTGTTGCTAAGCAGTGTTTATACTAAATCAAGGGCTTTTCAGTTTATCATGCCCTGCCAGCAAGAAGGCTGGAGGGGCACAAGAAGTTGTGAGGAGACACAACCAGGTCAGCTGACCCAAACTGGCCAAAGGGGTATCCCATAATATATGACGTCATGCCCAGTACATAAACTGGGGGGAAAGCTGCCTGGGGATCGCTGCTCGGGAACTGACTGGGCACCAGTCCGCGAGTGGTGAGCAACTGCATTGTGCATCACTTGTTTTGTATATTCAGATTCTTTTATTATTATTACTATTACCATTATTATTATTTACTTCCTGTTCTGTCCTATTAAACTGTCTTTATCTCAACCCACAGATTTTCTTACTTTAACCCTCTGATTCACTCCCCCATCCCTCGGGGTGGGGGGAGTGAGGAGGTGACTGTGTGGTGCTTAGTTGTCAGCTGGGGTTAAACCACGACAACTTTCTAGAGAAAATGCATGAAAGTCTAATCCCGATTTCTGTCAAGTGTGTAATTCCATATAATAAAAAAAAAAAAAAAAAAGGACTACGTGCCTGTTTCCAATAGCAGAAGGCAGGACACCCTGACGGAATCTCTCAATGTCTTCCACAATGTTGTAACGTGGAATCCTGTATAACTGTTTGAACAAGAGAAGGAACTAAAGTAGTACTGTTTTCTCCCAGAAGTTTGTAACTTACATCCACACACTTATAGTCCTTTATTATATTCCAGTTCCTGCAATGACAGGCAACGTACAAATGGGTCTTACTGACTGCGTCAGTAACAAGCCATGAAGTAAATGCAATAATACGTACATTCTTTTTCTTCTTTTGGAATTCATCAATTTTAAAAAGATTAATGTTCTTTTTTTGCTACTCAAAAATTAAAAAGAATGCAAAATAAAATCATTGAAATGAATAACAAAAAAGCCTACACCAAATATTGCAACTTTCAGTTTTTAACTAATGGCTATTTTCATTCTACCTTGTATACAAATGTTGAGCATAGCATCTGCAAGTGCCCTACAGGCTGTTTTCTCAACCACTTCCCCACCCACAGAAACCACTTCGCGGATTTTCATTGGCATGAGTAGGTTTTTCTTCAGGCCCAGAAAGCCTGAAGGATCAGACCTGTTATCTGCTCAAAAACGCCATTTCGTTTCACATTCGCAGGGATGAACTGTGACATGAAAATGCCAGGAGACAAAAACATACCTCTGTGCACTGCCTTCAATTGTTCACTGCAGGCGCAAATGATGGAGCAAAGGTTGGGCAACTGGTGTCTTTTCCACATTTCTCAGGCACACAGTAAAGAGATGTGAAGATTTTGTTTCCTACCCAAATGCGTCAGCCAACAGAGAAGGGAATGAATACAAATTTAATATGCTTCTGGTCAAAGTTCAGCACAGAATCTTGTTCTCTTCTGCTGACTAATACACACTGATCTTAGGGTACTCAGCTGTGTAAAATAGAGAAAGAAGAAATTAAAAAGTATAAAGTCTTACAGCTTTGTACTTGTTTGTCGTGGTACCTGCAATAACTTCTAAATTAATTTCAATGTCTTTCTCACAGCATTGTATATGGGTTAGTTTCTGCACTTACCTTGAAATTGTTAACCGAATTACTTGTAAAGAAACAGTGAATTTTGATAGAGTATTCCCTTCAAAATCCATTTAAACTCACAGTCTGTTCTTCACTGAAGACTGCTTATTAGTATTTACTTAAATTTTTTTGTAAACATGGAACAATGTTTTTAATAATCAACATGCTTTTGTTTACATTTTGAAGTGCAAAAATACAGGCGGTAACAGCCACAAAGTAACAATAACCTTATTAGAGGAGAGTGCTGGTGAGCCACCTTACATTTATTTGTTACTGTTACAAGCAGCACAAATCGAAGCTGTTTGTAGTGACATTTGCTTACTACGGAAATATACTTCCAAGAAAATATGCACTATCAGGCATCTTTGGCATTCATTCTCACTGTTTTCTTTCAGATTGTACCCACATGTTTACAGCCAAAGAAAACATAATTGAGGTCATGTTACTAATAATTTAAAAATGGTTTTAAATGATGATGATATTCTTTCACGTTTTCTAGAATAGCTTGTTCAGTAAAACACTCAAACGGTGCTGTTTGCAGCTGGCTTCTCTCTCTGTTTCTGTTTTCTTTATTCCTCCACTCCCTGCACACCTTTTACACAGCCCCACGGCAGTGCTTCTTCACACCAATATGATGCGCCAAAATTCTCTCTTTGTTTTACAGCACACAACCTGTCGTTCTGCTGCACAGCCTACTGCAGCCTTCTCATTTCCCACATAGCCTGGGATTCAGGTCTCAAGTGATATCAAAAAGCAAAGCATTCCTCTTCCAATTTCATACAAAGCACCGCATTTTAGAAGTACTTTTATGCAGAAAGCCAAAGAGGAAGTTAGCAGTTTACCATGTTTTTACTGTCATTTCAAAGTAGTAACAAGTTGTGAGTTCTTTACCCATTTTTACATTCGATGCTTAAAATGCAGTAGTATTTAGTGTAGTGATGTAATTTTTTTAAGTATTAGCCCATGCAGCCTTACAGTAAAAACAAGGCTATCTGTGTGATCAGAATTGTAAGTACAATTTTTTGTAAAATTCGTACCTTTGTAATGTAACCCTAGATTTTTCTTTACTGAAAGATACTATGATCAAATTAGTATTTTTTTCTCTTGGCTGTACTTATATTGTGTTGCCATCTGTATCAGCATCTTCCCTGAAATTCCACATCTGTCTTGTATCCTAGTTCCTACTTGATTCCATTTACTATCTACCTATCTTACTGGTTTCATTTGCCCTTACTCTATATTATCATTCTCCTCATGCTGTTTACATGCATTTTCTTATGGTCTAGCACTACCTCCTCCTCTTAGACCCCAAGTGTGTTTAAATTGCTCCTGAGCATCACTCTTTTTCCTCGGAAATGAGGCGTGTTTATTTAGAAAAGTTATTCTTTGCTGCTGTCATTTATATTTTTTTCATAATTATATTTAATAAATATCACATTATAAGGAATCAAATAGAATTATAGCTTTTGATGCAATGACAAGTCACCCACTGTTAGTTTTAGTTTGTACCTACAGAGGTACACACCAGTAAACCCCTCCTTCAGAAAAGCAACTGGTAAAATCAAACAGCTCTCCTTAGTGCTATTTATCTTTTAAGATCCTTCCCCATAATGGAGTTGTAGCAGAATTTTTTCATGGAGAGAGAGACAGTAACATTTTTGCTATAAAGAAACCTTTATTAGATTGGGGGAGGAGAAAATTTGGCTGATACACACAATTTGGAGATCTCTGCTCCTTTCACAAGAATGAAAGATTATAACTGATGAAGGGACCTTTAAGGGACTCCAAAACTATGTACAACTCTTATTTTATGTTAGTCTAATAAAAGTGTAGCTGCTTCTACATTCAGCTCTCTAGTTCAGTTGGCAAGAACTAAATTTTTCAATAAATCATTTTCAAGCCTCTTTTGATATCTATTCCCTTGTGTCGATGATAGGTTTCTGAAAAAGCAAAAGCAAAAAACTCTCCTAGGCTGTTTTTCAGTGGTAAGTACTAGATGCAATGGATTCCAACTGCTGTCATGCTCTTGTAAGCACTTGTAACTGTACAGCTGATAGTAACGAAATTCCCAGTACTGGCTTGGCTAAGTAATATGACAAAAGTATTTGAACTGGAGCATGGGGACCCGAATTGTGTTCTCAGTTGTTCTTCCTCTCTTGTAAGTGACCCAAGCTCATCATTCTGGGCCTGTTTCCTATCCTGTTCCTCATCTGCTTTGCTTGCAAGTTCTTCAGAGGACAAAATGTGTCTTACCAAAGTGAGGCATCATTATTATTTGAGAACTGTGGATAAAAGTAGAAATTCAGTGTTTTGTTTACACATTTCTTACTGAGCAAATAGTACAAAATAAAACTTACAATTCACCAGCCACCAACTTTTACTGCACAGCCCCCTGACCTCTGCATTACAAAGTTTTACCATCTGCCCAAAGGGTAGCAATTATAGTGGCATTTGTGACATTTGTCACTACTGCAGACATTTCACCATCATATATTATCAATGATCATAGAACTCAGGCATGATGGACATTTACTTGATGTTCTTTTGAATCTGATACAGTTTTTCCTACTAAATTTGTAATGAGAAGGTTATAGTGAAAGATTCTTTAATTAATAATAGGATTTGCTTGGTTTGTACATTTTTATCCTGTGTGGTAGTATGGAAGTATGACTCAAGTATAAGGATCATACATAAAGCCCTTGATCAGGTTACTTCAATCTTCTTTATCTACCTGTATATAAAACACCTATCATATTATGCCTCATCCAAGAGTAATGCAAGCCTTAGCATATCATAAAATTTACATTCAAAAAATTTGTAATTGTCATTATTGCTAATTACTTTACTTGGTCTTGTAATGCCACTCATGTAGTCCACTTGTGGAACTCTATTTAAACATAACTGACCCAAACTCATGCCTTCATAAATTAAATGACTTTCTAAAGAAGAGTATGTAAATAAAACTATACTGTATATTATATTTAGAATAACATAAATGTGCTGTCTTCTCACCAGTCAACTAAGTATAAAACTTTTCACACAGAAGCTTTAATATATCAGGCATTTTGCTGCCTCCCATGCTGACCAAGGAGTACTTTTACATTCATTACATGCCACATGCATTGCAAGCTAATGCATTATACAAAAATAATTTTTAAAAATTAAATATTTACATTCCTTTGAAGGCTTAATACCAGATATCCCTAATGGCTGCACTTTCTCATTTCTACACTTTGCGGTAATTGCTTTCCTCACCATGTAGTCTTTGGTGATTTTCCAATTAATTGCCAAATCATCTGACCACCTTTACTCAGTGTTTTATTTCTGGGTTATAAAAAAAGTTTAGCAGATGTAAAAAACATAATGGTAATGTTTTTGACTGCTTATGAATCTGAAAATGCTATGCAGACATTAATTAAGTCACATAATGGTATTTATCACCCAATATGATTGATGCAAGTACTTTGTAGACTGTACATGTGTAAGCAATTCAAAGTGCAGTCTTACAGGGATTCTCAAGCATGAGTTTCATTGGTAAAGTCCTCTTAGCAATTAGTGGGAGATTTAACTTGTAACATCAACAATATGACATGATACCCAGAAATTGTGGCAGAAAGTAAATGGCAGTCTGACAAATGGTAAATGGTACCAAAAGCTTCTCATCCCTTTGAGTCTTCATACCCTTTGTATGTACAGACTTCACTGTATAGAGGGTTTAAAACTACTTTTCTCTCCAGAAAACAGGAATTAGGATAAAGAAGGGTGTCTTGTGTTGCAATGCCTTGCTGAAGAAAATAATAAAAAGAATGACTGAAAAGAAGAGGAAACGTGACAAAACTTAGCTGTACTGGCTCTGTTTGGTAGAGTTCCATTTTAGGTCCTAATCGCA
Source organism: Strix uralensis (assembly GCF_047716275.1). Taxonomy (NCBI): domain Eukaryota; kingdom Metazoa; phylum Chordata; class Aves; order Strigiformes; family Strigidae; genus Strix; species Strix uralensis. The sequence continues at coordinate 5,288,513 of NC_133984.1, forward strand.
GGAATGAGATTTGTTCTAAATTGTTTGCATTTGCTTCTGAGTATCTGGAAATTTGCTTGTTAAGTGTTCAGGTGGAGGAAAAAGGCTTCTCAGGTGCAGAAAGAAGTAATGCTGTGCAGTCAGTGGAAAGAAACATTCAAACAATTATACACCCTACTGCTTCAAGTCATATTAAAACAATCTATAAGCTAATTCAATGCTAACACAATGTCTCATAAATGGTAAACGGGCCGGATGAACATCCTGGCTGAGCAGGCTGGATGAACAACCTTCCAAGTTATGAAATAAAGTATCATTGCATTGTTCAACAAGGTTTTAACTGCCAGTTCTGCTTTTATACCTGGTATATATAATCAGTGCTTCCAGCACAGATTTGTTTCCAGAATGTGAGACAGTTCAGAAAAGATTACATTCTCCAGCATTTCTTATAATTTTCACAGTGGTCCTGTAATTTTTTCAGTAAAATGTACATTTGGACTACTTATCCCTAGTTCTAAACATAGTGCTTAGAAGAAAGAGATCATCAAAGAAGGAAAACTAAATAGCAACTAAGATTGTGAAGTCTGACAGTCTTTTGCCTATCTTATTTGATTCCCATATTTTCTGGTACAAGCCAGTTAGTGGAAAATAATCAAATGGATTAAAATGGAGGTTTAAGAGAATTCTAGTTCAAACCTAACCCCCACCTCCATCAGCTCCTATCACAATTTATAGCCAGTCCTGTGGATCTGCTGTCAAACATACAAAACTTGGGCACAAACACTGAATTTATACTAGAAATAGCTGGGTTAATATAAAACTCCCCCTGGTCTTGTTTAAAACCATGTTCCTAGCCGTTTTTGGCCATCTAATTTCTCTTAAAAAGACAAAACAGCACCAGTATCATTCTATAGGCGACAATTATAAAAGATATTGAAAAAATATCATCACTGAGGTGATTTACCCAGAGTCCTCACTACAAACAGGTTGCAGCTCATAATAACATGGAACACCTACTCTAAACTCTTTCACTATCCCCAGTCAGCCAGTTTAGGCCTAAAGTTTGATCTAACCACGAGGGAAACAAAGAACATCCTATATAAATGACAGGGGAATATGGACTTTGAGAGTCAAAGATACATGCAGTAATGAACCATAACAGATTCCTGAAAAGATCTAAAACAGTAAGTTAACCAAATTTTACTTGAAAAACAGAGAATGATATGATTAAAAATGAGAACTGTACCCCATTCTACTCCACTTCTAAATGTTGAAGCTCTTCATAATTTCATGTGGGGCCATGATAGGATACAGAAGGCAAGAGGGTAACCTGCCACTGGTGTGACACTGATAAATAATTTTGGTTGAGCATTGTAAAACTTCAAATTGCTGGATTTTTTTGTTGATAAAGGAAATAAAAGCACTTTAACTGGAAGATAACAGGGCACAAACTATTTAAAAAATAGGTGAAGAAGAGGAGGAAAGGAGTGCAGAAGTGGAAGATGTTGTTTAGTGAGACTTGCAGCCCAGGGACCAGCAGTGCCAGGTGTAGGAATTTAACTGAGATTGAGATTTAATGTGTTTAGTTTTTCTAAGGAAGGTATTCTTCTTAAATTTCTTTCTTTTCCCCCTTAATTCACAGGCAGTTAGTTATGTGAATGAAGGCTTGGTTTTGAGTAAGTACATGTTTGGAGACAAAAGATTGAAAAAGTAAACCCCAAGATTTCAAATCGAAATAATCCAAGTCTCTTAGTTTCATAGCACTTTGGGCTCTGAAGTATGATTTTTGATTGATTGGTAACGGCTGTGGGATGTTGTAGAATTGCCTGTCATAGAAAAGCGTGTTTCAGAGTTTAGCAAGGGGCCAATAAAAAGATCTATTAAAAATAGCAACTTGTAAATCAAATTAGTGTAGGCTCTGCTAATATTGTCTCATATTTGTGATTTTATGGACTCCTGAATGACTAATTCCTCATCTACATGTGTCTGCTTACAGTCTGAATCTCCCTTTTGTAATGTAACCATGTGTGTTACTATGTGGACAAATTTTTAGATATCATATGGGCAGAAAGATTGTTTTTATAACTGGCAGCTCTTTAAACTGATCTTCGAATGTGAAAATCCCAATGAGCTTTTTTTTTTGTATGCCTTGTGCTTCATTGTCTGTAATACTAGCACAGCCAAGATGTCTCATGAAGCATAGTTAAAAATGTGGCTATGGTTACTATTTCCACATACCTCAAAGTAAATATTCTCCTACTGCAACTCATCTAATTTTTCTAATAACATACCGGTTAAATACAATGTCTGCCTGTGACTGTACTGACACTGCAGGGACAATAAGGGTGAGTAGGTATTATCAACTTTCTAATTTTTTTGTTGTTTATTTCCTTTTTCCTTTGAGGCAAAACTCTTGGATCTAATCTTGAGAACATTTTCCACTTTAAGAATAAACACAAGAATTTCACCGCAATTCTCTTAAAACACTGATGGGAAACTCTAAAATTTGAAGATGATGCTTAACGCCACCTTGCAGGCTTAGTAATGAGGGCTTACAGGCCTTTTGATTCCAAATTCAGCAGGCTGCCTAGTCCCTGAGATATCTTTAAATTAATAAAACTTCCAAATATTTTTTCATAACTATCCATGATGTTTTTATTTGATGAAAAAGTAAAGTAAAACAAAGAAGACTGCGGAGATAAAGTTAAACATGAGAGTCATGAATGCTGTAAACCAGGGCACATCAGTAAGGGATCTCCAGTTTGCAGATGAAATGACAGCATCATCTTTCATATCCTGGAGTATCAGTAGGATCAGCTGTAAGATTCATTAGCTGGGATATTCAGAGAGAAGTGTGTGGAATAATGCTCCTGGTGCTACTTGCATTCAATTTATAGCTTTCTCTCTGTAAAAATGGAGTGGTATTCTAGATCTGAAAACCTACAGATTTAATAAATATTCTAAATATATTTAAATATAAATACATATGTAAAAATAAAATCGGAAGAATGTTTCAATATGAGAAGAAACTTTCAGCTTTTTCACATTGCTGTCTGCAAGCCAAAGTAAGTTCATTTATCTCCTCTTTTTTTTTTTTCCCCCCCCCCCAAAAAAATTATTTTAGTTCTGGAATATATCTGGAAAAGCCAAGACAAGAAAAGACTGCCCCAAAAGACAAGGTGGTACACACCATCTGTCATGCATTCCCAAATGTTAATTACTTATGAGTAAGATTTAAGATCAAAATGGAAATGAAAATGATCTTCAAAGTGTAACTGAAGAGCCATGGCTGTAATTCAGCTCTCTGTATGTCTTGATCCTCTTCTTCTGACACTTCAATTGAAGTATGATACTTCGACTTTTCACAGATTCTATATTTCAGCATACACTACTCATCTGGTAAAAATTTCTGCAGCACTAAAGGGCAGTATCTGTTTGGAATGAGTATTACAGGAAGTTTTGTATTTATACAACATTCAGATTGTAATTAGGGAGCTTTAAACAGGCATTTTTTTTCCTTTTGATACTATGTAAAAAGAAACAGCAGTTAATTTCTTCATATTTCATTGATATTATTAAAACTACAGAATGGTTGGGATAGAAGAAAACAAGACAAAACTTTTAATCTAATTTTGAACCTACAGATGTAAGTTGTTGGATCCAAAGCAGCTCAGCAACTCTGGTTCCATGTTACATCCAAAACTGAAGAAAGTATATTCTTTTACCTTAAGATATAGAATAATTTTTTGGTAATAACTTCTGTTCACTCAAGGTTTTGCCCTGAGAGGAACAAAGACTGCACAAAAATATCTAATCTTCAGAGGTTTCTATACTTTACAAGGAAAAATTCCTGCGCAGAAAATAATCACTTGAAAAGAAGTTATTTACTTAGCCCTCAGGTAAAAGAGTTTATGCACACACAGAAAATCCAGATAGTGTCTTAAAAAGGATCTTGTAAGTCTCACATGCAACCTCTATTCACTGCTGTAAAAATGAGTAACAGCTTCAAAATAGCTGCATGCGAGCATCTCTGTGGAAGGAGCTGAAGCTAAGCATATCTATAAAATGTTTCCCAAACAGCCTAATAACATTTTATAATATAAGAATGGAAATCCTAATTCTTCGAAGAACTGTTTCTTTGTATCCTTTGCTCAGAAAAGGCAAAGTGGCTGTTGAAAGCCCCTTGTTTTCCTTCGGAATGTTTTTGTTGTTACTGCCCCACAGTGGCTCATTGGAATATGTATGCAGGGCGGTTGTTTTTTTCTGCTTGAGCAGGCATTTGAAGAGGGGGAGGGTTGCCAGGGAATCTTTTATTTTCACTCAGTCTGCCTTGCTAATGATCTACAGTTATAGGCGAATACAGCTATAATCCAAGATCACATTTTCTTTCACGTCCTTATTAAAGAGCTAATGTATTCCTCTTCTCAATGTATAGATTATATTTTCCACTTACAAATAGTTCTTTAGATTAGATGAAATAGAAAGATTTAGTACATAAATGGGAGACTGATTCGGAGAACAGGCATTTCATTGAGTCCTACTAGTGACAGTGAATCCTGCAGTATGCCATGAATGGTAAAAACCTCAATGAGTGTAAATACACATCCGTGTGTGTAAATACCCTTTTTCACACACTGTTCCTCTGTACATACTTTAATAGGACTTATTCTGAGAACAAAACCAAAACTACCTTACAATCTCAATAAATGTTCTGTATTGTATATTGAAGACATACATTTAACAATCAGGAGTTTATTTTTAGGTTAGTGGTCTGATTGTCTCGCTGATGTTATGATTTGGCACAGCTAACACATTGCACAATGAACCAGATTCTCCTGTGTACTGTGGCTTTGGATGGCTCTGCCAGCGTCATCCATCTCCCAAAGCAAAGAGGAGGCTCCAGTCACACACATTCTCATACCAATGCAACTCTCTGCTGTGACTGTACTCAGCAAAACCAAGAGTTGGTCTGAAATGTTACAGAAGTTTAACCTTCTGACCTTCTTAGCAGTGAACATGGCACCTTAATTCCATACATTGACACTGGCCTTTGTGCACAGCAGCATCAGCATCATGGTAGCATTAGAACAAGTATAAAATTACTTTTTTCAATTATTTTTTCTACCACTTCTTGCAGATTTTGAGTTTAGATACACTAGTTCTACAGTCAAATACATTTTTAAATTGCGATCAGATTAAAATAGGAAATAGTACTCTGGAATTCACGACTGCTTTCAGTCAGTGAAGCAGGGAGAATGTTACAAAACACTAAGTCACCCTTCATTCTGACCTTGATTTGCAATATACAGTTTGGTGAATCTCACATCACATCAGATGTTCATTGGGTTAAAAAGATCAGTGAGCTTACCTGCCGGTACATATGTAGTTTACCGCTTTGGTTTGAGTTCAGCTTGTCAGCATGCTAGTGATCTGTGCTCCATCTGTACATGGAAGCAGAAATGTTCCGTTCTCATAATACATAGGCTAGCACTGCACTGTAGTTCCCATTTCAGCTGAAGAATGTTTATGGAGCTAAGCATACTTGTGCTGTCATCCTAATTTTTCTACATTGTTATTGTACCAGCACAAAGTTCTTGCAATGTGTTGTTTAAAATGCTGGCTGCTCAGCAAATGATCTAGTGCACACAGCATTGTAATAATACAGAAATCTGCATGTTGAATTTCAATTATGCTTTAAAGCTTTCTAAACAGAGTGCTTACACTTTCTTTTCAACATGCAATGAAATGTTAGTTGGTTGGAGTTTTTTCTTTTTCTAGAAACATCAGCATGGCAGGGCACTAGAGAGCTTCCTTCTGCTGAAGTGATTGTTTACTTTAGCTCCTGCGCCCTGTGGAAAGCTGCCTAGTGAGTGACCACGTTATAAGAGAAACTCACTCTGTTTACAAATCAGTTAATGCGTTATATCTCTCTCATGAAAGAGAGGAAATTAATTCCGTGAGATGCTTTTTACTTTCCAGTGTTTAAACAGTCAGTGCAGTAATGCATTTTGGGGTTGGGACAGAGTAGAAGGGTGCCCCATTATGAGATTTATTTGCAGAAATTTGTCACTGGTGCATGCAGTCAGCATATCATAAGGATCGACTGCTTAGGACATGAAATAAGAATGATTATTTATTACTTCAAACTGAGGTTTGCAACTCGCTAGCAATTACCCTGTTTATTTTGGGAAACGTTTGGATGCACCACTCTGGCAGACTACATTTCATTGTCATTCTCATAGTGCAAGAAGAACAATCTTTAATAAATTTAATAAAACATAAAGGGAAATACTGTAAGGCTGGAGTCAGCCATGATGGCAGGGAGGAGGGAAGAGGAAAGGATCTGCACTGTAGCAGAGCATTCTCACTGTTGCAAAACATGGTCATTATAAATTTAACACTGGGATGTAGTAAAGGAGTTCTCACAGCCTAGAAAACTAAGATAACGCAGTGGTCACCCAGTAAGTAGGTAGGTCTGTATGCCATAATGGCAGCCGTGAGCAGGAGTACGGGAATAAAGCCTAGAAGCAATATAATCACGTTAGTGTGGCTGAATATAATCGTATTAGCCCGGCTTGAAAGGCAGAGCTAATCTGCCCAGCTGCAAATTGTTTTGATGAAACCATACTGCTTCAGGGATCTCTGCACTCTACTGCACTGGTCTATGGAGATAAGTCTGTGATCTGCCAGATGAAGGTGAATAAGTTGCGTTAGGATAATGGCATCTTCCTCATTAGTAGCAAAATGACAGGCTGAGACAGGAAAGCATTTTTAAAGTTGGAGATTATCAAAGGATAAGCCAGAAAAATTTGAAGTTTGAAAATAGTGTAAAATAAGAAATACAAGAAACTCATTTCTGTAACTAATACTGCCTAATACTATATGGTTCTTCAAGATAATGGACAAAGGAACAATGAGAACCAAAGTTCTCATCAACATTCAAAGAGACGAAAGAAGTCATAAACTCTGAATAACCACTTCAATATCCTCAATTACAGAGCGGTGCAATTTAAAGCCCTGTCCCGATCCAGTGTCGGGGGAGGTTTCGATACGATCCCAAGAGCGAGATTAAGACACAAACGAGGTCAAATGCCGTATACCCCAAAACAGGTTTTTATTATTAAAAAGGTGAAGAGGGGTAGCGATCGGAATGAATGGAAGGAAAAGCCAGAAATAAAGCAAGGATGCGGGAAAGGGCTGCAAGAATAGTTACCACCATGGATCCAGCGGCGTCCCGTTGGTCCTCAGTCTTCAGTTCTTCCGTGGTGGGTGCACACAGGTCTGGCTTCGATGGCAGATGCACACTGAGCAAAATTTTCTGCTGCCTTTTTAAGTTCATCGTATCCGCTGATTAGCATATCTGTTCGCCTTTAGGTTTTTTTTTTTTTTCTCTGGTCCCACAGGTTTTGTTGCACCTGGCTTCAGGGCAGGATTGTTTGCCACTTGCCAGTTCATTAGCAAGGCATGCATGGGCTCCGGCCTACACAATAGAGCCACAAACGGCTACAGGATGGGGCCAGCTCAGCACACCTCTGCCCCTTTGAGTCTTGTCTAAAGAGTCCGACAATGCAACCGCAAAGAAGTGGGGGGGGCGCATCCTTCAATACACTCCCGCTTCCCTGGGCGACATCCCCAGACCAATTCACAGGCCACAGCAGCTTCTCTTGGAGGTTTGCACAGACACAAGCAAGCCTTGAGACAGTCATAGGACATTTCAGTCCCTCACAACCCCGCTACTGGTTTACAAAACAACATAGGCTCAAAATTAAGATAAAGCATATAAAAATCTTCTTGCAAAGAGTTTTAAGAAAATAGAAAGAAATACCATGGGTAGTTGGTCTCCAAGACGACAAAGAAGGAAGGGGTGGAGGAAAAAGTGAAGGAAGTAAGATTTTAAGTTTCTCCTTGTGCAACATAAATTTAAAATGTGAGTACTATCCTACAAAAAGGTTGCAAGTACATTTCAGGTGCCCTGGTGACAGAACAAACCACTTTAGCTCTGTTTTTTCAGTTTAGTGCAATGTCACCAAAGTCCTTTGAGGTGAGTATTTTTATAATCCACAGAAGTCTCCAACACTAATTTTTGGTTTATGCAGGCATGCATTCTGCTTTTAGAGAGCAAGAAAACCAAAATTTTGTATTTTTCATAAGTAATGAATCCAACAGTAGTCTTGAAACACTACAATAGACTAAGATCTGTATTTGTTATGCTTTAATAATTAATCCATTGACATGGGTATGATGGTGATAAGGGGAAAGGACCTGTTTCCTATTGTCACAGGACAGGGTGTCCAACTTCTAACACTGGATTGTGATAAAGCATCTTCTTACAGCCAAGAAGAGAAATACAATGCAGAGCTCATAACCACAATCATTAGAATTACTAATTAGAAATTTGCTTCCCCTACAAACATGGGTGTTAAAACAAATGAGACAGAAGGAACTCCTTTTTGGTAGCAGCCAGATTTCAAGTTAAAGTGACGATGGAAGAATATCCTCTAAGCTTAGATTCCACATAAAAAAGGATTAGTCTAACCCAACAGCAGGCGGGGGAGACCAGAACCTGGTCTCCTGTAAATATGCTCTAACAACAGAGCTGCTTACAGCAAAAGGGCAAGAGGACATCATCCCTCCTTTCTGGGGTATGCCTTCTTGCTTCCCAAACTGTGCATTTCCAGAGAAGTTTCTGTGCTATAGATGTCAAAACAAGAGAAAACGTCATGGTGACAGTAAGCCTCAAAGAGGGGCAGAAATTCAAGATACAGCATTCCATTCTGTGTATCTTCACTTAGCATGCTAATTTTTGTTGATCCCATTCTGCAACTGTAACTTCCTGTAAAAGACTGTGTAAGAAGCCTAGGCTTAACTTTACCCTTTACCTTTTTTTTTTTTTTTCTTTTATCAGAGATAAAATTAAGTTCAGTAGTACTTTGTGGTGTCCTGTGCTATTCTAACAACATAAAGCTGCTTGAAATTTGCTCACTGTTAAGCCAGACATAGATCTGTTTGTATCAGTTGAACAACATGAAGCAGCTAGAGCTGGCCAGTCTAATGTGAAGACTGTTTTCTTCTGAGGTACAACTCTGGTTTTGCACATCTGTGTAATATCTTCAAATGTATTATGAGATTACATTTTTATTTTAAAATAATTAAGGCTAAGAAAAATGTCTGTAAGCACATGGTATTTGTATGACTAGCTCTTATGTTTTGCCACTAAGAGATAGGTTAAAATGGATAGGAGCACCTCAAGAAGACTAATTCTGGCTAATTTGTTTTTGTTACTACTACTTGTATATATGTCAGTGGTTAGTGATTCATTTTTGAGGAAATGACTGGTAAATACCAGTCCAAATTATGGCAGGAAGGAGCGGATAGACAGGACGATAGCAATTTCTCGTGTATTACCGGGTTATAAGAGCAAGTTAATGTTGGGGTTTTTTGAACAGGCTGGAACATAACATGTCACAAATGGAGTAATACTTGTTTTTGTCTTATTAGTAGGCAAATACTGAAAACATTACAGAAATCTCCTAAATAACTCTAGAGTAAACTTAACACTAGTGTGAAAAACACTCAGCTTTGCTTTCATTTCACATTAGTCATTGTGAGAACTGTCTTCCGAGATACTGAAGGTATTATCATGGTTGACTAGATTACACTTAAAACCTTCAGGGTAGCACTACACTTACCTGTGCATAACCTGCAATCAAATATGAAAAATAAATATTAAGGCACATTTTGGAATCCCGGAGGCCTTGTTTGAGTGGCTGATGCTGTCAGCTTTAGTTTATATTTTAAATTTGGCAGACATATCAACAGCAACAGACACTTTATTTTCAGTTCAGATAAACCATTTTGTTTAACTATGGCTAGAATATTTCCCGAATTGCACTGCAGGACAGATTACAGGTTGAGCTTTTTTCCCCTCATAGAGCAATGTGAGACATTTTTAGTTCAGGTCTAACACAGATCACAGCCTCTACTCTTCATTTACAACATGTTGCAAGCAAGTGAAGTGGAGAAAGACTACAATACTTTGCCTTTCCATTTTTATATGCTGACCCATGGCTGTGGTCAAGAGAAAACAGTATTTTCTAAAGAGATCCACAGTCTATTTCTCTGTTTCACATACTGAAAGAGTGTAGAGCTCATTGGGAATTGTAAAACATGGTGATATGTTGTTAAAGTATAGTCAGACAATGTCATAATGTATATGCTCAGGTGGTAATCACCAATCTGGCATTTATTGCTGCTGTGCCTGTGTGGTTTTGGATTAGGACACAACTGCCCACAGTGTAGCTAGAAACCTGGATAGCCCTGACTTGTGCTAAAGGATAACCCACAAGAACCTGAGGGAGGTTTTACTGAGATCAGCTTCTGGTCTTACTCTCCTCTCACATCCAGTAAGTCTGACACCTAACAGACATTCCTATTATCAGTATAGGGTAAGATTTAGGCTTGATCTCATTTAAATTTTATCAGCATAGCTGTTGATCAGCTGTTGTTATTCACACATCTATCCCCATCCTAGAGTTATCTGTTTAACTGCTGTTGTACTGGTGCCAGGCTATGCCAGTAGAAACATTTTATACCTGTGTAATTGGATCTACAGTAAAGCGATTGAAATAATGATAAAAGCAAAAGCTGGTCTTGTCTGTGCAGGGAATTTTATGAGCAGAAATATATTGCTATAAGCAGGGGTTCAGGCACACAAGTGACTACAAGAGTAATGCATTAAAGCATAGTATCAGCTTATCCATGGCAACTACTACCTGTGTGGTCTAAACTGCTGTAACTGCAGGAAGGGAGCAAGTTCCAAAGTTTAAGCTAATGTAGTTTACCAGGCCCTTGCCATGGGCAGAGGGCACTGACTTGGCCATCTCCTTAGGTCAGATGATGGATTATCTTGTTAAGCTTCAATAACTTGTGAGCAAGTCCAAGTTCCCTCTTTATGTAGTCACAGCATTTTAAGTCACTCTGTGGTAATGAATTTATGAAGAAAGAGCAGCTTTTTTCTAGTTTGCCCAAACTATCAGAACCACGACAGGGATTATTTTTTTTCAGTAGCTGTCTTCTCTAAAAAATTAACATAAAGAAAACAAATATTAAAATTTCATCCTGCCAAAAAATCCAAAATATGTGTTAATGATAGTAAAAGTTAAGTAACTTAAATATGAGTGCTCTGAATAATTACAGTAATACAAATCTCAGCTACCTGGAGTAGACAGAGGTTGTCCTCTTGAGTTCTATATTTGAAGTTATTGATAATGGCAATGAAGATAACACAAAGATGTTGATAAATATTTATGGATTATTTTAAAATTTTATTCATAAAGATAAACTTTGGAACTGAAGCAGATGCAATTTTTCAAGGTTGTGACCAAGATCTATTGTTGGGCTAGAAACAGCCCTGCTTATGACTTTTCAGCCAACTAAACTATTCTTCCTCTCAAATTAAGATCCATTAGAGTATGTATATTATTGGATATATATTATTAGATGTTCTTGGATCAAATTATGTTCCATCATTAATATATGGCCAATATCATACATAAACATAAATAACATTATAGATATTCTGGGGTACTTAGATTAATCAAACTCACAGTATAACACTAAGGATTATTTTGGTTCATGAATTTACTTCGTTAAAGAAAAAGAAAAATATCTTCAGAAATGTTAAAGACATCATTTGTGATAACCTGAAAGATGTGATCTTGAAAACTCATTCATTCCTAAATCTATTTCATCAAGATATTTAAAGACTTTTAAATGTTTCCAAAGAAACAGCTAAGAATATTAGCAAAAACTTAGCAGCATGTAATGCAAATTAAAGCAAAATGTGTGTTCTCTAGAAATGTATACTTCAAATGCATAAAGGTTTATTGGACTTGTATCATATATGGGATTAATATTCAGTCACTTGATTTCCAGTTTCTTTGTCAAACAATTTTGAACGTCAGTGATGATTTATCCTGGTACTCGGTAGTCCTGTTTTAATTTTTTAGTTAATTTACAGAGAGAATTAATGAAATTTAGGCTGCTTCCATGCTCAAGTTTTGCAATTTATACTGATACAATTAAGGTGACAAAACCTAAAATTCATTGATTAATATCAATTTAAAAAGAGTTATAAGAGCTCAGGAAGGTGAAATCTTACTCACATAAATCCTGTTTGTACCAGATGCACTGCTGGAGCTTTTATTACCATGATTATGTCTGTAAAAAAGAAATCACAGCCATAAATGCCATAGTGGTACAGCTAATTACACCTATTTTTAAACTGTATATCTAAGCCACTTAAGAAAATCTCACCTGTATATTTTTTGTCTCATGTTCTTGTCAAATAATAGGCATAAGTAGCCATCTTTGGAAAGCAAGCTGTGCTTCACTGTTAAGTACCATAAGTACAAAGCTGTTTGTTTCTTTAAATTATATTTATTATGACACTGTGGAATGGACTACAAACTAATTTCACTGGATAAATGGAAATTTAAGACATTTAGACTATATCGGTAGCTACTAGTTATGAAGAAGAATAACTATGTGTTAAGAAAAACAAACAACAGTTTGTTGTCAGTTGTCTTACTATAAATCAAATGCATTATCTGCAAATTGTCACTGTATAGTTCTGCATATTATTTCATTGTATTTCAAGATTACTAGGAGTAAGGATAAGAACAATTTTTAACCTGTTTTGGTTTTCCCCTCAAATTCTTCACTTTTGAGAAATTATGGTAGCTAACAACTTGGTTTCAACATGGAAATAGTCTAGGACAGCAAATACGCCATTTTTTTTCCCCAACAAGCATTTTCTTCCTTCAGCAACAACAATGATGCCATATAAAACTTGACTAAAACTCATTTTCTTTTACTGCACTGAAATCTACATTTTAAACTCAAAAGCAAAGGAGGCCTAGGCTAAACTGAAGTAAACGGAGGTGCATAAGTCTTACTAAAACTGCCTGATCAATATATTTTTAACTTATTTTTCCTTATATCTTATTTTCTTTTGCTGTTTGCTCTAAAATTCCTGTGGGCATATTATCAATACTGTATCTGTGCTTTTTAATACTAATTGAGAAATATGTAAATTTAAAGCCTTATGTGAGACGTTTATCTTGCTGGTTTGTTGAGGCTGTTAAGCAAGATCATGATTTGTGATAGGTGACTTGTGAGGTTAAAACAGTTACATAAATAATCAGTAACTAGGCAGTGAAATTAAGTTATAGTGATGAAAATTACCGTCTATGTTTCCTGATAAATATTATCCAAAACCCTTTTCTAATTTTTTAGTTGCAAAGCTATTGGAGATCGTGAAGGAGTAACATTGCCTATGACTCCCTCTAGTGATTCTGCTATGGGAAATGCAGCCAGGTACAGATGCCAGCCATAGGAAAACACCCCGAATTCATCACTAGATAAATTCTTCATGTCTAAAAGAGAGTTTTTCATAATGGCAATTGAATTCTCAATAAATTAAACAGGTTTTATAAGAAGTGGGATAAAGCACTGTAGAACACACACTGTTTTGGGAAATTGATGTTCTGCAGCAAAGAAATATTTTCTGCTGCGAGGAGCCTTTCTTTGTCCTGTTTAATGGAGAGCTCTGATAAGCCAATAGAAATAAAAGCTTATATGGTAAAAATGAATAGTACTAGTGCATTCCTAGCTTGATATTGTTGGAAGTACTTAATTTAAAAAAGATGCTGAGCACTCTTCTTGGGATAACTGGGAAACTCCAACACGAATGCCTCTAAGGCACTTACTGCATCACTTCGTATATCACTTTTTGCACCAGTTTGTGACACAGTAAGACAGAATGTCACAAGATGATCAACGTACAACCACTTCATTATGTGTAACTGTAATCTGGATTCTCACTAACGTTAACATTTTAGAGTTTTCTCTCCAGTTCAAATACTTGCTAACCATTACCTTCAGTTGCTGATATCCTTACATTATTTCAGGAAACTTTTACAAGCATGTGTTCAATTTTCACAAGCATTTTAAAAGTATGAGTTTTATTAACTGCAAATATTCTATTTGTTCCACATATAAGATAACCTTTGCCACAAAGAAATGCTAGCATTTTTCCTTGCCATAATCAGATATCATAGTCGTGGCCAGATTTGGAAATGTCATCAGTCAGTTCCTTATAAGCAAGCACCTACATCCAGTTGGCCACAAACTCTCATAGAGAGCTCAGAACATCTATCCATAGCAAATGATATCCTGGCTTTATATTAAAAAAGATGAAGAATGCATGTCTTCATTAATCCTAAAAATATCCTAGAAATGAGAGGAAGTTACTATTGAAAAGTGATTTGCTACAATTCAATAATGATTTGGGGTTTGGATTGGTATTTTCTACATGCAGGTATCTCATGGTTTAATGTTTATGGGTAGATCACTGAAGCATTTACAACAGATGAAGTTTTGATGAAAAAAACCCACCTAAATGCAATTCCAGATTTTGATTGACAAAAGGCTCTTTCAGCAGGCAGATTTAGAGTCTGCACCTAATAGCCAAAATTGAAATAAGGGAACGTGATGTCCTAGGATGTCAACCCAAAACCCAGGTAAGACTGACACGTCAGTCTGTACTGAATCCTTAGTTCTCTCGTCCATAAACCACTTCATGTTCCTGTTGTGAAAGTCAGGTATGTTAGATAATCCTGTGAAAAACAATAATAAATATTTTGTTATATAAACTGAAGGAAAGGAATCCATGTCCCAGTGGCATGCATTTCTGCATAACTCTTTCTTCCAAAACAATCCCAAGCATTTTTTAAATGAACAACTTCACTCACCACTGAAATACAGCAATCCTTGGAATGGGAATTACTGAGCACTTGGTAACACCACACAGCTGGAAGCATTCATACCCATTCTCCATGACTATTTTGACCCTGCAGCAGATGTTTATTTGGAAAGTCCTATCTCATAATAACTTATGTTGCATGAGTACAGGTTTTGATTGGGTCCAGGTTAGTGTTCTGTCTTGGAAAGCCATTCCTCCATTCTCTAGCACACAGGGAGTAAATGCTTCAAAGTTAGGTTCAAAGGATTTTGAGACGATGGACACAATTCTTTACCAGGTCCTATTATAAAAACTGATATTGATGAGCATTTTTGATACTCAGATTACAGAGCATGAAAAGCCAGGGCACATCATTCCCTGCAAGTCATGCATCAGAAAGCAAAGTAATCTGGTTTGCACATCTCTCTCCTACTTGGAGAAATCAGAACTTCAGGAATCTTTTTTTCAATGAGGCTTCATCAAGTCACTATCTCATTAACAGACTTCTCCTGACTAAAAGATTCTAAGCACATCTGCTTACTGGAAGAGTCTCTTCTTTTTAATTCCTCTGGATATTAATTTGAAAGTAGGCTGATTCCGTTATGCCGATCTTGTATTGCTGGTGTTAGTGGACTTCTTTTGTGATAATGATTGCCAAATAATAACTTTGCTTAGGTATGGTCCGGACATGCCTTACTGAATCTACTGGGAACTTAGTCACCTCATACAGAATGATTCTTTTGAAAAACAATAGGGTTTCTGATTCCAAAAAGTGCTGTGTATTTTGTTTGCCACTTTTACCCTCACTGTAAAACAGAACTAGTGAGTCCAACCTATGGAGACATTATAGCAGCTCCTATTGTACCACCTAAAAAAAAAGTTGGCCTATTTTGGTTCTTTTGGAGTTTTCAGCACCATCACAGTCTATTGTGTAGACAGAAATATGCCTGCAAAAACCCAACTATAAACATGCAGTAGTGTAAAGTTTGCAGATATACTGCAGTGTTGTAGACATGTTCTGTGACTCCTTCCCCTGCTGAGTTTACTCTCGTAATACTGGTATTTCATACATGTTAATTTCTGTCAGCAAAATAAAAAAAAATAAACCAACAATGACACAGGCCAACGCACTCTGAGCTTAATGCAGAGTCCAGTTTGTTTTAGATGAAGTCCTGAATCTCCTGAATATATACACTTCACAGAAACTTTAGACATCTACTTTTTTGAAGGGAACTCTCTTCAGTATTATATGGCCACCAATACCATTAGTATTAAAGTGATGCCTGAAATGATGCCTAAAAAAATTGTGATACTAAAGAGCAATGTTTTTCCCTTTTGCAAAATCCAACATAATTAATAGCTTAAGAAATCCAGGTCTGATGAAGATTTTAAAGCATTTTATTTTAACAGGTCTTAGCAAGACAATACAAATAAATCTAGACATGTAAAATACTCATGAAATCAATTAAATTTTTAAACATCAAAAATTTGAGCTATATTAAACAAAAACATAATATATAATTATTCAAACATAATTTGAGCAATATTTAAGTTATTTCTATTCTTGAAGTATTGCTTTTGATGTTTGATAAGGATCTGACAGGCACAGAAATGGAATGACTTGCCAAAAGCCAGATTGAAAAGAGTAACCTAGTGGAAAAGAAAGATGGGTCTTCCAAGATCCAGATTAGCATCTGATTTACCTGTTGTGGTCCAGCTACAGGTGTGGCAAAGAGGCGTTCTAAGCTCCAGGAGCAGCAAAGGGAGGAACTGCACTAACCCTATGACTTGTCAGACAAGAATGGCCAGTTTTCTGTTAGAAATACTCTTCAAAACTATTAATTTACAATCTTACAAAACTCCTGTGATGATGGTGGGGCTTTTCTTCAGCATCTTTGTTACCACCTCAGGATAATCAACTGATGTTTTATAATTGATATGATACATAGCTGAATCAAGGATACTTTCTCAAAAGTTCAACTGAAATCTTCAGTTTATCTGCAGTTTGTCTCAGTAGCATCCTTAAAACCATGTCTCTTGATGTATAGTTATTGAGTCATAGAATTGTTTCTCTGTCCATAAGTCAGAGGAAGAGTTGTCAGGGTAGGTATCTACCCGCTTTATTATCACCCTACCTAGCCACAGGGAGAAAAATCGCTTACCTTGGCGTGACCCCTTCTATCACTGTTCTCCAGAATAAACAGCTCATTTCTATACTTGTGATCATAAATTCAAAATTTAAATCATCACTCCAGCTGATTATTCTTTAATTGCACACAAAATTCATCTGAAAGGAGAATAAAGGAAAAATATTTATTTAAGACCAACCAATATTTGAAGCCCTATAATGAATATTAAATAGTATTTAATAATGTTTAAAAGTTAAAATGGGTTAAACAAACCACTAATATAAGGAGGAAGAAAAAATAAAAAAGGATGAGACTTCTTATACTACTAAGTAAAATGTCCTGTAAAATATCCTGAAGGTTTATGGAAATATTTTTTTTTCTTCTATAGGAAATCACTTGTAATTGCATTAACTTGGAAGGGCATTTATATTTATAATGGCAGGTAAGAGAATACCCTTTTAGTATCTTTTGTTTTGAATATTTGAATAGATATGCAATCCTGTTAGTGTGCATCATTCTGAAATTTATAGCTTTCCAGTACAAGCTAATTTAAAATAATGAAAAAAATATTGTTTATTCTAGCATTTTTGCATGTCTAGACTGCTTCTTAAACACAAGCTGTGCTGTAAAGTACAGCAAAAGACACAATATATTTCAGCTTTCTTAGTTTGTTTCTATTTTGCAAGACATAAATCCCCAAACACTCTTAAAGATGCAGAGAACAGCACAGTGTAACACTTGTTAACTTTACAAAATTAATTTAAATGAACAGTTTCTGCAGAATTTTATTACTCAAGTAATTTCCTGTTATCAAGGACAGATGACAAATATTTATTATACAAAAGGTATTTCATTAATTCTTAGGTTAAAGACTCGGTCTGATTTTTATCTTATTTAAGTCATCTTAAGATCTCACCTGTACTGTCATGGATACCACAGCTCCTGACTCATGCAATCAAGCAGGGAACTGGGTCCACAAATTCCTGCTTGTGCACTAAGTTCCATTTTGAGTCTCTCTAACACCTTGTCTTGTGCACCTGTGCCAAAGCCATGCTCTTTCGGGGTGTGTGTGTGAACTCTCAAAATATGCAGTATAAAAATTAATGTATTTTATACATAATTCATGACATTTAAAAAACATTGTCACTTGACAGCAGAGATGATAATAAAATTAGTATGTGCTACCTCCCGCTGTTAGGTACCGGACTTCCAGAGCTCCATATTTTAATCATTCTGCAATAGCCCTGTAAGACAATAACCACCACTGGTGCTTGGCTCTCCCTCAGAAACATACGTATTTAGAAATAGTGACCCTTCTAAAAATAATGCAGTCTAAACTTCCTACATATTGTCAATAGATGTATAAAGTCTCTGATCTTGGAATGAAAGGAATAGGTACCATATAGTCATGTGACAATTGTTCATCTAGATTTGTGGCTGTAGGGATTTTTTTCATATGTCTGCCATTTTTAATTAATACTGTATCTGACCTAAAGTGATTTGACCTGAAGTTATGCCAGTTTCTTGGCAAAAAAAAAAAAAAATCTACAAATAATTTAGAAAAACTGATCAGCCATTGCAAATTACAGACCATGGCAAAAGGTGGAGCTCCAAGAGACCCACTGTTTGTATTACGAAGTCCAGACACAGTATCAATTGGCATTTATGAAGCACAGTACAACGTAGATAACCATTGCTCCTAGAAAAGGTAAAACTTGGGAATCTCCATTATTGAGAAGCAGGAGTAAAAACAGTGCTAGTGCTCAAAAATCCCAAGTGGGATTTATTTTACATTTCCAGTAAATGAGGATGAGGAAAAAGGAAGGGAGAGAAACTATTGTTCATGTTCGTATATGGAGAATAAAAGTCTTGGGATTGAGGCAAAATCCTAGTAAAAGATGTGGTACAGTGTAGTTGCAATTTGTTTTCTGAGTTTTTCTCTTGCTCTGACAGGAAAAAAGAAACAAAGCAGAATTATGTGAGGCCTTCAGCAGAGAAAGACCTCCAACTTTATCTGTCAGTCTGAGAGCAGCTCCTTTTTGTTTCCTGCACCAGTCGCCTCACATACCCCATTCCCAGCAGCAAAGGGAAGGCTTGTGGCTCTCCCTTTCTTGCATAGAGTCATAAAAGTGAATTACAATCTTTCTTCGAGACTGTCATCTACAGTGGCCTCTCCATGACTTATCTGGGTGACCAAAGTAAGGCTACTCAAGCAATATATTTTATGTGACCTTTGCAAAAATGCTGAGAATTCGTCCTACAGGCAGTGCATTTTTATTAACAGGTTATTCCATGACGACTGTAAAGCCAGCGGTTGTATAATACCTATGAGACTTTTTTCCTACTTTTAAGAAGTTTATAAAAAAATCAGCGTCTGTGGGAAGAGAAACCACAATAATTGCAATCAGGGGAAGGCAGGGGCAGCCCCTGCTCTGCAAGGCAGTAGCTTGCCTGCAAGGCAACTAGCACCAAAGTCACAGGGACCTGCTAGTACACAAATTGCTCTAAATCAGCCACAGTGCATACAGCATCCTGAAGAATCAGCTGAAGGTGCTATGTGGAAATTATATTTCTGAGAGTTTTTCTGTTAAGTACAAGTTTTAGAAAGGAAGCAAGCTTGACCTTCACAGTATGCAAAACTTTGGCTCTGGTCCTAGCTCTTTTCACATGTGAATAGTTCCTGTGGGGCCTCTTCATGTGCTTAGAGTAACAAACAATTTCAGGATTTAGACCTTGATCTGAATCAAGGGTAGCAGCAATACCTTCTGGTACACAGCAATATTTTTGTTGACAGCAAAGTAATGCATCTGCTGCATGGACAGAGTTAATCTTACTCTGTCTTTGACTCTTCATGATGTAAGTGCTTTGGCTTGTAAAGGGGTTTTGCTCTTTTCAAGGGTACCAGTTCACCTCCAATATCGGTTAAATAAGCCATCTACTCCTTCCACCTTGGTTTTATTTTTTTATTTTTAAATGAAATAACAATTTTCACTAAATGTAACTTCTGACTGTATATTTCGAACATAGCTGAGGCTGAACTGCTGGATCCATTGTAGCTTATCTTAGCCACCACTTTGAAAAGCAGGACGGGTCATCCCCCCAAGACATGCTCTTTGCTTTCCTTTCTGGAATGGCTGATGCTATCGCAGTTGATCGCTCCTGCACAGGACAAACCATCACGTAGGTCACTTTGTCTTCCAGTAATATTCAAACTCCATTCAGCATTTATTTTCAAGTAATAACCTTTATTTTCATTTAATCTGAAGCAAGAAGGACAAAGAACATGACAGTGGCCAAACAATACACAGAAATTCCTTCATCATTTGCCTCTTCTTTGGTGTAAAATACAGTTGTCTATTAGGACGTGCCTTTATGGACGTTGCTGTTTTAGAAATCCATTGCAATGTCAGCTCAGTGAAACAGGTATTAAAAGGATTGACAACCAGTCCTAATCTGTATGCCATCAACGTGATGTAAACCAAACACGCATAGCTGCATGCTGCTGTCATTTTTTGTCCTTTTGTTGTTCATATATGCTTTTTTTCACACTTTATTACAAAATTTCCAGAAATGTTGATAAGCATAACTGACTGGTAAGCATTGCTCTGAGCAGCGTGCTGCACTGCAGCCGGGACGTGAACTCGAATTTGTGGGTAGTGTTCTGTTTGTACATAATGAGGTACCTCTGCTGTCTGTATGTGTATGGGACAAAAATAATGAAGTCACAACTTCACTAAATTCACAGAATTTAGCACCCAGTATAGTAAAATACAATGGGCATTTGGTCACAGCCAGGCAACTGAAATACAATATGGAAATTTAACCTAGAAGAAAAGAAATTAGGGCTGTTCTGTAGTATTTTAGCATGGTTAATGGCCATGCAATTGTTCATTCCGAGTCCATGTTCAAAGAATGTCACTGAATATATGAGTTAATGGGTAAGATGGATACAATTCGCTGAGTGACTGGGGATTTTTAGAAGCTGTTTTTAGAACTCTCTCATCCTCTCTTCTATACCTTTATTTCAGAGAATTATGGCGTTTAAACTATATTTAGCAATAGAAGTGAGACATCACCTACATCTTGCTACAGTGAAAAAGGTAAAACAAGGCTTTCACATACATTTTCATACTATTTTTAAAGAAGAACACATGCAAAAATGTGTGCCGTTAGGGTAAGTGCAATTTCTCTTCTTGATCCTCAGAAGAGTTTAAAACCACCTCCTCACCCGACAGCAAAGTACAGAGAAAATGCTAAATTATTTACTAATAATTATTGTGTTCACTGAGAAGTGCCTACTGCAGGCATCTGGCAAAATGCTGCAAATAATTCAAGATACTCAAATTATTAAAATCAACACCACAAATTAACTATTAATTAAACTGTATTTCCACGCAAGCGTTCATCAGCAGCCGAACTCACCGCCACAATCTCACTTGGCCATCACTGATCCTGCCCCCCCAAGCGATCCCACCTGGCAAAGCCTGGCCCCTCGCCCCGGGACTCGGCCCCCAGCCCCCCCCCCCCCCCCACCGCGGCGGCGCCTCCCGTGGGGGCCCCCACGCGGCCCCTCCGGGACCGGCCCCGCCGACCCGCCCGCCCCGTCTCAGGGATCGGGGCCCGGCCCGAGGTGGGCGCTGCTCTCCCCCCCGCGGGTGCCCTCAGCTCCCTCTCCCCGACCCGCAGCACGACCCCGCGGCTCCGTCCCGTCGCCCCCCGGCTCGGCTCCCCCGGTCCCACGACCCCCCCTCCCCGCCGAGGGGACCCCCGGCCCCGAGCAGCGCCCACCGAAGGGTGCGGGACGCCCGCCCGCCTCCGCGCTGCCTCGCCCGGCACCAGCCGCCGGGGAAGGCGCCGCTTGGCCGCCGGCCCCGGGTCCTCGTCCGCTCCCCACTATCCCCCCCTTCCCCGCGCCGGGCGCCGAGCCCGGGCAGCGCGTCCCTCCGCCCGGCCCCGCGGAGCCTCCGCGCGGCGGCGGTTCCTCAGCGGGAGCGGGTGCTCCGCCGGCAGCTCCTCGGGCTCCGCCGGGGGAGGGCGGAGGGGGCACCCGCCGCACTGCCGAGGCCGGAGACCCCGCTGCGGGTGGCGGAGCCGGGGGCGGCGCGGGGAGCCGGGGGCGGCGGGC
Source organism: Strix uralensis (assembly GCF_047716275.1). Lineage (NCBI taxonomy): Eukaryota > Metazoa > Chordata > Aves > Strigiformes > Strigidae > Strix > Strix uralensis. The sequence continues at coordinate 5,310,549 of NC_133984.1, forward strand.
ACGGGCGCTCTCCCAGCCGGGGCGCCGGCGGGGGCTCCCTCACCCCCCCGCTGCAGGCGGGAAGCGGCGGGAGGCAGGGGCCAGCGGCGGCGCAGCGGTGCCCGGCCACCCCGAGCTGGGAGCGCTGCGCCCCGCTCCGCGCCCGAGGGCCGGTGCCGCCCGTGGGGCGCGGGGGGGGGGGAGAAGGAGGGGTGGGGGCTCGGCAGGGACCGGGGCCGCCCCCCGCGGCGAGGCGGCGGAGCGTCCAACGCCGCCGCTTTCGGGGGATTCTCCGAGAGGAAGAGGCAGGGCGGCTCCGGGAGGGGGAACCCCCCTCGGCTCGGCCGCCCGCATCCCCGGTGTCGCTCCTCCTCCTGGCGGTGATGTCAGCCGCGGGGAGGGCCGGCTGGCGGCGGCAGAGCGGGGCGCGGGCGGCCGCGGCAGAGCCGAGCCGGAGCCGGAGCTGGAGCTGGAGCTGGAGCCGGAGCCGCCGCCGCCGGGACAGCGCGGGGCTGCGGGGCGCCGCCGGCAGCGCAGCCCGAGCCCCCCCAGGGGCGCCGCAGCGGCCGCGCCGGGCCAGCAGCCGGCCCCGCCGGGAGCCGGGCGAGCGCCCAGCGGCGGCGGCGGCGGTTTCCCCGCGGCGGGGACCGGGCGCTCCGCTCCCCTCGGAGCTCCGCCGAGCTGCGCGCCGCAGCGGCGCCGAGTTCAGGGTCTCTCCGCGCAACTTAGGTTACGCGGCAGGACCTCTGCGGACTGGTGCGATTCCAGGGCGCGATTGCGTTGCCATCCTTTGGCAGCAGCGAAAGCAGGCAATTAACTAAACCCAACAGAAATAAAACAAACTCAGGCTTGCCTAAAAGTTAGGATACCTTTCCCTTCCCCCCCCCCCCCCCTCCATTCTTTTCCAATTTTATTCCCTATGTGGAAGTCGCTTACGAATCGTGCTCGGCACACTGCATGGGAAGAAGCGGTTCGTATTTTGGATCGAGGATCTGCTGTTGCAAAGCGGTCTAACTTCCATGCAGTGGGGCAGGCTTCACTACTCTAAACGCCTTGATGATGTGCTGAGGAGCCCATGTAGATTGACATCTTGTGCAGAGAAGGCATTGAAGGTAAGAAGGGGGCTCGGGGAAAATAAGGGGGGGGGGGTATGTCCTTTTCTGTGATCTCTTTTGTCCAGCATCCCCCTTTCAGCAGAGCATCAGCAGTTCACCCAGAGCAGCATGGATAGGCTGGAACTGCTCGAGTAAAATGCAAGTCTGCTCCTGTAAAAAGTACGTGGAGCTCACAAGTGATGGCAAAGGATGTATTTATTTCTAGTCTGATAGCACAGCACGTTTGTGATCCCTGCTCGATGCGGGCAGTGAGCTAACTCACAGCTCAGGAATGAGGAGATCTCCGCTTTCGGGCTCTGCTGGGCAGTTTGCATTGGCTGCTGCATTTTGTTGAATGTGTGCCCCCCACCACCTCCCTAGAGCATCCCATCATCCTGCTTGATTTGTTGTTTTTCGCAGATATAGTGCCTAGTATTAATGAGAGAGGGAGAGGGATGAAAAAAAAAAAAAAACATATGGAACATTTTATTGATGTGATCATAATCCTGTAATGGAGATTGCATTAAATGAGGATTGCATCAAAATGCCTAGCTGCTGGGGAGAGACGAGGAAGCAAAAACTATGCTGGATCGTAAATGAAGTTCTTTGAAGGATTTTCTTGAACCATGAAGGGATGTCTGTAAGCTTAAAGTTGCTGTATATGTGGAGTACTGGAATGGGATAAAAACCAGATCAAGCTGAAATGTATTTTAATTCACTCAAGCTCTGGATACAGTTCGAATTGGTTAGAGGCATTGCAGTGATGTCCAATGAATTCTTGGTTTCAGCTATGGAGACCACAGAAAGGCAAGGAGAGAGGAGAGCACAGAAAAGCAAGGAGAGAATTTTATCGTTTGGGGAAGAGAAGGATGGTTCTATTGTGACTTTTGCCATAATGGCACAAAGCTTACAGCCTGCTGGTTACAAGCAGAAACCCTGTAGGCGATCTGGAAAGCAGAGGATTTATCCCACTTTCCTTTTGCAACCTTGGCGTAGTTGCCTGTAAGAGTAGCTCCGAGGTGTATGTCAAGAGGCAAACAGGGACTTACGTGCCCCTCTCGGACACTGAGAGACACTGTGAGCTTGAGAGATGGACTCGACTCCTCTGATCCTGTCTTTCCGAGCTTGAGTTGATAATACATTTTGAGTAATTGTTGCTGCTTATCTCAATTGGCAAAGGAGGGGAGAAGATGTTCAAGTTTATTGAACCAAAGCAGAGCTGAGGACAGTAGATACTATCAACCCGCCCTTGCATTCTTTTTGTGTTAAATTTTATTCTGGCATAGAGAACTGAGCCACAAGGAGCACCTTCTTCAAGCCTTACTGAAAGGAAACCTAAAGAGAACAGTAAGATTAAGCCAAAGATAAATTTTAACTTTTTGCTTGTCAGCAGTGGAAGTAGCAGTGATCTGTCAGATTACACAGGTCAAAAGAGGTAAGATAGGAAAAAAGTTATTTATTTATTTACTAACATTTACACACACACACACAAACAAAGTTGGCATACAAATAAACATCACAGAGTGGGAAAGCACCATTTCTTAGAACCACCTAAGTTATAACTGATACAAGCAGCAGAGAAATTCCTGTAAGAATACTCAACAGTATGTAGCTGTAACAGCAAAAGAGCTGGTTAAATACAAAATTACATAGAATAACCAACACCAAATACCTGATGTTCTCAGAAGTAATTTGTTTTCCCACTTGAGTTGTGTACAAAATCTGAGGTAATAGCTCCACAGTTCAGTCTCTTTCTTGCTGTATATTTGGCACAAAGTTGAGACGGAAACACTTATTTTAAATAAAATGAAGAGCAGTGTAAGCGTATTGAATTCCTCTTAAGCATTTTATTTTGGCAAAAGATGACTTTTAGCAAATTGTAAGAGATGGGTTTAGAATATTCATGGCTAAACTCCAGGGAGCTTAGTGTTAGCTCAGTAGGCAGAAGGTTCTTCCTCTAAAGAGATATCTGGAAAAGATGTGTTTAAATTTCAAGCCATATTCAGTTGAGACTTTTGGTTTCCACATTTTAAAAGCATTTGTTATGCTTCTTAGGGGAACGATGCTTAATCTGGAAAATAAAGCAAGTATTTCTAGCTCACTTTTTTTTATAGAAAGAGCAAGCAGTGTGCTTTAATTGTACTTCTGTATGTACAAATGCTCCAGATTTGACTCTATTTTTTATCAAATAACAGCTGAGGAAAAATTAGTCTTTCGAAACCATGGTTATCCATGCAGATCTTGGTCTGTATTTTTGCTACAGAAGAACTCTGCTTCATGGCTGCATTGTTCATCCTTGCAGCATTTCTTTAAATGTGAGCCTTGCTATAGTTAAAGGATAATTTATATTCAGTGTAGTACTGTCTGCTCAGTGGAATTGGCTTTATACATCACAGCCTCTGCAAAAAAGGAGATCAAAGATCTGAACCTGTGGTCCTGTATTGCATTTGTATTCTACATGGACTTGAGTAATCTTATACTGGAGCCATTCACACTCCCATAGTTAAGAATATGTCAGTCTTTCCAATAAAACACCCATTTGCTTAGTAATTTAGCAGTTAGCTTTAAAGACAGGCTCTAAGCTTAAGTTAAACACATATATATAGTAAAAAAAAAAAGATATCCTAAGCAATGGAGTATAATAACAATTGGCATTTGCTAATAGAGCACTGTTAAGTTGAATTTATAGAAAGCTTAGTAGAAAATAATGCCTGTCTGAAAAATTTAGAGATGAAAAGGGAAAAAAAAAAATTCTTTCACATTTGGAAAGCCCCCTCTGGATCCAGGTGAGTTTATACCTGGAGTTTCAAGGGGCCTGTGATTGTTAAGCAGGCAGTAGGGCTTTTCTTAAAGGAGAACAGCACTGGCTCAGAACTGGAATTAGTCAGATCACAGTTTAATGGTTTAGTTTTAGACTGGGTTGGAACTAATGCCTTTGGCATTATTCCAGTTAGTTCTTGTGAGGGTTAAGTTACAAGAACACCACCCCCCCAAACCTTGTATCTTAACCAGGGAAGTTATCCTTTCAATAAGCGAAAAAGAACTATACAGTTTTGAATAATGACACAGGTGTTCAAAGCATCTGGAGCATGCTGCTGCTAAAGCACACTTGCCAGGTAGCCCACCTGAGAAGAGCTTTCGGTCACCGGGACAGCTGGTGGGACTAATGGTCAGTTTACACTTAAACAGATCCCCTTCTTCTAGAGCATCCCAAAATCTTTTACAATGGCCTGTCTCAGCCAGATAACTGTCTTCTAACAGTGAAGTAGTTGATTTGTCTCTGCAGACAAAGTATGTGAATCCCTAAAATTACTTTGTGCATATTTCAGGTTAGAAGTTAAAAGAGTAGAATTAAAAATACATGTGGATTCAATGTTACAGTTGCACGTGCTATCTAGTACCTATGTTCAAGTAGGAGGTTCAAGATACAGCTTGCTGTAGTCTGAGTATTTTGGATTGGATGGAATATATGAGTATTGTTTGAAAGTTTTGGTATTTAAATAAAAATTCATAAGGGAGATGAACAGTTTTCTGTCCCAATTACCTCTTTCTGCAATGAGATCACTGGGAGGAAATTTGTAACAGTTGTCTTTCCTCAGTGCCCTGAAGTAGTGGTGACTGTATCTTTCTTGGGTCTTCTGAAAATTCATGCTCCCTGCAAACATAGAGGCAGGTACTACGAAGCAGAAAATTTAAGGTGGAAACGGGAATTTGATTATCCCTTCAGATCTGTGGGGAGACTCCCATTCTCATTATCCAACGGTAAAGTAAGGAAAATAGGTTTAAAACACGCTTTCTCAGTTACACTCTCTGAATTAGCAGAGTGATTTGCCAGGAAGCATAAAAGCTTCTATAGCTTTTGCACATTTAAAAGCTCCACTGAAAGAGGAGTTTAAACTGTCCTTAAATTTGTCTTTAAGGTGTTATACTGTGAGTAAAAGCGGGATTAGTGGAAAACACATTTTGAGTGATATTTACCACCTCTGGCACGAGTGAATGAAAGATATATATGTATTTTTTTAAGTTTCAAAAAACTTTTTAGAGAAAGGCTTATGTTTCCAAATAAGGGAAACAAATCCTGTTCTCACAATCACACAGTAAGGTTTCACATTTGAATGAAAAAACCCCACCAAACCCACCTCATTTGCACAGGAGGTTTCATGAAGGTCCAGGGAAAATTAACGTAAAAATTAGAATACAGATAAAAAAAGACTGTGGCATTTAGTCTGTAGATACAACCAAATCATGGTAGTTTTGACAGTAAATAAGAAACTGTAAAGGGTTTTCTGTAGCTGTGTCATAATTAAGCATTATTGTCATTTGAAGTCTTTTGTCATTGCTTTTAATAAATATCCTGTTGAAAATTACTTTGTTTCAGATACACTTAGAAAAAAACCCCATGTTTTGCCATAGATTATGTAAGATTTAGCCTTCTTGATCCAATCTGGCCTGAGCCAAAGCTTCCTGCAGTCTGTGAAAAAATTCCTGTCGGAACAGGGTCTTCAGTAATTCCTTCCTGCATTTCATAAGGTACATACTTTAACTTCTGCCACTTGTTTAGGAGTTCAGCATGTTAACGTGGTATAGAAGGCATTGCTGTAGAGGAGTTTTGCTTGCGAGGATGGCAGAACTTCACCTGTTTAACAGCAAGGGCTTTCCTAACTTTTCGGGGAAGTTCTTTGTAAATGGCTGTTGTTTTCCTTCATTGAAGTTGCGATAGAGTCCGCAAGGATTATAAAATTTCAAGGGAACCTACATCACCAGCTCAGCAGAAAGCCCAATATGTTCTCAGAGAGACAGATCAACATTGAAATTGTTGGAAACTTCCAAATTCAGTAGTGAAATTATGAACAGAGGTGGCCCATGGTATTTAAAACCCATCACTGTGGGGTTTAATATGGCAGTTCAGTGTGCTGAGAAACTGCCTGCTTCATTTTCCTGCCAGGGGAACATCTTGCATTGTGTACTACTTTGATTTGATATGGTTGTTCTGGGGATGATTTTCATCCTCCAAGCTGGTCTAGAAATAAGATGTCATTGGTGATGTAGTCTGTTTGTGTATCAGTGTTTATCTGTTACATCCTTAAGGACATAGTTTTATTATTTTTGTAAGAATTTAATTAGTAATTATGTGCGCTTTATGCTGTCTACTGAAGTAGCAGGAAATACATGCTAAAGGGAAAAAAAATTCAAGCAAAAGTTTGGAATGCTTTAGGCACAGCGTATTTCATTTAGCCAACTACTTACACCGTCATTGTTACTGCTCTGTGCTATCTTGTTAAATAAATAAATGATTATGTGTGGAAATCTATGATCTCTTGGATCTGCGATCACATATGTGGGCACACTGAAGCCAGGTACAGTCTTGTTTCCAGCTTTAGTCCCTGGCACATAAGATGCATACATGCCCACCAAAAGAGAAGTGAAAAATATTTGGGGGATGCCAGAATTGCAGGTTCCGTTAAAATGGAGCATAGGGAACAGTCATAAAAAAGTCAACCCCTGCCTTTAGCCTGTAACTCAGATGTCATTAGGTCATCACATTTTTTGATGATCTGCCCGAGAAAGGAAATTTCATGACTTTGGGAAGGAACCGAGTTTTACCTCTGCTAATGGAAGACACAGTTTAAATCCATGTTTAGTCATTTATGCAGATTTTGTGATTGCAAAAATATGCATCTTCCTGTCTTTTGACAAACAAGTATGAAACTGTGTGTCCTGACAGGCACACGGTTACCTGGATCATTGGTTTTACTTAGTATGCTGGTATTTTCTTCCCGAAATGGAGCGTAGCTTCAATAGGAAGCATTATGTCAGGGCGCAGGTAGGATTCACAGATTGTAACGAGATTTTCTTAGGACTTGTATGATGTTTATGATGAAAGACCTAGACTTCACTTGTCAATGCTGTATAGCCAATGAGTGTGCCATAGCATTCCCTAAAGAAAAGTGCAGAGGAACTCCAGTGTTTTGAAACTTCATTAAATGGTGACTTAATAGGAACTGTAATGTGCATCTATAACTCTGGACTCAAAGAATCTGGGACCTCGCTGTAGTAGTTTGTTCAGATTACAGTTGCTGCCAGTAATTTATAAATATATGCAAGATGTAAGGCATGAAACTAAAGCTATCATTAAATGAAGTAATGGCTTTACTTTGTCAGTCGTTTAATTGACCCTTGGAAAATGTACATGGCAATGTGTTGTAAATTAAGATCTAGAATACAAAGCAACACAGCAATAATTTCTGGGATGAAAATTGGGAATGAAGTGCATAAAATGAATTTTCTGTTCATGTCCCTGCCTTGTGCGCATGTGAGACTTTTCCAGAACAAATGGATTCCAGCTAAGGGTTTCATATATTTCCTGTGGTTGGGACTCTACCACGGGAGATCAGCTAAGTGCTTGTCAGACAAGCGTACGTTCATGTCTTATTATCAGAGAATTATTTTTAAAATTCGTGTTTAGGAGATCTGTAATTTTATGACTTATTAAAGATAACTGGATATAAAGTAAATCAAGGGTTTTGTTGTCCTAGTTAATTTGTTACAGTTTTCTAAGATAATTGAGAATGACCTTTGCCTCTGGCCAAATAGCAGCTGAAGTAGCAGGTATTACTACTTTATCTTCTATGGTTCCACCATAAACTCAGGAAAAAAAATCACATATGTGTACATGTGCAATTGTCTATGGCATTAGTTAAACCTGGGGAGTAAACCTTACAGAAGGGTCCTTACATACTGGAAAATAAGTGTATTTCAATTGTATATAATCAATCTGGAATAATAATGACTACAAAATGGAACTATCATAACATTTTGGTATTCACATATTCTTCCCTTGTCTTCTCATTTTTCATGTATAAACTCTTTAGAAAGACAATCCATCTAGGAGAACACTGTAAACCACACTTTCTTAACAAAAAAATTCTTTTAAATACCTCTTCAAAAGGCTACAGAATTGTGGGCCATCAGTTATATTCATTATTTTTTGACAATATGTTCAGTCAAGTAACAGTTAGTTTCTGTCTTTCACAGTCTAGCTTTATCTACATATACAAAGAAAACTATTTTCAAGAGCTGCTCTGAAAGTACCCTAAAGCATAATACAAAGTATGTTTGAGATGAGTGCACAGAACATTAACTCAAGGTGTTTCAAGCTACAAAGGGGGTGAAAAAAAAGACATTTGGCATATCAGAAAAAAAAATTGACCACTTTAAAAAAAGTGAATGTGAGTCAGAAAGCAAAGACATTAACAGTCTGTGTCAAAGAAATGTATCACTGGTGTGTGGTCAGAATCTGTTGTCTTCTTAACTGAGGAATAAGGTTAGGATGTGCCCAACGTTGATAGTTTTCTGATGAGAAATGAACCAGTAACATCTTCTGGCTGTGGTGCTGTGTCAGTGGGGAGCCGTGAGCGTCACTGAACAATCTGAAGCTTGTGTGCTAAAGGAAGAGATATTCTTGGTGACGAAATACCAGTCACTCTCTAAAGAGTTTGGGTGTTGCCTGTGTCACTTCTGAATGTTTTAATCAAAGTGCCTAAAAATTCCTGCTTTCTTCTCCTGTCCCTGCAAACAAAGAAGATGAATTTTTGTGGTGCCCACTCTTCTCACTTTCTAAATTCAGCTGAATTGTTTATTGGAGCATGAGAGTGGAAGGATACTTTCTAATAGAAATAGAGGTGTCATTTTAACATGTAGGTGAAAACTTCTTAATAATCCCTGCCTTCTTTTTCCAACAATGAGGAAACAAGAATAGAATAATAAAGAATTCATGTTCTTCAATGATGCAGAAACTCAGTTTCGGTTCTTTGAAAACAATGTGTCTTTGAATTAACTCTGTTAATTGCAGTTGAAAAGCTGTAAACTAAAAATTTTTACCATGGAACTGAGGCAGGACTAATATTTTCAAAAGGATTTCCATAGTTTGGGTGCACAAGTCCCATTTTCAAAGTGAATTGAACTCTCGAAGAGCCTAAAGCTTGTCTGCTTTCAGGAATCTTGTGTTTTTGAAAACAGTACCATTTTTGTTAAAGACTGGTTATAGTAACAGTTTGTACCTCATTCATGTTTTCTTAAATTTTGTTGAATATTAGGGTCATTAAAACTAGTCACATCCAATATTCAAAGTATAGTGGAATTCAAGGATGATTATTCTATCAGAAACCTAAAAGCAAACAATGAGCTTAAGCTAAAAACTTGGTCTTTACCACAGTTGCACAAAATAAACTTTTTAAAGGAGTGATTATGTCCTTTTTATCAACTTCGGTTTATTCAAGCAGATTTTAAATACTTAAATAGAGAGGAGGAGGAGCAGAAGAATTAGAAAAGCTGTCGCAGAAATGAATCTATTATAGTAAGGCTGTTCAGCATCATGATGTGGGTGGAGTTTGGGGCCTATTACTTCTTATTTAACATTCTGTATTTTGTGGCTTATCAAGCAGATGTGGTTAAGCATCAACCAGCCTGTACAGTTAACTAACTGTTACTGAGTTGAACCTTCAGCACTGGGAAAAGACCCGGTTATATTTTAAGACAATCACACTAAGCATGAATTCCAGTCAGAAGAAGAGATCCTTTTCACTTTCTGCTCATCTAAACTTTAAAATGCAGTCAGGCAAACTGAGACAATAAACAGAAGTTAAAGCACTGAAGGAAGAGTTTAGTAAAAAGAAAAAAATCTGACTGAAATTTGCCTGAATTTATGATAAAAATTGTTTATTCATTATAGAGTGGTGGACTAAACCTGAAACTCATTTTACTATCCATTAAGTTGGAAAACCAAGGTAAATATGCTGGTAATTTTGTTGTGATAGGACAGTCTGGTTTTGTGATTGTATTGCATTACACAGCTCAAATTCAGTTAAGAAGTTTTTAACAATGTGAATGGAATTTGGCTCCAATTCTGTGTTGGAGTAGTGCTTTTTGCAATCACTGTGTAGTTTTTATTTTTAAATTACAAAAAAATCTTAATTAACAAAATATTATTGCTGTTTGGGACTGGTCAGCTTCATGTACTGTGTTATACAATTTGTTCAGTAGCTGCTTTCTTTGGATGTTTTTTTACTTTGCTAACTTAAAGCAGGTTTCAGGTTTTGGTTATTGTTCAATGGGAAAATACAAAAACCCAGAATATTTGCCTGTTAAATTTCATGAAAGCTTATGGCTTTATATAAGTGTCATTTGTTATGAGTCCCCTTAATGTCAATGTTTGTATTTTTGTTGTACTGCACTTAACAAAAATGAGTATTTAAAAAATAATGTCTGAATCAAAAATAGTGCAACATGAGTCTGCAAAAAATGTGTACAGACTCAGTTCCTTATATGTAATTCATTTTGGCAGGTACAGTACTTTTAGGTTTATTGTATTATAAACGCTAAAAAAGCTTGAAAGAAATCATTGGAAAAAGGTTTAGAGTAAGTCATTTAGATGAGGCTGGCAGGTGGTATAGTATGGCTATTGCAAGATGAACTAAATTCTGAAAATTCAGGCCCTTCTGAGTATTGGATCTATGTCTTGATTTAGTCATTGCTGAAGCAAAAGTCATCACTTTGATCTGCTGAACTGTGAGACAGTGGTTGATGGAGATATTAACCAACAGAAACTACTTTCTGAAAAATTTGGGATGCTTCAGTGACAGAAGTGATAACTTGGTCAGGACATCTCTAACTGCTGTGTATGTTGTTATATGTATATATAATAAATATGTCAGACTGTGACATTACAAGTATGTCTGATAGGGAAGACAGAAGTGTAGGGAACCTCTAAGGGACAGTGAAGTTGAAATGATGAAATTTCAAAATACTCTTGGAAACTTATTAAGTTACTATGGTAGTAAAATACCTGTTGATGAGCCTCACAAAAGTTAGATATACTCAGGTATTTCTTAGTCTGATCACTGAGGGAATTATTTCTTAGTCTGATCACCGAGGGAATTATAATTTTTAATAGACTATTTTGTGACCCATAAGAACAGATTAAGGATGCCATCCATCATTCTGTGAACCACAGTTATGGCAGATCTTCCTCTTCTTTTAATACATACAGCTTTGATTGATGTAGTTCTTACAACCTCAGCCATAACTATTTTGGAGGGGGAAACATATGAAATCCTTTGTGGGTTGGCAACAGCTACTTTCTTCCTCAGATTTTGGAGATCTACTCGGTTTCATGAAGGACCCTGTAAATGGCAGCACTAGTTGTAATTACATATTTCTGTCAATATGAAGAGTTGCCTGATGTCCTTGACATCAGTGTGATTTTAGGCTGGGTTATGCATGCTAATTTGCACTGGATCCTTTGCCATTTTCTATTTTCCCAAACCTAAACTGTGTATTCACCTGAGTTTCCTGGTGATAAAAAGTGTGAATTATTTGAAGCTGCAAGCACATAAAATAATCTTGGTAGTAAACCAAAAGAAGTACTTGAAGCAGTTTCTCCTTTTTGCATACTACAAAAATGTTCACTTACTATTCAGAAGAATCCTTGGAAATTTTCAAAACTTGACCTAAGGCCCTAAGCAAACTAATGTAACTTAGAAGCTTTAAGCAGACTTGGCTAGACAGCATCTCCAGAGGTGTCTTCCAGTCTGAACTTCTCTATGAAAAAGACATTGACTCTTCCACAAAGGTCACGCCTTTTTGCTTTGTCTTGATTGTGATTTTTTGCTCAAATTCAGGAGCTTGCTATGTCCTTGCTGTTCTGGTTGTTTAAGGAGTAGCGGAGAAGTGAGGGACAGGAAGACGAACCTATTAGTGACCAGAAGAGAGCTGGTTTTTTTGTTCTTGGATTTGGATCTCAACGTTGTTTGCTATTCCTGTCTCTATGTGTGCTATCTGGTGTAATTTTGGAGGCCTCCTTCAACTGAGGTTATATAGACAGGCTGCCACTTCAACAAGTTGTGTATTCACTGTCTTTCTACAGTGCTGTTCTGAATACAGTGTAAAGTACTGCTTTTGATCTATGAAACACTTTAAGTTTCCTTCCTCTTTGTGAGGAAGACCTGCTGTACGTTTTTGTTCTTCTGTAAAAACCACTGCAAAGCAGAAGCCTCAGCTTTATAAACGGAGCTGAGGGCAAGAAAACCTGAGACTGATTCTTTTCCCTTAGTTCTGCAAGACCTAAGTTAGTTGACATTCAGAGTTGTAAGACAAATTTGTTAATTCAGTTTTTCCTGAGGGTTTTCTGGAGTGGACACACTAGGTGGAGTGTAATTTTGTTTGTATTTGTGAAGAGTGTTCTGCCAATGCTTCATGTTGCTGGTTTAGTGCTCTTTACTACAAGAGTGCCTGGAGGTTGATTGACAGGTTCACTACAAAAATGCAAGAAATGCAGTTTCTAGAGAGGGACTTACCAATGTATGGACTGTGCAGATAAGAGAATAAGATAAGGTTGAGAATAGACAATATTTTTATCGACAGAAATTTAAGTACTTTACCTAGATATAAGAGAAAACCACTGTGAATGAAACCAAGGTTCTTTAAAATTCTTTAAAAAGGATCTTTACTGTTACAGAAGCTCTGATATTTTCTTTGTTTCATCATGGAGTTATTTGTCAAAGCAGGCAGTCAAAAAAAATTTGTGCACTGGAAAGTAGTGATGAAGGTGCCTGAGTCTGAACTAGAATTTAATGATTTGTCATTGTTGTTGTTAAAGCTAGATTAGACTATTTCTTCATTTCACTTATTTTCTATGCTGTCTGTGTAATGTGATGTCATTGGTATGTTTTTTAAATGTCTAAAAGAATCACAATACTGCATATGCTAAATTTAACTGAAATTTAGGTTAAAAATTACTGCCATGGGTTTGTGTTGGTTTATGTGGGCCAATTTTATTTGAAAGCTCAGCAGAATACTGAATGTACTCATTCAGTATTTTCCATTCTTGACTCTTGCTGTACCCCTTCACTGTCCATTTTGTCTCTGCTGTCTGAACAAGAACACTTTATTTCCCTTGAAAAATACTTAGGTGTTACTAAAATATTTCAATAAATCTCCACTGTTTGCAGTTTGTTTGTAGTTGCTTGGTCATTAAACATAGTTGTTCCACAATGATGGACCGTTTCCTTCAGATGACATCAAGGAAGGCTTCTTATCCTAATTATTTGTTTATTTTAATGAAAGCCTGTAAAAGGCTGTATTGCATTTCTACCATTAGACACTCTCAGTCTGATATTTTCAGAACCCTGCAGATGTGGATTTTAAATAAATGAAAAGAGCAGATGGTATACAGGGAAATCTTTGGTAGGCCAGGAAGCTAAATCAAAGTTTCCCTGAGTTCCAGGAGGTACCCTGCGTAGGGACTGTTTTTCCATCACTAGGAAATTTAATAATAATGTGCTGATCTATGGTGTGTTGTAGAATTTCCTAAATATGCAGAATATTCTGTAGAAAAAGTGTATACCATAGAAAGAGATCTGCAACATGCACTCTGCTTGTTAGCACCTATTTTAGACATGGGGCTTAGGCTTCCTTTGAGATGATCAACCCTGATGGTGCTGAATATAAAAATGTCAATATAATTAGTCATCTTCAGCAGAAAATAATTTTTGCCATTTTTTTTCCACTGTGTGGAGGAGGGGATGAACTGGTTTTCAGTTACTCTTTATCATTTACATTTTCTATTTTTGCCATCAACTGGGAACATTTACCAATGACTCTTTCCAACTTGTATTCAGGGATGGGCCATTTTATGAGACAAATCTTAATAAAATAAATGCTCTGAGGAACCAGTGTAAACTCGTGATAATTCGGCAAAAGCTGTTCCTTGACTGATGATCAGGAATAGGACACAGAACCATACATGGTCAGCTCTGGATATAAAGTGAGCTACTTACACTACTTTAGCGCTAAGCCAGGCTGTCTCTATTCAGATATTACAAGTGTTCAGTGTAGAAACTTCTTATTAAATGTTCTGTATAAGGCACGTATATGTGAACAGATTCTGCTTGGTTTTGCATTGATGCAACTACAAGAAAATAGTGTTATGCAATATAATATGTTATCCACAAACTCAGAACATAGTTGTTCTGATCCTTCCTTTACTTGAATCACCATTAAAAATTCTCAAAAGATACTTCATTGCAATCATAGCTAGGCAAGATAGTGTAATTTAAATGTGTAGTTACCGTCATAGATAATACATATGGGCTGTGTAACCATAGGGAAATCACAGATTTTCAATTTCCCTTGGAATGTGTTCATTATTAGAAGGTGTAACCAGAGTATTGTTTGTTGTAAGAGAAGAAAATCCTGTTCAAGTTTTTAATGAATCTCTTGAGAGAGTCATCAGATTTACAGGTTAAAAAAGCTGTAAACATTCTACTGGGAGTAGTCATTAAAGAGAAGATGAATGTGAGTGATCTCTACATTTCTTATGAAACAGAAATCCTGAAGATGATTTACAAACCAAAAAGCTGTTTCTCTTTAAATGGTCTGTACTGCTGCATTATGTAATGAAATACAAAGTACAGTTAAAAGTAAGTCTGTTTGCAAGATGAGATGCAGTTTCTCTATTTTGTTTGGAGAATTTTGATCTGAATTTGAAAGGAAGAAGCCTGAGACTAGTATTTCCTTAATTTCTAGATTAGAAAAAGCATTGGAGTGGAAGAAAAAATCCTTACTGCATAGTTAATCAACTTGGAAGATGTTATGTTAAAAATCTGATTTTCTAAATTAAATAAAATGAATTAATAAAAGGTCTGTAGATTAAATAAATAAATCCCACAAAACCATCTCAATCCTCTGGCGAGTTAGTTTTTGGTAAATCAAAAAGTGACAGCAGAGGACTGCTAAAAGGCTTGCCTTTCCACGAGGCACTTCATACCCTTGATTACTCAAGCTTGACTGAACCAGCAGCATGCTAGTAAAAACTCATAATTTGTGATGAAACAGTTTGTTTAATCCTTGTTTTTTTTCATCTGAAGTATTACAGATGCAGTGAAAGGAACAGTTCTGAATATACTACTAAAAGATAAAATGCAGATAAATATTTCTAAACTAATTCATCAAAAATTCTTGCTTCGAACTTTTAAATTGGTCATCTAAGATTCCTCTGAACATTTTCTTGTAGTTAGTATCTCCTGCTTCTTCAGAAAGCTCTAGATCTGCCATGAAGAAGACAGTTTGTTTGTAGTTCAGGCGAATTTTGGCATTAGTTTTGTTTTGTTGGTGTAACTCTTCAATGAAGCACAAATGTACTGAAAACTTGGCTAACAACAAAACGTGAACTGTGTCCTAACCGCATCTGTTGAACATAACAACAGTAGTTTTGCATTCATTCAGCTTTCCAAGGGGTCACACCCTTTGCAAATAATATGCATAACAAACTGCAGTATTCACAGTGCCTCATCATTATGAATAGTATGTATTTCAGCTGACACTGCCATTCACAACATGATTTTACCAGTTCAGTACATGACTGTGAATCTGGTTTTATTGTCATACTGGAAATACTCAGGACTCCAAAATTAAATCACTGATACCAAGAGGATTGATACTTCTGCTGAATTTTCTTAACATTTTGTAAACACCTGCCACTGAGTATTTTTTTCAAGATATGTGTGTATGTAATTTTGTTTTTTAATTAAAAGCATTATGTGTGTGTTTCTTCTGTATATACATGGACATGCTGTGGTCATAAAAGTTGTAACTTATGTGCTTGGTCTGAGCTAAACATTGGGCTTACAGGTTTTGAGCAAGCATTCCCAGTAGAATTCAGCTCTGACCTGAAATACCCATGTGCAGAATCCTCCTTGAGCAGACTTCAGTCGTGGCATTTCTAACAGTGTGACTGACAATGAAGGTACATCAGGACAAGAATAAGGACATCAAGTCTGCTCTAGCTTAAGACTGAAATACCACAGAAGAAATGTACTCATTCTTGTAGAATCATTTTTGTGGTGTAGCCTGTTGGAAGATTAATGGAAGGGTCTTGTGACATGTTTTCTAGTGGCATTGTGTTTGGGTATGTGTTAAATATCAGTGTTGATAACAAGTGAACTTGTTAGATCTTATGGTTTTTACATTTCCTTTTTATATGAATTTCCATTTGGACTGTCATTTCTCTAGATGACTGGAAAGCATTTTGCCAATTTTCCTGTATCTACTATCCAGTACTACCTTCCGGTGCCTGTTTGTCTCCCACTGACTCCTACTTTTCCAAAGATGTGGGCCCTAAAAGGAACATTTCTTATTATGAAAGCAATAGGTTCCAAAAGATGATTTAAAATCCTGTGACTGTTTCCTTCAAAAAGCCTTGCAAGATTTTAGGAAAAATGCCAGCTCGTGCACAGACAGTTTGGCTCTCAGAGCCCAGTGTTAAGGTTAACAAGTTGTAAATAGCTGCATGTTGCCATTATCTCAAAACCCTGCTGCTTTCAGGACATGATGAGGACTCTAATAAGAATGTTGTTCATTGCTTGCTTGGTTTTTTTCCTTCTCTTGCACAGCACTTACCGAAGAGTAAGATTTTAAAAAGTTGGATGGCTTGTGATGGGGTCTTGATGCAATTCTTTCATCTCACTGACCAGCGTGTTACTGATAGAACTCTAACAAATAGATCACTGAGATGAGGGGGAAAAAAAAACAAACCCAAATCTGCCACTGGTTTTTTTTTTTAAGAACTACTTACAGGAAGGAATCTGGAATTTTGGATTTTTTTTTTCCCCACAAAAATAAATTCAGTGTTAAGAGAGCTGAATATATTTACAGTATCTAGTGTAAACATTCATATAAGACTTTTTTACAGCTATATAAATGTGCATATCATGATTGATGTCTGTTGAGCTGTGCTGATTTATAAAAAAACATGGATTGTATCTATCATATGTCACTCAAAGTTACAGTATCTCTGTTTTTCAGACATTTAAAAATTCAGCTTAGTGTATTTAATGAAACAAAATATTTTCAGTGTTTAAGAGCTGTTTGCTTTGCTTTTGAGAATGTCTAATGGACTAACCTTTGCATGTATTGCTCGGTGAAGTGACCAACTTTGGAAAAAGATTGGTAAATGAATCCTTATCAGTATATTTTTGTCATGAAACAATCAGAATGAACTTGACACTGATCCAGGAAGAGTTAGTATATTGAAATTTGGAATTCTACATGATCCTTTCTTTCCAAAAGAAAGCACCAACACTAACATTAGACTCGGATATATTGGGAAAGACCTGAAGCTTGATGTCGTTCTCCTGTTAGTGTTTTTGACTGAAAATGCAGAAAATCATCATATGATTGGATTTGAAGAAGAGTGAAAATGTTCCAGGTAGGCATAAAATAATAATAGTAGTAACAACACTACTATGCCAGTAGTATTGGTGACTACCACTCGAACAGACTACCCAGCCAGGAGCAACAAAATTCTCATGAGAATTTCTTCCCAGGAGTTTCTGATGTATCAGAATAAGAAAAAGGAAAAGAAATTGGCCAAACCTCACTGCATCAACTTTCTGCATCAGAAGCTGATGATCACTCATTAATTTTTGCTCATTTTATTTTGGGTGGGAAGGAGGGATGGAGGAGAGTACATTGTGTTACCGAGGAGCACTGTGTTATGCCGCTGTCAGACCCTGCCTTAAGCCTGGTAAATTTACACTGGACCTGAAGAGAACCACCTATGTAGGAAAGAATTAGAGCAGAGTCCTAGACGAAAATTTCCTAGATGTGAAGACATGGTTGTAGAAGTACATGGTTGTAACACCAAAGCACTGAGATGAATATGCTGCAATACCAAGGCAAAGTGCCAAGATGAAGGGAAAGTGTTCAAAGAAACTATGGCATTGGAGCCTCGCAATAAAGAGAAGCTTTGAGGCAAGACACTGAAGTACTGAGAAAAATATCAAAAAGCCTGAGACGTTTTGCCAAGCTAGCAGAGAACAAGAACCAAGGCGAAACATTAAATTCTCATGGAGAAGCACCCAAGTGCTGAAGGAAAATGCTAAAATGTTCAGATAAAATTGATGGTTCTAATGCAGAGTGCTTAACAGGCAAAAGCAAAAGTGCAGAGTTGAATAGCTTCAAACTGAATGGCTGAACAGAGGAACCATGGAAATAGTCAAATTAGTTCTTTTCTTTGAAACAAAATTTTTGGGAAAGCTGATGTTATGATTCAGTCTGGTTTTGGTTGATGGTCTGCTAATGGCAACATATAACATATAAAGAAAAGTTATGTATTTGCACAGTATTTGCTGTGTATAAAATTCAAAGGGGGAAATTATTTTGGTAAAAATTCTCCTTAGGAGGCTTAAAGCCTACAAAATCCTACCCAATGGCACCAACATGCCTTTAGATCAAAGGCTTGTTTAATAGCAGTATGACATGTTTGCAATTTTATAGGATATGAATCCTACTGTTAAAGAACTTCAGGAGAGTTTACTCTAACTTACCCCCATTCAATTTCATTTATGTAAAGGGAGTGTATGGTAATTTGATAAAAGGGACTTGTTTTTAACATAGTAGAAGTGTACAGTTTCTTCAATATTCAGCTCACTGAATGTTCATGTATTTTCATTGGTATGTCTTTATTTTTAAAGTAGCAAGGGGACTATAAGATAAATGGTGTGGTGTGGAAACTTGCAGAAGGGAAATGAGATGCAAGTTTTAGCAGAACAGAAGACGCTGCCTGCCTAGCTTTTTTTTTTTTTTCCCAGGCAAAATGTGATGAAACTGTAGAAAGGGGAGATGGGTATAAAATTTACAGAGACTCAACCCTAAGTGAAGTTGTCTCACTCTAATAATGGTCGAAGAACCAGAGTGATGACAATTTGTGTGTGAAATTGTGTCTATGTAAGATAATGCACGTTTGTCATGGTTCAGCACACCTTGAAAGAGAATACTGTATATACTATATGCATGTTGTTGTCCACAGAGTTGGTAAGATGCCGTTTAACTCTATGCATTTATTTTCATTAGAAATTGCTCTGTTCGCAGTTGTATAAACTATTGCTTTATGTAGGGACTGACTTGGGCTGCCAGCGATAGTTTTTTGATAGTTGCAGAGCTCTTCCATAAAGATAACATTTTTAGTACAATGTTAAGAGACAGTTTATTCTTTTTTTTTTTTCTTTAGTTTAAGGGTTTTTACAGTTCTGATTAGTGTGTCAATTATCAGTATGGCATAAATACTACCTCACCTGATAAGACCAGTCTTGTTTCACTTTTTTTCATCTGTTTGTTCAGATAGCAAGTGACATACACTTCCAGTGTATACAGTATCTCGTGTTCTGTGCAGATTCTGACAGATTGATGGCAACAGAACGTAGATGCATGCATTTTGCTCACAGATTCAATATGAAATATGGAAAATATATTTTGATTACCATCTTCCATAATGTCTTCTTCATGGAATAAGAGAAGTGATGCTTAGTGCAAGGTTTTAAAATGTTCAGGGGCTAAATCACACAGATGCATATGGAAGGATCCCTCAGCTGGGAAAAGAATGAACTTGGAGCAGCCAAAATTTTCCCTTTACCCTTCAAGTGTTTGCAGTGTTGGTCTGTAGCACTGAACACATTGTAACTCCATAAGCACTGGAAATTTGTGGGAGAATTACTGGAGATTCAGAACAAAATTTGTACATGATCCAAGTCTCTCTTGGGCAAATACAGCATGCTGGAAACTTGGGAAGAGTGTACATTATGTAACCAGGCTCAGCTTCACAGCCGATTTAGAAAATATGCCATTTTGCTTCCCAGAATGAGATCTGGGTAAAGAAATTTTGTCTTGATCAAATGCAGCAGCTGTTGCAGTTTATATTCAAGTGTGATGCAAATCAAGCCCCCATTTCTGCTATGTTCCATTCTGCCCAAAGAGGGAACCGTTGGTTTTGTTTTTTTTTCTTCAGAGAACTGGCCAGTGGTTCAACGCCAATAATTACAAATGATTAAAAAAAATTCTACAAGTTCTGGGATATTGTAATGACACATGTAAACAATTTAAAAATACTGAGGTGATGAGTCTGTGTTGTAACAGCCAGCTGCAGAGTACTTATAACTGGAGTATGTTAAACCATGTAAATATTCCAAACATTATGTACAACAGATCTTGTACTAATTCATTATGAAAACAGCAATTTCATTTAATCATTTATTAGCTATTTATAAGGTGTCTGCATATTAAGTATGCACACAGATTGTTGTTCAACCTGGCGACCAGTATAATGATTGCCTAAGTGTCACCCATGTGTAATCTCTAACGATTTTTTTTGGTAATCATTGTTCCCAACTACTAGTTGCCAGCATGACTGTATGGTTCTGAAACATGTATGTGTAATAAAGGAGTCTTTGACCCCCTAAGAGGGAAAAAAAATCCCAACAAATTGCTCAAAACAATACTCAAATTTTAATGTAACTCATTCGTTACTCATTTCTGTTCACTTCTGGAATGTATATTTACCACTGTCAAATAAAGACAGGGAAGCAGGTTGCCCAGAAACACTGTCAAATCTCTGTCCTTAGGGGTTTTCAAGATCCAACTGGCCAAAGCCTGAAGCAATCTGGTCTGAATTCAGCACTGACACAGATCTGCATAGGAGATTGGACTACAGCCCCTTGAAGGACCCTTCCAACGTGAACAATTCAGTGACTTCCTGTGAAGTCACAGTGGGGAACTAAGCAGAACGCTATTAGTTATCTGTTATATTTGCAAGGTTGTTAAACTTAATTTATTGTAGAATACAATGTTGGACTGTGATTAAAAAGGAAACAAATCCAGAGGAAGCAAGTTGTGCGATACTCGGTCATTCTACATTGCTGCATTTTAATCATTGGTATTTTTACCACACTGCTGCGGTGCTTTGTTATTTTTATATGAATGACATGTGAGTTTCAGCTTCCCTGTTGTGATAATGAGCTTCTTTGCTGGGTCTTAGTGTACTGTAGGTGTAGGGTACCATAGGGTGCAACTCTTACTAGCAGTATACTGTCTGCTACATATCTGAATCATCTTACTTATCTGATGATTAAAGCTTTGAGAACCTTAATATAGAATTTGCCACCAAAGTTAAAAATATCCAAGGATTTAGGCTACCAGATCCTAGACCATGATTTATCTATGTCCCATAAATATTTACTATTTTGGAAACAGTAGTGTATGTCTTTCACAAATTGCAACAATCTTACGTGAGCTTTAAATAGCTTTACAGCATAATATAAAATGCTAATACTAACAATAAATGTAAAAATGTGCAAAATCAAACATACAGCCACCTTGCTAAAATTCAGCTGATCAGGTTCAAATAATTCTCTTCCACGCTTGGTCACATGCTTCTCTGCCTGCTGCATAAACCAGGATGTGCACTAAATTATGTGTATATTAAATATGACTGTTAAAATTCTTACTAACTTGAAGAGACCTTGTAGGTCTTAACAGTCTTGAACCTTGCTGCTGCAAACACCTCACTATATAGTCTTTTTCATATATGTACTTACAGACTGTGGGAAGAGTGTGGGAAAGGGATAAGATTTGTTGCAAATAATGATTTTTTCAAACACATCAGAACTTCTATTGTTTATTTTCCCCTTCCCGAGTAGAGAAACAAAAAAAATCATCTTGCCAGCAAACAATTGATAACTACTGAAGATTTCAAAACTCCAGCAGATTTCCATAGTGATACATCGTTTTGTCCTTTCAACTTTAAATTCTTAGATGTAAATATTAAGTGCTGAGGTATTTGTGGTTAGCTGCACTATGCATTTCTTGTGAGGTGAACAGACTCTCATAGACAGTGAAAATGTGAATTATTCACAGAGAGATTTGGTATTGTTTGAGATGCTATATACAAGTGCACGTTCACTTGCTTCACTCATAAATATCTTATCTGTAGTTGCCATTTCATTTAAAATGGAGCCTACATTTTGTTGTAAATGTTTATATTCATGGATTCCAATTGTCTTTTTCTGATCTATAGATACGTACCTACACATATATGAGAGATATTTCTTTTTAAAATCAATTTTATTTTCAATTGTGAGAGTGAAATTTCCCTCTCTGGGCACTTCAAACTGAAAAAAGAAATTTGTTTAAAAGAAAGACAACTACAGTCAGCAACTGATAAAATTAAATGGGAGATAAGGAAAACTGAAAAGCCAGAATCTCAAGTCACACATCAGTACCTGTGGGCATTCAACAACATGGCATGATATGACATTCAATTAAAGTGTATATTGTTTAAGCAACAGTGATTGAGTGTAAAGCATTTCAGGGATTAATGACAGACTGAAAGAAACTGCTAGCTTGCAGTAATCAAGAGAACTCAAGTGGCTATTAATTGCCAGGAATACCTGGAATGAAGTCTTTGTTGCTCTTAATAACTTGAAATTGATGGAGAAAATGGTATAGATTCTTTTTGCATAACAAACATTCATTTGCTGTTAATCCATTTTTTCAGTCTTTGTTCCTATCACCTAAATATGTTTCCAAAAATAGAAACGAGGAAGGAAATTATCCAAAATCATCTACAAACGCTTGTAGAAAGCACTGCTTTTGCTGCTGCCTGGAAGAAACATGTCAGTACAGGCATCAGTAACTGAACTACCCAACCCAGCATAAAACCATCAAGAATTCAGCAGTGGTAATACCAAACAGACAAAGGACAGCAAATAAAAGAACGGAGGTTCATAAAAATATCTGTATATCAACTTGCCTGGCACTCCAAAGAGAGCTTTTCTGGAGAAGTAGCATCATTTTACATACATTTTGGTACTCTGAAAATAAAGTTTGATATGAACACACATAGTCTGCGTGTCCTTCCATTTATGCTCTTTTTATACCAGTATACCAGTGAGTTAAATGAAATAACATCCTGATGAAATATGAAATTAATGTCTTTAATGTTAATTTGTGTAACATGAACTTCCAGAAGCCCATTACCTGAAGCTTAGAATGAACTGTTCCTTGAATGTGTGACTGCAGTGAATTGTAAGACTTTGTTGTGAAAACCATGTTAGGAAAAGCACAGAATAATGAGTGCTCAGCACTGAGTACTGAGATCCTAGAAGTGGAGAATGTGACAGACCAGTTCTAAGTAGTAGGATTGGCAACCAGTGTGCAATCCAGTTTCAGTAAGCACGGAAGCCAATAAGCTAAGTTATGATCTTGTATTCTTTACAGAGCAAATCAAAGAGAAGGGAAATCACATTTGTTAGTTTAACAGACCTTGGAAAGCTCTTGCTTTCATAGTGCTGCCCGAATCTATGTTATCATGTGAATATCCTTTTATATGCCACTAACAAAGTAATCTCTCTAAATTCCTTCTCAATTTATGCTTAACCATGCTGATTTGCATGCACATAGAAAAGGAAATGAGAAACCTTTAAACCAAAAATCTATATTCTTAGAATTTGATATCCATGCACATTTTTATGCGTGGAATTCCCATTAAGATTACTGGAATATTTACCTACAAATCTTCCATCCGGGAAGAGTGATTATATTCCCAAAGTTTTATGAGAAATAAGAAAACAGTTTCTTGCTTTTCAGTTGTCAGTTAATGCTAATGAGAGGCTTGTGCAACTATACTCTTGTATGTTTAAATTGACCGAAAGGTTTGTGTGAAGCTCGTTTGAAAGCTACAGTTGGGTAAGAACCCATGAGTTATTCATGTCTCAGAGGAAACACTTTTTGGTTTGACTTCTACTTCAGCTGCTGAATAATTTTTACATTTTATTTTTCTACAGAAAAACATCTTTGATAAGAATGTGAATGCATGTGAATGTGTGTAAGGTAGATTAATTGCACGAGTATCAACTAAACTTAGTATTACGTTTCCTAAATAAAATGTAACCAGATAACAAGACTTTGTTTTTTAAGACTACTCTTCAATTTAAGGAGTTACACCTTCTGTCAGAACTATCAGTTAATCTGAGTACGGTCCCAGTTGCATAAGTGTGATGTAGCAAAAATTCCCATTCCTATTTAAATTAAAATACATTGCAACTTCAACCCACCCAACTGCAAAATGTCCCAGAACCTCGCTTCATTTTCGGTTTCTAGGGTAGCGACACAGAATAGTGTATTTCAAGTTTCATCACTGCTCTCTAACTTGTGGCAAAGACTTGGTGCATCATTTTGCCGGATACATTATACCAGAGGACTTGAATTAATAGAGGCATCTTAGTCTGGTGGTGATGAAAAGACCAAAGAAAGGTCTGCTTATTTAGTCTGAGCTGCTATACAGGAATATACTGTGAACTATGCACTGTGCAGCTGTTTAAATCTATATGGTGAATTCAAGCAAGTGTAGAAGGAATAAAACTGGAAGAATACTGAGAAACAGTTATTGAGATTGCAGTACTGGAGCATGAATGGCTGTATTTTTTGTCTGGGAGAATTAGAAGAATCTTTGTTGTTTGCTGCATGTTCTTCTCTTTATATTAATTCTAAGTTTTCAGTCCTACAGAGACACTGTAAACATTTCTTTAGGAACAAAAAAAAAAAAGGAGGAAAGAAATATTTCAAAAATTTTCACTTTTTTGGTTTAGACAAGTTCTATAACCTGTATTTTATTTCTAACTTTTTTTTTTTTTTTATTTATTTATGATAGGAATGACAGCATAGCAAATATTCTCTCTGACATAAATAATGCTGGAATAAAATAAGACATTTGGAAATGAAAGTTATTTGATGTTTAGAATTTATGTTATAGAGAATTGGAAAGTTCTCATCGGGACTGATTGCTGAAGGTGATGTACAAACATAAGTACACAATTCTGGCCTGAAGAATCTAGGAGTATAAAGTACAATGAATAACTTCATTCCTGGATAACAGGTATGAAGTAAAAATAGATATGTGCTTTCTGTGCTTTTTCTGGTCCTGACATGAAAAGAATTACTATGGCTTTCATAAGTCTGCATTATTACATCCTTAGCAATTTGAAATGGAAAAAAAACAACAGAAAAAAAAAGTAATCTAGAAGATGATATTACATTTTAGTGCCAGATTTACCCTCTCTACCAATAGGTATCTCCAAGTCCAAAGAAAATATTGGCAAAACAGGATTTTGATTTTATTGACTACTGTAACATTGGCAATACACAAGTCAGAAATTGCCTGAAACCTACCCAATAAAATCACAGAAATTCTTAGAAAATGTGTGAATTTAAGTTCCACCTTGTAGTACCAGTGTTTTGGCACAGTATTTTTGTTGGTAAAATATGAGGCACTTGCAGTGTGTTCATTTTTATGCAGAGTGATCCTATTTTTTGACATATACTGATAGTTTGAACTAATGTCTTGTGAAAGGGCATTTTTTTTATGAACTTGTTAAATGCACTTGTTACTTTGATATCAAGAGGTTACTCTGATATATAAGTGCTAAGCACCCAAGCCAGACATCAGGCAGGGTGAGTGTACCTGTGTGAATACTGAAATGTTTATGGTAAAGGGATCATGAAGGAATGTGCCATCAATTTCTGTTGCCAGCTCACTGATAAACTAGCTTTTTGCTTTTATTTTTATAAATTGAAGCTAGTTTTCATTAAATGTCATGCTTCTGCTATCACATATTTTTCATAAATTTTAAAGGCACAGATTCAAATATTTTGCCACTTTTGCATTGTGTGCTATATTCAGCTTTGATGTATTTTTGAAATTGTTTGGCAAAATACTTAACATACAGTTGTTATGGACTGTTTTCCATTTACACAACCTACAGACTGCACAAAGGGAACTTTCTGATATATAAGAAGCTATAGAGTTCTTTGCAGAATTCAGCTTCCCAGTGTAGCTTCTTCTATGTTATTGTTCAGATCCCACTGGATATTGTAGATGACAGTAACACCCAGGGGCACTTTTGTCTGTTACTCTTCTGTGACACGTTAGTACACCTGATTACATTAATTGTGAATTGCTCTGGTGACTGGACATCTGGGAGTGTCATCAAGAATTTTAGGTACTTGTTGGTAGAGTAAGAGAGTTTGATCATTACAAACATCTTTATTTTTACCTTTTCAATTAATGCCTAATTCCTCCTGCTTGCATTTTCTTGACTTCCTAATTACCTTTACTTTTGTTTCACCTATCAATGAGGGATTGAGCCATTACATTTACAGCAAAAAAGCACTCCAGATTAAAAAGGAGAGAAGAGAAAACGCAATTGGTATAAAAGTTGTATAAATTAAGTTTCTTATTATTTTTCTTTAAATAATGAATTATTCAGTATTTTGGTGTTAATAATTTAACAGAACCCAAAGTAAGATATCAGCAGGACATATGTGGGATGGGTGGTAGTTCAAGTTTGATCTAAAAGGCTTGCCTTTGTATTGAAGTTGGGTTGAAGCTTTGATCTATTTATAATGAGTATTCTAAGGGTTTACTAATTATTTTAAACCTGAAGAGAATCTCATAGTCCATTTTTCAGTTGGAAAGTAACCAAAAATAAACCTTGCTGGAAGGTAAAGTCATAAAGTTCAGGCGTGTTTTTTAAAGTTAAAGCACGACCGCCTACTGGCTATAATTTCTGGTAAGTTTGGGGGAAAAATGTATTTTCTGTCTCCTTTTTTCATTCTGTAGCATAAGGAAATTTTCTAAAGTACTTCTAACTTCTGATTAGAGATATGGCATCCTTTATATATTTCATCCATTTAAAAAGTTTGTAGCCATAAAGTTGAAATGCAGAAAAAAAATTTTTGTTTTGTTTTCTTTCAAATGATATTTAGACAAAATGTGTATCAGTTTCAGTTACATACCACATTTAATCTAGTAACAAACTAAATTAATTAACATACTTGTTTATGAGAAATTGCAGGATGGTAATCCATTTATCAAGGGAAACCATATAAAATGTTCATGACTACACAATACAACTTTAAAAATAAATCTGAATTTATCACTGCTTAGAACATTGCTCATGATTTGAGAGGGTTTTTTTGGAAACCAGATTACTTGTGCCTGATCCATATTTAATTCCATCTTTAAAGGCAACATACTTCTTCCACTTTGTTACAGTTTATTTGTAGAATGATTTTGTCATTCCTCAGTAGACAAACTTTTCAGTTTTTCCATTTTTGTCAGAAAAAGTTTTTCAGATACACAGAACACAAATACAGTTTCCTAAGATGATCATTATGGAACAGCAGTGACAGTAATCAGCTGGACATAACAGACTCCTCCACCTTTATGTCTACAAGCACTGCAGCGTGTAAGCCTCACAGCCATACCAGCTGGAAATTTTCATTGTATTTGAGGGTTCATGTAACTATTCCTCAAAGCACTAGTAACAAGGCTAGGGGACTGATAAATGTTTGCATCACAGAAAGCAGAAATTCATATGAAACAGTTCTGTAGATTCTGGCTTTGAATCAGTCATTTTTAATTCTGGAATAGGTGGAAAGTATTTGTTTTATGCAGACATTACTTCAACTTACTTGATGGTGAGGATGAATACTTTCTCTCACAGAAAGCACATATTCATGTAACAAATACTGAAGCATTGTTCCCGAACATAAAATAGTGTGCTTCACTGTGGTATTAAGTGAGATATATTTTTTTTTTCTCCATTTGCTAGGAAATTCTCCAGTTTTCAAGGGGTGCTGACTATTTTAATGATTCTGTAATACACACAAAATACTTTCTTTTTTTCCCTTGAATCAGTGTTTGGGATTAAAAGTGAACCTCTTTTCATGGTTCAAATCATTTTCATTAGCAGAAAGGAAAAACAGGCCCAGTAAGCCTGGTACTGCAAAGAATTATTTAAAATAGTTCTGAGGAGCAATTTTTGCCTTTTCAATTATGCAAATGCTCATCAGGTTTTTGTCTTTGGTAATCTTTGGCTGATATTAAAAAATTGCAACAGACTTCTTGACCTGACACAAATATAATAGCTGTGAAGGATTTCTTTATACCTTTACCCTGGCACAAGGTTAAAGAAATGAAAGTACTGCATACCACAAATCAAGCTCATACTTATACCTGCATCTTATCCTTGCGATTAAATTTTTACAGAATGATAGAGTAATTCATATAAGACGGAACCTTGGGAGTTTCTTGTCCAACCTCCTCCTGCTCAGAGCAATGTCGGCACTGAATTTAGACCTGGTTGCCTTAGGCTTTGTCCAATCAGGTCTTAATTTGCACAGAGAAAGATTCCATGGCTCTGGGCAACCTGCTCCAATGCTGAATTAGCCCAGGTGATTTTTTTTGCCATAATATCCAGTCAGAACCTTCCCCATTTCAGTTTATGAGCCTGTCTCTTGTTCTGTCACTGTGACCTCAGTAAAGGGCCTGGCTTCATCCTCCAGAGATTTCTTCCATGCTGGTAGTTTCTTTCCTCCTTGACCCTTGTGTCTCTGAGCACAAAGACCTTTTTCCTAAAGACAGAGAGGGAATGTTTCTATTGCCTGTCTTCACTTCCATGTCCTGTGTATGTCCTTTTTGTAATGGAGCTTAGTCATGAATTCCCTGTGAAACCAAGCATGGTGTGTCTGCTTATTTTCCTGGGTTAGGGGAATGGAGTGTTCTGCTTGCAGAAGGCTGCCCTTAAAGGTCTGCCAGCTCTCTTGAGCTCCTTTCCAAGCTGCCTTGCACAGAATCTCACGACCCAAGAGAAATCCCTGCCTAAGCTCTAGTCTGTTCTCTGAAAGTCCAGGGTCTGTACTCAGCTCCTTTGTCCCCTCAGGATCTTGACTGAATATCACTAGTTTGTGGTTATTACAGAAAAGGCTGCCACTTGTGGGAGTGTCAGCTCTGTGCAGCTGTGGGAGATTCAATATGTTAAGAGTCAAACATGTGTTACTGGTAAATGGTTAAGAGGCAAGTCGGCATTGGCCTGTCAGCCCTGCTCAGCTGTGGGAGATTCAATACTTAAGAGCCTAATTGACATCAGCTGGTCAGCTCAGCCAGAGAGCTCTGTTTGGGGAACTCGGTGAAGGTGGAGAGCTCTGCCTGGGAGAACTCTACTTGGTGAGCCAGCCAGGAGCTCTGTTTTATACGAGCTTGGAGAAGCATCAGCTCTGCTCTGCACAGGCCTGGAGAAGCAGCAAGGCTTGGAGGAGAAACAGGTTTGGAAGAGGGATAAAAGACTGTGAGGTGGTGTTAAGATGGAGAAACTGTTTGTGGGATAAGAGTGTTGATGATTGTCTAGCTGCTGATTTGATTATTATGAAGTAAGAGCTAAGGTAGTGAGAGCATAAGTATGTATCATTTTAATAATAAAGGATTTTCCTTCTGCACTTCAATGGAGAGTGTGTGCCTCAGGTGCCATAGCCACTGATTAGCACATACTGGTTTTGCTTTCTTTGTGATCAGCAGATCCAGTACTGTGTTTGATAATTCTGTACAATTGTTGTTTGGTTCTGTCAGCTTGGGAGCCAGAAGGTTACTATTCTTAAATTATTTCCTTGAGGGCTAATCACAAAGCTTGATTATGTGTCCGGCTTTTCAAACAGCAACCTATATATCTGATGAACTAGTTGTAAGAAGATCACTTGTCCACACTGCAGAAACATCTGGAAACAGTCTTTCTGCAATGAATTAATACTGCAATTTAATTGACGTTACTGAAGTAGTTCATACAATGTTATATTTTAAGTATCAGAGTTGCCTTACTTCAGAGAAATACATTTTTTCAAAGAAAGAGTATAATACTAAAAATAAACATGCTGAAAATATTTTTAATAGGTGAATACCCATGTTTATCGTTATGTTTTTACCTACAACTAGACTTCTAGACTGGTATAACTTATCAAATAATATATGGGAATCTCTTAATTAACATACTTGTATAACTAGATATATTTTACCAAATTCAGTGCAGTGTAGCTATTTTCTGGTAAACAATTACCAAATGATCATTTAAGAATTTGTCACTGGGACATAGATGGAATGGATAATGAGACTGCTTGTTACAAATTCAAACAAATCTACATCTAAGTGGAAAATACACACACACAAAAAATTAGAATTAGACCTAACCGATCACTTAGCTGTACCTAGTAAAAAACTGATAATGAAAAAGATCTTTAACTGTTCCCGCACAGGATTTCACTTCCAAGTTGCTTTATTTTAAAGCCATGTAACATGTATACTGAGTCCAGGACTACAGTAAGTAGAGTTACTCATTGTCATCAAATTTAGCATTTGGGTGACAAAAGTTGTAATGCCATAATATTAGAGACAATTTATGCCTTTTATACAACAGAATTTTTGCTATACAAATATTTTGGACTGATACAAGATCAGAAATACTGTAACAGTGGATCTCCCACAATGTTAAAATTAACATTGACTCCCATGGAACTAGAGCAATGGAAGTCTTGTCCAAGTCAATAGAATGTCAATACAAATTAAGAAAAAAAGTACATGGCTGTATTGTTCTTTAATTATATCTCTATGACATTGGCTTTATTTGGATTATACTGAGGTAGGCTTTGGTTTGGTCTGTTTAAAATGTTTTTGTATAAAAAAACAGGAAGAAGATTGGAAGAACGGTGGTCCTCTAATGGAAAAAAAAATTATTTTCTTTCATTCAGTTTTTCCATCCTTTCTGGTTTTTTTTTTCTAAAGTCAGTGGAAGAGGAGATCTTTAATCCTCATAGAATCTTGTCTGAATGACATGCAACTGGAAACCATATATGATAAGCCACAGGGCTGAGTAGCCCTAGTTTATTATGTAAAAAGCATACTAATTTATTGTGATTAATTGTAGAACTTACTGATGAATCCAGACATTCTGAGGTATCTACTAGCTAAGTAATATACAATAAAACTGAGTTTTTTTCTTCTCTGCTACTTATTTTGCCAACACAGTTGACATGTAGAAAGGGACACATGGCTTATAGCTTGTACACATTTTCTTTGAGGTTGTGGTAGTTTCAGTCTAAACAACAACTAAATACATAGTATATAGAAGAGATCAGTAGCTAGGACATATGCAAAAGCTTCATTCAAAACACATCTAGCTGTTCTAAATGCTTTAATTTGATCTTTTAAGCCACATCTGTATCTGTTATCATATAGTGTTTTTCCACAGTAATACATGAAAAATATTTCAATGTTTATTATTTGTCTCAGTACAAGAACACAGTGATTCACATTTAAAAAAAAAAATACATTTTTTCCACCATGGCTTAAATATGTACTGGCAGTACAGAATACATTCAGACAGGTGTTTTTGTTGATGAACACAAGATTCCATGCTTTCATGTAGTGAGCACGGGAATATTCTCTGTTTTAAACTTTTACAAGTGGGAAATTCAGGAAGAACTGAGGTTTATTTCTCATTATTTACCATAAATAAAAATACTTATGTGTAACAACAAAAAAAAAAAAGAGGCTTACATACCAGCAAAGACTGAAAGTGTAAGCAATGTATACAAATAACTTTCAAAACCCAGGCTGCTTTCTCTCAGTATTTATCATGTTTAAGCTCCCTGAAGACTGCCATAATTAGTTTTCTCCCTTACAAGTAATTATGAGCACCTGTAATTTAAAAAAAAAAAATTGTCTGAGGTATGATCCCTTGGGTATTCTTCTTTTAGAACCTTCCTCATTTGCTCTTAGAAGTTCTTTTCCACTAACTTTTACTCTTGGGATACTTTAAATGGAATGAAATGCTCCTCTTCAATTACTTTTAAAACCAGATGAAACCTGAAACAACATTGACAATGTTTTTCGTCCCCATGATCACCTTGGAGTGTATGTCATATGTTCAGGATAGCTAATCACTACCTGATGAGACAGGGAGATAAGCGAGGTCTATATAGGGGATAGTCAGACTAAGAGAAGCCTTGACAGGGTTTCATGTGGTGTTCATTTAAGTCCTTTGAAAATATCATAGCAGATGGCAAGAATGTCTGGGTCCGGGTTGGTATTAATTGCTTTAATGTAGTTCAATCCACATTGTCCATGTATTTTAAAATAATTATAATGTAATGAGAAATGTTGCAAGATGGCTGCACAGAAACTGCGTTGTTGTGGACCCTTGGATCAGACCCTTGTGATACAGGATATCTAACTGAGCTCTTGATGTCCTACTATGGGAACACGATGGTGGTTCCTTTCAGAACTGTCCTGGGGGCAGCTCTTGGCTGTTCAGTGACAGGGATATGGATTTTACAAGTAGCTGGATCTTGAGGAAGATTTTTGTTAAGGGATGGTAAGTCAACACTTCATATTTTCTCAGTTTTCTGTTCCACCCTTTCTCAAAATAGACTGTGTATCACTCTTTGGGAATTATGCAATACCACAAATCAGAAGATACCTTAGACACAGAAAACCCTGGCATTATGTTCCTCTGTTTCCTTCTGCTTGAATGTGTAGCAGGTCAAACTCTACAGAAATAAATCTTCCATACCTGAATGCTGGCACTAGCTTTAAGCTGAAAGATTTCCTCAGAAAGAATTATTTAATATTAATTTTGCTTAATGTGAGAAACAGACAGGATAAGCCATGAAGTCCACAAAGAATTGCCCATTAATTTGACAAACCTAAACCACTGAGAAAATAATTTGATTCAGTTTTTATTCTAACACTGTATTGATCTTCGAATGATCTTAGCATTCATTTCAGTACAGTAGACCAATGATTAAATTTTGTGTGTTTTCTTTTATATAAGATAGTTTGCAATTTCTCTGTGCACTGAATCACCAATACAATCTGATAGAATGACTTATTCATATAACCAAATTCTCGGTGATGGATAAAAATCTCTGAAACTGATTTGGTTTAAAAAGCACTTTCGTTTAAAGGTGGTCAGATATAGTACATAGCCCTAAATTCACATGAGGGTTAGTAAGTGTCCTCAGAGGATAGACAGGTGTAGCCTTAAGACTTTAAACCTGTGGGTAACATATAAGCACAGGACCTATAAAGACTTCCCAGGCTCTGGACAAAATGTCCATCATGGGAATTTTCTCAGTTTGTGTATCCTCCTTTCACAGAAAAATGCCAATTGCTCAAGCTGAAAGTAGACACATGCTGGCCCAGTCTTCAGTCAGGCTGACTGGGAAACCAGGAGTCAACAGCTCCTGTTGTGCAGCTGAGAAAAACACCTCACTGGCTTTCATTTCCATCCCTCCTTTAATCACTGTTAAAGACAATGGAGACATTATATTCTTGGAGGGCAAACACATCCGCTGTTTTTAAGCTATAGCAGTTTCAGAATTTTTCTGCCTTCTATAACACATTAATACCAAACTAAGAAAAGTTTAATTAATACCAAAGTAAGATGTACAGTATGCTTCAGAATGCCCTTCCTCTATCCTATCATGCAAATATTTTACAAGCACAGGAATGGTATCAAGCTATTTATATCAGCCCTATGCTTGGCTCAGAAATTACCTATAGAAAAGGGTCTTTTCAAGGAGCAGTGCCCATTCCCTTTAAGGCCCCTTAATGTTTTCAGGGAATCAGCTCCACCTGGTTACATTTGACCTTGTTAAAAAGACTGCATTCAAACAAAGGGGAACTGATCTCAGTTTCTCAACAGGAACAAAAATGAAAGCAATCACTGGCTTTTCAAAACTTGCAATGGTCTTGGCTGGATATGCTCACCTTGTAATTGTATTTTCCCAAGAGCCTTTCTCCCAAAAAAGAGGTTGGGATGCTATTGTAATGTCAAATCTGACTCACTGTTACAGTTGCTATTAAAAGTTAGCAGATGTAGTTAGGGGAGAATTTTGAAGCTGCAGTGTTGTATTGTCAGTTGTAACAGCTTTTAATTATCTTATATTTTTCTTTAAAGTGATCAGCTTTGCCGAAGTTGAATGTGCTTTTATCATTTTTACTCTGGAAATGAGCTGACACATTTAATATAATTTAGATAGAAATACTGTTACTGCAGAAAACAATTGGAATCTGTGAACTTTTTAAAGGATTTTGAACACAGGAGACAGCCGTAGTGCTTAGAGGGATTTTCCCATCATCCAATTAAAATAGTCCTCCATTTTCTCTAATACCATTCTATCTGGTCTTAAAATGCGTAAGACTAATTACATTAGCCCACAGAGGCTTGCTTGGCTAATACTATTGGCCATTTCCTCAAATAGAAGAATTATAAATGATTAACCACTTCGCAAATAATACCAGTGTTTCTACCGCAGGACTAGATTTGATACACAGATATGCTGTCATTTTTACACTCCGCTTGCAGCATTGCATGGTGCTCGAGCTTAGAATAGATGCCAGTGTTGAAATTGCCACAGCCAATTCCATTGTCCCTCCAGCCTACTTTAGTCCATCAGGAAACCAAAACCTTTTGTTGCTACTTCTAATCTGGTTTTATGCTGAGGATAGAAAGAATAAAGACAGAGCCTTATAGATTAGCCTTATAACAGGACAAGGCTTGCTATGCATGACTTCACTCCTTTGAAGTCCCTTCACTCGTATCAAGAAAAAAAGTTTTCCAGGGAAGAACTCTTGAGGACCTGAACGAATGCAGCTGGTGTAGGATCTACTTGGGAAGAAGAGCCTGGCTTAGCAGACTATCCTGTGGCATGCAGCACCCTAGAAGGCAAGATACAGCTAAAGAAATAATGTACAGTATTGTCATTTTTGGCAGGCAGCATCCTTGTCAATATGCATGAGCACTCAGATGAATGAGAGAACCTGTCACCCAAGGGATGTTACACATTGATGACAACAACCAGTCACAGGTCCTCTACTCTAACATGTAGTTAGATTAAGTTCTTTTACAGTTGTCACTCTGAAAGAAGGAGAACTGCTAGGCAGCAAAGGACAACCAGCATTGGTAGTGAAGCCATTCTTGCAGCCACTATTGATGTTTTCACTTTTTGGATCCTGCTTCATAACTGCTTCCTCAATACTGGAAAAGCTTCAGGAGGCCCAGCAAACCTGAAAATTAATCCTTATTATGATACTGTCCACTGTATCCCCATTACAAAACCAATGTAGCCCAGGATGCTTAGTTCTGGGAATACTACCTCACCCCAGCATGTTGGCATTAGATGGTACTGTTTTCATATATTATATATTGTAACATTCATATCCCACTAAAAATGCATCATGGCAGAGATTCATGGTCATGTCATGATCTGGTTCATGTACTCTCTTTTTAATTATTCCAGACATTACTGGCTCAATCATACAGTCCCCTGATTCTTTGGGGCAGGGGCTAAATAATGGTTCAGTTGGAGTTTTTTTTGCTGGTATTAGTGTTTGAGTAGGGATGATGCCTTTCAAATCACAAAAGCAGAAGTAATCAGTCAAGCCGGTATGGAAGGGCATCCTTTATTCTTCTAATACATGACTAGTATATGTCAAGAGATAGATAATAAGACTATAATGTTCCAGAAAGGATAATCCCTTCTTCCGGTGAAACTCCAAAAAGCTCACAAAATTTTATTGATGTGAATCTAAATTTTAGATTTGAAATCATGCAAATGGGAGCTTTCATTTCCCACAGAAGGAAAGATTCTTTTCTTTCAAACACATTCAGAATTTACTTCCTGTTCTAGACAGATCTATCACCTTGAAGGATAATTTTTTTTTGGTAAATATAAATGTCCATCAAAGTAAATCTCATCAATAGTAAATGCAGTGCAATCTAAATGGTGTTGGATAATATTGGATGGTCATATGGTCACAGTCACCTACAGAATGTTTGGTATCTTGGGGAAAGAATATATCTAACTATTCCCTTTGTAAGTAGTGGGCATGTTCTCTTAAATTTTGTTTTAATTTTCAAAATAATTTTATTTCACTGTTTTTGCTTTTTATTCTTTTCCATATAAACAGTGTATATATATATACATAAGTTCTAAATAAGTTTATAAATTGAACCAAAAGATTGAGGGTATTATGCTTCCAGAGTAAATAGTTTTTTTAAAAAAATATTTGGACTTTGAGAACTGGATGACATATCCAGCGCTGGATATACATTTCCCAGAGCTGTGGGAACATAGGTTCCACTGAAATTTGGGAGGACTAAAGCATTGGTTCTGACTAAACCATTTGTGATCTGACTTACTTTCATGGAGACATGTCAAATTAGGATATTTGAAATTAGCACGTAGAATCTGATTCAGAATATATTTTCAGTATCTTTTTATAGCTTTGAGCATAGCCTTTCCACAGGCTTAAAATCTCACTATTCCAAGGAAAGCACTAAGGGTAATTTAAAATTGAATAAAGAAAGAAATCATCTTTTTCACTTTGAGGGACTATTGGCTGATTCTTGAGACTATTGAATTTTCATAGCAGTATACAGGAAAGCAG
The DNA here is from genome assembly GCF_047716275.1 of Strix uralensis. Classification (NCBI taxonomy): domain Eukaryota; kingdom Metazoa; phylum Chordata; class Aves; order Strigiformes; family Strigidae; genus Strix; species Strix uralensis. The sequence continues at coordinate 5,346,789 of NC_133984.1, forward strand.
TGTATCGCCAAGATGAAACAGAAAGCTTAACAGGCACTGTACCTCTTGATCTTTATGGAAACTTTGCCAACGATCTTAGAAGAATCTGAATTGGGCTCTAAAATACTGACACAAATGAAGGTAGGAGGCAGTACAATGGTACTGCCAGGTGTGTCAGTCACACTATTAGAATACTATATTGTTTTTCATTTTATTAGATTAAATTAGAAATTATATGTGTCCAAGAACAATGGGAAATCTTACTTGTAAGATTTCAGTTATATCAGTCTGTTGCCAGTATTCTTCTACAAGTAGCTTGTTTACTTACAAAATTAGCTTTTAAAGAAAAGAATTTTATCTTTCTTAACAGGGAAAAGGTGCGTATCTATTCCATATTTAAAATTTGTACAGGAAACTGTCATAATCCTACTCTAGGGTGGGGGGAAAACTTAATTATCTATTATTTTTGTGGAGGTGGAACGTGACAACGTGATTTTGTTATCCAGGCGACTAAGTGTACCGTTACTTCTTGCAGAACACTTAAGGTCATTATAGAGTACTTGTTATTGTTAGGCACTAGGTGGCCTGCTTGCTAAAACATAGTAATAAAGACTTACACAAAGACAATTTGCAAAAGCACTCAGTGAAAAATGAGTAAATAAAAATGCATCTTTAATTTCTAATAGAGGATGATGCATTTAAACTATGTGATGCAAAGTAACGTATGCATGGAAATGTGCAGATAGTACAACCTACCCAAAACCAAATTAGCACACAATTATTTTGTTCTTGTCTTGCAGACAAGTTCCCTTTTGTATATTTGCTTAAGGAAGACCAGTAACTCATTCATACTTCTGGTGAAAACATTCTTCTCTTACCCAGCAATGTCTTAACAGTGCTGGTATCAAAAGTGATCTAGCTGTATGTGCATGTTTTTTTCTTCCCACTATCATAAAAGATCAAAGTTTCCCACCAAAAGACAAGATACTAACCTGTATATTCTCTAAAGCGTAAGCTCTTAGTTCTCTTGAGGGACATTAAAAACTGGCAAGTACAATGTAGTGGTAGCATTTGTTTTAGAAACCTAATGGGTTATTGTACTGTATTGTTTTATTCTCAGAAACATGAAAAGGGTCAGTATTATTTATTGTTTTGAAGAAGCAAATTTAACAGCTCATGTTTTAGGAGTTAGTTGTACACATACACTCAATCTGATCTCAGATAGCGATCTATAGAAAACAATAATTAAGTATAGTAAGCAAAGCAACACCTTGCCATTTTTTTTCTGTTTAGTTTTTAGTAACTGAAGGCTAGATGTGACCTGTGGCCTTTGAGTATTGCAACCTGAGTTCTGTACTAGAACAAACCATAATAAACTACATTTTTCAGCAATTTTAATGTTTACATTTGTTGGTCTGTGACTCTTGTTAGTGTCAGTAGGAGGTATGTGGTGACTTGAGGTGGTGTTCAGTTTGAGCTTTTGGACATTGATTTAAAAAAAAGTATCAATGTTATTTATTTAAAATGTAATGAAATAATAATTTCAATAACAAGCTTTCATTAAAAATAGTTTTACTGTTCAATTGAATGGCTAAATAATTAACCACAGATTTATTTCAATATGATTATTCACCTTCTAAATTTCAGGTCAAATGCAAGACTAATGAGATGGCTGAAATTCTAATGATTATTTTACCTATCATTGATAGAATTCTAAAATATTAGCAGTCAAGGAGAGTGCAAAGTTTTTACTGTTCTGCAGAGACCATGTGAGAAGTATGTATCTGAACCAAGGAATGGAACATAATCTGCATTCCAGGCAACACTATTTTGGTCATCAGCTTGGAAATTAATCTTGCAGATATTTTTCAACTGAATTCCCCTAATGTCTCTGTTATAAAACAAACAAATGAACAAACAACAGAAAGCCCCATTGCACTGATTTCTAATTGTATAAGAAAGAGCATTGTGTGGCTAGTGTAATTACTTGTTTCGTTTTCTCCTGAAATCACATGAATGATTTCACAATGGATTCAGATGACTGATCATATTTTTCTAGGACAGAGAAGATATTTCAACCTGATATCTGTGTGCTTTAATCTGAGTAAAAGTAAAACACACCAGGAAATATATGGCAGAATATAGCGCATTCCATGAAAAGGTCTAATTATTTATTTTTTTCCTACAAGAAAACATTGCATCCCAATAGAAGAGGAACTATAAGAACTTGTATTTTTGTGATTTGCTCAAAAAGTGTATGCCTCTATATTCCAGCCAAGTCCAAGCATGAATCTCTTGAATTGATTTTAAAGAGATCAGACTTGGCAGTATCCCTCAGGTTACGGAGAACGATTCTCCATTTAAAACAATGCAGCATCCGTCCACACTGTGCACTGAGGAATAATACACTTCCTCAAACTCTGTCAAAAAAAGAAAAAAATCAGTGATATGTGGTGCACAATAAAAAAAAAAAAAATCCCATCACTAATGCTGGTAGCAGCGGTAGTGAATGAACTACTGATGATATACACAGTTCTGACAGAGAAACATCACTGTGAGACGTCAGACTGCATCTAGGAGTTCAGCTCTGGATATCAGAAAATAGATGTAATGTACTGCGTCACATAAAATGTAGTGGAATTTTATTAGGCAACAGACGTGCAAACTTAAGACACCATATCACACTCTTTTTATATACTGGCATGTTTGAAAAAATCCAAAATATCTCATAAAAATTTACAGTATACATGGGACTAACATTATTAAGTTTCAGGAAAGTGTTCCAGCAATCCTGTTAAACCTTCTGATATTTTGTTCCTAATGTTTATGTTGCAATAGAAATTGCGGCTACATTTCAATAGCACAATACTTTACTGCTTCCGGTTCCAGTAACAGAATAGAACACTTTCTTTAGGAAATGGGCTCTAATGCACTTAATACATATCACATATAACACAACACTGGAATTCTAATAGATTTTAATAACAAACCACCAGATTTTCATTACTAAATACTGAGGATTTGAGTTTTGTAAGTTCTGAGTATCTGTTTTACTGGAAATCATTAGGAGTTCTGACTGACAGTTACGCTGTCAGAGGTTAAAGATTTGAAATGTTATTATTTTCTCTATTAATTTAATCACAAATCAATATTTCTACTTCTTATACCAGTAATTGATGGAGCCATTAATCTTATCACTGTTGTTCTTTCATCTTGTGAAGCAACATGTAATTATGTCCTTGTGTCACTCGCGTTCATCTTGCTTAAGTCATTCAAAACAACTTCTACATATCAAGAAAAACATCCATTGTCTTGGTAGGTCTTAGATGTGGAGGTCTAAATAGCTGATGTAAAGGAACAGTGTATCTGATTGTGTTTTCATGACATTTCTATTACAACCTTAATACAAATGTCTAATTTCCAGAAATAACCAAAAAGCCTTTGGTCATTTCCAGTTGACTGAATCAGGCAAAGTCACCAAAATGTGAAGCATGACAAAACTTTCAAATGATACAGTATTTAATACAATGCCACGTTATTCAAAAATTCTCTGTGTTGTGATTACTTCACTTAATAGGCTGGTATGTCTTTTATGGTATTTGTTGTGCTCTTTTCTGTCTTGCTTACATTTAAATAATAAGCTGTTATCAAGTGGAGAAGTCACTCAATTTATATGTAAAATTAGGTTTTTTGCTGGGTTTGTGGAATAGGTACATGACTTTTATACAGAACAGAGAAGGAAGAATATGCATATATTTGAAACTTTAATCATTGTTCATATTACTCATTTAAGATTTTTCCTCATTTAATTCCTACCTTCAGGAACTAATATTCTATTTTCTTCAAAAACGTTTTGTGCAGTGTACCAGTAATGATAAAACACATCACGGGCCCATGATGTTGTGTGAGAAAATGTGCTTCAGTATGATTTTAGAAAGTTTTTTCACGAACATCAATGACCTATAGGACTCTGATATACAGATATACATTGTTCTCATTATCAACGTAGTTATGACTTCCCCTTCCCTCCATTTAAAAACCTTTTGAAGCTGTTGTACTATGTCAGAAGGAGGAGAATGGATGGGAGATAATATCCCAAACTTTTCTGTTCTACATTACAAGTCTGAGTCTATTCCACATTATTTGTGTCTGGACATCACTGACAGTAGGCTCGCCACACCGAGTCAATGGACATGCAGATTTCTAGCTAGAAATATTTTGTCCACATCACAAAAATCCTTTTGTTTTATCCTAATTGTTGACAGGTTTCAGTGAGGAGGCAGTGAAGAAATGCAAACAGCTTTTTCCATTATTTGAGTACAGTCTATGCAGGAGCTCTACTGTCTTTAGAAAGTTCATGGATCTAGGCAAAACTTCAAAAATCAAGTTTTCTAAGATTCTGTTAAGCATCAGCTTTACTATGGCAGGCTTCAGTCGAAAGCATAGCTTGTTTTGATCTGGCCTGGCATTTGTAATAAAATCTAAAATTAAGTATTCAGTGCTGACATGTAACAGTCTATGCAAATATTTAATAAAATTCTGTTGTTGAGATATGTAGACTCTCTCACTTTATGCTTAAGGCGTTTGATTTTCAGAGCTAGTTGTGGCAAATTTTTTAAACCCTACAGGAGACACCACTGATTTTGGTGGGTTTTGAATCAATTTAATAGAAAATTGTTGACCAGATCCTTATTAAACCATATTTACTCTACAGGTAAAACAAAATTTGAAGTACAGAATCAGGCCCTGCACATCAAGCGGCTGTAACACATTTTAAAGTATCCTTATAATTCTGTTTCGTCCAATTCTGTGACTCTTTATACTGAGTATTTTCTGTACAAGTAGTCCAACTGACTTTTGGTAGCTGCTTCCTCCCAAGTCTTAACAGCTATGCTCCATCATTTCCACAGGATAATTTAGTTTTCAATCCCCTTTCCAGAATCACTTTAGTGTAGTGCTCCTGGCACAGAATTTCAGTGCTTTGAGAAGCAATCCATGTGTTTGCAATCTCTACAGCAGTTTGGGGATCTGTCAGGGTGGGAGGTGCTATGCACTAGAAAGTATTTTACCAGAACAGTTAGATGATTCCAGTGTCGTTTTGTTCTGGGTTTTTTTAAATAACAGAGGAAAATACTTTACATTTTTGTTTATATAAACTATACAATTAAATAAGTATTTTTCTTATACATCAGTAAGGCATACTTTTGACTAGTAAGAGAAATTTCTTAAAAATTTACATGATTTCACCCTTCAAAAGTTGGTATATTTTTAACAGTCATGCATATGCTAATATTGAGTTACTAAAAGTTCAGTCCTACTCCATTAATATATAAAGGATTAAGTTAAATTTATTTAGCATTTCATGAATAATTTTCTGTGCATCTTTTGTTCAAAAGTTACATCAAATTATCTGAAAAGATTTTGCAGAAAGCACACTATAATATAATTATTATTGTTATTACTATCTTTAACTACTTGCACTATATCAACATATTGAAGCAAAGGTCATTTCAAGCTAAAAATGTAGTAAGAAGAGAATTCCTCCTTAGAAGGGTTGGGAGAAGAAACAGTTGTGTCACAAGGAAATAATCAAATGATATTACTGAATTTGATTGAATTTTAAATATATATTTACTTCATCAATATTATATTATCATAAGAGATAAATTAATGCCCTTAATAATGTAAGATATGAATTAGTAAGGCTTGATCTTAATCCTTTTAACTATAACCAGCTGGGATTAAACTCGGATGCTTTAGGTCTCCCACTTAATACATCACAAGAAATCTTTTATCAAACTGCTTTTCATTTTCTTTTATATACGTTTATTTCCCGTAGTTAGGAGAGGAAAAAGGGCGGTTCACTTCTTTCTCAGTGAAAATTTTTCTAAAGCCACACTACGCTGCAGCAGGTATTGCTAACACCTTTTATGTATACAGCACCTTTCACTTTGATTGCCAAAGCACTTTATAGATTCTTAAATACAGGGTTTTTTTTTTCCTCATACCACTGAAAGTCTGTACCAACAGTGCTGCACTGAAGCGGCTTTAGGAAAGGGATAACCTCTCCACCTGAACCTACAGAACACTGGCATTTATGTAGGCCAGACTGTAGTAACTCAGGCCAGAATTTACAGACAATTTGTAAGTGCTTAGTCATGTAAAAGTTTATAAAAAAAATTACAGTCTTTCTTTGCCTCACTTTTCTTCATCTGCGTATCTAATGCAAAAGACAATACACCTTTGCCACAATTTCTAACGAATAGTTTCCGATTTACATTTATTTATGTTTGTTAGGCAATGCTACTTGATGGGTACCTTGTCAGATGGCTCTTTCACCAGATGCTGGGGAAACACTCGGAGCAAGATGGCGGCGAGAAGCTGGCTAAGGCGGGAAAGTGCCTGAGGCGGGAAGTGCCTGCTGAGGGAAAGCTGCCAGCCCCGCCCACCCCGGGAAGCTTCCAGAAGGAGCCAGGGGTGGGGTGGGGGGTGTAGGGTCAGGGTGTGCCGCCACCATTACGGTGCTGCCCTCGGTGTGCCTGGCTCAGTGGCGCTAAGAATGCGTGAGAATAGAGCTAGTAAACTGTGTTATTTCCCCAGTCTTCCGGCAATTTCTGCCACAAGACCTTCCAAAGCTAAAGATGGCAGCTTCATCTTTGTGTCCAGGTAAGGAAAAAGAAAGGGTTTTCCCAGAGACTGCCTGAGGGTCTCTGGAGAGAGTGGTAAACCCCCAGGCTAGCTGGGGTCAGGGCAAGCCTGACTGGGAGGAACTGGCCTGCCAGGACAGCGATGGAGAGACATTTACTTATAATCTTATTTTGTCTTAATTTTTTTTTTCTTTCCATAAAAGGACTGTGGTTTTGGTTTATATTCTAAGATAACTTATCTTCAGGTGGTTTTCTTCTGCCCTTGGAAAACCCTTGCTCTCAAATCATGTTCTCTAGGAGAGTCTTATATTACATACTGCAATGTTTTATTCATATAGTGTATTTAGATAGGGTCAGTTAGCTAAAAAATGTGTTGATTACTTCTCTGCTATTTGGATCCATACATAAATAATGAGAAAATTCCTTCCAACATGTGCAATTAGTTCTCATCTTCACAGTACTCTTAGAGATTCCAGAGCCGAGATGTATTCTTATGTATTGTAGCCATATGTTACATGTGACAACTCTGGACAGACATGGTCATTAGGTTGTTAATTGGTGAGATGTATGCTAAGGTATAGAAAACCTCTTTTATGATGTATTTTATATTTTAAACTCTTAACCAGTGCCTTCTAGTTTGAATCTCATTTACATTTAAGCCATCTTTGAGAACAAAAAATCCCATACGAAAATGAGTAGGTATGCTGCCACTGGATGAAAAACATACTGGTTCTTATCTAAAGACTTCAATGGGGACTCTGCTACTGTTAAAATTTTCTTTTTTTGGTACTGTATAAACTTTTGCTTGAAGAAAATGGATTGAATAGGTAACATTCTGCTTCTGTGACGTTTCTGCAAGGATGGATGTAAAATTGCCTGAACTATTTTCTTCCCATTTTACCGAGGAAGAAGAAAATAAGTTATTTGATGCTTAGTTATTAATTACAATAGTAAGTAATTGAATACATTAGTTAGACTGCATAAGTGTATGAATTTTGTATGTTTTAACACAAGCCTTACAGCATCAGGAATGGAACGCTGTCCATATCCAGACAGTCTGGAAATAAACAAATACTAAAATATGTTTTATACATGCTTTGTTGCTATAATCTACTAGTCCTGTTTTACATAGGCACACTGATAATTTGCAGAGCAGGAATTATGGTGAAAGTTCAACTACTATTTTCCTTTCAGACTTGGAGTACTGTAAGAACTTGTTACAAAAATCTGTGAGAGTAATTTCACAGGACACTCGGCCTTCTCTGGGTATATTATGCTGAGGCAGAGAGATGGAAATATGAAAGTTTAAGCAACTGAAAAAAAATGTATAGGACAAGTAAGGTTCCAGTATGATTTAAAATCTAAAATATGAATCCTGATATCCAGGAGAACTTTTTTTCTCCCCTTCAGGAATTTGGTGCAACAGTTGCAAAATTCCAGGTATCCAGGGTTTAGTAAGAATTACAGAATATAAATAGAATTTTTTTTTTTAGCTCAAAACTTTTTTAAAAGAAAAAGTGGCAATATATATAGTTTCTGTTTGTTCTTTTTCTGTATGTTTTGGGAACAGTGTTCTCACAAATGGAACTTTTGGTTAAATGAGAAGTGTAAGTGTAGTTACATCATCTGTCTTTTGAACTGAAGGGTGGGATGGAAAAAGGAAGCTCATTTCTGCTACTCTGCAATGTTTTGTATATTACTGGACTCTAGGCAGAATTGTATTTAGTGTGAGTAAGTAATAAACAATACAGCTTTCAGCTGTGAGCAATATTTTTATACTTATTCAGAAGTACTTGAATTGTTTAGTAGACACTATGAAATGTATTTTTCTACTATTCAATAATGAAAGTTATTAACTGGCAGTGAGGCAGTAAAGCAAAATGCATTATGTATGAAACAGGTGATCTTGACGTTTGCCATTTCAAAGGATTTGACACAAGTGACTAAAATCAGATTTACTTCCATTTTTAAATAAATAAAAGTGTGCTTTAAGTTGAAATACATCCAATGATCACATATGTGGTTTCACATAATTTCTTATTGTGATACTGCGTTCTCTTGACAGTGGTTCATGGATGGCTTTTGTTTGCTTTAGCAGAGAATTAATTTTAAGATTTGAGGCATGAACAGGTTTTCAAGGACCAAAACTAGAGCAATTTTCACTTGATTTGTAAAATGTATTCATGTATGCAAACACACAAATAAAACACTAAGAAAATATTATGAATCGTACCATTAATAACTTGAGTTTTTGTGGTGTTTTTGAAAGCCGGTCATTGAATTAGAGTGAATATATATTTGAATTTGTAGAGTGATGTTGTGCTATTGGAGTAGTAATATTTATAGAGGGTTTGTGTGTTGCCTTTGTTGTTTTGTTTGTTTGTTTGTTTTTCTATTTGTTCAGATATCCCAGTGTTTCTTTCTAAGAAAATGGAAATAGCCATGCTTGTCAGGGAGTTCTTCACTTTTTTCCCAAGATTTCTGTTCTCAGCCTTTAGCTCTCTATGCAGATCTGATGTATAACTGTCTCACTGCTAATAGGACTGTCTATTTCCTAGTGTTACTGGTATATAAATAAATCTGATACTGCATATTCTCAGTTTTCTGAAATAAGTTACAGGATATTTTTAAAATATTTGCAGAGCGGTTGCTAGATAGATTTTCCCAGACTTGGATTGTACTTACCATTTTAGTGAAAAAGAGAGTTCAGCTTTACAGGGATTCATTTGAAACAATTAAAAGAAATTACTCTTTATGCCATATATCAATGAGTTTGAGTTCAATTTGTCCATTCAGCATGCTAACTGCCTGTTGTGTATTTATAGTTCTGTTCACTGTTTCCAGCATCTTGATTCAAGTTTTAGTGAGCACTTTTCCTATTAGTTGCAGATTAATATCAGGAATATAGAATTCTGTTTCAGTAAGAATTTATCAAATTGCTTGTTTTTAATGCCTTGGCTGCTTTTTCATGTGGCTGCAAGAATCTGCCTTTTGGTCATTAACTTTTTATTTCTTCCAGTGAAGAGTATTTCTTACCCCCCTGTGATGGAAAAGTAAAAAAACAAAAAACAACCAAAACTAAAAATACTCTATTTCTGAAGCAGTGAAGACTGTGAATCAGGAGAACATGCAACTGTAAGCAAGTTGTGGCTCACCCTTAATTCTTTTGTTGACTAAAATAGATGTGGGGTGATGTTTTCTCCTGATGATAAGAATTTCCAGTTTCATTTTGTTCATAACTGGAAAAAAAAATCAAATTAAAGAAACCTCATTGAAGTCAGTGCCATCACGCTAATAAAAAATAGATCAAAGACAAATCACTCCCTTAGTGGATTTAGAATAAAATCATATGAGGGAATGAATTTGAAAGCCTTGATAATATAACAAATTGTCTGTTTCTCTTTGAGGTAGGTCTTTTTCTTTGAATACGATCATGAAATATACTATTCAGCGAGTGGATCCTGTGGATAGATATCGATGGCTGCAAAATAACTTATGTTTGAAACATTTTAGAGTGTGAAAATGAGTTCAGGTTGGTTGTTATCATTTGTGCCTGGCCTTAAAAAAATGAGGGGGATTCCTGTCAGGCAACAGCTTTGTAGTATTTCTTATTGTCATCAAAAATGGTAAGAAATAATAGTAAAGTATCTACCTTTTTAAAGAAGTTAACCACCATCAAGACCAGCCAGTTCCTTAAATGAAACGTGGTATGTGTGGTGACGAAGGATAGACATTGCTGTGTTCAGCTGTTAGTGACTTACAGCAAAAAAAAGCCCAACAATCAAAACACCAAACACTAAAAATCTGCAGCAGTAGAAAAGATCCCACCTAACAATCCAGCAGTTGAGCTCTACAGGATGAAGTTGAAATCTGTACCAACATGATTCAGAAATTCAAAACCTCTGGCATATAGCATAGACCTGCTTAATTAGCAATGGACACTTTAGAGCGAGCCTTTGTGAACTGTAGTATTTGCAAATAGCTTATTCTTCAGTTAAATAACAGCATAATAACGCTATTGACTGACAAATAGAGCCCGTGTCATGGGGATCTTCTGCTCTGAGAAGCACTGTTTTAACACAGGGGTTTAAATACTGTTTAAGGAGTCCACAGTGGATGAGCAGCAAATGAAAGAATATTATATTGAAAAAGTGTCCATGTAATTAAAATAGGTTCAGGAATATGAAGATAAGAATGGGAGTAATATTTTTAGGATTTCTTCTCTATTATGATTTCAATATTTGGATATTGATGTCATTTTGGACTTTAATGTAATATTCCTAAATTTTTGAAATAGTCTATGATAGTTTTTTCTTAAAACTTGATCTAGCAGTTTGAGACTATTACCACATCTTATTTATTCCTACTCGAAGTGAAATCTGAACCCAGATACCAAGAAATAGTGTTGCTTTTTCATTTGAAGTGGCCACTTGAACTCTTAACTGCATTTACTACTTTTCTTTGATCCTCTTAAGTAAGAAATACTAATTGAGTACTGTAATAAGCTACAGTAATTCTGACTCAGGTGGGACCCAATAGAGTCTTGTCTATAAAGAACAGATTTAGGTTCCACCTTCACATTGTACTCCATTAGGTAGTTAAAGTTTTTATATTCTGTCTACTTCTCAAGGTATGATTTGACAGGTGCTAAATGAAGATAATGAGCAATGATAATATTTAAATTATGCCATTAATATTTAGTGTATTGGAAAAAAAAGGCAGGTATATTTAAGTGCATAGATACTCAGATGAAAGCGAGCATATCTAAAATTGTGGGGTTTTTTTTCCCTCCTACCCTCCATCCTGTCCATCTGGGCCATTTGCCTTACTAGTTACAGAAGTCAGCAGTACAGATATCAATGCATTCTTTTGAAAGCTGGGAAAATGGCTTGGCAAGCTTAATGTTACCTTCTGTTAAACAATTTAATTTGTTCCTAATTTTTTTTTTTTACCGCCTTAAAAGTGTTAGTGAGTGCTGGAGCTTTTCAAAGGTCCTTTAGAGTTGGACTACTCTCTTTAGCCTTCTGTACTTTTTTCCCCTCTATACTCCAGTCATGAAGAAAGCCTGTTTCTACACACTGTACTCTGACTGCCTTTCTGTCCTGTTCCTTTCTTTTTTCCTTTTAGTGTTTTTATCTTGTCTGTCTTTCTTAGTTCATCTCTGACTTTTTCCGCCATCTGTTACCATTCACATGCTCTCTTTGGGTAATTTCTCTTAATGTCCTGTTCTGTCTGACTGCCATTTCCATTTGTAGTTTCTTTAGCCTTTCCTTTCCCTTTTGGATTTGTATTTATATTGTTTTCCCATTTTGTGGTATGTATATTTATGATATGTAGACAAATACGGGACATGTGAAATAGTGTATGTCATTAGAAATACTCTGATTTCGTAAATGTCTTTCAGGATGATGCTTCATTGCTAGCAAGTACCTCGTGCTCTTTTTCTTTGCATTGCTGTTGCCATAGTATTCCTATCAGTGCTATGGCACAAATGACAGGCAACATACAGCTATGGCTATATAAATAGGTTGCTTTAAGAACAACACTTCCCCATGGCATAAGATGCTCCACTGTATATTTAAGCAGAAAGCTTGAGTCATGTTGGGTTTTTTTCTTGTTAAACATACATCTACAGCTCTAGAACAGTTTATAAAGGTTCAAAAGTGTTCCTAGAATTGTTTAGAAAGATAGGTAAAGACCATTTAAAAATAATGTATTCATGAATTCAAGAATTGTAAGTAATTTTTAGTTGTTTTTTCTACTTTGAGACTAAACAGTTTTCTGTTAAAACTCATAACACTACCTATTATGTCTATACTTTTTAGCAGGTCAGGAAAATCTACAGCAGTAAAAGACATAACAAAAAGTCATGTTAGCATTTATCTAACATGGTTTATAACAGTGGTGTTCTATTATTTCCGTGTTTTAATGCATTTTCTTTAATATGACACAAAAATATTTTTAATACAATGGGTCAAACTTTGTTTCATTTAAAAAATGTAAATAAAAATATGCATAGTAATGTAATGCTAAGAAATTCCACCCCTGAGTTTTCCTGACAAACCTCTTTGAGTCCTATTGTTATTATTTTATAATCCCTGGAAACTCCACTGCAGTTATAACTGGGTTATAGGAATTCTTATCAGTTATTTTTAATATAAATTATCTGCTGGTACTATCATAACTTTCAGAATTGATTTGGGAAAGTTTTTCGTGAACTCTTTAGACTGTTCGATCTGTGTACTCATCCTCAAATTGCTTTGTAAAACTTGATAGATAAACTTTTGAGTGTGACTAAACTTCTCTGCATCTTCAAAACAAGAGAGGGAGAAGCAGTGTAGCATTAATAACCTTGCTAATAACAAAAAAAATTTTTTAGCATAAAATTGTTTATTTGGGAGATGTATATACATGACAATACAATATTTTTATATCATGATTTATAGGCAATCCTTACATCAATATTGTCACAGAAGAATTTGGGATAGGAACTAGTATTTGGTTTATATTTATGGTCGGTATGGCGTTTTTTATTTCTTGCCCTCAGAAACGAACTGTAAGTTTAAAATATTACTATGTAAACATTGAATGCTTTTCCCCCTGTTTTGTTGTTTTTCAGTTTAACTGCTAGTAGAGAAGAAAAAGTGGGAGAATAGTGCTTTCCAGTATGCGTGGAACATGCTACCATTCTGACATTTTGTTTTGAGGGGAACATTTAAATATCAACTCTTCATTGTAATCCATACATTTTTATTGGTGTTTTGCATGGAAGCAATGTAAATAGATTTATTTTAATAATAGGAGATACAAAAATGCACTTTCCTGAAATAATAGTTTTCTGCACGTTGAATGTACATGGGCAATTACTTTAGTGGGGTGACAATTGCTGGTTATGTATTTACAGAAATACAAGACAGTTAATAAATGAAATCATAATGATCAAAGTAATATATTTGTACAATATCACCACAGTTCTTTCATTAAACTCATGCTGCTACCATAGTGTTACCATTAATGATAGTCAGTATCTGCTGTTGACTTCCTTATTTACATATTTAGGGTTTAATATTACAATGGATTTATAAAGCCTGTTTAGTGTTATGCCTTATACTGAATTACTGAAGTACTGCAAATAAGTCAGCAAATTACTAAAATACTGCAGGTAATGCAGTAAGTATGCCACATAAACTGCGTATCCAGTTCTCACCCATGTCAGCAATCTCGTTCAGGTTAATTGAATTACTCCAGTGAGCAATGCCTTTTTTCATAAGTGAAGACTTGCAGGATTGGATTTTTATTTCATGTTGTTCCTTTTGTAGAATCATAAAGCCAGAAAATGCTTTACAGTTAAATCATGCTGAAGTGGAAAGATACACCTTGCAGATCTAGTTGGAAAATGTTCTTTATCTGTTACTTAATCCCAATGAAAAGCAGGTTGCAGCGTTTAAATGGAATAGCAATATTAATTGTTCCTAATCTGTTGACTGCAAAGTCAAATGTTTTAATTTAAATTACCCTGAAAGTGGTACTGCTGAAAGGCAGTAACTAACGGGTGAAGACAATTACTGGCTTCAGTAATTTCTTCAACCACTGCAACTTGGTCTGCAGGAGTAAATCAATCTGTGCTGTGACAGGGAGAATGAAATCAGAAAAGGCAGGAAAAAAATTACATTTTTGCCCGCACAATAGGAAGAATATAGATGAGTTAGTACAGGTATATTTGAAACAGGTGCTAAGCTGGTAGGAGCTAAAATTTCATTAACTAAAAAAATGATTTTAGATGGATTTCTTGAACATCTACCTTGCAGAAATGCTATCCCAGATTGTCCTAAATTCTGGAAGGGCAGAATTACGCAAAGACTGGGCAAAGCAGTGTATTCTATACGTGGAGTTCAATAGTGTGTTTCTTCTCTAAAAGTTTGGAGCTGAAAGGCTGTAGGTACATAGATATCTGTATGTACCTGTAAGTCATCCCGTTCTACTTCCATCTTTCTTGAGGTTGTTAACAACCTTGAGAGGAGAATGTACTGTTAGTCAGAAACTACGCCGAAACATACAGAATATTCTTTTCTTCAACCCAGAACAAATCTGTATCTCACTTTAAAGGTGTTGGTATCAGAGTACTTAGCTCATATATGAGCAGACATCACCAGACTTAAAATTCTACAATATTTCTTAACAGTTCATTCTCCAGACATGTATGAAATGTTGTCACATACCAAAGGGGAAATTATTGCTGATTAGGCTATCTCTTTTTTTCCTCTTTTTTTTCCAAAAATTGAAGAAAGAAAAAAAAATCTCAACTGTCTTGGAAATTAATGACAAGTATCTAAATAGAGAATATCTGGCAGTATGTTGGGCAGTTGGGGAACTAAGAAGGTTACACATTTACCCTTCCTGCCAGGAAACATCTTTTAGCTTTAGTTCTACATCGAAAACTTTTAACGTTTTGAAATTCTTCTGTGTTAGAATTTTTGCACTGCCATTTAGGCATATAATCCAGACTGCAGTGAATTGAGTTCTAGTATCTAGTTTACTTCCAAAGATCAAATAGGATCTTGTCATCTTAAAGAAAGGGATGGCTGTATCAGTGTCCCTGTGTTAGACAGATTTCCACCGTCACTGGCTGAAGTTCACCAGGCTCCATCTAGGTAACATTTTCTTGCCAGTTTAAGTTCCTATAATAAAAGTAGCGACATTTCTTTGCTGTTAACAAATATTACACAATTTTGTCAGTGCAAAACTTGGGGGAAAATTAAGACAAGTGTTCTTGGTTCCCCATCTCTGAGCAAGAGGTATGAAAAGATCTGGTTCTCAGCAGATGGTTGCTTGCAAACTTCTTACCTACTTCTTTCCTTGGAAACAAAAAAATTGAGGACAATGTGGCAGAGGGTTCAAATGAAGGGGTTTTCTAAGGAGCAAAGGGAAGTCTCATGCTGGAAATACGGATTTTTGTATTTATTTGTTCATTCACTCTGATCCAGTTCTAAGATTCTTAACTCAGGGTTTAGTAAACAGTTTTAAGTAAAAAATTGTGCAAAAAATTTTAAACATTTTATGAAGGATTAAGTCAAATATCCCTTTACTAATAGGATTTTCAAACAGTTCAGGTTGTTTGCTATAGGATAGGTACTTCTTTCATGTCTCCATCACTTTAAGAGCACAATATTCTGTAAATTTTTAAGAATTTATCTTTCTTTTCCTTTTTCCAGCTACTCTTGGTGTTCTACACGAATACTCATTAGTCATTCTGGAGATGGACTTGCTGTCTGGAACCTACCTCTTGGCAGTCTTATTAGCCTGTATTGTATTTCAATCTGGCGCACAGGAGAAGAATTATACCGTGCGGGAAGAACTGCCTGAAAATGTCCTCATTGGCAATTTGCTCAAGGATCTTAACCTAACACTGGACCCAGATGTGCCCCTTTCCTCACCGCTACAGTTCAAGCTTGTGTATAAGACTGGGGATGTACCGTTAGTACGGGTGGAAGAGAACACTGGTGAGATATTCACAACTGCAAACCGCATAGACCGAGAGAAGCTGTGCTCTGGCATCTTTAGTGAGAATCGCTGCTTTTATGAGGTGGAGGTTGCTGTTCTGCCTGATGAAGTTTTCAGACTGGTCAAGATCAGATTTCTAATAGAGGATATAAATGACAATGCCCCCCTCTTCCCCTCAACAGTCATTAACATCTCTATCCCTGAAAACACAGCAATTAATTCTCGCTATTCTGTCCCATCTGCTGTTGATCCAGACATTGGTGTGAATGGTATTCAACATTATGAACTCCTTAAGGTGGGTTTCTTCCATTCCTCTATGTTACACTCTCTGTTAGTGTCTTCCCACAAATGTTGCCAGTCCTCATCAACCCATCAGAAATACGAAGCTGTGCACCACAGTAGTGGTACACTGCACATACCTGTCTTGAAATGTTAATCTATACCCCTGAGTGCTTTCTAGTGCATTGTATCCTCGCTTTGTGGAAAGCTGTTTGTGTATGTGTGTGTCTGTCTGTGTAACAATATGGTGAAACATGCATGTCTTCATGAACCCTCCACCAGCACTCAGAGTGTTTGTACGCTTTGGCTAAACAGTCTTAGACCATTAAAGATGTGTTCCTACTGCCACCAGCGTGACAGTGCCAAGTGCAACGATACTTTGCATTGGGTTTATGTCTCCCTCTTGCATGACTGTTATATTTGAGCAGTAGAACTTAGCACAGAGGCTTATATGATGTGATGCTCATCTGTATACTGATGAGCTATTCCAGAATGAAAGAGAGTCCATTTGTCAAAGCAGCTTTGTAATGTTTGAGTGGGCATCATATCTGGGCAGGGGAAAGGCCAAGGTACGCATGAACGCAAGGATAGCAGTGCCAATGGCCTTGTAAGAGAAGATAGTTCATATTCTTGCTGCTTTTACTCTTTCTAGCAAATAACAGTAGAATTACAATTAGGGAACGAAAGAGTAACACATAAACCTGTGGTGTGTAAGTGTGCGATTGCTAAATAAAGGATTACTTGCATTTGATTTTACTTAAGTAGAGGGTTTAGAACAAGAAAGGAACTTACCCTAAAACTGTTGGGTTATTATCTTGGAAGCTGAAAATGTCTTCATTTCCCTTGATTTAGAGTAGGGAACTATCGGGTGGTTAAACTGCTCAGGAGCTAATCTGACACTGTCATTACTGACTGGAATGGCCAATATATTGCTTGATTGACCTGATAGCTAATATTCATTGATATTAGTACTTCTTAGCAATATCATAAAAATAAAGTACTGCCTTATTTTAGCTCTTATAAATTGCTTACAACCTGAAGTAGTTGTGGCAGTGTGGGTACTAACTAGTGACAAAGACATAAAAATCTCTTCCAGAAAACTGCGTCCCACTGGACACTTCTGGTTAGGTATCTAAGAAAAAAAACCCACATATGTCTGTCAGCTCTTGGTGTAGCCTAGGAATTTAAAACTTTTCAAGAACTTACTATTAAGTTTGAGGTCTTTGTAGTAAGCTCTTTAAAACTTTTAAATTCCTAGGTTATACTGAGAGCAGACAGATCTACATGTGTGTGTTAGGGTTTTTTTAGATTGATAACCAGAAGCATCCAGTAGGATGCAATTTTCTTGATTTGGCATTTTAAATGAGAATCTGGGGAATGAATAACAGTATATTAAGTAAATAACAGTAGGAGTAGAAAATAAAAATCCAGGGCTACAGACAAAATGTGGCAAAATAATACACAGTCTGAATAGAGAAATGTTAATATATCTGAGAGAAATGTGCTGTTATTGTAGGAAAAGGAAGAAAATAGAAAACAGCAAAATCAGGAGTCTCTGGGATTGAGGGAGCAACAAACAGTTCAGATCACCACAATAGCAGTCTTGTTTTGTGAGTTTATTTTTGGACTGTGTGTTCAGAAACAGAATGTAACAGATCAGCAGAATGGTAGCATATTTGTATCACACAAGTGGGAGCTCGTCTAAAATACAAGCTACAGCTCTGTACCAGAAGTAGTGTAGGGTGTAAGGCCTTGTCTAAAGATCTAATGTGAGATCAGAATGTTTGCCAGAGAGACAGGTTTCACCAGGAGATGTGCAAATAAAAAAAAAAACCAAACCCCTCAAATAATTTGGTATTTGAATTAGTGGGAAAAAAGAAGTAAAACCAGTTGCATGTTTATTCAAGTGTCTCTGAAAAACTGCCTTTGCCACATAAGGAAAAGAAAGGTGATGAGTATGAACACATACCAGTATGGATTGAAAGGTCTGAATTCTTGTGCTAGATGTGCCGCAACCGAAATAATTTGTAAAATCACAGTCCTGTAGACAGATCTCCTAAATGAAGTAATTGCATTTTTCTCTTGCATGCCTCTTGGTCAGGTACTTTTTGAGTTATGGATCCACTGCCTTGAAATAAGCCAGCAATTTCACATACCTCAGAAAGTATCTGTAAAACCAAGCAGCAGTTTATGACAGCCAGGCACTGTTTGGAATAGTAATGTCCAGATGTTATTCCATTGGTAGCTTTTACAATGTTAATACCAAAAGTGATCATATATGAAGAGGGAAAAGAAGGAATTCTGGTGAGCA
The DNA here is from genome assembly GCF_047716275.1 of Strix uralensis. Classification (NCBI taxonomy): domain Eukaryota; kingdom Metazoa; phylum Chordata; class Aves; order Strigiformes; family Strigidae; genus Strix; species Strix uralensis. The sequence goes on from NC_133984.1 coordinate 5,365,506, forward strand.
TGCAGGGAGTGTAGTACATACAAAGATCCATCTGTCACTGGGGAAGGACAGGGAGATGAAAATGGAAGAGAAGAGTGGTGGTGCCTGCGAACTCTTTCCTGTCTAACACTGAAATGCTGGGAGGGAGGGTGGCAGGCACACAAGGCTGGTGTTGCTTGCCTTTCCTCCCAAAATGCTCTTCTCATGTGGTTATCCTCTGCTGGTTCTGAGGATATGCTTTGAAGATACAATGTCTTCCGGCTTCTGATTTGCATTGACCTTTTCCTTCCTTTTATAGCCAGCGTACAGAAAAGTGGGTGTGGGAGTGTCAGCTCTGTGCAGCTGTGGGAGATTCAATATGTTAAGAGTCAAACATGTGTTACTGGTAAATGGTTAAGAGGCAAGTCGGCATTGGCCTGTCAGCCCTGCTCAGCTGTGGGAGATTCAATAGTTAAGAGCCAAATAGACATGGGCTGATCAGCTCAGCCAGAGAGCTCTGTTGGGGGAACTTGGCGAAGTTGGAGAGCTCTGCCCAGAAGAACTCTGTTTGGTGAGCCAGCCAGGAGCTCTGTCCTGCGCTGGCTTGGAGAAGCATCAGCTCTGCTCTGCACAGGCCTGGAGAAGCAGCAAGGCTTGGAGGAGAAGCAGGCCTTCGAAGAGAGATACCAGGCTGTGCTAGTGTGGTGAAGAAAATGGCAGTACTGAGACTGTCTGTGTGGTATGGAACTGTTTGTGGGATAAGAGTGTTGATGATTGTCTAGCTGCTGATTTGCTTATCATGAAGTAAGAGCTAAGGTAGCGAGAGCATAAGTATGTGCCATTGTAATAATAAAGGATTTTCCTTCTGCACTTCAATGGAGAGTCTGTGCCTCAGGTGCCCCAAGTGGGGAAACAGCAGCATGTGAAACTGTTGTGCCTTCTGAACAGGATGAGTCTAGCAGGGCTGATATGATACTGTTGTGGGGAATTTTGGGAAGCACCATATATGAAGATGATGGGCAGGGCGGCACACCTGGAGGGTGGCAGGGGAGTGGGAAATGATAAGATGTGCAAGTTGCTTTGTAGAAGCACAAAGGCTGATGCTTTAGTATGCGTGCAGCAAGAGAGTGAAATGTGTTGCTCTCTATTTTAGAGAAAGTAATAGCAACTTGACAAGCTGTGCAATGAAGAGAAAGTTCTTCAGTTATATTTCAGTCTTTAAAAAAGTTTACCTGAAATGTGCTTATTGTCTGTGTGAAGCCAGACCTATTTTGCCAGAAGATAAAGAGATTTTTGCCGTAACAATTTCTAAAAAAGAATAAATGTCTTACTAAAACTCAGCTGAATACCTTGTGGGTTTTAAACACATTTTCCTCAATTTTGTATCTCATTGGGAAGGTAACATTCATGTGGTACAATATTTCCTCAGTTTGTTACACTTCCCTTACTGTCCCTCTCAAAGTATGGGGAAAGGTTGGATGTAATTGTTGTATGCAGTTTCTCTTGCAAAGTAGATAATTAACGATAGTATTTTAACTGTATGACAGACTTTCCTGTTATTGTAATCCCCTGCCTCTTTCTAAAAATAATTTTAAAATAGAAGAAAACAGAACATTGTAGAAAAGGTATTGTTGTATTTTGGGTTCAGCATTACTTGGAAGTTTTGTAACACAGGATTTGATTTACTTAACACGAGAGCACTTTAATTGTCACAAAAATTAGCAGTCAGTTTTTACCTGCCTGCATTTTCTCAAAATGTACCTCGATAGAAAATAATGTCTTTGTATGTAAGTGATTCATGATACTGCAACTTCAAAACTCCATGAGTCCATGATTCAGCTATACGCTGTCTGAAATGCATGAACTCTAAGAAGACAACAGTTTTACTTAACCTCTGCATTTCTTCTTGTAAGACTTAAGAGTTATGTGGAAGACAAGTTCTAAGAGATGTTCTAAGGAAAACGGTGGGTTTGGTTTGTTCTGTTCTAAAGGAAGATCCAAACGTGTCTTTTGGATAGCTTTTGAATTGTATGTATTGTTTCCTTATTTAGAAAATTAGTTGCAAAAATTTGCAAATATCTTCCACCCAGCCAATGTAATAGCACTAGTGATTGACCAAGAGTTGCTCTGGTAGGAGTTTACAAATACTGAATTATTTAAAAGTAGTGATGCTTTAACATTACATGAACTTCATTTCATCCCCCCCCCCCACCCCAGAGGGTTTCCAGGAAACAGTCATGTAAGGCAACTTGCTGTTACCCAAAGAAATTGTTGTGCATAGCATTATAAAAAAGTGTTTCTCTGTTGAGATGCACAAAGCTGACTGTGGATAGGATCATGTTAAAAGTTCAGATGGCAAATGGTAAACAGTGTTTACTATGAATGAGGCTAGAGAGGGAGAACTTAATTAGTTATGACTTAAAAATCATTTAAAATGGGAAATAGTTCCAAGTCTAGATTAGGTAGAAAGATGGCATAACACTGATAGTAGCAGGTGGTCAAAGGAGCAGCTAAGTCAGTGAAGTAATTCAGAGAAAGAAATGGACAGGTGGTAAAACAATGATTTTGTCTCAGCTGAGATAACTACTTAAAGTGTAAACTGGGAATGATAGGGAAAAAGAGAGATGGGCATTCATAAACAGAAGTAGTATGTTAAAACAGCAAGATGCAAGAGCAGATTTTAAATTGAAATGTTAATAAGCAGTGATTTCTCATTAAGGATGAATCTACAAATACTAATGTTCTGGTTTAACCCCAGTAGGCAGTTTAGCCTACAGGTCTTTGTTCACCTCTTCAGGGCATTCACATCGCTTACACACTGATGTGAAATGTACATTGTGTCTGGCAATAGCACCACAGTGTTAAAAACGCTTACATGCTGCTGTTGATTACACTATTTCAGTACAGTTATATAGGAGTTCAAGGCAAGCTAATATTTAGTATAACCTGATTAATACACTTAGAATTTACAGGTGTCACAGGCCTCTGCTTTGACTGTGAAGATTTTAGTGTGAAGCATTTCTTTGTTCTCTTAGATGTTAAAAAGGGGAGCTGTTTCAGAGCAGGTTTTGAATAGAATTCCAGCTCTAAGCACTGTAATGGAGTGTCCTTCCAAAAGGATTCATATAAGTGCATGTTTTAAATTATTTTTATTATTACTTAACATTTCTTGTCAACGGGGTTTACCATATAAACTAGATGTTGCATAGGCGCAACAACACCCAGTTAGCAGTGAACCAGAGTGAAGGCATAACTCTGCTCTTACAGGAGTAGAGCGTTTTCTTCTGTGAGCTAATCCTGTGTGCTAATAGGCTGTTGCTTTAATCTGTTGCAGTTTGGGGGGAAATTAGATTGGTGCTAGTGCTATAGTTCCATTACTCTTGCCTATTACAGTAATTTTCCTGTATTTACTTATCGTCAGAAGCAGCTGCTGCCTTCTTTCTAGAATAATATAATAATCTTTTTGTAGCTGTCAGTTCATACCTCTGTAATCTGACAAAATAGATTCTTACTCAGTCTCACAACACGTCAGTCTTGCCTCTGATGAGGAGAGTTACCTCTTGCTACTGTAGATCATCTCTTGTGATGTCTTTCAATAGAAGCTTTCTCCTTATTTTTGATACAGTTTATAAATTCGGTGACTCGTGGAAGATGGAGATCACAAATCTTCACCGTATTTCAAGCCTGCTCTTGCAACTAGGTTATTTTTGAGCCTCACAGTAGTTCTGGATCAAGGAACTAATGTCACTGATTGTGAAAATCAAGGATGAAAGGAGATGTGTTTTATGTAAAATGAAAGCTACGAAGGTAGTTAAATCAAAATTACAGAGCAAGACTAGATTAGTAGTTAAATCAGAACCAGAAAGTGAGATTAATGAAATCACTGTTGATAATCATATCATAAGCAGTGGTACAAATTTGATAGTCAAAAACACACAGTGAAGGAACACAAACAAAACTTTGTGGCCTGTTCGTGTTTTAATACTATCCGAGTGGTTCAGTACATAAAGAGTAAGGAAGAAATCACGGCTAATGTCCCTGCAAACTCAGTGCACAGTGATACAGGCTTATATTTTCTTAACACAAATGTTCATCAGATCATCTGCGCTGCCCCAAGCATCAGCTGCTTGAACTTTTCTGTCCTTTTTTTATTATTTCATTCCTTTAAGTGGAAGCTGAAGCAGTAACCCTCACTTTTACTCTCAAATGATGTTTGAATGAGGGAGCATGCCACAGCTGATCATACTGAAATTCATGTGGGTGATTCTTCTGTGTAGGCTTCAGCAACATGAGAGGACAATGAAGTGGTGTGTTGGCCCTTTAAATAGGTCACAGAAAGCCTGAGGTGGTTGTTATCAACATCTGCCTTCTGTGAAAAATCTGCCAAGATAGAGCTTTTTCTACATGTAAACAGACATTTATTAATATTGTCAGGTTTTATTGAATATTGCAGTTAGACACTAATAAGATCAGGCAAATTCCAACTTCATTACTCCCCCATTATCAAAAGACCTTTGTAAATTTATGGTAACCTAAGTGGTTTTGCACTTTCTGATTTCTTTTTTTATTAGGAACTCTTTCTAGTAATTGTGTAAGGGACATATGGCTGAATTGTACACGATGGCATTAAAGATCCCAAGAATTTTCATTCTACAAACTTAATCAGGAAAATACATGCTTCAGATAGGAAATTTCTTGACTTCTTGGTAATACAATGATGACTTTTCAGTGTTTTTCTTGTCAGTGGAGAAAGGCTTGCTGGTCAGTGATATTTTGGAATTGACTGACACTAAAACAAAAATCAATTACGCGCATATTGATGTCCCAGGTAACAATAGCACTTAGGTATTTGAACTTAAAACTGAGAAATAATGGCTTTGTTAAATCCTAGATCTGACAGTGCTTATATACAAAGTGAAAATAAGATGCATGTTAAAAAAGCATTTAATGATCGTGTGTGTTTGTTTTCCTCCCACTGACATGTAGTTTAGACTAAGATTTTGGCTTGTTTTTCTTACTTCACAGTCCCGTAATTGAATTAGCATGGGAATTTCATTCTGCATAACTTTGCAGGGCAGGTTAACTTCCATCTTTATTGTAATGTCTCATACGTATTTCATATATTTGCAGAACAGTACTGTGTCTTATTTCCTATTTCATGTGCCAGTATAGATGGGGAAAGTAATAGATTTAGGGAGCTCAAAAATAGATTTAGGAAGTTTTTTGTTCTGGAGTTGCACTCCAGTCAAGCTCTAAGGTCACCCTCTAGTGCCTGTAATTTAATAAATATGGAGAGTTGGACATGTTGCCTTTCTAAGGTAACTTTTAGCTGCCCTTTAGAAGAGAGAGGTTTTCTAGGACAGACAGGCTGTCTTTTGAATGATGCTGAGTACTTTTTTCCCTAACTCCACAGTGGCAGTGGGGAATGGATCAGAACAGAAACATCTTTGCCTTTCTCTGTTCCTGCTAGATCAGTGTATTTGTTTAATGTTATAGCATAGCTTCATTTTTTTCACGAGTGGTTCCCTCTCCTTGTCTTTTCCACTAAGACGTGGATAATTACCATCTGAAGTGACAAGAATTTCAGCAGTCCCTTGAAGATTCACAAATACTACTTGCTGAGATGGCCAACTTCACAAATAGATGTTAGTTGTAAATCTTCTTTAATACGCATTTGTAGAGATTGAAGTGCCATATCAGATTTCTGTTAAAACTTGATGCACCTACCTTCCAAGTAATTTAGGACTTTTTTTCTGTGTTTTTTTGTTGTGTGGTGTGGGTTTTTTTTTTTTTAATTCTACTCATGAAGTAGTAATGTGCTGTACAACAGGGCTAAATTTGAAAGTCACTCTTCAGCTATAGGGAAGTTCAGGTGTTAGTAAAAAGGCTTAATTCTTTGAAAGATTGAGCCTCAGAGAATCTAAAACTATTCACAAATACATACCACTTCCAAATGATTATGTGGGTTAGTTAATGTTGTCCTTAGTACTGTTGTGTAGTTTCAAATGCTTACTCTGTGAAGCTCTGGTTGGGAAAAAGCCTTTTTGTTCCAGAAACCTGAGGTCAGTTGGTTTCATGTGAAGTAATAACTTTGACGCAACAGTTTTAGAGTTAACTTCATAAGTAAGTGTCCTTTACTCTAGAAATCAGTTCTTGAAAAGTAAATATATTTTGAGAAGTGATTCATTTTTCCTTTCATTCAGGCTTTGGTCTGATAGGTACAATTAGGCCTGATAATGGCTTTTTTTCTGAACTTATTTTATGCAACAATGCCCTCCCCATGCATTTCTGTATTATTTTTACCTCTATACCAACCTAACTTACCCTGCACAACTTTTACCCCTGCACCTTCTCATAAAAGAAACCTGCAGTGAGCCTATCCAATGAAGATTTGGGAGTGCACAGCAAGTATTTGTAAATGCTCTGAAGAACACATTAAATGACTTAGGCTAGGATATATTTAGGTAACCCCTTATATTGTTCTTGAGAGATGAGAGAGAAAAATTTGTTAGTATTGCAAATTGTAAAAGTTCTTAATGTTAAATCCTAATATCAAAGATGTGCAGAATTTTCTTGTTACCAGTTTCCTTATGACAGGAAAGGTATATTCAAGAAATGAGGAATAGTTCAAATAGAATGGAATAGAGAGTTTATTTGGCTTTCAGTTTAGGTGAAAAGTAACTGGCTCCCTACTACCACTTCTCGTGTCTTGGTCAGGTAGTTTTAGGGTCTTGGATAACATGACATCAGCTGAAATAAGATATAAAATGAGATACAGAAACTTGAGGGATGCTTATGTGAGTGCTAAGTGACATCCTAAAATCTTGAAAAGCTCCCGTGCAAATAATGGAAGGGACAAATAACTTGCATTTTAATCTTATTTTCTATTATTAATTGCAGGAGAACTTGGAAGGTGGAGTGAGGAAGAAATTATAAATATTTTAGGTATAATTCTTATCCCTTACAGATGTCATTATCCTTGGACATCTAGTGAAATATATTTGCTTCTCGCTGTTTTCCAATTACTTTGGGAACATAAGGAATTAAAAAAAAAAATCTGTTCCCTTTACATAGCTCCCTTATTTCAAAGTCTTTTTACATCATCTTTGCAACATGAGACTATTTTCATTATTTTATGACGTAGTTCAACAGGTTCAACATCCGCCTTCTTACAAAGCCCCCCTGCCATTCCCCCATTTTTCTTGCTATCAGAAATATCAGAGTATATGATCCTTATGAGGTTTTGTAGTAGAATAAAAATACTGCTCAGTAGTAATTTCTCTAGAGAGATCTGGACAGATAAGTGGTCATTTATGAACATTGTTTTGAAAAAGTCACTGAACCTGATTTTTAAAGGGGAAAACATCTGATTTGCATTCTTACAGCTGTGAATTAGTAGATAAAACTCTACTACTGACTGGTGGTAGTGAGTCAAGGTAATTGCTGCTTGTTCGTTGATACAAGGCTCCTTTAGGGTGGTTTATGGCATTATTACTGTAAAACTGTCAGGTTCCATTATCCTGACATCCCTTTAGGGGACTGACTGAAGACTGGAGGAGAAAGTCTTGCTTCCAGGCACAGTAAGTTCAGTGAGTTAGGGTGAGGGACAAGTTGGTGTATCTTTTTGCATTCAAGGCTCTGATTTTCACACTAGCTGTCATGAAACAATAATATATAACTTGGCATGTCTCTGTGTGGGAAGGATGATAGACTCAAGCTGGAAGGCACAAATCTGTCAAATGGAGATCTTCACTTCATCTATCTTATATGAATATTATCTTTTGCTGATGTCCAGACAGATCAGTATACTAGTTAATGCAGATGTGGTGATGCTTTCTGAGCACAATACACTAAGGATTTGTTTGCATAGTCCTCTTAAAACCAAGACTACACTTAGAAATTAATACTTTCCCAAAATACCTTGAGTAAAAACTTAAGTTTCATTTATGTGGAAAGAAATCACCACTTATACAATCTATAATGCTCTCAACAGTAAACCACAATAAAAGCAGTAACAAAACCCCAATGTATCTCAATAAAGTTATAGTTTGGTTTGCATATGTGCATGATATTGGAGCTGCAAATATGCAATGTCAAGCAAAGTTATGAGAAGTGTGTTGTAGTCTTACTTCAGTGTAACTGCTTACTGCTGAATGGTGAATTTCTGTTTACAATGACAACGTAATGTACCTCTGAGGCAAATTTATAGAAAAAATATTGACTGTCATGTTCAAAATCAGTAAACTCATATTTCACATTCAACCAATATTTCCAAACTTAATTTTGTTTTTTATGAATGCTTTTAAAATCTTTACAGGTTGCCAAAATTTTGAATGTCAGCAATATCTGAATTGACTACAGGTGTAAGTTTATGGCAGAAACAGTGTTTTCCATATGTCATTTTTGTGTTATAAGATTTAAAGTAAGGTCACTCATTAACTGAACTTTCTGAAGGTCTTTGAAGGTTTCACAGAAGAAATAGTCTACCAAAAACTTTTTTTTGCCCTTTCTTGTAGGTTTAGATGCTGGTCATAGTTACCTGGAGGACAGGGGTTTTTTTAAGGTGCTTATTTGGTTTTGAATAGCTCTATCTTATGAGCTACTTGGAGGAAAGAAACAAATCCGTGCTAGTAGCTCAAAGTAAGTCTGTCTTAAGAGAACTTGAGACATTTGAGGGTTTATGAAATGTGAATGTAGACAGTTAAAAATCTTTCAAATAGTGCTGAAGGATCACTGAAGATGAGATTTTTTTTTTTCCCCAAGATAATTGCAGAAATTATTGGCTAAACATTTTATAAGTGTAGACAAACAATAAAATTCTCTAGGAAGATCTCTCTGAATGTTAAAACTGAAGCCATGATTGAGTTTTACTGGTCACTTGATCAAGACTTCATTTGAATTTAGTAGAAGCTGCCTTGAGTCTTGAACTTGTGTTATGCTTGCCATAAAATCTTCCCCAGTTTCAGAGGGTAAGAAACTATTATTTTTATTTGATTTAGCTTTCTCTATTTTTTTCTTTCTACAAGATGCGAGCAGGAAGACAACAGTTTTAATTAAATATTGCTGCAGAGTGTGCTGTTGTTATAGTTGCACATAGATTTCTTGGGTATAAGTATGTCACTACTTGGAAAATGAATTTGAGTTAGGATAGCAGAAATGTGCACTGTGTCTCAACATACTTCACACTCTTCCTGGGGGCTATATTTAATAATATATGTAAGTCAAAAATTCTAAATTGAAATTTTAATTTTTACAGCTATGATTAGCTTTCCTTGAGCCAGTCTAACATTGAAATTCAGTCTTTGAAAAATCAATACCTTTGCAGTCTGAAATGAAATAAATTTATTAGTGCTTTTGAGCAGTAAATGATTTTATCAATTATAAAAGCAGCTCCTGATCATTATTTAACCTATATGTACCAGTTTTGAAAATCAGAACAATTTTGAAAACTGTACGTAGAAATGAACCCCAAATTTCCCACAAGAGTAATCGGGTGAAGAGGACATCAGTGTGTGTTTTCCTGATGTATTAAGGCGCTCTTGATGCTTTACAGTGTAATGAATAGTGAAGAATTCAGGAGATCTCTGCTGAGTTTTACTTGATGATGATTTTCAGACAACTTGCAAGAATTTCAGAGGCCTAAGATCTCATCACATGTTCCCATTTGCCATTGGTTTTCTACTTCTCTAACTTGTGTGTCCTTTCAATGAGGTAGCAGTTGTTTGCTACCAAATGTAGCTAGCAGGACACACACTGATCTTGCAGCCATCCAGCGAGTGGTGTAGAAGCCTGTTCTTGACTCTGTGTGATATGTCTTGATGTCTTTGTGTCTCTCTTTCCTCTGCTGCTGGACATTCACCTGTCCAACCTGCTTGCATAAATCAGGGCCCCCCGGAATAAGTAGAGATCAAATATGGCTTTCAGGTTTCTGGCTGTTATCTTTCCCCAGATCTGAGAGGTGAGAGCAGTGCTGACAAATTACCTCTTCTGGGAACTTTTTGTCAGATGCAGGAGAAGAAATAATTGTGGCTTTGACTATATATATATTTAGCTATTTTATATATTCTGGCAGGTTGCTAACAGTGCACTTAGGCCAAATTATACTGCACCCATAATCTTTACTACTGTCTCAAAATCGACACTATTTTAAAGACTTCATATTTTGTATGTCACAAAGGAAAGAGGTGGGAGCCTTTTCAAAATACCCTGAGAGTTTACCACCATTGTGCTGGTACATTATTTTTATATATTCAGTGTCAGTATCTGTGAATAAAGATGTTTCTCTTTGGCCCCTATTTTATCTTTAAAGAATGACCAGACATAGGTTTCTGAATTTCAGACCATTTGTTTATTAATTATGTTGGTGAAACTGACTGGTTTTCTTCTTAATATAGTAGTCATCAATAATGTATCCAACAGGATTTTTAATCTTTTTGGTAATTTTCTTAGTTAAAAAGTTTGTCACTAAACTTGTTTATTACGAAATAATAACCTTATTACTTAGGAGACCTGTCAAGCAGCTCAGGCAGCAAGAGCTATCACTGTCCAAGCATGAAACATACTACATTTAAAGACCATTTATTTTTTTGACCAAATTAAAAATAATTATCACAAGTTCTAGAAGAAGTTAAACAACTAATACTCTGTATTGCTGCATGAAATGTAAAAGTTCTCTAGATCCATAGTAGTTCTAGTTTCAGATTAATTTGTGAGGCTTTTTTTTTTTTGCTTCTTTTAGTTATTGTAGTAAATGCAGCAATACATATTTTACTTCTATTTTGGATGACTATCATGAGAAACCTTGAATTAGACTTCCAGCAGACTGCATGCAAATCCCAAAATTATTCCAACTATTATTATTAAAAATTCCAAGTTATTCATGAATCATTTTCTTTTTCACATATACATGTGAGACGACAAAAAAAAAGTACTATTTTCAAAATGTTCAGTAAAGAAAAAAATAACTGTGAGAATATCCACAAAACTTGCAGATTTTTCTTTTGTCCAACTCACTTTTCTATGACCTCTGTTTTTGGGAAGGATGAAGATTTCCAATTTTTAAGATAATTTTTGATAATAGAGTTAGTTTCAGTTTTCCTGGTTTTAGCTGCCATAAAATACACAAAATATTAAAGAAGCTTTTACAATAATAATATGTTATTAACTTTAATTTTGCTTTTAGCTTTCTAATATTGGATGCTAGTGATAGAGATTTAAATATTCCTAGATGTTTTCCCCCCAAATACAGTCTATGTAATATTCTTCTTCCTTTCAAGAGGAAGTACGGAGAGCAGAAATAGGTAAGTCCAAAATTATATTCTTTTAGCTATCAAAGAATACATTTAAATCAAGTGTCAACCATGGATCGTGGTACTTGACTGCATTAGTATGGTTATTTTTATTCCTGAAAGAAAGGTTTATTACAAAGTAATTTATATTCTCTAGCCCAGAAATATAATTGGTCTGAACACTGAAGTCCCGTAGAGCTTTTGAAGCTGGGACATGTAGCAAAGAGCATTTCAGACAGTTTTAAAGAAACAAAAAGAAACATTGGTAACAGGAATAAATTCTGAGTCATCAGCTGTCAGCATTGAAATACGTTTTTCTCACATTGTGCTATAATTGTTGGCTCTATTAATGTGATGTGTATTATTGCTTTGGTTATTGCTGATGTTCCAAAGTCAAATAATTGTAGTTTTTTCCTCTTTGCTTTATCAAGCAAATTGACATTTTCTGGGTGTGGTTTGTTTTTTTTTTGAGTCAGGATGTTCCTCTGTGCTTTTCAGAATGGGGTATTTTATGGCTTTTTCACTTTGTGATTACTTTCTCCTCTTCATTTTAACCTCAGCCATATAATTTTCATCCTCATTTCCATTAGGGGCTTTTCAAACCCGTTTGTTGTAGCACATTTAAAGGTGTAAACAAAGTAGTAGCTTCTGGTTTTTTCCCCATCCTGTTTCCCATGTAACCTCAAAAATAGTATTCTGGCAGTTATATATTAGTATTTTCCATTGGTGAAGTGACCTTTGAATGGAAGGCCAACACCAAAGCGTGAATACCGTAATTTGAAAGTCAGTCTTACAAATAGAGCATAAAAGATTGATAGAACTTTCCTGCTTTCCATCAGTGTTGCACACCTTTTATTGTTTCACATAAATGAACTATTCATCTTGGATGAATATCCGAGATACTTGCTATGCTTCTAAAATATCAGAACATGAATCAGTTCCTTGCGGTTTACAGATTACCTAGTTCTGTAAGATTTTACATTAATTTTATGTTTTTTTAACTTCTGAAGTAGGCCAGTAGCTGTCTCTTACTCATAAAAAAATGTCATTTGAATAATTTAAACCTTCAACTACCAGCATCATCCAGAGTTCTTGGCAGTTAGGTTGAATGCTCAACTGGATCTTTGACAAAGTTCAAGGAAAAAAAATTATTAGTGTGTGTTTTAAGATCTGCTTCTGATGTTTTTATTTTTTTATTATTCTGATTTTGAAGGGTATTGTGTTAAGACTTTATAACCTTTGCTGGACTTATATCTTTTCAGTCTTTCCTTGTCTCTGTTTTCAAAGTCTCAAATAGTTATCTCTGCCAACCCAGTTGTTCCCGCAAAGTGCTAAACACTGACAGCAACAGACAGCAGGGACAGCAGAGGAATGTGTTTTGTTTCTGTGTTGGTTTTTGCTTTCAAGGTTGCTTGTGAGGATGGGGTCCTAGAAGGCAAAAGTGTGTGCATTTCAGTCATAAAGGAGGGAAAATAAACAAAAAATTGTTCAGAGTCTGAATAAAAAAATAGGAAGGACACAAACTATTCCAGTGGTCTTTGTGCTAGTACTGTGCTATATGGCTGGCAGGATGATTATTTACCGTGTTATGACTTCTATAAAAGATTGGTTTTTATCATCATTCTTTCTAGTAACTTTTGGGGGGAATAAACAAGCAATCTGAATAAAAGTTTTTTGTTATTTAGAGCAGTGCTCTATGAGAAATAGTGCTGTCTTCTTTCAAGCTGCCTAGGCAGCTTTCTAAAAGGGTACAACTGACTTAAAATCCTGTTCTGGTTTTGTAATGCTATCTAAACCAGTAGTAGTTGTGCTTAAGGGTCACTTAACTGAGAGATTTGGGTCATTGTGGTTTTGTTTCTGATCTGCGGAGTAGTTGGGAATGAGTTCCTTCTGCTTTCTGTGCCTCAGTTTCCTTATAGCTAAGTGATACATATGAATGATACTGACTTGATCTGAGAATGGCCTGTTTCTAATACTTAGTATCAGATACTTAGGAGAGATTTTAAGAACAGCACAAGCATATTTTCCCAAGCTATTCCTGAGTTTCCACCAATTTGAGGCTTACAGATTTCTTGTCCTGAAGTGGCGGTTCTGATAATCTTACCTGGATTTTAATCATATGTGCAGTTTCTCCACTTGGGTTTTGAATATATTTTATAAAAATTGTACATTGTAAAATTTGAGCATTCAGTATATGTGCAATGTTTTAGAAACTGCATCATGTGATGAGCACTTACTTTAGCTTCTGTTTACATCAGTCCATTGGTGATATTTTTATGGTATGAAAACAGCCCTGTCTTTGAAATGTGTTTTGGATACAGTGATGAAGGAATTAAACTTTATTATTTTACTTAAAAATGCATATAGTTTTTTGTAGGTTGATGGAGGAAATCAGAAACTGTGCAAATATATTTTTCACAAATAAGCATGCTTTTTGCATTAGATTACATAGAAATAAATTAATTTGGTTCATATTTGAAGTGTATGTATGCTTGAGCTAAGATGAGAAATGAAGGCTGGAGATATAAACAGAATATATTCTGCTACCCATGGCAGAAGTCTGTGTACTGCTCAAGGAAGAAGGTTTTCTCATAAGTTTTCCTATGTTAAGGAACTGGAAGAACAGTCAAGGCTCTTAAAGAAGTGAGTTTACTTTTATGGAACTAAAACCTGGGGGGGTTTAAATGCTTCCATATTAATGATTGTCTTCAATAATAACTAAAACTATTTGATGTATGAGAATATAATTCAGTATTCTATTTGGTTGAAAAATCTCACCCCCAAGCTTGGAAACTGTCACAATAAGTAATGTTGGGGGTGTGTGTGTGTGTGGAAATCGTATCTAACATTCATGGGGCTAGAAGAAATGTTAAAACCACTAGTCTCCTCACTGCTGTTGTAATGTTCAGATATTAGAGTTCTTAGGAGTGAAGTCTTTGAGAAACTATTTTGAATATTGGTTTGAAGTTCAACTACGTATTTGTCACAGCATAGCATATGCTACAGGCTACTGACTTTCGTGAGCAAGGTATCCAAGAAAACTGCGTTTTGTTACTGACTAACAAAGATCTGACTAATTTAACCGTTAAGCACAGTGTGGTTTTTTTTTTCCTTCATATTGTTTTTTCTTTGTATACTAGTGGGTGGAACAAGTTTATCCATCAGAAAAGGTTTTAAGGTAGTAACTTACATAGTGATGAGGAATTTCTGACATAGTTTGCATTTGAAATATTCAGTATCACTATAAATCAAAAGATGCAAGCTTGTGCTATAGTGCCGTGTGCTACCTGGCTCTGAAATCACTGAAAACGAAAGACATACATTAATGTGCATATTACTGTGGAATGATTGGTTGGCTTTTCCTGCTGGGCAGCTGTTGGAACTAATCAGATTGTGCTGAAGAGCATAATAAGGAAAAACTTTAATAATGCTTAGACCTCTTGGAAGCTCTGCCATTTCAGCTGTCACACTTTCACTAATTTAGTCTAGGTTTTCTGTTTTGTTAAAAGCCATAATGCTGAATTTCAAAACAGATTTCATTTAATTTTACATTTTACAGTGGGCTTTTCCACATATATCCACAGTGGGCCTCTTCTAGCGGTAACAGTAAAGATAATTGAGGGTGGAAGTAGAGTTCTGACTCCGGAGGTAGAATGCATAACAAACTTATCAACTAGTTTTATTGTGTCACCTTAGGATTTTGAGATAGTGCTCTAAATTATGAATCCATGTGACAACTGAAAACTATTTTCCTGTAGTGAGCAGCCCCGCAGATTTCTGTGAACAAATTGACTCCCTTCTTGGATAGTACTTGTTTTGTCTTATTTCAGTATCTGTGAATTTGATGTCTAATGACAGATGTAGTAGTTGGTAGAATGTCCTAGGCATGTTTTAAAAATAGTAATGCACCTAACAAAAATTTTGAAATCAAAATCAACTGTTCATTTAACTCACTGCTACATAGACATAAGAAATTGAATTCTTGTTCATAGTTTAATACTCTAATATTCAAGAATCCGAACAATAAATTAAACCCTTTAAAAGAAAAAAGTAGAAATTAAGTAAGTCTAAAAATCAAGGTTAAGCCTAATTGTGTCTAAATCAAAAACTGTTTAAGGAGGGTTTAAGTTAAATTGTTTGAGGTGTGTTTCATTTTCCATGCTGATGGTCAGTTTCCATGTTGGTGGATATAGGTTGACATGCTTTTGCTGAATTTTAGGTTGATTTATTGTAGTAGTTTTGGTAAATTCAGCTGTTTACATCCCATTTTTAGAATATGAAGGCTAAACTTCACATTGAATTATTTGGAGCATGTTACTATCTCCAGAGGGTGCTTTCTTACAACCATTTTTCTAATTCTAACCTGTATGTGGTTGAGAGATGCTGTCTTTGTTAGCATGTGTCTCAAAGCAAGATTAATTCTATGGGCATTGTGATGGTTCTTTAACCTGAGGTTATTATCATAGTGGAGTAGTTATGAAGACTCTAGGGAAAGTTCTCCGTTCTTGTTTGCCACACTGACGCCTTGGGGGTTGAAATCATGTTGGTTGCCCAAAAGCAGTTGATATTTTCCACTAAGGAAGAGACTGCAGGTCCAGTTTCTGTGTGTGTATTATGAAGCTTTATTGTACCACAAACAGTATGCGTACTGTTATTTGGAAACATCTGTTTTAGGACAGTGTTTGAATTAACCTCAGGAAAGAACTTTGAGTGGATCCAGACCTGGGAAAGGTGGTTTTTTCTCTGACTTGGAGTTGTTTGTTACTGGGCAGTTTTCTCTGAGTTGTTACCGGGTAGAAATGGCTTCAACTATCTTTGCTTAATTTGCTTTTTCTGGAATGAAAGTTTGTGCGAGGTCAGTCATATTGCTAAATAACACTTCAGCTATTTTGGTTTTTTCTAGTGTTAGCTTTCCTGTGGAGTTACACCCCATCATTCACTTTACTAGTAAGAATAACCACTTTAAGAATTTTATTGAATCTTATGATTTGTGGGAGATCTTGTCTCAGCCTCAGAGGATAGATAGTTCACAGTTTATTGGAGGATACGTGTTACCTGGTGGGACTAATCTAGATCTTGGCAACAGGATGTGGCTATTACATTTACCTTCTGAAGCTGGTGTTCTTCATGCTTGAATGGGGGCTTATTGTGTTCTATGGTTCTATGTGTTTTTTTCTCATTTTTTCCTGTTGGCCCATTAGCAAAATTTATGGTGTATTTTCAAGACTGAACTGCTACTAGAGAATATAAACAGTGAACAAAAACTGAGCAGAAAAACTGGAATGGAACGATGAGTGTTTGGTGTTTCCCCTGAAAATATGCCATTTCAATATTCTTCATTTTATTTTCTCTCTTGCAAATAATTTGCGTCCATTTCATCACTGATTTTAAGTCTGAGAAATAGCACAAGTGTATTCAATTAGAGTAAAATTGGATTTTTAATTTTGTTTTTAGAAAGGAATATATTCTTGAGTGTAGCTACTTACAAAAGTATGTATCAAATATGCTTGTAAGATTTTTGATCCCAAACAACTCACAAGGAAGCTGTTTTTAGGAACATAACTTGTTAACTAGAAAGTCATGACAGTTTGTATACTAGAACTTTCAATACACACAGGGAGCATGAGATTTCTTTTCAGATTTGACTTTCAGAGTTGAGTTACTGCCTTTACTGTAAGGAAATGTTTCCTCCTTTTTATCTTGCTTTTGTTCTACTGATGCAGATAAATAGAAGTCAGTAACACTGGAGGAGGAAGAGGACACTTGTCTTCCTGATAAATCCAGCATCAGAAAATACATTTTTGGTTCATCCCCTGCATTCCCTGATCAACGTGGCGGAAAGACTTCTATTTAATGAGTTTTAGAATTCAGTCTCTCTGGAACTATTTTTAGTACTTACTGTCACTCTGTACATCATCTCAGCAACTGTCTCTGATTTATTACTCTGAAATTGCAGTATTATTTATTATCTTCCAATGTGTAGTGAAGTGGCATCTTGACTTACATACATCACATACTTTTACAGTTTAATATAGTAGTTCCACTGTTATTTTCTCAGAATAATGCAAGAAGGATGAGTTTTCATTATTTGGAAAAGCATAGCTTCATTTCAAGAGCAAAAATGATCCTGTGGTAGTTAAATGTCCCACACAAACTTTCTCCTCTTTTGAGTTTTACAAAACCCTGTAAAGAGTGGAGGTCTTGAGAAAGGCTTACTGTCATGTTCACTGAGGCAGTATTTGCAACTGGCCTACAATTCATAAAGCCTACTTGTGAAAGCTGGGGGAAGACTGCTTAAAATGAAAGAAGTGAATTCTATTTTATTAGGTTTTCTTCCATTCTGTTATATTTTTGCCCACATGGATTGTGAATTTTCTCTGTTAAGACTGTGTATTTTTTAATGTCAAAATTCATAAAGCAGTGATACATGCACTTTAAAGTATGATCTCTGTATGTGAAAGAATGTCCTTGTGATGTAAATCCAGAGAACATGTTATCTTATTCATTTATTTCCTTTGTGTTTCTGGATGCTAGGATCCCTGAAGAGAAGGGATGTGTGTGTGTGAGAGAGACTCATGCCAGTCGGATGAAAGTTTTGTCAGCGCTTTTTCCTGAAAGTGTAAACGTAAAGGGAAGATACAGTGGTTTTGCTCACAGCTGAACTTTAGTTTAAAAGGGCCACAGATCAAATAAGATAATCTTGCTAAATAACTTATTGGAAGAACTACAGCATCAGAGGTTAGGATATGGATTTGTCTTAATGAAGATGCTATGTATTTAAAGAAATTGTATACCTTAGTTGAAATTTTTTGTGTGTGTGTATAAGAGGAAATGAGACAATAACAATGTATTAACTTAATGAACATTGGTTTGCAAATATTTGTACTCCTTTCTTAACAAAGGGCAAAGATTTTCTGCTATTTACTTTTTGTTTTTCCATTTGTCAAGAGCCAAGTCCATATGTGTCCATCACCCCCAGTTCTCACTGAAATTACTGGAGGTTGAGAATACTGGATAGTCTCTGCTTTTAGAGTAAAGGAATTTTCAGAAATGTCTGTTGCTTCTATTTTCTTGTATACAAGTGGCTGTCAGTTTTATCTGCTGCCATTAAGTACTGATCTGTTATAGAGCAGGTAGTGAATAGGAGGGCACTACAGGTTCACACTGCTCCAACACCCAGTCAGCATTTATGTGAGCTCTGAAATGTGCAAGTAAGAGCCTAAGATACCTTGTTTGGCTGTTGAAGCAAAATGAGGTTTTGATTTAGGAGCTGTTCTGAACAGCAATACAGAACTGTCAGCTGTTGCCCCCAAAAGCACAGTGATGGATTAGAGATTTACATCACTAAAACATGTACTCATTTATTTATCTTTTTTAGAGATACTCAGTTCTGTTCCATATTTAATACCTTAATCTGAACACCTTCAGGTGTGTTGAAAATGTAGTTTCCTCTTCAATAGGATGTCTGTGAATATTTCTGAACAATTATAATGGAGGAGATTGAGAGGGGAGGTTACTTCCCTTACCTGCAGCAATTGACCTTTCTTCTTTTGGGAAGAGTGTCTCTAAATGAAAGAATTTTTTTGTTAAATTTTAAAATTCTGAAGTGTAGTTTCTAAAGTTAAGTTCTAAACTTTAGTTTAAAACACAATTGGTAGTTAAAAAGTGTCTGGCTTTTTCACACAAGCTGCAAACCTTGGACAACTGATAAAATGTCTCTCTATTTCCATTTCAATACGGTAAGAGAGTTACCCCTGAAACCTGGTGCGGTCTCGGAAATGTTGAGTGTGTATTGCTACTTTCCATGTTCTCTCCCTTGTAAAGGCTGTAGATTAAAAATATTAACACATTTCAGGTATGGAGTTTCAGGCCTGCTTTAAGTCTAGACTGGAAAAATTAAGGCAGCAAAAAAGTAAATTAATTAAAAACATATTCATTGTCTAATTGTTTCTCCTTAATGGAGGTGAACGTGATCTTATAAATATATTCTGAGAATTGGATGCCAAGAATTGAGGAGGATGCGAAAATATTCTGTCTTAGAAAAAATTACCTATCTTAGAAAATAAAGTTGACAGTGTTTAGAATATGACAAGATTGAAAGGAACTCTTTACAGAAAGGAACAAACCATCTGAAAGGATTAAGGAGGCTCAAATGATGTAATTGTTAGAACTGTTTCAGTCTTTTTGTAGTAATGTTAAATTCAGATTTCCAAGGAAGTAATTTGGTGTTTAGGTATACATCCTAGCCTTTTTTTTTCTTCTTCTTCAGAAAATTAGTATTAAATGCACTGAATGTCCGCTTCTTCATTCCATATTATACTTTTTACTGTTCTTTCCAGCATTAAGTTGTTAATTATTATCCTTATGTTCTGTT
Source organism: Strix uralensis (assembly GCF_047716275.1). NCBI lineage: Eukaryota > Metazoa > Chordata > Aves > Strigiformes > Strigidae > Strix > Strix uralensis. The sequence goes on from NC_133984.1 coordinate 5,385,126, forward strand.
GCTCCCACCTACAGCATCTTGCTTTCTGCCTGCTTCATAAGAGTAAGGTTTGGTGTGTGGATGTATATATGGAGAGGAAATCTTTGGCAATGCTTTACATTTATAGAAGCTCTTTTATGATTGGATGTGGAAAAATAACAAGTTATGATATGTACATTGCTGATAAATGATGTCCTTAACTTTTATGTAGGGATGGAGCTAGTTAGGGTTCTGAATGCGCAAAATTCACTTACATTCATGCATGATTGGAAGCTTCCAGATCCTACTTCTATGGTGAGTTTGAACCTTTAAGTTCAGTTTCCTCAGAGCTAAGCTTTAGCTTGCTTCAAGGGAAACCATGTGAAACTGCATGCGATGCTGTCAGAAAACCATAAAATGAACAAAACTCATAGGAATCTTGGCCTACAAATTAAAAGTCTGTAGTTCCTTTGACAAAGAGCTAGTATTTCAAATATATAAGCAACTTTGCGTCTGCTGAGTTTTGCATTATAAAAGTTTCTTACCTTTGGAATTTTTTCTCCTTTGAGGTACTGTCACTCAGCTCATAAGGTAACTGTCAGTATTAATAACACATTTCAAACAACTTTGGGTTGTAAGCTGTGTGATGTGATGAGGGTAGTGACTGCAATCTTTAAACAGGACAGCTGTCCAACAAATTTTAATTTTCTAGAGTGCATGAACATGTGACTTGCACACTGTGTAAATAATAGCGGACAAGGGACCTTTATTAGAGCTACAATGCTTATGATATTATAGATCTGAGTGTACTAATACGACCTATTATAGGAACTTACATCCATTATTGCCTATCATGTAGAATATTTTGTGTTTGAGGCTTTAGCTTGGCTTTGGGAATTCACATTTTCACATCCAAAGTATCACCTTTGAAAGAATAACACAAGCTTGATTTTTCAGCTTTTATTAAAAATATTATCCACTCTATAATTTTTGTCCAGTTTTCTGCCTTAGGAATTGAAATTGTGCTACTATACTCTTTTCTTTACTAACATAACACTACAGTTATAGAGCAGTTCCATGTGTCTTGACAAAAACAACTGAGGTAACGGTGGCTAGGACCCATCTTATCATTTTGCAGGAGATCTGCGAAGACTTTCTGTGTTGCTACCTCTGAAATAACTAGTGGTTAGCAAACGCATTATTTTCCAGACTTTCTGAAAAGATTTTAGGGTTCTCTGGAATCAAGATTCTGTATCAGAAATAGCGTGCCTGTATCAGAAATAGCGTGGTCAGCAGGGACAGGGAAGGGATCTTACCCCTGTACTCGGCACTGGTGAGGCCACACCTCGATTACTGTGTTCAGTTTTGGGCCCCTCACTACAAAAAGGACATTGAATTACTCGAGCGTGTCCAGAGAAGGGCAACGAAGCTGGTGAAGGGTCTGGAGCACATGTCGTACGAGGAGCGGCTGAGGGAACTGGGGTTGTTTAGTCTGGAGAAGAGGAGGTTGAGGGGAGACCTCATCGCCCTCTACAACTAACTACCTGCAAGGAGGTTGCAGAGAGCTGGGGATGAGTCTCTTTAACCAAGTAACAAGTGATAAGACAAGAGGGAGTGGCCTCAAGTTGCGCCAGGGAAGGTTTAGACTGGATGTCAGGAAGTATTTCTTTACAGAGCGGGTTATTAGGCAGTGGAATGGATTGCCCAGGGAGGTGGTGGAGTCCCCATCCCTGGAGGTGTTTAAGAGTAGGGTCGACATAGCGCTGAGAGATATGGAGTAGATGGGAAGTGGCAATGCTAGGTTAATGGTTGGACTAGATGATCTTCAAGGTCCTTTCCAACCTAGTTGATTCTGTGATTCTGTGAAGATTGCATTTCAGCCAAAGATTTTATTATTAAGTAACTACTTTAGTGAATTACTGAATTACATTCTAATGGGAAGCTAATATTTTTATCTTTTTTTTTCTTCCTTTTTTCTTTTATTTATCTTAATATTTTGTTAATTTTATTTTCCAATATTGCTGTATTTGGCCTGCTAGAATTTAGTCACTCTAAATCTGCTTATTTTAGATTTCAGGCAGAGTAAGATTTTTAGAAATAATAAAACTAGCTGATTTTAAGAGGATTGTTTACATGTAATAAGTATGCACTTCTAGATTGTTGCAATATTCGTTGAAAGGAGTTGCTGTAGAACATTAGTAAAAGATTATTATATACATGTTTAGCCCTTGACTTTTGTTTAAGATTCAGTTGAACTAAAGGCATAGATCCTATCATGTGTTTGTCATTTACAGTGCATGAAGACAAGTATTGATAATAAGTATAGGGCGAAGTTGTAGACACAAAACAATGAACTGTCCTTGCTCCTGTGTCTTTCTCTAAAGGTTCAGAATACTCTTCTTGAATGGAGATTGAGGACAGTGTTGATCTACTCTCAGTTAACATATAGTTATTATATGCAGTTATGTAATTTGTAATGCTTTAAGAAATAATCACTAATAGACTGTCTTAATTTCAGAGTACTTTGTGTCGCAAGCAGTCATTTTTATAAGGTTATTTAGCACAATATTCTTTCCCTTCCCTATTTCTTGGAGAAGTTACTACGTTTTATCAACTTACTGGTCTGCAGGTGTAAGCTCATAAGATGTTTTGAACACAACAGATCGTGCCACTGTCATGAGCATTAACTACAAGCTGGTCTTTTCTCCCATTCCTCTCAACAATGTCCAGGTAGTCAATACCCCAAGGATTTAACAAACTACTGTGATGAAATGCTGTAATACTGCAATATGTATGTCTAGAGGCAAGTTATGTGTACACTTCAGGTGCACTTTCTCACATGCAGTCCTGTCCATAACACTAGAAGCTCTTCTAGCTTATCACATTAAGTGTCCATGTGTCATTGATTATGTATTTATTAATCTACCTAAATGTTACCATTTTAAAAAAACTCTCTAATTTTTTATTTACATGACAGCCCAAAACAGCTCCGAAAAGGACATTTGGATCCATTACAAATGATCAGGTAAATATACAGTAGGGAGTGTTCAACGAAAATACCAGTTTCATTCTTTCAGAGACTACTGTGTGCATGACTCCACTGAAAAGGATGTTGTGAAAATTGAGTAAGTTAGAGTTGCTTATTGCCCTGATCAAGAAGCTTGTGATCAGGGGCAGAACCTCTTAAAGCTAATTCTGGCTCTGAGATGGGCATAAACCTGTTTTGCCTCAGATAGTTTACATTGCTTAAACTGTCTCTTTAGATTTAAAAAGTCAATCTTTTTTATTTCTCACTCCCATCCTTCTGTAGTGATGGAGATAATAATGTAGCAGATAATTTTTACTAATTATTTTAACAGCAAAAGGTACTATATAAATGTTAATTATCTATTATGTTTTTCCTATGGACTCATACCCTTCCTAGTGTGAACAGAATCGTCAGATCACTGGCATAATGTGGTGACTGAGGTACAGTTCAGTCCAAATAACAATCTGACCCTAATGCAAATTTTCACTTCAGTGAGGTTTTAAACATGATGGAGCCATTTACTTCAACATCAAGAATTAATCCTGAAGGTTTTTCTTCATGTTTCTCTCAGGACTTTTAGCTCTCAATTTCTCTGCTCATAAGGCAAAGAATTAGGTATTTATAATCCAGAAAATATGTTTCTTGAATGTTTCATCATTTTTTGGAGTGATCAGAATGGGAGAACTGTCCATTCTTATAAAATGCATTTGTTAAAATGAGCCATAATATCATACCTAACCTTATCCCTTAAAGTGAAATAGGCTTGCTTGAATTAGGAGAAAGTATCTTTTTCTGTAACTTTTTTTTTTTGGTGGTTTAAAGAGATGTATAAACCCGTAATGAATAGCAAGAAATACTCTTGGATAATATTTTTCCATAGAGAATTACTCAAGTGTTAATAATTAACTTGGAAAAGATCTTTGCATTCTTTTCTGTTTCTCTGGTAGCTTACTGCTAGTGATGGGGAACTAAAGCTCTGTATTTTATATCAGACTTGTATGCTATAATGAAAAATATCTTTCTCATACTTGATAGTTAAAGACAAGCAGAAATGGGTATGCATATGTATAGCTGCATGTATTCAAAGTCTATATGAAGTGTTTGTTGTAGTTGTGGGATATAATGACAGAATAATCAGTGCCCATCTGTCAACTTGTGTACAAATAAAGAAGTAAAAGAGAGCTGACAGGTTTTTTTTTTCCTCTAGCTTCTGTTACTTTTTTTTTCCCCCTGGAAATCTATGTTAAAGCATAGAATATATTATTCATCATTTCTCAGTAATTATGAAATTTATTACAAATAACTGCTAGCCAGATTGAAGATGAAGAGGAAACTCACACTCTGCCTTCATGAAGAGATCGGCATAGAATTACCATTCTAAAATTTAATTTAATTCGTTCAAAATATACATATCTTGATTTAGAAACAATTTTCAAGGCTTATATTTCTCATATGCCTTCTGCTAAAGAAGCCAAAGCTGTATTTGTTTTATTGTTTAAAAATGTGTTCCAGTTCACTTTAGACTGTCCCTAGTTGCAACTTAATGTTGTCACAAATACTGTGCAAGTGGCACAGCAGTTTTTGAAATGTGGATGAACAGTTCTTTTCCATGAAATAAATGATTACTTTTGTAGGGTCAAATTCTGGCTTTGAGAAAACAAATCAATGAGAGTACAGACTTACACAGAAGTAGAAATATAAATGCATTCACCTAACGGTGGGTAGCAAGATACAGTGAATACAAATCTTTTACAAGTAATGAGAAATAAGGAACCTTGCACACTGGGAACATTTTCTTTCCCTTTGGTCTGAAGTATCTCAAACCAGTTTAGAACACACATACAATTACATGAGTAAAGGTGAAAGACAAGCTCAATAAACAGAGAAAGAGCCAGGCTGGATGCAGTTGTTCATTCTCACAAATATGACACATAAAAAGAAAATCCCAACTAGTCAGCATCTTTATTGGTACCTTCTTTTTCTGGTCATCCTATACATTCAGCTTTAGTGATCTGCATTCTAGCTCTGTCCTTAAGGAAGATATGGCTGGAAAACTGCCTTTATATCCTTTCTTCCTCTGAAAGGTGAGAGATGTGAGAAGAGAAAAGATGATAATTGTGACATTCTTAATCCCTACTTGTCCGAAGAGACAGCAGAAGAGGGAATCTAGTCTAGATTCCAATCTTTATTTTAGCAGACTACTTTGTCAACAGTAGTGTTTTAAAAGAAGCTATGTTTGTGCAATATATGTAGCATTTCTTTGCAATTTCAGGGGTGGTAGGTGTTCAACAAACTCCATAAAAAAAAAAAAATTATTATTTTCAAATTCATCTTGTATTTATGTGTGTTTTTTTTAAAATGAAAATAGATATTTTTTTCTCACTGGGATTGTAATTTCACTACAAATGTAAAATATCTAATGAAGAAAGGAACAGTTTCAATGAGGTTTTAAATATATTTCTAGTAAACTAGTTTTGTCTGTATCTAGCACCTCTTTTCATGATGGTGTTAGGTTTTTATACTAATGGTTTCAGATCATGTCCAGAGTTGCTCCATGAACAGAGAAACAGTCCCTTTATCTTTCTTGTTTTCCTTGAAATGAATATTGATTTAGGTCCTCCAGTGTATTCATACTGTCTTGCCTTTGGATGTGGCTGAACTTTGGTTTCATTCCTCTTCTCCACAGTCACTCATACAATAGAGAAGTCAAATTACATCTGTCCAGAAATTTAATAACTTCTCTGTAGAAATAGACAAACTGGTTAAAAAACTAAAACATACCACCACGCCCTCCAAACACCTCTGTCCCCCCCATTTTTCTAAAGTATCCGTTTCTTCCCATGTTTGCTCTGAAGCTTTCTTACGGCTCTGGAGCTTAAAGCAAAATTAGATATTGCAAAATAAAGGTAAATATATCAATGTATATTCATGTATACAGTATATATAAAAATATATATTCCATGACAATTTCAGAACATTAATGAGATGTTTTTCTATTTAAATATACTGTCACACTAAAGCATGTTCTTTCTGTGTCTTGTAGGGTCAAAATGTATTTGGTCTTGATATAATTGAGACACCTGAGGGAGATAAGTGGCCTCAACTGATTGTCCAACAGATCCTGGATAGGGAGCAGAAGGATACCTATGTGATGAAAATTAAAGTTGAAGATGGTGGAAGCCCTCCGAGATCTAGCACTGCCATCCTGCAAGTCACAGTGACTGATGTGAATGATAATCGCCCAGTCTTCAAAGAGAATGACATTGAAGTTAGTGTTCCAGAAAATGCTCCAGTGGGCACCTCTGTTTCTCAGCTCCATGCCACTGATGCAGACCTGGGCTCAAATGCACAAATCCACTTCTATTTCAGCAATCAGATCTCCAGTTTGGCCAAAAGGCTGTTTGCCATTGATAACACCACTGGCCTCATCACTATCAGAGAACCATTAGACAGGGAGGAATCTCCTGTGCACAAATTAACTGTTTTGGCAAGTGATGGCAGTTCAACTCCATCAAGAGCAACAGTGACTGTTAATGTCACAGATATTAATGACAATGTCCCATCAATAGACACGAGATACATCATCAATCCAGTGAACGGGACAGTGCTTTTGTCTGAGAAGGCTCCCCTTAATACAAAAATTGCATTGATAACAGTAATGGACAAGGATGCTGATCTGAACGGCAAAGTTACTTGTTTTACAGATCATGATGTCCCTTTCAGGCTAAAGCCAGTGTTTGATAATCAGTTTCTTCTGGAGACAGCCACCTTTCTAGATTATGAAGCCACACGGGAATATGCCATTAAAATAGTGGCTTCAGATTCAGGGAAACCTCCCTTAAACCAGTCTGCAATGCTCCTGATCAAAATTAAAGATGAAAATGACAATGCCCCTGTTTTTACACAGCCTGTCATAGGTCTTTCCATCCCTGAAAACAATGCTCCTGGTACACAACTAACCAAGATAAGTGCTACGGATGCTGACAGTGGGCGCAATGCTGAGATCAGCTATATCCTGGGGTCTGACGCACCCCCTATTTTCAACCTTGACCGCCGTACAGGCATTCTGACAGCAGTGAGAAAGCTGGACAGAGAAAAGCAGGACAGGTACTCCTTCACTGTGCTGGCTAAGGATAATGGGATGCCACCCTTGCAGGCCAATGCTACTGTGACAGTGTCAGTCCTGGACCAGAATGATAACAGCCCTGCTTTCACACATAACGAGTATAACTTCTATGTGCCAGAAAACTTACCCATGTATGGCACAGTGGGGCTTATCACAGTTACAGATGCCGACTCGGGAGAGAACGCTGCAGTCACTCTCTCTATATTAAATGGTAGAGATAATTTCATTATAGATCCACTTACTGGTGTGATAAGACCTAATATTACCTTTGACAGGGAACAGCAGGGGTCATATACTTTCCAGGTGAAAGCTGTGGATGGAGGAAGACTACAGCGTTCCTCAACTGCCAAAGTGACCATCAATGTTGTTGATGTCAATGACAACAGGCCTGTTTTTGTTATTCCTTCATCTAATTATTCCTATGAGTTGGTTCCAACATCAATCAGTCCAGGGTCTGTAGTTACTAAAGTCTTTGCAGTTGATAATGACACAGGAATGAATGCAGAGCTCCGCTATAGCATCATAGGTGGGAACTCAAGGGGCTTGTTTACAATTGATCAATTAACAGGCAATATTACTTTGAAAGAGAAGGTAATTGCATCAGATCATGGCTTGCACAGACTGGTGATAAAAGTCAATGACCTCGGACAGCCGGAGTCTCTTTATACTATAGCTCTTGTGCATTTGTTTGTGAACGAGACAGTCACCAATAGTTCCTACGTACAAGAGCTAGTGCGCAGGAATATGGAAACTCCAGTTGGCCAGAATGTTGGGGATGGTGAGATAACCCCACAAACCAATGATTATGTCAAGATCATCATTGCCATTATTGCAGGCACTATGACAGTGATTCTGGTAATTTTTGTTACTGCTTTAGTACGGTGCCGCCAGACGCCTAGGCACAAGGTTGTCCAAAAAAACAAGCAGAGTGGTGAATGGGTTTCCCCAAACCAAGAGAATAGGCAGATCAAGAAGAAGAAGAAGAAGAAGAAGCGCTCTCCAAAAAGTCTCCTCCTCAACTTTGTGACTATTGAAGAATCTAAGCCTGATGATCCTGGCCATGAGCACATAAATGGCACTTTAGACATTCCTGTAGAGCTAGAAGAACAGACTATGGGAAAATATAACTGGGCCACCACACCAACCACATTTAAGCCTGATAGCCCAGATTTAGCAAAGCACTACAAGTCTGCTTCTCCACAGCCTACCTTTCAAATTAAACCTGAGACTCCTGTACCCCCCAAGAAGCACCATGTCATTCAGGAACTGCCTCTAGATAACACCTTTGTGGTGGGCTGTGACTCGCTTTCCAAGTGCTCATCAAGCAGCTCGGACCCTTACAGTGTTTCTGAATGCAGCTGTCAAGGAGGCTTCAAGACCCCAGGCCCCATACACACCAGACAGGTAATGGAAATTCTAAGGTGCCGTCTTTCTCCTTCCCTTCTTACTTTGCCATTCCTATAACTCTAGCTCTAAGCACTGCAAAATAACTTTTTCTGCAAGAATTAAAAGTTTGAAAGGTCGTGTTTGATCGAGGCGTTGAAAAGTAAACAATTGGAGATTCATCAGCTTTAAGGGAGAAAATGAAAAGAAAATGACTGTTGGCTGTAAGGAGATTGAGCAGTGAGTTGTGACACGGGTGGGTGTTCCTGACTGCAGATGGCAGTGTGGCACTTCCCGCACTGCCGCAATACCCAGCGCAGCTCGGCAGGCAGAGGGGTTATGGTACTGTCCTCTGTAGTATTGTATGCTCAAGAATTGAAGTAATCCAGGCCAGGTGGAAAGCAATAAAGCTTTACAGGGTCTGATAAGTGGTTCTTAATATTAATGGAGTCTGGAGTTGCAGCCTTCACTTGGGCATAGCTTTACTTCAAGGTCTCTCAAAAGCAGGCAAGGATTTTCCTCTGAGAGTTTCAGTGCCATTTTCAGACTAGAAGCGTACTGGACAACTTAAATCTGGTGGAATAACATAGTCGACAGGCAAAGTTAGGGGAAAATTAGAATCATCAGTATAATTGCTGTCACTTACTTGCTGCTCTGCCTGATAAACCAGATATTAAGCTTTTCAGAAATTCAGTACAGCAAAGGAAATGTCTAAAGAATCCTCAGCTTAAAATTAAAAATAAATTGAGAACCAAAGTACCTTTTATTCTTCAAGACACTGCAGAAAGGCTTTAAGTCACTGGAAATTGAATCTAATGTCTATCCATATTCTGGACAATTTCAATAATAAAGCTTTGCTGTTTGTCTGTTCTCTTTCTTCAAAAATATCACAAAGTTTTCAGTGGAAATAGTTTTCTAGTTATGCTTTAATTGGTCAAGGAATTAATAAACAACTATTTTGGGAGAGTTTATTATATTATTGATAATGTATTTTAATACTACTGCTCGGGAACAAATCCTCAGCATGACTAAGTCTGTTAGACTTTTTGCTCCAGCTGAAGTTTTGAATTTTTTTCTGTGGGCTTTGTTCTGTTACCACTATAGTGATAACCATATGTGCCTAAAAAAAGCTGCTCATTCAAGTAGTCATCATATTTTGGAAAACTGTAGGATGTTTTTTTAATTTTATTCTACTTTATTCCCCTTACCAACACAAATGTGTGTGGTTATGTATATCTCTATGTCTTATAAAACTTTCATCTTTTTCTGAGGTGCATTAACAGAAAAATTGAAGGGGAAAAAAAAAGGAATTTCTTATTTCTAAGACATGAAAGCACTGAAACATATATAGCTTTTTGGGATTTGAGTATTTTCCATTAAAGGTATTTGAATGTGTTAATTTAAATTACACATAGAAAAGCTGCTCGCTAATTTGTTCATCTGTTTGAACTCTCATAACTCTGAGGAGGGTGATGCTGTTTCCAACATTTCTGTAGGCCTGATCTAAATAATACTTCAATTGAGTTCTGGTATAGTTCCTCTGAGCCAAAAGGGTTCATCCATTGTCTGCTCAAATACACTTAGTCATGCAGTAATGCTGCTAACAAAGAAAGCAAGCTCATGACTCTAGGTTTTTACTAACAGTTCTTCCATCAGAAGGGGCTTTTCAAGTAAAATGGAAAGCAGTTCTCTTCTGTAGCAGTTGGTTGGAGAAAAGAGCATTTTCTTTTATCTGTACCTTAAAGGTCAATGACAGGGGCTTTCTATCTGGAAGAGCAGAGTAGAACTGTGGGGTTTTTTTAATACTCATTACCTGATATTAGCTTATCTTCACAGAGTGGTACCCAAAATTGTATTAGTATGACGTGCTGAACATATCAAAAAGAGATTAAGGTTACTATTGGTATTGATTTTTGTTAAATCTACAGCTGTCCTTTTAGGTATATTTTTCTGTATGAAAGTGATCACATTGTTGGGAGAAGGTATAACTACTCACTATCAATGGCCCTTCACACTAATTTGAAAACACCGTTTACCTTTAAACACATGAATTCACATTTTTATTACTTATTTAAATAAAAGTAATCTCATTAATGCATTTATTTACATAAATTGGGCAAGAAAGGCCATTAGAGTTAAATCCTGTGTGTTGGACTGTGATTACAAAGGCAGAATTGTATTTCATGCTAAGTAAAACCAAGCAAAGTATTTCTTAAACCTCAACGGAACTTTTAAAAGTCAGTCTTACCCCTAACCTGGTTTTGTATGTTGTAGTCTGTATAGTTTTCTTTCTTGTGGGGCTATAGACAGTGACTCAGGACAGCCTAACTTAGAGTTGTCACTGTTAGCCAGTAAAGAAACAAAACAAACAAAAATAAGCTTCTGCCACAGTGCTTCAGATGTCACACTGTCCCGCCATCCTCCAGCCTTGGAGACTAACAGGATGTTTGTGGTTAATGATGCATGTGTCGTTTTCAGGGAGCTGTAGGACAGTCTGGAAAAGTGAAGGATAATAAGTTCTGTTAAAAAGGGAGCACTGCTAGTCTGAAAAATGAAAATAAGTTGTCTAATATGAGAAAAAAATTTTTACTTTATCACTAACAATTACAATAATGCATCCCTTTTACAATCCAAAAGCTCTGTGAAGGAGACAAAAGAAGATTACATTCACTGTGAAGGTATCTCTTTGGTTTCTAATGGGTGCTGATATTAATAGTCTGCACATCTCAACCTTTCTTACTTTTGTCCATGCAAGAATTTCTAGTCAGATATTAGAAATAATATTGAGTTAAAGCTAAAAATATATGTTTTCTTTTGAAGCTCTAAATTTTGTCTGTCTTAATGGTATTGATTCAGGTCTTTAAAGAAAGGAAATTATGTCTTTGCTTTACTGCTAAATTTGTCTAAGTGATCTATAAAATGACAGAAAGTCATTCTAACAGTTGTACTCAGCACGCAGGAGAAGATGGAAAGGTTTTTCTACTAAAAAACCAAAATACCTCTTTAGTGGTCATGTGGGTAAATAAACACAGCAGTGCAACAGCTAAAATTTTTATGGAGAAGGAATCAGAGACTCCTGAAGCAGCTGAGGACACATTGAATCATGAACTACTGGAAGTTAAAGAAGGAAAGTATGGTCCTAATGTAATGTCCCCTAAGGGAGAGATCAAGCTTCTGTTGTACTTGCATGTGAGAAAGGGCAAGAGAGAGAGATGATAATATTATTTTGAAGTTACACAGTAGGAATTAATAAATGCAAGTGACAGTAGACCTTCGAAATAGCATGTTTTCTTTTGGGATGTAGTAGAGATAATTCTTTTAAAGAAATTTTGCCAGGTGTAAAATTGTGAAGAGGCTTCTTAGTAAGGTTTTTCAAACTAGGATATTTGGAGGCTTGTAAAATCAAACTGACTTCAGTGTAGTTGGACTTTCATTGATAGTCACGGGCCTTGTAGAAAAATACATTTCTTTGGTAGAAAAACATACAGCACCTTTAAAGTTTATCTGTCTGCAAGCGTTGTAAAAGCTCAATTACTTCTGACATTTACCTTAGTGAGAGCAGACTGTCAAGTATTCCATGCTGACACAAATTTTCTAATTCTTTTTGCATTTGCATTGAAACAATGAAAAGAAAGGAGAGGCTTTTCCAGTCCAGTTTTCATGTAGTATGTAACACAATTTTAAAATGTGAAATCTTAGCTGAAGTACTTCAAAAAACATTGAGATAATCCAAGTGCCTGTCTAGGTATCAACCTGTCTATTCAAAACATGCATAATTATCTAATGTTATCTGTGGCAGCTTGGTTCAAAGAACCTACTGCCACAAAGGTTCATTAGAACTTCCCATGCATCCTCCTCCTTCTTGTTCCTTTCTTTTAATTAATGTTCTTCCAGACATTCTTTTCATTTGAAAAGAGTATAATGCATACTATAGGAACAGTAGATATCTTCAAAAATAGACACCAGGCCGCTCAGGAAGGATCCTGTGAACTTTTGTATTGTCTTTTTAAACTTCAATGTAAGAACACGTTTTTTTCTCTCTTTGTGTTATTGAAGAAGTGTGAGTGTTCATGAAAGCAGGGCCTCTTCCACTGATAGAGCCGGAAGGTGCAGTCGTGCTCTGAATCTCTGATTACGTGCCTTTTGGTGGTTCTCCCTGCTTCACAGCAGACTCTGGTCTGTATGTTGATTTAGCTCCACTGCTAGTACACTATACCATCTTTGGGAAGTTGCTGAGTGAGTGAACAGGCATGCAGTTTGATTTTTTTCATATTTACTAATGCAAATCTTCAATAGTTGATTTTAGTTGCCAAGATTCCATCATGTGTGAACATATCCATGAATAGAAATTTCAGATGACACAGTGACCTCTGCTGAACTTGTTTGTTGGAAGCTGATTGGAGATAGACATTATATTCCCTATAGAAATCTGAATGGGAAGTAGACCTCATTTAAAATCCCTTGCATTTTGGGGCCCTGCTGTCTCAATTCTATGATTCTATTAGTGACTGCTTAGACCTGCTTACAGTTATGGTATATCTGAGTTTCTGATTTGCAATGTGGTGGAAAGTCGTTACAGCTTCCCACTCACTATGAAAACACTGTGCTTAGGATGTGAATCAAAAGAATATTGCACTGTTCCTGAAACTAAGAGGTCTGAAAACTCACCCGTTATGTAAATCTTTAGCTGCAGGATTTATTGTTTTGTTTAATAATAGTGAGACCAGTGAGTTTAATCTAGTATACTGTAATCATCAGTAGGCAGTGCTGATGTTTCTGGTATGTAAAAGCTAATAGAGATAACTCTGGTACTTTGCATTGACAGATACAGAGTAAATTACACTCAAAGAACATTTTTTTCTAAATATCAGCTAAATAGCTGTTGGTATAAGCCCTTCCTAAAAGCCATTTCAAAATTGATTGCTATCATTCTTGTTATTTTCTCTTAATTTTCTGGCTGGTATTTTTGCTCTTAGTTCTGATATGCTGCTGTGTATATACATTTCAGAGAAAAACTGATATTTGCATCTGGAGGAAAGATTTCTAAGTGAAGGATAGATGAAAGTTTGTGACTCAGAATTTAGTGAGCAGTTACTTAAATGTGCAGTACTACTAAAGTAAAGCTGGTCAAGAAAATGCTTTTCCTCTGTGGAACACTTGGAAGAAAAACTTCTTCAGAATTGTTCCTTTAATATATATGTTTCACTGGAAAACCATGGGGAAAGATATCTGCAAAGTGCCCACTTGTCTCAAGACAAAAACGGAGCACAAATGAGAAGAAGAGAAAAAATAAATTCATGTTTTGTCTGAGGAAAAAAATGAAGGATTTTGATTATGACAAGTTAAAACTACTTGAGAGAAAACAAAGGCTTTTTTTTCCCAATGGGAACTCATTGACTGAGTTTATACTGAAGTTGGTAGATGAAGTTCCAGCATTAATAACTGGGTGATTTTTATGGAAGCTAGAATCATATGCAACTCTCTCTCCAATAGCAGCTTGCCTCAGGGTAGTAGCAGCGTAAATTTTCCTAAACATTAAGTGCATTTCACCTTCATTTTTCAGTGGGATAACAGAAAAGTTTAGTCTTTTCTCCTAGTGATCCAACTTTGTTTTGTTTTGGTTTTTTTAAATGACCTATAGCTATAAACCATTGCCAGAAATGAAGTTGTCTGCAACTGCAGTTTAATTTTCACACTTCTCTCTTTTCCTATTCTCTCCCAGAAGGTGTTGCACTCAATAATCTGCAGTTGATAGCAATTTCCTGACCAGTCAGTGGCTAGTGTCTTGGTGACTGTGGTATTGATAGTGCTTTCTTTCCTGTGAAATAATTGATCAGAATGACTTAATTTCTGTGAAGATTTAGGACTCTTAACGCTGATGATAAATGTAGATTAAAAATGCAAAATAACTCTTCAAATCAAAGTATTTTATGCTCTTAGGAACGATGCTCTTGAATGCAGTGTGCTAAAAGTCTGTAGAACATGTTCTAGATAGTATGGTAGTCTTCTGATAGCTGTAATCTTGCAACAGCACTTGGGGTTTCAAGCTGATAAAGCAGAAAAAATTAGTAAGAAACCTAGAATAACGTACATAGAAGCTATTTCTGTGGCTCCTTCTGTTTCAGCATTTTTGTTATGTGTATATAGATGTGTGCCGATCATTGCTTGTGTATAGAAACCTGAAAACACACACAGCAGAAATGGTTGGTTACTTAGAACCGCAGTAGTTCAGTACTTCTCAGACCAGACAGTGCTTGACATAGTAGAAATTTGGAAACAAACTTTACAATATATGGGGAAAATTATGCAGGAAAGGGCTTTTCTCATGCTGTTTCTCTGTTTGCCAGCTCTGAACGTCATCGCATCTGATGTTATATACTGAAGTCGTACGTGTACACAATGATGTTAAGCCAGCAAACATGAAAACAAGGAAATAGCACGAGAAAGCCCTTTGTCCTGTCTCTGATTGCCGAAGAAATTTATCGTCTGATCTCCAGAGGGGTTTGGAAGTGACGATGAACTGTTCAAGCTGCCCTACTGAAAGGTATCAAGGGCAAGAATTTTTTAAAAAGAAAAGACAAAGAAATTTTAGTACATTGTGCTATAGTGTTCTATAACGTAGTTTTGCTAAGAAAAAAGTAATGTGACCCATCCTTCTTCACAGTTGGTGATTATGGTAAATCTATTTTGCTTGTAATCATCTTCTTGTCCCAGATTTTTTCCTTATTTATTTTAGTTGAAACAATTAGGAGTTTTGTTTCTATAAATATATTAAAAGGGAGCAATAAACTTTATTCATACATTAAAAAGAGAATGTAAAGTTCTTTATACTCCCTGCATTTAAAAGAAAAATGAATTGTCACTTATAGCACCATTATACATGTTAAGAATTAAGTGTTATTTATATCTATTCCATAATATTTTTAATGATGATATTGCTGCTATGGATCATAAATAGAAGTGATCAAATCACTGCTTTCTCATTTTATAGGCACAATAGTAGTAGTGAAAAATGAGTACTTCTGGCTTTCTTATCCACAACATTTTGTAATAAATTATCACCTTTTAAATAACTGGAAAGTATTCACTTAAGTTTTAAAAATAAAATTTAATTTGCATTTTGCTTGCTGAAGTCTAGATAATGTCTGTGTAACAGGTGGCATACATTTAACCTTTTGAAGTACTTTTACTTAAAAAAAGAAGTCATAAATCCAGTGGCTTGGTTTTCAGTGTGATAAAACAGGAAAGAGCATACATAATTTTTTCACTGTTAGCCAGCACTTGGGAAAAAAATGGCCTACTGTTGTTTTTTTTCCCAAATTATTTTGCTATATAATTAACTTTTAAAAAAAAAAAACCCTTAAATTTTTTACATTACAATTTTTTATTTAGCACAACTCATTTTAAAAATAAAATTTGAATATCATAGCTTTGTTTACAGGTTGGTTGCAAGTTCTTGTATATTGCCTCATGATTTAGGGAGTAATGCTTAATATGTATCATCTATAATATTAGAATTTCATATACAATGCAAAATCTCTTAGGAAGCAAAGGAGTATAAAGAACCCTGTTTTCTGCACTTATATGAAGACATGTAATATTAGTTTGCTAGAATAAAATGAAATACAGACACTGCTTTTAACTGGGATGTATACAGTATATATAACTTTCTTTTAAAGAAAAACTTATTAATGATTCATGAATTAGACTACAACATGGAATTCTTACACATTACTGTATGTTTGATGTAAAAATATTTATAGGCTTGTACTTAATAATCACGTTGCCTCAGTTCTTGGACTGGAGAATGTCTACCATGACTGTTGCCTATAGTTTTCTCCACATTTGCTATCTGGCTCTTTTAAAAATGTGTATTTGGCTATTTGATCTGTAAAATAAATTCTATTAATAATGAAGTACGTATTGTAATTTAGCATATTGTATTGCATAATTATAGCTATGACTGTTATAGAAGATTTTACATTTCCGATAATGAAATCATTTTCTTGGGAAGAAGTTTATGTGTCTGTAAGACAGTTTTTGCTTTTGCTATTTATCACACCCTTGCAGCATTTATGATTCAAACTAAAAAAACCAACACTTCCAGTGGTTAGACATACAGTAATGATATTTATTGACTCAATGCCACAATTCAGCCAGTTGCTTTGGGTTGAAAGTTCATTCCTGACATAGTAAGTAATTATTCAAGAAGTGTTGTTTAGTGTAACAAAGGTTGGTCCTGCCTATTGCTGTTACAATTGCTTGCTTGTGTGCTTCATAGGTGGGTGATGGGAAACATTCAAAGATACTTGTTAAGAGTAATAACCCTTTGGCCTAGTAGAGTTGTTTGTCAGGAAGATAGTAGGATTTCACAGACTTTCAATTTCTGTTTTTTCTTCGGTTTCTTTGAATCTTTTAATTTCTGTTCTTATGGTAATTAGGTTGGATTTCCTTGGATGAGAAAACTCTTATACATAAAATTAATGTTTGATTAAGAAAAACACCAAATAATTTCAATGTTACATTGAAACTTTTTTTTCTTAATTGAGGGATACTGAGTTGAGATGCTGGACTACGTTAATTTAATCTAACATCAAACATGTAATTTAGTCATCTCAAGTGGATTTATAGCTGCCCTCAGTTTTTTTCTCTGGTAGTGAAAAGGTATAGATACACTATAGCAGGGTATTTTGATTTTAGGACTGCATGCCCTCTAGAAGTACCTACTTTCTCACACTGAGTATGGAGAGAACCTTTGATAAGTACCTTTCTAATTTAAATATGCCAGTTACGTGCTTGGAGAGAAAAATATTTTCATGAGAGTCTTAATTATTTTGCTTTTAACCTAGCTGAAGGTCTACCTTTTCCTAGTATTTCACTGGTCATACCATTCTAGACTATCAATAAATAATTATAAAAGAATATAGGATGATTTTAAACGTTAAAAAAGTTACATGTATGAAATAAAGGTACATCAAATGGTTGGATTATTGGTCCAAATCGGTAATCTCTCTCTTCTAGTTCTCATGAGTCAGGACAGCCAAATATAATAACCCTCTAAATGTAAATTTCCCCTAGGAAAAGCCAGCAACCTCTTAAGCGGTTCAGTTTCATGGGTTTCCTCTGCTTCAGTTTTTGTTTTCTTACATCTAAGTGTCACTTCTTAAGAAGTTATTCTTTCATAGACTGACATAAGACTTGTTTAGAGAGCTCATTTCCTTCTGATGGTTAAATGGGTTCCTGAAAGTCTCATGGAAGCCTACGTCTGCTGACCAAATATGTATGTGTGCCAAGTATCAATTTCTGCACTTTTCAACGATGTGAAGGCTAAATGGAGGCCACTCAAAAAATCCCATATTTAGTTTTGTTAGGGTTTTTTTTAAAATTAGTATTACCATCCTGAGTCAAAGCTAGGTGTATGTTGTCAAAACCAACTCTGTTTCTCAAATGTTTTCACCTACAGAAATAGTATTTTCTGACTGCATAGAAGTCAGAGTAAACTAAGCAAAAATCACTGAGTTGACCAAATGCTGGTTTTGAAACTGAAAAACTCACGATCGTCTCACTAAACCTCTCAACAGATTCATCCTTTTATCTGGTGCACATTGCCACCCCTGTCACCAGCGCAGACAGGTCTGTGTCCAGAGATAAAGTCCTAGAGTCTGGTTTTGGTTAGTTACGGTGCTATGTGTGGCTCAGCAAAAAGAATAGTTCTTTATTTGTTGCCAGTTTTAACAGAGTAAATTCATCGCATTGCTTCTTCTAGCCCTACAATGCCAGCAGCCGAAGATGGCTCTCAGATTTGCTGTTCCGCATCCTGTGTGTCATTGTCAGTGCCGGGGTTTCATATGGGTGTGTGTCTACCAAAGCTCAGTGCCACTCGATCTCAGCCGTGCCCTGATATCGAGTGAGTCACTCCAAGGAAAAGCTATGGCACGCTGTCTGCAGTTTGGGTGAAAGCTGCCTGTTGTATCAGAAAATATATTGGTCTTTGGAGGATTTAAATCCTTCTGAATTTAATTGAGAGGAGGACTGCTGAAGGGCGGTAGGGTGCTGTCAGGAACAAAGTTGGTTTCTGATGTAAATGGAACTATTTTTTTAATGCAAACTGTAATGCTGCGGGGGTTTTTTGTTACACATTTCCAGTAATTTCCCATTTTACCATAAACATATATTTATGGTCTATCCTGGTCTTAAGTATTATTTGTAAAATCTTTTTAACAAATATTTTTCAATATATATTTTTGCTTTCGTATTGAATTACCGAGCACTGTTCCTTTTATGTCTTATTTATCTATTTCTAAAATAAATTATGTTTGAAGATTATGTTTGTATACCTTCTGGAGAAGCACTGTTTTTAAATACACCTCTGGTCTGTTTGCTTAATGCATGCATACCATCAGATTTATACATATACTGATATTTTTTACAGTGATTAGGAGCTAGAATTATTAAAATAACTTTACCACACCTGAAGTACCATAAAGGTTACTAGTAATCTATCTAAAGAAATATGCTTCTTTCAAAACCTCATGCTCCTTAGCAGTACATTTCTTTTGTCTACATTTTCTTCAAAGAAATCTGGTCTAAGCGGGAATTCCAAGAGTTGCACATCCCCTAACAATGTTTACATGTATGTGTGAGTGTTTATACAGTGTTTAGAGCTAGAGAGAGAGATATATAGTGCTTTTATATATATATCTGTGTATGTATGTATTTTGTGTGCATGTACATATAAAGAAAGAGCATGAGGGTGTATAAACGCATTTATCACATATTCAATTAGCAAAGTTTATAGGCAGTATATATTACATAGAATAAAACTGTAGATATGTGCCTATCTCAGTACCCAATATATCTTGCTATAAAAGACAGCTAAGCACTAAGGTTTTCATTTTACCACGTTATGTTGAGATTTGGAAAGGTCGGTCTTCCCTTCTGAGAATTTACTGGGTTCCTACTATATTAGAAAGTGACTCTTGATAACTCAGAGGTTAGGATACAATATGATAAGTACAGTTTTGAATTTCAGTTCCTTTTCTTTCTCTATTTCCCTTTTACTCGTTCCAGTACTGTCTCCCACTATTATAAAATACTATTTTTTCTATTATATAGACTCATTCTCTTAAATCTTGCCAGTGAAAATGTCATGAACATGTTTCTGTATTTCCTCCAAATTGTGAGCCTCTGCTTATTTCATAAATAGACACATGTAAATCAAGTTCAGTTATTTATATTCATACAGATGGATATTTAGTAAGTGTGTTACCAAAAATTTTTCAGGGGTTCTACTGACTTTCTGCAATCTTTTAAATAGATTTTATTCATTTGTATTTAGTATGTTTTTTATTTCTATGGAAGGTGTTCATTAAAGCTCAAATAATTTATTTCTAATAAAAACTGAATGATGATATCAAAGATATGAGGTTTGATTTCCCATCACTGAGTTGGAGCTAAGAATTATGAGCTGAATTTCAATCTGTTTTCTCGGCATAGTTTTCATGCTTTCTCTGCTAAGAGAAGGTATCTATGGTCGTCAGGTGGATGAGCTGCCCTTTGCTTATGGTCTCAGTTTCCTTCTGAGCTGTGATGTTGTTTGACTTTGTTCTTGATATGATCACCAGAGTCTGACATGAAATTTGAATCCAAGACCTTTCCTCAAAAGAATTTCCTCCTTTCTATTGTCTAGGCAGTACAAAAAGTTTTCTTTTATCTGTGTGCATCAATAGCAAACAAGTTGCAGGGATATAGACACGCTGACACTAATATGGATCTGAAAGACTCCAATCATAGACTTTCCCCCACAAAAATACTTTTCCTAAATCCATGTCTAAACCATCTGATTCTTCCTTTTTTCTTTTCTTTCTCTCTCTCCCTTTCTTCCTTGCCCCCTCTCTCACCCTTTCTCTCTTTCTTTACTTTCTCTCTTCCTCTTCTGCTAAAAAGAAAACAATAGGGGACAAATTCTGGTCTTACCCAGACACTAGTGCATGTGTGTTTCAGATAAGCAAATGACCCACAGAAAGAGATACCTCAGACAGGTGAATGGAATTTGGAACCTCCTTTCCCCTGAACTTTTAGAGTGTTTCAGTAATTGCAAACATTCAGGAACACACATGCCTTCCATGACTTAGACATAATTTATGGGCAGAAGCAATTCGGTAAAAGAAAAAATCCTCTTATTCTAATCAAATAATATCACAAGCTCTTTAGCTGTTATTTTGTGTTAAATAACAGTTTAAATAGTTTAAATTTTAAAATATAAATTAATTGAAACTAAATACAAAATAAGAGCTCAGTATTTTCTGGCAGAAGTGGGACTTACAAAACAGCTTCTTATAAAGTAGGAATAAATCTGAGTATTTTGTTAATTTTAGAGAATTATGTTACATCGTTGTATGGTATACCAAAACTTCCGTTTCTTTGGGAGCATGCCATTGTTGGAGCTGTACTAGACTTTAGTTAAGAGGACATTTTTGGTTTACACAGATATAATATGATGGTCTTATTTTTGGGGGGGATGAACGGTCAAAGTATTCTATATTTTCAAATTGATTTGTTGATAAGGTGATTTTTATGATCTCAACTGCTAAGATAAATGAAAAATATCTGTGTCTCAGCTACTCAGTGCTGTATATCTTTTGTGATTACGTATCAACCAAAGTTGCCAGGGTCTGTACAAATAAGGTCATGATCATGTGCAGGACCTAGGTGGTATTAGGATAGAAAGGGATGAGAGAAAAGGAAGATCTTGTTAATGTATAATTTTTATTGTGGTGAGATAGCTCTATCAAAATCTGAAGTGCCACATCAGAGCTCTTTGCAGATGTAGTTTTGAATCACATTCTGGCATACTTTTTAAATTGGATTAGTGTGGATTTATTATTATGGATAAAAGTAGCACAATGTTACTTGCTAACTTTGAATGTATGTGAACACATGGATATGTGTTCATATCTGAGATGAAAGATCTGATTCGTATCAGGTTTATCATGATTGTAAGGTAAGATGTCTTAATTGTATTTTTGACGGACTTTTTTTGATTGTTAGATGTTTCCCTCCCTTTGAAAACTAATCTCTTGACAAAGAAATGCAACTTAGACTTGAAAAGCATATGGTAAAGTTTTCTTTGCTATTTTAACTGGATGAAACTATTTCAGTTCTTAAGGATGGTACAAAAAGTTTATGGTCTGATTAACCTTTTTTCCATTTTTAAACTTACCTGAGTTAAAATTATAGTTTTTGTATAGCACTGAACTGTATTCTAACTCTGTTGCATTTTATTTCCTGAAATATAGTAAAAAAGAGAAAGCAAGTAGTTCTGTTTGCAAGTATCCAGTTATTGAAATTACATAAACATATAGGTATAGATATTTAGAATTATGCACTATGAAAGCAGAATCATTTTCTAACTTCTACCTTCTGCTTTCAAAAGCATCTGGTTTTGGTGGCGTTAACATGAAACTATCTATAGCAAACATACCAATGAATCCAACTGAAGCTGGGAAAGTGCTTTTCTATTTTGAATTAGTATATTTGTAAACAAAACTTTGAGAGGAGGAAAACATTAGATTATGTTCTCAAACTTAGTAGAAGGGAGGCAGTAGCTTCTACAACCTGCTGAGATTTTGATTGCTATTGATTTCAAAGTTAGAAACCAAAACCACTGCAATTTATAGGAGAAGTGTATCTCCTAACTCATGTTAACCTCAGAACTTGGTGAGAGCTGCAGCTGAGAGCTGCTGGCACTAGTAAAGGTATGTCTGATACTGTTAGTAGCAGCAGTGATCAGCATTGTTGTATTCACTGTTCTACAGTCCATGCTGAGACAGCTTGATCTGTATTTTTTGGAACTGAGTGGGAACAATGGATTTACCACAAATTGTGCAAGAAAATCCTTTTTCCTCCCTCAAAATAGCAGTAAGCTACTCTTCCAAATACAGGTATCTAATACTTTTCAGAAGTATGTCCCATTAGACACATTGAAGTAAGATAAAAGCTTCTATGTGGATCGTTCTCTTCACACTAAATATTTTAAATTTTTAATAGATGTTTATACATAGATATATACACAAAAATAAGGTTATTTTCTAATACTTTTAAAATTCTCACTTTCTCTATAAGGGAGTATTCTAAGATATTTCTTGCTGTTTAGTAGCACAGCTGAACATTTTTGGATGGCCCAAAGTAGATTTTTATTTTAATCTAACAAGATGACATTGTGACTAATTAAAAAACAGGGATAAAGGGAATGGTGTTTACATACACATGGGGCAATCATCAAACCTACTATTTTTGAAAACGTTAGGCTTGAGGATTCCTTCACACTTACTAATTCAAAGATAATAACTTCTAAGTATGTGTTGAATACATTTTAAGTAGTAACATTCTTTGGCCCTTGTGTCGCCAAAGTTGTGAAGTAATGCCTGATAAGTGATCTTTGCTGATTCAATTCCCTTTTTTCATCAGATTTATTGTAAGATCACTTCTGTGTATTATTTCTTTGGCCAGCTTCTTAACTCAAGTTGCTTCATACCCTGTTCATCCTTTAAAGGAATGCTTGTAAGGTCTAACACCATGAGATTCTTGTTTTCTGATCTCTAATAGAGGGTTTAGGATTGTCTTATTTATGTTTTCCTATTTTTATATTAATATATTGAAACTATGGTGAGTATTTTTGTGTAACGGTCCAGACGTTCGTAAATTCTTGCTCTTGACATTTGACAAAAGTGATAATAACCAAAGGAATTAATGTCAGATGTATAAATCTTCTTTGACAATCTATTATAACCATTTAGGATATGCTATTTGTTATATCAGAGTTCTTAAAGATTACAGATCATGGAATCATAGAGTAATTCAGTTTCAGAGGGACCTGTGGAAGTCACCTAGTACAATCACCGTGCTCAAAACTAGGCTAATTTAGATCAGTTTGATGTGGACCTTGTGCAGTTGACTTTTGAGTATGTGTAAAGGTGGAGATTCAAAACTTTCCTGAAACACTAGTTCCTATTTGACTACCCCCATGGTGAAAATTTTTTCCTTGTCTTAATTGGAATTTTCCTTGTGTTTAATTTCTACTGAAGGACCATGTATATACTTTACAGATTGATTTGAAGTACTTGAGTACCAGTGAAACCTTTTCTAGGGCCTTAGAGAAAATCCAGGAAAGTCTGTTTTGAACAGAAGTCATTAAAGCAGATCACACGTTCGTTTTCTTTCAGTCATATCTCTTTGTTTCTTTGACAAAAGTGTGCATTGTATCACAGACAGCATCCATGCTCAGTCGTACTTAGAGTGATTGTACTGCGAGCTCTCATACAATAAGCTTGTTCTGTGGCTTCCCAGTTGAAAAAGTCATGATGGGATATGGTGAAAATTTCCAGTCAGCTCTAGTGAGGCCTCACTTATTCAGGTGGTCTTTATTTCTTTTTTCCTTCCTTCCTATATTGAAAATTGCTTCATTTTGAATGAGAAGACTGAATCACTTCCCATGAAGAAGCTGCAGGATAAGTTATTTTCTTAATCACAGTCTCGCTTTTGTCTGTGTCTCCATCTTCCTCTTCACTTCTAGATACCGAACAGTCTTCAGCTGTCTTGTCATGATTCAGCAAACACGTCTTCATCTTTTTCAATCTTCATGTCTTTTGCACTGTTTTAATGCATACAGTAGTATGTGGCATCATCACAATATTTATTTTGCGTTGCTCCATATTATTGCTAATACAGAATCTGTGAATATTCAAACAAATGAATTTTAAACTAATGCTGAAAACCAAGCATATTTGGGAGAATTTTACCCTTTGCCACGTCAAGACTTCCAAGAAAGTACTTTTTCCTATTCAGCCTATTTCTGGGATCCTCCGAGAATCCTCTGGGAACCTCTCAGAATTCTCTGAGATTAATACATTCCTATATCAATACAAATGTTTAATATTTCTGGATCCTCAAGTTTATGTAGGTGTCTCAGTGGAAATCAGAATCTCAATTGTTTTTATGGATTACCTACTTATATGCACAATACCCAAATTAATTCAATTTACTTATAAATATAAATATTTTAGATGTATCTATTCATATGCATTTTCAGGGTAAAGCCCAAAAGAACACTGTTTTCTGCTCACTTGTATGGCTCATCAACTTTTGTATTCGTCTTTATTTTATAAATGTGTTGAGAGTTTTCATTTGGATTGCATCTAGTTTTACTAGTGAAAACACCAGTAAGTTGGCATAGTTTTGATTGTTTCACTCACAGAGTAATGAGTGAACCACACCTTTTCAGAAGTTTATTGTGAAGGTTGGATGTTAAAAGCAGATAGAAATGACAGAATATTTCTGTCAATAGCAATTAAAAAGAAAATGTAATTGGAGGGCAAAGTATTCTTTTAGTGTTTTCTGTATACAAGATGTACGATGGTGCAATTGTCTGTTTGCTTTCAGCTACCAAGCATGATTTATTAGTTACAGTATTTTGGCTTTGAAACACTGAACATGGGTAAGACAGCACGTGCTCAGTTGTGTAAGGGTTCCAACATCTGTCCTGACAATCCTCTTACAGAAAGTCTTTTTGGAATTAGGAAATGGCAACATGAGTTCTGAAATGGATATGAAAGAAACAGAGTAAGTGGGGTGGGGGGATTGGAAGAGAATATTTCATTATTTCATTGCCCCTTTTTAACACATTAACTGCTTGAACTGTTTGTTTTTACGATTCCAGATGGTAGCAAGATGCATATAAATGAATAAAATGAAATAGAACAAATCAAATGCTTGGCTGCTGTTCAAGAGCAGCTAAGGCTAAGCTTTATTAAATTCACATGAGGATATGATAACTGTGGAATTTCACAGAATGAACTGCAATAATCTTACTCATGTAGAACATCATTCTTCTTGAGATAGATGGGAGAATCTAAAATTTTATCATGGAAAAAACAAATCTCCTTTGGAGATTTATTTTCAGAGGACATTCACTACTTCAGTGAAATCAGAATCAACAATCCGCAATCAGATTCAGCATCCTCAATCCATTTTTACACATCAAAAGTTTTAAGGGTTTGTTCTTTCTCAGCGGCAAAGTAGAGAATATTTCGATGAAAGTTAGTATGTTCTAGGTTAAAACTCTTCCCTGTGTCGTACAAAGTCCCTTTAGGAATAAGCGTATTTATATTTAAGAAGGGGGGGAAAGTATTACATTTTAAAATTATATTAGACGTGTTTTATTTATATTCAAATGGGAAAAAATATAAAGCTGACTAAATCAAATATTTTTTATGATCTTTTGTAGGATGGAATTCACATTGTTGATGCCTCTTTTGTGACTAGATAATTTTTTATGCTTTTACAGTTGAATGGCTGTGTCTAACTCAATGTTTTTCAAACATCTCTTTTGTCACTTAATGAATTTAACTTTAGGCAATTTTTTTTAATATACTATTTTTCTCTTATTTTTTTGCATTGAAACTCCAAACTTACTGTTCAAAATTTCTGATGAAAGAGTAAAATGTTTTCCTCAAAAACTCTGAAATATTTTTACAACTAATACTTACAGGATATATTTTGTTTCCATTTAAATATAGTTCAAATTGAATTTCATTCGTAAAACTGCATTCGTAAACTGCACCCCTGTATCTAAAATTAAGGAAGGAGAAAATGCTAAAACCTGGGACTAAATGACTCTGAGCACCCAAATCTGTTGAGGAACTGGTCAGGGAAAAGTAAGGGAAGGAATAAATCCAAAGCTGGTTTTATATTCTCTTTACATTTCCTTGATGGTGTTAGTCCAGCACGGTCCCCGTGCAGTACCTTCTCTGCTAGATATAGCATGGATGGAGGAATCTACACAGCACTTTGTAGTATTTGGACATCCTCAGAGGAGATTTTCTTCAGTGGACAGCTAAGATTATTTAGTGGGCTTTATGTCAATAGAATGATGTGTAGCCTGGCTTAATATTGACTTAGCTTTTAGCTGTATATTTGTAAGGTATTTACTCTCCATAATGACTTACTGTTTTTCCCATTTACCTGAATAGAAGCGCAAAGCAAAGAAGCAACAGTGTACGGCTCTCTGAAAGTCCCATGAAGAGATCGTTGTCACAACCAGAATTTAGTCTCTTGAGTAAAAGTTTCAAAATGCAGAAGTGCGAAAGGCAAAAAAGAGAAACTGAGTCAACTCTTTACCTTGTGGTAAGAAATTTACTATCAACATGACTCAGTTAATTGCAGGTCTTTCTCGTAAGTGAAATAAAAACTATTTGTAGAGCAAATATATATATTTTTTTATATATTGGAATTTTTGGTAACAAAAATATATGACAGGCACTTGTATCCTGTTCTGAAAAGATTAGTGACATCTTCTGATCTTGTCTTTAAAACTTAATTCTGTGGTTTTTAATCCTGCATTGAAAGGACTCAAAATTAACATTTTAGAAAAAAGGGAAAACTGTATGAGAGAGCAGTGAACTATTTTGAATATTATATGAATATAAAGTCCAAAATATAAATGTTAGTTGTAACTGAAACTTTATCAGATTATTGATTGTTTCTTACTTATGAGTGATACTTGTCTTTACTGTGCATTAGATTTATTTATAATAAAGTTATTTTTGAGCAATATACAAACCTAGAGCATAGTTTGCAAATAATACAGGGAAATATTGTAGTACAGTAATTACACGGTTTTCAATAGGTGCAACTGATTGACGTTTATCCATTCTGTAATAGGAAAAAAAAATGTTTAAAGATCATGGGAAATTTTTATAGAAGCCGATGAATCATTTACCTTCCAAAAGTTAGGTATAATTAGAGTGGACAAAACATGGAAATAAAATTAAAAACAGTAGAAGTTTTGATGAAATCCCTTGTAGCTGGTTTGGGTGATGTCAAGCGCATGTCAGTTTTGTTTTGAGGGGCTGAGTAACTTGTTGACTGCTGTCCCCTTTGAAAATGAAGTGGAAAACTGAATCTGGCTGCTTGATGAACTGAAGGTATGTGTCAAAGCCACAAATGCAGAACTTACTTAAAGGCTACTTACACTTATTCCTGAAAATAATAGTCAAATGGTCTATATAAAAATTAATGGCCAGAAGTCTGACATATGTCATAACAGATAGGTAACCTTTTGTCCCTGTGAAACCAGGCCAAATAAAAACTCTCAGATTTAATCAAAACTGTTTTTCCTTTGCCTATGTCAATCAAACCTTTCCTATTGATAATCTGAACAAAACAGGGTTGAGAACACAAAGTCTGCTTTTGTATTATTAAGATGAAAAGATTCTGCTAGGGTTTGATAACATTTGAGATGCAGAGGCTGTTACAGGAACATAATGAATATCAAATATATCTGCAAAAAGGACTTTTTATCAAGATAAAATCCTGATGAAAAATGCCACTTATTCTTTATTTTCCATCAGGCAGGTTTAAAGACTGCAAGTCAAGAATGTAGATCTAGATTTAATGGAGGTATTTAGTCTAGTACTCTGTGTGCTGAAATGTGAACCTTGTATTCAGTCACTTCTCATCTGATCCAAAAATTAATTTAAAAATTAGACTCACTTCTTTCATATTCAAATACAGAATATTCACAGAATCTATTAATTAGAATTTAACAATGGATGTCTTGTGGGTAAATCTCTATTGCCTGTTATTCCAAAGGAGTTCTGTAATATTTGGATTGGTTTCAATGTAACTATTTATTTTGTGAATTATTTCTAGAGGAAAAAGCGTCTGACTAGTCACTTTTAATTTACACACCTCAGAAGTACTAGGTTCTATGAGTGAAGAAATCAGATTGGACACAATGAATCAAAAGTTGCCATGTGCTAATTTCATATAATAGTTCAGGACTGTCTTTTTTTTTTTTTTTTGAAGATAGAAGAGGGTTATTAGTCTGTTGTTAATTGTTTAATTGGTTTCTGTTTATTTCTGGTTTTATCTGGCAGTATAACATATCTGATACTGACTTTAAGGGTGTTATTCAGGACAGGGAGTAAGGGAGGAGCTGGAACAGGATGTTCCACTACTGGTCAAAAAAACGTTATGTGATGGGAGTTCCCAAGTTGAACATATTGCAATCTTCCACAGGGATTGTGAAAGATTGTCTTACACTGTTTCTGTTCCATGACTTCTGTGTGGTTGTAGGCTTTGTATGGTTTTTCTTTTTCGTAATTGTTTTTGTCTTAGCCATACTGTGGCAGGAGATTGGAAGAAAAAGAAAAAAGGTCAGAAAAGCTTAATAGCAATTTTGTTTTTGAAAGGAAGAGACCGGTTGATCCAGCTTAAATGGTTGCAGCTAGATCAACCGATAACCATTGAATTAGAGACAAATGCAAACTGCAAAACCTTCCAGGTCAGCACTACCGCAGCTGTAACCAGAAGAGGAAAGTGAGAAGGAAAGGTGAAACAATAGGACATAACGTAATAAAATTTTGAGGTGATATCCAAAAACAGATGGATGGAAATGGGAACCCCCTCTTTACTAAGTAAATGACAGAGAAAATCAAAGAGAACTGAATTTCATAGCCCTGGCGTTTGGAGTGTTGTTGAGGATGAATGGGGTTTTCTTAATGAAAGACAGAGTTCCAATTTATGACTGCATTGGTTGTACACCAGGGTGTTTATGCAAAGTACAGGGACATATTCAGGTGTAGGTATGATCTCACTGAGGAAGTGTTCATGCTAAATCCCTTAGACTGATACCAGTGAACATTTTGTACATATTTTAGTAGGAGAAATATTGAAAAGTGATGAGGTAATGTTTTACTTTGCTTTTTACTATCTTTGGGTTACTTAATTCTCTTTTGCAAATTTAGAACAGATTGGCTGACATGCTGGATCAGTAAATATGTTGTATCAGGCTTAGATACTCGACTGTCAGTGGGCTGAAGCACAAGCCTGGGGAGAGAGAATAAGCAGAGCACATACAGCCTTATTCACTTCGTATTATGTAATGCTTGATGTGGAAGACAGGCATCAGAATCTCATAGTGTTTTCTTCCAAGTGATAATAGTTTCCATTTTGAATGACTATAAACATAGCAGAAATATTTTTTTATTAAGGATTTAGGTTGGAATTCAGTTCTTCTGTAGGAGGTGAAGGAAGAGAGACACACCTAGAGAATCACCTGCTGTAGCTGTCTCCAATACCCAACATAAGCTGTAATGAGTCACTCGCTGTAACTATCTTTCCTCTATGACCGTAGGAGGAAACTATATGAACACTTAGCTTTTAGATAGCTAAAGCTGAGTAAGATGATTTCTGCAATCTAATACAAAAATAATTTTAAAAACTTGGGCTTACAAAGCTGAGAACGTTTTGAAGCTATGACCTTCAGTACTGTAGGCATATGTACTCTCTGTTAGAAAGAGCTGAGGTAATTAAGTGATAGATAATGCAGAGAGGAGTTTTCAGAGTAGAAGTATTGTACTCGGATATTTTAACCTCCATTGACTCTAATGTTAGGGTGCTTATTCCATGTATGTTGTTAGAAGTTGTTTGAAATATTAGTAAATTTTACTGTGTAAAGAGAAATTAAATTCTCTGATATTTTCTCTTATTTTTATAGAATAAACATTTTATATGGTAAGTTATAATGATTATATTTCTTACCTTTGAAGTAATTTCACTACATCATTTTGGTATGTGTATTTCTATCAATCTTATTCACCTCTTTTACTCGTTGCCATAAGCTGATAAAGATTCAAGTGCATTCATTCGGCTTGTTTATTTGGGCATATAATTTATTACCAGTATATTTTCAAAGAAAAAAAGAACAAGAATTTTGGAGAACATGTATTTAATATATCAGCACATGCCTCCATATTGCCAGCAGACAACCTGCAGTGGATCCTGGTACATTCCAGTAATCCAAAACTCATGCCTGAGGAGAAAGTGAGAAATGTTGTCTTCAGGCAGTGTGGATAGTGTAATCGCTTTCTTGTTTGCAAAGTTCACAGGTGTCAACATACATGTTTTTGTTTCCTTTGATAGCACCTAACCTTTGGAGAAAATGCCACTCACTTTGCATTCTGTGGGTACTCACTATGGAGCTCAGTCAATGAAGCATCAGTCAGTTTAGTAAGTTCCTTTGGCAACACATCATTACAAGATAAAGTTCATGTCATGTTGTAAGAGAAGTCAGAGTCACTGTCTTCTCGAGCTGTCTTCCTATACTGTTACTTCGTAACTTGCAGCAAAACACCTTTGGGGGAAGCAGTCCAGTAGAGAACTTGTTTTCAGAAAACACTTAAATATTTTGCTATGTCAGTGCTACTATCAAAGCCTAAAATGAGTTAATGGTTTTAAAGAGGTCATGTTCCCTTTGGGTTATGCTGCCTAGGACTGCTTTTGGAAAAAACAGACTAAGAATGATAATTTGTTAGTATAACAATTCTGAGATGGGATGTAAATGGAGAACATTGTATTCAGTTGCCTATTTCCTCTTCCCAGAAACCCTTGGAAAACTGAGCAGCACAGTTACATTTTTATGCAAAAGTGTAGGAGCAAAAGATGGAAGTAGAGTGATAGGAAGATGGGAAGTGGACACTTTGAGGAAGAGGATTTTATCCAGATTAAATCTGGAAAATCCTAAAATGCCACAGAGATTTTTGAAGCAGAAGAAACTTGTTGCTTTGCACAGCTTTTGGTAAAGTCCAGGAATTTTGAAGTGTGTTAATCAGTTTTTACTTTATCCTTCCTTTGGAAGGAGTACTGTGTGGGCTGAAAGGGACCTTATGATGTGGGAAAACTGAAATTAAACTCCACTGTAATACAATTCTGCCTTTTATCAAAATAACTTGTTGCTCTTTT
Organism: Strix uralensis; assembly: GCF_047716275.1. Taxonomy (NCBI): domain Eukaryota; kingdom Metazoa; phylum Chordata; class Aves; order Strigiformes; family Strigidae; genus Strix; species Strix uralensis. The sequence goes on from NC_133984.1 coordinate 5,416,424, forward strand.
ACTGTGGCTGGAGATAGACATCCCAATTCTTATAAACTGCCATCCCATGTGATAGTAATTAACACATTGTGATGTCCAGAAGGATTTCAATGTCTAATTAGCATCTGACAGCTGAACTATATTTTTAGCACAAGTGCAGCTCCTGTCATGTCAGTATTTACATGTGTTAAAGTGTTACGGTAAAGCTGCTCTTACACTGTGATACGTTTTCAGACTGGAGAAGTTTCAAACCTGAATCTTCCTGAGTAGTCCTGATGCTCACATGTGAGATTTAAGGAGTAGAAAAAACACCCCAAACTATATTTTTGATCTAGTTTCTGTTAAGATAATTTTACAAAAAGTTATTTGTGATGGCTGCATTTTGATAATCCTTAAAAAAAGAACTTCTATTATTACTGTTTATTATTTGGCTAATATTTAATTCTTCAAGGCCACATCTTGAATTTATTTTAATGTAAAATCAAAGGTACAGTTATTTGATGCTGCATCTCATTTGCTTTCTTCTAGTTTGGAGAAATAATGTGCTTTTATTGTATCAATAAAAGACCAAGAAAAAAGTATAATAACGAATAAGTAGAACAATATTCTATGAAGACATCTTTGCGATACTATAGATTGTATTGCATTATATTTGTTCACAGCTTTGCATTGTAAGAAAACTACAAGGAGATGAAACCTCATGAGAAAAAGCACTATGAAATAAGAACAAACAGTATCAGAGCATAAGGTGTCTTGCTAACCTTTAAAAATGCGTTGCAGTTCCACACAATTTTCTTCATTCAGAAGCAATCTGCAGCATTTTAGCAGCAAACCAATCAGTTCTCACTAACTTTGATGTATGAGTTGAAATTTAATACAAAAAAAGAAAAGATCTTTTGGAAAATCATATTAACGGAGATTCATTTTCGTTATGTCCAGTTTTCTTTCATTATTGGATAGTTATAGGGATATCTTTTCCCCCAGTGCCCTGCTGTAGATTATTTTTTTGTGTGTGTTTCTTCACATGCCTTGGAATCAATGTGGTAGTCTCTGCTACCAGTTTGTTCCATTCTATCTTTCTGTATTAATTTTAGCTCCAAAATTTTGTGGTTAAAATTTTATAATCATCTGTCATTCACTGTGTTTTGACATCTTTTATTTCTTTGTTCAGCGGCAAAAGGTTTTTACTGCTTTATAGGAAATAATTTGCTTGGAGTTTTGTATGAAACCAAGCATCTTTGCATGAGCTCAAGTACTGAACAACAAACAAAAGTGAAGATACAGTAATAGAATAATTTTAGTAAATTGTTGAAGTTCCGGATCGTGGGTCATTATCTGCTTTTAGCTCACTCTATTACCTACTTTTAGTGACTCAAGACACTGGAACTCGATTATCATAGTGAATGAGTACTCATATCTTACAGTGAATTCAGAGGAGAGTGCATTTGCTCAGGAGTTGAAGCTGCTGAGCATCACTGGTAGAGTATGACATCGTTCCTGTTCTTCAGAAATTCTTACTTCTGTACATGCTTGAGACAGGCTTTTCAAAACTATGCAGGGTAACTCCACTTTCAGTACAGAAGCATAGCGATTGACTTCTGGGGAAGCAGTCAGGTCACCGCACAAAGCTTTACAAAACTCCATTTATCCTGTTTTCATTCCAGGTTATCATTAAGAAGGTAGCCAATATGAAACAGGGAGGTTAAGGGTGAAGGCAAGTGTCATTGAAATGGCTGGAGTTATCTGTAACTCCATTACTGTCACTCTTTTATCTAATAGCATATTGATTTGTTTTAAAGTACTTAATTTTTCAGTGTTCTGTACCGGTTAGAGATACATCTTTTTAGCCACATGACAAACTGGTATGTAGTACACTGAGAATTATACCATTTATGACATTATATCAAATCAGGTAATTCTCTGTGTGTCTGTATAAAGAAGCATTACATTAAGCTAAACTTAGCATTACGTTAAATTAAACTGTAGTTTCATTCTCAAATTTGAAGCAGAAATTACTTTGGTTTTGAATAATCAGAGATGTATGTGTACACATACATTTATTCCACTGGTTGTTTACAGATGTCTACAGGAAAAAAAAAGTTTAAAAAATTAGAACTGTTAAAATCAAGGCTTCTCTTTGTTAATCCACTGCTACGTACATCTGTTTATGGGGGTTTCTTTCTTACCAACAGGTTGAATTAGGACTGGATGAATCTAAGTTTGAACAAGACCTCTCTGGTTTGATAGGACTGGGACAGTGGATTGATCCAAGTGAAGTGTAATGGATCAATTACCTTGCTACTTGGAGAGGAAGGGAACTGTCAGCATAGGAAGGACAAGCTGAACTCTCTTTTCATGAAAGGGAGATTGCTAGGAAGTAGTGGAAGGGAAGGAAAAAAAGTTGTCCATTTTAGCAGTGGATGTTACAATGTATATCCCTTTAAATGATAAAGACAGATGATTAATGTGCTGGTAGATTCTGCTGGTCACCCTCACCAGTCATCCCAACAAAGGACAAATACAAATAATGATCTAATAAACTTTTTCTAGGAAATCATAAATTTAACTAAAATAAAATGTTGCTCAAGTAAACAAAAAGAGCAAGGATTCACTCGAGACATTGCCCATTATTATATATACTGGAAAAATGTCCTGTGTCCCTTTTCACTATGGAGGTCTAAATGTAAGGACAGGCTTAAATCACAGTGGGATGCAAGAAGAAATGTGTACTGGCCAGCTAATCTGTTTATCTGCAGTGCTGTAGATAAACATAGAGGAACATTCACTTGCAGCACTGTCTGTTCAGTCTCATCCCAAAATTTGCTGAAAAAAAGAACTTTTTATCATGTATGTTTACCAACCTATTCACAGTAGAACTTAGTGACAGTTTAGTTGGAACAGTGTGACTTCCTACAGTCTGATAAATACATTCATAGATTTTCCTAGTTTGGATGGTGTAAGAACTCACCATTTGGAAACCATTGGTATTAGTCTGACTACATTTAGAACAGATGTTCTGGCTTAATAGTCTTCAATCTCCATTAGCTATATTTCCATATCAAGGACACTGCAAGCTTTTTGAAAAAAATTTCTGAGTAATTACTGCTGCAAACTATTGCGAATTATTGACCTCTTGTTCTACATATTAGGGACTAACCTTACTATTCATTATTTATCTTAAATATCCATAACTATCCATTATTTAAAGGAAATATATCACTTCAGAAATCTGAGTATTCTTAGATGGCCAGCAAAAAGATTTTATTAAGTTGAAACAATTTTCTTTAATTATCCTTCAACAATTCACAGTTTAAGAAAAATCGCCCTTTTAACAAAATGAATCTAATGAACCACTCCAGAGAACTCAGAGTATGTACTGTATAGGAATCTCGCTAAAAAAAAAAATCTCTCCAAATAAAACATCTTTAAAACTTTCTCTTTTGAGGATTTTTTTTTCATGTTGTACAATAGTTAATAAAACGCTGTAAACCCAGCCTAGCAGCCTGTGATGGAACCTCTTAAAGAGAGGAACATTGATTGATGGGTGTTGATATTAAGTAGTAGGAGAATTTTCCCAGCAGATGGGACCCATTAATTAGAGGGAAACCAAGAGCAAAACCTAGAAAGGATCTGAGACTGGATTAGATATGTACTGATTGACTATGCCTAAAGAGAATCTTCTTAATTAACTGTGTAGTGTAAATGATGCTCCATTAGATGGTGGATTTCACTGAGGATCTCTGCTTTGGTTTGACTTGGAAGAAGTAATGGTAACTGGAGAATGAGCAACATATCTTTGTGCAGGATGTTTTCTGATACAGACATTCAAAACAAACTTTATCTTCCTGGAAAGAAAGGTTATAAGCTTCGGAACTATGACTGATTTTGCTTTTTGTTCATACAGCTGTACTAATAATTCATTATATTCGGCTTTACCCATCTAGAAGAAAATAGGATGAAAAACTTTATTGAAATCTGGTTTAGGAGATCTGGACTAGGAATTAACATACCGTACTAACAACTTGATTGCCCTTGCCTCTTGTTCTTACATACTTCCTGAAGTTGCGCCCAGCTAAATAAATGAAGTTTACAAAATTTGAAGGTGTCTGTTACAGCGGAAGCTGCTTCACTTACATTCTGCTTCTGCTAGATCTGTAATCCCTTATTTCCATATTATAGCACTCTGCATCTATATGCCTACAAAGCAAGAACTTGGAGAGTCCTGCAGTTCTGTATTCTTTAGAGTTTTGTTTGAATAATGATTAGGCTAACCTGGCTTGGACTGAAAGAGCCTTTTCTTACTGTCCTTAAATGCCGTACAAATGAATCCTGATAAAGGGTAAGGTAGAGAATGTGAAACTGTTACGGAGTACAAGCCCGTTGACACAACCACCTAGAAGCCAAATCAGAGGCATTCTCTTTTTTACTAAATGTTTCTTGCTTGAATTAACTTATATACAGAAGCTGTCCTGAGGTAAGAGTACAGTAAAAGGGCGTATTAGTTTCACCACAATGAAAGCTAGGTGAGGTCAGCCATATGCTGAGGCACGTTGCTGACTACGCCTAATTTATCTCAGTAACATGGAAGAGTGTTTTCATCTCATCTGTGTTATGTTGTTGTTACGTCATGTTGTTATTTTTTTTTTTTCTTAGAGCTGGAATTTCTCATGCAAATTCAACTGCTCAGCAGTAATAACTTTTTTTAGCAACGAAATTATTTTAAACTTGTACCTTCATTTCATGATTACTCCAATTTATCATCAGGAAGAGGCTTTTGCTAAATGCTTTGCTTGGTGTAATTGGTCACCATAAGATTCCAAGCAGATATTTTCTGAAATTTTTAAGCTTTAAAAGATTATAACATTAATGAGTTCAGTAATGGTTAATTATATGCATTTCTCTCACCTTTCTAACAGGATCAAATGTACCAACTTTTCTGCTATCTCGCAAGAAGCTTCTTAACTTTTCTAATTCTCTTAACTCTCATTCATACTCTTGATAAGGAATTTATGTGGTATAGTTTTCCTTTTACATCAGTCAAAACAGAGATCCTTAAGAAATAAATCCAATTCAATATTTTATGGATTATCTAGGCAATTGAGTAGCCTAAGTTTAGTAAAATGTGAAAGAAGTTTCTGCAAATATTTCTGATACTCTTATAAAATACTCCAGGCTTACATACAAATTTATGTCTTTGTATGCTAGGGTTCTTCAATCCTTCTGCTGTAATGAAAGTAATTAAAAAGAAAACAAAGGCTGATTTGACAGTTTACAGACTTTAAAGACCATTTTCTGTCTCTAAACTGTAGACAATGGTGTAAAAACAAATGTAGCAAGTTAGTATATAAAATATAACTGAAGTATAAAAAATTTGAATATGATACTTATTTCTAATTTGAGAACAAAGACCAAGGAACTGTGAAAGGTATTTGCTATGTAACAGCCTTTTGCACTAGGTAGAGGTAGCTGGGGCTTCTTTGGTGAACAGAGGGGAGAAAAAAATCATCTGACAAAAAAAATGAGGATGAGTTCTAATTTTATGGCTTGAAGAACCTATGATAAACTCCTTTCAGAAAAAAGGGGACAGAATTTTGAGATGTGCTAATCATAAATCACACTCAGATACTGCTGAATATATTAAATTTACTCTTCCCCCACAAATGTTTAGGCTTGGTATTTTATTGAAGTCTGCCATTATTTAGAATGAAATAGAAATGAAAAAGAACAGAATCTGAATCTGTTTGCCTTCCCATTTTCTAAATATTTCATATTCCTACAGATAATAGAAGTGCATGTTAAGCAGTAATGCAAAATTTGGCCATTTGGCTCTGAAAGATGCCAGATAAAAGTAAGGGTCTTCATTCAGAGAAGTCCATCACTTGCATTTTCAGTCCTACTTGCACTTATTGTTAGATAGTGTCTGTCAAATTTTCATAATTAAGATAAATCTAAAGGGTTCAATCTCAGCTGAGTGATATTCTCCAAGTTCAGTTTTTTCCTACCTGGTTATAAAAGAAAGATGATGATTAGATACCATCCATGTATTTATAAGGCGTACACTGTGGCAGCTGGATAGATTTATCTCCATCTTTGATTTTATTTCACGAAGTTCATCCACTCCTGTTGAATAGTATCTATGCAATTTGGTTTGAGGTTTTATAATCTAGGAAAACTGTGGTTATAGACAGAATTAAAAACCTTAATTAAAAGTAGGAAAAAAAGCCTTCATTGTGGATTTGTGTTCAAATAGTCACACAAAATCAAGAATATCAGAGAGGTATTTCAAGATCGTGTCTCAGTGATGTCAGATACACTGATTACTGAGAGCACACTGTGAATGTTAAAGTGTGACAGACAGCTGTTTGTGACCCTTGAGTCACGAACTCCAGAAACATACTATATATCCCAGAAAAAACAGAATTTCACCAGAAGACATATTCTGCTTCTGTTGCCTCTCATGATCCCAGTCCTTTCATGTAGCTTGATACCTGAAGTGAAGGTCTACTGTCATGCTTTGGGTAAAGTGAAGGATGGTTTGGCATTCTAGCATATATGTTAAGATGCTTGAGGGTCCTACCTGAGATATTCTCTATACTCATAGGTAAGGAGTTTTGTTGTTATTCCATATCTTAAAATACACTTAAGGTAGGGAAAAAAAAAAGTAAATGCACAACCATTTTTTCATAGGATTTGGAACAGGCAACACAATTTCAGCTGTTCCTAAGGGCAGATGAAAAAAATCAAATCTATGTCTGACCTACTCGTACAAGGGATAGCGCAAGTTTCTTTCTCTGCGTGCAGTGGAACACGGGGAACGCATGACTGGAATGATGGACTGAAATGATCCACCAGCATAAATTAATACAGATGAACAGTTATTTTAATTCAAAGTGAGTAGCAGTGTAGTGACATTACATGGTGATTACAAAAGCGGGAACATCTCTTAAACTGGCCTTGTATTCTGTCAACCCAGGAAAATATGTCTCAACCACTCAAGTGAGAAATCTCTAGATCAGTTTTTATTTCGGCTACAAAGAAAAGAACAGTTCAGCCGTACACAATGAGCAAATCCCCCTCTCCCCCCTCCATGACTTCCGTTCAGACCAGGCAGACATACACCGGAGTTGTTCAAGGGTGCTGATCTCTGCCTCTTAGTGGGCAGCGTAGCTGAGGCCTGCCCCATCGGTGCTTGCAGGAGTGTTGCTGGGTTAGGAAAGCTGATAAATTCTTTATCACCGTATGTTCTTCGAAACAGGAGCTATACTCAGTATCCGATTACATCAGTTAGAAGGATGCTCTCTAGGGATATGTGATGCAGAGTGCATGGCCGTGACTGCACCAACGGTCCTTGCCCAAATTCCTGTGAAGTTTTGAGGCTTTGTTAATTTTCATACAACATTTTAAAGATGAAGCATGATAGCTAACATCATCTAATATTGTCAATTATGTGCAGAAATATATTCTGTTTCATATATTTACTTCCACAGAAATCATCCGACAAATTTCAGAATGCTAATGTACATGTAACTTACATAAACACAGACGTAACTTGGCATGATTTCAACAAAACGTTTCCAATATAACAGTGTGATTTAGCTACAATCAGAAATGAATGTACATACTTGGTCATGATATCTATAGTCTAGAAAATATACTTGGGAATTTAGCCCCTGATGGCAGGAAAATAATAAATGAAGTGATTGTATTCTGTACCAAGGTTAAAAATAACCTAATGGGGTTTTAATGATCTTACTAAAACCAGAAAGCAGCTGCTAGTTTTTCTGTCAAACAGGGTCATTTAACCAAAACTTGATTGGGCAAAGGAATTAACCATATATTTTCTGACTTTGAAATTAGTTTATATATCAGTTTTATTTTGCAGTTTGTTTAGCTGTCTGGATTTTGTGAACACATTTTCCTTTAATGATTGTTGAGGCATCCTTAATTAAGCAAGTGTAATGTGTATGTCATACAGCAGTCAAGAAAGAAAGGAGGGGAGGAGAATTTTTTGGGACCATGAATCAATATGCTCAAAGATACTGACACTGTATATTCTGTTGTAAATTCTCCCTCTGCTTTCCTATTACCACTGGCTATTGCCACTGCTTCGACAATGAATAGAGCTCAATTCGCAACATGAAGAAGATTCAAAGTGCTTGTCTGGCACTGTTTGTTCCAAAAGCAAGAAGCAGAATCCCCCCTGCAGGTTGTCTTCATGTCCAGAAATGAAGCTTGTGTGCAGTGTGGCTTCATATTTTAGATTTGGAAAACACACATTGCAATGACCTGATTCAAATTAGATGCATAAAAAAATGGAAACAACATGACCATTCACAAGAGTTATAAACTGTAATATGGCATAATGCTGTGTGTTTCTACCACTCTTTAAAACAGTGAAATACACTCTAAATTAACTGAAAATTTTTTCTCTCAGTGCAGCTATACTGCTGTGCTTCAGTTAAAAATCTTGCCCAGACTGTTTTGTAATGTCTTCTTCCTAACTTCTCAGAAGAATTTTCTTAAGAACATAGTGCCTCAGCACAATCTACATTTAAAACTTTCTTTAAATGTCAAAACAAAAAAATTTTAGGTTTTCTTGTATTTCCCCAGTAACGGATTGCAATAATCACCTTGGCTTACCCTGCATTCCTTCCTCAGGCTAAGTTCCCACCGAAGCGTGACTTTGATGGAAGTCATGAGTAAAGAGTGCTGAACAGGACCCATTGTGATTAGACACGTATTTTGAAAAAGCTTTAGGAATGATAAACTGCACAGTTGCAGTATAGCTGTTTTATATTTAAGAAAGACCAATGAGATTTGGGGTCTTCTAAAAGAGTAAAATGGATAATAAGAAGTATGTTCTCTTGGAGTTTTCCTGAAGGCACTTTCTTGTCTACTTCTGTCATGCTCCAAAAAGTGTAAAATAAATTGTTAGAAACTAAATGAAAACTTCTACAAGGTGAAGCTTTTTTTGTCAGTGTAATGTAGGATGAAGTCTTCTGAGAATTCGCAGGAAATATAGTGGAGTAAAGATTAAAAAGCTACCAATGTTACAAACAAGTAAAAGGTCGAACGGGGCCATCATGCACACAGACCTTGAATAATTCAGGGTTTTGCTGTGCGTGTCACCCGCAGAGCTCAAATAGTTGAAAAAGTGCAGAATCATGGCTTCCTGAACCATGGTAGTAGCACAGATTATGAAAGACCAATTTACAACTATGTTAGTTAACTAGCACCAAGTAAGGGAGCTCAGTGCTTGCGACTTTTGTAAAGACTTAAGCCAGTAGAAAGAAGAATGAAATATGTAGTTTGGTGCACCACTCAGCAGTCCAGCCTTAGCTATATATCCTGTGCTGGAGTGCATGGTCAGGTTTATAAACCTAGATCAGACACTTAATACGTTTATTTTACTTTGGGTTTGTATGATAATTGCTTTTCTCTGTGAAGCATGAGATGGAGGACATTAAATAGCAGTTGGGAGTGAAACTTAGCACTAGGCAGCCACTGGATAAGTAGTTAGGAGTGACAATGAGTCTCTCTAGGGAATCATGTACAGGGTGTCACCTGCTGGCTGCAGCACAAAGGAGTCCCACAAGGAGACTGATAGGAAATAAAAAAGCATACAATTAAGAAATACAAAAGCGAAAATTACTTTGAAACTCAGTAGGGGTGCACAGCAATCCACTGCTCAGAAGCAGATGAAAACTACCTAGGTCAGAACGGAGTCATCCAAGTTCCACATAGCACTACAGATAATGAGTCCATTGCCAGGGAATCAGTCAGTGCAAACCCAACTATTTAAAGTGTCACAACTGTCAAGGACAGTTTAACTCATCTGGTGACGGTGTTGAACCCATGTCACTTAGAGGCAATCACCAAATTAAATTTGAAATCTCAAAAAGATTATCTCCATTTAAGAGACAAGGTTTGAATCAATACGCTTTTGGATCTTCTAGTAAAAGAGGGATGTACGTTGATTCAAGTTTACAAGCTGTAGACAATGGTCTGCTAAAGCAATTACAGTCACACGTTAGGCTGGTTGGAAATCAATATCTGCAAATTTGAGAAATTTGCATTTTTTTTCTGCACAGGCCTATTTAAAATAAACTAATCATTTTCCCTCTTCAGGCTTTGAGTTACTGTTTTTAAATGCACTTATTGTGTTTAAAATGCACTTTATATTCTATGTTCAGGATTCTTAGAATCAGGTAATATTATTAAAAAAGTCTAGAAAAAAAGGAATGCCAGACCTTGGTTAAAATTACTGTCATGTACACCATGGGAAAGAACTTGAATATTCTGTGAAATTAACTTGATTTATTGTCACTTGTCTTTACTTAGCTTTCAGGTAGATTTCAAGCACATCAGTACAGTGATGCTAGCTTATTGTAGATTTACTTAGCCACACTTTCAACAATCTTGATGTGCTATTTTGATTCTTTTAGTCCTTCCTCAGAGTAATTTTAAAGAAACACTAATTAAAGCTTTTCTATTGAATAATACATGTGCTTCACCCTCCAAAGTTTAGCTTAAGGGACTCACATTGACAAAAATACATTATATTCCTTTCACTTAATTTCATTAGTGGGACTTCTCTGACTTTGTGGGAACATATAGATTTTCCTCCAGAGCATGTTATAGCACAGAACGATTAGCAGAGCATTAGAAGTAACCACAGCCCAGGAATAATGTCAGTTAGCCCTATGGCAGTACACGAGTTCCAGGGCAGTTTGTAGATGTTCTGTTCAATGGTCTATAAAATAGGGATGCACTGCATTGTACTTGAGGCACTTTCTCTAGAACTCCAGCCAAGTCTGATACAGTAAATAATTCAGACTTCTATTTTCCCATTTACCAAGTAGTATACTTTATGTACTGTATTAACAACAGAAGAACTTCAAGTTAAAAAGCAATCTTTTTTTTTTTTTGGTATGCATACCTGGAAAAGATGGTTCGATTCTTGTGTTTATGCTACTGAAAATCAAAAGAAGTTCTACTGAAATCAAAGGGGTTTTAATGGTGTAAAATTAGGTTAAGGAAGAGGAGAATCATGCCCTCACAAAACACAAAGAGGCAAGGGGTGACAGTAGTAAAGCATTGGTATTCTACTGTGAAGCTAAGCTTCCTGCAATAATGAGTGCATAGCAGAGGCCAAACAGAAAGCAATACATTTGGGTTCAACATCACATTCACCTTTTGTGGTCTGAGAGCACATGGGAACAAAAGGAAATACGAGCAGTGATTTCAAATATTTCTTGTTATCCTTTTATTTCTTTACTGCTTTCTATTCCTTTCTGTCAGTTATCAGTGATCATCATTTTAAAACCACTTGTAGTTCTGGGAACAGTTCGTACTCCTTTGCTGAAGCATTTATGATTGTCAGTAAAACTTTTCAGGCTATCATTTTATTTAATATAAGCCAGCCTTATTCTCTTTCAGGCTACCAGAAGCATTTTCCTTTTTCATCAGCCAGTCAAGTTGAATGGCTGTGCTGTATGTGTGAAGTTTTGAATTAATGTTCTGAATTACATCGCACTCATTCTCATTTTAGGGCAGGTCTTGCACAATCTTGATGTTGTGTATCTACTCACTATATGCAGACAATTTGTCAATGTTGATAGGAGTTTATAGATATGTGCTATTATTAATACAATTTTTTTTTTTTTTAAGTGCCAGGTCTAATAAAGTGAACAAATAGAGAAAAACATTCAGGAGTACCGATTTCAATGTTTGTTCTATCTAGTGCAATTCACAAAATTCACACTGTGCAGATATGAACTAATAATAATGCAGATTCTTTTCAAACAGGAAACTATCTGCTAAACAGATTTTCAGTTTAAAATGTTAATACAAATTAGTTGATAAAATAAAAGGCAAAATTGACTGAAATTCTGCCACTGCTGTTACCTCACTGAATGTCTGCAGTTACAACTGCTATTTTACAGGTTTGAAAATACAGCTTCGAAACCTTTGCAGTAGTGTCATGACTTTCCTCATTAGGTCACCCGCTCATCCTCCTCCTGGTTCTCTGATCATTTCTTTGTTGTGTTATCCAACAGAATATCATCTTCGATCTTCTGCTACTCTTTCAGTCCATTTTCATCGTTGGCCTGTCCTTACTTCTTTTTCTGTTTCCGTCTAGATAATATATCTGAATATGATGAGTTTAAAGGGCATCACGGTACTGATGATTCACAATTCTGCATCCTTACTCTACATCAGATATCTCCTGTAGACATCGAACTGAAATGTAACAGTCCGAATTATGCTTCTGATTTTTTTTTTTTCCTAGCCTTGACTGTTAGCTTTCGCTGTGATGCATCCAAATGAGCAAGCTTTGAGGGTGGGATACCGGTCTGTGCACAAACAGTGGAGCACTGACCCAAACACAGGCTAATGCTTTTCCTTTAAAATAAACAAAAAGGTGCTTCATAGCTTAATGTGATATAAGGCAGCAGCAGAGCTAGTGGGATTTTTGTTTCAGGCTTGCATACAAAATTTAAAGACAAGGCTATCTATGTTCTTCAGCTGTTACATGAGGAGTTGAGTGTGCAACCCCTACGTAACAGTCAACGTTTCACAACAGGTTTTTTCTTGCCATCCTTCAAGCCAAGAAATTTCTCCAAAGACGGGAATTTTGTTTTAACCAATATTCTTTAAGATACAGCTTTCTGATAGCATAACTAATGGCTTCATTAACATAATTAAACCATGTGCAACCTTGCTTTTGTTATGTTCTGAAGGAACTTTCCAGATTACATTCTGTGTTTATCCACAAGTGGTCATCTACATTTATATTTCTGTGGCTTCTGGTTTCATCCTGTGGCTGCATCTTAAGGCTTCTACTCTCAGCCTGGATTCATTCAATATGCGATATTATTAAAGAGTCATTGACAGTTCACTCTTCAGAATAACGGTTTTTTAAAAGCATATATATTTGTATGTATGTCATACTTTTTCAGTAATTGTATTGTTGATATGGCAGTGTTACTGATAGTTTTCAAATGTGTTTTCTCTATATTTGTTTGATTCTCTTAAGGTTACAGCGCCTGTAAACAAGCTGCTTCCCATCTGATACTCCATTCAGAAGCATTTTACACTTGACGTCTTCCTAGTATGTTTTCATGCCCACGTATTTACTGGTTGCTAGATCATTATCGTGATTTTCTTAGATTTTGCTCCATCTTGGATATTACACTTGTCCATTTGGTTCAAATCTGAGAATGTCCTGAAAGGGAGGAATGAGCTTTCACTTTCACAATGGGGAATTATTAGAATTTACCATGCAGCAGATGTGGCATTTTAAAGGCACATTACCATAAATAATGGATAGTACAGTTTTGATAAAATTTGATTCTTTTTGTGCACATCAACTTGGACACACACAGAGGTTACTGGAGACAACAGAACTTTCCTATCTCTTACAAAGTTCTTCTCACTTTCTCCTCAAATTATTCGAACTGGAAAAAATTAGTAGGTGACTACATATAAATACAAGAAACCTCTTACATAATCTTACTTTCAGACAAGTTCTCACTTAAAGTGTGAGGTTGATAATAAAACATAAAGTCCAGAAGTAATGCTAACCTCCTGTTTATTTCAATTCTGTGTTGAACAGTGAAACTTTTTTAGTTTGTTACTGAACTCTACAAACCTCCCTGGTTTTTGTTTTGCATTGTCACTTAGACAATGAAAACACACCATAGCTTGACTCAAGTGATTGATTTTTCCCGTGCCTCTCTTCCATGTGCAGTACTGTAATCTACTACACATGTATAGCCCATTTACTTTGTGGGCTTGACCTCGCAAGGGGATTTCCATTTCTTTTCTCATTGTGAATGAGGGATAATACATAGACATTTTATCAGTTTAATTTATTCCCAAATGTTTATTGTGGTGCACACCACCATATCTCCTCAGACTCTTTCTTCCTTTGCAGCCAGGTGGGGTTTTTTGTTGGTTTGCTTTTTCTTTTTTTTTAATCTACCCTCATGTTTAGTATTCATTGAAACAATAGAACAATATTCTGACTTTCTAAAGGCAGAGGCTCAAAGTAAGAGGATACTACACAGACACTGTCCAAATTTCAATGACAGCAGTGTAAGCATATAGATGACATTACAGCTTTGCAAGAAAAATAAGATATTTATAAAAACCCTTAATATTATTGATACACAAGTGTATTATACATTTTGTCTTATAAAATTTGTATAGCTTCTTAAAGTTGTTACATTATTTGTAGTCATAGAAATAGGACTGGCCTCTATGCGTTTAAACAAGAAATGCCACTGATTGCCTGATAATATTTAGCATGTTTAGCCTGCCTACCTTCAGTGATCTTTTCCTGTGGTTTGTCACAGTTCTTGTCCCAAATCCCGTCTGTGTGATCTGACAGAGCAATGATCCTGACAACAGAAAAAACAGTTCAGGTAGATTCAGAGACAATTGGATTTTCAGTAGTTCTGGTGGTTGATGTAATATTGAGAAGAGTTATTCAAACCCACCTGATTCATCATTTTAGCCAAAATTAGCAAGTAGAACAATTTGAAGAAGCGGTTATCTGAGTGAAATTTGAGAACCAACAATGCTGATTAAAGTTTCAGTGGGAATATGTAGGTGAATTGTAAGATGATAATCTATCCAAATTTGCAACTACTCTATTACTGGTGTCATAACAGAATTTCTGTTACTCTGTGATCTTTCTTTTGATGGTAATAAGCTAGTCAGAAGACTTATTCTGAGCTTCCTCACCTGGAAAAACAACTAAAAAGGAGATTTTTCCCATCCAGTCTGTCTAGTAGATCTCTCCCTCTCCCTCCCCCTGAAATCTACCCATTTAAAACTGCAAAATCTCTTTAATCACTATCTTAATTGTAGCAAACTTGACTGAAATGTCTGTTTACTTGCCACAAAAGAAACTGTTAGATATAAAATGTACTGTCCATTGTAAATGTATAATCTAAAAAGGACTATTTTTTATTGGATTCCTGCCCTTCCTTTTCATCTTCACTCAAATCCATTCTCCTGTTAAATTACAAATAAAAAACCAGGTGCCTCAGGATTAGAATGCAGAAATCTTTTGCCTTATTTCTTGATTTTTTAAAAAAAGATCAGTAGTTTATAATCAACATTGTTTATTTCACTGCTTGACTTCCTAAATACTAGCGACTGGATTATGAGCTTGTCTGTGGATAATCAGAAAAGGCCAAGAATTGCCTATTTCGAAAATCCTTTCTAACTGGGGGTAGGAATCTGTATCTAGCAAAGCTGGTGGCAGCTCTTAATTCCTGATTAGTGCCAGCTGAAAAGCTGTAGAAATTAACTGACCAGACAGTAATCAGAAAGCAGAGACAGAGGCTGGGAATGCTTAATGGATGAACTATGATTATTAGCCTGACAGTGGAGACCTCATTGCAATACTCAAAGAAAACAAGAATTTTAACTTTCAAGTGGAGTGATGCTTAGAACTAGAAAATAGTTGAAGCAACTTGTATATAAGATAAGAAGACTTTTGTGCTTTTTCTGTAACTAGGTATAGTGGAATGAGCTGTCACAGCACTGTAATTGTCAGTTCTCACTTCTAGAGCCCTGAGGATACTTAACCTTAAGCATATGTTTAACTGCTTGGTTTGGTTACCTTGTGTCTCAGACTAACACCTAAATGCTTCAAAGTGTGAATGCCCTCTGCTTGTTTGCACTGCATACCCACAAAGGAGAAAAGACACTAGAGGTGTCCTTAGAGCAAGGGCTGTTTTTTTTCTACCTTTCTTGAAAGACTGAGTCCTGCCTATAAAATGCAGGAGATACCAAAGTCTTTAGATTATTTTTCCCTTTACATTTTCTGTGTTTGTTTATGCTTCCATACGCCAAGCAGGTTCCCACCAGGTTAAAATTCATAGCCATATGTGTTATAGATGAGCTGTTAATGCTAGGATCCTTGGTATAACAGTCATGTTTAGAAAAAATAATTCATGACGTCATTAGAGATGTTCCAAAATACAATTTTTCTAATGTCGGAACTGGAAAAACATTTAGCAACATATCTAAGAATGCATAGCATTTTGAGAAGAAGCTTCAGTCGCATCTGATAAGTGCTATGTGTGGTTAGGGTGGTTTTGTTTGTGCATTTGTTTTGTTAAGTCCAATTACACCTGCTCACTATGTGGAGGAATGAAGGAACTCCTAGTTAGGAAGTTTGCAACATGTCACACGGTTCACAGTTGTATTAAGTATGATTCAGTACTGCCAGTTAGTCTGAAATGCTGCGATCCACCATTGCTCCTTTAGCACATAAGAATACTTCAACTGACTTAACATGTAATCTCTATATTTTGATGTCCTCTGACTCCATGACACAGAAACCCATTGGGTATCATGAATCTAGATATGCAGTAAGAAAATCAAATTGTGACTCCAAATTATTAAGAAACTTAGATATCTTTAAATGTCCCAGGCAGTGGTTTTCCAGCTTATAGAATTTCAGATGTTTTGATGACTTTCACCTGCACTTTTCCCATTATTTAATTTCTTGATCTAGTTTTGAGAAGGCTCTATTTTATTCCCCTTTTTTGAGTCATAGTGACCCAGTGCCTTAGTGCTAGTCACACACTTATCTTGGTATGATGTGAAAAGAATTGCCATCAATGTGACCTTTCTCTTTTGAATAATCGTGAGCACTAATAGAAAATAATGCAGAGTGAGCACTCTGAAATTGTCCATTGTAAGTGTCGTGTCCTCAACACTGCAACTTCACAGAGTGTTTTCACAGTGGGACTAACTCTTTATTATGGCACTGTGGATATATTTAGCTTGCAGTAATGTGACACTCTTTCCTCTCCTTAAAAGTCGCATCATTTTTTTGGAACTAAATATAATATGGTGTAGATCTTCCCTATAATGCTAATATGACTCACTCCTAGTATCATTAGCCTATCACATTATTATTCTTATATCTTCAATATAATGTAGCTGGAAGTAGTTGGAATTTTTAGTGTATTACTTGACCACCTACATCTCCAGAAAGTGTGAATTCATGTCTTCTATGGCATTTCTGGTGTTTGGGATTCCAAGAGCAACAAGTAGCGACCACAGTACCAGTCAGTCTAATTTGTCTCCTTTTTGAGTTTAGTTATGACTATTAAGGTCTCATTCTGTAGACCATAATAGTATTGCATTACTGTGTTTCTTAGTAAAAATGACTCAGCAACCAAAGGTATCATAAAGACTTCGTAAACAAATGTGTCTGCTGGACTAGTAAAATGCATTAAGTTGTTAAAAGCGAAATAATGCATGTTGTTCCTGTATTTGTCAGTGATTTTGAAAAGGATCCCAGTATTTGAAACATTGCTAACAGGTGCAGCTCAACAAGTTGTAAATCAGTGGAATGCAAGAGGCTTAGAATAGAGAGAAATATTTTGGAGTATGTATTAATTGCAGGAGAAAGTATTATTGTGTGATGCATAATTAAAAATGCGTATTATGTCCAAAACTCCAAATGTGAAGAAAACAGTAAAATAAAAACATTTAAAATTCTCAGATCTTGACTGTTTTCATTTCATCTCTGGGACAGAGGTGAAAAAACTTCCAAGAGCCAAAAACAAATAGGAATTTGTTGTGTCATCCAAAATGAATATGTGATTCTTAACATCAGAAGCACCCAGAACTGATGGCATTGAAGAGTGTGTGGAAATAGATAGTATATGGTGTATGGAGAGGAGAAATATTGAATGTAAGACAGGTTTGAGTCTTATAAGTTTGAGAGTAAAAGACAAAAGCAGAAAACTGAAAGATTGTGTAGAATATAATGAGGCAAATCAACAGGAGAAGGAGATGTGAGAAGTCGTGATTTTTGCTCAGTTAGAAGATAGGTTAAAGGTACAGAAGCAATGGGCGGATTAGATGGTGCAGCTGCTGGCAGAACAGGAATTAGTTACAGGGAATTATATGAGCACTACTCATTGTGAATTAATTTAAGCAAATGAGCATTTCTCTTCATGTAAAGAGTTGGTGCCAATTTGAAAAGCAATGAGAAGAGAAATACGTAAAGTCTAAGAAACTGCCAGAAACATCAGCAGAAATACCTCCATGGAACCTGAGGCTTGTGTGTTATACTCTGTCAAACAAATCAAATTCTGTATCTTGCTTTGTGGGAATCTGGTCAGAGTTCGGCACTCTGAAAAATATCCAAACGACAAGAGATCCAAAGCAGGCGGTCTTCTCTATATTTTGTCCTGCATAGTCAGAAGCTTCTGGGAATGCAGGAAAGGAGAAATCACCAACATGCTGTTTGTGATCTTGTGCTAGAGTTCAACACCTGTGTTCCTAAGAAGAGTAACAGAATGATGAATAGTGCAGTATCTTTCAGTACTATAGATATGAATTATGCTAATATGATTTTATGAATGTTAGCTAGTAATTAAATTTCACCAAATTAATAAAATTTAAGAATGGAGAGCATTTTTGATAAAATTGAAGCATTTTGTGTGGCTCCAGTTGGAAACAACAGATGAGATATTAGAGCACTTCTGAGGTATTTTAGCTGTTCTCTTGTTAAGAAGTTGGTCCTTCTTTGTGACTTTAATATGAGGGGGACCATTGGTTTTCATTAAATGGTCCATCCATCTGCAGGCTAAGAGATAAGAGGATCTCAGAAATAACTCTACTATCCATCAAACTCTATGGGGTTTACTTTTTTTCCCTTGTTCCTTTAATGGGGAGAGGTATATTTCTGTTTTAGAATTTTTGGCATTAGTATGAGAGGATTTTCTCATTCTTAATAAGTAAATTAAATAAATAATTGGCAGGACTCAACCACTTGCAGCCTAATTTTCCTGTGCAATTTGAGACATGAATGTGTCCAGGGTAAAGTGTAATTTGTCCACTGGATCAGTGCATAACTACTAACGTTAATATGGTCATGGAGGGATTTGTTAAATGTGCAAAGTGAATTCCTTATAAGCTATATGTGGAATCATTTACTTTTGATTAATGTAGTTCAGTTTGA
The DNA here is from genome assembly GCF_047716275.1 of Strix uralensis. NCBI lineage: Eukaryota > Metazoa > Chordata > Aves > Strigiformes > Strigidae > Strix > Strix uralensis. The sequence continues at coordinate 5,435,406 of NC_133984.1, forward strand.
GAGGTTGGCAAACAGGCTGCTTTTTTACTAATTTTGTTTTGCATCTGTATTCCAAGGGCTTCTAAAAGGAAAATGGAAAAATAAACCTTGTTTAGAAATGGTAATGATGTGTGTAGGAAAATATAATCTTGTTTCTAATGTGAATTTTGACAGACAACATTTGACACAGTTACTCTGTAGGAGCATACTTTTAAAAAGTAATTGTATTTGAAGTATCTTTAGCTGCTGTTTGTGGTGATTTTTTGAAAAGAGAAGAATCCCGTTTACTGTCCTACCTTTAGGTTTTGGGTGCAGGTGTAGTAGTTTATTTCTTCTGATGGCTCATCTCATCTAACTATTTTCTCATGCAAATATGACCTTTCTCTCATTTCACTGAATTAAATTAAATTATGGTTTTGCCTGGCTTTGCAAATACTTCAGGAAAGGCAAAAAGACTATCTGAGGAGAAATGGTCCTGTAGACTCCTCCACTGCTTGTTGCTTTACTTTTTGAAAAAAACAGTATTTTTCTTTCTTACTAATTTATCTTTTCTTCATTTGGCAGACGGTACAACTCTAATGTCCAAAACTAGATTGTAAAGGTACCTTTAGCCATTCTAGAGCTTGAGTCAATTTGCGGTGTCTTGTGTTTCTGAATAAACTTCCTAGATTTTTTTGTTATAATTCAATGCATTTTCAAGAAAGACTAATAGACACTCTGGGAGTAACGTACCGTGGACTATTAATAAAAGAATGACAACTATGCTGCTTTTTCCCTTTCAACACTCTCACACTTCTTCCTCATTTCATGCAGTCCACTTCCTTATCAGAGAACATCCTGGCAACATGTTTTGTCATGTAGCATGACCACTATTGATAGTATACTGAATAAATCGAAATAAAGATGAACATCCAGACAAAGCATGCAATTGAAGCAGACAGGAGCAGAAGTAACAAAAAGGGAGCAAGCAGAAGTTTACTGTGGTTTACATAGTAAATGATATTTTACATCATATTTTATTCTTCAATTACCATAGAAGACAAACAGAAAAAGTAATTAATAATAACATTTATGCTAATGAGTGCTATTATTAAAGGAAGAACTGTTGAATAAGTCCTTGTAGTTGCAGTGCCCATAGGTGGTTTTTTTCTTTTCTTTCTTTTTTTTTTTGATGCAGAGTTATATTTTTATCTGTGTGCTGATGCTTGATATGATGAAGCAGTAGACTAGATATGATTTCTGTTTTATTTGGTGCCATCATTTTAGATTATATTATTATGATTTTTTTTAAGCTCCTTATTTGTAAAATAAAGATCAAAGCTGATGGCTTTATCCATCAGTTGTTTTTTTTTTTCCCAAGCCAGATAAATCACAGAAGTTCAAGTCACTGAAAACGACTTAATACAAGTCTATTCATGGTTGGATTGAAAACTAAGAATAGACTTTGTAATTTTTAAAAAGTAGGAACTGCAAAATAATAAGTATTGGATTCTTTAATAGCTTGTAGAGGATTTGAAAGTAGAGGGGTTCTTATGGCCCATGTTTATTGTTGTTACTAAATATGTATGGTCTCAAGCTCTGGTTTACAGTGAAACCCTCTCATATTGTACACTCACAGTCGTAGAGGTGGAGACAAATTTCTACTTGTATCTTTGAAGTTGTTCTGCACTAGTGTGGAGCTCTAAGACACTGTTGTCCAATATTTATCATATCTAGCTGAAAGTGTGACTATGTCATGCTTTACAGGACTGCTTATCAATTCCTCTAATGAGGTGCAGTGGAGAGAAAGGGAGATGTGTTTCTACTAGGCACTATTTTCCATGCTTGATTCACTTCAGTGAATAGCTGTTCATGTTGATATACACTTTAGAAAGATTTGAAAAGTACCTCTAATAATGTGTTGCTGTTTCATCATTTATCTTAATTAAATATTGATGTTTTACTAATCTGATTTAATATATGGGGGCACAAAGCTTTGGCTGATGTTTTCTAGTGTGGATGTTCCTTTGGTTTTTTGTTTTCCTTATTTTAGAAGTAACCAGTTCAGATTAGTGCATGCATAATTCACAAAATTCTGTAAGAGTTTGTATATCACTCTGCAACCATCCTGATTGCTTATGCATTCTGCCTGGGCAGTTTGGAATTTGGCACTGATCCTTCTAGTGAGTCTTTCTGCTTCTTGCAGTGACTGTGATTGTCCAGTTCTGTATTACCTGTACAGCACGTGCTTGAAGTACTTCTGCAAGCTCCTTTGCAGAGTAACAGGTAGTGATTTATTTTTTTGTAATTGTAGGTGTAGTGTTCATTTGCTTTCTAAACCTGTCACTATCTTCTGTCCAGAAATAAGCCTAAAAAGGACCTCAGCTTACATCTCTGATTGTGGCTTTTGCATAGGAAAACATAAATAAGAGAGAAGTATCTCTGTGGAAATGCGTGAGTTCAGAAGAGGTTAAACTTAATGATATAAGGTATTCTGAGAATGTTAACAGTAGTAATTCTGACTAGACTGTTTTATTCACCTGAGCATAGTTAGACAGCTCTGTTCTCTGAAGTCTGCAAGAGGTATTTTGCCCCTGTTGTTCTTCAGAAAGCTGTGGCTCATACAGCATCCAAGCTGGCACCCTGCATGACGTCTACAGCAGTTTACAGCCAGACACTAGAGTGCTTGTAACTGAGAGCAGAAAGAGAATGTTAAGTGTTGTTCCTTTGCTTGTTGAGTTCAGATTCAGTTTATTTACGATGAGGCTATTAGTCAAAATAACAGGTAGCAATAAATGAATAAAGTAAACCTATTCCTAATTTCCGATATATATTCCTTCTATTCCAATATTCCTTCTATTCTAATATATAATGAGTGGAATCTATTCAAAACTAATTCTTTGCCAAGTTTCTTAAAGCTGTTGATGTTGTCCAGATATTGGTGAAAAGGAAGTGCAAGTTTGTCTTCATTTTCTAAAGCCAATTTATTTTACTGTGCATAATATTGCTAAAAGCTGTTCTCAAGCCCTTGCTCAAACACAACAATAGTTAAAAAAATCCAGCAATGCTCAGTGAGAGCTCCACCTCTTTTTGGTATGTCCATTGCTGCAGTCTCTTCCAGGGCAGCAGGAACAGCTATCCAGACTTGTGTTAATAAAATCAAGTCACCGCAATCTAATCTCAGTTTTCTCATCCACTCTGCATGTGAGAGGATGCACCGTATTGTATTTTGACTGTATGTACTGGCAAACCATGTGGCAGGTTTTGAGTAGTTCATCTTTATTACACAAGTAGTCCTCTATTTTTTGCGTAGAGACCTTTTAAAATGGCTGCAGAAGAAAAAAAATGTGGCCTACTAATTTGAGGATCAGTATTTAGAAATTGTAAAATACTCATTTAAGAAATTAGTGTAGCAACAGTGGTGAGCCTAAAATGTCAGCATTTTAATGTACCAAAATCTACACCTCTCTTTTGCCAAGCTTTTGTATCACTCTTGCCATTAAAGCTATTGAAATGCTGTTTGTTAGAGAAGTGGTTTTCACTTTCCATTCTTCACATTGCGAGTACATGATATATCACTGATCTGACATAAGGCTGCAGTGGGCACATTGTGTATTTCTATAGTGTACTGCTCTGCTGTTGGAATAATAATTTTCAAGTTATGCTGCCCTGAAGAAAATTAATCTTTGGCAGGTTTGTTGAAGAAAAAAAACCTAGGCAGATGGTAAAGGAAAATAATATATGAAGTATTATTTTATAAATTGTGATTAATTTCAATTTCATTTTATAGTCCTTGTGGAGTAAAGCTTTTAAAGTCCCAAGCCTGATTTGAATAAGTATGGTGACACTTAAAATTCTAAACTGAAGTACAGCATCGACTGATTTACTGATTTACTCTGCCATATACATGCATGTAGAATTAATTTAGAAGATTGTAATTAGCACAAAGAATGTAAAATAGTATGAAAGAAGAGCTTTATTGTTTAGTGGAAATTAGACTATGGTTTTCAAACTTTCAGTCTGGATTTAGATCTTGAGGATGCAGCTGAAAGCCAGCATTAGCTAATAGTTTTGAAAAACAAGTTCCATTTCTCCTGCAAATGGTAATTGTAGCAAGTGTTAGCTAACTCCCAGGTTCTTTTTTCTGGTTCTTTGATCTTCCACAAATACCAAATTTCATTGTGGCAGGAGACTTGGGATACTATAAAAACTGGAGATTTACCAGTTTGGAACCTCTGCCTAGACTGGGAATATGATTTTTTAATAGGTGTACATTTGAATTTTAAATATGTATACAAAATCTCTGTTACATAGTTTTCCCTAGGAGGGGCAACTCTAACAGAAACACATGCTTTAAAAATTATACTTGTATTTGTTTGGCAAACTGGGAAGTAACAGGTATTGTATTTGTCCTTTAAAACTTAGGCACACTGTTGTTATGGATTCTGAGATATGACCATAACTAGTTAAGCCTTGACATCATTTTTACAATTTTTTTTCCTCTTATAAATGAGAAGTAAAGTGTAGAAGATTGGTACCGTATGATAATAAATACAGTAAATTACATGTGAAATCTGCCATTTGGCCATACAGTAACATGTACATGATGAAAATAATGCATGCTAAAGTGTCTGCTAGAAAAAAGAATCAAAAGAACTGAGCTCTAAATTAAATGAATAAATCTTTCTGTGAGACAGTCTGGCAGGAAGCTGCTTTACCATTTCTTTTAAGGCACTATTTTATTAATGGATATTGGTGGCTGTGGTGAATGCTGGATTTTTTAAAAAAAGTAATTATGATTTTTAATTCTTTTTATAGTTTGCCTGCTTCTCTTACAAATTGTTATGATAGCTATGCTAGCTTGTTCTTAGCCCTTCTTACTTAATTTTTTACCTTCCATAAAATTCCCACTACTTAGAAGAAAATTAAATTTCCTTGAATCACAAAACTCAGGAACCTTGATAAATGGTTTCTTTCATGTAAGCTTTCCTGTAAGTCTTATTTTTCCTTTTGTGTAGAACATTTATACATCTGCCATAAATAGCTCACTTGGATTATTACTTGCTAAGAAGGCTTTTATTTTGACCTTGAAGATTTAATTTAATTTCTGAAGTACTAGTAGAGATCTCTGCTCATCTGGCATCCTTTTGGAATGAAACCTGAAAGCAAGCACATGTTTGCAGAGAAATCTTATTTTTGTTGAAAAAAAAGGTGTGTTTGCATCACCACAATTAGGTTTAACCAATTTATGACCTTCATTTGGAAATCTTAAAAACGAAACCTTTACAAACTTGTAAGACTCCTTTGCTGAGATAATTTTTATTGTTTTTAGCACTGGCATCTCCCATGGATTACAACTTGAGCTATTATGGAGTCCCAGGAGTGAACTTCATAGAGCAGTGGCACAGCAGTAAGAAAACATGTGTTCTTCCTTTTGAAGAGTGCGTTCACATACTTATAGTAGGCAAACAGATACCTGTCACTTTAGAATATATTGAAGTTTTAGGTAGTGTACAAAATCTTAAGGTATACCTTTCAACTGCTGCTGAGCCTCCTGTTTCAGATGTACCTAATAAAGTACATACTCTATCAGCTAACTCTTTTTAATAGTAATATTATATTTGTAGTCTTTTTATTTTCAGTTAGGATAAAAATTCTGGTGCTCTTTTAGTGTTTAGGCATGTGCTGCTAAGTCTACTCTATTTTTTCTTACTTGTATTACATAGAAACATAGGAAAGGGCATTAAAGGATGCCAGGATTAGAGAGAGAGAGAAAGAAAAAAAGAATGATTGAATGAATGAATGGATGAATTAATGTTATATTGAATACTGTATAGTGATCCAAGAGGCCAGTCTTGGGAAAAAAGTCAAACCTCAAAGAAACTGTAATTATATTAGATCAATGTCTTTCAACTTGGTAGCTTACGCCTTCCCTGAATCACTTAAAGGAACTTTGCCAGTCTGCAGTAGTTGGTGGAGTGTGAGTGCTGTTCATTCCCAATGAAGGGTACCACCCACTACCACGGCTAAGTAACGTGTTAACCAAATGCCACTTGCAATTTATCAGAGACAAAGGAGTAGTTTCTTTGCAAGAGTTGTATCAGTGTAATATTCTGAGGTAGTCAGTGTTACTGTAGATAATTTCTGGGAGTGAGAAACCAGGAATTCTTTCCCTGGCCACAGCCATCACCTGTATCCAGGAGCTTGACTTCTCTGATGTGGATCAAATGAAGGGCTTGAGCATACTGGGCTAACTAGTCTTTTGAATTCAGTGTGAGCCCTTACAGACCCATGTTATTTAACTGAGGTTTGTTTGGGATTTGTACTCGTGGTTTGTTGTTTTTCTGACTGAGAATCAGATTTGGAGCAAAGCTTGCTGTACCCCAATTTATCACATGAGACAGAGACCTTAAGCCTGAAGACAGTTATATCTTAAAAAAAAACCACCAACAAAACAAAGCCAAGTAAACAAATAAAAAAAAAATCCCCCTCAAATCCACAATGATATCAAGTGATGATAAAACCTAAAATGTTTAAATATTACTATATATTTGGCACTGTATTCACTTATATAGATTAGTTAACGGTTGCTGCGTACAATTTCTCATTGAATGTTCAATTGTGAATAGAAATGGAAGTGCATACATGCTTTGTAGATACATCAATGAATAAAAATCGAAGTTTGGAAATCTGAAATGGTTTTGAACAAGGTTTGGATGTCCTTAAATGATTTGTTTCTTGTGGTACAAAATAAATATTCAGTAGTTTACTGAAAAGGTTTATAATATTTTGTGACTATTCAGTGAAAAGCTGAGGAAATATGAAATCATGTGATGAAGTTAAATACTAAAAGTTGTATAAACAGAAACTGCTGATTTTCATAAATGTTTGGTAAATATGTCATTTATGTTTGTGGAAGTCAAAGTGCTACCTATCTGCAGTTAGGCAGCTTTCAGAGAAGTGTTCATACATCTTCTCTGTGGTGTTACAGTTTTCCATAAAACTTCCTGTGAATTCAGTAGTTTTTCCCCAAAGCTGCGATGCAAAAACTGAAGGCTTTTTAAGAGCAAAAATATCTCCTTTCCTTACACCTGTGTTGCAATACTGTAGAAAAAAAATAATGTTAACCTCCATAATGATGAAAGGCTTAACAAAGGATGTATATCAGTTGTCATGTCTGCCACAGGAGTATAGGAAATTAAACTTTTTCCTAGTGCACAATTCCTTCTATAGTGTTCGAATGTGTTTCTGTGCTGAGAGTCTATGCAGCTTGCATTTTTTTTCCCCTAAAGTAGAAATAGAAATATTTGAAATTGTTTTATAATTATGCAATACATCTAGTATGGCAATAGATGAGAATCATATGATTTATCAAAAAAAAAAAGTACATTTATGCATCAAATAATAACTGATTAGTGTTTATGGGTGTTGAGTAGATGTCAGTACAGACTTGTCAATTACAAAAGAATTTGAAAATACTTTCATATTTATTTTGTATATCAATATCTACTGTGTCTCTGTAATGTTAGAAATTCTGCATCTTTCTTAAATGACATTTTGTGTAGAATCCTGGTAAAGTATATTAAATAGAAGTCATTAAATGAAATGGATAATACTGAAATAACTGTCATGAGGGTACTTGGTTTTATTAGGAAATGTTTTCAAAGTTAACTTTACCATGTTAATCACATAAATCTCTTAAATAATTATCAGTCTTATTCACTGGGACTAAGCATTTAGCAGGCTTTAACAGCAATTAAGTACTTAGCAAAGTTAGGAGAGCTTTTAAATAATATTTATTGAGAGAATCTCATAGAATATTCATATGACATCTGAAAACAATTTTAAAGTGTCTGAAAGAATAGCATGAGGGTACATGTCTAGCTCATCTATCTGAATTACAGTGATACAGTCTGGGTTACTCAATACTTGCTATTTTGACAAGCTGAACTGCACAAGTTTAAGAAGCATGTTATTTGCTAGCATTTGTGCTATGTAAAAGCTTACACGTATGCAAATGTTCATCTTTGTTAGCATTATTAAGTAAAAGTTAATGTCATTATATGCAGTAATCAAAATATAAACATAGAAGCCTGATTGTAAAACCTGTTTCTCATACTGAAAATGCATAAAGAGAGCTAATGTGATATGTGTGTGGCATATTGTGGTTTAATACATATACTGATAATATTATAGTAATAGATATATTGATAGTAATATAGTAGTAGTAAATTACCCCTGAGAATGCAGGATGAGGACTGTCTCTCAAGGAAACTAAAAATTTTTCAAGAGTGTTGGGAGTTTTCAGTTTCTCTAGATCATTGCTGCTAGGGCTGGATTATTGGTGTTAAAAATGATCAACCATAGAGTTGATTATTTTGTATAGATATTATCCATATGTAATCAAATAAACACAACTGAGGGAGCAGGTAATATTCAAGAAGTATCATGAAAGTACTCTAAAGATTTAATAGCATTAGTATCTCATGGTGTACTTCTGTGCAGGGATGCCTTTCCGTGCCTTTCTTTTGTGAGTATGCATGTGCATATGTTCTCTGTGTGAATAACTCTGTCTGAGATGTGACTTTCTTTGAATTTTGGGGAAGTTGAAAAAGAGTAAATGGCTGATAAATTTATGGTTTGAGTTGCTTCCTACTAAATCAAACACATTATGCTGCTTCCATTTTGACATCTCAAGTTAAATTCGTTATACAAATTGTCTTTTTTTTCAATATACTAGTTTTTGAGTTATTTTATATAGGAAATATTCAAGCCTCAAAACAAAATCTTGTGGTAAATGGGTAAGTGCTGGTAATGTCAAAGATCAGCGTGATCATCTATTGTACAGAGGTTAACTATTTTCCTGAGAGTTAGTATCAACATGTTAGAGGTTTCTTTGACTTGTCATAAAATCGGAATGAAAATGAAGATGCTTCAGTTTGAAGACGCCATCCTCTACTCTGATTCATTTTATTCTTCCCTTGAGATAGATAAGTTGCTAGAGAGCTAAATGCCAAATGTCTCACACTACAGTCCTGTACAACTGATGCCTCTCCCACTCTATGATACACAGCAGTTAATTGCTTACTTAGTCTCAGTGTATGTTGGTCCATTTTATCACCTAATTAGATCGTGTTTGAAACACCATTTGGTAGTAACAATCCAATCTGCTTTGCCATTTGGTTCTTCAGTAATTTACTTCCAAGGGTTTGTTTTTACTGGGGGGGGGGAAAGTTTTTTTGCCACAAGGTATCTTAACACATTAGGATTAAAAAACTACACTGAAGAAAGCACACAAGTTGTTGTTGGATCAACTCTGAACTCCACTTGGATTTCGACTTTACTGCATTTTTAGCTTGAGAGGACTGACACATACCTATTAAAAGCTGCAGGGGAAGATTGACAGGTAGTGAAGACAAACCCCAAATGCATTTTCATTGTATGTTATAATTGAGGATTATTATATGCTTTTACCCATCCAAACCTCTTAGTCCATTTTGGCTGTGTGTGCGTGTGCTGCGGGTCTCGCAAGGAACCGCTTTGTTCTCTTAACTGTGTGCAAAGACATGGCATTCCAAGCTTTCAGAACAGTAGATATTTTCAATATGTGATCATCCCTGAAATAATGTTTGATAACTGAAGATGCTCTTCGATGAAAGGAACTGCCTCCTTCAACCGTTTGTTTTCCAAAGCTGATTGCCTGTGGCATGATTGTTTTACCTGCGTCTGAACAAGAGAATATACACTTTACTCAGTGCTTTAAATCAAGGAAACATCCTTGAATGAAGAATAGGAGGTTGTCCTCACTCACAAAGCAGCATTTTTGACTACGCGATAATGTAAATTTAGCACCTATCAACTTATTTTCTTGTAGCTAGAAAATATATAATGAGACTTCATTTTGTCTTGAATGTAGCTAGATGAGGAACTGCTGTAGGCAGAGGACAAAGAAGCCTCCAACACCCTTGTGGAGCGGCAGGCAGCGAATAAGGTGAAAGCAATTCTTAGAATTCTTTTACTGTACAATAATATTTCTTTTTATTGTATGGTAATATGATGCACAATTAGGCCAGAAGAACACGACCTTGGTAATGAACTTTCTATTCATTGAAGTGATTTTGTTAGCCGCCATTACTTACGCTCTGTAAGAAGTAAAGGTTCTTTGAATAACTCTGTATTTCTCACCCCCCCACCCCCAACACACATTTGTCACCAACTGTTTGGGTCTGAAAAACCAGGCTGATGAACAATACGTGAAAGGAAAATGTAAAATAAAGCTGTAGCTGATGCATTTCAGGCATTGCAAACTAGAAATTAAGAACTCTAGTCTGAACTGGTGTGGCTTTTCTCATGTTTATCTAGACTAGCGTATTCTTTCTAGAGAAGATAAAAAAGCGGGAAAGGTAAAAGTAATTCTTCTCAGCTTGTGATAGTATGTGTCTTAGTTATGCCTTTGATTCTTACAGCATTTAATGTGTTTAACTTTCACAAATTAGTCCAGCTTTTTATGAACCCACAACATCCATAACACTCTGCATCAATGAATTCCCCAGTTTAACTACAGGGTGTCTGAACAAGCAATTTGTTTTGTTTTTTACTCATTACTTTGTAATTTCCCTTGATGCCCCCCATAAGTTCTTCTACTCTTCTTCCAGTACAAAGAAAACATAGTAAACAGGCAATTTTTGCCTTCTCTATGCTGCTGAGCATAAAGGTTTTATGTCACACACCCCAAAGTCAACTGTTCTGGCAGAAGAAGAGTTGTTTGTTAGCTGTCCTTGGTACAGAAAACATCCCATATCTTTGATTATGCTGTCTCTGGGATTTTTGAAGTATCTTACATATTTTTTGAAGAGTGGAACCAAGCTTACACACAGTATTGAAATATTTGTTAGTGCTTTAGATGGTGTTTCATGCTTAACTGCCAGAAAATTATATGACTGTGGTTGAGGAGTAAAGGTATCTTTAATATTTAGATTGATACTACCTGACAACTAGATGAATCTGAGGTGAATGTCTTGTTGCCATTTGACATGTTTTTCAAATATCTGACTTGAAATGAGAAATCGCTGGATTTGTTCTTGCTCTAAAGTATTTACGTCTCAGGTTTGACATCAGATTATCAATAGGACAATTAAGGATCATATCTATTACATACATTAAGTCAATGTCTTTAGTGTGACATATGCTAGTGAGAATTATAAAGAGCTCCATGATATAAAAATAGGACTTAATGTTGACTTAAGAGGATTTAATGAGAGAGTGAATTACTTATGTGCTTCTTTTATACAGTCATAGAATGACTTGTATAGGCATAACAGCAGATACATAATGACACTCTTTAAGAGAGTTTCTGTAACTTTTGGAGATGTTTGTTTCAGTGTAGCCTATTTCTGTAGTCAGAATACATCTTGCTTACTGTCCGGGCAGGAATAGGGACTAGTCATCTCTGGTTTATGTTCTTCTTGTGTGTCTGCTGTATTTGCTGTAACTGACCCTCCAGCTTTAAATCAGAGGAACAGAAAACTAACTGCAAAAACACCTAGAACAAAAAGCGTTTGAAAGTCAGCAAACTGCAGCAGCTATTTTCCATGGACTACTGTGCAACAATCCTGTTGCAAACAGATTAAAACAGCAGGGCAGCAATTGTACTGATAGTACCAATATCTGTCAGTATTATTTTTCCCCAGGCATGGAGAGGAAGTCTTTGTACAGTTTCACCTTTAGTATATACCCATCTCCAAGATGAACACATTTTCGGTATTTTAGACAAGGTGAATATTAAGAAAACTTAAAAAAATCCAAATATCTGATATCCAATACTCTATTTTTTGTAATATATTTAGAAAGTTTCTATTGGCTGCTAAGCTGAAATTTTCCTGCATGGAATTGACACATCTCAAACTTTGCAAGGTTTATAGATACTGGTCCTAGTGTCACCACTAAATATAGTTGAAGTTGATCAATGGAAGGTAATGAAAAACAGTAATTGTTCCAAGGAAATGACCTCAAATTTATGAAGACCTTTTTTTAATCTGTGGTCAGATATCCATAACTTATTTACCTTGAACAGACCAGTATTAACCTCTCCCTTCATGGATGGATGGTCAAATGGATTTTCTATTTTTTCCAGCTCTTCATTCTTTTGGGACCAGAAAGGTGACAACTGGTGACAACCCATTACTTTAAACAACTTCTGTATTTCAGAGGAAAAGGTGGAGATTCAGATCTGTGGGCTATCCATACATGGAAATGTACCCATATCCATCTTTGTTCAGACGTCAGCAAAGCTAAGCAAGAAATAAATTAAGACTACTTAAATCACTTCAAAGCAGTGAGAGTTGAGTTTGGCAATCTGTAATCTGGCCCTGCCGTTCTTACAGTTACTCAGCCGACAGTGACTAAGGTTGTGATGGAGTTTATATAGTTTTTGCAAGTCAACAGCTGATAAAGGAAAGTTTGTTTTTAGTTTGCTTGATGTGTTTTTCTTGTCCTGTTTTGAACACTTTTCTTCTCAATGATGCTTTCATGCAAATATATCTTTCATTATTTATGCTGGAGGGGAAAATCCCAGGTACCTAAGATCAAATTTTCACATACGCTATAAATAGACTTACTGTATTTAGATCTGAATTTACAAAGAGTGATCAATTGAAAGCACACTCATGTTGGTCATCTGCAGAAGTCTTTCACAATAATCGGGCAGTGAAAAATCTTTCTGATTTATTTATTGTTAATCTTTCCTCTTCACTCTTCCTCCCCACAAACTGTTCAGACACGTAGGCACAATTTTCTTTCTTCAGTTTGAAGGTTGTTGATTTTGCCAGAAGGCATGTTAACATTTGTCCACCTTGAAGGGTTTTTACATCTCCACAAAGATAAGTACAAGTTGTGTTTGTCTTCTGAAGAACTATGCTTTTGGAATATTCTGTCACAGTCCTGATACAGATCTGAAAAATTGAATGAACATAAAATCCAAATAAATTATTTTCCCATAATCAACATAATATAGAATCAAATCACAGTATGCACTAATGTGATGGGATGGAAACTGACAGTACACAAAGCTTTGTACTTGTGTGATTTTGTGTGTGTGTGTGGTTATGCTCAATGCTGACTAATGAAAAAAGCAGAAAAATAAATGATAATTGCTTTTTGTCCTGGAGTTTATGAAACATGCAAGAATGTTGCTTTGTGTCAGCACTGGACTCTTTCCCAAATAAATCTACATATGGAGAATGGAAAAAAAAAAAAAAGCTTTCAGCAAACATAACCACTGAAACACACGCTTGTCTGAAAGAGCAAGAAATTTGGGAATAGGCAGCCAAAGATAGATTTTTGACATCTAGTTTGTATACTGCAAGATGCTTTTATCTGAATATTTCAACTCCTAGAAATACTTGAGCACTGCTTCCTGTAAAAAGCATACCTATCTTCTCCCTCCTTTCCTAGAACAAATAATTGTCTTGTTTAGCTCTCCAAAGGGTGGGAACAGCTATCCACTACTGTAGTCTCCAGTGCTCATCCTCACTTGTTGCTAACAATAAGGGTGAAACAGGAGCTGCTGTTGGTTGACCAGCCTGAACAGAGGAAAAGAGAAGTGATGTTTGGAAAGAAACATGAACAGGGGATTGCTGTATGTGAGACTGGAGCTGCTTTAAACTCTGCTTTATCTCCATTAAGGGACCTCTCCAAATAGCTGTGTATCTCTACCAAACTCACTACTTTGCAAACAAGTTAAAAGGTATTATTAAATTTTGCATTTGTTAAGCATGAGAGGCTAATCTAGGATTTTTTTGCTAGCTAATATATTTTATACAAATATATTAGAAACATACTTCCTATTGTTTCAGATTGTTTTGAAGATAATAAAAGAATTGTCTCAGGGTGTTGAAAGTCTGAAAGTTGTCCCACAGGGCAAGTACTCTGTGGGCTGAAAGCCAGAAAGTTGGCTCTTTCACATTTTGAAGTGTGTGTTGTGAGTGTCCCAGCATCTTGGCTGCTGGTAGAAGTGAGATGTTGCTGTTTGTAGGTAGAGAGGCAAAGAGTTTTGACTGAGAATTGTTAATTAAAAAGAAAACCAACCAACTGTGAATAGTAATTTGCTACTGATTTAAACGTGAATATATTTATTATAGTGCAGACTAGTATAAGCTCTAAAATATGACAATACTCATAATACACTGGTCTAAGGCCATAAACAATATATATTTATTAATTATTGATATTTTCTGTCACTGTACAAAGCAAACATTCTTCCTAAGTGAACATTTACATTCTTTGATGTCCGAACACGTAATATTGAATAACTGTAATTGCAAGAAGTGGTTGACAGATTGGCTCTGTTATTTATGGATTGACATAAAGTCATCAGAATTCCTGCAAACAGCCTATTTATTTATAGAAATGTCAAGATCTTACTGAAAGATTTAGTCAAGCAAAATTAGTACTGCAAATTACATTAATTAGAGTATATCAAGCTATATTAACCAGCATAATTTATTTTTGTATTAGAAAACTTTAAATGGTTGCACCAACACTAATTAAAAGAACTGTACAGAAATCCTTTTTTATTACCAGTCTGCCTTTCTTGTTTTACAGGTGTCAAACCATGCAAATAACTAAAAGACAGAATTTAGAAAAACTACTAAAATTAAGTTTAAATACTGCCGAATACTGCTATATTTTATGGCTCATTAAATAGACTCTTACAGCAGACTTTATTGTTTCCTGCAGGTTTTTGAATATAATGTCAGATACTGAGCTCAAAATAGAATGGGAGTTTTCTGAGCTTTGCTTTGAAATATGCAAAAAAGTGCATTTAATTGAATTTACTTCTAGGTATACTAGCTCAAAGCTCTCACATCTGATTTAAAAACAATATAGTAAGATTTTGGATATTGGAAAGACTGTAAAATCACAAGTTATCCTTGTGATAGATGAGAACGGTTTTTAGCACTTTTGGTATGTAATGAGATAAGAAGTTAAAGTACTGTTCACAGTTTTTTCTGATTTCTGGAGTTTAAAATTAAACCACCTGTCTCTCCAAATCTGAGTTGCAGATCTCTGTGACCCTCTTTCCCATGATAAGGCAAGAAAATACCTCTACAGCTCTGCTGTGTTCTTCTGTCAGGAGTTTCCTAACATCTGCGTTTGATGCTGGGGGATCTGCCTGAGATACAGTAGACCTTCAGTTTAACCTGTGTGAGTTTTTGTCATGTTATGTAAGGCTCCACTTGGATATATATAGGTGGAAATTTTATTTTTCCCCTAATTAATGATGACTGGTTTTGTTTATGCCTTCTAATTGTGTTCATTAGCACATCACCTTTGTGTCGTTTTGGGAGTGGAAACTTTTATGCTTTAAAAAGTTGAAACATTTACCGGGTGGTTGTCTATTATCCACTCAGACTCTCAGTTGTTTTAAAATAGTTCAGATGCATCTCACAACAGCCCACAGTTCTTTCTCTAATTATCATACAGTTTTAAAGGCCTTTGCTAAGGCTTTACACATTGCATGTTTCCCCCTTCTCTACCCACCGCAAACAATTGAAACTTGAAAATATTTGATACCTAAATCAGCATTAATGTTCAAGTTTAAATATTTGTCATCATCTTTATACTGCAGAAAGCATTCCTTGCCTTGCCCACTTTGCTCAGGCCAAACTCTGACAAGTTTATTGGAAGGTATAGAATATCAATATAGTATGCTGTAATTTTCTAGCGTTTTCTAGGGAGGAGGTATTTTTGTCCCTCTTGTTTTCTTCAAGAAGCTTTCAGCTGAGAACTTCTGTCCTCATTGCAACATAGAAATACATTCACAGTTTCAGGGAACAGTGGAGTGGAACTGAGGAGAGGGCAAGGAGGGCATGGAGATGGGGTTGTGCGTGTCTTTAGAATTATTATTTTCCTTAAATTGCTGGTAAATACTATATAGTGCTATTTTTACTGCCTGAGGATATCCAAAACATGAGCATGGGGATAGCAAGTCTTACATGGGATCTACATTTCTGTACCCTTCTTGGTTGGTATTTGGTGTCCAGCCAAGACAACTTAGGGCATCTATAATGGTGTTACAGACCATTGTTTAGACAGCCATTTCCCACTTTATGTACTGGCGAATTTTCTAACAATGAAGAAGTTGGACCGAGAGGCCCTATGTTATAGTTAACATTGCTGCCAACTTCAGGTGCATTGCATTCTCACATGGAAATTTTCAAGTATAAACTCTTAACATTTGTTTTTTGAACAGAAGCACAAAAGGCTTCTTCTTCTTAAAAAAAAAAAAAAAAAAAAAAATCTTGTCCTGAGTTTCCAAGTATGTATTTCTTAATTAGTGACCTTCACCTCTTAGCTTGCAAATTATCAGATCTCTCATAACCTAAAGGAATATGTGTTCTTACTTTTTCCAGGTGGGTTGTGGGGGGCTTTGGGAGGGTAGAGGTGTTTAGAGTTTATTAGTAAGTGGCTACTATTAAAAAGAGCTGTTTCATTGCCTGAGATTTAGTTTGATCTGGGGAGGAACTCTATGGAAGCCTGTGGGCATTTGCAAATGTTTCCACATGTCAAGGCAGTTTAAGTGGTGGAACAGTTTTGAGCTGTGAAATGAGTGACTAAGTGCAGAGACCTGGTTTGTTTTTAAGTGTTCGTCTTAGATAATGACTCACTGGCAATTTAAAAATCATTCTTCATTAGTTTCAACTGAATGCCAGCCAGACTTCATTGCTTAAGAAAAGAAAAAAAGAAACCAGTATCAACAAACTAACCACAGGAGGCTCTGGCTTCATAGTGATGCTCAAAAATGTGTTAAAATGTTAGGAGAGTGTGGGACGCCAGAGAAGAAAACCTACTCTTGTCTGATCTGACATATAAATAAGTGGATTGATCTGATGTAAACAAGTGGATTAATCTGAGTTACAATGGTTTGCAGTCATCAATATGCTTTTGTAATAAACTGGTACTTGTAGGAGGGGGAGAAAAAACCCTCTACCTGCCCTTCACTGATTCTTATCATAAAAGAAAACATTAAAGGAACAGCAGGACAAGATGTATGTTTCAAGTAAACCAGAAGAGGCTTTCTCCTCTGTTTGATTTTGCACTTGGGGAATTTTACTTCATCTCTCCCTTCAAAGGTAGCAGAGAATTCATTTACTGTAGCCTGAGGTTAAGATAGCAAAACAAAGGCTTGCAACTTAACATACTTCAGAAAAAACAAAATAATTCAATTAGGCTAACTCGGTTGTTCTTGGACACTTGTGAAGTTGGGAAGGACATGTAACTTCTGTTTTTAAAGGAGGTAGTCTGTAAACTGGAAAGAAAAGTCTGGGTAAAGGAAAGGAGGAAGATTGAAAGGGAGCACTTGGACTAAAAAAAGTCACTCAGCTTTCCTTTGTCCTCAGGTGAACAGGGTTTTCACCTGGAAGTGGAAGAGGACTTGTCAGTTCTAAGGATAATGAATTTAGTCTAGAAGAGAAAATGTTCATTAAAGTTGAGGTAGCTGAATATTTTATACAGGCGGCCATATGATCATGAGAACTTTGTCCTAATGATACCACAGCTGTTTCTTCTTTAAAGCAAGTTACCTAACCTTAAGTGAGTAATTTGTCTTCAAGACTTGATGCATTATCCTTTTAAGTGACTTTTTCTGCTGAATTTTGAAAGTGAACAGATGTCAGACAAGCCTTCATAATTTCTAGGATATTTTGTTGTAGTAGAGATACTTAAGGCCTTAATATGGTTAAACATGTTGATCTAAGTCCCATCATATTCCTGAACTTAACGGCTCAAGCTTTTTGACCTACACAATGTCATACATGAGCTTGTAAATTATTTTGGGAGATTTTTAAAAATTTATGGAAATCTGGTAGATTTTTATGAAAAACAAAAACTGCCAGTGAATTTTGTAGTAAAGCAGTAGTAAAAAATTTTGTACCGATCTGGATTAAATCCCATTGATGTACCTTTAACTTGTAAAGCAATTTGCCTGTTATTAAGGAATGTGTCAAACCAATTGTCGTAGGTAATCATACATAGTCTAAGTCGAGCTGCATAAAGAATGTGATTTTAGTATCACAAGTCAAGATACTTTGTGGCTACATAACCTATGAAGGCCTAATGGGGAGTCTTTTCATAGGTTGGATGACTTTAAGCTGTAGTAGTCAGTTGATGCAGTTTGTACAACAGCTCATCCTTTCAGAATTAGTTTGCGTCAGAGAAAGCTTGTCTTCTGCTCTCTCCCATATTTCTGTGGCTTGCACTGTAGTTCACTTCCACGGCTTCTCTAAGCAAAATAA
Source organism: Strix uralensis (assembly GCF_047716275.1). Lineage (NCBI taxonomy): Eukaryota > Metazoa > Chordata > Aves > Strigiformes > Strigidae > Strix > Strix uralensis. Next base: position 5,453,657 of record NC_133984.1, read on the forward strand.
GCGCAGCTATTTCTGCCTTTTGCTTCTAGTCAGCATCTCACTGTAAAATGTTTTAAAATACAAATAGCAAATTTCATTTCTTGGCAGCCCAGTCTAATCAACCTGATCAGTTTCCTGATCTGCCATTGTATTTTTTTTTTCCTCTCTTACAGGGGAAAAAACAGTCAATAAATGCAAACCTGAACCCTAAAAAGGGAATATACATCACAAGTATAATGCATGTTATATAATGCAAGTATAATGCATGTTACTTATATTCTTCCTCATGGGTTTTGCAATCACAGAGGAAGTGTATTGGCAGCCCTCTGCCCTGGGTACTACCCACTCCTCTCGGGGACTGCTTCCCTAAAAAGGGAAAAAAGCTTACGTCAGCCTGGGTTTAAGGGTGAATGCTCAAACTAGGATTTATGTGTGTATGGTGTACTCCTTAGGATGCTTGTACAAGTGGACAATTCCTTCTGCCTTCTTTGCCTAGCCCTCCTGATCTCACTGGAGATCTCCACTGCTACCCTACTTACAGGTGTCATCTTTATAGGACCGAGCTTACATATCCTTTGAAAGATGAAGTTTTAAGCTCTGCTCCCCTCAAATGCTCTGCTCTGCTACTTTGACTTCAGAGAAGAAGGAACATCCTTGGCTCATCTTCCTGTCCTCCCTATTTTTCAAGCTAACAAATTGAGTAGGATTGAGATAAGTTGTCCCTTAGCTTTTACATAAAAATAAATGTCAATGGAAAAAATATTTTCCCCTTCTTTCCATAATATTTCATTTGGTCTTTCATACTCTGTCATCCTGGTGATATAACTCATCCTTTTCAAAGCAAAAACAGATATAAGTGCTCCTTGTTTTTGCTTTTTTGTATCCAGCAGTTCCCATGGTGCTGAAAATCAGTTTTTAATCTCCCCAGTTAAAAATAGATTTGAGTTCAATACACAAGAAGATGAAATTTTTTTTTTCTGGGACAGGTGAGTACATCTCTCCCTAATTTTCTTTGTATTCAATTCCTTTCCAAATCCTCATAAGTAATCCTACTTTTATGAACATATTTAGCTTCCTTTTTTGAGATGAGAGTTGCAGATGGTGAGATTTTTATAAAAATATTTAATCTGGAAATAAACCAGAGAGGATTTAAAACTGCGATGGGAGAAAACAGATGAAGAAAGGAATCTTGAAGTGATCCAGGAAATTCAAAACACAGCTCAGACTCGTTATATTTAGTATGTTAGTGCCTGTTTGCATTGTATTTTTCTTCTGAACAGAGTTGCAAGCATAAATTTTATGACTTCTTGTAATGGCATCATATTCTGTGTTGGTAGGGACCATATGCATTTGTAAGAAGTTGTTTCTAACATGATAATCCACTAATGGTGAAATAAACGTGTCTTAATTCAAAGTTTAAAGATTTTTGATCCCCTCTACTTTTGAACATCTTTCTTCAAGTCCAAAGTTGTATTCTCATTTTTATTAGTGGGTTAATGCCTCTGTGAGATTTCCATCAGTTGAAGGGCTGTAAAAAATAGCACTTATCCCTTTGCTAGCAAATGTAAGAACCAGAGGCATGACTGGACAGCTGCAAGTGCTAAAATAGAGAGTAGGCATAGTGCTGGTTTTATGACAATAAAAAAAGAAATTGAGTTTTGTCCCACCTGTAGAAGAAATTTTGACATTTTAGAGAGAGACAAATATATGCTTGTCGGAATTGGCATAGCTTAACAAATATTATTTCAGGAAAGAAACTTTTAGGAGACCTCCTTTAAAAAGGCTGCAAGACATGAATGTGTTATGTAAATAAATGAATAGCCTTAAGGATATCATTACTTCTACAAAACCAGCTTTGTAGGTATGTGGCAGCTGAGAAAAATGCTTCTTCTTACTTTAAGAAGTGATTCCTTTTCACATTTTATTTAAATACCCAACCAGAGGGAGGGATATGGACCACAGTTAGAGGATTACAATGTTATGTGTATGACTTATTATTTGATTCTCCAAGGAAGTATTCTGCTTAAGGAGGAAATTGAGAGAAAAATGGGCTTATGTTTGGTTTTGATTTTGTGTTAATTTCTAGGCTTCTTTTATAAGCTACTAAGAAGACAAAAAGAGTTATAAAGGGATCTTTTCACAGCTAGGACTGTCACTATAACTTACATTTTCCTCCTGTCCTCACAGCATTCCAGTCATTCCAAAGTGACCTTTGACTTGGAATCTAGATTCTTCTGTGAGAGTCTACAGCTATCCTAACTCTAAATTTAGCTATAGCACTGCAACCTAAAATATAATGTGAACAACTAGAAAACACTCAAGGCGAATTTTTTACTTTTCACTAAACAGTCCTGCCATCTAGAAGATTCTTATTTACATATCTTCCCATGCTACAGTTCCCTTAGAAGGCAGCAAGTCCTGAGCAAAGGTGGATAGCTGGCTCTGCCCTCCAGCACATTAGCTGCTGCTTCCACACTATACTGGCTGCCAGTTACAGTTTGAATCATTGGGCCGGGTAGTACAGGCATCTTTTTGTCCACCTTGTGCTCTGCTCATCCAATCCATATCACCTCAGTTTATCAGTATGGTATGGTAGACTCTCAGAAGCCTTCCTAAACCCAAAATAAATTATATCCACTGCTCTCTGTTATCCACAGAGCCATCTATTTCATCATAAAAGTCTTGATCAGGATGGTCAAGTATGGTTCATCTAGTGTTCCATTATGGCTCTTTCTTCCTGTGCTGTATGTGTTTAGACATGACTTCTATGTAGACTTGCTCCATAATCACCACTGAGACTAAGGTGAGGCTGACCTTCCTGAAATCTTTCTTGCCTTTTTGAAGGTGAGCATAGTATTTGCCTTTTCCTATTCATGGGACCTCCTTCAGTCCTCACAATCTTTGAAATGATGGATGGTGTCTTCATGAGGACGATCTTCAGCTCCTTGCACACCCTTGCATGCTGCCCATCTGATCTCATGCCTGGATTTGTATGTGTGCTTATCCAAACAGTCCCTAACTTGATCCTCCTTTATTGTGAGTAAATTTTCTTGCCTACATAAAGTTTACTACTAGACAGAGTTCTGTACAGTGACTGAGAGAAGACCTTGCTAGTGATGACTGAGGCAAAGGCAGCACCAAACAGCTCAGGTGTGGGTACTAGTAACAGTAAACCAGTTAAAATACTATTGAGGAGTTTAAGAAAATGGAAATTGAAATAGGTCGATAGGGTTAGTAGAAGATATGATCAAACAAGAATGCTTTCTTCAGATTTTAGCAAAAGTTTTGAAAAGCAAACACATGCCATAGTGCCTTGTACTGTCCTGCTGAACTGTAGTAGCACTGAACCCACTCAGATCATGCATGTGCTTTAAGCAGACATGGGAACAAATACTTTGTTGAATCAGAGCACTGTTAGTTAAGATAGATGTACTACAGCCTAATTCAGTAGCTGCTTCTTATTTCTCTGAAAATACAGCTGAACTTTTTATGCAAGTGTTATCTTGTCTTTCATAAGTTTTATCCTTTCTATGGTTTACTTGATAAATTTTTGAGTTGGACTACAGTCAGGTATGTGCTTTATATGACCCCCACCTGGCAACTAAGCCCCACACAGCCCCTCGCTCACTCTCCCCGGGTGGGATGGGGGAGACAATCGGAAGGGTAAAAGTGAGAAAACTCGTGAGTTGAGATGACGACAGTTTGATAGGTAAAGTAAAAGCCATGCATGCAAGCAAAGCAAAACAAGGAATTCATCCACCACTTCCCATGGCAGGCAGGTGCTCAGCCATCCCCAGGACAGCAGGGCTCCATCGTGCGTAACGGTGACTTGGGAAGACAAATGCCATCACTCTGAACATCCCCCTCTTCCTCCTTCTTCCCCCAGCTTTGTATACTGAGCGTGATGCCGTATGGTCAGGGATATCCCTTGGGTCAGTTGGGATCAGCTGTCCCGGCTGTGTCCCCTCCCAACTCCTTGTGCACCCCCAGCCCACTCACTGGTGGGGTGAGGGGCAGAAAAGGACTTGACCCTTTGCAAGCACTGCCCAGCAGTAATGAAAACAGCCCTGAATTATCAATACTGTTTCCAGCACAAATCCAAACCATAGCCCCATACTGGCTACAATCAAGAAAATTAACTCAATCCCAGCCAAAACCAGCACACTCTGCAAATAAAAATGTTGTAAAATGGAGCTAAGCTTAGAAATAATATTTCTTTGAACTTTCTGGACATGTATTTGAAATTGCAGTGGCCATTGCTTTTAACTTACCAAGCTGATGAATGTAGCTGAACATTGCCACTGGAAAGGGGATACCTTGCATTATGGGATGTGGAATTCAGTGTTTGAGATCTGTGCATTCATTAAAGGTAATGAGTATCCCAAACATGCAGCCCTGTCGGTTGCAATGATAATGAATCAGGAGAGCTGAGTTTTCCAGAGATCTGAATGTATTATTGTGAAAACAGCTTTAATGACTTCCTGACAAAATTTACAATGAAAACATAGTTCAACTAATTAGTTTTGTTTATATTCCTTTGACAAGAGGGCTGTGGCATGCGTTTGTAATTCCCCTTAGAGTGCAGTGTTAGGTTTTAATATGTACACTTTATTTTCCAGCACTTAGCTTATAAAATAAGAATGAGCTTTCTGCTTTAGTCCATTCTTTCTCTGCTGCCTCTGTCAACTGTATTAAAAAGACACACAGCAAATACGGTTTCTTAGAAAGATTTATTTTTTCCCCCAGAAACCTTGCATTTAGTATCTGGACTTTTTTCTACTTTCTTTATTCTCTACATGTTTCCCTTCCTCCTTTAGGTTAATCACCTTTACATTTGACTAAAAATGGTTTTCCTGTAGGATCACGTGTCTTGCCTTTTGTACAGAGAAATAGCTAAAAATGGAAGAGGAGGAAATGCTTTTCCTTTGTTGTATATTGGTTTAGAAATGAAAGACTATAATGGAAACAATAATATAACTTTATCCAAAGCAGTAGTGAAACTTCAGTGCTATGAGTGAGCAGACTAACAATCATTCTTCTTTAAGAATTACCTCTATATTCTTTACTGAAGAAAAAGTTCCTCTGCTGAGGGTGAAAAACAGCACCTAAACTTGGGTGAAAGTCTTCACACTTCTTAGGATACTTTTCTCTTAAACACATTTTTATTCTTGTTCTGATTCTGATAAATGTACCGTAAGAGTAAAGAAAGTAAAAAAATGTCCAGATACTAAATGCAAGTTTTCTGGGAAAAAAACCCCTTTGGTTGAAGTCCTCTGTCCTCTAAATGTAGAACTTCTTCATCTGTGCAGTCAAACAAAAGGCCTAAGCTCCTAGGAGATTTATGTCCTTGCTATATTATTCAGTCAATATCTTTAGTTATTTGGAAACATTTGATGATTCTCTAATAATATTAGAAGTATGTTAATATTTCATGGTTTTTTTCCTGAGGTTTTCTGTTAATCACTTACAGAAATAACCATTAAAATTAAAAATTTAGGGTCTGCATCAGCTCCAGTTGTTTTGGAAGTATACAGTTGTAGCATTCAGCTCTTGTTGCTGTACAGGAAAACACAGTTAATGGCACAGTTGGAAAAAAAAAACATGGACTAGTTTTCAATTCCTATTTTGATGTAATTTTTTTTATTCATTATAATTTATTTACGATTGCATATTATCAGTATTACAGAAGCATTGAGAAGCTTTGAATAAGTGTTTAATTATATCAGACACTATAGACATGCAAAGCAAGCAAAAGAAAACCTATTCTCCAGCTAACTTATAATCTTACAAGATAAAGATATGGTGGGAGAAAGGAAGCTGCTTTGTCATCACTTTACAGATCAGGCTGTAACACAGACTGAGCCTTTTCTCTTTTTCTGTCCGTCTCTTTCTCCCTCGTTGTCTCTCATTTAAAATATCTTGAACGCATACACCACGAGCTTCATATAACAATAGAATTTCTTCCTGTGTGCCAAAATTGGATTGGTTGCTATAAACCTGAGGCATGTTACAGAATACATACAAGTAATGAGCAAATTCTTCAGCCCAGTGGAGCTATCCGTCATTTTGCCAAGTCAAGTCGTTAGTGATTGAGGGCAGTTTTCAACACCCTGATTGTTGGAGTGTTTCTGCCTGTAGAATGACCAATGCATAGTGTAATAAAATCTCTATTACTGTTGCCATTTTTCACAATTCTCTGCTAAGCTTGTTGTTTGATAAATTGCATGGAATTATAAAATACTGTATATAAAATGCTTATGGGACACTGGTTTATCTTCTGGGCACATGTGGAAGTATGTCCCAAGGAAATTTGTTCTATGTCCAGTTCCATTCTTAGTGAAATATCATGTGTAAAACTTTGTAAGTCAGATTCTTGGTGCTGATCATTCACTAATAACATCTAAAAAATGTCAAACGGTTCTCTATAAAAAGCAAGGTGTAGCACACTTGAAGATGTTTGCGGTTTATCCAAGACATTAAACAGAGTCTACAGGAGGAGTGATTCAAGGAACAGAATACTGGAATAGAAGAGGAGAGTTATTTATGTCAGTATTTTAGAAAGATATCTTATTCAATATCATTTATAGGAAAGCCGTATAGAGAGAATTTTCTTCTATTTATTTGATATTGTATTCCTCACAATATGTTACTGAATATTATTTCTTTAGAAAAGAATATTTTTAACTTTGTGCAGAGAATAGATTTCTTGACATATTTTAATACAGGACTGTATAATTACAATTACAGATTTCTTTTCCTCTTTGTTGTTATTGTTTTTCCTTAAAACCTATGAGGCAATTTAATTTACTTTTCCTTTTAATACAAACAAACACTTCCTAATTATAGTAATCAGTTCCCATGCAGTAATCGCATTAGCTGTGGTAATTATTATATGCATCACCTGGACCTCTCTTTGGGTTGATAGACAAAATCAATATTTCTCAAGTAGGCAGAAGTGTGAGGCTGATTATGTATTCAAGTGATCAGAGATCAGATTGCATTTGATTAAATGAATTGGTTAGAGATTTTAGTAATTAATGTTCTTCATTAAAATACAAAGAACTAAACAAATGCATATACTCTACCCTTGCTGATAAAGGGTCACGCACTCTGAATGCCATGATTGGAAATGGAAAAACATAGTGGCAGCATGACACCAAGGATCTAAACTTGAGTGTGCAAGTTTAAAAAAACCCATTATTTCAGTCTTTCTGTTACCTATTCTTTTCTGAAAATATAAATTCATAGAAAGTCATTAAATTTTGCTTTTGATACTGTCTTCTCTATCAGATAAGCAGCCTCATATGATTTTTTTTCCCCCCAGAATATTAGAACGTGTTTGCAGCACTGCTGGTTACTCATCTAACCAGCAGAGAGTAATGCACAGCTGAAGTAAAAAATTACTATCTTGCAGCCTCCTTTGTGTTTAATGCTTCAGGATAAAACATTTCATGCGTGATGACTAATCATACTAGTGGACAAGAGATTGAGCATTATTGTAAATACAATACGTAGCAAGATAATTGTTAGCACATATATGTAAAGAAAACTTAGAAATCTTAGTCAGAACAAAAATCTTGAACAGGATTACATAGCTCAGTGCACCAGTTTTCAGGCTTCTTTTACCTAACCACCTAAGTTTTTCAACAGCAACAACAAAAAAATCCACAGACCATAGTAGATGTTTTATACTATCTATGTGATACATAAAACCAAGATTGTGCTAAATTTGAAGTTCAGTTAATACTTTTATTTTCCTGAATTTCTGATATCTGCAAGCTACTCATAGTCCAAAGACTGCAGGAAAATATTTTTCTGGTGTGGCACACCTGGTTGGTATTTGGATTCTTCAGGCTTTGTCTTTTAACAGTGTACTACCTAGATGAAGTTGGATCTTTGCCAGTTGAAAACTTCTGTGTATCTGTATCATCCTGGGTGTATGGGTGTAATTCCTTGTTTCGAGATTGTTCAGCAAAGCTGGTGGTTGTACAGCACTTTCAACTTCCAAATAGATATAGTTTCAGAATTTATTAAAATGAACCTTGATATTTAGACTATTTTAGGTAGCGTTAGCCCATGATTTAGTATGTATTAGCATATTGTTATTTATTATATTTAGAATTTTAGTATATACTAAAAGAATCTTAGTGCAGTACAAAATTATAACTAAAGACTTAACAAGCTACAGTGCAGTTCTACTTTAAGTATTGCATTTTGTGCAGTACCTCAGCAGAAGGTATGAGATGGGATGATGACTAAATCACTCTTCCACCTCCCTTTACTGTAGGTAAAATAGATTCTTCTATATAGTGGTAGAATAACAACTTAAACTAATATAAAGAAGGTTAATTTTTTTTATGAAATTAGAGTTACAAACATGAGCTGGCTAAACAGCAGTGAATCCTGGCTTTGCTCCCCCTTGTCACTGGATACAACAAAAAGGGACATCTTCTCAGGATAAACATGTTTAAAATTCCTGGCTTTACAGTATCCATAAATTGGATCTAAGTGATACATTATGGAGTGTTCTGAAGCCCAAATAATTAAAGCACCCCAAAATTATTTTGTTGTATCAATTTGTCTCAAAAATTAATCCAGAAAACATTTACTAAAATTGTAAATGTTATTAATAAAGATTCTGTCTTCATATCCAAATTACGAAAGGACATTCTGTGTCAGTGGTATTCTTCTGTATCTATTTGGCCACACTGTATGGGAAAATAACTGCCTGTGCAACATTCATCTCAAGTCTGTCTTGGGGAGGGTAAGGAAATAAAGAAAAGGGTCTCATCCTCATGACACAGGAACACATCGGGAAGAATTGAACACCAGCATTGCTTACACCATACATTAAATAATATGTCTATGAAATGTCAGCTGTGTATGTGCTAGACAGTTCAAAGAAGTGTGAGCAGAAAACCCAACCAAACAAGAAGTTCTCTCATAACTGTAGTAAAAGCAGGACCAGTTATTGCAGAGCATTGCTGAAGGTCTAGCTCTGTCTTGAAACACTCAAGTTATGTCCGTGACCAAAGAGAATCAGATCTAGCTGCAGAGTGAAGAAGTATCCCAAAATACGGGGTTAGAATGAAAACTGAGATAATGACAGGCAGAGTGTTCTGTACATCAAGATTTGCTATTTCTGCAGAAGTAACTTTGCGGAAATTTACACTTACTCCTCTCAGCAAGGCCAGACTACATGAAAGTGCTGCTCTACACATTACAAATCGTTCTACAGCAGCACTAACTTAAGAAATGGTGCTGACTGAGGTGCTTGTTACTGCTTTTACTGTAGACTAGAAAAGGACGGTAGAATGAGAAGTTGCAGACAAGTAGAAAGAATGACCAGAAGTGTGGAGCTGCTTCTGTCTGAGGGGCAACTGCGTGAGCGGAACTCTTAAAACTGAACAAAGGGCAACTGAATGCAGATGTTTTGTGACAGAACTCTAAACCCACGTGTGCAATGAAAGAAGAGGCTGGGGAGCAGCTAATCACAGTTTTCCAAAACAAGAACTGGAAGGCATCAAGTTAAGCTACCATCTGGAAAGTTCAGAATAATAAAAATTCCCAGTTATAGTTAATCTCTGGAATTTCTTTGCCACACATTATTGTTGATAACATGTTTTACATGAGTTGAAGTGATTAAAAAAATCCACTGGGAACTTTAATATGAAATACCATCTCTTGTTCAGGAGACAGTTGAGTCAGAAGGTGAGGGAATCTGAGGGAAAAATCTAGGGCAGTATGTTGTGGGGTCCATCCCCTGTTGGTCACTATTAGAGACATGATACAGATTTGATGAATCTTTTCTCTGACTGGCTGTTCTTTAACATGTAGTTTTTAAAATATAAAACTAAGTGTATTTTGAAATAGTAGAGAAAGATGGATTATAGATTACAAGGTTTAGACATTGATAATTGAATGAAGTGCCTTTTCACAAGTCTAGCACACAGCCACAAGATCACTGAACAACAGAAGATGGTGGGGATGAAGCTCAGCTGGGTGCTGGTAAAAATCAAGAGCTGGAAGCAGAATCATAGAGCAAGAACTTCCTAAAATAGATTGGACAGCAAAGAAGATGTTATGTAAATACATGTTTGTTTTTTTTTTTTTTTTTCCTGTGCTGTATCTTACAAATAACATTCCATAAAGATTTTTGAAGGGCATACCACATTACCTGTAATACTTCAGTATACCACATTACCTGTAATACTTCAGTAAGCTGGATGGTATTACAAAAATTATATTGCATTATACTGCAGGAGAACTTCTTTACCTGTTTTGGCATATGGTAGGAATACTGAAGGTGGGGGGAGGAAAGGAAGACCTTTAAGACCATTAATGGAAATCTTCCTATGGCCTTAACTTTTATGCAAACAGATTGTGTCAGCCTGTGACAAGTGGTGCTAAAGAGGTTGCCCTTCTTTTAGGGATTGGATTTAGCCCTGTTGGGGCTGATTTTTTAAACAGATGAAGATATTTTGGAGGGGTCACCAAGCATCTTTGAGAAAGGATAGGGCAGGGAATCTAATATATAACCCTGTAAGTTTATGTTTGCACCAAATGAGCATGGAGAGATCTCATATAGACATGATGAAGCTCAGCTGGGTTTTCATGAGAGAAATCTGGCACCCTAGGGTGCAGAGTGACTCAGGTGACTGTTGGTTCCAGCATTGTAGCTGTCACTGCACCGGCCTGCAAGGACTGCCTCTATAATTGATCAAAGATGTAATTGCTCCCAAGTTGGCTGCCACTGCCCTTGCTTTTCTATTTGCAATTCTACTTGCAACGTTTTCTCTTTCCTTCTAATTTTTACCTTCCTCTCCAACCCCCAAAGTTGGAGAAGGTTACAAAAGAAAGCAAAGAGAAAGTTTCATTTGTGCATTGCTTAGCTTAAAAAATGCTCAAAATTTACAATTTTTAAAATTTTCCTTGGAAAGTCATTGGCACAGATTGTGAATTGGGTGCAAGTTTGCAAGAGAAATTATGATTTGCTATAAACTGGAGTAAGCAGTGCAAGAGGAGTTTTTCCTTTCCTACTACAAACACTTTTTTCTCCCTGGCATGTGTGTAACTCGTACCAGTTTAACACTGTGCTATTTTCAGAGCTCCCAACAGTATATAAGTTTAATCCATATCAATATAAAACAATATGAGTTATCAATATAAAACATGAGTGATTACCTTACTCAAGACTAAAATTTTTTAAATTGTTTTCATTCTGTTTACAATCTCTTAAATTATCATAAAGGATTACTGTAACAGCAAGTTCAGTACAGATCTTCTGTTTATCTAATTTTGTTTCTCATTTTGTGTTTCTTCTGTTTAAAAGAAAATGGGTTCTCCTAGTTACCAGAAGCAGAGGAGTTCTTTGGATTCACTTAACAAGTATTTCCTTTTGTCATTCCCTATTGGAAAAGCTGTTGAGGACACCATCTTTAGTCTACTAAAGCTGAAATATAAAGTACTTTCAGAAAGCTACTTCTTATTCTGAATTTTATAGGACAAATTGCTGAGCTGTCTTGTTTTTCCACGTTTTTCTCTCTAAGTAGAAGTTCTCAGGAAAACATTCATGAATCGCAAAAATATTCTTGCTCTTAGAGCTACATCTGGAAGCTTTTCATTAGCTCTAGGTATAGTTCACGGAGTTCACTAGACTTCAAAGTACCTTTAAAGATTGTAACAATTGTCCCTAATGTTACATACACCCTGCTCACAGGGAGTTCAGTTATGCTGAGAAACACCAAGTAGAGAAATAATTGTGATCTAGGAAATCAGATCAAAGCACAGGTTTGGTGGCTGTGTATACTTAGTAGCTATTTCTGTAACTAGTGATTAAAACGTCTCACTGATATAAGAACCTATAAGTGAACAGGGAGCAGAGAAGTTACCCTGATACAGAGGGACTGATAAATTACTTTGAAACTTGAACAGGTAAGATTCAGCATCCTACCTGCTGGAGAAAAGTGCAGGTAATTTTTAGATACAAATACGTATTTATCTGTAATCTATGCATCTTAATATTTTCAATATCAACATCTATTTTTAACTATGAATCTATTATCTGGTGTCACCAGAAGTATGTATTGCAACCTAAGTCTTAGACTCCATTTATAAAAGTCTTTCCATGTGCTGGATTATTTGTGTTTTCATGGCAGCACGAGAGAACAATCACTGTCCTTAACAGTGTTCTTGGACTCTGTGCCTCTTCTCAGGATGCAACACTTTGGCACAGACACCTTACGCTCACAGTTGTATCTCAGCATCTCAGTGATGATTTCTTGTAAACAAATGTGATCTCCTGTAAATAAATGTTCGGCTGGTAGGTAGTACAGGTTTAAAAAACTTCTTTGTCAGCTAAGGTTCTCATTCTTAAGAGTACTTGTAGATCTTTGTTAAAGATACCAGTAAAATGCAACAAAACAGGAATTGTTTATACAGTAAATGAGACATCTTCTGTCATCCTTAGTTGCAGTCTTAGCCCCTCTGTGAAGGCAGCTTTGTCAGCATTTCAGTCATAGTACACTCTGTTCTTCAATCTCTTCTTCGATAGCATAGTCTTCAGCATATGAAAACTGAATACTCAATGTCTCTACCCCATCCTTGTGGAAAGAGTTTATCTGCTTAAGTATTATTTCTCATTTCTTTTTGATGTGCACCCTGTGACCAAACCCTTTCCTGGGGTCCACCATGGTTCAGTGCTAAAGGTTTTGATACTTTTCTGTGACCACTTCTTTGCAATTAATAATGTAGAAGAAAATGGAATTGCATTTAAAGGACAGGACTAATGTTAATCTGTCCTACAGTGTACTGCTGCATTCCTTATAGGCCCTGCTGCATATATGCAGCAGGTAATGTTAAAAAACATAGTGCTTATTCCTTTTTTGTTTTGTGTGTTACATCTATAAATCCTTAACCTAGAGTTATACTCTGTGAAAGACCATCTAAATGTAACTGTTCTACAGCAAGAAAGGAGAAAAATACAAAGCACAAAATGAAAAGAATAAATCAGGATTAATAGCTGACGTTTGGAAAGAACTAGGTAACCATCTTGGCAAAACTTTCAGACTTTACACAGTCGGTCATTCAGGTGGTGATTTTGGCTGCATGTTGAAGGTGGGCAATAGTTCTGCATATGATGTAAAAGACATGAAAGGACCAAGGTGCTGTCTCTTGACACTCTTCAAGGTACACTCCTGTAGTTGTGCTGTGTTTCCAGATTTCCCAGGAGTTTTATATATTTTTTTTTTAGCCACATGGATGAGAAGATTGAGTTTCATGGAAGTAATGTGAAAGCTTGGTAGAAAAATAATGACCTTTTGAGATCATGACGTGAATGAAAAGATTTGAACCATTCAAGACATTTCAGTTCGCAGTTTTATGGAGAGCCCTTGATGGTCAACACTAATGGATATTTTAGACAGGACCAAAAGCTGTGGATCTTCTGCCTGAGAATATTTCTCTTTTTTTCTTCTTTTTTTCTGTACTGAAACAGTCTATCTCTAATATCTGCTTCTTTGAATATGTGCTTCTTATATAGGATAAGAAGTTTCTGCATGTGCAGATTTAGTTTGCACCTTCTCACCTTTGCAGGAATCTAGTTCAGCTACAATTAACACATGTAAAATTTTTCTCACGTTTTTAAACACCAAAGAGGAAAAGAAAATCTAATATACAATCAGTGAATTATCTTGGATAACCTTGCAGATTTCCAGCCGCTTAGGAACTGTAAGTCCTCAAAGTTATTTCCTATTGAATATGTAGAAAAACTATAAAGGAGTATTAGCAAATATATACACTGAACTGATGGTATAATATGTTGATTAATATGTTGATATAACATCTTGATTGTCTGCAACCCTCCTGCTTTGGGTTGGTTTTGTTTAGGCAACTTTCATAAAAAGGGACTCCACAAGCAGAATATTCTCAACATACAAGTACGTATTTATTGCTTAATGCACACAGGTAAAGGTAACAAGCCACTAGGTTAAGTGTTAATATGCTCACTGGTCCCAAAACCCCACGCAGTGAGGCTTTATTGGCCAGGCAGTCATCGGGTGGATGGGGGAAGGCTGGCCACCTTTGCTCCTTGAGACAAGCTAAAGTGCAGTGGTATTGAGCTGCCATCTTTCAATCTGTTACCCCTTTGTCCCCCTTCCCCCACCCCCTGACCTTTCAGATTTCATACCTTTTCATGTCAGTGTTTTTCCTGTTATATCCTTGAGCCAGTACAGCTACTACCATTTCACTCTGTTTTTACACTTCTTTTCTTGGTTCTAGCTTATTTTCTCACACTTTCTTTCTAACAACTTATCAATTTTCTCAGTAACCTGAGCCAAGGTCACCTGGCTATGCTGCATCAAAGCTAAGCCTTGGATCACAGACAGCTGAACCCCTGGGTTGAGAGTTACATCTCCAGGATAACTGAAGTGCAACAGGTTTAGGAAATACATTTCCTAGACAGATCAGCCTGGATTTGTGATTGGCACTTAAGTGAATATTTAAACATTTCCTTTGGCTTTACAAAATAGATACAGAATTGTCATAATCTTGAGGTTTTCCTAAATAGAGGTATTAGTTATAGAGTTTGAGGAATACTTAAAGTTTGAAATTCAGAATTACCTTTGCAACAGACAGATCTTTAATACCCTAAATAAGTCTTGCATCAAACAGAATTAAAGCTTAGTAGAGGATTTCTTGTTGAAAATTTTCCAGGAGGCTGTATTTTTCAGGGAGCTCTATTACAGTAATATAGAATAATTCTAAAGCTTAGGTATATCGCATAGAATAACAACCAAATATCCTGTATTTGGATAATTCTCAATGAATGTACTTAAAAAATTTCATATAAACTCAAATATTAGATCCTATAAGATCTTCAGAGAGATTTCACTGATTTCAGTGCCTAAAGAAAAGAAAAACTCCATTCTTGTGCTGTTTCACTCTCCCTACTCAGGAAAATGTTATGTGTGGAATATTTGGAGGTAAAATTGTAAAAACTGGGTAAAATAGTGGGGATTGACTTCTCCCTAAATTCCTGTGCGTTGTGCAAAGTTGTCAGAGTTCATTTTAAAAGCTGCTGGAAGATTTTTAAGGGACTAAGGTTTTCTCATTCTTTAGTGAATCCCTGTTCCTACAAGTGATTTCACTGAAGTCAGTGACTGCAGAAAGCTGGCGGTAAGGACTGACTCAATGCAGGACTAGGTGTTGTTTCTGCTCAATGTAGTCTACTCCTCTGTTGTTTCATTTAGCATTCCCATCTTTGTTAATCAGCAGCTTAACCACTATGATTTATTCCATATTATGTTAAACAGGCATTGATTTTTAGGTTTCATTAATACATTTCCTTGTAGTTTTCAATGATTCAGTGAATGTTATATGAGTGTTAGAGCCTACAATATGGAGCTTTTATGGAAGTCATATGTTTAGCCATCTCCTTTTGTAAATCAGGGCTCAAAGAATGCTACAGACTGAGTATGTTTGTCAGTGATATCCAAAGCTCGTTCATAAACATTTTCTGGCTAGTCCTGGGTGATAAATGATGATACAGTCCTTCATCAGAAAAAAGACATGGCCTAATAAGGTTCACGTGAACGATGACAGGAGAAAGATGCAATCAGATATATACAGTTTTTACATGCAAGTGTGTTCTTGGTTCTATTGTTATAAATAGTCAGAGAAAGTGTAAGTGCTAAAGCATTAGATCCTCATTTTTGCTATGGAATTATATGTAGCGCTCTCTGCCTATCCGAAAAGGAAGTGATAGTTCTTTGTTTCCATTTGATCTATTTTTTTTCCCTCCAGCATAATGAAGAATGATGATACTCTCAGATGTTGACATTTTAGAAAGCTGAGATGGTATGTAGTAGACTACAAATGATGAAAGCTTAATGAAAGTTATTTTCTCATAATAGCTCTAAATTGGCTATTTTTGCAGAGTGGAGTGGGTCCAGTGGATTGAGCTTGAACTTTTTACCCCTCTGTAATCCTGTAGTTACCAAAAGTAATGTGGAATGACTTTTAACTGTTTGGCTTTTAAAATCCAGAGTTAAGAGAACTGATTCAACCTGAATTTTTACATTATTCCTATAGGTAGGAATTTGTTACTGTAAAGAGCTGAAGGACTGTTATTTCCTGACATACTTCCTTGCAAGCCTGGCAGTCAAATCATGAAACTGTTTTACGAATAGCAAAGATCATAGTGTAAAGTAGTAGGAAATGAAGTCTTTAAACTTCTATACTAGGATAAAATTTTCATATTATCCAAACTGTGAGCCAAAATATGAAAACTTTCAGTAAATCATCCTGTGAGCATTTAATACATGTAGGGCTGGAAGGCTCCTAAATCTCATTTCTCTCTATTGTTCCCAAATACCATAACAAAATGAAAACTTTCCCAAAGTTTCACTTAAAAATTTTAATACAAAAACCTTATTTCAGCAGAACCTTTTTTCAATACTTAAAATTTTTGGAAATTTTGTCATCCTGATTCATGCAGACATTCTCAGAGTGCAGTGATTTTTCACATTCATGCTACAGTGGGTCAAAGATCCAAGATAATAAACTTGAGACATGCTAATACATTTCTAAAAGGAATTTGTGACTTTTTTTTCTGTCCTCAAATGTAATTTTTAACATACAAGTCTCTATTCAGTAACAGTTTTTCAGGATGTATGCATTTGTAAGAAAGGTTGACTTTAATTCTTGTAGTTGTCTCAGCCTAAAGATAGGGTTGTAATACTTCAACAGTTTTAAAATGTCATCAGTATCCTGGGAAAATACATTATCAGAAATACAGATGTTTTCAAACCTAATCTGATTCTATCACTTTATTAAGCATAAGCTTTTATTTATAGGTGATTGATAGAATTAATGTGGAAAACCTTTCTTTTGTAAATCTTCATTTTGCAAGCCTGAAGTTCCCAGTAAACTGTTTGTTCACCCCACCAATTTAATAGAAGTTTGTAGTTGAACTTCCTAAGGATATATTCTAGTTGCTTGGCAATGGATTGTGAAACAATTCATTTAAAGTTCAATGAACACAGAACTAGAGTAATTTATTCAAATCCACCACTTATTAAATCAGGATTTGACTTAATTTTTTTTTCCTGACTAATAAAACGGACTTGAAAAGAATTAGCTAAACCTCTGTGGAATTGTGACAAAGTAATTCTGATGACTGTGTTGTCTATTAGTTTTTACTGCCAGTAAGGAAGGCAAATGAAGATGAATACATTTCCCATTGTTTTGTGGATTGTCAGAAAGGGATTTATTTTTAAACAGTTTATTGTCTCAACATCATCCTCCTTTCAAGATAAGTAACATGGAGATAATATACCTGCATTTTTATTAGGCATCTGAAGTATCTGAATATTTCACAAGAACGGGTATTTTCTTTCTCTGTCACTAGTAAACTGAGTGTTAAAAAAAAGAGACTGCAGGTGTTGAATTGGGATAGTTTTCTGATGGGCTTGAATATTTCAGTTGCTTGAATTTAAAATGTTACAGTAATAAATAAATTTTATTTTAAGTATCAGATTTGGCCCAATTTTACTAATGCATGTATTTCCGGTTGGAGAGTTGCTGCTTCTTTAATCTAAACAAAGAAAGATTAATATAACATGACATATTCTTGAAATGTCAAGCTCACCTGCAGTCACTGGACTTTACTGTGGAACTCTACGAGCTTTTGATCACAGTCATAAAGCATGTTTAATTATGCATTAGGACCTGAAGAAGGAAACATGAGATTCTAAGAGTTGTATTGTTGTTATCATAGAATCATAGAATAGTTTGGGTTGGAAGGGACCTTAAAGACCATCTAGTTCCAACCCCCCTACCATGAGCAGGGACACCTTCCACTAGCCCAGGTTGCCCAAAGCCCCGTCCAACCTGGCCTTGAACCCTTCCAGGGAGGGGGCAGCCACAGCTTCTCTGGGCAACCTGTGCCAGTGTCTCACCACCCTCCCAGGGAAGAATTTCTTCCTTATATCTAATCTAAATCTACCCTCTGTCAGTTTAAAACCATTATCCCTCATCCTATCCCTACACCCCCTGATCAAGAGTCCCTCCCCAGCTTTCCTGTAGCCCCCTCTAAGGTCTCCCTGGAGCCTTCTCTTCTCCAGGCTGAACACCCCCAACTCTCTCAGCCTGTCCTCACAGGGGAGGTGCTCCAGCCCCCTGATCATCTTCGTGGCCTCCTCTGGCCCCACTTGAGCAGGTCTGTGTTCTTCTGATGTTGGTGTCCCCAGTGCTGGACATGACACTACAGGGGGGAGGGGGTCTCATGAGAATGAAATAGAGGGGGAGAATCCCCTTCCTCAACCTGCTGGCCACACTTCTCTTGATGCAGCCCAGGATATGGTTGGCTTTCTGGGCTGTGAGCACACATTGCTGGGTCATGTTTTGCTTCTCAACAACCAATACCCCCAAGTCCTTCTCCACAGAGCTGCTCTCAATCCACTCCTCTCCCAGCCTGTATTTGTGCTTGGGATTGCCCCGACCCATGTGCAGGACCTTGCACTTGGCCTTGTTGAACTTCATGAGGTTTGCACAGGCCCACCTATGCCGTTTCCTGTCCCTGCCTTCCCTTTAATCCTGACCCATAAGCTCTCAGTCAGCTCCTCACCCATCCCCAGGCAGGGCTCCATGCACTCCAGATGGTCATTGACATAGAGGGCTACACCCCCTCCTCGTCTGCCCTGCCTGTGTTTCCTAAAGAGCCTGTGTCCTTCCATCCCTACACTCCAGTACCAGGAGCCATCCCACCACATCTCCGCGATGCCAGTATGATAGTAGCCTTGCAGGCATGTGCATATCTCCAGCTCCTCGTGTTTATTCCCCATGCTATATGTGTTTGCATAGAGGTGTTTAAGTTGGGCCCCCAATGAAGCTGACTTACTGGCTGGAGTGACATGAATTCCTTATTATCCTTCACTACCTGTAAATCATCTTTAGATCAGGGCACCAGAGCCCTGTGTCTTCTAAGAGAAAAGAAAGCAAGACAGGCCCAGGAGCCTACAGACTTAGTATAAAACAAGACGTAACTGATGAAAAGAGAAATGTATTTCCTTGTCTCCCTGGTGAGATAATATGGCGTATTTATCTAAACGTCAGTCAAGTCTATGGGATCTACAGCTGTGTGCAACTCCAAGACAATTAGTCTTATTTTTTCCTACCCATTCTCCATTTTGACGGGATCTCGGACATGGGCAGTGTGCAGACTGCAGCTGAGATGACATGATCTGGCAGTGTCTGCTTGTAGCTAGCTGCCAGTATTCTCACAGCCAGCCTCTCTGACTCCAGCAGGTCCAGGCAAGTCCATTTATCCTGTAACAGCAGCAGCGTGTTCTGCACTTCCTGACCTGTTGGCTTCATCACAGGATAAAGTGCACAAAAAAGATGCAGTCTTATGGTGTTGTAGCTCTTGCGATTTAAGGATATAACCAAGACAAAGCTTATAACAGAATATTTTAGGCACATAAGCTCTTCTTCTGAAGGATTTTGACACATTCAGTCAGGATTTTGAAAATATCTTTGTGATAGCATCCTAAATAAGAATCACCAGAGTAGGACTGCATTTATGAAGAAGGAAGGATATATTTCTGAGACTCTTTCAAAAGACCAGATGTAAAAATAATTACAGAGAATTGCAAAATAAAATGGCTAGTTGATGAAATCCAAGCATTACCTTTTTCCAAGTAGACTTTGCCTGACAAACATGACAGATAGTCATGATCTGCGTTATAGATTGCCATGACGAAAACTGATGAGAATGAACTAAACCACAAGGAAAGGAATGTACTTCAGAGATTGAACAGGAGGAAGCCAAACATAAAACCGCCTCAGGTGACTTCACAGGCATCATCTTTGTAAGGGAGTTTTAGGAATTTTCTGAGGGAGCAAAAAATATTTGCTTATATTTGAAGGTTATTGACAGATATCGTGGCTTAACCCGACAAGTAAACACCACACAGATGCTCACCCACTCCCAGCCCCTCCCAGGGGGAAAGAAAAAATTAAATTTGTGGGTTCAGATAACGACAGTTTAATAGGACAGAAAAGGAAGGGAAACAATAGTAATAATAGTAATAATGACAATAATTACTATTATTATTAAAATAATAATAACAACAACAAAACAACAATAATAATAGAATTAGAATATACAAAACAAGTGATGCACAATGCAGTTGCTCACCACTCACCCACCGATGACCAGCCTGTTCCCAGCAGCAGCCCCTGACCTGCTTTCCCCCTAATTTATATGCTGAGCATGACACCGTATGGTCTGGGATATCCCTTGAGTCAGTTGGGGTCGGCTGTACCAGCTGTGTCCCCTCCCAACTTCTTGGGCACCCCCAGCCCACTCGCTGGTGGAGTGGGGTGAGAGACAGAAAAGGTCTTGACTCGGTGTAAACACTGCTCAGCAGCAGCTACAACATCCCTGTGTTATCAACATTATTCTCATCCTAAACCCAAACCACACCACTATAGCAGCTAAGAAAAGAAAAAAGAAGAAAATTAACTCAATCCCAGCCAAAACCAGGACAACAGAATTAAATCTGTCAAGGTTAACTCATATTTCCTTAAGGAAATCTGAGCATGTGTGTGTCTGTGTGTGTGCATATATGTAGTCACTTACATGATGCATGGGTGTAAGACTTTCCTACTTTTCTCTGTCCATTAGACCTTGCCTTTTGGCTCTTCCCAGCAGAACACCTGAGTTGCAATGCCACAAAATACTTTCCATTTTTGTTTCTGTTTGGTTCCTCTGCTGCATTATCACAGCCGACATGGGAAGAATGTCTTGAGTTCAGAGTGAATTAGCATTCTGTGAGCAAAATGTCACTCGGGGTAGCATTCACTCTTTCATTTGCGTTCATGTAACTAGCTGCTAATCCTTCCCTCAGTCTGTTCACTTTGCTTCCTTCATAGTTTGGCTCATTCACTACCACTTACAATGTAATTACCTAGTGAAAACTTCCTAGAAAGGAGTAATGAAAGAATTTTATGTACTTGCTCTTTTACAAGTGAATTCAGAACCAAAGGATATAAAATGTTAGAAGAATCAAATCAGTTTTGTTTCTTACTCAGACATACACTGAGATCAGAAGAGCTGATGACTGTTTTCACCACTTAATACATTTAAGTACCAGAGTTTTAGATGCCTAACTTTTTAGCAATATTTTTGCTTCCAGAAATCATTGATGCATGCACACTTTCTTCCCTGCAAAATTTCTGTTACCTCTAGGCTCACTGGATTATGGAGGTATATTTGTGTTATGAGATAGGAGTTAAAAATCTTTAAAAATTGAATACAAGAACTTGGTTATTATTTTGGCACTGCTTCACTGTCACTGATAAGCAGAATGTATTTATAATATGAAAATACTATCTCTAGTAGCTCAGTATTGAAAGTCACATGAGTGTGCACTTCTTTACATGAGCTCCTTCAGATGTGACCAGATGCCAGAAATGTGTTAGGTAATCATGATTAAATTCTGTGTTGCAAAATATGACACCAGCAATAGTCATGTGAGTACCATTCCATTTTCTCTTCTTAAAGTAATCAATAATTATTTCTTTATCTTCCTATCTTATATTTCTAAGAAATCATTGATTAAACTGTGTGTTATACTCATTGAATTTTATTCCTAGAAAGGAATTCAAAGTATAAATTTCAGTGAGACGGGGACTGTAATAGTCAGCTTTGGGAATCCCATGCAAAATTGTGTAAAAGAAAATCCATTCTAAACCCTTAGGGAGAGTATGATGGCTGAAACACAAAAACGGAGACAATGTGCATGTTCTGTGGTTTTTTTTGCATCTACCTGGACTAAAAGTACTTCTGAAAAGAGATTCCTTAAAAACAACAACAACAACAAAACCCTTATACATTCCCTAGTGAAGTTTTTAAAATTTGTGTTAATAGCAAAATTTAGTGGCATCTTGGAAAAAATCAATGCGACGAATCAGAGTAAACTGCAATAACTCAGTATGTGTTGGAAAGAAGTGACTAGAACTGGATGTTGAAGTGGTGGCTGTTTCATAATCGCATCATGTCTCATCTCATGCTCATTTTGAACTGATGAGTTACAGTACTTTGTACTTTCTAGTGACATTGCAAGAATAGGAGGATCATTTTCTGTATATGTGGCTTCTGACTTCTGCTTGAGAGAAAATAATGATGTTAACATGAATTTCAGGGGAATGGTCAGGCAGGAATGCACTGCGTGTGTCTGCCAATATAGGAACAAGGGGGTTTCTGAATTTCAGAGGAAATTCAAGTGCTGCTCTCTTTAATTACCTAATGGCACCACCACACGTTCTGGTGTTGATTTCGGAAGTATGCTGTTCTCTTTCCACATACATTCTGTTTTTCATTAGCACTTTCTGTTTCCAGAAACAAACAAAACCTCTGAGTAAAGGTACATGCAGGGCAGATGCTTATCTGGGGGAAGATAGAGAGTAAGAATCTGAAGAACTGGAGAGAAAGTAAAATACAAGAAAACCAAACTATCTGTAATTATGCAAAACAATGCTAAAAAGGAACTCTCTGTCGTACCTGCAGATCCAGAGTCTCTATAAATGGTTCTGCTGTAGCTGTGGGCAGTACCAATGAACACAGATCAAACTCGAGTATGACCAAATGTATCTCTAGTCTAGATTTCATGTAACTTACTATTAACTGTGTCTAGGTGATGTGTAATTCCCAGACTATTCAGGTAATTGGGGAACAACATTAACCATCAATTCACAAATCTCTTGGACCGATAACAAAAAGGAAAATGCGAGGATATATTGCAATCTTGTATTAAGCTTAATGGAGTTCTGAATGCTAGAAATTCATGTTCTGCTTAGAATGGAAGAAGGGATCTTTTGGAGGAAATGTCATTGGTTTTCTCTGTTGTAATGGGTTATAAAGTGGATCTGTTGCGCTGAATGGACTGGGAATAGAAAATGAACAGTTCTTTTTTATTGTATAGTGCCATCAGTTCTCAAGGTGACCTTAGCTGGTGGTTGGGACTCGTTCAAGGACATACATAAAATATTCATGGTTATGTGGGTTATTCAAATCAACAGTTTTTATTAGGTGATTGTATTAAATTGGTAACAATCAAATAAATTGATAACAATCAAAATGTAGTTCTAGCTTCAGAAAAAAATTTATTTTAATACAACAAATTAAAATTAACATTCATAGGTCTATTGATCCTAATAACAAGTGAGTGTAATACATCTCAGTGCTTGTGTATGACTAATATTCATAAACTCCTATGTGCATACCCTTCAGGTACAAAATTATCTGCTGTTTTTCCTTCCTGTTAAAACTGGCTAATGGTCTCCCATATATAGTGTATATATTTACCTCTCTTTCTACTGAGGTTTACTTATCTGTAAGATAAAAGAGCCTCCCCAAGTAAACTGACTTGCCCTGTTTTCCTGAAGAGTCCTCCTGGCTGAGCCAGCTCTGTCTGCCAGACTGCACTAAGCACTCACTGCTTCCAGAGTTCAGACCTTCCAGCTTTTCTAGAAGCTGGTCAAAAAGTATCAGCCAATTTACCTCAAACAGACACATGCCCCAGTCTTTGTGCAGCTGCTCATTCCAAACTTTCCAAATTCCTTCCAAAAACATTCCAAACAATATCTTGTGGTTTGTAATGTTCCTAGTGCCTGGTTTCTTGTGGCACGGAAGCCAGTGGCAGAAAGGGGTTGCAAAATATGGGAAGGAGCATCGGTGGGCTTGTTCTCCTTGCATACCTCAGCTGGAGTTTTAAAATCTCCCTTCTAAAAGTCTTTATAAGTATGGGACTTCTTTAAGTGTTATCTTAAAAGTCTGAGCTCAAATTGATTTTTGGTCACAGTTACATTGCCTTGTGCTGTCTACAATTTAGACACTTAATGGAAAAGAACATTTTCTGACTTACAGCGTTGAAAGTGTATGTGATTATATTTATGGCGTAATAGTAATAACTGCTTCTAAAGCTTGATGACAGAGGTGTGCCAATTAAAGAGCTGATTTAACTTTCCATAGCTATGAGAATATGGATAGGTTTCTGCTAAAAGTATAGTATAGCCTATTTAAAGAATAGTATAGAGTATTTAAAGAGCTTTAAAAGGAAGAACTGTGTTTTGTGCTGTATTTCTGCAGATGGCTTTATTAGATCGTTAAAAAGTTATATACAAAGGGCAGCGTTTCTTACCAAGAAAATGAGATTTTAAAATAACTCACATTAGTGGTCAATCCTTGTTATGTATGTTTGAGTTCTAACAGCTGTAATGATTTGTTTTAAAGGAGCCATATCAACCTGTGCTGATTTTTAAGCCTTTGCTGATTGATTTGACTTGTTTGATGTATTATAAATCACACAGCTATAAAGTCACAGTAAAAATTCCATTAAACTTGTGAGGTAAAAAAAAAAAAAAATCCATAAATAAAAGAGTACGAAATGCAAGACAGCAGCAAATGTGCTATTTCTGTTCCTTTTTTAAACTTAAGTTTAAGTTTACAGCCAAGGCCATTTTTATGTGAAGAAAAACAATGGCAACAAATAAGAATCTACCAGGACTCTCACTCTGTATCTGTATTTTATTTCCTATACTTTAACTTGAAATGCAACAATATTTCCGTTTCCTTTACTGTGCCACTATAAAGCTGATTTTTGTTATTTCATTCGTCAGAACTGGTATTATTTGCTTTCAAATTAAACTCTTGACCAGGAAAACTATTGCTAAAAATACCTAAAAATAGCTAGAAGAGGTAAGGACTTCCAAATGTGATCCCTCTTGCTTCTAATACTTTAATTCTTGCATTTCCACAATCTAGTACTATCTAGACTGTCTAACCAGTAACTATGCTGAACCTCACACCAGACTCTATTTTCTGTGTGGTTTATTGTTGCTGTATATTTTATCTTGTTTTCATTTCCACATTTAGGCTGAGTTGACAAATACTGAAGTAATTCTTTAGAAGTGACAAAAGTTTTGTGATTGAGATCTCAGAAAGAAAAAAGACCTAAAGTTCTTGGATTAAATGTCTTTAAAAGTCAAATGAGTTGTTCTAACTTACACAATTTTATAAGAATCCTTTCAATTTTCTTTACAAAAATAAAACTTAGCCTAAATGTAAAATGGATTTTTTATTGAAGTAAGGAAATATTGTTAGAATTTACTGTGGTTTTTTTTTTCTTTTTTTTTTTTTTAATATCCATAAATTCAGGAAATACATTATTTCATCGTACCTTAGCACCTTCATAGACACCAGGTATAATATTCAACACACAAGATTAGCATTTTGGGTTGTATCATAGCAGCCAAATATGACAGGGCATATCCTGCTAGTTAAGCTCAACTTTGGTCGTACTGTGGGGCTAAAGGTGACATAGTGATATATGTGTGAGATATGTGTTAATTGGCTACTAAAACATCTCCTGAAATATCTTAAAGCTAATGACTACCTCTTTCACCTGAGGCTGCATTTTTATAAATAGTAAAACTGATGGTGGTGATCCATATGCCTGTTTCTTATCAATGAGATGTGGCTGAAGAGCTGCTGATTTTCTGAGGTATTGAAGAACACATAATAGAGTGCATTATGCTTTATCTACATTTCAATACTGTCACGTGGAGGACAGTAATCCTTGATTGTTCCAAACTGCTGTCCTCACCCTGAGTCCCGTGACTAGCATTACTAGTGCTCCACTGTCGATGCAGTAGGTTGTGTTCACCTGAGTCTCCGCCCTGGTCCAGTTCGTCACAGTCAGAGGAAGGGGGTAATCTCTGAAAAATGGCAACCCGGTTTTTGTTAAACATTAAGTGCTGGAAGTCTGTGTTTGGCACTGTGAGCAGTGAGGTTTATGAGGCCATTAATGCTGTGTTGTCTCCTGAGTTGTCAACAATGAAAATATTCCTGTAATTGTTGTAGGAATGGAATAGATCAAGTTTCCAAGCTGTTCAGGCAGATATATAAATATCATATATGTACTATTTCAAGCAAATACGTTTAGGAAAGAATACTTTTCTTATTAGATAGACCTTTAGGAGCAAGTCTGTAGAATGCTGAAACATATTAATTGATGGTAAGAACACTAAAATGAGACAAGATACACATGGACCTGTTCATTGCTGTGAACCACAATGCCAGAGTTGTAAAGAAGAGTTCACTCCTCTGGAAAGGCCAGCATTCATTCACTCTCTTCCCTTTCTGAGTAATTCTCATGCTGAGTTGTATGCCAGCAGGTAAACAGGCAGTTTAAATGTACACTGAGCAAGTAAGAGTTGGCATTGGTCTTAGGTGTTAGCGCATTACAACACACAGTTGTAGCACACCATGTGAATGGGCGTTAATGAGAAATGAAGGGGGAATACCAAGAGAAGAACATAGTCACAGAGTCATTATTACTGCTCTGAGTCAGAATGGGCTTGTTAAATCAACAGATCTAACTTCCAGTTGCATTACCTGACAGATGGGGATTCCTCTTCAGCTGGTTGGCAGATACATGAAAATGTGCAGTTCACTGCATATTTGGACACTTTCTGTAGAAGTGCACGTGCTGATAGTTTTTAAAATGGTGGATATATAGCTGCCTTTAATTAGTGCCAGTCCAAACAGAGTGAGTGCCCCAAATATCGCATAACACATGTTGTAGTTCATGAGTATGCAAAAGCAAATATGCATATTCAAAGTGTATTCAAGTTCACTCCCTTGGCTCTTGATGCACAAATTTTCTGAAATTTCTCTATAAAATCCTGTATCACATTTTTCACAGGATCACAACAGAAGGCTCAGAAAGCAGCTCCTTTCTCTCCACTATTGTTTCTTTCTCCTTTTTCCCATTTCCTTGTTTCTTATTTCAAGTACCTTTATGACTGCATGGAGCACATCTCATTAATCTGTTGTCAGATTCCCTCTGCTGGTCTGTCATTTTGTCCACAACTTCAGAATCTTGACATCAAGTGCTATTCTTGACAGGTCAAATATTTGTTCCAGAATGAAAACTTGGTTTTATGTTTTTCTTGCATATGCAGACACTATTACAATTAAATAGTAAAGGATTTTTTTGGTTGTTCTGCCCATTCCTTTGTTTTACATTCCTTTGTTTTACATATACATACACCTTAAGATTGTTACAGAAGAAGGAATAGTTGGATAATTCTACCTTTTAACCATTCAAATCTTCTTTGCAGCCGCTGCAACTTTAGAAGATGTGATATTTCGGATACTAACATGTAAGAAAGACCTGTTATTTCATGCATTGGGGCTGAGACCATCTGGTTTTGCTAAAGAAATTTTTGTATGTCTTTTGACAGTTAAACTGATAAATAACCAAATGGGAATTGCAAGTAGCAGTGGTAGCAGTGTGAGGTTTGTCATGCCAAGAAATCTCAGGGACCACCTGGAATTACTACTGAATGAAAGAAAGAAATATGTTTTATTACTCCTGAGTATCCTTCCTTTAATCACTTTATCTTTCCTGTACACTGATGTCTAGCCTCCTTATCTCATGTCCTTCCTGCAGCTCCTTAGAAACACTCGGTTTGTTCAATGTTCTTCTTTGTTAAAGTCACGGGTTTTGCTCGTGTCAGCCACAAACAGCCGCAAGATTATTGCTCTAAGATTACCATGAGTCTGTACAAACTTCTTGACAGGATTAGTAGGGGCCATTGCTGCTTCAGATAATGAAGATAGTCTAGACTGGTGAAACTGCAAGCAGTGTGGAGGTGTAAGTACTAATCAGAGAGATGTCAAGATAGCCTATTTATTGTCTGAAAGTAGAGCACAGGAATGGTCAAAGAACGTGCATGAACATGTGTTCAGTCCGCTGCTTGAAAGGTGGGAGGGAACCGTGATACCTGAATTTATTTCAGCTACCTTGGCTGCATGTGTTCACTTCAATATACATTTGCAGTATGAAGACAAGTTAAAAAGTCCTTGGTGCTCACAGTGCTTACTTCTCTGTGCGCTGGATAATAACATGTGGGTAGATACTCACATGCGTGCCAAAGGCATGCAGAAGTGAAAATTCTGTGTAAAGAATCTCTGTGGTGAAATCATGGCTATTGCTGGAACAGCTGCTGCCTGTCAGAGGTACGGTCAGCTCTCTAGTAGCCTAGGGGCTCTTGGTTCCAAAGAGATGTGCAGAATGCAGGAGAACCTTCTGCATTTGCTTTTCTTGTAGATGGCTGATGCTAGAATAGCCAGAGCTTTAGAAAAGCAAAGCCTGGGTGGGTGAATGCTTCTTGCTGAGCTGAGCAGAGGATGGCAGGCGGCGTTTTCTCTTTGATGTCTGCTGCATTTGACAGAGTTTCCCGGGTGGCTAGGCTTCTTTCAGGATGATGTTCCTGTTAGAAATAGCTAATTCGGGAGACATCAAATAGTTCCCAATTTAGCTTATTTTAAAGGAACTCAATATTGAAAGTGAAGTAGATACCAGTGAGATACTAGTGAGAGCAGCGGGTGGGTAAATGTATGTGGGGTGAGTAAGCAAAGGAGCCACTTCAGAGTACTAAAAAAAATCCATTTGCCTTATGCCGATTTGGCTTCAGATACATATCTCTGAAAGTGTCACTGAAATAAGATTTCCCCACTGTTCTTACATACAAATGGGAGTGTATTTAGTTGTTGCTTGCATGTAAGGAATAAAGTTGGGGGGCTGAGATCCTTCATTCAGACACAGTAAATATGGGTATGAAAATGTCAGTCACAGGACATCACACATAGAGATGTGAAGGAATATAAAGGCCGGTTTTGAGTTAGTGCATGGATGTGTGCACCTCTCCTGGTTAAAAGAGGTCCTGAAGACAGGTCCAGTCTCTGAGGGGTTTTTCCCACCTTGTGATACATAGCCTGTATCAAGGCCATGGATACGATTTTACCTGTAGCCTTCTTCTTTCCTACCATCCTGGAATATTAGTCAACTGTCTAATTTTAAAATGCCAGCTGGTTACTCTCTGCTTTTTATCCCTTCCCTCGTAATGTGATGGGTTGCCTGTGGTCACAAGACCAGTGATAACCTTGAGAAAGTGTGATTCCAGCTCTATTCATCCAGTTCCCAGCTGGTGCCTTAGGCAGCCAGAAGCAAACTGTAGATGGCTGAGCCTGGGAGTGGTGTCTTCCCGGCTCCCATTGAGTGCTCAGAGAGAGCAGGTGCCCATTGCACATGCAGAGTGCAGATGATTTATTCATGCATCAAGGTGATGCTTTCGTAATAAGCCTAATTAGCTGGAGATCTACCTATTACCTGTATTCTGCATGAAAGTGGCTTGCTGCAGCATGAAGGTGCTCTACACATTCAGCATTCCCAAGAGCTTGGAATGTTTACTCCATTATACTCTCTATCCTGTGTATCTCCTTCAGCAGACTTTCCCAAAAGTTAAACATTCAGGGTCTTTAACACATTTTAGTATTGCAAAATCTGCTTGCTGGACAGAGACTATTTAATCCAAATTTACTGTGACAGTTGGAGGAAGATCCTCTTACCTTAATGAGTTTGCAGATACTTAAGGATATCCTTTAGTATAATACCAAGATTTGACTTTAGTATTGAACTGAGTTTGAATATACTGGAAACACAAAGAGGCTGAACATCACTGTTTGCCCTTAGCAAAGTAGCAGCACAATGCAGTTTATGCTATGCAAAATGTTTTTTCCATTCTGAATGTTTTTCATGATTTTCCGTATTTTCATCATTACAACTTTCACAAGTAGTTGGAAAATTATTCTTTTCACAGTAGTCAAACATCCAGTATGAGATTATAATATCATATCACTCTGATTACTATTTTGCCTTTTTCCCTTCGCTAGAGGATCGTCAAATGGGTGTAGTTGGTGATACTTTACAAGCTGACTGAACAAAAAAATAAAGATAATTCTTTTGGCACTGACAATATTTGCATTATATATATTATATAGAAATAACCTTTCTTTTAATCTCACTTAGAACTTTGGTTTACTATCTGTGGCACTTCACTTAAAGAATAGACTGTATCCAAATACAAATTAGAAGAATCAGACATATATAGGAGGGATTTTTCTTTTTTTTTTTTTTTTTTGCATCTGGTCCATACGTTTGAGGAAGGAAATAATATCTTTATAATGTTCTTTAATGGCGGTAATATTGAGATTTTTTTATGACTTTTTGCTGAAATGCTCAGGCCAACAAATTTATTGAGTGCTTTATTCCTTGTTCACACTGGCATCTCTATGACATAAGCACATCAAGTGAATGCATTATACACAGAGAAAAAACACTTCTTGGTGCTCAAGAATCGATTATTTTTATAGTTTCAATATCTGTTGCCACACTCAAGAAATGAAACAGAAAAAATTAAACACATGGTAGGTATTTCCAAGAATACCTTCAGATACTGCTTTCAAGACATGTTCCATCTTTAAATTACTTTTTGAAGAGGTGCTAGAAACACTATCCTTCTCATGTGTGATGTTCCAAAAGATTTTTCTGGAAAAATATATGATTACATTCGCAGTGAGAAGTTAGAAGTTGTTTGCTGAACATTCTATTTTCAAAATCTCTGTCATATAAACTCCTGTACTGCATTTGGCAGAGTAGAATTTCTAGGTACAGTACCAATTTGTGAAATAATCAAGGTGCTCTTCAATTATATTCAGACTTCTTTCTTTCACTGTAGCGGAATAGCATTTTCATAGGCTATTTCTGCATGCTCTCAGTTTTGTAAGGTTGAGACTTGCAGAAAATAAAATACTATTAATAGCTTATGGCAGACTTTGTACCCTCATAAAGAAGTGAGATGCAGCACACAGTTCAGATACTCTTCTGTAATTTAGATGTTTATTAATACCCTCTGGATAAATCTAGTGTTTTTTAAAATAACATCACTGTTTTAATGTTTAACGTGTCAGCACAGCTGCTACTCTATAAGTGTGGTGGTTTTTTGTTGTTTGGGTTTGTTTTTTTTTTTCATTTGTGGTGTTGTGATCTAGCTGTGTTGCATGTAGACCTTTGTCTTCATTTTGGAAAAATCGCTTTATTGCGAAGAGATTGGACCAGATTTTTTAGCTTATGTAAACTACCATCCCCTTGATTTCCCTGTTTTTATACTTCATCATTGCTAAGTGGTGCCATGGAAATTATGGAAATTATCCAGAAGAAGGTCTTCCATTCTCAGCTATGTTTATAAGGGAGTAAAAAAATGAAGAACAGAAATAGAGGTTCTACTCTCAAACTTGTAGCCTTGGTCTTTTTTCTTTAGGAGCCTTGCTTATGCTTACTGAAGTGAACTGGTATTTTGTCATTGAATTCAATAATGTGTAATCTTGTTCTTCATTTGTTTTAGAAGTTAGGAGTTCTGTTTGTCCTGGAAGTTCCTCTTGAGAAAGACAATTACTGTCACATCCATTGGCTGACGGAATGGAGTCCAGCTTACTGGATTTATTACTAGTATTGTCAGTTGTAGCTCTGAAATAAAAAAGGCACTTAGATGGGGGCTGGTGAAAGGTGCATATACAGACTTGGAATAAAGTAAACTTTTTTCTTTATTTGTAACATTTTATTTTATGTTGTTTGCATATTTTCACAGTCCTTTGTTCCGTGAAAACCTCTGCCATAATCAAGTTTTGGCTTCATAAGAGCAGCAGGATTATATAATAATTTTATCCTGCCTCCAATTTGTAATCACTGTGTTTGACTTCACACTGGCACGATAACAATAACAAAATGAGCATTGACAAAATCACTTTGACGTGTAAGTCCCTTTTCCTGATGCGACATTGTCTCCATACTCCATCGAGCAGCAAGCTTTCAGCTCGGAAAGCACCCGACTGTCTCTGTCAGCTTTTGGTTCTCTCTGTCTCTGTATTAAACCTTTGTAGTTGGTTTGGAGAGAGGATGGACAATAGAATGAATGGACAAATATATAATTGCATTTTAATGGTTTCTTTCCTAAAGGTTCATTCATACATGGCTAAATATAGGCTCATAAAAATATAAAGGTAAATTTTTTGCAGTCCAGTCAGTGTGTAAATTAAGACTTTCAGACTGGAGCTATTTAATGTCAGCCTAGACAATTTGTCCTTTTTCCGACATAATTGGCTTGGCTTTGGATAATTACAGATGTAATAAACTGATCAGGAAACCTTCATATTTTTTAGCAATATAATATCTTCAAAGATAAAGTGACCTATAGATTCTACTTTGCAAATGTGGCTTTAAGTTAGCAGCTGTATTGAGTGGTGCTATTGAAGTCAAACCTGTAAAATAGAGAAGCACAGGAAGACTTTATCAAAGCAATCTGTAATATTTAAGCAGAATGAAATTAGCTGGGTAAGAATGAGATCAAAGCCTTAAGTGAGGTTCTGAGGGTAAAGAAAAGGCTGCAGTGGTGAATAGCGATTACTTGTAGTTAATTTAAACTTACTGAAAGATTTTAAGGATCAAAGTTGGGTCTTTTGAGGAAGGCGATTCATCCAATTTCCTCTACTTATATTTTTCCAACATAAATTAATCTTGATATATTTTACTAGCTTCTTACTTTTTTTGTAGGAGCAGGAGCACTTTGACCACCATCTGCTGAAGCTCTTCAGCTTTTGTTTATGGAACACACCCCAGAGTTGCTGTGCTGCTGTCTCGGGGCTCGGGGCCGCCTGGGCTGGCTCTGGTCCTTCCCCTCAGCAGGACACAGCAGCACAGGTCAGTGCTGTGCTGGGGAGGAGAAATGATTCTTCTGCAAAGCTCTCTTGGGTCAGGTCAAATGTGGGGGCTCACGCTTTTATCTGTGCGCTTGTAGGCATCCCTTTGGTACCCCTGTGAAGTCAGCAAAAATATTTCCATTATCTAGTTTATGAGATTGAAATTATTTTACAAATAAAATTACATTCTATAAATTATATTTTGAGGTACTTTTTCACCGTGCATGGTTTCTCAAAATGTAGGCTAAAGAAAGTCAGCCATCCACTGCAGCACTGTTTGTAGTTTAGGGTAACAGAGAGAAGCTGCCTGTGTCTCAGCTCAGAATATGCAATGAAGAACATTTTCCAGCATATTTCTTACTTACAGAAGCATAAAGCTATTTGATCATTTCAGTATGTAGCATGGCCAAAAATGTTAATATTGTATTCTTAGGGAATTCTGTTAAAGTGCTATTTAGCAAACACATGTTGTCAAGTTTTTGTTTGTTTTCTGTTTGGCTTTTAGTGCTTCAAAAAGTGATTGTGACCATTGTGTTTATTACATTTTTTAAAACTATTTGTGTAATAGTGATAACAACAGGTCTACAACAGTTTGTCTGCCTCTAATTGGATAATCTTTGTGGAGAAAGCAAATTTTAATGAATGAACGATAAATATAGTTCTTTATTTGAAACTTAATAGCTAATAATATACCTTTGTGACTAGTATTCTGTTTTACAATTAATTATAGCTGCCTATACTCCATTCACTTACTATGCTTCAGTGGTAAATCTGTAGTGAAACATGATTGCAGTGTTTGGCAAATAAAGCATTTTAACATGATGGCAATATCCCTTTAGGGTAACCTTTCAAATTCTACTTTCTTACCTAACTTTGTCATCTGTGACGGTATCCCATCAGATAATGTTGTCCAATTACTTCTTTATCTTTTCTGCAAGTGTCAAAAGCCTCCAAAAATGTTTCCTTTCTTTATTTTATGTTAGTGTTTGACAGCTGTGGCAATACTAGTATATTATATTAGTATATAGCTGAATGGAATTTTAAATCACATATATTACAAATTGTCCTGTTCTAAGTAATAAAATTAATAACTGTGTAGCAAAATAATAAAGAAAAGATTAATCAGGTATTGCATGGGAATAAAAAGTCTCTTGGAAATTATGTTCCAAGGGGTATTTAGCAGTAATTTTGCTTTCCTTAAAAATTTGTTCTGATAATTAAACATATAATTTTAACAAAAAATACTATTTATAAAATGTTCAGCCCAGACATCTCTAGTAGGTTTCCCTGCTGTTAGTCAAGTCTCCCTCCACTTAGTACAAGTTAAGAACTGTGAGGTACGTTACATTCCCTTATATACTTGTATGAATATGAAATCCAGAAAGAGAGCTTAAAGTAAGAATAGATTTTGTTTGAGGTTATAATAATTTTATATACCTGGTGGATTGTTTTGGGGCTCAGACTCTCATGATGAGTTTTCGCCTGGTTAATGACACTGTGCAGTGCTGGTGAAAGTGGGAGTCCCCTCTTTTCTCTGAATCTATCTGCACACTTGAGCTGGATACAGTGATCTCTTTTCGTTTATGATCAAAAGGGAATACAAAAGCCAAATGAGAAATGCAGTTTCCTTCAGCTCAGATCGCTGAAGCAACTCTCTCTGCAATTTAACCATCATCATTCCGATGCGAGAGAAAGATGCAAGATCACTCCTTGGACAGTAGTTGCTGCAGGCAGTGGTCGTCCTGAGTGGTCACCCTGTATCTGCTGTCTTCTGGGGGCTCTCCTCATGCTGAGGACGGGCCCGAATTCAGCCCGTCAGCCTGCACTGTTAGCAGTTTTGTATTCCACATGCTGACAAAGTTGTCCATGCAGCAAGGCTTCCACTCTTCTCGCCAAACCTTTAGGTAGCCTGAAACATTAACGTTGTTGCTCTCAATAAAACTACCTCCCGTTTGAACCAGGTAAGAATTCGGCACTCTGAGCTTGGAACTTTCATACTTAAAAGCTTTCCTACAGCCTTGCTAGTACCTGCTGCTGTCGCCAACATTTAAGGCCACACTTTGTCTTGCTGTTCTGTGACAAGCTGAGGAAAAGCAGAGTTGCAGTTTGGTTGATGTCATGAGAACAAAGATGGGTATATTGGGGATTTTCTTTCCTTCAGATGATATTATGAGCACAACTATATCCCTCAGTTTTGAAATGGCAGTCTTTTTAAACAATCTTCCAAATCATGGCACCTCTTCTGACGACATCCTGTACACAGAAGCATACTTGCTAGGTCTACTGACTAGAACAATGTGAGAAAATATATTTTCAACTTGGCTTTTCTTGCCTCTTTAATTTTTAAATATTACAGTTCTTAAACTGTGTTTTTTATCCCCTAAAGTGAGTGGCAAAGCTTCAATACAACATTGGTATAAGGATTATGAAAGTCTTAGCTCAGAAATCTTTTTAGTCTAACCTTAATTTTATTCTTCCTTTAATTCTGAACCATGTTTAAAATTTTATCCTTAATTATGAAAATCACAATTGTTATATCTTCAATTCATGAGCTTCTTCCACTTACTAGTAATTATGGCCTGGGGGAATAAAAACTTGCTAGTTTTTTTAAGATTGAAATAGAAAGCTGGAAGTTTGTAAAATACTCTGTTCTTTCTTGATTAGTATTTGACTGCTAGCAGTGGTGTACCACCTTCCGTTTGGTCCATGAGGCTGCTAGTCATTGTCACAAAACAAGTCTTAATTTTTAAGGTCATGCAACTGAAATGCTTCTTAAGAATTGTGCTAAAATACTTTATCCCTCATACAAACGTCCAGGTATTCAGCTGCATACAGTGATCACATGGAATTTTAAAAACCCGCTTCTGGTAAACATGTATAAACTGTAATTCTCTACTAACGTACTAATAATCTAAGTGTCACATAATTAATCCCACTGTTTAATAAAAAGAAGCTGCACTACTAATTCATATGAAAGACTGGGATAATGTGAGTGTATATAGTTAGCCTAAACCCATTGATACCTTCCTGTGCTGTGTTAGGGGAGGTTTAGATTCTGGAAGGGATGCAGGGAGTTACATCTCTGAGTTAATGATATTTGATGTCTTTAAAGACATGAAAGTGTGCATCTCCACAGAAGACTTTTTGATGATATTACAATATTCCTTGAAGAGATTTAAATTCCAAAACTACTGTCACTTGAAAGTGACTTATTATCTCTATATCTAGTTTCAATGAAAAGACATATGGCATAACATAATCTTATTTGGAGGTTATCTAAAGGACAATATGCACAGGTTGATGAAAAATAGAAGTTCAGTGGATACAAACACTTTTCACTATCAGTTTGTTGCAGAATGTGTCTACCTTCAGGTCTTTGATTACCAGATGAGCAAGGGAGAAGAGCTTAAAAGCGTAACTTCTCACAGGGCCAGCAGATCACTAACTCACTGCTCAGTCAGATAAAGAGAGCATGCCTGATCGGGGAAAACAACATTTGCATCTCAAAGAAGGAATAAAACCATCAACATATTTCATTTATTTGGATACGTTTCATAACTATTTCTTAGAGCAATTAAAAATAAACATGTTTGGGATGTGAGAACAAGTGAGGGGGGGAGGAATGCGTAAAATCTGCTCCAGTCCTTGAGAAACTCAAACCAGAGATTTAGTTTTAAAAGCTAACAGGCTCCATTTTCAAATGGGCTTCTCTGACTAAAGAAACCTGAGGAAGACGGAGTCCCTGAGGAGGTTTTGTCAGGAAAGCATCTAAAGCAAGTCAGCTGGATACAGGAAGAGAGAGGCCTTTAAGATGTAATCCTAGTTTGATAGGTTAAGTGTGGTTTCCCTGATGTTTCTTCTCTTTGTAGCTATGTGAAACAGTAAAAGTCTATTTTGGATGGTGCAAAAAGTACTTCTGTTTTCAATTTACTTTTAAGCAAGTTTGTGTTAAAGTTAAGGTTTTCCTGGGCAACATCAAACTGTCTACCAAAAGGTATCATCTGTAAATCAGGATACTGAAATCTGAATAAATACTCAGCTCTCATTAATGCTTTACTCTATGATATTAAAGAGTAATGGTGTGTAGCCCCCTAGAAATTTCATAGGCCATTTAGTGATGTGGTTTTGAGGTGTGGAAGAAATGTCGTCTAGTGAGCAGTTTTAACTGGGATGGGTCTCTGGAAAGCAAAAAGGTACTAATAGCTGCAGTCAGCAAGGTATCATGATGTTCTTCCAAATCTAAGGGTATGGTTGGGTAG
This sequence comes from Strix uralensis, assembly GCF_047716275.1. Lineage (NCBI taxonomy): Eukaryota > Metazoa > Chordata > Aves > Strigiformes > Strigidae > Strix > Strix uralensis. The sequence continues at coordinate 5,490,563 of NC_133984.1, forward strand.
GAAATTTAATATCCATGAACACTAAAATATGATACAAAGATCTGGAGACCCAGGGCAAGAATTTCCCTAGTGGTTTTTGGCTTGTGAACAGAGTACATTTTAAACAGAGTAGTGTTGTCTTCACACACTGGTGTTTGAAAAGATGTATTCCATGAAAACAAATAAGATTCTTTCAGTTTGAAAATGCCAGAGTATTTACTTGCTAAATAAAATATAAAGAAAGCTGTAAATATGCTTCATTACAACACAGCCTGGTCTTTAGAGGATTTTGAATAGCTGTTGTGCACAGTGGAAGACAAATTAATCTCTCTGAATCTCTCTCAGCTGAAACATTCTAATGTTAACTAACAGTTTCTAGTGATCAAAGTGATTTAGTTAAATTATTTATTTGCATATGCATTTAAAAGTTTTTATTGTTGTAGCTCAAGGGAAGAGAATGGAAGGGGGAAGAAGAAGAAGAAGAAGAAGGTCTTAAGATAATTACCTGAGATTTAAGAGCAGCTGGCCCTGCCTTGTCCTACTTTCAAAGTCAGATCAGGCATCTTTGGCTGCCTAAGATCTCCCAGTTGCTACGTGGTCTTTGCTACGGCTTCTCACAACTCGAATTGCAGTCATATCTGCCCTTTCTCCTTTTAACTAGTAATCAAAATGACCAAGAATAGATATTTTCATCCATTTAAAAAATTGATGTGTTGTATTCCACTCTAGTCAAAACATTTACTTATAGAGTAAGTCTCTCAGTTTTCCTGCAAAGTCTATTGCAGTTATATGTATTTTGTCTCTTTTCTGTTCTCTGTATTGATCTCTTTAATAGGAAAATTGTCAACTTAAAAATCAAAACCAGATTCTGTTTGGCACACAAGAGAAATCAGTGGAAGGCTAAGGTTGCTTTTTGTTTTTTCTCCCCCTTGAAGTTAATTGGTTACAATTGCATATTGCTGCTTTCTGTTAGTAGTTTGGCGGGTGTCTGCAATGTGGTAGTGTATAGCCCCAGGAAACAAACTGATTAATGAAAGCTAATTGGGGTGCAAATTTGTTTGTATTGACGTTTGAAGCCTGAAATCAATAGTACATAACAAACAAAGCAACTAAACTATCAAATCGTGTATAGCTCAGCTTCAAAATGAAAAAGGCAGCAATTTTTGGTTTTTAAAAATACCTGTTAGCAAAAATGATGCAAGGAGAAAATTGCCAGTTCTTAGTATTTTGAGCATCATTTCTGTTCCATTTTTAGTTCTAATGCCTTTGAAACTTTAAAAAAAAATCACAACAAAACAAAACTTCCAGAAAATCATTTAGAAAGGTCAAGGCAAATCACTTTTTGTCTTATCACCTTTACATGTGTGGAGACACCAATTCTCAGAACTCATAGGAGGAATATTCTATTGTGGCTTTCAAAAATGAAATAAATGTAAACAGAGTACCATTCTGCATATTCTCAGAAGGAGAAGGCATCAATCTGTATGCTTTGACAGTCTTTCTTTTGTTGTCTTCAGGACTGCATTTTAAATTATTGTCTTGCCATACAGTATAATAGAAAACATCTGAAAAAGGGTCCAAAATGGTAATTAAGCTATTTGTGATTTTTTTTTTCTCTTCTAGAATAAAAGTCTTTTATTAAAAGGTTAGTGCAACTTCATATTTTCATTCTTTTTCAGCCATTCTTTACAAAGAATAGTCCCACAAAGAGTTCCAGGTAATACTGTTAGTCACATAGGTATCATGTTTGTGTCCAGACTTCAGCATGTATGTTCATATATCCACATATAGTGTTATATATATGTATATAGGATTCTGTAGTAGGAAGCTTGAGAACAGCGGCCTTTGTATGGTTATTTATTTGTCTTGGTATTTTTCTAACAAAAACACACAATAAACCCAGCATTCTGTGATCCAGCAATGTGGTGAAAACACATAAACTGTTATTTCAGATGGCAAGTTATAAATATCAGTTATGACTGAAAAGACAACTTTAATAAGAAGTATAACTGGTTAGTTACATTGTCTCAGATCTGCTTTATGCTCTTATCAAATATGAACAAGACCTTTCTTCATTGCTCATAAATGAAAATGTATTAAATTGCTAATTGTTACAGTTACTTTTTATGCTTTTATCGGTAAGTGAAGTATTCTGAGATTAGTTTCAGGTCTATCCTGTATTATCATATTCTGCAGAGAGGACATTCTTATATTAAAACCAGACCATTTTATTTGAGTCATTTGCACATTGCTATGATTCTTAAAATAGATGAGGTTTGGCCTAACTCTGGTCCCATTGGATTTGGCCATTTTCAAGGATTCTATGATTCTATGATTTTATACTTAAATTGCTTTTTATTTTGTTTTTCTCTTTGCCTGCAGCCTAAAGAAAAAAAATAATGCATTCAAGAAAACCGTGCTGATAAAATATAGAGATTAAAAACCTTGGGAAGACTTTCAAAAATCTCTCTTTGCATAAAGTTATTCTCATTTATGACCTTATTGGCACCTTTTTTCCAGATCTGATTACAGACTGCTTTTGTGATGTTGTCAGTTATTTGCATGTGCTAGGTGAAGACTTTTAAACACCTTTTCACTGCCAGTTAACTCCCAAAGAAGAATTAGAGTCAAGGTCCTCTGAGCACACAAGTTAGTGTATCGGTTCATGAAGTTATGTTATTTCTCACAATAAAATATAATAGGAGATAAATCAGATGTTTGTAGTCATTAGCTATTTCAGTGGCATTTTTTCTTTCAGTTTTTGTGATGACTTGTGGTTGCATCCATAACCACTTGGAAATCAAATCCTCACACTTAGTGTGGTTTGATATGTATATCTGATTGTACATGTGGATCCATCTTCAGCACAGTGTAAAAAGCTGCAGAAAAAAAAGACAAAGGAAAAAAACGCAGCTTTTTTTTCACCTCTATATCTTAAATTTTACATAGCATTACTTCTTTCCTGTGTATCACTGAGATTTCAGATTCTTTTTTCTCTGTAAATAATCCTACTGCTATGCTTTTCTTCTCTACTTTGGATATATTAATTCCATATCTTAATGTCAGACATACTTATAATTTTCAATTTTTCAGGCATTCTTCTGGTTGATTATTTTTAGTATTTTGAGTTTTACATGTTCTCATTTTCCTGCCTGCCTGCATTGATTCTGGACAGCGTATATGAGACAGATTATTTTTCTCTTTTTTTGCCAAGTTCTAAAAATTTTCCGTTTGAATAGCTGCATAATGATAAATATAGCAGTTCTCTAATTCAAGCCATCGCAGAAGTAATACCTCCTTGGAAATATGTTAACCTGATCTAGTGGAAGTAAGGGAATTTCTATTTTTTTCAAGAAGACTCACTTGAAAGAAGAGAAAGTCTACTGTCTGCATATTTAAGCTTTGATTTAAATAGTGATCCTGAACCTTGAAGTTTTAAGGGTGGGTTTTTAGAATGTAAATTATTAAAATAGAAAGTTTGGGGGTTCTGATTCCTTTAACAACAAGTTCAAGGGGTATGCAAGCAAGTCCTGAAGGAAGATCCAACTCATCTGATTGCTCACTAGTATAAGAAGATTTTAATTACTATGAAGGTTATTGAGACTGCCATCCCATAAATCAATAATTTTTCCCTAGGTCTTGTCTATGTGAGCACACATACCATCTTTTTACAAACATTTGTAATTATGCTGAGTTTGTCTCAACACAGATCACTACTGATAAACAAAATCAAGAATACAGTTACAGTAAATATATGCAAATGCTTATTAGTATAAATGTGTAATTACATACCTAAAAGACCTAAAGGCTATGGTAAGTTGTACTCTTTGTAACGTTAAAGTGCATAGCAGATGATACTGGTTTTCCTAAGGGCTCGCAGTTTTATCATGAAAATACTGTTAAAAGGGCTCTCTTTTCATTGTGTCAGATCTAACTTACCTTGAAAAATTACTCTGGGATACCAACATCAAAATGCATTCTAATACTGCTTTTCATGAATGTTCTCTAATAAAGATAATGAGTCAGCTTGCATTCTAACAGATTAGTTTAAAAATGAACTTCGAACTACAGTTTAAGGGACTAAGGCAGGCGGGGACTGGCAGAAAGGGTCTGGCTGCATTAAAACATTGATTGAAGGCGGAGAGATCTTAACTGACTTGCAGCATTCGGGATGTTCTCTGTCAGGACAGGACCATTCTCCTGTCCTTTGGACTTCTCATCAAGTTTTCCATTCTTACAGACTTCAGAACAGAAGGTTGATGTATTTCGTGATCATTTTGTTATTTTTTGTTTGTGACCTATTTCTTGTAGTGCTTTCTCCTTACCTCACAAAAAAGTGTCTGTGTTCAGTGGAACATGCACCCGCTTTTCCTTTTCATCTGGCTCTCTTTCTTGCCTGCCTTTCTCTGTGCAATTAATTCCATATCTATATATTATGTATTTGATCTAGATGTACATATTTATTCCACTGAATTGAAACTCTGAAGTACCCTAGCATGTGATATCTATAAATTATTCAAAATTCCAGTCATAAATTTTAATTTGATTCTGAATAACATACTAATCTAAGGAGATGTTAAGTAACCTTTGCAATATATGTTGATATATAAATAGTGGCATTAATGCCTCTGAATATTGCGATAAGTGTTTCATTCTCCATCTATCTCAGTTCTAAAAGCCATTGTTAGCATATATAATTTTCTTAGTGAATTCTCAGAGCCTGATCCCATATAGAGCTACTCTACAACCTAAACTGTTTTCCATTCATTTTGCTCACATGAAATGTAGGATTGTGTGTAGAGAGTTTAGGAACCTAGTTTTGCCAGTTATTGTCAAAGAATCATGGAATGATCTAGGCTGTGCAGGATCTCTGGATGTCTTCTCGTCCAAACCCCAGTCAAAGCTGGGCAAACTTTGGTGTTGCATTAGGTTACTTAGGGCCTTTTCCAGTTATTTTTAAATATTTCCCAGAATGGTGATTCAACTCTGGGCAACCTATTCCAAACTGTATTTGTGAATGTTATGGAGTCAAAACCAAATAAAAATGGGTTTGAAGTATCATGATTAACACATCATAGTTGTCCTGCAACTTCAAGGGGAGCTGTTAATTAGCATAAGAATGAGATGCTCCATGTAACATGATAACATTAATAAATAAATCTTGTCTCTGTTTTTACAAATTGAATTTTAGTATTAATTATTATTACTTTGTAATCATAGTTGAGTTACCATTTTAGAGTAACAACTTTCACAGGTACCCATCAGGAGAATGCTGCATAGGAATGCAGAAGTATTTTGTCTTTTAGTTATGAGTATGAAACGGTCTCATTTGATTTAAAAATCAAACAAAACTTTGTTGTGAATTGCTGTGAATTAAAAAAAAGTGTTTGGTATTTGTAGTACAATTTAGTGAAAAAGGATTAAATAAACCACAGAAAACAGTCAGTAGCAGGAAAAAGAGATAACTTGAAAGTTTTATGTTTTGGATATTTCCTAAAGTAATTGTTAACTATGATAAGTAGAGGCAGATTTTACAGCAGTGCAGTATACCTGCCAGGAAGTATGTAACAAACTGTTTCAATTGCTAATGCACTGGTATTAACAGTGCAAGCCATGACAATTGTTCTATCAATAATTACTGAGACATGGTAAAAAATAGTGTACATTGCTTCATGTAGCCAGCCAAATGGAGGCCCAATAATTGTCTGCTGCATCAAACTGTAAAATATAATGACTTTTGAAGGTTGAAGTTTATGAGAGCAGTTCATTATGTGTTCCAAACAATGCTTTATTTTGCTATTGTTTCTTCATTATGTGGATAGGAAGCACTGTAGCAGAAATTGGGCTCAAGGGAAACAGTGTCTACCAGTAGTTTAACCTTGTGACATTCCACTAAAAAGCACAGGTTCTTCTGAAATACATAATACATGAACTTCTCTGATTGTTTGGCATTGATCAGTACTCAAGTAAATTGAGTTACTATCTTATTAGCATAAACAGCAAGGCTTTAGTGATCCTCTTCACCCTCCCATGGTATATCAAGTGGCTTAGGGATTTCTGCTTCTTTAAAACTGAAAGTCAATTTAAAAAAAAAAAAAAAAAAAACAAACAAAAACCAACACATAGCCTGAAAGCTCTTTAACAAAGGCAGAAAAGTATATTGAAGCAGCATCCTTCTGATTGCAGATGTGTCCATTTTAACTTCAATATTCAGGTTCCAGTATAGATTAGTTCTCAGACTTCTTGTCTTCTGTTGTCAGGTCTATCTGCCATTACATTTTCCTCTCTCTGCATAATTGTATATATACATTATATATAATCGTATATCTAGACTATATAGATATTGTAGATTCCCGTAGTGACATAATTAGCCTCTGCTTCAATGGCAAAGTTAAGAAAACTTTTCCCCTTTAGGACCCACCAAAGCAGAACATTAAATATATATGCCTTCCTCAGAGAAGAGACAATGAAAGCATATTTTAGAAGCATATTGTCCTTTTCTTTATAAAAACAGGTGCACGCACAGGTGATATCTTTAAAAAGCTAACAGTTTGTCATTGAAGAGGTTTTCCATTTGCCATCTTTAACTTTTCACCTTTCCTTCCTTTCACCTCTCCAGTTGCAGAAGGGAAACTGGCCCAAATGGGTGGAATGTTTCTAGCATAAAGTACACTGAGTCTACTTTTATCTTTAGCTGTACATAATTATAATTGTCAGCGTTTATTTTTAACTCTCAGCAAAAGGTCAGGATGAAATATTATGTTGAATCAGGGGAACATGCAAGATTAAGGCTAACCATGTATTAAGAGCATTTCAACTCTGAGGGAGGCATTTCTGTCTAAATTAAACTTTGATGTTGTGGGAACTAACTTTGATTTTATAATGTTCTGAGCCAGTCGTCCAGATTATCAAAGGTAGTCTCCCTATAAGATGGGCAGAAAACATCAAAAAGAACCCTTTCCAAGACTAACTCCTAGAGCCTTAATTGTTCAGCATCTCTGACAGTTTTGTATCCCCTCCTTACTTGTCAAACACAGCCTCAGCTGTTTCAGGTCATACTTGGATACCGAGAAAGGCAGGAGCATAGGAATCATAGGGGTATGCCAGGCAGCAACCTCAGCTTTTGTGTCTGATCCTTTGTCTGCACACTGATGATGCTGAAGCTAATTTTTGATAAAATTAGCAAGATGAACATGTCATAAGTCAAACTGTGGTATAGGTATATGCTATCATTTGTGCACAATTTAAATTTAAAACTTTGGATGAAAAAATATTGCCAGAATTTAAAAGATATTGTGTGTACATATTTGACAGATGTTATGTGGTATCAGATCAGGGAGCCTGGTGTCTTAATCACCATTTGCTTATCATTTTGGTCCTTTTCTCATTCAGTTCCTAAGTATCTTTTGGTTGTTAAATAACTTTTATACTTATGTTCATGCACAGACACCCCAGAAGTTGGATAACCAGCAGTGAGGTACTGATTTCTGGATGCACAAAGCCTTCTTCATGGTTCTGTGAAATGAGCTGGTATCTGTAATTCTTTTTTGGGCTCTCTGAAGTTAATGTTCATTTGGAGTACGTGTAAATTCAAGCTGTTGTCTTGGGCAACAGCAAAGCACCCAACCTTGAAAAAAAATGTAAATCTAGAAACTACTTCTTTTAGTCTGTACTCCAGAGGAAATAGAGAAACAAATAATGTCCATTTGGGATTTAAGATTTGTCCAAAGAAGCCATGTAAACAGAGCCATTAGTCTTTACCATCCTTAGTCTAGAGCTTCAGCAGCTTCAGCTTGGTTATTTATCTGGGTACTGAAAAAAGGATCTTATAGCCCCTGAGCTTCTTGGGGATCTTCCCTGCTCTCCCTTTCAAAGCATGATCTTACTGTTCTACTATTTCTGGATGATATCCAGAGGAATCTTTGTAACCATCTGAGAAGTTGCTGTGGGATGGTTGACCCCCAACAGGTACTATTAACACTTCGTTTCTCTGGGCACAAACACCTGATGTACTGGTCAGGAGCTGTTTGCTTATAGGCTTCAGCTGGGCAGAAGCTTAGTGATTGTAAGATGGCTCAGGAGATCGTTCCCCAGGTGCAGCTGCAAGAACAGGCTTGTCTGTTGTGGGAGGCAGTGGCAGGCACTGGTAAACTTGGGAGACAGTGAGGTAAGGATCTCTTATCTACAGATTATTGTGCAGTAATTGCTGTATGCTATAACTATACTATGGGTGAACTCTGAGAGCTCCTGAACAGCTGGGTATATGTGCTGAAGGCTTTAACATCCTGTGTATATCAAGGTTACTTGTCTGTTCAAACTGTGTGTGTAGCAGGGAACTCAATCTCAAGTCAGGTCGTGGCATTCCTGCAGGAGGCTGTTGTGTGAACATGAATTCTTACTTGGGAGAAACTTTGCTGGAGTGGCTGAATTGGCTCACTATAGTAAGGAATTTAAACATATATGATGAATGCTTCTGTAATTACTGTTTGGACCAGAGTTTCAGGAGTTAAATTTCTGTTCTAGCACATAGAACTTTTAATTTGCTTTTCCAAATGATGATGTAGCAGTTACACTGCTCTGTAATGTCCTTTTCTTCTAGGATACAATCTTACTTCTCTGTCTGGCATCAAAATATTCTATCCACAAGTTTCATTTGTTTTGTTTTTTGCTATCTAGCATCATGTGTTGTAATATCATGTAGTTCATAATTCTGCCTAATATTTATTGTTTTAAATATACTGAAATATATAATAGCATGGGATGATAACACCAAATATGTAATTCAGTCATTTTGACTTGGCATCAAATGTTAAATTACTGCTTCTATTGTTTTCAGACTTGCTGAAGTATTTCAACTCTGCAAATACAATTTTTTAGATATTTTTCTTATTGAATTTGTAAAGAAACTAGTCAGAGAAATTTCATTGTAGTGGATGTCAGTTTAGGGTATTGGTCAGCTGTCGTTTTCACTGCATTCTTGACACACTACTGAATTGAGCATGGGTAAATCTGTTGATAACACAAATGGGAGATCTCAATATAATTAAAAAACAATTGCCTAAACCTTTTCCATGCAAATTTTTTTTTGAGAAACCAAAACTGCATTATGTACAAAATTCATCCTTCCCAGTTAGATTATGTGGTTATTTATATGGTTATATATGTGTTTATATAACCATTTATTTAGATTTTGGTCTACTAACTGGCATGTAATTAGATGGCTGCAACAGAAATACATTGTATTTCCTTACAAATAAATTAATTGCAGGACTCCTGCATTCTATCTGGAAGAGCAAATAGATAGAATGAAGAAGAGTCAAATGCTTACAGAACTTTTACTCTGTAGAGTAAGCAGCTTCTTCACAACAGGTTCATTTCAACAGACTTAATATGAATACATTTAGGAGTGGCAGACACTTAGCAAGAGGAAGTTACTGATTTCATTATGTCTGTGTAAATCCTATAAGATTTATGGATGATTTCTGTCAGAGGAATCAGAAAATAAAAACATTTATTGGGAATGTGCTAATAACAAATTACTGCCTATATGCCAATATTCTTCTCATCTGTAGAGAGGAAATAATCAACCTCATTAACAGAGTAAGATTTATCAGAGCAACTGACACCTTTGTAATCTGTACATGGCTTTTCATAGGGAAAGCTAAGAAATGCTGCCAAATGTTGATTGATTAGGAGGCTCAAAAGAACTTGCTGAAGAATCATATTTTTAATATTTGTTTACTTGAGATTTCAGGTAACCCATTTTCTAAAACTTTTTGGGGGAAGGTTAATATGGTATCAAAGATTTTTACTTTACCTAAGTACTTTGAAAGAGTAAATTATATGAATTGTCTGTTAAAGTATATCATAACCAAATTTTTCGTAGTACTTGCATTTGAAAAGAATTCTAAAACTGCAAGTGTTTTAAAATATGACTTTAAACAACTGATCATTAAATTAATTTCAGGTCAAATCCCATTTTGTGAAGGTGGATTGAAGCTCTTCACTTCTGAAGATTTTTTTCTTTTTAATCCATCAGTTTAGAATGTAGTTTTTTAAAATATTAAACTAAATCAAGAACATATGCTTTTAACAGACCAGAATCAAAATGTGTATAATTCACATGGTGCACAAGCTCCTTCCTATTTGAATTGATACTTGACCGTGTTTCTGTCCTCCCTTTAGTAGATTACAAGGTTTGAACATCACAATATCTTTAAAAGTGGGCAAGGAAATATTGTAATCTTAACTTTAAAAGAATTTGGCAAAAGTACTTGACCTTGGAGTTAATCCTTTTTCTCCAGTTCACATAATGTGTTTTAACTTCTTTTTAACTTCTTTTTAACTGCTGTCAGCAAGATTTTTAAAAAATTAATCACTATCTTGGGGGTTTGGGGTGTTGGTTTTCAGGTCTTTTTTTTTTAACTGTACCGTGGAAGTAGCTTAATAGGGCCTTGTGCTTGGTAACCATCAAGTTCTTACCATCTTGAAACAAATTTCCTTCCAACTGTCAAAAGTGTATTCTCAAGAAAGCACTAATCACTTTCTGAGAAGTGTGGTCATACTGGCATTATGCTTTAAAGAGAATCAGTGGGGCATTTTTTCAAAAATCTAGCACCTGGGCAGAGCTCTGTAGGTAGATCCATCATAGCTTCTTGAACAGCTTCTGTGACATTCAGATTAATTCTGCAGCTGTGCAGTAGTAAGAGACTAAAATCTAACCCAGTGAGTTCCCATTTATGCTTGACATAAAGTTGCTCCTTAATCTGTGCTGAGGGGTAATGTAATCAAAGTACCCACATCAGGTAACTGTGTAGAGGCAGCCGCTTGCCCTTTGGCATGTGTAGAGTCTGAGAGGCAAATTGCCTGACTTACAGCATAACTACTGCCATTAATATTTATAAAGGGATAACATATGCTGGTATATCATGTAAGAGACATCACTGGCCATATTTATATCTCTTTATAAAAATAAGAGATAGAAAAAATTAATAGATCACTGAGTTCATCCTTGCAGTAGTCTACCAAAATCTAATAAGCTCAACCATTCAGCTAATTTGATTGAAGATTTTAAATAATCAAACTAAATCAAAATCATGCATTTTAAAAAGGAATCCAATCAAAGTAATCTCATTATGGCCATACAGATATACATCTGCATGCATCTCTGTATGTCAGCTGTATGCATCTAGACATACAATCACAACTGATAGGAATACTGGCTCTAACAGCCCTCAAAGAGAAATATAGTAGTTTGAAGCCTAATTAGCAGTAATGTGACCAGAAAATTGATTGGATGTTAAGACAAAGTTGCTCATACTAAAGAAGAAAATACATGATAGAAAAACACCTGCCACCTTAGCCTTTGTTACAGGGATTGTGAGTGGTTCTTGCCAGCAAAAGGGCAGTAGCTTTATTCTTTTAAAATGAGAAAAACTAAATTTTTGGGGGAGTTTGTCATGCTAGATTGAAAGATAGATGTACAGCATATAAAGGTCTATGAAAACATAATCAAAATCTGATTCTGAGATATGTTGTATGACATGAAAATATAAATAACTCAATTTACCTCCATGATTATTAGCTAAAGGACAGTGATAAGTCTCTGAAATACCACCTGTCTCAAGAAGCTATTAATGATATTGTCAGGAAGATATTTGCCCATTACATATCACCAGATAACAGTGACCCTGTAGAGGTCATATTTAAATGACTAATAATTTGTCATTTCTTACATCCCAGCACTGAAGGAAGGCTTATCCTTAGCTATTTGATATTTATCCTAAAACAAGAATGATTAATATCCCTTAGACATATCAAAATATTCAAGATGGATCTATATTTTCTTCTTATATATTTGCCCTGTTCATCTACCAAATTTTGTCTTTCTGTCTTTCAGATACAAAAAACCCCAGTCCTTTATAGTATTAATAGTTCTTTAATGTGGCATTTTATTCAATGTCTACTAATCTCAAGTATTATGGCTTTTAGCTTTCTTCGACTGAGTGTTTTCAGGCTTTTAACTGTTTCATTTGTATTTGCAATATTTCATTATAGATGAGTCTCCACAGGTTTAGGCTATGTGATACTTCAGTTCACAGTACAAACATGCAAACAATCTGAGCTGGTTTTGAAACACTTAATAGATTAATTTTATTTTAATTATCTTTTTGTTCAAACTGCTGAAGTCAGCAGTCTTTCCCCAGCATAGGAAGATAATTTTCAGAGAGAAATACCAACAAAAAATAAACCATCAAAATCATATTCATATCTGAAGTCCACCTTAATCTGGCAGTTTGCAAACAAATACCTGTAGAGTGGAATAGAATTATTACCTGCTCTGCTGATAAATTTCTCATCAAAGCCATACAAATTAAATTCCAAGTGTCTCTTCCAAAGCCTTTACTGTTCATTATTTGGACCACATTTATTTATAGTTCTCACCGAACTTCTGCAAAATAACATTTTCAATATTTTTGTATTCTTAGGCCTGATTAATACTGCATTTTCAATAGATGAGTTTTCATCAAAGTGTCTTTTATCTTTGTCGTCTTCTTAAGAGATGCAGGGTTTTTTTTTTTTCTGAATATGCTGTCTTTCAGCACAGAGGGCAACTGAGCACCAAACAGCTGCTCACTCACTCCTTACCCGTCAGGGATGGGGAGGAAAAAATAAAACAAAAGGCTCGGGGATCGAAAAAGGGGCAGGGAGAGGTGACTCACCCATTATGGTCATGGGCAAAAACCAGACTCAGTTGGGGAAGAAAAAGAACATCAATTTAATTTAAACACCACTGACAACCAATCAAGCAGTGTAGGACAGTAAGAAATACAACCACATCTTAAAAACCCCTTCCCCCACACACTTCCCTTCTTCCCGGGCTCAGCTTTGCTCCTGATTTCTCTCCCTCCCCACTCCCAGGGGGGGAAGGGGATGGGGGTTGTGGTCAGTCCATCACCCTCTGTCTCTGCTGCTCCTTCCTCCTCAGGGGGAGGACTCCTCACACTCTTCCCCTGTCCAGTGTGGGGTTCCTCTCATGGGAGACAGTCCTCCATGAACTTTCTCTGACGTGAGTCCTTCCCACAGGCTGCTGCAGTTCTTCACAAACTGCTCCAGCCTGGGCTCCTTCACGAGCTGCAGGTCGGCATCTGCTCCCCCGGTGACCTCGGTGGGCTGCAGGGCACAGCCTGCCCTCTCACCACGCGCTGCGGGGGGGGTCTCTGCTGTGGCACATCTCTCCCTCCTCCTTTCTTCCACTGACCTCAGTGTTTGCAGAGGTTTCTCGTTCTCAATCCTCCTCCTCTCACATTCCCCTTCTTAAATACGTTACCACAGAGGTGCAGCCACCATCGCTGATTGGCTTGGCCTTACTCAGTGGTGGCTCCGACTTGGAGCTGGGGAGCTTCAAGAAGCTTCTCACAGGGGCCACCACTGTAGCCCCTCCCTGCTACCAAAACCCCAACACACACAGAGACCCAACACATATGCACACCACATCATTATATCTATTTAAAACGAGAAGCTTCCTCATAATTGATTGGTTCAGCATTTACATAATGTAAGTATTTTAAGCAGAGTAAGAATTTACTATGGCCTTAGTAAAAAATGAAACACTTATTTTGCTACACTTTGAACAAGGACAGTTAGTTCTGGACAGAAACTTAAAAGAGCCGGCCTAAATTCCTGGCTCTGCCACAGACCTTTTTTCAGGAGCATAAACAAATCATTGAATTTTCTCTTTGCCTCAAGTCTCTATTTTGTTAATGGGGATAGTAATACTTTCCATTTTTCTGAAAATTTTAATAGATCAGATACTCAGGATACATTTAGGTACTGTAGTTTTACAGATCATATATGTATATGCATACAATTATTTAGGGTAAAAATCTTCAGATACTCTTCACGTGTTTCACAGACAGTAATTTGGTGTTTATTGCAAGGGAAAATGAATTTGAAAGATGGAATGTGGTTCTAAATGAGATTTTGATATTTTGTGCTCTGTAACCTTCCACTAGTTAATATTCTTGATTTTGGGTTTTTTTCTAATTTTAAATTGGATTATTTTATCGATTTTTTTTTTTTTTTTTTTTTTTTTTTTTTTTAATATGTTTAGTAGGATGTAGGTTAAATCTCTGGTATAAGTAAAGGATCTACTCCTCCAGGTTTTCTTGGTTAAGCCCAAAGATTTTAAAACCTAGCAAAATTTTACTTGTAATGACCACTAAGTGTTGGCAAAGTAAACCTGTGGTCAAAACTGTTAAAATTCTGCTCTCCTCTCAGTCATTAAAATCTTTGTAAAGAGCATTACTAAAAGGTCTCCTAGTTCTCCTGATTAATTTTCCATAAATTGCTTGCATATCAAGGAAAATATTTTGTAAGATTTCTGTAATATTTATTGGAGAAGGATTCATTCAGTATGGAATGTATTTATTAATTTAACAACAAACCAATTAAATTCAGAAAGTTCTGAATTTCACCAGTGAATAAGAAGAGTCCTTTTAAGTGAGTCATTTGTATTCCAGTAGGAAAAAAATCAAAACTGGGTGCTGTAACATAGATAATTATTTAAGTTTCCAATATAAATTCAGAGCCATTCTAATGATAACTTCACTGGTAGTAGCCCTGATAGAGAAGCAGAATTTATTTATTGGCTGAAGTAGTATGTTACTTTAGCTACCAAGTCTTTGTCTGCAGGGAAACATATGTTCAAATGTAAACCACCAGACATCTGTTTAGTTTATTAAACTCTGCTCTGTGTACAGAAATGTTTCTGTCCAAATGTGTGGGTCTAAATGAGCCTATGTCGTGTGTATTCAGCCAGTGTGGTGATCTGAAATAATTCCTGCTGGTTTTGTGTTCCTTAATAAATAAGTTTAACTATGATTCATATGGTATCCCATAACTCACTGATGAAGATTATTTCAGGCTTGAATTGCAAATACAGAAGGTGTCTCACTGAAAAATAATATTGATTTCTGATAACAAAGTAAGCCTAAATTTTCCGTGTGTGGTTTGTTTCCTTTAGGCTAATGTTTTTTCTTTGAACATCCTACTCTAATCTTGCTGATAATTTTCATTATCAGAATTTCTGTATACCTCTTTTCTATGTCCCTCTTCAGTTTTTGAGTTCAACCCAGATGTACATCTGAAACTTATACTCCATGACGAGCAGTGCTACCAGATTGCTGCTAAAAATCCTGACAGCTTTGAAAGACGGTCTTTAAATCAGAGCTCTCCTCTGGTTGCTGAGGAGACACCTTTCTAAGGCAGGGCAATAGATCTGCTCCTCTCTTCTTCCAAAATAATAGAATTGGTCAGTTTATCGCATTAACGAAGAAAATCCACTTAGTGTTTTACTTATGAAAAAGTACACAGGTGCACAGAATATGACATGTCTGATCAGTTTGGTACTGCATTCAATAAATGAAATGTAGCTTTTTGGACTCAACATTTCATGACTTCAAAAAACCAAATATTTTCTTAGGTTTATTGCTTATAGAGAGTGGAGGTGCCTATAGTAAAGCCTACAAGTCAGAATGAATGTCAAGAAGAAATGCTTAGTAGATGTTTCCTATAATATATATCCAAGCCACTCCATTCATGTAGAGAATTTGATTGCCAGGCAGAAGACCTGCAGAGCTCTTTAAATTGTAAATTAATCAGAACAATGTGATTTCTGTACATTTAATGCATTTACTTTCAAGGAAGTTAAATACAGCACAGAATTTTATTTGGTAGTGTGACAAGACACAGCTTGTAGTAAAGGAAAGTTAAGGAACTGCGATTCTTTCATTGGTGGCAAGAATTTAAGTAATCATCTCAAAAACATAGTCTTGGCATGTTGGAATTGATATCAAAAAGCATACCAAAATGTTGGGATGCTTTTTAAGAACTTGCCCCCCCCAAAAGTTTTCTCCTTGTAAAAGAAGCAATCAAAAGAGGGATGATTGATAATGGAAAGAAAAAAAAAAAAAAAAAAACATGTACATTAACAAATACTGCAAGAACAGAGAACACGTCTTGAATAACAGACACTGATGAAAATAGTAATATTTCTGTCTGCCTTAGCCCAGAGGCTTAAAGAAATACCTGAAGAAATGATGTATTTGCCTACTGTTGAAAGAATAAAATTCAGGTAACTGATTCAATGAAATTGTCTATCTTCATCAGTTAGTTCCTTATTCCTCTGCTCCTATGGTGTGAATGTCTCTCATAAGTCTTGGAACTATTACAGTGAGATCATTGACCCATGATTTTTATCTCGCTTTAAACCCTAAGAGAAACAAAGAGCAAGACTTGTATTGAAAAACTAAATTGGCAGTTCTTCCTGACCTGAAGACTGACCCTGCCTCATTTGTCTCATCATGAAGTGGAGATACTTAACTCCATTAGGATTCTACAGCACAGTAGGTAACTTAATCACATAATGGAGAAGCACACCTTTTTATTTCTTTTTTCCCCCCTGGTAGTAAGATTAGCTGCTTTTACAGAGATAACTTCTACGTGGGTAGTAACTTATTTGTGACACAACCAAAGTCAGTTTAGCTGGAGTGAGTACTTCAGCAGGAGCGGTGCCAAGGAGAGAGGGTCAGGAAGGAAAAAGAATGTTTTGTTCTTGTTTTAAATTCAAGATTAAGCTGTTTTAAAAAGAAATCTATATGTCAAAGAAGCTGGAGAAATGTGTTAGCAAGTGGCTTCTTGTAGGCTTTTGCAGTCCCTGTGTCAGTATATTCAAGTGTACATCTGCTGGTAGACTTGTGTCAGACTGAGTAAAGTTCTTAAAAGTCTCGTTATTTTAACAGTTAAATGAGTTACTTCTTGCTGTAACTGTCATGATTTTTAAATTTTGTCAGTGACATCTAAGTATTTTCACTTGGCTAAATGCTACATTGTGGGTATGCCAATGGCCCACATTTTAAGGTTCTACTGTTGTACTGCCATTAGGAGTAAATTGATTAAATAGCTAATTTGACTCATGTTAGCAAATTATTCAGTTTGTCTAATAATGCACAGAATTAGTTGGACTAAGCATTCATATTTGGTGGGATCTGTTGTAATGCCTTCCGAAACTGAAATTTATTTGCACTTGAAATGGCTCAAAAGGCTAATACCCTGACTGTAAGTTCATCTTATTAGTTGCTGGTAACTTTATAAACAGCATTAGCAAAGACAGATTTTTTTTCTTTGCGCTTTTGAAAACCTTGAGAGGAAAAAATGTAGAAAAGAAAAAAAAAAAAGGGGGGGGGGTATGGAATTAAATACGCAGTAGCACAGGATATGCTGGTGTCAGACTTATCTGAACATTTTTAGGAGGAATTTATGCTGCATCCAAAGGACTCTCTCCCATGGTATTGTAAAGTTCTTCACTATTTGAGACTGTTGTGGTAACTTGCTATGTTTCTATACTCTCCTTAAAGCACTCTGGCTCTGTTATGAGTCACTGAAGTTCTGGAAGTAAATTTTATAGTTCATACAAACCATGGAAGTTTTATAACTAGTTTTAGAGAAGAGCAAGTCTGGAAACCAACAGATAATTAGCTAGAAAGAATGAGTCCCCATTAGCAGCTGAAGAATTTGGTAGAGTTTCGCTTGGAAACCACGTTGGCAGCTGTATGCCAGTTCTGATACACATTATACTTCTGAAAAGGGAAACTCTGGCAAGTGATTTCCGTAAAACAGCCAACTTCAGAGCCAGCTTGGTCCAGCTGGGCCATATGGAACCAGCAGCAGTGGCAGCCCTACCCCTCTCTCCCCGTCCTTCTCAATCCATATGGAATAGGAAGAAGCCAAGCTCCAGCAGAATTGGCATGCTAATTTTGGTATCTAGCAAAGCTGTGCCTAAGCAAAAGAATGCTACCTGGGGTATCGCTGTGTCTTATGAGCTCTTCTACAAGTTGTTGTAATGGTTCTCTGGAGATCAGTGCTTTTGAAGGGGCTGGAATTATATTCTCAGTTTGACAAATTCCAGACTAGGGTAACAGCCAAACAGTGCAATCATGCATTCCTCTACCTCTTAAAAGTAATGCATCATTCTGTTCCTGTGGGGATACCTGGTTTGTTATACAAGCTGCAGTTATCATTCTTACATCAATTATGTAATGGGTGCCATGAGATGTTTTAATCAAAAAATTGGAAGATACTGGTGTGCAACATCTAGCTCATTGAACTGTTGTGTGTGCTGGGAGGGAAATGTAAGGAAAAAGATTCTTGTACATTATTTTAGGATCAAAATTACATGTTGATAAGGCATAAAATTGCTACTCTGAAGTCTGAAGTTCCATGATAACAGTATGAGATTTCATAAAAATAAGAAAGCATTTGTCTCATCTCAGATGGAACATAATTGTGCAATGTATGTCAGATAAAGGGGTTGTATGCTGTTTTAGGCAATACTGCAAGACTGAATTAATGAACAAATATGCTAATTTTTGTTTCTTCTGCTTATATTTTAGATTGTAGGAAAGGATATTGTATCTCTTTCCTTAAAAAATAGTACTACCTAATTAAAGAAGCACATTACTGTAATAGACAAAAGATCATGTATGTTTTTTTCCAAATTTTCAGATCTCTTTTGCAGAAAGTAGCCTAACAGAAGAGACATATTTTAAGAGTATTACTTCTTAGTGGCTGCATCTATACTGTTCTGTATCAAGGTCTTCCAAGAAAACAGGAATCTAAATTTATCTATATATATATATATATATTTGCTGTCTGAAGGCAGCTTTTGGAATTGGATTTAGAGTGATCATGCGTATATTTCTAAGAAAAAAAACCTCATTTCTATCCCCTGCTATAGAGCCCAGTCAAGGATAGGATACCTGCTAGTCCATCTGTCCTTACAGAAATAATGCTGGAAAAGATGAAGGAGAACATGTGGGAGTATTTCCTAGGTGGGCCCTGGCATCGACAACATGTGCAATTTCCAAGTAGGAATTTGCTCACTCATCAAAGCATGCAGAAGAGAGGAAGGAGTTTTGTTTCCTTCAGCTGAAAGGGAATCTGAAAGAGCAGAGATCTTGTCAAACAGAAAAGGCAAGGATGGATTCCTAACAACTGAGGGAGTTGTTTGGGGTTAAATGGCTAATACACTGGATTGGCATCCAAAGGCCGTTTCTAAATAAAGCTTGCTGGTTTAGGCTAATCTGCTCTCCAGTGTTGTTATTAGCCATTCTCTCGATATGAGCTTTTATTTGTGGTTCAGGATCCAGGATTTCTTTCTTAAGAAATGTAAGGTCTGAAAACTTCAGTCAATTCTAGAAAAACATAAAGATCAGAGAAACTTTAGTCTCCAAAAATTAGTCTAATTAGAATATCAGTAGCTGCTTTTCCAGTGTAACTGCAATAAGCATCATGGGAAATTAGCAGGATAATTATGGGAATTGTTGCTCGATGAACTTGACTGCTTATTTGGCAAATAGTCCATTTGTAATGAAATGCTTTGTGCTATGTTCTATCGTTCTCTTCAAAAATACTTGCTTAGATTCGGTTTTTTATACCCAGTTCCCCAAATACTTTAACTCGTTTAAACTCTTATGTAAAGGGGAGGGGGTATGACACCTGCGAAGTTCAGTTTTAAGCAAGTAATTCTGCTTGCTGAGCTACTGCCAAAGAAAATGAAAATTTTGGGTTTTCTACTTTATTTTTTTGTGTACAGTGCACGATCTTTTTTCACAGATTTTTAACAGAAGACACTAATAAAAAATGGTGATGCATGCACATATTGCATGAAGAATCTTTTTAGTTATCGCTTTTTATTTATTTGCTGGTGAAAGATGGATTAGTTTAGAAATAGACATTGCAAGTACACAAACTGCAATTTAAAAAAAGTGCTTGGCAGAAATAACTCGAGACATAAGCTTTCTGTAAGAAGAAATGAAAGCAAAGGATGAGATTTGGCCAAAACTTGTCTTTATATGCATCTTTTTTTTCTCCCTCTTTTTTTTTTTTTTTTTTTTTCTGTAAGGCAAGCATGAAATTGCATACATCATTGTAAACTCTGATTTTTGTCATAACCAAGTAAATATATTTTGTCTATGTTTTTCTTCTATCTGTGTGCTTTTAGCATGCTTTCAATTTTACAGCTAGTGTCAATATAGTTCTTACTGCTTTCTCTCTCATGCTAAGAGAAGATTAATAGTATATGTAAGAAAAAAGAGAGTTACTGTATGAAGTTTGTCTCTCAAAAGAAGTCTTATAAACCATGGGCTCTGACAGAAGCATACACTTACTGTTATTGTTTTGTATTTATTTAAAAGCTGCCAGTCTGCCAGTGAGGTTGGTACCATCCCCAGAGAAGAGAATCTTTATGCCATTGCCAAGTAGCATCTCTTTGATTAAACACATCAATTAATTCTGCTGTAATCTAACAAAATGGGGTCCTTTTGACTTTAACCTTTCTTAATGTGGCATGTCTGTTGCAGACAAGAATGTTTTTAATTGAGTAAATAAGGCTGTGCACACTGAAGGATACTACTTTTTCTAGTAGAGATGGAGCAAACTAACCCCCTGAAATATCCCTCGGTGTATTCTGGAGGGGATTAAGGTAGCACCATTAACCAGTAACTTTTATGATCACTGATAACCGGTATTGTTGGAAGAGTTGTAGGACTCAACTTGTGCTGCTTTTGGGGCATTTAAAGACCCACAGTAAATCTGAAAGAATAGTGAGTACTCCAGTCCAGTTCTCAGTTGTGTTCTACCAAGTGAAAATTTTCTTACACATTCATCCTTGGATTACATTGTACACCTTAACCCTTAATCCTGCACCACTGGCAGCAAAGACGACACACCAGTTTACACTGGATGCTGAAGCTGTGTTCTCTATTCATTTGCTATTTTGCTTGCATGTGATGGACTGGATTGCTGAAAATTTACTGCACAAATCCAGGTGTGTGATATCTGAAGCAATCTTAATGAAATGACATAATTTCCTTAACATCCTGGGATCCTTCACAATGTAAGATGTGATATGTATGTTCCCAGGTAACCATTGGAAATCCATAATTAAGGGATAGGAAAATTCTCTGCCATTTCCCTTTTGAATTCTTTTCTAATATAATCTAATAATTACTTGAAAGCAGAGAGAATTAATGACTGAAACAAGTCAGTGTGGCATTTAAGTTACCTGATGTGGTGAGACATTAATGAGAATTTACAAGGACAAGCAATTTTCATGTTTCCATCCTGATACAGGTCAAAGTTGTGGGGGTTTTTGTTTGGTTTGTTTTGTGTTTGGTTTTTTTTTTTTTTTTAACTAGACTTCCCTGCAGAGTAACATTGGCTCAAGAAAGGCTTAAATAATGTTTTAAATAAATATACAAGGTAAAAAGTTAAATTAAAATAAATGAATTTAATTAATTAAACACCAAACTCAAATTCTTCAGTATTTCCGTTCATGAAGTGCCACAGTGATAAATTAAGTGAAATCTGGAGTGACAGAGAAGAATGTACCTTAAAATTGCCTTTTTCACTGTAATCTAAAGAAAGAATCAGTGAAGAAGAAAAAATGTAAAGGTATGGTAATGCTTTTAGTTTTAATTAATAGTGAATATCAGCAATATTTAATCATTCTTTAAGTACTGCAGTACTCTGCGGTATGCTAATATGTGCTGACTATGAGAATGTTTGTGGAGGCCCAGAAATACACAGTGCTGTGACTTGTCTCTTCTAGATTATCACGGATAGTTCACTGCTTCCATCTGAATTTGTACAAACGTGCAAATCTCTGTGGTGAACTAACAGAAAAATGCACACGACTGCTGGTTTTGCTGAAGTGATGTTCAGGAAAAACGTTTATCTGGCTTCGTGTTTTTTTTTTTTTTTTTTTTCTTCTTGTAAAGCCACTCAAAATCCTACATTTATAAATCAGTGAACAATGTCATGTAATGAAAAGTATGTAATCCCATCAAGTAAAATTGAGATGTTTTATAAATTGTGATGATTGGTTTATGAAGATGCCTACTGTTCTCCCACTCCCCTTCTGAATTGGGCATGATTATACATTCTAGCTCTGAGTTTTAACCAGGAATTCATGCTGATTACTTTTCTTTAGCCATTAACGTAGGTTAAGCTCCTCACACATGAGGCTTTTTGAGGTTTCTGCCCTTCTAAATAAATGCTACAGTGCATCTAGTTTTATAACAAACTGTTTTTTAATAATCATGAAACACTGTGTGAAGACTTTTTCTGTAGAAGCTAAGATGTACTTTTATGGTACATACAAGGAAGATGTGCCAGCGAGAGACACAGAGTTGCCTGTTCCTTTTTTATGTTGTATCTGTAGTAAAAGGCCATATCCACATTTGGAGTGAAAAGTCTGAGTCTTTAAATTGCTAGAGAGTGGGATCTGGTTTAGACTGAGTAAGAAAGACCCTTTATTTCTCCTGGAAGTGACAAAATAATGAGTTAAATACTGATAGTGCATTGACTTGGCAGGCAGATGGTACAAATATAGTATGCTGAAGAATAATTCACTTACAGCCTTGGACATTATAGGCTATTCTGTTAAGAAAAGACATGGTTGGCTGGTGGGATTCTCCTTTGTGTCTTAGCCCAGAAGCCAAAATGTGGTTTGTCTTTTTTTTTTTTTTTTTTTTTGATGTGTGTGTTAGGAAACACATATATAGCTTGAGCAGATTTGAGCCTGTATATACAGATTAGAAGCCACATACAAAATAGAAAAATGTGTTTTGGGTTTTTTCTTTTTTTTCCCCCTTTCATTATTTATCTTTGCATTTTCTATTTTCCTTCAGATTGATTAAGCATGTAATGTTGAAGATCTTCAGCTGCTCTGTAGCACATACTCCATGCTTACAGTTACGAATGAGATCAGTTGCAAGGGGGATTTCCATTTAACTGCATGCTTGATTTCTTTATGGGTTTGAGGCAAAACCAATGTAGCACCTTCTAGAGATCAGCTTCTATTAAGAATACATTTATTTAATTCACAGAATTGTCTAGGTTGGAAAAGACCTTGAAGATCATCCAGTCCAACCATCAACCCAACATTGACAGTTCCCAGCTACACCCTATCCCTCAGTGCTATGTCGACTCTACTCTTAAACACCTCCAGGGATGGGGACTCCACCACCTCCCTGGGCAGCCCATTCCAACGCCTAACAACCCGTTCTAGAAAGAAATGCTCCCTAATATCTAGTCTAAACCTTCCCTGGCACAACTTGTGGCCATTCCCTCTTGTTCTATCGCTTATTACTTGGTTAAAGAGACTCATCCCCAGTTCTCTGCAACCTCCTTTTAGGTAGTTGTAGAGGGCGATGAGGTCTCCCCTCAGCCTCCTCTTCTCCAGACTAAACAACCCCAGTTCCCTCAGCCGCTCCTTGTACGACATGTGCTCCAGACCCTTCACCAGCTTCATTGCCCATAATTGTTACTGTTGATGTAGTTTTAGGGTTCTACCTGCAAAAGTCATTGCTGTTTGATGTTGAGTGATCATGGCTCATCAAATGAATACTTGAAATACTTTTATGCTAGGTTAATCAATTTCTCTTTAACCTTTTTTAGTTTTTGTTTAAATTTCTCTAGGTTGGCACAGACTTTTCAGTAGTCTAATAGGATGCATGATGTTCTTGTATTTGTTACATAATATTAACAAATGTGGTCAAATGAGCATAAGAATTGAAAAATTTGGTGGTGTAAGTAGAGGTTCAATTAAGTAAGTCAGCTTGCTGCTTCTCATGCTCTATTGTTCATGTGAGCATTGCATAAGCAGTATCCAAATGTGTAATTACTGCTTTTAAAAATTAACAACCAATTCTGTAAGATCAACTTTTCATCTTCTCTTGGATTTGGGATTCCCAGTGGGTCCTTACAGGATAAGGAACGTTTCCCTGTTTCCTCTTTGAGGTAGTGGAGATAAACTTAGTCCCCAGTGTCTAGTATGTGATTTTGACAAGGCACATACATGATCACCAACCATCACCAGTCAAATGTAATAACTCAAGTGCTGTGAAGGCTGAGAAAGCAGGCTTGGTTAGCGTGTTGTGAATTGAGTACCTAGAGTTGGTGACTGATTTCTGTACTAACCGTAACAGACCTGTGGGATATTTTATCAAAAGAAAGAGCACAGATTTGTGAAACATAACAGATGGAATAGCATTGAGATTAGTAGTAATGGATAACTTTATGAATTCTTCTTAAGAATTGACTCAATGCTAAGTCCAGGGTTTTATGTTTAACTACTGTTGGAAATAACAAGGAATTTCTGTTAGTATCAAAAATCCTGTGTAGTACAACTAACCTCAGTACCCAAGAAGAAGTAAACTAACCAAACGTAAAGCAATTAAAGGTCCCCTCCATCTTACTGTGAGGTTAAAACACCAAAATGCTGGGAAAGACAACCCAGTTCTAACTTTGTCACAAGAAGAGTTAGTCCATAAGCCTGGACTTTTCTATTATACCATCTTGATTTTCTTTTAGTTTGCAGAGCATCACATGCAACTTTCACAAGCCTGCAACTGAATTCTCCTAGACTACTGCGAAATGTCTGAAATTTCTCTGAATTGCTGCCTGATTTATGATTAAAATGATTTTAGGGAGAAGTACTGTCCTTTTCATAACTTTGAGGAAAACTGGACATTTGACCTTGTATTTACTGAAGACAATAGCCAGCTAGCTGCTTCTACCTTTCAGGCCGACTTGACATCTCAGGGCTTTATTATACATTTTCCTCGAGGCACTGGCACTTTCATTTTGCTTGATTTAGAATAACAGAAATGTTTTGATTAAAAGGACCAGCCAAAGCTAACTTCAGTGTTTACCCTGAAGCATGATCCCTATGAACACATGGGGTTTATTTATCCAACCATTACAGAAAATGATTTTAGAAAAATTACTCTTACATTCACTGATTTCATTGTAAATGAAGGCCCACAGCCTTCCCTGTGGGCCTGCCATTACAAAGAAAGGTATAGATTAAAGAAGGGGGGAAGACTTGTATGTCTAACTCAAACATGTCAAGTGTTCGCTTCTTTGCTGAAGAAGAATAATGCATTTAATTAGACTATCATTGTGACAAATTGGTTGTGATGAGGCCGTCTATCTCAGGAGAGTGATGCTAATCTTTCGTGTAGTTTAAAGGCTCTCCTGTGTTGGCATGAGATAGATAACTAATCTTTTTGAGGCCGTGGGAAAACAAGAAATTCTTCCTATGGGAAATGATTGGACAGTTTAATTGCCTTATATATGTATTTTTAAAAATGAGGTACGGTTTTGAGGACATAATAATTTTGAAGGACTAAATCCCATTAATGCCTTAAGCACTGCAGAACTCAGCTTGCAAGTGTCTAACCTCTGCCCCTATAGTGGAATCCTAAACCTACCGTTTAACTCTCCCGTACAGTAAGGAGAGGGTTATTATACACCTGAGAAAGCTGCTTTGGGGAGTTACTTGCTCACTAAAGGATCATCTTGAATGAGCTGAAAGGAATTGCAGAGCTGTGTGGCACATGCTTCACAACCGAGATACTTTTTGAGCCACTCAGTGCAGGTGTTGCTACTTTTGCTCTGCTCCCCTAAGAAAAGGACTGACAAACTCTTTTTCAGTATTCAGCATGCCTGTTTCATTTTAGAGTGTGGCTTGCACTGCATCACCTCCAAAAGTTGAGCAATGTAACAATTAGCAAAATCTTCACTAATCTGTATATTCATGTTTTCTACTACAGGGCTTGGCATAAAGAGAAATTAAGTATTATTTTGCTGCATTTGAATGCTTGCTTTAACCTGATAGGAGTGGTCCTTTAGGATCTTGTGAAGTTCAGTAAAAATAAACACTGCTGCCAAAACTATTGTAGATAATGCTGAATTGATACAATTCATCCTAAAAGGGAGAAGACCAAATAGGTCATCAGCCTTTGGTGAAACAAATAAACACTCCTGACACATCACTGTTTCCTAAAGAGAAATATTTTACCATTTCTAATGTTCTGTCTTAGCCTTTTCTAAAGGACAGCTGCACTCTTAACTTCCCTACTCACTTGATATGTTGTTTCCTAAACTTTTGAGCATTTTGTTAGTCTCTGGTTTGTCTCTGTCTTCTGCTCCTCCTAAGGCCTCACTAGAGCTGAGTGAAGTCATGGTCTTCTGTCTTCACATACAGCTTTGTTAGTATTTCCGAAAAGAATTGGTAATTTTGAGCCTCTGTGTTGTAGATAATCACAACTTAAATTTTAGGCAGTTATATTAATCTCCTTTTTTTCATTGAATTTATGTAGTTTTCAAAAAATTTAGTGTCAGTTCCTTACTGTCCTGTGTTATGTCTGCCTGTAGCAAGGTTCTCTGGGCAGGCGGCTGCATGACATCAGCTTGGAGACTGAAACACTGGAAGGGTGTGAAAGATGGCATTGACTAATAAGTAAGTGCTAACCTAAGTTAGGCTGTTGATCCAAAGTGACCAAATGTACTAGAAAGAGGCTGGGGGTGGGGAAGTACCTTGTTGCAAACTACTTAGACAGCATGGGCACTTTTCTCTGAAAGCAATGCCTGAACTTACTATTCCAGGCAGTCTGAATGGCATCCAGCCAGGGCGTGCCTTTCATTTATTTATTATGAGCACAACGTGCAAACACCTGTATGGTACAGCTGGGGCGGGTGAAGATGAGTATACTTTGCTGGAATGTTAGTTAGCTCTTGTAAGTAGCTAAACTCTATTAAACTGACAACCACAGTGCAAAAAGCATTAAAGGTCATGGGGGACTGTTAGATGTGTGGTAATTATTTCGTGCTGCTACACACTGAAGTGTCAGCTGTACCTACAGAAATCAGTGAGATTATGTTTCTAGAAGGAGCTGTTCCCCCTCTTCCTGCAGGTTTACCCTCAATAACAAAGAATCTGCAAGGACTGTTACATGTTTACAAGGTGAATATATATTGAATTAACTCTCTTGTTACAGCCAGTTAAAAATTGGTCTTATAAAACTGAAGTTTGTATTGATGAACAATTAATCAGATGCGTAGTCCTGTTGAAAAAATGCATGAAGTAATAGACTTATTGGGAAAATTGTTGTGTATCTAGAGAGTTGATATCACAGAAGGAATCTATTTATTTTTATTGTAGTTGAAATAGACCTCAGGACATGGTGAAGATAAGAATGCTTCTGTGAGCTGATCTTTATATAGCCATTTACAGAATCACAGAATCGTCTAGGTTGGAAAAGACCTTGAAGATCATCCAGTCCAACCATTAACCTAACATTGACAGTTCCCAACTACACCCTAGCCCTAAGCGCTATGTTGACTCTACTTTTAAACACCTCCAGGGATGGGGACTCCACCACCTCCCTGGGCAGCCCATTCCAATGCCTAACAACCTGTTCTGTAAAGAAATGCTCCCTAATATCCAGTCTAACCCTTCCCTGGCGCAACTTGTGGCCATTCCCTCTTGTCCTATCGCTTATTACTTGGTTAAAGAGACTCATCCCCAGTTCTCTGCAACCTCCTTTCAGGTAGTTGTAGAGGGCGATGAGGTCTCCCCTCAGCCTCCTCTTCTCCAGACTAAACAACCCCAGTTCCCTCAGCCGCTCCTCGTACGACATGTGCTCCAGACCCTTCACCAGCTTCGTTGCCCTTCTCTGGACACGCTCGAGTCATTCAATGTCCTTTTTGTAGTGAGGGGCCCAAAACTGAACACAGTAATTGAGGTGCGGCCTCACCAGTGCCAAGTACAGGGGTAAGATCCCTTCCCTGTCCCTGCTGGCCACGCTATTGCTGATACAAGCCAGGATATCCTTGGCCTTGGCCACCTGGGCACACTGCTGGCTCATGTTCAGCCGGCTGTCAATCAACACCCCCAGGTCCCTCTGACTGGCAGCTCTCCAGCCACTCCTCCCCAAGCCTGTAGCGCTGCTGGGGGTTGTTGTGGCCAAAGTGCAGCACCTGGCATTTGGCCTTAGTGAAACTCCTACAGTTGGCCTTAGCCCATCGCTCCAGCCTGTCCAGGTCTCTCTGCAGAGCCTCCCTACCCACTAGCCGATCAACACTCCCACCCAACTTGGTGTCACATCTGCAAATTTACTGGGGATGCACTCGATCCCCTCATATAGATCATCAATAAAGATGTTACACAGGAGTGGCCCCAAAACCGAGCCCTGGGGGACACCACTCGTGACCGGCCACCAACTGGATTTAACTCCGTTCACCACAACTCTTTGGGCCCGGCCATCCAGCCAGTTTTTTACCCAGCAAAGTGTGTGCCCATCCAAGCTGCGAGCAGCCGGTTTTGCCAGGAGAATGCTGTGGGAAACGGTGTCAAAGGCCTTACTGAAGTCAAGGTAGACAACATCCACAGCCTTTCCCTAATCCAATAAGCGGGTTGCACTGTCGTAGGAGGAGATCAGGTTTGTCAAGCAGGACCTGCCTTTCATAAACCCATACTGACTAGGCCTGATCCCTTGGTTGTCCATTATATGACTATTAATGGCACACGAGATGACCTGCTCCATGACCCTCCCTGGCACCGAGGTCAGAATTTAAATATCACGTGATTTGTTCCTATATTAAGTTGCAAATGTGGAGGCTGAAGAGCAAGTCTTCCATGCTGTTGGCCCTTCCAGTGAGCGGCTGGGACAGATAAGCAGTTGGAGCTGCCATATGCTTGCAGGATCACCAATTAACCTTGCCTGGGTCGTACCTAACAGAGAAATGGTGTCATCTTACTTCAACCTATGTTTGTTAAATATAGCATCTGGTAAAAGAAAGAGAGTGAGTATGTATGTGAAAATAATCAGCTTGAAACACCTTGCTATTCAGGCTGAAGGGTATCTGTTTTCTCCCGAAGATCAAATTCAGGGGCTTGAGTAGCCCTGCTGGCTGCCTCACACAATGCTATCAGTACCTCTAGCAGCAAATGAAGCATATGTGCCTATGAGATAACTTTAAGCTAAGAAAATTCTGTTTTCCAATGGTAGTTTCAGAAACCATGATGTGTTTATATGTAATATGTTGAAAGGAATGTTGCTGTATCACTTCTTATGATGTATTATTTCCCCCAATACATGTTGGGATTTTGTACATTCACAAAGTGATCTCATTTGCTGCAGTCAGTTTAGTTGATATTCCAGAATATGTAAACATCTGCTTAATGAGATCTGATTACTACAATCCTATTTAAATGACTGAACTTTGGCAACAATTGTTATGCTGTGGTGTATCTTGATATTAATCTAGTTATGTCTGAAGGCACATTTCAGTTTTTTTAGGAGATAGAATCACTATTTAAAGAAGCTGTCTCTCTTCCCTCTGTCCTTCCCCTTTCCCAGATCTCTAGCCTTCCTGCTATCTCCAAGCAGGAAAAGCAAATGCAGATGTTAAGAGAAAGCTATGAAGCATGTTTTAAAGGAAACACTGGGAAAACAAATGTTTACTAAAGAGACTGATCTGTAACTTAAGACGTATTTTATTAAAATTGAGAGGACACCTATCAAAAAATTTTCTTTGCAGAAGGAACATTACCCCCAAAGAGTAAAGAAACAAGAGCCATGCTAGTAGTAATGTAATACGTGTAGCAAGTGGGGAAACATGGTGGAGGTTTGTAAAAACTAAAAAAAAAACCCCAAGAACAGCAAAAACATCCCTAAGAAACCAAACAAAATATGCTTTAGGGACTTGCTGCTCCAAGAGGTGAACCAAAACAGACTGGCAGTTGCAAACAAGAGCTCGGCTCCCTTTCTTCTGCATGCTGCAAACATGAGGTTTGTATTTGCTGATAACTGCCCTTATTCTTCCCTTATTCTCATATTCCCTGAGAAAGTGTCAGTGCCATTTTGGGTTATGCTGGTTTATATCTGAGCTCGTGACACAGTCTGCTTGACACCATTCAGGTGAGATGGCTACTTATCCATCCTACCACAAAAGCACAGGAGATGACATGTTTTAGTTTCCATTATGTATGAAGTGAATTGTAATGCTTCCCTGGGAGTCACCCATATTTGCAGGTAAACCCTGTGAATATCCATAAATCCCTGGCCATAATGTCCTGCTGCAGATGTGAATGACTACAGCAGAGGACTGCTTTTCTCTTCAGTTTCTGCACAGTTCTTTCTGTGACACAGCTTGAGATTCCTTTTAATGATTTCTTTTTCCAGTAATCTGCAGTACTTGCCTTAAGAGAAGACAATAAAGAAAGATGTGCAGAACAGTGATCCTAAATATTTAAAGCATTTTCATGATGTCTTGTCTATTTTTTCAATTTAAGCTGAATAATTGAAATTGCATATGGAACTAATCTTTGTCTTTTTGAGAGGAATTTTTGAGGACTCTCTTAAGCATGACACTGGAAATGAACACATTGAGTGTCACAACAAGAAACAAATTATGGTATAGATTGCTGTGTTAAAGCATTAGCTGCTGAGCTTTTTTTCTTTGTTGTTCCACAGTTTTAGAAGCCCAGTCTTTCAGGCTGTTTGCTGGATGCACAGTAAATTTCAGTCAATTGTTTCTGGTGGGGCTGATTTTTGCATACTGCAGGAGCTCCTCTTTGTATAGAAAGTGGTATGCATGGGTTTTTATACCAGTAGAGAAGTATCATACTCTACTAATAAAAGAATAGATGAGAACCAGAACTATGTTCCTATGTGCAAAGACGAAATTACTTCACTACATGGATAGTTTTTGATATACATGGACTAAGAGCAAGGTCTAGTCTTCTGCCTGAATTAGAACTGCTCCCAGAGGTATGTCCTGGATCTTCCCCATCTGACTGATGATTTAGAATGGGGATTTGATGCAAAATGACCTTATAGATTAATTCAATAAGAATGTTTCAGATTGCAACATTATTGGGACTTTTGGGGTCACTATATTTTTTTTTAAAATAAATAAATCAGTGGTTTTAAAATTTGAACACTTCACAAAAGAATTCTTCTAGCCATAGCCTGCAGCTCATCACTGACAAGTCCTTTGGTTTCCATCTTTTACCTACCCATGACCCTTTCTGCCAAGGGTCATGCGACACTTTACCACCACGTGGCAGGAGCGGGGAAACGACATATTTTCTCTGCAGTCCTGAATTATTTGTATCAGGAGTAGCACAACAGCTCTAATGAAAATTATTCTGTGTTGCTGACTTGAGTGTTTTGCGTTAACTTCCGTGGGTTTTCACAAGTGCTGCTGGTCTTACCTTTAGCATACAATTCAAGTGACAGAATTTTTAAAGGGGTATTATTCTATAACATGAATATTTACTACTGCAGACAGCTAGTTTCTCTCACATGGTTGAAGTCCCTACTGTAGATATTCTTCTACCAGGAGGAACCACTGCACATCAAATTACTGATGACCCGAAAGCTTACTGGTTAGTTCAGCTGTTCTTGGCTCTGGTAAAAATTTCAATCATTCATTCTTGGTTTGCTGGTTTTAAAATCAGTCTTGGGAGCCCATAGAAATCCAGCAGTAGGCCACTTCCCTGCAGCCAGGAGAGACACTTCAGAAGAGCTTTTCTGGTAGTTTATAAGCACTGCCATGATGCAACACCTGCACAATTATTTTTAAAGAGCTCTTTGTCTAAACCTAATGTACAAACAAGTATTGTACGTGGCATTAGTTTGTTAGAATTGCTGCCTCTACAGTGCTTAAGAGCTGTTGTAAGTTTGAGGTTTAAAGTACTTTGTTTTGTGTGTGGTTGATGGATTCTGCAGAAAAATGGGGCTGTTGGTATAGGAGCATTAGCTGTGTTCAACTGTCTGAGTTACAATGTGACAAAGTACTAATGCCAAAATTATACACTGGGAATTTTGAAGCAGAAAATCGAAGGTTGGCCTTTAACAAGTACCTATAGGAATTCCCAGTAAAATGTGGAGTTATTTTGTTTGGTTTTGTTTTAATCTATTGACTAGTCATCTATTATGTTAGAGCAAAATTTGTGCTTTAGGAATACAACAGATGGATTTTTAATTTTTTTTTTCTGATCTCTGCTGGGTTTTTGCTATCGATCATGGTAAAGATGTTTTTATTAATACTTCTTGGTTTCAGAACCTCTTTCTGTCAATATTTTATTTGGCGGAGATCTCCTGACCAATTCTGCTTACACGCTGTTTCTCAACACTGAAGTGTAAAAGTAGGTGCTAGCTACCTGTATTAAACATTTCTTAAATGAGTTTCAAATATTTGACAAACCTTGTCAGATCAGAGCTGTTTATTCAGCTGTTTACTTCCTAATCAGCTGTATATAAGCATGTACATGCAGCTTTTCCATGGGGGGGTGGGGGTGGAATTTGCATTATCCAGGAAGAAAACCATAATCCTGGATATATCCTAAATATGTGCTGGAGGTAGAGGGAGATAAGGAGAAAATGTCAGAACAAAGCTTTTTTTATACTTTGCTGGCCTTGTATATGAGTTACATTCAAGGAAGACTATTGGTCTTACTCAGCTCCACTGTGATCCTGTGCTTTAAATGTCTTTCTTACTCCTGTAAGGACAGATGAAACCCTCAACTGGTGAGAGACCTTATATTGCTTTCTCAGAGTGAGTTCTGCTTTTTAGTTTTACCTCTGCAGTCCGTCCTTTTTTTTTTTTTTTCTTTTTTCCTCTCCTTATTACTGGGTGGTCCTTTTCCTGGGTCTTTCTTGCACTGACATTTCTCACTGGCAAAGTGGACTTTTTACCGTTCCTAACAAGTCTAGGAGGTTTGTCTAAGGAGGAGATATGGAGAACTGAGTTATTTTTTCTAAAGTTTCTGGCCAATTAAAGGTTAATTGGTAAGAAATGGGTCAAAGCTGCAGTGAGAGGATGAATGCACACAGAATTGCTGGCCTACAAGAGGTGATGAAGGGATTTAGAAAGACGAGAGGTACTGCTGATTTATAAAAAACATTTTAAGATTTTGCTGGAGCATTTCAGAATCCAAGGCATGGTATTTCTTGACAAATAGTAGACTTTGAAAAGGTAACTCTTCATTAAGAAATAGATCATCTAGAGAAAAAAAAATTAGAATTTCCTTGACCTGCAGCAGGTCAGGGTCTGTCAGAGAAGTTGTCAGCGGTTTAGTTTGTTTGTTAGAAGGTTCATTAGACTTTGTTATGAGATTGTGTGGTTTGTTGCAGAGGGAAGTGCAAATGAAACATTTAAATAAAAGCTGGTTAAAACTGTCATTGTTCTTCTGTGCTAGTGGATAACACAACTTTTACTTTTTCCCTTTCTTTCTCGTTTTCCCTTTTCATTTTAATGAATGCTGATCACCTGGCTCACAAAAAAAGTGATCGTATCAAACAATGTGCTTTTCCTCAGTTGTTTTCATCTGGTCTGGAGCACTTAATTTAAATATATAGAAGTTATTTTTCCATTGATTTTAAATTTTTAGAATAATTTCCTTTTTCCCAATTAACCTCAGTGTGATGTCATCTTCTTTACAGTGTTTGATATAAACACAATAGACACATAACTCTCCCTTCTTTCTTTTCTTTAACTTTGTGTGTTTTGCCAAACAGATTATCACAAATTTAAGTTAGACTTACTTTCAGACTTCTATAGTGCTATGTACTTGTATCTCACGTTTTGGTTGCATGTTTGCATGCAGGCTTAGCTTCTAAACTTTTACCTGATCTTTAAACAAACAAACAAAAAAACAAAAAAGAAAGGATTCCAAGGATTGTACTCTCATCCCATAGAAACACTGGACCAGTGATAAAATTTGGTCTTTCCATCATGCTAAAAAAAAAAATCGCTAGGATTCAAATCCTGAGGAAGACTGTCAGATACAGGTGTCACATGAATATTCATTTCAAAAGCTGAGTAAATGAAGTGTAACACCAATATCTGTCCTCTGTAATTTCTTTGCTTGTATTTTGAAATAGCCCAAACTCCCAGCTTCTATCCCAGAGTGTTTCCAAAAGATGCTGCTCTTTTTTTCTAAGGTTTGTTTGGTTTTTTTTTTTTTCCTGAAAACATTTGCCTTTTTCTACCTACCAGAAGTAGAATTTATAAATGCAAAGGTTATCCACTTATAAGAAGTTCTCTTCTTGGAAGGAGGACAAACAGCTCATTCTTTAGGACAAACAACTCATCATTCATTCTTGTTCTACTGACAGGTCCCCAGTGTGACCTGTGAGCTGAGAAAGCTGGAGATTGCTGGTCTCTTATATTTTCCAGATTATCTACTAGAATAAGCATACATCTGTACATTATCAATAAAATAATGAGAGAATACGTTATTAAATAGTCAGCTCAAGGAATCAGAAAAACAATTATTTTATTTTACTAGAAAATTCTCGTAATTATTCAAGAAAGCTACTGGAATACGGTGGCTGTGCAAACTTGTTTTCTCTCATCTTTCACAACAGATTATATGAGTTGTCCGGTCAGGATACAGCACCAAGAGTTTTTGGTTGTGCTCAATGCAAGGAAAGCTGCCTTGCCTGACTGAAATGGGAAGCAAACTTAAAGCATTTTGGTATGGCTGTGTAGCCCAGACCTTAATTTGTATTTAATTTCTGTTCTACCGGTGAATTTAGTGGAAGGTCAGTGATCAAAATACTAAGGTTGATTTTACTATGGTAATTAATTTTCTTCATTAACCTGTACATTGCCAAGATAAAATTGTGTATATTTTTACATCTGTATTTTCTTTTTATTGGAGATCTTACTACTGTCTCAGTGGAAATAGCCAACATGAAAATGACTATTGCTATGAGGTGCTTCTTCATTTTTCTGCTTTATGTACATGCACTTTAAGCCTAGGATTAATTTTACCCCTAATAAAGAAAGCCTGCACAAAATTAAAAGCCACTATTAAATTCAAATGGGCAAAACAGCACTATTAATTTGAAGGGAGTGGTTTGCTGAATTGAGGCCATTGGCTTAAGGCCAAATGGGTGGTTATACAAGCGTGAAACAACCAGGCAGATGGAAATCACTGTCAGCCCTTACTGACTGGTAGGAAATGCAGTGGCTCTTGCTCGCGCGTCTGGTTATGCCGTTCCTGGGAGCCCTAGCATGTTCTGTGGTGTTACTCATGCCAGTGTTGGAAATGTTGCTGTTGCATCCAAATAATTTTTTTTTAAAAAATTAAATGTATTGCATTTAAAAGCAGTAACACTGAACAAACCAGAGAATCCCTTTTTTTTGGTGTTTTTTTTTTTTTTTTTTTTGTATGAGCTCTGACTTGACAGAATGCTGGATCATCACGTGTGCACAAAAATTAGAGAAGTTACTTTAGTTTTTCCTCCATGAACTTTTCTTCCCCCTTTTTATAGGGTAAGATACCATCAGGACCTCATCTGAGCTGGAGGATGGTGTTTTAATTAAGTAAAAATGAGTTATTGAGCCATATTCTAAGACAAATCTTTATTCTGAACTAATGAAATTTCCTGCATTTATTATTATTTTTGCACTCTAACTTCAGAAGTGAAGTTAACATTTACAGTCAAATGCTCTAGAGCAGTTTATACAGCTGCTGTGTCCAGCTGTCAGCAGGCTTGATAACAGAATTTCAAGATTATTTATTTGCTTTCTTAAATATTGCAAATTGGAAAATGCTGATGTTTCAGTGAAATCTTGTATTTTCATTTTATCCTCTTTATCCTCTAGGTATTCATTTTATCCTTTCATTTTATTCACTTCATCCTTTCACATCTTGTAAATTATAGATTCTGGGTGCAGAAGTAGTTTCTTCTTGCTTCTAATGTATGCAGACTAATGCTTGGCAGCCTTCTTTCCAACTTCCTGGCTAATCAGCTCTTGTGATCAGACACTGCAAACCACCACTTAATGGGCATTCTCTGAGCTGTGGTGCTTCTGTGGAAAGTCCAAATCTTGCACTAAAGCTTACCCAATGACTGTGAGATAGATTACATACATTCAAAAAGAAGTGCTTATAGGCACTTGCTTTTGAGGTCTCAGTGCAGAAGTGAGAATCAAGTTGCGTGGAACAAACATTTAGCACTAGGTCTGCACTGGTTCTATAAATTTAATGGCTTACCCTCCATTTAATTTTTTTGTTCGCCTTTTTAGGAAAGTGTTTTAACTTTCTTTCAAAGTTAATATTATCTATTCTGTTGATAAAATGCTTTCCTAAATAGGAAAGTGCAGTTAAGGTATATTTTCTCATTTTAAAGAGCACACCCCAGCCTAGCTATGTCTGCAGCCTTTCCCATCATCTGTCGTGAACCCTACGTGGAGCTATGTATATAGCAAGAAAGAAGCTTCAGTGAAGATGGATGCTAACCAAATCACCTCTTAGTTACAGGTTTATTTACACAAACATCTTGAAGTCTGAAGAGCATGTATTTTGTCATGTTGGATTTACTACTATTTCTTATGCCTCGTTCTAGTTTATCTTATAGTAAAATTATGTTCATAGCAGGGTGGAGGTATATGGGAGAGAAATTTACGTTCTCATTAAATGAATTATAGGTAATATGTGTGGATTTTCTTACAAAAATCTATTTATTTGCTTTTTTTTTTTTTTTTTTTTTACTTCCTCCTCCCCCAATCTTTGTGGCTTGGCAAATCAGTGTGATCTGAACTTGTGAATAAATCTTCTTCCTTCATTTCCTCCTAGATTTTTCTCTGTGTACTTCACTCATATTGCAGGAGTTGACATGTATATAGATCCCACTCAAATCAAATAGAAATTAAATATTGATAAGGTTGTGCCATAGTTTAATAAATGTATGTCATGATATTTCAGGTAAATGGTGAGTAAAGGAACACACAGCTTCACACAAGGAAGGATTTCTCTGAGAAAATGTTTTTAAATTTGGTGGGGATTTTTCTATGCTCGTATTAAGCTGCTAGAATCACTTAGCAGATGCTCTTGAGCCTGATCTATCTACATCTATATTTGTTTTGTTGTTGTTTGGGATTTTTTAGATCTTCTTGTATTTATCTGAGTTTCATGTTGTTTGAGCAAGGAGCTAGAAGTCAGGAAGCAGTACTCCATGAGCGAGCCTGGTACTTCTGGAGCAGCATTGTTCTCAGGAGACCTAGCAAAAGTCCTGCCGGGTCTCTCACGTCTGACAAAGATGATGCCAGCGTGCAAGAAGAAAACAGGCCGAATACTAACCACACACTGACTGAGATAGGAAGGCTGGGGTCTTGTTAAGCATCCCATTAAGTTTGTGAAGTTAATAAGCTGTTATACAAGAGCCTTTCTTCACCTAAACTTTAGTAGGTTACAGGCAATTATGTCTAGGTGATGTGAAAAAATAAAATCTACATTACAGTTTTCTACTACAGAGTAATGAAACCCAGAAAATAATTTTTAATGTTGAGTTTCTACCCATTTAATCACATGTGCGCTTTCTTAAAGACATGAAGTAAAATTTGATAATATAAGTAGAGTTTTTTTATTGATAGGTTTTGCATTTATTTCTTAGTTTGGCATTTTGCAACTGCTTTTTAGTTTGCAATACCCAGAAAAGACACCCCCCACACACTTTTAATGCATTAACTTGCGAAAGTTTGGAGTTTGGACTGAGTTTTCCCATTTAAAAGTCAATCATCTGAGAATTTTATAGTATGAATTTTACTTGACAGGAGTTTTTGTGTTTACATGTGTAGTATCATCAGAAGTGTTTCTAGCTTCACCTGTGTGTCCCTGAAGGTAAAGGCTAGATACTTTGCTTACACTGTTCTCATTACTGGGTACATTTGCATCGAAACAAGATAATTACAATACCTTCTGCTTACAGTAGATTCCCCATGTACTTTTAATTAGATGCAGCCTCCTTGATTTCATTTTGTGAACAATTATGTACCTTGCTATGCAATGTTAAATAGTTTGTGTTTCACCCCAGAAGTGTGTGAAGTGATTCGTAAGTATGATAGTATCATAAAATCACTTTGTTGGTATAAAATGTATTTTATGCAACTGCACAAAACTGCACTTTTGTAAAAAAGCAATCGAGAAACTCCATGACCAGGGATAGATGGTAGAGGAGGTAGGTGCTCCCAGGAGAGGGACGGAGCCTTGGAGCTGCACAGGACAGAGGAAAGCAGAGAGAGGATTCATTTACTGCAAATCTTTCGCTCCCTCCCTGCCCCTGTTCCCCCCACCCATCATGGCAGTGAGAGGATCTTCCCAGGTAATTGCGGAACATCATTTGCAGATTTCAAAGGAGGTTTAATACTGCTGTTTGGAGGTAGTGGGTATCAGTGGGAAGAGGACGAAATGTCTTTTTTTATGCTGTGGATCTGTGGTATCCTAAATGTCTGAAGGTTCTGTTGATGTCTTGCAGAAGGACCAGCATAGTGCATTGTGCCATTCTTCTGTTGCTTTGTCCTGCTATAGCTGCTGTGTCTTTGCTGTCGTTCATTTCTTCACTACAGGGAGCTTAGAATTAGCTTGTTAAATGCTCTCAGTACCTTAAACAGGGCATTCTGCAGCCGCTTTTGAAATGCTCACTGGGTTAGCAAAGCCTTTGGGGTTTTTTGCCCCCATTCTTTCTGAGCATTTTCTGTGCATCTCGCCTATCTCAAGTGTCACTCTGCATTTTCCCCACTGGATTTGTGGCTACTTCGTTGTGTGGGGTGGTTTTTTTTTTTTTTTTTTTTAAGCTTCTTTCTTTCAGTAGTCAGTTACCAGTAGTATGTAGTAGGAAAAAAGCTTGTCCAGAAACAATGATTTTAACACAATAGCCAATTTCTGTGCATGTCTAAAGACTTATGTTGATGCTAAGCCTGGTCAAGTGTTGGCTCAAATCTCTCTAGTCTCTTTTGCCCATTCCTTTTTTCTTTGATGCAGTTTCCATCTCTCTTGAGAGTCTAACTGTTTTAAATATACCAGTCATGTTATGATCACAGCTTGCATTCATATATTTTGGCAAAGGAAAAGAAGGTGAATGAAGGATTTGTTTCCCATACATGTACACTGTACTTAATAGCATTCAGAACAATTGAACAGAGGTGTTGGCCTAAGAAGAGCTGAAAAAGTACTTGTGAGCCACACCCAACCTGCTTAATGTTAATCCTTTTCCAGGATAGGCATGCAAGTTTAAAATCAGTTTTTGATAATATTTTATTTCAGGGCAAGCTTCGTGGTGCTGTGTTTGTCTTGTCAGCAGGAGGCAGGGCCCTCGCTATTTCACTGGATATTCCACAGCGACCCTTCTCCTTTCCCTGTGTCACAGGGCAGTACCAGGCAGCCCACCCCTTGGGTGACAGGCACTTGAAAACATTTGGGAAATCATCAAAACCAGGGATTTTTCCCATTTTCTTTGCACTTAGCATAGGATAGTTTTCTGAAGGAAGCCTTAGTTAGAGCTAAAGGAGCTAAGCCTGCAGCTGAATTCGTGTATTTGTTTTCTTTGATAGTAGCCAGCTTTAGCTGTATCGGCAGAAAGTTCATGGAGATTATTCTGCTTTCATTCCCAAATAAGTTTGGGTTTTTTTTCATCAGATCCTAAAGAGCAGAAGCAGCCTTCGAATCCAGTGACTTTATACTGTTACTTCACTGCATAGTTCTAACAGCTTTTTCATGCATTTTGATGTTTGGGTTTTTAATTTTTAAATCAGGTTCTCTATTACTGATGAAAAGTCAACATCAAAGATACTAATTTGGAGGCAGGTCTTCTCCTTGTCTCAAAAAGAAACAGAAATATTCTAGCTATCAGATTTCCAAGGGAATGCTTAATTTTATTATGCCAAATGCAGGTGCTACATATTAAATGATGAA
This sequence comes from Strix uralensis, assembly GCF_047716275.1. NCBI lineage: Eukaryota > Metazoa > Chordata > Aves > Strigiformes > Strigidae > Strix > Strix uralensis. Next base: position 5,530,164 of record NC_133984.1, read on the forward strand.
ACTCAGCTAGCAACAGTCACTCAGAGTTAGAAGGCCACAGTATAATGTAATTTTAAAATGGGAATGTGTGGTTTATGCATATGGAAAAGGATAATAAAAATTCTTGATTTTTGTATTACCATTTGCATAGTTCAGAAACAGAATGTCCCCCGTCTGAAGTTGACTGGAAGGTCAGAAGGTTTCTAGTTTTAATGAATTGAAAATCTCTTTGTTATGACAAATCCTACTTTCTTGAGCAAATGTATTTTTATTTTGCCCTTGCTATAGTCATTCACGTTTAATATAAAATGACACACACTCCTTCAATAGACATTATGCTGCAGTGTGGTTGGGCTTCATGTCCTTTCTATATTGTGCTCTGTTCCTAGGTGTGGTATCCATACCCAATCTATCATAGGGACACCAATGTAAGTATGACATTAGCTCAGATAAAAGCAGTTGCCAGCTGTCTAAATCTGAATATCACACCTGTTTTACTGTGATGATACTGTCTCCCAGGCCTTCACATCCATGCTGCATGGTGAAGGTAAGCATTTATCTTACCTCAAGCTCCAAGCACCAAATACTTCTCAGTCATCGTATATGTTATTTTGAAAACTTCATTTCTGTGTCAGAAAATACAAATGCTCCAAAGCAGATTGCAAATGCCCCCTCAATTCCCCCTTTTCAAGAGGTAGTGTCATCTTCTACTTCATCTCATCTGCAGAACTCTCAATTGACATTGAGCTTGAGTGCTAAAGACATCTACTAAATTGCCAACTTAATCATCTCAGAAGACGGGGCAAACTCTAGAGCTTTTCTCAGCACTTCATTTATCAGTTGCCAGACAGGGTACCCTATCTTACCCAGTTTGACAGACTGCCAGAAGGTAGGCAATTGAGGGAAAGAGGCTGGCAAGAGAAGGGAAAGGTGAGTGTCATAAGTTACCTGCATTATTAAGGTGGAGTGAGTGTTCTCAGTGAAGAATAAATAGTGGTACAGAGATAGTATTTCATTATCTGTCGGTACAGTGAGTGCTTCTCATGATTTTGTGAGTAGGAGGGACGCTGTTTAAGCTAGAAAGGGTGCACCAAGTTTACAAAAGAAAAAAGATGCAGAATGAGAAACAGCTTTCCAGGGAAGAAGGTCTGTAGAAGATGGGAAGGGATGCTGTGTTTGTTTTAATAATGTAACAACTATGGTCAGTATGGAATCTGATTGTTAGATGTTATCTAGTCATGTTTTATTTCACTTTGTTCTTTATTTGTTTCCAATTTTTATAATTTTAATGATGTACTTGGTGAGAACAGGCTCAGGTTTGGGAGGGGTTTTTTGCTTCAAACTTGACTGTTGGCAAGATTGGTTTCTGAAAACTGTAGCAAGCCCAGTGCACGTTCTTTTTCAAGATAAAGTAGTTCAGTGGATGTACTTGCAGGGTGTTTGCAACCAAGAAAAGTCAGGAATCTCCAAAATTAGAAGCCAGCACTGAAGTTGCTGCGTAGAGTATTGAGGAGGGTATTCGTTGCCCACGAGCCCTGTGGTAAGGAAAGGGGAAAATAGGCACCCGCAGTCACAGCTGGTAAGTCTTGTCCCCCCAAAACATATTTTGACAAACTGAATACAGAGTAATTTTTTCTTTAATACTTTAGTAGGGGTACAATGATAGGAACTAATACTATTTAGTTTCGTGTGAAATGTTCTTCGGCTCTTTCAAATATTGTACCTGAAGAGTTTCAAGCAAAAGGACTGATTTTTTCCCTAAGGTTGTTAAGCGATATAGCAGATTTATGTTTGCTTATGTAGCTTCTGTTACGCTTCATGAACGCTTCATGAATGCTTTGAATGCTGAAAATGTCTCGGTCAACTTAGAGAAAGCTAAAAACACAACCTCTAGTGTTTTGGCTTTGTTGGGGTTTTTTGTCGTCTTTTTTTTTTTTTTTATTCCTTTTTTCTTTCTCCCCTGTAAGGTTTTGGTTTGGATTGTTTACTTACCTAAAATAAAACTGTCACAGTTCTCAGTCTTGCAATTTGTTATTTATCAATCTAAGTGTGCACTGCTTAAATAGAGGACTGAAATGCTTTAGACATGCTTTGATAATTCTGTTGTTGTTAAAATTTGTTCTAATTCAAGCCTGCAAAGTAGATTTCTAAGTCATGGTTGTCTTCTCAGCAGCAGTTGTCCTTGCTGGTTCTTTCAGCAACAGTTTTCATTTGTTTGGGCACATGGAAAATATATGTGCACTGAGAAATAACTATACAGTTGATAACCCTGTGAGAAGATGTTGCAGGGTTGCTAGTGGGAGTCATCTGTCTGGAGAACGGGCCTGGGAGCTCTTGGGCCTCCCAGGGAATTCTTGAGCTGAGTGTTCTGGGTGTGCTCGGAGCCCTCGTACCCAGCTCCACCACACTTATAACTCAAGCACCAACTGGACTTTGATATGTACAGTTCACTTACACCTTAAATCCCACAGCTCTTGCCACAAGAACTAAAGACTTCCCAAGCACAAGTGACTAGTTGTCAGAGCTTATGAGGTATGCCTTTAGAGGTTTTGTATGAGTCAGATTTTATCTATTTCTTTGGAGACTTTGATGATTGTGATATTCATTATAGTATCCATATTATGTAAATAAGTACAGATTTTTCTCTTGTTATGGCTGTACAATGCAAATGTAATTATCTTTGAGGAGGTGTAGAGTATGGTCTCTGTTAAAGTGTGGAGTTCCTTACACCTTGAAGAACAGTAGCAAAATTTGAGTGTTGGCTCCAAAAGGTTATTAATTAAATCTTGATTTAGGTACAGATAAAAATAGGTCTATTCAATGCATACTCTTTAATTAGGTCTTCTTTTTAAAGTAATGCAAAATTAAAATTTACATAAATTATTGTATTAAGTATTGTATGCTTGTACTATAGAAACAGTGATGCTTATATTTAACATTTGTTAACATTAATAAGTTAGTAAGCTGTGCAACAACACTAAACCCTAAGAATGCCGTCAGACTTGCAAACCACCTGAGTACATGAACAAAATTGACAGGCACTTCATTCTGTGAAACAGAGAAGTATCCTTTATATCTTCTGAGCTATCCAGTTCACAGCTATTTGTAAGCTGTATCAATTTTTAAGGTCTTTCACAATGTTTTTAATATTTTATCCTACTGACTTACTATTTGCAATTAAATCACCCTTGTATTACAGTATCACCTATGTCGGAATATTGACACATTCATTTTGTCTTGAAAAACATGGGCTAAAGGCTAAAATGTTAATTCTGAAACAGATGGAGCATGTTATTTAGTTTATTTAGTTGTGTGTTAATGTGATACAGGGTCAATTGCTTAATTATTTTACTATTACATTCATTTGTAGATTTACATTCAGCTGTAGGCTTATATATGATATTTATGCTGTACCAATATTCTTTCTTATACTAGACACAACACTTTCTTGGTGGGCTTTCAAACTCCATTCTGGCTTCTATTTCTGTATCCTCATAACTATTCTTTCTGGGAGCTTCAATGTTAGCAACAAATACCTTATTGACCAGAGTCAATAAATGTTTGACTCCTGGAAATAATTTAGAATATTTCAAGGTAGCTCCATTACTTAAGTAGGGGTTTTTGTAACACCTAGCATATCTGCTGAGAAACTGGTTTTAGTACTTTGTTTGATCATAATCAGTATCCATTCAGGAGCTTGATCGGTGTTATAAACTGTTTCAGTCATAGTAGTTCCTGTATTTTCATCACAACCAATTTATGTCTCTTTTTCCTTGTCTTAAAATACCTAATTTTTAATGACAAAAATGTGTTTGTGTCCTGGTGGGATACTGATAATGATGATTATTTATGGTTAAGGAAGGAAAAGACTTTTTGCACTTTGGTGACTGGAATGTCATAAAGACACTTATATATATTTTGTATATATTATCAGAATGTTAAAGTATCCCCTACTGAAATACAGTATAATGTACCAAGAAGAATATAGTGAAGTGTCAGATATGTGCCTCCCTCATGCAGTCTATTCCTTGATTTCAAGCGTGCAAAAATTATGTGAAGCCTTATGCACATGCAGTATAGCTAGACATCAGTAAAATATCTCACTTACACAGCATTCATTGGCTTTGCATTGGTATGTGGCTGGGCTATGCTTCTAACATTAAATATACAAGCAATCCATCTGAAATCACAGGGGTGATTGTTCAGTACTTTAAGGTACATGAGCAGGAAGATGAAAATCTGTTTATATATTGGAACCATGAGTAACTACTTATGCTTTAGTAGGATCTGATTTTTTTTTTTTTTTTTCCCCACCCTGAATTGGAGTCTCTGCTTATCTTACTGGTGAACAGCTGACAAATAAAATGCCTGACTTTCTTTCAAACTGCACATCTCCTAGTACAGAGTTAGCAGCACAGCATGCAAATGGATACTCCAGCAAGGGTTGGATCCTGTTATGGGCACTGGAGAAAAGCTTGATTGACAGTACTCAATCCAGAAAAAGATGTAGCTGTTTTCATAACATCAGTATTAAGTCACGTAGTCATAATATGAGTGTGTGAAAATGGAGAGGAATTGTCTCTTTTGAATGCATGAAAAATATCCCTCTCCAGGGAGAATTATTCCTAAAGACCCTCATATTGAAAACATTTCACAGATTCATCACAGCCATCATGCTGTTCAAATTTAGGAACAAGAAAGTCAGTGAAATAAGCTTCTTCCATTTTAAATTAAATGTGTATCTAAATTAGGGCACATTGTGCCCACTGACAAATTCTGTTTTCTTCTCGACTTGAAGCCATCTGATCAAATTGTGTTTGGAGATGGCTTAAAATGTGAAGTGAGTTCAGTGCAATGAAGTGTAAAGTAACAGTAGAGGGATTAAAAAAACCCACGTATATATTTGGAGAACAGAAGTTGTTAATAGTTACGTAGTTCAGTCATTGTTTTAGGTGACTTTGAACTAAGTTAACCATTTTCATACTGTGTTGTGTTAACACTGTGGAAACACAAGTAAACAAAACTGCCTTGTGCTTGTAGCTGCCACTGGTGTTTTAGTGTGAATATTTGTTGGGAAAGTCCTGGTAATCTGTGTAATATTCTCATGACATTTGTAAATGATCTATTAAAAATTAAGGGTGTTTTTACCAGAAAGGCAGCAATATCCCTAAGGGAGCCCATGAGAGGTATCAAGTTGGCCTTGTTTGGTATATACCTTATCAGCATCAAGCCATAAAAAGTTTATTTTGAGAGCACTCACAAGTGGCATCTAGATGAAGTTCTTAGAATAAAATTCTGTTGGGAGTATTTCATTAAAAAGAAACTAAATACATATTTCTCAAATAACTCAATCTAAATTTAATTCTCCTAAATACCTGGAGGTATGTGTTAACATAGAGGAGACCCTAAAACTTGTATTTTTAAAATAAATCCCTTTTCATGGGGAAACAAAAGCATGAAAGATACTTTTTTATTTAGTTTCCTCTGATTTTTTTGAAGCTTCAGAAATGGAAATTAAATTGTTAGGTTGCCGATTTTTACAGAAGGAAAGGTATGGGCAATGGTAGTGAGTTAGTAAGACTAAATCTGTGTTTGTTTAATAGCTGATTGAATCTGAAAAGTTTGCAATCCTATGTGTAATGACCATTTATCCTTTCTGTCGTTTATGTTCAAAACCATGAAGTTTTAGAGGTCAGCATTTGAATTGCGAAAAAGACTGATGAATTTTTTCCATCTTTAAGGCTGAATTAGGCTCTAACATCCCCAATTCCATACCTGCTTAGAAATGTCCTCTCAGTGCATCTGACGTTAGACATCTAAATTTTATTTCAGACTGTTGTTACTAAATCATAGCATGCGGTCATCCTAGCACTAGAGGTTTTCTGTAAGAAATGAGAATAGTTTTTAACTAAAATTAAGTCAGTTGGTGGTAACTGAAGATAAACTGTGATGTTGCTTACTCGTTTTTGGTGTCCAGTTTTGTATTTGGATTGTGGAAGAGACTTTTGAAGACACTTGTGCTTTTTTGGGACATTGATTGGCAGCATATACTCCATACAGTCATTTGTTCGTGTGTGCTGCTGCAGTGTTACAACATCACAGAATATTATTTGGTAGGACATATCTCTATAGGTAGTCTCATTGCTTTTAAGAGACATGCACAGTGGCTCAGATCACAGTTCTGATCTTCCAATTAAGTGTCATTACTGGTAATGGCACATAAGCCTTGTGAATAGAAGGGATGACCACTGATGTGCTCAGCCACTTTGCCTTCTGGCCACACTTCTGAAAAGATACATGACATGAAAATTGTGTTTAAAACTCTTGGGGTTGGAACCATTATGTATATGATATTTTGTGCATAAGACAGTTTTTGTTCACATGTTTTTTGCCATAAATGTGATTGCTATAGCTATGTAAAGCCCTGTATCTCTGCTGCTGTTTTGTAAGGCTGACGTATCTTAAAGCGAATGAGAAAAGGAAAATGGCTGCCTGTTTAGTAGCATTGCAGACCATAAGTGCTTTAATGAGGTAGATGTTAAATTCTTGAGAAAAGGGTCTATTTGGCAAATGGAAGTCACAAATTAATGTTAGGAGCACTGTTTGATATGAGTGCATCGGCTCTTGTAAGTAAAAACTCTTAGGTGTGGTAATGATTCTTGTTTACAGGCTGGTAATTTGATACGTAGCATGATAATGCAAAAGAAGTAAATCCTGATCAGTATGAATAACTTTATTGAACTTGATCTTCAGGATTGACAGCAGAAAGTGCTTCCTATAAAGAGAAGAGCAAAATTTCAGGAAGATAGAAACAGGCTTCCCCAGAACTGTATGTATCTTCTAAAGGTGGGCTGCTAGACTTAAGAAGGCAACATGTTAATAATCTATCACTTTTTTTGGACTGAGTGATATTGCTCAGCAAAAATTTTATTCATAAAGTAGACATTGTGAAGTTAGAGGAGTTTGCAGAATTTAGCATAGTAATAGGATGTGTTTGTTTGCCACCGTTTCCACTCATTGCAATAGAAGCTTCATTTCTGGAAACAAAACACTTTTTCTGTGTGATTTATTGGAAGATGCTTAAAGTAATTCAGTTTGATAAGTAGGTCTTTCAGAAATGATTAAATGGTTCCTGTTCTCTGAAGAAGAAATAGATACATGCTTTAGGTTATTATATACAGGCTGGCAAATTGCTTCATAATACTTTCTGTCTTATTTCTATCCCTTGCTCTGAAAAGCAGGAACCCAATAGCTCCTCAGACATCAGCATAAATGATAAGCAAAGATGAAAAGGAACTTTAGGAAACGGGAGAAACCTTTCAGAATCAGAGTATGTTCTTGGCCAGGCACCATTGCCTTTAACATCTCTGTTAAAAGGAATTCATACCTGACAAAAGAGGCAATTAGTTTGCTGAATGACAACAAGAAATGTCACCAGTGGTAGTAAACTGATGACTCTATTCCTTATTCTGTTGGCAGGTCTTATTATTATGAACATTAAAGTAATCAGTTCCCTGTCACTTAAAATCCATACCTACCTCTTCCTTTCCTCAAATACCCTGATTTCAGTTGCACGCTGTTTTATTTATGTACTGTTTCTACTAATCCTTGCTGGCCTGAAACATTGCAATAATCGTGCAATCTAGGTAGAAATATGACCCATAATAAGCATGAGGAAGAAATGACAATGCTAGCATATAATCATTGCTGAAGTGCTCTTTGTAGCTTTGTAATGACATAGGGGTCCTCCACTGATTCAAAGAAGAAAGAAAAACATAATTTTTGTAAAAAATTATTTTCTACTGAAATGAAAATGAGGCAGAGTTTTTCTTTTTTTCCTCACCTGTCTACAACAGTTCAGACCCTCTTCGGTGTCCTGCTACAGTTTTTACATAAACTGCATCCTGGCAACATGCTATTTACCGAATGTACCCAACCTGAAACTGGTTTTGCTCTTTGTTCTACTTTCCTCTCTCTGGGATTGCTTAACTAAAAACAGTAATTACAAAATAGCAATCAGATTATTTTAACTGATCTGAAATTAAAAACCTGTTGAGTAGAAATTAGGCAATATTAGATAAAATAAGCTGTCTCTTGAAGTTTTTTGTAGCCTTATTGAGCACTTAGAAAATGATCCCAAATTTGCCAGTTGGAAGCGGAAGGTGCATCTGAATTGAGGTTAGATAAAGTGATCTCTACTTCGTGTGCCTCGTTTCATTTTGTGAAATGGTTTGAGAGAATGCTAACTGAATTTGGTTTTTGGTAAAATAAAGTGAAGAATACGTTTCAGGAGGAAACCTGTGCTTCAGTGAAGATTGGTTGTTAACAGTGGGGCCAAACTGAAGCTAGACTGAAACTCCTGAAACATACAGGGCAAACTGCCCATGTTGGTCACCAACTGTCTCACTGTACTCCAGTCACAGACCATTTCACAGACTCCAGTCTCTTCTGGGATTTGAGCTTTCTCCTCTCTGTTGATATTGTGGTTTAAACTTTGTCTCTTCCAATTGTTAATTTGAAATACTATGCACAGTTGAAACTTAGCAACAGAAGTGATAAGAATAAGCTGGCTGGTTTTTCACTGTGGATGTTGCACAATGTCTGTCTTCAGCCATTGAGTTGGGTCAGAGCGATGGTTGCCTCCCCTAATGCTTGTTGAACTCCAGGCAGTTATTCCCCACTGTATAAGGTTAAGGATATGCCATAGTTGTTGGGGTTTTTTTTAAGTAGGTTTAGGGAAGAGTGTAAAAATAAGCCAACAAATAATCCAGGAAAACCCTATAAAGAAAAAGAAATAAAGATTGCTGGTTGCAAACCTGTTTGTCTAAACTGTGCATTTAAAGAAAGAAAACCCTTCATTTCACCTCTTGAGTTCTGTGGGAAGCACTTCCCTGAAATACCCTGCTGTTGCTCTGCCTCTTCTGCTGCAGGATGCGTTAGTATGGAGAGAGAATCTTAAGTTAATGACATGATTCATGGCAGTTTCAATTCTGAAATCTATCACTGGTGTAGCACACTAATGACTTACCATAACATTGCTTATCCAGCAAGCGTGCAGTTCTGTTGTTCAGTCTTGTATACGTGAATGGCTGCTGGCCATACAGGCTTGGGTGACAAACAGGGTCTGAAGTGCGATTAGCTAAACACTTCAATGATAACTTTCAAAAAACAGTCACAAGGTAAATGGTGTAACTCGTTTTGGCAGTTGGTGATTTACAGGAACATTAACTTTCAAGCTCAATTGACAGCCTCGGAGCTATGTTTCATATAAAGTACGTGCAGTTTAGAAAGAAAGTCACAGAGACAAAGAAGTCATCCACTCCATTAGAGGAAGTACACATTTAAAAATAACTACAGCACTATTAAAGGAGGCATTAATGAAGTATGTCTTACACTTTTCTTGATTCTAAACAAAAGAAGCAGGTGTCTTGCTATAGACATCTGCAAAATGGTTTTTGTGCTGTCGTGACAAATTCTTAGATTGGCAATTTGGGAGGTCTCTTGTAGAAGAATCAAAGTATAAAAAAGAAAAAAAAAAACAAAAAATCTTTGGAAGTCTTGGAAACTTTGGTAACTTACTGTTAAAAACAGTCTTCAAAATAGAAGATGACTGTTCTGAAACAGTCTTGCGCTATGCAAGAGATCTTCAACAAACTGGAAAATATTCTTCTAAGTTTAAATATCTCTTCATAAATATGTCAGAGGCTTTCTAAACTTTTAATTTAGAGTGAACTTTTTACTTAAGAGATTTTAACTGTTTTTTCAATTGAACTGACACTTCCAAGATGAGTACCTCCTTATATTTCCTAGGTTTCATTGTATTTGTTTCTTTTCTCTAGTTTGATCTGTGTTTTGTACTTTGAGTGGAGGAAGTCCTTTGTCTGACTTCTTACTACTTTGGTGAAATCAGATAATCCTTCGCAGGTTGAATAATTCTTTGTGTCAAATGAGTAGAGTTGCTCTTAAAATTGTGTGTTTGCTATTGAATGAGCTAATTTGCAAGACCTGTGACACAGATTAGAGATATAGAAACTGAGATATAGCATACGTATTTAGCTTTTGCTGTAGTCTGTATTGTATCTAGAACTGGCATTAAAAAAAAATCATGTAACAGTTGTGACTAATTTTTATATAGTCTGAATTTGCCTTATTACTATTAGTATTTTCAGGTGTATATCTTCAAGAATCAAATGCTAAAGCATCAGCTCTGGAAATATATATTCTTGTCCAAATAAAATAATTCATGAGAATGAACAGCATAGTTTCATCCTACTGCTTCATTGTGCAACAGCTGGCTTTGTCCACTTAAGAGGGGTCATTAGCACTTGTCGCAGTATTACTTGATGTCTGAAATAAAATATGCACGTGATATTGTGCAGGAGGACCACGACATCTTTAATCTAGAACATTACTAGTCTGCTAGACTAAATGTTTTTGTGTTAGGAGGTGCTACTTCCATTAAGTATGTTTCTATGAATTTCTCAACATACTATCTTGGACAATTCACTTGATCTCTCAATTTATCTTTCTGTTATTGAAAAAAACGCAACAGAATGATAGTGCTTATGTAAGGTGAGAATTATTTGATTCATTGATATCTCTGTAGTCTTTGTGCTTTGAAGAATTAATTATTTAGTTGCATTTGAAAGAGCTATAAAATATTGCCAAGCATATTTAATCTTTTAAAAAATCATCTAACCCAGAAAGAACAACAACAAAAAAAAATCACTAACTAGACAGAAGTTATCTGTTCTAGAACTGGCCAGTTAATATTGCAGATGTCCTCTTTTCACTCTAACCAAGCATACAGTTCAGGATAGTGTATCTGTAAGTAAAACTCAAATTTAAATACTGTTCTCAGCACTTACTAAGAGATTTGAGATCACTATTTTGTTTCAAGAAGTAACAACACTCAGAATGGGGCCAGCTTCTGTGGCAATGGGTGTAACACTTTACACAGTGTATATACATCACGTGTAAGGTAGCACTTGCCTTTTCCCACTGTGATACTTGCATAAGAACATTAACAGAAATATCACTACTTCACCTTTAGAATACCTGTTGACCTCTCTAATTTGAAATACTCATATCTTTCTCTTATTAGCATCTGTTGGGAGAAATGAAGTGAAAAGATTACTGCCTTATTCTACTTAACAGCCTATTTAAATTAAAATGGTAATACGCACATGCATATATTGGTCTAATTTGATCTCTCTGCATTTTTTCCAAACAAAGCATTTGGTGTTTAAAAGAAAAGCAGTCATTCTTTGTCTATAAGGATGAATTAGCTCTGTGGCTAAAGTGTGTAAAGAGAAAGCAAAGATGAAAAAAGATTTCACATAAAAGCAGACCTGTAAGTAAACCAAGCTAAGTCTGTGACTTCCACAGTTCTGTGCTTTCAAGTCTGTGGAATCCTGGTATTTTGGAGCCATCAGCAGGGGGAGGGGGAAGAAGATATAAGACAAAGCTTTCCAGACAAAAGAGAAATTCAGATCTTTGTCTTCCAGCTTCTAAAATATATTTACTGAAGCCATTCATCCTGACAGTCACTAAAAGTGCTTTCTGAACGTTTCCAGTTGCCTTTCTACCTACTTCAGAGTAGAAATGTAGTAGTTTAGTAATCATGTGTTCTTCTTACCAGTACGGTTTCAGAAGTTTCTCATGGGTTACTTTATCTCCAAATCCAGGAAACCGTTGCTTTATAATCCAATTGTGTTGTGAATTCTCCTCTTCAGCATCTGATTTGTGGAATGGCTGAAATACAGCCCAGCCTCTCTGGGGGGTGAAATCTGGCATTAAATCTTCTGCCACACAGACTGAAAGTTACTGTAGAGAAGCTGTGAGGTGCTCAGGGGGGTGCCTGGAGGCCAGCCTGGGTGGGAGCCCTTGTGTGAAGGGGTGATGAGTTGTACCTAGTACTCTGCTTATACTTACACATGTTAGCACCCTGTTGAAGGGTGCCATTCTATGGTTTAGTCTAGGCTTTGGGATGTGCCTCTCCTTAGGTGTCATGACAGTAGTTGGGAGTGGATCCTATGCTGCTTATCTTGAAGGAACAGAGCACATAACAGTATCCACTGTTGTAATTATTTCAGTATGGGCTATAACTTATAGCTTTAACATGTGGATGTTAAGTGTTTTATGCTGTTGTAATTGTAAATCTATATAACGAGATGGAGAGTCTTTTCCGGACGCTGACCCCTGTCTAACAGCACAAAACAGTTTTTATTGATGGTGGTAATCCAGATGGCTAGTAATAGATAACTAAAAGGATAGAAGAGTAAGCGAAATTAAATAAACATTTGAAGTTCAACTCTTACTGCAAGAAGGGTTAGTTTAGTAATTTAAAGACTGGCAGTTCAGTAGAAGGCCTATTTGCTCTATTGTATCTGAAATGGTGAAGAAGTTCTTCAGCTTCGAAAAGAGGAAGGTACTTGAACATGTTTTTAAAAAGAAATCCACAACAATGCAATTTCTGACAAAAAAAAAAAAAACAGAAAACAAAAAGTTTTCAGCCTTTCTTTAAATAAAGGTACACCCACAAGGACTATTAGTGCCATGTCAGCTGTAATGGATCTTTGTAGTTCTGCAATTATGTTGTACCTATGATGTTTAAACATATTTTTGAGAGACTGGAGAAGGTTATTTGACTGAAAAAGAAATTTAATAAAAAATCAAGACACTTTGAGATGTTAAAATTCACAATAGTTGTATAATTGAAACAAACAACATTATTATTGTATGTTTAAGTACTTTAGTAAAGTCTTTTAATTGGCTTATTTACCTTTAAAAAATACTGCACTGTTTATTTATCTAAGTTGGTAAGTATGTATATATCTGAAGTGTATAAAAGATGGATAAATGTTAATTATAAGTAGTATTTTATTCATATACTAAAACTAAATATAAAAATTGATAAAATACTTGCAAATTGATATGCAGTCTGTATTATGCCCTGTAGAAAAATAAGCATACTCTTTTAATTGCTATTAATATTTTGTGGTATGCCGAAACCCAGTAACAACTAACGTAATATATATAAACAGTAGCACAGACATCTCTGGTTGTTTTGTTCTTCATAAAGATACCAGGCACAAAAGATGAGCTTTGAGAGTTCCTTGGGAAGGTAGATCTGAGCTGAGAGTTTTGGTTTTATTCCAACATAAACAAATCAGTAGACTAGGGAATTTTGAAGAATTTCAGTTATGTTGAAAGTATTCTTAGTTTCTGACCACAACTGTTATGAAGCATGGAGAAAGCATGGCATTTCATACTGGTGGGACATTGCTGCACATACCAGTTTGTGGTAAGCACATTTATTCTGGCCAGAACAAGTCTCTTGGTGACAACTTCTATAAAATGTGGTTGTCGTGCTGCCAGATACCACAGTGTGAGTTCGATACAAATGGGCATATATTCCTGTTTTTCTGTAAACCCAGGATATTTACAAGTATGGGATTTCATAGTATTGTTTTATATTGGTAGGAATCTTACAAACAAACAAACAAAAAAACCCTTATACAGCCTTAATAAAAAGGGTTTAAAAATCAGATTCCAGAAGACTTTTCCTCACATGTGACTTTTTCTCATGGGTTGATAACTTTAAATGACTAGTCATCTTTACATGAAAGAAACCTAAACATGTATGTCTCTGTATGTATGTATTTAAGCTACAAACTTCAACAAACCTCCAGATTGGGAAACCAGGACCAAAGAAGCAAAGGAGGGATGGAGGAAGCCATAGACTGGTTGCGTTGGAGAAACCTCTTCTGGAAATGAGAATGACTATGAACTGCAGTTGAATCTGTTCTCTCACTTTCACAAAGTCATATACAATGAGAAAGAGAAAAGCTTTCAGCTTTGGAAGAATCTTTGGACACATGTAATCAATTTGGTTTTATTCCCAGTAGCAAGGATTGGGGGGGTTATTAGTAGAGTGTAAATTGTAACTTTCCTCCATCTCTGTGGTGGCAGTTGTAGAGGGCAGCTAGCACACAGTGCTCCATGTGAGCCCTTTCCCTGTATTGTCTTTTTTCCCTCCGTGCTATGTAGCAGTTAATGATTCTGATGAACTTGGCTGTAACTTTTAACATTGGGTTGACAAGGCCAAGGTGCTTGCATTTTTTTGGTCAGCGCTGCATTCATAACAGCTTGTATTTGTTGCAGCTCTCAGCGAGGTGATCTCCTCCGCACACTTGCACAGAGGGCAATCTCAGAAATATGTTTCAAATTAAGTACAGTGTGCTGTGCCAGGGATGTTGTGTTTGGTAGTTAACTTCTCTAGATTTACTTGCACAGCCGATCGGCACTGGCTGATAATGAAGTGGACGATTTACGAATGCTAAGGGCATGGTTAGGATGATCCTGTTGACATCTAAAAGCAGAAAAGAGCATGTTGAGCCTCGGGAAACCATAAAAGCTTTTTATGCTAGCAAAAGCATACTGTGCATTAGGGAGCTGACCTTAATGCCCCAGTACATTTAATTATTTTTTTTATATTTTAAATTCCCTGAAATAATTTATTTTTATTTTATTATTTTTTTACTTCTCCATGTTAAAACTTTTACAACCTACAGCTTTCTCTCATAAAACTTGTAGTTCACTGATTTCTCTGAGAGTCAGAAACTAATTTTCCTATATTAACATAGAGGATTGGAAGCTGACTATCACAGCATGCTCTAGCAAATGCAGGACAACAGATCTCCTGTTACTACCTGGTGGTTTCTTCCATGAACTATTTTTATTATTGCTGAAACACAGTTCACCACACTGTGTAACTTACTGAAATGGTAACTCTTGAATGATTCAGTGATTCTGCAGGTTTTGCTGGTGCTGTGGTCATGCCATCTATAGCGGCTTGGACGTGGGTTGTGATGAGAACCATGAAATACTGTGTTGTGCCCTGCCTACGCCAGGAAAGTCATGTCCTCAGAGCTCTGACTTTCAGTTACTGAAATTAAGTCACTGGAGCACACACAGTGACATCTTGGCATAGCCTGCTTGTCTGCAGGAGATCTCGTGTTGTTCAGGGGGTTGTTTCACTCTGGAGACAAGCTATGGTTTGCCAGCTTACATCAAACGTGTGCGGACAAATGCAAATCTGCAGAAACAAGAAACACTGTGTTGCTAAAACTGTAAAGTACACCAGAACTAACACGGGCAAATGTGAGTTGTTTATGAAAAATGTGTTAGAAGTGCCATAGGGTGGAATTATCACTTATAAAGATCTCACTCCCACAGCTTAGAATAGCTTAAAGGTGCTGGAAAATAAGGTTCTGCACTGCTCTCTGGAGATCATGTCTATTTTGTCTTAATTATTATAGCTCTGAATATTGTTATTCTTTAATGCCATGTTGTGAAATCCATGATGTGCTCAGCACTCCAACCATACAGCATGCAAAATATTTTTTTGGTTCCCTTAAAAACCAACATATTGATTCCCTTCACTTCTTGAACAAGAATTTTGTGAGCAGTGCCATATAATTTACTTGACCTACAAATACATCTGTGTGTGTCAGTACATATTTTTCTCTTATGTCATTATTTTCATTTTCTTCTAAGATAAACAATGCCATTCATTGTAATATTTCTGTAGGAGGGGTATGTTTACTTTATCTGTATCCATTTTCTTCCTGCCTCTCTGACCTATCTAATGATGTGATGGTCTTTCCAATATACAAAACTGTCTCATGTGAAGTTATTGACTTGCTCCAGAACAGCTCAGTCTTTAATTATGCTCTGGATTGTTGAGGTACAGCAGTCACTCTCAGTAGAGCTTCTTAACAGTATTTATTTGCGTGGCCATTGAGATCAAGTCCTAGATCCTGATAAATTTGTTTGTTTTCCCTGATACTTTTTTCTGGTACTCTCTGTAACAGTGAGGCAAATGGAAAGAAGTATTCCAACGCTGTAAGGCAGAAAGGTGTATCTTAAGAGAAGTTCTAACTGTGGTGCATGTCGGTGTGTGTGAGCCGATGGAGAAGCTCTACTGGCTTAAGTAACTCCTTTGTGTGGGGCAGCGTATTCATCATGTTCATGCTATCTTCCAGCTCTGATGGATAGTGATGGCAGTGAGACTGGGAGCACTAACTGGTCCATGACTCTGTCTGAACCTGGTTGTGATGGCAAATGCTTAACATAAGATGAATCTTTTTCCACTGCCACAGAGAAATAAAAAAATAAAAGGAGAAGAAGGATGATTACAACTTTCCTCTTGTAGTCAAGAGGTAAGCCTTCAGAAAAGTTGGAGGAGTCAAAGGATTGATTTGTTGTGAAGATAGTTAGAGGAGACAGCAAATCAATTTACTGAAGTGAGAAGTTTGTGGGAGGGTCTGCTAGGACTTCTGGCTAGGGAGACTAAGTTAAATGATGCCCCAAAGTAAAATGATGAAGATAAAGGCAGGTGTTTCTGAAATGAAAGGAAGGACTGTAGAATTAAATGCAGATCTCAAAGCAGCAAAGAATCTACTCTTGTGCTTGGGAATTTATGATAGAGGTGAATTAAAGAAGCCAATTGTTGACAGGAAATTGCTCGAAGAAATTTTATAAACTAGAGATAACTTCATAAGGACTGAGAAAGAAAGAGAAAGGGGAAAAAAAAAAATCAAATCCCAGTATGTTTCTAGGAGAGATGTGTTACAGGTTTTTTTAAAAGTGAATCTGATTTCTGGTTGAGATATATTATTAAACTTTTGTAAGGAGATAACTATTTAAGACTTTACTTGAGCTGTGTAATTTCTTTATAGCCATTTTAGCCTTTTATGATTAGATTCTTCCATGCTAATTTGTGCAGAAACTGGTTTCCCTAAAGTGACTCTGTGATATCCTATGCTACAGTAGAATATTTCTCTAAAATAAGAGGTAAATGTAGGAAAAATTTGTAAATAGAAAAGTAGAAAAATTATTTCCACAGTGGATTTTTTCTTCTGTAGATCTTGTTATTTTATAATACTTCATGCATTTACAAGTATAATCTGAAGGGAGGTTTAAATATGAATTTTGTATTATTGGTATTTCATCTAGCGAAGAGTGATTCTAGATTCTCTGTGTGATGGGTAATAGGGGAGGGACATGTAATTTAAATCTTTAGTGTGATTCATTGATGTGTTAAGAATAGAAGTATAATATGTCATGACACTTTGCTATCTTCTATTTATTGCAATTGACCTTTCTAAGATGTTTAAAAAGAGTCTAAAAATTCACTGATGTAACATAGTTCTTTAAAAATTTCCATGAAACAGAGATGCAAGGTTATGTAAAATTCCTAACTCTCAGGATTCGGGACAATGCAGGATTAGGTCTGTTGTCTTAAACTTTATATTTATCATGCATATTTAACACAGAAAATAGTTTTTCATTTTTTTATTTGATCTTCAGCTTTCCTGAAGTCTTCCTCCATCCCTGTTGATAAATCTTTTGTCTAACATCAGTTGTGTGACACATGCTTATCTTGCTCTGTATCAAAAGCAACTGGTTTTAAGGGAAGTCTTTTATGTCATTCTCTTTGTATGTCATTTTTATTAATTATTTTATCTGTGATTTTTATATTTGCAGTGGTTAAATTTTCTTAGTATAATCAGTGTATGTCTATAAAGGAGAACAAATATCTTTTCATTCCCTGTTTCAAAAGGTTTGTCTCTTTGGGCTTTTCAGTTACTATCTTAATCAGCAGGGTCTCTTAGCACCCAGTGACTGAACAGCAGTGACATTTTTGTTCTTCTCATTTTCATTTTTATTCCAACTTTTTGTTTGCTAAAGAAACAGAATGGAATGATTGTTTTAGGATGTTGTCAGCATAGGTTCCTTGGGCTGGCTGATATAAATCTTGCCAAGTGTACTTGTGCCAGGTACACTGCTGCATCAGAATTGAACACAGAAATTTTGAAGGACATGAAAAGTTTATGATGTTTGCTTTTTGAGTTCCACTTCACTAATATTGAACAGCAGTGTATGTGCTCAGCTACGTAAAGAAGGAAAGGGAAGAAAAGCTGGTGCGTTTGTATAGCCAGCCTATCTGGACTGCATGTGACTGCCTAGAAAATTCCATTTGGTTCAGTCAACAAGTTTTACGCGGCCTCTTCTTTCTTTCCAACTGCTCCCTTTGAGATAAGTCTGGAATAGCAAAGAAAGAAAAAATACTATTTATACCTCTGAATGCTGAGGCTTTATACATGTATAGATAGATCATAACAGCTTTACATTCTTGTAATAATGGCATTTTATCTTTATTTATGTTACAAAGGGAATGACAAGAATATTTAAAGGATTGTGGGACAAAGTGATTTCCATTTCCCTACTTCAGAAAAAGATAATTTAAATAAATTTTCTTCAGTTTGTGTTGTTGATAAAGTTGCAATTCACACATAATATTAACCTATACTTGCAATTAGAAAACCAAATTAACTGTAAAAATAGAGAAGATTGACCCTGGATATTTTTTGTTAATTTGGGGTGTGGGTGTGTGCGGGGCTGGGGGAGTGTTTGTAGTGAGCCTTAAACTAGTATTTCCCCATAAATGTTGTTTATGGTGAGTTCAGATGTTTTGTTTCAATAATATACTTCATGAGCTGTAGGAGTTGGAATAAAGAACGTAATCTGAAAAGTCAGAGAGGGACCTGGGGGTGTTGATTGATAGCCAGCTGAACAGGAGCCAGCAGTGTGCCCAGGTGACCAAGAAGGCCAGTGGCATCCTGGCTTGCATCAGAAATAGCGTGGCCAGCAGGGACAGGGAAGTGATCTTACCCCTGTACTCGGCACTGGTGAGGCCACACCTCAATTACTGTGTTCAGTTTTGGGCCCCTCACTACAAAAAGAACATTGAATGACTCAAGCGTGTCCAGAGAAGGGCAACGAAGCTGGTGAAGGGTCTGGAGCACAGGTCTGATGGGGATCTGCTGAGGGAACTGGGGGTGTTTAGTCTGGAGAAGAGGAGGCTGAGGGGAGACCTCATCGCCCTCTACAACTACCTGAAAGGAGGTTGCAGAGAGCTGGGGATGAGTCTCTTTAACCAAGTAGTAAGCGATAGGACAAGAGGGAATGGCCTCAAGCTGCACCAGGGAAGGGTTAGACTGGCTCTTAGGAAGTATTTCTTTCCAGAAGGGGTTGTTGGGCGTTGGAATGGGCTGCCCAGGGAGGTGGTGGAGTCCCCATCCCTGGAGGGGTTGAAGAGTCAGGTTGACCCAGCGCTGAGGGATCTGGTGTAGTTGGGAACTGTCAGTGTGAGGTTAATGGTTGGACTGGAGGATCTTCAAGGTCTTTTCCAACCTTGATGATTATGTGATTCTGTGAAAAGGTCTAAGTGCCACTGTCATGTAAGCTGTGAGTGTTTCATATTCCTTAAGATTTTGAATTTATACCAGCAGGTTCGGTGCAATAATCCTGAGATAATATAATGGTTTTTTATGGAATACATAAATTGTAGGTATTAGGGAATATCATAGAAGACTTGCATAACCCTTTAGAAAATTATCACAAAGTTTATAAGTGAAATTATTCCCAGTCTACTGCATATGGACAGAATAATGCACTTTATTATAAATTAATGAAAGTGGCTACTGTGTATGATTTCACTGAAGACATGTAGCAATTCAGTGTAAATAGTTTAGAAATTCAGTGATGGCCATTTTTGTGGTTTTGCCATTGCTTTTCACATGCTCCAAATGTTTATTTGCAAATCTCTTATTTTAAGTGAGATATGAAAAACCCTCAACTTCCATCAGAATGATGCTTCAATGATTTTTATCTCATTAACTATTTTTAAAATTCCTGGAATACATTATCAGGAAGAATTAAAGCAATCTGCCTGATAAATAAACTGCCATTTTCTTTAACATGTGTAAGAGCTCTGTGTACAAAAGTGTAGCTCCTTTGATATTGTTTCCCTTAATCCACTCCACTAGGATGTATTTTTTTTGTCTACAAAATAAATAAAAGAAGATGGTTTAAATTGATCTTTGTTTTTGTAAGTTCGTATCTATGACCTTATCTGCCTGACATTAGAAATTCCAGTTTTTGTGCTTTTTTCTAACAACACGTAGTTTTTGGTGGAAAAATAGAGTTCTGAATCTTGTAAAGCTTCCTGTAGTTCTTTGTAAGCTGTCTCTGAAGTCTGTGCTACCATGTCTTCACTATTTTTTGGTGTTCAAACTAGCTAGAATTAAACCAGACCAGGTATGTGTACACGTTACCATGTTTTGGATTCAACATTAAAAATCCTTTGTTAACATTTTTGCTGAAATTCCAGGAGTTACATATTCAGCTGTTTAGGGCCAGAGATTGTAACTTGAGGTATCACATCAGCTAACTCATTCCCTAAGGTTTCATGTGCCCTGTATCTGTAATGTAGTGCTGGGAAGTCAGATGCAGAAAAAGAATTATTTGCGGTGATTTAGAAAAAAGCTTGACTTATACAGTGTATTGCTTAATAAGAGTATCCTCTATGACATAAGTCTGTTTTATAAAACAGCATAACAAAAATCAAATACATTTTCATATAGCACACCTGAAATATTTGAATTCTGGACTGGCTCTGGAAATCAGAGAGCAAGAGAGCGTGTATGTGAATATGCATCTGTTTTGAAAGGTGTCTTCCAAATGCTAATCTTCCATATTATGAAATCTACTTCCAGTGTTCTAATGTATTGCTTTATTACAGTAGTTTTCTTCCCAATCTTTTTAAAGAGAGGGCATTTTGTTTCTCATCTTCGCATTAGGAATAAAAATTGTCTGTTGCTTTAAAAATTACTTTATGTGTGACTCTGCTCTTTAGTTTGCCATTTTTAAAATGAGGAAAATTATGCTTTCAGAGAAGAGATACTAATATCGGTTCATTATTGTTTTTATAAAACAGAAGGACTGTGCTTGAAAGGTTTGCCACTGCAGGCATTATTAGTAGAAGCGGACTTGCAGAAACTAATTTTGTAATATATTTATGGAAGATTAGATTTCAGATACTATGTTCTGGGTTTTCTTTTTCTCCTTCTCCCACCCTGCCTAAGGGGGAAAAACAATCTCTCACTGAATAATTCATGAATAACAGAAAATAAAATAGAAAACATGGAAAGTGTCAGGAATTGAGGGAGGGGATTCTCCTCCTCTACTCCGCTCTCATGAGACCCCCCCTGCAGTGCTGTGTCCAGCTCTGGGGACACCAACATCAGAAGGACATGGACCTGCTCAGGCGGGTCCAGAGGAGGCCACGAAGATGCTCGGGGGGCTGGACCACCTCCCCTGTGAGAACAGGCTGAGAGAGTTGGGGGTGTTCAGCCTGGAGAAGAGAAGGCTCCAGGGAGAGCTTAGAGTGGCCTCCCAGGACTTAAAGGGTTTCTACAGGAAAGCTGGGGAGGGACTCTTGATCAGGGGCGTAGGGATGGGATGAGGGGTAACAGTTTTAAACTGATAGAGGGCAGATTTAGATTAGACATAAGGAAGAAATTCTTCCCTGTGAGGGTGATGAGACACTGGCACAGGTCCCCCAGAGAAGCTGTGGCTGCCCCCTCCCTGGAAGGGTTCAAGGCCAGGTTTGATGGGGCTTTGGGCAACCTGGGCTAGTGGAAGGTGTCCCTGCCCAGGGCAGGGGGTTGGAACTAGCTGATCTTTAAGGTCCCTTCCAACCCAAACTATTCTATGAAACATATTTGAGAAACAGTGTGTGTCAGGATTAAAATAAGCTTTAAAATAGAAGGTGAGAATGTACTTGGACTTAGGTACAATATAGCGGCTAGAAGATGGTCAGAAACTGATTTATCTTAAGTGAAGACACCTTGCAGGATTAAGTTTAGACATCCTTAACACCACTGTAACACCCACTGTCAGCATTCTTCAGTAGTTCAGAAATACTCCTCCTGCCTTGCCCATTATTTAAAAGACTCCAATCTCCCCTGATCCCTTTGCATTCTTAATTCTCACCTCATTTATAAAACCTATGGAGAGTATGGGGTTTATTTCTTCTTATGTTCATTATTTTACCTTCTAAACTTCATCTATCTGTCTTCAGTTACAATACTAATACAATTTTACAGTAACATGGGCTTCAGCACAGGCTGTGTAATCCCTGAGGATCACTAATCTGCGCCGATCACACCGCTGCAGTGTTGTTGCTGCACTTGGTGCTGGGTATGACAGGAGTACATGAACTCTGCCTCTGCTGCATGCCTGTGCTCTGAGCATATTTCTGATCAGAGTAGGGACAAGATAACAGATGCACCAGATGTAATACTTGTATTAAGTACTTATGTTTTAAAGCCATCCGAATATCTGAGCCAAAGAATCTTGTAATGATGTCTAGACAATAATAGCACATCTGTGTTATGGGAACTTCCCTGAATCTCCTGGGTGGGCCCATTACTTGCACTTGTGTGTGTAAAAAACCAAAAAAAACCCCAAACAAAAACCCGAAAGCCAACCAAAAACCCCAAACAAACAAAAAACCACCAAACCAAAAAACCCTTCAAAATATAAAACCTTAAAAACCACTGAGAATGCTTCTGAGCATGCCTGAGCCTGCCTGATTTGCACTCCTGCCACCATGTCCCAAGCACACAAATCTACTGTATGTATGGAGGTGGTTAAGTATCAGTGAAATGCTGGCACTGGTGTACCTTGGCCTTAGTGCCTCGGGACTTCCACAATCTCATGCTTCAATGCTGTCTCCCTAGGTGATGTCCCCACCCCGCTGAGGCTTCTGGTTAAGTTGTAGGTTTCCTCCTTGCAGCAAGGCAGCAGAGCAGACAGATTTATATAGGGCAGCAAGAGAAGTAATTTCATAATGTTATTTATTCTGTTTAGCTGAAAAAAATTAAAGGTTAGAATTTTATAATTCTTCTTGAAATAGAATTACTGTTCTCTTGACATGAACCCTGCTAGCACAACCAAATGTATGATATCAAGGTAGGATTTTTCTTGCAGCTTTGGAAGGGATTCCTGACATAGAGTGAAGATGGGGTTAGCATAACATGAGTACTAGTAGCAATGTGCTACTAGTAGCTAGATGCAGGAGGAAACGTGGTAACAAGTGATGATGAAAAGGCTGAGGTGCTTAATGCCTTATTTGCCTCAGTCTTTAATAGCAGGACTAGCTGTACTGAGGGAATCCAGCCTCCTCAGCCAGAAGACAAAGACTGGGAGAACGACCCCCCTGCATTCCAGGAGGAGACAGTCAGTGACCTACTGCATCACATAGACATACACAAGTCTATGGGACCGGATGGGATACACCCGAGGGTGCTGAAGAAGCTGTCTGGGGTGCTCACCAAGCCAATTTCCATCATTTACCAGCAGTCCTGGCTGACCGGGGAGGTCCCAACCGATTGGAAATTGGCCAGTGTGAGCCCATATATAAGAAGGGTCGGAAGGATGATCTGGGAAAATACAGGCCTGTCAGCTTGACGTCGGTGCCCGGGAAGCTGATGGAGCAGCTCATCCTGAGTACCATCACACAGCACATGCGGGACAACCAGATGATCAGGCCCAGTCAGTATGGGTTTATGAAAGGCAGGTCCTGCTTGACAAACCTGATCTCCTTCTATGACAGGGCAACCCGCTTATTGGATTAGGGAAAGGCTGTGGATGTTGTCTACCTTGACTTCAGTAAGGCCTTTGACACCGTTTCCCACAGCATTCTCCTGGCAAAACCGGCTGCTCGCAGCTTGGATGGGCACACACTTGCTGGGTAAAACAACTGGCTGGATGGCCGGGCCCAAAGAGTTGTGGTGAACGGAGTTAAATCCAGTTGGTGGCCGGTCACGAGTGGTGTCCCCCAGGGCTCGGTTTTGGGGCCACTCCTGTGTAACATCTTTATTGATGATCTATATGAGGGGATCGAGTGCATCCCCAGTAAATTTGCAGATGTGACATCAAGTTGGGTGGGAGTGTTGATCGGCTAGTGGGTAGGGAGGCTCTGCAGAGAGACCTGGACAGGCTGGAGCGATGGGCTAAGGCCAACTGTAGGAGTTTCACTGAGGCCAAATGCCAGGTGCTGCACTTTGGCCACAACAACCCCCAGCAGCGCTACAGGCTTGGGGAGGAGTGGCTGGAGAGCTGCCAGTCAGAGGGACCTGGGGGTGTTGATTGACAGCCGGCTGAACATGAGCCAGCAGTGTGCCCAGGTGGCCAAGGCCAAGGATATCCTGGCTTGTATCAGCAATAGCGTGGCCAGCAGGGTCAGGGAAGTGATCTTACCCCTGTACTTGGCACTGGTGAGGCCGCACCTCAATTACCGTGTTCAGTTTTGGGTCCCTCACTACAAAAAGGACATTGAATGACTCGAGCGTGTCCAGAGAAGGGCAACGAAGCTGGTGAAGGGTCTGGAGCACATGTCGTACGAGGAGCGGCTGAGGGAACTGGGGTTGTTTAGTCTGGAGAAGAGGAGGCTGAGGGGAGACCTCATCGCCCTCTACAACTACCTGAAAGGAGGTTGCAGAGAACTGGGGATGAGTCTCTTTAACCAAATAAGAAGTGATAGAACAAGAGGGAATGGCCTCAAGCTGCACCAGGGAAGGTTTAGACTAGATATTAGGGAGCATTTCTTTCCAGAAGGGGTTGTTGAGCGTTGGAATGGGCTGCCCAGGTGGTGGAATCCCCATCCCTGGAGGTGCTGAAGAGTAGGATCAACTTAGTGCTGAGGGATATGTTGCAGTTGGGAACTGTTAATGTTGGGTTGATGGTTGGACTGGATGATCTTCAAGGTCTTTTCCAACCTAGACAATTCTGTGATTCTGTGATGGGACTCTGTGGACATCTGTGGATAGCAGTTTCCCATTGGAACAAGTAAGTATTTTCATACTGTGTTTCTTGATGGAAAGCTGATGTGTATATTTTTCCAAGGGAAGGGAAGAAGCTGCAGAGAGGCAGATGTCACCAGTTTCTTTTCACTAGCAAGACTGCAACACAACTTTAAATGGATTTTACTATTATACTATTGAGATTTTAGTCTCTGTCTTGACCATGTGTAAAGTAACAAATGACAGGAGTATGTGATTACATATGTCTATGCTTATAAAAAGACTCATACATATTTTTCACAAATTGTGCTGATACAGCCCACAGATATTCTTGGCTTAAGCAAGGTGATGGATCTCCCTTGCATTGACCTGCCGTAGAGTAGATGGAGCTACTCCTACCTGTACTCACCCTTGGTGCCTCCTACACGTTTCCCTGTTCCTCCCTATTTTGCAAGTTACGCTGTTTGCATTCAGTCTGAATTCTGTGCCATAGGTTAGTATACATGCTGAATAATTTACTTGGAGACTTGATAAGAAAAAAAAGTTATTTCCAAGCATTCTACTTTATCTTTTGAGGGATTATTTATGGTATAAATGCCTGTTTGGGACATACTCTTGCCACCTGAAGAACAATCTGACTTTATTTTACTTCATATACCAAGAACTACATTATGCACTAGAAAAATCAAACATACTTTATAAGACAAATAGTAACATCTGGGGATAAGGAATATAAATAGGGTGACATCAAATGAAGAGAGCTGATGATCCAACAAGGCTTCTATAGATCATGTTGTCTCTAATGTCAGGAGAATTGCAGATTAGTCTTGCTGCTCCTTATAAGTAAGCCTATTTATCAACTTTCTGGAAAAATCTCATTTAAGGTGGCACATTTTCCTTAGTTGTGCCACACTTCAAAGCTTAAAATATAGGGGTTTGTCAGCCATTCTCTCCTGGCTGTAATTGGCGTGTGAGATACCTGTTCAGGCCTTTCTCCACCAGCCAGGTCCAGGCTACACCTGGCCAACTCCGATAATGTAATTTTAGTTTGCTTGATTGGTAAAGCATAAAAAGTAGGAAGCCTTAGCTTTTAACATCTTTATCCAATTCAGACTTAATGTTCAGAGAGAAAGAGCAATTTAAATTGCAAATGTTCATTATAAGAAGCTGGATTACTATAAAGTGTAACTTAGTCACACCATAGAACAAGAAGATGACGAGCCCTAGAAAAAACCCCTTTTGGACAAGGTGGATACTGGCAGAGGCTATGCTATTTTTCCTGAATAACCTACAGGAAGAGAAACTGGTTTTATGAAGGGATATAACAAGAAATGTGAATTTTAACAACTCCGGAGAAAATATGCAGGAATATAAAAATTCGTAGTTTTGCTACCATGTACTACATTTTTAACATGATGCTTTATATCTGAGTCACAAAACGGATTTGTGTACATTTATATTCATTCTTTAAAAGCTAAGTAGAGCTCAGGCAACTAAAACAAGTTGTTTGATATTATGTTCTCTTTTTTCCCCTTTCACTTGATGTAAGAATACCTTAGCATATAATGTCACATTAGTTTTATATATGCAAATACTTTCAAGTCAGAACGTGTAGTGTGAGCATATTTTATCAGCTATTACCACTAAGATTTTTACATATACAAACTGAAAAAAAAGTTCTGTGTTTATCAAAATTTAAAGTAATTTTGCTCCTTTAGGATTATCTGAACTTGTGGGAATGCCTCTGTTCTTATATCAGAAGGAGTTCAACTATGCATTGATTAAGAACTTTTTGTCATTTCTGAAATTTGGGAAACTTGTTTAAGTATGTTAGCAATGATGTGCAAGATAAAATGGAAACGTAACACAGTATCTGATTGTTAATTAAATGTAATAAAATCAGTTGAGCAACAAAGCCTTCAATAGCATATTCTCATAGATAGGCATTTTCTTAGGCATTCCAAAATGCTGATATTCTCACAGAGAGCTTTAGGATAAATCCGTATAATTCCTGTGCATGACATTTTGAAAAGACCAGAGCTATGAATATCACACCTGATTGCTTTTAAGTCAAAAGCTTTCATGTGCAGGAAATAATGTTTCAATTAAAAAGAGAGAGAAGGGGGAGGTCATTTGACATTACTACATTGCATTCAAAATCATGTACAGAAAAAGAAAATTAGAACAAATTCAATAGGCTGCTGACTCAAAGCTGAACAGCCTTAAACGTTTGTATCACCTGTTCAAAAGATTGATAGCCACATTTTTTGTGTCAAATGACTGTATCAAGTCTCAGAAGTTGGTGGTCTCAGTCTCTTGATTTTTGAAATTTTGCTATTGCTAGTTACGAAGTGCTTGGTTTTATTCTTCGTTGTTCCCACTTCACCTTTGTCATCATTTAGTGTCTGAAATCTATAAATTCCTCTATTATAATTTCAACTGTGAAGACACCATGTAAGATTACAAATAGTGACAGCAGGTGGAAAGAATTTCTACACCTTAGTATACTGACTTTGTGCTTTTTCATGTGAACTCTATTTGAGTTTACAATTAAGAGTATATATATGCATTTGTAAGATTAGTAAGCATTTTAATTTTTAATACTTCAGTATCTGACACTTCACTGGAGATTCAGGGGAATCTTTCTCCTTTCATAAAACAATAGGATGCATATACCCTAAAATTGCTCTTGAAGTAGATACTTTTTCTAGTAATATTTCAAATAATTTCTCAACAAATGACATCTTCTTTCCTGTAAGATGCATGATCATTGAATCCTGAAGTATAGATGTGGGTTTTGCTTAGGGTTGGGTTTCTTTACAGAGCCATTAAGAAAAAGAATTTGCCACGTGAAGATTCACCATCTATGTATGGATTTTCTAGCTGTATGAAAAGCATTGTTCTTCTATGGATGACCTCCTTGCGCAGAATGATAGTTTTATCCTTCTCTACATCATTATGTTTGCTGTACAAAAATCCTGCTGTGCTACATCATAATAACATGTAATCTTCTTGCTTAGTTTAGCTGAGATTTAAGGAGCCGCTGTTCATGGAAGCAGTTTTCTAAAGTCTGATCTATAATTTACCAGAATCAACCAGGCAAAAGAGCAAGAGGCTTTATAAGAGGGATACAGCCCTTAAAACTCTTAAATGAAGATTAGTTTAAAGTTTTACAATCCGGTACAGAACCATCTGGCAAATCTCATGTCAGGCTTTGTTAAACCTCTGAGCTTTCCTAGTATGCTGTAGTCATTCAACCCCCCACCCCACGCCCTGCCTTTATCTTCTGTTCTTCTGTCTCCTGCCAGGCACCCGCTTTACTCAGATATGTTGGAACAAAAGAAGGAAATAAGTAAGCGAAGGGCTGATTTTTCTACAGGAATAGTCTAACAGCTGTAAATGATGGAGGGTGGGGGTGTGCTGCACCTCTGGAAATCATGTCCTTATAATTGCTGGCTGGCGGGATATGCACTAGGTGATTTATTGCATCTTTGAAGAGGTAATTGCAAGATAAAAGCTGCCTGTTGGCAGAACCATTAGAGACTTGCTGGGTTAAATTGTGGCTTTTGAGGCCAAGGAATCACTGGGAGGACGTATAGCAACATCACAAGGCATTTTGATACTTTCAGAAATGGAGCCACAGTGGTTACAGCCAAAACAATGTAGAAGTTGTGTCAGTGGTGGTTCCAGACTGCTGTTTGGTGTGGAAAGCCAATTGTTCCCATCATTCATAAATCACATTTCAGGTCTCTAGACTGCAGGTTCCTCACCGATACCCCGACAAAGGGGTTTTAATCTGTGAGTTCCAAATTGTATTTTTGTTCTTTGGCAAAAGGCAGACCTAATGTGTTTCTCAAACACAAAGCAAAAACCGTCCTCTATGAATCCATACTAATATCTTGATTTCAGCTGTCCTGTGGCTTTTCCATATACTTACGTGTCATACAGATTTATTTTTGTATTTATATGAAGCTTGGAAACGGGGAACAAAATAATTTGTTCTAGCAATCTGTTCCATAAAAATTATTCGTTCTCCACTTAAATTAACCCTTCTGTTCACCTTTCACATGAAGACTCTTAGGCTGAAGGAGAGGACCGCAGGAATCCAATTACCTGAAATCAATTTAGAGGCAAGAAGGAGGCATTGTTAGTGGAGATTATCTCCTTCTCAGGCTTACAGTGTTTCTCTGTCTCACTGTGATAATAAAGATGTTCTGCCTGGACACTGAAATTAGTATACATGATTTCCTGATTATCATGTGGGACAGAAAAATAGTGAAGTCTGCAGTTCCTGTCTAAAAATGTAGCTTTTGGCCTTATACTTTAAACATAACTAGAAAAGACAAAAGCTGCACCAAGTAAACATGTGCAATCCCAACCAGACTTCAATAATGTAACACAGCTAATATACTACTTACCAAATGTCTTTTGCTGTTTATTTCCTAAATCTCACTTCAAGCCATACAGGATTTTAGCTTGAAAGACAACTTCTTAAAGCATTTTTTTTTTTTTTGTCTTTCCTGTAAAGTGCAGGAGTGAAACACTTTGAGTCAGACAACCTTAATGCTGCCATAGCAATTTTGTAAGGCACCAGAGAAAAATGCATCATATTATCTTTGAATTTCAGTCTGCTGTTGCTTCTCACAGCAATCAATAACCATTATAATTATTGGTGGTAGTATCCGTCTAGATAATTCTAGGGCTTTTCCAGAAATCAAAATACATAAACCAAAATTGTCATATTGTAACTTTTTCTTTTTAACTCTCATAAAGCCAGATTTGCTTTGAAGAAAAGCAAAAAAAACCGTCAATAGGGAAGTGGGATGAAAAGGACATGACACTTAGCTGAACGAGTCAAGTAGTTAGTATTAGAATAAAAAGTTTGAGGGCCAGAACAAATTCCTTTCGCAGTCTGGAAAGGTGATAGTCATTGAAAAATTGAAAAGTTACTAGAGATTTTTATGATTATTTTAAAACCCCCAACCAACTGAACATAATTTAACTTCTCTCCAGCAAAAATGGAAGGACTGTCCCACATTTTTAGAGTATGTATTTTGTACTAGAGGTGGCTGCCTGGCATCTCGGGTGTCCTGGCTGTAGGAAGCCAAGGGATACAGTGGGCCTTGTGGCTGGGAGCGCAGGTTGAGCTGGGGTCAGCGGAGGCAGAGAGCAGGCAGCTGCCTCTTGGCTCCCGAGGAGCAGGGTGCTCTCTGCTTGTCCAGCTGGACGTGGCAGCTTCCTGCTGCTGGTGTGATGCCCTGTGGTGAGGGAGAGGCAAAAGGGAGAGCTCAGCGGGTGGCTGTTGGACAGGATAGCAGGGATGGGCATCCCTCTTCCTCAGTCACCTGCATCCCACCTGCCTGACCTACAGAGGGGACTGGCAGGGTGGGATCCTAGACTGAGCGAGATGGAGTAGTACCTTAGAGTAGAGAGAGAATGGCGTTGTGTCTGATGGAGAAAATAGGTGGAGCAAATTAGCAGTGTCTTGTTATGGATCAGCCTAACCTGAGCAGACACCAGGAGCTGAGTAGTGCAGGGGGAGGATGCCATCAGAAGGCAGATCTGCACACAAGTGGTTGTTGTAAGATTCATTTGAACTATGTCAGGTGCACAAGAGATTTCCCCCTCATATTTCAAAGTGGGGACCACCAGTGCAGCATCTTAACGATAAAAATGAAGTCTGACTTAAAAGGATGACTTTCATAACCTTTAAAATCTATTTTACAATTTTTTTTTTCTGGTAGATTTTGGGAGCCTGGATATTACCTGTCAAGCTGTCATAGGTAATTATATGTTTGTTAACTTATTGTTCCTAATAAACAACAGGAAATATTCATGATGAATTTCATTTTTCCTGAAAAAAAAAGACTTAATAACTACTTTGATTAAATATTAAAGCTTTCTTTTGCTGTTATAACTAGACAGAAAATTCCAAATATCAGCGAAGTATTTTGTGCACAATCTTTTTACTACCTGGCCATTATGCTGGACTTTATTGATTGCTAACATAATTGATTAGGGTAATTTCTAGGTGGTCACGTGGAAGACTGATGTGACTGGCTGTATGATGACTCAGCAAACTAAAACTTATTTCATACTGAAAATAACTGAAAACTGGACCTTCTGGATGGACAGGACTGCCTGGCCCTGGGGAGCAGTTGACAGTATCGTGTTTCCCACTGGGCAAAAGGGGTTTACTGAGATAAAGGAAACCTTTACAGCCAGCAAGACCTTAGGTGGTTTCTTGTCTTTTTGTGCCTTCCCCAGTGCCTGTACCAGGGCAGCAATACGGGGTGTCAGGTAATGATTTAGAGCAAAACGAGTCTCCCTCAACTCTGGCAGAGGGGGAAGATCTCAGAAAGTGTTGGATGAATGGTAGGAACTGAATCAGCTGTCCGGATATGCCCCATGCTTGTGGAACGGTAGTTGGCTGTAACGAAGTGACAGGTGGTTCATCAAACATGAAAAGAATCTAATTTATTCCAGAAGTCAAGCCTGCCTGCTAGAGAAGTTGTAATCGGTGCGTGCACAAGAGCTAAGGGAGCTTTAATAGCACTGCTGAAACCATAATGTAATATCCAGGCTGAAATCATTCCATCTTTATCTCATTATGAGTACAATTTTCTTCTATGTGTGAAACTTAAATGTCAAATTGGGAAAGTGGAGGGAACATAAACAAAAGACTGTGGGCATATTCTATTGTTTCTTTAGAAGAATTGTAGAAGCTTCAGAAGGCTGTGGGAAGATGCTCCAAGCAAAATGGGGGGATAAAGGCTTTCGAAAGCTTCCCACTTTTAGTAAGAGCTTCTTTATCTGCACTGGAAGAAGGAAGCTCCCAGGAGGATTGTCTATCATTACCATATTCTTCTTCTTTAAGAAAGAGAAAAGAGAACTTGTGAATAAGTGCTGCTTATGTGATCCATTAAGAATGTGTGTATATCTCAGCGAGCGGTAAGTGGGGAGCTTGTATACTAGAAGAACAATTGCTATAGTAGTAGGTAATGCAGAACAGGTATTCGCATAATTTGAGTTTTGCAGCATGCTGGGTTGGAAGCTGCACCAGATGTGCTGCTAGTTAGTGGTACAAGTGCTGCTTCATTGGAAGCTCTCTCGCTTGTCACAGCTCACGTATAAGGTGTTTTTCTACACTGAAAAATGGCAATGCAGCACTTCCAGGTTTGTTGTGGCAAATCAGATCTGTGCTGTGTGTTAGGGCCTTTAATTTCTAGAGCTTAATTCCTTTAATTCTGAAATGGCATTGTAAAAACAGAATGAGAGCTGGAAAGAACTGTACTGTGTGTGGAAAGCCTGGAGGGGCTGAAAGCAGTTACTGCTTGGGTTTTTTTTTTTTTTCTTCCATCCTACTCCAGGATGTAGACTGCTGACTGACTAGTAGTTGCCCCAGAATCTGCTCTATTTTCACTCTTGCTGTGTTTTGTTACTACTTTCTGGCGCTTGTTTTCAGAGGGGTGAAAGAGTCTCTTTGGCTGCTGGGTAGTGGGAACAGTAGGAAGTAAATGAAGAACACAAGGTGCTAGTAATTCAGCCTTAAGAGGTGTTTGAGTCTTCATGAAGCCATATCTAAGATTTAGAGCATGGTTTTCAAGTGTTACTCAAACATTTTAAGTACTGTCTCACCTAAATGTACTTTTGCATCCCTTCCTGTACTCATACACTTGCTTTTTCCTTTTTCTCTCTGCTCTAAAATAGAACTCACCGGGCAAATGTTGTATAAAAAACTGATGTGAAGTTCCAAGGAAAACTATTTCTCAAGAAATAGTGTGATTTTTAATGTCAGTTCCTGGCAGGTTATCCCATATGGAATTATTATGGTATCTTAGCACCACAATTGATATGTTTAATAATTTTCATTATGTGTTTGGGTCCCTTTGATGCTTGATTATTACATTTAAAGAAAGATTATAAGGTAGAATACATTTGCTTTTGAACATATGAAAAATACAACCTTCTCTTTCCAGATGCATTCATTTTAACTTTGTCTAGCATTCACTAAATCTGTAGTTATTTCTTTTTTCTTTTGAAATGCACTTATTGTTCTATTTCAAGAATGAATCATGGTCCGTTGCTACCCCAAAATATAACAAAAATGGTAAAAATGATTGCCTGTAATCTATTATTACAGGCAATCCAACCTGCCAAAACAAAATTGCCATTTAATAAGGTGGTTTTTTGAAATGAGCCCTGTGAATGCTCCATGCTAACTGAAGTTGCCCACAGATTCTGCATTTAAAAACATGTTTCCTTTTAAGTGACTATATTTTACTCCATATGACAGAAAATCCAGTGGCATATGTCTCCCTCTCTTTGTCAGTCCTTGCAGTCTCCATGGGCATTTAGATTGCTCTGATGTGAGACCTGGATAAGACACTATTTTTATTATGTATTGTCAAAGGCTGTATCCGAAGGGTAATACATTAGAGATGTATTTCAGGAGGAGGAGAATCCTAGCACTACTTAAGTAGTGTATTTCAGCAGAGGACCTTTTTTGTGAATGTCATTGTTTCCATTTTATGACAGAAAGAATTTGGGGAGAAAGAAAATGTAAGATTTGTTGGTATTTTTGCAGCAATATGTAAAGTTCCTTCCCTGGGAAATGCATGTGGAGAAAATTAAAAGGAGCCAACATCCTACTCAATGCTCAGTCCCAGTGCTCAAAAACCTTAAATATTATCGAAGCAGAGAAATTACAGACATTAACAAGTAATCGCAGGATGTTTTGGTAATATTAAAAAAAAGCAAGTATGAAGGGTCAGCAAGTCTACTTCTTTGAAGACTATAATCTATTTGATTATATAGACTTTTGATTTGGGGTGGTCAGTCTTGAAATATTCCAAGGTAGTGGAAAGTCAAGGAGACAGTCGATGCAAACTTTGAAGAAGTTTTCTATATTTCTTTTAATTCACCCATTTAAGTTAGTTCCACTGCATTCTGTCTTTCTTTCAGGGTGTCCATTGAACATAGCACAGCCTGGGGAGGAAACAGCAGAGAAGCCAGAGTAGAGTTCCCTCTGAAGTTCTGCTGCTGAACAGAACTGTTGGCAAATGATTTCATATTTTTGTCTGAGTTTTTTCATCTGTACACACAGATGAAGGTGTGTACCTTCACACATTGAAAGTTAAAGCAACTCTATAAAAAATAAGTTAACTGCAAAAATATCAGATCTAGTCTACTCCAGATGTATGTGGTTATGATACATTACCATTATTTTTTATGAATTTTGTACCTGTTTTATTCCCTCAAGGGAAATTAATGCTGAATGCTGACAGAGTGGTTGAACGTATAACTGATGCATATTTTTCTCTCCTGAAAGCACACAAAAGAAGTGGGAAGGCCACAAACTCCTTTGAAAGAAACAACCTTGGAGCCTTGGACTCAGCCACAGGTAGGCTGGAATAACTTTTCTGATAATGTGTTTTCTGTAATAGTGGTTTTTGTAAGTCTTAATAGAATTAATCTGGGGCTGTAAAGAAACACTGCAAAAGGTAGCTCTGTGGTTCTCAGCATCATATGTCGGAATGATTTGTTTTGGTGTTTGGCTGCCCATATTACTGGTAATGTTCTTTTAGTTAAGTCTCAGATTTTTTCTAAGGGAGAAATGCTAGGATTATCTTGCCTTCAGTTTGTGTTCCTTATGTGCTTAAAAAACTGCAGAATTTTACAAAACAAAATTTCTTTCTGAATGGTGTGTCAAGAAACTGTGAGCGTCTTCTGGTGTAGAAATGAAGTTTGTGGGAGTTTGGTTTTTTGAGAGGAATGCTTGAAAGATCAACCTTTTACATTATAAGGGTTTAACCAAAAATGAAGCAAAACTTAATCATTCAAAGAGATAAAGAAATGAGGATATTAATATGCAATCTTCCTTAACACAAAGTGAGTTTGGATGTTTTGGCCTTGCAGTTGTGTATTTACTTGTAAGAAATGTATAATAACTGATTTGTTCATGTTCAGAGCCTTTTTTTGCTATTTATTCCCTGTGTATCAGTGTACCATACTGCACATCTGAAATCTGTGGCTTTGGAGGCGATGAGAGGGAAGGAAAGAGCCAGTTCACAGTGTAGGTGAAACTGGATGTTGCTGTTCCAGGGACAAGGATTGGGCCTGTACAAGAGAAGGCACTGGAGTAGGGTGGAGATGAAGTAGGGTGCTGGGGAGAACAACCTGGAGAATCAGGCTGGCTTCTGCAAATTCCCAGAGGAAGATTGTTGCTTTTTATGGATGGGGGGGCATTTTTCCTTTAGCAGCTACCACATCTGGAATTCATATGGCACAGTGCCTCTTCCTGACAGAAACACCTACCTCTGCTTTGCAGGGTTCACCTGTTGCTAAAGGCAACAGTGAATCTATAACTGTAATGCGCAAGTTGAAAGTTTCCTGGCAAAGATAGAGAGAACCAGGCAGAGGTAGCAGCCCCTGATCTGTAATTACAGTGTGACTGTAGTCTAAGTAGTCTCTGCATCATATTTTTAGGTTGTAAGCACTCTGCCCAAACAAATATTCTCCTATTTAGTCTCTAGTTTTTAGAAGCTACATCGATGAAATCCTAGAACTTAGACTTGTTCTAGAGGCATGTTTGCTCCAGAAGCATGTGGCAAACACAGTGTTGGAATTTAGAACTAGAAATGAAAAAAACCCCACGTCTCTTTTGCTGCTACCTTTGTTCATGCTTGACTGCTTTTTTTTTTTTAATTAGTTGCAACACAAACCATGCAGGCTTTCATGGTACAATCTATACAGCTGATTAAAATATAGTAGGTCTTAAATGGTAAATTCTTCACTGTAGTCACAGATACATGCCATTTATGTTTGTGCACCTGTACATACAGAGAGAAGATAGTTATCTGTAAACGTGCAGGCCTTGCATTGTAGGGAAATCCCTCAACTGTTACTCTCCAAAACACAGGATCTTCCCTCCTGCCTAAATAAAAGGCTCCCAGGTGCAGCCTATGCCCAGACTGTTTCCAGCTACTGCATGGCCAAACCCTCAAACACCTCTATCCAGGCAGGTGCTAATCACAATAGTTAAGCGTGCATTGATCTGTGTCTGCAATCAATAATGTTTATGTGCGGGACCACAGGAGCTTGCTGTGGTCCATAGTTGCTAATAGATGCTAACTCCTTGTGTGCAGGAACAAAACTGTTAAGAAAAGTGTTTCGTTCCATCAGTTACAGCTAAACAGCTGATGAATCACTAAGGGAAGGTTGACAGGGTCCTCCTGTTCCCTTGCCTACAGCATGTGTTGCAGAGCAGGCAGGTAGAGAGCTTGGAGTTAGGGCTGGGCTTTGGTTTGTTGGCAAAGAAGAGAGAATGTTGGCTTCTGAGTTGTGAGAGGAGTTGAAGCAGCTTGATGCTGTGATCGTCGTTTAGGGGAGCCCTGGTGAATGAACATGGGTGTCAGAGGTGAGCTTTTGCATGTGGTGGTTTGTGTGACTGCTGCCAGCTGCACTGTCAAAGAAATACTCTGTTGGACTGTTCCAGTGTTGAGAATCAGTGTTCTTCTTGAGTATACAGGCCGTCACCGTGTTATCTGATCACTTCTGAAAGCTGCATTATTTAGTGGATTTATTCACATGGACTAAAAGATGTGAAATGTTTTTGTCACTTCTATTAGTTTTTGGGGAAAAAAATCTGCCTTTTAAAAAATACGTACAAAGAAGCTAACACCTATATGCTTTTTTATTTCATGGAGAGAAGAAATGTAATCAACAAAATCAAAGACTGCTGGAACCATTATTGTAGCAGAAAATTAAATTAGTTGTTAATTCTTTCATGGATGTAATTCTGGCCCCTGCAAATCCCTCCTTAGATATTTTGTATAAAGTGAGTAAAAATTCATGGCATGGATAAAAGCTTTGTCTATTTTATGAGCAACAGGCAAATGATCCAAATGGTGCTCATAAAGCAAATGGTTCTCAACTCTAAAAGGAGGAGAAATATATTTAAAAGCCACTAGAATGAACCATGAATAAAACCAACTCCTGTTTACAAAAAGGTGTTATTTACATGAAAGTTTTTTGATCCTACCCCCACCCCCAAATGGAGAGACTCACTACTTTTGTCTACTTTATAATACTAATAATAATTTTTTAAAAAAATACATTTTCTTGGGCTACTTACTGCTGTTCAGTGTTGAGAGCTGCTGTGGGATGTTTTATCAACAGAGAGAGTGAACAGTATAGCTGTGAGCACAGTTTCAGTGTGCAGGGCCAAAGAGTCAGTGAAGCAGAAAGTACCACATCTGGCCCCTGATATCACGAGATGAGAAGCTGGGACCTGTTAGCGGTCGGGCAATTTCACAGAGAGGTTATAGTCTGGGGGGAACAAGAAACAGTGCTTTTTGTGCAGAGGGAGGGACGGCTTTATGTTGCCTGTACTGCCATGGCTCTCATTTGCCTTATTTGTTCAAGGTTTCATCTTAGAAGCAGCCAGGTAGCTGAAAATTTTGAAATGAAAATGTTCAATTAGACAAAAAATGAAGAGCTGTAGTGCTTTGTCAGGCTCATTTCTTATTCTGTGGTGAGGTTTTTGTTCTTGGTTTTATGGTTCTGGTTTTTGGCTGTGATTTAATAAGTTCCTAGAGCAATATGACATTGACAACATGGGAATTCTTTTTCATGGCCATGCGTTTTAACTTGCAGATTTTTCTATCTTTTCCTGCAAACTCAGTGAATGGAAACTGATGTTACTGACTAGGAAATAAAGTTTGAGAGACTCATTCCGATAAATCTGGGACAAGACCTTTGCAGATAAGGAACATGTGTGGTAGTAGCTGCCCAGATAGAGTTGTCATTGGTTTACAAGCTTTATTTCGATGCTAAATACTTATGTATTCCTGTGGTTATGGGTTTTGCTGCTTTGCCTGATTAGACATTTAACTTCTAAATGACATTATAATCTCTATTTTTGTGGTCAGTTAGAAACAGGACAATTTAAAATCAAAGTAATCTGTGATTGTTTTAAATTTTTGAAGTTGCTGACACTATTTCAAAATCTGAATTTTGTGTGGTAGCGGCATGAAATAATATTGATCATGATGATTCTGATTCAGAAACAAATTGCTTTATTTTTTCAAATTTCTAGGAGGACAAATCCTAGAAAGAGAGAATAAGGACTTACCAAAATAAGGAAAAAGAACAATGATTATGGTTATATAGGTTAGAACTGCAGTAGTGGCAAATAGTGAGGTTTGCCAGCATGGCAGATACAACAACTCCCACTTTTCTGTTGCAGAGTATTTCTGATTTAAAACTTTTTTTTTTTGTGACTCTTACATCACTTTCTATTATATGTCTATCTGAAATACTGCATAGAAGTGATTCCTAGAGGTGTTCGACAGGATAAAATGTGAGAAGGTGGTCTTATTAATGCTGAAGCTTTTTATTTGTTTATTAAATGTAAGAACTCCCAAGTGCTCTCATCACTTAAGATAATGGCTAAAAAGCCAGGGTACAGTTGCATTAATTTTCCTGGCCCAAATGTAGCATAATTACTTTAATGAACACATTAATTTTTCCCCTTTCCTCATGCTCTTCCTCCTTCACAGTCCATGTTGTCACTGGAAACCCAGACAATGTTGACCCTCCAGCTTTATAGCTCTCCTCAGAGTTCTGTGAGGGTTAAATATCCAAGGACTAAGATTTGTCAGGCTCAGGTAGTGCACATTCATGTGTGTCTTACAAATAAGCAACATCTTGCACCAGTGTGGCTTTATTACCACCTGGTGTAACGGTGGTGCATTGCTACAACAATGAGCACGACAAGCAGGAGCAGTAAGATACAGACCAAGTGCAACCATTTGTCTCTCAAAACCAGAAGAGAAAAAGAATTTGTTTCCTCTTTTGCATCTGCAGTTTTATTTTCTCTTTGTTTGTGTGCAGAGCACAGTCCTCTTCTCTTTTTTCTTTTTTTCTTTTTTTAAGCAAAATTACTTTTTGTGGAAAGGCAAAAACACTCAGACTGAAATCTAATTACAAATGATAGAGTGTAGTATTTTTCAGCTGAATTTTAAAGAATCACTTTATAATCTTGGAACAGTGGATAACAACATCACTAATCCAATATTTTAACAGTAAATACGTTTGATGATGGGAATTGCTACACTAATCTTATATCCCTCCACAGTATAGTTAAGAAATCCACAGGGGGTTTTACTAATCAGTTTTTGTAAAGTAAATCAAGTCATGTAATTCTCGTTCCCTCTAAATGCCCAGCAACTGCAGGCAGAACCATGTGCAGTACTTTTTGTTCTTTTTGTCAGTTTTGTACCCTAATCTGCAGCCATCCTTTCCCCTTCGATGTGCAAGAAAGAGTCTTCTGGAGAGAAAAGTCTCCAAGCACCCTCTGACAGAGATGTCTTGTTAGGTGAGCTGGCAATTCATCTTGCTCCCCTCGCCGCCGTGCTGGGAAGGGATGGAGCCAGTCTGCCTCCTGCACACAGGGGAAGACCTGCCAGTATTAAATATAATCCAACCACATTCGCTACTATGCTTCTGGTACATATGGTTTAAGTCACTTAGTTTAGTTTTACTGACCACTGAGATATGTTGCAGTATAGCTTGTGCTTTTATTTTGTCTTAAAAAGCTGTCAAAAGTAAAATAGTTTTCTTTTTTTAAAGTACGAACAGAGTATTTTACATTAGGAAGAAATATTAACAACCATGGTTAAATATTTGAAGAGAAGCAACTAATAAGAATTCTGTGCATATTTTGTTCCCATAGTTCATGGGAACTGAATTATTTTTCATGAAGTCCTGGTGTGCTCTTTTTACTTACCTCACAGCTTCAGCCTTTAGGATTCAAAATCAGTGAAAATCAGAATGAAAGTGAAGCTTTATTCCTGACTCGGTGTCTTCAGTTTAGATACAAATCAGTCACCTAAATAGACTTATACAGTCTAGTTATACCCTGGTTATATTTAGTATTTAGAATCTGTGTGCTCAAAATATTCCCATTTTATTTGGTGCCTAAATAAATTTACATATGCCTCAAGTATATTTCTTATTTAATGGAACTTCAATTGTAATCCTAACACAAAAGACTTAGTAAATTAAAAAAAAAAATCCAGATCAGAGTAGAAGGTGGGGGATTCTAAATGCAATTAGAATTGCCTACATAAATATCTGAACTGTTTCTGAACATTCCAATCTTAAAACCTGGTATTTTGTCTCTCAAAATGGAGGCCTCACAAGCCAGAAGCCAGCTGTAAGCAGACAGTAGTTTTGGTCTTATTTGAGTACCAACAAGAATGAAATAGTATTTTATTAAGATATTTAAGAGAAAAACACACTTAGTTTTGAACTTTGATAGTAATTATAGTAGAAAGCCTAATAAACATTTAATCTTTCCAGCAGCAGCTAGTACAGTACCTGGCTGCCAAAAGGTACAAACTTGGCTCTTCACAGATAGCAACACTATTTCATTTTAGCTGTGTTTCTAAGTTATATTATGTAAGGTATTCCTGACATTCTAAACAAATGATGTATCCAGAAATCAGGTTACAGTTCTGGAAAGACAATTTATTAATTGGAAATGGGCATTAACCATTTCCTGTCTAGCAATTGTTTTCCCTGTTTTTTCCATTGAGTATACAATAGAAGAATAAACCAGTATATCAGCATACGTTGTGGCTGTATTAGGCCACTGGGATTATTTAACTGTAAATTTAAAAGTGAAGTTTAATGAAGAGATGTTTGCAAATAAACTTAATTATAATCTAAATAGAGACTTATTTTGCAGTGAAGCTGGTTTGCTTAAATAACCTGACCAACAGGAAGAACGCTATTAATCTAGTAAGATTTTGGTACATTTGACAGGCTTTCTATATATAAAAAAATGACTTTTTTTTTTTCAAGATCTAGTCTTGCTGTAGCATATGAGCATTGGAAATTAGTAGCTGATGTAGCTGAAAAGTCACTCATAGAAAATAAGGAAAAAAGCAGGATATCAAGAGTTGTGAGCATTGAATTTACTATTGATTTCAGCAGGGAAGACCATTGCAAAGGCAAAAAAATTCCAATTTCATTTAAGTTTATCTGTCTGTTTTCCAGACCAGCTCATGATTCTGTGAATAAAAATTCTCAATTTGAGCTAAGCTACAGCTCTCTTACAAGTTAATTAAAATAAATGAGAACCCTACAGACAGTTTCCATACAGTTTACTCTGAATATTTTCAGGCCTTTAGCTGTCCAGAAGCAGAAAGCCGGTCGCTTTGGGGGTGGTATCTCTGAGGACAGGCACTTGTGTGTTCATCTCTGTCAGATTGTTCCATGTATTTTCAGAACTCAAATGTCAAAGCTGCTGACTGGAAAATTGGGGGATAGCAAAGGTTTCAGGTCCTTACTACCTTGAAATCTTTTCTGAGTCATCCACCAAGACTTTGAAGAAGATCTTTTCCTTTTTTGTCCGCGATGACAGCGATGTTGTCTGCCTCATTTTTTTGGCTTCAACTGTTAAATCTTTTCTTTCCTCTTGCTTCTGATATGTCAGCATTGTTATTATGGACTTGAACAGGGATGTAAATGAGGAAGGAATTGGTAACAGGAGCAGGGAGCTCAGCTGTAGAGCATCACCTGGAAATTCAGCCCAGTGTGCACAAAAACAGGTAACCCCAGAAAGCCTCCTGTCAGTGTGCATCCTACTGGAGCTGCAGGAGGGAGCTGTACTGCTCAACGCAGGCAGTTGATTTATTTGCCATTACCATACGCTGACTTGGAGGAGATGGGGTACTCAGTAGTGAAATATCCAATGACATTGTTTAAAAAGAGCAGGTAGACAGCTACTCCTTCATCTTGTGAGATGCGGAAAGTCCTGTCAGTGTCTAAGTAAATCACCACAGGCCTGCTTTCAGAAAATGTAGATGAGATCTTTGAGGTACTTAGTTATCTATGGGGATGCTCAGAACAGCTTTCCTCCCCACTGTATTTCTTCTGCCATCACCTCTATTTGGTGAGAAACCAGAGATGTCCACATTATTTAGGAGAAAACACCCAAGTATCGAAATCATTAAATTGCATCAGACTGTAACTTACTTGCTCTGAGCTGTGCTCAACATGCATAAATCTTAAAACAGAAAGCATAAACGAGGCGTGATTCATTGAGGTGTCCGTTTTCCCAGTGTCCAGCTCGCTGTCACTTGCACATCAGTCAGCTGTAATGTCAGGCGGGAGCTGTGCACAGGAACAGATCCATCCTCTTCACTTCTGCAGCTGGTGGATGTATTTATGCATCTCGGAGTAAGAGGAGTGGTCTGAAAAGCTTTTGGAAAACAGGAACGTAATAAAAGCTTTCTGGTGTTGTGTTTTAAACCTTAGAAATGGTATTGGCTTCAGCATGGACCTTTGCATGGAGAGTGACTCTTTGAGGGAAAGCTCTTGGAAGTGTTGGGCTTTCAACTGTCTGTTAATCTCCTGAGGAGATTATGCTTTTAGGAAACTGTTAACTACTTTTTCCTGTTGGTGGTGTTTTTGTTTGGTGGTGGCATGTTTGGTTTTGGTTGGTTGGGGTTTTTCTACTATAAACTTTTACAACGCTTAATAAGAACATTATGTCTTTCCTCCTGATGGATCAGCGATGCAAATTTTATCTTCCTGGATAGCAGACACTGGCAGTACTGTAAAGTCTTGTCACAGGGAGTAACAGAAGTAGGCGTGTGAGCTGTTCACCTGGATATGTCCATCCTGGTCACCATTCTGTTACACTGATTGTTTTCCTATTGATTATGATGGAAAAAGACTGAAACCCAGTGTTAGCTTTCAGGTACCGGTACACGTTGACCAAACCATAGTTCGTATATCTTCAATGTTGAAAATAGCTTTGGACTGCATTTAATTAACTGAAATGGGATATTATTGTGTATCTGTAGCAGAGACGGTGGCTCTGGATTGCTGTTGCCAGGTCACTTACCCTCTCAGTTAGTTTCTCAGCTATGAAAACAGTTGTTTTTCTTGAAGGATATTTTTATGGGCTGATTAATTTTTTGGCTGCAAATTATTGCATATAAAGCAGATACACTGCAAGTTGATGCCCCAATGGCTATATGGTAATGGATATTATGTATCCATTCAAAGCCCAGATGAGATTAACACCACTGTTCTCTCCATCTGCCTTTGAGAAAGAATCCAACAAATAACGAGGCATATAAGGGAAGATTATCACATTATATTCAGCATTTACGGGGTGCATATTAATTATTGCAGGGAGACAGGCGCCCACTCAGAGTGGGTAGGTGCTGCTGAGGGTGCCTGTGTTGAACTTTGTTAAACCAGAGCAGCATTGGCCTTGAAGGTGGACACTTCCCACTCCTTGGGCTGTGCCTCGTGGGCTCACTGGCAAGCAAAGCTGCACAGTGCTTCTTGTTAATATTTTATTGGTTATCTTTATCTAAAAGGGATTGCAAAATAAGGAGGGGGTAAATAAAAAAAAAAAAAAAAAAAGTGGTGTGGAGGTTTTGCCTATTCTGATAGCTTTTGATTGCAGATTCTGATGCTGAGCTGGGAGTGACAGAGTCCAGCCTGGCCACATGGCTGCCTTGCATGTGCCCCCTGATCTACATCCAAGTGTCTGTGCAGTATGTAGGGAAGCAAGTGTGTCTTCTCATTATTAGTTCAACAAATAAGACCTTCTTCCAGATCTCTTCCTTCTGTGCTGCATGTTCTCCCATCTCATATTCCTGCAAAGAAGGAGCAGTTACTGATTTTCAAGCCATTTCTGTCCATCTGACTGAGCCTGCTCCATCATCTTCCAGCAGCACCGTTTCTTGTAACAGTTGGTGACAAGTTACAGGGGGTCTGAAAAAGATGGTGGCCTGGAATCAATTGCTACTGAAATGGCATATCCAGCCTGCAGTCTGCCTGCTTCTAACTGAAGGACACAGATGAACAACATAGTTTATGTGCTAACTCTGAACATGCTTAAAATAGATTTGTATAATACAGTATTTGTCTTCTTTTAGAAATGAAAATATTTTTGTTTAGCAATTAACTCTGCTTTGATGGTGAAAGGTAGTTCTTTGGTATATATCATTCTTCCTGTGTATGAATTTCTTCATTTGGAAGGCTCCTACAACATTCTCCCATGCTGTTATGAATACAAATTTTATAAACTGGTTCTAATTGATTTGTTTGTTTATGGAGCTAAATTAGAGAAATGCCATTAGAAAATAATGCCAGGTTTGAGATAGTAGATGGTGCTGCAGACCAAGACTGTAGTTTGGAAAATGATGATCAAAACTTTACATTTTGTCTTTGTTTTGAAATGCCTCTATGCTTTCCCAAATACCACACAAGAATAGTAAAAATATTTATTGTGCATTATGCTAGTTTTCTAACTCTAACAGAGATTAGAAGTCGCTCAGACCCCGAAAGAAATTAATGTTGCAAACGCTGTGACAGTGGTTGGTGTTAGGAGTATAATTCATCATCCCTGAAAAGATGCATATACTGCTGCTTTGTTTTTAAATCCATAAATTTTCACCAGTAGCACAGTACTTTGTAATGTGATGAATTTCTCTATATGGCTGCAATGTGGATGGTGCAAATTATGAACCAAGGGAGAAATTGTCCTTTATGTTTTATTTGTCATGCCCTCTCTTTGGGCTACTGTTCTCCTTTAGGATTTTATTGTAAATTCCTCTTCACTCTTGGGCAGACTCATGTTAAATAGTCAAGTTACCACAAATTGCCACCACTTGTGAAGCTTTCTCTCCTGAAGTGCTCACAAGCAGTTATTGCAATGGCCAAGGTTAGTTCTAGGCACTCATTTTTAAAGTTCAAGGTGTTTAGGGCAGCGTCATCCTAAGCTGAAGTACTAACAATTCCCAATATGGGAACATTTT
This sequence comes from Strix uralensis, assembly GCF_047716275.1. Taxonomy (NCBI): domain Eukaryota; kingdom Metazoa; phylum Chordata; class Aves; order Strigiformes; family Strigidae; genus Strix; species Strix uralensis. The sequence goes on from NC_133984.1 coordinate 5,574,712, forward strand.
TATTACTACATTGTTTATCTGGTAACGTTCTAAACTTACATTTTTACTCTCCTAATTGCTGTAGTTCTTGGGTCTGTGGTTCAGATAACATGATAAAATACCATCTACTTTATTCTATATGTTTAATACAGAACATATGTTTGCTAGAGGGTCTTGAACAGCTTTCCAGGTATTTCTGTGCAACCTGACTGTGGACTGTAAGCATCCATTTCCTTGGTTTACTGGGGAAAAAAACCTTTGTTTGAACTGTAGCAGCACTGACCAGGTAGAGAGTGGGAAGTATAAGGAGCGTGTTGTCTGCCCTGGAGCTGAGATGTATGTCTTACACTTATGTTGGTTTGTGATGGCTTTTCATCAGGATAATAGCCAGTATTGATGGATCAACATGCAGTACAGAATGCTTTTAAAATGGATTCAGTCTTTTTATATATTTTGCTATCTCTCACTTCACACGTGTGCCGTTGCCTAGCCAGCATTCCACAGACCGAAGGGTTGTTTTAGCAGGTATGTCAGTGGTGGGCCATGCCCGTAATCGGTGTAAGCATACTGACAGAAATGAGTACAGTAAACCTGATTCTTCTTCTGTTCACTAATTTTACACAAATAAGTCAAAGTATGGAAGTATTACTTATGAATTTGTATCTTCTTGTTTTGTGGAAAAAAATGTGGTCTAAAACTGGTGGCTTGTTTTGCTTTGAGAATTCTATTACTTAAGGCCTCTAGAAAATTTTGTGGGGTTTTTTTTTTTTTCCTTTTCTGAAAAGAAGTGCACTCTCTATAATCAAAGATGAATCATAAAGTTGTTTGTCCGTTCTCATGTATTTCATTGGCTTTTACTTGCTTTTTTCTTCCACTTTTCCCTATAGGAAAACCTCTTCTTTGCAATGATCCTCTGTCATGTGCATGTTACAGTTTTCTCCTTCCAGATTTTGTTTTTGAACATTAAGGATCATTTCTGAAGATCTGTAAAACCTTTGCTATCCACAGTGGATTTTTACGATTTGTATCTGCCAGTTTTACTTCCCTGCTCAGCAGCCTGCCTGTGAGGTGATGGGACAAGGCAGGCAGGTCTCAGCGAGAACAAGGCTCTTGGTGCTTTTGAATTCTGTTCGATTTTGCTTTAACTGTTTTCGTATATATGTCTAACACACAGATCTTTGTCTGTTTAAGTAAAAGTAATGATGCTTTATGATCTGTTTCATTCTCTCTATTTCAGGATTTACAAGTTTTGTGACTCAGAAGCATCTGAACTTTTTTTAAAGAGGAGCAGTGAGAGGGACTAGCTTGCTTTATTTCTTTTTCAGAACACAGCTAAAATGGAAGGCTTCTGGGCTTGGCAGTTTTACAGCAACTTGATAAAATAAAAATAATCGTGCCATCACTATTTTATCTTTCTTCTTTCAGATGTGCTTCCTTCAGAATTGCTTCTTTCTTTCATATTTGTGGAACTGTGCTTGGCAGAGTGGCAGTCTGTTCACAAGCTCTGCCAAGTTGAGGATTTGAGAGAAAGTAAACAACTCAGTTGGAAACATGGATAGCAAGTGTTGCATAGACTTTAAGAAGCAGAGATATGCTGCTGTATTATACAAGAGTTCACTTAATGGAAAAATGCTGTTCTCCTCTTAGAAGGAATGAATCTCTCTTGCTAGCCATTGTAAAGTAAGCCAGTCGTGCCTGACAACTGCACCCTGTTTGGACAACTTCTCTATCAAGTTTTTTATAGCACTTTTCCTGAATGAGAAAAAATCATTTTTGCCCCTCAGAACATAAACCAATATTTATAAGGAATAAATCTGCATGCTAGAACTAACTAGAGAGAGCTGATAGAAGGAGCTGGAAGATATCTGAGAGAGCTGTGAGATGGGCAGTTATTGAAGTCTTTTCCTACATATGAAATAGTCGCTCCTCACATATTCCTCAGATATTAGTTTACTTGCTAGTGATATTTATTCTGTGAGCTACAAGTCCATTAATGATACTTCACAAAACAGTACTCAGGCCCTGACAGATTTCAGTTTCTGCAAACAGGCATAATTTAACTCAGCTGCTTCTCAAGTAATTTGTGTATTGCTCCTACCCTGGCCAAAATACCAAACAGTGAGATGAAAGACTGTTCCTAATTATCTTCCTAAAGAGGAGGTGGGTCTTCACTTTTTAGAAACATCTTAAAAATTTGCCTAGTGCAGTTTTCCCAAAGCAGAAAGATTGCTGTTAGAGATTCCTCTCTGCCCCCTTCCCCTACTTCTGCACTGTTCCTATGCAGGCTTTAACTCCCTCTTTTGTATCTCCACACTCAGAGATAGGTGGTGCTCAGAATAGACCCCAGAATTATTACTACTTTTTTTTTTTTATTTTTAAAAAAGGGATGAGTTTTACCTATAGCTGTGCTTCACTGAAAGAACTTAGCAGAAGTTGTTCTCATTAACTTTTTTCATTGATACTGCTTTGCTTTGGAAACCTAGGAATGTGACTGACACCATACATTTAAATAGTGTATATTAATTGCACTCATATCAGAATTATTGGCAGGCATAATTTAAATTGTTGGAAAGTATAACTACCACCTTTTTGGATAGGAAAATTCCCATTCCACTGAAGTAGTGTCTTGAGAGATTGTATTTTTAAATGAGGTGAGCATAGGAATATTTTAAATGTTTTTTAATAACTACCAAAACAGTTATATTGGTCCTTATTCAGTGATCCTCATTCTCAAAAAAAACTAAGCTGCCTTAGAAGGCAAGGGTGGCAGTCACAATGATAAGGAGAGAGATATAGAATGAAGAGGAGGTACAAAATAGCTTATGTGATATCGCAAGCAGACACAGCATAAACCTGTGTTGGTATGTGTGAACATACAAAACAATATGTACAGCAGAAGACCAAACAAACATAGCTGCGGAAAATAAATGCTTCTGAATAAGTTTGTTTACCTATGATAGATGTGTTGTCAACCTGCTGCAGCTAAAAGCTAAATACATGAGTTGGAGAGAAAAAAAAAAAATCCAATTGAACAAAATCAATCATTGGGGTATAGGCTATTAAATGTTGACAAGTGGTAAAGGCTGGTTCTACTGCTCTAAAACTTTTGGGGATAGCAAAGCACCTTTGAGTAAACTTACACTCCTTAAATCAAAAATGAAAGTTCGTTGTTTTCTTTCATGGCATTATATGTCAGGGGCCGGTATTCTCAGAGACTGTTACAGAGTGTGAAATTACTGGTTTCCTTGGTTCTTTATATTTCTGACCTTGCGATCTTGATCATTACAGTCTATCCATCTGGCAGAACTGCAGAGTTCAGAAAGAGTTTAGATTCTGTGACAATAAAAATCTCATCTATTTTTTTTTTAGTTAAATAATGAGCAGTACTGTTTATGCAAAGTGGAAGTCAGGTAACTGTGATTCATTTCACTCTATAGGGAACATTGCACAAAAAATCCACACAGCTCCTTCATTTGTTTTTCTTCTATAGCCAAAGAATTTGCCACACAATTGCATGAAAATGCAAACTGAAGTCTTAAGGAGACAATATTTCAGACTCTTTGGAATTGCTTTCTTTAAAATAACAAAGCTCCCATTGATTTCTACTTCCCCAATATGTTTTAGACTATAAGGTTTAAATTGTTTAAATTTATATAGAAAATAGGGAGAATAGACAAGGTGTGTTAACAGTCTGGAGACACAGGGCTTCAGTTGCATGTTTCTGTGTGCATTGATCTGACTGTTATTTGGTGGTTCTGCCACTTTCTGAGGGCTGAGGACTAATGATCAGCACTTGCTGGAAGAATGAAAGGCAGCTGGTAACCAAATTTAACTGTGACAGCCTGCTGGCATCTTCTCTTATCAATGCCTAGGAAATGCACTTCTTTTTATGCCAGTCAATGCTGGAATAAACTGAGGGGTGCTAAGTGATGAACAGTAGTCATACTTTCTTCAAAGTTTTCACTTTATAGATCTACAAGGAAGAAACACTAAAACAAAGAACAAAAACCCAACAAGTCTACTCCTACTGCTGGTGAATTTTTCAAAAAGATTATTTAATCTCCCTTGTAATTTGTGTCCTCTTGCTGTTTTTCCTCTGAGATACAGTGTTGGGGTATCAGAACACATATGGCATCTAAGCTTTTGACACACACTCTTGTGGCTGCATTGGACTGAACAAAATAGCAGGTCTCAGATCCGGAAGGGAAACCGCCTTTGGTCACTCCTAAGCCTCGTCTGATCTTTTGGTCAGCTTCTATGGCAGGAGGACAGGTGGGTGTAAAAAGCACTTGCTTAAATAATTATTGTAGTATTCTTCTGAATGTTCTTCTGTCGGGGTGCTTGCCTTAGAGTTAGTGACAGTTCCCTAACACAAAGAAGAAATTGCCTCCAAATAAAAGTGTACTGGAAGTGATCAATCTTCCATAGCTGCAGTAAGCTATTGGAACAGAAAGCAAAAGGTAATATTGTATGTTATATGGCCTATTACTGACTTCTAGGCATTACTACAGAGCAGTCAAGGCTTCTTTGTGCAGTGGAAAGAACTAAATGTATAACTGCTAATTAAGCCTAGACAAAATACATTTTATAGTGTGTTTGCTATAGGTAACATCATATGGCTGTGGCAGACTTTATGGGGAAATTAAGGCCAAATGTAGAAACGGCACTGCTGCTGTACATGTGGTAGTTTTCCTTAGAAACAAATAACAAGAAATATTCTTGTTGACCTTACCTGCTGCGATGGGGTGTGAGGTAGAAGGAGGTTTTCAAATGCTAGTTGCTGTTTTAAGGATTTTCCAGTTTAGTTGTAGATGCTGGTGAAGTTAGTAAGGAGATGCAGAAGTGCAGATATCTTTTGCCTCTTCAGCTACGAGAGTGGTAACAACCCATTTTATGACATGCTATCCCTACAGAAGACATATGAGAATTGAATAATGTGAATAGATCCAAAATGGTTTCTGTCTGAAGAGAGCTTTAAATGCTCCCACAGCCAATAGGTGGGTCCCTACTGCTTTTGGAGGTGGGTGACAAATTCCTCAGTGCCTTAAGAAGGATCAAGTCGGGACAATAACAAGTTGTTTTTGACATGAAAAAATAACAAAACTGAGAAACACACACTGTTAAAATCTTGTTATCTTCAGCATTGTTAGTAAAGCTATAGTTAAAAAGGCAACTGCAAAGCACTGAGTGGGAAGAGTGGCCAGCTGGGAGGTGGCCCAAGAGAGCACCTCATGGCAGGAGTATATCTGTTGGGTATCCACATACCCTTTCCTGAAGATGTGAGTGTGTGTTACCCAGAAATATTTGCAGTCCCTGTGTGTTTAATGGAACCTAAGATAATTTACAAATCTACTTACAAATTCTTTGGTTTAAAACCTTTCATTGGATTTTGTATTTGTTTGAATTCTTTTTCTTCTGTTACCTTGTTGATGAAATTTTATCTTCTTATGCTAATCTTTGTTCAAGAAACAAAGTTTATCACAAGTTTAGATATGCAAAAGAGTAAGGAGACTGAAATGTTCCTGAAAGGCAAAGACAACTGGAAATCTAAAAATTCCTTAAGTTCCTCCAAAATTTTCAGCCTATGTTCTTTAAATTAAGGGAATTGTGAAAGTTTGAGGGCTTGTTTTACTGGTAAAATCTTTACTTTAAAATAGATCCTTGATGTCATGCATGAGATAAATCATAGCAGTGGTTGTTTTGACACTCTGGAGTGTAGTTATATTATGCACTGGTTTCCCAAGAGATCTTAAAATTTAACAAGCAGAGGCCGGTGAGAGTGATGAAATAAGGCAGCAGTAGAGCCATTTCAATTATACTTTTATTACACAGCCATTCTTCCTAGAGTGCTTCCTACTTTTTGTAATGCTTACTAGAGTATGGAGTGCTTCGTGTGAAGAAAAGGTAGCTCTGATTTTATGACTAAGTGGACAGCGTTGATTTTGACCTGCTTTGACAGCAGTGCTGGGGCTGTAGCAGCACGAGTGACACAGGAGAGCGCAGGGGAGAAAGAATGCTCTGCTTAACTCTTAATGGCTGAGCCCCTCCTCCGAGAATGAGAAGATTTCATAATTCAGTAATATTGTGAGGAACAGAGGTACTTGCAAATGCTTTAGGTTTCTCTGTTTTGTTTTGAAGATGGGTTAGTTTCAAGTCTATGGTTAACAGCAGTTACTTTCTTTTTTTTTCTTCCCCAATAGTCCAGTACAAAAACTTTAATATTAATCATGTTCCTTATTATCTTTTTCACTGCTTCTCTTATAGTTATCTGCTCGTACTATGAATTATTCCTGAATGTTTACTTCTAATATATCTAGAAAGGCTGTTCAATATTTTGAAGTGTTAATAATGTAACTTGTACTTTAGATATGAATATAAGTAAGTTCTCTTTTCGTTCAAAGACAGTAACAAGCGTGTTATACAGATTACATGTATAAATATGTAGTTAAAGATCCGGAAGTTTAAACCATCTTTCTCATTTATTACATTTTTAAGGATCAATTTGACGTTATCATAAGGGATTATATTGAAATAACTTTCCATTTCAGACTGCAATAACACCACCAGTTGCTGGAACTCATCTTGGGTTACTCAGAGCATTAAACAGCTTTTGTTTCTACAGTAAATTTATCATGTGGCCTCTACTTGCTTTAGGGTATGTACCTTTCTGTGTTATTTCATGTGCCCCTTGAACCCCCAGCATAGTCAAATGGCCTCCATTAAATGTGTAACCAATGCAGGTGGCACCCGAGGAGAGGGGTTTATTGGACACGTTTAGAAGAGTGCTTCAGGGGGGGCAGGAATCACGGCTGTTTCTTTGGTAATCGAACTGCTGCACATATTCTGGTCAGGCTGCAGCTGATTGTGGTTATAAAATTCCCATCAGAATATACTAACTTTCATTCTAATATAGCATTATTAGAAATCTCCCTCAATGTCTAAGGTAATTGTTAATTTAGACCACTTGTGTCTTTCTGAGATTAGTGAGAAGGGAATCTATTTTTTCTCCCTTTACAAGCAGGCCTGTTAAATCCTTTAGCTGAATGGATAACGATTACAAGTCTCAACTGACAAGCTACAATTTTTTCAATTCCTGAAAGGTCGTTTATAATAACAGAAATGACTAGCACAGCACACCTACAATATCTGTGTTGTGAGGGAGCTCTGATTAGAATTTCAGCTGGTACCAAGGGGTATGGTTTTTGTATGCAGAGGGAGGCTGTTAGACTGCTATTCATGGCCACGGCTACTCTGGCCAGTAACGAATATTCACACTCCTTTCTTATGAAAGAAAGAAATGTGAAGGTATAAATGCAAACTGCCTCCATTGATGGAATATTATTATATTCTTCTGATTGGAAACAGATGTGCAACATTTCCTGTTACAGAAAGTATTGTCAGACTGTAATGCTGCAGTGCAATGCGAGCATGGGAGGAAAAGAGGGAAAATTCAATTTTAGAAAATGAGAAGGAAAAGGATTTTTTTCTTCTATTTGCTATTTGTGCTCTGAAAAAGTGGAAAAGGATGACGTATCTAGTGTTTGAGAACAGAGCTGTATCTCTTTGCCAGTCTTGGAGCGGGTTTTTTTTTTTTGTTCTTTTTAATTAGCACTTGTTAACAAAACTCTTAAAAATAAGCTGGAATAAGTGTGGAGTTCATGGTGTAGATTGAATAGTTCTGGTTTAGTTGTAGCACTCTATAAAATTTGGGAAGTTTGTGAACACTACCACTAGATACAAGGCTGTGAAGTTTCTACAGGTGTGCTCAGATCTCAGTGAAGTTCATATGATGTTTGTGTTGTGACAGTCGTTCTGTGGCACCTTTGGACCCCAAACCCAAGAGCCTACAGGAAGAGCTCTGCAAGCTTGAGTGTTGATTTAGGAGTGACAATTCCTGTTCTGTTTTTTGTCTGCACCGGTGCAGACTTTAATGACTATTGGGAAATCTTATTTTCCTTTGTAATATTGGTGATCTGACGTTAGCTACTTGTTATGCACCCTCTTTTTTTCTTTTGTTTATGAGCTTAAAAGGGAGTGTTTTGTTGGACAAAATGAAGTAAATATCTTGATGCAAAGAAGTTCAATCAAAATTGCTTCTCAGCAATTTATCCAGCCATTCTGTTCAATTGTGGATGAATTATATACTGCTCTGTTTCCTTTTATTTTTTTTAATCCTTCCCATATAATAGACCACCACAGTATAAAGCATGTTCCATCTGACAATATGCATACATATTTTCCAGGAATGCATTAGGACATTTCCCAGTGCTCCAGCACATCACTATTTAATATAGGCCAATAGATCAAAGACAACTACTGTAGTTTCCCTCTGTGTCTGTTAAAGCCAGTATAAATATGACCCTTTATAATATGTGCTGTATTATTTAGAAAGCCACTGTTTCCCTAGAGTTAATCTATTCAAGAAGTTACTGAATTTGGGCTTCTTTTTAAGTACATCTTTCTATGGCATGTCCAAATACATATCTAGTTAGCTAGCTAGCTTTTTTTATGTAACCACCTAGTTACCTATGTGCACCTACCACACTATGTTACAGTTGGACTATGAACCAGCAGGCACAAATAATTTATTCAGGTGGTAACTTCTCATTTTGTGTCTAGAGGTCTCAAAGGGTTAATGATTCAGACTTATCAATTTACTAAGGAATCCAGAAAGGAGTATATGGAGGATCATATTTTCACATATGTGATTAACCTATGCGAAGTAATTTCTACTTCTGAAGAGCAGATTATATTTTATGATGATACCTGTAAGATAGCTCTTCTATTCTTGTGAACAAAATTAGTGTGATTTCCCTCACAAAGAAAAATAAGTAAAATTGCTGTGTGCATGTACACATAAAAGAAACAAGGAGTGCAGTGTATATATGTAAAAAGTTTGATTAGAGTATATACACCAGTTTTTGAGACTCTCGTGTGATATGTTCACTAACAGTATCTTTTCCAAAGTATGAATATGTGTAAGCTTTACTAGAAAAGAAATGCATTAAAATGCTGCATCATTGGACTAAATATTAGCATAAATGTCATCTCACCACTAGAAATGAATTGTCAGAACCTTAATATGACTTTAAAATCTTTCCTAGCATTTAGGTGATGCTGTATTGCCTTATTGTGAAATTATTATTAAACCATAACTGGTGGAAATAGTTTATTCTGCTATGGAAATCAGAATGAAAAAAACCAACTTCCTTGATTTTTAGCAGTACTCCAGGTTTAGAAAGTGAAAAGCTTTCTAGTATCCAACATATAGTTCTCAGATTAAGAAATGATGGATAGACAACTTTGTTAGAATTTGCAGTAGAAGAAACCTGGAATAAGCATAGACCTCTGCCAAATTTGTAACTCAGTTTACAGGTGTATCTGTTAGCTTCCAGACAGAAACTAGAGATATTAATATCCAATTTAATGATGAGAATTCATAATAGTATTTACTGGTTTATAGGAAATAAATAGGGTAAAGTGATTGATAATATTGCTTATTTCTGTTAATTTCTGTGACATTCTTGTTTTCCTGCCCACCAGCTGAGGAGCTGTGAGTTGCTTAGTGTCCACGTTGCTGGATGTCATGCCAGCTGCTGAGATTGATGTTCAGCCTTGAGCTCGTGCATTAACTGACCCAACCGTCTGACTGAACAGTGCAATACAACTCCACAGCACTTTATTCCTATTCTGTCATGCACTGTAGTTATTTATTATCCTCTCTTACACAATTTAGTACACTTTGGCATATGCTCAGATGAATTACATCAAAGATTAGTGAGGTCTTTTACTTTTCCCAGGAGACTGAAAATTAGCATTACGAAAATTAACCAGCATTGCTGTCCCCACCCACCTCCAGTTTTAAAACTCGCAGGATGTAAGTTGAGCAGTGTTTGCTTAAATCAGCACTGAAAAAAAGCACCTGCAATCAGAGTTCCAGACATACTCAAAAATGTCTGATCACAGAAATCATTTCTTTCTGACAGTAAACACAGTAAAGTGGTTGTGCGCTTTGGATGTTAATACAGAGAGGGTGTGTGTGACAGACTTGCTATTTCTAACTTACCTAGGCATGGTCTTACAAGTGATTTGTTATTTAATGAAACTTCAAGTAGCTGAGGTAAAGCATCAAGTTCAGTATAAACAAATTATTTATTATATAAACAAACAAGATCTAAATTATGGTGATTTTTCACCTGATACAGATCACTGCAAAGTAAATAGTCATTTGCATTATACCATGTAGCTGCAAGTGTATGCAAACGGATTGCAGTGTTGAAGAGCAGAGGCTGCACGATGGGAAAGGGTGAAGGCCCATCCCTTTGCCCATTGTCTGCTTGAGGGTGCAGACAGGTCTGCGGCAGCTGAGGAAACCTTCCTTCCTCCTCTTGCAGTCTGTCTTGGGGTGCGATGGCTGTTGGGCCCTTAAATTTTAAACAGCTGTTCATGCCAAAAGAGATAAAGGGGCCTCAGTCTTTCTCTTCAGTTGCATTTAGCTTCCCTCCCTTGCATAGTTTTTTGATCTGTAAAAAACTAATTATTCTTTATGTAAAATCTGATCAATTGAGAAGGAAAAAAAAATCTTGGATCTGACCTTTCCTGACATTAACACTGCAGGGCTAAAGCACTTCTGAATGTTTTTTTTCAAATGTATATTTTATAGACAAAAGAATTATTCACTTAATTCCTAATTGTTGGAACAGTGTTGGCCACTTTCAGTTGTATTTGGGAAATAATCAGGCTCAGAAGACATGACCCATAAAATTTCAGAGGCACCAGTGAGTGGAATGCTGGGGAGCAGGAACAGAGAGAAGCGTTAGCAGCAATCCGGCTGCTCTGTCAGCAGGTTGACGGTGTGGTGTAGGTACGTGATGTCAGGAGGATAGGTCCAGTGGTGCAGGATTGTCTGTGCACACAGCCAGGCACACACAGTGTATAGATATGATCTCTAACAGTGCATGATTTTAAAAGAAACATTCTGAAAACTCGGAAGGGAATCCTCTTATTGGGGTTGGTCAGTCCATTAATTGACAGAGATGCTAAAAACTGTTTCTTCTACCTTGATGGCCAGCTGGTCTGTATCTGTCTCTCAAGTGCTGGATAAGGTGGTAGCTGTTATTGTTGTCAGGCAGAAAATGATTCCTACTAGCAAGCGTGACCTTCACTTGAACTGTCAGTGCTGTTAAGTTGTTGGTAATGATACACATTTGCTTCAGCCTGGTGCATTGGAGAATATTTTCCTGACCCATTTATGCTTCTGCCACGTATCCATAGCATAGCGCTTATAAAATATTTTCTTTTTCCTGTGCTTTACCTCTAATGATTAATAGTAAACCTAGTGATGAATGTGAACAAAAGGGTGGCAATTATAATTTCATTAATCACCTAATAATTGGGGTCCAGGGCTCAACTGTGACTTTGGACTTCTACATCCTGAGGAATTAGAGAAATTTCTATTAATCACTGTGTCCTAGCTGCTGACAAGGCCTGTTCTAACAATAGATCTAATAATTTCAAGATGTGCTACAATTAGTGTGAGGATGATAAAGGAGTTCATCGTCTGAGCCAGCCTTCTGGTCCCAGGAGGTTGCAGGAAGGAACCTCTCTATTATGCCAATGATTTACCTCTAAATGCTATGCATTAAAGTCATGCTTCCCTGGAGATTTATAAATGTTTAAAGCTTTTAATAAACTTAACCTGACTTACGGATTCTATTCAAAGCTGGACGGTTCGTTATGGTTGGATCTCTCTGTGGTGATTTTGGCTTTCCAGTTGCTGGGTGGTGTGTATCTCCAGCCGGGGGGGGGAGAAGAAAAAAAAAAAAAAAAAAAAAAAGGATGTTGAAATGAAGGATATAGTTTGTTTATTAATTTGTGCATGGAAAAACATCTGGTTGCAATTCCCTCGTTGTGTCTCAGCTTCTTGATAAGGTTTGAGCAGATGTGTGGTTAAATGGTAAATTAGAAAAGATTGCTGTGCCCGATTTTGTGTAACCAAAGAGCAACTTTGTAACAGCATTAACAGCCAGTATGTCCAGCTATGCCGAAAACAGGGAAATGTATCTTACGCTGCTATTTCAGACCTCCAGCTGGTAGGAGCATTTTTTGTATAAATCTTCCAGAGAAATTCTTCGAGTTCACTGGCTCTCTCTTATCTGCCCTAAGTACACAAATAAATCAAGCCACCAATGCGCGAGCAACATTCTGAAAATAAAGACTCCTTGCATAGAGAAATAATGAATTTTCTAAAATCTATGTGTGGAGATAAGCCACAGGTATCCATGTTTGAGATACTGAAATGATGTAACTAAGGCAACTGGAAAAATAATTTGACATCAGAAGGAAGCTGGTATAAATGGGATTTCAGGGAGTTGTATACATTTTCCAGAGGTTTATTTAAAGTCTTTTCAGCAGAAGTGAAACTTGTCAGAAACATGAAAATCTGTTGAAGTTATCAACACTTTATCAGTCGTTCATGTTTATGGTAAATCTCTGCAAAGGTTTTTGTTTTTGAATAGAAGATTATAAGTAATCTTCTAAAAACAAATAGAGCATTTTAAATGTTCCTATATTAAACCTTCTAAGCCATGAATTGTGCGTGATTTTTATAAGTGATTCCACATTGCAGTATTCATAGGATATCGCTTAGACCTTGTAGGTGCCAGGGTATAAAACAGCTTCCCCATGCACAGAAAAACTCAGCTAAGACCTGTTGTGAAACAAAATTATTGAACTGCATGTGCTAAAGCTGGGGAGACAATTAAACGAATTTTGGACGTTGATTTGATGTCTGAAGCAGGCAAATCATACATGGGTAGTTCATCTTGTAGAACGATGTAATTATTTTATATATACACATAAAGTACCACCTGGATCATTATTTTAAAACTGTTAATTTTAAGGGATAGTACTAGAGCTGTGGTCTTCCTACATCACACCTTTATTGAGAAGAGTGGGTGGCTTGCTGTACCGAGGTAGCCATCCTAAACAAGGGCATAGGGTCCTGTCGTACAAGGTCAAGTAGTGCCTCATGAATAGTAGAAGTAATGGAAAAACTGCTTTCTAAGGTGTCCCTGAACTTGAATACATGGTTTTGAAAAGTTGAATTAAAACCTTGACCCACTGATTAGGTGAATTGCATCTGACTGAGGTGAATCTGAATAGTTTAAAGTAATGATCCGAGGTGAAGCCAGCATGATCAAATACTTCAGTATTGAAATTGAGCTTTGCAAATAATTTAATTTTAAATAATTCAGTTAGTGAATTTAGCTTCCTTTTCAATTCAGAGGCTGTTTGAAAGTGAGTTTTGGTTTCCTCCGTGGTATTTGCTATTCCTATTGGTTTTCATTTAACTCTGTGAGTCACTGAACTGTTTGCTTCGGTTGTTTGCTTCATCACAATCAAATCCAAGCCGTTCAGCTCTGTTGGTGTTGCTGCTTGTACTGCTTGGCAAGGCGAGCATCTTAAAGGGAGGACTTGATACAGATTCTGAAGCTTTAGGTGTTTAGGATAAAAAAACAGAAACTGCATCTTTAGTAACTAGGTTCAGTGGAGCTACAAGGAGCTATACCTCTTTGTGAGGCTCAGTTTAATCCTGGTTCTCCTGGGTGGATTTTAGGACTTTTACCCGTTTCCAGTGTGTAAGCAGGCGCCTCTTCCGTAAATTATGCTTGTGCTGATGGGAGAATTTGTAGACTGTTGCCCATGAGAATTTGTACACACAAAAGTTGTTGCTTGGTAGCGTGGAAAGGGGGACAGATGTGAAGGTTGGAGTAGTGGACTTCTGAATTCAAGTGAATTGGGTTTTATGGGACATTCACTCAACTTTTGTGGTATTTTTTCATATTTCTGAGCAACGTTCATTTTTCCATACAAACTGTTGAAGTTAGAGGGAAAATAGTGTCAGGATGTAAAGAGCAAATGGACTGAGCTTCCAAGGTGTGCTAGGTTTAACAATCATGGGTTAAGTTATATGACTTTATTATTACAGGTGACTACCATCCTCTTTAATACAGGCATGTTATGGTATTTTGAAGATTATAAATTTAAAACTCAACAGCTGTTATTACATCCTCCTTTCTCCTTTCTTTATGAAGAAATGTTTCAGATCTTTCCCCTATCTTACATCACACTGTACAGGCAATAACACATGGAAAATTTATAATCTGTGAAGAAATGTTGATTTAAAATTTTTTGGCTTCAAATAAATGAAAAAAGTTCTTTTACATTCTTGTTAATTCATTGGCATTCACCACAAAATGATTACATAGAGAATTTTGAGAATTTTAGGTGAAGTTCAAAGTTACTAGTCTGAAAAGAGATCACTGGGATGGTCTGTTCATTTTAAATGATATCATAAACAACAAAAGTCTCAGCACAGACCAAATGAATGAAGAAAGCTGAATTGATAGAACAGCATGGAAACAGAACATGAAGAACAGGAATACTGAGAAGAAAGGTTTCCAGAAAACAAATTACTTTTTAAACTGTTTGCTCACTATTACTGTTAGATTTTTGGCAAGTGCTGCAAGTTTTTAAAAGGCTCATCTGATACTTTTTTTACAAATATGGTTATTTTTTGTATTCTTTTTGATAGTGTTGATAGCACTTTGTCACACAGGCAGAACTAAACCCAGCAACTAGTTTTGAGATTGAAAATAATCACCATCTTCATACTTGCTACTGAATTACCACCTTTTGTCTTCGCTTAGGCAAACATTCTCTTTTTCGTCTTCTGACTAAAGTTTGGCACTACTAAGAATGGTGTAGAAACAGTCTTTGTCTGTATGTGTTTTGATGCAGTCCCAGTTTGTCAGAAATGAATAGGCATATACTGCTTTCTGTTACTAAAGGCTTATATTAAGTAATAGCTGAAGGTGTGTGCTTTAGATGTCATAGTTATTTAATACTCATCACTGTGACTTTTTTTAATACATTTATACTTTTTCAATGTATTTGAGTATGTAAAGAATTTATAATATTATAGAAAACTTACACTAATTTTAAAAACAGTTATCTTGCTTTGCTGATCATACTGAAGACCAGAGCATGGAAAGAAAGAAATGGAAAAATCTGTTTATTTGTTCTTATATAATACTTGCTTCCTTCACTTTCCTAATAACATTTTCTTCATACTTTCTTTCATACTCACACAGGGTTTTTTTATATATATGTTTTATAAAAAAATGAAGCAGTATGATATTACACCTTCAAATAGGGATACTGCAGATCAACATACTTCAGAATTACTGCAGAATGAAGCTACTGTCTGATCAATGCTGTATATTGTAGTGTGTAAGTGGTTTTATTGGTGTGCTTTTGAGATTGGCCTTCTCAGGGCAGCCAATTTCTGGTACTCTATGGATCATGAAAGAGACTTCTTGTGCTCTCTTCCATGAGTAGTACAAACAATAAAATTTTCTTATTTGTCCCTTTCTTGTAAGGACTGAGAATAGCAGCAGCAGCTGCCGTGTTATGGCAAGTTATTGCCATTTGGGATCCTGCTGGCAAATAAATACAGTGTAGCAAAAAGGTGTCATTACGATGACTCATTTTGCCCAGGTTGTGAAAGGCTGTGATTCATTAGTACCAAGAATATGCTACAGAACATGGTAAGTGCTGCAGCCTGACGTTTTACAATAATGGAAAGGCAAGAATAAAATGGATTTTAAGAAGAGGGAGAGGGGAGAAAGGAAGTCCCTCTACCATCAGTTGAAGATATTGGTTTTCACCTGACATTGATAAAATGAATATGCAATAAAAATCAGTATGCAATAAACAGAAGTTATGTAAAATCACTCTACAGATGAATATTAGGAACAGCCAATATTCATAAACCTTTGCACAGGGTCCTTTAATGTCCTTTATTATTGTTTTTTCACTGCATCTTCCAGTCATAGGGACCTCAGCTTAGAAAAAATACATGTAATAAAATGTATGTGACAGATTTATGGTAATCAAGAGATTTATGTGGTTTTCTTTATTTTTTCTTTCTATGAGAATATTTTAAAAACTGTGCCCTGAAAAGTGTTTTGGATGCTTTAGCTTGATTTGGTAAAGGCAGTCCTGTAAGTCTTGTGTCACAATTAGGATATGAAGTTTTTCTTACAAATCATGTGAGGAATCTTTCTTCTCGTTTACATCAATCCTTCAGATCCCTAAAACTTCTATTAACAGAGGGCAGAAGGATAATAATTACTAATTACATGGAGATTTTGTTTAGACAAACAGGAGAATATGTTTTTGTATCCCACATCTTGCCCTTACACTTACTTTAGATTCTAGAGCTTTCTCATTGTTTCAGCATATTTAATTTGCGCTCTCAGTAAATTTTGTTGACGCTTTTTGCTTCCTGTAATTTAGGATTTCAAGTTCACCTTGAACTAGAGCTGCATACCAACCGAGGAAATCTTTCTGTTTCTTTGTTTTAATTTTTGGCAGAAGATGTATTTGCAAGTAGATGTAGTGTCCTTGTATATGATATCAGCTCTACAGCCTTGTGCATGCAGTGCTTTGTTATAATGATTTTTAGCAAGAAATCTTTGTTTTTTCTTTTTTTTTTTTTTTCTTCCTACTGGTGCTTTGCTCTAATGTGAAAGTTCTCTTATGTTTGCTAGAGTTTGTTTTCATTATAGATGCCATCTGTGGAACTACTTGGCTTCAAACTATGTTGGAGAATATACAACATTTTCAATAAAAGTAATTCTTATGTCAGGACATGGGCATGTTACAGGTTGTAAATTTTGACTTTACTGTCAGCCTCCGCCAGATTTTGCTTGCCGCTCTGTGCAATCCTCTGTTGAACAAAATATTGTCGTTGTTATTCTTTAAACAGTTAAGGACATCATTTCAGTATTAGAAGGGGGGAAAAAATTCTCAGTATCTTTTTCTTTTTATGGTTTTGTGTGTGTTCCACTCTACAGTGTTTTTTTACTCACTGTGTGACAAAGGTGGCATTGCTTGTAAATGTAGGATCTTATTAATAATCTCATTAGCATTCTTTTTTAATGTGTGCTGTAATTCAAGTATCAGAGGGGAGCTTCCTTGCCCATTTACTGTCATTGCTTACCTGAAGACTATTGTGATATAGAGTGGTTTTATTTATTTGCTCATAAATGCAATGGCAGCTGGGAGCCCCAGCCCTGTGCTCGGTGTGAGAACCTTCCCATTACTGAAGTGTTCATAACAATTTTTGTTGACCTCAACTTTCCCCATCCTCAGCGCAGAATTTCCCATAAGATAAACGCGATGAAGCCATTATGCTGGGTAACACATTTGCTGTTGAGACGTATTTTGCTGTTCGGGGTCTAGCAGAGATAGGTCTTGGGGCAGGGGACGGCTGCATAACACAGCTCTGATCTCACCAGTGGGGCATGTCTTATGGAAGAGACTGGTGTCTTTTGCGTGAAACTCAACAGGTCGGTCATATGGATCCTCTAACTGTTTTTGTGAAATGAAAAGCCTTTACCCATCAGCACAATCACATATCTGAATCTGAGAGCCTCGTACCAAAATGTTTCCATGAACACACGTGTATGTCCTGGACCTGTGAAGCTGAGGGTGAAGAAAGATAATTAATTCACAACCAGGAGTTTTGACTGTCTCTGTTCCCACAGAGGTGGAGCTCGGCTGGATCTGCATCTCTGTCCAGCAGCCACCCAGCAAGGGCAGGCTCTTTTCACTCACATTTTTCTGCATTTATGTGCTGATTTAGACTACAGCAGCACAATTCAAGCACAGTGGAGGGCTGCAGCATGGGAGCCACACTTGAAGCACCTGAAGTTCAAGGGTATATCAGCCACCTTTTGTATGTTATTTCTTAGATGCTCTTGCATCCTCCGTTAAGTCCTAGAGGCGATGGAAGAGATGTGACCAGATGGTAACGCTTTACTGGTGTAGTGTGGCACTTCATCTGCATTAGGCTGTGAAGGGATGGTTAGGTGACCTCCACAGCACAGGGAACGCTTCAGCTGCCTAAAGTCTGCTCAGACTTATCCAGCTGATAGGAATCTATTTTCTAACTTCTGTCACTAAGTTCAAGTAGCTTTATATAGAGAGCAGCACAAAGACAGTTCTGATGGTTTTTTGCCCCATTTAATCTTTTGCTGACTGACAGCAAATGTGAATGACAAACTTGATGCCTTGAGTTGCCTGCAGCGGTATAGCAATGTCACTTGCGCTTCTCCGTCGATGGTGAAGTATTTTCATCTCCTGGTTGTTGATCAAGATTGTAAATCTTATAAAAGCAAAGGTTTTAGAAATGTACTTTCAGTTACAGTGCTCAGATGATATCCCATATGCATCATGTGTATCTGTTTTACTGAACAATGGTATAGTAAATAGAAATATTTAATCTCTGAACTGTTAACACATTGCCTCTGAGTTTTTGGAGAATGGCTGTTTGTGTCTTGATTTGTCAAATTAGCTCAGTGAACAGATTTGCAGACTTCATATTGTAAGATTATATATTAAATATGAAGCTTGTAAAACTATTGTTGTGACTTAATCCTTGTAATACTTATGCTTCAAGTGACCTCATACTGTAGATTTACCTAATAATGTGATATTTTGTACTGAGATGCAGGACTTTCAGATTTTTCTGCTGGTCACCCTTCCTGTTGTAACTGAGGTCAAATTGCTGAAGGAGCAAACCTTTTCAGCAATGTCTGTCTCAGATTTAGCTTATCAGTTTATTTTTGATGAATCAGACTAGCCATAACCAAACATTTTTGCTCTACAGTTTGTTTCTTAAAGCACTATCTATCATGAGTAAGCTCACTGTGCCTATGGCACCCAAAGAAACTGTCCTGGAAATGTGCCATACAATGACACAGTTTATGTTCCTTAGTTCCATCCAAAAATGATAATTTGTTTACTTAAAAAGTATCACCCATGCTTCAGTCTTCATTTTCCTTACCTTTGGGAATGACTGCAGTTCCATAAAGGAGTGATCTTATATGTGACATACATACATATATATAAAGTATATGTTAAAAATTAGTTGAGAATTAGTTGATGTATGGGTGTTTTCTTGTGAAGCTTAACCAGCTGGTATTTTTAAGTCCTATGCCATCCTTACGTGAAAAGTTAAATGCAAAGTGTTATGATGAGAACAATAAATAGCGTATGTCAGGAACATAAGCACACAAGATGCAGTGCAGGAGATCCCAAAGTGTGGCCCAAAGCACTCTATAATCCTGTATGCCATGAACGCAGGACTGTGTGGCTCAACCTTGTACAAACAAAGGCAAGTGGTTGACAAACATTTTTGGTATGAATGGGTGGGACTTTGGGAAAGCTGTAAGGATTGTGGTTTTTCTCCCGCAGCATAAAACGCATCTGGGGTGTAGCTCCTCTCCTTCAGGTTTTAGTTCTATCCTCTTACAAAACATATTAAAAACTGTACTTCTGTGCTTTAAAAGTGACTTACCATTGATGTGATGGTTTAATTCTTTAGTGTAGAAACTGTGTGAAGAATATCAAACCATTAACTCAATTTTATAAAATCATTAGATTAATGTAATCAGTCACAAATGAAGCTGTGCTTACCTTTTCCATTCACTGGAGACTCTATTAGGCAAAGTGCAAAGGATTATGGGAGGATGAGGATGAACTTGCCTCTTACCCGCTAGCCCCATGCACAACGTTGTAAATATGTATTACGAGTGAAGTAGTTATTGAAGCCAAGAAGGTGAACTAATTCTGACTAGATGTTCAAACCAGAATGTCAATCAGCATGATCACTGCAACTCATCATGCTTCGCTCCCAGCAGATGGTCTGATAGCACACTTGTAATTTATTAGCTAATGTGCGACACCGTATTGATTTAATACTCTGTTGTACCAGCTCACTGCTATGTGGTGCAATTTTGCCTTCAAGCATGACCTCAGTGAAATCAGCTTTAGGGCTATAACAGCACTGATATAAATCATTTGTCTCGCCAAAACACTCCTAACTGTTGACTAGTAATTAAAATTTGCATGGAGATGGGTGTGTCTAGCCATCCACATGAGCTGTTTTATGTGTTTAGTGTATTTGCATTAGTTTAAGTTCTTCATCTAGTTTTGTAAGGGTGTGTGCAGTCCTCATTTAAATTGGTAAGAAACCATATTTCAGATGTGTTTTCAGAATTGCATGACTCCTAATTTTATAAGATTTCGGCAGAGAGGTAAATGTCTAAATACATTTGAGGATTTGAGAAGGTTTTTTTTCTGATAAAAGACTTTTATTGCTTATATGAAAATTCAAAACTTACTGGAATCTTTCTCTTGAGCTAAGAAAGTCTCAAGTTTTTTTAAATTGAAGGAAAAGTTAGGAAGACACTTTTCCTGTTACCTTAGAATTAATATTTTATTTGTATTACTTGCATGAAGTGTATTTCTATCAGTGTGAGATCTGTGGTCAAGTGTATTCTTTCCATTTAACTGCAAGTTTTTAAGATCTCTGAGGATTTAGTATCCAATATTTCTATTAAAAGAGAGTGCATGCAATAGAGTTTGACTTCCCTAAGGAAAACAGAATGAAGTTTGTACAGATTGCTCTATAGATTCATAAGCAAAAGGGCCAGGAGGAGGGAGAAGTGAGATTTATGTTTTTAGCAGCAAGACTTGGTCCCATTGGTGACCTTTAACATGGGGTCACTAGTCTTAGGAAGGTCATCTGTAAAGGTGAACGATTTCACAGTTTGTAATAGAGTCGTGTAGGACCTTGGATTTCCAGCCCACAGAGACCGGGAATTTTACGATCACACTTTGGCTAGTGCTCTTCTTCGTACTCTTGCAAAGCATCTAGATTCTCTTAACCACACCTGAATTTCTGTGTGTGTAGTTAGGACATTGTTTTTTGTCCCTGAGGGGTTTGTTTGAGAGATAGCGGCCTCCCAGTTACGCTCCATATTGGTACAACTGTTAAATTTAAGACTATGTAAAATTTGACAGATGTAAAGACAAACCTTATGATTAAAAGCCAATAATCAATATAAAGTAGTAAACTACTTCCCCAAATTTTAAACTAATATCTGTCTTTGTATTGCATCAGAATTTATCACAGCTGTGGTGAAGTACAAATTGATAGTTGAAGCTTCTAGAGAGTATCTCCATTACCTAAGTTTCCAGCTTTTAGATGGGCATAAGCAACATGTATTTATATGAAATTTGCACAAGAAATTCCTTCTTCACTAACAAAAGGAGAAAGGAAATTATTTATAGCAGTCTTCACTGGCTTTACTGTTGCTAATTAGTTTCTAGTTGTTAATGAAATTAAGCCAATGCAGTTAGCAGTGTTTTGCCAGACAGTTAGGATTTAGTGGTATGCTGAAAAAATTTAGTAAACGATAATGGATAAATGACAGCTTGGATTAATTTCGGAGTGGATTGCTCTTTCTTGAAGGTATGATAGTTTCTGAATATTAAGTGGACATTTCCTAGACTCTGAATTCTGAAGAGCTAGTTAAATTAGACTGTAAGAATATTTAAAAGACAACATTATAGATTTTTCAACAAGAATTTCTCTCCCTCCCATATTATCATTATCATCTTGGTGTTTTGGATCTGTGGTGAATAATGGAACCCAAGTGGCACTGGAAAATGTTCTGTGCTTAACATTTGTAAAAACTGTGTGAAAATAAGGAACAGGAAAGCAATGTAAATGGGGCTTGTGCTAAGGAGACGTATGTAATAGGTCAGGTATAGAATGATGTCTTGTGTGCTAATGAAGTCACCTTATCTGTGAGCAGACAGGTGTAAACTTGGGCAAAATCTAACTGTTACCAGTTTCACGTATCAGAGCAACTGAGAGCAATGTGGATTGGGTTTGATTTGTGTTCTGGCCTGAGATGTGACCATATCTGAAAAAATCTTAGTTATATTTAAACAGCTCATAATGAGTTTCCTTGTAAAATGATAGAGAAAATTTACCACTTTAAGATTATTCACCTCTAGTACTTCACACACATTGTCTGTAAGCCTTGAGGCATGCGCAATGCTTTTTAATCAGGTCTGAATCGGGTAATGGCTAGCAATAATAATAATCAAAAAGTCCAGATGGCTGTTTTCGGAATATTTCTGGGTTTTACTGTATCATGGGGACCATTGGGTCTTTGTGTCCTCCAGGATAAAAAAGCCAAGTACAGACATTCACCTCAGGCTATCCCAGTCTAGTCCTAACAGAGTAAATAAGGCATGATGGTGCCTATTTAAAGGTATGTATAAACTACTTTTAAAAAGAAACAGAGAAAACATCCTAACGTAATAGTATTGGTTACTTACATGTCTACCTATCAACAGCTGAAAAATTATTACAATTAACTGTCAGTTATTTCCTGTGCTGATCAGGCAGTTACAATTACCTCTTTGAAAATGAGTTAGTGTTTCTTCTGAAATTGGGCTCTTGCTAAAGATTATAGAAGCTCTTTAGAACGAAACTAATTTGAAACAGAAAATTAAATGTTAGCTACATGTGACTGAAGATGAGAATTTTTTCCCGAGATCCTTTTGTTTGATAAAAATATGCTGATTTCTGTGAAACATGTATTTTAAAGTACTAACTCTGATACTCATCTTCTGAGCAGTTTTCAGTCTGTTTTCCCACCAATAATATATTTCCTTTTGCTTGGAAACTACATGCAGCTGGCAACATCACTTTGAAATATTCTTATATTAAAATGTAACAGACAGTGATAAAGGGAACTACATTGATGTTAATTCTCAGCTTAACTGTGCCAAAATTTAGTGACTAGAAGTTGTAAAGTAACGAGAGGGGCTCTGAAACAAATGTGGTGGTAAAATGATGATGTGTTTGGCCTTTACTGCAAAGGCACCTGGCAGATCTCTGTCGACGTTGCCACTGAGAGGACTCGATCGATCCTAAATTAGACTTGTCTTGCCTAGGTCCACAGGCTGTTGCGCTTATTTTTTATGAAGAACAAAGGTTTTACAGTATAGTCTGCTTTTCACATGCATGACAAGTAGAAGATCACTGGCACAAGCTCTGTATCCTTAACTATGGAACTGGGAGAAAATTTCAAATAAAATATCACTATAAGCCTTCAAGTACAGTCAAAATAATCTACTTTTCACATTTTTTTGAGTAATGAACTGAATTGAAATGGCCATAAAAAAGGTCAGTCAGAACTATTAACATCTGGTGGGGTCTTTATAAACAAATACAAGTAAGATACCTGAGGGACTGGGGGGCAACCTCAATAATCACCAGCCTGAGCATCTCGACATGCTGTAGCTTTGTTGGAGCTATCTACAGCCAAAAAGAACCGGACCAAAATGGGCCTGACATCATCACAGCCTCAGGTGTGCCCTTCCAAGTAAAATGAAGTTGACCTGATAGGTAAAAACTGAGCTTAAAATAAATGAACTAATTTGGCTGAAAGTGATTAAAAAACACATGGATCTGGAGGGGGTTTATCAGTGGGGATTGGGCTAATTTGGTGGAAAGACAGCTTCTTCAGCGGGCACTGCTGGAGTCAGAGGAGGGCACAGCCTAATACTTCTAAATTAATAATGTCTGAAAACAGATTTGAAATCCCCAGTGGTTTCTTAAATTGGTCTTTTGTTTAAATAAGGTAAAAGCTGTATTTTTATGTGAGAGCTGACCATTAGGGAATTATAGTAGGAAATAAGTATTCCCAAACTGATGTATGCGAGGTTTATGCACATCTATATTGAAAAATATTTTTAAAAAATAATACACAGGGAGATAAATTGTGACTTGATTTCAGAATGCTGATTAATTTGGTGCTCAGTGTACATTTCCCAAAAAAAGGTTAATGAATCTGTTGAACTAATGAACTTTTCTTAATTAATACAAGTTTCAATTTTCTCAGAGCAAGGGCATTAGAGAAGAGAGCAATGAATATCACACAAATAAGCACAAATTCACCACATTTTTGTCAATTAAAAATGCATCGAGGGTCGAGTTATTTTGCTGCCTTTATAAAAGACACTTAAGCAGTGAATCTGTACATGTGTATGTAAATATACATAGATATTTCAGCACTCTCTCCAGAGTATTTTTAAAGGTAGAGTTGAGGTTTTGTCCCTCTGAGACTCTTTCTTTTTGTGTAGCTATTTCACAGAGGTGAAATTCCTACGAGGAAAAAAATCATCGTTCTCTTAGTTAAATTGGCCTATAGATCCTAAGGTGGAAAGGTTCCCGCCTAGCACGGAGGCTTTTTTTCCTTACTAATGTCTAAAACGAAATTGCCCTCAGGCCTTGAGCAAATGGCCAGCCTTGTAAAAGAGTGTGTTCACCAAAGTGCTAAACAAGAGGTGGCAGGAGCTGAACAGAGGGGGAATCTCAGAGGAGCACGGTACGTACCCTCCGTATTTGCCTGAGGTGAAGTTACAAAGTGGTTCCTATCGCTGAGGCGAGCAGGTAGCTGAAATAGGAGCACAGTAGCTGGGAAAGTAAAAGTCGCTGCCTGCCCCTGGCTGCTCATCTTCAGAGCAGCTGGCAGCAGTGCGGCTGGCGTGCTTGTGCTGACGTGAAGGCGTGTGGAACCCACTGAGGCCTTGAGGAAACATATGTTTGAACGCGAACTGCCCTGCTCGCCTGCCAGTGTCATACTGCACCTTTTTATCCGCAGGTATCCTACTAACTGTTTCATGGCTTTACAACTTACTAGGAAATTACACTCTTCACCAATTTTCTTCCAATTTTGACTCAGCTCCACCTTTCAGTATGTGCTTTGGACAGTGCTTCATGCATTTGCTTTTTGGAGTCGAAACTTCCTTGGGAAATTACAAGGCTTAGCTCAGCTTGAGACAAGTGGCTGGAGTATAGCTTGTGGTTATCAGAGGGCACATCCTTCTGTATTTCATAGTCTAAGTGAAGCAAACATTTTCAGGAGTGCAAGCTGCATGCACAGCTTCAAACTAGGGAAATTTTATTTCCTCTCTATTAAATGCCTTAATTAATGAAAAAGGTATTAAATAGATAATTTCTATTTATAAAAGCAATATTTATGCTGTTATTCTGCTAAGTAGCTATTAAGGATTGTCAAAGATGATTTGTAAAATAGGAAGCCAGAGCTTAATTATGTAGACTTTTGTGGTTAGCAGGTCTCCCTGTTACATCCTTTTTCTGAAGCAGGAAATTTATTGTGCTCATACACCAAAGTGAAGTAACTAGGTGTGAGGGAGAGCGGGAGGAAATACAGCCATTGTGGAGGGTCATTCAGATGGGTGTTCTGCTCTATGGAGTTTCTTTTGAGATGTAGCCCAAGCCCACCCAGTGTTTGGGTAGCACTGGCTGCCTTTTGAGAACCTTATATTCAGTTTCAAGAGTCCCTTTTTATTTCAGCTCATGGATGCAGCAGCTGAAAGATCCCTCTCATTTTTTCTTTCCTTAAATTGTCTTCCAGTTTCTCAGAATGAGCTTTGAACTAAGTCTGTGATGCTTTATAGCACATACTGACTGTATCAATATGCAGTCCTACACCAGAGTTACCCTTACTGATGTGTAGGATTATGATGAATATGGAAAGAAATCACTGTCTCTTTGTACTTGCTTGCTTGTCTAGTCAGAGATGATGGTCTGTAGGAGGGGAAGTAAACTGCTGTCAACACAGGGCTCAGAAAGGGCTTGCAAGGAGTAACAAGGAGCCATGAAACTACACCTGTTTCTGTTCCAAGGGTGGGCAGGTACCTGTGACTTGGTTGAGATTGAAATAATTTTATATCATCTTTTAAATCCTTCCATTTCTTTTAGTAGAGAAGGTCCCCTCTTGCTTCTAATATAATATGCATGTTTATAAATGCTTTTATATGTTTTAAAATTTTAGTACTAAACAAATTTAATAAATTATTTTGTAATCAAAATGAATTACCTATTGGTTTTCAAACATAATGTTAAGCAGTTATTGAACTTGGAGAAAACCGTTAGGCAAGCAAACATATGAATTCTGTGTATGTGTTCACTTTTATGTTCTATTTTAAACTAGTTTTGTTATTTACTGTCTAAAGTACTGATGGACCTACTCTATGAATTAACCTTTTGTTAAGTAACAACTTAAAGCTTTTATATTCTTCTACTCCTCTCACTATTACGTCTGGCTTTCAATGCCACTTTTGAAGAGTTGATACCAAGTTAAAGTAACTTAGAAGAAAAATTCAAATTGTAAGTATGGTCTAAAGAATAATGAGTAAGACTGGCCTCTTCTTACGGAAAAAAACCTTATCCTCCAACTTTATACATGCATTTAAAATCAGAAACTTTAGTTTAACAAGATAATATTGTATTAGTTAACAATGTGCTAGCAACAAAATATAGAAAATGGAATTGGCTTCTTTGCTTTGCATTTATCGGCATTGTTGTGCTTCTATTTCCAATTCCAGGAACTATATTATTGATGAGGTTACATGTCTCAGATTAACCTTACAAAGGTACACAGAATGGAGGGAAAAACCATTATATTGTATATTTTTAATAATTCACACTTCAGACAGATAAAGATCTTTATGTATGTTGCTTTAATGTACAGCCATTCATGTAATCACCCCATTCCTTGTGAAGCACTAACAGCATAGATCCATCTATGTTGCTGTTCAGTTATCAGTATGGATTGAACAGCTGCTAGAGAAGCAGTATAGAGATGCATGCAGTAGTCAGATGCTTCCTTTGAGCGGGAAGCTGTAAAATAAAACATCTTCAGAATAAGTGTGCTTTGAAAAGGGGTGTGTATTTATAACGTGCACAATGAGCATAAGTAAAATCAATCTCAGGAAGCAGGTTAATGCCCCAGCTCCTTTCATACTGCTTTCAGGATACTTAGGTGGATACCAACCAGTAAAAAGATGAAATGTTTTCTACTCCATTGAAGGCCCAGGTATCTCAAGAGGTTGAAAAACACACAGCTCCTGTGAGGGTTGAAAGGGGTCTTCTTGCAAGCCTCTGTTTCTCTCCCCAGCATTTATGGGAAATCAGGCACGTGATGATTAATCCTTGTGTTACATTGATTGAGCTGTTTGTAGAAAACCAACTCTGTTAATATACAGCTCCATCTGTAGAGAATACAGAATATTCAGGCATTATAATGGAACAATCAAGAAAACCGTCTCACATTCTTCCTGGGAGAGTACTGTGAGAACACACTACAAAACTAAGCAAGTGGAAGTGTTACCTAAACATCAAGTGACAATATTCCTTTCGTGCTTTTGTAAGACTTTGTTCAAAAATCCATTCTGTCTAATATTCAGCAAGCTTATTTGTGTTTTGAAAATAAAATTGGGTTTGCTACGCTCATTTTTAACTTGTGTAAATATTTTCCTGTATTTTCATATTTAACTACATTGTATTTCTTTTTTCCACTGTCACAGATGTAGGCAATTTTCTATCCCTTCCCCCCAGCATTTTTTTGGCAGCTAATGAATGCAGTCCTTTGGATCTCATCTGATCTTTGGCAGGATATCTGGAATTGATGTCCTAGGATGTGTGTAGCTAGCTCAGTAATGATGTTACAGGAAAACTAAACACTCCAAGCTACAAAGCTCTATTCAGAAATTTTATCTCTGATCCAGAGGCAAACTAAAAACTGCTGTAGTCCCGTGAATGACAAAATGAATATTCAGTAATGCACACAGATAGCCAAGGGAATGAGAGGGTGATCCTCCAAGGAAAGCATAATACCAGCAAGTCAGTGTGTTTGGACTCCTTGTACGGGGATTGTTATATATTCTTGAACAAGTTGCTTAATTGTTTCTCTATTGTCCTCAGAAAGAAGGGTAACAATATAATACAAAGTACTGTTAGTATATGGGTTTATATCCATATTCAATATCAAGATCCCACTGTGAGGGACTGTAAAGTCTTCTTACATTTCACCTGCTTAAATCTAATTCTTGCTTCTATGAGAGTAATACAGCAATCCCATCTAGGATTTATCCAGGATGCTACCAGGTGCCAAGAGCTATCAAACAGTGCCTGAGCTGATCTGAGACGGGTGGAGGACTCTGTCATTCTACTCATGTCCTTGGAATAATTCATTAAATACTTCTACCTGTGTCAGTTACAGGTAAAACCTACGGTGGAATTATTTGTCTCTATTCTTGTTAATCCCTTGCCTGTCAGCTCTCACCAGGCATTACATTCTGCCTGCCTTCGCAATTTCGAACATGTAAATTCTTCGGCTAGAAGTGCTGCTAGACTGTCTCAAATAGGTGTGTATTATGGATTTGGGTGTCATATATTAATCTTATAGTAATATTTATCTTTGTAGTTTGGACACTTTCTAGCACAGTTTTTAACAGCAAATAATTGAAATCCTTTAATTTTTTTTTTTATGGGGCTAAAATGTTTATATATTGGTTTCTACTGAAACTTCAAAAAACCAAAATTCCAGTTTCAATGAATGAAAGTGTGCTCCAGCACAACTTGTTAGGTATATAATGCTGTAATACATTCTACATGATGGTGTCTGCATCGACAGTAGCAGCCCCTAATGCTTTACTGAAATCTAGCTACCTGGACACTGGGCACCAGCAGTCATTTAAATGTTAAATCTTTGTGTAAAATAGCAAGTCAGAAAGATGAAGTATTCTATATCTCCATCTACCTGCTGAAAGAGGACACAGAGACTGTAGTTATGTACTTAAGTTTCAGCTAGGACACATCAACTTTCTGAGAAGCATATTGTTGAAGATCCTGTTAAAATGTTTCATTTACACAATTATTTAGGATACTGCACTGGTTTAATTCTGACTTGGTATATTATGCTGTTTTAGGAAAAAGACCAAATCATTAGCTTAGTTTTCTTATGTCATATAAATTATAAAGTACTGATAAAAGTGTGCTGTGTTTATTATATTTTTTTATAATGAAAACATGATAATTCAGCCATCCATGGATTTTAATGGAGTTAAAGTAACTTCTTCATCTTGAGCAGTAAAATGAAGGTGTTGTCTGAGCTTTACCCATGCTGAGCACCACTCTCCTTCCAAATAGTCCTGTTGAACTTGAGGCAAAGCCTGACTCAAAAGACAAAAACCACAGATTGCAGAAGGACCTACATATTCTGCAGCATCTGGAATCTGTACTTCTAAACTGATGAGTATGTTCCCCATCTGGAAATAGTTCAAATATTTACAGTCAGGGAAGGTTTTATCCAACACCATTTGTTTCATATGTCTGGCTGTTAATGTTAAAACATTTTCTGCTGTATTTGGAAAACTGTAGATCTTGAGCAGGCACTAAAATTTCACTCCTTTCTATATATGACTTGTATCTGCATAGTTTATGTAGGTCTTGATATGTTTCACTCTGATTCCAGCCCAAAATATCCTTCCTGTGATTTCCATTGAATACACAAATCTTTCAACAGCTGAAGCTTTAGAAACTATGTGTCTCAGGAGGTATGGGGTTTCATCCCTAGTGACAATCAATATTGCCCATACATGTATGAAAAAGAACTTATTTTTGTCTCTGTGAGATTATTCAGGTTGAATTGTCCTGTAGACGCACATACACACACATCTATATCGTAAAAGGAACAATTCACTGTGAAGCAGAGTTTCCCACAGAGCTTCAGAAGACTAGGGGTAACTTTTGGTTTAGTAACACATTTGCTAGAAAAGTGGTGGTGGAGAGGAGCCAATAATAAGTGTCCTCCCACTTCACCTGTACTCAGTCATAGGTTTAATAGTAGAAAAATTGGAAGTGTGATACTGTGTCACCAAGTTTAACTTGAAGAGGGGGACAGAGAAAAATTTAATTTGAGTCA
The DNA here is from genome assembly GCF_047716275.1 of Strix uralensis. NCBI lineage: Eukaryota > Metazoa > Chordata > Aves > Strigiformes > Strigidae > Strix > Strix uralensis. The sequence continues at coordinate 5,604,420 of NC_133984.1, forward strand.
TGGTAGACAGAATAGGCAATGGACAGAATACTTTGAGAAATAATACAGAAAAATCCTTTCCCCACAAAGGACACATAAGCCCAAGACCTACCTCACCCTCAACAACCAAAGCCAAATTATTTATCACTGAAGAAGGATGTAATATATTTCTGAGTGGAATAACAAGTTCTAAAGCTGTCACTTTGTTCCAGTACTTTAAGTGCTGGAAGCCCAGAGTACTTGCCAAAAGTGGTTTTGTCCACATAATTAGGCTTTTAATGTAAAATCAGATCTTTGTGGATTTCTTTCTTTCGTAGGACTGCAACTGTGTAAAGGAGAGTGGTTTTGATAAGCATGAGTGAGCAGCAGCGTATGTTTTCAGCACTGTTAATAGGTTGGAACCAGTGTCAAAGAGAACATATGTATCTCTTCTTCCAGCCACCTCTTTTGGCTGCTCTTTGAACACTGATGCCAAATAAATGAATAAATCTTGTCAGTCCTTTCAGGCCATTCATTAACTTCATTTCTTTTTGTTAAATAATCTTATTTCTCTAAGGGTACCAATTTTTTATTGCATGAGTTTGATTTTCAGATTTATACACTTATTTGCTGTGTGCTAAGCAAAGTACTTCTCCTTTTTAATTGGCTTCTCTCTGTGTGTATGCTAACTTAAAATTAGAAATTTTTGTTATTTATTGAAGTATAGGATTCCCTACAATTCTGAGAGCTTCCAGTGACCTATACCTAGTTTGGACCCTGCCTATGCTGCTTCTTGAAGAGTAAAACCTCTTTTTGTTTCACTTTTCTAGTTCTGGTATTTAAATGCTGTATTAAGAGGTTGTTGGTGCTTTTATCTTTTTTTCCAGTGAGAGAAGAACATGGGTAATGGGGTTCGTTACAATGCTGTACTATGTACTGATGTAATGACTGAGTTAAAGCTAGTAAAAAAAACCTCAGGACCAGGGGACCACACTAGCCTTTCTACCAGTCCAGTGTGTTAAAAAGGCTTAGGAAAGGGTTGGATGATCAGAACTAGCCCAAGAGATGGGCATCAGTGTGTAGCCTGAGATGCGGGAGGTAAAGGTAGATCTGCAGGAAGGTGGACAAGGCTTCTCTAGGTCCACAAACTCAATTTGCTGTTTGACACTGTGTTTCTATGACGAACATGAGAGCTCTTAGGTACAATATTGGAATACTATTGACTAACTGTGTACCAGCTGGAAAACATCCCTCCTGCTCATATCCTCTCGTTGCTTATCCATCTCATAGCAGTAATAGTATGGCGGGATTAAAATATAGATGTGTTTTGGAAACATTAAAATTACAAATTATGTAGGTTTATTACTTTTATTCGTGCTTTTAATAAGAGCTGTTTGAAATTATAAAGCTCTATCTCTTCATGTAATTGTGTGCCTGTCAGTATTCCAGGGGGAAGGCTTTCTCTGGGAGAAGGTATCGGAGTATGAGTACTGCTGAATGGTTCATTTATAAGTGGCTTTCTTTTGTTAGGAGTTTTGCTGTTGTACTTTCCTTATAATACCTAAATTTTTCCATGCCGTAATAGGCTCATATTCTTAAAACCTTTGAGAAGGTGTGATATTCCTTTGATCTCATAGGCTGGACAGCATGGCAAATGCAGCATAGTGGACTTCCTGAAGTAGCCTTAAGGTTCATCTGGAAATGGGGCATGTATATCCCTATTTGTTGTTACCAAAAGATAGCCTTTTCTGGGTGCATACATGTCAACATGGCACAGAGAAAGAAAACTCCTGGTTAAGGCAATTGAGTTATCAGCGAATCTGTTTTTTTTTCTGGTGTGCTTGTAAGTGCCTGGCGTGCATGAGTGTGTGTGTGTGTTGAACGCTAAGAAGACCACTTAAATTCTTTAGAGAGGTTGAGGAACAGTAAGCAATAAATGGGATTATTGACCCACTTTAATAAATGGCCTGTTGAAAGAAATCATTTATGTGCATATAGTATTTCTTCTATGCTACATAAAAATCTCTGATATGGGCTTGACAGATTTGTTTAAAGAAAATATTTATTGTACCCTGAACTATGTAACATGTCTTGATTATTGATGTTTCTTGCTTTTGCTGGCTGAGAATGATATTATTGCTTTTTTTTTTTTTTTTTTTAAGAATCCCTGCCATTATTCTTAACAGTAAAGAATTAGGGGTTCCGCACCTTCATTGCAGTGCTTCACACAGTACTGACTATGTGTGTTATGTGCGTCTGTGTTATGGGCTCCTGAATATCGATATTCTTCTCACAAGATTGTAGATCCTTTTTTTTCTTCCACTTCTCTTATAGAGGGAAGAAAAATATGCTTAAACTTGTGTCTTAAACACAATTCAACTTAGTCTGCTATTATAATTTACATGGAGCTTAGATGGCTTAGCAAACAACTTTTTTTGGGTCAGCTAGATGATGCTGAGGCAGCATAACACACTTCTCTGCAGCAGTTACGTTAATTAATAGGGCTCTTGCATGCTTTCTGTGAGGTCCTCAATACCAGCTTTAAAAAAGCTTCCTGATTCTTTAACTTTTCTGATCAGAAGGGTGTTACTGGAGGAAAACAACTGCTTAAAATGGAAGACAGTCAAAATCGTTTAAAAAAAAAATTTAGAATATGAATGCATACATTATTATAGAGCTGGAAATACAGGGAGAGAAGGAATCTCAGTATGCAGTCTGTTCTAGGGGTCTAAGCTTGAAGACAAACAAGATGGTTCATTGAGATTTTCTTGTATTTTCCAAAGAAACAAATATATCTCTTTTCTGTGTCATTGTCTGTTAAGAAAATGCTAGTGTGAGTAATATTTGATGCAATATATTCCTATTTGTTTGTATCTGTGTGACATTTTGTTAAACACAAAAGCAAATGGGAAAATAAGATGCATCAGGGGGATGTTATGGCTGAGAGGGAAGTTTATCACTGAGCTGTCATTGCCAACTGAAAGAATTCATAGACTCAAGTGTCACATGATAACACATTGCTAACAGCAACTTATTTAAGTATATCATTCTGAATTTAATCTATGAGCTACCTTCAAGGTTAGTAGCTAGAGGATACTTGGGATCAAAGAAGGCAGAATATGAAAGAATCTGTTAGAGTCTAAACCAAGTGCTTAACTTAGATGTTGAAATGGGTTTATCACCTGAATTCAGATCAATGAATCTGTGTTTAGCACTGAGTCTGTTGTAGTGTTTTGGTTGTCCAGAAGATGGTCCTGTTCTTAAGGACAAGGTATCATGTGTATTCTCATCGTCAACAAAATAATTCACAGAGTCAGCTGAGTTTTGTCTTCAAGAAGAATTGAATCCTAAGAACCCTTGTCTGTGGTAAATTGCAAGGTTAGATCAGGTATTTTAAGGAGAAATTAATTTCTAGCAAGTTGAAGCAGAGCTTTGGTATTGAAAATTTAAGGAAAAGAACAAAATAATAGGAAACTGTTCCATTGCAAAGGACGTTTAGCTTAATATTTTACTTTAAACATGGAGCCACTTTTTCCTATCTTTATATTTTAATTTTCTCTAGAAGAACTGTATAGTCCACAGAGAGAATATTGGTTCAATTTCTTTCTCCTTAGCTGGTTGCTGATTGTAAGGTTAACTTAGCAACAAATACATTTTTTAACATTGTGGGTCCACAAACAAGTTCCTATTGACACAAGCATTCATTACCATTTTCCAGGATCCATTCAGCTTTGCATGTCCATATTAATTGAATAGATTTCAAAGAGATCCATGAAGGTATGCTTAAATCTATATGGCTGCTGAATATGCCTCTATAAAGTCTCTTGTAGAGTAACAACCTCAGGTAACAGTTTTAAATTAACCATCATGCTCATTACAAGTTCCAAATGTCTGCAAAGCAAACATTTAGATCTTTCCTCTGTATGGAGGAACAAGCTGTATAGCACGTAGCTACTTAAATCGTAAGACATTTATTTCAGCAAGCAACTTAACAGAACTGATGCAACTGTGAGAAAAAAAATGTTACCCTGCCCATCACCATCTTAGAGAAATATTTTTATAGTTCCTCATAAGAACCTTGCTGATAAACAAAAACATGCCCAGTGATTCCAGGTATGGTTTGAAAGGTGCTATGTGGTCAAAGAAGACCAAAGTAGATCCCTTTAGAAGAGTCCTGTGAATCTTCTGAAAAGGAACAGGTGGGCCCATACAAACCTCATGAAGTTCAACAAGTTCAACAAGGCCAAGTGCAAGGTTCTGCACATGGGTTGAGGCAACACCAAGCACAAATCCAGGCTAGGTGAGGAGTGGGTTGAAAGCAGCCCTGAGGAGAAGGACGTGGGGGTATTAGTGGATGGAAAACTGACTATGAGACAGCAACGTGTGCTCGCAGCCCAGAAAGACAACTGTGTCCTGGGCTGCATCAAGAGAAGTGTGACCAGCAGGTCAAGGGAGGGGATTCTCCTCCTCTGCTCCACTCTTGTGAGACCCCCCCATGCAGTGCTGTGTCCAGCTCTGGGGACACCAACATAAGGACATGGACCTCCTTGAGCAGGTCCAGAGAAGGCCACGAAGATGGTCAGGGGACTGGAGCACCTCCCCTGTGAGGACAGGCTGAGAGAGTTGGGGGTGTTCAGCTGGAGAAGAGAAGGGTCCGGGGAGAGCTTAGAGTGGCCTGCCAGTACTTAAAGGGTTTCTACAGGAAAGCTGGGGAGGGATTCTTGATCAGGGGTGTAGGGATGGGACAAGGGGTAACGGTTTTAAACTGAAAGAGGGCCGATTTAGACTAGATATAAGGCAGAAGTTCTTCCCTGTGAGGGTGGTGAGACACTGGTACAGGCTGCCCAGAGAAGCTGTGGCTGCCCCCTCCCTGGAAGGGTTCAAGGCCAGGTTGGACGGGACTTTGGGCAACCTGGTCTAGTGGAAGGTGTCCCTGCCCATGGCAGGGGGTTGGAACTAGATGGTCTTTAAGGTCCCTTCCCACCCAAACCATTCTGTGATTCTGATTCTGTGATGTGGAAGAACCTGAGAAAAAGTTTGTGTTTGTACATTGAGTTGTGATCTGGAGGAAGAAGTAAAATTTCCATAATTGCATTAGTAGCTTAAAATGGTTGGGATAATTGAACTGGGTAGTTGATTCTGCATTGAATGTCAGTGGTGGTGTGTGGAGGGAATTCTCGGAAGGAGAGAGGAGAAGGTGCTAATGGCAGAACCCAGTCACAGTGAGCAGGTGGTGGTGTCCTATGACTTCCCTTTCTTTAGTCTTCATTTGGAGATGATTTTAGCTCCCTCTCCTGAAATGAAGACGTCTAAGTTGAATGACTGGTGTCAAAAGCATGGAGTCACTCAGTTAACAGACTTCCCTATCATCTAAAATACCATATCCTTAATATGGGACTTGTTTCATATTACTGTCCAGCAAGATGGAATCCATGCTTCCAAATACATTTTTCACCATTTACAGCTTTTGATGCAGTGCCTAAAGCTTGATTTGTCACTTCGGGATGATTCCATATCAAGTGCCATGAATCAAATTATTTTCTAACACAATGGGGTTAGCACCTCTCCTGCTGTGACGAATGGTTTTGCAGAGGTACCAAAATAAATGCTCCATGGCAGCAAGGTTTATTCCATATTTCGAATAAAATCTGCCCACTTGTCTACTCTTCAGTTACCTAGAGAGCAGTACAGAAAATTGTTTTCCTTAGAGATAAATCCGCATCAGTATACAACATGGACTTTTTGGAATTAATTGTTCCTGGGAGACAAATGTCATTGAGTATGTGAGGCAGCTAGCTACGGGAAAGTACCTGTGAGCTGGTACTCCATTCCCGTGTCCTTGGCAGCATGAAGGAAAACCAAACTACAAAACCTGAAAAGTCTGCTAGTCTTGATGTCTTCTTTTTTTTAAGTCTATGCTCTTATCCCTTTTTATGGTTTTTTTTGTAATTCTTTCAAAGGGAAACAATGTATATGGGGGTTTTAGGCTTTGCACAATGATTCCATGTTTTGAGCAAGAGTACAAGTTAACTTCTGGCAGCTTTGCTGATGTGGACATTCTGGGTTTCCAGTGAAAGAAAAATTAACCTATCCATATTTTTTCTTTACCTGTTTAAAGATTAGAGAAATAAAAACACTTTGACTTTCTGTAAAGCCTTTCAGTTGAATACTTTTGAGCATATCCTAAAATATGAATGATTTTATCTTTTCATCCACTATAATGCTAACAAAACATTGTAATCTCCATTTGTTGATGGAGTTATTGAGTTGCATTGCAGTATTATGGAGAATTTAGGTCATGATGGAGAGAAAAAACTGAGATGCGAGTGGGACATTTTAGGACAGAGACATTCTACATTTTGTGACTAAGGAGACACACACACACACACACACACACAGCTCCTGACATGCATAAGCAAATTTTAAAACAATTTTGCACGTATTAGCTTCGAGAGTCTTTGATAGTTGTTCCCCAAATCAAAAGCTTTGACATTCAAATGGTGTTTTTGTCCTCATAAAATGTTAGAATGAAAAACCCAGGGCTATATTGGCAGTAAACTAGGGTTGCTTTCTAAGTGCTTGTTTGACTGCAGCGAACACTAGCGTATTATTGGCAGAACAGTTTTTCTTCAGGTGAAGGTTCACCTTCATCTAGAAGTTTATAGGACATAGTTTTATGTGGAAACTTTTCTTTTTTACAAATACGGTTTGATATTTTACATGGGATATTTTCTAGACTATCAATTTTATACTTTTCTTTTGGATTGCATGTTACTAATGCATTGTAATTTCTCCAAAATGCTGTGCGAGAAGAGACCTATTGCTCAGTGGTTTTGTGTACAAAATACTAGCCTTCCACATCAGGTACTGTATTTCACATTTAATTTGAAATCCCTATGAGATACACTGAAGTGCTGAAAACAATTTGGGTAGCTGGTGAAGCACAGTATCAAGGCCAATAGATAGTATAAGAGATGGGGGGTTTTTTAGCTTTTTTGCTTAGGTCTTTCAAAACTAAAAATGTCAGAGCTAAGGTACCTCCTATTTAACTGGATCAGAAATATTTTAATTCTCTAAATTGCAAGCTGATAAAATTGCTGCATAATTAACTTCAGGATTTTCATACACCTTGGATACCCACATTATGAAGTCATTTAACGTAAACTTGAGATTTTAGTAAACGTGTGTGTGAACATCCATAACCAAGTATCTGTATAGATGGGAAGAATAATTACATTAATGCTGATTGGTTGTGATATACAGGTTTTTGCACTTGTGGACTAGTTCTCCTCAAAGCATTTGATTGTACTCTGATCAGCTGAGGGAGGCTCAAAGACAAAAGTACTAAATTATTTCTGAACAATTATAGGATATGTAGTCTTCCCACATCTTCACAGTGAGAGGGGAAGGATATTGCTTTTGATCCATAGCACAAACTATTTTCTTAGATATGGAACTGGAATATCCCATAGCTAGATATGTTTTGAAGTAACTGTTTAGAATCCTTTTGCATGTGATGCCCTTTCAATAATGTAAATTATTTCAGCTTTTCTGCCTGGCTTTGTATTTAGTTAAAGATCTTTCTCCCAAGTATGTATTTAAAATTGCTTAAACCACAGCTAATCTCCGTCTAATGTAACTTTAAACTCTTTTATTTCAGCATTTTTAGAGCTTCTTTCTTTTATGTCATTCAGTAATAGACAGGAACACACGCATACACCATCAGTGTTAGGGCATGAAGATGAGGTTCAGATGATGGAAACAGACAGGTGTTGAAAGATATATAGGGATTAAATATAATATTGTATCATTTATCATAGAATTTCTGATATCAATGAATAAAATGTGGCAACCAAAGTGAGACTAGCCTTGAAGGTATCTAAGGCTGAACAAGGGTCAGCCAGACAGCCCAATCAGTCACCTGATTTAAGTGTTGTGTTGACCAGGTAAATCTGCAATTGAATAATGGCTAGTGTTAAAGCAAAAGCAAAATTTTGATTTAATCAAGATAGAAATTAAAACATCATTTGGTGGTGCAACATTCTGCAAGGCAAATATTATGCCTATTCTTACTTCAATGTTGCTATTGTATGTATTAAAGAACGTCGCGCACACACACACTTGCTGAAAGAAATACTACAATAGACATTTCAAAATGAATAAATGTCTCTGAGAAAAATCATATTCGCTTCATCATGTAGCATATATATTAGCACTGCTACTTTACTGGAGACAAATTAAGGGGATGACTTATTAGAAAAAAATTACTTGCACACACTGTAATCGCAATAGGATAGGAACCCATAAGTGCTATCCCAAATAATGGAAAGAAAATGTAATCATTTAATTTAGGAATTCTTGTCCATAGTTGGTATCCAGATATCTGCTGCATATTTCAATCTTATTTTTTATGTTATTTTGTTTCGAGCTTTTTGGTAGACTCTTCTCAAAATTGCAGCAAAGTCTACCTAAGATGTATGCATTCAGTATGGAAACATGCAAGAACAGGAATCTTAGTAAACAATTTTATAATGTCAGCTTTAGCATATGGCAATTCACTGATGTCCAAAGCTGTGCGTACCACTTGCAATCCATTTTAAGAGATACATTAGGAAAAAGTGCAATTTGATGGGCTCAGCGACCTGCATGGCTTCTCTGTACAGAGCTGAATTTCACACTAAAGTATTGTAACTATTCTGTAACTGTGAAATATAAATACATGTGAAATCTCCATCTTCTCTGATTTTAAATGTGGTTGACTATATCCAAAACCACCTATTCAGTGAGAAACTTGGAATTAAAAATCTAGAAATCCTTATTCTTACTTTTGTGCCTCAATCTTAAAACCAAACCTAAGCTTTTGGGGTTTGATTTTATTCATAGTAAAATCATGCTAATATTAATTTAATAAGGGAGGCTCCAGATCTTACAGTTCAATGCATAGAGCAGTAGCATTATGTTTTGTTCTCCATGTTGCATGGAGGTGTTTTCTGGAGTATATTTTTAACATTGGTACCACTTTCAAAATATTCTACCTGCTGCAGCAACATTAACAACTACTGCTGGATTGTGAACTCCTATAAAAGCAGTAGAATGTAACAATATTAATGAAGTTCTTAAAATGATGGCAATGATTAGAGTGATAATGAGCAAACCTCTTCTGTGTTCATTAGTTGCAGAAGTGTGTATTTTTATTATGGAACTGATTTCTGTAGGAGCAGCTCATAGTGTGATTGAAGGATCATTTGTATTAAATACAACAAAATTATGTATAAAGCAGGTCTATGAATCACCATTCAAGGTTTTATAGCTTTTTGACGTCCAATCAAAACTGTATTGTTACTGGCAAATTATTGTGACTGACTTTTTCTGTTGTAGCACCCTTAGCAACATGGCATTGTGTTTTTGTGCTTGTTGTTGAGTGAGAATATGAGAATATTTTAAATTGGGAAAGAAAATCAACATTGATGCTCTTGCAGTAAATGGAATAGGAACATATTAATGATGAAAAGAAAATCAAAGGCACTGCTTATGTGAGCTGAGTTCTGTGGGACTGAAAGCATAAATAGTTTAAAAAATTGGCATGTAAAAATCCATACTCTGAATAGGAGGACAAAGTCAGACTCGGTGGGTGAAAAATGTCAGTTTTACTCCCTGTTTGACAAGTAAAACTTAGTACTTTTTCAAAAAACTTTTCTGTATTTGTGACCACTATTTCCTTTTCCATTTCATTTTTCTTCTAACAAGAGACTATACACCCCCATATTCTTATTCATTGAATCTGTGAAGTGGATGGAGAGTTCTTACCTTACCAGAAAAGATTTAAAAAAAAAAAAAAAAAAATAAAAATATTTTTTAAAAAAGCCCAAACCCCCCTCAACTTTTCTGCTCAGAGCCACACACAGACCATTTATTTTTCAGCTCCCTTTTGAAATCAAGTCACTACAATGCTTACAAAGCATAAGGGCTGCTTATCATTTCAAATGCTTGCTCTTTGCTGCTGCTGCATGGAGGGGGACTGCTCCCCACCAGGGAACATGTGCCTGCATTACCCACACAAGTGAGGGCCTGAAGCCAGAAGGTACAGAATGATAATCAGGTAAGGAGGCTTTAACATTGCGGTACGTGCAGGTAGAGACCCTGCAGAGCAGTCTGTGTGAACTGAGACTTCCCAGACATGCTGGAATCCTCTGGAAAGGGCTGAAGTGGCAAATCAGCCAATTCCCCTCATTTCTAGCTAAGATAAATTTGTCTGGATGACTTGTAACTCTCTCTGCTTATGAATGAGAGCTTTTGAGTTAAATGTATCACTCCTGATAAGAAAAAGAAGATTAGGAGACAATGACATCTGCTGGCTTTGGAAAGAGAAGACATGAAACCAGCATATCCTGACTCGGCAAGGACTTTGCTTTGTAGCAGGCCTTCATTTTGACTTTTCCATGAAGCTGTGAACCTATAAAACAGTGCGAAAAAGGGTACATGGACAGAGTCCTGCTATCAGGAACACCTCGGGAAGGAGAGTGGCTGCCGGCTTCTGCTGGATCCAAACGCAGCACGTGCAAGAGGGTGTTTCCGAGAGAAGGAAGGTCCTGACCCGCAGCTCAATGGCAGGAGCTGCTTCTTTGCAGGCACCCTCGGAAAATGTCCTGAGACACACTTGTTGTGCACTTCTTGATTTGGATAAGAACCATCACAGCTAACTATCCTTTAAGGAAGATAATGTCCTGTAAAACCAGCATATAAGGAAAAAAAGACAGAATTTCTTGTTTTATTCCTTCTTTGGGCTGATGGGACGGATGCCGTTTCAGATGTTTCTATTGAAACTCTAATTAGCACTGTGCTACATGAAGTATATAGCATCTTTTCTCTGGTGATGTCAGAAATCTTTAAAAAATATATTAATAAATTGTACCTATCATTTTCTTTAAAGTTAGGAACTTTTTATCCAACATTTCCAGTCTCATTTGTTTGGGGATCATAAGACTGGATTGAAAATCATAACATTTGCATTGAATATTTTAGGAAGATTTTTCTGCATTTGCTTTACAGCTTTGATAAAGATTCATATACTAAATCCTTCTGCAAATTCTTCAATCTCTGAGTGTCATGTAATCACATGTCTCTAGAAGCAGAGATCTAAGGAAAATATTAGATAGGAGGTGTTTTGAATTAAAAATAGAGATTTGTAACATTTGGAAGCCTTTGTAGCACAGTAGGCACCTGGAGGAAACAGAGGCACTGTTTGTTTCAAAGATTTCTTCGGGGGCCCAAAAGCCAGGTGAAAATACCAAAAATAAAGCCTAGGCTTCCAGCTGGTCTGTGATTGTGGTGTGTCTTAATGTTTCTCTTGAATAGGGAGTTTGAGAGAGATGTTAAAACAGTTTTGCTGCAGTAAAATAATGTCCAAATGTCTGTATGGCTTTTGATTTGATCACTCAGGCTCAGTACAAAGGGAAAAGTTGATTACAATACAGGCAGGAGACTCGAAAGTACTTATTATTTAGTCTGTGTTGTCCATTTTCTGTTCATCTTTATTATAGCCTGTTTCTTGCCTTCTACCACTTACCCTCAAGCTCCAGAGTCTGACTTACTAGCTGATAACTACTAAAAGTCAGCCTGCTGGTTGTTTGCTTTTTTCTTTTTTTTTTTTTCTAACCATACTTAAAATGTTTTTGTCAACCTGCTTTTCTTGTACTAAGCTGTGTACTAAAAGGGAAAATGCATCTGTTTTCAACAGGATATAACAGCCTAGATTTGAAGTCAAATGGATATATTAGGATTATGGTTTCACTTCGCAAGCAATTGCACTGTGTCATCGTGGTGCTTTTGTATGTGAAATATAATTTACTTATTTCCAAGTGGGGGAGTGTAAAAGTATTTCTGTGATTTTCTGTCAGTCAGCTGTCATTCACCTTCCTCTGCAGTAGATTTTGCTGTTGGTTTTGTTCTTTCTGGGGTTTCTCTTGTTCTTATTAGTGTTGGGGGGTTTTTTTTGTTGGTGTTTTTTTGTTTATTTTTGTTTTTGATCAATCCTGGTCATCTAGTTGGCACACTGTACCTGGATTTGTACAAGAAATGTGTTAAAATATCACAAAAGGGAATTAAAAAGATGCAAGTTCTCTGGGCCCAAAAAGTTTAAAAGCTCCTCTGTATACAACAAAAAAATTCTTAGCATTCATAGCACACCTCATAGAAATGCATTATATATTGTTAGCACGTCAGCTTGTAATATTGGTACATGGCTTCAGTGCCTTGCTTGTATTTGTAATTACATTTAAATAATTTAACTCCATTATAGTACAATGTCTAGTGGAAATGCATGATTCCTTAGGAAGACATTTCCTTTCAGATTGATCTAATGACTTCAGAAAATGCTGCTGCTATTAAAGCTTGTTAACTATTGATATGCAAAACTAAAACTGTTATGAGTGCAATGGAAGACATTAATAAATATGCTCATTTTTGAGAATATTTTTTTCAATGAGCTATTTGATAACTCATTATTTGACTTAGCTTCTGTGTCAAATACCCTTAATAGCCTGACTCTTTTGCAGATCATGGGTAGCTTTTATCAAAATCAGGCTAAAGGGATTCCAGTGGATGAGTGATTGAAGCGGTCCAACAAAATACAGTAATTATTCTAGCATAATGCAATACCCAGCTAAATTCTTGGATGGTAGCAAGATTTTTTTGGACTGCAATAGGAATGTGTTCACCTGAAGCTGGAAAAGATGGTAGAGTACACAAAGTAAAATTTTCGGTGTATGTTTACTGATGGATTTATGTTGGATGTGTAAAGGGTAGCGTAGCTTCTTATCTGTTGAAATTCAGCTCATGTTTTGCTTTGAATTTGTACAAACACTTTAAAGGTGTTTTCCAGTCCTCTGTTGGGTTTCTTTTTGTGTTTGGGTTGGGTTCTTTTTCCATTACGGAAAACAGTCTACCACAAGTTTTGAGTATAAAACACTACATCACTGTTGCAGAATGTGATACTGGAGAAGCTTCTATCACAAAAGTGTATATTGGTGGCAAAGTGTGCTGCTTTTTTTTTTTTTTTGTTCACACTAAACAAGTCTGTTTGCAAGCTCACAGTAGGGACTAAATACTAACTACTAGGATGAACATGTTGCTTTTCCTCTGTAACGCCAGTGAGTCCTTCCTCAGCAGCAGCGTGGAACAATATATGGAGAGTTACAGTAATCTATCAAAGGTGCTCAGTAAATCTGTTGCACCTTCTCGTCCTTGGGTTGCTGGTTCACTTCTTTGCTGTCAGTCAGTTCACAAAACGGGCACAAGGCTCCGGCTGTCTCTCTTCCTGGGTGTATCTCTGAGGTTGAACTGCTGGGTTTCTTTGGCTTTTTGCTTTCCCTTTTTCGAACCTGTCTATTCATTTCCATCAAATCTGCCTGCCTTCTCCCAATCCTTTATCTTCCTTTAATCCTTCATTTCCTTTTCCTTATCTCTAAGGACTTTTGAATGTTTTCTACTCTTGTTGTTCATTTTCCATCAGGGGATTCTTGTGGTGGATCTCAGATTTGCAATGCTCAATGCACATGATATGCTCTGGCACCTCGGCAGCAGCTTTCTGTAACCCCTCAGCCCTTGAACCAGCAGTGACAGGCTCAGATTTGTGTAACTGTGGAAGAAAACTGGAAGTGTCTGGATCAGGTTTTCCAGTCCGTTTATCATAAAATAGATTTCCTTCTTAAGAGGCTTCTATGGACATATATGAAGCTAAGTGGAAAAGATCTGAGTGAAATGTCAGGTCTCTTTTATTTTGCAAATGTGTTTTTTATAATTTTTTCTAGTTTTTCCACTAGTGGTGAAATTAATGGATTAATATAAGTTTTTCTACATGCTAATGGGCATGGCTGAAAAACCCTGAAGGTTTTTTAAACATATGCCTTTAAATATTTCTATATAAATTACCTTGAGGTTTGGTTGTTTTTGAGCTAAATGGCAACCATCTAAATTACTGACTTTGTATTTTCCTACTGAACTAAATGCTTTGATCTGCTTTAATATAATCAATAACAGACATACACTCTGATTTGGAGAAAAACAGATGATTAAGTGTTTTTGCAAAATGAGGACAAATAGCCATCTCTCCCTGTTGTCAAACACATTTCTTTTTGTTTGATTGAAGGTGTATTTTCATTGCACATTAGCTGTGCTACTTAATGAAATGGGCCTATCGTTACAGCTCAAAACCATATATAAATTACGTATTGTTATAGTTGCTATGGCAAATAATTACTACTATTTAATGGTAACTTATGAAACCATTGAGTAGCAAGGTGAATGTAGTTGCTAAAATGCAAAATGCTATTTCTCTGTGGAATCTATTTAATACTAGATACAGATTATTTTTTTCTTATTATCTGGCTTCATAGCTCTTTTGAATTGTGTACCTCTGAATCATAACAGGTGTACAAGAAGGCAGCTTGATTTTGGACACAGAATATGCCTGTACGTACTCTGTGGTCCTGGTTCTCGTGCTTCTGGTTTTAAGGATGTACCTCATTTGTACTCCAACCTTCTCTTTCCCATCTGTTGGTGTTAAGAAACTGTGCCATTACCTCCTCATAAATTAGTCCTAGATGGCTTCAGATTTTAGACTTGTGTAACTGCGGCTCACCTCAATAGGGTATTACCTTTTAATATCAAAGGGATTTGGATATTTGTCATAAATGACACTCTGAATTACAGCCAAGATGATATTACTGATATAAGTGCTTGATGCTGGCCGTTTCAAAAAGGTGAATTTTCTATCATGCATGAATCTTTTAGGATTGTTCATGGAAATCAACAAATATGCCTCTTTGCAGGAATTTTCCACCTAAAAGGGAGTCATTGTAGTTTACTCAGGGGAGGAACAGATGCAACCACATGTGTAACTGTAAGAAGAAATACTGAAAGCTCAATATATTCTGGAGGAAAAGATGGAAATAAATTTTATGTGTATATTATACTGTCAAACCCAGTAGTAATTTTAAGATTAATATGCTTCCCCATTATTGATACGTGTCACATTTCCCCTGAGTTGCGTCAAACCCTGTTTATTTCTTGCCTTTTCTCTCCCTCCATCAAAATTTGAAAGGTGTCTAATATATACAAAAGTCTGGAGCTGAGTGTTATTTAAATAACAGATTGATCCAGGGCTTTGTATACAAATAAATGGTACTGGGAATAATTGCAGATTTTTGCACAGCTCTAACAAATGCATGGCAATTGAAATAAAGATTCAGCATTTATTTGTGAGTGTGTCGTGCAGTGTTGTTCCTTCTCGACAATAGACTTACTTGCAGGATCTTACTGTGGTAAGGCTTGGTCACTTGGTTTTATCAGGTACTGTTTGGTACATGACTTCACATTTTTGTAACAGGCTGCTGTTACCAGTGGATAAACTCGTTCCAGCCAATAAAGATGATCCAACTTTGCAATAGAGTCTATACAAACACCAGCTAGCTTGAAATCCACGCTCTGTTGCTCGATGCTGTGGCTTGTCCAGGTTGACTTCTGTTTTCAAGGAGCTCGACAGAAATGGTGTATGTAGTTTTTCTCTTACAAAAGCTGTTCTGGCTCATTTAGTGTGTTTTATTTATATCTCGAAGATTAGGAGGGAAGAAGAATGAAAACTATATTAAGAAATGTGGCATTTAACACAACATAACCTCATCAATTAAATAGTTTAGATTTGGCAAGGATTAGATATTTACAGCATGTAAATAAAATTATTAATTACATAAGATATTGTTTACTAAGATTCTTAATCCTTCTGCTTCAGGGTGTAAACTAATTAGTAGGGAGCGCTGAAAAATTGCATCATTTTATGATCGGAGTTCACGGAAGAACTGTGGATGAACAAAATGAAAGCTGCCATGTGATAGTAATAGATCAGCACAGACATCATTAGCTCTTGATGGGAGGTTGTACATGCAGAATGCTGGGAGAAATAATCCTAATCAACTGGAGATCTGAAGTGGGGATGGCAGCAGCCCTTCAAGGGGAAGGAAAACTTGAAACATCTAATTCAACTTTCTTTAAAAACGGTATCTGTAAGAATGGGCAATAATTAGATGTATATCTTAAATGGACCTTTCTCAGCAGAGACCACACCATGAGTGTTTTAAGCACAGGTGGTGCATTCATCTTTCTGAAATGTGAAAATCTTTCTTAGTTTTTTAGTCAGCAGAATAATGGCTTAGAAGAACCTTGTCCAACGGTGTGGTTAAATCAGGCCTGTCTCTGTCTGTGGCAGGGCCGTTATCCTGCGGCCCGGGAGCGCTTTGGCAGGCTTTGTGCTCCAGTGGATAATGAGGGTTAGGAATGGGCAGCAGCTAGCAGAGGTCAGATCCCTGCAACGATTCACCTTCTTCCTACAAGCCTATAAAAGGAAAAATAAACCACCATTTTATTCAGCAGCACAGTGCTACTGCTTTGAGCAGGACGTATTTCTCACAGGCTGACTTGCCCACACAGAACCCTGCGCTGCTTTGAGCTGCTGTCGATCACTCCCCTTGCTTGCCCATAGCCTGAAGGATTCACTAGCAGTTTCAGAAGTCCAGGCTCATGACCCCAGCACACTTATCTTCTCTGTCCTGTTCACAGAAACTTGTAACAAAGAGAAACTCTGTTCTTTCACCGGGCTGCACTGGGAGCCCACCGCAGAGCCTCCACGGTTAGCTGTGTTCCCAGAGCTTCATTAGGAGCTCACAGATGCAGTGGGAGCAAAGACAAAGATATGCCAGTGTTAAACTAATTGAAAAACTTATCTTCATAATTTCATTTTTGTGGTTGAATTCACAAGGCCAGCAGGCTTCTATGTATTGGTGTGTATATCTGTGGAGGTGCATGTGTGTGCGCTCAAAGTGAGTGTGTATGTGTATTAATCCTGAAAAGGAAAACAGACATTGCAGAAACAGAAAACGACAGTTACTTGTGTGTGTAGACAGAATAATATTGTGGTTAAAGGTAATAAAATCAAGCTAGGAATTGGCTTCTCCTTTCCTTACAGTCAAGGTCAGTTTAAAGAAGGACCTGTGGAGTTACAGGTAGTTCACATCGAATATTTTCTTAAAATGGGACAGAATATGAAACCTTTGGAGAACCAAAGTGTTTTTTCTGCTAACATGCAAATAAAGTGACTTAAATATTATTCCTCTGCTTCTGTTTTTCTGATCCTGTAATAGCAGGGAAACTCAGTAGACGTCATAGTTCATGAAGGTTAATGACTGCTGCCTCTCTCTGGCTACAGAACTGGTTGGGATCAATGCTCGAAACAAAAGCAGGTTTCAGGATTTTTCACCAGCTCAGGACTCTGGATGCAATAGCAGAATGATCTCGTTCCTGCCTTCATCAAGTGTTCTGAGACATCAAATAGTATGGTGGTGTGGTGTGCAGTATGATGATCTGTTACATAGTCTGTGGATGACTTCATACTTAACCTGTAGTTGTGATGAGTATAAAGGTTACAAGTACACTGTGTAGTAAGATAAAATTAGAGTAGCTTCCTATGATACAGTATGCAAAATGAGAGTTGTTGGGCTTCAAAGGGGTCACAGGAGTGATATTGAAACAAGTAGAAAGATGGCAGGTTGCATCTCCACAACACTATTCTTCTAGCTCTTTTTCTTTATAGTCAGTCTCACAGGTTTTTTTTCTGAAGTATAAGATCATTAAAAATTATACTAAGTGAATTATTTTTCTCATTCTTTGTGTTGAAGTCATGGATTGATGATATTCTCATGTCTGAAACCTACTCATCATTATTTTAATTTATTTTTCTAATTGTCTGGTTGTTTTGTTAAATAATCGGTATAATAAGGCTTTGCAAGGCTTTCCAAATAAATAAGAAGCGTAGAATGGCATATTTGATATATGATTTTTGAGAGTTCCTGACCCAGGCTTTCAACAAATGTTAATTTTCTAAGTAGGCAGTGGATGAATGCAGTCTTGAATTCAGAACTGCACATTCATCTGTTTATGTAATTTGCTGTTAATTGGGATTGCCTGCTTTTGTGAATAGACTGTTAGACCTTCAGCTTGTGAAATGTTGGCTTGGATTCTGTTGCTTTTCTCTCTTTCTGCTGCTGGTTCTGACTGAGTCTTTCCTTTGGCAAATTGCTTGTAGTCAGTCAGTGACTTCTTATTTTGGTAAGAGTCTTCTGGCTGGCTAAAATTTTTTGGCATGGCTGAGACCAATGCAAGAAGTAATGGAAAGAAAGTGGAAGAAAACCGTTGTAATTTACTCCGATTCATGAACCCTGAAGCATAGGCTGCAGTTAAACCCCATCACATCTGCAGTCAGCAAATAAAATCCTAATGAGAAATTAAAAGTGTTGCAGTGATTCCAAACTTGCTATTCCCATGGAACTATAAACTGATGCTTCTCCAATATCCAGAAGAAGATACTGAGATGAGAAATTAGTAAAATTATGTTAATCTAAGTTAGCACTTAAATGCCCACTTAATTTCAGTTAACTAGATACTCTAATTTCAGTTACTCATGTGCTTTCAGCTAAGTCCTTTGTAAGTGCTTTATTTAGATTTAGCTGCTGTTTTTTCCATCTATCATTATATAGTGCTCAAGCAGAATATAGAATATAACTGTACAATTGCAGCAGATTTTACAGTCTGTACTTCTTACTGAAGGAACTGGAGGGAAGTAGAGTTATTTCCTTCATGTGTTACCAGTATGAATTAGCTTATGTTTGCTAATTAGTACACTAATCTTTTAGTAATTCATTCTTTTTCTGCATGGCTTTTCATTCTTCAAGTGTTTTTTATTGGTACAGCATCTCTGTATTTTTGTGTGTTTTTCCAAGTGTAATGAAGATTTCAAGCTCAAAGGAGGGGGAAGCATGAGTAACATCTAAAAGAGGAATTAAAACCAGTGTTGCAGTAATGCTAAATGCATTCTTCCCAGAAAGACAGGGATGAGATCTCGCTCCAATCTGCATACAGGAGTCAAGAGAAAAAGAATTTTAATATTCTTCAGGATTTGCATAGCGCTTTGTATTTGCAGAAGGCTGTGCTAATGTTACTTAATGGTTGCCTGTGGACCGCTGACTGCCTGTGTCCCCTTTGATTTATCCCATACACTGAAGTTCACTAAAGGTAACACAGCAGTTGGAAAGAAGTGTTATAAAGTGTGACAAACCCAGTTTCCTCTGAAGAGTTCAGCTGCCATGATGCATATTTTACATCTTTCTCTGATGTAACGAGAGGTGTGAGTTCCTTTCTGATGTTACATTTTGGAGCTGGCTATACAGATTTAGACTTGCCTGGAGCCAGAAGATGTCCATCAATATGAAATGTTTTATTTTGGGTGAAGGGGCAACAAATCTTTTGCAACTGGAAAGAAGGGTTGGGTTTCCTGATACACCCAACCCCAATTTGTGAAGACAGGAAGAGTTTAATGAATACCCTGCTAATTTTGCAACATACTCAGTAGGTTGATAAATATTCTGACTTAAAAAAATGTTGTAATGACATCAATCAAAAGTTCCAGAAAATACTTCAGGAATTTGGAATAAAATAGAAAATGATCTGAAAGTGTCTGTAGAGGTAAAATCAAATCCAATAAAAGCATGCCTCCTCAGAAAGTTTATCTAAACTGAGAAATACTTAGGAAAGGAAATGATACTACAAAATGAAAAACTTTCACAGGATGAAACAGAAATGCTTCAGGGGAAAGAAAAAAAAAAAGAAGAAAACCAAATCTTTCAGTTCAGATAGGCAATTTGATGCAAAGAGAGACAAAATCATTAGAATTTTATTTTTTCCACTTAATCCTGCTGTATATTAAAGCAAGAGGGAAAGCTTCAGGACTGACACTGTAGCTTTTCAGTTACAAATCTCTTCTGATTCCAGTGTCAGCAAGTTCTTCTTTGACAACATTGGGGCTATTATTTCATTCAGCAAAGTCACTGATTAATTTAAAAAAAAAAATAACAAAAAAAAAAAACCAAACCCAAACCTATTCATAGACCTCTGCCATGAAGAGAATATAGTGACATTGTTGATCTTTCTTAGATATCTTATTCTATGTGTTGAAGCATACCCACATTCTTTATTTCTGTAAAGCTCTTATAGACTGAGGGGCAAATGTACATAAGCTATAGAATGTAAATGTAAAAACAGAACAAGATTGCCTTTTTAAGATTCTTTTTTTTTTTTTATTTTTTCAAATGATTCCACAAGCATATCATCTGGGGAGAAGAAACTAAGCAAAATATTACTCCTTCTCGCAATGGGACATAACTAGCTGAAATTTCTTCAGTAGTGAAATTTGATTGTAATAATAGAGGAAGACTGCTTTGAAAAGCTCCTGTCGTATAAGGTTATGGGGATCTGGCAATGCTAAACTGTGTACCTGGAAGACATTTATGTACATAAAGCCTGAAGAGAAATTATTATAATCAATTGTATTGTTTTTCCTTGCATTTCAGAATGGGATGCAACATCCATAATACAGCAAAAATCAAGTGAGGAGAAAGGGATGTCATGTTAATTCATCTAACTAAATTCTAATTTTCAGGCCCTTTGTTTGGCTGGGGAATAGCACTGGCAGGATAGTGGCTGCTGGCAGAGAAGTTCATTTCTTTCCCAGAAGAAAAGAAATCAAAACAGCTTTGCACTGATCAGCTGGCACAGACTGCTGGATCAATGGTTGGCAATTTGCAGGGCTGTGCTGTAGATAAGGCTGTCACATTTTGGCAGTCTCATCACTACCAGTCAGCCACATAATAGCTGATAGGTCCCTTTCAGATAAAGATGAGTAGAAGATAGAAAACTGAAGAGAAAGGGGAGTGAAAGGGGGATAGAAGAGGAAGGAAAGATGACAAATCAGTATTTTCAACCTCATTTGTACTTGTGCTCCTTTGGTCTCTCATTTCATTTAAATGTATGTTAATATTGCTGTTAATTCTTGCTTCTTTCAACTGATAGTGGTGCTCATTGGTGTAATTCTTCGGTTTTTTTGCTTTATCTTTCTGAAAATGGATGTTTGCTGAAAACCACAGTGCCCCCCCCCCTCCCCCCAACCAAAAGCATAGCTTCGAGATAGTGATTATCTGCTTCAAGATATCAAAAATCTGTTTACATCTTAAGATTATTGTCTCTCACTTTCTTTAATGTAAATATGACATAGAGTGTGGTTATCTTGGAAAAAGAAAGTAGACTTTCCCCTCCTGGTCCATTATTTATTGCAGCTTAACTCCAGATGGTCTTGGGGTTTCTTTCAGCAAAGGTTGTGTCCTGGGGAAGGCAAGATAGTAAAGAAGCGAAAAGAACAGAGAAAAAGGTACTTAAGCAGCAGCTGAATTATTTTCAGATGTTTCTGGGTTTAGGAAAATTCTGAAAAATAGCAGCTTCCTCTGAATTATTCTGCTTTCTATTTTTCTAGTGGTTCACTGCAGATTGTAAGGAAATCTGTTAGTGACTGGATGACAGTGCAATGAAAAGAAGTGTGGGAATCATTACATTAATACTGATAAAGCTGCTAAATATGCTTAGGGAGATTTAGACATTTCCAGAAGGCTAAGAACACACAGAGTAAAGGATTCATTAGTAAAAAGTGCCCTGGCTATTTTTAATCATCTTGAATCTTGAGCTTGTATTAGGTATTCCTGACTATAGGGAATGTTCTCTAATTCCAATGTCTAGTGTTCTACAGCCTTCCAAAATCAGTTCTGCCCAGTGTAGGGAATAAGTAAATTTTTTACTTCACTCTTTTTTTCAGATTTCTAGATTTTACCCATCAGGAGGAAAAATGCTTACTTTATTTGTAAAAGAAATTTGAAAGTAATTTTTTTTCTGCAAAACCAATTTTCAAATGTTTTTATCAAAGCAATTTAATACCACTCATTTTGGAAATCTCTATGCAAATTATTTTTGCTGTTTAGTCTTTCACTCTCTTCCTTGTGAATAGAGGAAAACAACTCTTTTTGATCTGTTGCAGAGAAGCTGATGAAACTGCATGTATCTGCAGTGAGGGAGAGGAACTCTCCCTAAAGTCCAAAAGGATTTGGGATGTAGTCAGCCAAGTCTTTCAGACTATTTTCCAACTTGATTTAGTCAATTCTTATGGTGCATTGCACCACTTTGTTGTGACTTCATGACAGAAATACTAGAAAAAAGAAATGGGGAAAAAAAGAAACCTTTCCTTATTGGCATTCTGGGGAATTAAAGACCAGGAATGAGAACGCCACAGTGGCAGCTGACATGGATTGTTTATTTAATTGTTCCAATTTGTTCACCTTAATGAAACACCAAAAGATTTGAGTGAGCGGTAATTAACAAGAGAGAGCTTGTCTAATGAAACCAGTACAGGATGATATTTGTTTCAAGGATCAATAAAAGACTGTGCGTGAGGATCATACTGGCATCATTCAGGAAAACAAATCACCTTGTGCCAATCAATTGTCATGCCACACATGCATGAATATGTGTGAAGCATTTTAAATATTGCATCAGTAGAAAGGAAAGGAAAAGCTTGGTAAATATGGAGGTATCTAGTACTTAATTTGTTGGTCTGTCAGGTACTATAATTATAGTTGTAGCATTCTTCTTCTGTGCCTTCAATAGTCATTAGTAAGCAAGTCTAGTGACATAATCTAATTAAAGTATGTTTCTCTTAGAGCGTACTGAGTCCATTGCATAGGGTTTCTTTGCATTTTATCACCGCTTGCATGTTTTCAGGAAATCAACATAGACTGCATTCCCAGAAAGAAAGAAGGAAAACAAAGCAGCTGATAAAAAAAGCTACTTCTCTGACAATCCTTTTGGCCCTCCAGAGACAGCAGTCGGAATCCCTGTTGCCACTACTTGACTTGGCAATTAATAATGCGGCAATTAGCAGTGAGTTTCCAGATCTCAGTGCACAAGGCATGATTTTATTTATACAGTGAAGTTACTGACAATAGCAGAGTAAAAAGGAGATAGTGGTGCAAAAGGTGTATCTCAAAATACAGAATCAAGTTGATTACGGGAAGAACGGAGTTAGTGCTAAAGGAAGGTAAATATGTGTTACACAGGTTATTGAAAACAGTATTAAAGCTAAAGTGAAATTGTTTTGCTTCTAAAGAACATAGATTTGAAATCACATTCCTGAAAGAACAGAATTAAGAATGTTTTTAACTGCATGGAAAGATGCAGATTATAGATAAATGTTTAGGAACTGGATTATACTGCTGTCTGTAATTTAGAATGGGATTGATGAAGAGAAAATACAACCTCCTTTGAACAATGGCTGAAGGTAAATCAGAGAGCCACAATGAGGTTAAAAGTTTTTTGGTTTTTGGTTTTTTGGTTTTGTTTTTTTTTTTTAAAAAAAAGACAGCGTAGACATATTTCTTTGAAAAACCAAATGCCACACTTAAGCTCGGTTTTTGGGTTGAACAAAAGAGCAGCCCCAGAGCCAAAGCACTGCTGAAACTAAAATAACCAACTTAATGTAGATGCATAGACTTGAGGTGCAGGGAATAGTGTGAAGAATGTAGGGAAATTATCAGTGAGATTCATTCAGATGGCTGAAGGAGCTTCAGAAGCTTTACTTTTTGATCCTTTATGGATGCAAAGATGAATGATAATTTCACTGGAGTTGTTGGTATGTTTCCAGGAATTTTGTTCTAGACCACTTTTTTCTTTTTTATTCTAGTTTGTAAAACAATTAGAAAATAAATGTCATGACTCTGTCTAATGTATACTTTCTAAGGTATTCAGACAAACTCATCTGGATAATGGGGATGCATTCTTAACACAAATTTGGAAATTTAAACTCTCTTGTAAATCTTACGGGCATCGTTGTGTCCAGCTACAAGAATCATATTCAGCAATTACATTTGCAACTGACTGGCAGCTGGAGCTGAGCTGTGGTTCTGAAACGTCTCAGTCCTTATGAAGTGGCGAATAGCTCTGACTGGCTTTATTCCTGGGATGGCATAGGCTCCCAATCGGGAAAGTGCCTCTAGAAAGTGGAATTTGCATGGAATATTCCAGCAGCAGCAGCAGCCACAAACAGGAGGGAATGCAGCAGGGAGACAGTAATTATGCTTTTTGTCCGAGTAGCAAAGACAAGATGATCCACAAGTGGCACACAGTGGCAAGATTTATAGTCTAGAAGCTGCAACAGATTAATGAGAGGAAATTGTCTTCAGCCATTACAAATAATGGTTTTCTATATCAGGATATTGCCCCATCGAATTAATGGAAGATAAATGAGTGTTTGTGTGGCAAGATGTTGGTAGTGGAGGGAGCTACAGGGGTGGCTTCTATGAGAAGCTGACATAAGCTTCCCCATGTCTGACAGAGCCAATGCCAGCCGGCTCCAAGTCAGACCCACCACTGGCCAAAGCTGAGCCCATCAGTGATGGTGGTAGCGCCTCTGGGGAGAATAAATTGTGCCAGCGCAACCACAGTGGAAGAGAGGAGTGAGAATATGTGAGAGCAACAACTTTGCAGGCACCCAGCTCAGTGAAGAAGGAGGGGGAGGAGGTGCTCCAGGTGCCAGAGCAGAGGTTCCCCTGCAGCCCGTGGTGCAGCCCATGGTGAGGCACCTGTGCCCTGCACCCCACACACCAGAGCAGGGGGATGTGACCCCGTGGGAAGCCCACGCTGGAGCAGGCTTCTGGCAGGATCTGTGACCCCGTGGAGAGAGGAGCCCAGGCTGGAGCAGGTTTGCTGGCAGGACTGGTGATGCCGTGGGGGACCCACGCTGGAGCAGCCTGTGCCTGAAGGATGGCACCCATGGAAGGGACCTGTTCATGAAAAACTGCAGCCCGTGGGAAGGATTCAGCTTGGAGCAGTTCATGGAGGACTGTCTCTTATGGGAGGGACCCCAGGCTGGAGTAGGGGAAGAGTGTGAGGAGTCCTCCCCTGAGGAGGAAGGAGCAGCAGGGACAACAGGTGATGAACTGACCACAACCCCCATCCCCTGCAACACTGCAGGGGAGGAGGTAGAGAATTCGGGAGCAAAGCTGAGCCTGGGAAGAAGGAGGAGTTGGGGGGAAGGGGTTTAAGATTTAGATTTTATTTCTCATTATCCTGATTTTATTGGTAATAAATTAAATCAATTTTCCCCAACATAAGTCTTTTCTGCCCTTGACGTTAACAGGTGAATGATCTCTCCTTGCCCTTATCTCGACCCATGAGCCTTTTCTTATATTTTCTCTCCCCTGCCCAGCTGAGGAGGGGAATGATAGAGCAGCTTTGGTGGGCACCTGGTGTCCAGCCAGGGTCAACCCACTGCAATGGGATAGCATGAGCAACTGGAGATTGCTTCAGTGACTACTTAAGAACATTATTTCCTATTATTTCATCCATGTGTATATATATTGATGGTGTGTGGGTGTCTAAAAATATATGTATATATAGATACAATAACACAGATAATTTCTGTCATCACAGCAAGTGAATGGGTTGTGGGAGGGTATGAGACAAAAATGTGTTCAGTTTGCAGCCTTTCCTTTGTGTGACAGGGGAAGTAAAATGGGATAAGGGAAAGACCTTACATAGTGGAACTGATTTACCATTCATTAAAATCCTTGAACAGATTTCAGCTGTAACAATAAAGCAGCATCTTTCCACAACCACCAATTTGGAAGCAACAAAATATTGCAAAGAATAAGGACTGTTTGTGAATATGTGAAAAATATAGATTTCATTAATCAAAATGAGATGCAAGACATCACAGTCATTGAACTGTAGAGACAGTAAATTAATACAGTTACTTAGGATCCAACCTAAGCTCTTTTACACTATTTACTAATTTGTGCTGCTTGTCAGTTAAATGCATCAGTTGTTGGGAGTTCTTAAAATTCCCAGGTAAAATAATTTAGAAACTTGAATTGTGCAAGGTAAAAAGTGCATTTTTTTCTGCAGCAGCCAGAATATGAACCATGAGAAAGAAGTGCTGCTGACAGGAAGAAAATTGAAATCTTTGAGGTGCAGTGCTGGCAAAATTTCAGAAAAGTAGACAAAGGCTTACAATAGAAAAATTAACTGCAGGGACTTTTGTCCAAAATAGGTTACAGGAAATTTATGTGTTTGATCATGGCAGCCATCGGAACGATCATAATCTTAAGGATATAATTATATGAAAGCAA
Organism: Strix uralensis; assembly: GCF_047716275.1. Taxonomy (NCBI): domain Eukaryota; kingdom Metazoa; phylum Chordata; class Aves; order Strigiformes; family Strigidae; genus Strix; species Strix uralensis. Next base: position 5,630,486 of record NC_133984.1, read on the forward strand.
CACTGGAAGGTCATGGTAATAGAGGGCAACCATGGTCACATGTATAAAAGATATGCTGGGAGGTTGGATCCTGGTGCTCAAAGCTATCAGTAATTTGAGACAACTTCTAAAAATTCTGTTGTATGTAAGCTATAAAGGAGTTACATTCTTTTAGCTGTTTTGCTTTCATCGTGTTTATTTTAACACTATAAATCTGATAAAGTCGTTATGCTACTTCTGGAAGAGGAACTGATCCTCCTCCATATTTTACAAATGATACAGTTGTAAGGTTAATAGATGCTAAATTGCACAGATATTACCCATGTGCTAGTCTGCTTTTAAAACTGTGGTTTTGATTTAAAAAGCCAACTTATGAATACAACTTATGATAAATCTTTTCAAAGAACATTACTTTTCTACAAGCATGACCCTGCATGACTGACAGTGACCATCTCTTTATGGTCACGGCCATCTTCTTTCTCAATGAGTTATTCATACTGATCTACCATGACATGCCTCCCATTTGGGTACAAACTCACTCTGCATGACAAAACTCCAATCTGAAGAGGAACATACAATGTTTGAGAAAAATTCTCATGTTGTTTTTCTGTTTTCATTAGGATACTGTGCTGGTTTTTGTGTAGGTGTTGGTCTGTCTATAAAAGTACATTTTTGTTTGTTACTGTTGGGTATGTGTATATAAGTTGGTAAGTGCACATCTCCTTTACTTGATATTTTTCTCTATTTCTGTTTTGATTTTTTTTTGATGAATTAAATAATTTGGCTATGAAGTAATCAGCACATGTTTAGAATATAACTAGGTACATTTTCAATGTAGAGAAAAACAAAGCAGATGGAACAAAACACATTTAATTTGCAAAGAAGTGGTGAATTAATGTAGAGTTCAGGCTCTTGCTTTCTGGTTTCATGTCCAGTCATAATAAATAAACAAAAGTATATGACTTATCAGTAGCAGTGAGAGGGTTAAATTAAAGTACATTGTGTTTTAAATTGTATTTCACCTGTAAATTGGTCTGGAAATTTGTGCAAGTTGTAAATATTCTATATGAGAGCATGCATCAGAATTTGACATTATAGTGGGGAGGTCAAATTATTGGTGGATGTGAGCTGAAATTGAGAAGATACTTAGTTTTTCTTAAATACAAAGGTGCATTTCTATTACACGTTCATGAAATGCACTCAAATTTCACCTTATTTTTTAATATTCCCTTCTTAATTTTATAGTGTGTACCTGCTAGGCTATATTCATTACCCTGAAACAACATACATACATCAAGCATCCCAACTGATTTCATCCCTAACGTATCTCAGAACACTAATTGTTAGCTGAAATTAAGAAAAGCTACACACGAATAGGCATGCATTAATGGACCACATGAAAAAACAAAGGAAGCACGCTCACAGTTCTTGCAGTTTAAGTTCTCCTTATGAGCTTCAGATGAGAACTGCATGCAGAGCTGGTGTGTGGTGCCTGTGTGTCTGAAAGTAGTGCAGTGTCCCCATGGCTGAAAATAATCTCACATTTGTTTGACACTTGTGGGTATGTCTGGATTTTTTCCTGAAGAAAGTGGGTACGTAGGTAGCTATGAAGCAGTTTGTTTTCAGATGCTGAAAGAACAGAATTTTTAGCTTCCATTCTCTGTAATATCTCGCTCTTTTTCATGTGCATCTGTCTTTTTTATCCTAAGAGTCTGTCCTTACTGTTAAGCACTTGTTATGCTTGACATTTCAGCCACCTCTTGTCCAGAGTCATATCATTTATGTTGGTGAAATGTGTTATTCACAACGCTAGTAGTGTCTAAATATCTATTACATATTTAAAAGCAGTGTGAGGAAAAAATGACTTGTTTTTATCTCGTATTAATATTCATTGCACTTGTAATTGCTGTCACAGTTGTAAAGAGAAAAGAAATGGGGAACCTATTAAACAGATAAAATATCAAGTATCTGAATTGTGAAAATGATTTAGCATCTAATCTAGTTCAATCTGTGCAGATGCTGCTGGAAAGGCTTAGGGCCATTTCATTCTAAAATTTTTGCAAGTAGTTACTGTTACTTGTATTTATTTATTTAGAATGAATTCCTTCCATTTGAAGGATACAGGCAATTAAAAATGTGTTCTTTCTTTTCCTCTTTGAAAATACAAAAGAACAAATGTGAGCACAAATTATTGTATCACACAAACGGGAGGATATGCCAGCGTGACTGCTTCCTTTTCTCCCTAATACTTTGAAACTGTTACTCACTGTTGTATGGATTGGGTATATGACAGGTAGAGCGACATCTACTCATTTAGGATAGAAAAATACGACTGGAAAGTCTCCAGGTGTTTGGTTTGATTTAGACCCATTTGTAGTTGTGTACAAGAGAGAATAAACCCTAAGGAAAGCTATAGACCTGTGATGTATTGCACTACAAGGACTGCATTAGAACCCCTGTCTAGTAGTGTAAATAAAGACTTTTATGTTTTCATTTATTGACTGCAATGCTAAGAAAGCTTTACATTGTCCAATAGAAGTGGCTGAAAAATAATGTATGGAAAATCTATAGGAGACACAGAGGCATTTTAGAAAGTAGAGAACAATTAGCTTTATCATCAAAGACAAAAGCATTGTTATATACAGGCTGCTTTGATTCTCAAGGAGCCTATTGATATTTCCCCTTGTGTTGAGCTGCTAACAATACCTTCAGTAGAAAAGGCAAAATCGGTTCTCCCTGAGGGGCGGTGGGGCTTCATAGTCCATTTGTATTCTCTTGAACGCCAATATTTCCTGGAAAGAGTGGGTCCAAGCCCTCTGCCACTGGGATTATAAGATCTTTAACTTCAGTATGACCAGACTGAGCTCTACACGAGTACTGACCTGAGTGTGCCTGGGGACGAGGGCACACGGAGGGCTGGACAACAAACTCAACCCACAAACCACAACTCTGTCCGGTTTTTAACAAGCATATAAGAAAATGGTACAGTGAAGACTGTGAAAAAAATCATGTGTTCTATTAAGTCTATATTCTTATTTTTATAGGCTTTTGTATCACTGAATGTGTAGGAGTTATGATATAGTATGTGATATCTTCAATATTTTAATAGAAATGAGCAATTAATGCTTCAGAAAGCATTAAAATTCACTAGTCACTTCATTAGCTCATGAAAATTAGCTCTTTTCAGCAGAGCATATATACATTGTCTTGCTTTCCTGCCTTCACTCTAGTATATATAATATATACAGTGGTGAATGTACCCCTGAAGGCTTCTAACCATCAAAATATGAGTGCTTGAGTAGGCTGGAAGCACTGGTCTGGGTTCTGCCACTGTCATGATACTCGAGGTCATGAATCTTTCCTTGTGGCTCAGATATTGTTAAAATGAAAATAGATGGGAACAGAAAAATGCTATGGAAGAGATCACAGCTCACATTAGTCAGTCTAAAGCCATCTTTGTAAAGTGTTGCCTCTCAATCAAAATCTGGTTTTACTCACATAAATAACAAAGAAAAATACAATGATCTTGATCTAAAAATTCCCCAGGTATGTCTGCAGAGATGTTTGTAGTCATCTCTTATTTATACTCATTTGATGAAAGAAGGAAGTAGGGTCGGGATATAGAGTTTGTCACTTAGTCTTTGATCGCATCTCTCTAGGAAATGTTACTGAGACAGGAGAAATGTGCTTCATGATCAAGTTGCACTGTTTGTGTGTCCTGAGCCACCATCAAGCAGTGGGAAATGATGGTGTGAAGAGGAGGGAGTGTTAGGATTTAACTGAAAACTTCACTATGTGCAATAAATGCAAATCGTGCAGAGCAAATATTTGTAATATTGCACTTACTAGTAAGGCATGAGAGAATTAGTGTCTTGAATTTAGAGGCAAAGAATTGAAGGGACTGAATGTAGAGCTGATCCAATGGCACAGAAACATGGACAATGGTTCTGCAGAAGCATTGAACAAAGGTGTACTTTTATTTTTCTTTAAATGCAAAATAACTAATTATTTCAGTCCTATTGCCTTGGATTCACACAACTAGAACAGGGAAGACTCCTGTATACCAGTATGTAAAGCTGTTCAGTGCCTGTTTACCTGTCCAGGATTTTTTCATCTGTGTACCATCTATCAGTGCTTGTAATTATACATCTGTTAAATTCCATAACTTGATTTTGCACCTTCCTAATCCTCACACTGCAAATTCAAATGCTTTGGAGGAAAGATATATGCCTGTTGTCCCTTTAAATTAGCAATTTTTACCAAATTCCTATACATGGTGTTTAATTACATGGTTTTAACTCCCTAAGTTTACTTTTCTCTGTTCATGATTTGCACACACACACCCCCATTTACATGAAATGCAATCCAGTGCATCTAAGAAATACTTATGCTACTTTATAAATGAGCCTCTGCCACAAAGTTAGCTTTTACTGTACTTGAAGTTACATATTTAACTAGAAATTATTCAGAGCATTTGTTTTTCTGCACTCTAGAAATCATGTAAGCAGTCGTCGTTACTGAGTGACCCAGCTTCCCTCTGGCTGCTCAGGTGCTGGGATTTCGGCAGCTGAAGGTTTTCAAAAGCTGGAGAAGTTCTGTATGTGAACCTGCAAGTTGTTTTTAAGTAATTTAATATGTTTATAAATGAGTTCATACAAGGCAAATGTTGCTTTTTAAATGCTAAGTTTTAACATTTCTTGTCACATAAGCACAACAATAATATCTTTCCATGTCTTTCCATATCTTTTCATCTTTCTTTCCATGAAGTGATTCCGAAGTATTAGGTTATCCCAGTGCGCTGGTTTGCTGATAGGTTAGACGCTTGCTTAAGCCAGCAAATAATATGGGCAGGACTGTGCCATTACCCTGCAGGTAAACAGGGTGACAGTAACTGCACTGCCAATTTTAAGCTAATAGATTTTCTCCCGTGGTACCAACAAGTGAGCGATCTGGAACCTGGGAGACAAAGGGAAACCAGTGTGACCGACCTGGAGGCCAGGACTTCACCAAAACATCGCCGAGGCCCTCTCAGGCTGTGGCTGTTAAAAGCAGCGTGAGTTTCATAATTTCAGTGCTCCTGCTGCTTCTCCGCTTTAGTCCGTTTTTCTATATTCTATTTTAGCTGGAGTCTCCCTAATTTCACAACTCCCCCGTGGTGTATAGGATTTTTTATAGCTGTAAGGATTGTGAGTTGTTGCCTTGGAAACACAGTTGTGCATGCAGCTGTTGTAACTATACTTGTTACTTTTGCTTTATCACAAAGGGTTTCAAAGCTTTGCTGTATTTGTCTGACATTTCTTGATTCTGTAACTCTTTATAACAATCTGTTTGACAAATTACCAGAGGAGGAAATAAAACCTCAACCTCACAATGTACAGCATGCCCTCGAGTCCTGACTGAATCACCTGCTTTCTTGCCCTCAAAAGCCTCCAAACCCCATTCAATCCCCTGCCTGCCTATTTCAAAAAATATGAAAATGTAAGAATTTTTGAAAAAATATTCAATATTCTCCATCGGGGCTTCTATCTGCAGATGGTGGGGTCAGCCTGAAACTGTAGCTCCTCCAGGTTTCTTCATGGGACCAGGCAGCTGTAGGAAGACAAGTGCCTGCACCAGCCTGGGCCTCTGCCAGGGCTCTTGCTCTGTAGGACAGATCCAGCAGGACCAGCAGGAGGTAGCAGATGATTCTTGAATGCTTCACCCACGGAGAGCACCTTTCCCATGAAAGCTGCTTTGGTACCAGAGGATTCATGTTCATACTTGCTGCCTTTGTTGTAAGAGTGCTTAATCCTTTTCTTTGGGCCTCCTGCTCCAGATCAGGTCCTTGAAGTAAAAGGTATTTGATCCCTTTCAGTACTGAAAAAGGGGTTGTTAGATTGGAGAGAAACCACGCAGGATCCCCTCCAGGGCAGGTCCTCCTTACTTGCCAGCTGTGAACTGATGCCAAAGCTTTGAGATGGCTGAAATGTGTAGACAGTAGTACAAGACTCTTGAAAGTTGTATATGTTCACTGTTTTTTAGCTAGGGCTTCTGATTGCCAGCATATTTTCAATCTCTATACTTGTCAACTACACCAGTTTAGCATTGCACTGCCCTTATATTGGCTTCTGTTTTTATAGCCAAAAAAAAAAAAAAAAGGTTTATTTTTTGTATGTCACTCCCTCACTGAGGTTTCCCATTTCCCCTGTCTGCAACATAAGCCATAATAGTTGGAGAGGAGGACAGGTGGGCATGATTTCTGCTGTGCTCTCTGAAAGAGGAGAGGAGTGCTGCACCAGTAAATGGAAGAGCTGCTAACTGCTATTAGCTATTGGAATGGGTTTGTCTCCTTGCATCTGCTTGCTTTCCATGGACCTCGGTCCATTGTAACGCCTTGTGCTGCACATTGTTTGTAGCTAACATTATGTAGATGGCCTTTAATGTGAAGATCTGAGTCAAAGCAACTGAAATCCCCGTCACAACTGGTTTAGGGGACCAACATGAAGTTTGACTAGATTTGCTGTGGAGAAAGGTAACCATACCATGCTAAGAGAGGCTTACTGTAGTATAGTGTAGTAAAACATTCTTTTCCAATTTGATTTTGTCAGGTGATTTAACCTTAGTAAGTTATAGTCTGCATTTTTTAAAAGGAGTTTATTAGGAAAGCCACTAAAAAGCAGATGAAACCAGAAATATCTGAACAAGTAATATGCAGATATAATATACAGTGCTGAAGCAGACAAGGAATGGATGTTTGTGCTTGCTTGTAAACAACCTTTATAAACTCAGTGAAAATTCTAACAGTTCCTTTCAAATTGTCATTCATCTGATGAAAACACAAGTTAACTGTCAAACTGTAATCCAGCTGCAAAAATTACTCGGTAACTCTGGGGGAACATGGCAAAAAAAATAATAAAAAAGATAGTGGACAATTTAGGAGTTTCTTGAGCTCTGGTTGAGAAGTACAGAGAACATCCTGAGGGTGATCACAATCAAAGGCACTTTTTTACCCCATTCTCTTTGATGGGTCACTTTGGAATAGGAGAAGTTTCTGCAGAGAAACACAAGCCATATCTTCAAATCCCTTGATTACATTCATTAAGCTGACAGGGATGATATAGGATCTGCTATTTTACCCCAGTTTCTCACTGTATGGGGAGAGGATTTACAGAGCTTATCATCTTTTTGTCTGGGCAACTGCAACAAAGTGAATTCATAAGTTCAGAATTAGGTCAATAATTTAAAGTCGATGATAGTATCAGTTTCAGAGCAGCATCTCTGTAGTAGTTTCAGAATATAATTAAATATTAAAATAAGTACAGTCTAGATTGTTAGAATGTTGACAGCTAAACTAATCTGTATTTCTACTGATTTTATGACAGTATCTGAAATGCTTGCTTCTACTCTTTCTGTTGAGTATAGAAAAGAAATTCTATTTGACTCTCCAAAGTTCATATACTACCAGATGCAATATTCTGGAAGCTAGATATTAATGGTCTGTGAGCATCTGTAGTTTAAGCATTTGTAAACTTATTAAGAATTTATTGAGGTTGTGTCCTTGGTTGCTGATTGGACAGAGCTGTGAAAAGCACTGCACAGTATGTTCTGTCACATTCTGAGATTTTCTTCCTCTGTCAGCCCTTCCTAGGAGGACACTCTGACATAATAACCTTTACAACAGAAGTTTCCAAAGCCTGAACTCTGGGACCTTAGCATATTTTGGACTTGTGTGTTTTTTTCTTGACGTGGAGGATACTTTAGGGGGGAAGGAGATTTTCAGTTGCAAAACACTTCTGTATAATAATCCAAACACACTGTGCTATATCAGCCAGAGTGTAGGCAGTGGGTCCAAGGACGTGATTGTTGCCCTCCATTCAGCTCTTGTGAGACCATGTCTGCAGTGCTGTGTCTGGGCTTGGGCTCCTTGCTCCAGGAGAGACATTGACTTACTAAAACAAATTAAGCAGAGGCCACCAAAATAGACAGCAAGCTGATGGATGTGTCTTGTGAGGAGAGGCTGAGACAACTGGGTTTGTTCAGCTTGGAGAAGAGATGAAAGGGAGATCTAACTGTAATCTGCAGATGTCGTAGAAAAGAGCAGAGATAAGATAGAGGCACTATAAATGGTGTCAAACACCAGAAGTAATTTCCCAGAAATGCTCTGGGATCTCCATCCTTGGAGATACTCCGAACCCAACTGGACATGGCTCAGGGTTGGCTTATCTTTTAGGTGGACACATTCTGAGCAGGAGGTGGACCAGGTGAGCTCCAGAGGTTGCTTTCAACCAAAATGTTTCTCTTCCTCTCTGATTTGTTTTCATCCATCAACCTTGTCAAAAATATGTTCATCATCTACAAAATCAACTGAAAAAAACCCTTTTTATTTGGGGATTCATTTTACTGTTTGTTCAAGCACAGAAACCAGTACAAATCAACAGATATTTGCCATTGTGGAAAAAAGCAATGGGTAAGATGGGAGAAAAAAATAGAAAACCCCTGATGGCAGTTGTTCAGATCTCAGAACTCTCTTAGAGAATCTCAAGAAATAAACTGTCTGAAATTATCCTCCTAGGAAGGGGGTGGCAGTGGGAAAGAATGCTGCATTTGCTACAGATGATAGCATCTTAATCTAGGCACTTTGTATTTCCTCAACTGTCTTCCCTATCGTATTTCAGCTGTCGAACTCCAAAGTCAAAAAGGTAAGAGCTTTCCAGATGAAGTTCTGCTTTCCCGTTCCCAACTGCAATTGCTTCTGACAGCCTGTGTTTGCCTATCGCCGAGATTCACACAGATTAATTTCCGTCTTGGCACTGAGGACTTGGATCAGGTTATTAAATGTACATGGATGCAGTGAGTGACTACCTATCAATATCCTCAAGACACTTTGGGTCTTGAGAGCCTTTAGGGTCTTTATAAACTGGCTTGTGGAGATAAGGAGATACTTCGGTGAACCACCTTTGGCAGCCACTGCAATAGCCTTACGAATTGAAACAAGATTTAGGAGGGTTACTTACTGCTTTGTTCCTGGTTCTACTAAGTGAAAGAAAACCTCTGTAATAGGAAGGGGTTAGATACCACCACTCCTGAAAATAACTGTAGAGATTTAGTGGTCACTACAATATTATTTTCTGTCACTGTTCATACCACTGAGATCACACTACTTTTTGAAAAGATGTCAAACAGAATTTTTTGTTAACACCTTAAAGTTTTTTGTAAACCTAGAGATGTATATCAAAGTGAGGAGTGGCATTGGAAGCTTGTAGCTATCAAGCTAAGTATCCTTTTTCTAGCTCCCTATTTTAAAAAGTGTCTTTTCTTGTTGGTAGATGTTATCTTTTGGTATCACACATTTGTGTCATTACTACTTTGACACATCAGCAGCCTTTTGATGACTGGGGAAGTTAAAAGGGAAAGGACAGTGGGGTGATGAGGATTCACCTGCTCTTAAAATGATCACATGATGATCATTTGCAAACTTATAGTTTAGTAAAAATGTATAGACCTATTCTGTCTTCTCAATGCGTTCTTCAGTGCTTTGCTTGTGGAAAGAAACTCCTGTGGTTGGTGTGAAATCCCTGTGTAAGGAAAAAGTAGTAAGTTCTTTCCTCCAAACGTCAGAGGAGACATGTGCCAAAATTCTATGTAATCTGTGAGCAGTGGCTTGGAGTCTCCCAGTTCTGCTGTACTTAGCTGTTTTGACAGCTTGCGCTAAGGGCACAGAGCACTGACAACGGGCTGTTACCCAGACAAAAGGTTAATTTGACTGGTCTTGAAAGTACTAACATAGAAGTATGTGGCAAATCCATTTGCAGTCAAAGGAAGGGGAAATAACTTGTTATTACTGAAGTATGTCTTGTTATTTCAGAAATAACCAGCACTGGTCACAGAAATAGAAACAAGATGGTTGCTTTAAGGTACTAAATCTCTGAGAAGAGAAGCATGGAGACAGTGCAGAATAAAAATGAAACAGTGTCACCTGTTGTTAGCTGCCATGCCTACAGATACAATAACTAGCTATTGACCAAAGCAAGGCTTTGATCCAAAACCAGGCCTCTTTTAAAATACCCAGCACTGACAAATGAGAGACTGGGTCAGCTGAAGTAGCTGAATGGCAAAAAGTACAGATCTAATGTTTGTTATTTAATAACCCACATTACTTTAAGCATAAAAATCCAGAAGAAAAATAAGAATCTATTAGTGAGCAGGTGTATCATCAATAGGAAAACTGTAGGAAGCTGAAAGACGGTATTTAGCAACTCCCTCTCACCATGGCTGGGCTTCTTTTCACAAGTGTGCACAGTGAGCTGATGGTGACCTGCTCTTCAGTTCATCATTTTACATGCAAGAAAAGAACTGGAGAGGAAAACAGTATCCCATTCATTCTCTTTAAGATAATCAGATTTATGGAGCTCCCTAGTTTTATGGTTTTTGTATTCTTGAGGTGAGGTTTGCCATTACCACGGAGTTTACTTTAAAGCTGGAAAGAGTCAAAAAGCATCAGGATTTTAAAGCTCGGCGAAGCTTTTCTATTTCAATAGATATTTTCTTTCATAATGTGTCAACAAGCTGATTGGTGCATTGAAGGTGTGCATGTGTGTGTATCTACATGTATATCTGTGCACACTGCATATAAATATACACTTAAAAAAAAGTCTAAGAATTCACTCACAGCAGTAGCTATGCCACAGGTGAAAGGGTGAATTTTTAGGGCCATTGAACACTGTAAATGTGTTCATTGTATCAGTGCTTCAGAAATACCCATTCTAAATGACTTTGTGTTGATCCACTGTGAAAATTCATTGTGCTCAATTGCCCTCAAAATTTCTCATTTCTCATCTGTGATGTTGCAGTCTGCTGACTGCACACTGGACTGCTGTACAAAGCGTGTAGGCACCCTGCTTCAGAGTGTCTTAAAATACTTTATATTGCCTGCAGGGTTTCCATGTGTTACTTAATAACTGAAGAGATCTGTGTCTAGGACTTGTATCTGTAAGACTTCCAAAGATGGGAATAGACTTATGTTGAGGCATGCACACACAACAAAACAGTCTTGCATATGTCACGTGTCATATGTATCTAACACAGAAATGTGGAAAATGAAAATTTGGCTTTAATTTTTAATCATACCTTTGATTCAGACAAATCAAAACCACTCTCACATCATTTTAATTCTATTCAGTTTAGGAGGGAAAAAAAATAAATTACCAGTGGCATAAATAACTTTTAGCATGTATAGCAAGAAATTGAGTCATAAAATGATTGGGGCTTTTTTGACAGTTCATTGGAAACAAGATTTACTAGTGGTTTGGGTTTTTTTCAGTTTTACAAAGGGGCTTTTATACCAGACTTTTAATATGGTTTTCATGTCCTTTAATTTACTGTGTTGTCTGATGTCTTATAAAATCCAATGCATATCAGCATTTAAAGCATGGGAGAAACAAATGCCTGTTTTGGAACAAAGGCTAGGTGACATTTAAAGACCTCTCCAGAATATGTCTAGAGCTGTCTTGGTTGGTCCTTACTATGTTACAGTACCTTGCTTATTGCCTGTGGATGCTCTCAAGCATTAGAATAATGATATCATTATAAAAGCCTGATGGGATTGACAGAAGCACTGGTCCGAGGAAGGTACAGCTAGGAAAATGAGAACTTTGCATTCAAATTAGATGTAGCAGAAAGTGTGCTGAGGAGTCCAGAGTTGCAAATTTAAAAGAAATGTTGGTTTTGTTCACCTTGCAGTTTTACGATTGCAAGTTTACAAGACAAAATCTTGCCTGTAATTTAGACAAGTTGGACACTTTGTCTTAAAAAATTGGGATGGGAGATACTTAATCATGTAAGAAGACTTTGATTTTTCTTCCAGTTAGTAGGAAATTTAATTATGTCCTTGTACTAACATCTTGCTGGAACAATGGTTCATTTCTGAGTTGCTGTAGCAGGGGAATACCTCCTCAAGCACCACACAAGCCACTGCTCCAGGAATGATTAAGCCTTACATTACTAAACTCGAGATGCAGCTGGACAATGCCAAGGTCAGACTCTGCCTCACTCAGAGTCTGTTAAATATGTGAACTTCCTAGTAACTACTTAATTCATATTTCACTGCAAATTCAAGACTGTATATTATTTACAATTATTTACAATCTTTAACACTGAAAATGAGAAAAAATATAAATCAATTTAATTTTGTTTTGTTTGGGGGTTTTGTGTTATTAGCAGTCCATTTGCCTTGCATTCCCACACCGCTCTGGTTTTTGTTTTTCAAATAGATTATTTGTAAGCAGGTGAAAGCTGTCTCCTAGGGATATGAATATCAGTCATAATTTTTTACACAAAAACAGTATTTGCAAGCACATTGCATTTCTAGTCTTGAATGTTAAGTATACAACAAATTATAATCTTGGCAAACATATAAAGCAGTTTCATGTCTCTCTATGTCTCTACATTCATCTCTGGCATCTAGTAATAATACTCCGGGTGGCAAAGAAGTACTCATTCATATAAACGATGGTATGAACAGTCATAATTCATCTGTTCTTCAGGTTTAAGAGAGACCTAGTATTCTAAAACATAAAATATTGTCTCATTTGATTTTACATAATAGTTTTGTTCTTTTGAAGTTCTTGGGAGCAAAAGGGAAAGATCTTCCTCGTTTTAGTGCCACATTTTTGTATTTAAATGCATAAAATGAATAGAGCTATTCTTATAAAGAAAATAAAACGTCAGAGAAATATTCTTCTCACTAGGCTTTCGAAAGCTGGGTTTTGTCTAAATTATTTGCTGACTTCAGTCATCCATTTCTCAGAAAGAAAAAAAAAAAGGTACTGCATCACATAATCTCAGAAGGTCTCTCAAGAGAAGATAAAGGCCAGCTTGAGTCTATTGTCTAGACTCAACCATTCAATACTCATCATCTTTATTCTTTTTGTTCTTATGCCTCAAAGTAATTTTAAAATGAGGAAAGATAATAGGAATAGTTGTATGAGAGCGGTATCTCTGGCAAATATGACCAATTCTGTAGAAAAGGAGCTCTTCTTGTTATAAAGCTTTAATTTTCTTTCACTTAGTTTTACTGCAGGTCTTCAGCATTTCACTGCTGTTTTTATGGTATTTCAAAAAACATATACTTTCCCATTAAAGATTATATTTATGTAGTCTGTAAATTTACACTTTTACATAGTTAAAATTGCATCTTTTGTTTCAATAAATTACATTTACATTGCAGTTACATTCTGTTCCATAATTAAATCACTTTCAATCTAAGCAAGTACAGGAAATCTATGCTTCGATGTGCAAGTCTGCTGACAAAGTGAAGGGTAACCCAATTCTCATCCATGCAACTTTTTTAATTAGTTGCTACACATCTGAGGATTAGGTTTGTTGGGATGTCTTGCAGAAAATAACATTAATATTCAATTTGGTTAAGGACTTTCAATAAACAAGCAGAAGTAATAAAGCTATTAAACAAATGTCTCTGATGACCAGTTTCCATATGTATTGCAACTGTTCTAAACCATTTCCAAATGTAGACAGTTCAAAAGGGCTTATCTTCCCAGTGTTTTTGATGAATCTTGAGAGTATCTGGGTATTTTCCATTATGAGCTAATATGCATTTGAATTTGCTGAATGTATTTTCTAGGGTCTGCAAAAGCCAGGTGGAAAATAATGCTTTGTTACAAGCTCTGTTATCAGCCCTCTCAAAGTACATTATTTCATTTTCTATTTGTCTAGGTTTCAGAATATTCTGCATCAGAACAAGATAGGGTTTTTTGCCAAGTTTGAAATTATTATTTTAGAGATGAAAGCTTTGTTAAATTATGCCCTTATCTGGAATATTTTTAAATGAATTGATATGTGAGGAATAGTTTTTTGAAATATTCTGAATGAGGCTCTATGGCTCTGAGTTAAATTACTGGTATTAAAAAACAGCTCATCTAAAGTAAACTTGGAAATCATTTTAGGCTTATATTGTCATTTGAAAAATTTGGAATTTCAATGAAAGAAAACTGGTATAGAAATGAATTCTTATTTCTCATATCCCTTGGAAAATAAGCTCTGCTATTTAAGTCCTGGCAAGATGGCGTTGATTTTGTGTGGAGACTTTTGGCTGGTTTTATGGTGGCATAAATTCACTTTATGTTATAGCTTGCTAATATATACAGTGGTATAAATCAAAAACATTTTTTCACAACTTTTGAGAGCTATTGAGGTGACTGTGATGAGATAACTTAACCCAAAATGCTATTTACAATGTATTAAGATTCCTGTAGGGACAGGTTGCATTTACATCAAAGAGTCATTCAGTTCCTACCCAATATATACTGATTTTATTTGTATATTCCATGCATTTGCAAGTGTGTACATGAAATTTATTTCACTTTCTGTTTTTTTGCCACAAGATTTCAAAACCATTTTAGATAGCACTAGAAGAAAGGCTCTTAAGAAACCCTGCGCCCAGCAGAAGCACTGAACTCTTTGGGTGTTGGTTTATGAGAACAACAGAGTTGTTTACCTGCCTTGCAGAGGGTGAAGTCCCTGAGGGGGATGGCTGTGGTGGGATGCAGGTACTCCTGGAACATGTCTCTTCAAATGTAACCAGGTGAAGGAAACAGAAACTGCTTCCTTTAACCCACTGGCCTGTGAGCTGCATTAGCAGAGAGGCTATTGGACAATCTTGTGGTGGGGTTGCAGAGTAGCATCCTCCAGGAGATGGTTTGGGCAGGCTGCTAAGGAGAGTCGCTTCCCTAGTTGTCCCAGTTCAATCTGCTGCCAATTTGATTTAAGCCTCTAATAGTGAGTTAACTGTGCTGAAGCGCTGCGGGTGGTGTTTGCCTGGAAATTTCATCTACTATATTGCAGGGGGTGACCAGCTACTCAGAAAGCAAATGGGACCCCGAGCATCGTCCTGACTCCACTGCTCTTCCCTTTGCACTTTGCTCCGTGCTTCATGCTAAAGTTCAGGGCTTGAACTCTTGTGAGTAAATGAGGAATATTCCACGTTATGACTGCCAGAAGGAGTAAATAGTGGAAGAATATTTCAAAAGGAGTTTTCTTGCCACATTTCATAGCTTTGAATGTGCAGTTTGCTTTGTAATTCACCTATAATTTGGTAGAAATTCTTGTTTCGATGTAGTCTACTGTAGTCTTATCTGTCTTTAAGGGGTTTTTTTGTTTGTTTGCTTTTTCCCATAAAACAAATTCTGGAATCTGATTCAGTTATAAAACAGTATTTAGGCTGTATTCTTGGTTGTTTTGTGGGTTGAGTGTTATGCAGTAAGGTACATGCATGTGGGCTACTTTTGAATAGAGTTTTTAAAAAATCCTAATGTATTAACTCTATGCTTTCTCTATTGAACTTTACAGGTGCAAAGTTTACAGAAACAACTGTCAATGCATTTATTAACTGTAAGTGTTGTGGATTAACCCCTGGTAGGCCGCTAAGCCAGACCGAGTACACTAAGGTTTATTTCTAAGGATCTTATATATGTTGTAACCAATGTGAAGCAAACCTGAGAGGAGTAACATTAACCCATAGATGCAAAATTGTTTGTGGTTCATTTTAATGGCCTGAATTGCCATTACCCTTTTTCACTATCATTTCACTGCCCTGTTGTTGATGAAAAGCAGTACTGATTTTGTTCTGTGGCTTCTTCCCTGACTCACGGTCAGCAGTAGATACCATAATCCCTTCGCTTTATAGGGCAGGGTGAAAGTCACATAAGGGATATAATTTCTTGTCCTAACAAAGATGTAATTATTTATAGGAAAATGTTTTCTCACCATGTCTTGCTGTCCTGCATGGTTGAACACTCAGGATGCTGGTATGAATAGTTAATCGACTGAAATCACAGCAGTTTCTACTGTCTGAGGCATCGCTGGTTGTCAGCAGGCAGGATCCAACGAGTGTCTCCCCACCATCCGCAGGGAGCTCGTTAAGCTCCATGATGTTTGTTGCTGTTAATTTAATATGGCATTGCATACAGGACTGGCCCAAAGTCCAGACTGCAGTTTAGGGAGAAGCAGTGAAATGACAAAATTATTTTCTTTTTTTGGTAGAGTTTTTCTTCCAGCCCTGAATTTCGAGTTATTTGAGGATTAAATGAAAAGTAGCTCTATAAGAATAGATTTGTAGTTAGCTTTCATTCCTTAAATTACAATGCCATAAATTGCAGTTCTACGTGACACTACTTTCACATTTTCTAAATGCCTTGTGAATTGGATGGCCTTTTCCCAGGAGCAAGGGCATTGATGCCTGGGTTTTATGTAAGAGTGGGGAGTCAGCCATGCTTCCCTTCCTGCCTTCCCACCTTTCATTCTGTTAAGGGGAGTGGTTACTGCAACAGATACAAAGCTAATGCAGGTCAAATACGTCCTTCCTTCCATGTTGAGAGAAAGATAAGATTCCTAATGCTACTGCTACTTAGCACAACCATGGGGATGGTGAAAAAGTCTTTCTGAAAAAGGATTCTTGTGTTCAAAGGTTGTTATTGCTTAGCCATAACAATATGACAACTTCTTAACCACTTTAATCGGACTTTTTCTGTCAGACATAGATATTATATATTAAGGTACCCAGTAGGAACCTATTCACGCATTGATCTATTGAGTTCTCAGGAGAGATTAAATAAAAAATAAATTGTACTGACATGATAAATTTGGAGGAAGCCTTTAATCAATTATTAATTGATTATTCACATGAGCACAACGCTTGTAAAGATCAAAACCTAATTTTGACAACATATGCAAACTTTTCCTTTTGAATTTAATAATATATTCTCAATCTGTTGTTCATTAAGGTGAACATCTGTGAATTCATTAATTTTTCTCCAAGCTTGCTGCACCACGTACTTCATTTCTTTAACAAATTTTCCAAAGAATAATCCCATTACAATCTTAGTTTATAATACATACAATGACACTTCGTTAGCATGCTTATCTTTTTTTTGGTCTAATAAGTCTTTGCAGCAAAATCTATTCTGGGATGGTATAGGGCAGTCAGACCAAGGAAAGTGTGTAAATCTGGTTGAGGAAACTGGCTGCAGAGTTTGAGATCTCGTCACCTGAGCTCATAAAAATGTGACACCATAGGTTTCCCAAAATATGGTGATTCTTAGCTGTAAATTGTCACTTGCAAATTACTGAAAATACAAATTTTATCCAGCTTGGTATTTGCTTTATTTTCTTTTCCAAACTGGAGTTTTAAAATAATACAATTGTAAAATCCCTCTTTGGCTAATTTTACATTACTATTTAAGTGAAATTATAACAGTCCTATAGTCCTAAAGATTTTCAAAGCATACTGGGAAGGAGAAAGAAGAAATAGGTTAGTGATTCCACCTGCAAACATTGATTTTGAACTTTTAAATGGAAACATGTAAGTAAAATTGTACTCAGAGATAATAGCTATAGGTGTTTCTTTAGACACTTTCCAGATGACACAGATACTCTTCCCTCTTACATAGTACAATTGTAACTGAAATCTGCCTGTCTAACCCTTTCAGGCATATATTTATAGCTAGCTACATCTTCCTTCTTTGACATTTTTTCATAAAGTTAATGGTAAATGAAATACTGGTGTTTCAGAGGAGATGAGTTACAGGCTGTATTAATCTGACCAGTCCACATTAGGAGAGCACTGAGCAGAATTTGCAGCTGCAGAGGATTGTCACTGTGTTCCTGTGTTTAATGGAATAATTTAGGCACAGAGACAGAAAGAAGTCTATACTAAAATGAGTACAAGCACTTTTAAGTAGAAAACCTGTAGCTAATTTTCAATCCTGTAATTGAATTTGCAGGATAGCACATAAATAAAGCTAGGCTTTTTTAAAAGTTGGATGCTTTCCACTGCATAATAATGTTTTACTGCCTTGTAATGCTTTCCCATGTATTTTCCCACATACTGTGCCATATATTGCAGTGTTGCATGCCTAAAAACATCACCTATGATGCAGCCTATGCAGTGTTGCATCAGGGAAGTTTCAGAAATGCATGCAGGTTGAGTGCTGGCAAATAATTGACAGCCTGCTAGATATGAGTTGTCAATTTGTGATTTGCTGCTCAGCCATTAGTGTGTTGTATCCTAAAACGAGGTGCAAAACCCTTTCCTTTGTGTTTTGTTCCCACTAAAAGTCAGAGCAATTCTTAATAGGTTCATTCCAAGCCTGAGCTTTGAAGAGTTTTCCTGAAAAGAAATTCCAACAGAATAGTATTAAAAGATGTTAAGAAATACATAACATTCTTTATATCTTTTTCTGACTTTATTGAATTACTTGCATTTAGTAATTAAGCAGAAGTTTTTGCAAGTTACTGATTAAAATAGTGTTAAAAAGTTGCTGTAATGACATCAGCTTGAACAGTCATGTCCTTGAACTCAATACTACCTCATGAATCTGTGTTAGGTTCCGTGCATTTGAGATGCAATCTTATAAAGTACTGAGTTCTCTCAGCCTTTTTTAAAGTCGATGGAAACCAAGGCCACCCGGGTTGAAGTAGAGGACATCGAGCTCATTGTAAGATTGAGTCTTCACTGTAACTTACGCTCTTAACATTTTAAATAATCCATTGATCTCTTCTGAACAGGTAATATCTGTAATAATACCACATTGCTACATCATCCGAAGTCAATTAAAAGGCGTGTATTATAGCTATATTTTAATCAAGACTTACTGGGAAATGGAAGTAAAAAATTCTGCTTTTCTTAATAGTACCATTTGCAAAAAGAAAACCTGACTGGAAAATCAAATTAATTATCTGTTCTTTATGTATACTTTATATGTCCACTTTCTTCCCCAAATGAATTTAAACTACCCCTATCCTAAAGAAGAAGGTATTTCAAAATCATGAGAAAAAGTAGATGGATCTTTCCAGAGCATTCACATGGAGAATTCAAGTATAATTCATTAAACTTTGCTCTATAAATAAGAACTCGGGAAAATAGAGGTTGTCATTGAGAGATGGTACATGGACAACTAAGTTTAATATCTTCCAGTCCCATCTACTTACATGACTTATATTAGAGGGAATGCATTTCACAATGAAGTAGGCTATGGAAGAAACAAACTCTCATATACAGAACTGCACAATGGGCTTGGATGCACTGTTACTTTTTTTCTCACTCTTCCAGTCTGAAAACTATGCTCAGATGTATAACCACTCTCTACGCCACTATTCCAGGTCAGCAGCAAATACCTGCCTTCAGAAAATTGGCTGTTGTATTATTTCTGAGCTGTTCAGTATTAGTATGACTGTGTACTATGCTGCTAAATTTTGAAGGGTTTCAGGACCACTGTCAAGAAGCATTTGCTACTTTTCGGTGTGTTCTAAAGTAAATAATTGGTATTTTACCAATTAAATAATCTCATCCTAAACATGATCTCACATACTTGTTCAAAGAAAATAGTTTATTGCATGCTTATGAGGGATTGTTGTGGACAGTTGAATTTATTTTTATAACCTACATTAAAAAAGGAATCTACAGTTCATCTAACATATTGTCATTTACATTTTGTACTTCTATGGAGGGTAAACTCACAAGCGGATGTAATTAGGAAAGCAAAGGCTGATTTGCTATTTACCACATATTAAGAATGAAAAAAAAAAGATACTGCTTTGGCCATGAATCTGTTGGTCCTGTGACAGATTTGAGATTAAGTTCTTACACTTCCATGACATTTTGAAGTAGACCATTTTTGTTGAGGAAAAGAGAGAGGAAAAGGAAAGGTCATGTCTCTCTTATCAGGCAGTCATAGTCTCCTGTAAAATAGAAATGTCTGTTTAATGTCAGTGAACAGCCCAGATGGAGATTCATGTTGGAGCAAAACATCTATACTTTATCTTATACCTCAAAGTTTATACTACTTAAACCTTGTGATAACAGAATCCTAAGTCATTTTCAGATGGGATCCCTCTACCATTACACCACGATTCTCCATTCACGCACTGTCCACCTATTGCCACTTTTCCAAAATCAGCCTTTCTGCATTCCTGACAAAATAATCCTTGTATCAGGTATCTAACATCATGAAGGACTTGGCGAGCTCAGACTCATGTTACTACATTAAAATATTTCACGGTTTTTGCTCAGAGTGGATTTTGCAAGTCCTTTTTCCTTCCTGGCTGAACATACAGCCAGAGAAGCCAAGCAACTCATTGAGCGAAGTGATTAAGAGGAGTGGTGCTACAGTGGTGTTCTAAGGCACAAAGGAAGGGATGGTAAATAAAAGCATATTAATACATAAAGTTCGACTTCATAATTCCTTTGAGCTCTGTATAAGGAACAACTTCATTTCTGTACTGCCTTTTGTTTTATTCCATCTCTCTCCTCTGTGTTATGAATCTATTTCTAGCAAGTATATATTTACCTAAATGATTTATTTCAAGAAATTATTGCTTTAAAGCTTTCCTTTACTGATAAAATAAGATTCTGTTCTTCTTCTTGTAAACCTTTGCAAGCTATATAGAAATGGAAAAAATTATTGTTGGCAGTCATGATAGTTTAATTATAGTAATAAGAGCAATAGCTTTTACTTTATTACTCTGTGGAGTTATGTTTCTGAACTATTACTTTTCCCCACCTTAAAATAAAAAGGATTCAAGTGCAGTCTACCTTGAGGTTAAATGTGTGTATGTGCATTTGAATGGCTTGTACACATGGGGGCTTGGCATAAAACTGGATAAAATTGGACCACCTGTAAATTGATATGCTTGAAGGAAGTTTTGATATTACCAGAAACTAAAATCATTTCAGCAGATGAGTGTATTTTTGTGTGTGTGTCTGTGTGTGTGCACGTGTGGTGTTTTTTAATTAACTACATAGCTTTTTCTCACTGTGCCCTTCTACACAAGGAATATCCTTCAAAGAAAGATACACTTTTTAATAGCTAACACTCTCACGTTATTTCTGGCAATAATTGGTGAATATTATTTAATAAGTAATGATTGAAATAACTCTTTCACAGAAATTACCTATTAAGGAATTTCAGAAGTGATGGCAAATTATATTGCACTGCATATTCATGCAGTTTGATTTAATACAATATTTAATGTAAAATATGGCATTAACTGCTTATAAATAGTTTCTTGTAGGATTTTTCAAAAATTGCATCTAAAATGTACTATCAGACATAATGACCTGGCAATACACTTTAAATGACTTTGTTAATATTAGGTATGTTGCCAAAGCAGTAACCATTCAAAAATAAGGAAGTTTTGGTTATTTAGTCAAACAGGGGACTTAATTACAGGTCTTCTGGAGTGAGGTCAATGTTTTGGCAGCTGAGATTCTAGGAAAAATAAATGTAAGTAATTAGTTTATGTTATATGTTGCTTTCTTCAGTTTTTCTTCCCCTGCCCTTTTCTCCTACATTCCCCTTCCCCTTTTTAATTTTTTCTATTTCTTCTACTTTTCTCCAGTACCTTCATGTCACTGCTTACTCCACCTTTGCCTATGGTATTTTTTTTTTTCTTTTTCAAGATCAATTCTCCTCTTAGTTCCTTCCTTCTACCTTCTGCCCTTGGGTTTCATTTTTTGTCATCAAAACATTATTTTTCCTGATTTTTGAAACATTCTCATAACCCCTCAGAGGCTTTTTTTGATAGAAACAGAGGACATGCATCAACTCACAGTCCTCATAAGCCACAAAGCAAAACGGTCATGTCTGTTGAGCACAGGTTACAGCAGCAAAGTCAATTATGTATAGACATGTACCTTTACAGTGTTTTGTCCTAGATTTCAGGAGTTATCTTTGATGGGCAGGGCTTTGTCTACTTTCTTCTCTCTATTATTCTGGAATTTTGCTTTCTTTCCTCCTTTCCTTTCTTAACCTTCTCGTTAGGAGCAATGAGTTGTTAATATGTGGTGTGATGTGCTGTCATTAGTATTATTTTTCATTCCTTTCCGGATCAAAACATGTAAATGTCTCTGGATCTCTTGGGAAGCTTTAATCTTATAAAGTAGGTTTTATTGAAGAGTTGTTGGTTTTTGACATTCATGATAAGTTTGATAATTACATTAATAATTATTCTTTCATGTTTGCTATTTACAACCAACAAAGCATCTGATTCTGAAGCTCAAGGAGAAATCAAAATATTGGTAGTGTCAAGCTATAATAGCAATTGAAAGCAAAAGCAGTTTATATTGGAAAGAAACAGTTGAGTTTTAAGAGGAAGGATGGTTCTGGACAACTCTCTGCTGTTTCACTACCGCACCGTAGCAGTTATACAAGGTGTGTTTCAGCTATGGCAGATGAGAAACCCGTGACTGGAGCACAGTCAGATTCCCTGTTATCCTCGGCAACCGTGTCATCTAACTTTCTTTCATAAACTAATCAATTTCTGCCCTAAATCCCTTGAGCAACCATTTAAATAACTGGGAGCTTAGTGTGTCTATGTTTTCAATTTATGAAATTTATCACTTCACCTCTGGGTTTATAGTGCGGATGTGCTGAATCCGAACACTTCAAAGGAAATTTAACAGTTGGAGTTCCTAATAAATCCTTAGCTCACCCATCTGTATAATTTGTATTAACATGTCCATTAAAGGTTTGCTTACAGCATGTAGATTTCTTTCAGAAAATTGAGATAAGGGAAAAGTAGACAATAACAACATTCTGTAAATGTATATCTATTAAAGCTCAGACAGGGGAAAGTAGACAATAACAACATTCTGTAAATGTATATCTATTAAAGCTCAGACAAGTACTAAACAAAAAAAACAAAAAAGGTCATAATTAACCAAGTGCTTTTCAACTTCCAAATCATTTTGCATCCCAGTCTCTCAAGCTGTGAAATATTGGACTCTATCATCATCCTCTTCCTTTCAGTGAATTCTGTTTGGGAATTTTGTGCTTTTCTTATAATATTACATCTGCTCCATTTATTTTTAATTTTTTAGTATTCTAAAAATTTAGTTCATGAAAAAATTTAGTTCTAGCACTATAGTTAAATATAATTTAACTTACCTAACAGTCTACCTGTGACAAGCAAGTGTTGTATGGATAGTAAAAGCTATTCTTGAATGAGATTACACCTATCTCGTGACCAAGATTTTTCTTTAAAAAGAAATGGGATAACTTGGATTGGCTAATATTACTGTTGTTTTGGTTTGGTTTTTAAATTTAGATACAGAGCAAGGGCTTACTGTCCCTTTCCTGGGATGGATGCACTTGCACTGCTATTAGCATAAAGTATTTTTTGGCAATTGAGAACTTTACTCTTCTATGTCATTGGTCCTCTAAGCTACAGTCTTTGAAATCCATATAGTTTTTAGTTGTGTTTCCTCCTAAAGTTCATGACACACTGGAAAAATCCCCGTTTTGTTTTAATTCAGACAGAAATCTTTTTATATACTTCAATTTGACCACTAAAGTTAATGTCCAAACATTCTTTTCAACTTTTTCATCCTTTATTTGGGGGCGGGGAGGGATGGGCATGGGAGTGAGAATGGCACATCACCTTGCTCTGTGCTGGAAAGCAGAGGTATTGGAAGAGCTCTAGTTACCCAGCACTCTGGGAGGAATATTGAAATATTAAGGCATTTCCAGTGGAAATGGGGAAAGTGTGCTACATTTTGACAGACAAAACTACTTACTTTTAACATCAATAATCATCTGAGCCAAGCTGAGTCATAGGTCAGGTATCTAGCCACCCTGAGACTGTGCCTGTTTATCCCATCAGCTTCAGTGTCGCTTCATAAAAGAAACCAAATGTGACTGTCTCTTGCTTAATGCAGTTATAGGAAGATAATCTTGTAGAGACTTCCATTGGGAAATTCAAAATGGATGTAGGCCCGTGAATTTTCTGATACGCTTTATATTCCATCCTTTCACTATGTTATTAAACATGTTTCCTTCTTCCCTACAACCGCCTTGATTATTTTCTGTTTTGTCATAAAATATTTGCTTAGTAACAGGCATAGGAAATTGGCAGTCATCTCTGCATTTTTGCCTTTGATTGTTAGGAGCTTTGAACCCATACAGAACATTTCACAATTCAGAGGGGAAAAGTAAGCCTGGCAGTTGATTTCCAGCTTTTAACCAACATACAAAGCAAAATATTTATTTACAGTGATCACAGTTCTATTGTTCTCCAGACTATAGGAAACAATAATGCCTAATCAGATACTTCTGCAATTTAGAACCTAAAATTATCTTGACTTCTGCAAAACTGGCTTTAACCTTTATCTTACAGATTTTCTTTCTCCCGTTTTCCTCAGATTTTTAATGGCAGGAAAAATGAACACACTTTTGCATTTTTCTGACTTCAGCATGGAAGGTTTTATTGCCAATCTGTCTGGCTCAAGTTAATGAGAATATATATCAACCCTATGCTAGATATTAACAATATTTATCAAAAAGTTCATTTTTCAAATGGATCTAACCTTATTCTAGCGTAGCCATCTGCTATGCTTCCCTGAATTCAGCAATTTAAGGGGATTTACTAGAAAAAGTGGCCCCTGTAGCAGTCTGTCATGGGATAGCACATGGGAAAGCATAAGATGGAGCTGGAATGCTTCTTAGTCTCTCTAATCTGTGTAGCATCCTCAGTGGTTTTGAGTAAAGACTTATTTATTCCTGAAGCAACTGTACATGCACGTTATAGGTATTTAAATGATCTTTTGATCTAAAAGGCACTTGGCTTGAGGGGACAGGAGTTGAATCTAGGGAAGAAGTAAAATCTGTGATTTACTCAGAGGATGTTGAGCCTCATCATTCCTAACCATAAGGAAATAGATGTGACATGCATGTTGTATTTCAGTCTGTTTCTGGTTCTTATAGGGGACAGGAACCTACTTCTGCTGTCAGTTATTTTGTCAGGTCAATAAGCATAGATGTAATGTGGCAAATAAAAAGGTTTTGAATTTGTAATTGTTTTGGTGGTATGATTGAGTTGCTTTGAAAACTAGGAAATTACATGGAAAAAGGAAATAAAATTACAAAATCATTCACTGAAAAATTAGAATACTAGAAATACAGTTTCAGCGAAACTATCAGTCCTATTTTTTTATATTAATTATGAAATATTTTTATATGTCTAGGAAAGCATGAGTATGAATCAGGTTCACGCTGTGAAGTTCCAGGTGCAACAACCACTGAGGACAGAGGGCTCTGGGGGAGTTCTATATGCCTACTGTCTGCCATGGAAGAATAAGGGATGACAGGGGAATGGTTGTACATTTTCATTGTGTAAAAACTGACTACAGGCTCCTTGAAACCTGTCCTTTCTCTAGATAGGTTCTTGTCTCTCTACTACTACTACAAAAAAGTATACTGAAAATATTTTACTATTACTTTTGTAATAGTAAAATA
The DNA here is from genome assembly GCF_047716275.1 of Strix uralensis. NCBI lineage: Eukaryota > Metazoa > Chordata > Aves > Strigiformes > Strigidae > Strix > Strix uralensis. The sequence continues at coordinate 5,655,748 of NC_133984.1, forward strand.
ATTAGTGTCTGAACTCCTAAGAAGGTACACTAATGGATAGTGTAGAAAATTATTAGGAAGATTTTAATAATGAAGTCTTCATCTGAAGTATGAGAAAAATCTTTGAAAAGTATACAGAAATACCTTACAGTAACCAAGGAGAACAAAATACGGCAAAGCTTGTTGTTTAGTGAACACCATCTACCTTTTTAAGTTTTGCTGAACTGGGAAATTTATCTTTAACAGGTACATTGAGTCTTAGGCTATGAAAATCTCATAAGATGAACATCTAAGTTTGGCAGCCATGTATTCCCATGAACCTCTTTAGCGTCTGATTATAAGTTCAGTTCAACATATGCTTACATCCATTAAATAGCAGATCTTGTCTTCAATGGGATCTCAATCAAGATTATTATGAGCCCACCACTTTCATATTTTGAAATGTAGTATCCCAACTTGAGGTGATTTGTCAAAATTGAATAAAAGTAAGATCAGGGTTGGCCATTACTGGAAAATCCCCAAATACTTCATTTTAGTGAATTCTTAGCACTGTTAACTAATTTTTTTTTTTTTTTTTTTAAAGCAATAATATAAATTTTGGTCTTTTAAAATTCACCTGATAATTACAAATTATTAGACCATTTCAACTCTCTAGACAATATTGATCATGGTCAACAATTTAGCTAAAGATATGGAAGGTTTGTATTTTCTTTGTTTAAATTTTGCATATTTAAAGTAAGCATCAGGAACGGACCCTTTTGTATAAGAAGAAAATCAGGTGGCCATGCAAGTAATGATCAGCTTAGGTCATGTCATGTAATCATGTTTTTACAAACAGCCTTCAATTATTATATGCTCCCCTTTTTCCATGGGTGTGCCAGATTTATTTCTCTCTGAATACTTATCTCATGAGGCTGCCTGACATATGGCAGCCACTGATAGTAATTCAGACATGCTCAGAAAAAATGGTTCTTTCAGCAATGACCAATACAAATGATTGGAGCAGCTCTGTATGTGCTGGGTGGTAATCTGTGCTTTCGCAATAAATCCAACAGGCCTTGAGCATGTCCAAATTGCTGAGCATCTCCTGGCTGTGCCTTGGAGGTTTGATGGTTTGGGAATGGTGGACCCACAGTGCATGTATTGTATATGATAAAGTCCGATGATGTGGAGATTTCAGGGAATAAATTTGGTACCTTCGCATCATGTTTTCCCAGAGGAGTATATCAAGATTGAATAAATGTTTTAAAAAATGCTTTTTCAAACTTTTGAGAACTTTGGAATAGAAGAGGTAGAAGTTTCCTCTTTTTGTTGTGGAAATATCTTTAAAATTTGCTGGATAAATTAACCTCCTTTTTTTTTCAGTTAGAAAACTGAACAAATGTTTTAGCTTAATTGACATATAACTTCAGTTTATCCTCACTTTGTTTATGCAAAATGCTTTTAAAAACTTAATCTACAGAAATATTTATTTGATTTGGAAAAATAAAAATGTTTTAAAGTATGGTTTTCTGATTTGTCACTAACTCTACTGAACTCTGCAACCTTTTTCTGTGGTTTGTGCAGGGTAACTACAGACAAAGTGCCATTTTTTGACATGTTTGTACAGGTCAGGTCATAAATGCCTCTATCAGTTTGAGTTCTTCCATTGTTTTGGGCTCTGAAATCTGTTTGTGTTGAGCTCAGAAAAATCCCTTATATAAACTTTTTTGGCTTCTTGAGGTCAGATAGAATAACAATGCAGGTTTGGCTTCTCTGAGAATCTGTTGTCTTTAGGATTTGATTCTTCATTCTTTGGGAGAGCAATGAAAGGAAATGTCTGACTAACATTGGGGCTAATAATGTAAAGATCAGTATCACAAATCTGGTTACTAAAAGTTAAAAGTGTGATGTAGTGGTTTTTCCTTTCTTATTTACTTGGTACCATACGACAGAATAACGTCCTCATTTAGCATTTGAATAATTTTCTTCAAATGCTGATAGTCCAAAACTTTCTGCAAGATTATCCCTAAACATACATATCTAGGGAGATAAAATGAAGAAAGTTAGCATGTTAAAATGCAGGAATGGTGGTGAATTTTGCATGATCACTGACAGAAGACAAACCTGTCCCGTAGCAAATCCAGCCTCATAAATAAAGCACAGACATCACAAATCATTCATTCCTCTTTTCACTATCTCTCCTGCTTTGTGTTCGTGTTTTTCAGCAGCTGTATGTGTTATTAATCTGCACTTAGGTATGCGACTGAATGTCTGCTATGTACTTGTTAACAGATGCGGTGTTCAATTTGCTAGTTGGGATTGAGACCTTTTAAAATGTCATCCTGTGTTTTAGCGTTGTATACAACATGTTTCTTCAATTTTGATTGAAAAGCTTACTGTAGTGAGGGAAGCATGAACCACCATGTTTGTTATTTTTTTCCTTTATTAGCACTCCTGAGCATATTCCACATTTGCCATCAGAGAAGCAGTTAGCGTACAGTGAAACTCTCCCTGATTGCCTGCTAATCTGTAAGGATCTTTCTTACTTCATTACTGCATCAGCAAATTACAGGCTGCTTGTTTGCTCCGTGCTTGACTAGGTCTGGGGCACTGCCAAAACGTTCCGTCAAAAGGAATTGTGTTGTTCTGCATTAAAGCCTCTGTCAGATGGAGTTTTGCAGGGAAGAGATTGTGGCACGCTTGTAATCAACGCTAGTTGTAACATAAACAATTAGTGATACTGCTCGGTGGCATGTGTATGATAGTATATATGAGGTCCTATTTATTACTTTCAGCAAGAAATTAAGACAGATTGTGACTGTATGATTATGGTGATAGGAGTCATTGCCTTGAGAAGTACCTGTGGGTTTCTGACCAAGATCTCCGGTGCAGTAATCTCAGATACCCAACGTCTGTGCAAATCCAACCCACTGTTGTTATTCTTTGCTCAGTTCTCTAAATCTCAGACTCTCATGATCATCTTGTCTTGAAAGAAAACAAAGCACTGCTGGTTTTGTTGCCCTTCAAGTATCCTAGCAGAGCTTTAGGAAAAGTTCTGCTGTCTTATATGGCTGGTGGTATAGAAGGTACGTCTGCACGTTGTGCTCTGGGCAGGAGCAGAGCCTCTCTGTGCTCTGAGTCAATAGCGCAGATTCAGAAGAGCACAGAGCCTGCATGCAGGCTCTCTAGGGTGTGAATATATCCGGAGATATTTTTCCATGTCAGTGCTCCTAGCAAACAGTCACCCTTTGATCCACGGGGGAAATAGTCCCTGGGAGATAATCTGAATAGCAAAGCAAAGCAAAAATCAAACTGTTCTTTATGTGCATCTTTGATGCACTAGAACTTAATTTACTTTATGCATGGAATTACTTTAACTTTACCTGGAGGCAAGGTGCAATTTAGATTGCCTTTTTTTTTTTAAGAAATCCCATTATCAGTATTAAAGTGTTTCATGCCTATAAAAACATAGGCTGTAGATTAACCTTTTTTTTTTTCCCCCTCAATCAGTTTGAAGCTTGGACTTCTACAACTTGTTTAGCTTGGATTCACCAAAATTAACAGTTAATTTATTGCAAACTCTTTATTTATCAAGGTATTCTGTCAAATACTTTGCTAATATAAATACGGCTTATCCTTTTCTGCAGGTGGATGTTAATGTTCTCATGTCTTTACATGGCCAAGGCACAATAAGCATTTCCATTTCTTTGGAAAGAAGAGCACAACTTACTATAAAAGCCTATCTGGTTACACTGTGTAGACGTCCCAAATTGTTTGAGTAGCAGTGATATATCTGTGATTTATCAGTGGGAACTCTGACTTCCAGGTAAATGAAAGCCAGGATATATACAAGCAGGTACATCAAATTAGATGTACAAATTAAATTGCAAGATTTAGGTTCCTAAGTAAGTTTTGACCTAATTTTTCTAAATGTCAGTCACTAGCTATTTCCATCTGCCTCACCAGGACAGGTTTTGGTTTTCTAAAAACGTAAGTGGGAATGTAGATTTAAACACCTCATTCTGAAAAAGAAACAAGATAAACAGTTTAAGTCCTGGAATTAAGCTTGGATCTCTGATGTTCTGATTTGCAATATATTGGATGTACTTCTATTAAAACTTATTTATACGTCTGGCATAGTGATGTTAATAGGGTTTAATTCTGAAGCAAAACTTATTTACACCTATAAACTATGTTAAAATCAAACTTTTAAAGTTGACTCCTGTAGGTTTATATAAGTTTTTGGTTCTGTGATACCTGACAGAATTACAGGATGCCCCACAGCAGCTGCCCATTAAGTTTTCAGCCTTCTGAATGCTGGCTGGTGTCTGTGCTGGGATTCTTTTCCCAAAATACTGTTGTCTAATAAGCACAAGTCACATTCTACCACTCCAGATTTTAATTGGAGCATTTTCTTAATGCAGAATGCTATTCTTTCCTAACTGTAAATCCACATAGATTTTATTAAATTCTGTTGTCCATGGGTCAGAGCTTAGAATAAAGTAGATACTGGTCTCAAAAGGAGTTAATACTTTAGACAGTGGGTGCTCAGTAAAGCAAGTGCATTAATATTTTCATCAATTCCAGCTAACTTACAGTATTTCACTGGTCAGATCTAATTTATTTGATGAGACATCACTGAAAGATGTTATCTATAGTGTAAGCTTAGAAATTGATTGTAACACATAATTCAAGGGCACTGTTTCATGCCTAGGGCAAGAAATACTATTTTTCTCTTCATTTCATTTGCTCCTTTACAATAGGTTACCTTTTCCAAACTATATCCAGCAGAATTGTTTGTAGATTTGCAGAGAAGCAAAACCCGCAATAAAAAAACACCCTAGACTATGTATTTTTTACTTGGACCACACTGTAAAGTCTCATTTGTTTATTTTTGCCAAGGTATGTTGGAAGGCAGGAATATCTCAGGCAAATCAGATCTCAGTTTATATTTGCATTCAAAGCTTCTGTGGTTAATTTGGTTATCTCATTCTTCAATCACTAAAATGAGAGATTTAGCCATCAGAGTTTTAGTGATATTGTGCAATTCACATGCTAAACAGGCTCCACTGACACTTTATATATACACACAACAAACATAGCATCCACCTCTGTAGCTAATATCCATTTAGTATATATCTTAAAGCTGAATCTTCAGTTCTCATACTGAAATTCTTACATTAATTGGCTTAAAAATGTCCCCCTTCCAGCAGTTCTGTCTTATGTAAGCCTAGAGACATCCTTCTGCGTTGTGCGTGCAGTAGGTTTTATTAAGCATGTCCCAAGATGTGTATTTCAGCTCTTTTGTTTGCTTCATGGTGGTTTTTCCCCCCTGTAATAAGAGGGAATATACTGTGATGAGTCAGCTGAATACTTAAGGTACACATGAAATTTACTGCTGCGTGCTTTTACCCTTACCGCTGTACCTCCCCTGGGACTACAAACATAAATACATTGCCTTCTCTACAGCTGTCATTCTGGCAGTCTACAGAATGCTGACATTCAAAGTATTAAAACAAACCATCAGTAGTTTTCAATAGTGCCCACGAAAATTTCAGATAATTTAAGCATCGTCGACCTTGAATGTGTGTAATTTATTAGAATTTCTTTATATTTTTTAAGAGAGGTTGACTATTTACTTTTTCCATAATTGCTGTTAACTCAGATTTCTATGCTTTCAATAGTCTGTAAGTAAGCAATGTTAATATACTCTCCTTTAGTACACACTTCATCTGATACTGGACACAGGAATAATTTGGATTGCTTTGGACATAGTCTTTTCTGAACTTCTAAGATTAAGGTAATGAGCAAAGTCAAAATTTATTAGGGCAGAGCACTGACTAGAACAGCCAAGTCTTCGAAGAAAATCAGTTCTATATCCATGATAGTAACCCATCTATCTTACTGCTTACAATAGGGGTTTATGTCTCCCTATCTTGTTGCTTTATTTTAGTAGGAACAAGTTTCCCTTTATGTAGCTAACGTTGATGCTGTTTGTCCTCCTGCCTTGGTTTCACAATATACTTGAGGCTTTTATGTGTGCAGATTTATTGTTATAATCATTGTGCTAGGGATTGGTCTCTCATACTGCCAAACTCTTAGATGTGATTTAATGTCTAATAAATCATTAATTAATAAAGAAATAGTAATGAATTTAGTACAAAGAACTCTTTTCCTGGTCAGATACCAGTCTGACTTGTCAAAAGCTTGTGGTCAATACTCTAGAAAGCCAAGTTCCACTCATCTGTAGTCACACCCATATCACTGCCAAAGTGCTTGTTTTTGCTCAAGTGTTAGCTTGAAGTATCACTCCTGCATAACATGAGGCAGGGCTCACTTTTTGGCTTGATGTGTGTGATCTCTTCTCCACCTTCCTCCAACACACCAGAGTTTGACATTTTTGGGCATTATTTTACTTTTTTTTTTTTTTTTTTAATTGCAGCAATAGAGTTAGTTATTGGACATTAGGATGTATTCAGTAGCCTCTTTCTGCAGTGGCTTGTGGAAGGGTTGTTCTGCAGATCTTTCTATAATGCCCGTGTATAATCTGATCACCTGTGACCATAAGGGACTTGAATCATTGAAGAAATGAATGCTTCCACTGCTTTGATTGTGCTTTTTAATTCAGTCACTGTGTAGATCCGGTATTGTTTTTCAGTGTTCATTTCTCATTCAAGCAAAATTATCTGACTATTCTTGTGAGGTTATGCACTGAATATATTTGATGCCTCTCATTCTGAGCATTGTCTGCTCAGGATTCAACACTTCCCTTTGACTGAAATTACCATTATAGGTGCTGTTGTCACAGTTCAAATTAATTTCCTGTTTAACAGGGATACTAACGAGCTACAGTGACAAGAATAAGTGCAGTTGGACTCTGCTTAACTGAAAACTGAAGAGTAAATTGGTGGTCTTTTGAGTTTTCAGTGTTACGATCACCTTTCTTATAGGGCAGGCTCTATGATTCTCCCTTTTTTTAATAATTTACCTTTAATGTCATAGCACAGGTATATTTTCTTGAATTGCATTTGACATGAATTGCATTCTGTCTTCTGCTGCTCAGTCAAACCCATATGAATTTCTGTGCTGAGCATCTGCATCCTTCAAGAAAATGACTTAACTTATAGAAATATTTGACCTGTCCATATTTCAAATATTTTGGTGGAAGATGTAGTTGATGCATTTTAATTATTAAAAAAAAAAAAAAAAAAAAAAGTGCAATAAGCTGCTTGGATCTGCTCCTAAATTTTAGGACTTCCATGGCAGCTACAGTGTTCTGTGCCATGTGTGAGAATGAGCAGCTCTGGAAGACCTGAAGGACCTTTTGACCAGGCATACGTGGCCACCATTCTGAGCTCTTTGTCTAATGAGAACAATCACAGGAACATCATTTTCTTTCTTAGAGGAACACCCACCCTAATATTGATCAGAAGAGGAAAGATATTCCTCTTCATTATCACATCAGAGTTCAGAATCCATAAAAGGTATTATTCTTCAGAAAGGTTTTAATAGATGCCTATTGCTATGTTAAGGAACGGGGTTTTTAGAAGTCTCCAGAAGCTTTCTGTCTTGGTTCAAGCTCTTGCATTTTAGTCATCTGTTCTTGCTATGCTTCAGGTTGAATGAGGATAATACTAATTTTTCTTAATGAAGAAACGTTCTGAGGATTCATTCCTAAAAGTTGATTAAGTCTTTGAAAATTAATCCTGAAAGCAAATTGCTTTTAAAAGAATATTAAATTTAGATATTTTTAAAAACCTCACACAGTAACATATAATAAAGAAAATGATAGTAATATATTTCCACATCTCAGGTATTCAGTTTTTAATAAAATATTACTACTACCTAAACCTTTTTCAAAATAGCATTCCATAGATTCTGGCAATTATTTTGAGTCTGAATTGAATGTTCCAAGATGGTTTTGTTCCTTTCTTATACTGTATACCAGGTAGCTGCAACAAAGTATACTTTTCCTATTCTGGAGTACTTTAACAGGGTGTTTGCTGCCATCGTTTAAGGATTTTAAATACTGTTCTAGAAAGGAAGGAAGATCCCTGACTTGTAACAGGCAATCCCTAGGACTGTTTGTGTTGTTTTCTATTCCTATGATCAGAGCCAGCTGAGATCATCAAACCTTTGGACGAGGTCCTACAGAAATAGAGCGTGTGTGTGGTTTAATTTTTGCCTAAGTAATCTCATAACACTTTCTCTTCCCAAATTATGCCCCCTTTGAGATCGGTGTGTTTTGCTAGTGCTATATGGACTGATTTTCTGTCTGCTTGCTTTGTAACCACTGGATTAATGCACACGGGTGGAGATGAGAGAGGAAACGTGCAAATGAGCATTGTGGGACAGAACCACCTGGATCACGTAAGCATCTTTCAGCACGTGTCAGACCATTTCCCAAAAGGCAGTTTATTACTTTGCCACCACCCTCACACAAACAATAAATAATGTGAAATTAGTCAGACAACAAACAGCTGAAAAGAAAAGCAAATCGTGCTGAGCACCTGCAAAGGCGGACGGTCGTGCTTTGGCATACATTGAGGAAAAGAACATTCCAGAGTACACCTAGCAGGACTAGGCTTAATGAACAAATCGACTTGACAAATTTCACCCCCTTTTCTGCTCATCTGCAAGCTTCCATCATTATGAATTTTCTATTCTGAATTACCTGTAAAGTATTTCCTGCAGACAGATGTCAGCTTGTGAATTGCTCAGATGCTCAGTTTTTCTTGTTACTAGCGCTGTCTGATTGCCCACTTAGTTAAATGCTCCAAGTTTCTTACCCCCCAGGCAAAAGGCAGCTTCAAAGAGGTAAAGACCCCATACCATAATTAAGTCTGTATCCAGAATCTTCTGTTTGTGTAGAGAAACAAAAGTTCATGCCCAAAATGCTTGCATTCAGGTTTACCACTGAGTAAAGGAATTAAGGAAGTGATGGCACAGTGGTTCCTTCATCAGGTTGATCCTGACTTGATGTTACACTTAGACTCACGTTCATGTAATGTTACGGAAGATATGCAGACATTTCATTCACATTATTACTGAATTCCCCACCAGGCATATGATTGGTATTAGGGTGCTGGTCCTGGCATGATAGGATGTTATCCCTTTTAGTTGTATTTCAGTCCCGGTATTTAAGGGGAAAATTTACAGGGATTCAATTTCTGTTCACCTCCTCTTATGAAGGTCATTTGTTAAATGTTAAAAAAGAGCAGACACAGTACAGACAGTTGTCCTGGTGAGTCCTGATAAGGAGGCTACAATGCCAGAAAAGTAGTGACTCTGATGATGTTCCATTGTTTGTGTTGCTATTAAAAGAAATAATAGGTCAAGAATTGGATATCTAATTATATTTCTGGTTTTCCAGCTTTATATCAACCCTTTCATTATAGTTTATGACAGGTCCAGTAACATGTATTTTCTTTTTATTTTAGCTCAAAAATAATCTTTGCACGCTGTTTCTAAATGGTCATTGTAAGAAAGTTTGTGGTTTGGAGAAGATAACTGTCCTATATTAGGTATCAACACATGCTGAAAGTTCAGAGTTGTGTCATCCACAAATGTGGATCACACCCCAATCCATTTTTCAGGAGTGCAGGGAAGGTGTGACCCAATGAGAGCATGCTGAGCTGGAGTGGCATACACGGTGTTAGGGTATTGACTGGGAAAGAAGCAGATTTTTGTTCTTTCCATGTCCTTTACCCCGTCTTTATCACTGCACCCTCCTCCTGCTGTTTTTCTGCAAACACTATTATTGTTCACAAAGCAAATTAAGTTTTCAAGTAGATTTTCAACTTTTTTGTTACTGGGGTTAAGCAGTATATAAGGTGAAGTAATGAAAACCCTAGACACCAACGCGTATTTACTTATTGCAGAAACAAAAGAAATTAACTCAAGATTGCTCTGATGTGGTCTTAGATATAGCTCAAAAGGTTGAAATTATTCCCCCTTGATTGCTGCACAAAGCTTTGGTGATGGAAGTCCTTCGGTGCTGGAGTTTCATCTCATTAGTTATACCACCTCTTTTGCTGTAGTCTGTCAGTGCAGCTTGAAAGGATATTGATTAAGGGCTTAACTCACTTTTTATCACAGCTAATTATATTTGTTGGCCAGGTGCTAGATTTCAAGACATTGGTTTTGGAGCAGCCTCTAGCAAATGGAGGGATGATTAGAACTTCAGTGAACTGTTCACTACAAGTTCTGACTATCAGCTATCAAAACTGTTTTTCTGAGATATCTGTTAAGAATTCAGACCTTATCTTTGCAGTGAGTATGTGCTGCTTTTCATCTTCCTTTATTTGCACTGTTGCTTGTCAAAATTGGGGGGGGGGGGGGGGGGGGGGGAGGGAGTTCAGAACAGTAAACCACAAAGATTTTGCTGCAAAATTGGCTCTGAGGGAGCCGTTGCATTTCTGAGAGATGTTAAGAGCACACCTTCGAAAATGAGATGAAGAATTAACCTGGGTCAGAAGTCCTGATGTACTAATGAAATATAATTATGTTTATACAAGCATCAGCACAGTGACTTTTGCTTTTTTAATAGTGTTTACATGCTTATAGAGTAAGGCGCTGAAGTTTTCTTGTTATTGCATGCTCATTTTTTCTTTCTGAAGCTAAACAGGTATTTATAATTGCTTTTTATCATCTCAAATTACATAATATTTTAGTTAATGTGGGAAGCATGCTAAAACAAGGCTTTTTAGGAAGAAGGAACAACACTAATTAACTTTGTAAGGAATGAGATCAATATTGTTCTTTTCCAGTTTCTCAATTCAATTTCTCTGTTCCATTTTCTGAAAACGGAATTGATGTAGGATAATGTCAGAGGTTTAATGTGACAGTTTTCATAGTCACTCAAGTGAGTAAGCATCGCTCCCAATTGCTTCCACAGACATAGTCTTGTACACTGCCACAGTTACCGGTTTGTTGCATCCAAATTACAGAGGGGGTTGCTTGAATTCTCCATCATTTTGCAGTCAAACTCCTATTGCAGGAAAAAGAAAGCATGGTTTCTGTGCAAAACCAAGAACTTTTGTTAGTCTAATTGATGTCTTAGTGGTCTAAAGAATTATTATTAGTCCAGTTACAATAATACTTATGCTTAGAATTCAAATTATATACAGTTAAATTTAATATATGCAAATTTTCTATTATCTGCCCATTTCTCAGGTGTTATGTTACTTTTCCACTCCCTCACTGCTCAATAGCTTCATTGCGGAGGGAGGTGAAAATACCTCAGTCACGAGCATTTGAGTCCTTTTCCAGAAATGAGATGCTGATGTTGCTGGTTTCTTCTTCTTTGCCCTCCAGTCCAGTTGGGGTCATCTTTATGTGGTTGCTAAATGTCCTACACTTTGCTCTTTCTTCATAGGACTGCTTAGGTCCAGATTTATACTATACAGTGGTTTTTTACATATGTTGTTCTTTGTTAACCCTAAAACTAGTTTTACCCAGCTCCCAGGGTGCATTCACCACTAATGAGGTCGGGTTTTTATAGCTCTTGGGCCTCCAGTATCATCCTGTGCCTGTACTTTTAAGGCCCCTACTGTCATCCCATGCCAGTACTCCTCTATGCTGCGTTTTATCTACAGTCATAGACAGCTCATTTTACCTAGAATAGCTGGACGTATTGCTATTTATTAGTTTCACATACTTATATGTGTATATATAAAACAATAGCTACTTCCCTATGCCAGAAGCACAGAAACAATTTCACCTTTCTGAGAATTGCTGTTACAAGCAAAGCAAACAAACAAGGAAAGCGAAGCAAAGCGCACCTCAGCCCAGCCAAGGCAAGTCCAAACAAACCCTGAGACCACCTGAGGCCTGTGCTGCAGCTTAGCACAAAGGCTCTGGCCTGTTCCAAGCAATGGCAACACCATATTTATTGGACTACTAGGCTACATAATAAAAAAAAAACAAACAGTTTTATCCTCCACTAACATATCACCAACTAAACCTTTCTCTTTTCTCTTTCACCACAGTAAGCTGAACCCTTAGCTGCCTCTTTCACACTTACCTTTTTGCAAACTTAACCTTGTTACACCAACAGTCCTTCTTCCTCAGGCTGGTACCTACATCCACTACACTGGTCTCGTTCATGCCCTTTGCTGTGCTGATTTTCTTTACCTGTGGATGACTCCTGAAAGGTACCAAACGGTGAGACATCTGAATGCTGGAAAATGATAGTTGATCCCTCTTAATAAGGAACAATGGGGATGAAATGTTTGTATACCTTCCCTGCATTCTTAAATGTTGAATTTCAGGCAGAGGCAACAGGACTGTGTCTGGTGCAGATGTTGAGCACTGAGCACACAAAGAGAAAAGTCTGGACTCCAAGTAATTTGCAATAAGCACTTGTAAGTAATTCCAAGTATTAAGTGTAACAGTGCTCACTCCCCCTGTGATTTTCAGCACCCATTTTTTCCTCCTCTTCCTTGATTGCTAATCAAATTGCATATAGAAATGCTTTCCTGATGAATCTCAATCTATGGGAAGTCTCTCACATGTACTTCACTACCAAAACATGTAATCTGATCACCGTATGCCTATATAATGTAACTCATCTTTTCAGGAGCTTGAAGGGCCTCCCTCTGTGTCAAAAGGCTAAATATCCCAGAAGGCTGTTAAGTGAACTTGTCCCTCAAGCTTTAAGAAATAAATGGAATGCTGATTTGGTACAGATTTGAGCATACCTTAAATAACCACAGTATCCCATTTCATAAACTCTGTGCTGTCTAAGGCTTCTCTGTATTGACTTTCATGTTTGGGAATGTTATTGTGGGTTCTTGTAATTTTGCTTGTTTGTTTTTACTGAAAAAAAACCCCAAAGAGGGAAGGAAGAAGAAAATACATCTTGCTATACCTCTCAAAAATTTTCCTTTTTTCGTATGTTGTAGGCTTTCATGTATTTGTCCAAGATCTCAAGGATTTTGTATGATAGATTAGACTGGGTCAGTGATTCTGAAAAATAAAGTTTGAGGGAATAATGAGAATGTACTTGTGAACAGGATAGGGGACAAAAGCAGGCTGTTATTGCATTGCCGTGCCTGTACACTGACAATAATGCCTGTGATTACACTAATGGACCCAAATGAATAATAAGCCTTTTTTTGACAAAGTTAAACTGCCAGCCTGTTCCTAAAACATTCCTCTGTCTGTCTTATTGAATTAGCTATAGCTCTTGAGAATCACCAGGTGCTATTTTTATGCTCTTACTGTGGAAGTAGAGATGTCACACCAGGTGGCTTTTTCCCCTGTTTGTAGCTCCTGTGCTTTGCTAAAGGTCAGTTATGTGAAGATATCTGCTTAACTCTGGAGTCTAATGTCTGATGCTGTACTAAGGTAAATTACTCACTTAAGCGCTGTCTGAAATGAGTTGTCTTTTGTTCACAATGGTCTGATTTGAGTCACAGTATATAATAAATAACGAATGCAAAAGAGAGGTTGCGGTTCAGTCACAAATTATTACTTGCAGAATTACTGCTGACCTCTCATTAGCACTTACAAGTGGCAGACCAACTCTTGAAGGATTTAGGAGATTGCTTAATCAAGATTCATTTATTAAGATGTATGGCTGGCCAATATACTGGTCATTACATTGATTTTAAGATTGGATCAGAGTGTGAGCAACCCTTGTGTAACTGAGGAATGAAAAGGAGAAGCAGCTAACCACATGGAGCAACTTTGTAGTCCTTATTTTTTGGATTTGTCTACTCTTTATATGAAGAGGTAGCTCATTCTTTCAGTTTTCTTTTAAAATGTTCTTTTCTTCTTTAAAGATATTTTGTTATACGGTATTTTTAAAAGCAGGATTTTGTATAATAGTGCTGTATGCTGTTCCACAATTCGGTATTACATTTTCATTACCTATTGTAAGGCCTACCATAATTCCATCCACACAGAGATATATAGTCTGCTTCAAGCTTAGTGGTTTTGACAGACAAATTATATAGGTATGTCAAAAGTATAAACAGTAGAGAAACAGAATGTCTGAAATATATTTTATTCATAGACATGGACTATTGTGTCACTAGATGCCACCTAATCAGGGAAGATAAATGTCTCTTTGAACTTAAGTGATTTATAGGTGTAAATTAAGGTTGCGTTGTGCCCTACCCCCACTTCTATTTTCTCATTTGTTTTCTTGCCAAAAATCTTCTGACTGGCAAGAAATAAATATGTACACATTGTTTAGGAATGACATATTTTTTCTTTCTGCTACAGTCATTCGTGGTATGCAGTCACCTTCTTTCACACCTTTTCTCCTCCTGGGAGAGACAGGTGAATAGGGTGGTTTTGATGGAGCAACTTAAAAATATCGCCAGGTGTAACCCAGGTCTTCTAAACAAAGGAACCTGGAGTCTCCTGTGCAACCTGTGAGGGGCTTAGTGCCCTCACAATGCACTGCTGGAGCTCCAGCCACATGGCTTCTGTTTTATGGTAATGCTGCTTCGGCATTGTAGTGTATTTGTTGCACAGGGAAGAATCAGTCTTCCTTGCAACGTATCCGAGAGTGAGGGAGTGTGCCTGTGTGGCAAATAGTGCTATATATGCCAGATTATAGCCACAATTCCAGCTGTGAAAGATTTTGTGTGACCTGTCTGCAGGGATTTACTGGGTTTATATGACCAAAATACTACTGGCAAAGTAGTGACTAAAGGCAGTGGGTCTGTGTTAAACTGTCAGTGGCTGGAACCCCACTTCAGAGGGATGGGCATGAGTATTGACCTGAAGAGTAACAAGCTTTGGATTTATTTGGATAGCAGAATAATACTATACAAATATGGTAATGTGGATTAAATGTAGGGAAAGAACGGTTTGGGGGTTTTGTTGTTTTGTCGTTTTTTAAAAAATAATTTAAATGGAATAATGTAAAGCCAAGGTAATGTTTTGAATTTCAGATTTTCAAGATTTCTTCTGTTCCTGAGTTTTGCTTCAGTTTCATGCAGAAGCTCGGTATTGTTTTTCAGTGGCTTTGGATGTATCTTTCTAGGGTCGGAAAATTGGATTTTGCCTGAGTTTCCACTGTGGTAAACTTAAATTAAAAACAAACAAACCAACCCACAAATAAAACAAAAGGAACAAACAACCACCCCCAAAAAACACATCCAATGCTTTATTTTCATGGATGGGAAAACAGCCATTGATTGTTTTACTCGAGTTTTAAGCTGGCTGGGATAATGCAAATCATTACACTTAAAATATAAGTAGCAATAATTGAACCCCCTGCCTTTGGTAGGGGTATCTCAGTGGGAACCTTTGTCAGACGTTAACATGCACTGAGGAGACATTGACTGTTTCAACTTTCCATTTCTGAAGTTAATTGTCTGGTCATTTCTCACCCTATAAATCGATCAGGTTTTCAGCTTTTTCTGTAAACATGCACACTTACAGCACTGGTGGAAGCTAAGGCAGCACGTTGTAGTCAGTGCTGAATTTCCAGGCTGCAAAACAGACTCATTAGAGAGAAAATCTACCTTATGCTTTCTTGTCAAGCAACAAGTTGGAGTCTTGTAATTCAATGGCATCCTTTTGTTTGAAGAAAGCCAAAGCAGGGAGGCGAATGCACATCTGGGCGGTGTGGCATTCTGATCACGGGAGATGAAAAGTCTGGAGGTGATGCTCAGCCATCATTAACAGCAGAATTTGACTTTTTTTATTTTATGATTTTTAATGAGCTGAGCATTTTGCAATTTAAAGTGAAATAACTCTCCCAAATGACCTTTCACCTGGTAAGAGATCCTTTTAAAGGAGAAAAAGAAGAATCTATTTGCATGTTTGCATTAAGGTACAAGGCTTGTATCAACTGTGATTGAAAATATGTCTAAAATCAATTTGTTTTTCAATATTTTTCAGTCACTGAATCTATCAGAAAACAAAATTAATTCGTTTTTCTCACAGGAATTATCAAGAGTATCCTCAAAATAGTGCAGAAGTCAAACTCCATGCAATAATTATTTTGAATGAACAAAACAGTAAAAATCTGAGGGCATGATGTCTTCAGCTGTCTGGAAATGAGCTGGACCCATTCTGGTTCCTGTTTTGGACTTAACCACAATATCACTAAATATTTCCAGAAATTATCCCAGAAGAAGCAAATTTTAAACAAATTTTAAAAGGTGGAGGGTTTTTTTTCCGTGTTTACTCTAGGGGGGGATTATGTTTGTTTTTCAAAGGCTTTGAAATGGCTGAAGAACTGGTTAATCCATGTGCTGCTTGTGGCAAGATGAAAAAGAACACGGCCTAAATGACAAAATGCTGGTGTGAGAGCTAATGCAATTTTTAAGAGCCTTTTGAGTAACTCCTCCCCAGCAGTGTGACTCCACGGCGGCTCCACACCCATGCTGGGGGCTGACGGAGCTCTTTGCTGCCCTGCACCTCTCCGGGAGGCAGCAAGGACTCCTGGCTGGCCCGTGGCTAAGGGAAGGTGAAGTGCAAGGTTTTAGGAGGTTTTCTACAGGTTAGTGTTCAAAATGAAGCAGAATGTTTGGGTACCTATGCCATAATTCAAACTAAACATATAGTCTGTTAAGGTAAATTTGCTGTTACCACTTTCAGTGTTGTTACTTTTTCAATACTTCAGTTGCTTATTTGAGAGTATTTGTGGCTGGAGCCGTAGCAGTGTGCTTGTAAGAGATGTAAGCTCAGACAAAATCAAACCTTTACAGACAGATGTGCTAGTTTGCAATATAATGCCTTTCGGGTGATTTTGGTTTGCATCGATTTGCCTGTGTTTTTGTTTGATTACCTCTAGGCTGGTATTAGAAATGTGGGCTTTTCTGTTTGATCCCCTATTAGGCTTTTACATAGATGTTGTATTGATAGATGCCACTTGCTTCTCCTCTGACCTCCTGCTGAATGCAGCTCCCTTCCTGCCTGGCTTTGGAACTTGAAAAATTAAATTAAAAAAATTTGGAGTGGTCCTGGAGCTGAACAGAGCTCTGGTGTTCTGTTTGAGTTTCTAAAATGAATAACAATAAAACATTTCAGCATTCATTTAATATGATGAAGCTTCATGAAACTTCTGTGCTAGCATTCCTGAAGAAGCTCTCTTATACTGCTTTATAGCAGGGCTTTGGTTAAAAAGAGTCTTCTGGAAAAATGTTATGGTCATTTTCTGTAGGATGTTATTTCTTCTCATATTTTGATACAAGTTGTGTTAGTGTTGAATTGCAAGACTGATGTAGGAAAAACACTGAATACTTCTCTACTAATGTTTCCTTTGTGAAGGGAAACTTAAAATTTTAGATGACGGCCATTTTTCCTCTGAAGATATCTGGTGTCCTGGTGATGGCTTGTTGGGACTCAAGATATAGCCCTGATTTCTGTATCTTCAGACTGGTCACTATCACCGTGTCTTAGATTATGAATCTGGATTTTCCTGGGGCTTTTATCAGTCACTTCACCCAACAGTAATTTGGAGGGAGGTAGGGCTGGGGCAGTACTTCAGGGAACTCTGGATCAAGTCTGCCATATGTAGATAATGCATCTGTCGGGCGTATGGTGCTATTACCTTGAAGCATTTTAAAAGTCTGAGCAGATTGTGAGCTTGACTTAAATGCTAAAAGGAACACCCATGCTTCTAATCTAAATTCTACATTATATTGCAGAGCCGGTAACTTGTTGGACGTGACAGATTTCAGGCTCCGTGCTCAGAGCTCCTCCGAAAGCTCAGACTATTCTCATGGAACAAGTGGCAAATGCTGGCAGGAGCACTGCTGTCAATGCAACTTCAGAACAAGAAAAAGACATATTTAAAATTGATAGCAGGTAATTGTAATGACTCAGTCTTAAGCCTCATGAACCTGTAGAGCTTTTAAGCAGGACCTTTGCTTATCAAGGCAGTCCTTTCTTAGCTGTGAGTCTCTCTGCTCTAATTTGGAGATTTCCATTAATGAACTGGTTTGTTACTCACAGATGGAATATCTGGCAGAATGCATCTTCTGCAGTCACCAGTTTTTCAGTCTTGTTAGAGCAGATAAGATCATTATTGTTCTATCACTTGCTCGCAGAGGTTTAGTGTTAGATGATGTTGCTAATGGCATTTTTTAATCCATATGGCTCCATTGAAACAGACTGCATTAGCACTCACTTCAGTGAATACCCGCTGGTATTGGCCAAACTAGTAAGAAAACAGTCTTTATTGAGCCACTTTCTTTTGGGTGTGTGGTGAATTCTCTGGCTTTGATATGGTTTTAAGTGATGCTTTACGTGCTTGTATTTATGTGCATTATTATAAAATGCACATTCATAATTCCCTATTTCAGGCAGTCTGTGATAGTTTATTGAAATGTAAATACCTTTTTGGGGTATATTTTGAGAGAGAAGAGCTTTTTCTCTGGGGTGGCATGCTAGATGGAGAACATGAAATGTAATTACAACTTGCCTAACAGAATGTCCAGGACTTCTGATTTCATTTTTGGATTCTGGCATTCACTTAGCCTAACCTTCAATCACGAGAATCAGGAGGATGTAGCCATTCGTGCTTTGGCTTGCTGATTTGTAAACTGTTTTAATAACTGTCTTTTCTATTCTGTTATTCTGAAACTGAATTCATCTTTCTAAAGCCCATTCAAGTAAAGAATGATATATATATATATGCAAAGTACTATTACGCTATAGGCTGTTTTTCAAAGTTCTAACATCTATTGTCAGTCTGTGCAGTTATTGTACATTTGTATTGCTGGGAGAAGGAGATTTACTGAAATGCAAAACCCATGGGATGCAAAAATGCTTCATGTCTACCTAGCAAGTGTAAGAGTACATCACTGATACAGAACTTTGCCGAGTTGTGCCGATAGGGCGATGCGCTTGTGGAGTGACAGGCAAATTATTGATTGGAGCTGGAGAGTCATCTTCTTGTAGTTGTTGTTTGTCTTCTCTTTCTTTTGTGAGTCCCTGGGGAGTCACTTGGCAATTAGACTGTAGTCTGTACCAAGAGTGGATTTATAGTCTTTAACTGTGGGAAAAAAATGGGGTATATCTTTTGAGGCAGGGATGTAAACAATTACAGAAAGGGAATTTGTTGGCTGGGGTTATGGTGAGCCAGCACAAGGGCATATATCATCAGAGGAAATTATTGCCTCCCAACTAGGGAAATGACTTCCACAGCTGCCTGATCTCTTTCATCAGAGACTCTCAGCATTAGTCATTATCTCTGTTATGAAATAAATGAACATATCATGGTCCTGAGTCTCAAAGGCAATTCTAGAGATGTAGGTGAAAGGGTCAAAGTGTTGCTCTGGATCCCTCCTGTTTCACTGCTCCTGATGGCGTTTAGTATCTGGCCGCCTTGCTACCTGAGCACTGACTGAAATCTGCGCTGATTTTGATTGTGTTCATTTGAGATGTAACAGTACATTTCTCTAGTAAATATATCCCTGTCTGTGCTTCACCTACCTACGGCAACACAGCCCAAGTCTTTTGAACTTCTGGGGAGAATCAGCTGGTGTGCTTCAGGCTGCTGCTTCACTTCTGGTTTCCCAGTAAACTACTTTGAAACCAAAACATTGCTGCCAGCCTTCTTTCAAACAATGAGCCTGCCTCAACAGTTTAATATTATTCCACTGAATCTCAGGCAAGCACTGTTTTTTCAGAGAGGGGGTGGTTGATTTTTATGAGAAATTATTTTTTTGTTTTTGATGCGCTAGAATGAGATCAAAGTCACTTTAGTTTGTGTTCTGCGCAAAGGTCTGAATCCGGTGTTCTGGAAGTGAAGCTTCATCTCCTTGTCACTTTGATTTCCCCCCTGCAAATACCATGTTTATGTGTTCTCTTTGTCATGTATCTGAAAATGTTTAAATGTGTTATACATTACAGTTAGTATTTCTACCGCTGAATCGACTACAACCAGTTCTGCAGCTGTTCCTCCCCTTCCCACCACCACTCCTGCATTCACCCAGCTTCTACATAAAGGGATTTCTAAACAATGTGGACAATTAGCTATAACAGTAGTTACGATATTTTTGATTCCTTAACACCATATAAAACTACCAGAAGACTGTAGAATTCAATCCATTAAAGGCAATTGCTGAAGTTCATGATATGTCTTGATCTCTGGCTACTAATGAAAATACATTTCAAAGTCTGTTGAAATGGAAGCGGTTTAACAATAGGCATTTACCTTCCTGTAACTTCACCAAGAACCAATACTATTTTAAATAAAGTAGGATTCTTTTTAAAATCATGATAAGTCCCTGGTGTAAAGAAGGGTCCTGAAAGTTTTTAATTAGGCAACATCAAAAAGCATGAAATGAGCAAAGCTGATTCTGTAGATATCTGATGATCATACTGAGATATAATTGAAGTAGAGAAGCCTGTTGCTTCTAATAGTTTAAGTGCCTTGCACACCCACTGCATGCACTGAGTACAATAAAATGTTCTATCACACATTCTCTTCATCATACCCAATAAATGATCCATACTCCTGCAATAATAGCAGGGATAATTAATTCCAGCTTAAGTATTTAGAAAATTATTAAGTGCTGCAATTACAGGCTTTCCAAATGGCAGTATTTAGAAGCAAGAAGCTATTCTCTGCACTCCCCCCCTCCTATATCTGAGTGCACTGAAAAACTTCAATTCAGCAACATAAGGAAAAAGCCCCTGCAGGAGTGCATCTTAATGTAGTATTAATTGGGTAAAGGAAGAACATAGTTCAGGAACACAGAGGGTGCATTTGGAACAGGACAAGTAATCTGAAATACAAGTTTGATGAATTCCCTTCATCTCTGTGCTGTGGTTGCTGCAGCACTTTTGTTTATATTGATCTGAACGGCATGGAAATTTTCTTTCATCTGTCATTTACATTCATTTTACCTCTTGCAATTGCCTCTGCCAGCTTACATGCTTGTTTTCTGGTGAATCTATTAATAAGATTTCTAGTACATCAAAAGAATTTCTTCTGTGTAAAGGTAGAATATAAGGTGTGGGAGGGTTCCTAGATTCAATTTTACCTACTAAAAGTTATTAATGAGTTCTGCGAAGTGAAAAAAAATGAAAAGGATAATGCTAATTGCATGCTATAGATTTTTCTCCATTGCTTACTCATTTAGTTGGTGACTTGCAGAATAGAATATTTACACCATTGCTTTCTTCTGATTGCAGTATGCCTCCTGAATTGACAAAAATAGGACCAAAGGTTAAATTAATTAAAAACAGTAGAAGAAAGAACGTAATTAATGTTGCAAGTTTGTATTTACATGTTTTGCCTGGAAAATGTGTGAAGTGCATTTTGTTTTGTGCAAAGCACAGACACTGTATGCCAGTGAAAATAAGAAAACACTAAGAAATATCTTAAAGAGTAGAATTAAATTGAATTCTTTAGTTAGGAAAATTTATGCATAATGATGGTTTCAGGGTGAGCAAGCAGGGCAGTTACCATGGGTATTCGATAGTGTCATTGATACAGGAATGCAAGTCTGTGTGCACATACATGCAGCTGTGTGTGGAAGACACCCATGCCCGTAGCGTCTCCCTGTCGCCCGCGTGCCTTCTGCCAGCTCTGCTGACGTTAACGTTATTGCCCTTACACACACACATTTTTCCTGCTGGTTTATTTCAAAGGTCCTCCCTGATTCTCAGATATCTACCGCAATTTGCCTTCTCCTGAGCAGTAAGGATACAGTGTTCTTGCATGACTGCATGTTACAAAGGATTTCTGCACTGTCACGCTTTTCTGGATCAGCTAGAGCAAGCAGTTCCCTTTCCTGATCACCTCCTTGGTGGCAGAGTTGTGAAAGTATTGCAGCTTTATAGGTTGCAAGTTCAGTGTGGTTTGTATGGAGAATAATATTTGCCTCTGATTTAAGTGATTATTTGAATAATTCTGAAGTAAAGATGGTAGCAGTGTTAGTTTTCTGTGTGGCAGTTGAGGAAATAGAGGTAGCTACTGGATGCATTCGGGGAATTGCAAAAGTGGCATTCCCTCACCGGCCCCTTTTATTTCTCAGCGATTTGGGGTTCTTTTACTCGAGCGTCTTTCCAAAGACGTGGGGACTTGGATTCAGGATTATGCTGTTTATGAGTATGCAATAATGTTATTTTTGGTTTCATACAGTAAATGACTGGGACTAAGTTGCTCTTAAGCAAAACGTTGGTGTACTCGGTGCAGCTGACAGCACTCAGGGCTCTGTGTGGGCGAGGCAGCCGGCAGGCCCATGAGGAAGAGCTGGCCTTCGTGGCTCATAGCCAGTGCCCAGTCCTCACTTTTACTGACTTCTCTACTATTTCCCCTTGGTGCTTTATATATTTTTGCCTTAGTATCTTTCTCTTGACCCCTTGAGTTACTTCTGTCTCAGTTCTACTTACTGCGTGTGGCTTGAGTTCACCTTCTTTCTCTCTCACCTCAGTAACTGTTTGTCAGGAAAGCAGCCCAAGGTCACAGCTCTGTGCTTTATAAAGCCAGGTCCCTGGTGACAGGCGCCTGAACCTCACAAGACTGGACTTGACTTACAGCTCCCCTCCACAGCTGCACTCTCACGGTGATTTCAGAGCACTGATCCCACGGGTGTAGTTCATGGCGGGGCTGGAAGCGGGGGCAGCCGCCGGTGCGCGAGTCCGGCCGCGGACAGGCCGCCTGCTCTTGGCGGCACACAGCAGCTCTCAGCTCGCTTTGAGAGGAGGCAACTTTCCTCAGGCTTCAGCTGGAGCCCCTCGATCCTCCTTGCCCACAACTGCATTATTTCTTTATGCAAACTAACATATGCTGCATTACTTCAGTAATTTGTATTGTATATTTTGCTCTGTGAAGAAAGATGAGTAAGTAATCTTAATAGTCCCAAAGAATGGCTGCACTGAATATGAAAATAAGCTAGAAGGATTTAAGGAACAAGGGAAGGCTAATGGCTTTATATTTTGCTTTACTGAAATTACACAAGTGGTGAATTCTGAAAGACAGTTATATATTCTGATTATCCGAAAGGACAATTGCAGAGACATTGCTCTGTAGGAGCAAAGGATGGTATCAATGATACAATACAGCACTTCAATTTGTAAAATTTTTCCCATTTCCAAACAGATATTTCAAATGTCCATTTAAGAGTGTGTTAGTAGTGTGTAGCTCAACTCATTTCAGTAATTTTGAATATTTCATGTAGTCTACTGTAAATAACAGCTAAAAACTTATTCATTATCACCCTGATAATATAAGCTGAGAAAATAGTGATGCAAATGGGAGATTTCTGCCTTTAATCAAATAAAACATAATGCTTTTTCTTAGAACAACTTGAAGAGAAAAATGTTTGTTTCAAATATTTGAAATAAAAACAAATATTGCAACAGTGTTCACTGTGGCATTTATCACATAGCATCTTTCCTATTTAATATAACAGAAGATTGAAACAAAGAAAAGTGTACCAGTCAAAAATTCCTTTATTTCAGTATATGGAATAACTTCTCATATTGAGAGTAAAACTTCTGTCTGACAGTTGGAAAGGCAATTCCAGGATACGTGTTTTGACCCTGGAAGCTTTCATGGATATTTCTCAGTGGTACCTCTTCTGGTGAAAGTTTTCTTGATCTAGGAAAGATTATCCTGTACCACTGGAGTCCACTAATAAGTGTAATGCTGATAAAAGTCTCTGTACTGAAATGTTGGATTTTTACTTTGTACAAAGCAAATACAGCATGAACTGCATCACTGCTTGTAATTTTGGCCTACAGCTTTATTTTACACAGGCCAGTAGGTTTTATTTGTATTCTCTTGCCTCTTCCCTAACCATTTCACCTGAAGGTGCACTAATTATAGTTGCCATGAGAATGTACTTTAGATAGGTGACCTCATCTGGCAAACACACTGTATATTTAAAATTAAGAATGGATAATCTAGGTGGTTAAAGGATATTTGCTAAAGGCCAAAAAAATAAATGTAGCAAGCAAATACTGCTACAGGAAGCAGAAAAGAGAATGCTTTCACTGTCTTGAGTTTCCAGATAGCCCATTTTGGGTAAAAGATTAATTTTTGTCTATTCTTTCTCTTCTCCAGAAAGAGCAAGATGCTTTTTTTTGACAGCTGCATAAAATATATTAGTTCTGTTTACATTTTAACTATCGTCAGTTCCCATTCTAGCTAATCAAACACATGATATCAAACATTAGGTATTTACTGCTATAACAAATTAAATGCTGTTGTAAAAAAGGTGTGCTGTCGTAACGTATGTAGTGAGATAGTGAAATGCCAAAGAGCTGGTTTTCTACTCACTTTGAAGGGCCCTTCATTTTTAATTTATGTTTTTTACTTTTGTGTTGACACTTCTTAGGGAGATATTGTAGAAAACCTGCTTCTTTTCTATGTCAGGGTGGAGCAAGGACTGTGCTCCCTGGGGCCAGGAGCAATGGGTGCTCCCCATGGATTTTGAGGGCTACTGTGAATGATATCAAAATTGGTGGAAATGTAGTCTAGAAATCTTTGGATCCAAAAATATGGGGCTTTTTCCTAGAAGAAACTGAGGAGATCTGTCTGTCTGTCTGTCTCTATTCAAGAGGTCTGTCATCCTCTTCAGCTTCTGAGCTTACACTGCAGACTCGTTCTCTGCCCTAATTCGTGTACCTTTTTTGTTAACCATAGCAAAACGAGTTCACATCGACAACTACATGTGTGAATAACAAATGTAAGGTTATTCCATGTCTGTATTACAAATGAACTGCTTGGTAGTCATCCCACTGCGATATCCTATCCAAACCTGCAGGACAAGGTTCTGTGGAGCCAAGATTTATTTTGTAGAGTGAAATGCAGCTAAAGTGATAAACAACTACTTGTTCTAGAGTAGTTAAGAATACTCCTTGAGCATGTCTTACTAAAAGTATGTGTCTGTGTTTTTCTTCTGACTTCAGTACGCTTTCAACCCAAAGAACCAAAATTAGATGAAAGTCCCTTTTTCTGGGAAAGACTGATAAGAATAGCTCCACTTATTGGTTAGAAATGATGAAGGCACATTTTCAAGCCTCTTCAGGTGAACACTTGTGATGGCTTGTGAAGTTATACGCATGTGTATTGCTTCAGAAAGGTTTGACCTTTAAATGAAAAACTGAATAGAAAAAAATCACAAATGGAAATTGAATCAGGTTCTTGAGATTTCTTCCAGGTCTCTATAGCTCTAACCACCTCATCACGCTTGAACTTAATGGCTTAGCCTTGACTGCTGTGATGCAAAAGTAGGGGCTGGAGGTCAGTGAGTAATTCACTGCAACAGCATTTATTGTTCCATAAATCTATACCTTACTCATGAAGAAAGATGAAATCTATTTATCTGAGCCACAACTGAAATGTATAAATTAACAGAATGAAATTAGAGCCTTGAGAGCCGTGTACTTTTATGAAAGTATAAATTCTGCTCTATTTCAGTATTAACATAAAGAAAATACTAGGTAAGCAATAGTGTTGCTTTTAAAAGAGATATTCAGAACTATAATAGCACCCGATCAATATTTCTGCTAAAAAAGATCCATGTTGTTGACCCAGCAGTCAGAAGTTATGTCAAATATTACCCAAATGTTTCTGTACTATTGTTTATGTTCTTTTAACTAAAATGGCTTTGCCTATCAGGAATCAAGCATTCAAGATAACATCAAAGATGATAACTGGGAAAGTAAAGAACATATTAAATCAGAATTGAGACTTTCCTATTTCTCAACCTTAGCAACAGCACAGCCATAGTGCAACTTTCATGTATAATTTTTATTTAATCACATGTCAAATCGAAGACTTACATGGATTAAACTTTAAAAAGCATGCTTTCAGCTATCATTTTGACACCTAGTTAGCATACAATAACTGCCTTTCAAAAGCTAAATAAAATGTTTGACATGCTTTAAATGTTATTTTCAGTTTCATTTGCTTTGTTATTTCAGTTCTTTGTTGTTATTTCAAGAAGCTCAGAAAATACAATTTAATTGTTAAATGTTGCTGGGAAATGTCATATGAGATACACTCTTTGGTACAATGAGGATTAGAGTCTGAAAATAAATACCGATTGAGGTTGGTAATCAGAAATTTGTGAAGTTCCAGGTTTATAACATTTTTGTTCAGCGATGATTTGGCTAATGAGTTTGTTCCATGACCTCTGTGCAGCAAGAGGAAGATGGGATATTGGCTTAGCTTCTAGTTACTTCAGTGGGAAACGGCATCAGTGAAAATTTGCTTCTTAAAGCAGGTGGTGTTAAAAAAAATTTCTGTTGCTTATCCACATGAAAAAGGGTTTCACAGAATTATTCTTTTGCAGTAGCCCATAGCTGAAATATACGACATTTTCGCTTATCAGTTAGGTGCAGTTTTACATGCCTGCAAGAAATGCCTGTAGGGGCATGTAAGTATGATTTTAAAAAGGCACCCTGAGTAAGTAAGTGTGGTAGAGTTACAAGATAGTCTTGCAAGATTATTTCTCATCACTTGAGCCAAATCTTTGTGTGAGTGAATCCAACTACAAGATCTGACAATTTTAAGTAATTTCCATTTGAGCAGGTAAGGGGGCACCGTCTGTTCCACCGTTTTGCTGTGTTACTAATTCTTTCACTGAAAAACTACAAATATGTCTAGGATAATCATCCATATTGAACTTGCATTTGTCTGGGCAGTCCACCAAGCTTTTACTTGCCTTTTTGGAATTAATAGATGGTGCTTCCTGCTTCTAAATAAATTAATAAAGTGGGAGGGGTTATTTAAATCAATAATAAATGATAGCCTGAAACTATTTACATATCTCATACTACTATGGAACAGTTAGATTGTTAATCACAGTGAGAAAAATTAAAAGTATTTATCAAAGCTTTCTCTTCTTTAGAAGGAAACCAGGTGGTGTGTTTTCCATTAGCAATTAGTGAGGATGCAATATATCAGTTATTAATGTTAATGATACTAAAGCAGGAGGACTAGAAAAATATATAACAAGAACATCAAAACGATTCTGTTGGGTTTCTGAGGTTTTATATAGCTGAAAGTGTAATGTTTTGCCAATATTTAAAAGACTAAATGTGGTAAACTGGGAAAACAGTGGTCTGTTTGATTTGACGAACACAGGAAATCAGAAGCTGCAAGGGATGCAATCAATAAAGGTGGGACAGTAGCTGATACAGCTGAACTTGTTCAATAAAAAGAAGGGCTTGTTCAACAAGCTTGATCTGTATGAGGTGACAAGGCTAATATTATTGGCAGTAGTTGGGGGTGTTACTTTTTCATGTGAGATAGGGAAAATACTGATTTTAATGTCCACAAAGCTTGGACTTCTGAGATCAGCTGGATATTGTCACTTTGATGCACACTACCTCTCCCCTTCCCCCCCAGTAGACAAGCTCTTTATTTTGCTCTTTTTTAAAAAAACAAATCCTGTGCAGGATCACTGCAGGTCATATTGAAGAAATCATTAAAAACCAACTGCTAAATCATAAAAGGTGATTACAATAGTGATTCATTATTAGTGAGGTGTTTCTAGTTGTGTGTAATAATGGTGGCCGGGAATATTCAGCATCTTTAGAGGTGCTCCAAGAGAAAATACAGATCACTGTTGGTAAAACTTTAGAAGTTAGTTTAATTTGAGTGGAAAGTGATAATGAGCTACGTTATGTATTTTGTCCATTACAAAGTAATCAAGATAGCATAGTAAGATCTTAGATTTAATGCTCTGAGCTACAATAAGTATGTGAAATACAGACTTATAAAACAATTGATAGAAACTGTTTGGGCCATAATAGCTATGTGGTACGCTACTAAGTTTAGGGAAAGGAAAAATAAAAATACTAGCTTGTCTGTCTTCAGTTTCAACACAAAGACATGTTTCCCATTGGCTTTGTAGTTGCATCGTTTCTAGCTGTTTGTTTTCAGGTTATTCTGAGAATTTTACATTGATAGTAGCTGGGTCCAGTGTGTCTCAATCAAAGAATATGGAACAGAAGATTTTTGTTTTGGAACAAAAGGTGATAGTTGAGTATAAAAAAATTTGAGCTGAAAATTGTAGTTTGATTAGGGATTTTCTTTAACAACTGAGAAGTACTAATCATAACTGAAGATAGTTGTTGTCTGGTTATTTAAGGCATGCATTTCATACCTTCCTAGCATTTGAAAGACATAGGCAACTGAGAAAATTAATATTAATAGCAAAACTAGATTTTAAAGTAAAAAAATATTTTGACTACTTTTTTATTCACTGGCTGATAATAGTGGGGAAAGATGTTGAAGTAGTCCTAGTCTTTTACTTTTTTTATGCTACTTTACAGCACCTCCTAAATAAGATCTGTTTTAAATCAGAATTATCATCTAAATAGTATAATTAATTCAACATAAATTAAACAGTAATATTTTTTCTTTATGATCTCTTTTTAAAAGGATATTAATTTGCTTCAGTGAATGAAGATAATAAGGTTAATAGTTTAATGTTCCTCTGTTGATATCTGCTGCTTTTTCTATTACCTTTTTTTCAGTTTTTGATTATAAATTGGCTAACCCCTGGTGTATAATTCCAGAAATCATCCCTTCAATGTATCCAAAGCTATTTACTTTGACTCATCTTTTATTATTCCCACTGCCACAGTCTAATTATTGTAGTGAAAGATTGAACACAGAATAGTTTGGGGCTTTGATCAGTCTTCATATAAATTTCAATAATGAGAGTAAAAGGTTTGCGGTTTTCTGAGATAATTTGATCCCTCCAGACACACACTGATTTTACAAAACGCAGTGGATGCCATATGAGACCTCTGACAGAATTTCTGTCTGGGTTCATGACTTCTCTGGAAGCAAAGTTCTTTTTTCATACCAATAAAGAGTAATTTAATATTGTTAAATATGTCAGAGAAACTATATGCTACTGTACATTTTTTTCCTTGAATTTTCACTTAATTTTCTCCTATCAGTCTAATTGTCTATGTTACAAGTTCCTACATCAGCAATTTCAGAAACCACTAAGAATACATAATGGGTTTGCTTGCATTTCTCTCTTTTTGAAAAAATACACTGTCAGTCAAATAAATAAAACAAACCATAATCCTTGTTATTCTATTACTATCAGTGCTAACTCCCTTTGGAGACAAATAGAAAAGCAGCTGGAGTCTGAGGATATTTTGTAATCTTATAAATTGAAATTTGAATGCCTCAAGGAGGAAATTTCCAAAATAATTGTGACAGAAGATAAGTCCCAGCTTTTGGCAAAATTTTATTAGAATTACTTGTTCCAGATCATTGTCTGATGCCTGCATGAATTAAGAAAATGGCAGCACTGCCATGTAGAGAAATAGCTGGGGTTTTTTCCATCTTGATAAATTCTTCCAGAAGTGCTCTGTCATCAGCGTTATCAGGTGTGACATACTCAGGGACACTATCAAATTAAAAATCATGAGCCTTTAGCTGATGCCAATCTATTTTAAATCATATGGTTTTTATCTTTCCTACTAATAACATCTCAATTTATGTAACTAAACATTTACAATTTTTTACTGAATGTGAGGGTTAGTGAGGTTTTTGGTCAGGGTATGGCTTTTGTTTTTTCTCACTGGGCTAGGCAATTTATAAAAAGACGTGGTGACTTTCTGATCTCCTTTACTGTCATCTGCTTAAGAACTTTTGCTGTATTTTGACAACAAACTATGAAAACAAATATTCCTTTGTTTAAACTCAGTGAATCCCAGTTGCACATAATAATAATCATTGCATTCCCAGGCTTTTGCAAAAGTTAATACTGCTATCTAACTATAGAACTTGGGCTAATAGTATTTGAAGAATACTTTATTCTTAAGATTCACTGGTATCTGGGAGATGAGAAGATACAACCAAGCATGAGTACCAAACAGCACATGCACAACGTGAGACAGCATGAAGGCATGTAAACCTCACAAGATACGCAGAGTTTTTACAACAGTTCACGCAATGAAGTTGATTTTTCATAGATACTGTGAATAGCAGATTCAGTTAAGACCAAAGAAGTAGTATATTTCATTTCTATATGCCGTAGCTATGAATCTGTGCTAGCTTGGTGCAGTTTTGTATGCAGCGAGTTAATCAGAAGCACTGCAGGGTTATTTTCACTGGATCAACTACACAAAACTTTAGTTATTCGGACTTTCGGATAGGAGTCGACTGAGACTGCTGGTATGAAGAGGGCTCTGAGAGGCAGTTGACAGTTAAGGAGGAGAATAGTATAACTCATATCAGGAATTTCTGTGGATCCATCTGTTTTTTGGATTATGCAGAGACACGCCGTGTATTTCTACCCGTCTGTGGTGGGAAAAGGATCAGCCAGCCAGTGGGAGGAGCAGGACCACTGTCCCAGCCAGCCTTCCAGAGAGCCCTGGGAGCAGCTGCAGACAGCTCGCTAGAGAGTTACATAAGGAGATTCTTCTGGTGACACCAAAAATGCTGGGAGGGGATGTGGGGGTGTTAGCTGTGAACCTTTCCCCATCTGATTTTTTTTCCAGTGGGCTGTAAGGCTTCTTCTGCAGGCACAGGAGGGATGTCTTCCCTTTCCATCCTGTGTGATGGGAAGTCATTCTGTGTTCAGGTTTCCAGAGCTCAACTGATGTCTTGGCTTGATCTGTTCCAATTTTCTTAAAGATTTGCCTAATGAGGGAGAGACTAAAATCTGCAAATTTGGTAAACAGGAAAGCAGGACTGGAAGGCAAAGTGTACTTGATGATAAACAGATGAAATCATCTGGAAAAACAGAATGGCAGGAAGAATGAATGCAAAGTGCCGCACTTAGGCTCCAGCAATCAATGGCAATAACCAGAAAGGGAAGAACTAGCAAAAGATCATTAGAAAAGGAGCTGGGCATTATGGTGGTTGGCAAGGAAAATGTGTTACGCTGCCACGAAAAAGGCAAAGCATTCGTGGAGCCTGCAGGAGATGTGAAATGATCCTTCTGCTCTACTCCATGCTTTAAAGATCTCAGCTGAAGCTCCATAACGAGTTTTGAGCAGTGCACAGAGAAGCATGTGTGAGCACGTGTGCAGGGGGGAGCAGTAAGAGATATCAGAAGGCACACAACAGATTGAAATAATAAGGTCTGTTTATTCTGAAGTAGACTAAAGTGCCGAATGCCAGAAAGATGAGTGGGAATAACCAGACCATGATGGATGGCCCTGAAGCAGCGATTTATTTTGTAACAGGAAAGAAGCAGGTTAGACATTAGAAGAAAACTTCTCCATTAGCAATGGTGACACACAGAACAGATTTTCTGGAAAAGCCATGAATTTCTTACTGATAGCTTTTAAGAAGAGTTTTCACTCACATCTGTCAGGAATTGCATAGGTAAAGTTGATCTTGCCATTTTCTTGGCTGTACCACACTGTACAGCAGCTGTCTGTGCGCATATGTAGTAATGTCACAGTGATAAAAAGAGATTTGAAAAGTAGAGGAACTTAACTTTTTAGCAAAATCTTAATACAACTGATGGTGTTCAACACCATCACCTTTAGGAATCAAATATCTAGGGACCCCTGACAACATCTGCTGTGTTATAAACACAGTATATACTTTTTTTTGCATAATTGCATCAAAAATCTGATCCCCAGCTTTACTAATCGCAGCAGTTGTGGAACTGGAAAGTTTTGCATCACCTTTCAAATGGAATTTTGAGTAACATCAAGCTAGAAACATTCTAAATTGTTATTTTGGGGTTTTTTTGAATCCTGATGTTTCATGTTTCCAAAACACATGGAAATATGACACATGGAAATAAGCAGGAGAGGTGCTTATTTCTTCGCTCGTATTTTCTTTTAACACTCAGACATATTTACATTTCAGTTATTCAGCTCCTAAATCATGCAGAGTCAGTTAGGTAATGAAAATACTGTCCTGTTCCTGATGTGTCAGGTGCTTCATTTCACCTGGCCCTTCCTTTGATAGCTGTCCTTGATGCTTTTCTTCACAGCTTTCTCTTTCCCAGCTTCCAGCCTTTTACAGCTAAGATACAGGTCTGTGATATAAAAGAAATCAAAGTTGTAATGAAATGTCTGAAGGAGAGTAGTGGAATCTACATTTAATTCATTAGTTTAATGGATGTGCAAAATCTATTTAAGTTGTTTTCAATACATAAGGCTTGTTATTGTTTGTTCTTTCTCTGCCTTAGAAGAATCCAACAACATTAGAATTGTGTCACATTTTTAGGCCCAAAAGTGTGGAACAGCTTTTAATGGGAGAGAAAATGTTTTTTGAAAACTAGAAAACTGAGCAGTGAAATAAATTGAGCCTCAAAAAGTGATTGAAATCTCCAAGTCAATATACAAAAGGCATCCAAAGACTTGTGAAGTCTGACAGAATCTCTTTAGTTTGAGGTGTCTTTCATTTTGCATCAGGGCTTACATTTTTAAAAAATAGAAGAAAGCAGTGCTGTCAGGTGAAGCAGGTTTGAAAGCAGGCTGCCTGTTCATGAAAGCCTGAAATTGTGCACAACTCTAGATAATGCGTCTTCAGCAGATAACTGAAATAATACATTTCCTAAATTGCTTGCATTAAGCAATTACTGATACTGTAGTGGAAACCATATAATTTTCTTCCTTCCTTGTAGCCTCAGCGCCGTGTCACGTTTCACCTACCAGATGGCTCCCAGGAAAGCTGCAGTGACAGTGGGCTCGGAGACCATGAACCCACGAGCGGTGCTAGCACGTCGCACCCTCTGCCCCTCGGCTTCCCCCAGGAGGAGTACTATGAGCAAGCTTCACCCAACAGCCGGACGGAAGGAGACGGCAACTCAGACCCGGAGTCCAGTAAGTGATGAACTCTGGTCATCTTAGTTGTTAAATCATCTGAGTGTCGGAAGCGGGCTTCTTTTTCAGGCAATTATTAAAACTGAATGTTGATTTTAATGTGGCCAAAGAAGCCCTATATTTCTAAAAATTTGAAGCCTGACCATTGGAAATAAAACACTCTTGAGCTGTAATGCGTTTATGGATGACCTGGTATTTTTATAGAGCTGCTGTGCTATGTGCAGAGGAGCTTTCTGACGAGGTTAACACTGTTGCCCTTACGGTCATAAATACTGTGCTGAGGGAGTTTATGCTTTTTATCGTGTTTCCCTATCCAAAAGAACTGCACGTTGTAGTTTGTTTTTACAGGAAGAACTTCTGGATGATGAGTAGGTCTGTGAAGACGCTGCAGTCTCCAGAAATAAGGGTTTCTTGATTTGTTTGTCTTTTGAGAGCAGCTATGGTATGTAGAAACAATCTCAAAAGAGTTTATCATCTTACTTCTGCCCTTATCACTGGCTTCTTATGATATTGAAAACAGTTAGGCAAAATCAAGGTGAGCTCAGGACCACACCAGAGCTACGGATACTGGTATTCCTTTCTCTGCCGTGATGTGATAGCCAGTTAGAGACTCCACTGTACTTTAGTCAATTGTTAATTGTCCAGGGGCTCTTTATCTGAATTAAATTGAACCGTGCCATTGATAAAGAGACACCTGAATGT
The DNA here is from genome assembly GCF_047716275.1 of Strix uralensis. NCBI lineage: Eukaryota > Metazoa > Chordata > Aves > Strigiformes > Strigidae > Strix > Strix uralensis. The sequence continues at coordinate 5,689,108 of NC_133984.1, forward strand.
GTGTAAGCCTCTAAGGCCTTGTTAGCGGCCTAATAAGTGATTTGAAAATACATCTGTTCTGGGCAAAACTTGGCCCAAAAGGTGTATTTCAGCTGCTTTAGTGTATCGTGAAGAATGAATCAGTAAGTCCTATGCGCTTGAAATAGCTCTTTGAGAAGGTAGTTACATCTCTGCACTGGCAAATACAGCATCCAGCAGAGAGCACTACCTGTGACTCCGAGCCGGCTCTGAGAAATTCAGCCTGGCTGTTGGAAATCACACTGCTGACTTTGCCTTGTGCTGCCCAAGACTGAAGTCTGAGGGGCTGGTCTGCACGGACGAGGGCTGTTCTCTCCTTTTCCTATAGTTCATGAACTATTAACTGGGGATCCTAAGTTTCAGACTGTTTCATAAAATTTGTGAAGTTGTATCGTTCCTGAAATAATGGCAGAATATTATTCTTTCTGAGCTGATAGACAGCTGACAAGAACCATCAGAGGTTTTCGATGCTGTGTTGAAAACATTATTCATAGTTTGCTTTTGTTTGTGTTTATCTATTTGAGACTGTAAAATACTCTTAAGAATACTCTACGCAGTCAAACTGAATGCTTCACAGAATGAGGGTCTAAAGGGCTACAAATATACACCCAGAGAAAGAAAATATCAAGTTATATATTGTTTGCTAGTTTTGCTATGCATACTCATGATCTGAACTTGTTTTCCAGCTCTCTTTTTGTTGTCTATAACTGATACTTATGCTTTACTGAAGGGAGCATAATGTACATGGCATCAGTATTTGAGTCCTTTCATGCAGAGAGTGTGGGACAGGACTTGGTGTATGAGGAGCTGTCAGAACAGGCATGTGGATCTTTGTCTTGCCATTTACAAAGAGGCTCAGGTTTTGGATTTACCAGTGCTTTTTGAGCCCAGTTTTTCCAATTTCAGAAGAAATATGGATCATGACTCTTCTAGAATGTTGCCCTAAAAGTAATAAAGCTTTGACATCTGACTGTCATTGATACATATCACTGTGTGGAGACTAAGTAGGCATCTGATGTCTTTTCAAGTGTGAAGTTGAAGAAAGTTTAATCACCTGTCTAATTACCTGACAGTTCAGTTCTAAACTTGAAATCACGGTTTAATTAGCATTTCTGTTACGTGAAAATTTTTTTCCCTTCTAACTTGTATCTTATTGAAACAGTTTAAGTGACACAATATAGTGTGATGCTTACAGTGTGGAAAGTGTACTTTGCAGTCCTTTTTAGTGTTTTGGGTTTATATTAATACCAAAATATTATAAACCAAAATATCTTGTGTGCTGATCTATGAGTGTTCAGCCTAACGTTCATTGTTTACTTGTGCATGTGTGACATATTTAGTCAATAGTGAAACAGTGAAAATCATTCTGAATTGATAGTTTCCTCTACAAACATGCTTCTAGATTTTTGATTGTTGTTTTTTTCATGTTATTTGGAGTGGCATGATATAGTCAAAGTGTTTCTATTCTTGATTCATGGACCAAAATGTTCTTAATGTGAAAAGAAAAAGGAATATATAGTCAGAAAATATGAGTAGAATTCATACAAGAGAATAAACATGGCTTTCATTCTGCCTCAAGAGCTTTAATATCTGACCTGTCTTAATCTGAAACGCTCTCTAAAACATTAAGCCTGATTAATCATCTGATGGTGATTTAGTTAAACTTTGCCTACCAAGGAGACATAGGGTTGGGATGAAACAACTTCAATAATGTCTAGAGCCTACTGAGACATTAAGTGGCTTATGAAAGCTGATGGCAGATGCCACATCACACAGGGATATATTCAAAAGTGTTTTCTCCTTGTTTTTCCTGAATATAGTTCTTATGTTTTATTTGTTTCTCTAATATTGGGAAGTATTATATTTTGGAAACTTTCCATTTATTAGCAACAGCAAAGCATTTATTACAGAACACTGAAAAAGATGAGCATAACTGAAACCAACAAAAGCCAAGAACTACTGGTAAGAGGAAGCCTTGCAAATTCACATCCAATATAGGAGAAGCAAGGTGGAAGGAATAACTGTAAGAATCAAGTTGTTAGAAAACTATGAGCAATCTAGATGTACACCTTTAAAATTAATTGACTGTACTAATTAAAATTAGAATTAGGCCATTTAAAATTATTTGTCTTCTTACTTTAGTTATCTCCTCAAAAAAGTGCAATGTGCAGTGTGGTAGATGCATCATAAGGAGGAGGTGCCAATAAACTGTCACACAAAGTAAATAGTAATAGAAAAGTGCATGTAGGTTTGTAGAGAATGTTATCCTTAAGTAACAGGACTAATGTAAATGGTATTCATATATTTTCTGCTCATAAATTGCTCAATCTAATAAGGATGCTCCAATAACTCCCTATGCTAAGGATTTTAACCATCCCACTTTTTTTTCCCCCCTCTTTTTTCCCCCTGGATTATGTTGAAATATAAAATACACTACAAATGTAGACAAAAAGTAACAAATTCTCTTTGGGTAGAATTCCCTGGCAGACTGTCTCTCAGTGGCGCACACTTAGTGGCTGTAAGCAGTAATGTTGACCAAAGGGGTTGAAAGGTACCTGTTAACGCCAGTTATGCTTGGTTATTTAATACATGTGTAACATATTTATGACACATTTTCATGCTTCACCTGTTTTTATAACCTTATCAAAATGATTTGGCTATTTTTTGTTCCTCTAGAGTATAAAATTATTTTTCTTACTTTTATTTGGAGAAGCAGAATACACCCAGTTCAGCTAAGAACTTGGACACAGTAAGAGGAATATGATTCGAGCTTTGGGGGGAAAAAAAAGGCAGAAAAACTGAAAGTAATCTGCAATTAAATAATTGTAATTATTTTGTATAAAGAAAATGGAAGTATAAACAAAGATAGTTGAAAATTAAAGGACTAGTTAATGAGGCAAATCACACTGAGATTTCAGGGTTTTGAATAGGAGAAAACTGGCATCTTAAGGAGGGGGGGTCTCCATAATGATATTTAACATTAATTGGTGACTCATAAGCCAAGAAAGCTGAATTGAGAAGGTGTAGCACTAAGGAAAGGACGGCCAAAAGGCGAGTTGATATGTACTGTAACTTCATGGTCGCTTGGAGCTGGTGTTGCCAGAAGCATCTACGGCTGCTTGTTTGCACCTTCTCTTGTAGCAGCACAAATATTTGTGGAACTGTTTGGGTGAACTGGATAGAAGAATTAATCTGGATTCAACCTCATCTAGGTGGGGAAAAAAGTTATTTTTAAACAGATCAATTCCCCAATTCCATTTGTTACATGAGGCACTACTTGTGGACAGCAAACAAGTGAATGACTAGGTGGGGAAAAGCTTATGCTGGCTTTAAGTGATCATCAGACTTCAAGAGAATTAGTCTTAAGAAGAATTAACACTGTAATCTATGGTATTTAGCCACATAAGAAGGAGGTTTGCAGAAAGGATGACATCTGTTCGTGATTAAAGATAGCATAAAGTAGCATATATTTCTTCCCTAAAATTAAAAGCACACTTTCACCTTGCCTTAATGTTTGATAAGGACGATGTTGATGAGAGCAAAGACAGGCTGATGAAGAATGATGATAATGGAACTAAAAGTCAGAGCAGGTTCAGTGCATTCATGTGGAGGAGAGGAGATAATCTTCCTCCCAGGATATCAAAACTGATAGTGTTTTCCATATTTTTCTGTAATTCTAAGACACAAGGTGTCAACAAAAAGAAGCGTTTGGTCAAACTTTGCTACTGGAAAACATTTACAAGAAAGAAACTAAGATATACGTAAACAGAAAACAATAAATGGTATTGTAGGTTTCCCAAGAATAGTACTAGATTATCTCACTTCAGTGTTGTGTATTTTTAATACGTGTATAGCTAGTCTATATAGATTTAAGAACTAATAACTATTATTCTGACATTAAGCTGGAGCATTAGTAATTAAGTAGGAAAAAACTCAGATTAATACAAGAATGGAAAAATCTCCATCATTATCTTCATTAATGAGTTTGGCATTAAAAAGCAGGAACGTGTCAATGAAATATTCTGCCATCTCAAAGCCAAGCATCACTGAAGATAAAGAGGAGGAGGTGTGTATGACACAAGAATTGGATTTTGCTAAGGATTTGGAGTAATAGCAGTGGGATGAAATCTAATAGTTGAGAGTCTTTCTCATAGGAGCGGGTGTATGTAACTAGTGTATAAATCACCAGCTAAAAATGACATAAAGAAAAAAACAACTGAGTATTCCAAAGATAAAGTATAAATCACCAGTACCTAATGTGATTGTGAAAAAATCCTGGGTTACTCCTAGCACAGGAAAGAAAAGTAAGAAAAAAAACCCCCCAAGGCATTGATGATACCCCAAGTGGCCTATTATAAATAGTGTTGGCTTCCCACATTAAAGAAAGGTGAACTCACCTTATTATTAATAACAAGGGAATGGAATGCCTATATACAGAAAAAGGAATTAATATTGGCTTCTTTAAACTGCAAGATAAAGGCTGGCTGGGGATTAGGACTGCTTTCAAGTAACAGCAGAGAATGTGGGCCAAAATGAAGCGCTGGGTTGCTTCCCAGGCAAATGAACAGGTGCTGTCTGTAAACCAGCCGAGGCCAGAAATTTGGGGATTTCAAACAAGATCAGTGAGGAAGTATAGAAGCTGGGAATGATAATGCAAACAGGTTTTAGAGAGAAGCTTGATAAATTTATGAGAGGGGCAAATAAATTGCCCTCCATAATAGCAGCAAATCTAGTTTGTGATCCAAGAGGTCCCATTTCTAGGTCGGTAATATAAAAGCTGTTAATGAATGTGTTTGCCGAGTCTCAGTTCTGTGCTAGCCCTTGGCTTCCAGTTCCAGCCCCAGGCTGGACACCGGGCCGGTGCATCACCCAGCTGGGGAACTTTGCCCTGCCACCGCCGAACACCCATGCTGGCGGGGAGCTGTGCTGGCAGCCCGGCCCTTTACAATCGCAGGGACACGCTTACCTTCACAACAGCTCGCAGTGTCCCGTAAATCTCGTTGTTGTCGTCTTGAAGAAGAAAGGGTCAGTGTTGCACACTGACGGCAGGCAGTTGAAGATAGAAGGTTGCTCTCCCTGGGGAAAATTGGCTGCATTTTTTGCCATGCTGACTTGTCTGATAATCAGAAACTCTGCAGTTGCTGAAATATACTCTTTAAACATCATCAGTAAGACTGCTCTGGCAGCTGGACTTCAGACCTCATGCTGGGGCACAAGAAAAAATAAAACTACAAAGTTTTAAGTATCTTGTTCCCTGTCCGAAAACTGAGGCTAGGAGTGCTTGCCAGCAGATATGACCTTTTTTTAATGGTGTTTTCATTTTTTTGTTCTCTCCTTGTGTGCTTTTAGTTCCACAATAAGGTTGAAATGTAGCAGTGATATGTTAATTTGGTTGTTGTTGAGTTATAAACACACTATGGCGCTTAGGTCTAATTTGAGTGAAAAAGGAAGATGCTGTCATTAGTTAAAGATAATAAATCTTGGCCTAAAATACATCCCAGTCTACCACAGCTGCCCGTTGGGTCCTTTCACTTCTACTGTATTGGGTTTTTCTATCCCCATGGCTGAACACTAATAATTAATTCAGAAAGTGCTGAGGTAATTAATCTTTCTGAGGCAATAGTGTTTGATTGATCTTCTACCTTTAATCAAATTAGCTTGTACGTAGGTGGGGAAATGTAATGGCTGACTACGGTACTGTACCACTTTGTGAAATGCCAACCTTTCCGATGACCTCCTGAGAGCGCGCCCATGAATCACGTATATATAAACCACCACAGCAATCATTAAGTGGCTGTTTGATTTAAAAGATGGGGAACTGGCAGAGATCAGAATCAGAATGTGCTCAACATTCACATTTTAAAGTATGTCTCCTTTAGAAGTGCAACTTTTTATCTTCATGGCATATGTTTGAGGGCATTGAATGTCACAGGGCTGACAACTTGTGTGGATTTTCCAGATGTTTTAGCTATCTTTCTAAAATAAAATAACTGTCTAGTCATAAGCACATACAGTGAAGCAAGCCAACAGAAACTCCTATAAAACTAAACATTATGATATTCTTGATTTGTTGATGACTGGAGACTGGAGAGGGGGGAATAGGTCAGATTGGAGAGGTGAATTTACAATGATACAGATGAGTGGCTTTTACAAGCGGATTTTAACTTGTACTTAAGAGGATACAGATTGCGTATTCAGAAATAATTCCATGATTTAGTAATTTGATCCCTGAGTGCCTGACTTAAGAGTTATTAATGCAGCTGACATAAAATGGAAAAAATGGACAAAGCAAATTAAATGGAAAAATGGAAAAGCAAGAAGATTGTACGGCTCGGACTCTACCAGTCAAACACAGCACTATAAACACAGACTCTGATTTTTAAAATCTATACTTTCTGTGAATAAGGAGCACTTTCTATAAATTATTCTAAAAGTAAATTCTAGATATTTTATTGTTGATATCAGAATGTAATGCCTCGGTGTACATTTCCTACTGTTCAAAGAAATGTGAGCTAAAAGCAAGTTTTCCAAGAGGCACCATATTCTTTCATGCAAAATCAATGGGGATTGATGAGGAAAATCAATGGGGAATATCTGTTGAATTTTCTAGACTACATACTGGGATGAAGTCAATCAGGCAATAATAATGTGTTTGTAAATACCTTCTAATGTTACTCTTGACTGAGGTTTTCATAGAAGTTACTTTGTATAAAAAGATTAGAAAGAATAGCTCCACCTTGCAGTTTAGGAATCAGTCATTTCTTGTGAAATAATAAGGAAGGCCTTAAAGTGTTTGTTTTGTGGGGTTTTTTTAATAATAAATGAGATCTGACATCTATGAACAGTGATTTAGTGGCAGATGTTCTGTGATATATATTTATGTTATCACTTAAACTGACATGGTAATGGATAATCCTGGTTTTTTCTGTTTGAAGTTTATGAAAGTTTTAAAATATAGCAAGCAGCCTGATAGGGCAGAGGTGGATAGAAAACAAATTTCTTCCCTCTAGTTTTTCAAACTCCTTTTAGATCTGACTAGCTGTCATATTTGCTGTAAATAAAGGCCCTGAAGTTTGGCTGGGTAAATGGAATCTAATTTGGAGCACCCTGTATCCAGGAGTGTATTAGGGCTTTGATGGTTACGATAGCTTGAAAAATCACAAAGGGCACAGATTAAAACGGAAAGTTTATCTGGAGTGTATGAAAGCTGAAGTCATTGATAGAGTTCCCTTCTGATGACAGCTTTGAAGACGAGTGTATCCTACGTATCTTAAATCTAGTTATGGATGAGATAGAAGTTTATCACAGGGAAGCAGACCTCTGCGAGCAAAGCAATCCCTTATCTTGTCCACCGGGTTTGCAAATGACAAGTGTGATGCCTGGGCACAAGTGCCAGGCGGCAGCGGGAGTCCAGGATGGCAAAGTCACCCCACTCCAGCGAGGCTTCTGTCTGAGGGAAGCGGTGGCCAGCTCTTGACAATAAGCCTTTCTTTGCTTCTAATTTTTATTAGGCCACCCACACAGTAAGATAAAGTTCATATGATGTCTGTGTTTCTATTACTTATGAGCCACAAAGCAAATAATTTTATGTCCTTCTCCTAGATGATACAACTTGTTTTCTTTTTTTTGTCAAGTCAAGCTGATCAGTGTTCCGGAGGAACTTTTAGCAATATGAAATATTAAGATGTTTCTTAGCATCTAGTTCCTGTTTTAAAAACAGAAATATAGACAAAAAAAGTATATAGTTTAAGCCATGTGAAAAATTGCATGATTATAATTTCATTTGAAGTATCATAATTTATTATTTATTTCACTGTGATTAATGAAAAATGTATCAGGAAATATATTTAATGACTGTCTGAAGCTACCAATCTGTCTTAGAAATTAAATGGAAGAATTGTATTTATTGAACAAAGAAGATTCCCAACTGACAGTGCACTTAAAATCACAACATTTGCTGAGTCAAATCAGATCAAGTCAATAAATCTAGTGATTGTTGTCCTTGTTTGTGTAGAGATGTGAGCATCCTTTTATTTTATGTTTTCCTTTTCACTGGGATTTTGGTAGGGAAATAGGATCCAATCTTGTAGTATGCCTTAGGAACAGCTTGAATTTTTGTTCTAAAAAGCTCATGTATATCCATATATTCCTGAATAAAGGTGATACGTTTGCCTGTACTCTTCAAATGTCTTTTAGTCTTCTGGAAAAGAAGCATGTTTTTAATAAACTGCTGTTTCTGTATTTTTTTGAGGTTTTGTAATCTGCGTTGTGATCCTTTTATTTTCTGGATGCTTTTTAAACCTTGACTTTGCTGTAGTAAGGTCAAGGTAAGGCTTAGAAACCCTTGCACAGGCTCTGCATCAGGGGAGCACAGGGCTGGTGTCCTTGGTATATGCTGTTGATCCAGCCAGTATAACACTAGTTTTTCTTCAAACCTATTGTTTTACATACATATTCTGAAAAATAAAATATATTTTTCTGTGTTGAGCTGGAGAGACCTAGACAAAATATTTATGATGATACTTGGGGATTTATATTACATCAGGGGTTGAAATTCTCACCTTTGTGTTTAATACCAATAATGTTGCTGCTTTCTAGTTAGTGGCAGGACTTTGTATGGGTTGTGTTTTATTCAGAATGCTGTGTGATTCAGTACTTTTGTAATGAAACCAACTGACATTCTAGGTGTTCATAAATGTTTTCAGAGTTAACTCTGACTCTCTACATGGCTGATTTCATCAATGCCAGAAGCTCCTCTCTCACATATCCCTTTCATAATTTTCATCCTGCTCTCACACTATCTTGGTTATTTGTACATATCTGTTCCCATGTTTCAGTTTGCATTAGGTGATAAAGTCCCTGGATTACAGACAGAAATTTTGCTATGTATTTGTGGGGCTCTGAGCACAATGTGGCTGTTATGCTGATTTTATGCTCCCAGTACATTTGCAGTTAAAATTATCACTAATACTGGTATAATAGAAGTGGTGCTGATCTATACAAGTAACATACACTGTACTAGCAGTGCTTCTAAGTGCATATCAGGTCTTTCTGTTTTCATTTCATCCTGTAAAAATAGTTAGCTTGTCTTGTATCAGATTCCCTGAGTTCAATCACACTATTAATGATGATGTGAACTGGGTAACTCATCCTGTGGTGAAAAGGCAGGAGCCGTGTGTGGACGAGGAGAGGTGCTAACCCTGCTGGACAGTACTGTGGTGGGCCAGGATTGTGCTGGTTTAATTTGCAGAGTCACCCGATGGCCAGATCAACTGTTTCATGGAGGTTCTTGCAGTAAGAAGTTACACCTTGCTGTATAAGGTGTCTGGCAAATACTCACCTGCATCTGTGCATGATAGCAACACTGACTTGCTGATTGCGGGTAACAAAGGCTTTTGTGTTCCTCAGATTTGTGTTAATTCTGTCAGTGTGAGCAACACTGCTGCATCCTGAATAGCTTGGCTTGGATGGGAGAATAGGATGGGATAGTGAGATGGAACAGGAGTTAACATCATCTTCCCTTTTTCTCACTTTGTGCTTTGAAAAAAACATTGCTTCTGACATGCCTTGCTGCCAAGCAGCACTGTTGCAATGCTTGTCCTTGCAATGCTTAAAGCTCTACTTAAAGCCTTGGTGCATCAAATTAAAATTCTCTCTAAATAATAATAGGAAGCAACAACTGATCCAGCTAAAATGCTGTTTCCAGGATAAGGACATGGCTAGCCGATTCTGTATGGTCTACTGTACTTAAATTCCTTTCATCCAAAATAACTCTGTTTCTTTGAAACATCAGGAAGAACAATGACACTATTTCAATAGCTGTTCTTTTATCTGGTTATCTTGACTGATGTTCCAAAACCAGTGTCCCAGAAGATGTGTCCTCTATAGGATGAGACGTTATGAAGTCTAGCCTTCACCTAATACTTTAAAAGAAAGCAAGCATTTCTCTACCAAGAAAGGCTTTACTCATGTCACATACTCATCATACACCAAAGAACTGTTTAGGAAAAGAAAGACAACCTCTGCTTCTCCTCCTCAGGAGTAGTACATATGAAGAAAAACAGTGGCAATAAAGGGAAATAGGAATGGTGAAAGAAAGCACTTTGAAAACTATAAAAGCAAAAATTGGTTTTATCTTATTACAACCAATATTAAAGCTTTTCTTTATACACATGCTCATTTTTTCACTGCGGGTCAAATATCACTGATTACAGATTCTGCTGGGGTGGAGCTCTCATACAGCTGTCTCTAAAATTAGCTACTTATTTCTCTTTTTTGTTGAAGATCACAAGAATCTCTTTCCATCGACCCATCATCAGTCAGCATTACTCTGACCTACTCCAATACTGAATGGATTCACAGCATTGTGAAAAAGATGTATGCTAGAGAAAATCTGTAAATAAAACGGGTCCTTTACCTTTCACTGCTGTGTTCTGTGAATGGAATAGCAATTTGTTATGTCTGTATGTGTGATCTGAGTTGTTGTATGATAATTAGGAGTTTAGATGATTAAAGTATGTTTTTTATGTTTTGTAAAGAATATTAACAGATAAATAATCAACCTGGATATTGAATTATCCAGTTTTCCATTTAAGGATTCATAATGACAAGATATTTAGCTTTTGAGAAAAGGATAAGGCACTTTCTCCTCAATTTTATTTTATATTTTTGTTTATATCTGCTAAGCTACAGAATCATTTCAAAAGTGCAATGCTACAAATTATTCTGGAGTTGAAGAAGGACAATTCTTTTTTTTTCTTTCCGCTGAAATCTTCTGATTTTTTGATACAGCGGGGCTATTTCTGTGGAGGAAGTTTGTGTCTGGATCATTGTATGACTTCTGGCCCCTCATTTGTGTCAGAATGCAGCAGACTGCCAAATACGTGTCACAGCTTCAAAATGTTATTCTCTCTGTCATCCTATAACTGGCTCAGTAGAAGGCGGCACCAAGGAAGGAGCCGTGACGTTAGCAGAACTTCCTTTGCTGCTGCTGATACCAGCTAATAGTTAGCAGGGCTCTAACATTAGCACTTAACTGCTCAATAACCCTAATGAGTACTCTTGGTTTATTCGAAACTACCTGACTCTGTAACAAGGAAGCTGACTCACTAAATCTTAATGCAGTAGGAGATTTTCTGTCTTTGAGCTAAGATGAGGGGCACATAGTGAGGTCTTTAAGGAGCATTTCCTAGGAGTGTTTGTTTCTAGCAGAGACTGTGCTGTGACAGGCATCTTGCAACCAGAGCTCTTCACACACAGCCCCAGCAGTTGAAGGCAAAGAGAGGAAATGAATGATTCGCATCACATGATTAAAATTGCCACGGAGACCACTGTCCACATCTTGACAATTCAGTGCAGTGACATAAAAATTAAACACTCTGATAGACAATACAACCACAAATCCCAAGAAAGGCAAGATATTTAGGAGCAGGGAAAAGAAGAAAATGTCCTGACCTTGTTCTAGCTCCTGGGTCGGGAGTGAATCATTATAAGGATTACAACACTTAAGATGTTAATATAGCCACTAAAGATGTCCTAATAAAAAACTCCCTCATAATTCTTTCTTTATGCTTTTTATAAATACTGAATTTTAGGAGTTGTTTTCCCTTTGAAACATATTTACAAAGAAACGTGGTTCTGCTTTGTACATTCTTCATTAACCTCTGCTATCAAGTTTGTATTTCTGATCTAATGAGTTCAAGAGAAATTATGATACAAGTAAGCAGATGTTTTCTATTTTGTATAACACCTATTTTTGCTGAATAAGGAGAAAAGATGATATATGTAGAGGGACATTAATATTTCTTGTTAAAACGTGCTTTGCAGGCTGAAGAAACTCATATACATAATGACAGTCAAAAGTCAGAGAGTAAAAATAGGAATTTGTTAAAAACAGCTGTGCTGCACAACTCTTTGACAGGAATAGAGGAATGCTTTATCCAGTAAAATTTTCAGAATTTATTTAAAAGAAACTGTAGCTGATAATTTTCATCAAGACAGAAGGTTAACAAGTGAAATGGGGTGTTGGTTTGGTCTTGTTTCATGACCATGAAAAAAGAAATGTTTAACTCTCTGAGAGAGCTGCCGTTTTTCTCACAGCAGAATCCTGCAGTCGTTGCCCTGTTCCCTGACGGCAGCGCCAGGAGTGCAGCCCGGGGTGTCTGTGTGCCCTTGTCCAGAGCTTTGGGTGCTGGGCAGCGCTGCAGCTGGCGTGTGGGATTACCGCTGATGTGTGGACACGGGTTACTCGCAGTATTATTCAACTGGAACTGGCATTACCTAAGTAGTTTTCTAGGTTATTTGGTTAGTATAGACTGCATGTCAGAACAGATCTTGGCTTTTTAGCCAAATCATTAGCAAGCTGAATTGCAGATGGTCCAATCAAGGAATTTAGAAACCAGATCCAGACAGCTGCCTGCACTGGAAGGCAAGAAGATAGTTTCTTACCTGCAACAATGATGAAGCTCCAGAATATATAGTACAGTACTATGTTGCATTTATGCTTTAAAAATTGATTACACTAAGTATATACTCTGTCTTACTATTTACAGTGACTGAGAGAAACACGATAGTATCCTGTGCTAAACAGTCTTTGACTAGTAATGCAGTTTTCAAATAAGCACATAAACAGAGTAGATGGGATGGGGGTCACAGCAAGATTTTTCTGGTCCAGAAGCTGCAAGTGAAACTATGACCCAGCCAGGCAGCCAGCATTTCCAATTCCCAGTCACTCTGATCCTTTCCCCCCTAGCAAGTGTACTCTAATCCATAACCATTTTGCATGCTGAGGTGAGAAGTTAAATACAAAGAATTGCTTCTAAATAATAAGCTTATGACACAAACCAGCAAGAACAGGGATCTCAAGGTTAAAGATGGCATTCCTTCAACCTAAGCTGCTGTAAAGGAAGAAAGAGATTTAAAAAAAACCAAAAAAACAAAAAAACAAAACCAAAAACACAAGGCAAGAAAAAAAAAAGCTGTGAATACAACAAAGTACATCATAAAAAGATTTTTAAAATCCAATGTCAGTGTATTTATATCTAAGACATATTTGTATTCCATTGTTAAAATATTTGTATAGAGGCAAGATTTTTCTCAGGTGTTTGCTCCATATGTACTCAATTCAAATTATCATCATCTTTGTTGCATGTATAACTACTTGCAGAGGGACATATTTTAATGCAGATGGCAACTATTTTTCTCCCCACAGCAGTAGAAGATGGTTCCAGTAAAAATATACTATCTCTATTCAGATGTCCATAGTAACAAAGAGGAAAATAAACAATCTTTTTTCTCAACAGAAATCCCTTTGAAGACATATGGGTTTTTTACTCAAGTATCAGTGGTATTTCTGGAACATATTTGAATGTTACGCACTTTGTCTGAGCTTCTGTTATGATTCTGCTCTGAAGCAATTCTTTTTTCATAAACATACCTCTTTCCTGCTAAGCATGTGCATGAGTTCTTCCTGGAGGGAAATTAAAAAATTAAGCAATGATATGAGATGGGCTGCAAAAAAGGGGGTCATATATCTGCATATATATTTTTAAAAAATCTTAAGAATTCAGTTTGATTCTATTGGTGACTTTTGATTTCAATTTGGAAAGAGAGATAATGTAATTTGGTAGATTACTGATACAATTGGAAAAATCTGGCAAAATTTTAACTCCTCAAATATCTCTATAACTCTCACAGTGGACTGGAGTCCTTGACTGGAGTCCTTGATGAAACTTGCATTTTTATTCCTATTGTGTCAGGAATTTATCTAACTTCTGCTCATGTAAGAAGAAGTCTCAGTTGTAAAATGTATTTGTAAATTACTGTTTGAGAATCTTGAACTAAAAGACCTGGTTTATTTGATGTGAAAATAATTCTACCTTCATGTGTAAGATATATTGTATGTAACAATAATGTTGCATTGATTGTACTAGGTTTGTTTGGAAAAAAATAAGCAACCCTGCCTGAACTAGGTAATTTGCAGCCTTGATTAAATAGAGCAGACAGATGAATGACTGAGAAGAAAAGAGCTCAGAAACTATGGACAGAGCAGTTCGCTCAGGCAGTACAGCTTTTCCCTTTCTTTTCATGTGCTTCAGCTTGGTCACCTATTCAGCATCATAACGATAGGGTCGTAATGTACTTTTCCCCAAACATATTGAACTTAGCACTGCCTTTCAGCCAGGCCCTGAATCTTACCTAAGATCCACCCAGGATCTTACCTAAAAATATACCTACCGCTGAGTGAGTTTCTGGTATTAGTGTGATTTTGGTTAGTCCTGCTCTGCCTGTTGATGGATATATTTTTCTAGTCTAACTTTGGGGTACATACAGTGGCATCAGGATAGAAGTTATACATAATACAGGCTTGTGGGACAGATGCTTTCTGCCTCCAAATACAGTGAAACTGTGGAGTGGTTAATAACAAGAGCTATCAATCCATAAATCATTACAATTACTATTTGCAATTATGAATGCTAAGACATAAATTAGGAAACTCTGGGCACCAGTGTAATAGGCACAACTATGGCCAAACTCCACTATGAAGTGGATAAATATATATGTATAAATAAAGTGATAGATCTTCAGGAATGACATCTTCTATAAATAAATGCAAATAAATTGGACATGAAAGGGTTTGGAGCGGTGGAGAAGATTACTTAGCTTTTCAGCAGTGAAGGAAATAGACAGAAGAAACTTGGCTATATTAGTGGGAGATGTTAGGGCTGTGACTTAATGACAGACCTGAAGATTGAATTGTTCATCCCCGACACACAAAATAATAGTAGCTCAACACTGATCCTGGGCTGTCTTTCCAAGGGACATAGCATACTTTGTCTTCAGACCTTTGAATGTGTTACACCTACTGTCATGGGCTCTTGAAAGATTGGTGTCTCCAATTTCCTGCTGGAACTGAAGTGAAACTCTCAAGGTAGTTTTCAAAGCATCCAGCAGATATCACATGCTGGTAATGCAATACGCGTCACTTACAGGCTACATCACTACATCATATCAACCCAAGATCTAGTTAACATGCAGTGTTCTATAGATGACTTTCTCCAAAGGTCTATGTTCTGGAACTCAGAAAGGGAAAAACATATTAATCTAAGTTTCAACTAACCTTTTACATTAAGATTCTGCAAGGCACTGAGTACTACAGAGACAGATTTTTTTCCAATCACCAGAAAAACAAACTACTCCTAGATTTAAATCCAGCACATTTGATCAGTAAAAATTGTTTTGAAGTATATTATATTTTCACTTTAACATTGAAACTTGTATGTGCTCAGGAAGCTGAACAGTGAGTCTGCTTTAGCCTGTGCTCATTTATAATGAGTAATTATCTAATGACGGTAGTGTTCAGCATGCATGAGAGCTCCTGTAGCAAGATTTGGAATTTTAAGGAAATGCTGTAGATCAAATGATAATGTCTCATTTGTATTCTCTCAGTTCCCTAGTTACTATTGCACTCGTAAAGCAACTACAGAAATGGATTGCAAATATGCATCATTTTTGTGTGAGATGAGAAGAGGCTCAATGATTCTTAAATAGTACCAATAATCCCTTTCACACACCTTACAGAATCAGATGATACTGTTCCAAGCAAATCACATTGTATGAAATATGTTTTCAGTCCTGTCTAGAAGTGTGCCACAACTGAGGTCTTTGGGGATAAATGTACAACTGAAGGCAGTGTTAGCTCTACATGACTATGTAGACATATAGTGTGATTTTTATCATCCCTCTCTTTAGTTGGAGGACCTGGTGATAACTTTGCTGTAGCACAGTGTGCTGGAAAACCTGTTTTGGAGTTTCCCCTTTTCTAGTCTGGGATTTAGGACTGTGGCATATATGGGATGTATGTATGAACTGTGACTTGAACAAAAGTGTCTCTTCCACTCTAGGTAGGGAAGGATGTTGTTCATACCATCTTCAGCATCAGTTTTGTAAGGCAGATTCATAAGTGTAACTACGTGTTAACCAGGTTTCAGCCTGGATGTAACAGGCCGATGGACAGAGGACATGCCTATCTTCCTGTTGCTAGGGCCTCATGGATGGTCTTCAAATGAATGTGTAGACAGAGCAAAAGCATTTTTCTTGTTGCCTATGTCACAAGCTTCCATCCTTCCCCACTGGGGGAGTAACTGAAAAACATGGAAAAGTTTGGATTGACCAGAGGCCGTAAATTTGTGTGTATTTCCAGTCATCAACTGAATCCATGCATGAAATTGAGTCTAACTGATTGTGTTGTATCAGGAGGAAGATGATTTGGGTTTGTTAGGGTCTACAGAGCTGTGCTTGTCCTGCAAACTCTAGGCATATCAGCAAACTAAATCACAGCTATTGCTCAAGAAAAAAATATTTATCTTACAGATTTTTCTGAGCTCTCTCCTTAGTGTGACTTGGCCATGTCTTCACAGGGTACCTGTTGTATAGTCTAACTTTATATATCATTCCACTTGTTGTACCACTCCATACAGGCTGACTCCAACTTTTCGTAAAATTCAGATGACCTCATAAATTAATTTTGTCTGTATTTTGCCAGTGTATGTTAGTGAAATAGCATCGCTGGGTCAGTAACACTGAGCAACCAATACAGGCTTTTCGACTAGGACTGCAAGATCATGATAAGATTTTATGGATTGTCTTGTTATCAAATCCACACCAGTTAGTTTTTCAAGGTCTTACTGTTAAGAACATTGAAAGGCCTTGTATTGATGCTGTTGTCATAACAGCAGCCCAAGTTCTTATGTTATCATATGTTTAATAATGACTCCTTTGTTATAGAAAACCAGAGTGCATGAGATGGATTAATGAATATACTGTACAGACAGAACATCACTGGGAACAATTAAATATTCTGTTTATACAGTGGAATTTGGTTTTTTTTTATTATCTTGATTTACTCTATACATTGAGAAACACACTGGCTAAGTCGTGGGTGCATGTTAAAACTATAACAAAAGTATGTTTTTCCTGGAGGCTCAAATTCTGTTTCTTGTGGATCATGTGGATAGGGCAGTCTGTGTCAGTAGGATAACTTGTTTGATAATGTTATACTCAGTTCTGAGTTGCACATATTTAGTGCAATTGAGTATTGAAGTTCAAAGTCTGTTCTTTCATCTTGCAGCAACTGCTTTTTGATGTCTCTCCTCTGAGAGTGAGAAGTGTTTATCTGCATCTGTAGGTTTATATTATGGATCCATCATCATGATATCTGACACCAGCTGTTGACAAAGTGGCTTTATTCCCTAGCATCCCCAAAAAGCTGTATGAAAAAACCCAGGTGATTTAGAAATTATATGGCATATATAAAGTGTATGTAACTGTGTTACTTCCTGGACTTTGTACTGCTGTTATGCAGGGTCTCCCATCAGTGAGAACCCTCTATGATTAAAGGCCAAAGTTGAAGCAAAAGTGTTCCTTATTGTAGGAACTGTTCGAATCCACGTATAACTTATTACACCATGGTATCTTATGCTAGCTTAAGTCAATGAGCATATACAAAATTTTCATTGAAGAACCTGATGTCTTGCATTAATGCAGTAGGCATAAGTAATGTGATGCAGGGGAGGGAAGATGTCTCAGTCTGAACCAATGATGTCTTTACACTGTATGCTGGTATTTATTTAATGGCATAGTTCCATAAATGACACAGTGTGTTGAGTGAATTGTAGATAAATTCTCTGCTGAGTCAGATGCCCTTCTTCCAGTGTGATTTTAAATGTGAAAAATGTTACTTTTTGACATACTAAAGTTGTTTGGTTTTGCTTTTCATTATGTAGTTGTTATTTCAGAAGGATGGAAGGGTTTACAGGAATTCTGTATCAAGCCTGAATTATACATTTATTATCAGTATGTCCATGATTTACATTTAGAGTCTGTTGGGGTTTCAAAGCCATACATGCAGAAGAGAGTAAAATGAAAATCAAGACTTCTCACATAGTCTTAATTTGGTGTCTTTTGCATATGCTGCATGATATTCATTTGATCTTTGGGTCAAATCTTATTTTTCTACAAAATTTGGCTTAGTCATAGGATTGACAGTGTGGTTTGAATGAGAATCTTCTCAATTTTTATTTTAAATCTTTAATAGATGCTGCAATATTAAACCTTATTTAAAGGCTAGTCTGAATAAAGACTAGTATTCCTCTTGCTCCTCAACACATCCTTGGTTCTTACAAAGAGAGCTGGGGAGCACAGTGGAGATATTTCTAGAGTTCTCTAGTTGATGCTAGTACAGTTGTCAGTGGGTGATCTTTGGGATAATGCACAGACCATCTAGATTTGCTGGGCAGAGGAATGGGACTGGGAGATGATGATGGGATTTAAATACATATTTCTAACAAGTCTACAAAGGGGACCTGTATGCCCACTTAGCCAAGCACTGCCTCCAAAGCCACTGTTGGACCTGCCAACAGCTGAGACAAGAAAATGTGTTTGATCTTTGCCTACTGGCTGACCAACCAGCACATGTGCACCAGAGGTTGTACAACCAGGCCAAAAATTAGAAAGGATTGATGAGAATATGAGGAGGCCGGAATATATTGAAATACAATTGAGGCATGTAGTGTCCCACTTCCTTTGTTGAGTCAGGGTCTCTTCTTTTAAATACGGTGTGGAAACTTAGGAAGAATCTTTTATTAGAAGAACAGCAACGTTAGTGGGATTTCTTTAACAGCTGTTAGTCTGAGTTTCAAAGTATGTACATGTCAGAACTTTCCAATGACATTGTAGTTTATAGCTGAAGTGGAGGGGGAAAATAACAAAAGCTTGAATGGCTGCTTATAAATGTGAAGCTCGGTAATCCTTTTAAAACTTTTCTCTGTTTGCAACTGTTAATTAAACAAATAGAAATCTGCTTAGCAAAATAAAAATGGTTTATAATGTTAAAATAAATGAGCTAGAAACGTGAGTATTCTATTTTTAAAGAGATTTAGGAGTTTTCCACTGATAGCAGACAGTAATTTGGCTTCTATTCTAATTTCAGTATTTTTCACTGTGTAGGAGCTATGCTGGTATATATGCACATATATGCATATTTATCTGCCTTCATAACGTGGACAAATTATGTGTGTGTCTAAACATATGTATATACAGATGCATACATCTCATATCCCACTGACTCATGTCTCAGTTTTGCTTAATTCAACATTTCATCAAAGAAACTATCAGGGAGCAGTTCCACGCTTTGTTGGGGAAAGACAGATGTGCCCATGGAAGACAGTCTTGTAACCGGAAATAACAAAGAGCAAAGTGCTTTATGTGCAAAGCTGTGTTCCCTGTTTAGCTTTTAACCTGCAACAGCCTATGTACATTCTTTAGTTAAATTACATACTCTGAGCAGTTCCAATGAATTCAGTGGGTCTACCCTGAATGAGCAAAGTTAAGTAGGTGCATAAGTGTTTTCAGGCTTTAGGCTTTACAAGCTTTCATAATTAGTGCTCTAGACAACATTAATTAAAGAGTACTTTAGAAAGAATATAGCTGTTTAAACCTCTCTAGTGGTTTGCATCTTATTTAAGGATCCCAATCAATGCAACACATGGATAATCCACTCAGAAAGTGATGCTGTGTGGGTATGATTATAGTTTAATATAATCTGTATACATCTTTGTAATTGTATATAACAATCATAACTTTATACAAAGTCACTTCAGTGCAAGGATAATTAAATAAAAGATAGTAATAATGAAAAACGTATGTTTTCTATTTTATGATAGGGTTTCTTGCAAGTACTGTGATCTGTAGTAGTCAAATACGATGGAGAGGCAGGATTTCCTGAGGCTAGTAATATTTCTCATATTTCCTTCTTTAGCCTTGGGACAGAGTTAGAATTTGTATCTCGCTCATCCTCCTGTTATTATATAATTGAGGCAAAATTAGAAATAAAGCAGTGATTAATAGCTGTAAAATGATTTTATGAACAAAAAGACTTATTGTAAAGTTAAGTATTATATCTAATTTATTGTGAAAAGGATGTCTTGATTTTTTTGTTTCACTGTACGTGGTACATAATATAGTCTTCTGTCTTCATGAAACCATCTTACTATCATGTGGCAAATCTTTTGATGTATGTTTGAGAATTGTGTTTGACAGTATAGGATCCCCTGCAGTAACTCTACTTAAGGCTTAAACACAGTTTTAATTTTTGACACTACTTGCCTTTTATGCTGTCTTTTCCTCCCATATTGAGATAATTTCCAAACGCTGATGAAGAAAATTACTGCATCTTGTACTGATATAGTTGTAAAGGCACAATAAAATTTGACATCCTCCATTTAGTGAGTGTGCCTTTATCAGAAGTAGGACTATCACTCAGAACAAATTATTTTGAAGCCTAAAGCAGGAAGGATATAATAGTTAAGCACAAAATTACCTGATGGGTCTTTAATCACCTGACAATTATAAAAGAAAAGATCTCTGTCCATTATTGAAAGAGGAACAAAAGACCAAGAATAGAAATAGAGACAATGACAAACTAAATTATTGAGAGGGTGGGGGTCTCCTGTACTATCTAAAAACTCTTACCAGTGCCTAAGGATGCTCAACAGTAATGGGGAAACGCAGACATTTCCTTGAGTAGGTTGAGCTTTTTTTCATCTGGCTTTGTATTTTAATTGTTCTAACAGAAAGAAAATACTGCAAAGCCCCTAGACAATTTGTGTGTCTGGTTGTTTTCCTGTAATGTTTCCCTGAAAAACAGAAGTAGTGGAACCCAAAACACCTGCAGGGTTTGAGGTGTGGAAACATATCCAAGTCACCAGCGAGCCACCATCCATCCTAAAAGTCAGCCTGGAGTGCCGGAGAGAGCAGGACTGAAACAATTCTTTGGGTTAAGAGATGGAGTTATCCAAAACCACAGAAACTCACATCTTCAAAATAGTGATAGGGTTCCTTCTTGAAGGGGACAAAGATATGAAATTCTGTAGTTCTGTAAATACTATTTCTCTGTTTTCTTTGAAAGACACAATTTTTTTACAGTATGTACTTTCCACTCCCTCTCAGCATTGCCCCCACAAATTCCACTTAGTTAAATTAAGCTCTACTGTAAAATCCTGATTTGGCATGATAATACAAGAATTATTAAACAGATAAGTTTGAATCATCATTTTTTCCTCTGGCCTCAACTCTGTGCCAGTGACTGCTGATTATAAATACTATTAGTGAAACAGAAATCAGCACATTGTACTCAAGTTTCTTTTCAAATAAAGGGCTTTTTTTTTTCAGCATTCAGGTTCCCCATAGGCTTTTAATCAAGGTTATGGGAAAGTCCATAAACTTTCTGCTGAATATTTAACAAGCTGGAGGTCATAGCAGACATGAGATCCCAAGGACAAGTGAAATGAGATTGCAATCAGAAGAGCAGAGGAGACCTGGAGATAAAGCAAAGCTTTGTCCACAGATAATATCTAACAGAACAAACACCAGAGTCATGTTTTCACACTTCTTTTATGAGACTTAATTTTCCCAGTATAAACAGCCATAAAAAGGGGTAAATACAAATGGGTGGTTGCACTAGTTTTAGTTACTGAATTTCATTGAAATGATGATTGAAATCCAGTCTGAAAAAAGTGTAAAAAATGGAAGACATTCCATTATAGTTACACACATTGCTTTTACTGACCTGAAATCCCAATTCCCTAACACCTTTTAAAATAAATTCTGTAAACAAGCTCTATTATACTGAATTGTAATGCCTGTTTATATGTGTTTAGCTGACAACTTTTGTTTGCTAGATATTTATAATTGAACTATTTTAACAGTATAGTTGTGACAATAATTTTCTGTATACAAATGGGAAGGCAATCTTGCAGAAACTCTTATCCATGCCTATCCAGCAGCTAAAAAATAATTATAATATTCTGCATAATGGATAGAGTGAATATTCAGAAAAGTTATCCATCTGTAATGTCAGCCTGACACATATGTAGAAGCTACATGGAGTTTGCACTATGATTTGTCTTTGCAGCAACAGAGCAAGAGACAGGAGTGAGACAGTGCCACAGAGCTCCTGTGGCTGCAGCGGCTACGGGGGCTGTCTGGTAGCACAGGCTGCAGCGAGCGTGTCTGAGATGACAGCAACTTGCAGCATCTGCTTTTTGGGTGATCCTTGGAATTAACTGCCCAACAAAGTTCTCTCTCTATTAGTATTTCCTGAAACTGATATGTTGTTTATTCTTCATTTGCAGCAAAAAGTTACTGAAAAAATTTTAGTACTTCGCAATATAGTTTCACAGCCTGCTCTGAACAGTATAGATATAAATTCCTTTTATAAAATCAAGTTGTCCTATGCCTTTTATCTGATGAGGGTGGTGAGACACTGGCACAGGTTGCCCAGAGAAGCTGTGGCTGCCCCCTCCCTGGAAGGGTTCAAGGCCAGGTTGGATGGGGCTTTGGGCAACCTGGGCTAGTGGAAGGTGCAGGGGGTTGGGACTGGATGGGCTTTAAGGTCCCTTCCAACCCAAACCATTCTGTGATTTTTATGATTTTTTTGTCCCCTTGTGTAAGAGCCATTAAAATATTTACCCTCAAAAAATCTGGGGAACTTCAAGTTGGCATTGTAGCTCAAAAACTGAGCACATTCTATTGCTGTTAATAGAGTAGCACACTGTTCTACAGTAAATCTGGTTAGACTAGATAGAATATACTAGTATATTGTCTTTGGCTTAATTATCTCAGAAGAAAGGCTGATACCATGCTAAATGTTTTCCCTCCTTTTGTTATACCAGATACTGTTAAGGAGCCCAAATGTCAGCAACTCCGTGACAACTGTTCTAGGTGTCTGATTATTTCCAACAGTCTTTCATAAATCAAATCATTCATTTGGGGGTTCATTTCTAAGAATTGGGTGCATTTTTCTTCAGATTATTCCTTTCATAATTTCTGCTCATTTTCAGTGAGGGGAAAAGAAAGCCCAGAAGAGAATTGTAAGCAAGCTGTTAATTTCTGTGACAAAACATTTGAGATATTTCTGTTACAAAGGTTCTAGTTTTTATAGCACTCTTATACCCTCTGTCATTCAGTGAATGGATTCTTTAGTTCAAATATCTTGGCGAGCACTTCCAGTAAGGAAGGCTAAAAGTGACCCAGCGTTTTTTTCATTAATTGCCAAGAGCTGGAATCCCTTTTCTCTCCCTGATGAATGAGGACTGCTCATCCAGAATGGCTGGGCTCTCTGTCCCAGACGCAGTACTGATACTGTCATCCCTGTCCACACACTGTAATGATGAAAAATTTATGCACCTCAGGAGTACATATTTTTGTATGACTTCTTTCAAAACAGGGAAGAAAACACCTGTTTGGGTATTCTCCCTTGCCAGACTTAATGAGGTGAGACTTCTGCATGGGGTTATGCAGGATGAAGACGACTTTTCCTGTGTGGCGTTGACAGGGCATGCATGATCCATCGCCCCTTGGTTTTTGATCATGCTATCAAATCACATTTTTGCCACTATATAAATGACTTCATATGAAAAAAAAAGTCACTCTTTCTGATGTATTTAAAAATACAACACAGAAATTTGAATCGTGCAATTTTTAAGCCTAGTCATAAAATAACAATCAAGCATTGCAACAATGAAACATGTCTGATAAAAATACTGAAAACCCGAGGAAAGATTGGTTAATAATAAATGTAATCTCAGTGCTTCACTTGTAAAATACTCGTGTTTCACTTGAGACTGCACTGCTTTCAAGACAGAAGAGCTGAAAAGTATATTGTAAACATCCATTATCTATAGTTTGTGCATGTATCTTTTTCCTTTGCCAATCTAATCATGCAGTGTTATACTTTCAGCATAAAACAAACAAGTTTAGCAACTGATGAAAAAATTAGAAAACTTGTGTTGAAGATGAATCTTTTGACCCCACTACATTCAGTCTGTCCAGGGAACTTGCACAGGAAGTGTTTATGTTTTAACTGCACTTCTCAATGGAAATGCCACAAAGTAACAAGCGTAAAGCCACAAAAAAGCTTTTTTGTTTGTTTTAAATAGAGAAGTTTCTTAAAAATGTAACAACTCTCTAATAATAATACCAGGAACAAAATTAAGAGAAAAATATTAAGTTAAAATTTAAATTTTGTTTTTAAAGAACTTTTTTTTTTCCCGATACCAGTAATTTATAAACTCAGTAGCTATCTTACCAGTCCAATACATGACATTACAGTGTGGAGCTACTGAGTTTAGTTTCTCCCTGTAACAAACCTTAATAATCTTATTATCTTCGATCTCTGCCAGAGAACAGCAGATAAGAAAACCAGAAACTTTTCATCTCTTCTAACTGACCTTTATTCAACTTTTTTTTTTTTTTGCATTAGTAATGTATAATAGTTTCTCAATCTCTGTAGAATATGTTTCATAAATTTAAATTTAATTTTAATGGATTAAACTTAAATCAATTTCTCTACATACACTTAAGTTTATGCATATGTATATATATTTTAAGGAAGATATAGAGGTTGAGTTGTCTTGCCAAGTAAGTATTTTACAGAACTCCATTATATATCAAGACTTTTAAAATGTTTCATAGTACTCATACTTGTTCTGGACCATAGCAGCTGTTTCTCTTAGACTGGCTTACTCCCGTAGCAGCAGTCTCACAATCTCAGGGCTCTGCTGCTTTTGTCAAATACAGGCTTGGAGTTGTCTGACTTTGGAAAAACAGCACAAATGTCCATGGAGAAAGATGATTTCCCAAGCCGTCTCTTCTGGTTCTGTAAGATCCATGAAATTAGAAGAAAAGGGAAGAGACACTGAGATTAGAGATCCTCAACGTGAAAAACTTTTCACGGTATTTCTGCAGGATATTATAAATGATGTGCTTATGAATAACACATAATCATTGCAGAGACTTCATTTATTCATTTGGAGGTATTATTATGCAGTAAGATACCATACGTATGTCTCATACGTGGAGGTGAAAGCGATCTTTTTCCATTCTTTGTGCTTCCTTGCATTTCCAGTTTGTTTTCTCTGAAAACATAAAATGTTTTAAGGAAATCTAAATTATTGGAGGTTTTGGTGGGGTATGGTTTTGTTTTTCTTTAAAGATTAGGAAACACTAATAAGCCAAATGAGGGAAGGTATTAAAAAGGATATAGATAAAACTATTTTGATATGAAGCTGACTGAATAACTATTGATTTTGTGAGAACTGGAAATTTAAAACCTGTCTCTGCACAAACTCTAAGATAGGTATTAGAAACAGATACTACTCTATATTAAAGGAAATATTAATGTGTTGCTAGAAATGAGATGTATTGATAAAAGAGAGATACTCCCATTCCACATTCAAAATAGTAAAAGTATGTATATATTATCTGATAGGTATTTCACCTAATGGAGAAATAACAACATTGTGGCTAACAAATATGATAAACAGACTACACATGCTAAATGAAGAACAGTATCTGAAAACCTGGCAAGACTGTGACAAGCATTCCAGATAGCTAAAAAGCAGTAATGAAAGAATGCGTAGTCTTGTCATATTAGAAATATTCATAAATCCTGCATAATGTGACAATGAAATGGATTTCAGCAGGATTAGGCAAGGAACTGCAAAATTATTTATTTTTCCAGAAAATAAACTAGACTGCAAAATTGGGCAGGATGACATCCTGTCAGCATCTCTGAGAACTTTATTTAGCCCATGTCCTTCATTTCTCATCTATATTTACAAATAAGGATATTATGGAAGGATATATGAAAGTTTTCCCCATTACCTGAAGTTCAATACTGTGTTTTTACTTTATTGTAAATGCCCATTTAGCCACGTATCTTGATGTCATACAGAGAGATACATGGGTTTTTTACTAGAAAATAGAGTAGACACTTTCCTGCCTTCTCAGTCTGTAGGCAGGATGCATGGCGTCCCATAAGATATTCATCAATATGAATGATAACTTAAAACAAGATCTCTTTTTCAAGATGGGGCAGGTAAGAAAAAATAGTGTCGCTGGTTTGTCCTTGGTGCTGTTCCAGATTTTTTTCCATACTGGTTTTGTTCAGGAAGTTAAAAATAGTTTAATACATTTTCATTTGGTTTTATGAGGCACTAATAAAATACCAAATATAATAAAAACTGATAATGCTAAGTTGAAGTCTGATAAATGAGTTCTGAAACTATAATAATGATGTTACATCATGGGAACATTCTCAGGTAGTTATTTATAGGAGGGTTGTCAAGCAGTGAAAATGACTGGGATTTTCAGAAATTAATTTGAGAGGTCAATATGTATATTTTTCTCAAATATTTTCTTGATCTTCATATTTTTAAACATTCAGCATAAGTGTTTATTGTAATTATATAATTTCCTAGATATCCAAGTTCAAATGATGTTTTTATTGAGGTGTAAGCAAAGGTTATTAAATTGGCAGAGCTTTTTTCAATTTCTGTTGTTGACATATTTAAGAGTTGAAATTTTCCTAGCAGTTATGGAATGAGATTTTTTCTTTTTAAGGGACATTTTGTTTTAGAAGCAATGATTAAGTAATTCATTAATTAAAAAAACCCCATCTTTCTGCCAGTCTACACTTCATAACTAAATTTTCAATGAAATTATGGAAGAGATGGAGATTTGAAGTAAGATTAAACCTGCAATTCCAGTAGTAGAACATAAGAAAAAGCTAAGAATAGTCCTACAAATAGAAATGAACAAAGAAATAATTCTTTGCATGTAGTTTTCAAAGCTATGCTGATATTTTTCATTTTGCCAATCTGTTGTTTGACATCATTCATTCTCATTATTCTGAAACATTAATCCAGCAATGCCATCTCTGCCTTCATAAACTTCCTGGTGTGATTGCTATATGCTGTCACTGATGTCTGAGACCAAAATAATTTTAAGAAAAGGTTATATATATAAGATTTGTAGGTGGAAAACATGCATTTCATGAAAATTTAGTCAAAAAATTCATCAAGCCCACTCATCTGAAATGGTTTGGAAAGTTTCTGGAATAACAGCCATGGAGAATGTTTTCCTGGGTTTTGGCAAGAGACGACAGTGATTGACTGAACTTAGCGACCAACTGCAAATGTTAGCTAGACACCACATTCCTGCCAGCATTATAAAATCATTTACTGTGCAATCTGAGTAGTAAAGGTGACAATGGAAATTGGAGTTGAGAGCTATATGACTTGCCAGGGACCTATAGCCACTGTTGTCCTATAAATCTTAATTTACTTGGTTTGGTTTTGGTGTAGTTTTATTACGGCATGCAAGTACCTTCTTACTTGTGAAATTACGGTGAAATTTTCTCTGGTATGCTCACAGAGACAAGCACATGATGCTGTACTCTGTCTCCTTATACTTGCAATTAAAATGGTTCTGAAAGAATGTAGAAGATATGTACATTTAGGAATGATTCTTTCTTTAGAAAGAATCACAGATATATATTCATGTTATTTAAGTATGAGAAAATGCTGTTATTCATTCAGTATGGGTAATTAGTTTTAGTTATAAGAAATTCTAGGTAAGGTCTCTGAGTGGAAGTCAGGAGACGCAAACCTGTTGTCTCTTTTAATGGGTTTTCTATCCATGCAGCAGTTGATGTGTTAGGTACATACATAAGGATTTAAATTAATGTGGTTATGACTTTATATTTGTGATTCAAGATGAAAAAAATGTACCTGTTATTTTTAAGTCTGCCTGATGGAATTCTGAAACTACTAATTGTAGTTTCAAGTTAGATTCTTCCAACCTTTCTAAAGTATTCAGGGTATATGCATGTTTTGTGAGAGAAAAAGAATCTGTGTATACAAATGCTGAAAAGGAAGAGTTCCCAACCTTGTTAGTTAACAGCTTTTAGAAAAGCCATTATCTGTCTCTCATAATAACAAATTTTTACATAACTTTTCTTTTTCACCTGAATGCTGTGAAATCCCCAGTTAGACGTGTGTCCTGTGCCTTTGCTAATGTTAGGAAATCACACTCTTTCTACAATTCCCCGCAAGGAATTTACTCTTTGTTAAGTGTGAATAAAGGATAATTGGTGACTTGTTAAGTGAAGCTTTCTTTGGAGTTCAGTATCGCTTTACAAGTACAGTTTTCATAGCATGGGCTATTATTTCATCAGCAGAACAGAAATCTCACTAATTTATTTTACCGATGACAGTGCCTGGTAGCTGGCACTTCAGCTTGTTTAAGCTATTGTATTACCATTTTCTTTGGTGTAGCTTTCTGCTTTATGCAGTAAATGTTATCTGCAGACAAATTAATAATTTGTTATCATTTGCTGAAGCAAGAAATAAGAGAGCTGGAAGTCAGCTAAATAGGCAGGACCACTGCAATTGCAGAAACCAAGTAAATATCACTTACAGTCAACCCTCCAAATACACTGGTAGAATGCAATAAAACTGAAATTGTTTCTTACAATTGTTTACCACCTTCAGTGCATTAATAATAGATAAACATTCAGTGGTGCTATCAAGTTATGTTTGTTCTGTCAGTGTGATTAGGGGGAGCATCAATATTCTGAAATGGAGCATGCTGTAGTATAGGCATGCGTACGGAGCCTCATCTTGCAGCAGGAGGAGTTTCATCATCTGCTTAACTGTGCATCTGAACAAGCCTTTATAGCCAGTCAAGTAATTAAACACATACATAAATGATCCTTTCATATGTGCTCCAGATTGGAAGTTTCTGAAGAATCTGAGAGTGTGAGGTAACTAGTGTCCATTTGATTACTGAACTGAGTTTCTTTCAGTGTCCTGTGGAAACGTCTTCTTCCAAATAATCTGCATTATATCATGACTTGGAGAGGCCAAGATACCTCTCTTTAAGATGCTGAGTCCCTTCAGAGTGGTTCAACATAGCCCTTGTTTCCTACTGGGTTCAATCAGAGTTTGATCAGCAAGTTATTAGCTAGAGGTGAAGCCTGCACTTGTCAGAAAGTACTTTTTGTTCTGCAGGATTTGATCTTGCCATGCAGAAGGACTTGCTCATAGAGGACACGGTGAAACCATTTACTTAGCTGCAGCTGAACGTAGCTAGCTGTCTGGCTGCTGCTTTTAATTAAATCGACCACCAGCCAAATAACTTGGCTTGTTTCCATGGCCTTGTTTCTTAGAGGGCTTTTTTTCCCCAAATTTGTCCAAGGAAAACCTGAATGCTACAGCATATTTGTGATTTTGACTGAATAGCACATTGCTTTACTCTTGGTAGTTTTATTAATCTTTATTAAGATCATGACTAATCTGGACATAGACCCTTGATTTTTCTTTTTTATTATAGTCCTTAATAAATAAAATCACGTTTATCATTGGCAGAGGTACTGTAAGGAGTAAAAAATGTCTCAGAGCAAGGATACTTTTACTAAATGGGTGTGTTTGTTACAAAGGGTTGTAACACATGAAAAAAACGTAAGCCTATTCAGTATATAGTTATTTGCTGGTACCTTGATGGATTAGCTTACAAATTATGGTTGTCAGACATATCCTATTATTTATATAATGGCTTTTTAAAAGAAAGTTCATTTTTAAGGTAAGCAATCAAGTAATTCCTTATATGGAGATGGGGGAATACTTAACCTTGAGTACAACAACATTAACTCCAGTGAGCTTAATGAATTATTCATGCTATTATCCACCTTGAGAAACATCAAATCGCTCTGCACTGTCTGCAAAGTGCAGTTTACCAAAAAATGATAGCTCAGTGAATTATATTTGTATATCTGAACATTAAACTAAAGACAGTACTGTGAAAAGGTATTGGCGGATATACCTGCATAATCCATGCAGAAGCAAGGTCTTGCATGTCATTTCCTAATCCACTTGCAGTCATAACTCATTAATAATTTGTTTGCAAGGAATGGCCTGATAGACAAAAGTCATTTAATATTCAAGGATTCATATACCAGCAATAGAGGATGTAATCACTCCAAGCACTAACCTTTTTACAAAGAAGCTGCTCATTATGGTTTCTGGAGTTTGGTACAACATCCTGAAGTATGAACTTGCCTTTTTCTCTATTGTATTTGTTTTTTTACAGCTGGAAACCAAAATGCTATTTACTTTTCCATTTGCAGTTCTGGAAGGAACGTGACTATTTTAAAAGCTCGGTTGAGACTGGTGCTGGCATTTTTGTTAACAATAACAAAATTTATTCCCTTCAAACTATTTTTCTGAGGTCTTCAGACATGGTCTTTGCAAATAATTCCAGCTTTTCTCCCCTCATTCTAAAGTCCTAGTTTAGCAGGCTACTTAGGTACACATACGTAATTATGAAGCATACAGAGAGTATCAGTTTCTGAGTTCTGTGTGTCTTTTTACACAAAGAACTTTATCCCAGAATTTCCTTATTTAAAAGCATGTATGTCTGTTATTTATATTTACAATAGTTTATTTTGGAGAAACTTCACTCAAGGAAGTCACGCAAGAGACTGGGCCTTATGGATTTCTTCTCTGAATTTATTTCTTAATAGCAAGATATAGAAGATTCTTCAAATTCTAACTAAAACATCATTTACACAGTATTTTGAGTGGCAGACACAAAAACACACACGTGCGCTTCATACTACAAGGGGATATGGATGGAGTTTCTGCTTTTTCTGATGACTTGTATTTATTACATTTTATTTTGCTCATGTTGTAGTTTAACGAATATATTATCTCTATATTTTAATATTAAATTGTCATCTTGCTGGAACTACTGATTTCAGCAGGTTAGCTGTAATGAGCACAACACTGTAGCTGGCTCCCAAATTGGAAAAAAGGCTTTAAACCGCTTTGACTGCAAAGGTTCCTACTTTGTAAGTTCTGGAGCTGTGGCCCTGCAGGCCTGTTGGCCAAGAGCCTTTGCACACCATAGAGCCTGCACTGAGGATGAAGTGGGAAATGCCTGGAAACACAGCAAGCTTCCTCCTTCCTTCCTTCCAGCTGTCTCATGATGGCAAGAGTGTTTTCAAATAGCTCAATTTTATACCAATTAAATGTATGTTCTGCAAAGGTGTGCAGACTATTTTTCTTAATAGCCTAATGTTTTTAAGACAGTTTGTGTACAAAACTATATATGTATTTATGCATACATATATACATTTCTATTTTTAAAATACCATTAAGAATGTCATCAATTTTCAAGGAATATAAGAAAGAACAAGAACAAATATTACACTGTTTATCTTCTATTCAATAGACTCTTTTATAATCTAGAAAGGCTACCTGGCTAGGCTTTACATATAATGAGACAAGGCTTGAATACAAAATTGCATGCTTCATTTCAGAACTTCCCCTCAATAGCTTAAATATATATCTGTGTACAAATATTTACACTTTTCACCTTCTCCATGGGCTGTTCATTCCCTGGATCTTAGCACAGAATGAACATACTTTTCTGTTATATTTATCATTAACATTTTAAAAATTGTATTTCCTAATCTTAATAACTATCCATAATGCTTAAAAAGAAAGGGCGGGGGGGGGGGGGGGGGGGGTGTTTGAAGAGGACACAGATGTAATTTTGCTGTCTGAATATAGATAGATGCAGAACTCCCGCAGAAAGAGATTTATCATTAACTAAAATTCAGAACATCAAAAAGATTCAAATTGAACCCTCTGGCATATTCAGCTCCATATCAAGATGATATTACCAATTTCTGAACACAGTCACTAATTGCTTTTGTCTGTGAAATGTCTTTTAACCATTAAAAATGCTCAGGGCAAAACCCATGTATTTTATGGATTTAGTTCCTAATACTTTGTAACTCACAAGATCTGATAACTATGATAAATCTCTAAAGACTCCCATGATCTGAGTCTCATCTTTTCCTTGTGTACTATGCTTGTAGCATTAATTATTATTTTTATATATATGAGAATGCATTCACTAATTTTAAAATAGCAAAATAGTTTAAAATCAAAATGCTTATGAAAAGCTGTTTACCATCTGAACATCCAAGCGCAGATAAACTTTCCTGGCTATAGAAATACCAAGATGAATAGGATAGATAACAATTTGCTTCAGTTCCAACTTCTGCCAAGAGACTTTTAATCAAAAGATTTAGAAGTTCTCCAGTCAGTGTCTAGACTGGCAGGAGGATGTTG
Source organism: Strix uralensis (assembly GCF_047716275.1). Taxonomy (NCBI): domain Eukaryota; kingdom Metazoa; phylum Chordata; class Aves; order Strigiformes; family Strigidae; genus Strix; species Strix uralensis. The sequence continues at coordinate 5,721,165 of NC_133984.1, forward strand.
GGATCACTGCAAATCCTGGTTTCAAATTATTATGTATGATAAGGGATTACAAAAAGAAATTGTAAATATCAAATGAATCTATGTCACCGTGTGGACTCAAAGGGCGAATGCAGCATTGTATGTTTTTGCAGCCACCTGGAGTGTCCTGTGGGTTATTTTACAGGTTCCTCATAAAGCATTTATCAAGTCTACCGTTACAAAGTATTTTTTTATTTGGCTTTTCTTTGTAGAGCTAATTTCAGTCTTGTGTTTTGACTACTCAGTGTTTTTGGAACATCTTCTGACTGATTTCAGAGGTTGTAATTTTAAAATTATATTGTTGGGAATATGGAAGGCTCAGTATGATATCTGACAGTTGTGTACCTCTACAAAGAAAACTATTTTTTATAATGATTTAAATAAAACTATGTTTATCTGACTTAACGTTTTTGCCAATAGAGATTTTCCTCATCTTAAAAATGTTTTAGAATGGGAGGAAGTAGCTTTTATTTTTCTCTGAATAGCAAAAGACATAATCTGCAGAAATGATTTATTTAAGTCTGTAGTTGTTTGGTTGGGGTTTTTTGTGTCTTAATTGAGTGGGGCACCGCAGGTACCCTTTATCTAACTCCATAGGTGATATTCTGAATATTGTCACTGTAGCAAAAGAATTGCAGGTGGAGAATTAGTACATTGGGGCTTACAGAGGTGGTCAAGAATAGAAAGGAACAGGACTAGAGAGCAAAACAGCCTTTTTGTTTGCTTTACAGTTTTGATTTTAGTAGTAGCTTTGCATTAATCCATTTAATACTGGAATACGACTTCGCTGACTACATGAATTTGAAGGAATTATTAGGCTTCCCCACACCAAACACGCAACACCTCATCACAGTGCTTTTGTCTTTGTTTCCAGGCAGTGTATGAATTTCTTTCAGATGGAGCTTATTAGAACAGGTTGTATGTGTACTGTATTATATATAATAGTAAATCTAGGTGTGTATCAATATACATATATTTAATATTTGTCATATCAATTCCTTTTATTAACGATGCTGTTTGTAATTTGTCAAAGACTTTATAAAAAAAGGAGGGGGAAATGTTAGCTGAAATAGAGAATGAGAAATATATGTTGACATTTACATTCATTAGAGATCTCTCAAGTATTTTCCATGATTCATACTATATCAAAAAACTTCCTCAAAAGTTTGGAAGATATTTTGGAAAAAATGTTTACTTTTGATGTTTAATAAACCTTCAGTCTATTTACTGAACACAGTAAATTGTGGGGTTTTTTAAACACAAATCCAGTAGCATAGAATGAAAACTTCAGTGCCATCTGAAGTGAATGAAAATATATAAATTTAAAATACACCTATTTGAAAATCTCAAATGCAGATTTTTTTTTAATATCAATCACAACAGTACTGATGAAAAAAACTAAGTTGTTCAGATGCTTATCTTGAACCAGCATAGTGAAAATCAGGATTTACCAATTGTAAATCACCCTACTATTGTACAAAATAACCTGGAAAATAGCTCTTATCAAATAATCTGTAACCATCTGCTCTTTTGCTTTTACAAATTCCAGTAATTTTATACCAAATTTTCTTGGTATTAATGTCTCCTATATTACTTTCTTAGACTGTGTGTACCTACTGAGATTATGAATTATCAGTTTCAAAGCAGAAGTCACAGGAAATGTATATGTGCACCAGCAACATTCTCCTTAGGGTTTCTTTACTGGTGTTTGGCTTAGTCTTTTCCCAATCCAAAACAAAACAATATCTACTTAATTTTCTTTTGCAAGTGGTCCTGAGGTAAAAAATTATTGCAGATACTCACAGATATCACATCATATTGAGAAATATCTAACTACTGCACTTCTTCCATTACTTTGGAGTAAGGTCATTTATTATAGGATATGTTATTGTAGTTTATATATGTTATTATCTACTGCTGGAATTGATTCCTCAGTTCACAGAATTTATTATGCATGTTTTAACCAATTTTGAAGTTTAGTTCATAGTTGTTTGATGAGTAACTGGCATGATTAACATAAAATAACAAACATGAAATAAATTCCATCAATTCTGGTGCTGGGGGAGAAAAGTAATATTCTTCAAATTCAAGACGACAGGTTTATGGATTGCGGTTTAAAGCAGGCTCAGCAGATGGACATATTCAGTCACGTACAGCTACCTGATATTTGGTTGTCAAAGACCTTGGACTGTGCTGGAAGCAGACATATTTACCTCTCACATTTACAGGCGGGTCAGGACTGAGGTCACGAACAACAGAGTGAAAGAAATCTCAGACTTTGCCTGCTAGCACTGTATCTCGAGATGCAGCTCTGTTCTGCCTGAGTTCAATTTCTAATGCTCCCTGACCCTTACTCTGTTATAAATAATCAGAAATATTCATTACAGAATGGCAATAGCTTTGGAGAAGTGATGGAGTGTATATTATAAAAGGAAAAATACATCCAATTCTCATAACTCCTTGCAAATTGTATTGGAAAGCCTTCAGCTGAATATATTCACATCCTGCTTTAAGAAATGCTACATATAATGTGATGAGTTGAATTATCCTCAAATAATTCAGCTCATGTAGATGTGTGTGTACCTATTCCACTGTGCAGAGGGTTATCATCTTCTGTTTTCAGACAGTTACAGCATATTGAAATATTGGAAAAAAATCGTTTAATTTAGGGTCAAGTATCACCGTTAAAGTCATAAAGTCATATAGATTGAGTAGGGATAACATGTTACTGCTTTGTTTTTTTCTATTTCTGTGCCTTTTTAGTTTTCTCTATAAACTTGAATCATTAGCATTAACAGCCTGGAAAATTCTTCTTTTCTAGACATTAATGAAAAGAAAATCTGATTCCTGGCTCTGATTCCACAACTTGGTTACTTGCAATGGATACAAAAGAAGAATGTGCTCTTGGTACTGTCATTCCCATGTATTCAAATTTAGTGAAGGGCACTCTAGAAAGAATCATGAGGCTCTTTTTTTGTATTAATATTGAATTTTGAGGATGTCTTGCTTTGGATAATTTTCCACTTGTTCTTGTAAAACTTGTTATATTTTCTGGGGGTTTTTCTCTGCAGCCATAAATGATAGAAGCACTGCTGGGTTTGGAACTCTTACTGCTGCTTTGTTTTTATTTTTCTCACCACAGAAAATGGAATTCCATAATGCATTTGCAAGCTGATGCTTTAATAAAAGAAATGAATTGTACAAGAGCAAGGAATGCAAGATTCGAAGGCTTATTCAGGCTATGTTATGGTCTATAAAATACCATAACAGCTGAAGTTCTGATAGGAGCACTAAGTAAAATTTTGGTTTCTGTTCAGTTCAACACAAGAAAAGCAGCTCTTAGCTTTTGTTAATTTATTTTTTAAAAAAAATTTAATTTAATTAACTTTATTAAATATCTGCCTTCAATTTCTAGCTTGAGCATTTGCTTTTGGATAAGGCCACAAAAGTCTGCTAAATTGTAACATTTGCAAATGCTTAACTTGCTACGGAAAAGAAGTAAAATCTTCCACCGTACGCTTCAAGCACCAGTGGAACTTAGAAACTTTAGCAAAGTCAGTACTCGCAGCTAAGTTCCCATTCCATGCTTTAGCTCTTAAAACATTTGTGCATTTATCATTATTACTTTTAATATCCAGTACAAATCATATATGAGGTTACTGGGAGTGGCACTGCAGTTTATATGCAGTTTTCTGAGACATTGAAGCACAACTTAATATAGCTCTGTGGGCAATATTTTCTATTTTGCAATTGCTCCTATTATTTGTGCTTATATTTACTTCTATCTTGACTTCTATTTGTTTTCATTCTTTAATAAGAAGGGACAAATCTGACATCTACAGTAGAGTGAAAGCTAATCATGTTACACATGGCAGTGGTTAGTGGAGGCTCCTGGGTTTAAGAAACCTGAGCGTAGGTAAGGAGTGTCTGCAGCAAGAGCTCTGGCACATAGAGATTGAAGTTTACTGTTCTTTCTACGCAGACAAGTTTGTATTTGCAAGGAACTAAATGTAGATGGGAAATGACGTCCCATTCAGTGATCCATACCGATTCCCCACTTAGATTCTCTATGCTCAGTGTTGTTCGCTTTTGAAAAGTGAGAGTGGACTCTTCCAGAGGGTTCTTATGGCACATTAACAGTGTCTACAAGTGGAGTAAGTGTAGAGTCCCCTATAAATTTACAGCCTTATTTACTGCATAATAAGTTCCCAAGGGAGATAAACTCTCAGGTGCAATGATCCGTAGAGGCTAAGAAGAAATTGGAGGCAAGCAGACTCGCCAACATTCTTCAACTGATTACTCGTAAACCTTGGAAAAATACCATTTTAAACTCTGAGACAGCCTAATTTTATCCAAACAGTGCACTGGTTTAACTTTGTGTTACCCTAGAAATCTTCATGTGTTGCCCTGGTAATTTATGTTCCTGCAAAGGAACATCACATCTATCTTACACTTAACTCTTTTTGATAATTAATTCTCTCCCATCTGCTTACAGCTGGTATGGTAGAAATGTGCTTGCATTTCCTTATTTGCTCATGCCTTGGAGTCATCTTTTAATATAAATAGCTGTGAATCTCCCAATAATTTTGAAATGAGGCTTTTTCAGTTTCCGGCCAGCATGTCCAAGTCACGTTCTTTGTTGCAATTTTTAGTATGTTAGGGGAATGCAACCTGACCTTTTTGTACTATTTAATAGGAACGTACAAACTTTGCTTCATATATGATCCATCCTGCACTTGAAACATATTTTTAAGAGCAGTGTGATCAGATTCACATAAACCAAAACATCATATCTCTGAGTTTATCTGGTTTGTTCTCTCTGAGAAACTCCACAACATTTAAAGTACATTCTTTTTGCAACCAGGCAGTAATTTCCACCTAATAAATAATTCCAGAGTGTTGCTGCTCTAACCAGCTTAGTTTATTTAACAGAAGATAAGGCACTCCATATTTCCCCTTGCCCTGGATAAGGCATTGTGCATTTGTGTAGGGTGAATTTTTTTAAACATTTCTTAAGAGGGTTATCTTTTGACCCAGTTTTTAGAGTAAATGTATCTAACTTCTGCCTTGCATATCTTATTTATTGCAAAAGCCTGCAACAAGCCAGGAGAGAATTCCTCCAAAACAAAATAATACGAGAACAAAGTAGCTGGCCACAAAAGCGGCTGTTCTTAAGACCTTGGCAAATGAGCTATGTTGACTTAGGATTCATTGCAGCTTTTCTGCCATGTCACAGTTTGCAGTGTTGGTTTGCTTCTTATGCAGTGAAATAAGCAACAGTCTTACAGTGGAAGGAGAGATCTAAACAAGTACTTAATGAATAAAATGTGTGCATGCAAGATGTGGATGCACACTGTTGTCTGGGAAGATAAATTTGACCTTTGTAATCACAGCTTCCAATCTCAAGGGATTCACTTGGATTTTGCAGAAGATAAGTGAGGTGATTCTTTGCAACTTGACTGTGTTCAGGGAGGTCCAATTTTCCATTAGGCTTTTATTCTAAAGTATTTTATTACTTTTTATTACTCTTACCTGGTGACAGACAAGTCCTGATATGTATTTATATTTTTAAAATGTTTGATAGTTTTTAATATATTAAACATTCCTTTAGAATTATCCTCACCAAACCCAGTATTGAAAACTCATGGAAGCCCTATTTTTCAATTAGTACAAACTGAAACATGCATCAGTCCTTATTCATGTGCTGTCAACTACTCTGATGAACTGTTCGTTTGTCACAAGAACTCATATTTTTCTAATCCAGTTAAGACCTGCCAGAAAATGACTGGAGGTGTTCAAATAGCTAAAACTTAGTTAAATAAAAATTCTAAAAAATTGTTTTAAAAAAACACTGGAAATTTGGCTCTGTAAAATTAAAATAAAACCCTATTTTTGGATGAAATCATGTACTTTGATGTTGCATTTTCAAATTAATTTTTTTAATCTAAAAACATAATGAAGATACATTTTTATATTATTTTAAGTAAATGTTTTATTATTTAAATGTCAGTCTTCAATGTTTTTAGGGTGTTTTGTTTTGCACAAACAACTGTATACAATCAATGAAATAGCTGTTATTTTTTATAATTTGAGTAAAAATAATTCCAGCTAAAAAATATCAAAGCTTTTCTAAAATCAGTGGAAAAGAACAAGGATGATTCTTCTTTATATCAAATAGTCTATTCTCAGACAGGACACATGGTAGGGATCCCAGCCAAATGCATGGCAGTATAGATACTATTCAGTGTGACCACAGGAGAAAGTATAAATCAAACCATGTTTCCAGTTGCTTTAACTTGTTCTGCCCACTCGTGAAGAAGGCAGCTGGTTAATTCATGCTGTGGCATATATGATTGTGGATTAAAGTTACCTTTGGTTACTCTTAAAGAACCAAACTGAACTGAATATTTCACATGGCATTGTCCTCCATATACAAACCTGCAAGTACCTGCATATACAAATCTACAAGTACTTTTTCCATTAATATGCTAGGGTAATCAATGCTTTTGTGTTATGTACTTTAAAGTTTATTTCTGCTATAGAATATAAGCCACAGAATGAATGAAATAATCATTGTGAATTTTGGCATATTTTGCTGAAAACATATACTGTTTTCAGCACTTGACTACATACAATATACCTTATAAAACCTTTTCATTTGCAGGATCTGGCTGAGCAGAATTGACAGCCTGATACTAGCTAATGAGATTTAGGTATTTGACTTCAAGTAGTTATGGTTCAGTAGCTACTATTTGCTCTGGAATGTGAGGGGAAAAATACTAAACTTCTGTCAGGAGTTTACGCAGTTACTGCTGTAAGTCAAGTAACATCAAACAGTAAAAGATCATCATTGTTTCCTGAATTTGCTGCTCCATGTCATGTCCACTGGTAAGAGTGACTGGGAAGCTTTCTCTGAATTTTAAGTATACTTTCCTACAGTTTCTAGATGGATATGTTTCATTTCTATCTTTAGGAAGATGAATGTGCAGATTTCAGAGCCACTGAGCTCTCCAGTTTTAAGAAGGCAGAAATCTTTGTAACATCATACTGGTGTTTTTTCTTATTGTAATCATAGTGCAGTGAAAGACTTATTCAAAAAAAGACTTGATCAATTTTCTTCTTGACCTTTTTCCCTACATTATCCAAGTACTTCATCAACATTATTCAGTTTATCTCCATAAAGCTTCTTGTGTGGGTTGTGATCGGATTCCATTTTAAAGCTGGAAACACAGGCAGAAGAAGACTTAATAAAAAACTTTATCATCATCTAGAAACTCTGTGATGGACAGGAACTTGTCCTTACTGTAGTCCAGTTCTTTAATCACCAGACTGTCCGTCCTATTCCGACTGAAACAATGTGTAATGACTATGGTAACTCCATTGTTAAACAATTTAAATAATCTGTTAATAGGCAGTTTCACTTCATTTAACATTCCTTCTTTTACTTTGATTCATATTTCTTCTTTATACAAAAGCTCTTTTAATTACTTATATCCACTTTTGTCTATTTATTTCTTTAACAGCTTGTCTTTATTACTCATATTCTAGCCATAAACCTAAGTGTGAGCTTTGCAATCAATGCTACCAAAAATGATGACTTTCAGTATGAAATTGGGTTTAATTGCAAATATTATTGTCTAGTTCCAGGCTCTGATTTAATTGCCTTGTTTTCATATGAGTAACTTGCACAGCTTTAGAAATTAGTACATTTCCTTTGCCTATTTGAAGGTAGACTGGACAATTTAATAAACCAAGGATTTGGAGAAATACCTTTGCCTTCTTTGTAGGCAAGAAGTGAACATCAGAGTGATCATGTTTTAGGAGCACTTTACAGTACATAGAATAAATTCTAAAACAAAGTGCCTGGACAAAAACTGAAAAAACAATTCTTTAATAGTTTATACTTTTGTTTTGTGATCCATCATTGAATAATAGTTTATTTAAACAAACTACATAAATTTCAATATTCTATTTGTGAGATTAAAATCTCAATGGTTTTTGTTTGTTAAATATAGATTAAAATGTAGTTGCAAAAAAATACAAATAATTCTTAAAAAAATCTGATAGCAAAGTATAAACATAAAACTGTGATAAATTACCAAAAAATACAATGTTATTATTTAAGTTTTATAATTAGCATTGTAGGTTTCTTGGGAAAACCCACCTGGTGAGTAAGATCTTGTACTTCATTAATTTATATTACCAAGTTCCAATTTGTTTTCAAGTCATTGCAGAGGTAGACTAAAGAGGACTTTGGTATGCCTGCTTACTCAGTTATAGAATGGAAAAAGGATATATTGAGGCTCTTGTTTACACATATATCTGCTATCTGTGTTAATTTTTTCTGAGCTGTTAATTGACATGCAGTCCATAAATAATTTCTGACTCTTGACATTCCCATGTAATGAAATCTCTAAAGGTACAAGTATTACATTACTGCTGGTGGTGATCCAGTCCACTACACTGAGTCAACACGTAGAAATATTCCTCGGGTTTCAAGTGCAGTTCTAATTAAAACCTAGACTTTGGTTAGTCAAGTGCCACTTAGTTCATAATTCCCGCAGAGCACGTGGAAAATCTAACCTTCCTTTTTTCTTATCCTTTAGATGGCAGCACAGCAGATGCAAAGCTTTGTGCTGCTGAAGGACACCTTCAGTGGGACAGCAAGGAGCTGTACGGAGCTTCTGTGCCAGCTGGGGCACATTTTTACCCTCCCCTGCTTATATGGGTAGCCTGCTTCATTACCCAAATTTGCCCAGATATCTCTTTGTTCAGGGAAGACGCTTCTAAACTGCCCCAAATTGTGTATATGCTATCTCTAAATCATAATCATTATTTTTTTAAAAGGAACTTTCTTTCCGAAGTACTACAGAGACATCATTCCATCTTTACTTGTGCAATAGTGTAGGCAGCCAACAGAATTTTTGCATGTGGAAAGTCAGCTTCAGATGTTGTCCTAGTAACAATTCTTTCTGGAACTAGCGAAGCAAAAGTTGTTGATAATGATAATGAGCCTATTAAGCCTAGTCATGAGTTTAGTTCCATCAGGAAAAGTTTTAGATTATTTTCTCATCTCTTCTATTCTGTTGAGAATAATTAGTGGCATGATAATCTGCTTACCTAAAAGAGGAATAATAATTATTTTCTAATCCCAATACAGTGTGTGATTTAAAACACGGCCATTACACTTTTGGGTGGGTTTTTTTTGGTTTTTTTATAAATTAGAATTAGGGAAGTAGAACAGGTGATACGGTCAGTTAAGTTGGTTAGGGCTGCCTTTCATGAGCACAGTGCCATTGAGCTTGCTTGGCTCTCTCATGTCTAATAAGGCTACAAAAAGTTCCAGAGGCTTCCAGATAGGACAGATTTGCAACTGCAATTAAAAGTGTAAGTCCCAGTAAGATGACTATTCAGGTAAGTGCTTAACATGGCATTACATCGTAATAAGTAGTAGTAGCCTTGCCCTTCTGATTGTCATTGAAGCTGAAGTATGTAGAAGCAGACACCAAGGACACTTCCAGGACTCCGATTTCAAAGTGAATAATCTGCTACATTAACAACAGCATTATGTATTTGCTGAAGATACAGAGATACCTTGTAATGTTTATGACTAGGAATGTCTGCTGTCTAATGCTTCAGCTGTTTTATACACAGTAAAATCAATAATGGTCTTAGACAGTTTTATAGTTTAAGGTATTTCAGATACCCGTGCTGGTGCAGAAGCTTGTTGCTTCTGAGGAAAGAAGGTGTGCTTCGGTGTCTTAAATGCTATATATGCCACAAGCTATTATTTCTCTTAGAAGCACAAAAAGATATACACGCAGAAAAAATTATGTCACTCTGTTCCTGTGACTGAAAAGAGAAACAAAACGGCTAATTCTTAAGTTTGATCTTACTAGTTTTTAGGCCACTTGTAGGAACAGGTGCTTTGTTTCAGGACAGCTCTCAGTGACTAGGAGCACAGTGATTTCTGTGTTGTTTCAGAGGTGTTTGGGATTGGTTCGAATAGCTCTTTGTGATGCAGCTGTTCTGGTGCTTTCTCAAAAAAGATGCTAATCTAAATCACAGACAGGAAGAGACCATGATCACTTCAAAATATGAAAGGTTTTATGGCAATTTCTACTATTGCTTCAAAAAGGTTTTGAGGGGTGTTGACTACAAAGTTGGTGTGCACATTGGAGGTGTCTAAAACAAGACAGCTCGGTCCCTGAATTATGTCATTTAAGTCCTACCTAATTTTGATGGAATCATGGAAATGACTATTTCTTTTCTGGAGCACTAACCAGTAGCTGTGCTTAGTTTCTTATATTCTCTGGCAGGAAGTTACTATCTACTCTGGCATTGATAATTACAAGTTACAGTTTGAAGGACACTGTGGGAGGAATTCTGAGTGTACTAAAACCAAACTCCATATTACAATAATGACCATGTTTTCATGTAGATCATCAAAAAAAAAAGGACTGGTACCACCCTGCTGCTTTCTAAAGGAAATGTCAATTTCTTGCTCTAAGTACACCAAAAAAAAATAAATAAATTTGGAATTAAAAATAAAAGAGCAATGCCTGAGTGTCATAGATTATGGCAATAAAGCAGAAATTTAAACTAGGTTATACGTATAGCAATCAGAATTGGTTTTGGAAAAAGGTATTGACAAAATTCCATGTGCTTTTTAACACTTTATTTCTCCAAAAGAACTAAACATCAATACTGATTCTCCTCCTGTGAATAGTAAATATAATATATTTTTCGTGATAATATTAGAATAATGTTTCTTGTCATGGTTTAATGCCTCGTTTCTGCATCACTAGGGAAGCTGCTTAATATGTGCAGAACAGCAGCAAAATTGTTAATAGAAGAGAAGCAGCTCACAGTGTAATGCTTAAACAAGTACTATTGATAGAACAAACAGTGATCTGGCCTTGTAAAGCACCACCTTCTAACTGAAGAAGCTTGCTGGTTTTATGTAAATTTTCATAGAGAAACAGACCATGAAATATGTTCTCTACAGAATACTTTGCAGAGGATGGAGTATGTGCTTGCCGAGAAATGGATGTCTGAGACTGCAGTGGAGATGCCTGCTGAATTTCTTGGTAGACTGTTTGTGAGAACTTTAAAAAAAAACCCCACGAGCATTTTGTGTTACCCAGCTGTTACCTTAGGCTGCTTTACCTAACTGCTTTATAAGTGCTCTGTGTGTGTGCAAGTATGTAGTAGTTTTAGGTTTTAGGGTGTTGACAAGTCAGACAATAGAGCCATTTCTTTAACGTATTATAGGTACAGTCTTGTTGTGTATTCACTAACTTGTGTATCATATTTATGTCCTTGTTATTTTAACATCTGTACATGATTCAGAGATCAGAGGTTATATTAAGGCAGTTTGTCTCCTGCAAAAGTTACAAACCAAAAATGATTACATACTGAAAAAACAGTTGTATCTAATTGCAAGAATAGTGTACTCTCAAAATCAATACTCTTGAAAGAAAAAAGAATTAAAACCAATAATAAAATCTATAAGAAGTTAAACCGCTATGATATATTAGGGTATGTTACTAAAATGGCTTCCTATCTTTTCAATGGTGCATTGAAAAGTAAGGCAGGATGGATGGATGAGTCATGATATCCATTATTAAGAAATGGTTAGGACTCACCAATATCCTAGGGTCATTAGGCAGCTTAATGGGAAATAATTCTAGATCCAGAAAAGGACTGTCTTGCCCCATACCTTCTCATAAGTGGGTGCAATACCTCCTTGTAGTCCAATGTGAACACAGTGTAACTTGGGTTATGTATCATCCTCCTTAACAGATAATATACAATGCTTACCTGAAGGAAGCAAAATAGAAATAAGGCTTTCAAAAAATAAGTAGAATGCGTGCCATACATGTAGAAATGCAAACGTGAAGTATGTAATGAGAAAGCAGAACTTGATAGAACAACTAGCATCTATTCTGGCAAACTTCTTAAAGCCTGCCTGAGTAACCATGTTCTTCTAGACCTTTTCTTTTAAGAGTTTAAGTGGGAAATATAATGTGCAAAGCAGATGACGGGAATACACATTAATAACAATTGTCTTTTTCCTTTCCTTATTATGATAATATTGTCTTCTTACCAATACTGCACTTATTTTTCTTTCTGTTTAGCAAACTGTTGGGTTTATTTATATGTTTCTTGCTTGCTGAGTTTCCATTTTAACAACATGGAGTCTAGGGCTACCTGATTCTTCTAATGCATAGACTTAGAGTGCAGTGTTATGTTCGCACTCTATGGACCATCAGTGAAACGAAGGTGCAGACTGGAATTCTGCTCAGGTAGGATTAATAGCATTTCGGTATAAAGATGATTTGCATCATCTTTTCTAAGGGTGGATGGATAGCAGTTTGTGATTTAATTTTCCATTATTCCAGGTATAATTATGTCCGTGAAAAAGTATATTTCTCAGTATATGTTACAATTTTGTTAAATCAATACATTCCAAACTAAAACTTTCCTGTAGAACTTTACTGACAAGCCTTGTTGTAAAGTGCTCTAAGTACTCTGAATTACTGGGTCCCCTCAGAAAACTCATCAAAAATTTGTGAGTACCTTTAATCTTAATTTCTCTCCACCTTAATTCCTTTAGTTCTTCTCCATCACATATTTCATCTCACAAAGACTCCATGAAGGTAGATTCATTATTATTAGTGAAGAGTCAGACACCCCAGTGATGAATGTTACAAAGTGGTAGTAAAGAGATGAATAATTCTCCCATCAAGAGGTGAACTGAGTTTGAGAGGTGAGAGCTGAGTTTGAAGTGTGCAGTAAAAATTAAACAAGTCATATGCTAATGAAGACACACCAACAAAATGAACTATGCATTAAATAAAAACTCTGCGTCCAAGACCATATAATCAAGCACTGTATCAAACTGATACAGACAGAGGCCTCAGAGGTTGCAAACACAAGCTTAATGCGGGCATATCATCTCTTTGAGTACTTAACTTTTTCAGTCTTAACAGTGTTCTGTCTGAAACGTATGCACACATGATTCCTACTGATTGGTCAAAGCTTACATACTTCCACAGCATGTGGGAGACTGTACGTGCCATAGTTCATAATTTTAAGTATTTTTTTTAAGCTTGCAAGAGATAAAAAGAGCAAGAAGTGACAACAATAGCAATTAAAATGCATTCTGCCAACATCATACGCTGTTGTAGTGTGCTTATGACTCTAGATCTTAATTTCCTAGATTTCTTTGGGCTACTGACATCTCTATAATTAAAATTTGAGAACTATCTTAGAAATAAAGACCTGAAAAAAAACCCCAACAACCTCCCACGCTCCCACCTTTAGGCACAAGCATGTAGAAAATGACACTATGTGGGCAGTAATGACAGAAGCTACTTATCGCTTATTTTGTCTTAGCAATCACCTTGGATTGAGGCTGTTTTCTTTTTACACCACAATAAATAATACTGCATTTAAATAAGAAAGCAAAAATGAGATGAGAATGCATAAAAGAGTAAATTGTGTATGACCCAACCAATGAACAGTGCAGACAGTACATGTTCTGAATAAAAGTTGAGGTAGTTAGCTCCCTCTGAAAACTAATGCAGTGCTTATGAATAACTCTTGGGAATGAACAATGGCAGATAAATGGTTGTTTCTGCCATTGCAGTTTACATTCTTAACCCTCAGAAAGGAAAGACAAATTGCATACAGGATTTTTAAAAGCCTTGATGGAATTATCCTCATGTTTCTCTTAATATTCCTTGAGGTAATCATCACATAACTCATCTTTAAATGAGGAAAAATCTCTGCTCTTTTTAGAAATGGTTTCAGTGTGAGGTACAGAAAAGACAGACCTACAAGAAATGTTTCTTCCTTTTCTTTCTTGACTGAATTAGAACTGAGTGTAGTTAAGATGCTTCTCTGGTTCTGCACATCATGGTATCAAAAAGTTTGAGGTGTGAGGAGCATTAGAGTGATATAATTTACAGGATCACTGCGGATCTGTAATTTGCATTTCTGGCTGAGCAGTTCTGAACTAGGAAGTTTAAATAAGAACAAGTTCAACACATGTCTGTCTATTCTCCACCTAAATGGAAAGGAATGAAAGAAAGAATTTAGATTTAGTTATTCTGTAAAATGTAAACATTACTAATAGGAAATGAAAAAGACATAAACCAAAAGTAAAAGTATAAAGAGTGTGGAGCACCTCCAGGCAATCTGGATATGCCCAAATACTCCGCTTTAGATGGCACTTTAACCTTGTATTCTTTCTGACGTATGAGGTACTTAAGATAATGTACAAACATCTTAGACACATTTTTGAGTGCAGCAGGTATACCACAATTGTATCCTCAGATTGTAGAGGAAAGAATTTTCACTTACGATATTGATTCTAACTCAACCTCTTGTTGAATTCTTGACTTGAAGGTTAGTGATTATTTTTTGGTGCTTACATAGTGGAATCTCAGTTTCTTGCATTGCTCGGCACACATACAGGACACAATCAACAACACATACTTACTGCTGGTAATGTAATTATCAGCTCATGTTGGACAGATCTTCTTGTGAATAACGTTTATAAAAAAGAATTATCGTGGTTTGAGCTCAGAGGGAAACTGAGCACCATGCAGCTGCTCGGTCATCCCTTCCCCCTCAGGAATGGGAAGGGGAAAATAAAGGAAAAGGTCCAGGAATTGAGATAAGGACAGGGAGGGATGACTGACTCCTTATGGTCATGGGCAAAAGACAGACTCGTCAGGGGAAGAAAAATAACATCAATTTAATTCAGACACTAACAACAACACTACTTTACAGACAGAGTAGGGCTGCAGGAAGTATTACCATACCTCAAAAATCCCTTCCCCCCACCCATCCCTTCTTCCTGGGCTCAGTTTTGCTCCTGATTTCTCTACCTCCTCCTCCCTCTCAGCGGTGCAGGGGGCAAGGAGTAGGGGGTGCAGTCAGTCTTGCCGCTCCTTCCTCCTCAGTGGGAGGACTCCTCACAGTTTTCCCCTGCTCAAGCGTAGAGTCCTTCTGACGGAAAACAGTCCATGAACTCTATAAACTTTCTCCAACATGAGTCTTTCCCACAGGCTGCAGCCCTTTCCAAGCTGCGCCAGCGTGGGTCACCCCTGGGTGTTGCAGTCCTCCCAGCGACAAACTACAGCAGTGGGGGATTCTTCTTCCCTCAGAGTCGCGGCCTTCTCCGGGCTCAGCCCCCTGCTCCGGCGTGGGCTCCTCCACGGGCTGCAGGTCGGCATCTGCTCCCCCGGTGACCTCGGTGGGCTGCAGGGCACAGCCTGCCCTCTCACCACGGGCTGCGGGGGGTCTCTGCTCTGGCACATCTCCCCCTCCTCCTCCTTTCTTCCACTGACCTCAGTGTTTGCAGAGGTGTTCTCCTCACAACTCCTCCTCACAACTCCAATTCCTCCTCTCAGATTCCCCTTCTTAAATACGTTATCACAGAGGTGTTGGCCGCTGTCGCTGATTGGCTTGGCCTTGGCCAGAGGCAGCTCCGCCTTGGAGCTGGGGAGCTTTGAGAAGCTTCTCACAGGGGCCACTGCTGCAGTCGCCCACCCCGCCGAAATCCCTGCCACACACACAAAACCAGCACAACAATAAAAGTTGGGTTCCACTCAGAATTATCATCTGAGTTGGAATTTACTTATGTATCCGTTAACAGAGATATCTATTAACTGCATCACTTGAGTGTGCAGATTACATGTTGTCTTTAGTAGAGGTCCTGCTGGTTCACAGTCAGTTAGGGTACAGTTTGTCCAGAACTGAATTTAGTTTTTAATTTAGCCATCATAAATAAAGGCAATAATAGGAAAGCCACAGGACTTTCAAAAAATACTTTTTATATTTCTAATAAATCTGAATATGTAAAATGGTATAACTTCTAGTAAATGTAATTTAGAATGCTTTCCTTTTTTGTAGTGTTTTCATATATCTAGTACACATGGAAAATACCTTTCTGAGAAAGTCAGGATCAGTCACTTCAGAAAGCACCAAACTCAAAGAAGTTGTTTGTTGTCTGTTGAAAATTTTCAGAGAGACTGTTGTTATTGCCTTCAGTGGAAGATAAAAGGTTCTTACTACAAATACGTTATTTAATGAGTTGACTTTTCCAATTTTTAAATAAGGTCTCTTTAAAATATTTTAAGAAGTGTCAAAAAATTCACATTGGATAGTAGGAAAGAGGTGGGGTAAGTACATGAAAGAGAATGTGTTTGCACACAAAGAATGAGTGTCAGTTCAAAGATACCTGTGACCTTCCTATTTAATGAACACAAACCAGGCATAATTCTGTTTTATAATTGCAGTCAGACCAGCAGCAATCTGAACTAATGTTATTCTTTATTCTCTAAGTGCTCTGATTATGGTGAAAAAGCAGCAAATACTCTGCCAAAGCAGTGTGCCTAAGATGAGGAAGAATAATGGTAGTTCAGAACTACAGTACAAATGGTGTGTGGTTATAAAATGCAAAATACAGCAGAAAGAACATCTAGTCTGATGGAGATCTAAAGGAAAACATTACTTTCTGATTCTTTTCAAAACTGTTTTAATACAGGGCAATCTACCTCCACTGTTTTCTCATTTTTTAGTAAGGACTACGGATTTTTTTAGGCATTCTCGCATTTCTTGATAGAGCAACTGAGTGTTAGGGTAAGCACACCAGCTTTGAAAGTATTTCTTGTAATTAGCCTAACAATAATAAAATTATTATTCAGTTGACTGATATTTTCTTATATCTCTAGTTTTATGTATCATAAAGATATACAAAGAAATACTGTTTTCAGTTGAAAAATGGTGAAACCGAGATAGAAAGTTTAGATACCTGGGGTCACACAAGATACCAGTGGTAGGTTTAGAAATATCAAATGCTTCTCCTGATTCCTGTTCCTTACCTGTTATTTACATTGTTACAGTCTTTTATACCCCTTCTTCATTATAATATTTAGTAAATTTTGTCCTTACACAGGACAAAAAGACAGTGAGAACTCCATTCAAAAAGAACATCTTTAAAGCACATTTGTCACAACTTTCCTCTAGAAAAAACTAATGTAGCAGAGGTTTTCTATTTAAGAAATATTATTTTTTATCAGTCTAATGGTGTACTAAATATATAGCTCATCTCTGTCAATTTATGTATCCACAATTAGTAAGATTCAGCCATTAGGCAGATACAATGCAATTTGTAACTATTTTAGTGGTGAAAACCCTCCTAATTACTGCATAGTGGTTCTGGGCATTCAGTGCACTGCTCCTTTAGTAGTGTTGTTCAGTACATAAGATTTAATTTACCTATTGTATTGTTACAGTCTCTGGTTGTTTTCACTGGAACATTTTGTCACACAACAAACATTCCAGCAGTTTTCTCATATGAATATATTTTTGCCAATCTACGTATCCTTTAATTTTGATAAAGAAATGTAAGAAATTTGCACTGGAAGCAGTATCCTTGAAAGTAGTTTTTAGAGCTCTTTTTGTTACAGTAGTTAGACAATTGTGCGTTTTGCCAATTATGTGAGATAAACTGCCTATGACATTGGATTCAAACTTGTTTCTAGCGTTTTATATGGAATACCTGAGTTAAATCCTTAGATTTCATTAGAACTCTGTTTTCATCATCCATTTGCTGATTAACCTCAACAGTCTGCCTTCATTCAGCAGGACAGCTGAAAAATCTATTTGATCTTAATTGTAATTTACAGAATTCCACATTTTCTCGTGTGTTTTATGCTCACTGGTCTTTAAAGAAGCATAGCAATCACAGCATATATTGGGTTTTGTGATGTACTTTGCAAACTTCTTCTGTCTTTAGGATGCCATTATTTCAAAGATGAAATATGTATTAATCAGGATGTTTATAAAATTTTCCATTTGCTCTGACCCACTTTTTAGTACAATTGCATAAAAAGGATTTTCTGTTAAAGGAATTTCTGTTTCCAAAGGTTTTTAAAACTTTACAAAGCTGGTAGATTTTGTGGTCTCCATTATTCTGGATATTGTGATTATCTTAAATGATGTCATAATGAAGCGCTTGTGTTGGAAAACCAGTCTTACAGTTCTGATGCATTATTGATATGCTTAATGAAACTGAATGAGGTTTTAAGTTTTAGGATCCTGGTGCTTGTTTACACATGTGTACACAGGAAAATTAATGCAAATCAGTTCTGAAATTATCTTAATTCATTTTATCTTTACGAGTGAAATAAGATAAACTAAATTAAGATCATTTTAATTTTAAATAAGAATATCTACACAAGGACGTAGGATAATGTAATTAATCCACTTCAAAGTTCATACATTTTAGTTAATTCCAATTAACCTTCTTGAGTAGCATCATGTTGGTAAATTCCTATGATCAGCCTATCTCTAACGTAGTTCTGTAGATGAACAGGAGTGCTTCTGGCATCTCTCTCTGGAATGAGAGCAGAGAACAGCTTTCTTGAAGATGGTTCTTTCTTCTGGGATATGTTACTCTGCTTTCTCTAACTAGGCTCACTTTCTGAGGAAAATTATAAAATTTTTTTATGTTCACTTTTCTCAGGAAGAAGTAAATGCCCCAAACACTGCTATGTTTACAGAACTGTACTCATACAAATGTATACTTCTCATCACTTCACAGCATCATCATTGGAGTCACACTCCTGTATCATGTGTACAGATAGATCCCATTTTGGAGTTTAGGGTGTTGGGGTTTTTTGTTTGCGTATGCGTGTGGTTTTTTTAATAGTGAGAGGCTGTGTCATCTTTTTCTCGTCAACTATGTCAAATGAGTTGAGACCATTACTTCTGGAAGGCTGTTAGACCTCATGACTCACCCTGAATCCTCATTGCAAAGAGAGTGAGTTCTAATTTAAATGAAAGCAGGGCCTGGGTTATAACCTGTACATCTACTGTTAGAGTCTGTCAGGACTTAAATCACTTCCAGTGCAGGTAAGAGGTTTTGAGATAGGTAAGCTGTGATGCAAAACCCAGGCAAACCTGCAACGCTGACACAATCTCAGTGATTAAATGTTTTGGAAAACACATAAGGAAACCCTTTGAAATGTCTGGCTTCACGCTCAGAATTTGGATCAGAATTGCATTGTTAGTCCAGCTCAGCCCTACTAACTGTTTACATTATCTGATCTTGTCAGATTCAGAATGTTATCCTTATCTTTCATCCTTAATGCCATATACAGATTGCAAGTTACCTATTCCCTGTCACTTACAGCGTGCACACTCAGGTGTTTGTGCACAGCAAACAGATCATGGAGATCACATAGTTATTGTCTAATGAGAAGATACATTTGAATGAAACAAAAAGTCATTTTGTCATAGATTCCTTTCAAACTGAATCACAGTTAAATTGCACAGTGTTTTCATTACACTACACCTAATAGTTAATTGCTTAGTACTGTATCAACACTGATAGGTAGGGCAGAAGTACATGCAAAAAGTGGAAATCATCTTCAGCTCTTTTTCTCTAAAAACTTTTAAGGACTGCTTTATCAAAAAGCAATTCATTTCAACTTTATAAGGAACTTTCTTCAAGATCTTTAACTTCAATGCTCCAGAATCTTTTTCTGTACTGTGATCTGCCCAAACATTAAATGTGAGAATAGTCTCTAAAAATAAAATAACCAATGATCTTTTTTTTTTTTTTTTAAGTTTAACTGTAATCACATGATATTGGACAGGTTAGGTTCATACACCTCACCTGAAATATATTTTACTTTATTTTCCAACAAGTTTGCTTCCTTCACATGGTTTCTCTTCCCCAGAGCGATACCACAAACAGCTTCTCTGTCCCTTTCTTGCTCTGACTTACTGGCATTTACTCTTCAATCAGCTCTTCCCATTAGCAGCAGCAGATTTCCACCTGGTTCTCTGTTTTCCTCCTTGCAATCTCCTACACTTATTCTGGATGCTTCAGTTTACAGGCTAATGACCAATTTCGTTTGAGCTGTGTATTTCCCTGTTCACATTTTCATTTAATCTGCGGCCCTACTACAACACTACACTTCACGAAAATAGCTTTTCTTTACTATTTTATTGAACACTCTTCTTTCTTTGAGGCATGTTGTTGTTTCTGCTTTTCTGCAGATGTCTTATTCAATACTGCCATCAGCTTTTTCCTGCATGTAGCACCCTACATTTTTTGGACTTGTTTTAAAATTCTCTCAAATCTGTGTTCCCTTCTTATTCTTCCCTTACTTCCACTTTATTTTTATATCACTGCATAATATCTTGTCGCTTTCTTCTGGAAAAAAACTGACAAAATGAGGTGTTTATCTATGCCTTCCCGTTGGTTTGACATTCTTTTCTCCATCACAAACATCCTTCATTACAAAAAACCACAAGTTTCTCATCTACTTCCTATTCTGTTCTGCTTGTCCCATCACATTTCCTTATATTTCTTGCACTGTTTTTATCTTCCCTTTTATTTCCCTTGACAATAAAAACATGATTAAGCCTTAAGCCTCTCAACCTTTTTAAAAAAACAAACACTGCTTCTGCTCTTCTCTTCATTTTCTTTTATGCAGCATTCTAATTAAGGTTGTCTGGAGCTCTTTTCTTCTCAGTCTTGCCCCACTTCAGCTTCTACACTCAGCTAAAACTACTGTTACTAACTTTTTAATCACACATTTTTAGTTGAAAGTCATTCTTATCTTATGTGAGCTATCAGATGCTTCTACCAGTCAGCCATGCTCTTTTTTTTGGAAATCCTGTCATTCCTTGTGTTTTCTTATTCCATCCTATTATGGAATTTGGCTGCATCTGTCTTCCATTTGTCTTACTGTATCTTGTTCTTTAAGAGCACACACCATTTTATTTCATAATTAGGAGTTCTATTTTTGTAATAATACAAATTATAAATTTTTAACTGAGCTTAGCTTTTTCTTAAATCATATTGTTTCATTCAAAGAAGCTAGTAAAGTGTAAGAAAAGAAATTTGAGAACATATATAGAAATGGCTTATAGAACTAAAATGGTTAAAATGAAACATGGCACTAACATTAATAATTTTAGGACATTACCTAAAATTGAAAAGCTAAGTAATGTTTCCAAGTAGTAAGCAGCATATAGAGTACTGTAAATTAGGGCTAGCTATAGGGTAATGATCACATCTACCTGGAGGCAGTGTATTTTATCCAGTAATTACAACGTTACATTATCTTATTATACTACTGATGTTTCATCATATAAGCAAAATTGGTAGAGGAAAAATAAAACAAAAAACAGTAATTCATCCTACACTGTATTCTATAGCAAGTCATTCCAAGTAAGGATGTTGTGTTTTTCAGTGACGTAAAAAAACCCAAACATTTGCTTAATGTCAAAGTCCATAGGCAGAAATCCAAGGTTTTCAAAACTGCGTGAAGTCTGTGGATAATTTTCACCAATACCTTTGAGAATTGTTCACTGAAATCCAGCATACATCTTTGAAAAACTACCATGGAATAGCGTACAATCTGTATACAACAGAATCTCATTGTGTAAACAAAATGTTTCTAAAAGACTTCATGACATGAGAGGGATGAAATGGCTTGTAAAACATCAGCTTCTGCTGTTGAGTAGATTAAGCTGCTTTAATGAGAACAACATGCTGCAATTCTATGGTTTTCTGTGAAATAGCATTAGAGCAGAGTTGCAATTTGTAGCTAATCGGAGGGGTTAGCTTAAAATCTGATGGCATTGCAGTCAAAGTAGGTAGGTATCGATCTCATTTTTAACAAATGCACATAAAACTTTTAGGTGACCCCAGTCTTCAAAACATTCTAGTTTACAATAAGATTTTGAAATTAATATTTTCTGAACCTACAACTGGAAATTTGATCCAGTTTTTAAAAGTTTTGATTGGAACCACCAATGTGAATACAAGATAACTGTTGCATATGACTATTTTTGCACCTGATATTAATGTTAGAACATTATTAAAATTAATATTGTTTACAGGAAGAACAAATACTGGACCATTATGGCATTGCATATTCCAAGTGTGCTGGTTTTCACTTGGACTTTTCCACATGCTTTGACCTTTAGTACAGTAAATTTTGTTCTTGAACATTGAGAAAAAGTGTTCTGAGGTTGGTCCATAATAAATGAGAGTATAATATAGAAGTAAATTCAGGGCTCATCAGAGATTCTCTGCAGTGGGAATTATCATATGAGACTTTTTATATAAAGTTAGAAAAGAAAAACAGCTATGCAATACATATTCATAAAGCTATATCCATAAAGCTCACTCTAAAGGGTAGGATTATTGCATTAAAGTAATTCAACTTTTCAATGAAAATGCCCTTAAACATCAAATAATAATTTCTGCAATCTTGATTATTATTGTCCATATATGATTCAGTAATATCTTACTTGGAGTCTAAGATTAAACTCATGAATCTGTAATCTCAAATATTGTGTTTTTCAATGCAACCTCAGGTAGAAGATAGTCAATAATTTACTTTTCGTTTAACCTTAGATAGAAACTAACCAATTATCTTCTTTTACAACTAATACTGATTTAGAAATGAAAACAGAAAAGCCCTTTCCCCAGAAAAAAAGATTCACTGTGATCTAGAGGAGTAACAAGAACAATGAAGAAAAAAAAAAAAATTATTACAACTGGTCAGACTAAGCAGACTTTTTTATATTTTGTTCTTTCAAAAATTTATTTCAGAATATTATTTCACTGTTTCTCTTTCAAGAAAATCTTTGCAATGGCAGGAATGTCAGTAGGGAATCATATACAGGGGCTCTTGGGCTAGAAAGGGAGCTTGGGGCAGCAAGCCATGAGCTGGGGTGGGTGAAGTGACTCTCTCCGCAACAAGGCACCTTCTGGTCCAACCCGTTCCCCAGCCTTAGGCAGAGGTTAGGGACAGTTGTAGGTTATAGGACAAAAGTTGTCGATGGAGATGGAGTAGAGGGAGTACAGGCTTTGGGATACAATTCTTCTTTTACTTCCTTAGATATAAACCAAACTGCTGTTGAATTAGTTTTTAAAAAATAGAGACTGGCTACATATATGAAAATATAGCATACAGAGCTACAAAACCAAAAAAATGTCACATTTTGAAAAAACATGTAACTAAATGCACAGAAAGAACAGGCACGTGATGACACTAGAGACCCCAAATGTGTAAGTGCAGATCACAAATGGCCTATTACTAATCACTGAAGAAATGCAACCATGAAAGCTGAGTGGAACTGGTTTGGGGGCATAAAGAAGAGCATGTATGCATGTCAAACATGTTTTAAATATCTTATGGTGAAAAGAAGATAAAAAGGGTGTATTGAAAAAAAAGATGTGCAGCCCTTACAAAGCACACAAATAGAGCAAGAACAGAAAGAAATGCCAGGCTCCAACTCTGTCTCTGCTGTTAAGGGTGCCACATCTGCTTATCTGCAGTGGTGGTATTTGATTTGCTGTTCAGCACCGATCGCTGCTGCAGATTCAGTAATCATTTGTAAAGTACTACCTTTCACTTTCTGTGTCTTTTTGTGTGTGTGAAAATTTGCACTATGGGCCAAAACATGTGGCTCGGTAATTTCAGACCATGCAGTGCTCTTCCTGGGGTCAGTGAGCTACGTGGGAAATGGTTTTCATAAGTTGGTTCGTTGAAATGCGGTTCCAGATCTTTCTATCACACCGCAGCATAAAAAACCAAGCAGAGCTAGATCATCTGCTGATGTAAATTACTGTGTCTGAAGTCTTGTGTCGGCTCAGGATCTGCTACCAGAATTTTATGCAGAAATTTGCACATAGCCAGAAGGTTTGCTTTGCAGAAGCAGTTCAGGCTTTATTTTATACTGCTACTTGGAAGAATATGTAAATTGTAGAGGCACCAGACTTTTTTCTTCTTGCCTCCAGATGTACTATTTCAATTCTGATATTGCCAGTTTGTCTAAGCAAGGTTGGATTAGGTCAATACTTCATGCTATTCCTGAAGCATCCTAGTTTTCCTTAGAGTCTTTTCATTGAATAAATTGCACTTTAAGTCAATACTGAGCAAATCACTGTGTTCAGAGGCACTATTGCAGACAATGTGTCAAACAAGTGCCTCTTTAATTTGAAACTTTTTATGGGTAAGAGTCAGCCAAAAAATAAGCACTGGAAAAATGTGACCAGAAGAAACTTGTTCCTGAACTACGTAAATATACAAAAACCTCCTGTACTTTGGCATATATTCTAAATTCAGTACTTATCTACCAAAAAACCCTGTACAACTTAAAGTGTCCATTTTGGAGTGTTTAATAATTGTCACTGAAAAAGAAAAAATAGTAAGTTTAAAGAAAATCAGTTCCACATTTTTTTGCTAATATTCTGTGTTTTCAAACAATTTTTCTATTTTTATTCTTGTGTGTTTGACCTATTACTCTGATAATGACATGAGGAAATTACTCTATCAATGCCTGCATTTAAAAAGTTATTATAAAATGGAAAATAGTTTCATATCTATTATGTAAGTCCATATGATAGTGCTGTTTCCTCATTAACACTGCCTAATACTCTGCTTATTATAAAACTTTTTTGTACATGATTGCAATTCTGGCAGACTTCTAACTCTTGCTCAAATCTAGCATGCTAGGTAACTGCTGGAAGCTTCTCACAAAAAACATTTCACAATTCTTGTACAATATTATAACAAAGACTACACTCGGTTGTTAATACTAGAAGTATGCACAAGAGGATGTTCTATTCTGAAGCCTGAAATGGAAGATCCATGAATCTTGTCATTGTTTGTCAGGAAACAGTTTTAATGTTTCTCATTCAGACAAATTCTTGGTTGTTGAAATACATTTCAATTTGTTCAGTGCGATTAAATCTACCATAAGGGAAAAGTTTAATATACAGCTGAGTCAGATATACCTGCTGTCAGCTGAGGCAGAAAATGGGGAAAAAAAGTAAATTAATAAAGTATTTCTCATGCTTTCAGGTATCTTATTACTCAAATGTACCATATATAATTTTCTGAAATATAGAAATATTCATAAGAATAGGAACAAAACTCAGTTTATTTTTATCTTATACTTGTTCTTTTGTGTTCTGTTATCTGTGTGTTATTAAATCTATCAGCACTATATTTTTATTTATACTCTTTATATAATGATATTGAAATGGTTGTGTTTGATGAGTATGTGGAGTACCTTAAAATGTACTTGTATGCAGTAATATTCCCCTGTAGCCCCAGGAAGTTGTGAATATTCTCAAGCATAACACCTCAAAAAGCAAGTGAACACAGGGGTAAGACAATTATAGTGGGTACTGCTTTCTGAGATACAGCTGCAGATTAACATATATTGTTTGGAAAGTGACAAATGCTAGCTGAACTCCTACATACAAATAATGAACTTATTGCATGAACAATGGCATGAAAACCTGAGACATTTTCTGTTCATTTCGTTGCATATCAGTTTCATACCATTATAACAGCACTATTTGAGAGTCACCAACCCTTAAAAAACCCTTAAATAAAAAAACCCCTTTGTGTTGTCAAAGTTTTATTTGGCTGCACGAAAAGATACTACTCAAACACAGTTTGCTTTAAATTACCAAAAAGAAAAAAAATTACTCTGCAAAATGTAAAAGTTGTATAGACAGAAATAAAATCAAATAGTTTCATTCAACATAAAAGCACACCACAAAGTGTGACTGTTAATTAATAACACTGTCACGTATCTTCTCCAGATGGAATGGGAGACAGGAGGTAAAAAAGGCAAAATGCTACAAAAAATTTCAGACAGGGCAGAATTTAAATGAGTTTTCTAGAATGATAAAGGGTACTTCTGAAGGAACAGTTACACAAAATAATATCTATAACGTACCCCCCTCCCCAGAAATATGTATGGAGTACTAATGTCTTTTCTGAAATAAAAACCTTGATAATATTTTAAACAAGCTTAGTTATTTAGCAAACCCTAAACTGAATATTCAAGATCTTTAGCAGAATCTGAGCACTGAACTTGACTCATAACCATCAAGCAGGTTCACCATTTGCACAATAAGCACTGTTGGGTTGGATTTTGCAAATTAAGGATGCCATGCAGTTCCTACTATCCCCAACGTAAAGCAGCATTATAAAGTCACTTGTTAGCAGGTAGGCCAAGGAGAAATTAAGACTGATGGGCTTACTCATACTGATAAGAAGCCTACTCTTCAGTGCAGGTCAGAGGTAGGTCAGCTCTGACCAGTACAGAAGTATGAAAAACCTGTTTTCTTGCATTTGTCATTGCCTATGCCACTAGGCTAAAAGATCACACAGTAAGAGTTAATACATACCATTTGAAGGAACAAAAGCAGTAGTAATTCCAACCAAGGGATGAAAACAAAGAGAACAGCTCTTGGAAGAATCTATAAACCAATTTCCAAACTGTGATGTTTCACAATGGTTATGATGATGAGGAATCTAATTTTTAAAACAAAGGTATGTGTTCCTCTCAAAGCTGTGATGAGCAAGAGGTCACTAGAGATTTAAAGATCAGATGCTTTTCCCTTGGAAAGTCTCAAGGTTGAGAAAATTCAAGAATGACCTTATTGCAGAAATATGAGGCTGACAGCTGCAGCAGTATTAAGCTTAAAGTCAGTGCTGGAGGTGGCTAAGAAATGGCAGAAAGATTCCTTGGCAATACTACAAGACATATGTCAGGGCACAATTCTGAAATGACTAAGTAGCTATTTTAACATACTTTGGTTGGTTCCACTAGTGATGTTGTCACCCATGTCGTATTTTAGTACATCAAACACTATGTTATATAAAACACATTTCTAATTCAGTAACAGGCCTTCAAGTCAACTACTGTGCAAGGATTCATGTTTATATCAAATCTGGCCCGTCCTGACAGATATCATTATAACATAGTTCTGTCAGTCTGTAATACTCAGAATATACAGAAAAGTTTTCTCTCAGCTTATGTAGTGCAGCAAAGTCAGTGTACAAAGAAAGAATTGATGTGATTACACTATATATTGTGGCAGGATTGTGAAGGTATGAAGTAAATAATTTTAAACAATTATTTTCCTCTGAGAAGACAGGAGGGCCAAGGGGGAAGACTTTAAAAAAGCTCAGTATTTATTAAATATTTCCTCAGGTCTCAATGACTCAGTCAGAACTGGTTTCTTAAGTATTTCATAAAAGTTGTCTCAAGGAAACTCATCTGTCAGAAGTTTATTCTCTTTACACAGCTAAACACTGAACGCTTTCCAAACTGTAGCATTTCTTTTAAATAGTTGCACTAGGCTGCTTTATCAATAACCCCTTCAGGATGCGAGGGATTCTGTGAAATGATCAAAGTGTAGTGCCAGTGCCTTTACTACCTAATGACTCTTGTTTCTATTTTTAACAAACCTTTTGTACCTTCTTCCTAAAATAGCAATAGGACTCTTCATAAATGCAGTATTAAATCTCTGTAGTGGCATAAGTACTTTTTCTTACTGTATTCAGTTGCCTGTTGTCATGCAAAAGAGGCTCAATAGTAAACCAAAAGACACCCTGTAGGGTACACAACTCTTTCCTCCCTAGGGAGAGGAAAAAAAAGTTCAAATAATATACAGCACAGGTGAAGGAGTCTCATTAAAAGCATTTACCCCCTAATGCCCTGACAGGTAAAACTGCCTAAGTCAAGGAGAAAGGACTATTTAGACTGTAGAAAACAGAACACTGCTAAAATTATATTAAATTCAGGAAACAGAAGCAAGAGACAAACAGTAAAAGAGGATGAAAAAAAATGCAGTTTATAGAAAATGAGATTACAACTTTGTTTCCCTTCAGTCTTTACTAATCTCCTATAATGTTCTGTACAACCTTTTTCATATGAGGTCTTATGACTTAACATGGAGAAATAGGGAAAACTCTGGCTGAAGAGCTCTGTGACAGAGCCTAGAGGTAGATGGTTCAAGTGCAAACTCTGTATTCAGCATTCAGTAGGCTTATAGAAACTGCCAATTGTTTTGGCACATTAAAAAAAATATAGACTGTGCAGTTATGAAATAATGCAAGTAACAGTTTTCATCTGTGTCTCAATAGGTAAAGGCTAGTTTCTACTGTAGATCACAAAAGCTTGATCCATCAACAGACAAATAAATGAGCTATTTCTCATCCTTTCTTGCTGTTTTTAAACAGTTCATGACTACAATATTTTCTGTGAAAAGTACATTATACATTTCTTGACATCTGTATCAAAAAATTCCACTTATGTAATTACACTTTTGTGAAAAACAATGAATAGGGTAATGGATTAGGACAGTGCTATGAAGAAAAAGAGGGGAGGACTTATAACTTGGGAAAAAAAAAAGAAAAACACAAACCAAAAAACCAAACCAAACACCTTTCTAGAGAATAATTTTATGGGAATTTTTGTGGGGAACATCTTAAAATCTGGTCAGACAATGTATTGTGATTTAGAAAGTGTGGCAACTTTCACAAGCAGTGATCAGTTCTTCTTGTGGTTTCTGTTAATGAATTTGAAGCACTACCAGAATGAAACAGAAATCTGTTTTTACTTCTTTCCTTTTTTTCCAGAGAGAGGAAACAGAAGTTGAAGGAAAGTATTCAAGTGGAGAAAGAATAAGCACTTAGATTCTAAGAACAAAAGCGAAGCAAAATATAGTATGTCTCAAAAATATCTCTCACTGTCAGGAGTCTATTTAATACAATAAAATTAGTCCATTCCTCCTATTCTATTTGAACTAGAATAAAAACAAAGCAGAAGATGTAGAAAAACAAACTGAAAAAAGAACAGTTAGGCTTAACAGGGAATATCGAATTTGCATACAAGATGATGCCCTGTTAATAGCAAGTATTTGCATTCCAACAAATCAGTGTGCAGAAGTGGTAAAAATATATGGAAGTTGGTTTGTCACCATTTTGATTTTTATAAGATAAATGCAGTCAAGTGATAATGTGGTTAGTTAAAATGCTAGAGGCATGAGAAACTGAACTACCAACAATGCATGAAAACGCTTCCTTTTTCCGTGCTGTATGTGCTATCTGGATACTTTTTTAACACAGGCTGTATACTTGCAGCATTTCTTTGCACTTCTCTGAGTTGTTAGAATTCACTGGATACTAGATCATCTGCTAAGCTGTGTATAAAAGGAAAACATCTATAGATACATTCCACAGGAGCTTTGGCAATAAATTGGTAAAAATGAGTTCTTAATGGTAGGTTATTTTGTGGGATGGAAACTTGCTATATCGTGACCTTCCTGCCAGTAGATACACTGTTCATGCCTGGATGGAGTTTCTGACAAAATCAGCATGTAATCATGAGCATTTTATCAAAAGTTCAGAGAGAGAAGATACAGTCACTATGAGTTTGACAGGGTCACTTTGAAAATGCATTCAGCGTGCACTCTTGCATACCTGCTGTAGCAATGCAGTTCAATCAAAGGCATTTCGAAAAATGACTCCGTCACTAGATGCTTCATCTGTGGTAATATCTTTGGATCCCATTTCCTTGGAAAGTTAACAAGGCATATTCTAAGGATAGATGCCTTTGGCTAAGGTATATCCAATATTGTATATACAATTTTTCATGAAGATAAGTCACTTCAAAATTAACATGTAAGTATGCATTTCTTCACTATTGAGGGCCACTGTTAAATATGTTCCTTAACACAGAATATACTGAAAAGCAATGTGAGAGAGAAAGGATCTAAGGCTGAATTTAGTAAAAAGCATTCTACATATTTTGGTTACTTTTGGTAACTTGTCATTTTCTTCAGCTGATCACATATAAGACAAATAGATATTAATGAACAAACGGAAGACTGAAAGCTGAAATGAAATTAGGTTCTAATACCACCAAATTGCCAGTCTGCCTTCTCATGAACTAAGTGAAAAAAGCAGCAGTATCTTGCCAAAAGCATCCAGCCTGGGATCCACCTTTCCTGGTGTCCCCTGTAAGGCACTCAGCAATGAGTGGAGTTGTAGCCTAGTGATGAGTATTTACTGCCGAAGGCTCTTCCGCTTCCAAAAGTAAGTGAATTGATAATTCTGTTCCTCTTCCTGGAAATGCACACTATTATACACACTGGTAGCTAAACTGTGATAGTGAGCCAAAAGTTACAGGTGCCTCAGGGCAATCTCTTCCCCCACTTAATTCATGGTTAACACAGAGGAATCAAGATTAATAATAAAAACCCAGTGAAAAGTAGAACTATTTATTTTCGGGGTTCATATGGTCTCTGCTCAGGGCCTGAAGCCTCTGGAGTGAAGGAATTGCCAAAACCCACCAGCCCAGCATCAGATTTTCAGAGCAAGTGCACATTTTCCATACAGACAAGTTGTGCATGCATAGTAAAGCTGATGTTGGACACATCAGATTTATTGTGTTTGCACAGAATGTTTGCATGTCACATACACCACAAATCTAACTGGGACATACAGACACCCAAACAGCGCTATGCCAAAACTGTGATGACAGCTACAAATTTGTATGCAGAAAATGTTTTAGAGTTGTGCTATACTGACAGAACTAGAGACCAATACATATTTCAAGAGCTTTTTCTCACAGAGTCAGAGAAAACAATGTTGAAAAGTTCTCACCCAGCAAACGTGAAGTCTCAAGCATGAGCCAAGGGGAAGTAACTGGGTGTAGGCCCAAAGTGTAGGTACTCTTGAGAGTGGCTTACTGATGTCCTTTATCACGTTACTACTCTGTGTTCCTAACAGGCACGAGTACTGAAGAGTAAGAAGATCTTCTTTTATATAGCTTGATTTGGCTAAATAATAACTTTCTTGACAGAAATGTGTGATTATTTAGTTTTTTCAGTTATACTATAATATAAATAAACCCTGAGGCAGGAGTCATCCTTCAATATTAGGATGCACCAGTGAAAGCAAGCAATATGCACTAATGGCTTCCTTGCACACCACTCTCCCAGTATATGAAAACTCATCTACATATCTGTCATTGGATATGTGATAATAGCTACAAATCTAACATTAAAATTTCATTCTCCCTCTTCTCCAAGATGACATGGCTCTGGATAAAAACTAGTCAGAGTTGTAGAAAATTCTTTTTATGATTTCATTTATGCTTATGCACTAACAAGCTAGCACCGCTTTCAATAGCTCTACTCTCACATCACTGTATTATAGTTTATGACCAGCATGTTAAACTTCTCCAGTACTGGAGGAAATATTGCAAATATAATACCGGAACCACAGAAACATATAAGTTGGAAAGAACCTCTGGAGGTTATCTAGAGTGAAAATTGAAATGCCACTGGAAAAGCAGCACAACAGTGTTCGTAAGTAAAGATTTTATTCTTGATCTTTATTTATATAGGAAATCCAAGACAAATCTTGTTCTTCTTCCCTGCAGAATGAGAAAAGTAATAAGTACTTCTGTATGCCACAGGAAAGGCTGTCTTAACTACAACCTGGAAAGGGCAAGCTATGTGAAGTGCTTTGTGGAGAAGCCAAAGTAGTGGATGTCCAGCAATATCACTATTGAAGCCAATGTCTATAGGAGTGATATAGGTCAGTCCTTGCTCTTAGCTGCTCTATTGTACCTGTAAGAAAGAATCTTAGAAGGAATCTAATTCTTAGAATAGAAATTATATTTTCCTGGAGAAAGGCTTTGAGAGCAGTGAAACTTTAATAAAATGTCATACCCAGTAATGTTATTTATGAAAGGGTACTCCTAGTGAACATAGAGCAATCATATGGATGCCGATGAATGCTGGAATTGCATGCTTCGAGAAGAAGCGTGATAAATATGTTTATATTTCTACTACTTCCCTGTATGTGGTCAAAATCATTTAAAAAGTGCCTTCATTTCTGCAGCAGAAATTGACTAAATATTTCACTCTAGCGATTGGTCATGTTCTTCATGTTAATGATTTTGGGTGGTCACTTCTAAAGCAAAAATAATTTTTTAAGTGCTTCTATACTGGGCAGACACTGTGTGTTCTCTAATGTTATAATTGAGTTTAATTAGTTTAGGTTAAAGGTCATAAAATGCCAAATTTAAAGTAAATATAATGTATAATTGCATTTAGAGTGGATTCTTCATAAGAATTGCACATTGCAGTTTCTACCCACAGTCTTATTTTCAAATTATTAATTCAGTACTAGCATTGCAGCACCTACCATTCCCATTGCTTGAACTTAACTAAGAATGCATCCCTGCTAATTGATTATGGTAGTGCTTTCGCAGAGATTACTCCCTAATGGCTATCTCAGGATATTTTCTGCTAATTAATTAGCAAATTTCTTTCCTACATTGTCACTAAAAGTAAAAACAATCTGAACTTCACCTTTGTACTATAACACCTATAAGCGTTCTCCTAAAAGTTTCAGAGAAATTGCATACCCTCACTTATGTTTTTTAATATTTCTTTTTCAAAATCAGATCAGCCATATTTTCTTCCTTTTTTTTTCCAATAAATTAACTGAATTACAAAACCTAGTTCACAAAGTGTATTTGTAAGAATGTTTTCATGCTCTGTGGAAAAAAGGGCCAGACTTGATCAAGGCTAACTCACACTTGATTCACAGCCACCATCAGGAAATAAAAATGACTGCATTCAATACTGCAGTAATTTTTTCTCAAGTGAGAAAAATTCTCAGGACAAAAAGGAGGTGGCTTAGCTCTGTGCAGAGGAGCAAATCAATAAGGTACAAAATGGTTGAATTTGTGTCAAATACCACAATTTTTGCAGATTAAAGGATTATTTCCCAGAAGTTCAAATCTTGACATACAATGTCTGAATCACTCTCTAATGAGCACCTAATCTAAATAAGGGAGTGTTCAGGTTAGTCACTGTGTTATATTCTCTGATGTTTGTGTGTCATAAAATTCAATGACACTTTCACCTTGTTTATACTTGCAGATTTAGGAAGGTATCATGAAAGTTATTGCAGCATTGTTAGCAGCACCATTCATCCTGTCAAGACCTAGTGTATAATGAAATAAGGACTACAGTAATAAAGAAATGTTTTAGAGCATATTCATGGTTGCATAACTATATATTTCTCATTACTTTGGTTTGGTACCTCTCTACTTCTGATATAAAAACTGACAAAAGTGGACTCGGCCCCCTGCATCCAACAACATAGGCGATTAAGATCCCAAACTTGAATTTGATGTGAATTTTTCAAGATTTCACAGCTTCAGATTTGAGACAAATGAAAAGTGGCCTAACAACTGACAAACTCCATCAAAATAAAGACATAGTCAGTGCACGCTGTGCAACAAAATGTGTTTGAGAGCGCTGAATTTAGCCCTGTTTCTCAGGCAAACTGTTGCTTTCCTCATAGCAGCTCAGTAAGAAAGGTGATCTCACATTGCCAAAATACTGGCAGGTGACAGAGGGTATTAATAAGTAAACTCTGATGAGTCTCACTGCTAGGCTGATTTAAGTTCAGTTTTCAGACTTTGTACTGAAGTACTGAAGATGCACGCAGACGTTTCCTTTTGTCGACTGCTGTGGGTGTGAGAATCTATGGAGCCACCAGCTGTTCTCACCGTTCTTCCGCCGACTCCTTTGTGTGTGATAACTTCCAGGAGAAGCATTGCAGGAGCAGCTGGTAACTCCTTAGATTATCACGGGAAGACCTGCCAGAACTTCTCTTTCAACAGCCTCCTTAATGCTCAGGTTTTGTGCAACCGCCCATGTGCTGGCTCTGGTGATTTCTTCCAACAGAAGTTTGAATATCTCCACATATATAATTATGAAGATTGTCAATAGTTGTGACGCAAATTAAAAAAGTCTATTTGAAGGAAGCCATTAGATTAAGTTATACAGTAAAGAACCCTTACTTTTCCTTGGAGTTTCCAGGAAATGGAGCTATAGTTCTACCTGTCCATTTCTTCAGATATATTTATCTATGAGCTTGCTAGTATTTCACATATAAATCTGGTAATTTGCTACATGCCATAAAAGCACATAGAAGTTTTGCATTTTACAAAGTGGCCCTTTCAATCAGTCATCTAATGGTAATCACTTACAAGATGTATGGAGGGGAGAAATCCACTCAAGAAACAGAAGGGAAAAAACATATCCATATACAGATATAATGATTAAGATTTTTCCTTATGTGTCAGTAAATTGCAATCTGTAAGCTGCAAAATGGAAGTGTAAATGTACTTTTTCCTGAATTCCTCTGAAAGGTGTCACAGGAACAACTTTTTTATAAGAGTTCACAAAAAAAGATCATATTTTTAATAGATACTTAGGTGGTCATACTATGAAAAAAAATCAAAGCAAGTATTTGGCATTCAGCAAATATCTCATTTCTTTGGTAATTTTGTTCAGAACAGACTGTGTCTTCCTGCAAGCACACTGACTTTCTCATTTGATTTTTTTCCCCCCTCTCTTGCATTTATCTTTGACATTTAATTTCCAGATGGGTGCTTAGTATGACTGATGCTTTTTTTTTTGTGTGTATGTAATCCAATCCTAAATTCATTTTCAAGGCTGCAGAAAGTTGATGGCTGCCAGTTAGGTACCGGTATTTTTGTATATCTATATGTGAAATACTAATTTGACTGATTAATTATTGAATACAGATTAACATACCAAGAATCACACAATCTCCATATATCTCTGGGTGTCATCATTTCTATCTTATCTGATATATTTTGATCTGTTCTACATTGACATCACTGTCACCATAGTTACCACCAAGACAAGTTAGAAAAACGTCTCAGGAAAAACAAAGGAGAAAATATCACTAGTGTAGGGTCTAAGAAGGCAAAAGATTGTCTAATAGTTAAAAACTGTAGGCAGTATTCAATTTTTTTTTGCATTGTGAGGTTGTTACAGACATGTCCTATTGTTGATGGACAGGAGATTTGCATAAGTGTTTGCAATTTCAGTATGAGAGTAGCCATTACCATGGGCTAGTAATTATTTTTATTTGGCTTGAAAAAGCCTGAAGGTGAATACTTGAGATGGAAAAAAAAAAACGAAAAACAAAA
The DNA here is from genome assembly GCF_047716275.1 of Strix uralensis. Classification (NCBI taxonomy): domain Eukaryota; kingdom Metazoa; phylum Chordata; class Aves; order Strigiformes; family Strigidae; genus Strix; species Strix uralensis. The sequence goes on from NC_133984.1 coordinate 5,756,091, forward strand.
CCAAAAAACACAGAAGAAAATCTTTCAAGGGATTTTTAATAAGTGAGGGGCTTTTTCTGTTTGTTTTTTAGAGAACAGTCGCTTGAACAGTTGAAGATGAGGAAAACAGTTTGGCAACTGAGTAGGCAGAGTAAAGTTCTGAGGAAGTGCTGTTTGCAGAAGTTCATTTCAATAAGCTGATTAAGTTTAACATTGTAGAAAACATTGATGTAATTTGCAATGGGCCAAACCTAGTCTGAGCATAGAAATAGTTTTGCATGGCTTGCAGAAGCATTACGGACATGGCACGACAGAGAGACAGAGGGCATATACGTACATATATCTTTTGGTTCCACCATTTACATTTTCTTCTATATTTCCCAAAATTAATCTTGTACTATAATACTGGAATTTGGAAGGCTCACCGATTCTGTGTGTGTGTATATATATAAAAATATATATTAGTTAGTAGATATTGCATGTAAGATAGTAAATAATGGAGTGGCTGTACTCTTTTGGATAATGTTATGCAGCATTGATGTCAAATTATCAAAGTTAGTTCACTTTCATAGATAATTTAGTAGTCCCTCTCCAGTCTAGATGAATGAAAAATTAACTATGACATTTTATATCTCCTAAAGTATCTGACCTGAACTTTTTTTTTATGCCTGCTGTATATTTTATATTGATTGGTCCCACTTAACCCTGTATTTTGATGGAGAAGTACTTCCTTTGAAATTGCTATGAATGTGTTGGTATATATTGAAGTCAGCAGTTAAAATGCAAAAGGAAAATCATTTTTAAAACAATAAGGTCTTTTTTTAGAAATTGATGATTTTACTACGTAAGATTCTGTACTCTTGGTATCAGATGAAGAGTATTCACACTACAAGTGGATGTGGACACAGAATGGATACATACATACATTCAAGTTCAGACACTGAAATGTGAAAATAGGCATAAAAGTGATAAATGCTGTAGATTCCATAAATCTGACATGCAGAGATTTAAAGAAGCATCTCTAGTTGTTTTATTTTTGTTCTTCTACCTTCCTCTTCTAATGCAAGATCCATCTGCGGGATTTTGTTATAACAACACAGTATCTTATTATAACTGCATAAATTAGTGCTAACAAAGAGCTACAAGTTTTTATAATATCAATAAGTGGAAGCTATATCAGCATTGTCCTTTTTAAAGAGGTTAATGTCACTAGATAAAAAAACAGTTGCAGATAGATTTATTACAGGCTTTTACGTTAAAAGCTTGTTTAAAGTTTAAAATTTAGAGGATAATCAGACTTTTTAACAATTTTAATTTAATCCTAAAGGATCTCCTAAGAGTATACATAACCACCAAAGGCATATTTTCATGTGCTGGAAAGCTTCTACTTTAAGATCTTCTCTTCTGTCTCCAGCAATTGTTTGCTTATGGCCAAAAAGCATTAGACGTACCATGTATAGCAGGAAAATCAAATATAAATAACATGCATATATAATTGTTGATATATCTGGAGCACTTGAAGGTTACCTAGTTACACAATCACACGTTAGAAATGCTAAACTTAAAATTTTTAATTATAGTTTACATTGATCTTCTGTACTTTAACTAGAAAATGTGTGTTCTCAAATTCTGTTCCCAAATTTCAATGGGGAAAAAAACCTACTTGTAATTTTAAGAGTCATGTGTGACCTCTTGTTTCCTGTCTTTTAAAGTGAATATGAGCTAGAAAACAAATTTTATTGATTAACTGGTTGATAGGTACTCAGAGAAACTTTATAATGGTTATCACTGAGATCTATAAATGAAAATATCTAGAGTGCACCAAGCACATGATAAAGCATTGTAATACAGAAAATCTAAAATATTTTTAATAGTTTATGTAATCATCATTTCTTACATCATTTCTCCTGTTTATTAAGCCACTAGTTAAACTGGTATAAACCAATATTATAGCCTTTTTTCAGTCATTTTGGACATCCAGTGATTAAGAAACAAAGTTCAAAGTATAACATGTCGTAGTCTAGTTTTTGGTTTATTTAATGGTTGTATGTAATACAAGGACAATCAAAGCTTCATTTTCCTTGGAGGTGTACGTCCATAACAAACCAACAACACTGCATTAAATAACCAGCAGTCATCAGTATTGCTTCACCTTGTCAAATACCTTCTTTGGAAAGAGATCTGACAAGAAAAGGGTGATATAATAATAGCTTCCACACTGATTTGTTCTTTGTCATCGACTTACAATGTGAAAAACGTTTTGTTGACTTCCTTTTAAAATGCATAACCCAATATTAATAGCTCTAGAAGTTAGAGCTCGTATGTCAGATTTCAGCATTGCATGATTATTTTTATGACTGAGTCACAAACCCCATATGACTGGAGCTAAAAATGCTGATAATTGTCTAAATCTACTGTTGTTGCAGGGCTTCAGAGATCAGTGAGGTTTTTCAAGACTGCAAAACTGTCACCATCTCTGACCTACAGTCATGGTGAGAGTGCAGGAGTCAGTAACTCGCTCAATTACGAGGCTTAGAAATGGCAATGCATACAGTACTTCCAGGGCAGGGAAAACTATAGACACATTTAGTGAAAATATGATTATTTCTTCTACTTTGAAAACTCTGTGATAGTTTTACAAATTGTTACTGGGCAAAAAGAACTCAGCAACAGCCAATTTGCTGTTAACACAATTACAACTCAAATGGCTGACTAGAATTTTGTTGTGTGACAGGAATCTGATATCCTGCCACAGTATATTATGCATGGGAATTTCTAACCACAACCCATTAGGAAAAGCCACAGTACTGCTCTTTTGAGTTCCTAGCTGCAATTAGGCAGCAGCGGGACACTGATGTGAAGCCTTCATGAATAGAAACCAGCATGCCCCTGGGCAAAAGAAGCGTGTGAAGTGAAGGGATGGCTCAGCAGCAGCAGGGGACAAACTTATATTTTGAGCAACACTGTATATTGCATGAGAAATGGTTTTTAATGTGAACAGGCATCTACGTTCACCTGGGTATTATAGGAGACTAACTCCCTGACAACATCAGCACTACCATTCATGACTTGAGCAAGTAGCAAGGATGGCTCTTAAACATCGTGTCAAATTTGTCTGTTTATGAAAGTTTTCCCACAAGTTAACCTCATAAATAGAGCTAGTAACACAGCTGAATCTTATTATATAGTAAAATAATTCAGGGAGCTCTTCAGGTTGGTTCCAAAACTGAGGAAGAAGTAAGAAAAACCTGCTTTAGAAAGGTGACAGGTGATTCAGTTTGCAAAATTTGCCCACTAAGTTTCCTGTTTTGTTACCTAAGGGCTTTGATTTGTGGTAATTTTCTTTCCTTGAAGATTGAGATTAGGTTGTACAGCCACAATTGGGCAGATAAAAATAAACTATCAAGAACTGTCAACATATGAAAGTACTTAACTAAGATAAATCAATGAAGGACCTTAGTAAATGTCAAAAGATGCAGAGCTTGAAACAACTAAATTATCAGGTTACAGAGACAAGGTCTCTGCTAGCGGGGTGAGGAAAATAAGAATGAGAGAGGAGGCTGTATATTCAAACATTCGCAATTTTCACTGTAATTTAAGAGTTCCTAACTGTTGTTTGTTTGGGTTTTTAAATAAATGCTGTTCTGTGCAGTCCCAAACATCAACTGGTTGCAGAGATGACAGAAGGCTAAAGCCTCTGAAATGATGTTTCATCAAAAAATTATATAGAACAATATTTACTAGGGATTAAGTGTCAAAGTACAGAGTCACAAGGGAACCACCTCACCGTCTTTGTGAGCAAAACAGTAAGTACGCACAGTTTACAGAAGCTGGAACCAAGGTTACCTTGAGGATACTAGACAGATCTGAAGCTGAACTGATGTTCATACAGCATGTTAAAAACACCTCTTGTGAGAGAAGTACTAATACGTCAAAAGGTGGTGTTGCTGATACATAATATCACCTGTTTAGATGAGTAGTTCTGATTGTCAGAACAGCTAAGTAAGCAAATCCCAGTAATGTGGTGTATTTGTCCATTATCTGCATATATGCTACACTTATTTATCAACTAACCCTAGCAGAAATGTACAGCAGCATTCAAGACAACATGCATATACTGGTAGATCTGCACTCATATAAGGGAAAGATACCACAAAGTCAACAGTTTTACCATAATCCCTAACTGCTGATTGAAGTTAGGCATGAAAGGCTCTTCGTTTTAAAAATTAAATGTTAATGAGTTTTAAATCAGAACTATTTTGATCACTACAGGTATTTTTAAAACTGAAACACTTCAGAGGTCAAAATTCCCAATCAAGATCCAAACATAATTAAGTATGTACTGAAAAAGAAGTGAACAGAAGAACTCCGTAAACAGAAAATCAAATGGGAACAGTACAAAAGCTTCCAAAGATACGAGAGAAGACATCTCCGAATAGAGCCTCCAGAGTGGGAAAAAGGCTTACTTCCAGAACTCTATTTGGAAAATTATCTTCCCCAATCATAAATAAAATTTTGGCATTATCAAATGAGTGCAAATTTTGTCCTTGACACTTTGAGTCTGGATTTTATTTACAAAAATCCACATACGCAATTCATTTGAGCTAAAAGAGTAAAGAAGTCATTTGACCAGTTCTACTTACTTAAATAAAGTTTATTCTACCAATTAAGGACAAGATAAGGTAGTCCAGTCAGAATTTGTGAATCTTGTCTGTACCTGCCACAATGCACTGTTGCTGCCAACATTTAGCTTTCTATGTGTCAGCTGATAAATCTACTTTAGAACTGCTCAGAGCCTAACAGAGTCCTTTCGCTCTCATAACATGTCTTAAAAAGATTGGTAAATTAACATTTATACAGTGTTCCTCTTGCAATGAGCCAGAGCGGGCCAACATACAGATGAGCTGCTCTGCTGCACCGTGAGGTTTAACAAAGACCTGTACGCAGGCAGGCAGATTTGAGACAAAATTCTTTTGGGCGATGGTGTGTTTAACCAGGTTGACACTAAGCCATCTTCTGCATTTCCACTCAGATGCACAAACCTTCAGCTAAACATGTACGTTTGTGCTTTTACAATATTAAAAGGTAATTGAAACTGCCAAAAAAGGTAGCAGTATTACTCTAGAGAAGTAGAAGTTACATAAAATGTGAGATAAAAGACACAAGAAGCCTGTTCTTCCATTCTGAAATCTTAGATTTATATTCACTCTAAACTAATGATGATTTAAGGCTTCTCCTCTGTCAAAAATGGCCAGTGAAGTTACAAAAGGAGGTATATCCCAAGTCCCAGGTTTCTGAAGAAATACTAAACAATTTGAAAGAAAGTTCAAATGGTTAGCCCTATCAGAAGCATTCAGTATGCAGAAAGCATTTATTATGAAAATATTTTTAAAATCCATCGTTCCCAAAAATGCTTTTTTTCTGTCAACATAGCAAAAATTGAAAGTATGTAAAAAGCCTCATTATCCCATAAACGCAGATCTGAAAGCCTTGTCAGGCTGCCTATTGAATTAGCAAATACAAAAGTTGAGCACTCTGATTGATGCTGCCCTGTCAAAGCAGCAGCCAAGAGGATTTAGGTAGCTTTATTAAAGCTGGTTTGTATGGCAAGACTAAGTATTAATTCTTAATATGGTCGAACACAAGGTTGGAGCACGTCTGCTGAGACTGCTTTTTCCTTCTGTTAGATTACCAGATTCAAGCTTACTGTCAAAATGCAGAACAGAGGTTTATATGTAAAGTACTAACTATATTCCACAAAAAAAAGCTTTCAGTTTTAACCATATGACAGTTTTAAGAAAAGGACCCAAAACCCACCCCCAAACTAAAAGAAATAGAACGTGTGAAGCAAAATTTAAAAGATGTAAGAAAATGTCTTAGATACTATCTTCAACTTTGCGGGGGGACGCTTGAGTCTTCAGGAAAGGACAGTGCGAAGATTGGGATCCATTCTAATTACTAACAAAACAAGGAAAGGAGCAGACGTGGCTGCACTATCGTGTTTATGCCAGAGCTTCAGAGAACTGTGTCCACTACAGCTGCTCCATCAGCAAGGTGGGGTTAGGGTTAAGGCAGCCTCTGCAGTCAGGAAGGTCCCCATTCCCACACACCACCATTTACAGGAAGAAAACATCTAGGACTGGTTACAGGTTTTTTCCTTGGATGGCAAGACTGAGCTTCTCTTACATTTGGAAGGCTTAAAGTAGTACTAGTATTATTATGTAGGCTTCATTTGTCTACTGCACATTCTGATTAAAGTGGAGTTTACTTTGTTACAGAATTTTTTCCTGTAGAAATAAGGGAGCGCTATAGTTAACTTGTTCATTGTTAACTGTTACAGATAGAGCAGAAATTGAATAGGATAGAAACAGAGTTTTCAGTTTTGAAAACATTTCTCAGGTGAGTCTTGTCATGTCTTTAACATGAGTTAAACAGGAAATGCTTACAACTAGAGGACTCATACTTTTTCATGAAATGCTACTTTTATTGCGTATATATTTTTGTGCATCCAGAAAGTGGTAGAAAACAAGAACGACGCTCAAGTACAAGCTTACTGCTCATCAACACCAAGGCTGTGAACTATTAAAGTGTCTGGAAAGATATATCTCTATGATATGTATCTGATTGCATAGACTGTCATGTTCCTATCCAGAGATTAGGATACTGTGTTTCTGTCCCTTGTACACTTGACACCAAGTGCACAGTGTTGCTGTGCCCCAGACAGGGGATTCCGAGTAGAGCTACAGTCCATTGTGGAGAAAGGTTACTTTGACAATTTTTAAGCCACATTTATGTTTTCAGAATAAGCTTTCAACTAGTTCAGTGGTTTTCATCAAAATTTTAGAGTCTTACTTGTCTGGGGTTTTCCCCTCTTTCTCTTTTTTGAGGCTGCTAGTTTGAACAAAATAGACTGTGCAAGCTTCGCACCTGTTAGTTTTTCTGCCAGGGATTTTGTGATTGTTTTCCCATCATGCACAAGCCTGACTTATTTTGCAAAGTGTTTTATTTGCTTGCATTTTATTTTGCAATGTTCTTTTTAAGAAGTGGGGGTATAAGCAGCTGTTGGTTTTGCCTGCAGGCTGCAAACTGGGTCACCTAGTGAGAAGGGTAGAGAGCAGTAATTCTTCCAGATCTCTTAATTTAAGAGGGCAACTATTCCAACTCTCAAGTTGCTTTGGCATAAGGTAAGAAAGGGAGCAAGGACTGAGAATGAGAGACAGCCAGCAGGGAGCTGACATGCAGACAGATGTGGAGGCCTGAGAGGCAGCAGACAGAAACATCTTTGGGACTTGGAGCAGAACGAATAGAGCTTGTAACAATGTCAGAGTTGCTAGACTGAGAGCAAGGCTGAAAGAAAGGCCCTTTCAATATCCTGTAAAGACACAGTGATGAAGAGGGTGACCTGTTTATAAATCTTCTGGGTTTATTGTCTCATCCTGATTTTGAACTATTGAATAAGTTAATAGCTCCAGGTGTGTTCTAACCAAACTTGGCTTTTGTATTTGCAAGCCCTTTTGTCTATGGTCCTCATTATAAACAGAAAATCTACACAGATCCAGGTTCTCAAAGCCTGACTGAATTAGAGTCTTGCATCATCTCAAGCTTAAAACATTGAAATAAGCACAGCATTATTGAGAAATGATTGCAGCACACTGGCAGCACTCCTGGGACTAATGAAACAGCAATTTCTTACCACTTTTAGCATTTTAAATAGGTTTCCCTACTCTAGTTTTCAGCTTGAACAACAGGAAAAAAAAATCTCATAGATGCTGATGAAACTTTGCTAGAGATTTTGGGAGTTTGTTCTAAACTAATTAAATGCCTATCTCAGTTTCTGGGAGTTGCATGCACTTTTGGGTAAGTGTAAATCTGAATGATTATCAAAAAAGGTCACAAAATACAGGGACAGTCAGGATCTACAATAACTTTATACAGATTAAAAAAAAAAATCACTCCATTTGTACAAAATAAAATTACTACTGTACAGTTTCTCTTTCAGAACCATAACTCATCGGTTAGAGTCCGTGTCCTGCTGTACAGTGTGGCAGTTTCTTCAGATAACTTCAACAACAAGAAGAGCAGCTACGTTAAGAAGTGTTTGGTGTCAAAATTTGTATGAACTAACCAGAACTGAGAGCATCTGCTTAAGCCTGAAGGCATATCAGTAATCTATGAGCTGATCTTTGAACAGAAGCATATTGTAAAATCAGAAACATGTACATAACTCAGGCTCAGCTCATATAGTTCATAGCTAATTTTTGCCTGACAAACAAGGATACAAATTTGATGAACTTTAACATACAAGATAACAAGAGCAGTCCCATGATAGGGAACACTACACAAAAAGAAACAGAGAGAAACATGAAAAGCTAATTGCTTTAAATTCTCAGCAGCTGTAATGAAATACAGTAAGAAACATCCCCAAGCATACTGCATTAGATTCACTTTCATAGAAATCAAGAGCTAGTTAAACAAGCAAAACTGAGATTGAACACTCCCTAGCTCAACAGCTCCAATTTCACCACAATTTTTACAAGAAAATGCATGCTGTTTACCCAGCATGCACAAATTAAAATTAAGCTAAAAATGTTTTCCTTTGTTCTTTTCTACTTTACTTTCCAATGGGCAATTTTTCTCGCACAAACAAGGAGCAGAGCAAATAACAAGCTCATTGAAAATATGAGTCAAGAACAAGTAGTTGATTTCTTATCTTTGCACTGCAAATTAGGCATACAAATCAAGTACAGTGTTGTCCTTCTTAAAATGCATTTTTAAGTGTCTGTAAGATCATCTTTATTTCCAGAAAAGGGGTTTACTCTACCAGCTGAAAAATACATTATTTTAGTTAGTTTTTCACTTCTGTATTATCCTGGTTTTAGGTCTTAAATGGAAGCATATCACTCAATCCATGCAATACTCACCTGAGGAGTAATACATGGTTTCACGCAGTTGAAATGGGGCCAGTGCTGGTGCAAGTTATTCCAATTTTCTTATACCTGTAAAAGCAATGTTACAGTTAAGGATACAACACCTCTCAGATAAAGAGAACAAAAAACAGATGTCACCAAACGTTTTGCTGCTAGATTAATCAAAGTAGGAAAATTAACCAACTCATATAGACCGAAAGATTTCAGTATTCGATTATTCTGTGATGATGTAGGTTGCTCTATACTTTATTACTACTGTCATATCTGTCTGGCATAAGGGCTAATGCCCATGAAAGTTAGAGTCTATCATGTTGATATGATATAATATGATATGATATGAATTTCAGCTTACTTCAGTCACTCAATATAATAATCATCTCATACTTTACACTCCAGAGTTTTAAGCATAACAATCAAGCGATATTTTTGTCTTGCTCATCTGACATGACTCTGTAGCAAGTTTCTGGAAAAATCTCTAAGAGGATCTATAAACTTACTACCAGCAACTGCTACGAAAACTAAATTTGCAATTATGACTACTTTTTACTCCAGATAATAGGTAGCAAATGAGAATCTCAAAAGATATTTTGTAATAGCTGGCATTTGTGGAAAATCAGGTATATATATCAGGTATAGTTTAGCGCTCTCTAGTTGACTGATAACTCCAAGAGAGTGAAAAAGCTATGTTTTAATCACCTGCCGCTGTTAAGTATGTCAGTTTTACCATTTTATTTGTAGAAGTCTTAACTAGCATACTAAAAGTCATGCTATGAAGTCCACTGCAGACTAATTAAAGTCACCTTCCCTTAGGAATTCAATCTGGTGAAAATTTCTGTTAATATTTTGTAGTTAAGTAATTTCCTCTTTTTCAGTTGGCAGTTTGGTGGGTGTTAATTCTCATACTCCACAGACTTACTGCAGTTGACTACCATGTTGAACAAAAACTACATAATTACTCATTTTCCACTTGGAATATCAGGTGTCAGTCAAATGTGGGCCTATGCAGTAATTTCCATTAATTATATGCATAACAATATATTGTTTCTAAACTCCTCTTCAGAAAAATGGGATTCCACTTTTAAATTCTTCAGTTTATTTTAAAGGTTAAACTTCGACTTTAAAGCAAAACTTACATTGCACCAAATATAAAGCTCTGTTTGTTATGACTTACACTGGAAAAAAATCTTGCTAATTTTTTTCTGACACTTCTCATTCTGTACATGATTTTTGAGAAGTTGAATATATTTAGTGCAGAAGTACCTCAAATGTTCTTAGCTTGACAGAACAATAAATAAATCAGTAAGTGGAAAAAATTTTTAATGCTGCTAGCAACTGCTTCCATTGTAAGGAGAAAAAAAAAAGAGTGATTTAAATTTTGTTTTCCCAGTGTCTAAAACCCAATTATTTTCTGTTTTACACTAAACCAGCATAAAACTGTTATGTCTCATAATATTTACACAATGTATATTGACAAGAACATTTTAACCTTTAATAACTAGAAGAGTTCAATTATTACATAATTAACCTGAAATGCCAAGAGGTTTTGGGTTGGTTGTGGTTTTTTGGTTGGTTTTTTTTAACAGTTCTGGTGTCTACATTAACAAAGAACAAATTTTTAGATGGGGCTATTTCAGTATAGTTTTTCAGCAGCTGAAATACTGCATTTTATATCTGAACTTCACTTTCCTCAATTGCAGAAATAAATTAGGTATTTCATCCAAGTAGGATGGATCCAAGGAACCATCCAAGTCATTCTGTAGCGTACAGCAGACCTATTGTCCTGATCCTGGTCCTGAGAGGGATTTGTAAGCGTTGGTTCCTTTTCTGTGCAGCGACACAACCTAGGATCAGTGCTTTGACAAAGCCAGCTGCTTTATAGAGACCAAAGATGTATTTTTAAATGGTGCACAGGCAATGAACTGATGGTGTGTTTGATCTTCAATTCTCCACCTAGTCAGCATTAAACCATCATTTTGGAAAATAGTAAGGAATTCTAGGCAGTAGGCCCAAGTCCTAGTCTTACTGTGTGAACGTCCTCCAGTTATTGCACATCTGACATTGAAAAGCTTTCCAAAAAAACCCAGACATGCTCAAAATGGGAAAATGGCGTTTGTCCATTAATATGTGAAATAAGTGTGATAATTTCTTCTCTGTTCCTTGAACTTAGTGGACAGGTTGATTTAATTTATGCTAATGCTATGCTTAGCAAGCCTAACAATGTCAGCAATTCAATAGTTACAGGGGAATATTGTGTGTATCCAGCTGTGCAATGAGACTTAGAAGTAAATCACAAACCTAAATCTTTGTATTCAGCTGAATTGCAATAACAAGCCTTTCAAGAAAGGAGTGCCACAATCCTTTAATGGCCACACATTAGGAAATCCATTTTATCAGAGTCAATAGGGTAATCACTTAGGTAATTTACATCATTTCTGCAGGTTTCACACATGTGAACAAGCTTTTGCCTTAACATGAGTTAAGGCCTGGTCTTCCTTAAGTTAAATGGTTTACAACAAGCTCCTAACAAAACCTAGGGGTTGTTTTTATGATCCTAACATACAACTAGGTATCAAAAAGAAGTGAAAACAAATTATGGAAATACTAGATTATGAAAAACAGTTTTGGATTTTCAGTTAAGAGCTTTACAACACATGATCAAAACAGGTTTGTGCCAGAGAAGGTGGGCTAGGAGCTTGGTTATGTATGGATTGCCATCAAAGCACAGCACACAGACTAACAGTTTCATTAAAAATGAGAAGTTTCTAAAGTTTTAAATGCATTCTGTGTTCTGATCTTCTCTCGACTCTGATTTCACAGGGCATGGTGCAGCTCATAGCTTTCTTTCCTCCAGCCTCATACAATTTGTTTCCTTCTAAACAGTAAGCTAGAAAACTAACAAAAGACAACCTGCAGTGAAATGCTTAAAGAGTAAGCATTAAAAAAAAATATTTTAACAGTCTTTCCTCAGTGATTCTGAGGATCCCTGAAACACTTTGGATTGCCAGTCCCAAGGGTGACATTTTCCAGTTACAAACAGGTACTGCCTAGACGGAGTGGGCTGGGGGTGGTTTTGCTTTTAAAAACCCCACTGCTACAGGAAGGTGCGTCAGCCCTATTCTGGTGAGGGGGTTTCTGACAGGCAGGGAGGGGAGCTCATCCTCCATGGCCCATTCAGGCACCCGCTTCTTTCTTTTCCGGAGGCTGCCAGAAAAGTGCCAATTAGTAGCAATTGTGATGGTGATTTCTGAAGTGCAGTTTAAAGGATTTCTAACTGAGTTGGAGCTGTTGTCAGTTGACTGACTGGAATAATAATAATAAAAAAGCTCACTGCTTCAACTGAATCTTGTTAGATTTTCCTGTGTGATCTGCTATGGATAGCGTGAACTGCAACAGCTTTTGCATTCAAAAGAGGGATTTTCCTAAAAGCATCAGTGAGCACTTGACTGTTTTATCTGCTCTAAAAAAAAAAATAATTTTAAATTCTGTTAAAAACAAAAATAAATGAGGATCTGGAAATAGGAGGAAAAAAAAATAAAGTAACCTGCGGGGCATGCATAACTGTTTCAATACACCAGGATCCCTTAAGTATAGTCTTATCAAGTGGAAAAAACATTATGCATTTTTTCATGTGCAGAGTTACTGAGATAGAACTGTAAGCACTACATGGGTTAAAACACAAGGGGCCTGATATACTGAGGCTTTCTGTTGATATTTTATCATAAACATCACAAACTGACAAGCCACCCAAAGAAATAAACATTTATTATTTGCATATAATAAGGGAATACTTGAACTATATCTGAACAGTATGAAGCTATCTTTTTAAGAATTAATCTTTAAAACATTTCTTTATGGGGCTATACATATTTTGCTTTCTAATTATTTTTTCCTTACTAGTTTAATCTTACAGCACTGTGAGACCTGTTCTCAGCGTTAATGAACTCCCACAAGCAGCCACTTAGCAAAACAAAGAACATTCTTAAATTTCAGAGCCATATGTATTAGTTGCATCAGATATCATACCTTCTTTAGAGGTCCCAAGAGGCTTTTTTAACTTAAAAAAAAAAATCCCACCTATGTGGGCCTGAGTTGCAGGAGCTGAGTCAGGCCTCACTGTGTGGGAGATGGCAAGCAGCCCCTGGGCTGTGCCCATATCCTCCTCCCTGCTCCTCTCGGGAGTGCTTTTAGCTGTTGACTGCCTTTCCCTCACTCCTGAGGACTCTTCCCGAGTTGGGCACTGCTTAGAGAAAGGGGACATGACTGAAGGAGCGCAAACAAAACAAATCCCACATCAGACACTGCAGTGTGTCCTTGCTGCCTCCCCCAGGGAGAGGGGGCTTAGACAGGAACTGCTGGGCTTCATCTGTCAGGCCCCAACCTTTCTATCCTGCTTTTATCAACATGCAAGTGAAAGCTGATGGGCAGGAGCAGGGTTAAAGTCAGTATCTTTTGAGCAGGTGGTGTGAATTAATGAGTGTTTGCATCAATGAGGCAGTATCCCTGCATGGCACACACCTGGGGAGGCCTGCCTGGGCTGGAACCCCCAGAAGTCAGCCTGGGAGTAAAAACAGGTGGGTTGGGTTGTTTATGTGTGTGTTGGGTCACTTCTCTGTTACTTGAAAGCGCTCAAATGGATGCTTAAACAAAACTAACACAGTTTGTAATGTTTGGGGTGTTTTCAAACCAGCAAGTCAGAAGATTCTAGTGTGTGAGATGTTACACACTCAGTATGTGTGGAGATTTAAGGATAGTTGTTCAAAAAGATTTGGGAGCCACCACTAAGAGATAGTTAATGCTTCCAAAATTATTTTTGTGACTTAGATCAGCTATTACCTAGCATAACTTTTACTCCGAGAATAAAACCCAACTTTTTTTTTTTGCTATGTACATCTTTTTCACTACAGGGTTTAAAGCAGATGTAAATCATAAAGAGTTTTACAGAGATTTATGTTGCAGCATTCCTGTTTCCATTAAATATGAGTTAAAACTCCTAAAATTGTAATGCAGTTTTTGTACATACAGAATTATATAAGTGACAAGTGCCTCAGAGGATGAGAGTGTTCTGAAATGTGCAGTGCCTGTCCTTTGGAGAGAAAAAAGGAAACAACTTGATTAATACTATTAAGAAACAGAGAGACCATGGGTGTAAAATGAGGGAAAAAGTGACCTAAAAAGAACTCCTGACCAAAAATACAGGGTTTCCCCCTACATTGTTTTCTAGTATATATTACAGAAGGAAAATAAAAATAATTTGTTTTACTTTTTAATCTGAAAGAATGGGGCTGAATTTTTAAAAATAAAAATTTGTCTACTAAAAAAAAAGTCTTGGGGCTAAGGTTTTATTTGTAGAGTGAATTTTCAAACTGTAAGAAATAATACAGGATTCCCCTGGACTTGCTCCCAGACCCTTGCTCCTGGAAGAAGTGATGTTGGTGCAATTAATAGATCAACTAGTAATTCACTGAAGTTTAACTGTTTGTGTTCATAGTTAGAATAACAATTACTTTTGTTGACTGAAAAAGTGGATCCAGAATAAAACCAAAAAATGTCTATGGTTATTTTCCACGTATATACATTTTTCAGATACAGTTTTGTGCACAAACATGCACACATTATGTGTGTGTGTATATATAATTGAAATGGATATGTTTCTTTTTCATAAAACAATAGCAACTGGTAAATGTTTATTACGTAAAATTATTCATGCAAGGATCTAATGTGTTTCTTTCTGGCTAAACCCTGTCTGAATATATACATACTCTAATGTAAATGTCTTATGTGACCATGTCTTAAAAATGATTCTTATGACTGCTTGGAGCTATCAAATTTCTTTAATGGTTCTTAAGTTTTCTAATTTCCATGCCAGTTTATTCATGGCATTTGTTTTGTACCAACATTATTCTTTTAATTTGTTAATTTTTATCCTTCTGATCCATTTTTTTAAAATAAATTATAATTTTATTTTGGAATTCATATTGCTAGGCAAAGGAACAAGGATCCTCTAGTCTGCTTTGTTGTAGAGTTCACCATTCACCAGTAGGCCTTAGTAGTTCTTCTCTACACCTACGTCAATTTAACTTCATTTTTTTCATTGCTGTTTACAAGAATTGTATAAAACCTAGATAAGACCCTCATGCATTGAACTAGAGCATGAATGCCTCCCTGTATCTATAGAAAAATACAAAAAATGCTTGTATAGAAAAGCAAAGTACATTTATCTTTTTCATGATCACGTTAACCAGGAATGCTTAGAGAGAGGAGCAGCTGGGGCAGTTCTGTAGAGACCCATTCTCTCCCAGTCTGAAATGCCTCCGTAACTCTGTAAATATACGTAATGTAAGGAAGAAGGGGATACTTAGAATCAGAGGTGGGAAAATTTAGGTATTAAAAAGAAGTATGAGGGGAGTAACTGGGAATTGTGAGGGTGGAAGAATTTTGGGACACAGTCATCCTGTTAATTAATATTCAAAAGATATTTTCATCTTGTAACTTTTCCTGTGAACTACTCCCTGGGCTACCATTTTGTGTTATTAGTACACTTAAAATTTAATAGTGTTAAATTTCATTCTACCATCATTTTCAAGGTCATGTAGTTCAAGTTTGATATTCTAGTGCCCTTCGAGCTGATGGCTTCTAACTTCCTGCCACCAGAAGGCCCCACCAGCACCTCCTGCTTTTTTATGGAAGCCATTAACATTGGATAAGAAGCCCCCAGCCCACTTGTTCCTTTTTCTTTTGCAGTGTCTTTGCTACGTACCCTTTAAGCAGTTCCTTATCTATCTTTACAATTCTTTTACTACCACTTTCTGCAGATTAACTAATAGTTTCCTGTATGTGTCAAATACTTAATATTAAGGTTCAGATAGGTTAGTTCTACCGCATTTTCTTTATCTATGAAATCAGTTATCATTCTGACATCCAGAGTCGTGGGTAAACTTATGCTCTATGTCATCCCATTTATCATATCCCTCTGTGTCTTTACAAGGAAAGTAATATCTTATAGGTTTCTTCCTTCTCTGTGGAAGAGAAACTCATCACAGAAGAGTTGAACAATAAAAGATAGTTTATTTCTGTATGTTCGAAGCCTATTTTAGACAGCAAGTAATTCGAGTACTTTCTTTTTTTGTGGAATTATAATACCCATGTTTTTATGCACTATATTGAGTGCTGCCTTTCTGACTTGTTTCTCTGAATAATTCAAACTATATCTGAATCTCTTTCCTTGGGAAAAACCAAACCTTTGACAAGAACATGCAAATACAATAAAATAGAATATTGCAGTGTGCCTAGGAGTATGGTATTGGGAACATTTTGATTACCTGATTCATGAGAGCAGTCCATGTATCCACAGTGGAATCTTCTGCATAGAGGAGGAAAATCATATCCACTTTATTATTTGTAATTTTGGAACAATGATGGTCATTTCAGGCATAAATTCGAGTCCTTTATATATGTAATCTTAAAGAATTTTGTATTTCCTGGTTGACCTGGCTCCGCAGGGTATAGGAGTCAAAAATCACTACTTCTCAGAGGCAGGGTCCTTCTAGTCAGCTCCTTGGCAGTATCCTGCCCCTCTAACACTTAGTGACTACCAAGTTGTTTTATTCCACCATGCTTTCAGTGAAACCTAACACTTGCTCCTAAATTCCTGCAGCTGCTTTGAATCCAGGTATTTCACACACACCAGAAAGAAAAAAAAATGGTGTGTTAATAATACTTGGAGAAAAAGTGATAACAATACATCTCCTACCTTGAACTCTAGGTCTATATGTAAGCCAATCTAGCCAAATTTTGGAATGACGTATAGAATGTTATCTAGATCCCTGGTTTTTGTTTTCAGTATGAAGCTCTACCATATTTCTTGACATTATTGCTACAAAAATTAACATAAATAATTAATATGACTAAGATGCTGTAAGATAATTGGTTATTCCATGTGTTATGTTAAACACAAAAATGTGTGGGGTTTTTTCAATCTTTCCTTAGTTTTCAGCATGTTGCTTTAATTTGTTATACTGGTTTCTTACCAACAATCATTATCATTGCTTATAATCATTGCTCATACAATCTTATGCTACAAACTCCTGGGAGATACTTACTTCAGAATAATTAGGCAACGTGTTTCCTTCAGCAGAGCATCCAGTTCGAGAAGGTCCTGCTCTGTTCCCCTGCTTCTGTCTCCCCTTCTCACTCCTACATTAGGTTTGCTGCCATCTCAGTGCTCCTGCCTTCCATACCCCATATGTACTAATACATTTTGTGTACCCTAGAAATGGTCTAGATGAACCCTACACACACATGCACTTGAAAAAAAATAACCAACGGAAACACCAAGGTTTTTTCATGTGTTGTTTTTAATTTGACTTAACAAAGACCTGCAAATAGCTGTACTGGTGCAGTTCGGAGGGCCAGCAAAAGGAGTGACAAGAATGATGGGCTGGGCTGGGTGTGTTAAACCACTTCTGAAGAAAATGTATTGTGTAATTACATCCTGTGTCAGCTTTTCAGGGACAAGCTATGTGTCACGAAACTGAAATCTATACTGCCTCCATACAGGCCTTTCATAGTTATTTTGAAACTGTAGTTAGCCAGACTTTAATGTAGTTATGTTTTCAGTGGTGTTGTATCCTGAATTAGCAGCATTATATAATATAGTAGTAGCTAATATTTTTTTGAACAAACTATCCATACACCTATTAACATTTAATCTGTGTAAATAATATTTGGATGTTCACATTCTATTCAGATAAATGGGGGCTGTTCACACCTTGGTAAGTGCCTTACTGTTTCAGTTTGGTTGTGAACAAACAAGACAACCATGAATTCATGTGTGGCAGAGGGTCTATCTTTGGAGACAAAAGAACTAGAAGTTTTTACTTAGAATGTTCAAAATCTTACTGAATAAAGCATAACCTGGAGGAAGTTCTGAAATTCATAAGCTTCTCTTACTGTTTCACTTCCAAATTCTATTTCCATGTAAAACTGATTTTCTTCTTGTTTTATACCACCAAAATAATGTTGTGCCATAGGGAACCAGTACCATTTTCATTAATTTGAATTTAGGATTCCAGAGTAATCTGGCTCCCATACAGCACAATGGAAATCTAAGGTTTCTCTTTGTTCAGTGTGTGAATATCTGTATTTCTCCAATTACTTTCCAGGGATTGAAGTAAAGAAACTGATACCATCTTGCAGAAATTGCCTTTACGGATTTTATAAAGCTCTCCTCTCTTTGCCCCACAAAATTGAAAATTAAATATTATTCGAATGAAAATGTTTGTCCTTAATTCATTGGATATATGACTTGCATGTTCTGAAGGCAAACCATGACAAATCTTGCACCTGAACTTCTGGGTTATTCAACACCCCCTTTTAAAGCAGAGTAGCTAGATATGGTGAATGTGAATTACTGATTGATTTGAGGAAATACAGTGATTATACCCTTTGCTGTAGAGTAATTGAATGAGCCTATAAATATGTAAGTTGTAAAATCCTGTCTATTGTCTATGAAAAAATTAGATTTTATTCAGCCCTGACATGTCTATGGTATCCTAGCTTGTTTTTGTATCTAAGCTGTCAAAGATTTCCATAGATTTGAAAATCTGTCCCTTGTTCCCCATATTAAATGTCACTGTCAGTTTACTTCATGAAAAATGAAGTTTATTTGATGTGGTTGTCATGATACTTGTATAAGCAGTGCACCTATCACTTTTTTCTGTAAAGAAAGAAATGACTATACGTAGTCAGACTTCTATTCTGCAGTGACTTTTGCAGAGCAGAACTGTAGTAATGTATACTTTCTTCACTCAAATAATTTACAGAGTACATAAACATGTAATGATCTAGAGAAAAAGAGGATAGACAGAATACTTACGTGCTACACAATAGGATTTACTCTGTCCAGATCAGTATAGCTGGAAATACTACTTGGAAGCAGTTGTATACAATACATGTTTGTTCTTACCTATAGCAAAAATTCATTGTCAAATAGTTATGAGGGCTGATCTGTAAATGTTCACCCCCAAGCATTTATATAGATTTCTCAGGCTGTTTATTTCATTGGGACGAAAGGGTAACACTGACCACTGGCTTAGTTAACAATTACTAAAGAGAAGGCTCTTAGGATGTGAGTCATCATTCCAGTCAGGCTGTAGAGTACTGAGGAGCAGTGAAGCAGCTAAAAGATCTTCCCTTTTTCTAGGGAATTCTCCTTTTGGGTGAGAAAACTCCAATGGGAACAGTCTCCATTTGGCTTTCATGCCAGTATGCTTGTATGGCATAAGATCTGTGCAGTTAACTCCTACATCAGTGAGTCTGCCTGTTACCTCCCAGGTACACGAGGACATGGGAAAACCAAATGCTTTAGATTGTTCATTTTTGAATTTTATTATCAGTCTTTTCCATACTTTCCCCAAAAATAACAATAATGGTTGTTCTTAACCAGTTGACACTGCACTATGAGCACTGTGCATGCAGTGGCATTCCTAGCAAATGGCTTGGCATGCTGGAACAAAGTGCACAAACATGACCAATCTTACGTTGTCATTCTATGACGAGTTCGCACTTTGAGAGCAGTGTTTCTTCAGATGCTTTTTCCAAACCTGCATATAGCACATTAGTCCTTTAAGCTGCCTGGAACATCAGACTTGAATTAGTACTTTTTATGTCCCTCGTTTTTTTCTTGTTAATTCCTCTGCACATAATAGGTGTACTCATATGCCAGTTGATCTCTTTTCTCCACTGAGGTTGCTTTTTGGCTCTTTCCATTGTATTTTAGGATTGTCTTTATGTCTGTATCTTCCCACTGGGTAGCCCATCCTAGGTTAATCAATGTACACATATATTCTCCCATATTCACACAGAAAGCATCATGTCTTGGAGTCACTTTGTTATGTATGTTTGACAACTACATTTGCAAATAATTCAGTTCTTTTTCACCTGTAGGACTCCATTGAGTAGTACAAATTTGTGCAGCCACTGTTTCAGGAGTGTGTGTATATATATGCTAAAGAATGATTGTTTTCCCACAGAAATACTCAGAATCAAAAATGGCCAGTATCTGGTTGGCTAAATGGCTAGTATCTAGGAAGGCCAGTGTATACCTGTACTGCAGTAATACTGCTGTCTGTGGATGTTTATTTTGTCCACTTAGTTCACAGAACACCTTAATTCAGTCCTTGTACCACGACTGGGCTTCACTGAAATTTGTCTCCTGTACAGCTGTTAACACTGTCCTTAATTATGACATGGCCCAAATCACCTGTCATCAGCAAGAAGAAAAACATGTATTTAATGAGCCATATAGTAGCCAAGAAGCAGATCTCACACCTAACACTATTTTAAGTATAAAATTCCTAATGAGTGTTTACAAGTTATCATGAATGACATGAGATTTGGTGTTTTAATTAAATACCTTTTCTACTTTAGGAAGCCTAACTTAAAGTATTAATGTAAGTTATGGCATACACTGGCCTGCAATATATTCTGGTAAATTGAGGCATCATTTAAGTGAATATTTTAGTCTGTCAAACTTGCCTGAGCAGTTATAATAAATGTAAAAAAATAATTTGCAAGTCTAGCTGGGTTATGTATTATTAATAATAGCCTCCTAGACATATCAAGCACTGTACCAAAACATAACATTGGCTGTGATGCCAAAGGGCTTACACAAAAAGCCAGGCAGGTAAGAAGTGAGAATGTGACTAGAAACTTGTACTTTTTCCTTTCAATCACTATAATTTCCCCCCATTAAAAAAAAAAAAAAAAAAAAGCATCGGTTGCCTGTACTTCTCTCCTAAGTTTAATTTATTTTTATAGTACAGCTCTCACTCACTACAACACTACAGGACTAATTTGTTTATCCTTGTATCTGTACTTATATGTTGCCTGTTAGTGTTGTACAGGAGAACTTCAGAATCCTTCTGAACCTCATAAAGCAATTTTGAGGTCAGAATTTATTACAGCAGAGAACCGATAGAAACAAATAGTAAGGTACAAATAGCTGAAAGGGGTGTCCAGATGTAGGACAGCTTTTTAGTGGCATATTCTCTCACCTACCGCCTGTCACATTCTTTCTCCTTATCTCCTTGTCAGTGCTTAATACTACACGTACTGATTCTTACCTAACATTTAACCTAGTACACACCTGAAGAAAACAAACCCCAGTATTTTTCAGCAACCTAGTCAAGCCTTCATTTTTGTTCACAGAACTCTCCTAATAGAAGGGAGAGAATTAATTTTGGAGAGCAGATGTGGTAAAGCTCTGATATGAGATCATGGAAGATGTGGAGAGAACGGATTCATATTTTCTAAACCCTTCATGTTCTAAGGAGGAAGGGCACAGAAGTGGAAAGCTGGCCTGTTCAAAACCAGCACAGAGAGATTGTTTTTCTCTTGGGACTAATGATTAATCTGCGTCACTCATTGCCATATGGTATCCTGAACTGAACATTAATAAGAATAAAATAACACTCTACTTGAAATGATTAGTATTTAAAAATATGTCAGAGTATTGAAAGGATTACAAATCTTCGTGCTTCCTTGCATAAATGGTCTTGTGGCACATGTGGTAAAAAGGACACTTTTCACAGGGTAGATTTGTCTCCTAAATGAAGAATTTGGGTTTTTTTCCTATAAAATGTCACTGTTCAAGACAGGATTTGGGATTAGATGGATGACTGCTTTGATGTGTGCTGGCCATTTCTCTTGACACTCCAGTCAAGGAGTTCTAGAAGTAAAACTTGTCTCCTTGAAGATTTTTGATCATCTGGCTGCCCTGGGAGATGAAGGGTTGCTCCATGATCTGACAAAGTGCTGTGATGGGTTGAGATTTTCAGTCAAGCTTTAGGCAACAGTGAACATTTACTGACAAATTATCACCTACTCAGAAGTAGTTGATAGTAATGAAAATGCTAAGGAGCCATTAACCCTGTTTGAGTAACCTGTGCTAATGTAATTAAGAGGGTATCAGAAAATCTACAAGATGATTATTTTATCATTTACTAAAGATCTCAGCTTTTCTTTGTTTCATGTCGTTAATAGTGACAGCAAAAAAATGCCCTTGTTTAGACTGAGAAAGGTTTGAAAGAGGAATAAGCAGATGTCTGAAGTTATTCCCCAAATGCTGGCATTTTACATCTATTGAAAAGTGTTATAATTGTTAATGAAGGTCAGTATGCCTTTGACAAGTAGATAATGTCATAAACTGGGATATTAATTTTGGTGAAAATACTATGTTTAATTAGTACATACTTGAAGAATTGCAGAATAATGGTTATGTAAGTATGAAACAATAGGATCGTGTTTCCTTGTCTAGAAGTGACATGATTTTATTTTGATTAACTGGAGGAAATACTAACAGTGCATGCTTGTACACACACACACTGTCTGTCTCACTCTCCTTCTGTCCTACGTCCTACACCCTACGTCCTACATCTCTTCTTTATAAAAGAATGATCAAACTTTTTTTTTTTTTACTCAAAACACTACATAGTCCCTTCTTTTAGGACACCTTCACAGCACATATGGTATGCAAAGTCTCCAGTCTTCGGAGAGTCCTGTGGTACAGTGTGGAGTTAATAGTTCCTAACTGTGACTATCCTGGCTCGGGATTTTTAAGTTAAAGTTTAAGCAGCTCCTACTGTACAAATTTAGTTTATCTAATGCTCACTTGAAAAGTGTAGCGTAAAATGTCAGCTCATAGAAGAGTATATGGTTGTATGAATTCAGTAAAAATACTTCGGATTTTTGGGTAGTGTTAAATTTGGATCATAGTTATTATGGATCAGTGACACTGCATAGAAGAACAGCTTACCTTGAAACCAGTAGGCTGGAAGGAGATCTACAAATATTTGGACATATCATCTATCACAACAGATGCTGATCCAAAAATTCTCATTTTTAAAACTCCCATTAGTGCTGAAAAAACTCTGGGTGTATGAGCATCTATGACTCTGCCAAAAGTATCTTGTCCAATTATTAATAATAGGTGAAGATTTTTACTTTGGGGGGGTGGGAGATGATGAAGGCAGTGTTTTCACATTTTAAAAATTGAGTAGAAAAAAATAGATTCTTCCTTCACATGGCTGTATATAAGAAATTCTGCTGAGCTCTCTTATGTGCGCATCAGTGGCTATGCCTACACTGGGATTTTTATTTTGAAGTTGTTTGTTTGTTTTAATCCAGTTTCAGGAGTGATCTTCTGCCTGTTTAACTTTGGATATAGTCACGCCCATGTGACCCGCATTTTGTAGGGCAGGCTGGTGCACACAGTCCACAAAGCTGTCACAGCTGTCCCTTGCTTGGGGCATTTGCCCCATAAATACTTATGTCCCCAGAGCCTCTAACCCAGTGGATGTACATGCCTAATCCTTTCTGCTTTGTATTCTGTAGGATCTTTTAAACATTAATTCAGCAAAAGCCCTTCCACTGACTTCTGGTAGATTCTGGATTGAAGTCTCGGGCAAACCCAGTGAAATAATTGTGACTTCTAGAGTAGCTAAGGCTGAAAAGCTTTTAATTTTACAGTACTTTCCAAACACTTAGGGGCTCAGATTCAATAAAAATACTAATGCTTTTGAATTCTGTTGTTGTTCTCTATAATGTATTGAATTATGTATTAAATTAATAAATGCTCTATTGAAAGATGATCCACACTTATGTATGTTTAACAGTGAAGCTTTATTCCCATGTTATTAAGTGGTGAATAAATACGTAATTAAAAAAACCACTTTGATTGAAGATGCTTATAATAAACACATGATTAGAATGCACAACATTCACCTTTTATTTTCCAGTGTCTGAATAGGTACTAAGTATTGACTAGCTTTGTTTAGCCTAGCAGCTATCCCAAACTATTCTTTGTGAGAGGCAGAGAAGAGATAGGAGTGGAAGGGGAGACGAGATGCAAGCATTATCTCCAAAGTACAATCAGATTGTCGTTTTATTTTGTGTTACCGTTAGCAAATCACAGTTTGATTGTTTAAATGCATCTGTGTTTGAGAAGACTTGCAGCCAGGGAGCATTATAAGAAAATACATATTTCTAAAAGAAAAATCCTTTCTGTTAGAAGAAGTTTTAAGTATTGCAAAGAAGTGCTCTTGTTACTTCTTTCAAATAGGAAGGGAACATGGCATGGTTTGTGGATCTCTTCAGAAGTGGTTAGCCACTAAAGGCTGTAATGTAATAATAGATTTCAGTATGATTCAGTATTATGAGATTCAAACATACAGACTGTTCTGATACTCTGTAGGAAGAAGCAGGCATCAGTGAAGGATTCTAATTCTTGTTTTCTGTTTAAAAAATAATTTATTTAAAAACAAACAAAAAAAAAGCAGCTCTCAAAAAATTTCTGTGCAACCTGTAAACCAAACAGCTAATAGTTAAAAATCTTAATTTCAGTTTCTTGCAAGGACTCCCTGTATAACCTGAGAGACGTTAACTGTTGTTTTATTCACAGCTAAGATACTCAACTTACACATCAGGTATTAAGAGTATCATTATGTATTACTTCTTGGGCCCTTGTGATGGTAAACATCTTAAGCATGTTAACAGCCAAAGTATATGCATTAACTCATAACTCAGATTTAATTTCATCCCATGTCTGTAGAGTTTCCAGTTAAGTACAGTCTTGATATAACAAGGATTGAGCTGCTTTGTGTTCTACAATTAATTGTTATTATTACCCTTATTTATTTTACAAATGGATAAATTAAAAATACTACATTACTTAAAAAGTATAATTACATCAGTTGCGTTGTTCTCACTGATTTCTTTTACAATTGAGGCAGATATCCCTAAAGGAGAATTTTTCACTAGAGGGAAAAACCTGTAGGCATTAGTGATTATGTATTTAAAATACTGCGTGTGGGTGGGTGTATATGTAGAGTACTATGAGAATAGTGAATGATCATGAACACTCATTTGCAGTGCATTTCCAATTGTCATGAACACCACTCCTCTGCTGGTTCAGATGGTTCCTGAGCTGCAAATGGTGGCAGACTGGGGCAGTACAGCGATCTGCTTGGTCATTGCCGGAGTCGTGATGCTGGGGCAAATGGTCATTTGGCATGACCCAGTGCAAATGTTCTTAGACACTGGGGTTAAGGCGTTTCTCTGAGGGAGAATTCTTTGACATTGAGATATATGTGCATTATAAATGATAAATACATTTGAAAATTTGCAAAATTTATAAAAGATCTGGAACTGATGGGGTAGAGTGTACCGAAAGAGAGTACTTACCTGGTACTAAACTGGCCCAAAACTTTCAAAACATCTTAGTCTTGTTCATCCTTATTTCCACCTTATTTACACTAATACATTATTTACTGTAAATGCTTAGTTGTGACTGCAGAGTAACTCAGCCAAACTAGTTTTGCATGGGCAAATTTAGGTACAGTAGCAGGCTGACCCTAGCAATATAGACCTCAGTCTAAACTAATTTACAGAGTTTCTCACTGTAGATATATAGACAGATCAGCAGTTTTCCGAGTGAATACTTTAAGCATTTGTTTGTATACACCAGACCTATGGCAAATATCTGCATGCTGTTCTTCTCTGTGGATACATTAGATGGAAAATTATGTACCTTATACAGAGTATTTTCTATCAACCTATTTTTTTTATCCACTTTCTTAGGAACCTCCTGAGGAAACAAGACATATCAAAATTAAAACAGCAGAAAAAAAAAAATCAGTTACTGAGGTGAAGTTGAGAAAAGCAAAAGTGACAGCAGTTATACGAAGAAGCGCTGGCTCTTGAAGTTAAGCTGCTCTGTCATATACCATCAATTGGACTATTATCTGGCACAGGAGGACTGTAATAAATTGTCAGATTTTCTTCTTAGCCGAAATGATGGGATGGAAATTGTGCTGTGTATTTTTGGACAGGAATGGGGGAAAAAATCCAGCATGTAGTTGATTTCCTCACATGCCAGACCTGCCATAATGCACAAACCCAATTTCCAAAATGTAACTCTTAGAAATCTGGTATGATAAAAGCTGAGATGGTTAAAAAAGAAACCCCTATCTCTTCTCTGGGAAAATAAGGTCAAGGAGGAGAAAAGTCACTGATGAGAGAGAAACTTTTTTTTTTTCCATATTTAAAACCAATAAAGTATGTGATTTCAGATATTTTTTTTTTCTCCTTGTCAGAGAATATGATGAGGAATGCAGGCTTTTATATAATCACTGTTTCTGGTGCTGTAGTATTTTCAGTTGAAATAAATTTTTACAGAATTATAGTATCAGAATATTTGGTTCTTGAATAGCAGGATATGGAAAAGATGTTATTACATATGGAGAAACTTCCTGGGGTTTATATGATCTGATTTAGACTATCTGTGATGTTTTTGGAAAGCAGCTGATAATATATTGTGATGGTATGACCAGTAGATAAAAATACTCTTTCAAAATATATGTTCTCAGAAGAGAAACTTTTTCAGTAGAATTATTTTCTGACTAATATATACATAACTGTATATTATACGTGTAATAATAGGGTATTGATACATGCTTTTAAAGCCTCAACTGAACCATAATGTAACTGCTGTAATCAACAAACTTGAATTATTTTGCATGGCCAACATCCTTAAATCATGGCTAAGACTTCAAGGATCTTTCATGGTATTACAGTTTTCTGAATTATTTATAATATTGTAAACAACAAGTCCTTAATTGACGACTACTCTGAATAGAAATAGATAGAAATACCATAATGAGGGGTTGGAATTATAAGCGAGTAAATTTAGAAGCCATTAAGGCTGCCAACTTTGTTCCTCTGCTTCATTGCAACCATTAGCTGGTCATTCACCTTTTCCTCTATTTTTTAGTCAGCTGCAGCAGTAGTTGTGTAAAGACTCACTTATGAGTCTTTTCAGTGAGCTTGGGAAAGTTCAGACAATGGATCAAACATGTACAGCAGAAGACAATCCGAAAACCTATCTACTACCTTCAGCTTTCCTTTTCTGAGTCTTTGCAAGCCACTTGATGTGGAAGGTTCAAGCTATGAACTAGAACAAGGACTTTACATCTCAATGTACCTTATGAAGCATTCTATGTGTATAATATTTCCATTATGAGAGAGGGCTGTAAAATGTGCATGTTTTTAGATCTTCTTTCTTGGCAAAAAAGAATTGTCATATATCAGAATGTGTATTTTTATATCCGTTCGAAGGTCTTGGTATTACAGTCTGAAATAAGTTTCTTTCCACCAGCAAATGGAAATTTAATCTAATGAAATCAATAAAAAATTGTACGAGCCAAATAAGAAAGTGCGCAACAACTAGACAGAATAGTAGAAGCCAATGGAAAACATGCCATATACTAAATCAGAACTATGAAGACTGTAAAAGAATCAGCAAGTCTGTCAGAATACTAGGAAACAGAAAGTATAGTTGACAATCATGAGATGATGAAAAATGAAGATTATTTACTTGCATTATTCCAGTGCCATTAGAAACTGAGCCAAAAATGGAGGTGCCAGAGCATGTCGAAGAAGTGTAAAAAATCATCAGGCACAGACTATATTGATCTATGAATTTTGAAAGAACATACTAACATGAGCAAGCTGTTAACAAAAGTGTGTAGTTTGCATCTAAATAAACAGCGGTGGAAGGAAGAAGGTAGCGGCTGCTGTATCTAGTTTTTACAAAATGCTAGAAATGATCCTGGGATCATTTCAAAATGAGAAAACTTGCTGAGAAAATGTTTTAAAAGATCTAAAACCTCCCATCAATGTGAAAAGAAAAAACTAAATTATGCCAGCATAGCTTCTGTAATAGTACGTTTTCCTATCCTGTTTCTTTAGGCTTTCCTCAGATTGTTGATTGAATAATAGATACACTGGAACCTGTTGGAATAATTCCTTGGAATATTAAAAGATTAAAGTCTCTGACAGATTAATAGAAAAGAAGTTGTCATGAGTTGTCAGGTAAATTATTGCTTTGGATTAGAAACTTGATAAAACACTAAAAATAGGGTAAGAATAAGTAAACAATTTAGAACAGTGTTGCCTCAAGGTTCCACTCTGCTACAATAATAAAAAAAAAAGACTTAAAGAAGCTGCAAACTGATAGATGGCACATGAGAAAATAGATTAGTGAATGTCAGAGAGGTTTGAGGGTGTCCAGAGATTTGATCTCAGCTGAGAAACTTTGGATTCACCAGTTTATGATAACTGGTATTTTCATTGTTTATACATATGCATGCTATAGAGTGTTATGGCAATGAGTGTTTTAAATACTACTGAATATTGTAAATACATGTTTCTACTTTTTTATGTTTTCTTTTGTATTAGAAGGTATGGCTTCACAGGAATAAGTGCATAGTTTCATTCTTTGAGTGCCGAATTTCTTATTGTCATCTCAAAGCCCATGATTTAACTGAAACTGAGTATTTCTTTAATTTAGGAAAAAAACAGGATTATTCTATAAAGTGGTGCTATTACAATCGATTTTTTGGTGCTTTTGGTGTGGGTATATATCTTCATTTTGTGGCTAAAGCAGTGTGCAACAAATCTTTACAAGCCTTTACAAAGCTTACCAACCATGAAACAGATTTCACGTACCATCTGCTGTGTGAAGGACACATTAAAGTAGTCCCCCATTTCTCCAAAGCATCAGCACATTCATGCAAATCCCTATTCTCCTACCTGTACTTTTGAAAGTGATGGAGTGTACTATCTACACAGTTCATTGAATCATATTTGAACTGTGCAGTCTTGTTCACAGGAAGACTAGATAGCTAGATAACACCTAAAATGCAGCACTCTCAGATGTATTCAGCATTTTCATTTGCAGCAGAGGTAGTCAACTACTTAATATGGATAATTACTGAGAGAATTAATTTTATCCAAAGTCCCATTAAGGGTATAACAAAATTTTATAAAAGCAGTTAAAACTTCTGGAGAAGGGTAAACGCCATGACATTCAATGCTGAATTAATAGCAGTTCCTCAAAGTATTAATCCATTATTTGTTGCTGTTGAAGTTACTTTATTGAAAGTCTATTTGAACAGTGAGACAAAACCAAAGAAAAAAATGAAAATGCATTAATAATGAGTTCAGTGGGTTTTGTTCATATTACTGACTGAACCAAGTCATTTAGCTTACTTAAATCAGGTGTAAAGGCCTTTCATTCAAATTGATTGCAATGACTTTTGTACACCAGAAGAAATGTTTCTGGCGACACAGTCTAGTGGTACATAAACATCTGTAGATTGTGACCTTGCTGTAGGCTTTTACTTGTTTTAAACTAGCAAGATGATCTTGGCTTAAAAGAGCTAACACAATGGATTTCTTGACAATCAATGTTTATTACTTTTAGTGTAGTGCTCAAAAACTCCACAGTATTATTAATTGTCAATAGAAAAGTGATAGTCAGCAAAATCCAAACATATTAAACTGTTCATCATAATCAGCAGAACACAGCAAGTACCTGGAGAGACTTTAGACCTTTAGAAACAGAATAGCAGGCAGTCTGCAATATCTCACTTCTAAAACCCTGCATATGGTCCAAGTAGCACTTCAGTAGATTTTAGCGCCGTTACATGTATTGCTTATATTCTACTTTGATATTCCTGTGAGTATCCTATACAGTTATAGCACTTTAAGCAAACCATTCTGAAAGTATTCACTCCTTCATGTGGTCGTGAGGATCCAGACATTTCCACTTCCATATGACTGGAAATCCAGTCCTGAGCTTTGTTGCGAATTCTGTGCTATTAAAATATGTACTTGGAATGGGTCTTTGATTCAGGGTAGTTTTTTGCAGATGTATCAGTTTGGTTGCTTTACTCAGAACTTTTATTTTGGAGAAAAATAGCTCCTTGTTTAAAAGAAATAAAGAAGGTGCCTCCTGTGTAAAACTTTCTCTTTACTTGCTTGTAGGGCTTTTAGCTTTTTTGTTGAGTAATGAAGTAAGTTTAAAAGAAATTAAATTCCGTATCTGGAATGCCTGGTTTTACTACAGATTGAATTGGGAAGTTTCACTGTTTGAAGAAGTTTTCTCTTTTATTCACATCTTCCAGCTCAGAGCTATCTCCATCATATAATAAAAGAAAACAACTAGGTAACAGAATGAAGCAAAAGAGGCAGATTTTTATAAGTGTTAGCTGTGGGGCTTTCTTGTCCTTCAACATTGATTTTTACTAAATGCCATAGGCATAATTCTATTCATTCTTGGGAAGCGATTCCCTAAACTGCAGTATAAAACTTGGCTTATCACCTTAAAGACAATCTTAGTCATTCTGGAAATCTCATAAGGTAATCTCATAGGAAACATTCCTTTCATTTGCTTACTCTGGTTGAGTTTCTGGTATCATGCTATCCAAAGACAGCTTGCATAGTTTTATTCATTCTTGTTCCTGTTCTATTCATAAATAAGCCTTAAAGAGGCTTTGTGGTGCCTCAAAGCTAACATTGTAAACTATATTTTAAAATAACAACACAGAATGGGGGGTAAAAAGTTTACAATCTAGTCCAAATTTTAAAGCAAAACCTATCTGTCCCAAATCAATGTTTTGTTGTCTGCTAACTGTGGATTAAAAGTCATGTTTCACTCCAAGATAGAGCAATCCAGGAATTGTTTCAAGATTCATTAAATCAGCTGTGTCAGAAAGAAGAATTGTATGTATTTCTGGAATGTTTAGGAAGTGAATTCAGCATAATCACTGTTAATGGTATGAGTAGCTAGTGGTAATGTCCTGTGCTTCTGTCATTTGTCCTGCTTGAATATGGTCTTAGTGTTTATAAAGATTTGAAGTCTAAAGCTAGGAAAACACTATAAAAATTAGAGAAATAGCAGATTAATCTCTCCTTGGCTGTGTAAACATAATTCTGTATATTGAATTGAGGGGTTGCTAATCCCTTACAATCATGTTTTTTCCAATTAAGTTGCAGGGCTTTAAATACTTTCAATCACAGAAGGCTGAAGAAGCAAGTGCAATGTCAGGAAGGAGAGGAGGGTGGTAATCCTAAATGAAAGTAATTTTATTAGGAGAGAAAGCAAGCAGCAAACAGAAGTTCTGAAGTGGAGAAGTTCAGAAAATAAAAGATTCTGCAAAATGCTCTGACCCCCTAGGGAAGTGAAGAAATAAAATTGGGATTTTCAGCTTGATTAAAGTTTGATTTATGAGCTGCTTTTTGTTAACAGCAGTGGAACAGGAGGAGGAGAAAAAGGATTTAACTTGTAAGGGAGAAAATTCTTTTGGAAATTGCCTTCAGGTTCATGGAGTTTAGAAAAAGTGACAAATGGAACTGTTTTGTAAGTACTCCTAGCCTCTATGTTCTCCACTCCCCCCCAATCCATAGTTATTAATAAATTATAAATAATAGTGAAGTAATCTAAAGACATAGCAGATGACTAATTTGATGTTTTATTATTGTTCAAGAGTAAATAGTTTAATATTGGGGCATATCTCCTGTATTTATATTGTGTGCAGTCTTACTTAGGCGCCACAAAAACGCATCAAAAGATCTAGAAGGAGATCACAAGCTTAATTTCCATACATGGGAGTCTTTTGCACAGAGGTTATTATACGTAGGAGATCAGGAGGTGGAAAAAATTTTCAAGTGCTGAACCTCTGCGCAAAAAGGTGTAGTCTTTCACAAATAGAATTAAGATAAGGAAAATATAAAATAGTGAGGAGTCTCTTATGTTTTTCCCCTGTTGGGAAGGAGCATGGCTAAAGTTAGTGTTGGCAGGGAGTGGTATGTAGTACAGCTTTCTTCTTGCTCTATGTATGGGAAGATTTCTCCATCCTTGTTTCATCAAGCTCTTACCCCAGTTTCACAGCTGGTGATGTGAGCTGTCAGTCCACAGCAAATGGGAAAACAAATCCCCATTTGATACTGCTGTCCCTTTCCCTGCAAAATATTAGGTGACTCCTGGACCCAGCAACTTCAGGCAGGATGCTTTTCCACAGGTCTAGGTCTCCAAAATGGAGTCATGGTGACATCCTAACTTAGATCCATAGATAATATATTAAAAGTTACCAATTCTTTAGTGCACTGAAGGGTTAAAGAAAATGCTGACATGCTTTGTAAGTAATAATGGGTTCACATTGGCTTACAAATTGAAAGTTACTATTGTAGAATACCTTTTGAAGGTAAATGTAGGAGTAAAATTGCTTTTCAGTTTGAATCGACTCAGACACTGAAAATTCTGAATTGTCATCATAAAAATTCAGGCTGCTAGTGCTTTAACAACCCTCTACCTTCCATTTTTAGATAAAGCACCAAATCTGTGTAAAGTAATAATACACAGGATTTTTTTTTCACTGAAAAGACAATATAACTTGTTGTTCATCAAAAGTTTTAAATGCTGTGATCCACGATAAGATAGTTTTGACCACTTTGCAATTACATGAAATCTTTGATTAATTTCAATTTAATTCTAAACAGACTCCCAAATTTCATGCTAATAAGAATGGAGTTGTCATTGTGCTAGTTGATAAAGTATTTCATTTATAAACACTCAGATTGTGCATTTGTCAGTAAAACGTACTAAGTAATATGCAGTATCTCTTGAAACCATCTGACAGCCATCATCAAGGTTTCATTATTTCTGAAAATTTACCTATTCACTATAAGCCCAACTTTATCCACTTTGCTAGGTATAAATAACTGATTTTTAAATTGTTTTTCTTCACTTAAAAATATAAACCAGTATATACTTGTATACAATTCTTGGATTTAATATTCTGTTGGCTGTATATCAGCAGATATCAACATCTGCCTAAAAATAAGGGTATGGACATGCATGGTATTATGCATCTGTTTAACCAACAAACTCTCTGTTTCATTGTTTCAGCAAAGTCAGTATGAGATCTAAGTTTCCCAACTATTAGCAAAATCAAGATTTTCAGTCTGGAAGTCAGTGGGCTGAAATTTGTCTCTAATATCTGATGTTGATAGTTGATGATATATCAACGCTCTCAGTCTATCACAATAATAAACATCCTCTGTTTGCTGTTCTTCTGTATGTGATACTTTCGGAACGCTCAACCATACGCATGTGATACCAAACCATACTAGAGGTGGTAGGCACAGGTATAACAGCAGTATCTTCGTGCCTCCTTTACACCGGAATTCAGAATCTGGTCTAACTCCCAACTCACCTGGCAGTGGAAATGGAAGAGATCTGGGGGTGGCCTTGCCCCCTTTCCTTTCCCCAGCTTCAAGCACCTTCCTCTTCCCGTCAGTGGGGCACAGAGCAGAGGAACTCCATGGACAAGGTGGATGGGAAGCTGACACAGGAATGGGTAAGGGAGGAGGATACTTGCGGTGCTATACTGAAACGAGAGCAGAAAAGGTGACTCCCCTCACCCAAAGCTGCCTCTACTGGCAACTTTGCTACAGCTACGTCCTTGAAGAGGTATAGCTCTGTAATGAGAAAGGAAGTTAGTGGAAAGAGGGAGAGAAAAGAGATTTGAAACATCCAGGTGTTTCACAGATATGTTATGTAGCAAATATATTGGCATGAAATTAATATTAAATGTCTGTTAAAGACAGTATAGTGGCTGAAAAATCTCAGCAAGTACTCCCATCACAAGTATAAAACTTGTGGGTTTTTTCTCCGTAAATGTGTAGGCATTTGGATAAAATCAGACACTTTGGTATGCAATCCTTACTTTTTTTAAATATATTTACTCTAATAAAGGCAGAGTACTTTCTCTTCCTTCAGTGCATACATATAGTATTGGGTTGTATGCAGCGACAGTAAGTACTGGTGTACATAAATTTATGAATATCGGTCTGTAAAGTCAGTGTTGGAGATTAGAAAGTACAGTTTAGTGTCTCCTCTGTGTTGAAAGGTTGTCTTTATTAGAGTATATGCAGTAGATGGCTTCTGTGTGTGGAGATTTGTCCCTACAATCACTGTACCTTTAAGACTATCTTCCTGTCACTTGGGTGTTCCTAGGCTGTCTCTTTATCACTTAAAGAAGCTGGACTGTCACCACATTCCTGGCTGCCACTGTCAAGCTCTTGGAAGAGAAGTGGGCTTAAGTACCGCTGATGAGTGTTATCTGTAATTTACCACAAAAAGCAGAAACTTTCAGGGTAAAAATTCTGCCCTCTCGTATCTTTTCTTGGTGCTATTTTATTTTTAATGTACTCTTACAAGGTAGCTTTGAACTCGATTCACATAAAAGAGCCTCCAGCTGTACATCTTACAAAAAGCACGTAGACCTCATTTAATCATTCTTTTTATTCCTCTGACTTGAGTGTGATCTCTGTTCCACTCTCACTGATGGAGCTGGCACTTTAACATCATCCAAATTTATTCTTGATCTAATTCAGTAGAACACAAAGCAGAACAGATTTCCAAAGTGGAATAATAGCCACTTAAATATCATTTAGGCCCACCACATACAGAGGCAACAATTTCAGTTTCTTCAAAATTATTTTACATCTTCAACAAACACGATTATTCTCCCTCCTGCTTATTAAGGCACCATCTAAGTCACAGAATGTCCACTATAGCCCAGATGTAATTTTATGTGATCATTGTTACAGCTTTTGTGTTGGAATGATTTTTTTAAAAAGTTCTTGCCACCATGTTGAAGAATGGCTTTTATTTTCCTCAAGCAGAAACTGGGATGGTTCTGCTTGGAACATAAGCTACCAAGTGGGGAATGTTACCTAGTCATTCTCATTAACAATGAAATTTAGCCTCTTGGATCATGTAACTGTGGTTCCCAGGCCACAAAATTCATTGATAGTGTGAATTCCTGTACCTATTTTCATCAGACAGGAGGGATAGATCAGCAGAAATACATTTATTGTTCAGTTTCTCAGAAATACTCTTGATTACTCAACCTACAGAGGAATAATGCTTTGAAATTTATTAGTCTTGAAACTTTGGGTCAGGTGGGAATTGTTACCTTTCCCATCTACCTCTGTATGAATAGAACTGTAGGTCAGCTGAAGTGGAATTGGATTTAAAAGCTGGGACGCCTTTTCTCATTAGCCGGTACATGAAGTAGCAAATAGACCTCCATTGCCTAGATTCATCTGTATGAAATAACTTTTCAGGAAACTTTTTTGTTCAGTAGCGTCCCTTTCCGTTCTTCAGTAACCAGCTTCCTAGACAGCAAATGTAAAATAAAAACATTATTAAGGCAAAGTAGGTTCTGAATCAATCAAAAATTATTCTAGTACTCTAGGGGATATTTCTTGGTGTGCTTTTTGCTAGGAAGAGCAATTTTTATTACTTTTGAAATCACTCAAAAAAGAAAAAGGGGTGAAAGGGTTTCCCACCACACTTTAGCCATGCAGTAATACCTAGTTCAGTTATCCTAAAATGTCGGTTCCCAGACTTTCAAAATGGTAAGTATAATAGATATCTTTATCTTATAAGGTTATGCTGCACAAGCTGGCCGTCAAAGCAAAATCATATACAAACCTGGAATACTCTGGCCATCAGCCTTTGATTTGGTACATGCAGAAGAGAATCACAAATGGTCACAGAGTTCATAAATTAGCAGCAGCACCGCTGTCACAATTGTGCCATGACTATGACATGTCATTTCCTCACTGTGATTAACTGTGCTTTACCAGAAACCCATTTTTCAGTAGAACAAAATGGGAGAATTAAGTTTCCTTTATATTTCACTTAGTTCATTGTGACCGTAGACTTCAGTCCGTCTGATCCAAATTGGTTAAATGTTACAGCAATTTGGCCTCTTTTCAGTTCCAATTTCTACTTTCAGAACCTGAAGACCGTGAACTCTGTCTTACTAAAGGGTAAACTCAATTTTATTTTCTGTTATGTGAGCTAATTGGTGAGGGGTTCTCATAATGTCACGTCTTCAAGGAGATTGCAATGAGTGTCTTAAAGTTCAGGCCAAACATGTGAATTTGCTGTTCGTGTTATAGTATTAATTAGAACTAACTTAGATCTTTTCAGAATGTCCGAACTCTACAGTTCAGAAAATGGAAAGTCTCATCTACAAGTGATCTGAGACCTTAGGCAAATTCCATCAGAAGTGTATTTAGAGTAGAAATTAGGATTCCTCTGTTGAATCTCTGGCAGTTCCATTGATTCATTATTTTTTACTTAGCCTTCAATTCTTTCTTCATTAATGACTCTCATATTGCTTATATTTTTATAGGGGCATGGCACCTAATTATTACATTTGGCAGACTGTACCATAGCAGAATGTATTTTAATATATAATAAGGTATTATGACTTGAATGAAAACAGCTCATATTTTCACTAGTGTTTTCGTTGTGTAGTGCTGCATCCAGTCTCAGCAGTCAGTCCTCAAAGATAACCAAACCAATCAAATACAATGCCAATAACCTTAAACAAGATCCTAAGATACAGTTCCTTTTAATGATAAGAAGACAATAATTTATATATAAAGAAGCAGTGCAATACAGGCTGTCAGAATAATTAATTCTGTTTCACCCAACTCTGAAGAAAAGGGGAATGTGTACAGCTTACTAAGGTTTGTTTCAGTATTACTTAAACAATTTAGATGTGCTTTCACTTGTGCTATTAGTTACAGTCAGCTTTGTTTCGGCACGTTTTAGTTGTGTGATTCCTGTACTGGGTTAATTCCCATAAAGGGTTTCCGCTTTGGGTTTGTTGGGGTTTTTTTTTTTTTGGTTGGTTGTTTTTTAGTTTGGTTTTTGTTGTTTGGTTTGGTTTCTTTTTAAAATTTGCTAATGTATCCATTCTGTGGACATCCATCAAATTATATTTTTTCAGATAACCTGTTCACCTTGTGGACCATATATTTTCTCATAACTTGGTTATCTGTGAACCATCCATTATGATACATTTTTCCTCAGTAACAGACTAACATTATTTTGAACCATGTCTTACTCATTTTTTGCCAGGTTCAAGATTGCCTTAATATATTTTTGGTTATGCAAACACTGTTACTCTAGGGTCCCTGAAAATTCAAGTTACATAATATCAAAAGAATATATATGTGTGCATGCATGTCTGTGTGAGTAATACTTTTCTAACAATTTGTTACTAACTTCTTAACATCTCATGTTAATGGAAGTTCTCAAAAATAATTTGATTCTCTTCAGGCTACAATGGTACATGCAGGTTTGGGTTTTTGTGGGTTTTTTGTTTTGTTTTGTTGTTTTTTTTTTTTTTTTTATTAAGGTTCCCAGAAATTTAGAACAAGTAAAATGCTGCAAAGACATATTTCTGCTTTGGCCAAATGGAAGGATTGAAAGAGTTTTCAAGATAATGAACACAGATGGATTTGCTATTATCCCTCACATAAGGAAAAAAAAAAGACAGCCATTTTATGCTTTTGTATGTCTAGCTCATGCTAGATACATCTGAGTCAGCATTTCCAATACCGATTTCAATTTAGTCCATGGCTGTGAGTGCTACACTAGCAAGAGAACACAGCTATGATTCCCTACAGCGCAATGATAATCACTGCTCACTGCAGTTGCTGGTTAATGAAGTAACCATCCCTCTGACGTGCCAGGCGAATCCCCTGTAACTCTTTATGATGAATGCTATCTGGTTTGTTTGCTCACAGTTCACTGTATTGGTACTTTCTGCTATTTTTTGTGTGACTGAGCAACAAACAGGAAGGGTGACTGGTTTTTTGTGGCTGCTGTACCCTACGCAGTTCAACACCCTGGGTGGAGGAGGAGTGTGCCAGAGCATGGATGAAGTATTTGGCCACAGCTCAGGTCCGGCCAGGTTTATCTCAAACCTGTAATCACTTGGGGTCTACCATGTGGCATTCCTCAGGGGTTGGTATTGGGACCGGCACTGTTTAACATCTTTGTTGGAGACACAGACAGTGGGATCGAGTGCATCCTCAGCAAGTTCCCTGATGACACCAAGCTGTGTGGTGCAGTCGACACACTGGAGGGAAGGGGTGTGCCATCCAGAGGGACCTGGACAGGCTGGAGAGGTGGGCCTGTCTGAACCTCATGAAGGTCAAGGGCAAGGTCCTGCATATGGGTGGAGGAAATTCCAAGCACAAATACAGGTTGGGCGAGGCATGAATTGAGAGCAGCCCTGCGGAGAAGGATTTAGAGGTGTTGGTTGACAAGAAACTCAAATGACTCAGCAATGTGCTCTCGCAGCCCAGGAAGCCAACCGTGTCCCGGGCTGCATCAAGAGCAGTGTGGCCAGCAGGTCGAGGGAGGGGATTCTCCCCCTCTACTCTGCTCTCAGAGACCCCACCTGCAGTGTCATGTCCAGCTCTGGGGACACCAACATAAGAAGAACATGGACCTGCTCGAGTGGGTCCAGAGCAGGCCACAAAGATGATCAGGGGGCTGGAGCCCCTCCCCTGTGAGGACAGGCTGAGAGAGTTGGGGGTCTTCAGCTGGAGAAGAGAAGGCTGCGGGGAGACCTTAGAGTGGCCTCCCAGTACTTAAAGGGGCTACAGGAAAGGTGGGGAGGGACTCCATCAAGGAGTGCAGGGGTAGGATGAGGGGTAATGGTTTTAAACTGACAGAGGGCAGATTTAGATTAGATACAAGGAAGAAATTCTTCCCTGTGAGGGTGGTGGACACTGGCACAGGTTGCCCAGAGAAGCTGTGGCTGCCCCCTCCCTGGAAGGGTTCAAGGCCAGGTTGGACGGGGTTTTGGGCAACCTGGGCTAGTGGAAGGTGTCCCTGCCCATGGCAGGGGGGGTGGAACTAGAAGGTCTTTAAGGTCCCTTCCAACCCAAACCTTTCTATGATTCTATGTACTTATGTATTACTATTGATAATGTTGTGATGAATGGCGGTTGTCATGCACATAACAAAAACATTAATTAGATTCTTGATGATTTTCATTACTCCAGCCCTGCAATAATAAAATACTATTACCTGAGTTATTGCTTCTTTAATTGCCACTGGCTTACAGGTGAATACACAGTAGATTTACTGCTGAAGTATCCTACATGTGCATTTGCAAGCAGCAACTGGTGTTTAAATGAACTGAGTTGAACAAGTAAACCTGTAGCACATGCAAAAAAATTTAATAATTTCAAACAGGAAAAGATAGGTTTAAGGGGCTCTTCTCTTTTCTGAAAGCACTAATCACTGTGGTGTTTAAATACATAGATGTTCTGTGCTTTCAGTTATTTCAAATGCAATTTTACCAGCCCTTTGCAAACGAATTCTGTACCTTTCCATCTACTTCTGTATGTAATCTATATATTCCCACCCTGAAGATATTCTTTATTTTTTGAGTTCATTTCTAGCTAAATATTGTATGATAGTAGCTTGCACTGAAACCAAAAAAAACTGCAATATTGAGGAGAAAGAGAAGAGAAAGCAACTCCTACTCTGTTTAAATTTGAAGAATAAAGGACTAACCTTAATCAAATGGGTATCCTTTGGCCAACATAATAGCATGGCATTATCTATGAGTTCTGAGCTTTGTAAATGAAAGTCAGGAGTTCAGTGGAGTATTGTAAACTGTGTCATCTGGGAATTTCTAAAGGGAATATATGGCCAAGGGATTCTTCTTCAGGGCTTCGGCTGTTCAGGAATTGTTGAGTCCTGTGGAATACAGATCTAAGTATATAAATGCCCAAAAACTCTTAAGTTTTGTTAAAATGAGCTAAAATATTTTTCAAGGGTAAGCTGAACTATTTTTTTCCTGATATTTCTGGAAGAACAAAATATAATAACAAAATAAGCTCTGTAACAGTGACCATTAGGAAAACACAGATCAAATGGTTAAGCTGTTTTTCCATTGTTTACAAATCTCTGGCCTTCTTTTTTATTATCTGAATAATACCTCTGCAATCCTGTAACCCAGAAACAAATCCCTGCCCATGGTAAGAAAGCTGAGGAAATCTCATTCTTCTGAACATTTTTTAATTAGTTTGGATGGAGGAAAAAAGGCAATTCAGGCAAAACAAGAATAGTTCTGAATATAACTTGTTGCTGTATACCTTCTCTCACCTCTCTTGAACCAGAATTGCATGTTTTTAAAAACAAGCTTATATTCAGTACAAATTCTTCTAAGTATGCTCTTTTTGTGACTAAGACTGTTTCAAAGGGATGTGAGATGAGTCCAAAAAGTTAGTACAGAGATATATTTTAGCACCTTACACCCTGGTCTATCCCAGCTAACTCAGGCATATGGTTGTGGGCTGCCAGGGATCGGAGTAGTTCTACTTTCCTCTGCACCTTGGCCTTGTGTTCCTCCT
Organism: Strix uralensis; assembly: GCF_047716275.1. Classification (NCBI taxonomy): domain Eukaryota; kingdom Metazoa; phylum Chordata; class Aves; order Strigiformes; family Strigidae; genus Strix; species Strix uralensis. The sequence goes on from NC_133984.1 coordinate 5,796,140, forward strand.
CTCAGTCTTGTATTTACTCTGGTTGCCAGGTTGGTTGGTTTGTTTTCAAGCAATTCTTTTATTTTTAAGTATCTGTTCTACTTAAATCTACCTCTGTTTTAAATCTACTTGTCTTTTAGCATTCACAGTCCTATTTATTTTGTATTAGGTGACCTGAAAACCTCACTTATGCCCATAAATAATATAAATTAAAAGAGAATCCAAGTTTTAAGTCTGCTTCCTGACAGTTATTCACTAACACTGAAGGTAATGTAATTAATTACTCAGTTTCTTAAGAGACTTGTAATGCTGGATATCTTGATAGAGCTCAAATGGAAAAGCAATATTTGATTTTCTGTTGTTGTTATTGCTGGATTTTTATATAAAAAAAAGCCATACTACAATTACTTACACTATTAAGCCATGGCTGAGGGGTGATTGCAGATCTGTGGATTTACAGATAGCAATCCTTTCATCACTCAGTTGTGTGTTTCGTGAGCATAGGATTTGTACGTTTTGATAGTTGCTATGGTATCCACATGTGTACTAGGAAGACTGTAGGGGAAATGTGATTTATGTTAACAACAAACTGAATTAGAAAAAGAAGTGATCAGAGGTGACTGGTAAATTTTTAGTTGTGTTCCTCAAAAATAGAAGCCTCTTTCATTTGGTGCAAGGCTAAAATTCTGGCTCCTGCTGCCAAGAAAATGCTAACATGGAGACATGCTAATAATTTGGGCACGGGTCCTGGGGTGGTACTGTCTAATACAGCCTGCTCTTTGTTACCTGGCTCCAGAATGCTCTCCCCTGATCTTTGAATTTATAGCAAATGCTAGCCACTCAAGGTAAAATTTAACTGCATGAAGGGGAGATGCAGGTTTGCTAATACCTAGTCTAAGGAATACAGCAATATACTTGTTTTATTGGAGTGGCCACTGACCCAGTAGTTACAGATTACACCTTTTTATTTCCATCTCATCCCTCTGGCTGAACTGTCACTAATTTGGTAAGAAATCAGCATGTTCAGTTCTTTCAAGTAAGGTTGGGGAGAGCTGGCACTACATCTTCAGCAGTAACCCTTTCCTCTGGCTGAAGGGGAGACAGCAGCAAGAGCTCTGAGCTCTGGGCCAGTCTCTGCTGGAAGAAGCGTGGCTGGGCCAGCTGGGCATGTTGCACCAGGGAGAGATCAACTTCGGGGATGTGACAGAGCCATAGGAAAGGGAGAGCTGCATTCCTGTATTAAACATGAGATTTTCGTCTTTACGTTTGAATTCTGTCTTCCTTCCAATTAAGGGAGGTGACCACTTAATTCCACCTAATTAGAGGGTTTTTTAGATCTATTCTCCATTAGGGGCACTGTGCATGCAAGATCAGCATCTTACCTTTGCCGTGAACTCTAATGGATTAATAATTTATTTGGCATAGTTTAATTACTTCAGTTCAACACTTATTTACTTTTGACTTGTAATTGACTTTATGAATGCCATTATTTGTATTGTACGTCTCCTTAAGGAGAACCTGATAATACTGTGATTTTTTTCAGTAAAAATAACAAAATACCTCCAGGAAACATTGTTCAAATAGAGTATTATGTGGGTAAACTTGTTTTCTAAGAGATTATAATTTGGAGAATTTAAGCATTCTTATATGTAGGCCAAAAGCTTTTGTACTCACAATTTTGTAATTTCTCTGAATTGCAGATTAACAGTTCTGTTTAGTAGTTTCCTCCTTTTGTTTTCATGGTACTTGGTCAGGATCTCAGCTTTCTGAGAATCTGGAAGGACTTTCTTATTGAAAAGAAGCTTCTACCTGTGTGGGTTGAGATAAAAAGCTTCAAAATATGAGTCCTGAAGATCCAAAAATTATAAAGGTACAGGTGAATGCAGCTCTATAAAATGTTCTCTAAATGTGACATTTTGCCTGATCTTTGAATTTGATTTTCTCAAAGTCACCTTGTTGCTTAGGTTTAAGAAACATGACAATTCTTGTGTGTCTTTGGATGTCTCCGGTGCCAAAACATAGCAAATGTAGTGTAAAAATGCACTTTCCACAAAAAAGAAAGAGGGACAGATGTCAGCCTCTTCTCCTAACCTCACATACTCTTCTTTAAGTACCTTGAGATATATGTGGCTAATTCTCTGTCTAGTATAACCCTGACCAGATGAGAGTTGAGGGACTACCTAAAGTTTTTCTTCTCTTTCACTTCATCATGGCTTGTTGCTCATCAGGGGAGCCAAGGTTCGTCCTGTACCTAGCTTTTAAACCCATTGCACAAAGCTTTGAGTAAGTTCTATATAGTATCCCCATATCTGCCAGCTAGGCGTGGAAACATGACCTTTTGTAATACTGCTTACAATAATAATCTCCATAGTTGACTGTACAAGTAACATAAAATAGTATTTTAATTATTCTTGCTGTGATTTGATTGTCTTTTACATGTGATTTTGTTTTCCCTCTGGATGCCTACATGTTTTTTGGTGGAATGGTGAAACATTAAGCCTCTGGCCATAGCTAAAATATTCCCTATATATTTTGCAAAACAGTTTATAGTTTCTGGATACATGGCATTCTAGTGGTGCAAAGTTTATTATATTGTTTCTAATATATTATTAATCCATCAATAATTAATGATTTTTATATATCCTTTTCTTTCTTTAACTTGCTATCATTAGTTGTAAATTAGAAAGGTTTTTTTCTTTTATTCAGTTTATTTCCTGCCTAGAACCATTTTCTCCTTCAGTTTAACACCCAATTTATGCAGTGACCATCTCTCACCTTGAAGACCAAGAGTCTTCTACTTAAAATATTAGAAATATTTATTGGCACACAGCTTAGTTTCATAAAGAGAATGTTTCCTTGAGAGAGTAATTGTGTTTGGTTTTTTTCCTGCTTACCAAAGGAGCTTATCAAGTCCTTTTACAGAATCCTTAACATTGTTTCTTTTTTTCCCTGAATGTGAATAAATGCTACAGTCTGGAGGAGAACCAATTCCTAAGTTATCGCTCTTTCATGAAATCCAAAAAAAGTCTTTCAGAAATTGTGAGTTAGAAGTCTGTTTTCCGAAAAAAAATATTCTATATTGTTGAGTCCTGTAAACAAGATGAATCACTGTGCCTGCAAACTATAGTTGTTCAAAGACAGGCAAGTCTCCTTGGCCCTTTAAAGAACAAGCCAGTTTAGAACAACATCTAATAATGCAATAGAGTTATAGGTCAAATTTGTTGGGCTGTAGAATGAGAAAATATTTTCAAGGATGATGTGCTGATGGTCTGTCAATGTTAGGACTAAAGTGGGAATCAGGTAGACAAAATCTAGTGGGCATTTGTCTAATTAGAAATGACCTTTATTAAAGCAGAGCTGTCTGAATTAAATTAATTATTGCTCATGTGCTTTCTTTATATCTGAGAATTTGGTAAATCTCATCTAGAATGCTAATTCTATCCTTCCGTCTTATCCTCTGAGGCATCTTTTCATTTAATAATGACTTTCTTAATTGTTTTTAAATTTAGGATAGAGCCCTCTGGTTTTTTTCAGGTTATCTTTTAATTTCTGCAGTGGAATATGTAAATACTACTTTCAGAGAGAAAGCAGTAGGAGAGGTGGGTACTTTAAGTAGAATCAGATCTGTTGCCTTCAAACAGAAGAATAAAGTGCTCTGCTTGAGTAGCAAAGTAGCATCTGAAAATTGAACTTCTATTTCAACAGATTTTTAAAAGTAATCTCTAATATTTAGCATCCTCCTATTCTAAACCTAAACCTCTCATCTGGAAAGGTCTACGCTGCCACTGGTTTAGATTTCTTCAAGTGGGGATAGGTGCTACCCTAGAGCCTGAAAGAGAAGCAAAGTCATGGTCAGAAAAAGAGAATGAAAATGTGGCCCATGCTGAGGTTCCCAAAAGGCTCATTTTCACCATTGCTAGCTGTTAACCATGTTAATCAGCATGTGCTAGCTGATTTCAGTGACATCTGGTGTGGCATTCTGGTTATTTTGGATCACATGGGAGATGTGTAGTTCTCCATAGGATCTGCATGAGCAGCTGTTTAGAGCTTAGAGAATACCAACTTCAAATGCATCAGAGCTTTTCGGTAACGTCACGTCATACGCCACAGCCATACTCTGGAAACCATTCTGTTGTATTTAGTGTTTCATGTGCAAAGCCCATCCCTTCAATCTGTTGTTCTTCTCACTCTTTGGATTAATAACTTCGCCTTGTTTTAATAAAGGTGATTCTATCTGAGTTTGCCTTGAGCTGCTGACCACCCAAAGTTTTAGACTCAGCTTTGAAAAAACTTGAGGAAGTGCAAAATTAGTGTTGTTACTGTGAGCTCAAACTGCCAAGATGCCTTGATAAACTGGTAAGAAAATGAATATACAAGGGTAGAAGGGATTACAGATAGAGATAGAAGGATTAGGTTGTGAACTAGCAGCAAGACTTGCTGTAAAAATGTTGCTTCAGGCTTTTGTTTATTATTTGGAGAAATTCTATTTAAATGCAGATTAGATTTTCTACCTAGAAGTACAACTTATTCTTTGTTTAGGAACTCTACAAAGAAGAATGAATACAGAGTGTTCTTGTTTTCATTTCTTCATGAACTTTGACAATCATGTTGCTTATCCTGTTATCTGGATTAGATATGCAAGCTCTGGATATAGGAGTTATAACAGTTTGTTTAGAGACCCTAGTTTAATTAATCAGTGTAAGATTACCAAATTACCTTGGGATGAAATAATGTGTCTGAGAAGTTGTAATTGGCTACTGACTAAACAGAAGGGCCCAGGTCTGCATAGTTTATTTGGGAAGGAGGCAGGGAGGCAGGGGAAAGAAAGGGAAAGAAAACTTAAGAAAAAAAAAAAGCAATAAATTAGACAAATATTGAATCTTTTGTGAACTGAAATCTTTCCATTCTGTATACAACTTAACTTTTTTGTATTGCTGTACATTTTGTAATCAGTCACCTCTTAAAATAACATTTCATCTTCCTTAGAAATAAAAAAGAAATGAATATAATTCTTGTATCAATTCTGCTGGATTTATGAAAAGTAGTCTGAAAAATCTTCACTTTAAATAGATTCCCGAATACTCAAATTTTTCTCTTGCATATTGCAGGCTCACTTACCATAACATCATCAGTAAAATACAGCTAACTGAAGCATCCCAATCACTTCCCATGGGTTTATTTTTATTCCTTCATCCATTCTTCTTGCATCTTGTCACCAGCATCTCGAGTGATCCTTACCGATCTTCTCAAAACTATGATAACATGACATACCTAAAGCAACTTTTTGTTAATCATCTCAGCTGTCTGTACTACAAAAAAAAAAAAAAAGCTAAATTCAAGACACTGATTTCAAGGGATTTTTTTTCATTTCACCTTTTTCTTCTTTCCCAACATAATCTGTGAGCTATTCAACATGTTTTATGACAGAAGTTCCACACAATGATTGGCATGAACTGTCACTGGGATTCATGTACAGAAGCACTTGAATTCAAATATGTTTCAGGATCTGAGATTCTGACCCAATTTTAGAAAAGTACGAGTATTTTGAATTCTTTAGATATAAGGATGACTTTTGTTAGTTTTTGTCTAATATATGAGAAGAAGGCCACATTTGGCAGACTGGAAATCAAGTATGTTCTCTAAGAAGATCTACTTCACTAGTCGTTTAGCATGATCAGTAATTTTGTATTGATCATTTAGCATGGAAATAACATGCTAATGTAATAGATTTAATGTGGTGTTATGGTAATGGCGTACCATTTAGCAAGGTAATATTTTAGTATTATCAGGTTCATAAAAGCTTGTCTGTTGAGAATATAATGAAGATTTCTCAGTCTATTAGCTAGCTTTGTTATGAAGCGGAAGAAATAAAAAGATCAAGCCTTTGCTTAAAGGAGGTTGATGAAACTTTTTGCCTCATACTAGATACATTTTAGGCACCCTGTGCTTTTTTGTTCCTTTCTTTATTTCTTTTTGATGGACAAGCTAAAGCAGTAACTCATAGAAGATAATTCTTCAGGAGATGAAGAACCTTAGGCCAATAATTTACAGACAGTAACATGTTCTTTAGAGCTCACACAATCCCATTCAAGGTTTCAGGGCCATTTTAAAATCTGAATTTAAGCAATACTTTTCTGTGCCCCCTCTTCAGCAAGCCAAATGTTTCACTTACCCATTTTTGGTAATATGAAGAGGTAATATCATGCATAAAATAAGTCAGAAAAAATGGATCTGTAATGAACAATGCATGTCTGGTGAGTGACAGAAAATGGTATATATTTCAGAGCAGGAAGTAATGAATCATGTGATTAGCAGTATATGAACATGTAATATTTTGGTATCATACAGGGTCAATGGACAGACTGAAAGGTAGTTGTTAGAACAGCTCATTTTTCCTTTAATGTATCATTTCACAGTTACTTGTACTCTTAGGCTACATCATATATTTATATTCAGTTTGAGGAGTTTCTTGTAACATTCTATTATTTGACTGAAACACTGCAGCTAATAACTTTGATTTGAATACATACTTGAAACTATGTCGTCGAGCAATTTTTTATTTTTATTTTTTAATACTTATTTTCTTTTTTTTTTTGGCATGTCTACATATGTGCATTACCATTGCAGGCTAGTTGGCAGGACCAGCAAAAGTTATGAGCCCTAACTTTATCTGTGTTTAAATTGTGAAGATTTTGTAACAGGGTTTTTTTCCGGAGGAAGAGAGAAGCTTACATTCAGGATATTTACTGTGGAATTTCTGAAGCCCAATTGTATCTAAAAAATCTTTGAACAAATGGCCTTTCTAGTGGGTACTTAAGCCTCAAATTAGAAAATACAGTTTTCTGAACAGACCTCTGGGGTGGCCAGCAGATTGTTGCTTGTTGAAGATGAAACTTTGCAATGAAAAGTCTGGCATTAAAACCTGATAGACCAGAACTCCTTTAGAGTACGTCTTGCCTTCCCCACTTCTCTTTTTTCTTCTGTGAAAGGAAAGATAGGCATATCTGCTATTTTTCTTCTTTTCTTTGGATTACAAGAATATGACTGTTCAGTTCAGAACTTTGATTCTTCAAGTTGACATAAGTATAGGGTCCAGATGTGAAGCTCTTTTGTTATATGGTAAGAGTTAGATACCCCTTCCTCCCCTCTTTTGTGGCTGTTCTCAAGTCCATTTACACACTGTGTTACATAATTATATTGATATAATCTATACTAACATGAAATGGCAAGCTCTAATCCATTTACATATACTTCTTAGTTTCTCCGTATCTGCAGCATAGTCTTTCTAGCAAAAAAGGGTGCAAGCTTATCCAAGGAAATTCTAGTGTTGCATTGCAGTAACATGGGTGTATAAAATGCTTCTACACAGTCACAGAAAAGCTGCACAGTTGCTACCCTGAGCTCCCTGTTGCTGTAGCCATAATGGTAGTTATGCCTGAGCTGACTTGAGTATAACTAATTGAACTGAGCATATTGTGCTGACTGCAGAATAGACCTTTCTGTTACTGTACATAGCTGTACATAGCCCTTCTGAATTAAATCTTAACTTTCTGCCATCTGTATGATAACAATTTGTAAGATTTACTTTTCCATAGATGATGATTGTATTGGAACTAGGAAGGGAGAGCAGACTTCCTGCTATCAAAAGTATTTTATGCTTTCTTCTGCATATGTCTCCTTCCCTTCTCTTCATTAGCTTTCTTTGTGTTTGGCTTGTTCCCTAAGGAAATAAGTATTTAACTTCGTTGCATAGAAACGGTAGCCTTTCTATAGTGGTTAGGAAGGTTACAACCTATGTCAGAAGCATACAGGAAAAAATATCTTCAAAATAAAATATTCATCAGTGAGAGATAATAACACAGTAGTTCTGAGAAATACTGATGTGTGTGTCTTTTTAATTGCATATGTCCTAATTTACATACAAAATCATAAAGATTTTACAATGGGAATAGTTGTAACTATAGTCCGATCTATTTTACAAAAGAATTAAAGTTTAATTCTGAGAAGCACTTCAAGGAATTTCTAGAAATTGGTTTACCATGTAAAATGGTGTGAAATTGATAGATTTTATTAAATTAGAGTTAATGATAAATTTTAAAATATATCTTTTAGAAAAATTTGATACCATATCAAATCATCAAAGCACATATAATCCTGGGATTTTTAGTGGTTTATTAAAATAACAAGCTCTTCATCACTAGAGGACTATTTAAAGTGTATTTATGGGTTTCTGATGTTGTATTTTGTTAGATTTGCTAATGATCATGAAAGATAAAACATTAGTATATCTATTTTTTTGTTGTACATTTTGAAATATACAACACAGATCTTTGGTGAAGAGAGAAAACTGAATTTTTTGCTAATATGTTGTGCCCTTCAGGTTTCTTTGTGTGCCAAGGGCATCATTCACTACTCCAACAGATATGCTTTGGAAGCTTAGTATAATATCAAATGCTTAAGTGTGCAAAAATCTGGTTTAAGCTATCTCAATTTGGGCACCCAGAAATAATGCAGACTGCATAATTTTGCTTAATTTCTTTATGCCTCAGTTTCCCAGATGTAAATGGCTTCAGTAAAGCACATAATCCAAGTGGGATATTATTCATGTTCATGAAGCTTTTGATTGTACTGTGAAAACAACAAAAAAGTACACAAGGAAATTAATAAATCTGCATTCAACACAAGCCTTTGAAAGTATTAATTAAAAAGGTGTCTGGCCACATGCTGATTAGAGTAGATAAAGAGAAATATTGAATAACTACTTACTCTCTGAATTGGGCCCAAGGGTCCTATGAGAAAAATACTATATGATAATTTAATTAAAGTTTGCATCAAAACATATTTACACAAGGGAGATGAATTAATATTGCAGAATTTGCACTTCCTAACTTTTCAGTTCTTCACTAGAAAATGTTAACTCTTTTTTAGTATAGTGGTTCTTCAGTGTGACATAATGTACTGCTCAGATACTTGGCATATTCACCTCACTGAATTTCTTAGATTCAAGGCATTAATATAATAAAGTAAATATAGAACTTGAGTTAGAAATACCAAATATTGATAGCAGTGCAGTTGGAAGCACAATTCTGTTGGGTTTTGGAATATGATAAAAGGAAGGGGGGAAAGGGAGCTAGGATGTATATTCTGACTGAGTCAGCCAGATAAGCCTACATATTTACACATATTGGAGTACTGATATTTATGATTATACTCATATTTAAGATCCCCTGTAAAATACCTAGGCAGAGTCACATGAGTTTTGTATTTCTTGGGCATGTCTGGAGTACTCACTGTTGGGTTTTTTTTTCCCCGCTTTCCTGGGGAAATTTAGTTACTCAAGTCTTGAAGCTGTGTAATTACTCAGTGTAACAAGACTAAGAGCAGGGAAATGTCTCTGGTATGTACAGAATTAGAATACAAGTAATGAAGTGATGGATAAATGGAGTAACAGTCCTTTAGGGAAGTGACCACGTCCAGTATACAGCAGCTTCTAGTATAGAGGAGGGGAAATTCTCCCTGTGCTGCAGTTGGGGATAAAACAATAACTGGGTGAAACAATAACAGCTGGAATATTGACTATAATGCAGTGATTAATCAAATGTTTCCAGGCTTTAAAATAAATCTCCACAACCCATATTACAGTTACAGTGGTACTACATTTATGATCGTATCACAATGCTTTCCAATGCTACTGTGTAATGGACTTCTAATGGCAAAAAACCCTTGATTTTTTTTTTCCCCATTGTAATAGCATCTGAAACATGTTATAAATGCTGTTATATCCAGCTGTTCCTGGAATTCAGATAATTTGTAGATACATAGACAGTGTGATATAGTACTTAGAGTAGTAGATTACCCAAAATATATTAATTACTGTTATAGAAGGGATAATCACAACAAATTGTAAATAAAATAAGTTAGTGTTACTTTATGCAGCAGTACAATGAAGCCCTTTGCTGCCTGGATCTGTTAATTAACAGTTTGTGACCCTCTGAGTATCAGTACCATTTCTGTACAGCTTTGAATGTCACTGTCATTCCTTGTACTTGTGTGATGGTGCCCCTCCATCTCTCTAGGCTCTGTGGTATGCAAATGATGTCAAACAGAGCCTTAATGATTACTTCTGCCTCAAGGCAGCACAGACGGTGAGAGAAAGGACCTGTGAGGGTGAAAATAAAAAAGAGTCAGTGTCAGGAACCTACATATTTTGGGAGTTAGACTCTGGGGTTTTTTTGTTTGTTTGTTTTCCCCTTGAGACTTTAATGTCCTTTTCTGCAGAAGTTCTGCAGTCATTACAATTTCATCTCCCAGCATTCGAACAGCCCAGTTGGTGGGAGGCTTTTTCCCAGCCATGATAAATTATTCTCTGTCAGAATCCAAATCTGCCTTTTCAAGTCTGATCATTTTTGATGAATTTATTCTGTTAACATGAGTTTGAATAGAAGCAATAGAGAGTAATAAATTAACTTTGAGCATATTAATGACATCTCTTGGAGACTATGGATTAATTAAGGAATAAATAGATGAAATAGGTTCAATAACAGGCTGGTGAACACTTAGTCAGCAATTGACTGGTAGCTTTTCATTTAGGTCCTTTTATATCCTATGGTTAATTAAAAAACATAGAAAGATTTTAAAGCAACCTTTTGGAATACAGAGTATGAACTCCTCCTGCCATCCATACTAACTGTAGAAAAGATGGTTGTCAAATGTACTCCACTGAAGCTTAAGGAACACCAGCTTCAGAAATTCAGGGCTGTACACTCCTAAAAAGAAATCTGTGTGCCAGAGATGGCTTTCTGTATGCATCTGCCAGAGCAACACTTACCACAGACTTAAAATATCCTTTCTGTAGAGTTTATGAAAAAATAAACATAAATTAGGGGGTTTTGTGGATTTGCTCTTATAAACTAGAGATTAGGGTAGTAAATGAGCTTCCATTCCTAACAAGAACTGTTGTGATTTCATGTTATTTGGTTAACTTTAACACGTGCCTGTTATGTCCAGGATTTCCAAAGTAGTTTGAAACTTAGGCTTTCAAAAGAGCTGGATGCTAAGCTTCAGTGACTATGAGAACTGAGTGTTAAATCTGTTTCTAAGGGATCCCCTATCATATGCAATAGAGAAATGGCTGATTGATGCTTACATACTAAAGAAAGTGATAAATTCCTTGACAAATCTGAAAGCTAGTTTCTAACCTCATTTAATAATATATGTTAGATTTTTATTCACCTCGGTATACTCATGCCAAAGCTTATCAAACAGGAGTGAACATTACTTTTTTTCAAAGATAATTATGGTCTATTAAATGTATAAAAACACAAATTATTGTTTTATTCTAGGACATCTTGTTATTCAAATAAGGCTGAGTCAAAACTTAACACCTACTCTGTGAAATTTGAAGCTTGTCAAATATATCTCCCCTCAGAATCCTCAATATAGATATACATAGACAGTGTGTGGTTATAAGAAGAAGGTGTTTATATAATTAAGTTTATAAAAGCATACTCTAAAGGTCAACCGATTTTTTTATTCCTATTTTAAAACATTCCTATCTTTGAAGTAATGAAATTTAATTTCCTGAACAATTGGATGCCTCATGAAGTTTAACTTTATACCCCCACAGCTTTATATTTGTTGTGCTCAAAATAATTTCTTAAAATAGATTAATAATAATAATAAATTCACTGCCCTTTTTTCAAGCATCATCATAATCCTCACGTTGCAGTCACAGAACCTCTCCTGACAGCTATTGAAATGGGCTGAAAAGTCTACTGTCAGCAGTTGCTAACTCCCATTTTCTTGGCTGATATTACTGACCCTAAAATCTTCCAGAATAATTACAGCTATGACTTTCCCTAACACTGTTTTTTTAAAATTTTGTATGCTGTGAGAAATAATGTTCTTTAAGGAATTGTGTAAAATGATGGTCTGGCGTCCTGTGTCAGTTGTCCAGGTGCTGAGAGAATCATCTGGTTTAGAGAAGGAAACTACAAGTTTACTAATGCTACTAGCTAACATTAGAATATTTTTATATTTTAATTGAAAATTACTTAGGAAAACAGAAAGGAATATTGAAGAAAATCTGAAAGTCACTGTTGGAGGTTGTTCAAGGGAAACTGAGTATTAAAACCAAATAGCATATTTACTGATAGGTAATTTTTTTTCTTTCAGCAAAGGAAAAGGCAAAAGTTTATTATATAAATATATTTCTACCCTGTTAGCAAAACTCCTTGATGCGAAAAACTTCTTAATAGTTGGAAAACGCTTATGTGACGTGGTACAAGAAACTTCCAATCAAACAGCAAAACTTCAGTGGAGAAACTGACCACAACTGAATTTTTAAAGAAATACTGGTGAAAGTATTGCCTGATCAGAATGGTGCCCAAATTTCTGAAGGTGCTAGCAATGACTATAAAGGCCTGATTAGGAAGTTGTAGCCATCACTGTAAGTAGTTTTGAACTCATAGGTAAATGATGGAAACTCTAGTCAGGCATCCTTTTTCTTCTTTCAAATGTCTATTCCGAATGAGGCTCTAAGCTAATGTGCAAAGATTGCTCCAAATCAGTCAAAGACACACTTCTATGCCTGACTGGAGCACAATGAAGTTTGGATTATGCTGTTTTAAATTATCACCCATTTGAAGTAATTTTCTTTATAAAACAAGATTAAAATGACTGTAATTCAAAACATTTTACCTCAAATTGATGTGAAAATTGTAGTGTTCATATTATTTCCATTTTTCAATTTGACAAAACATTTCACTCCATGCATAAGCTTTTCTGTGTTGTCACTGTCTTAAGAGTGAAAATATGCATTTTACTCTGTGCATTTTACTCTTTCCTGATGTGTCTTATTTCTTAACACTACTTATTTAACTTTTTAAAGCATGTTTTATATAGCCTATTGTGGTACCTGGGGAAAATATAAACAGATTTAGGAGCTTTGCTTACCTTCTTTCTACCACACACAATAACAATTTATAACTTCGTATTGGAAGATTTTTTCTCTGGTCTTTCTACATGCCTGCTGGTTAGATAAGTGCTGATGATGAAGCAAAGAATTTGAAGTTCTAGCTTAATAGATTTGAAACTGAGATTATGGTGATTTTTATTTACTTGAAACTTCCTTTCACTTGTTTTCATACTAATACCATAGTAGAAATTTCTCTCCATATTTTTCCTCAAGGTTTCATGTGTCCTGAATAAATCATTTACGGAAAGAATAGTCCTTTCTCTTCCTCAGAAGTTTACTTCATAGACAGGCAGTTATATCAGTAATTCTTTTTAAAAATCCAGTAAATTCCAAGTTACTTACTTGAGTTCCCTATGCATAAAGGTATTTGTTTCATCTAATATAGAATGCTTCTTACAGAGTTCTTGTAGTAGTGAAGTACAGAACAATACTGAAAAGCACTGGAAAATTAGGTGACTTGCAGAATTCCATGGCTGAATTATTGACAGTGAGAATTACAACTGTAAAGTTCCTGGCCCAAAAATACAAATGTGCAAATGTACTTATTTTTAAGTCATACTGTATTCAACCCCATAAGTGCAACAGAATGCCAAACCTTATCACTTAAAGTAATAGCAATACTTACATCAGCTATCAGACCCTCAAACTCTGGGAAAGAGTTGCTTTTGTGTGCTCAATCTGCACAGGATAATTCATTCCTTACTAGGGGGTATGATTTCATGAGCTGAAAGCTTTAACTAGTACATATGTATAGGGTAGATTTAAAGTGATTATGGAAATATCACCGCAGGACAATACATTATTAGTAGTCCCTCATATGTTGTATGCTATCCCCTTATGTTTGCTGATAATTAAAAAGCAGATTGGGATGTCATGGTGAGAATGAGTGCAAAATGTCCCTTTTATCATTTGCAATAACTATGAAATAGTGGTCTTTCTGTATCCTTCAGTGATTGTTCTATTTGCGTTGGTGACAAATGACATCTTTCTCCTTGTAATGTGCCTGCAGGGTTAAATGACTTTATTATTATTAATGAGTCATTGCTCCAGCTGCCCAGTAATAGAGGGAGTAGGAAACATAAGAGATTTAGACCTAAGTAATTACAAATGTAATTATTACTTTTCAAATTTCATTTTTACAGCAATCACAAAGTTGTTAATCAAACATGGCCCTTTCCATGTATTCACATTTTTGGGGGACTTTGTCAAAGGGATGAGTATCTGCTTGGTTCCACTGAGGGTAGTCTGTGGCAGATTGACGAACTGATAATGACAGAAAACTGCTGTGAAAAATTGGTTAGCAAATGTTGTCTAGTCATCAAGGAGTCTGTGGTTCAGAGGGTTTTCCAAGAGAAAAACCCACCTGAGCTGCACCATATGGAGGAGAGTGTCCTCTTGGGGAGGACAAAAGCTGCAGGAGGGGAATCCTTTTGTCCTGTGAAGATATGAAATGTCAAAGTTTTACTCCTCCAGTCTGTCCTTCCACAAGGTTGTAGATTGTCATTAAGGAATCTAATAAGCACAACAGAGCCAACATGCTACTGGACACTTTAGGGGAATTAAAAAGTGTGTCCTCTTGGCCCTGCAGTAATTATTCCTATTACTCATAATTCAGGATTTTCAAGTTTTTAGGTGGAGCACAAGTCTTGCTCTTCTGTAATAATAATAAGGTAGACACAGGAATTCAGAAAAGGGAAATGGTTGTGGTTTTATATTAGCCCATGTTGCAGATGCTGTGAAATGTAAGCAGTGTTGTTTTTCAGAATCATAATCCAAACTTGAAATTTATTGTGAAAAGGAAAACCTAGGGAAAAGCTTTGGAGAAATGATAACATTTCCTTTCAATAATGTCATTTCTTCATAATGTTGAAATATTAAGAAATATCATATTTTAAAAATCTAAATGAAAATAAAATTAATAGAGAAAATGGGAACTATTAGTTTCCATAATTTATATCCCAAAATGTCATTTCAATAAACACTGTCACAAAACAGTTGAACTTTGAAACTACATTTTTGATAGAAAATGGTTTTGTCAAAAAATCTACAGTGAGCTTCCTTTATGTATTCAACTGGAATAAATAGATTTAATATTCTTGATGTTCCAATCAAATGTAATCTCTATCAGCACTCAACTAAGATTAGTGTGTTACTTAGATATCAGCATAAGTGAATGTTATAAAAATGTTTAGACGTATTCACAAAATAAAGTCAGGTATTTATTAAAAAACCAAATATTTTTTGTTAATATACTGATAAAGAAAAATGCTTTTTTTTTCTTTTCTTAAAATGCAATTGGAGACACAGCATAGAAGCCATTGAATATTTTTAGAATGTTGTAGGCTTATTTTGTTTGCTGCTCTAGTGACCTTTGACTTTAAATTTCTATTTGTGTATATCTGATGAAAACACAATTTCAGAACATCTTTTATTGTCTAGCTCTTAAGTTATCACAGGAAAGATATGTTTACTAGCTTACTTAGCATTTGGTGTTTTTATGATTTCCTTCTGAAAATTAACATTTCATTAAAGTGTCTGAATGATGAACAATTGCCCACAGTTGTTCAATTACTTAATTTAAAAGAATTTCTTGTTATTCTACTTTAGATCAAACTTCTGTATATTTTTACTGTAAAGTCAATAAAAAGAAAACAGCCCCATTTGGCATGTAGATACATCAAGAAACTCTTATTGAAGTGAATAAAGGGTGTAAATACAGATATTTGAAGCAGAACAGTAGATCTTTTATCCCACACCTATCCCTTGAAGGAGTTGCTGTATGTGAGGTATCTCAAACATCACTGAAAATGACCTTCTGTTTGTCCCCTTCTTCATCAACCTGCCCATGTTCTGCATTCTGCTGATGATGACTCACCTGATCTGATTATTGTCACAAGTGTTAGAATTCATTATCAGAGTAGTATGAGAGTATACTAATATTTTCATGTAGGTCTGTTATCAAGAGTAAATGCTACTGACCTTATTCCATCTAGAAATTCTGTTCCCTTCTTATCTTTTTGAAGTTCATCCTTTATCATATCTCTAAGCCCAGATCTTTGTTCTCTAGCCAGAGAACCACAAAAGGTAATTGATTTTTTGATTGCAATGTCCACAGCCTGAGCTTAAGAAATGTATTTTCTGCTGTTTCCACACCAAATGAGTTTATGTAGATTCAGTGATTCTTAGTTCTCTTCATGAATTTTCACCCTTTTGAGACATTTAGTGATTTATACTAAAATCAGTAAATTACCTCTCCTTCACACAAACATACACACAATTTTATTTAAAACTTAACCTGTAAAACCAAGTATATTATATTATGTATACTTATGCTGTAGAAGTTGTAAGCAAGAATTTTTTTCTTTTTAAAAGTTAATATATATATTTGCATGCACATGTAAATGAAACTAAGCAACCTCTACTTCTGTTTGAAGAAGAGAGAACAGATGTTAAGAAATATCAGCAGAAATGACTGCTAAGTTAATTTCTTTCTCTAAGGATGAGCTATATATACAAAGCTGCATTTTGAAGACTGTTCATTTTATAGTTTCAGATAAACAACCTTTCTGTACAGAGAAAACTTCAAGCTCTTTGTATGGTTTTAATGTATTTTTTTCCTGCTTTTATGGGAAAAATATAGTAATGGCCATATTTCCACTCTTTTTTCTCATTTTGTTTAATCCTTTAACATGGTCAATTCCTCTTAAAATAGTATTGATACACTCCTAAATTCCCCAGCAAACCCACATGCAAAAGACTTTCCTCAATGTTGAATTAAATGAAAGAGCATACTATGTTGAACTGACTCTGGATTAAATAAATAAATGAGTTTAAGCAAATACACGTCTGTTTAATTGGTGGTGATGGATCCTCATATACATTCCTTATGAGGTATCTGAGTAATGATTTGATCGCTAAAAGGAGATATAAATGGTATTTCAGAGTGTACAGTTACCTTGAATTGGTTAAGTGATTTTTCTGTCGATTAGCCCTCACTCTGTTTTAACGTTTGACTAGATAACTTTTTAAAGTTAAGAATATGCCTGCATTATGATAATGAGAAAATATATAATCAGTTATTTCTATCCCGGTTTTTATCTTGTTGGTTTTATTTTACGGTATTTTTAAACTTTTTTCTAATACCATGTAGTGTAGACAGCTAAATAGTAAAAGTAGGTTCTTGGGTGGAAATAGCCCAAGGGTGTTAATTCCCAAAGAAGTAACAGGCACAGCAGAGCAGAGCTTGTCTGACACTAAGGGATGACTTCCACTTGCACATTTAAGAACAACTTTTACTAAGCATTTGAAATTTAATCTCTAGAAGTTTATATGGGATACACTATTCTTCACAGATCTCCTACATCTCATATATCAAGTAATGTTTTAGGACATTTAAGAAGGCATAAAACTAGTTTTTATATATGTATATACACATGTGAGCAATAAGGCTTTAGAAATATTATTTAGTGAGAGTAGTGTTGTACTTATTGCTTCAGACTCTCTAGTAATGCTTGCAGATACACTGACGTTACTACATTTTCTGTTTTCCTGGTCACTGTAACAGATAGCATTGATAAACACAGCTCATCTTCCAGAGAAGGTAAAAGGTTTTTGGTGCTCTCAATAGCACTGAGGGGCTGGGAGTGAGGGAGCGGCTGTGTAGTGCTTAGCTGCTGGCTGGGGTCAGCCCACCACTTCAAGATAAAGATGTTACTTGAAGAAGCAGTCATTCCAGGGTGATAATTGCTGGGTATCTACAACTTTCTGTAGACTTGTTTCCCGTACTGCAAATAGGAGTTGTATCCTCAGAGGCTTAGAATTAAGTTCTACACATCAAGAGAGAAAGTTTGCTGTGTTACCAATGCCCTACAGAAAATTCATATTGAAAATGTTTCCTCTTCCAGGCACCAGCTAGAAAGTGATAGCTGAATCCCTTTTTCATCCAGCATATTTTTGTAGGATTTGGGTTTATTGCGGAAACTTTAAATCAGTAGAAGAGCTTAATATCTATCACCTAAAATGCATAGTCTTCTCAGGTATGGGGGAAGAAATGCAAATTTCACTCTTGACTATGTTTCCAGGTCGAAGGTTATTGCTGGAGGATAAACCACTTTTCACTGTGTAGTTTCACCTTGTTTAATTGATTTGAATTTAAATTTATATTCTGTGTTAAATAATGAACCATGTATTAATAATTAAGAAGCTTCAGTACAAATGTGAAGCAGTTAATTAAATATTAAATAAAGCACATTGTATTATCCAGTATTGTAATCAATATACTAGATTTTAGGATATTAATTTTAGGTGGTCATTATACTTTACAAGTTATGGTTAAAATTCTCATTGATAACTCAATATACACTTCACAGGCCAAGAAACATGCATCCTTTCCAAATGACCATATTTGTTTTGCCATAATTAGCAAAACATGGACATTAAAGATGAATACAGTTGGACTGTTGAAGCAATAAGGGTCAGTGCCATTCTACAACACTGTCATGCCCGTGTTCGTTAGACCGAAACAGAAGAGGTTGCAGGGGGTTTGGGGGCTTGAGTCTTTTTGATGAAATCTCTTCCTGCAGAAAACAGCAATTATAGAAACTGAACTTTTTACGGAAGCATTGCTTTTAGACCATTTCTTGGGTTTTGTTTAATACAAGATTGAAATTCTAGTCAGAATAACAATAAGAGATGACTTAATGAAAGATTAATATGCTTTATTTATGTGGCTATTATTTGTGAAGGAAAGATTCACTTCACTTCACAAGCGTGGTTAATTATATAGGAATTACCATATGCTGTCTCTTTTGCCCTGATACTTCTTCCATTCCCTGTCTTCTTCCTCACCAACTTTCCCCAGCCATCTTTGACAACATTTGCTTGGCTAATCAAAGCCAGGTGCAAAATACTCACACCTCATACCATAGGGATTTTATAATAAGAAGCCTAACTCATGGCAGTTTTTAGGATTAAATTCAAGTTGAAACCATGGCTGTTAGGATATAAACTGTGTTCACTGGAATGGAAGCAGAGCTTATTCTTGCAAGATATCCAGTACAATCTGGCAAGCCTAGGTAGTGCATGAAAATGTGTGATTTCCTGCATGCCTGTTGATTCCTCAGCTAGAACATCTGGAGGATCAATCTTCCTCTGAGTATGATTTCTCACAAGCAAGGCAAGCTCTGTACACACAGCTGAAAACTAAAGGAAGTGGTGTGTCCTACTTGTTCTTTGGATAAAAAGGTTCCAAGGCTAGAACTTAAGTAACTCTTTTAGGTTTTTAATTTATTGAGACATGTACAGGAAATAAAATATTCATAGGAAACCTCTCCCAAAGGCATTTTATTATTAAACCAAAAAAAAGTAGAGTATATTATAGCAGCAGATATTTAGGGTTTCTACATTCAAGCTTCTTCCTTCTGACCTTATTAAAGTAGCCCAGTTTACACTAACAACTATTCTCCCCTCCCTTTTTTATTGTTAATATCATTTCTGTTCTTCTCATACAGTGGAGACTGCTAAATGATGTTACCCAAGTGGCCACTTTTAGTCACCAGGGTAATTCTGGACTATAATTTTCCTATATTATGCTTGAATTCCTGCTTAGATTTAGTACCACATTTAGTAAATACACATGGGCAAAAAATGGGGGGGACATGACCCATTCCTTAGGAGTTATTGGCTGAGATGAGTAGTATAAGGTTGTCATCTTCATTACTCTGGTGGGTTCCTGCAGAGCAGAGAGCACTGAAAGTGCGATGGGAGCTGTTTAATATGAAATGCTTCAGTAAATGAGAGGCACTTCTGGATGCTGACAGAATAGCATTGGCACTGCAAGCCATGTATTCATATACGTGCTGTGTTGTGAAAATATGAAAAATAGCTCAGCAATAGCATAATTATGGGCAATTTGCTTAATTGCTTGCTAATTGTTGCTTGCTTTATTATGAAACAAGAGTGCTCTAAATGTAACACTGGATGGTTTGCATCCAAAATGTGTCAAATTCAATACTGGCTTTTCATTAAGACTTCAGCTACATGGCTTTCAAATTCAAGCACTCTGTATTCTGTGTTTTAAGTTATTTTCTTATTTTTTTAAAATTGTTTTTGAAATTTTCGTTGCACGATTTATAAGCTCCTAAGACTACATTTGTACAGTGCAGTCTGACAGTTTTTGAACTTCTAATGACTCTGAATACTTTGCTAATCAATACATTTACAAATGTCTTTTGATCATTATTACACATGCGGATAAAGGTGGAGATGTTTAAAGGCTTCTCCAGGAGCTCATGTTCTTGATTGTTCAACTCCTAGAAATGCACATCTCCCTTTTTAAAAAAATGCATTCAGATTTGTTTGAAGGGATATGTACAATTTTGAAAGTTTGGACTAAACTTTTGGAAAAACTATTCTGTTTTGACCAAGATAACCTGCTTTGAGCAGAAGATTAGACCACACATCTTCAAAAATCCCTTCCAGCCTAAGTCTTTTTGTGATTCTGTGATGCAAGTGATGACTTTTAAGGCAGACTGAGAAAGGAACCAGCCCTCTTGAAGTTGTCTTAGTAGTACTTCTCCCTTTTTGGGGTGGAGGGGAGGGCATAGGTGTAGGAAAGAAAATGTACCATGTATGCACCAAGTATATGCTTCAGTGATCTTAAAGGTCTTTTCCAACCTAAATGATTCTATGATTCTAACTTTTCAACATTCTGAGACTGCTGATAACACAGTTGTGCTAACAGCCTGTCTTTGAGAATTCTATGAGAAATATTCTTAAAACTGGAACATAATATTAAGCTGGAAATGCCAGAGTAGGCAGCATTGTGCCACATATTTTGTCAGCTGAGAGGGGGAGCAGCATTGTAGAGTTCTTCAGCTTTCATCCCCCAAAAGCAAAGATAATAACCAACATTTTAATTTACTATCTATAAAACCCTACACAGACTTTGTAACCACAGAAAGTCTCCAACCAAAATAAACAGGAAAAAATTATCAAATAGTATTTTTAAGTAATTGTTTTGACTGAAGGATAGCTACCTGGCAAGGTTGGAATTCCATGTTTTCTTAAGTAAAAGTAAATATTCTTACTGAAAACTGCTTTGACCTACAAATGATAAAGACAGTGGAACAATGAAGAAAGTCTTAACTATTGTGCTTTTAGTTATATTTGACAGTTCTGATCTAAACATTTCATAAGAGCTGACAGACACGTTCTTTAAAAATGTTCTTAGTTCTGAAGCAGACAATTTAAAAAATAGTTTCATTCCTAAAGCAATCTAGAGTTGAAATAAGTGGTAAACTCACATGCACATGAGTGTGATCATGAGTGTGATGATATTACTTGTATATTATGGTTGAAGAGTCTCCATGTAATCTTAAAAAATAAAGAAAATTCAGGGTTTATTACTGAGTGAAGTAAGAAATAAGGTAGACTGGTAAGACTTTGATGGCATGTATTGTTTATCCATAATACATGGGAGATACATACACTTCTATTTCCATTTATAAACCTGCCATATCTTATGTGAGAAGATGCTACTAGACACTAAATTTTAGTAGCGAAAGCCATCATTTCTTCCGAAAATATTCAGAGGCAGCATGAACCTTCTTTTACTTGATTGGTAGAGGCAGATGTCGTAGATGTTTCCTACTACTGGGTACTTACCCAGCTATGCAGAATAATTGCCTACATTACTAATTTCGAATGAGAGAGAAGGGCTCAGAAAATTTTATTTCACCCACATTTAACAATGACTTGCAAAGGTGCAAAATAGAAGGAAGCCTATAGAGCAACAGCTAGAAAATGCCATTGTCAATTGACACAGCCTCTGATAAATGGCCACTTGAGCACTGAACTTCACACTCACCCAGCTGCGTGGCTCGAATTCCTCCTCAGATGGTCCTCTGGGATGCTTGGCTGAGCCAGCCAGAGAATCTTTTGTTTGAAGTAGGCAGCAAGTGGTGGAGGGGAAGCCAGGCAGGGTGCTGAGGACAACATCTCAGTGCTGGTTACAGTGACCTCTTTGCATGTTAAGCCTGTAACAGAATATTTGGAAATCAGCTGCATTCTGTTGTAAATTGGCACCATTAGTAAAATACATTGCTGACAGAAAGCTCTCTGATAAAATAGGGAATTGTTAAAAATGTGTTTTTAATAGGGAAAGCATAGTTTAGATGACAGTGCAATGCCAGTGCCAAGTAGCTATTTAGAAGGATTTCAGGTGCTAAATAAACACAAGAATGATGATATGTTAGGAAAATAGAGAATGAATTAGACTGACGGAAAGAAGCTACATTTCATGGCCTGGAAGAGCAGGCAAAAAAGATAATGCCTGATGAATATTCATGCAGAAAATTTCCTACATTTTGTTCTAGGTTCATTCAGAAACAGATGAATTATGCTCCAACAGTCATTTTTACTTCATTGTGCTAAAAACATAGTATTTCACACTGCTGTTTTTTATTTATTTTGACTTTATACCAAACAGAAACTGTTTTGCATCCCAGTTATCCTTGCTAGTACTATTTACTACAGCAGATTAGTTGATGAGATTTTTCTAAGTTTCCTTTAAATGCAGATATTGGGGACCTTGCGTGCCTTGCTTGCCTGCCTATATTCATTGTAACACCCTTAGTTAATTTGGTTTCCTACAGCATACCCAGTCTCCTAATGACTGCCTGAGGGTTACAGTAATGCTATGGTCTATACGCAGCTGATTTGGATTTAAAAAACCACAAAGCTGTGTTACTAATTTTTTTTTTAAAAAAAATTGTACTCCTTTTAAAGTTAGTCTAGAGGTTAAGGTAATAATTGAATTGTTTAAATTGTATTTTATTTTAATGAGTGTGCTATAATATAAAACAAAACTTGACTGTTACAGTTGGAAAAAGATTGAGTTAGACCTCATACAGAAAAGTATTTGCTAAATACTTTTTATTTCCTGTTCTGCAGCACTGCGGAGGTGCTCAGTAGGAAAGGGTCTTTTCAAAGTTAAGGAGAACTGTATATTTTACAGGTTATTAATCATAAGCAGTGATGACAAAAATACTCTGACAATCAAGATTATGTGTACCAAATACCAACAGTGAAAGAAAGATTATGACTGCTACAAAATTTGTATCTTCTAAACAGTCTTACATTGGCAGACTGTTGTATAACAAAACCCCAACTCAAAGCCAAAATAATTTGTGTTCATAACTTATGATTATGCCCAGGATTGTTCTAAAGTTTTTGTTCGTTTTTTTGTTTTGTTTTGTTTTTTGATAAAACTAAAACTCAGGTAGAAATATCTCTGTATTAACAGAATAAACAAGACTGTCATTCTGACAATGTTCTTATTCTTAACATGGTAACAAGTTCCAAATCTACAGGTAGACTGGCAACACATGGCACAAAATTACTGTCGTACTGATCTGTCGAGACAGTGTAGAGAATGTTTAATAAGTGACCTTTTATTTCTGCAGTTGCCTTGTCTAAAGCTTAAATGTTAAGTTTCTATTGCCTAGTGCTTCTTTTGATAGTTTAGCTTTGTTTACTCTCTGAGAAAGATAGTACAATGTAAGTATTGTAACTGCTTGCTGTGAAGAGCTAGAAATGCGTAAGTATTATTTCCAAATAAATAATTGTGTATTTTTCAGTTTAACCAAATTAGTAGTATTTTAAGAATGATTAGAAATCCTCAAGATAGAAAGAAACACTGAGGTACTGGGTATCAAAAAGATTTTTTAATAAATACAAAAAAGATCAGTTTCTGTATAAAACAGGGGTAACTCAACACTCTGTCAAGGTTGTACCTGATTTCAATGAATTGCCTTGATCAGAAGAGAAGTAAATCTCGATAATTAAAGAGCTTAACAAGACTTGTATATACTCAGATTTATGTCTCTAATAACAGATAGTAGGACACTGAAAGATTAGACTAATCTACCAGTACTAACTTTTTTTTTTTTCAGGAACTATTGCCTCTGCTGAATTATTTCCATATTTATGTCTCCTACTGCCCATCAAAACTGGATTAGTATTTCAACAGCAAGGTGCCAAAGCTTTGTCAGGATTACATTGAAAAATACTGAGACAAAATGATGGAAGACATGTTGAAATGGCAGTAATAGGGCAAAGTAGCGTTTATAAACAATCATTTCTCTAACTGACACATACTCATACAACGTACTTAAGGAGAAATAATCAAGAAAATAGCATTCATGATACGACAAGCAACCAGTTGTCTACTTAAAATGTGGTAGATTTAAAAAACACATATCCTGTATTTCGGACAGCAGCAGTATATATTTCAATGCCTGAAGGAAAAGCTTAATTCATTTGTATTGAGATATAACATGGAAATATGTATTTGTGCTTTGCAGCTTTACACAGATTTCAACATGCAAAGTATTTATTAAAACAGAAATACAGCATGTGTTTAAACATAAAGCTCAGAGGATGAGAGGCTCCTACTCAGAACTCATATTGCTATAACTAATTCCTAGCAGCACACCTTCTCCAGTGGTTATGAGCCAGAATCCAATTTAAAATGTTATTTTCGTAAAGACAGATATTAAAAATACGTATGTATCATTCATTGGAAGGTTTTGTGAAGACAACACAGCGAAATATCTAATCAGATACTCTTCTTCGCTCCTGATGTATTTAAACCATGTACACAGCAAGAGAATATAGAATTAACACATATAATATGAAAACTATTTTAAGGAATAGTTTGTAGAAGTTTGATTCTATTAGTTTGAATTTACAGCACACAGTAAAGCTACAGTTTAAATGAAACTGATCAAGATTGTTTACGTATTGCAAATTACATCTTTCAGATTTAGTACTTTGCCTTTGAACAAATTATAATTTCTATAATCCTTTTTCAAGGGCATAAACCTTGCATCTACTGAAGAAATCTGGTTCTATTACCAGTAAACTACAGAGGTTACAGCTTCTTTTGCAACTCTCCTTTGATTTTTCAAGGTTTCCAGTATCGAATGCATGGAGAAATCAATTCTCTTTAAAATAGCTGTTATGCTGTCTTTCATTCTTAAAGCTCTTGAGTGCATCTTTGAAGCCAATGTACCATCTTTGGCTATGTGTCCAAATTAATTTTGTTTTGCCTTAAGCAAAGCAAAAGAATCCAAAAATCCAGTTTTAAGAGAACATTTAAAAAAAATCCTGATTTTAATAATTGTATTTTTTCCAAATGGTTGTATGCAAATATATGGAATTATGGTATTAGATTATTATAAAGCTTTTAGCTTTATTACCCAAATGACAATTTCAAAAAGTGAAAAGGTCATTGCAAGTAGAATGTGTAAGGGCTTTAGTTACATAGCTGTAATGATGGTATCACCTGTTCATTAAACATTAACTTTTTTCTGGTGATAGCCAATGACAACACTGTGGGCTCCAAACCTGCAAACATCTAAACTTTTGCTTAAGTTGTACACCTGGAGCTATTTTCTTTCCAAACTGTGGCCATTATTGTAGAGCTGGGATTGATTTGTTAACCTTGATTCCCTGTGCACATCAGTCTTCAGACCTCTGATAATGTCTTGTCTTTTTCCATCCTCCCAGCTATCGAAGTAAATCTCCAGAAAGCCCTGGCTGAAGCCTCTGAAACCTGCACACAGGAGTGTCTCATCCTAGGCCATTCTGACAACTGCTGGATGCCACCTTCTTTGACACAGTATCAGCAGTCCAACACCCCTTTGCCATCGTTTGGCTTCCAGCAAGGCTGGGGCCGAGGAGCCAGGCCTGAGGGACGACACACTCTTGGGAGGCCCCTTCCAAAGGACGACACTGACAAAGGCCAGGGTGGGCCCAGGCCCCAGTTCTACAACACCTGCGAAAGACATTGTGCCAGCGAAGATCCTGTCAAAGTAATTCCTCTGGCAAACTTCGCCGCGTCCCACCAGGCACCGGTGTCTGGGAGTAGCACTACGTTTATACATGAGCACCAGCTATAAATGCATATCTGACAAATCCATTATTTCAGGCTTTAAGTGTGACTGTATATAGTCACAGCCTAACACTATTCTTAGTGCGTATACAAACTTGTTAGGCTTGTGAATATTTATGTATATAGAATCCTAAATTTGAAATTGAAAAGCTAAATCCTGAGGACTTAGTTAAAAGAAATTTACCATAGTTCTTGGTAAAATCCACAAAACGGGGAAGAAAACCCACAAACCAGAAACAATCAAAAGAAAAACAGAAAATCCTGTTCATTTTCTTATATGGGCCATATAGTGCAAATATCTGCCAGCAGTTCTTCCTCCCTGTTGAAAACAATTTCTTAGTACAGTTTGAGGAATATTACAGTCTAAATATAGCTTAATTCAAATTTTTCTTTGTTGTTATATTTTATAGCATATTCATAGATTTCATCTTCCATTTGCTTAGCAATAAGAGATCAAGTGGGCAATTTCTCATTTGATTACGTTACATAATAGATTGAATAAGATCCTAAAATCTAATTCTTAAGAAGGATGGTATATCTTTCCATGAAAATTTCTTTTACGTAATTAAGAAGGAAAATGTACTTAAAGACATGATAACTGCTTTTGATTTTAATTTTTATTGGCTTAATCTGTAGGTATTTATTCTTTGAAAGAATGCAATAGAATAAATAGCTCTCAACTAGGCTTTTCTGTGTGAAATAAACACAACAATGATAGGATATGGAAGGTCAAAACTGGAAAAAAAAAACTTTTTTTTAATTTCCAAGATATTCCTTTCTACAATAATGCAAGCAACAATATAATTCAAGCCATAAGTTTTTTGTTTTGTTTTGTTTTTTTCACCTTGCAGAGCTTGCTTTGGCTACTGTTCCTGTTAGTTGAAAATTACATGGGCACTGCTGAAAACAGTAGGAAAATGGGGTAGCTTTTTTTGGCTGGTGTGATGTCGTGGCTGCAAGCTACTGGTGTTTAAAAGAATATTATAGTGATGTATACGGCTTTTTCTTACAGCTATATTCACCTACTGTAACTATTCAGTAAAAGATTAGCTATAATATTAGTTACTTCACCACAAACCTATTAGATGAAGGAGTACTCATCATTGTGGCTTAGTTTATTAGAGAATGACTGACAGTTCTCAGCAAAGAAAGAAGAATCTAGATAATGAAAGCTGGATACATGTAATCATAAACACACCCCAATCATATTATTTCATAAAGTCTCAAGATGATTCTCTTTAAAGATGAGGGATTTTTTTCAGTCTTCTGTGTACTGGAGAATATGTTCTTAGTAGTGGCAGAAAAAAGCTAGTAAATTCTACAGTGGATGAAAAGGAGGTTCCTTTCTTAGATGAAAAAAACACATTTTCCTTCTAGTACTTCGTTGCTGTTTAGCCATTTCATCTATCATAGTATGTACATACCAAGAAATTTTTTCTTTTAAAAAAATCCATAACTTTAGTTTTATTGCTACATTAAGTAAGACAATCGAAGTTGTATGGAGGGGAAAAAAGACAGTGTGTGAATATTTCCTATGGATAGAATACTATGTAGGCTTCATATTGTAACTTAAATCTGTAATTTATAAACAAAACTGTGTGTAAAAATGCTGTAATATTAGCTGCTTGTAAAATTTACAGAAGTTCAAGTGTTGAGGGTTTCCAATGAATGCTAAAAGAGCTTCTCTTATGTGCCCAGCAGGTATAAGTAGCTTTATATATCGCTGTCCCCACTGTAAATCTATTCAAATCACATTTAGATTTTATGTGCAAAATAAAAGAAGCTTCACTTTTAACCTACTGATAGGGTTTAATTAATGAACATCAGTTTATCTAATGATGTACTTTTTTTTTTTTTAATGTAGTTTTCAATAACATTTAGAAAAGATGTGTCACACTAGCTTCCAGTTGCATGTAAATCCTGGAAAAAAATAATAATCCTTTGGGTACTGACACACAATAGCTGACACAACTCATTTCCAATTCCAGGACAATTAAAAATTTGATAAATTAATTCATACCTAATACATACAAAGCCCTTTGTGGTTTGCTTTGGAGACATCATGATGAGAAAAATCGGCAGTCCTTTTCAGGGATATGCAAAAAAAACTTATCTGTAGTTTACACAGATTTAACAAACATATTAATTGTGCAAATTTAGAATAATGCTGACAGCTAATGCTTCCTATTGTAAGCAGAGGACTTTAGTTTTTATTACAGAGGGCTGCCATACCAAATGTTTACAGAATTGGCAGCCGCATTGGAAAACTCTCAATTTTTTTGCCTGCAACATTTCCTTTCTGGCTGAAAATTGTAACTGAAATTTCCTGGCAAATAATTCATTTCTACAAGTTTAGGATTCTCATAGAAAATTTGAAGGAACCATGATTAGTGTTTTTTCACAGGTAGGGGAAAAAAACCCCACAAACTTCACATTTGAATGTTTAGGGGTTTTTGGTTTTTTTTTCCCTTAAGGTACAGAAGCAATTAACCATCCCTCTTTCTCTTGAAAACAAGCAAACAGAAAACCAACAAAACACCAAAACCAAACAACAACAAAAATTTGTTTATATAAAAAGCATTGTAAAGATGAATCTGATTATAAGAAGTATTAAATGTTATATCCATGAAATTGTGTTGTGATATTCTAAAATTCGGTCAAGGAGATACAGAACAATTAATTGTAAATACATGCTCTATCAGGAGTAAATGGTTCCCTCATTTTTTATATTACATCTCTAATATATAAAACTATGCATTTGAGGCAACATTTTTCTGAGTGGCATGTCAGTATCCAGAGGAATAATGTTTCTAGAGACTCTTTACACATCTTGTCATATATATAAGTAATTTATCTAGTACATAGACTGTATATTTTTGTGTATTTTTTTTAGTCATTTAACTTATTTTATCTTACTTGTGTGAATTTGTGGAGAAAACAATCCTATATACAATATACAGTAAAATGGTAGTTACATGATTAGATTTGTTTCATACAGTGTAACAATAAAGGAAAACCTTTGCCTTCAAAGTAATGTGTCACACAGTCTAGCCTAAATTACTCCCCCCAACTCAGTAGATACTTGTTGCACTAAGTATTACATCAGTTATGGGTAGTGGTGACGGAAAGAAAGGTACTTCTTTCCATATTGTAAAGCAGACAACTATATAAAAAAAACCAAACCAAAACAAAACTTAAAAAAAAAAAAAAAAAACAAACTGAAGTCAAACCGTTAGAAGTAAAATATGCTGTTTGTTCTCCTAAATTGTGTTGCATTCTAAAGTGTAACTTAACTCTAAAGAAAGAATAATTAGGCATGTCTGCTTGGCCAGACAGAGACTACTGAGCACCTGCTCTCTCTGGGCTGTGAGCTGGCCCGATGCAGGTCATTTAGCTAATTATCATGGCAATGAGCCCATGCTAATAGGACCTGAGGGCTTATGAATGTTAGCATGACAGCTAGCTTGACATAACATTAGTTATGTGCTTCTGAATCCAGCCAGGTCTTTTTGCTTGGCATAGGGCTGGAGGAGAGCAGCCACTCTGTATCAGACATCTATGACCTCAGTGTGTATAGATCTGCTTGGATTTTTTGTAAGAGAGGTGAAAGTTAGTTTGCTCTGTTGTATTCTGAGCAAACTGTAATCGAGTGTGGAACCCCATCAGCCTCGAGCTACCATTATTACCCTGCTTCCAGTGTGGTCAAGCCAAAGACAGTAGACCTAAATGATTTCTAGTCAGTAATGGTTGATTAGTTCAAGGTTGTTTGGTTCAAGCTTATAAAGTTTGAGTTTTTAAAGCTTGAAAATTTACACTTTATTTGTTTGCTCGAGTTTTGCTTTTGCAGCTTTAATACCAATCCTTAATGAATGATTATCAATTAAATTATTGCAGTGCAGTTTACTACCATTCTTTAACTGGATAAATAAAAAGGAAGGGATTGATTTGTGCAGACACAAAGTAAAGTTGAAGGCAAAGATTTTATTTGGTATACATAGGAAAATTGTGTATAACTTATGTTATCCCTAGTGAAGAAAGAGATTGACGATTTCTTGTAAATATTTGAGTTTGTATTTCTGGTAAATCTCCCTGCTCTATGGCATACTACAGGATCTGAGAGTGAGCAGTGTACGTCTGTGTATTGAATCAGCCCTAACCACACTTTACAAATCATGCAGTTGGACATCATATATTACAGTCCAGCAGCATTTAAAGTCCAGTAAATTTGCAGTAGTTCTATTTCAGGTTTCTGTACAGCATGTTGTCTTGTTAATTACAATGCTTATTAATAAACTAGATCCACAAAAGCAGTTTTCTCCTTTGCAGTTTTCTTTGCATTTCTGAAATACAAGGGTTTTTAAAGTATTCCTCCAGCTATGTTTCTCTCCCATTTCCAGCTTTCCAAAACCCATCTCTATGTGTAGCCCCAAACTGTCAGAAAGCCAAGAAAATTTAACTTCATTTGCAGTTCATGCAACTGAGAGGCAGGGTTTTGGTAAATAGTAAAAATATTCACAAACTTTGTGTACAGCAATATAGTTTTATATTATCAAAAATATCTTCCTTTTCTGTGTCACTTCTTTTCATGCCAAGCTCCCTCCTTCTACTATGCCTTTGATACACTTATAGAAAATCATTACAAGCTGGAGGCAGGAGTGTTTATGGGGTTTGTTTTGTTACAAAATAAGCTATTTCTAATTGAGAGAGCATGGTTAATAAGTTGTTGTTGAGCTAAAGGGATTATCCTCTCGCCATGAATGTGATAAAGAAATAACCGTCAAACAAGGAACTAATGAAACAACATTTTATGCATTTTTCTACATTATTCAAGCCCATATTTAAAAAGCAACTCTTTTGATAGTTGTCCTGACACTAAGGCAGTAATATATTATTCTTTGATGCAGTTATGGCTTTGCAAGCATAACTTTCTTGTCTGCGGGATCTTTTCAAGCAAGAAAATACTTGTTTGGGCATCAAAACTGTACACAAGTATATTCCTTCACTGACAATAACTGTTGAAATGTTAGTTGTTATTCTAAAAACTGTATTTAGCCTACAAGTTAAGAAAAGAAAAAGTGAGTAAAAACTTCCGGAGATGA
This sequence comes from Strix uralensis, assembly GCF_047716275.1. Classification (NCBI taxonomy): domain Eukaryota; kingdom Metazoa; phylum Chordata; class Aves; order Strigiformes; family Strigidae; genus Strix; species Strix uralensis. Next base: position 5,827,149 of record NC_133984.1, read on the forward strand.
AGGGTTTCCTTGGTTTGGATGGTAAATTCTCAAGCTGGGCTCAGTAATATTTTGAAGGGCAACCTCAGGAGACAGTGAAACTGGAATTTCACAGAGAACTGATATACCAGAAAAACAGAGCAGGCAGAACTATGCAGTATCTGAAGATGTGCGTAATTATAGCATTGGTATCACTGTGCAAAACTGCAGGGAGATTGCAGAAGTAATGTTCCCTGGGAGTGATCTTTTTGCTTTCCTCCCTTGGGGCCCAAGGAACACCTGGAGCACTTCTCTGGGCATGTTTGGAAATACTTGAATCCCAAGTATTTGCTGTGTAGCTCTATGGAATGCAATATTTTCACCAAAGCGCTGCAGCACTGAGGGAACACAATCTCTTAGCCTGTAAAATGGACTCCAAGACTTCCTGCTGGGTAATTTGTGATGAGGTAATGGCTTGTTAGAACATAGACATGGATTTATTTAAAGAAGAACATGTGTTTACCAATAGCAGGCAATTTTGGAGATATGCAGCCCATATGATCATTTAGCATTCTTGCCTTTTCTTCAGGTTTCTTCCAGGTGCAGCCTTAGGACTGAGCTGCAGTTTGATTGAACAGCAGCTAGTCTGCTCCTCCTTAGAAGTACAACGTATCAAGCAGAAGAAGGAAATGAGCAAGAAGGTACTTTCTACTGCGAGCAGAAGAGAGCTCTCCTCCCTTGTGTGGTGGTGAAAGTTGTGTTTTAAGAAGGTACATATGGACTCCACTTGCAAATGACATGTCTTTTTCCAATATGTAATCTTTTTGTCCTGGTCCTTGCATTCATGATCCAGTATGAAAATATATCATGTCTGATAACTACAATGAGACTAATGATATATTTCCGGGTTTGTTTTTTATTATTTTAGTGATTTAGAGGTCTTTTGATGGTGCTGATTTCATGCTTAAAACTAAAGCTCTAACTGTAAATGCATTTATGATCTGAAAGCTATGTCTTCATGTTTAATTCAAAGCAATTCAAAGCAGGAACTTAAATAGGTAGGTCCATGCTTTCTGGATAGCTTTTAACTATGGAATTGATGCTACCTCTTCTTACACTTTTTTCTCCACTAGGATTAAGAAGTCTGTATTTACAAAAAAGAAAGTTAGTATGTACACCTATCAAAGAGACAGATAAATGAAGTGCCTGGAAGCACTGTACTAGACTTCAACCCATAGCTTTAAGCTACCAGCTGTGATGAGTTCTAGAGCAGATGAGTAGGATGTGCAAAGAAAAAGACATTTTCTAAGGCACTGAAATGAAGTTATTCATTGCTACTGCAGCTGTTATGTATGTAGTAAAAGAGTTGATTAACATAATGAGATTAAACTAAGAGAAATTGCTTTTAACCTGTACTTAGCTTCAGCTGTTGTTTAGTTATCAGAGATGATAAAAGACTGTACCCAAAAGCTTGTCTAAACTTTCCAAATGTCAGCTGTTCTATATAAGATGTATTTTTGCTTCTCTGCTGTGTAGATCAAGCTTCAGTTTATAGGTGTATGGAACTACAGTAAGCCAGTGTACAGTTTTCAGGAGACTAATTGAACAGAGGAAAGTTCATATCAGTCTGAAAAATGAAGTGATTATAAGTGGGGTGGGTGGGCAGGGGGAAAGGTGAATACTTTGAATACTTTAGGAAAAATAGTATACTCGTGCAAGCAGGTAAAATGAGCAACTTTTCCAGCTAACAGATGTACTAAGATACACGGAGTTGTCTGCAGACTCGCACGCAGTGCAATGCTAATTTTATTAGTTAACATTTTGTAGATATGTAAAGTTCTTGTTTTGCAGAAAAGTATCTGTTAAAGCCAACATAATCAAGATCTGTAATGTCAAAGAAAACATACCTGGAATATTTTTAGGCCTATTTAAAAAGGCCCTTGTACTAGGTAAGCCTACAGGCTAATTTCTAGTAAATATAAAGAGACTCTTGCTGTTGCTGTGCAAGAGCTAATGCTTTCAAAGTGTTTCTAACTAGAGAGACCAGAATGGACCATAATGGTTCAAAAACTAAAGTTCAGTGAGAAAATAAAGATGTGTAATCAATCTACATGTAAATATACACACTCTCAATTTAATTTTCTTCATTTTCAAAGTTCATTTGTGTACAAGAGACATGTCATCACTGAGCATCACACCAATTACTATATATAATCTAAAAATATTCATGATATTATGTAGGTGTGCATAAATTCAGAGCTGCCTGTCTTGGCAGATACAAGTTGCTATTTGTTTGTTTTAATTGCAGTGGAGACATTTAGCACTGTGCCTACCTAGTAACATAGGAAATGTAATACAAGACCTTGACATCTAAAAAGATTAGACTGTCTGAGCTGACTGGCTCAAAAAAACGATGCTGAGGAAATTGGCAAAGAAAACAAGTCTCTGAAATTCTAAACAAGTATTTTAAATGCAGAAAAATAATCTAAAGGGTCATATTTGCAGCTTATGTACTGCAAATAACGTGCTGCACAGCTATATCCATATAAAAGTAAAATTTTCACAGCAAAGCATAGTAAGAAGGCCCTTTTGTTAGCTAAATTCACTCTCTTGCAATGATTACACACAATCAATCTACTTGGATTTTTAAATGCTTTTTATCAGATTTCAGCCTATTGAATCATAAATGTATTTTTGTCAGTGTAATACTACTGAATATTAAAGAAAAGATCAAATTTTCCAACCCAAAAGCTGTCACTTCAGTCTACAAAAGGCAGTTATTGAAGCCTATTACTGTTTTGGAAATGCTTGTCTGAAATTCCCTCAAAATATGCTACTAAAATACGCAGAAAGGACCAAGCAAACACTACTGTTGAAGATTTATGCTGTAAAATTTGAGTGAATTTGCATATAAATGTTTCACAAGATATATGAAATGTAATGAAAGTTCAGGAATGTTACTGTTTTCTCTAATCAGAACATCTGATGTAAAGTGAGTACCTGAATCTAATTACAGTGAAAGTAAATCTAGCCAGTAGGCTGAATAGAAACAAACATATAAATATATATACACATTTGTCTATTACCTATTGGAAAAAAAATAAATTCTTCCTGTGTACTTCTAATTAGACACAATAGCTAAGGACAGATATATCAGCTTTAATTTTATGGAGGTGTTTTGTCAAAGTTAATTGCTTAAAACATCTCTAAACTGGGTATTGGAAAAAAGGTATCAGCAGGGGTAATTCCTTCAGCTCTAAAATTTCAGAATCTGCGTGTGCCCAGCTGATGACAGAGGAAAGCTAGAAAATTAAGATTACATGTCTGCTTTTTAGATGGCTAAAATCAAATGAATCCAAACCCTAGTATTTACATAAAAGATTATACTCTATATTCTAAGTATGAAAATTAGTGTGATCGGTGGATATCAAATAAAACAAGCCCAACCCCTCTTCTCCCACCAAGCATGACTACTAGCCTCTTCAGAATGGTTTGTCTGCCAGGATGCACCTGGTTGTGTTTTGTCTTTCATGCCAGCTTCCTGTCAGAGGGGTATAGAGAGGCTGACATTTGATGTATGCAAAAGAACAAAGAATAGGTTTTGCATTAAAGCCAAATTGGCAAATATTTTTGTTTCCTGTGACAAGTTTTGCTTAACTAGCACAAGAGCCAGCCATGCAGAGAAGCGTGCTCCTACAGTGTAAAACAGAATCTATTTAAGAAGGTAACTACAGTTGCTGGGTTTCCACTTCCCTTTCTTCACTCCCTTGCTAAATGCTGTGCTGGCACATCACTTTCTTTTCTGTGACAAGTCTTTCGGAAAGCTAACAGGGAGCCAACTGTGCTTAGGCATGTGCACCTGTACCATAGAGGAACCAAATGAAAACATTAAATAATGTTTCTCTCTGTGCAGGAGAAACATCAAGAGCAAAAAAATTCTGCAAGAAGCCTTGCCATAATGCAGAGAAATTGGTAAATAGTCTCTTCATGAAAAAAGAAAATTCTTCTGAACTGGGTAGAAGTGTCTTATTTTTATGAGTTTACCTGTTTGCTAAGTGCTTACACCTGAAAGACCCGTGGCTGCAACAAACCAAGAAAACAATTATGTCAATGAAATTGCTTTCCCTCGGCTTCAGTTTAACTGCTGATCACTGAAGGAAGGTCACATGCAGGGAAATAGCACTTCAGTGAGAAGGTCATATTAGGCTGACCCAGGTGATATCCCCAGGTCTCCTTTACTTGGAAATCTCTTGGAATGCCATCATCTACATTATACAGTCACACAAATCTGGCAGTGCCATTTCTAACAAGGAAAATACTAATACCTATTTTTCCAGTAAATTGTTTCAATATTTAGCAGCTCCTTCTATGCACATGTCAAACTCCTTCTCACTTAAGTTTCACAAGTTTACTTGAGCCTGCACCATTAGTTTTGACAATTTATTACTAATTATTAATTCATTACTTGCTGGACTGTGTCAACACTGCATGTTCTCCACATGGTCAAGCACAAGCTGCCAAAAGCCTATAACTTGATATCAGCTGCCTTAGTCATCACATCTGCCTCACATGCTTAGAGCATGTGGCACCAGAATTAGGACATGTCTGCCAGGTTTGGCAACTGTCTGTTTTCTATAAAGGCCCTCAACTCATGAAGTTTCCAGAAGCACCTATTATATAGGGTCATAGTTGGCTGTAGTTGGAAACAACTTAGTTAAAGTAACACCAGCTGTAGTAACACCAGCAGTAGAAAGTTTGAGGCACATGCAATAGTGATTTCAGTCTGATTGAAAAGCATCTTTAGTAGTATTCTCCAAGTCAATTCTTAGATGATAAATGACCTGAGATATAAGTTTAACATGAGAAACGTGCACAGACAGTAAAAGTGTGGATGTTGGTATGAAGGAAATTATTAATAATATGAGTTACATTTACCTGGTTCTCAGTTCAGCTGGGCATAAATATGCACAGTAACGTAAATATGTACTGTGTATTTTTTTATATTTTTAAATAATTTCCTCTCCATCTTCCCCTCAACTTTAGTCTTTGTGACATAAACCTTTTAACTACTCAAAAATGCTCCTCTTACTGTGAGTTATTCACCTTTTCCTCAAATTTTTCTCAAATCCTTACAACTTAGTTGCCTAGTCATAGTTAACTTCACAGACCAGATGTGACATAAAAATATAATAATAACAAATATAAATTCAAAGAAGTTCTGCTTGTGATTACAGTGCAGAAAGTTCAGAGTAGGAAAATTATTCTTTTATACATCTACATTACAATTCTTAACTTGAAGTGTGCAGGCACATGATACAGTTATATATTCATTTTGTATTTCACACAGATGTTATAAACTTGATTTGCCATTCTCTTAAATGGAGTTTATGGCAGCTGTAGTAACTGAAGGGCTTACAAATTTTTGTGCGGAGGAATGTGCCCATTTTTGCTCAGTTTATGAACACTAATTTAAAAAGCCAGAGTTTGTGACTATTGATTCTATAATTGATAGTTTGCATAAAGGCTTTTAAAATGTAGTGATCAGTTGAGTGCTGACCCTCTAGAGAGGCTTTATCTGTTCAGCATAAGTCCAAGAAATTTGACATAAGTACATTGTAACTATATTGCTTGATAAAAAAGCTGAATTAATCAAGGTTATTGTAACCTTGTTTATTTAAAAAACCCTCCATGTATTTATTACAATAGATGGTGTAGTAAAATGACTTTTTAGTCCTGAAAAGTGTTAATTTATAGTAGTACTATTACTATGGAAAATTACAAGTATTGAAGCAACTATGACAAAGGTGATTTGCACAAATCAGTATTACACCACATACTTCTATCCCTAACTAGCACAGTTAAGAAAAGCTGGAGAATAAGAAAAGGTCTGGGTAGTATCTTTGGATACTATGGCAGCTTGTTCCTTTCTGGTCTTTCCATACCACAATTTCAGCAACAACAAAAAAAAAGATATTAGCAAAAATGAAAACAAATTTACCTCTCAATTTCTGTTTAAGGGAGCTTGCATTCTAGAGTAATTTGTGATGCTAGAAATGAAGCTAGCAAAAGTAACTGAGACTTCCTAATGTTACTATCATTATCAACAAGTGAAATTTAGAGAAAACAGTTATGCTAACTGAGTGTTCAAGGAAGGCAGTCAGTATGGAAATTGTCAACAAAGGACATCCTGGTTTCTAATGCTATCATGAAGTTTTAGGAGTTGAATTCTGTAAGGCAATGAAATTAACACTAGAATTTATATAACAAGGTAAGTTTTAAAGTCAACTTCTTACACTGTCAGAAGCTCTGCTTTGGTCTCTATCTTAAAAACTGTATCATTAAAGGGAAGTAAATATTCTACTATTACTAGTTTTAACCTTGTCCTTCTCACCTCTTCCTATTTTAGGCTAGAATGAAAATCTCATTTTCAAAAAAATTAAGCACACATGAATATTTTACTCAGAAGGGATAGCAACATTTTATTTAGTTGCAATTGACTTACCTACATACTTACCTACGTATCTGTCACAGGAGGATGTACAGGGAGACAGCAACAGCACGGTCAATAAGGGATTAGACAAATTCATGGACAACAGATCTATAAGCAGATACTAAAAGGGATGGACAGGGGTACAGCTTCTAACATCTCTAACACAAAAAGTGTGGCCGCTGAAGGATTGTGAGGGGCCTGGGCAGCAGAAGATAGACTAAGTTCACTTGCCTCTTCTAAGCAGCATGTCCAGCTGTCCCTCTCAGAGCCAGAACACAGAGCTGGACACACTTCTGGTCTCACTGAGTAGGGCATTCCTCATGTGCTTGTGCAGTCTGTCAAGGACATCTGGACAATTAACAGTGCTCACAGCTCACTGAGATTAATCATGTCTCCCAGGAGCCACTTCTTTAATATGCCTGCAGAAATGACCCCTTTTCAGAAGAGTTTCTGCATAAGCAAATGTTTTTAAAAACTTTTCTTCTTCTTTGAATGCAAGCATTAAAGTCCTCAGACTTTGCAGCTATGATTTATTTTTCATTTGCCATAACTAATATTACTAGTGGTTCTAGTAATTTTTTTGGGCCTTTCCCACTGCAATTTTCAAACAGTATTTGATAATCCAGAGAAATTCCAGGTACTGCTTCATAAAAATACTCAAAGCTGCTCTCCAAACACATACTCATCACAGTGAAGGCATGGAATACAATTGCCTCTCTTGTCATTTATTGTACAGAAAGCAGTACTGTAATTCTCTGGCATTGCATCATCTGTTCAACCCAGGTTACTCACCCTTTTGCATTATCAAGATTGTATTTTTCCTCCCTGAGAAATAGCAGTTATAATAGACTATTTCCAAAATGACAGCTTAAGTGGCTCCATGGTTCCTTAATATCTATTCAGAAGTCTTGTCTGCATATTTTTTATTGCTTTCTTTAAAAAGCAGCTTGTGAGAAAGGTAATACATTATTAATGCTACATGTCATAAAATAAAATAAATACTCACTTTTTGAAGAACCTGATCCACTAATCAAGAGTAAATGAATGCATCTGAATTATTCAAAGAACCTCAAATAGTGCAACTTGTACTCAAATTGAATATTGTGAATAGAATATTCGCAATGTAACAAAAAAAATCTCTAGTCATATTAACTACTCCATTTTCATAACAGGAAATGGGATTTTTATTCTTATTTTTAATCATTGTAAATATTTTACCCACTTTGCAAGGCAAAAAGGTCCAGGGTAGGCTTCTGCACTTTGTAACCTTTAACCAGCCTTCTACGTAATGTTTATGTTCATAAGAACAGTTGTTAGGGCTGGTGCCCCATGCTTCAAATGAAGCAGGTAAAACTCTATTCCTGTGCGACAGAATTATGTCTCAGTGAATGGTGAGCTGCAGCTGTGCAAAGAACATGTGAAAAATGCTACCATTTGTTGTGATAAAGTGAGCATTGCTGAGTCGACAGCATTTTGAACCACTGAGTGACAGCATCAAGGGTAAGACAGGAATAAGATCTCAGGCATTTAATTAAAAACAGCTCCTGCAGCCAGAGTTTTTTTCCTCCCTATTACAATCCATTTATGTCAATGAATTTTCTGGCATTGCTTCAGGAATTTTTCACTACAGCACCCTGTTTTTCGCAGTGTGTTATTTATACCATATCTCCCAAAGATATTTGCATTCCCCAGTAAGAGTTTTCTTTGGAGAAAAAAAAAAAAAAAAAACCAACAAAAGAAGCTGCACCACATTTCTGAATACATCTGCAAAATCTCGTCCTTACCAATAGAAGCCTCCTAAGTCCTTTGCAACAGTATGTCATGTTCATATTGCTCATTTATTTAGATGTTTTTATTAAATAAATTCTCCCGGATTCAAATAGACCTGCCCAGGAACTATTAGGAATGTCAAATTGGTAAAAATAATAATAGTCATCAGAAAGAAGTAAAGAAACAAACTGCTATAGGAGAATGGGGTTCATGATTCTATTCCTTGCTGGTTCTGTGATTCAGTCTTGAATTCTTGAGATAATCAATTCTTCCTTCTTGGTTTCAGTTTGCCCACTCAACACTTGCATAGTTTCCTAGTATTTCACTGTCAATGAAACTTTCTCAGGGAGGAGACAGAGTGGGAAGGGAGGAAGAAATCTTCAAAAAGACATACATATTATCTCTCAACATCTGAAAAAGTAATAGCATGTTGCTTCAGACACACTCGCAGTGCCTGACTTCATGTCATTGGGGCTGATAAGTTAAAGAGCTGCTAGAATAGTTTTGAACAGCCTTTATGAGAATTTTGTTTATGTAAACCTGAGAGCCAGTGCTGAAGGAACATATTTTATACATTCTAATATGAATTTAACCTGTGTGCTGCAATATAGACCATACAGCTATTTTTAAACTACATCAACAACCTGGAAGGAGTACAGTTCTGAACAGGATTTGAAATTGCAACTTCCATTTGGGAATCTTAGATTTGGCAGACATTACCTTGACCCATGATCCTATTACCAGAGATATCAAATTATTGCTCAAATCAAGTAGCAAGTTTGAGACCTCAAACCTGATCCAATTCCTGTTGAAATCAATGGATTGTTTCCATTGAATTCAGTGGCCATCTGTTCAGACCAAATGTGCTTTGTATTTTGTGATAAAAAGAATAAAGAGCAAGAGAATTTTTTCACCTCAGATAGTGTTTTCCCTAGAGGAAAGCCACAAGCTGGAGCTATGGGATTTTTGAACCCCTTTTGTTTAGTCCTGAAGGAACAAAATGTCTCCAAATGCCTATATTCCCATTAGCTTTATGTGCTGTGTCTCTGGAATAAAGATATTTTTTCTGGTTGTGTTTCAAAAACATTGAAAAATCTGCAATAGTCTTGAAGAAAAGCAACTGGACAATATGCAAATTTCCTTCAGAACCTAACATTAATCTAGAAACATAAAATGTAAGAAAGAGTCACTTAAGTATTAATACATTTTTCTACTCAACTTTGAGCATGTTTACATCCATACAGAGGTTTCATTAAAAAGTATTTTCTGTGAATGGTAAGTGATATACTGTATATCCATATATACAGACAAGTTCTTTTTCATTACAGTGCGAGCAGGTCAATGCAGAGCCAGAGAGAATGTATTTGTCACATCTTCTATTCAATCTCATCTGTTTTTCCATCTACATGTATTCATCATAAATCGAGTAAAACATGCTGAAATGCACTGGAAGGGCAACCTCAATAATGTCAGTAGATTTATGTGTTAGCAAGACTAGATTTTAACAGCAGCATTACTCTCCATTTCAAACCTGTGATAAAACTTCTGCTGTGGTTTGAGAGTTATCTGACAAAACATTTCCTAGTTTCAAATGTGGCAGGAAGATGAATGATTGAGTTGGCAAAATGTTACAGATAAAAGGTTAGGAACATTCTTTATCTAAACTTTTTTTTTTTTTTTTAATATATCTTGGAGTGAAATATATATTATCCCATTTAATTCTTAAGTCCTTATCCATATGATTTGCTGGGGGCTGGAATTTCCAGGAGCTGAGGTATCAGTACCAAAACCCAGTGAAGCTGACCAAAAGATTTTCATCAACTCTTAGTGGGCCTTGAATCATGTAGTAAATGAATAAGGCTTCTTTTATAGCGGTGAAAAATACATCTTTTTTCAAATTAGAATTATTTTAGGGAGACATGATATATCTCTCACTACCTGTCAAAAAGATAACATACTTAGTATTAGTTAGTAAAAGTTTTTCTATATTAATATTTACTTTGAAGATTAGCCCTCTTTCTTCCTGCCTTCAGTGTTTTCACTATGTTAGTTGCTCTGCTGTTAGTATTCTACACACTACCTTTTTCCTTTCAGAATATTCAGGCCCTATGCTGAACATTAAAATAAACAATTTCTTTATTTGCAGTGTATTTTTACACAAGAATACATCTAGACAAATAATTACAAGTGTATGAAGTGTTTTAAAGTGGTATGTTATCTTGGTATGCTTTGATTTTGAGATCAGTATTTGGCAAATGTTGATCTAATCTCTGATATAGGCTGAATTTGGGAGCTATACAGAAGGAGCTCTGTCTGGATTGAAGGCATGGCTGCCTGCCAGAAGACCACTTTCCAGGATGAGTTTGGTGTATCCTGCTTATGTAAAAGTTTTGGGAGGGATTCAAAACCTGATAGAAATAATTTGTAAAAAATTGTTCCTTTTTAAGTATAATGTAGGGAACACAAGGCATTGACAATGTTGGGGAAAAATATCTTAGTTTCCTGTCTTATCAGTCAGTCATAAAGTATAATTGGCCCTGCTGCACAACATGGCATGAATCATTAGGATGACATTATCCTGTCTTCACTCATTTCTTTTCTGCTATATCTCACAGGTCTGAGATGGGCAGCTATTTTTAATACTGAAAGCTCTCATATGCCAGTTCCCATGTGAACTAATGCTGTCCTCTATCTTCTTCAACATCTGTCAGATCAGCAGCCGGTAACATGAGATGTTCCAGACTCAAAAGCCAATGACACCTGATGATACAGCTCATCTATCAGGAACAAACACAGCACCATTCAGGTCCTTGAGTGACTGGAGTGTATGCACAGATGAGAAGCAGTTGTCTTGGAACTTTCAGAAAAGCTAATACTCAAACCTTTCCTCATGAGCGGACTTAACTGCAGCACAGGTTTGTCTAACCAAGCCTGAATCTCTTCAAGTCCTACATCTACCCTGCAGTCACAGTTTCATTGGGTCCTGTCACTCTGTAATGACATGTGCAAAGTGGCAATAAACTCAAAAGTGGAGTGATTAGAAGTATATTAGAAAATGATGAGTGGTGTCTGACAGGTGAAGAGGAATTAATTGCCCATCAAAGAACTAGAACAAAACTAGCAAGATTTCAAAGCACACAGAAGAGGTGGCTCTTCAGGTGGTTGCGGTTCATGTCTGGCATTCCTGGTCACAGGATGCTGTCACTGTTTAGAGCTTAATGGGTTCAAGGGGAGATATAGCAAATCCTCAGAGAAATCCTCTGTGTTATTTATTAAATGTATAGTAACAATATCAGCTCAGGAAATGCTGAAGCTACAGGTGGTTGGATCCTGAGAGAGTAGCAGGAGGAAGTACTCTACCTGCTTTAGCATTTTCTTATTGTCTCATCAAGGTATACTTCCACTGGCCTAGTCAGACTTTTGGCTTCAATCTACTACGACCTCTCTTACGTTCCTTATTCACAGCCATCCAGTTAGGTTATTGAGCTCAGGTATGGGCTGCCAGTTAACATGATATTGTTTAATCTATAGATGCTCACTGGTATAAATCAGAGAATTTTTTATAAATTGATTAGAAGGGGCATTTGGAGGCCATCTTGGTCCAACACACTGTCTAAGGCAAAGCTAAGGTTAGGTTGGATTGCCTGGGGCTTGCCTTGCTGAGCCCCTGTTCCAACACCTAATCACCCTCCCTATCAATTATTTTTCAGTTATATTTAACTAGAACTTGTTCATTTACTTACTTGTTTGTTTTTCTGAGCACTAGACTGCTGCTTGAAGTTGCTTCTGAGAGCTTCTAGAAGGTTCTGCCACCCACAGATTCTGTGGGCTGTGATTGGCAGGTTTGTGGTTGTTAGCTGACTCCTGATTGTCTGGTTCTTGAAAAAAAAGAGGCCTGCATTCTTGAATAAAAGAGTCTGTGTTGGGCTGGGGGCTGGAAGGTGTGGGAGTGCTCTGCTGTGGTGGGGCCATACTGTGGGCTCAGTTCCTGGTGCCAGCAGCTGCTATCCTGTTTGGGGTGGCAGGCAGGGCCCAGAGCCTCCCCCCGGACACTTGACCTGAGTTCCCTTCAGCTGAGTTGCACTGTTCTGGTCAAATGTGTAAGTACAAATGCATCTTCCAGGCACAAAATTTGCTTATAGTAACACAGTAGATATGAAACTTTGGGGGAATTATTTTTCTGGTTTTGACCTTTTTCTGTTCCTTACAAGCTGGGCTAAACTGTGTTTCTATTACAAAGTCTTATTAAGGATTCTAGTCTATATAAACAGAAGGATCATCCTGAAGGATTGACACTTAATACTGGTTATGGACTGTTCTTTGGCCATCGTGGCCTTTTTTCTATCTTCAGGTGAGTCAGAGAAATCAGTTTGTTCAGTATTTGGAAGACAAAGGGATGATGTTATTGCTATCTGCAGCTATCTGATGGGAACATCTAGAGGAGGCAGAGCCAGACTCTTTTTGGAAACACACAGGGAATAGGCTGAGACCCAATGGACAAAAGTTGAAGCAAGGAATATTCCAAGAATTTTTTTACCATGTGAGTGGTCAGACCCTGGAATGGGATCATAGGGGTTGTGGAATCTCTGTCCTTTGAAACACTCAAAACATAGCTGGGCAACTCTGAGCAACCTGATCTGCTTAGCCCTGCTGTGAGCTAGATAACTGAACTAGATGAGCTCCTGAGGTCCTTTCCAACCTAAATTATTCTATGATTCTAGGAATCCTATTGGTAATCCTTTAATACATCTCTTCATTGCTACCTATGCAGTAGATTTAAATAAAAGTATTAACAGAAATAGTCTGTGTGAAATTTGTATATCCTACTGTTGTGGTTTGAGCTCAGAGTGCAACTGAGCACCATGCAGCTGCTCACTCATTTCCCCCACCCAGGGGCTGGGGGATAGAATTGGAAGCATGAAGGGAGACTCATAGGTTGAGATAAAAACAGTTTAATAATTGAAATAAAATAAAACAATAACAGAAAGTACAAACAGGTAATATACAATGCAATTGCTCACCACCAGCTGACTGATACCCAGCCCATTCCTGGTAAGCAGTCCCAAAATACCAATATCCTGCAATCGCAATCCTGGAAGAGAACCCTTTCCTTCCCAGCCACCCCTCCCTTATATGCTGAACATGACCCCTCCCTTATGTACTGAGCATCCCTTATATACTGAGCATGATTTCATATCATGATATGGAATATTCCACTGGCTAATTTGGGTCTGGTGCTCTGGCAGTGCTTGCTCCCAGCTTCTTGCACACCTGCACATGGACAGGACATGAGGAGTTGGAGAGTCCTTGATCTCTTAGCAACAACCATAAACATCAATGTATTATCTGCATTCTTCTCATACCAAATCCTATACTGAATCTAAAACACAGCACTATTCTAGCTACTAAGAAGAAAAATTAACTCAATCCCAGCTGAAATCAGGACACATGCTCAGCATTTCCTTATTTCTTTCTGCATGTTTTTCCTGATTATGATTCCACTTATGGAAGAAGAAAGCTTGAAATACTTTCTTGCAAGAATTTCTGCATAACATCCATGGCAGAAAAAAACCCCAACAAAACCAAACTTCTTTTTAAATTTTGAGTTTAACAATGGCATTTTTTAAACTTACTTCTTGATATCTTTGTGATCAGTGTTCAGGGTTCAACATTCACATTGAGAATAGGAGAGATTAGTGAGAGGGATTGTTTTGGTGTTTGAGGTAAGGAGAGGGTGAAAGAATAATTTGTTAAAGTACTAGAAACATGGCCCAAAATGATTAAGAATTTTCTTCTGTCAAACTCCAAGCAGCCAGGGGTCAGGTTAGGAAGGCCGAAGCCCTGATAGAATTAAATCTGGCCAGGGACAACAAGGACAACAAGAAAAGCTTCTACAGGTAAGTTGATAAAAAACTAGGGAAAACTTGAGCACTTTCTGGAAGGAAATGGGAGACCTGGTTACCTGAGATATGGAGATGGCTCAGGTACTCAACAACTTTTGCCTCAGTCTTCACTGGCAAGTGCTCCAGTCACACCACCCAAGATGCAGAAGGCAAAGACGGGGACTGTGAGAATAAGGAACCACCCATGGTAGGAGAAGATCAGATTTGAGACCATCTAAGGAACCTGAAGGATAGGACCTGATGAGATGCATCCACAGGTTCTGAGGGAACAGGCAGATGAAGTGGCTGAGCCACTACCCATCATGTCTGAGAAGCCATGGCAGTCCAGTGAAGTTCCCACTGACTGGAAAAGCAGAAAAATAACCCCCATTTTTAAAAAGGGGAAAAAAGAATACCCAGGGACCTACAGGCCAGTCAGTCTCACCTCTGTGCCTGACAAAATCGTGCAGTAGATCCTCCTGGAAACTATGCTAGGGCACATGGAATATAAAGAGATGATTGGTGACAGCCAACATGGCTTCACTAAGGGCAAATTGTGCCTGACAGATTTGGTGGGCTTCTACGACAGGGTTCCAGAGTTGGTGTATAAGGGAAGAGCAACTGATATCATCTACCTGGACTTTTTCAAAGCTTTTACCGCTGTCTCACATGACATCATTATCTCTAAATTGACTGGATGGTTGCACCCAAAGAGTTGCAGTCAACCGCTCAACTTCCAAGTGGAGAGCGGTGATGAGTGCCTTTCCTCAGGGGTCAGTGCTGGGACAGGTGCTGTTTAACATCTTTGTTGGTGACACAGACAGTAGGATCGAGTGCACCCTCAGCAAGTTCCCTGATGACACCAAGCTGTGAGGTGCAGTCGACATGCTGGAGGGATGTGCCATCCAGAGGGACCTGGACAGGCTGGAGAGGTGGGCCTGCGTGAACCTCATGACGTTCAGCAAGGCCAAGTGCAAGGTCCTGCACATGGGTCAAGGCAATCCCAAGCACAAATACAGGCTGAGCAAGGAGTGGATTGAGAGCAGCCCTGCAGAGGAGGACTTGGGCATATTGGTGGATTGAAAACTAACTATGAGCCGGCAATGTGCGCTCGCAGCCCAGAAAGCCAACCGTGTCCTGGGCTGCATCAAGAGAAGCGTGGCCAGCAGGTCAAGGGAGGGGATTCTCCCCCTCTATTTTGCTCTTGGAGATCCCCCCTGCAGTGCTGTGTCCAGCTCTGGGCCTCCTCAGGAGGCCCTTATGAACAGGGGCCTGGAGCCCCTCCCCTGTGAGGACAGGCTGAGAGAGTTGGGGGTGTTCAGCCTGGAGAAGAGAAGGCTCCAGGGAGACTTTAGAGTGGCCTTCCAGTATTTAAAGAGGCTACAGGAAAGGTGGGGAGGGACTATTTATTAGGGAGTGATAGGACAAAGAATAATGGTTTTAAACTGACAGAGGGCAGATTTAGATGAGATCTAAGGAAGAAATTCTTCCCTGTGAGGGTGGTGAGACACTGGCACAGGTTGCCCAGAGAAGCTGTGGCTGCCCCCTCCCTGGAAGGGTTCAAGGCCAGGTTGGATGGGGCTTTGGGCAACCTGGGCTAGTGGAAGGTGTCCCTGCCCATGGCAGGGGGGTTGGGACTAAATGATCTTTAAGGCCCCTTCCAACCCAAAGCATTCTATGACTCTAAGTCTGCAGTTTTTAACTGTTTGACAACAAAAATTAAAACATTTTGTTTGCATCCCAAGACTAGAGAGGGAAAGGTAAGCCAACCTGTAAAAAAGGAAATTAATCAAGAGTATGTTATGGGTACAGCTGCACTAAGAGCTAAAATCTTTATATAGGCTGCTATGCCTTCTTTTTCAGGCTTCTTTCTGAAAGCTTTTTTTCTTAATAGCTACAGATATCCTGCCCTCTCCTAGCTTTTTATTATTTACATATAAACTATCCTCATGTACTCCTGTCTCTGTTGTTTTTGAAAAAAATCAGAGGAGCTCTTTTCTCTCTTCCCATAGTCCTGTTCTGATTGTCATGCTTAACCTGCATTGCTATGTCTCTTAGCTTCTAGAAAAGTAAATGAAGGTGTGGGGAAAAAAAGGAAATACCATTCTGGTGCCCTGTCTTCTGGAGAAGCAAGAGTATCAAGAGCAACATGCTTGGGGTTGTGTATCATTGTTTCTGATGGAGCAGCTGACATGGTAAATAGACAATATATTATGTAGCAGTAGAGTTATTATAAATTGTACATTTTCATTCTATGAGCTTCCTCAGCACTTTGGTTGTGCTGTGTCATATAAAATCTCAAAATCACATGAGAAAGGTCTTTTGCTGAAAAATTCAATGGAGGAGCTTTGGAAAGACAAAGTATAACCTCAGATCAGTATGTCTTCTGAGATATTTTATTTTCCCTAAGATGAATTTCATACAATATATGTCTGAGAAAGGATCCTGAAATAGTGTAAATAATAGTCTCGCAGAAGAAGCTACCCACTTAACATGCAGGTGTTACTGAAAACTTATAGGACAGTTTTACTTATTTGCTAACATTCTTTTTCAGTCTTTCTGCAAAGGGATTGTTACTAAAAGAAAATAGAAGTGGCTGTTATAATGTGTCTTTTTCATTAGTCTTTGACATTAGGCCCTATAATATACAGAAATTCTCTCTTCTTCCCCTTGTGTCAGTCTCCAGAATATCTCTGTACATAATAGAAAAGAGAACAGAATAGAGATATCTATTGTAAAAGGATAATGAATTTTATGATGTGGTTAGTAGACAAAATGGAGATGACAGCATCTCTGGTAATGTGGGATCTCTGTTTCATTTGTTCCTACACCTTCTTGTGTTGGTGTCAGGTCTAAGGCTCTAGTTAGGATTCCCCTTACAGGTTAGTCCCAAAGGCAGTGTGGATAGGTAGGGGCAGGTGCCTTCAGGCATGTGCCCTGCCAGCCTTATTCCCAAGCCTTTCAGGTTAGGTAATTAGATAACTAAGATGCAGTAGATTTCTGTCCAGTAACAACCAGAAAGTGGTGCACAGACAACACAGAAGTCAATCTGAAAAGATGTCAGGATGTCCTTGGGTATGTATCCTTGGAGATAAGAAGTGTTTCTAGGTCCTACTCTAAGGACAAATCCATTCCAGGATCATCTTACCAGCTCTATTTTGTTACAACGTAAGACTGATTGTTCTGAATTGTGTCAAAAGTTCATACAGCCCAGGATTCCACCTCCCTGAGTGGGTGTAAGTGGATGCTTGAAGAAGAGAATGACAGGTTCCTACAACAGCTGAGTTTGACACCTAACACATTCCCTGCTTTCAACCTTTTCTGGTAAGCTACTTATTAAACCAGATGTAGTTTCTGTGTAGCTAGTAAAGCACAATACAGGATTTCTCTTCCCTGAGCTCTTCCAGGCTCTTACTGAACCTATAGAAACTTTTGGCATCACTGATGTTCTTTGGTAAGGAGGTTCACATCCTAATGACATGTTGCATTAATGGTGGACTAATGTAGATTGGAACCTGCATCCTAGTAGTTTATTTCATGCCATCTAGTTCCTATACATGAAGGGCTGGTGATTTATCAACAAATTGATCCACAGCCACCTCTTCCATGCCACTCACAGTTACAGATTTTTGTTGTTTCTGAAGAATACAGAGGAGTCTTTGTTTACTTGATCATTTCTCATAAGAAAGCCTTTTTATAACTTTGCTCATGCTTGCTGCCTTTCCCTGAACCTTTTCAAGGTCTAGTATATTCTTTGAGGTGAGAGGATCAGAAGTGGATGCAAGATAACAATGAGTCATGGTTTATCTGTAGTTGCTTGTGGTGCATTATCTTGTTTTCTTATACATGGAACTATTCTGTGTAACTATGCTAATAGTTCTTTCATGGAACTATTTATAATAACCCCTAGTGCCTTGGTCCTGAATGCTAATAGTCACCTCAGCCTGTTTTATATATGAAATTAGGATTGCTCTGCTCGCCCAATATACATACTTCATGTTCTTCTTTGTTGAGTTTTGTCTGCTTTTAGTGCCTAGCTGCTCTAACATAAAATCCTTCTGCATTTCTTTACGGCTGCTCTTTGTCCTTACTCCTTCAAATGACTTTGTATTGTTGAACTTCAATCACCTAACTACCTAACTGCTCAATCCCTTCTCCACCTTGTGAATGTTCAACAGTCACAGTGCACAACCCTCCAGAATGCCATTAGTGACCTCCCTTCTTCATGAGAGCAGATAATTTATTCCTACATTTTGTTTCCTATCTTTTAAGCCATGATTTATCCATGACATTCCCTCTTATGCCATAGCTTCTTAGTTTCTTTCAAAGCTTTGATGGAGAAATTTGTTGAAGGCCTTTTAGAAATACATGTAGACTTTTATCAACTGGATCACTTGAACTGCACAGAGGTGACCTTTTTTGAGTATTCTTTTAGGGTTTGTGAGGAGCAATCTCCTTTAACAGAAGACAGGTTGACTCTCTTGAAGTACATTATTTTTGTCAAGATGTCCATTAATCTTTTCCTTATGGTTTGTATAGATGTCAGATTTCCAGACATGTTATTTCTCACATCTATCCTGGCGTCTTTCTAAAATTTGGTACCATATTTTTCCCTCCCCAATACTCAGATGCCAAGGTGATTTTTAAGTGGTTATTCACTGCTGTAATTTAGCTATTTGGCTTCCCTTAGAAGTCTTAGATGAATACTATTTAGTCCTTGTGATTTGATATTTTTCATAATGTAAAAATGTCCCAGAATCTCTTCTATAGTCACTTCAGTTTTAGACAGATCCTTTGAATCTTCCACAGAGAAGGATTCTGGAGTAAGAATCCCCTTTCTTTCTGCCACAGGGACCATATGCACAGAATTTGTCTTCTCTGAAATAGTGTTGGCTTCTCTGAATGCTTCTCCTGGAGTATATGTATTGACCTTATAGACTTTTTGAAAGGCTTTCTGCTTTTGATGTATATGAAAAAAATAGTTAGCTTTGATTCCTTTCACTTGTTTCTTGACATCTTATTTTATTGACTTACTGTGTATGTTTAATCTAACAAAGTTTTATCTTCACTTCATTTTAACAGGATGCTTTATTCTGTCCAATAAGCTATAGGGAGTGCTAAAACATTTTTAAGATCTTTAAGGAAATGGAAACATGTTTGAATATAGTAAAATATGTTTATTTCCTCTTTGCTATTTAATTTGATTCCCTTTAAAGTTCATTTTTTCAAAATTCCTTTTTTTTTACAATAGTCTGTATAATATCAGGCAAATAAATGTGTATATGCATTTCTTTGCTGAATAAGTAAGGATTTATTTAGAGACTTAAATATTCTACTGAATCAGGGCTTGATAACTCTAACTTCCTAACAGTCTAAGTGATATTTAATGTATCAACTATGAAGAACAAAATTTACCCCCAAACACCTTGAAGATTCTAGTTAAAGCTAGTCAAAGAGATCAAAGCTCAATTTAGCAACCTTCGTTGCTTTATTTTTTTTTTCTTTTTCCTTTAACTAACGCTTAAGTAGTTAGGCATACTTTCTTCTTCATTAGTGTAACATACATTACAACATAAAATTACCCTGAAACCTGTTTTCTTTTCCATTTTCCATTTCTAGTGAGTTATAAATCAAGGGATTTGAAGTGGTTATCATGTTCTTCTATTCATTATTGTTAATTAATTATAACACTTCTGTTCAGATAGAGATTTATCAGGTAAACTGAAATTCTCTCTCATTTCTATTTTGGATGACTAGTTTTAGATTTGCAGTAGCTTGTCTAGATCTCAGGTCTTTCTTTTAAATTAGTTTCACTAGGGTTCTGAAGTTTTATTAGATACTGGAATAGTAAACAGTTGTTCAGACTTCAAGCCCTAATGTTTCTGATTAAAGCCATGAAAGATTCGTTTTCCTATTACAAGTTTCAACTGAAGAAAAAATGCCAATTCAGGATTTTCTTCATAAAGAAATTCTGCTTTGTAGAAAGAAAAAAAAAAAAGCCTGTATTTATTCAGCTTGCTTTCTTTAAAGATTAAATGAACTTGGAATATAAACTGCTTACTTTACAGCTATGTACTTGTTTTTTCTATTTACCATAATTTACTAAGGCTTTCTAACATATAGTCCACATCTCTAGTCAGACTATTTCCAAAATAGCTCTTCAGGCAGACGGTGTTATGTTATTTTGGTTAACAGTAAGCTCTACATCTCAAACCTGCCCACCTGGAGAGAAATAATAGTTTAATGTCTACAACTTTGTCATGAGACATGCTAGCTACATCACAAGTTTGGGAAAATGTAATTAGAAATGCCTTCTTGATACCAGGAGGTATCCCTAAGGTATGAATGATGGAGACATATGTGTGACCTTTAATTCTACAGCACTGAAGTAAAAGCCATGCAATATGCTGATATAGACACTCAGAAAAGGGAATTTAGCATCATCCTGAAGAGTTCAAATTCTGTTCTATTTGTAGCAATTTCTCATAGTGTTAACTTTTTATTCCTCTTAAGGACAAATAGATTTAAAAAGGGAATTAAAGGCCTGATCTCACATCTATAGTCTAGGCTGGCACTGTGGCTTGGGTTACTTCTATAATAAAAGAAAAAACCTTAGGAGATATCTGGCTATTGTAGCCTGGAGAGGCTAGAGAGAAGCCTACTGTTGTCAAGACCAGTAGCTGATATGAGAAATAAATACATTGATGGCTAATGCTTCTTGATGCTAGAGGTGGCTTTGGGATTATTATGGCATGAAGACTACAGTAATAGGGTGTTACCGGATCTTCTAGATTGAGTGAAGGAAGTGTTAGTGACATATGTCTGGTTTCAATACATGTGTATTAAAAATGAGATTAATCAAGGATTAGGACCAAGGATTAAGCTGGTGTTTAGGAAGAGAGGCTCTGAAGTAAGATTACAGATGGACTAAGTAATGCTAAAACTCTACAGAGTGCAGGTGGTTAGTTTTGGTGTAAGTACTCGGTTAGGTTTGAGCTTGGAAAAAGAAGGCTTAGATTCAGTTTATTGCTGAGGTCTTAATGTTTAGAGGGAGGGTTGGAGGTGGCAAAAGCTTCCTTGATGGATGTACAGTTTATACAATAAGGTGTATAAAAAGTAGAACTGATGGGTGGGGTATATTGGTGTAGTCTACATTGTCTGAGTTTGTGCCACTGTAGAGGTTGATCAGTGTTTGTGTTATAGCTTTTTTGTTGCTAAAATGATCTAAAGGCTGGGCTAGGTTTGATTGCTGGGATTAACGGTTAACATTTAATTTTAGTTTAGTTTATCATTTGGATGTAGTTAAACCAAAGGTCATGGTAAGCCATGATTAATTATTAAGAAAAATGTTATTTATTAGAAGGGTCATTCCTTGATCTCTCATAGCTTATTTGTGCAAAACTCTGATATATGGGTTCTTCTTAATTTTAGTCACAGTCCTTATGAAATCAGACAAGCTTCATTTAATAGATAGATCTTCCAGGTCCTGGAGGACCAGCATTGGCTTCATATTGGTAGGAATCATTCAACATTCTTGAATTTCTCTAAATGTCACTTTATCTTTGTACTTTGTGTGTGTACAAACATATATGTGACAGTCTCTTTCTTCCAAATAAATAGTTGCAGTCAGCCACTTATCAAATATATCCTTGAGCCTGTCAAAATTTTCAGCATCATCCCATTGCCAGTTCATTTCCCCCATCCCAGACTCTGTGTTCATTTCCCGTACAACACTGATCAAAACAGTTGGAGAGTTTGGCCTGCAGACTAGGCTTTGGCAACCTCATTTAAGTGCTAAATTTGATTTTCGTTTCCAAATTAGAGGTTATGTGTTCTCATCGTCTCCTGTCTCCTGCTGAGTTTCCTTCTCAAGAAGCAGGATGCTACTGATTTCTTCCTTAATGCAGAGGTGGTAGTGCCAATAACACCCCTCCGATGGGTTTGGAATAGGGTGGAAGCCAAAAACTAGAAGGAGCTGCCTCTCACAAATTTGTTGTGTGCCATGGCTCTTGGCTCCTTGTTCTGTGGTATTCTTACTATGGGCTGCTGAATAGAGATGAATAGACTCTCCCACACCATAAATTGCTAACCTGTCCTCTGAGCAGTGGTCAGTTTAAAAAGAGTGATTTGTTTTAAAAGCATTTCACTAATGTGTTTAATTCCTTTTCATCTTAAAATCAGACTATGCATTAACTCTACCTGCTTCTTTATTTTTAATTGCTTTCTCACACCAGAGTCAGGGTCATTTGAGATGCAGGCAAAGATAAATAAATAAAAAATTCTTTATTTGTCTTCTAAAGAAAAAATGTCAGATCTGTAAATTTGAATTTCTATTTGCACCCACCAGTATTGGAGTTTCAAGTGTTTTCCATCAAATAGAAGGCATTGATTAATGTCTCCAAGCTTTAATAGTTCTAACAGGAGGTTAGTAACTCTCATTTGTAGAGATATTCTCTATATAATGACTAAGAAAATCTAAGGCAATAAAATTAATGAGAGTAAAAATTGGTAAGAAATCAATGACAAGTCAATGACAGCTGAATGCGATTCAAATAAATGTGACTGGTACTAAGAGCTATCTGTGAAAGCCTCAACTAGAGAATTAATCTGAACTTCCTGAACTCTTCACTTTTATTTCTGCTCTTTCTTCATATGTATTTTATTCCTGTCAGGAAAGCCTTTGCTCTTCCAACAGTTTTACAGAAGATGTTAAGAACTGCAGTAAACTAGCAGACGTGTACAGTAACTTCCCTACAGTCTTTTTAAAAAAAATGATGGTGCCATCTGGAGTCCTGGGAAGATTGAACAATTTGCTTTTTAAAATGTGTTTGAATGCATGTTTAAAGGTGTTTTCTTATACATATTGTATTAGCATCATGATACTAAATCCATCATTATCAAACAGCAGAGAGAATAGTTCAGCAAAGTTTTAATTTCTCGATTACTGTAAGATATGGAGGTAGAATTCTATAAATGTGCTTTGGAATACATGAGCATTGTGCTGCACAAATCATGCAGTTCAGTGCATTACATTACAGTGTCTTTAGTGACTTGAGTCTAGTATTTCACCATGACAGCCATTGCAGTCATCCTCTCTAATGCGATTCTGCAGCTCTGCTATTCTGTATGCCACTTTGTTACGAACAAAACAATAGGCTATAAGATATTAAATAAGCTTACGCATAGCATGAGGAATGTTGAAATGGGGAAATTTAATGATATAGCTGTAGTGATATAACTCTTGGTATAAACACATTGTTTCAGAATTTACAACATGGTTTAAAGTGTTATTTGTGTCTCCTTGAAAGTGGTTCAATTTTAACAAAACCACTAAAAATATAAAAAAAAGTAAAGAAAAAGAAACACCCACTAAATTCCAAAGATAGAGACCTGTACTAACATAGAGAGTGGTATAATTATATTGGTTTGAGTATACCAATACACTTTACCAGGTAGAAATTCTTTTATCATATTTTGGAATTTCTATTGATTTTTCTTGTTAGCAGTGGCCAAACCATGATTGAACGTAACATCTACCTTATGCAACAGTACCCTGAAACAGCACTTATACATATCAGCTCAGCCCCGCACAGTGACACACAAAATCTGAGTACAAATTTCCAGCAGCATCAAAATAACTAATAAACTTTTTCCCTCTCAGGAAGTTAACAGAAGATCATCAGTCAGGCAACCACTTTCTCTGTCCAGGATACTGCCTCTTACACCCCTTCACAGGGATATCTTGGAGTACTTTGGAGTAGTACATAGTATGAATTTAAAGTACTTTCTCTTACCGGTAGAAGTACCAGTATCTGCAATTTATTTTTTTTTTCACATAAACCTGTGTAACTACAGCCCTGTAGTTAAATATATACACATAAACCTGTGTAAGTACTTGCAGAAATCTTAGTGGGTGCAAAATCCATCTACAAGTCTGTATTTTTTATACATATATAAAGATTACTTGGGGGGGAGGTGTTTGAAGCATTTTATTCTAAATAAACATTCTGTATTTTCATAATATTTTTTAAATAAAAACTTGATTTCTGCCACACCACACACCCCCCTCCCCCCCAACTCTCCTACTCAAGAAAGCTACTAATGTCTTTTAATTAAAGTCTATAGGACTAGTATGTCATTAACATGGTTAAGAAAGGGAAATACTCTGTGTACTACCAGAAGTAAAATAAGAAATGGTCTGAATTTGAAACTAAAAAATACTGTTAAGTTCTGAGAAATTTTAGGAAAGGTCTTAGATGTGTCTTGTATTCCAATTTTCTAGCTTTTAGGGTCTTGCATTAAGTCAGAGATTGTTTTATAATCCATTATGCATGGTGCCTTTTAAAATAAATGTGGCTATTTTTCTTTCATTTAAAATTTGGAAATCAATATTTCAGGTTTATCTTTAAATGAAGTATGGCAAGATATAGCAACATTCCTGTGAGGTTTATTTTCACTTGAATGTCATGAAACATTATATTGGTCTTCTGCATTAGGTCTGCCATGTATTCTGAGTTCTACTCAGTTATCAGGCCAAATCCTGCAAGTAGTGTGACCAACTCTTATTCTGCAAAAGAAAGAGAACGAGATCAACTAAAGAGAAGTGTTCGTCTATTGGGTCATAATGATTTCTCAGTCTGCTTCTTGCATCTTCACCTTGGGACAGCAGCCCTGTATTGTTCAGCAGTGGCTTGTTTCTGCAGTCCAAGGATGGATAAATGGTAAAGCAGCAATGAAGAAAAGTAGCAATTTGATCACCTCATTGGTACACTGTCCATGTGTTGTTTAAGAAAGCCATGAAAGACTGAGAATTTGTGGAAGGCTACAATTTGTGTTTATCATTCATATTTTATGAATAAGAATTTCGATTTTAAGTTGTGAAAGCAACTGCAAGTGATAGCTGGGAAGCTGTCAAAATCACTGATGTGTTTAGCAGTGTTATTCCAGTGACTATGCTGAAGACTATCTGTGGAATTCAAAGCCATAAAACATAACTGAAGTCAGGTCCCTTGCTTATCTATTTAAAATGGTTGAATTCTTTGTCTGGAGTCAAAAAGGAAAGGATATCTGAAGACTGGAAATAAATACTCTGTTAACTTCGACATTTTGGACATTCTGGCATTAAATGCCAAAATAAAGAAAAACAGTGAAATAATGTTCGAGAAATTTTTCTGGAAAAGCTCGAAAAGCAGTAGGACCACACTTTTCCTGTAAGCTGCTAACAACTGTCTCTCTAGGCGTGTTCCAAAATTTACCTGTCTTAACTGTTACAAAGCTTTCTGTAATGTCTGACTTGAGTCTGTCTTGCTGCAGTATTAAGGGTTTCACTGCTGTTTATTGTGCTCTTGTAGACATGGAAAGCATGACCTTCCTCTCTGCAATAGTCTTCTATACCACCTGCACTGTTATGACTTCTGCTCAACTCAATCTTTCAGTCTGTCGGTCTTAGATGAGGAACAAGTACTCAGACTCACAGGAGTAGAGACCTGTTATCTCCTTCCTACTGAGTAATATTCATATCCTTAACACTTAAGGCACTTCGGGCTGAACTGTACAGGTTCCCACAGACTAGCTGTTATAACAGAATTCTTAACAAGC
This sequence comes from Strix uralensis, assembly GCF_047716275.1. NCBI lineage: Eukaryota > Metazoa > Chordata > Aves > Strigiformes > Strigidae > Strix > Strix uralensis. Next base: position 5,852,847 of record NC_133984.1, read on the forward strand.
TGAGAATATTGATGTTGATGTTCCCTGATCAAATAAAATTGCTTCATTCTGCGTGAAAACTTACGAGATTTTACTCATGCAGTAATGCTGAATACTGGGTAGTCCTGTGAATTTATCACAGAATAATCTATTCCCAAATCAGACTGTGGATAATCCAGGCATATTGTAATATCTCTTAACAGAGCACATAGGGGGTGTAATATCTTGAATACATCCCAGAGCTGCAGTAAATCCTCAAATCTCAATGTTATAATGCTCCGGATAAAACATTTCTTGGGGGGAAAAAACCCAAAGTGGTGGAAAATGATGGTGTAGGGATGCTTTTTGGAACCAATTAGCTACACAGTGGACATAAATGAAGACATGGTTAGGACATATAAATTGTTAGTGAATTGTAGTTGGGCAAATAGTATGGAAAAGGACAACAAACATTTAAGCATTACAGAAAACAGCACAATGATGGTGCCAATAATCCCATCTAGTTTAAGAGCTTGACTGAGCTCTAAGGTCTGTAAAACACCAAAACAATTTAGGAGCCAGCTTCAGAGTGTGTGTGGCATGACAAGCTGTATGCCTAAAAAGATTTAACTATCCCAGGAATACCAGAAGTAATGTACCCAGGCTTTGAGAAGCACAAAGAATGATAATGTTGATTACTTTCCTCTCAAAGGATTTGTTGACCACCCTGCTATAGCAATGTACTTTGCCGTACCTTTATTTTACTGTATTATCAGATATTAACAAATTTTAGCCTATGAATTTTGCAGCTGGTGACAAATGCACTCTGATGCAAATAGAATTTTATTTCTGCAGGAAAGTGAACATTCAGTTTTATTTTATGCAAGAAAAAACATAGAGAAAGATGAGCAACACCTTTTAAGACTGAGAAAGTATAATAATTGTATTGAATTAATGTCTTTCACCCTGCTCTGCCAGTCCCCTGATTTTGATTTAACTGTTATCCTACACATAGGAGTTTTTATAGTAGCTTGGGAAGATGAATAGAGAAGAAAGCCCATTTAGCACCCAGAAGCTGGAAAGAAATAGAGTGAGGAAATGCATTCTAGATGATGTCTTCAGCAAATTTCTTAACTTAGGAGGAAGAAAAGACTTGCTTATTATTTAAAATAGGCCACTGCCACTTTGGATAATATAGTCTAAAATTCCACACTGTGACATCTGTGACCTAAAGAATGGATGTTATGATTATCTACAGAAGTTAACCACTGAAATTTTATTATGACTACATTGACAAGACCATAGTTTTATTGTATCTGCATATGTAATAAAATTGGCTGGATTGCTTCTTAAAAATATTTCTTAATCTTTCACTTATACAATTTTCAGAGAATGAACATGTATAAGCCCCATCTTTTCTCCCCAGTAGAGGATCTTCCCTCCTTCCCCCCAGAAAAATGGAAGAGGGGCTGCATGAATTCAAGCTGTTACACTTCTGTCCATGGTCAGAATATTGAGCAGAAAAGTTCTAATGCATTAAAGTCAGGTGGAATATAGAAGGAGTGAAGATCAGCTATGGTTTTTTGTTCAGAAAGCCTAAACAAAGACTTAAATCTCATTCTTTAAGTGAGAGATATACAAAGAAAGCAGAAATAGCTCAAATAGTATAAATTATTAAACTTAATAATGAGGGAGAAGAAACCAAATAACCTTGAGAAAGCACACTTCTCATTCTGAGTACTTGTTATTCCCATCTCTCCTGTACCTAGGCTTTGCTCCATCTAATACTAGACTGCTTACAAATTCCTTCTGTACTTATGGCAGGAAGGTGGTACTTGGTGATAGGCTATCTTATTTCCTCAACAGTAACCACATGATGGTGCTGCAAGGCCAAGTGGAACAAATAAGAGTCTGCCAGACTGCATACCAAGCAGTGACCCATCCAAATACATCCTCTGTGATATCTCTACTCCCGAGAAAAGGAAGGCTAGCAGAAAAAGTTTTCTACAAGCAAGTGAAAGTCTTTATCTGAGAGTTAATATCTAACTGGATTTGCCTGGTTCATTCCCATCCTACTTTCCTAACTTTTAAATAACTATCTTGTTTTCTCTGTAACTTTGAAGGCATACTAATATTAATAGTGCCCTGACACAACTTTATCCTCAGCAGGCCAGTTCAATAAGTAAATAATCTAGAGAGTGGCAACATTCTCTTAAAATCCTGCTTTATTTTGCTTTTACAGAGCAGTTTACTTGCAGTTGAATCACATGTAACTCAATATACAGAAGAAAGAGAGCAATTACATCTGTGCAAGATAATAAGCATAAAAGTTATACTCTTTACCAAACTAATGAAACTGGTTTCTTAGTAGTGTTTCATATTTTGTAAACATAATATGATGTCCTTATACAGTCCTGTTAGTACTGCCTCTCGTTGGCTTCAGTCTCTTACTCATTTTAGTCTGTGTGCTAAGTATAATGCATTGAAAGAAAAACCATGCTGTAGATGCAAGAGAAAGACAAATTCAGACAAAATTTGATCTGCTGGTGATTACAATACCAATGACTTGTATGACCAATATGCATCTACCTATTATTTTTATTGTTTATACTAACAGATTAGACTGCATCAGGAACCCTAAATTAAGAATTATAGGGTCGTGGATTCTTGTTAATTTTCCATTTACAAATGCTAGTAAGAAAATGAAGAAAAAACATTCTGAGATCATATCTCAGTGTAAAATAGTTCTGTATTTTTCTTAGGCACACCTTCGTACTAGGTCAAAATGCTTAGGAAATTTTAGGAGAACATCTTGCATTTAGCACACTGCTGCCCTTTTAGGAATAGCATCTAAGAGGCTAACAACCATGCAAAACTACACACGTTCTGGACACCAGATGAATCTTATCAGACTCTCATAGCAATATGATCTTGCATTTATAAAAGGAGAGTCCTTCCAGATATTTAGAGAAAAATGGAGGAAACCAGAAACAGAATAGGGAGGATCCTTATCCCCTAACTCATTAACCTCTAGCTTATCAACCTCAACACAAGGAATGTTTCCAGATACCACAGCAGGGTAAAGAAATAAGATGAGAAATTTTTCATCTTGATATGTTTGTTGTAATTTTTAAGTGAAGACAATTTGTTTTTCCAAGCCCATCTGCAAAGTCTGTGGCAAGTGTGCATCAGCCCACTGTTTCTGTTCAGAGACAGACTAGAGATAGGATGGCCCAGAAGTCTGAGACTCTGGGAAATAGTGTACTAATGCCAGTAAGGAACCTGGGAAAGGTCAGCAGCAGGGCGATGCAATGTTGATATCCCATTTCTGAGACAGGGAAACACAGGTTGTGCTCAAGAAGCATGTCAAAAAGTTAAAAATGACAGTGCTGGTTAGCACAAGGGAAACCTGAATGGATGCAGTTCCAGCATGTAAGGTCCAAACACAGAGTCCTAGGCTGTTTCAGTGAAGGGAGTTTGCAACTCAAGCTGTGTGGAAAAAAAGAATAAAAATCAGTGTATTGGTGGGAAATTATCAACAGGGGTTATAGACAGAAAACTTTTTCAGTTTTTCCGAAGGAAAAAGCTGGCTGTTTCATTCCCTTTCTTGATACATGACAAATCTCTTCCTGCAAGATTTCCTTACCAGGCTCCCCTCAGTGAGAAAAAGAAGTTGTTATCCTGCTAAAACCCTTCAGATTTCACCCAGGAATGTTTCAAATCTTTCTCATCCTCTTAAGTTTTTCTTTGTAGCAGTATGAACTGTTGCTATCAAAGCAATCACCTAGTCTGTATGTGAACAAAGAAAGGCATTTCACAGGTTTCACATCATGCTACAAACAGTTCAGACTGCTGGATACTTTCTCTGTCTAAATAATTTCCTGATGCCTGGAAAGGAACTGTAGGACAGGATGAGGTGTGAGGTTGTTCTGGAAGCTGTGTAGGAGACAGTATCATCGTAGTTCACCTGAAACTGAGGTAGAAGTGATTAGTCAGGGCAGTGATTACTGGTATTCTGTTTGTGTTTTTCAGTGAATGAATAATTTTTATGGAAAACTTTCTATTTTTTAATAGCATCATACCACAATGTGAAACAGCTTTGTAAGAGTGACAAGTGGTTTTCAGCTTTCAGACTTGTGAACTGCGGTGGTGTTAAACTAAGAGATCAATTCTTCTTTGAAAGGGACACAAATCTTCCTTTAAGGTGACATGGGTTTAGTTTTGTCATCTGGTATGCAATTCTTACTTATCCTAATGGGATCCTTTAGACTCCATGAGCAGGTCACCAGGTAGGCACTAGCAGATACCTGTACAAAGGGAGAACAAATTTAGTATGGAGTTGGGTTCCTGTATGTTATTTCATATCAAATCAACCCATTGTTTGTGTTGACTGACAGCATATTTTCATAATTCTAATGCTTTGGCAGACGTACAGAAAGTGCTATTGCCCACCCTGAAAATATTCTATTGGAAACTATGAAACAGATTAGGATTCAAGATTCTTTGATTTAGGGATTAGTGGATATCAGTCCACTGCAGTGGCTGCTAAATAGTATGGAGAAATCCAACTATCTGTTTTGAGTCACTCTGTCAGGAACAGCTGCATAATTGCAGCATTAGGAGGATCATAATGAGCTGGTTCTGTTTGGATTCTTGGCTACTCTGAGACTATAGTATGGGCATACTCCACATACAGAAATTTTCCTTTCTTCTTTGAAAAATTTCACACTATTACTGTAGGTTATATTTATCATTTTTGTTTTTAAGAGCAGAAAAAATAAGATTTCACATCTTTTCTCAAAGGTTGACATCAGCTGAACCTGTGTAAATTAAGGCAAAATTGGACTTACAAGACGAAATATTTAAAGTCATTGTCTGTCAGGAAGTGTGATTCCTTACCTGGTGCCGGCATCAACATTTAACCACCATTTCAGCACTTGACAAGACTATTATTACAGACAGCTGTCATATATACAGTTTGCCACTTTGATCTGGTATTGTCATATCACATATTTTATATTTGAATTTGACATGCCAGGCTTTGCAAGTTTTCTGTAACTTAAAATAAGTCGTTGTACAGGCATATGAGGATTTCTTTTTCAGTAGTGGAAAATGTATGAACTGAAAGGTAAAAAGTAAAACATTTTTACTGAAAGGTAAAAAGTGGTAGCAAAAACAACATGTTGCATTAAGTTGTCCTGCCCCTGTGGAAGAATTTCTTAATGATTACTGATGACATTAAACTGTAGCAGATTTCTTAATAAATATTAATGTAATTAAAGTGAAGTGCATAAACAATAACTCTCCACTAATGACCTACTGGCTATACGACTCAACCCTATCATATACCAGATCAAATTTGCCTTCTCATCTGCTCAAGAGATTAAAAAAAGATACAGAACTGTAGTAGTTCCAGGTAGTTTACATGGGACCTCTCCCTTTTGGAAGACATTTCCTTCCTATGTATTCTGCAAATTAAAAATCTAGGGCAAGAAGGTGTCACAGAATTATCCACAAGGCTGCAGAGTTGGGTATGACATTGTATACCATAGAAAGAACCAAAGTTAAGGGTTTGCTGCCAACTTTCATCATGTTTGTCCATCACTAGCCACTCTGTAGCTCCTGGTACCATCCTCACAAATCCTGGGAATCACCATGTACCTGATTATATCATGCTGGAAAGATCACTTTGAAAAATGGAAAAAAACCCAAAAATAGTGGATTGCTGGGTACTCATATCATCTGACTCATCCCTCTCAGTGCTCAAACTGTCCATGGAACATAGCATGACTTTTTAGCAAAATCTACTTAAATTTTTACCCTTCTTGTCTGAGAAATCAGGACTTCATACTTTGAATATGGGATAGGAAAGAGAAATGCTAACCATGTTCTATTGTGCTACAGTAGACCATTTGCCATGTTGCTCTGTTAGGCAGATTTTCTGATCTTTAAAATTCTGAGAGCAAGACTGGGCCAGTAAGCCACTAGTAGAATTACCTGCTGGCTAAGACAAGTGACAATTCAAAAATATTACAGGTTTTTCCTTGGCTCCAGACCTGAAAGAAAAACTCTCAGATCATCAAGAAGTGACTCATTACAGAAAATAGACCTGCCATCCTCTGCTGCAGAAACTATTTCTACATTTTAACATACTCCTGCTTGAAAATGGTTTGCTGAATTTAGCAGGTTTTATGTGAAGCTAGTCTGGAAGCTGCATAGTGTGTACAACAAAAGAAAAATTTTAAAATTTGCTCCTTAGGCTGCTCTGGGACTTTAGGTGGTCTATTTAATTGGCAGTGCTTCTTTCTACCCCACCCTTTTCTGGGTTAGAGACCACTGTATTAGCTTCATGTATGTGTGCATGCTTGTGCATTCAGGTGTTGACCTCTGATATGTTCACCCAAGATATGGGAAAGCTTGGGCCAGATGAGAAACTTAATGAGGTACTTTTGCCCATCAGTGTTTTTTGCAGCTTTGTATTAAAGATCATGAATTAATACTACAGTCTGGGTCTTCCTCAGTACTCCAAGAGAATGCTGAGGAAGAGGAAGCATGGGCTGGGAGAATGAGCATGAGAGTGAAGTGCAGGAACACTGCATGCCAGTAGCAATGCCAACATGATTTTAAGCAGGTTTTCCAGTACTATCTTCTCCTTGCATTTCCAGCTCATCTATGTATCGTAAGAATGAATGAGTTAATGTCAGTGCTCTAAAGATATAAGTCAAGATGCGTGTAACTAAGAATTATGAACAGCATAGATGAATTCAACTGCATCTGTTAAAGGGGAATGTGCTGTTAAAAATCCTGCACATAAAGGATAAAATGTGTCAAGACTGAAAACAAACAAGCAAGCAATTTTTTACCTTATTAAGGTCTGATGACTTTCTGTCTAGAGGGCTTAATCTTTTAATACAGAGCTATAAAGAACAATTACTTTTTTTATAGGTTACGATTACAATCTAAGATGATTTACTATTTGGCTTCTATTGCTGATGAGAGTCAGGCTGTTAATTTTGCTGGATTTTTTTGTTTTGGTGGTCTATCTTGTTCAGTCTCTCATTGTATTTTCTGTCTCCTAAAACTTCTTCGTGCTTCCATGTCAGCAAGTAACTCGTCTATGTACTACAATTTGTTGAGGATGTAGCAGTAGAAAAAGCATTACCCCCTTCAGATGTGACATTTGGTGTATTACCTGCATGTGCAGTATTGTCAGGGGTGTAGTTTCTGACCTGCAATGCATTATCTGCTCTACTGACTTTGGGACTGTTTATCACCAGTGACATATTTCTCTGCAGGAACCTGCCATTCTTCTTGTGTCTGCTTTAAAACACTAAATGCAGACATACGGTCTGAAACTAGGTGCAAATTTGAGAGTGGAATGAAAACAGATTTTCCTTTTTTTAACAATTCCCTTCAATGTTGTCAGCTAAACATGGTGCCTAGTAAGCTTCTTTTGCTATGTTAACAAATATCATGTTAAAGAGCAGAGACACTGCAAGAGTGAAATTAATTATGTATGCTTTATGCTTGTCCAACTAACCACACCGTATTCCCAATGAAATACTTAACACATCTGTGCATTCCTAAAGTCAAATAACATCACTATAATTTGAGACTTATTTTGAGCAATGAAGAAAGATTTTGTTACACCCACAGGAAAGCTATTCTTTTGGAGGGTGCTTTTTTTCATTCATATGCTTTGATTGTGCGCTACTTAATTTAGTCAAAAATTCTAATTGAGCTTATTGGCAGACTGCCTGATATTTGGCACAGTAGGAATCTTTAAGTTTGAACCTTTGGGGATGTTTTCAGAGGAACGTATGTCTTCTATTTCATGCTTTATTGTGGCAGACTGATGAGAACTTTTAAAGAAAATGACAGTTGACATAAAATAATTCACACTGGAGTTTGTTCTCCCACTGTTGCTTTTTAAATGACAATTTTCAGATATTCTATTTCATTTAGAATATGTGAGCATTTGATATGATAGTAATAGATGGCAACAGCAGCAGAATAATTCAGTCATGGAACAAGAGGTTAAGTGTGAAAAGAACTCTTAACAGGACTGATTTCTGACTAAGCAATCTGTGGTAGGCACTAGACCAGTATTCAGTATCTGAAGGAGTTAACCAAGATAGACATTATTTGACATTATGTGTCATGGTCTAAGCAGATGTAATAGGATGAAATTAAGAAATACGAATATTTATGCTACAGACAAGACTATTTCCTGATACTAAGACCTGTTCTAGTTTAAATGGTCTCTCAAGGAAAAAAAAAAAAAAAAAAACCAGCTCCTAGCAGGGAATATTTAACACCATGCTGAACAATATGCTAATCCTCACAGGAACATTACAGAATTGTCAGCAGGATGAACTAGCTGATCCTTTCCATCTCTGTTCTGTTTAATTTCAATATCTTTTAAAGTTTTTGCTTAGGAGAATATGTACTTCACTGCTTCATTTCGCTGTTTTCTTGAGAACTGTCATGACTATAGCCTAGAGAATGACCTACTGCTGCAGGACATCCTCTGTTTGCTTCTCATTGCCCTTGATTTTCACAAGTAGACGTGTCAATGAATGGCTCCAGCTGAAGCATTTGAGCTCAATTTACCTAGTTACATACTAAGTATCTCTGTGGTATCAACCAGATGCTTCCTACTGACCTGGAATCATCAACTCTCCAAAGCTCCAGGACTCTGCAAACAGATGCACACAAACAAAAATTGTCCTTTGAAGACTTGTCATCTCCCCTCCACTCTCCAGGGAGAAATTGAAGGATTTGCATGAATGTCTGCCCCCTTTTTTGCCTCTGGAAACATGGAGATAATTCCACTTAAATAGGACTTGTGTGAAAAATGAGACAAAATTATGCAGAGAATGTTTTTTAAAATGTTCTTAACTCTTCAAAGCATTTTAGGTGAGATGAAAGCTTTCTACTTTTCTGCCAGATCTAGGGTGTTACATACATCTGTTTTCAGCACTGCTAGCCACTACTGTGTTCATAAACCTCTTTTAAAGCATGTTCATGCACTGTGGAAAAAAAAAATGTCTACATTTTAAACTTTCAGGTTGATGTCATAAATTAAATAGATTAAATTATTTTAATTTATTAAATGACAATATATTTAATAAATTTTTAATTTAAAAAAATCTATAGAAATAGCCGTTGTTAGTAAACAAATTCAAATCAAACCCTCCATCCCGCATCCTGCTACAACTTGCTTGGGTTCTTATACAGACAGCTGGCTTTAGAAGCTCTGCTGGTCTGTGGTCCCTTACAATTTTCTGTTCTTAAATTCAATGACCTTCTGAAATGTGTAAATCCATTTGTATCTTTTGAAACTCTGTCGTCCTCAGAAAATTCTTTTGCACGTGGTCCTCTATGGGAAATTAGTATGAATTTAGAAGTTCACAGAATCACACAGAATCACAGAATTGTCTAGGTTGGAAAAGACCTTGAAGATCATCCAATCCAACCATCAACCCAACGTTAACAGTTCCCAAATACACCATATCCCTCAGCGCTAAGTCGACCCTACTCTTAAACCCCTCCAGGGATGGGGACTCCACCACCTCCCTGGGCAGCTCATTCCAACACCTAACAACCCGTTCTGGAAAGAAATGCTTCTTAATACCCAGTCTAAACCTTCCCTGGCACAACTTGAGACCACTCCCTCTTGTTCTATCACTTATTACTTGGTTAAAGAGATTCATCCCCAGTTCTCTGCAACCTCCTTTCAGGTAGTTGTAGAGGGCGATGAGGTCTCCCCTCAGCCTCCTCTTCTTCAGACTAAACAGCCCCAGTTCCCTCAGCCGCTCCTCGTACAACATGTGCTCCAGACCCTTCACCAGCTAAGTTATCCAAAGTCATTAGAAAACTCTAAAAGGATAAGTTCTTTGGGTCAAATTCATAGTGTTCAGAGAAGGAGTGAAAAAACCAATCCAAATCAATCAATCATAGGTGCTGGTTACCCAAGTCTGCATATGTATCCAATTTTAGCCCCCTTTTCCATATACACCTGTGGCATATCTTTATGAGCTAATCATAGTGTTGGTCAAGCCATAGTGGTGGTAAACATACTTTTGTCAAAGTAACAGCTTGCAACTTCATTGCTTATTGCTATTCAACAGAATAATCATAGGTACTTCTGGACAGTTTGTAAGGAATGGAGGAAAATATTTACTGTGAGATTCCCAATGTAGTTAGTGAACCATGAAGTCTTCTTCCTGTAATCTTCTTTGGTCTTTCTAACATCTTAAGATACTGAAACCTAAGGTTTAGTTTTTCATGATCCTTCCCCTTCCATAAACATGTCTGGATAGTTTGCCAAACTCAGGGAGGACTTCTTTTTCACCAAGAAATCTTTCAAACTTTTTGCCTAATTTTATGGAAAGTAAAATAATAAAAAAGCAGCACTGTGTAATAAATAATGCTGCAAATATCTTTCTAAGATATGATCCCCATTGTATTTATACTAAAATTGGAATGTTCCCATTAACTTCAGTGTAAAGTAGATGACAACTTTAATGATAGAGTGTGTACTGTTGGAGAAATAAAGTAGCAGCTAGTAGTTTGTACATTTGTGATCATTGCAATTTTATTGTAAAATATTCTTGCTCAGAGTCACAAATGTATCAAAATAATATAAATCATTTGACATAATGAGAAGTTATTGACCCTTTTAATAAGTGTGTTGTGTAGCGTTGAAGCATTCTAGTCATAATAATGAATGTTATATAAATAAAAACTAAATGCTATCACTTCACAATTCATACTAGGATTTGAGAAGGTATTAGATACAATGGATCTGACTCAGCAAGGCTTCATGTAAATGGGGTAGAACTTAGTTTATGCCTTAGCTTTTTGGGAAAGCCATTCTTTGGATGTCACGATCTGAACCACTTCTGAAAATTTTGCAAGGTTCTGAGAACAGTGGCGATAAGAGACCGAGAAGAGAAGAGGTTTGCCCATCCAAGGAGAAGGCATGAAGGTGTTTACGAGGCTTTTGGTATTGAATAGCAGAACATCAGAATAAAGACCAGAGGGGAAACAGAGAAGTCCATAAACACCGGAGACAGCCATGAAGCACAGATTTGCAAGTACCACTGATGAGCAGACACTTCTTCCTTAAGAGCTTGTTGCAGTACATATATATAAGATCAATCAATTTGTTTTAATTTAACAGAGCACCATACCATTTGAGGGCACTCAGTACTTAATTGAAATCAGCCACATATAAGCCTTGTACTCAAATATCTAGCTTTTCAGAAGTAATCACCTGAATGTTATATACATCAGCGTATACAGAATAGCATAAAATAAAAAGTATTTTTTTTCAATTATCATGAACTTGTATATACTATGTGATGATTAATATACTTCTAATGATGGATGTGCCAATACTAAGGACCACTTTATTCAAAGGAGTTTTTAACAGGTCTGGTCCAAAGCTTACTATGCTGGCTCTAAACATATAGAAAAAAATCAAAACCATATTTACTTTGTTGTTACAGAATCTCAGCTTTGTATTTTCTCATGTTTTATTATAAAACTGCTTATATTGTTACAGTCTTGATAAAAATATGACACTATACAATATGCATCCAAAGTGATGTAATTCCTTTCTTTTTCAAGCTAGTTCACATTTAAGTGTAGTTTAAAGTGGGTTATGTCACGTGGTGCTCAAATTTCCCATAAATTACTCCTTTGCATGATTCCCTGCAGCTAAGCTTTTGACACTTACTGCAGTGTCGTTCCCTTCCTCTGGTTTAGGACCTTGGCCAGGCTGGCAGTGTGTGTGGTCTTTGGAGTAGTTGGACCTCCATGGACAATGACTATTGCAATCCCATGCATAAGCCTGCCTTTATTTCATGGATTTCATTTACTGTGACAAAAGAAAACTGAAAATCTGTTTTGAAGGATGTAACCTTGATTCTTCACTGTATTGCATACTGAATAATTGCTTACAAATTTACAACTTTTCCAGGTGACTATCAATCATCAGATTGTTTTGGATATACTAATACCAGAAAATATATATGTCAAAGGCAAAACTATGCTCATGTTAAATTCATACAGTCTAATGAGAATCTTCATTTCATTAACAGCTAGTAGGATGTAGTTCCTTCATTTGGACACACTATGAGAATAGAATAAATAGAATCATAAATAAACATTTCTAATAGCTTGACTATTTCTTGAAGTATATAGGATCTGTTGCTGGAGGATATAAAGAGAACATTTATTTAATAGTTCTGTAATTTCATATATATATTTGAGCATGTGAACAGCTACAATGTATTATAACGTGCACAAAACCCAATATGTTCTATATACAATCCCATCTGTTTTAAATGTGATGATTACTGATCATGGCAGACGGCACACATAGTGTAAACAGTTTGCTACACACAAACCAATATATTCTAATTACAAGTCAATAAATTTCATATACAATCCAATTAGTTGTCATAGAGACTCTTGTATTTAACAAATGTAACTGATCTGTTTCAAATTACTAATTTAAGTAGACCATTATTTAATTGACAGGCCAATATATTCAAGGATAGAAAACGGCATATCATACAATAGAAATAATATCATGAAAATAATACTTCAAAGTACAATCTATTTAAGTTAGTTTGATAAATCAGGTAACACATTGAAGGAAGTACCATGAATGCCACTGCCTCTTCCTACCAGTCCTTCTGCGGTACTTCATTTTGTAGGAAATTATCCCTAAATCTTCACAGAACACAGTAGATATATCTTTGTCATTTGTCACATCATAACTAGAACGTCAGGATACAAAGCATCAGCTCCTGAATGAACTTTCACACTTGGTCAAACTAACACCAGAATGACTGCAGAAAGTCTTATTCAGAGATGTGAAGGAGGAAAGAATTAAGATCATCCACTATGGTACTAGTGTTTTAAAAAACAGAATCTGTGTATCTCTGGGAAAGGTCCTGAATACTACATCAGTTGCACTTCTGTCGATAACTTCATTATCACTAGGTGTAGCTTTTTAAATTCCTTTATATTAAAGTGAACTTTTGGGCTGTATGATGACTATATTTAGCCATAAAAATCTAGCATGTGTCAACTTGGAACTCAGAATGGTAGGATGAAATTTGCTGTTCGGTGAGTTAGAAAGGAAGAAATTTCCAGTTCTCTTTCAGTCCTCTTTCTTCTGTTGTAACTGCTATGATTATTCCAACTGGTTGTACCCAGTTCATAAACAATATTTTATCTAGTCTAGCTGAATTGAAAGTTGTAGATAAGCTTTTTTTCATTTTAGAGGTGTTATTCTTGGCATTAGTAAATTCAGTTAGATATTTTTTTTGCCCTCCTACTGAATATGCAGAATATGACTCTTAGAACTGCCTTAAAGGCTCCCCAAAGAAGGAAGATGACACTAAAGGGGAATTTATTTCAAAGCAAAATTGTATTGCTTGCGAGAGAAAAATGAATAAAGTTGGGAATTCCTAGCAGAGAAGCCTTAAGACTCCTTAGCTTAAAATTATTCCTCTTTCCCATTCTAGTCCGATCTCTGAAGAACAGCAAAATGATCTGAAAAAAACTCTGCATATATAATTGATTTCCTTTACTCTAGATGTGGATTCTTTCTGCATAAAAGTGTTCTTCTGGAGTACTCTTTGTAAGGCTGGAAGAATGAAGGATTTGGTCCTTCGTAGAATACGTGATGGTTTCCTTTGGTTTTCATAGCTGTGCTACATAGTTCAGGCTAAGAGAATTTCTTATGCACCAATAAATGGTATTTTTGATCCTGGGGTAATGATTTGAATTTGTATCACAATCTTTTTTTTCCAGATTTCATTTTTAGCTCATTCCATGGTTGGGTCTAGACAGTTCTGCAAAATTAGAGACTACAGGCATAACTTAAGAAAATAGGTTTTTAATAAACCCCCAAATGAAGCAAGAGAACCATGTTAATAGTCCCTTTGCATATTTCTGAAGACCAGATGGGGAGGACCTGATTTCATCCTTTACAAAAAGAGCAAATAGAATTACTGTTTGCTTCTCTGAGATGAGGATGCTGTATCACAGAGTCCCTGATAATGTGCATTCATGTACTTGATAGCCCACAACAAGAGTGGTTATTTCCACAGGGTTCTGTACCAGAAAAGAAATATCCTAAAGATTGTCAGGAAAACTTTTAATATGCATCCTAGATTTATTTTAATGGAATCAGGTCGCAGTAGTAACTTATAGGGTATGGCAAGGAAAGTCTGAATTTTACAGGGACGGGAACAGAATATTGAGAATTAGCAATTTGTTTAGTTTTGTAGTCTTCTGCTGCCTTTCTTCCAACACAGATGTGTGACTGGTATTACCTCTGGTCCACCTGGAATTTGGACCTGTCAAAAAAGTACAAATCACGATATAAAATAATCAGCTCATGAAAAGGTTCAGGCTGAGATTTGTTTCTCATTTGTCACATCAAAAACAAGGAGCCTTTTATTCAAGAAGCTGGAGAGTATTAATCCTGCCAATATGCAGGGAGAATAAATGAGGAATTTCTGTTGTTCGTGTGTTCATGTAGCATATTAATGATTTTGATAACAGCATGAGAATATTTGGCTACCATCTAACATGTTAAATTGTTATGGCCTTAAGACTGGTTTTTGTCTGCCATTTTCTAACAAAGTTGTAACAATATGTTATTGTTAAGGAGTGGAGAACAAGATCAAGTGTAGTGCAAACTATGGTAAAAAATTTTCTGTAAGTAGTTTCATTAAATCTATTTAGTTTATTGACTGACAGACACGCACCCCTGCTTTGCTTTTTTTTTTTTGATTAGCAACCTGCTTCATGTTCTGTGATATTTATGTGACATATATGTGCAATAGTTGTTTAATGACATTAATTTTAAAAGGAAATAATTCAGCCTACTAAGAGGCTGTACAGAGAAAAAGCAGGAATCAGATTCCCTTTTTAAAAATACATGTTTTTATTTAGACTAACAGTCCTCCTACAGAAGTTGAAAAATGTACCGTACACTAAATTTAACTGTGCTTCTGTCACCAAAGATACTAATGTGTCTGCCTTCTGACAAAATAAACTAAATGACACTCGCTTGACTAATATTTACCATCATTCAGGTCCCATGGGAAGGACTATTCATGAGTGATAGTAGTTTGGAAAAACAAATATGTACCCCTCATCTTGAAAAGACATGTTACTGAAAGAGACTTATGAACTGTAATATTGATGCAAACCACAGAGCCGCCTCCTGAGCTATTAGGGGAGGCTAGAAAATGGTAAGTTTGTTTTGTCAGATATTCAGACTGATTTCCTACTGCTGAGTGATTGACTACAATTGTTACAATGCAACAGCCTCATGTGGAAGTTTCACCAATGGAATCTGAGAGCAGAAAATCTGGTTTCTCATCTATTCAGTCAGTCTTTTGCTTTGAAGGACTTCTATGCAAGTCAATAGAATCAGATTTCTTTTTTTATTGTTACATTTTTTCATCCTGTGGCTTGCAAAAATAAATCTCTAATTGTTTTTTTTTTTTTTGTGTTTTTTTTTTTTTTTTTTTTTTTTTTGATGAGTTGAGGATAACCCACTCTTCCTCCAGTTAGCTAGTTCAAGAATCTCATCTTGATTTTTGCAGTTAGGCAACATACGTATAATCAGATGGTCAGTTAGAGAAAGGCAGACCTGGAGCTGGGCAGAACTGTTTTCAAAGGTACAAGAGAACAAACAGATAGCTGATGTATGTTAGATGCACCATATTTAATAAATTTGGATGTAATTTGCAGCTGCAGATCAATGAAGAAAGAGCAAGATGTGAAAGCATGATAGAAAACCTAAAGATGGCAGCAGGTGAATAAAAAGATAAGGAAGGAGAGAAGGAAAAAGAGACCCTCAGCATCAGCATCATACTCCTCTCTTAGGCTGCTGATGAAATGCCATACTCTACTCCTCCAAATTCCTCCAACCAGACTGAAGTCGTCAACATTAAGACACCCAAAGGGAAGTGGAAGGGTGAGTGTAACACCAGAAAAAGGGGTAGAAACTTAGAAGTTTGCATATAACAATGCTATAGTCTCCAGAGCCAACCAGTGCCCATCAGTTGTCATCCCAAGCCTGCACACTTCTACACAACATCCTGTGTCCCCGCTTCTTAAAGCCGCTTCTACCATACCAGGCCTATATCATTATGCTGCAGTGATAAATACCTCGTAGCACACAATAACTAAACTACTTGTTACTATTATCTATGCAAAAAGAAAGGCTGTACCATAAACAGATTAACAAAAGAAATTAGGCATAAGCACCAGCTCTTTAGAAAAGTTGCTATTGCAGCAAAATCAAGAAAAAACAAACCTCTGGGTAGTTCACGTAAAGCTTGGACAGCGCCTGACCTCCCTCATTCCTGACAACTTGCAAACTCAGGACAAAGCCTGTGACCTGCTGTTAGCAATGGCAATTTTGTACTCCTACAAAAATATGATTTCTTTTCAGTCACGGCATGAAGATTACAGCTTTTAAGCTTTAAGGCTTGTAACCATGCGGAAGTGAGTGAAATGTTCATTTGGTGCTGCTGATTCTGGAACAACACTTTTAGCAACTGTGAGTAGAAAATTAGGAGTTTATTTAAGATAATGAGCCTTATAGCACTTTCATCATGTAAATGCAACAACTGGAGACACATTCAAATCAAGATAATTAAATTTTATTGCATTAACTTGTTAAATTCTTTTAATGGTACTAACACCAGTAGATGCATTTTTGAAAACTTTGTCTGAAACAACAGCAATAATCAGTGACTTACATAGTTCTTCATAGGTCTTCTTTCTGTCCTGCTCCTGATCATTTTCATGCAGGAATAAGCAGTTCAAGAAGCAGATCTAGAGTAAAAAGCAAACTAGTGCTATAGTTTGGGGATGATTTCCCCTCCTAGCCACCACATCCCCATAGCATCTCTTTTAGCTTGATTCATTTTCTCTCAGGATGAAGGCTGGTCAGCCATCATGATAATGTTGCCTTTATGTCCATGGCTTTTGTGTAAGACAGCAAAATTTCACTTCCATTTTTCAGTGCCTAATTAGATAACTAATACAGCGTCCTTCTAATCAGAAAGAAATAAATTATGTAGTGAAGATACTGCTTGGTAATATTCTGAACTTAGTTAAATTTAAGTAAGTATAAGTAAAAGCTGTTCAACATACATAATGACAGTTGACTAATATTTATGCCATACTTATAATGTCAACTTTGTAGTTTCTGACCCCATTTACAGGTTAGCTTCATACTCTGTTTTTTTGGATGGGCAGCTAAAGAGAGCCAGCAGAGGCATGTCAGTCTGTGCTCTATGGTTTGTATTTTACACAAAACATTTTCATGGAAAATACACAGAGCAGTGGGTGGTTGAACACAGGATCCTCCCATTTCTTTTGTAGTCATTAGACTTCAATGTCATGCTTAAACTAGCCTATATTTAGCTCAATTAATTTTTATTCCTTAAACTGAAATAAAGTCACTTCAACAGAAGGATGAAGTTCTTTAACATGCACTGTAAAATTGCTAAAATGCCTTAGATAGTGGACTGAGATGCCTGAAAGTTTAGTTCTGGAAGCCTCTCTTCCACAAAGGGAGTTCATCCCACTGTCTGAGATGTAAAACATGGGAAGATATGTCTCAGAAGGGGATCTACATTAAATGTTTCTCAGCTGAGCAGAGAACACTGAGGACAGGGGGATGTTGCCAAAATCTCTGAATTATCAAAAAAGTACAAGTTATTAACTCAGAAAGAATTGCATCTGGTGCTTAGAAATATAAGTCCTATTCAAGGTTAATTTTACATGCCACAAATAAAGTTCTCTCCGTGTATTAAGGGCACATGAGTGCCACCAAATAGAGAAAAAGATTAATAAGGTCTGTTCAGTTCCCACCTGTTCTTCTATAGATCAATCTGTCATTGCTTCCTTTGATTTTACTGCAACAAAACATAACTTTAGACTTGAATATAAATCTGACTTGCAAAGTTTACCCATTGAAGCATAAGATATGAGACTACAAAAGAGAAAGTCATATAACAGAGTGCTTTCTTTACTGAAGCAAATCCTTTTTCACTCCTTAGAGAGTGAGATAGTATAATGTGGAAAGATTGCACTTCTCACATTCTGGAAGAACAGTTTATTTGTTGTTCTGACAGCCTTTATTTGGATCTAGAAGAAATAGGTTATAGGAAGTATGGGGAAAACATTATATTTGCCATGAATTACCCTCCTTGGAAATCTGTAATATGGACTAATTTCAGTCAGTCAGTGTCTTTTGAAGAATGTTTCTGGCATTAGATTCTTATTTTGAGAAATAGATGCTAAGGGTAGTTTTGTCAGGAAAAACTCAGCACCCCAGCCCCCTGGAAAATAAACCCAAACAAACCAACCAAACAACACTGGGAAAATCTGCAACAGATAAGGAAATTCTGGCTGGAGATACAAGCAAAGAAATAATCTCTAGATGCAACATTGTAGAACCACAGAAATACAAAATATTTTAGGTTGGAAAGGACCCTTGGACATTATCTGATCTACCCTCTTAAAAATAAGGCTTAATTTGGTGAGTTTTGAGTATCTCCAATAATGAAGATTTCACAGCCTCTCTGGGCCCTTGTTCCAATGTCTGACCACTTCAGCATGAAGAAAGTTTTGCTTAGCTCTAATAAAATATTTCTTTTGCTACAGCTTATGTCCATTGCCACTAGTCTTGTGCATCTCTGAGAAAAGTCAGGTTCCATCTTCCCTATGAAATACTCACTAGGTAACTTAAAACAGATATTAGATCTCTCATTAAAAAAAGCTTGACAAGGCACCGAGAGCCCAAAACTGGGCAAAGTGTGGCCCAGCAAATGCCATGTAAAAGAATAATCACCTTGCTTGAACTGCTGGCTATGCTTTTGCAAATGCAGCATAATGAAATTTAGTTTCATTGCCACAAGGACACACTGCTGTATCATTTTCAACTTTTCCACCAGGATCCCTGCATCCTTTTTTGCAGAGCTGCTTACTGTCCAGTTGATGCCCTCCCAGTACCGTTGCATGGGATTGCAATATCCCAAGGATGTGTCTGTGCATTTGCCCATGTTGAATGTTGTTGCTAGGTTTCTGTCGGGTCACTTTTTTCAGTCTTTTGGGATCCCTGTGAATGGCAGGGAGGGCAGCCAGGGAGCCGGTGCAGTTGAGCCAGTTCATTGTCACATGTAAGCTTGCATAGGGTGCCTTCCACCCACCATCCAGGGAGCCAGCAATGGGAAACATGAGGGGCCCTGGTAACTGCCTCTAAGTAATGCCAGTTTTAATCAGCTGCCAGGCAGACTTCAAACAGCTGATGCACTTGCCAAGTCTGAATTTTGCTCTTACTTTATTTTTAGAGTAATTTCTTCATCTATTTAAGGAATTCCAAAAATTAACTATCATTTCATTACTTGCTATATATGATAATAAAATTAGTTCTTCACAGAGCTCATTGAGAGTATAGCTAAAATAAGTGTTGCATACAGGGTATGTCCTGATTATCTACCTGTGAATATTCCACTGAGGCTGTATAGAGCTATATGGGTAAAATCTGTCGTGTTAATTTATATCATAAATGACACAATGACATTACAGAGAGGAGGGCAGGAAAAAATACATGCTATACTTTCTCATCTGAAATGTCTTAAGTCTGCCAGTCTTTATGGTACTGTAGTGCCCTCAAACTTGCTTTGGGAGTCTGAGGCAAAAGGAATCCATACTTTTCACTGTCTGTATGCATTGGTTGGCTGACAGCTCCCAGAGTTCAGGTGACCCAGACTATCATAAATTTTTATCTCAGTTCTAGGCATTAACCATAATCATCTTTGTCTAAGAATCCTAAAATCAGAAACTTTTAAATTTTTGATACAGAGTCATCAGTTTCTGGTGTTAAAAAGAATGAAGAGAGAATATTTAAAAGAATTAGAAATTATGTCCTTTCACTCTGCTTTCTACCACCTTCAATATCAATGTTCCCTACATGAATGCAGTAGTGTGTAAGTAAGAGACCTGCCCATGCAGAAGTTGAAACATGTTGTAATGAGATGGCAACACAGTCAAGATAGCAAATGTTTGTAATAAACAACCCTTGGCTCTATTTATCACCACTCTGGGATATCTAGACACAGACACTAGTCTTGAAACAGGACCATAAAAGTGAAGCCAAACACATTCAGAAACCCTTTTTCTGATAAGCACAATCTCACAGAGGTTTTTGCATGAGTATAATGAATGTACTTTACTGAATGGTACCAAACAGTAGATAGGAAAACTTGGCAAAAGATTATCAGCACTTTTGGGGAAAAAAATCTAGTTATGTTAGAAAAGGAGTCGCTGAGGTATGTTTAGCAGTAAAATAGTTAGGCAGTAAAAAATAATTTACTTTTTTTTAACCAGTATTCCTGAACATGTCTAGATGAATATTCTCATACAACTCTAAGAAGTCACACAGTTATGTCAGTCTCATTAAAGGACATAGACCTTCTTAATTATAAAATTCCAGTAAAGAAACTACAGATGTGGCTAGCAGGTGGAGAAAAGTGATTCTCCCCTTCTTCTCCACTCTCATGAGGACACCCCCCACCCCCCCCCCCCACCCCCCACCCCCCCCCCCGCAGGGTCGTGTCCAGCTCTGGGGACACCAACATAAGAAGGGCACGGACCTGCTCGAGTGGGTCCAGAGGAAGCCACAAAGATGATTGGGGGCTGGAGCACCTCCCCTGTGAGGACAGGCTGAGAGAGTTGGGGGTGTTCAGCCTGGAGAGAAGAAGGGTCCAGGGACACCTTATAGTGGCCTCCCAGTACTTAAAGGGGCTACAGGAAAGCTGGGGAGGGACTCTTGATCAGGGGGTGTAGGGATAGGACGAGGGGTAATGGCTTTAAACAGACAGAGGGGAGATTTAGATTAGATATAAGGAAGAAATTCTTCCCTGTGAGGGTGGTGAGACACTGGAACAGGCTGCCCAGAGAAGTTGTGCATGCCTCCTCTCTGGAAGGGTTCAAGGCCAGGTTGGACGGGGCTTTGGGCAACCTGGGCTAGTGGAAGGTGTCCTTTCCCAGGGCAGGGGGTTGGAACTAGATGGTCTTTAAGGTCTCTTCCAACCCAAACCATTCTATGATCCTATGATTCTATAATCACAAGCTGATTTCATCAAGTGATTTAATATAACATGTATTAGATTCAATTCTTAATGTATCTAATTCAATCAGGTGCATGTTTCTGGTTTGAAAGGTGATGCATATTGATTGAAGTGAGGTACTGGATGCTGTGGAAACTACATCTAATGCAGCAGTGGAAGTGGCTGATACACTGAATGTTATGTAAGATTCAGGGAAGTGGCATCACAAATTTAATGGGTAACATGTCTTTTAGAGTATAGTCCACTGTACAGTCTTTTTTCTTGCACTGCAGTATGAAATCACACATATATACAGTACAATAGTTTATTTTCTGTCTGACTTTTATCATTAATATGCTTTGAAAACAGAGAGATAAAAGTACCATTAGAATAATCAGATCATGAAATAGCTCCTATGTTTGGGTGTACAAACACACAATCTTCTTTAACAGAAACAGAAATGACTATGTTTGGTGAGAGATGGAATGGAAATGTTTGGGGTAAATGAGGAGAACTCACACAGTTGACAACCACCTGAGATTTGAAGGCTTGGCCAAATTTGTTCTGCTAAGGTAGAAAAAAAAATGAGAAAGTATATTTGTAGATAATCAACAAAATTTAATAAATTTAAAAATCTGAATGACAGAGCAGTCAAGCTCAGTCAAGCATCATTCTCAAGGTCCCTGTGAATCTTAACATACAAGTTTCATGGCTCAGAAGGATGAGAGAGGCTAGGGACCAAACACAAATAAACTTTGGCACATAGGGAGAAAATAGACAAACCCATAAATATTATAGTGATATGAACCAAAGATAGGCTGCTGTATTTCAGGTTCACAATTTCCTGACATTCTAGGCGAGTGTAGTGCAATTGTTACAGATGTAATATGGCTAGAAAGTGCTGGGTTTCCTAAACTAGAAAATTAAAAAGAATGTTTTTCCCATTATTACTCAGATGTTTTCTGAAAATGTGTGTCTGAAAAATATCTCTGCTTTTTGTTTTATTTGACATACTAGTGAGACTCAGAAAAGGCAGAGGCAATAAAGCTTGAAGAAGCTGTATTTCTTATACAATTCATCCAAGGGTCTGTACGCTCTGTGTTATCTTCAAGTCCTACTGACACTGAGTGTCTTCTGCAAGACTAATAGGAGCAATGAGAAATATATTCCTGCCCTGATTGTGTCTTTTGTTGTAAGTGGAGCCACAATGTGACTGAGGAGTTTTTCCCAAGGGATCATAATAGACAACAACCTGAAAAAGAGAATACAACCCCAAGGATTTTCCTTCTGTACTTCAGGGTAACTCTTCATACCATAAAGCATAACATTACTAGAATAACACCAAAAGAACAAATCTCTATCTGCTATATAGATATAGCTACACAAAGACAAAAAGTATGATTTCTGTGTTATTGTATATGTTCTGTCTCATGTATTCACAAGACTTCCCAGTTCCATAAGTTTAAGAAGATGAAAGTTTTAACCTCCACTACAACTAATACAATAAGCATGGAAGGCTCTACCATAAATTGCTTTTTCTTTACCATTTTCTGTCATTGTACAGATAATACAGTCTTCCTAATGTAACCAGTTTTATTACCTTCTTGAACTTAGAAGATGACAATCACCTTTTCAGCGTTAAATTTGATTAAGTCAAACTAAGAAATTCCAGCTTGAAAGCACTGAACCTTACATTTCATAGGCCAAGTTTAAATGAACATTAATATTTTTCAATACTAATGACTTGAAGGGGTTTTGTTTTTACAGTTATGCAAATAATTTTCCTAGTTGTTTTCTACAGAAAATTAAAGTCAAGGATATACTTAATAGTATATAAGCTGGCATAATACAGAGGAAAAAAAAGCAACCAACCATACAGGTGAATTTCTGTTCTTAAAATTCAAACCTAAAATGTTCCATCTTTTAGACCTGTGTGTTAAGTACTACTCATACATAGTAGGGTACAATAACATTAATTCCATTAATTCAATTTAATTATACTTCTATGAAATAATTTTTAAATGAATGAAGATGAATTTTTAAATGAATAAACCCCTGATTTTCAGTTTTCAGATGTTTTTGTTTTGTTTTTAATTATCCAATTTCTTTCAGATAACTCAGGTGGAAGAAAGATAATACAAATATTGTATTCTTCAATCTTATTTTATTCAAAATATTTAGTTTAAATAAGTGGACTCTTTAAAGGTAATGGGATACTTCCAAAATTTAAGTAACTTTCTGTGCTACTTTCCAGATGAACTAGCCAATGTCCAGCTAGGGAATGTGACAGTAAGTCAGTCACAAAGACACACACAGGGTGGTTATAAAAATGACACTCTGAGCACGTGCTTAAGGATCTCTGCAGGCCTTTACAATTCAGAGTGAACCTTTCGCTGCTGAGATCATTAAATCATTGCTACATGAATGTGCTAGACAAAAGATACCTTTGGAATAGATACATAAAGATCACTATTATCTCCTGATTATACTGCACTTATACCCAAGGGAAAAAATATTTTTTTACTAAAACCATACAGTCTGTGCATACCAATCAACCAAATCTGATCCACTAAAAACTGATCTGGCTTCCAGTAAAGCTAGTCAATGAAGTTCATGCTTAGCTAACTAATAGGCCAGCAGGTATTTTTTATAACTAGATAAGGAATATGAAATAGCTGTATTTTCAATTAACTCGTGTTTATTCTTACTTGTGATATACTTCTTTGTGTGCTGTCGTTGAGACCAGCCAGAAAAAGCAAGGATTACCATATGGGACATACTGGAATCCTAATGACTATACTACTTGCTTCTGCTATTAGAAGGATTTGCATCATAACTAAAGATTTGCTTGTGGTTTTAAGTGAGGAACTAAATGAATTATGTCTGCAGCAGTCACTTCTAACCCCACACCCAGTGCAGGTCTCCTAGCCCATTACCTAAGCTCAGGTGAATAACTGAGAGTCTTAGCAGGGTTCTTTCCCTGAGAGAAGCAACCTTTCTTGTTTAGAGGGCAACAGTGCTGCAAAGCAATAGAATGGTACAAGCAGAACTGCTGTGAGCTACCTAGTGTATGCTTTTAAAACAATGTAAAGTTTTGTTTTTCTGAGGAATACTTTTTAGTTTGGCTTGGATAGGGATGGAAGATGACTCTGGCTGCTTGCTTGAATTAGGAAACATGACCTAATACTTCATAGTGAAATGCAAAAGCGTAACATAAACGTTTTCAGAACTTCAGCAAATCTTCAATAGATTCAAATTGGGAAAGAGACATTTAAAGACAGGTTGTCCTGTCCTCATGGGGACCTGTATATGAAACTCTTATTCTGAGCTTGTATGTAAGTAAACATGAAATAGAACTTTTTCCGATATTTTTGTATCTAAATTGAGTACACTATGCTGCATATTGAAGGATAACATTAGAGAAACTTTTCTCACTTGTTGTGCCGCTAAAAATGGAAACTTCCAGTTACTTTATACTCCCTACATTTTCTATCTCTCTTTCATGTTTTAACTTTCCATTTAATACATACATAAAAGTTTGTAGGCTTTATAATCATGTAAAAGAAACTCCTTATTTTCTTCTTGCCTTCTTTCTTCATGAGCCTCCAGATTGTTACCTACATGTGTACAGGTACATACATTCACAAAGAGGAATAAAATGCATTGTTAGAGAGAGGAGAAATACTTGATAATATATTTTTGTCTCTGCATGAATTCTCTCTACAACCTAGATCCATGCTTTGATGGCAGTTAAGGTTGTTAACCAAAGAAAAAGAACCTCATAGCCAAATAAAAATAAAGTTCTTCGAGTTCCTTTTCTTTACATGCAGGAATAAGCAAATAAAAACATTCTTAGTTATGCATGTTTCAGTAGACATCATGTTATTAAACAGTGTGAATGCAAACTGAAAACTTGATATTTTGCTGAGGCAATCATAGGGTGTAAGGTGAAGAAAATTTGGCAGTGAATTCAGATGGGAGTGAAATATCTTTTTTTATGATTCATCTTTCACACATTTAGCTTGAAAGAGTAGTTCTGAATAATTCTGCTTTGGAATGAAGTGGCCTACCAAAGCCAAACAATGTGAGAGACTTGGACTGAAAACATACTCACCATCAAGGCTGGATCATGAGTATTGTGTTCATGACCGGCAAAGCTGCCTGAAAATGTGTGGTTTTGCAAGTGCTTCCCTGCAATGGAGCAACTTAATTTGTTTGCTCTGCAGGATTATCTGATTTTGAGGATGTTTAGACATTGATTCATGAAACCCAAATTACTTTCAACAAAAGGTCACAGGTGCCTACTAGTTCATAAGATAACTGTTAGCCCTGATTTAGGTTTGAAATTACTATAGATTTCTCACATTTTCAGCATGCTTTGCCTTTCCAGGAACTTACCAAAAATAATGAAATAACAACTCAGGAGAATCACATTCATTAACATCTGTACTTGTCAAGGATATAAGTCTTGACCACAAACCCTTGTAGTTATATATCTTCTCTAACACTGTTAGGAGAGTTATGTATTGTTTCTCAGTCACATTTCTGGGGGTAAAAAAGCCATTGTCCTTGCCTGCTGGTATAAACCTCTGGTAACAGATGAATAGGACACAGCTTCAGAACGGCAAGATTTTAAAAAATAAAATGCTAGCTAACAAATTTGTTAGGCCAGACCTCCATGTTGAACTCCCACAGGTCTGAATTTCTGATGTTCCTCTTATTGGGTGTGTGTATTCTAGTGTTTAGTACAAAATAGACCTCATCTGTGCAAACAAGTTCATTAAAATTGCAAGAGCCTGTAGCACATTTGTAACAGCTTGCCCAAAGGTTAACATTTATAGTTTTGCACTGCCAACATCCTGCTTTTATGGGGCACATTTATATGCTAAATTGCCTATTATGTTAAGCTGTAAGTTCCCATTTAGCAGCATCAGGAATAAGATTTGACTATAAGTGTTTAGATTTTATTAGAGCTATGCTAGTCTTCTTAACAACTCAAACTTCCTACAGGGTGAAAATTTGCTGCATCCTCTACAGAGGTTCTTGTGTACGAGATGTGTTTAGGAACAGCTGAAGATAAGGAGCATGGGAAGAAATGTAAGACACTGCTCACTGACTGGAAAAATGTGCCTTACTGCATCTCACCTCTAAGCGAGTCCTAAATGTCATGTTTAAGCAATGATTGCATCTAAAACAATCTCAGTAACATCCCCTTCTTGACTTAACAAGACCAAAAAGGTCAGCTGAAAATATTCCAAGAAGAAGGGTGTTTTTATTGGTAAGTAAATATGTCTAGTTGCTTTGCTTTTGCTGTAGGTTACTTCCCAATGCATGACCTAACAGATTGAAGTGTGATATACCAGCCACATAAACTGAAATGGCAAATTTTAGCTGTATATGCAGTTCTCAAAGGTAAGAGGAATGTATTTGCTAATGAAATTGTGTATCACTCAGTCTTGCCTTGCTAACAGGTAGCTCTTAGGAGATCCTGGGACTAAGGAAGCTACCAGTATCACAAAAGCCTTTCAATTCTAGGTCACCAGTTTGTCAGAGCAAACTTTTAGATATTAGATTTGGATTTTAGATATTACTTTAGAAACATCCATAAATGTTTCCTTAGTAGTGACTGAAGCCTGACTGTGGTGACTGACTATTGAAAGTGATTTGACAAAAATAACAGAAAGTCAAGTCCTTAGCATAGTCTTTCTATACAATTTAAAAATAAAATAGTGTGAGCAATTTCTTTTTGAATGCTTATGTCAAAACCAAGAAAGTAAGAACATTAAGATGCTACTCTGATCCTAAGCTTTTTCTAGCATGATGGAAAACAGCATTCAAAAGAGCTGTGCTTCAGGAGCTGACCAGACCAGCTTTGCAGCCTTATTTAAGTTCACACAGTGGGTGTAAGAATGACACTCTGTGTTTGTAGATTGTCAAAGAGCTTTGGAAACATAAGCCATTTAAAACCATTATTGCTGTTGTAATTATTAGACTGCAACTAGCTATTCATCCCAACCATAAGTGGAAAACACAAAAATGGAGCTTCAGGTTGTTCAGAAAAAGAAATATTTTCCAAGCGAGAATCACAAATGTATTTTGATAAAACAAGAAATAAGAATGATAAAACTAATGTAAAATCTGTCTGCACAATCCATAGCTGAGGAGGGCTGCCTCAATCACTGATTAAATAGGATTGCAGAGAGTTTTGAGTGTGCTCTGCAGAACTCAGAAATTTTCAGTGATTGTAGGCGTGAGAGTGAGGAAGGTGCTTTCTGTGTAAAATACAATATCATTTCCAAGAGACAGAGGTCCCACATGAAAGCTCTGAGGTCTCTGTAGGAATCTCTCTGACTGAACACGTTGACTTTGTTGCCAGTAAAGGCTGCAACCCATAGCAAATGCCAACAGCGCTTTACCTATTAAGACAATCCGTAGGGGAAAGACTTGAGGAAAGGAGCTCAGAAAGTTTTTTTAAAAAAATGACCTATTTAAAGTTACATTTTTCAAATCATTTAAGGAGAAGACTTAGTTAATGCTACTTAATCAAAGTTCTCTGCAAATAACTTAAAGGTGACAGGTCAGCAAAGACAAGCTTATTTAAAGACTGTATTTTAAGATTTAAAATGCTAAGAGTCTTACCAAGTCTAATCTGCTAAGAATTATAATAAAGTATAAGAGAAGTTCAACCCTTATTTATTTCAAAATCAGATTTATTATTTTTTGAAGACCTTGCAGGCAAAGAAACAGACAAGAATTAACACAGCAACAATTTCTCTAAAAGCATACAGCCTATCTACACCAGTGTTTGGATGATGATTGGTCACTTCCGTTTTCCAGAATATTTAGAATTTCTGGTTGATAGTTCTTTATGGGCTAAATGAGTTTCTGTGTTTTAGGTAGTTGAAATTATTTACTTTCAAAGTTGTTTTTTTTTATACAGACATGACATAACGTCTGTAAATACACTGCAACACTGGGCTAATTCCAAGTTCTTCTTGGTTGTAAATTTGTTTTTTAAATAGCTGTTGCTGTAATTTGGAATGAAAATGGTGACCTTAAGACACACTATCATTATTACGCCTTCAAGGGACTTATACACACTCTCATTCACTCTGATGTGCTATATCTGAATAGCTTGGTCTTCTGGGCCTATTATTTTGCTGAAGTCACTGAAACAGAGGGGCTATGCATTGCCCTATGTTGCTTTTTTCAGATACATTTCATAATCAACCACTGCACAGTAGGATTCTGATTTCAAGTTAGTAATTGGAATGGTATTTTAATTAGAAATGTGCACCTACAACTTTACTTCTCCTATGTCAGAGTTACATGGTGAATATGTAATTGAGGAACAAAACCCTAGTGATCTTCCACTTTTTGTTAAGGTAAGAAAGAAGTGGGGGCTATCCAGTGAAGGCATTACAGACTCCTGGAAGGAGAGAGAGTTCATTGCTGTAACGTGGTACTCACAGCTGGGAAAGGAGAAAACATCAGCTAATGAAATGGAGTGAACCACAAGTTCAAAATTCTAAAGAAGACTTGACATAACCACTGATATATTACTAGCCTAAATCCAAAATATAACTCAGCCTTGCAGTCGGGTCTGTGAGAGTGACAGGATCTGAATGCCCTTTTTATATCTGAATGCTCTTTGAATTACAACAAGCTCAATAAGGGAAGAGCTGGGTTCTGAAAGAGCGGGGGGAAAGATTGCACCATTGTACATTCTCTAAGTCAGTGCTCTCCCAGCAAAAAATAATCAAGGACAGGTTTTAGATCCATTTGAAGATTTGTGAGGCATATGTGTCAAGCATATTAAGAACAAAGAAGCAAATCCAGACAGCTTTTAAATACCAAATTATGTGCTTTAGTTTAGAATGAAGCAATCAGTGTTTGGAGAATGCTCTTAATAACACTGTGTCTCCTTCTGGAAATTACCTATTCAGTGCAGGAAATTTCTGTTTGATTATTTATACAGGTAAACATTGTATTTATTACATTCAGAAAACAACAGGAATTTACATAGCTGAACCTACACATACTCTTGTAGCATTTTACTTCTCCTTTACATTTATAATAAACATGAATTATATATGGAGACATGCTTTGTTTAAACTGCTTTGTTTAAACTGCTGCACTAAGTACTCCTTGACAGCAGTAAATCAATGGTTTGCTTTCTTATACATTTGAATGAATGTAATAACTGGAAAAAACAATTAGTCTGATGGATACACAGGAACTTTCTGCAGCTAAGTAGAACTAAAAGAATAATACTGTTCCATTGTTCATACATTTCTCATTTGTTGATGATCACACTTTATTGACTTTGTGTATTATTTGTCTAATTATTTGATTCTCAAAGTTATTTTGAATAACTTATTCAGCATTCACTTAAACTGATGTCTGAAAACAAATGTTCTCAATCTCCAACTAATAAGCCAATTAAGATCAGCTTTGGAAACTATTAACCAGATTCCAGTCTCCATTTTTGCTACCTAATTAAATCTAACGCTCCTAGTACCACAGTGACATTGCGGCACTTAATATGTTAACATTGTTAAAAAAGAATGCCAGTATTTCTATAAAATATATACACATGCATACATATATATGAGATACTAAACATATATGTATCTTTATAAATACTAAAATGCCAGTGACTACTAGCTTATTAACTTTAAAACCATCATGAGCTCCAGTTGGGCTGTAAGACTGTTTGGATTCATCAGGAGACAATAAGTGAGTGAAATTGTTCAGAAGAGCTTTCATTAGACTTCTACTACCTGGTGCCCTGGTGTCATGGGCATTGTTAAACTAATGGAGGAAACAAGAATGGCTGTACAGTGACATTCTGTGGACAAGCATGAAACATTAGATAATAAACTCACAGAGCTTGTTCCATTTTGTATCTCCTCATTTTAAAAATGGAGGAACTGGAACCACTTATGTGAGAGAAAGAAATGTTTGGTGGAATGTTCCTGTTCCTGTTTTTCTGTCTTCCTTGTTAAATCAAGGAACAAAGAAAATTATCTTTTTTAGGACTATTACCCATTGTGCTTGCTGAAGCTCATGGTTTTCTTCATTAAGTGCAGAGATGCTGAGTAAGTTGTGGAAAAATGCTGTTTAGGATTGGCCTTGCACCATACCCAGAACTGATTGTTGCCTACCCAGACAGAAAATGGAGTCAGTTAATGGCAACCTGTAAGTTAATGGCAAACTCTTTACCATAGTTTAATGAAAGCAACAAGCAACCAAGACAAGTGGACCTTATGTCTAGGGAGAAAAAATTAGGTATTTCTCCCCCATGAAACTTCTGCTTTCTCCAGTATAGCCTACATTCTTACATTAAGAATATTAATCGTAATTTATGCAACCACATAACTGAAATCAATGCATGGAAGACATTCTTGGTTTCTGTTTGAGGCTGACACTGAACAAGTCTGTTTGGGACAGGGCAAATCCAAAGGCATGAGCTTGCCTTTGGGATGCAAGAGGCTTAACTGATAGAAATACTGTGAAAAATGTTCTTGCTTTCTGCCAACCCTGTGAAAGGATTCTGAATAGTTTGTGTGCAGCCAGTGGTATTGATGTTTAAATGATCAAAAACTCAGCTTTGAACATTTTTGTCTTGAGGCCTGGACAATTTCTTATACTTTCTGAAAAATGAAACCAAGCCATTGTATAGCTGCTGAAGAAAGGCAAAACAAGCTCCTGTGGATGGACACATACATTAAAAAAATAAATATCCCAGCATCATTACAATGCTTAGAACTGTATAAGACTTCTCCTAGAGGAGACCTCAGTTGCAGTGCATTGAAAAAATAACCTAACTAAAAACCTGACTTTGCTTTTTAAGTTTCCATGACTAAATGGAAGGGGTAGGGAAGCCTTCTGAGAGGTTCTGGGTCTTCATCTTAGGTAGCTGAATTCATTTGGTATCATGGGAATGAATACACCTCACTTATTGCAGCTATCTTTGGACGTGTATATAAGAAGTGATTAAGACAGACACTTGCTATATGCCAAGACTGTATGAAGAAGAAGGAGGAAGGAAGTCACATGGCAAACACCAACCAGATGTGAATCTCCACATGCTAAATGGTGAATATTTTGTTTTAGGCTACAGTTTCCCCTCCTACACCACCATGTGGTGGACACAGCAAGAGTTGAGTCAGGCATGTTTTATGTATTTTGTTTGCTTGTTTTCATCATGTTCTGTGTATGGGAAGGGCAAGCCAAAGAAGTTTATTTACAAAACTTAAAAACGATGGAACGCATTCTTTAAATTTAAATTTTAAATTTAAACTTTAAATTTAAGAGGTACAGTGGTGTTAAGGAGTGCCCTCTCTTAAAGTGTTAGAGCTGTCTTTTGGCATGTGCTTTTCTCCCTGGTTCTTCTTAACTTCACCAGGAATGTATAGTTACATCCTCAACCAGGTTTTCTTCACAGAAAGCCACGTACAGAAAGCAGCTGTCCCCAAGGACCTCCTGTCATCAAACTAGAAGTCAACCAGAATTTCCCCAGCTACCCTCCTGCTACTCTTCAGCAGCTCCATAGGCATGTCCTGAACATTCACGAAGACAACGTATTTCAACCTTCTCCCATCCAACTTGCTAACACTACTGAGAAACATAAGGCTGCTTTTCATTTGACAGCAGTGTAATCTACTGTACAAAACCCACATGAACAAGAAATTGAGTCTGTGACA
The DNA here is from genome assembly GCF_047716275.1 of Strix uralensis. Taxonomy (NCBI): domain Eukaryota; kingdom Metazoa; phylum Chordata; class Aves; order Strigiformes; family Strigidae; genus Strix; species Strix uralensis. The sequence continues at coordinate 5,884,684 of NC_133984.1, forward strand.
CAAGCGTTCAGGTTTCTTAGAGTCACTGAGAATTAGTACTCTGCCCTGCTATGCGCTGAGGCTGCGGGCACAAAGCCTGGCTCTGCCCCAACCTCCTTAAACCGGCACTGCCTGCGAATCTAGAGTTCTAGACTCTAGATTTCAGTCAATGTCTAGCATGCAGATCAGTCAAGATTTTGTAAATTCAGGCACATAAATTGAAGAGCCTGAGCCAACAGCTGACATACATGTCATCTGTTGTTCTCTGTCCTGGATTTCAGCATACTGGATATGAAACCACTTACTCCTTCCATCAAAATAAAGTTTCTGACCTGTAAGTGTCTTCTTTCAGAAAATCTTGGCTAGCAGGCCCCAAAGGTGCCTGAAACGGTGTAACACAACTAAAACTTGAAGGTTTCTCTCATGTTTAGGTAATTTAAACCACCAGAATCTAAATAATTTTCAGTTTTAGCTTGTAAATATCAATAAAGGATGAGTTTGTGTAGGAATAGTCCACAAACATAGCTGTTTGTCTTTTTGTAATTAAACGAAAGGCTAGATTTATAGGAAAAAGCAAAAATATATTAGTTTTTCCTACACGTTTTGGCTTCCTGTCTCAGAAACAAGCAGATCTAGTGGACACTAGTATCCATGGTTTAGGGGAGCGGGAGTGCAGCTTCTCAAAAACTCATTTTATTTTCTGGCATATCCTTTTAACACCTGAGGTAAAAGTAGATTAGACTAAGCTCTGCATCAATGTAGAGGTTAAGATGGTAAAAGATTTTTTTTATTATTATAAAAGACATTTCCTGAGCTATCTAATTTAAAGAAGTTATCTGTTCCACAGAGGTAATATCACACTTAAATAGGAGCCCAGATTTTAGATAAAAATTTGCTTCATATCCCAAAGTTAGAATTGACTTTTCTATGGCAGATGGGAAAATATTACTAAAAGCCACTCCTTTTTGAAGCATCCTGGAATGCAGATATTACAGTTTTACTCTTTTTGTCCAGAAAGGGTTGTATGTTTGGGGAGGATGGGGAAACGTATGCCACAAATTCCTTCTGCATGGGAGAAAGAGCATTATTAATTTAGTTGTTTCCTTGGTAATATTTATGAATAACCACACAACTTCTGGTGAAGGAAACATCAAGAGATGATTAATTTCAGTCTTTTCTCTTTTAAATTATTCTCTCACATTGCTTTTTTTTTGTACTAGCTAACAAGTTGTTCATATTGCTTAGATCTTCCTGTCTGCTTTTTTGGTCTTTTTTTCTTCCCCCACAGCTACACTAAACCAACAAACTTGTGAACTCTTTTGCCTAACATGTGCCTTTATTTCAGGTCTATCACCTATTAATATGTACCCCAAATAGGGATTGGAGTGTTGGAGCTTATCATGCTCCAAAACAACAGCAAGATGCTTGCAGGTCAAAAATCACTGCAGCTTGGATTTTCTTGAGGCCGGTATATTAAAAACTGGATGGAAAAAACCCCAACAAATCCTCTTCATATTGTCCTTGAAACCTCACAGAGCGAGCTACTTCATGAAAGGAACAGAGGTATTTTTCCCGTAACTGACAACAGGCCTGTGTCACTTGCTATAAGGATCTGATGCACTTTAATCCTTAAGGTTATTCACTGTATTTCCACTTACTAAGGCACTTAGGCTCTGTCTCCGTGCCTCTTGTGCTGTCATATGCATTAGTGTGCTTATAAATGCAAGTGGGCAGACCTAGCTGAAATACTACTATCAAAAGACAATTTTCCATTTTAGTTTTAGGCTATGCTGAAAGATTCTTAGAAATTGTCATTAATACACAGCGTGCTGAAGTGGCCACAGTCACCAAATTCAGAACTGTATGTCTCGTCTTTCATAGTAATTTTAATGTTTAGTCCTTCATTTTGTAACATAGGAAGGTATGGTAACTCATTATGTATTTATCCAAATTACTCAACGTCAAATGGACGTTTAACTGAAAAAGTCTACTTGAAAAGTATGAGAAGCTGGCCAGTTAAAAACTTCCAAAGGTAAACTTTTGCATGTTTATGAAAACATAATTACTAAGTGAGAGAGAGAGACGATGTAAGTATGATGGTTGGATAAGGCTGATGATTACCAAAAGCCAAATGACAATGAAAATAAAATAGGGCTTTGAATTAAGATGACCTAATTTTATTTCCCTTCTCCCACTGACTGGCTTTAATAACTTTTAAGGACAATGCTGTTCTGCATGATCACACCAGTATTGCATCCTCTTCTGAGATGTGAGTCCTCCTCTGCATTTTTTGTGAAATATAGTGAAATTAAAATGACTGATAATTGAGTTTGTAAAACAGTTTGGCATTCATGAAAGTGAGCCTAGTTTTGATACAGTCAAGAGACTTGCTGGCATGAATTTTTGTTATATTGGGGGGAAAGAAAAAAGTAAGTTCCCAGATAACATTTACTGGCTAATTTAAGGCCTGGGTGTCCTTATATTTTGTTTAACCTCCTTACAGATGTTTGATGGAATATGGACAGAAAATTGAGTGCAGGATCAAGTCTTATTCCTGGAATGGTTTTTAGGTCTACTGAAATAAATTTTCTCAGTCCGATAACATCAAGAAAGATTTAAGTAAATGGGACATCTTGTATTGTGGTCAGAGATATGAAACATAGCACTGTAGTAATCAAGGTAATCTTACTATCAAGAAATATGCCAAAGGAAGCCAAAGCATTCTCATTAAAAAACAACAACAAAAAAATTATTGCAATTAGAATTCAGAAAGGGAAAATTGATTCCCCTTTTTAAACCATGAAACAGCATGCAATAATAAAATGTGTTAAATCCAGTAGTGCCTAGTCTCTATTTCCTTTTCCCTGTATATACAATGTGCTCACTGTCTGCTTCAGTTCTGCTGAAGGTGATAATCACTTGCTGTCAAACCAAAAGGAAAAGCAAACCATTATTATTCTCATGGCAGTAACAGGGTTTTTTGCAACGAAGGAGCGTGTGCACTCCAATTATTTGACTTCCTGTCAGAAAACTACATGTTACTATGTTTGTTTTCTGCTTTCCAGTCAATGTGCTTACAGCACTGCATTTTCTAATCTTTCTGGTGCACAGGCTGACATTGCAGCACCACAGTATAGTCTGTTACCTTCTGTCACATCTGCTTAGATCTAAAGTAACATGTATATACTAAGACACAACCTGATGAAACAAAGCACATCGGCAACATAAAGTCATGCTCTTTTTTGGCCTTGGGGACAAGTGTAGAAACTGCAATTCCAGTACAAAAGACATTGCTAGTGTATTTGCTTACCAGATTCATCGATTAAATGAGAATATTGCATTTTCAATAATGAAAAAAGTTGGTAATATTTAATGAAAACATTTCCTGAAAGGTATGATTTCAACATATGGTTTTTTTCATTGCCTATTTTGCAAATGTTAATGGGAAAGTCATAAATGAACAGAGGGCCAATCTAAGTCATTCCTACTGCTTATTAGAAACCAATTCAATTTGTGATTAAACAATGTACAATCCTTGTTCTAATCCTATTCATGAAGTGTAGAAATAATTTTTCTGTAGAAAGATCATATATAGAAAGTATGTCATGACAGATTTATCAACAAATTCAATTAAACTAAAAGCTAGAATGTCTGCACTAGCAAAATTGTACAAGAGAAATTGCTTTATGAAGTTAATGATAATGTATTATGTCTATTGATGATACAGCATTCTGATTCCAGTTAAGATTTAAAAAGAAAAAAAAAAAAAACAAAACAAAACCAAATCAGAATCCTTTGCTCTGTCAAAACACAAAAGAATATGATCCTTTTAAATTTAACATGAACTGAAGGCTCATAAAGATCTTAATAAAAAGAAATTGTAAGGTGTTTATTGCTGAGAGAGGATAATGGATGGGTATGTTCAGGAAATGAACTTACTTCAATGAGAGGGGTTCTTCTCTGCAACCATGTAGCAGACCTTGCATTGAATGGTTCATCCCTTGTCTTTTCCAAGTAGCAAAAATGTTCAAGTATTATAAATTCCCTTTTCCCTGGTAGGGGGATCAAGCTGGGGGAGACACAGATCACAACCAATATTTATTAAAACCTTTTATTAATTAAACTGGTATTATTAATAGAATACAGCCTTTATTTTTAATTACAGCTAACTATACATCCACTTACACCCCAAACAGTTCAGTTATACACACACTTGCTTGAGGTGAGTCATGGTTACATGGATGGAGCAAAAGGGAGGCCAACCACGTGGAGAGCCACAATGATGCCAGCAGCTTCTGGGTAGGAGTGGAAGATGCTCAAGGGTATGTGTATGATGTTGGCATGTTTGAATACAGTAGCCACCAGCTTCTTGGATGTGGTCCAAGTGATACAACCCATTGTTGATGCTACTGTGTACTGGTGGCTTTGGACAAATTCAGAAGACTTTTGGCATTTTATCCATTTTTGCAGGTTCAGTTAGACCATTAGTCTCCAGAGCTTATCAGACCTTGGAAGGCTTCTGAACACTCTCTCTCAGCATATATTTACCCTCTCTTCAGCTATTTTCTCGTAACTTCCTCTCCATCCACACACATCAATACCTCTAGACCCATTTCACACAACTTCATGCAGAAGGGTGTGACACACGACTGAACTTTCAAAAGTGCATACACAAAATGCTATGGTAACATTTTATTCCTGCCAGGCTATGGACAGAGGGTTGAGATGCATACCCATATCTTGACTAGCTGGACTATAGTGACAATGTCAATTTATGATCAAGATTAATTTTCCATGCCCTGCTGGATTAACTTATTTGCAGTCCAATTTTGGACAGGCACCTGAATTCAAGTAACTCATGTATGCTGAGAAGCCTAGTAAGGAAAGAAAAAAAGCTGAAGAACTTCCATTTAAATTTATTTCTTCATTTTTAGGTTCAAGAAGGGGACTTATTGTATTTAACTATTGACTATATCATTGGTACTTGAGAAATAAAGGACTCTCCTTTGCTCTTGGGGTACTGTTGGATCTTGGCTTACTCAAAGTAGTCATTAGAAGGAGAATAAGAATGTTGATTTTGCTGTTTGAGCACTGGCTGCTTGTTATTTTTTCCATCTTGTGTACAGGTTGCTGTCTGTTAACAGACAAAAGAAAATCAATACAAGTGTTGAAAAGGAACCTTGTGTATTCAACTTTGCAAACAAAGTTCTTAAATAAGCACCGAGCAAAGCAGTAATAGAAAAAATATGAGTACCAGACTTAATTACCAGTGTACACATAAAGCAATACTGCTTTTTCAGGTGTAGAGAACTGAGTGGGAAAAGTGAAAAAGTATTTCCAAGGAAAATAATAACGGACTGATAACATACATTTGCATTTTAGCTGTGTTTATATCCTTTAATTTAATACTGATGTATCTTAAATGATTTGTTGATACAGGGGAAAATTAAGAGAGAAAAATTATTTCCTCATACTAAAAATATAAAGAAAAAGGCATGATTTTATTTCTGTTGTTGGCAAGAATTATTGAATCACCTGCATAATCTTTTAGGTTCTAGCCTCTGAATATTTCAGAGCATTCATCTGGGCATTCTGAAGATGAAGAAACTTTAAATAATTTATGATCCTCTCAGGAAAAAAGAAAAAAAAAAAAAAAGGCGAGTCTGCAATCCTATGTTTTGGTGGTGTGGGTTTTTTTCTTTCTTTAAGCTAATTCTACAAGAGAAGCAAAACATATGGATATATTCCCTGCCTGTTCCTGAATTAAGATACTGATAAAAAAATAAACAGAAGTAACAAGCTGGATATTGAGTCACTAGGTGATTGAACATAAATTAACTGTTTGGTTCTCTACTGTATTAGTCTGTCTCTAAATTTCACAGTGATTTTTTTCACCGATTTCTAATTAGTTATATTTTTTACATACCTTAATTGATATCACAATGTGGAAGGCTTAGAAAAAAATACAGAGTTTTCAGGTAAGAAGCAGAGTACATCATTAACCTGAGAAAAACTTATCTACTAAGAGTAGAATTAATGATGTCTAGTGCAAGGCTTTTCCAAGATTCCTGTCCCATTTCACGTATAATTTGTAAGCTGCTTGCCAAGACAGAGCTGCCCAGCACAATTAGACTTTCATGTACTAACGAGAGCAAGAAGAGCTGCCAGCTAAAAAAGACAAGGAAACCAATCCTAAAATACGTAACGTTTTGCTACGACGTTGAGAAAAGGTACGTCTATGGATGAGTTGGGGAAATAAAAAGCCAGCTATGTGATCTTTTGTTCACTGACACCATTTCAGAGGCAATATGTAGTAGAGGAGAAAACAGGGAAGGACACCAGCTATTAGATATTGATATTTGCCAATTCTGTAGCTTTCAATTACAGCCTCTAGTGTCTACCTTGTAAACACTTAGATATTTAAGAGAAGCAAGAGTACAAATGTAAGCGTAATCTGAGCCACTGTGATGGACTATAAGAATCTTCAAGTTTCAGTTATCTTTGCCATTTCCTTGTCAATCTTTTGGTCCTTCTCCCACTTCCCCAACAGGCTTTCTTTTAGTATTAATTTATTTGTTGATAATAAATTCTCAGACAAGAAGTGAGTAGATGGAGTGAAGCATTTTCATAGGTGCTGTGGATATTTAAATAGGGAACACCAGAATTTAGAAACCAGTCAGAGAATAGTTCTTTGTAGATTAATGCTGAATCATATAGAGAAAGGGGGGGTGTGTGTGTTTCATTAAGAGTTTTGTTAACCTCTGTCTTTAAAAAGCTGACACCAATAAGTCACAGTCTAGGTTTAGAATCTGTTTACTTTTTGATGTAGATTAACAAGATTTGTCTATTAAAGTCACTGGACACAAAATGGTATCTCAAGATATAGTTCATTCCTTAGGTCCTACATAGGTAATCATTATAAGAAGACAAGATATTTAACTATGGTTGAATTTGCACAAAATAGATATTACTTTGCTACTGTAAAACTAAAGGTTTTTGCTAGTGTGTTTTGAATACTCTTTACAATGAACACAAAAATAATTTTTCCACATCACTTTCAGCTCAAGCCAGCTTCAGTGGTTTCAGAGGTACCTTGGTAACATGCCACCAATATATACTGAAAAATGAGAGAAAATGCTGATCCAGAAATCCTTTTAATTCAAGTAATTAAAGAAGTACAGTTCTGAGGAAAGCAGTTTGTATTTATACTCTACATGTTATGCAATTAAAAAAAAAAAAAACCCAAAACCAACAAATCAAAAGCTCTTTGGGACTGTGCTTATTTTTTAATGAAATCAATGTCAGCATCTAGTTACTAATAAGAAACTCTCAATAAATGATCCTTGCAAGAAAGAAAGTTATTTCAGCTTCAGGCTGATAAAAGGATTATTAGAAAACAGCTCTGTGTGTGTGTGCATGTCTGAATGTTTAAACAATCTTGAAAAATAATACTTTGACATCATTCACCTCAATCCCATATAAAGAAGACTGTCTTGTCCTACTAAAAGCAAATGGGGTCATGTATCTAAATGTGATGGATTCAGGAGTGTATCTTGCACTGGTGATAATGGCTGTAATAAGCACACACACAAAAATCATCCTTTTGAAACCATGATCATGCTAAGATTTTGTGAGAAGTTTTCATAGTAGTTTTTTTTTAATACCTCCCCACTGCCAACTTATCATACTTTCTAGTGTTTTCTGCAGTAGCATACTGCACTCTATGCAGTAGACTAAGTAAAATACCAGCAAAAAAGGTTGACATAATGACTCATTACAATTTAAATCTTATTACACAAAGCTTCATTCAAGTCAATATACATAGTACAGAACCGCAGGGGTACATTTTAGCCTGGTGTGAGAGGAATGAGTCATGCAATTCTCATTATGGTTAATAGAAGAAGCACATCTATTGCCTTGTGTGAGCTCCTGGAAGTGCACCTCGCAATTCATATTCAAATCACATTGGGCAGTGGCTACTCCAGTAAACAGTCAAATAACTACACTTCAAACTTTAAAGTTCATCTGATTCAAAATTTTTGGAAATAACATTGCATTGTATTGATTACCTAGTACAAATACATCATCGGCAGTGATAACTATTCCTAATTGCCACAGGAATAAGCGGAGCCTTTTAGAAGCCTAAAAAGGGAGGGACATAAACCACATTAACATGGATCATGTCTTTCCTCTCCTCTCATTATCTTTACTGGCAGACTGCTAACTTTTCCCTTCCTAGGCTCTTATAAACATTGCTGTCGACACAGAAATGGTTATTACTGAACCAGACCACTCCCTTATTGAATTTTAGGATATACTTTTAATTTCTTTTTTTTATAAACTATGCTAGAAGACTAATAGCTCACATACTTATGGTTTTAGTTGCTTGTTTTACTAATGGCTTGTTCCAGCTAATTAAAGGAAATCTCCAGGAAATCTCTTTCTTCTGATAAGTAGGTTGCACAAACAGCTTCAAGGAGAATGCAACCTTCCAGCCATAAATCTGTACTTATAACTGCCAAGTCTGTTTGCATAATCTGGAGTAACTTCAGTTTTATTTTATTATTGTAGATTCATGTGCTGTTGAAAAGAGATATTTATTATTAATTATTGAGGATTTTTGAGAAAGGATCCTGTAAAATATTTTTAATTATGGACAATGCTACTGTAGAGTATAATTAGGTATATTGGGTTTGTGTGTGGCAGGGTCTTGATAGCAGGGAGGGGCTATAGAAGTGGCTTTTGTAAGAAACTTCGAAGCTCCCCGGCTCCAAGTCAGACCCACCTCTGGCCAAGGCCAAGCCAATCAGCGACAGCAGCCAACACCTCTGTGATAACGTATTTAAAAAGGGGCATGTGAGAGGAGGAGTTGGAGTTGTGAGGAGGATTATGAGGGAGACACCTCTGCAAACACCGAGGTCAGTGGAAGAAAGGAGGAGGAGGGGGAGATGTGCCACAGCAGAGACCCCCCCGCAGCCCATGGTGAGAGGGCAGGCTGTGCCCTGCAGCCCACCGAGGTCACCAGGGGAGCAGATGCCGATTTGCAGCCCATGGAGGAGCCCACGCCAGAGCAGGGGGCTGAGACCAGAGAAGGCCGCGACTCTGAGGGCAGCCCACGCTGGAGCGGTCTGTTGCTGGGAGGACTGCAGCCCGCAGGAGGGGCCCACGCTGGAGCAGTTTGGGAAAAGCTGCAGCCTGTGGGAAGAACTCACATTGGAAAATTTCATGGAGGACTGTCTCCCATGGGAGGAACCCCAGGCTGGAGCAGGGGAAGAGTGTGAGGAGTCCTCCCCCTGAGGAGGAAGGAGTGGCAGAGACAGCGGGTGATGAACTGACCACAACCCCCGTTCCTCTGTACCATTGAAGGGGAGGAGGGAGAGAAATCAGGAGTGAGCCCAGGAAGAAAAGAGGGTTGGGGGGAATGTAATTTTAAGATATGGTTGTATTTCTCACTATCCTACTCTGATTTGATTGGTAAGTTGGTGGCGGTGGTGTTCAAATTAAATTGATGTTATTTCTTCCCAAATCGAGTCTGTCTTCTGCCTGTGACCATCATGGGTGAGTCATCCCTCCCTGTCTTTGTCTTGATCCTGACCCTTTTGTTTCATTTTCTCCTTCCCATCCAACTGGGGTGGAAGGAGTGTGTGAGCAGCTTCATGGTGCTCAGTTGCCCTCTGGGCTTAAACCACAATATCAGACACAGTTTTTACTGGGAAGATCTACATGGAAAAGGATTGAATTCTCAAAAATAGTGCATCCTATCTTTCAAGTTAACAAAAGTGATTCTCCTTTTAGTGCTTCGGTGCAATTGACAGATTAGATTTATGAATGTGAATTGCAAGATGCAGCTGATCTTTCCACCTTTTAATTTTTCCTAGTTTTTGCAGAAGATGACCCTCTAACTCAGTTTTAATTGAGATAGCTCTCATTGCTTACAGAACTCAAAACTTTAAAAAAAAATAAAATCTCCAATTATTAAAGGTATTTTAAAAAACAAAGTTGCATGTGTTGTGAAAGCAAAGTCTAACTCAAAAAACCAGACTTTATTAAAGATGAAAGCTATATAGAACCTGTGTTTGAATTCATTTCCAAATGAATTCAAACAGCTCTTGCTAAATCCTCAAAGAGCAGAAAGGTGCAGATTACCAGTGCAGTGCTGCTTCTGCAGAATATCAGCAGCATCACGAATTCAGCTTCATTGCTGAGATTTAGTGGAGAAGCAGTAAAGCACCCCTTATCCAAAGGGCTTGCAAAGGCACTTTCTAAAAGAGCAGGATTTCCATTGTGTCTGTGTTGTGAGCTTGGCAGAGGTATTCATCAGCCATTATTGATTTAGAAGAAGGTATGGCTGGAGTGAGGAGGATTGATCTGAATCCTCCCTTGGATAAGTTAACTATTGAGGGATCTATTCATATCAAGATGAAGCACTGAAGAGTGACCTACAATGATAGGAAACAGGTGTCTCTGTCTTTTTCTTTACAGTGTGTGTGAAAAACTCTGGCTTGTTGTTCTTGCTTTTTTTTCTCCTTCCTGCTTTCAGAAACATTATCTTTGCTACATTTAGTATTTCTTGATTTTGCTGGGCAATTCTTTAGGGAACTACAGAGCAGCAGTTTCCTCTATGATGATCTGGTAAAGGGATAGGGGAGAATGCTATTGACTTTCTATTCAAGCTGCAATCTTACTTGTGAGAAACTGAAGGCAACAAGAGGCATTCAACAGGAGTCTGGGTTAGCTGTGCTTTCTTAGTCAGCCCTCCCTGTCCCCAAATGTCCTGGCATCTCCTCAAATTATTTCTGTGGTCAGTATTGCCATCCTTGCCTTTCCTATTTATATATTGCTTCTCTTCCAGAGGAATGTGTAACTTGTCTTTCTCAGAGACAGAACCATGTGCTAAGCAGACCTAGGAGAACTGTTCTTGCATTCTCCCTGCTGAGGTCCCTTACCTGGACAGTAGCTGGGCTTGGACCTCGCAGGTCTGTAATCATGTGGGCATTACTGCATCCACACAGTTTTGTCCAGCTTTCATCTTATATCTGCAAAATCTTTCTGCAGATTTTACAAGTACAGATTTTACAAGTACACATTTGTCTTACTGACAGCCATCTGAAATGCTTCTGCAAGGAACATTTCTCCTTTTCTCTCTTTGTATCCTTTTTTTTTTTTTTTACCCATTTCTGTCACTTCACAGATAACCTCACTGTCACGTGCCTTTATGGCCTTTCCTCCAACTCGTCATTTCACATGAGCTACTGATACATCAAGTGCCAGCACTGATTAGTTTCTGATCTCAGCTTGTTCAGCTATTTACTGGAGTTCAGGACAAACACATTTGTTCTTTGTCTTGTGCTGTTCTTCACAGTCTAGAGGTCCTTTCTACAAAAATACATGCAAGGCCATTTCAGGGTTTTCCCTGCTGTCTTTTTCAGGGGGAAATAAGTACTTTTTGCTTATAAACTGCTTGCTCCCTCTTTACAGCTTCCACTTGGCTGAACACACACACTTGAGGAGGCTTTATCTCCTCCAAAACAAAAAACCAACAAACCCCAAACCGTTGTATCTTTCATTATTTTCCTTTTAGACCTACTTAAAAAGACTTTGTTAGTATTCCCACAATAAACTTGGCAAAGGTAAGACTGTGGGTATACAGAGTATATCCATTATGGAAATAAAGGTATTTATCATCTTCAAATTCTGCGCATATCAATAACTGGCTTGTATTTGGTATGCAACTTGGGATGTCTTTTTCTTTCTGGTTATTGCAGTGACTAGCACAACAGATTCCCTGATCTGTAAGTAGGACCCCTAAATGTTACCATACAAACAAATAATATTATTCTTATTAATAAAGACATTCAAAAGCAAGACCAAGGAGTTACAGTTTAAGTCTGTTTTGTAATGATTTAAAATAAATATAAAATTGATATTATAATTTAGAATGTCACCAGATTACTCAGACCTGACAGCTTCAAAAAGGAATAAACAGAACATAATCTTTTCAAATAAAAAATAAGCATGAAATTCAATTATTCTGCTCAAGACCTCAAGATCTTTACTTCATTACTCAGTTTATCTCAAGATCTTTATTATATTAAGTACTTCAATCTTAAGAAACCTATATATATGAATTTACTTTCCCCACTTACTGTACTTTGCTTCATGTGGTGGAGCACCAGCTGTTATTGGGATTTTAGTCCCAGGGACCAGATTAAAGTCAATCTGAAGTAAAATTCCCTCAGCCATGCATAATGTGGTTGTTGGGTTTGCATTTCAGGGTAAAAAAAAAAATAATCAGAATATCCCTTTGAAACTGTTAATCATGAGAGGAAGATTATATACCTTCATTTGCATGGATTCCTGTGAAGTGGACAATAAAAATCACAATCACTCTTTTTATGATTAATTAAACCTGGAAGGAAATATTAATAGTCCAGTTCTTCCTGAAAGAAGACACAAGATCAATACGGGAAACAGTACTGAAATCCAGAACAGTGAAGGATCCGATATGTGGCTGACATTTTTTCTTTCAAAAAATGTTGTGTTGTGACTCAGAAAGCTCTGGCTTTTGAGAGTTTTATTAACTTCTCATCTTTGTTGCTGAAACCACCAGACTACTTGCCATGTTCAAAATAAAGTGATCATTATGGTGAGTTCACCTTCAAATCATCCCATATTTCCTTTATATTGCCTTTACATTTATGAGTCATAGCATATTGATTTCGCCCTTACATTGCACTGAGTTTGACTCTCCTTTAATAGACAAAATGACTATTTGCTTTCTATAAATCCTACTATTTGTATTTCTTTTCTTTTCTGAGCTGTAATCTGTGACTTACAATAGGCCACTGCTCAGTAAAATGGTGAGGTGCTAGTTCAGCCTAATATTGTTCAAATAAAAGAAGTCTAACTGCCAGTCTGTTGTTACTACTTTTCTAGTATGTGCTCTTTAAATTATCTGACTCCCAATAAGTTGAACGGTGCACTATATTCACCTGAAAACTGTTCAGGTAATTATCTCATACCATATTTGATCCTTTCACAATGTTCAGTGTTGGATACTGTTCCCTGCTCCATACTGTGCAGTTCCAGTTTATCATTCACCTTCTATAATGTTGACTTTTATTCTGAATTACACATCATACTGCAATCATTCCTTCGTTGTCTTGGATATAACACACAGGACTGGACTGTCATTACAACATCCTTCATCAAATTCCTTTTTTCTTCTAAGACCTTTCTTGGTTCTCTAAGGTGGTCACAGGTTTTTGATCTGTGACCTGAAAATATAACGCCATCTCTATTTCACATGGTTAACAAGTGAACATGCTCCATAACATTTCTTACAAGCGCACATGTCACTGGAGCCCCACCAGCTGTACCTCTCCCCTGGGTCTTCTTGCTTCTTAACTTACCTGTTCCCTGTCAAAAGCTTTTGTCATATTTTTACCAGGAGAGGTATAACTTTGACCATATCCATTTTTCATTAAGAGATCAAGTGAGATATTAGTCACATTCACCTTTTCTACTCTTGTGTAGAAAGAAAAAAGATTTTCAGGCAGGATAGATAATACTCTTACAGAATGGAGAAATATGCTTTAAAAATAATAATTTGAGACAGAACAACATGTAATTAACTCATTATTCTTTAGAACTGTGGACTGCTTCCACACTCAGCTTAGCATTTAGTCCATGGTCCCAGTAAACCGAACTTGGGGCTCCTTTAAACTGAAATGAAGTACATAAAGATTAGCCCAAACTGAATTAGAAGGATTTGGCTCCTTTAATGTGGTACAAAGAGGAAAGAAAAACCTGTTAGTAGAACATATTTTGGTTTTCTTCGTTCTGACCATGACAGCCATGAACAGCTCCATTCAGGGAAAAAAGACCTCATTCAGCTTGTTCTTTTGTGCCAAATTATCACACTGCATTGATCAAGTCAAGCATCTTGGTTTGCCTGTGCTTCACTTTTCTTCTGGAGAAATGCCATCATTCACCACTTACCGTCCTCAACCTTTTGTCAGCTTTGGTCTCCTTACAACTTTTACAGATCTCTTGGAGAAATTTCTTCACGTAAACTGAAAACAAGATCAGCATGTACTTTGGAGAAGTGCTTTTCCAACCCACTGAATAATGAATGCAAAGGGAAAGAGTGTTGATCTTATGAAAAAGTTTCTATTGTAGTTTTCATTGGTTTTGATTTTCTTTCTTTCATTACAATACAACTGAATTAGTATCTATGACATTCCTTTTTTTAACTTGTTTTTAAAAACAGATGTTTTGATTAAATGATAAATGTGTCTGGAATCTGCATAAATGTAACAAAGAAAAGAGGATTATCAGCTCTCACATCAGCAAGATGCATTGGTACTTCTACTTAACTGGAAGACATGACCTAATTTTTTAATAATTAGGACTATTTCTATAAGTTAATAAAAAATTGCATTTAGCAATAGTAAAATTTTAATTTCTGTTGATTAATTAGAATTTACCAATACAGCCTCATACCTCATATATCAAACTCCAGAGAAGCAATCATCACACTAGTTGGTGGTAAAAAAAACATTTTATTATGGGCAATTTATTATATAAAATAGTACTGAAAAATAATTTTCTATTAATTTTATTCAGGGGCTAGCATTTTAGCAGGCTAATAAGTCAACCAAAGAACAGATTAAATAAATGGAAGGTGCAGTGCCTGCATGAAGAATAGCTGCCCAGTTGCCCTGTTCTTAAACAGATGAAAGGTATGACTGCTGTGTATCCCCTCAACTAAATGTTATTCTTTACAATGCTAGCTTCCAAGTTACTTCTCCAATGGTCTCCAAACAGTAGACTGCTCATTGCTACATAAGACTTGAAATGCTGTTGTCTGACTACGGGAAAAGCTATGCAGTAAAATTGCATCCATTTTGCTTCACTGTGAGCCTTCCCTGTTCCTTGGCCTCCTAACTTCCATCACAGTGTATGTGTGTGGAAGAGCCTTCACCCCATCAAGAAAGCAGCTGTTATATTTGATGGAAGTTCTGCACCTATTATTGGACACCTATTTCATTTAACCTCAAGCATATATCCACTTGCTACCAGATAAATTCAATTAGCTTTTACACATGCAGTTATGAAAACATGTGAATGGTGGGGGAAGAAGTATCATCATAAGGGAAAAAAGACAGTCTTAAGTTGAGCTACCCTTCTACCTCTTTGACAGCGAGGCAGGAGGGAAGCATGGCAGCATTGTTATACAGCACACAGATGAATGATGGCTGAACAGAGCTTTCAGGCCTTTTAATCTGTTCTTTGATCATCTCTGAAATAGATCAAGGCAAAGCCATTCCTTTCCTCTCTGACAAAAAAGTACTTACTGACTTCTCTGTATTAGACATAGCCTCCTATTCTGGAAATTGGGCTCAGGAATATCACCTACTTACTCCATTTCACTCTTCTCAGTATAAAGGCCTGACCCTGGAAGAGCTTTAGACCCAGTCCTGTGGTACTTCATTGAACAGCCAGAGTAACTGGGGCATGTCCTTCCTCAACTGAGGCAGATATGATCGATTAAAGGAGCCATAAAGAATGCTGAAAGGAACTAATGAGAAATAATTAATTGTTTGTATATCAATGTAGACAGCCTTTAAACCTAAACAGAGGAATTCTAACAAATGATGCAAGTCATGAAAGTTGATATTATAAGAATCAATAGATACCTAGTATGAAAAAGCAGTGATGACTGGAGTACATTTATCAAAGTCCTTGCACTCTCAAGAACAGATAGTGCTGTATGTTAAAGATGGACTAGGGCATAAAGATAGAGCAGCACAAGAAAACAATCCATTTGGGTCAAAATCAGTCTTGAAAAGAATGATAAATAGCCAGAGAGACTATAGGGATTCTTTCTATGTAGTCCAAAAGGTTACCTTAACTCATGATTGATATCTTGATAGTATTTATTACACAGAGGGACAAAACCCACCTGTAACTGTTTAATTTTCTCTCATTGGAGAGAAATGCTACTGGCAACAGTCAGATCCATATATGCTTTGCTGTGAAAGTTCACAGGGTTCTTCTACAAAAAATCACCAAACCCAGAAGGTAGGATGTTCCTTTAGTTCTAGGTTTGGTAACCCATAAGGATATAAAATGCGTGACAGAAAAATAACCTTGTTGTTGATGAAGGCATCCCAAGTTTGCTCAGTTTAAATGTAATGAAGAACAGAGAAAAGAGGGGGTGTGACAGACATCTCCAATTTCAGAAGGGCAACAAAAAAGGTAAGGAAATGTTCTTTTAGCTTATTGTTGGTCTCTCTCTTCCTGCATTCACGGGTTTAGTTCCTAAAGTTCTTGAAACAAAGCATTTGGAGAATACAAAGTGCAATGTAACCTATGATGAGAGAGACTTGTTATGTCAATGCTTTCTCTGGTTCTTCCCTCCATTTTATGGTAATTGGCAGTTTTTAATACTCCTCCCATACATACGCACAGGTATTCTGTTCTGTATCTGAAAATTATTCCTACTGCACCACTGACTTATGGGTGCTAAACCCAAAACCTGAAATAGCTTAAAATTCATCAAGTTAACAGTAGTAGCATTGGTATAGGGCATAAATCCATATTTTGACATCCTGAAGACAGTGTTAAGTTTTCTGTTATCTTATTAAATTGTATCAGACTTGCCTTGCATAGAGTACAACCAGGCTTGATAAATGCTTGGCTTCAGCTACACTCTCCCATTTATTTTCACAGTGTCAGACTTAATCCATAACTGCTGTTCAAAGGCAACAAGCAGGAGATGAGGGTGCATCTTGACTCAGCTGGTAGCTGGCTACTGGCAGCCAAAAGCTACAATAATTTATTATTATTCAGACTACATCTTGACATAATTTATTTTCATTTTTTATAACCTATTCTCTAAGGATAAACAATTTATAATCACATTATTTAATTAGTTTTTATTTTGTGTCAATTTGCTTAATCTCATTGACCAGAAAGCATGGATTTTTATGAAAAAAACCCCCAACTGTAGTATCTGAAAAGCACATAGAGGACAATGCAAAATTCAGATTGATGCAGTTAATATAAAAGTCTACATACCCATCTTTTACTCAAGCTAAACATAGTGCAGATGTTCCTGCTCCATTGCAACAGATAGGCTTGAATTATCTTGAATACTTTAAAGTGATGGGGGTGGTCTCACACTTTCAGCACAGTCTTTGGCTGATGCCTTCTCCATTTCATATCTGGCATTTAATATGAGGGACAGGCACAATAAAAGAAAACTTATTTTCCCATAAGAGAGGCTCTATACATTCATCACTCAAGAAAAGTGAATATTCCTTTGTCTAAAGGTTTACGTGGAAACAAAATTTTGGATCCTATAACGGCTTAAAAATTACATCCAAATACATTTCCTCAAAGGCAACAACCTAATACGGATTTTGAGCATCAGTTCTTCCCATACAGAATCATGCCCACAAATGACAGTTCTCCTTGTGTTTTGATAATATTCCTGCCAAGGCAAGACACTATGTTGAATAATTAACAATATGACTGTTTTTCTGCTAGGATAAATATTGAAATTAAAAAAAAAAAAATCTATAAGCATATGAGTTTAGATTTGTAAAACCCTTTTATTTGTTTGTAAGCAACCGAGAAGTTAAAAGCTCCTTATTATGTCCTCATTTATGGCTATTTAACCATAGAGTCTTTATCAGATATTTCTCTTTAAGATGCAACTTCTAACAGATGTTGTCCAAAGACCCCAAGGTTAGTATCTATGTTTAAGTAATATTGCTGCAAATGAAAACCTGACCACTGTGTTTCTACACATCAGGTAAGTAATAACCTATATGGAATAATAATATATGTAAGCCATCTCTTGGAGACCATAACAAAATTCACCTGTAGGTGTTTTCCCTAAGGCAAAGAAAACACAAGCAATATATAAACACACAATAGTGCTATGAAATTAGTGGGAAAGATGTTTGGCTTGTTGTCAGAACCCACCAGCTATTTATTTTCCTGGGAATTTCCTCAATAAAAGCAGCAAGAACTGGTGGGTGGAATGGCCCACACAGCAGGTATTAGAAGGACCGTTGGTAGAAAGCCTTTGCTAGAGAGCAGCCACTGGCCTGGCCTCACTACCACCTCTGTTCTGACATTTCTTTCCCATGCTTTTTACATGCCAGTACTATTTATTTTAGTTGGCATATAGATTAATAAATACAGGGTAGGGTGTTTCTGCACACTGGGTGCTAGCTTATCCTTCCTTTACCCATAATTCGATCACATACTGTAAGACAAATTACACAGATTTTGTGCTCACAAGAAACATTCTGGTATGATTTCCTCATACTCTATGCTTTTTAAAAATAAAACAAAACAAACTTAGGAGAACTTTAGTAATATCAGTGCCAGAGCCTAAAGGTAGCATCATACTTGATGGGCACTGAGAGAACAGCCACCTTCCTCAGACTGCAGCTAAATCCTGTCTGCTGGGCCCATTCCTTTGCAGGGGTTTATACACAGAGGTGCAGTGGAAACACCTCTGTAACAAAAAGGAGAGCTTAACACTGTAATAGATTGCCCTGACTGGGCACCAGTCCCACCGCTGCTTGCAGAGCCTTTCACAGGACACATCTAACGCCTCGGTGCCTGTCGGCTATGTGCTCTGGCCAGGCACTTGGGTTTGTCACCACACTTCTCTGCTCTCATGGCACAGTAGATTGCCAGGTGCACACTTCGAGGATGCCTGGGTTGGACAAAGGTGTCAGAATGCTGCAGGAGGCTAATCCTGCCTCTGATGGGTAGTGTGGGTGGACTAAACAAGCTCTTCATATATCAGGACTTATTTTTGTGCTCTATGATATTATACTGCAATACTTCTTCTTAAAGCAGGATTCCTTCACAGAGAGTACACATGGGCACCCTCATGGCATTTTTCTTCAACAAGAACCCCCTTTGTAAGCACAGCTCTAGAGGAGAGAAGAGGAGAGTTATTTGAGCCAATAGTTTCCATTTTTTCATTGAAATCATACCGAAGTCATCTGATCAGGTGGCAGAAAAAGGCATTTGCAAACAAGTCCTGTCTGAGAGAAAATCAGGTATGTTCTGAGAATCATTCAGTCAGTTCCTGAATGATTCATGGGTAGGAAAATAAATCAAAATAGATAGAATTTGTCAGTTTACTTCCAAATTATTTACATCAGTGGATTGCTCTACTTCTAACCCTCATAAGATTGTCAATGCTGAATGTGACACAAGTGTTGTAAGTAAGCTTCAGACTAAATCTTTTAAAACGTTATTCAAAACAGAGCACCAATACAAAGAGATGTACCATGTGATTTGGTAGTCAAGAAAAGAGAAACAACCCTGAGGTATGCATTGTACTGACTTGCTGTACCTCTGCAGTGAAAGACAAGTGGTAGAAAGATCTATAGGGGACTGGGAGAAGAAGGAAAATAAAGGGGAAAGGGGAAAAAGATCAACACTAAGTGCATGAGGAAAGAATCAATTATCATTATTATTGTTGTTGTTATCATTATAATCATCATCATTGAGTAGCATAAAAACAAAACTGCACTGCAAATTTTGATAAGTACTTAAACAGCAGCATTAGGATTGCGTGCTCATACCTGCCAGTCTGTTACAAGATGGTAGGACGAGTAACAAGAGTCTGGTGTTGCCAAGGTACGCTGATACTGTTGGTCTTTAGGAAGCTCCTGCAACAACCTGTGTCTCAGCTCTGAATTCCACCATTCCAGCAGCACCACTGGAGTCTCTATAGATCATTTTGTGTGAACACTTCTGTTTCAGAACCTCTGTATTAGGACTTTATAACTAGGTAATAAAATCTGCCTCTATGATATTACTTGGCAAGTAGACTTGATGCTTGAAAGCAATTTTTTTTTTTTAAGTGGAATTTATATTTTTGTAGAGTATGCACTTGCAGCTGTCATCCAAGCTTTGTTTTGTTTGGGAATGTGACAGCTTTTGTAGTCTGTTGGTTCTAAAGGACACCTTCTCTTCATCCCCCCTTAAGTTGGGAAAAAGATTTGATAAGGCTGTTTTTCAGTTTTGTACTGAGCTCTGCATAGGCTGGAATAGCTTAGCACTTTGTCAGCTGTGACACCAATATTCACTCCTTTTAGGTAACAGAAGATCAATGGCCCTATAATAACATTTTATCTTATTCTTACTTTTAACTTGTCTTGCTGCAAAAATGCTCCATGGGGGGGAACTATGTCACTGTGGTTGTATCATAATTTTCCAGCTACTGTGCTGCGGGGAGGGGGGGAAACATTCTCAATAGCACATAGTATATTTCACAGTTTCGTCAGGTATATTTATTCATACAGCTTGTTTATTATGAAGACATGTTTAAAGTGAAAATAAAACAAAATAAGTGTTTCTGGATGTTCCTATTCATCATTAGAAGCCATCTGAATTGCAAAGATGCCACTGTATCAAGCAACTGTTTCCTTCATCCCTTGGGCTTTTGAGAAAATCTTATTATAGCATCTGAATTGTTCCCTTGATTTGGGACATAAAAAAACACCCAGAAAAAAATAGAAAAATGTTTCATTTGCTGATTCCTTTGCAATTTAAATTAATCAAATGCAGTGTATTGTGCACATCCCCTCCAAATAGCTTCCTTCCCACAACAAACTGCTAAAAGGTTGTCTCATAGTCTATTATATAAGTGTTACTTAATCTGCTCTAAATTGTCAGTACTGTTTTGCACCAATTTCCACACGTTGCTGAAGTATGTAAAATAATGTAAACTGACTGATGCAACAACTTGTTATCTTCTTACCACCTGCATTCTGGTGCTGCTGGCCGTCACTCGCTCACCGCAAAGCCAGTAGAAACAAACCCCCTTCTACAGGAACAAGGTCTACCAGAAGCAGATATTGCATCATTGTACTTCAGCACTGTCTTTGTTTTCACTTCCTGCTTGTGGATACCTCTCAGGAGGGTTCTAGCACTAACAGTACTAACAAAGTCCAAGCCTGGCTCAGACTTCAGCAAAAATCCTATGCATTCCTTATCTTCACTTAAATAAGGCATTCAGCCCTGTTGATTTACAAGTAATTTTGACCTGCTTAAATTATCCTGTCTCTAACCAGCTGATAGTTAAGCTACTAATTACTTTGTGGGCAGGACTGCAGTCATGGTCCCAAGAATTTGTTGTGCAAAAAACCTGACTCATTTATGCAGACAGAAAAAAATGAAACAAAATTTAAGGGATTCTGTTGTATATCAAGATTATCAACTCACATGAAACACAAGCTTGTTTTTCTCCTCACGCTTACTTTTTCATCAGCATAGTTACAGAAGAATTATTCTGAAAACTGAACCAATTGATAACCACTGTTGCAAACCCACTTTTTTTGTGGCACACCAGAGAAATGGAGCAGAGGATAAAGGAGCGGCAGCACTAAGATGGGAGCAGTGTAGCGATGTGAAGATCTATTCCCTGTCTCTGCTCATTTATTGAGGCAGAATGGTGAAAGGAGTCCAAAACTAAGTATTCACATTCATTACCAGGGAAAAGGAGGGAAAAAAGAATTTTCCTTTTACTTCTTTTGATTTCAGGAGTGATTAGGTTCAGTTGCGTCTCTTAAATTGCTTGGTAAGTGTTCTATCTCTGTCATTTCGATAAAAGGGATAATATATTTCATTGTAGCATTTTCACTCAAGAGATTGGAATCATAAAGAACCAGAAAGAGGGGGAGCAAGGTAGTATTCTGAGGTCATTAGGATGTTTTAAGAGTTGTTTCATTGTCTGTCTAAAAGCACTCTATCACCCTTCTTCATATCCTGTAAATAGGAGAGCTGCTTCTCCTGAAAAACAGCATTAGTGGTCATTTTAGAATTTTTTTGCAGGATCTATTATCCTCTGCTAAACTACTGAACACAATTCATCAGGCCATTCTTCTGTAGCATCAGACTGAGTTAAATCTTACTATAAACACCAGTGTTCTGTCACAGATGACAGCTGCTTTATTAACAGCACCGTGCTAAGCGCTATGTAGGCAACAACAGCAGAAAAGTTTTCTGAAAGTAGACACCACTTGGCCTCAGCATGGCAGAATGAGAAATGCTGAAGTCTGCAGGACTATGAAACCATTTGCATTCCCTGTGCGACGTCATCACTCTGCTGCTTCAATGCCAGGCAAGAGCCAGGTCTGAAAACACAGAGAACCCACATTACACCTGCAGTCTTGGTACTGCTGCTAAATGAACACAAAAAAGGAAGGAAGTGTTGAGATTACTTCAGTGTGATGAAGAACAAGCTTGGCATAATAAACTGTAGGAAGAAAAGGTGGAAAATCATTGAGGGAATAGCTAATATTCCAAATATCTAAAGGTCCAGATTTAGGCTTGCTTATAAGACTACAGCATCTTAGCTTCAATTGAGATTGCTTCACAGAATCACAGAATCATCTAGATTGGAAAGGACCTTGAAGATCATCCAGTCCAACCATTAACCTAGCATTGACAGTTCCCAACTACACCATATCCCTCAGCGCTATGTCGACCCTACTCTTAAACCCCTCCAGGGATGGGGACTCCACCACCTCCCTGGGCAGCCCATTCCAACGCCCAACAACCCCTTCTGGAAAGAAATACTTCCTAATATCCAGTCTAAACCTTCCCTGGTGCAACTTGAGGCCATTCCCTCTTGTCTTATCGTTCATTACTTGGTTAAAGAGACTCATCCCCAGCTCTCTGCCAGAGTTTGAATTAAAGAACAATTTATTAGTGTATAAATCTTTAAGTCCTGATCAAATATTCCCTTTGTGACACCTATGCAAATTTATTGTAGAAAAAAAGATAAATACAGAAAAGAAATTTAAATTTGCTGTTTTGGAACAGAACTCTAAACTTAAAAGCTTCTTTTTTTGGTAGTAGAGTATTTGCAACAACTTCCTAGTGCAAGCTGAAAAATAGACAGTACATATTAAAACTGTATTCTCTTATTCATGCATGACAACTTCAACTACTCCTTAACATGTGCTGACCTCACAGCAGAAATATGAACAGACCAAACATGAAGTAATTATTCTCAGAGCCACCAATACTTTGTAAGTCAGAATTCCAGACCCAGAGGAGATGTCTTTGTACTTAATAACCTTTAATTGATTTGCCTTTCATAAATTTGCTGGCTCACACAAACATGCAGACATTGCCTTTGTCAGCTCACAGATGGAGCCTGTTTTATGCAACTGGTGCTCATGCATGCACACTTGATATATTACTTTGTTGAATCTGTGAACATTGTTTGAAGAAAGAATGTATCAGATGTTAGAAAATACTATTTTAGGATTTCAAGGACATAGTCTTTTTATTAATATATATCATGGACATATATTTTAGCTACATGAGCAAACATTTTATACTATTCACCAATCTCAGATATAGGGTCTAATTTCTTCATTACAAATTTGGATTTTGATCTCAGCTTCAGGCTCTGTGCTGGAACACTGGATCTACTTGACTCTTCTAACTTCTTCAATACATTATAAATTTAGATTTCTTTATTTTTCGTAAAGCAGGAGGAGAGAACAATAGTACTGTGACCCTAATATGCATTCTAAATGTGTTTAGATGTGCCTTAGGGCAATAAACATGTTTCCTTAACAGGTACAGCAGACAACATTATGAACATATCTGGCACTATTTTAGAGAAAAATAAAAGGAATAGAGATTTCATTAGTAACCATGATTTGGAAGATTCAAAGAAAAAATCTTACTTACAAGGAGTCACTCAATCCTACCATCAATTCATCACTCATTTCCCTGACTCAGGTGTCAAGCCTAAAAAAGCACATAGAGTGTGTAATTTGAAATAGATCAATAACCACTGTCCTTTTTATTAATTTCAAAAATTAGTATTAGTTTTGGCATAAGGGCAATCTTTGAGCCCAAGGCATGATTCCAATTAGCCATCAGCATTGCCAATCAAGAGTTGCTTCCAGAGTTCAAAAGAATTACATTAGATGTAAGTGAAATCAGAATCAGGCCCACACATTGCAGCACTATTGTTTCTAAAGTTATAAAATAGTACCAATACTAAAATTTTACAGTGTATGGTAAAGGTCAACAGATAAAATATTTGGAACTTTTACTCATGAATATATTTAATTTGTTACTGCCAATGATTTCGATTACATTTTACAAAATGCATAGCTGCTTTTCCTTTTGCAATTAAAGATACCTAATAATACAGTCAAACCTTCTTAATCATTGTTCATTCTAGCATAAAGTAAATCTTGCTGTGTTTGAAGAGAACCTAGTCATCTTAACAGCATCCGTTTTTGTTCCTTTTTATTTTATGAGATTAGAATACTTAACAACCTTTACCATATTTGGCTGCAGTGGAAGTCTGAAGAGTAAAATTTGCACAGTGGATTATATGACTGGGACAAAATTCAGTTCTGTAATTAGGTTTGGTGTTACTTAGGTTTGCAGAAAAAGTCAAAATTAATGGTTCTTTTTGCCTAAGATTCCCCTCCAGAATTATATATAATAGTAAAGCATGGTTAGAGCCAGGCCTATTACCTGAATATTTGGTAAAATCAATGGGTTTTTTTTCCCCTTACTAAAAACATCTCAGTTTGGAGGAAAATAAATAGAAATACTCAGGGCCTAAACAGTCATCAATTTAATTGCAAGTAACAAAGACACTAAAATAGTCCTCAAATGCTCACGTACACTTACAGTCATCCTTGTAAAGACTCAGAGAAACTCCAGCAACAGTCTCAGATATTCAAAGTCCAGAACTGGTATTGCTGCACCTTAGAGCTCTACTGCAGAGTGGTCTTGGGAAAGATCAGTGAGCCTTTGCAGACATCCCCCTAAATCCTCAGAAAGTGCGCATGGAGTTCTTTCTAACACAAGCTTCGTTTTCATTAAAAAGAAAAATGTGTTCAGGCAAGTTGATGGAGAAATGAACCAATTTGAATGTATTGAAGTTCTTTGCTTTGCTACAGTGCTTTTTAAATGGTGTCTAAACAGTTGGTCACAGATTTATTTATGTTTCCATGTAAAGAAAGAAAATATTATCATTTTCTATATGGGAAACAGTTTCCCTAATTATTTGGCTCCTTCTTCTACCACATAAACACAGCAATTTGTACCCCTCTCCTTCAACTGGCTGCAATTAACAGCTACATTGCAATAAGCAGATTATGTTAATTAAAAACTCAAAACTATGTAAACAATGGGAAAGCTGACTAGCCATTTTCTATTTTTGCCAACTGGGAGGAACACAAGAGAAATTAGTACCAAGCTTAATTTTGCTGTTTATAATTCAAGTTATTTGTAACAAATAACAGCATTTTAAACAATTAACTGTATTTCTCTACACTAATTGAACCACATCCCACATGAGAAGTTTTACATCTGTATGAACAGGGAGGAAAAAAAAGTTTCAAAGATATCTAAAAAGGTTCTGAGAGAACAGATTTGCACACATCCTCACCAAACTGGAATATTAAACACAAGGTCCGTTCCATGCCTGAGTCACACTCTCAAAAAGTCATAGCTAAGGATAAAAGTATAACTTAGTCTGCTTCTTTGGCAAAAATTTAAGCAAACTCTAATATAAACATTATCCAGCAGACATGAATAAATTGTGAAGTTTTAAGATGTTTCTAGAGTTTCAAAAAGGCTATAGCTTTGTTTTTGTTCTTCTGTTTCCAAACCAGGATTGTTTAATGATGATGGGAAGAGCGGGAGGCAAAAGTGGATCTTGCCTGTTAGTGACTGCGTTCCCAGTGCTCCCTCTCCGCCATGGGGATATCTCTCAGTATCACACACTAAGGGGATGTCACCATCAAATGAACTGCATGGGCAGAGAGGCCACGTACATATATCGGATTTATTGACTATAGCTATGAACCTGCCATTGAGCAAGCTTTGGGGGGGAAAGAAACAGAATGAAGGACTATAGCCCTTCCTCAGCTTTATATAGGAAATACACTGTCCAGGTACACGAGGGGACAGCGTATTTCCTTCCCCAAGTTTGTGCTATTAGATATTTCTGATTGACTACAAAGAGGAAAATGAGAGTGTGGGGAATGTTCATGGCTTCAGATGAGGTGTTAGACTGTTTGTATGGGGTTTTTCAACGTCTGTATAAGAAAAGGAAATGATACAGAAATATGTAATGGCTCATTCAATCTGGGACAGGTCTTTCACAGTGGCCAGTATAAAAATACTACTTCAGTGTATTGTTTCAATTACCCCCTTGATCCCAACTGCTTTAGAAAATGGGAAGAATCTCAGAAGATGTGAAAGGTGCTGATAGATGTATTATTCACAGACCCTTAGGAGGCCACATAATACTAAGTGTATAGGAAAAGACAACAAGAGCATGGGAAGCTTGAAGAGGGCAGAGATTTAGAAGAGCGGCCACATTGTTAGATTTTGCACCTACTATATTGCAGTCGATTACAGAGAGTGGAAATACTGAAGTGCTTCATGTATATTATGTTAGAAAAACATTTCTTCTGTTTTAAGGGCAACACTGATTTCCCATCCCCTGCTCTCCCACAGAGCTCACAGACTGTGGGAGGGCTACTCAAAATAAAAACGCAGTTGATCATTTCACTTTTCGTATTTCCACTATTTTCCTTTTGGAGACATGAACTTTAAATGAGCTGCTGTTCAAGCTTCTTGAGGTCAAAATAGAGGAAATCACATCCACCACAGAGACAGGCACAGCAAAAACTCCTAATATGACCATTATGTTCAACTCAGCAGTCTCTTTCCTGTTGGTAGGTTTTTGATACAAGCTTAGCATCAAGCCAGGCTGTCAAAACCAATGAAATCTATTTCTGTGACATTGAAAGAGCTCTTGATGAAAGTCAATCAGTGTGGGGAATGTTTTGTTAGAGTACCTGGAATCAAGACAGAGAAAGGGTTGGGTTTTAACAGAATTGCTGCTTTTTCTTCTTAGTTTCTAAGAGGTGAGGAATATGTGCTAAGTAAAGCCATTTATTCTGCAAACAGTACATGTAGGGCCTGATGCTAACAGCTACATTTTAGTCTGACCATTTACTGAGAGTCCTGTTTCTTAACAGAATTAACTCCTTTGCCATATCTTTTATTTTTAAATTATTGGAGGGGTTTAGCTCTTGATGTGCCTCTGTTTATGGGTAACACACAGAACAGCTTTCAGGTTTCTGCATGAAATAATTTTTAGTTTTCCTACTACAGAATGAAGAATATCAAAGGGGATAGGAATTATAAACGGGAGGAATAGCAGCTTGAGTAATGCAATGATACTGGATAATTTTTCTATATTTAAGTCTTCACAGGAATTCCTGTACAAATATGTGTTCATTGCAGTAAGCTACTACTATTAAGAAGTGCTACACTAGAAGTGCAGAAGGCTTTTGCCTGCACATACAGTATTTTTTACGCTTTCTAGGCATTCTGGAATTACAGGATATGAACATACGGTTTGTAAGACCATTCAGCAACCTTATCTAGTCCAGAAGGTTTTTTAACCACAATTTAAACAGATTGTTTGCTTATGAAAAGTTTTATAGACTCTTTGATTCCCATTAAAATAAAGGGCAAAAGATAAATACCCCAGCAATAAATATGTGTTTGGTGGTGTTACAAATCGTTAATTGTTCCTTTGTATGGATTTCCCCATCCTGGAAGCTAACTATAGCTGTTTAGAGATGCTCACTTTACAAAAAAGGTTCACTTTTACATCTCAATCCATTCTCTGCTCGAGGTGTAATGAAAGAAATTGCTATCTTTTCCCCAGCCAGTTATTATAATGGTATGAAAAAATGACTTAAATATTGACCTTGTCAATACAACCAAGTTCAGATGAGCTAAAAGTAAATCAAACAATCTTTTAATCCCAGGAAAACATTTTAAGGTTTTTCTTTTTATTGTCTCAAGCTCACTTTTAAGACCTTAGTTTATGACACAGTAGTGATTCATGCAATCACCAAAAGAAAACTGAGAAAAGAATAAAACAATGGTTATCCACTTTTGTAGCATTGAATCAGTTTTATGGTTTGTTAACTCAAAAGCAATCTGTCCTTTTTTAAAAACTCTACTGACTGTTACTTAATTTTTCAATAAAATAAACCTACCAGCAATTTTCTCATCCAATATAAATCAAACCAATACATCACTTAACACTGGCACTTTCCTTTGCTCCATTTCCAGCTGATGCTGCTCAATTTTACCCACTGTTAATATATATTACATTTTCTATTCAACCCAAATGGTACTTATTACTGTTCCTCTAGCTTCTGATCTCTGAACTGAAGCCAGGACTCAATTCAGAGCCTCCAATTCTACATGGGAAAAAAAGCGCTTCAAAACAGAACCTAAGCTACCAACTATCTAGCTATTAAATCAACATACTTTGTGGGTAGAGCACGAGCACAGGTTAAATTATGCATTTTTTAGAAGGTTTTAAAGCTGATACTATTGGATCTACAGTATTCTAAGGAATTAAGTTAACTGACAGTCACCAACAAAACCAAGAAACCTACTGTTAGAAAATGTTTTTTTCTCTTCCTAGAAGTGTAAATTTGAAGCTATCCCTGAATAGATTTTACACTTCCATTAATTTTAATGATATTCTCCTAGAAGTTTTTTTCTAAAATTTTTTAATAGGTAAAATAATGAAGCATGTTCCAGCTTTGAGAATATGAGATTAGGTTGTTCAAAAATTTGATTGATGCTGTAAGGATACAATTGTGTTGCAGGTTTCCCAAAGACGTCCCATTGATTCTGGATATCATTCAATACTTTGATGGTATCTTTGAATAATTATTGTATTTTTTCATACTATGAGAAAAGAGAAGACATCATCTCCTTAATAAAATTATAAAGAGAGGATGCTATGGGAGCTTTTCCCCTCCATGGAGTGGATTCAGTCGCTTGAGTTCAACCTTTGGATAAATGTAGCTTATATCTCCATTACCTTTCCCAATACAGCTATTATCTTTCATTATTCTAAACTCTATCATGGATGAATTCCAATGCCACTAAATCTACAAATCTCTTTGCTGTTAACTATGCTACCTGTTTCTAGATGAAGCTATCCCGAAGGTTCCACCAAGTCTTTTAAAAAGGTTATAGCGTCTTTATGTTGTAATTTACTCCATGAATAGCCATGTTATAGCACCGGATTGGGCTGCAATCACAGGAGTATACTCCAGACCTTGCCACTGAGTCCAGGACTCAAGGTCCCAGATTCTCATGCTCAGTAAGAATTCACTTTCTGCAGAAGTCTCCTCACCTCTAGTGGCTAGTTCTTAGAATAAGTTATATTATTATTATTATTGTTATGGCTGGGATTGTGCAATATGTCCACTTTGTTACCAGAGAATGGGGTGCTCCACATCACCAGATGGAAACAAAGAAGCAAATGGTCAAGAAACCCCCAACAAGCTCCAGCAAATACTGAAGGAGTGAAGAGTAGAGGACTTGTTTCAAATAGCAGATGTCCTCTCAATTGTAGTTTAGGACATCTCACAACATGTTGGTCTCAAACTGCTCAGCTCTTCTGAGACTAATGGTGCTTCCTAGCCAGGTTTCCGTTAACTTTACCTCAAGAATATTTGCGTATTTTATGTAATTTTGTTTAGCCATACATAATTATTTTAGTTTAACTTTTCAATTCATCAAAAGAATCTGTATGTAAAGCCAAATGGTGGACCATGGGAATATTGCAGTTTCACACAATGGAGGTGGTAGCTTTTTTTGGTTTACTTTAAAAAAAAAAAAAAACACAGCGAATTACATTAAAGCAACCTAAAAGGCGATTTCACAGTAAGGCATGTAAGAGGTAGATATAAAATAACACTATTCACATTTCATTGTCTCTTTCTGCATGTGAGTTATTGCTGTATTAAACTACCATATACCATTTTTCTTTTGGTCTCCTGCCTCAGTGCCCAGAGTGGAACCCTGTTCAGTACAACTGAAACCCCCAGTCAGCTGTTCTTGCTGCCCAACCCACTGAGATGTCCTCAGAGGAATGTCATACCAGAAATTCCTCAGGGATTGCAACGTTCTCCCATTTGTGAAAAAGACTTTGTTATTTTTAAGATTTGGGGTGAAGTAGGTTGGCAGAGAATCATGCAACCATTGGTATTTTCCTCCCACTCCCATTCCCTGCCTCACCAGGAGCAATAAGCAAATCCAGAGA
This sequence comes from Strix uralensis, assembly GCF_047716275.1. Classification (NCBI taxonomy): domain Eukaryota; kingdom Metazoa; phylum Chordata; class Aves; order Strigiformes; family Strigidae; genus Strix; species Strix uralensis. The sequence goes on from NC_133984.1 coordinate 5,914,853, forward strand.
GATGTGCAAAGCTCACCTTCAGTGTGACAGCCCTGAGTGACCAGAATTTTGAGCTGACAAGGACATAAACTCTTGTAAGTGAAGTGTGTTATTGATTTGTATGCAGCTACAGTGCAGAGATCAGGGGAAGTTCAAGGCTATACACTGTTGTTAAATTCCTCTCAGATTAGGAAAAAAAAATCTAATTACTTTTATTGAGGTACACAAAATGAAAAATCTATTTTAGTATTTTGAATTTAAAATTGATCAATTCTGTTGTGTAGTTTACCTCTTGAACTGATGGAGGTTTTGATCCATTATGTAAAGAACAATAATATCTTAGAATAAATTAAAAACAAACGTATTGCTTGTAAAACTGAACTACAGATGTTCTCTTATTGTGGGCATTTTAAAATAAATAATATCAAGATCATGACTCAAGAAGATGCATGAAAAAATTATGATTATTTAAAATGCTCTTATTAATGTTAATACAGATTACCCAGGAGTGATTCACCCTCAGAGCAATCATTTCTCATTTTATTTTTAGTAATTTTCAGGCTGACTCCAAGGTTCTTTGCAGCCCCAGGAAGGTCTGAATGGTCTGATGGTTCGTTTTTGTTATGCTCATTGGTATTAGTATTTTATCCATCACTTGCATTATCATCAATGCTTAAAAAAATATGCACTCTAAGAAGTATCTAGAAATTAATTAATTCCACATGATTTTCAGAGTCTTAGGCCTATTTAAAATAATATCATCTGCTTGATACAAATAAGTCTTGTTTAGTCCTTCCCTTCCCCCCAGTTTGATTCAGTTTTTCTCTATTGTTGTGGCAGACCTTTCAAAATGTGTTTGATCAGACATTCTTTCTGCTTGATGTTCTGTGCCAGTGATTGACAACAGTCCTTTGTGAGCAAGCATTTAAGTAACGATGTACAGACTTGTTAGGGAGCTGCTATGTCAAGAAGAGAAATGAACAATAAATTAGAATAAAATGGAATTACATTTGAAACTTGGCTGGAGGATTTTGCATTTGTGAGGACAAAGGACATTTGACAATCTGAGTCATCTTGCAGCTTTGCCTGTAGCAACTGTCAAATTAGTTCTTAATGCTACAGGGAAAGGGATTGAGTCACAGCATTGCTTAAAGTTAAGAGGCTCATCGGTAAATCACTGGCAATATTAACAATTACGAGCTACACATTAATATGGTGAAAACACTCTGAATGTTATGCTTACAACAAAAAGCCAAGAGGTGAACCTAATTTTGCTTTCAGATTCCTGCATCTTTAAATTGGGGAAGGTAGAGGAGAAAAGAGTAAATCAATTCAAGATTTTCTAGACTACGTGCCCTCATAATTATGTAACAAGAAGAAAATCAGCCACTAACTCTGGATTTAGCAAAGTGTAAAAGTGAGGTGAGGAAGGGAAATACTTACCTGCATATAAATTCCAGATTCACATGCATGTCTGTCATCCCTAAACTACACCTAGCAGGATCCTGCAGTGCTCCTCCCTCCTCTCAGGCACCTTTGACTCCATCCCTTCTCTGCAGTGGCTGGAAGATGTGACCAAATGCCACAGTGACTACCTTCCCACCAACACATAGTTCAGATAACGAATTTAAATTGTGTCCACACCCTGTCACATACACCACTTCTAGTCCACTCTAAGAGTAAAACATAAGTTGTCTGTTAATTATGACATATTAGAGGAAAATACTGTCTTTCCAATTCCTCACACATGCAAAAAGCCCTTAGAGTGTTACACCACTTCAGATGCCAGAGACATTTACATTGCTTCACAGAGCTCAGTCCCTTTGGTGGATTTGGGTCAGACAGTACTCTAGTGTTAGGAAAGTTCACACAGAATCCTTGGATTTGAACTATTTTAAAAAATAGTGTGCATTTTCAGGCCAACACTGACTTTCATGATCATTTCATGCGTCATTTTATAGAGTGGCTTTCATTGGGGAAAAAAATGTAGGCCCATGTTTTATTTTTAAGACTGAAGATAAGACTTAACTCTCCCATATGATGATCAGCATAATTTCATCTTTTTCAAAATCTCCGTAGGTCTGGCTGAATATACTGTATGATATTATAAGGAATCTATTGTGCCAGGCCCTATGCCACTTTTCAAAGACACAACTGCACAATTCTACCATTTTCTGGCATGAAAGGGGTCAGAGGAGAACAGAATTAAATATGTTGTGGGAATGGCCTGAGGTACAATTGCATTGACAACTCATAATGACGCTATAGGATATCTTCTTTCATAAGCTGTACAGGTCTTTCACACAGTAGGTATTGCCCTTTTAAGTGCTTGCACACTGTAATGAAGTCCCTTAACACTGACAAAAGAAGGATGATGAGTACATTCACCACCTGAAGAGTCCCTTATCAGTGAGCCAGAGAAAGAAATTTCCTGAGCTCTGCAAACACTGCACTAATGAAACTTCAAATGGGATTGGTTGATCAAAATTCATTTTAAAAAAAAAGAGAAACCTCAAAAACAAGCAAAGAAATTAACTAATATATGGAACTCCACTGGTAGATACTTTTAAAGTACTATTTCATGTACCCCAGCTCCTACATTGAGCTCACCAAATTCCTTGGCTGGCACACAAAAATATGATCACAGGATCTCAGATAGCTCCCAACCATAACGTAGATTAAGCGAATTTACAGCTATTCACATTTTAAATTGGTCAGTCTAGACTTGTTGAAAATTCATTTCAGATTTATGAGAATTTGCGAGTAGACTTATTTATAACCAGGATGGAAGTATATTCAGTTTTTTAACAAGCTTTACTATCAGCTGGATTGTTAACTGAACCTGAACATGCAATTCAACTCAGCTGGACAAGTTATAGTGAAAAAAGGATGATTTTTTGGTAGATCTAGTTGAAAGCAGAAAATTACATCCAGTTCAAGGGATTTTGTAATAGGTCCATTTCTATCTTGTGCTGTAATTTGTTTTTTACTAAATGTGCTGAAATTTTGTGTCTGAGAAAACAGTTCATTGCAAAGAAAATAATTTCAAAAGGAACAACAACTCAAGTAATGGACTCCTAAAACTTCAGGTACAATATATACAATTCCTTGTTAATTGTTACAGTGTTGAATGTGTGAATCTTCCTCCTCTGACATGGTATATTTTCTCCTCACATTGGAAAGAACTGCTGAAAGTACTGAAAAGAGAGTAACACTGAATGAATTTAGAAATAATCTCCTTCTCTTCCTTCAATAAAAATCAAATAGTGAGGTAAGACACTTGGTTTTGAATGTATTAACAGCAATTCTCCAAACCACCTACCTCCCATGCTTGAAAAGACTTCAGACTCAATCTACAGTCAGGAATTTTATCTTCCTGGCTGTCTTTTCTGAAAAAAACCTAAAGAATTCATGCGGTGCTGGTCACTGATAGCTCAACCTGCAAGAGCTAACAAGATTCTAAAAAACTAACTCTAGACACGTGTAACTAAGGAATATCAGCAACAACGTTTAGACAAATCCCTGGAGAAGGGGAAGCATGGATCTAATTGTCCTGAAATTTTGCTTTTTACTTGTTTGCAAGTGGAACATTCCCATTTTCCAAGACTTTATTACATGGATTAATAAGCAAGGACTATTCTGCATCTAGAAACAGGTTAAACACCCAAGAGGAACTTAAAAGAAAAACCAACCAACTAAACAAAAAAACCCAGAAAAAAGTCATTAAAATAATTTGTTTCTCTTGTAACTAAGAGCCCAGAGGAAAGGAATCAACCTTTATACACTAACTTGATGTAGGGCCTTTTCTCTTTCCAGGGAAAATATCAATGGAAAACATCCTGAGGGACATAAAAATGGAAGATCCGAACTTAATGAAGGTTGACAATGACCATTATTGATGTCCTTATCACAGATGACAAGAGGTTTAGGAGGCTGTTCTAGTATATTGACATTGTACTGGTTCAAGTGTTTTTGTTTTTTGTTTTTTTTTTTTTTCTTTCTTAGCTAGTGCACTGTCTGCATCAGAGGCGGTGTTGGAAAAACTTGATGTGCAGAATGACATTTGTCACCCTTTGTTCCCCAGCTAAAAGAACTATCTTCCTGTTAGTCATCTTTCTAACTGAATAACAGCTGCATTAACACAAATTATTCTTTGTCCATCAATTTTAAATTCAAGATGAAAAGCAAAGGCAAACTCCAAGTGGAAGGTTTCAAGAACAGTTTCTCCCCTACTCTCCTCCTACCTACTTACTTTTACAAGAATATGAATTCAGATGCTAGAATACAAGATAAATAGGAAGTAGAGTTTAGAAATATTTCTATACTAGCTTGATCCAAATTGTAAAATGGTATAAAATATTTTTTAAAAGAAGTCATCAATTTATATTGTACATCTTCACTGAAACACGAATAAGGAAGTTAAGAAACTGGAAAAACAAAACAAAACTCAGACATTTTCACCTCCAGACATCAAGGATGGGCACCATGACCTCAAGGTATACAAGAGGTCATCTAACAAAAAGCAGACTCAAATGAAATCCACCCACCCTGCCCCTACAATCCTATCCTAAAAAGATACAAGTACATGCCCATTCATTATTAACAACACATGCCATATGCAAAAAGTACAACTCCAGCCACTCAGAAATTTTCAGTTTCCCAGCATAAGATTTATAAAAACCCTTTTTGAAATATTTCTAACTTCTCTAGGTTTTAAGCCTTTAAAATAAATGCTAAACACACAATTTCAAGCTTTTTACCTACAACCAAACACACTGGAAATATTTTCTTAAAAAGGTATAATCACAAAATTCCTGAAGCTTAACTATAAGCAAGGCAAACTTGTGGTATAATTGTGCAACAGGTAACAACTGTACTTGTGCATAGCAGAAGATACTCGTAAGTCATTAGTAGTATCTGAAAGTATAAACTCCCCAGTTCATTAGTATTAAAGCCTGGATGTTGTGGTTTGAACTCAGCTGGTAGCAAATCGCCACGTGGCCAGTTGTTTACTTCCCCACCCCCCCTGTGAAATAGGGGAGGGATAAAAAAAAAAAAGAAATTTGTAGGTTAAATAACAAAAATTTACTAGCAAAAACAACAGTAATGATAGTAGCCCAAAACGGGTACAATGCAGTAGTGGCTCACCGAACAGCGACCGGTACAGAGCCAGAGAAACCTGCCCAGCTGATCCAGAAACCGAAACCAAAACAAACAGCACCACGTGAGAGAGCACCGTTCCCCTATATGCTGAGCTTTGGTGTCACATGACATGGAATGGTCCAATGATCGCTCAGGACCCAGCGCTCCAGCTGTGCTCCCTCTCAGCCCACGGAAAGTTAACTCTATCCTGGCCAAAACCAGGACACTGGTAAATTTATCTTTCCACAAAACAAATTCTGACTGTGCACTGCTTATGACAGGCAGATTCAACCATCTTTAAGACAAAAAGTTCTCCCTCATTCTATTTACCATTTTAATAACAAACAATTGCAACAAAAGAAATAAACTCTAATTACAAAAAGAAATAAAATTACATAGTAAAAGAAGTATGAGTACAACAAAAAAATATATATTTTTGATCTACAGCAACACTTGCACTCGCATGTATAGAAGACTAGGCTACTAGTGTGTATTTCATAAGGAAGGCTCATTAAGATTGAACTATGCAGACCAGAAACTCTCTGCCTCATAAAACATTGCCCAAGTTAAACGTATGTGCACCTCAGGTTGGGTGCCTTTGAAAAATAATTCCTTTCTATGTAAAAAATTCTTTAGATCTTTTCTTTGAAATAGGACAAGACTCAAAATGTGGCTGAGAATCTTATGGCAGAGATGACTTGAGAAACAACTGTAAAAAACTTCATTCAATTTATCCAAGTTATAAACCTCTTAAAAACCAAAACCCTAGTCATCTGAGCATATTGAAGAGTTCTTGTGCTAAGTTTCCAGAGACCATTTGCACTAAGATGAGTTTTCCTAGTGATGCACTCTCATGTTCCTGCTGGCTGGGCTGGCTACAGAGATTTAGTTGGAAAACTGAAGAGCAGTACAAATAGGTAAAATGACTGCAGGGGACAAAGTTCTGTGTAGACCCATTAGAAAATCAAAATAAATTTCACTAATCCAAATAAAGCCATCTACTCTAAAACAGATCCTTCCGTTTTCTTCACTCTCAAAGAGCATCATGGCTAAATGTTCAAGTAAAGAAGCAACCCTCCAATGGAGAAGTATTCATGGCAAATTCATGCCATGTTAGAATGATTATCTAGTTCAGTATCTTACTAGGAGTTTACCAAGTCTGCAACATGCTTAGGCAAGTAATCCAAAAAACCAATTGTCTGATGGAGTTCTTTTTTTCCACTAGAGCTTTACAGAAATTGCAGTCAATGTGGAAGTAGCCAAGAGTTATGAACTGTCAACATGCTGATAGGAAAGTAAACAATGTAAAAGTGAAGCCAGCATTTGAGTCTCACAGCATGGTACATTGCTGTAATGGTTTAAATCATAAGCCAAATGATTGTTATTATAAAGATAGTGAATGTCATGCTTACAGAAAAATTGTGCATGTTAAAAATTACTGCCATTAAAAAGATAAGTCTCACAGGGGGAAGAGACCTCAAGCCAGTAAACAGACAAAATGAATTGCAGGAAAAAAAAAAAAAAAAAAGGCAGGACAGCAAAGGGAAGTCTTGTCTAATTACCAAATTCAGCTATCATTTATAGTACTCTTTATTACCAAGAAAAATCTGGAAGAGAGACAGATACAAAGGCAGTAGACTTAATTATTTATTTTTTTTAAAGCAACAATCTCAGAATTAAAAGCATGGCATCTCAAATATGCATATCTGAAAGTAGATACTGGTTCTTTGTAGGCAAGTCTTTGGCAATGGTAATAGGAAGTCTGCACATAAATAGCATTCTTTTTTAAATGTCAAAATAAAAAAGAAAGATAAGGCTGACCCATAGAAACTTAGAGAATCATGTCCCTTCACCATTAACACAGAAATGTGTTCCTTATCACAAAAGAAGAGGAAATCTGCACAACCATCCTGCCTGTGTTATAACCAGATTAAAACACCAAGACAGGAAATCTCTCTCAATGTAAAAGTTAACAGGGAAACATTTTAGTTTACTGTCCAGGAGGACAGAAACAGAGGACTTCCTTCATGTGACAAAATACAAGCTACCTTTTTAGTGTTCTCCTAACACACAGCTCTGGCTGGAAGACAATTTATTCCCCTTAAACTTGGAATCCTACCAGCAGCTGTATGGTAGCTGACATGGAAAGGCAATGTGTTCAAGAATGCTTAAGAGTCAAGATTCAAACTTTTCAAATCCAGAGAGGACCATGATTATGATGTCTAAGAGCCTCCTGCTCAACTCAAACCAATGGATTTTCTTGAATTAATTCCCACTTGACTAGGACATTTTAAAGAAAACCAAAATCCTTTTTGTTTTTTTGTTTTTTTTTTTTAAGTTACTGCTAATGGAAACCTACCAACATTTTTAGAAAATTGTTCCAGGGGTGGCTTATTTAGCACATAGCATGAGGTAAGGATGCTATGAAGAACCTACTTTGCACAATTCATGGAAAGTTTCACTGATCCTGTACCATCTTCTTACAGCCAAGAGTATGAATTTAGACATGCCCAACGTAAGGTCTGATCTGGCTTTTGAAGACACACTTATTTCTATACTGTGCTATCAAATATTCTTGAGGACACTATCCAGTGTTGTAATCTCTCTCAGAGTGTCAGTATTGGAAAGTTCAGTTTCCACACGCTGTATGAGACCCAGCCTCATTTCCAGTAGACCCAATGCTCAGACTGAATTTGTAAGCCTTACTAGCCATACAGTGTTTTTTCTGAGTTTCAAGAGTGTTGCTACAGCAATAGGTTGCTCTGAAATGGGCAAGCACCTCTGGAACAGAAACCGGTTTGATAGGATAACTCCTCCTTACATGCACCTTCTCTGCCACTTCTCTGTTGCTATGCATGCAGTTTGCATAACCATCAATGTCCATATTCTCAGGATCTTCCCAGGAAACATTCAGATCTGCTTCTTCTGACCTCTGACATTACTGCAAGCTCCTCTGCCTTCCCAGACCGTGAGATGACTGAGGAGTGCAGCAGAAAACACACCCAAGCGTGTTGCACATATTTCTGTCACTTTGTATGTGCACCTTATCAAGTAAACAGATAGCAGAACCAGACACTTTACTCCTGTTATTATCACAGTCATGTTAAATGAAAAACTTCTGGATTTTTTCTATTTAATACTCTCTTCTTCATATAACTAAGGAGCATATCAGCCCCCGTGGGCATTCAGACAAGCTTACGACTGATTGCCCATTCGAATTCGAGTGGGTTATCCACTGTAGTTGCAGATTGCTTCCAGAATAAGGCTGGGGGGTGGAGGGGATTCTATAAAAAAGTGTTCTTTATTCCCAGGAGCAGAACTTTCTTTACTTCTAGCCATTTCAAAGACTCATTATTTATTGGCACAAAAATCCACTTGGAAACTAATATGTGAGAGAAATGCTCAGTATAGAGCATGAGTTGAAGGGTAAAAGTCATCTTTACAAGTTATTCTCAAGGCAATCATTTCATATCTCTTTTCATTATGCTGCATATTTTTCAGGTATTCATTTTGAATATATTTTAAAAAAGAAAACATTGAGCTCACTATATTTTAAGACTCCTAAAATAGTATTATACATTTGAAGGATTTTATGCTCCAGGCCAGTAGTTCGTCATCTCTGTTTCTCTGTTACATGTGAAACTAGATGAGAAAATCAGATTATCACTCGCAAAGCCCTTTAGGAGAAAGCTGAATTAACATGACAATTCAAGTTCACGGAAGAAGATAGTTGTGCAAAGTGTGCATGACTTATAAATTCATTTAACATTGACTTTGCAATTAACTTAGCTTACTTCCTTGAAGATACTGTAGTAAGCTTGAGAATGTCAGAGGTAAATGAAGTAGCAATGCAGAAGCCTGAACTCATGCATTAACTTTTGCTACCATTTGGATAACTGTTTTCCAAAAGTCTCCATGTCTTCCAGAAGTCCTCAGCACAGAATTATGACAAGCATAAAAGAAAAATTATACCTGAGACTTTAATGTTTAGAGGGAAAATGGCAACTGCAGAAGGAAAAGACAAGCATAGCTGCTATAGGCCACAATCTGGGTAGGAAGAGTTACATATTTAGCACAGTTTGTTGTTACTGTATTCTGGAGGGCAATTTCTATAAAACTGGTGGTATCTCAGGGCTGCCATATAATGCATTTAACAATGCTAATATGTTAATGCAATTTAATTTGCTCAGTTCAGCACATTGCTTAAGTGTCCTTTGAAAGACTCATAATAGAAGTATGAAGACTGGTATGAACAAAGTACAAATAGAAATGTGTGTATGTAAGCACCAGATGAAGCAGCAGAACAAGACTTGAAAAAAAATGTCCTATACTGCTAACAGAGGAAACTATACCCAGCAATAAAATGACAAATGTGCTGCTTTTGTCAAAACCAGAAATCCTGTGCTCTGATACGACCATGGCCACGATAGTTTGTTGGCAGAAGACCCTTCATTCTGCAAGCCGGGCAATAGCATCAGGGTTATAGCATGCCAGGTAGCCTGCTTCTTTTCCAGTTAGCCCACCAGGAAAACAGACTGTCATCATAGATGGGTCTGTCTCAAACAGGAACAAGACAACAAGACAGCCACTTTGTTTGAGGTTGTGGTGGTGCAATTCTTACCCCTCCCTGCCCCTCCTTGTTGGGCTGCTTGGGTGCTACCTGTGATTCCACCCACATCCCCCGAGCTATACATCAATCTGTGGAGATAAGGACTGATAACATTACTAGCCTGGCTCCTGCCCCTCCCAGAAACGGTTATAATGGCCCATCATCTCCTAATGGCCTGGCACACCTGTGCCTGGGATGTGGTCAAATGGGAACAATAACAGAGTTGCACATTCATCAAATTCTTGTGTAACTGCTGGAAGGCACCAGAAGGTATTTGACAAAAGTCAATTATCTTGGACCCTATAAACTGCAACCACCAGGGAGACCCTTTGGAGCTCTTCTGGATTGCAGTGGGCCTGTGACCAGCATCTCCCCTGAGCTGGGATGCCTCTCAGGTACCAAACCCTTAAGGTATCATCTGCTGCCAGAGCTGATGGAAGGCCAGGGCGAAGTCCACCTGCTCGAGTCTCAATTATCGCCCGTTGAGGAATGCCAAGGCATTGTGAGTATTTGCTCTAAATTCGAGAGGAAAATTTTCTTTGAGCCAGCTTCTCTTTCACCTGTTCTTTCTCTGTGTGTGTGGGTGGGTACATACACTTGTTTCTGTGTGTGTTTGTCTGTTTTGTGTTCATTCTACTGAATCCAAACACCTTTGTTTCTGTGTATGTGTATGTCTGTTTTGTGTATGTGCGTGTATATATGTATAAATTGAGGTACCGTCAAGTTAGTGTGAATCTTGTCATTTTAGAATCTGTGAATAAGTCGCTTTTCTTTCTTTCAACATTCTGAATTATTTTGTAATAATAAATTGCTGTTAGTTATTAAAAACCCTAGATTTCTTACTAAATCATTACCATGTCAATACTTTCATCCGCGACAGAGGTTTATGGAGATCAATGCAGGCAAGATTCAGAAGCAAAGGCCTACTCCACAACAACTGTGAACTCCCAAGAATTTGAAAGTCCAAAACCGAATTTGCCATTGCCATGCAGGAACTTCAGAGACATGATGGGATGGGCGACAGGATTCAATAGCTGATGTCTATTATCCTGTGTCAAACAGACTGGACAGACTATTTGGGCACACACATGTCTGTGCTTGAGTATGTTGGTGTGAGAATGAATGCAAGTTTTGAGATAGATGAGCAAAATCTGTTTGCTTACAGATTTTGTAAATAGATACCAGCTTCTGCTGGTGTAACTCCTCACACTTACACAAGTAGTAAAAACAGAGGCTTGAACTTGCAGTGGAAAAGAAGTGGTTGCAGGAGAGGAAAGGCAATTTATGTGTCATTACTTCTCTAGCAAACACCTGTAGCTTTTGCTGAGAAAAATGGCCCTTCTCGAAAGATGCCATGGAACAACCTATGCAGGAAAAATAGATAAAATGAAGACAAACTGATAGTTTTCATGCAATATCAAGCTTAATTTCTCTCTCATGTGGTAGCTTTATGTTTATAGACATAGATTATAACATCCAGTTCAGGGGAGAAAAGAAATAGACACCTTCATGCAAGTCCCTGCCACTTCTAGAGAAAGCTCCTAGCTGAGGTTAAATCTCTACACTTTTAAAGAGTTTCTAGAAATAAGCAGCAGTAGAAAAAGTGCAGTAATAGAAGAAAAAGCTGTCAAAGAGTAATATACTCTTGAAATTCAGCAGAAACACTAGTGCTGTAAGTTTGGAGATCCTGCAGAGGAAAAGGTACTTAGATTACTGCAGAATCAAAAAAAGAAAAAAAATAGAGCCAAGAGGCCCAAGCAGTCAGCCTATGGACTAGTATAAATTGCAGATTTATACCTAACAGCCTGCTCCCGCTCAGCAACCCACCAGCCCAAGAGTCCAGTGTTGGGATTCATACACGTTAGAGAGGTGAGCAGTGGAAGCAAAGAGCATGGCCAGGGCTTGACATACTCTATTTCATGGCTCAGTGGGTCACTGACATTGCATTTAAAATCTGCTGTATTCTAATAATCTCCTGATTATAACAAACGTCAGCATAGCTGGACTTTACATATGTGACTAGCTTATTAACTAAGCGAGTTTACTGGTTTAATCTGTATTGTTGTGTTTTGGGTTTATTTTTTTTTTAAGATGGGGTAAACAGTCAGTAAGAAATATTTTTGTTCATCATTTTGTTTTCCAGAGCCACTTATAAGCTGTTTTTCCATAATTTTTTTCTATGATTCCTCAAGGTATGATGTGATAGGAATAATCATCGATGTAAAGATCCTGCAGTTCAGTTAAAAAAAGGCAATGAATAATTAGAAAGAGGCAGACAGGAAAGCACAATTCTAATGGGCATGGGATGCAGTTTCTTGCTCGCCTCACGGCCAGGAGGCATCAGTAAAACAATACCAAGACTGAGGTGCTACAAGCATTAGGATAGATGAAAGACCAACTTCCCAGAGATGTCAAAGAAACATGCGCATGACAGTTGTCAAGACAGGGGATGTTGAAAAGCTATTGCCATAACTGAGTCTTGAGATGATGCAGCTGTTTGCTGTGACACGTTTTCCTTAGACAACCCACACAGAATAAATGTATAACATATGTGAGGGCCTAGAGAAGTGTCCAAGTCAAAGAGCAGCCCTTTAAGACTGTCAGAATGGTGGTGATCTCAGTCTGACAAGCAGACAGCACTGCAGGCTGCTTATTAACATCTGCATGCATGTCTTGACATGAAAGAGAGTCAACTAGTAAGACCCAAAGATAGTAAATTCCGTAATGACCATACTGAGTGACAAATGCTAATTTCAGTTAAAGATAACCTCTTTACCACTATATGAAATTCTGAAAGTAAAGATATGTTGCAATATTGAGACTAGAAAGGATTATCACCCCCCTCTGGAGCTAGAGCATTTAAACTCATGTTTTCTTCAAGTTTGGAAGCTTCCTATTCTTCTACTTTAGATGGGTGCAGAAGTCTGTCTTCATAATGTAACTGTAGCTGAATTTCATGCAGCATCACAAATAAAGAGTGTGCAAAAGGTAAAGCTTTGCAGTGTGTCGTGGTTTGAGCCTAGAGGGCAACCGGGTACCACACAGCTGCTCGCTCTCTGGGAAGGAGGAAAGCAAAAGGTCCAGAAAATTGAGATAAGGACAGGGAAGGATGACATCATCCTTTAAGGCACAGGCAAAAAACAGGCTCATTAGGGGAAGAAAAAAACCCCATAAATTTAATACAAACACTAAAACCAACAACACTTAACAGACAGAGTAGGGCCATGAGAAGCATTACCACTTATTGAAAACACCTTTCCCAATCCCTTCCTTCTTCCCAGGCTCAGCTTTGCTCCCAATTTCTCTACCGCCTCCCCACCAGTGGTGCAGGGGACAGGGAATGGGGGGTGCAGTCAGTCCTGCTGCTTCTTCCACCTCAGGGTGGTGGTGTGGGAAGTTCTGGCATTCCTCCCCTGTCCCAGCGCAGTGCCCCTTTCACAGGAGACAGTCCTCCACAAACCAGCTCTGACATGAGTCACTCCCATGGGCGTGTGGGTCACCCCCACACATTCCAGTCCTCCCAGCACCAAACTACAACAGCGGGGCCTTCTTCCCATGGGGTCCCGGCCTTCTTTGGGCTCAGTCACCTGTCCCAGCATGGGGACACCCACAGGCCGCAAATTGGTATCTGCTCCACCACAGACCCCCACGGGTGGTGGTGGGGGGGTGGCCCTGCCATCTCACCACAGGATACAGGAGAGTCTCTGCCCCAGCACATTTCCCCTCCTTCTCCTCCTTTCTTCCACTGACCTCAGTCTATGCACAGATGTTCTCCTCACAAATCCTCCTCACAACTCCCACAACTCCTCCCAGATTCTCCTTCTTAAATATGTTATTGCAGAGACACAGCTAATTAGCCTGGCCTTGGTGCAAAGGCGGGTCTGACTTGGAGCCAGGGGAGCTTCGAGAAGCTTCTCACAGGGGGCCACCGCTATAACCCCCTCCCCTGCTACCAAAAAACCCCACCACTCGCTCAAACCAGGACATTGTGCCATCTGGTTTCTACAACACAGCTGCAGACAGAGAATATCACCATAAGACACCAGAGGCTTTGCCAGAATTCAGATGAATCTTAATAACTTTCATTTGTATTTGTTGCTTTAGATCAAAACATTAAATTTCTGTTTTGCACTTATAATGTGCCCTTGAGTCACAGAAATACCGAAAAATACAATTATATACAGAGATGATTTCCTTCATCACTGAAATGAAACCTCCTTTGGGACAACGAGGGATTGAAGAACGTACACCAAATTGAGAACATTATTATGTTCAAATACAAATCTGTATATAGGAGCCTAGCAAGATGCATGGACTTTGATTTCCAGACAGACTTCAGCCAGGTAGCTCAGTAGGAGAGAGCATATTGGGTACTTTGAATACCTAGCCACAAACAGCACGATTAGAGCTGCTGTACAGCAAGTTCTCTTCAAAAACATGATGGTGCACCTGCAGCCAGAACACTTAATAAGGCACGTGTATCAGCCACTGCCAGGGAGGCTTTTCATGCCATGCAGAGGCTCTGAGGTCGCATCAACTCTTAAGTGCTGCCTATTGAACTTTCAACACCATTTCTGAGCACTGGTGTTAACTAAGTCTTAACACAGCACAGATTATTTTAAATGCACTGTACTAATAGGATCGTAACACTGGAAACTGTGACCTTGCCCTCCCTAACCCTTGCAGCCTTCTCAGACTGTAATAGTGTCTTTGAAAGCCTTCAGTTAACATTACTAATTATAACTGCCTTTTCCTGGGTTTAAAAGCAGTGAAACATTGTTTTTAGCCTGACTGAGGCAATGCTAGAAGTCTCAAGAAAAGATCTTTCTTTTCTCAAGCCCCCAAAACTTTTGATAAATGCAGAGAGTTTACTATTTTGGAATGATACAAGATAACTTCTTATTACCAGATCACATATTAAATCTCACACAGAAAAGTATTAACTTCAGGCATCACTTTGTCTTATTAAAGCATTACAAAAAGGCCAGAAATAACAGTTATTGAACATGTTTATCACTGCCTCAATATGCAGTTTCTGAAAACTATATATACTCAGGTTATCACCTACAGAGACCGCAGATACAATTAAACAATTATCTCCAAAGAAGTCATTTCCCAAGCACATCTTTCTAGTGTGTTTTATATATAGATGCACGCACCAGAAGAATGATTACTACGCAGCATTACAGTCAGAAAAAATTCTCACTCACAGCAGACACACACCACCAGTACATTTGTATAGTTTTAAGTAACTGTATCAGTAGAACTATACAGGTCATTCAGTCACAAAGATTATTGACATCAAATAGAGCAGCTCTTTTCCATCTGTTGTCATGTCCCAAAAAGAAAAGCAGCACGGTGATCTCATTCAGCAAACACTCCGGAGCACTCATACAAACCTCTCTCTTACAGCTTCCTAATCAAATTAAATACTTCAGCCATACATCTGCCTTATCACATGTTAAACTTTCACTTCAGAAGAATCCAGATCACAAATATAAATCTCTCCCTCCAAGACGCCTTGCATTCTTCAGCAGCCTAGCTGAAAGGATTTATCTCCAAGTCCAACTACTCAGGGACACTAACACATTTCTGCTCAGCTAAGGTGTCTGACCCTCCCTGCAGGAAGGAAGTGCTATGAGCATGTGCAACTACAGACATTCTGTGAGTCCCCCCAAAATCTCTTAACATTTACGTAAAAGAAAATTTGATTTGTCTAGTAGATGGGGAGCTACTTGGGATAGGAAGGTGCATGTTCCCTCCTTCAGTGACTATGCAGTGTGAAATGTTTGTATATTTATATAAATGAGAATACAAGTCTGAATTTCTCAGACACTATGCTTAAAAGTCATGTTGGTGTGTGCTCTCTCTCTCTCCCCACCCCCTCCTGTCCCCCACCTTTCCCTTGCCTTTTCTCCGGCAAAGATTTAATTATTTAATGCCAAGCGCAATAACATCAGGACCGACCAAGAGCATTCTTCCATAGAATACTTCATAGCACACTAATTAGGACTCTTCTGAGATATTTAACAATCCCTGTAGGCAGGGGAGGGAGCTGAATCTGATCTCTTCTAATCCCAATGATTGTCCTCATTTTGTGCTACTGCAAAGGGGAGCAGAGGGCTTCTAGTGGTCACCTTATGTGAGGAAAGTACTGGTCGTGCCTCACTCCAACTGTGGATGGGTGCCTTGTTCAATTCCAAGATTTGGTTAAGACTGAGACAAACCTCAGAACCTAGCACTTGCTACTGTTTATGTAGGCTGCACAGCCTACCTCTTCGATCCAAGCGTGTTACCAGCTCTTCCTCCCTGGCAAAAGAAACTTTTGTACCTAATTCAGAGTGAATTCCACTAGGTACCTGTCTACATGCAAGGCTCTACCGCTGGTCTTAGCTCCCTCCAGCTGGATGAAGCTTATGCAATATGAAATACGAAAGGAGAAAGACACGTGGGGAGCACATTTTCATTTATGGCAGAGGATGTTGTTGAGTGGTGAGGAAGACACACTGGAAGGGGAGCAGCAGCGTCAAGCAGCTGCCAGGAGGAAAGCAGCACATAAGCTGGCAGGCTTTACTTTGTGAGTTTTGAGCTTCTGACCACATCATGACCACACCATCATATTTTGGCCAGTACAAATGGGATTTTGCAGTGCATGAGAGAAGTATAAACAAGCTAGAGAGTTAGCTCTGGTCTGAACATCGCATCTGATTGCAATGAAATATGTTACATGCATATTGGGGCCAGTAGTTCTAGGTGACATAAACCAAGGGCACAAAAAACTTGTTTAAGTGGTAATAATATTCAGTTACCTCTCACCTTATTACAGATCACTGATATTTCTGATATTTCTGCTCTTCCTTAAGCCCTTCAGTTTTACCATTGAAAATTCAACAGTAAGTAGCTACGATAAAAAATAAGGACAGTAAATAAGGACTGTTTTTTATTAAAACATGGTCAGTATTTTAAGAGCTATTGTAATGCTTATTGAAATCAACATTAGTTTAATTTTGGGGAAAGATTTATCTAATAAGATCTTTTAATTACAAAAGAAAGTTGCAATATGAATATTAGTTATGTCACCCGATACAACTGATCTTTTATAACCAGAGCAAATGTGAAATTTTCACCATATTTTTAAATTGCTGCTCTTTATTTTTACCAATTAATGACTCTTTTGACCTTCACCTCATGATACTTGATTAGCCCTCTTAAATATACTGGACGTTATACATTCTTCATTTATGTCATTCATTAATCACGGTTCAATAAATGCTGTCAGAAAGCTGTCGTCTTTGATGTCTCATTGTTCCCTGCATTCTTTCTTGTTGGTAGTTAATCAAATGCTCCCCTGCTGTGGTCAAAGCACAGTTTGATAGCAGTTTCAGAGGTGATCCAGCATTAAAACACAGAGCTCATTGTAAAGGTTCATTTTTTCTTATATCATGCTAAACTTAAAGCTTTCATTTTGCAGTCCTTGGCAAATGACACATTGTTGTCATGCCCTTATGACTAGGTAGCTAGGAAAATAGTACTAAGCTCTGCCATCTAACTGAAGCACACTGTAATGACTGACTAATTACCTGTAGCTCTGAAATGAACTGCAAAGTTCCACTGTCAATTGCAGTGAAATACTGTTTCTTTTTTTTGAGAGAGAGATTGGAATTAGAACAATTGTCAAAATGTGTTAAAACTTCAGGGGGTGGTAAGTCAAATGAAAGCATCCAACAGAGAAAAAATTCTATCCTGGGATAAAATGAACATTTTCGTTTCTAGTGTTTGTTCAAGACAGATTTATACTGAAAATATTCAGAAAGAAATTCTGCAAAAGCAATAGTTAACAGGTGGACTCAAAACAAGTGAAGCACCAACTCAGAAGAGAATGAAAAAGGAGAATGAAATGGGACCAGGAATCATCACTGAAAATAGAAATGTAAAAACAGACTACTGGAAAATACCTTGTGTTTGTATAATAGTCAGGCATTGCCATGCTTATTTGTTTTAAAAGAAATCATCAGCATTTGAAATCTTTGGAAAGATGTTAAAATCATCAGGTCTCTCTTTTCAGAGATCTTATCCCCGATTACATGATCTCCCAAACAATTGCAGCTGTAGAGCTGAAGAAGCAGTAAAATGTAGTAAGAGATCTATCAGATTAATACATATTATCATCTTTCACTTGTAAGTGAATTGGTGTACTTACATAAGACCAGTAACACAAATAAAAGTGAAGAGAGACAATAGTGTTTTGGATATTGAAAATGTAAAAAAATAATCATAGATTTATAAAACCATGTTGAGCTGGAATTCTAAGCCCAGAGAGAAAAGTTAGATTCTGATCAAAAGCCTCAAGAAAATGACCAAAAGCACCAAAATAATTCAAGTTTGGGAAGAGTTGAGATAAAGGAACAATTTTTAGGTGTGTGGTTCAAGTTGTTTGGGAAATGGAGAAATAAAAAATTATTTATTGCCTTAAATCCACAAAGATTATTAGGAAAAATGTTCATGTCTGTGCTTATTGCTTTGTATATTATTGAAGTCTTAGTTTTGCTTGCTATCCTGAAATCTAACCTGTTTTGCAAACATGAAATTGTACGATTAACATCTGAACTTTAGACCTGATAAAAAGTTCATTCAAGTACTTAAAAACTCACTGGCAGCACTGATAAAGAGGAAGCACTTTTAGAGAGAAGGCTATTATACTACAAAATGCTTTTATAAATAATATATGAAAGATACTATATTTAGCAAGTGATAAACAGTAGTCCCTAAGAAGCAGCTAAGGCACTTTTAGTCAGTTAAGAGCCTGCCCTACTGTATCACTGTTCCCTGGGTTCCTCTTCTGCAAAAAATCTAGTGAAGGTCACCTATAATTAAAACACATTAGTAAGATCTTGGGAAGCATATAGGAGAAGTATCCTGGAGACTCTCACACTGTGGAAGAGGTGGATAAGTGTAATTTAAAAAAAAATATTGTATAAGCACTTTTGTAGTAGACATCTTATGATCCAGCCATGGTACAGATAATGACAAAGCCCATCTATATAATTTTTGGACCTCTGTGCTGTGTGGTTTGGCTATAACTTTCATGAAGAATATATATCTCTAATTAAAAGAAGAGCTTGGTGGACTATTTATATTCTAACTTTTTGCTACCTGCTCTTTCTCATTTTTCCCTCATTTGAGACTGAACAGAAGAAAAGGTTTAGCCTACAGGCACTTTCTTTAGATTTTTTTTCAAATGACTCAGGGAACAAAATATTTTCCTTTCTCTAGACACTACCGTTCCACCTGACTCAAATCCCCATGGCCTCAAGTACCATTTTATTTTTTGTTCAAGTCTAGAAATAAAAGCATTAAGTTAATACATAGTCAGTCTGTTCATTCCTTCTACAATGCACCTCTTGGTGTGCCTTTTGATCTTAAGAAGAGCAGTATAAAAACTTGAGAAAAAAATCTGAAGGCTGTAAATCCCTGTTGTACTAATAGCAGGCGCTGACCTATTCAAAATCCAGAGGCTAATTTGCTAAGGTTAGGAGGCAGTAATACCATCTCCACTGATACCTGCAATACTCCAAACAGTTCTCTTCCCAGTGGTATCTGAAGTTTATTGACCTGTTTAGCTTAGCTCTTAGCTTACATTGCTCAACTTCTGTGTGATATCACTGCTGTCAACTCACACTACTCTCAGACAGGCAAAATTGGAACAAATGTTTCCAAAAGAAAGAAGTGACATCATGATCCTGATACACGATGAGCTGTATGGTGAACATCTGTTGAGTACTTCAGTGCCAGCAAAAGATGAGCATTTGGAAAGGGAAGGGATCCACTAACATGTTTTCCAGTGAGACTTAAGTTGAATTGCCTGATTTTGTTTTTCTCTCCCAGGCACCAAATTTTTGGTGTTGTATCATTGCCTTCAGTGAAGTTACTGAATGTTTTTCAGGAATATCATAAAAAATGACTCAGGCTAAATCTGTGCTGTTGTCTAGTGCATCAAGCTTCAGTGAAGTGTAAGCCAATAAAATTGCATTAGGATGAGTTTGGACCCTTATTCTTTAAGGACCATGAAGGACTTTGCTACAGATGCAAAATGATAGATTGCTGATGGCTTTTACATATATTTTATAAACTAAATTACTCGTAAATAATTATGCCAAGCAAAGTAAACTCCCCATAGCTTGTCCATGGAGGAAACTCTGAGAACATTAATAAAAATGCCCCCCAACAATGAGATAAAGCAAGGAACTAACTGAAAGGTGCTTGCTTTATTTTTTTTTTCAAATTGAGCTATTGTTTGGGGGGGGGAAGGCAGCTTCCACAGCAACTTTCCAATAGGTTTTCACCAAGGTGTTTAAATTGTAAGATTTTTGCATTCTGAACCAAATGCAGAAAACCCCCTCTGTTTAATGCCCAAAACATGGAATTGAGAGGATTCCTTTCATTTAATCTAGTATAACACTGAGTCTTTTCATATTAAGATTAATTTCTTTACTGTCTGTTTTCACGGAGAGGAAATTTGTCTCAGATTGTGTTATTTTTCACCTAGCAAATTTGTATTCTCAGTGTAAAGTTCTCTACTCTCTTGTAACTAGTATTATAAGGTATAATTATACGGAGATTGAAAACCATTTTGTTTGCTCAATTTAAAACTGTTGCCGACAGATCCTCTTCAGGACACAGGCTGACTCAGTATCTTGTCACAACCTGTAAGATGTCTTCAGTATCTTCATTGTTTCTTTTTTCTTAAGGTTTTTGTCTTTCTGTGATTATCTTCCCCCCTCCTTTTCCTTTTTCTTTTTTCCATTGTTCATTATGTCTCCATATTTCCCTATGGGCTTCCAGAAGACCGTCCTTGGTTCCCATTCTCCTCTCTGCTTTGTCTGCAACCATTTTCACTTCTAAATTTAATTATCCTTATTAGCTGCTTTCTCTACTCTAGACTGATTTTCTTCTATTTTGCCTGTTTGATAATCTAATCACATGCACCTAGTTTTGAGCTGCAGCTCGGTCTGTTTTAAACAGAGCTCTTAATCCTTCACCAGAACTTCATTTCTGACCACCAGACAGACCATCAACTTCTTGCCTAGCACGTACGGTTACACCACAGGGAGCAAATTTGACATTGATCCCACTTATTCAGGCTATATCTTCTTAATTCTTTATGCATACTAGCACCCATTTGCCCTTCTACAGAATGCAGTTGCCATTCATTCCTGCAGCTAGAACATTACCTGAAGTACGCATGCATCCTGCCATGAGTCCTGCTTGATTCTGTCCTGTCCTACTCACAGGCATAGAGAATACCTCTCATCCCTTACACATTATCAAAAAATTAAGTACCTTAAAATAATCAAACCCACTATTTTTTTACTGGTTTGGGCTAGGTTGGTCATTCCACTACTTCTCCTCATCTTGCCTTGTTACGTTTTATATTTCTCAGCTGTTTATCAGTACTTACAGGTACCTCTTATTGACTAGTAAGAGAGGAAGGGAAAAAAACTTTCCCCCAAGCTGGACATTCATACTGGCTTCATAACTTCATAATTTTTCATGTACCAAGGTACTTTGCCTCAAAATTCTCCTTCACGGTAAATATTAGCTGCTTGTTACAAACAGAAAACTACAGAAATGATCATATCATTAAGAAAACACTGTATTAAATGTAAAAGATAATCTTAACCTTAATGGTATCTCAAAAATATCTAAGTTATAAATACAGGCTGCTGAAAAGCTCCATGGAGGGTGAGTGCTTCCAAAGAGAAACTCTGATCACCTAAATGACAAGGAATCCAGCTGCTCCTAAGTAGACATGTTGGATCATGCTTGTAGGTTTTTTGTGTGCTTAGACTGACTACTAAACTGACACTAAATATGATCATATAACAAGATGTAGTTTCATCTAGACATTCACAAAATATCAGATTCATACTACAAAACGGCATATGTACATAACCTATATATGTAAAAATACAGTATATAAAAATTAAAAAAAAATGCATATGTGTGCATACAAACCTAATACCAGGTACATGTACTTACATTGAATAAAACTTATTGATAAATACAAAATTCTGCAAAAGCAAATGACCAGTATACCGCAAATGACATATTTCAGTAGCATAAGCAGTTTTCACCCATTCTTTATTATCGGCTACATTCCTAAGTTGAACAAAAAATGTTATCTGTCATCTTGACTTAGAAATCAAATATACTGTCTTCACAGTATTTCCAATGAGAGGAGACATACCCATTTTTATCCTGGGAAAACTGACACACAGTTACTTACCTAAACCCATACTAGAAGTTGTTAGCTGAACTGAAAATTGAAGTCAAATAACCCAGCTATTAATGCTGTGCTTTTTCCATTAGGTGATTGCTCTTGCCATGGCAGGCAGCATGAGTAACACGAGCAAGATTAGTGTTTATTTCATCCAAGGCTGATATCCGTGTTATCTTCATACTTAGGAAGCAATTTATAATTTTGGCATTAATTTGTCCTTTCTAGGTGCAGGCATACTATTTTCTGTGCTGCAGAAGTTCACATGGTCTGTAGCTTGACATGCTGGATCACAGTTCAGAAAGGGCAGTGGAGGAAAAATAAGTGAATCACTTTGATTTAAAAATGGAATTTAGAATGAAAACCACTGAGAGAAGCTTCATTTAGAAGTGTTTCCAGGTGTCATTGTGATAAAGCATAGTGTCCAGACTACCACAGATCTTTCAAAAATAATGCAAGTATTTACATAAACTATTTTTTTAAATTAGAAAAAATGAAAAATTTATTAATAAATGATGGATTAATTTAATTCAAGATAATCCTGATAAGCAGAGCTAGAAAAGTGAAATACCATCAAATGACTCCTTTCCTGCCTTCATCTGTAATCATATCTCACTGTTATCACTGCAATTGGGATTTTCAGGTGAAATGTTCACCTGCTTTATAGAATGCTTCTTCAGCAGTCTTGACTATTTTAAATTTTTTTTTGGAGAGGAATGTGTTCTCTGAAATGACAAAATGACCTTTTGATATGTCATATTTTTCTTTTTATTTTAAAGTGCAGAAAATTTTATTACCACACATTCCAAAGGGGATATAAATTGATTTTATTGAATTTGAAAAAGGGATATTTATTTAGGAAAAAATAATTACTGTTGCCTGTTAGCTATTGTTATTTTCACAGTGCCATGACACCCTACTGACTGGCGTGCATTGCTCAGTGCTGTTAGGATCTGCTTTACTGATCCAAGTAATTTGTAGTCTCACTGTGAACACTGAGACTCAACTTTACCTCATTTGTGTGACCAGTTTGAAATCACAAATTTCTTTGTCTATTCTGGGTCCTTGAGCATATGTTGGTCCCGAGCAGTCATTCACTAAGTACAGCATAACTGAGTAGTTTCACGTAGAAACATTGACTTTCCCAAATTAAAAATGCTTTTAGCTGGAAAGTTTCTAACAAGTTCCCCTTAAACAGTGCTGGCTTTAGAAAACCTGTTGTCTTTATATACAATATAACATCATTGATCAATTGAATATTTCTGACTCTTCAAACATGATCAGATTCAAAGCAGACTTGAAATTCCTTGCAAGAAGAAGAAAAAAAAAAAAAGGCTTATTGAATTAAGGAGACAATTTTTGAAGCATTCTGTATAATTGAATCATTAGACTTTTGGGTGCAATTAATGGCAAAACTCATCTAGGTGAGACTAAAATCAAGATAATTTATAAAGTGTTCCTTTATCAGTGTATTTTTCCTATTCAACTAAATATCACATTAGTGCAGAGAATATAATATTTAAGTTAACACAACAGTATAGTTCAGATCTCAGTAACATATTTTATGTGTGAGGGAAAAAAAAAGTTTTAATGTAACAAAGAACCAGCTCGCATTCCTTCCATGTTAATCCAAAGCTTGTTTTGAACCTTTCCCTCTGAGTGATTTTCAGTTAAAGAGGAGATGCTTTTTGCTATACTTTCAAAGGAAAACAAAAGTGTCAGGTAAGTTATTAAACTGGCATATTAGTTGTTAAACTGGCATATTCCAATAGTTTGAATTTTAGATTTCAGGACAATCAGGTTTTTTGGTTTTTTAAGGGGAAATTTTTAGAGGTGAAAAAACCCCAACAGAAAAGCCAAAGCGAATCCCCTATAATACCTTTTTTTGTTTTGCTTTCTTTCTAAATTGGGAATTATACACTGTGAGCTTCAACTCAGTTACTTAAGAATATTAGATTTTGTTTGTCACCTGAAATTACCAAGTAACTGCATTAGGTATCAGGCCTGCATAGCAGCACTTGTCATTGCACGTGGTGGAGGTTATAGGCACACTGTGTATTTATTTACCACTGTGTTCTAGTTACAATTTATGCGATATATTGCACTCAAAGGATGTTAGAAACTGTTGACCAGTTTGTAAGGCTCTCTGTAGACAGCACAAAGGCAATGCTACCTGAACCATTACTGAAGTGCACTGTGAATGCATTTTTCTGCCTGGAGTTCTGCAGTGTGGCCACAGGGCTCCCCTTGTTTCATACTCAGCTACTCCGGAGAATCGATGGCAGCCTCTCCCATTTGGATCACCCAGCACAGCACAGCAGTGCTCCAGGCTTTGAAGACTGACTGATGGCTGCTGGTGGGGTTCTGAGAGGAATGACAGTGCTATGTGGGAAACACCATTCTTTTTCTTTATCCTCTTCTTCGCTACGCAAGGCTTTCCCCAAAGGGATGTAGTAGGATATTTGATGCCCTGGAAATATACAAATAGAGGTTGCTGAACTGCACTCAGATTTTTATCTTTTTTTTAAATGCAAATTTGTAGCAACAGTTGTCCAAGACTGTCACACAGTCAAGAACTCTTAGTTCATCTCTTCATGAAATACAGTAAGATGCAAGCAAGGACTAGCCAACCCTAATCAAGAAGAATGTTTCTGTAATTAGATGGGATTGTTTGTTAGCCCAAGAAATTAGAGAAAGCTCTTACAGTACAAACAATAACAGAGTTTATTGCCTATGTAGTAATTTTTTCTCTTCACAGTCTCATGATTTGCAATAACATTTTGATTTTCATTTTAAGTTGTTTGGATTTTGCTGCTTCCACCGCAGTACTTTTAAACTGTAATGAATGAAGATAATACATTATCTTAATAATTTACCATCACAATAATGCTGTGGTAGTTTTTCTTTTGTTTTCTTAAGAAATCAAGAGAATCTAATCTTAATGACATTTTTTATATGCCACCTTCCCCCCCTTATACCTGTTCCCTGCTTGTGTCTGTTTATCAAGCTGCAGCCATTTCACCATAGGAATATGGTGAGTTGAAACAGGAGCCGCTGCAAGAAAAATATTGGTGCTTCCAGATATGTGAGTATGCCATCTTCCTAAAAGACTTGAACAAAGAAATTGGGAATGCACAGCGGAATGGCAGGTGTAATGCCATTAGCATACTGCAAGTTGCACTCGTACCTCGCAATCAGGATTAATGAGGTCAATATACAGCTTTCATTGCTAATAAGCATAGGAAGAAGTAAATCAAGATCCCACTCATTTTTGCTTGACAGAAGGCAGTCACAGATCACTTCCAACACTTCCCTCGATGAATGATATGCCATGCTAGATGAGGCAGAGCTTATTTGTGTCATTACAAATGCATGAAGCAAGTTCCTCTGAGCTATCAGTGGGTATCTTTTATCCTCCCTCTGTATGAGATCTGAACAGGTTTGCATCTGAGTCTCTGAAATTATGTTCATGACCACTTAAGTGTTACTTCATGAACACCCTCCAAAAATCAGACTTGCCATGCATGCCGTCAACAGTCTGAAATATACGGATGGCTGCATCAAGTCTCCATGGTTCCTCATGGCTACGCACATCCCTCATCTTTGTACTCTGCCCAGCTAGGTCTAGAAAAGGCTGGAATTATGTGACAGTTGTTTATATGGATGCCAAAGAGATTCATACATATACACACAACTTGATTTTATATAGAGAAAGTACTATGACATTGAATCACCTGAATATATGAGACCAGAGGCTCACCACTACCAAGTTTTTCAAAAAGCTTAACTACAACACAGTAAGTATAAGATGTTGTGGAGAATACAAGTTAAATCCCAAAATTATTCTGAAATCAAAAATGATAAAACAAAATAAAGTGGTCAGGATAATTGACACAGCTGGTTGAAAAAAGTACAAATCACAAAACTATAAATGTTTTTATATGCGAGGATTACTTCACCCCCCAGCACACAGGTGACTGTCTGCTGTTGTGCAGCTCCTGTAACCTATGCAGAGTTATTACTTACCAAAATGGATTCCATGTGTGTGGCGTATTGCTTCTTTCCCACACATGTGATTGCATTTTGTATTGTGCATTGTACCGAGCAGCAGTCAGGCATACTCAGACAATTAACAGGACTGCTATACTTGGAGATCAGTAGCTCTGCACCTTTATCCAAGATAAATCCCTAGCCTTTATACTCAGTGCATTGCTTTTGAACATTTACTTCAAAGAGGTAGAAAGGGGTCTTCAATAAACTTAAAACACAGAGGAGAGGTAGAAACTATCTGAGTATGGCCATATTGAGTTAGGAAGTTGCCTTGACGTACTTGGGACAGGTTCTATGGGAAGTTAATCATATGCTAATTTCAATAGTTCAATCTCAGATACGTGGATCCAAAAAAACCCAGCTAAATTATGTTTTGCAGTTTCCCTTTCACATCTGAACTTCAAAAAGAAAAAAAAAAGCAATTACCCATTTTGTTTATTTTATTTTAAGTTTTACTGTTTATTTAATGAAATAAGGAATCTTTTTGACTTTTATCAGCTGGTGTTTGTACTATCTGTGGATCATTTGTGTATGATGTTTTTACTCCTGGGTGCAAAGAAACTTGAAGAGAGGAAAAAGTGCATTCTTCCTGAGTGCACTGAATATGACAATGCCCAGACAGAACAGCTAAAGTTGTATTTTGTGGATAATAATATACATAACTCCCATTTTCCAGAAGCTTTCTATCAGCTATAAAGCTGCACATCTTAACAGAAAAAATATGTCATTGTATTACAGTGACTGTGACAATGCCAGGCCTCTCTGGAGGTTATTGTGTCATATGGTCACCAACTGCTTCAAAGCACCAGAGTTGTTGGACCACAAAGAAAGAACTGGCAAAAGCAGACCAATTGTCTAAGTGCTGATGACAATTTCAGACTAATGATGTCAAAAAGCCATTGACCACCTCTACCCTGTTTTGCCTCACTGCAGGAGGCAAATCAAATCTCTTGTGCTAAAATGTGCCTGCATGCTCTAGGAAATGTTTTGGTTTATTTTATTACAGAAATTCAGTGAGATTCTGATTACATGTACTACAATACCAATGCAATGAAATATATATATGAGAAAGAAAGATTTAGGCAAGAAGTTACATCTTTAATTTTTTCTGTGGAAATCTAAGAATCTTAAGATTTGGAACACTATACAAGACAATGATTAAGTTTTCATAATGAAACAATTTGTTGGAAACCATGACAGGAAAGGGAATTGTTTTGGAAGACACAACCAGTGTTTATTTACCTCTCTGTTATACCAAGTAGTTGGCCCTAGATTAGAGCTCAGGGAGGGGGTAGGCATTATACTTACCTAAAGAAACACCCTCATTCATATTACTCTGAAGAAGTGTTCTGCCTCTCTGCTGCTTGCACCTTTGTGACACTGGCATGTTTCACTCCATGGCCAAAAATGCAGAGCTTTCTAAATAGGTTTTAAACAAATTTTCTTTCATACAACACAGGAAATAGTGAAAGTACCAAAAAATGTTAATAGGCCCCAAGACAGAATAGGAAAAGGGCCTTGCAACTTGGAGAAAAGTAATATAAACCATTTCAGACATTGTAGCTAATTATACATGTAAAGTCTAGTCATTCTGAGTCTCATTTGGAAAGTACTGTTTTCTTCTGAAGGATTCAGATTAAAGTTGCAAAGGATTTGCAAGCCCTATTCTGTAGTAAGCAAAGTCAGAAGTCTAGCAAGAGCCTAATTAAAGTCAATGAAGAAATCAACAACTAAAAACTAAATAAAAAGAGCACATAAAAGAAAAGGAGAACCAAAGTCATGATGGTCAGTGTTGGCTGGGGTTTTTTTTAATTGTCTTTTGTATTTTCCATATGATGACTCACCCAGTCTACAGCACGACAGAAATGCACACTTCTCTATATGTATCATACATCATGCAATTTTGGGTTCACATTTCCCCATCAAAAGCTGAAAGTAGATGTTAGACAGAGAAGCCCTGAAAACAAATTAGTTGACTTCCTGCAGGAAAACCCTCAGGATCAATTTGAGGGGAAATCCTGAAGAATCCTTTAGAGTGCACTTACTTGCTCTGTGGGCCAGTTTGACAATTTTTACATTATCCAATTCTATGTCAGCTATCATGCCTGTTCTTGTAGCGTTAATGTCAGAGAAAGTGGATGACTCCAATTCCTTTCTTGCAGTGGTTTCAGTGTCCTTCTTAAAAGGACACAAAGACATCACCTATTGTGGAGGCAGAAAGAATTTGTAGACTGCCTGAACTTAGATTCTGCACTGGGAGACAGCCTACACTTTGTGTGTGGACAGAACATCCCAGAAATTAGGATACCTGCAGAGAAACATTGTCAGGAGCAAGCAACATAACTTTATATTTCCCTCATACTCAGTATATTTTAATGTAGACAAGGAGGGATCATCTCTAAATGATTAACTGGCCTTGGTACAAGAGTTTGGGTATGAAAGCTGGACCACCGTGGAAAAAAAAAAATCAGTTCTGATGACTACTTTGGAATGAATCAACTGGATGGGGAGGAATGGCAGTATGACATTAAGTCATACAGGTCACCAGTACATCCTAAGTTATTACTTTTCCTTCTGTGGGTGCTGGGAGTTTGATGATGTTGAATGTGAGACTCTATAAATATGTCTAGAAGGATTTTAGAAAAAGTGAGTCCTTGCAGATGTCTCTTACTTTTCTAGTGATGTTGGAATTTGTTTCCTATTTCCAGATCCCTATGTTTTGATTTCTTTTTTCTAATGTTTTCATGGGTTTTGCCCTTTAAATATCATAAAAATTGTTCACAAAAACTAATTATAACTACTTCATACTATTTCAGTGCTCAAATGTGTTGTAAAAGATTTACTGCGAAATTGGCACCTTTCCAACTATAGGTGTTTATGCCCTACAAAATGACACATTTGAATCATATGTTCTGACAGAAAGAACATTTTCAGTCACCATTGCATAAATAGGAAAATGCACAAAAAGAAAGCTGAAGCAAAAGTCACGACTGTGTCTAAAACTTATCTGAAAAGTTCTGATGTGATGTAAATCTTTGTGTGTGTAACTGAGAGCCCTATTCTGACATCTTGTCTGATGGCTTGGTACTGGAAGTATGTCTGGGCCCATCTGCTTCTGGTTTACTGCACGTGCCATTCAGACAAGTTGTTGGTGAAGTTCCCATCTGAGAGTTGTGTATATGAATCTGGAACTCTGGAAACATCATAAGGCTGGCATTAATGAAAAATTAAAATAACATAGTAATGATGAATAGGTGAACTTCATGCAAAAATACCCACTGCCAGTCTAGACCTTGGCCTTAGTAGTGTTAGCGACAGGATTAGCTGCTGAATTTCTGATGTGGAAACAACTTGTAGGAGAATTCCTAAATATGTTATTGAATAACAAGCGTTCCTTTGTGGTGCTTGAGTTTTGTGAGTATATTCCATCAGCTACAGAGTAGTCAGCTATCTAATAAAATTAAAGATGTGATCAGTACATGAGCAGACAGTTAAAGGATAAAATGGTTCCATATTTGTTATAAACAAAAAAATGCAAACTAAATTTTCATGTTAGCACTATCTATAGAAAGGAAGAGTCTGAAAGCAGGGAATCTCAACAGTCACCCAGAGACAGGCTGGGCGTCAGACTGATCAATAAAATAACCATTTGGGTATTATTTCTCTATAGCTCATACATGACATATTAAAGAAAGCTCTACCTTGACAGATGGTCCATAGTCTTGTCTCTTATAAAGCTGATAGGGCCATATCTCAATCTTTAAGTGGAAGAAGCACTACATTATTCTTTTTGAACACTTTAAAAAAATATTAAAAATCCTCTCTAACATCTTCATGCATAGGAAGTACAGTTACCTGTCCAACAATCATATGTCCTTTTTGAGCAGAGGTAGTTACATCTAGATTCTGAATTATATATAGGTTCTTTCAAGCAAATCATGACATAAAATATGGCAGTTTTCTTTCCAACAATAATAATCATGCCAAAAAACTAACAGGTTCATGACAGGATTCTCTGAAGTTGCAGATTTCAAATGAAACTTTTTTAAAAGCACAATAAGAGTAGTTTTCCGCAAATAGGCCTAATTATAATTGCTTTTCAATTCTTGTGAAATTATCCAACACTTTACTACCAATTTATCTGTTTCTAAAACTGAAAGAAAATGACAATATTGTCACTCCAGAAGGTGGTAGAAAATATTCGAGGTCTTACAAGACCTTTTCCCAGTGGAGAAGAAATAATGTATACTCAGATTCTATTTAATTAAGTATAATTTGATTTAAATTCAGACATAAGCTGCATCTCAAGTATGAGAGGACTACAAGTGATAGCTTTTGAAACAACCTTATAGAACATAACATACTTTTCAAGCACTAACCCTGCTTCAGGTATTCAAGCACTCTTAGAAGCAAATTTCCTTGTACCACTCAGAACATTACATAAGAAAAGTGACAGCAGCACTTTGCATATCTTCTAGAAACACACCATTTATTTACAGACTTAAGAGAGCTTGGAACATTCATCTAGGCAGCTTGTTATGCAATTTATATGGTACAATTTGCTTCTAAAATAAAAGGTGAGTACAGACTGCCTTTTACGTCTTTATATAATATGCCATGTAGGAACTATAGGCATTACACAGATTTGGGGCTGGAAACTATACTGATTTCCAATATAGTAAGTACAGTCATTAAATTCCAAGCCTGTATGTTCTTTCTTAATTTTCTTTCATTCAGAAGCACCCTCAAAACAAAACAGATACCACAGGTCTACTATTTAAAAATATTCTTTTTGCTAAATTTTATCCTCCTACAGCTTAGTATTACAGGCACAACGAATACACGAAAGGGAGTAATAAACTTTAAAAGGCAGTCAGTGGAAATTTGCAGATGCAGATTTCTCATTCTCAGACAGAGCGAATGTGATTGTTCCTCTTCATGAATTACAAGTGGAACACAGATTAGGCTTGCTATAAATCTTGGTGAACTCATTTATATGGTTATATTATTGCATATCAGAGTGATAATTCATGTGACAATTGTAGAAATCACATGAGCATTCAGCAACCACTGATTTTTGCCAAACTTTCTTTATTTAGCTATAACATCAATTTGCATATTTCAATTTAGTCAGCAAAATTTTTAAACTGTTAAGCTAATGATAAATGAGGCTGTTTATTGCCACACGAGATTATTGCACAACTGTTGGTCCAATGACCATCCTTATAATAACAAAGACAAGTTTTTATGGGTTAGTATTGTTCACTCTGTGTTAGCTTTGCAATATTCCTGCTGCTTGATAACAAAGAAAATACAAACTGCCTTACAAAGCAGACAGACTTTCTACTCACTTCTGAAGTAAAGCTTTTGCTTTACAAACTGATTTGAACATTATCGCTCACTTTCAAGTGTAAATGGTCAAATAAGCAAAAAGTCTAGTAAGCACATAGCTCCATCAATAGCACATAC
This sequence comes from Strix uralensis, assembly GCF_047716275.1. Classification (NCBI taxonomy): domain Eukaryota; kingdom Metazoa; phylum Chordata; class Aves; order Strigiformes; family Strigidae; genus Strix; species Strix uralensis. The sequence goes on from NC_133984.1 coordinate 5,946,379, forward strand.
ATCTTTTCACACAAAAAAGAAGCCAAAGTTAATCCTTTTCTAGTGCTTCAGACACGGTGATAGATATTTTGCCATTTAACTCTGAGTAACTTCTGGAGGTGATCCCACGTTTTAAGCAATATATCCATTGTTGCTCTATGCAATCTGTTCAGTATATTTACTGACTAAAAGAAAAGCATTAGGCCATTAGGCATTGTCATTAAAAGACAAAGCTACTGGAATCATGAACATCATACAGGAGGGAAGAAAAATAACCTATGACCCCAGCCATCACACTAACTGCAATAAAAGCCAGCCTTTGGCATTTATTCATCTTAGTGAGACATTGCCACTGAGTAGGTTCACACATTACATTTCATGCAAAATCCTACATGCAGTAACAACATACTGCTTGGCTGAATTTTGAATTTTGGCTAGTGATAAAGCCAGGAAACATTACCTAGATGCTGGAATTGGGACAGATTTGGGTTACTATCTAAGAAGTTACTGTGTTACTTCAACTGTTTTGCATATTATGAATAACTTGGACTGAATGGGCAGAATTAGTTTTTAAGGCCAGAGATATCCCTGAAGTATAAAGGGCTATTGGGCTTCTACGACAGCAGCAGCAGTGAGCAGGACAAACTCACACAGTGTCGAAAAGGAGCGTGTGAGACACATGGATAAAAGTCACAGGAAGAAGGCTTCACATTGATCTATCAGGTTTCTTGAAGAAATCATTAGGGACAGGAATGGAAAGAAAAGCAGTGAGGAAGGTTGACATGTAAAACTTTACAGACTCAAGTACAGCAAGTTGCTTTAAGTGACAGTAAACAGGGGCTCAAGTGAATTCACTCTAGCAACACTTAGTTTAAGTGATGCATCCTTTTTAATAACTAGGGTTTTTCAAGTATTACAGGGTGAAGAGTGTGTCAGAGGATTTTCTCTAAGAGAAAACTTTCTTTCTTAATATGTATATGATTTCCTTTGAAAGAGTTTCTAAACACATCCTTAATTAGGACTTTCATTTTTACTACTGTTCTATTACCTCTCCCCTTGAATAGGTGAGGGTCCATTCCTGCTTTCTTCAGAAATTGTTATTGTACAGTACTGGATACAATTAAAAGAAAAGAGAAAGATTTTAAAAACCCCAACAAAATAAACCCCCAAACCAAGCAGTAATGTCATTCAACCTTTAAAACTGAATAACTCAAAGGCAGAGTAAAGATAAGGAATTAATGCATCTTGAACACATTAGAAAAGCAATACAATTTATTTCAGTATAGTTGGCACATACTCAGAATACAACATAAATAATTGGACCCTGGCTCTATTTTTCTGTAATACATATATTTTGCATTTAATTTTTGCTCCTGCTCTGGAATATTTCAAAAATTTGAGAGCCGCAAAAAAATTGAGAATTCTTTCCCCAATTTGTAATTGCTAAGTTGTAGAAGCAGAAGTAAATACAACCCCTCCAACATACAAAAGTTCTGAGTTTTTTTCAAATAAAAGCTACTATCTCTCCTAAGTGTACTGTTAAATGTGTTATTTAGGACAAATAAAGAGAATATTATTAACTGAAAACAATTTATGAATGTTATTTTTCTCCCCTGCTAGAATACTGATTTAAAATAATCAGGCAGCTTTATCATTTGTGGATCTCATTAAGGAAAGAAAAAAGCAAGCCTTGGATTTGTAAATAACATGCATAGTGGAACAGGACCCTGGCATTTCTATAAATTCAGTGCAGAAAGGGGGTCAGATAACAAATATTCATTACAGCAGGTGACTATTTCTTTTCACTACTGAGTCTTTGAGAGCATTAATTCAAGTTTCTAGAAGTCCAAGATACGACAGAGTGCACGAAATTCTGGTTATGATGATTCAGAGGCATTCTGATGACTTTGGAATAGTGTCATATGATGTATAAGCTATGGTCTATTTGTCACCTGCACAGATTAAGGGTGAAAAATGTAATGTCATTGAAGTCAATGGAAAAGTTCCACTGGCCTCAGTGGAAATAGGATTTACTAGGAAAAATTCATAAACTATTTCAGATACAAGATGAAATTCAGAGTCTCCCTGGTGTTTTAGGTTTATATTAAAAAACACAGGCATTAACATCTCTTCAAAGGAGACCACAACTGAAACAGCAGCAGCACTAGATTAAGTCATTACACAAACCAAAAGAGAAACTTCAGAAAGCTTTAATGCATATAGTACCTATTTGAATAGACATTTTTCCAGGTAACCCTCTTCCCTACTCAATCCTCATAAGTGTCATATGATCCTATTGACATTTCCTGAATGGTGGCAAAATCTGATACTATAAATAATGACTGTTAGTCTTCGATTCAAATGCCAACTAGAACTCAGGTAGAGGAATCAGAGTAAGCTGGTATGCAGAATCAGCACCATGGATCCCATTCTGGTTTTTGTATTTTCAGAATTAGGGTCCAGGGACCAAAACCACATCCACCTTTTTAAAAATATCTCCATTTTCCACTTCCCCACTCCTTCTCTTTTTCTAAGTCGTCTTTGACAAATAAATGGTACTTATGTTCAACTTGTTTCTTGAACAGTGCCCAGGGTGTTGTCTTTGCACATCTCACTTTCCCAGACCTGTGGCGGCACTACTGGCAATTTTAAAGTACAAAGAGGTTTGAGCATGACACAGCAGCATAGAAGTTGAATTCACAGTTGGCGGTAATGAAAAATAGGCACTTACCACAGATTAATCATCCTGGACAAGGAAGACATTATGAGACCAAGGAATTAAATAACAAACTAAAATTATAAGTTATTTTATACCATCACAAGAAGTTTAGAAAAAAGTCTCCTTACCTAACTCATTGCCCATAATCTAAACCAGAAAAATTCCACACAAGGTAACTTTTCAAAGAGTCTGCCTGGCAGAAAAGTCCAAGTAATCAAAATTCAAGTAAACCAGTACAATTATGCCAGCAGCCTTCTTATCAAAAGCCATCCAAGCACTCAGGATTCCCTACTTCGGACATTTTGTTCTGGACCTAGCCCCAAGCTGGTCTACATGGCAGAGCACCTCACCTGTCTCATCTGGAGTGGAGCAATTTCCAGCGGCATTAGGACTGGTGTGCTGTGCTACCTCAGACACAGAAGAATTTAGAGGAGAGGCACCAAGACCTGATGTTATCCCTTAAGGGACAAATTTATGTTAGCAATGCACAAAGCTTTCACATTTTACTCACTTCCAGCACATGAAAAAGCATCTGTCTGGGAACATAGCAATAAATACATATATTCTGTTACTGAAGTAATTTCTGCTTCTCACCCAGTCAGAACTGTATAGAGTTCACAACAGCCTTGTTATAACACTTCAGAACACACTTCATGCAGAAACACTCAGCTTTACAATACTGCAGTTCTACTCCACCTGGAGAGGTTTCCTTAGAGCCCTGGGCCCAAGGGAACCATAAAGATCACTACAGACAGCCTCATCTCTCCCCACACCAGCAATCCCACCCCCAAGCTCCACTTCCCTTGCACACCTGAGATACCTGAAATAGTTCCAGCTGTGGCTAGGTTGTATAGCAGCAATTTCCTGGGAGTGATTCACTGTTTCACACATTGAGTTTTTCTTAAAACAAACCAGCCTGTTCTTAAATCAAAATCTGCTGTTCCTCATCAAATAAAACAGCCCCTCAGTTATGGTAAAAAGCTATCAACCTTTCTCCTCAAATAAAAAGCAAAGGAAAAGCAAATCCATGTTCAAAGCACAGAAAGAAGAGAGGTGTAATTCATTCTGTTGTTCTATACTATATGTGTGCACACATACTATAGGCTAGGTTTAATATATTACTGCATTAAATAGACAAATACCTAGGGTCTGACTACTGGGTAAAAATACTTTTATCTGTCAAGCAAGGGATACATGGTTCCTTGATATACAAGTCATAGTATTAATGTACAGGACAATGTGATATACTTTTCCTTGAAATAGTATTTCTCACCTTTTTCATCTCCCCTTTCCATTTCTATTTTTTAGTTGAAGAACTGTGATACTACTGTAAGATTTCTTCTCCAAAATACTAGCTAGAGAAGTCCATCTCTTTCCCTGGGCAGCTTTGGGAGCTTGACCTCCTTACACCTTCACCTTTGTGAGAGAAACCCCCACCTTCCAGCTGACTCTTCTGAACTCTGCAGTGCAGATAAAGAAGCAAGTAATTGAGCCTTGGCCTCCAATTCATTTTTAGCTCTCTAACTATCAGAATATCTTTTCTTTAAAGAAAGTTTAGTAAGTTCATACCTTCCCTTACAGGAAGACAAGAAAAAAAAGAAAAATATCCAAGACTAATATGTCTATTACTGTAAAGATGCTAAAAATTCTAATGAGTTTATAGCAGTAGCTTTACCTCATTTATATCTTTAAATCTGTTCTTCCTAGCTTAGATGGCAGCAACAATATAAGATCTTACATATGCTAGATCTTCCCAGCTCTTACCAGTTGTATCATTGAAGCTAGATGAAAATGGGGTTTAAAATTCTAGGCATCCTCTTCATCAGGTTTGACCAAACATTACCGGTGACAAGAACAGTTGGAACTTTCTGGGATATCTGATATTCTGATCATTATGACATTGCATGAAGCACCCATTTGGATAATATTAACGACAAGAGTAGAAATCTATCTAAGACCTAAAATACATGCATTTTTGATGTTGGTGAAAAACAGACCGTGACAACCTACCTGTAGCACTGAACAGATTGGATGAATAGATATTCAACTAGGTACCTGAATTCAGTTAAGGTATTAGCAGAATACAAGTTAATATAACTTGGAGAAACTATTCTAAATAGACATTTAATAAGAAAGGTGGAAAATTCTCAGAAAAATAAGAAGTTAAAGTGGCATTATTTTCATATTCATTTTGGTTTCAAAACTACTTAATTTTAAGGTTCCGATTCAATGGGGCTTTTAGATATAGTTACGAGCCCACTTAAAAAATAACTATTGTCTAACATCAACTAATATGCTTTAACAGAATCGACAGATATGACATGAAATACTGCATGATCTAATCTTGATTTTACTAGTTTCTTTATTTAGTATAAACACTAAATATAAATGTGGTTTTAAAATGTAACTTGGAGTGGAGTTTTTAGCTCTGAGCAGTAGTATTTGTTTTTCTTCAACCTATTAAAGTGACTTGGAATGAATATATACCTGTACCCTCATGCAAAAACCCAAATGATTATTTAGTGTAATTATAAAGAGAACACACTGAGAACCACATGACTGTCTTAGGCAATGGTTTAAAAAAATCTTTTTGTTCCATAATTTGCAAATAATTTTCCATGATTCATCACATAACTTGTTATTCAAGCCTTTTCCAGAGGAACTATTAGACTCATAAATTATTTAATGGTAACTCTGTGTTGAATACGTTTCACCCCACTTCATACTACTAGTATAATCACAGTTTTGTCTAGAAATAATAACTCAACCTTTTTTTGACAATCAGAGTGAATCACACTGAGTTTTTTAATCAACTAAAAGATGGTTATAGTTAGAAAGAGAACTGAAACTACATCCAGAACCTATAAAAACTGAGAAACACAATAATATCTCTATTCTTTGTGTTTCACTTTGAGCTATACATATCAATCATGTATTCAATACAAAAAAAGAGGAGAATTTTAAAAAACAAGGTTAATATGTAAGCCCAAGAAACTGCATCATTCTTTTAACTATTTATGAGATTTGTCTTGAATAAGGCTACATTTAAAGCTTAGATGGGAAGGAAAAAAATACTATTCCTAGGGGGCACACGGAACCCAATAACTTTCTTCTTCATGCTTAATAATCTTGTATGTGAGGGACCAATCTAATTTGTGGAAACGAATTGTACCTTAGGGATATGTTATTTCAACCCAAACTGAATATATTATTCATTCTAAAAAGTAGCAATAAAGATTATATAAGATGTAATTCATTATTTTTCTAAATGTTCCATGATTCCACTGGGAGGTGATACTTAAATAGCTTACAGGAAGCCTACCTTAATTAGGTTGCTTTTCAAATCAAATATAATATAATTTTAACATAAAAATGTCACTCAGGGGAAGTATTCCATTTACAAGAATGATTAATGAAATTTAAAGGGGGAAAAAAGATAGATCCATGGGTAATATAACATGTGAAGGAATCTCAGAGAGGGAATGATGCACACATAAATGGACATATACAAATATGCAACTAGCTATGAGCTATATACAGATATCCGTCTCATATTCATGCATGCCTACACACACTCACAGAGAAAGGCAATTTGTTTCCAGAGCAACCACGGTCAGTTGGTTTTTTGTCCTCCATCAGAATTGGTTTGCATTTTTGTTAACTCATTTTAGCTACTAGAAGCTCAGAAGAATTTATTGTATAAATAGATTTATTTAAGCTTAGTAGTTATGTTTACATTTGTAAGACTGTCTTTTCCAGCACTGTGATGAAAAAATAAGAAAATTAAAATATTTTTCAGAGATTTACAAGCAGTTCATTGTAAGACACTGAAGTTATAATTGAGGTACTTTGCCTCAGTGGTGCAATTAAAATATTGATGTGTATGCCATAGAAATAGTCATTGCCTTTTCTGTGTATAGAGAAATTCTTCAGTTTCTCAGATCCCAGAATGCAGTAATTTCCATAAATATTGACTTTTAATGAGGGTCGTGGTCAATGATTTAATTTGTGGACTGCAATTCCACTGTAATTTAAAAAGCAACAATAAAAGCTGAAATTTAGGAGCTTTAATTCTCAGTATATCCCTTTCTAAAGACACTTAGTATTAAGTTTTATAAGCCTTCAAATAGCCTCTAAATGAAGTACTTCAATTCCACTATTACCTTGCACTTGCAACACTCCAGGTACCCAGATACAGTTGAATTTTCTGCAATTAGGCAGCAAAATTTGAAACTTCTGGCCTTACCTTTTCTGCATCCCAGATAACACAGTAGAAAACATGATCCAGGAAAATTCAGGCATTCAAGGATTTATACATCCTAGGTAACCATGGTCCTTGGCTGGAAGATGCTATATATAATCCACTCACAATTCTTTTTTCCTATCAGGCAAGAAGCTCATTGAAATGAAGAGCCATTTTGACCAAATAGTGAGTGAGGGAAGCAAAAGCTGTGATTTAATCACTTTTTTCCTTTTTTTTTTTTTTTTCCCCTGTGAAAAGGTGTAAATGCTTGTGAGTCAAATCAAACACAGAAAACAGTATTCTGTGATAGGACCACTCACATATTCTGTAGAAGAAACAAGTCCATCTGTAAGTCTGGTCTATACTTAAAACAAAACAGACTGATATATTTTATTAATTACAGTCTGTTAATCAGAGACACTTTTGCAGTAAAGAAAAATCATATTTCATCCAGAGAAATTACATATATGAAGTGGTTAAGGGCTGCAAACAGTATTTTTCCCCATAAATGGCAGTAGGGATTGTAATATAATTTCACATACAACTCAGATATTTTAAAATATAATCTTTAGAGGTACTTCACTAAATCTGTGAAAAAAATGTTATTAGTTTTTGGCTTGGTGAGAGACTACAATTTTTAATCAATTCTGGGTCAATCTTTTTCTAGTTTGCTTAGAACAAACAACAGATGTTGTTTTCAGTCAAATGAAACTTTGTTTTTAGCTATCTATTTTAACCTTAAAATCTGTTATTTAGTTTTAGGCAGCTTTCTAGATGAAATGCTATTTCATTTTTTTTTTTTTTTTAAAAAAAAAGCCTTTATGTATTTTTCTTTTCAAATTTTAAAATGTCTTTCTGGAATTTTAGTTGACTTTTTTTTTGGTATGGTTTATGCAATGTTCTTGCCAAATAAAATACTCACAACTTTGTGCCAGTCTATATGAATCTGAAGACCCAAATCACCCCAGACATTTCATCCAGCTGCAGATTCCTCTCTGTTTCAACACCCACAGAAGGTGACTGTTACTCACTGCCAATGAATGAAGCACATCTTTCTATATTCTCAAAAAGATGATTCTGTAGTAATAAGTAATTCTGAAAATTTGAGAGACTTAGAAATAACCAGGACTCTCTTGTTAAGGAACAAAAAACAATTATCAGTTTCACATAGCAATTTGTAAAGCAAATAGGTAGAGTGACAGATTGTCATGCACAAGCATCATGTACCCAAATACTGATTACATGCTTTATAGTATAATGTTCTCTATGTGTATTGCTATGCAGATTTAAAATAAATTACACCCTTTGTTATGATTAATATTTGATGTACTTAATGATATTTGACAGATGCCAATATTTTTTCTTTATTTTTTAATATTTTCTTCTTATATCGCATCTTCCCTGGGATTATTTTTAGCCTTCTCTAAACGATTTGCTAAGCTGTCTTTTCCTCTATAGAAGGCATCAAAATGTTAAGGACTGAGGCATTTTTGGCAGATCCCAGTCATCCCACAATAACAGCCCCTGACATCCTCCTCCAGCAGGGCCTTCAGCACATATGAAAGATCCTTCACTACAGACAAGAAGATCTGGGAAAAAGAATAACCTCTCAGACCCCATCATGAGCACCTTTACCATTATGATCCACAGATATGCATATTCATCAATCAGCTCTTCCTCTTGGGCACCGATTGGCTTTATGACCTGAGGAGGAAAAACAGCTTTTGATACCAACACAGAAAGTTCTACGACCATCCAACCTCTTGTGTTGATAATAGGAAACTAATCAGCTACTGGCTGAAGGAAATTAAAGGTGTTGCTCCTTTACACACAGATGATGATGTCCTTTGAGCTCAGGTGAACATGTCTGTCAAATGCAGTCATGATTTTACTGCTAGCTATTCCACACTTGTCCCCTTCAGCTTCACATCTTCTCCTAGGAGAAATCTTTTTTGTCCCAGCTGCACAGTTCCAACCTGATGCCCTGGAGCTGGGTCCTCCTCAACCTGGAATATTCTCACAGGTTTATAGGCCGTCTTCTCCAGCTCACTGAACTGCCTCCCAGCCTGTCACGGTCACAGCATGTGCATGATGCTTTGTGCAGGTGCTGAGGTTACGACCCTTTGGCTGTAGGGTCACTGCAATACGAGTGCACATCTTCACCTATAGAACTCAAAAGGTCAATAGGGAGAGGTCCTTTAGGGGGCAAGGGAAGAAGAGGGGTGGTGGATAACAGTGGCTTCCTTCTCCCCAGGGGACAATAAAAGCATTGTAAAAATGAGATTATACAAACGTACAAGTAAAACGCTGTCTGACCATATCTTGCAGCAGTCCCAGCCCTGCCACCACCTTCTGCTTCACAAGCTCTTCGTGCTAAGTAAGGGTCACAACATCTGTACTAGCTGCTTCCAAGACAACCCCAAGGGACTTTTAAGGGCTTGAGGGAAGGGGATAGATCAATATACCAATTTGCAAAGCTCTCTTCGTCCTGAATGTCTCTGTGATATACTTGGGAGTGTAGGGGACTTAATGATCTCCAGTTCTGAGTTCTTATTGTTAACAAGCAAGTCGTTGGGGTTTTTTTCAAGGTGGCTTACTAACAACACAAATATTTGAAATTAAATATGGAGGTTTATATTTTCCATATTCAGATGAATCATTTGGAATCCAGTTACGGTCACTACAGTTTAGGTAAGTGGGGGTCACCAAGGAATAAGGAGAGGAAAAAAAATAATTTCTGGAAGAAATATTTTTCAAAGGAAAAGAGAAATTTCAGTTGTAGTTTTTTATTTCATATGATTTTACAGCCTGCTCTTTGATTTTCTGTGCAAGAAACAGTCTGCCTGTCTTATCTGTAAAAGAAGATAAGGGCACATCACATCATAGTATTTTGAACCAACTCTTAGCCTTAGACTCTGCTCTAAGGTCTCATTATTCCCAGAGGATATAGATAGAAATGTCTGTCTCAGAGGTACAATTTTTTTTTTTCCTTCAAATTATATGACAAGTCTTTAAGAGAAGTTATTTGTCCATTATGCTACAATACGTCTAGAAATGGTATCCATCATGACTGAGGAAAAATCATTCATTTTCAGACCTGTCAGTCTGAGCAGACAAAATAGGTAGGCATCTCAGCATGGAAAAATAAAGGCAGCTCATCCTCCATTAAAGTTTAGCACCGTCAAGGGACCTCTGACATCCAGTAAGTTAGTTCTTCCTTCCTAGCAGTTACTTTTACTTTTTTAACAGGAAGTTCAAGCTTAGAGTTGGAGTACAGCTATTTTAACTCTGATAGCAGGAGAGAGCAGAAAAAATGGAAAAGCTTGAGCGCATACTCAACCTATACCTCTGCTGTGCATGAAAACAAGCTGATAGTTACACACAGTTTTATCTCTTGTTTGTGATATCCCAGTGAAAATGAAGCAGTAAATGGTTAGTACAAAAAGTCAGAATAGAGGCTAATGAAACAGTATTAGGCAGGTGCAGCAAAATCATCATGTTTTGGAATGCATAGAGACTTGTCATATTATGTGATGATGGTGTTAACTGCTGGTTGGACAAACTCTTACATCATATTCCAGCAGCTCACAGAAACTACATCACTATCAGGAAGCAAGCTATGATAGTAAAAGCTACATTAATCCATTTTGTAATATAGATTTTTACATGAATCCTTTGATCAGATTACTTAAACCATTTTTTGAATATTTTAAAATAAAGTATGAGAAAATTCTTCAGTTTTTAATGAGAAATCTAGCTGCACATGTTAGTTAGAAATAGAAATTGTGTTAACATCAGTTAATGGGTAGCCCTTCCTCCCCTCCACCCCCAAACATACATAGATTTATGCAGCAAAAGAGAAACTTAATCTTGAGGTTATTAGACATATTTTCCTTCTAAGACATATGTTTGTTTCTATAGATGACTTGGACCATGCTGAGCACAGGATCTGAACATTAAACTTCCATGACCCTCTCTCTAATGCCACTTGGAAATCTATGCCAAAGAACCCCAAATGAAACCTGTAACAGGACTATAAGACGAAGGAGTTAATACTGCATATGCTACATAATTTTATCTCATAGCAAACTTCCTCTTAGAATCATGGTGTTTTTAAGCATTCATTTGCAGATCATTCTATATATAACAACAAGATAGGAAACAAAGAGTCGAGTCCTTAATCCTAACCCTTCATGACTTGGACTGTCTCTTTACTACAATTTCTCACTGAGTACCACAATACCACAGTTCTCGCAGGGGAATTCCCTATTAACAATGGTTCAATTCCACAGTATGAATATCTTATAATAAAACCCCAAATAAGCAGAAGTATTAGCCAAACCTGAGGGTTAGGTCTTTCAACTTACAGCAGCAGATTCATAACACTTCATGCTTCACTTATTATGAGGACGAAATAATTCCGACCAAAAGCTGGACTGCAATTCATAATCGCCATTTCTTTAATTTAGCCTATCCTTATAGTAATGGACATAAAAAAAAAAAAAAAAAAAAAAAACCAACAACAAAAAAACAACAAAAAAAGAAGGCTTGAATTAGAGTATCTTTATCACACAAAAACATGTACATCAAAACAAATTGCATGTGTAATTGTATTTTGATCATGTTCTTATTATCTATTATAAATCTTCTGTCTGAATAAAGATATTGTACAATTACTTTCTACATTTGGCATAATTGTTTTGATCTTAAATGTTATTCATTCTAAGAGAAAAATACAGTAGATAATACTATATAACAAAGGAAGCATTTATGAGTAATGATGCTGCTCAAGAAACCAATTTTCATTTTCCCATTTAATAACTACAGAGCTACTGTAATGGTTTTTATGTTGTGTGTGGCCAACATTATGTGGCAATTGCTAATATAATGATACAGCTATGGTAACTCTGCAATTCCTAAAAAGTGAATCAGACAGTCTAAATAAAAAATGCTGTGTGTCACCTGTCTGTAGCCAAATGTGAAGTTAGTAATATTTCAAGTAGAAAAAATACATTATTAGCCATTTATATCATAGTAGGTGGCATTCAGTTCACTTAATTTTAGCCACCAGAAAGTAAGGCATATAGTATCATTCTAAAATATAAACTTATCGCACCATCAATTACCAGAAGATAATTAATTCCTTCTTAAAATTGGTGGGCTGGATTGTCCTCTGGAGAACACACTCACTGACTACAGATCACTTCCAGATGAGTTTTGTAGACTAGGTACCTAACTGAAACACAGATATTAGCTGAATGTTCTCAGACAGGCTTTTAGAATTTTGAAGTCAACCACCTATACCTCATATATTCTTCTGTATCATTTGAACTCCCTCTAACAAACAGCAATTGCAGTTACTCAAAGATTCTGAATTTTCGGAAGACCCTCTGAAACACACTGACAGAATGGAAAAAAAGCCTAGCAGACCATCGATACCCAGTACCTCCCCAATGGCAGGAAATCTGTAGAGTGCGATACACAGATGATTCAGCTGGTGAGCTGTACCACACACTGAAGAAGAAAGGAATAATCCCAAAATTGGAAAATCAGTCTTGTGTTGCAGAGTTTAAGAAGCTTTATACATTTATCTTACCAAAGAGAGGCTGAAGAAAGGCTTGCTCTACCCTGAGCTTGAGGGACAAGTATATCAGTCAAGCTGAGCAGGAATTCTAATACCTGCTTGCAGCACCCACAATTTATCATCTTATCTTCATTTGGAAAAAAAACCCCGATGTTTCAGAAAGGAGAAAAGACTCTAGCAAGTCATGGTAAAGTAATATTCCTACGGAAGGGGAAACAAATATTAATTTCTGATTAGTCAGATGACTAAATAAGGCTCTGAAGCATGAGACTAATAAATGTGATGTTTTTGTAACACTTATGTTGCATGAGACTAATAAATGTTATGTTTTTGTAAAACTAAGTGTTATGAGAGTATTTGGAGCAAAAATAATGTGTCACCAAATGTCCTGGGAAGATGAAGTAGACCACCTGATTATTCCTCAGTACACCCAGGCTGAAGATTTCTTCAGAAAAGCTGAATTAAATCGTACACATCTTAGGAAACTGTTCCAACTCACATCAAAGATTCTGAATTATAAGAAGATGCATCTTTGCATCGTCTGTCAGACTGCTAGGAAATCATATCCTAATTAGGCAATGAATTTCTCTAGCTTCAGTTAACAGTCTTTGGATAGAGGGATCTTTGTGCCTCACACTATTGAAATGCATCCATGCATAAGCACTTGTAAGAAGAGAGCAAGTCTTCTCTCAACTTCCTCTTGGATAAGGCCACCCTTTGAGACATAAGGCAATGTATCCAAATTCTGGATACATTTTTGTGAGTTTCCTTTATTCCCACTTGATTTTAACATTCCTTTTGAAATGTGGCAGTTTTAGCACAGCCAGGAAAAAAAGCAAAATCTTTTCATTATCTAATTTTTTCTTTTTTTGTTTTTTTGATTGTTCATTTTTGGGGTGTATTTCTCAGGTTAACTCTAAAATTATTTTCAATAGTATATCTACTCATAATGACCATTAAAACCCTTTTTAACTTATTGTATTTCTACACAAGATCTCCAACTTTGTAAGTAGAGTGTGTGGTCTTCATTTTGAAATTCATATCATTATGCATATCAGTATTCAATTGTGACCATCTAATTAAGTGCTCCAGGTCATTCTTAAGACCAGATGTACGGGAAGAAAAGAGGAGGAGATTAATGGAGTTGTAACTTCTGCCCTGAGGGAGGATGGGTTGATGCAGTGAATATGCTCCACTTGCATGGCTGCTATTGAGCAGTCTCTTCAATCAGGTCATCAGCTGAATCCGTACCTTGCTCTGCATTAGTATCCCATCCTTCTCATAATTTCTTACCACAAAAATGTTGCATCATTTGCAAACTTCACATATATGATTCCACATATTCTCTATATGTCTCCAGCAAATATGAATTCTTCAGTAACAGCCCAGTACTTTCTTTTCTTCCCATTAGCAGCTTAAATTTGTCTTCTTTTAAACTTAATCTGAAAAATACCCTGTTACTTCATGTACTGAGAGCTTTCAATCACAAAGAAGCTGGAGAAATCCAGATATTATGATACTGACTGTCTGTTTTGACCAGATTTGTAAGCCTGTCAGAACAGACAAATACAGAAAGATTGAAAAGACAAATTCCACAAAACCAGACAATGTAAAATAATGTAAGAATCAGCGTTAGTCATCTTTAAAGTCCCAACTCAATTGGTCCTTTATTTTACTTAGAATCAATATCAATCTAGTTGATAAATAATTCCCAGGTCATGGTTTTCACCTTATCCGGTACTGGGGCAATTTTATAACCTCAATCTTTTGTGCAACCCTTGTTTTCTTGTTAATGTTGATATTAATTGTGGTTCAGGATGACACAGTTCTTCCATGACTCCAGGATTTATGCCACCTAGGCTAGATGATTACACATGGTGTACTTTTAGTAAATGTTTCTTCTTATCCTCCCCAGTTATAGCTGACAACCTTTCTATTTCACAAAGGCTGGAAACAGCTTCTTTATTTCAAATCCTGGCATAGCTGTTATTCCTTACACATGTTTTACAATGCTATTTTTAATCCAAACACTACTTATGTTGAAAAACCTTCGTTTTTACTCACTCCATTCACTATTGATATCCCTGTTCTATTTTTTCTCCCGTTTAGTGATTGCACGAACCTTTTAAATAGTAACTTGTATTTACTATCTTTTCCTGGTTTTATATCCCTTATCCTGTTTTATTGCTGCTCTCCTGTCTCCTTTTGACCTAGATGACTGCCTTGCACACTGTAGCTTTATTTAGAGAACAACGTAGAGAATAAAACACTGATGTTAAATTTAATTATTTCTAATCTATGTGGTTTACAATATAGTATTATATATCTTTATTGGAGCAAATATTCTTACTGTTTTCAAAAATCAGGATAACTGATACTTTTGTTGATTAAGATAATGCAGCCTCAGCGGCCTGGCTGGCACACAATCAATACGACTTTGCTCACAAGTTTGGTGGCTAACCAGACTCGGGCTCTTCCATATGAGTGAAATGATATGATACCGAATATGGCTTCATAGCTGCAGGACTTGCTTTGCAGTATTTGCGGATTTGCTTAATCCTGTTGTAGCTACTTGCTTAAGTATGGGTCTGCAAATAACATTTGACTTCAGTTTTTAAATGAATTGTTAAAAAATGGCTTACTTAATAAAGTAACAGAGATTAAATGTATTGCAAAGAGTGATTTTTATGGAAAAAATAAATGCATCCCATTTAAGTGACAAGTCAGTATGCTGCAAAAATAAATAAGACTAAAGATAAAAATACTAGGGGGAAAAAGTATATTTTGCCAGTGATGAACCAGTCCCTTAAAAATAAAAATCACTAGGATAGGATCTGTCCATTAATCTGCTTTCTATTCCCATCTGTGCAAGATATAGCTATGTATGAGCAGAAGGAAAGGCTGCAAGAGCATTTCATCACTCTGAGTTCCTGAACTCCCTTTCCTCCCCTCTTTTTCAGCTGCAGTTTCTAGCAAAGGTTCATGTTCTCAGCGTATGCTGCTTCCTGGTCCATGATCACCCGTTTTTAAGTGGTGCTAGAGAGAATAAATGGATAGCAGAACAGCAGCTGAGGGCAGGATTGGAGAGAGCAGGCAGCAAGATCCTTGAGGGAAGAGAAGCTTCACAATTGTTAAATTGTTTTTCTCTGTACAACAGAAGAGATAAGACTTGGTTTTATCTGAATGCTCTCTGGACCAATTGTTTTTCCTCTCGTTGTCCTTACAATACCTTTATACAGCTCTGAAGTCAGATACTTAAACAATCTTAGCAACTTTCTGCCATTTAAGATATGAATGGCTTTGGGGAAGCTACAAAATATCATTTAAGGGTAGAATTTAACCTTCGTTGTTTTGCCATGTGTATACCATGAGCTTTATGTTGCATTGACGTTTCAATAACTCCAAGGTTCAGGTACATACGTTTACAGATAACTTACTAACCAGGTTTACGTGTTCTGTGTAGTACTGACAAACTCCTCCATTGAACTGAAAAAAAAAAAAAAAAAAAAAGTATATATAAATAGACTTGAATTTCTTTAATACAAGCATCATAGTTTTGTTC
Source organism: Strix uralensis (assembly GCF_047716275.1). Taxonomy (NCBI): domain Eukaryota; kingdom Metazoa; phylum Chordata; class Aves; order Strigiformes; family Strigidae; genus Strix; species Strix uralensis. The sequence goes on from NC_133984.1 coordinate 5,962,466, forward strand.
ATATTTCACTGTAAAGCTTTTTACCAGACATTAAGACATCTTCATCCATGCTTAGCCAAAATGATCAGCCCCAAAATAAAGGAAGATAAATTGTGTATGACAATATTAAGTTTGCACATGTCTCTTCCTTTATTCAGTTTAAAAGTGATTATTTTCACAAGTCCTACAATTTATTTTTCTTGGGAAGAGAGTAAAAAAGATGCAGTAAGGATGTTCTTATTATATGGAATCTCTACCCAGGGATTCCCATACTGTAAAAGCACTCTGAAATTCAGTTCTTTATAAATCAGAGTATCAGTCATTTCTAATTCTTGCTTGGATTTGACCTGAATGCCTTTTCTGTCCTTCCAATACTTAATGCTGTATAAGCTTTATTAAAGTCACTTTGGGAAGCATTTGAATTTGAACACAAAGTCTCTTAATAATAATTATCTGATACAACATATGAATACTGAATATGAATATGATGCTACTTGATACTCTCTTTGCCCTGTTACTTTAGAAGCTATTTAAATATAAGTCTTGAAATAAATTAATCATACAGTAATGCTTAGGTAACAGCTTCTTATACTTAAGAAGGCAAAAAGAATCTGCTCCTTAAAGATTAGCTTGCTTAGAGTTAATTGTGCTCCAGCGACTGCTGTGCAACATAGCAATATCCAAATTCATTTTAACCCTATTACTTACTGGTAAAACTATGTATAGTTGGCTTAAACTCAGAAAAGTCTTTTCCACTCTGAGAAATGTTATAACCTTGATTTAACATTTCTTTTTTTTTTTTTTGTGTACAGATTTACAAAGCACAGAAATATTCTGAATAATATTATTTTAAACCTTCATCCTTAAAAAGTTATCTACAGAGGTCTGCTGAATTTTTATTTGATTAAGTACACGTTAATGTGAAATTGAAAGATGTCCATTCTGAGTTCAGAGTGGGTGGCCAAGAAATTTTACAGTTTACTAAATTCAGTAATTTGTTCTATGCCTGAGAGCACAAAAAATGCACAAGCTTTTCAACAGACAGAAACTGTAATTTTTTTCTGATGGAAGAAGACAAGCAAGGTGCAGAAAAACAGAAGGTAGACATGTTATCAACAGAAACAAAATAACAGGTACATTCCAGTATAGCAGATATAACAAAACACCACTATTATATTGTAAACTTACTTGAAACAAAGACATCCGTAATTAAAAAGAAGTTGACACTTACTAAAGGAAACTCTAGGCTACAGTATTAGCTATCACTGACAAGGTTAGGACTTGATAAGAGATAGGTGTGGTTAAACCTATCTGTAGACATGCTCCATTATTCGTCTAATAAAATAAGCATCTCTTATATGGTATAGGATAAGAGACTTCTATTTTTGTGCTCCAAGTTTCTTAAAACACATTTAGGAAAAAAATGCAACTGAAATATAATCAGCAAAAACAAATCCAGGTAGAGAAATGAGAGGCAAAATGCATAGGGCATAGCTGGAATTCATTATTTCTTAATAACTCAAAATTATTTGCTGCCCAAATTTTCTGTTACTATAATCTCCATTTCACTAGAGCTTTTTTTTTTTTATATATATGGCTAATGAACACATATTCAGTATGGCCTCTGAGAAAATTTCTTCTTCAGGTTAAAACAGAACTGTTAGAGAAACGCTACACCAACGCTGTTCCCCAAACTAGCTAACAGGAGCATGGTGGGAGCGTATCACTCCGGCTAGTTAGAGCTTAACTTAGAGGCTGTAGTCTTTGAGGGTGTTTTCTTACCAGAGGCCACAATGGCCTCTGAAACACATCAAAAATGGATACAAAAAATGGTTTTGAGCCATCTTTTTGCTGTCAGCTGAAGGACAGACTGGATGAGAATGGCTGTTGACTATTTGTGGGTTTCTACTGAATATAAACTCATTGTGTACGCTCATAAGTCTATTTCTCCATTCTTTTCTTGTCCAGTCAGTATATGAAAGGCCTGAAAGCTGTCTTGTTTCTCCAGAGTTTTTGTCAGAGCTGCTCTCTTTAAAGCTTTTCAGAATGAGGTCGTGATGGATGGAGACTTGAGTAAAAGCCAAAAGGCATTTAGAAGGAAATAGTCTAAGGAAAAGGTGTTCAGGCCTGGGGTAATTGAAAAAGTAAGGTGGTTTTGACAACCACAAGGGAAGCAAAAGGGAGAAAACTCAAAAAGCGCTAAAGTGAATCCTTAGGCAGCTGCTTTTTGTTGTTGTTTTCCATTTTTCCTGAAGAACTGGACTGGCAGAAAGCAGTCATGGGGTCCTGCTAGGCTAAAATCTATGAAATTAATGTCTGAGCTTTACTGGGCATTTTTCTCTCTGTCCTTCCCAGTAAACTGATTTCAACTGATCAAAACCTGGATCAAGATTATTGGAACCTTCTGTCAAGCTGAAATTTCTTTCACTCTATGCTCTGCATAGCTAACTTCCCTACTTAAGTGTCTATCTCAAAAAATAGTCGATGGTTTACATTAATTGCATATTGGGCAAACAAAATGGCTTGCAAGATTAACCTTTATTAAACTAACTATTCAAATGAAATCTTATAAAAATTAAATAATATGTCATATGAAATTCAGCAACTGTGCATCTGAACAAATCTATAACACTCAAGGCAACTTACAAATCTATTTCAAACTTCTACTTAAACAAGGTGAGAAATACATTTAAAATAGCATGCAAATATATCTCTGTTTATCATTGTTGCATTTCTTTCTAGCAAATATTTAACCTTTGCACATTCATGGCCTATTCAATTCATATTTTCTAAGAGCATGATGAAAACGAAATAACATTCAAATATGTTACTTATGGAAAGCACAGCCACCACTCAGCAGGAAATAATACTTTCCTACACTCAACGTAGTTGCAGATTGACATTTTTTTTGGTGAATTTTACTCATATCCATGAACTCTTTCAAGATAGGTTAATTGTATTTTACAAAGAATTCACCATTTATCAAGAAAATGTTTGTCCCATTCTAAAACTTCATGGAGCTATAAGGAGATACTCACATGGTCTTTCATTCAACTAACTAAAGTGCTTAAGTTAGAAAGCCAGTCACACACTATATACCTAAAAGTAGAAGGAAGATGTTCTCTGGAGGAGTCCATTTCAAAGCACCTAAGTTAAATTCTTACTCTGAATTACCCTCTGGAGAAATCTGTCTCGCTCATCATGAATTTCACTGGAGGCTTAAGGAGATTACTTTCTGGTTTAGGCACCAAAAGCTCTTCAAGTTAGATGGTGCAACTATCTCTTTATGTACCAAATAGGCTGAACTAAACACATTGAACCACACTTTCTTTTCATCTACAAATGTGGACTTAATGAGCTGTAATAAATTTTCAGTATTCAGATTAAATTAAGTCACTTTTTTCATAAAATGACAGTCTATGTATGGATAAAAAGAAAAAAAGAAAAAGTGGCATTTTCAGACCTTTTAAACTGTTATCTTCACTGCTGAGGCTGGCAAGAGTGTGGAAAGCATTATGCCTATTGAAACCCTTGCTATTTACCATGCAGATTGTCAGCAGCAGTTATAGCATTCCTGATTATATTTAACCAAACTTACTTGTTAAACAGAATAAGGGCATTTACCCTCTGGAAAGAATATGAAAATGAGCAAGCAAACACTTGCATAAATAATGACGACATACAGGAAGCAGCTCACATTGCGCTACTTGACTAGCTCTGGGTGACAAAGCAAATATTAAGCTGCACTGTGGTTGAGTGATTTTTGTCCAGAATAGTATCAACAACATGCAGTTCTGTTTTCCTCAGTCACTGCCTGTCAGCACCCTCTGAAATTTGCTGTATTTCAGGTGCTGTCTCTGGTTTCCTTGACATAAGTCAATGATTTGTGTCCCATTCAATTTAGTTCATGTGAAAATACTCATAGCTCCTTGCCATATGTCAGTGGATGATAATTGCATTGATCCACCTTGCAGTGGGCTCAGTAAGGGCACTGTTCTGATAACTGAGTAACCAGAGGCTATTGCTTGTTAGAATTAGTAAATTTGACTGTTTGACTGGTTTGATTCCAATCAGGCCTGACAGAGTGATGCATAAAATAGGGAGTGCTAAATGTGCCAATAAGTGAATTACTTTTCAGATTATGTTGCTAGTAGAGATATTGATGAGTATGCTTTGTGAGCTGAATATAGCAGTTTGCTACATTCTATTTTCTATCGAACTGGTGAATGTGTTCTGATAAAACAAAGAACAAATTTAGGTTTTCATCTCTAGATTGTCTATTTAAAAGACAAGCATTGTTTTAAGGAGCAGAGTAATTTTCTCTAACAACAATTTTCACTACTCTACTTTAAAATTCTCATCAAGAAAGAACTCTGAATGAGAAGACCTATCCTCATCACAATGGGAATTCAAAAACTAAATTTATAAGATAGACTTAAGAAAAAGCTGTTGGAAATATAGCCAGACTAACATCATTTTGGGGTATAAGATTCTTGCTAGCTGATCCTGTGTCAGATCTCTGTTCCATTTTTTCAAAAAATTCTTTTTTGAGATATTTAAACCATCAACTTCTCTGGCTAATATCATCAAAATCTTTATTAAAAAGCTCAAAATAAAAAAAAAAAAAAAAAAAAAGAAAAAAAAAAAGGATGCTAGCAATGTTCAGTCCATGCATTTATCATATAAGTGTACTTAAGACTCCTAATTTGAACAGTAAAGACTTTTCATGATTCTCATTTCTCTCTTGTCTGAGAATATTTTCTAATATTCCTCTTAAGCAGAGTAGTTCTAAGTCTGGGAAAAACTAAGTGTAGAATGAGAGATTAACAACTTCATTTTAAATCTGTCTCTTAGCATCTACAGCTCCAAAGAACTTGTATAAAAGGTGCAGATGTTCAGCACCTGTTAAAGAATATTGCCAGGAGGATCATGTTTACACTGTGACTTACAGCATGCCAAATATCCATTAGCATTTGTAGGATTTATATAAGTTTCTAAGTCCCTCATGCTTACTCACTTAAGTTCTGGGCAAAACTTGGTGTTCTACATACTAAATATTGCAAGAATCAAATATTAGCATTAATCTCATTGCTGTTTAGCCAAATTTTGCCAGCCCTTTTTGCATTGCTGAGCACAGATACAAGGAAATAACATCAATAGTTTCAATGGGGTGGTTTTGAAAGAAAAGTGTTATTTAAAGTCAGTGAAAGTATGTGTTTGAAAGGGAGGCTACCCATAATCACCTAAGACTTGTAAACCATAACTGAAAGCCAGACACATGAGACTATTCCATATCCACTTGTAAATGCATTTAAAAAGAAGTTATGCTTAATATCTAATTTTTTACTCCAACAGAAAACACACATAATTACTTTGTAAACAGAAAGGGAAACAAAAACCACTTAATCACTTAAGGACACTTTAACTGCTTTAGTAAAGTTATTGTTTGACATACTTATTTCACTTTTTAGAGCTCAGTTAATGTGACTGGGAGAAAAAGATATATTTTCTTATATTATGCTGTTCAATGGTGAATGTCCCATAAACTGTCATGTTACCAGCACTCAAATAAGTTAGATTCAAGGACTGCAAGAATACCAGCAATATTAATTTGCTGAATTTGTCATTGGACAGATATTTTCAGTAAAAATTGTATGTCTGAAAGTAATAAAGAACAAGATGGAATTCCTGAATGTTGAAAATCATGGCCATTAATTAATACATTAAGAGTGGTTGGCTGTTATTCCCATCTTTTGAAAAAAACAGTGGGTGTATCAGCACATATTCATTGGCAGGAAATTAGATTTCTAAGAGAAGAAAATAAGGATAACCATAACTCCTATGGTTTGCTAATTCATCAGCACAGCAGGATGAGCCTGAATAGCAACTAGTAAGCACATGTTGAATCAGTGAAGCCTGCGTAAAGAGTTTCAGTATTTGCTGACTTCCAGATTATACGTGGAAGTTTTGCCTGAAAATCAAAGGCAAGTTTGCAGGTGGAATCTGATTTAACATTTACTGAAATGAGATGAAAAATTTCAGTTTTAAGTTCCCCCAATACACAAACTTAAATTACAAATCCTATGTAAGTAGTTATGGTGAATCAGATGCCTATTTTTGGCTACTATTATAATTAGTTACATGCAAAATTAATATTGAAAAATTAGTATGCATCTAATGAAAATGTGTGCCTACCAGGCACACTTAGTTTACCCATAGATTTTTGATTATAAGTGAAAAGCTTTAAAACAGCTGGGATCTGTGTTTTAAAAATGTGAAGTGTTTATTGAAATTTCATCTCTTCATACAGAGGAGCAAAAATATTCCTACCACCCTCCTTCAAACTATGTCATTAGTCATGTTTTCCTACCTAGTTATTTTTTTTAGAGAGTTTCTTTAAACAGTGTATTACAGAAAGGGTATCAGATGGAAATATCTCCCTAAAAACCTTAATTTTTATCTACTATGATAACAAGAAAAAGAATTTGTGATCCAAAATAATAGCAACAGCAGAAAGACCAAAAAATGCCTGGAAAGAGGGAAGAAAATAAAAGAATGTGACTGCTTGTGGATACCTGGTGGCTCGTTTAACTAGATCTACAGAAGTGCTGCTTTAAGACGCAATTAGATATTCTGCTGAGGCCTCACAGAAATTTTTCAAAAAGCTTTTGCTTATGGATGATTCTACTGGTAATGCATAAGATACTGATTTATTTGTTTCTTCTGTTCACTTTTTAAACAGTAGGCACACATGCTTTTTTGTAGGATTGATTATTGGGCTGAATTCAGTAATAATAAAAATACATGAAGATTGCATTAAAATTAAGGTACTTAAGCTTCATTTGATTCAATACTTTGCTCCTCTCATAAAGTCACAGTCATTGTTGAGTAATGAGCAAGCCTCAGAAAATTATAATAAGGCTGTACTCACAGTAACCTTTTGACAATTTGCCATGTTGGGTGATTTCAATAATGTCATACATTCATATTATTAACTGCTTAGGATGTATATTTGGGTTCCAAATCAACTCTTAAACCATTCTGTTATTTGAGTGCTTGAATAATTATGCACATGCATCCAATGAATACTTCCTTTACTTGTTGAGTGACTGTTTGGCATAAAACGTTATCCTGCCGTTATCTATAGAACTGCATCCAATATAGTCAGTTAACAGCTTTGGAACACAGCTCTTAAAATAGCCAGTATAGTCAGTTCCACAATGCAAAAGACAGACTTCTCTTGCACCAAGTAGGTAAGACAAAGAGATCCTTAATCTATCAAACAAAGGAGAGAAATAAGATCGAGAAATCCTTATGTTCCATCTATTCCAATTCTTCTTTGTATCTTTATCCACATCATTTGACCTTGGTGAATTAATTTTCCCTCTCTAAGATGAGGGCTATTACCAGCCTATTCATCAGGCAGAATTTATGATCTCAGCTGCTCCCATAAAAAGTTTTAACTGCTTAAACTTCTATTATAAGAGAAAAGGGGAAAAAATGGAATGTGGGATGCATAAACTGACCAGCTGATAAAAATGTGCCTTGTGGCATGCAGTACTTTGCAGCTACTGTCCTACAATAACCATTTTCTGCTTCAAAATAGCAAATCATTCCCAGGAGACAAGCACACAGTCCATGAACAACAGCTTGACTCCATTAGGTTGTCCTTCTAAATAAAAATAGCTTCTGCCTTTAGATGTCTAAAAAGAACTGTGGTAGTTTCTGTAAGCAGAAAAGATGTGATCTTTACACAGAAATGGTAGCTATTATTGTATAGCCTTTTTTATATATGGCATCTGGAAGATTCCAACTTTAGAGTCTAAAGTATACATATAAAATAAGTCCCTCCAAGGAAGAAAAGAGTTAGCCATGGGTAGTCTCAAGCAGTAAGACTCCTTCTTTAGTAGTATTAAGGCTGGTTTAAAAATTTTGACCAACCACTAACAATACATCAATGTCAGTCTTGAATCTTAAAGACCTCCTATTTACTGCATATAACTAAATGTCTTCACTATTACTTCATAAGAAAGATCTGTACATCAATATACAGAACAGCTTCAAGGCACTGCTCTGAATATGGTCATGTGCAGATATTTATAAAGGAAAGCACAACTTATAATGAAGAAAAGTTCACACAAAGAAACGGTCCCAGAAGCTCAACAAACAGTAATTAGCCAAAATAACAACAATCTGTACAAGGTCATAAATTTAGAGAAAATTCTGACACTGTCAGCCAAACATGCTATCCAGCAAATCAGTGAAACACCATAGACTGCAATATCTTGATGGCCATGTACTTATATTGGACCTGCAGCATATTTTCTGATGTTCTTGAATATCAGTATAGAAAATATTTCCATCTTCACACTTCCCTGTCCAAAGATCTCTCCATTTCAAATATCATCTTTAGTCTTGACGTCCTCTCTAAATAACTGGTAGAGCGTTAGTTTTTAGTGAAGCTATGCTGACTGCAATGAGTAGAATATATATTCAGATCTTTCTCAATGCTGCATCTGAGATAGCATGCGTAAAATTGAAGTACTCTTTGTGCAAATGCATTATATATAATGAATATAATAGGCATTGCCAGTACCTTCTCTCAGCATGCTGCTTTCATCTGTCACTGCTTTGGTGAAAAAGATTCCAAGTGAGTGAGAACAGTGGGAATTGCTTATATAGTCATCATTTTGCTGGGCCAAGAAGGAAACTTGTTTCTTAGCACTACAATTTGTTTTTCTGAGAACACTCTTGAGTTTGGTATGGTGTTCTTATGACTGTATTCACTTTTTGTTTATTTATACTTTTTAGATAATGAGAAAAAAAATTTTAAAAGTCTTCATTTCTAGTGAGGCACTATTATAAGAATTTGGGTTGTACTTCTAGCAAACTCTGTTTGTGTGTTACTCAGAGAGTAATTTGGATTCCAAGTTACAGGAAGGTATGAAATATCATGACACTCTGGTTCATAGTATTTTCTGAGGATCGAGCTGTGATAATCTGGGGAGCTGGTATGTAATTTATGAGCTCCAGTTTTAAAATGAACTCCAGATTTAATAACTGTCTACAGCCTTATGTCTTTCCTGCACTGTTACTGTATGCTGTTTACAAAAGTGACTGTGGGATGGACTGGAAGGCAGCAGTTTCTCAACATTTATTAAAGTCAGTCAGCCAGAGCCAGAGCACAATTTCTCTTACTAGGGAACAGAAATAATTCTGAAGTACGGAATCCTTATTAAGACTTCTCTTGTGGTTTGTTTGTTTGCTTGCTTGCTTGCTTTCCTGTTTGATACTCTCTGATCTTCCATTGTTTTCTGGAGGGGAAAGAATGGGAACAATCCTACTCAGCATACTTTGTTGACAGGAAGAGCTTCAGAGTGGGGAGGACACTGAATCCACCGTGCTTAAATTCCCAAGGGCAAGATTTAAGAGCACATCCTTGGGATAAGGCAGCTCCCTATTTTCTATGTAGAAATTGCTACTCTGAGTTTTGTAATCTTTCCACGCATTGACAGAAGCTGAACTGGGTTTGGATTCCACTCTGGAAATCAAGCAATAGAAATTTAGGAGCTACAATTCTCACAGTGACCCAGGACTCTTGGTGATCTCAATAAGCTTCAAGAATAAAAGTCTGGATATATTATAAGGTTTTTCATCCAGAGTTGAAGGATAACAAGGAAGACAGCAGATAGCAAAGAATTATTGGGGTGTTGGGATTTTGTTTGTTTGTTTGTTTCAGATCAGCACATTTCTTGTGATCTAAAATAGGTAATTCAAAACTTTAGTCTGTATACTTTTTTTAGCCATCAGCTATTGCTAAAGTGAATTATAAATAGGAAAAGGGTGTGTTTAGCATTTGGATAGGCTGTTAATGTTGGCACAAGTCACTGAGTATTGGTAACTCATCTTTAAGGAGGGTGGTCCTAGAACCATCACCCAAAATATACTTAAAAACGAGAGTTAGAATCTGCCGAGCTTCATTGACATTAAAAGCACAGACATCCAAAGAAGTCAGATGAATGTCCAGTAAGGGAAACTTAACCAGCAGTCTGAGAATATCATTGGACAACAATAGGTAAATGTGTTTTTATTCTTTGTGCTTATGCCTCTTTGAACTTTCTTTCTCTCATGTAAGCGTTCAGTGCTTCTTGAATCACAATTAATTTATCACAAAATCATATTTCTTTTACATCTTTTCTAAAGCTATGTCAGAAGCTTTTCAGTTGCAGTTTGCTTCCATTGAATCCAGATTATTTGAGGTGTTTTTTAATAGGAAAAACCCCAACATTTTAAATTGGTACATTGATGATTTCACTCAAATTAGAACATAAGAAATTCTGGAATGAAAAAAAAAAAAGCTAACCAGAAAAATTGTAAGAGAAAAGAAACCAGATTGTCCTTTATCTTAGTCCAATTTACTCCATTGAAGTCAAGGAAATCTGAGCAGTGTAATGAAATGATGAATCAGACCTAGTGCCTTTCTCCATTGCAAATTTAATGTTACGGAAAATGATATTAAAGTATAATATCCATACTTTAGGGCTTACCAGAAAATGACTCATGATAAACAGAATGCGTTTTTTGAAATGGCATTAAAAAATAAATTTAACTTCTCTCTTGGACTTCTGCAATATTTCAGGGTATAATTTAAGAACACATCCTTCATTGCTTTCAATAATTCTTCCTTGGGAGTGGGAATTCAAAACTTTAATGGTAACTTTCACATTCATGTATGAAGTTATGAAGGAAACTTGAAGTAAAGATGAACACTGCTGAATACAGAAGTAAGGTAGCATCAGGAAAGGCATGTTTCTCTCTCAAATTGCCTTTGAGTAAGGCAATTTAAGTGATATGAAGGATACTTTAGATTTTATAAACTGAATTTACAGATTATTAACTGTGTCAGTCTTTGTTTTTTATAAATTCCCATTTACCTCCATATCAAAAGCATTTTTACTGGATTAAACCTGTGCATGTTCTTTCAGATAATTTACCAAATAAAAGAAATAAATTAACATTTGTCTTACAAAGAATGTAACAGGGAGGACTGATTGTCAGATGTCAGCTTGTCTTGGACAAGCCGATTGGCATTGAGGAGAAGTCCACTTTTCTCAAAAACACCACCAAAAACTTCCCAAATACAAGACAAAAACCCCCAAACCTTACTTGGCTGAAAGCTGCACAGCTAAGTTATCCTTCCTGGGTGTTTGAGGATGACATGTTCTGTTTTATGGTGAGATATACTCTTTTATGGTACTCAGCTAAATGAAGTAATAAAAACTTCTGCTTTCCCAGACTACTGTATTAAGTATCTTATTTTGTACTTGCAATGCTGAGAATATGTATCTCCAAGATTTAGAGAGTTTAGTGCTTTTATTAAGCGTCTGTCATGATTTAGAAGGGAAAGACTTAGGCAAAACTATTTGAGGTACCTCAACAGAAAAAATACACTGAAATCAATACACATTAAATTAATGTCAGCCAAATAGTAGCAACAATTTTCTTTCTACCATCACTAATGTCTATCTCAGAAATATTTTAAGCTTGAATTTTTTCTTTCTTTTTTTTTCTTTTAAATGCCAATTTTATTAACTTTGAAAATGAAACGCTCTTCAGCACTGTATAGTCACAGATCAATTGGTACATTCAGGTAAAGTACTGGAGCAGTGGGAATGAAAATCAATCAGTGCAAAAAGTTACAGAGGTCACTCCATCACTCCACTACCAAAAGTCACTGTCCCATGTAATGTGCTGAAGAAGCATCTGCAGCTGAAAAGAATTTCTCTTAAGGTCACATCCCTTCCTACTGCGGCAATGTGGGAAAACTCAGCAATGACAGCACAAAACACAGAGAGGTGTGAGCTGAGAGAAGCATCACTTCAGGTTACCTCCGCTGTTCTTCTCTCCTGAACATAGCCCTAGGCAATCTCAGGCATACAGTTTGAATGGTGCATTCAGCCTTGGTATTGGGTCTGTTTCCCCATATAAACTGCGCAGATTTTATAAAAGGAGCACACAGCAAGAAAAGAAATTTCCATGACAACATATTGCAGCAACTAAACTCATACTTGGAACCATTTCTCATTTTAGTTCTTAAAATCAAAAAGTGTCTCCAGACTATACTGGTCTAACTACAATCATTATTGGTCCAAGGTACATTGTTAGAAAGACATGAATTGAACATAGGGAGCTATCCCCAAGTGCAATGACGTCAGTACTTTACACTTACTCTTAACTTTGACATTTAAAGCATCATCCCTTTCACTGGAGATCCAGTGCTGACTGATCCAGCAAGCAATGCCACCTGCAGCTTAGCTCTCAGTTCTGTAGCACTAGCAGGTATCCAGCTGAACCAACAGAGCTCCTGCTTCTGCTTTTCTCATTCTATACACAATTCTTCTTTTTATTTCTGTAAGCATTCCACATGTCTTTCTATAAAGAGAGAACACATCACTCCTGGAGTCAGGTGTAAGGTAATAAAGCATAACTTGCCCTTCTACAGTATTACATGGTTTCCTTTTGTGATTCTCTCTCTCACCAATACTGCGCCAGCTCAGTGCCACAAAAGGAAAGATGTAAGGAGCAAGTGTTGTCACAGATTGTGTAGCAAGAGCTGGATGACTGCTTCACTTCCGTGGGGCAGGAATGTAACAGCAGCATTGCTAACACACACTCTCTCTGTTTGACTGGCATTAAACTGATGCGTAATTAGAAAAAGTGCTGAAATAACATTTTTTTTTAACATTCAAAGCTGCATTTTAGTAGTTATAGAAAACCTGTAGTGTTGCTTCATGCAAACTTCCAATCCTCTGGGGTCATTATCTGACTTGAATTCCAGAGTGAATTTTGCGTAATTATAGAATTGTATAATGCAGCTTTGACAATCTATGTTTTATGTCAGCACTATAAATGAGATGAAATGGAACAAACCATGATAATACATTCCATTCCTTCAGGAACACATGAAATGCAATCAAAAAGGTTTGGTTTCATTTTGCTCCCTATTCTAGGTTTACTGTGTCTGCAAACCTATCCATTAATACTTAAAAAGAAGCTGCTGTCACCTAGTTTCTACTATTAAAATCTTCTGAAACCAGTCCTTACTCCAAATCCTGCCACAGACACTTTGAAGAATTTATGGTTTCTTATTTTTTTTAAAGGACTTTAACTAGTTGGGAAAAACTCTAACTCTCCATAGATGTCACACAACACTCGGACATTGAAATATACTGAATAACATGGCTAATAGATTGACTTGATTGCAGATACTAATCAGGACACAGATATCTTTGAATTCTGCCTAAACTGTTTGATTACTGTATGAAGAGTAGACTGTAAATTTAAGTGTTTTGTACATTTCCTATAAGAAATAGCCCTTTTTAGTTACTTAATTCATACACTGATCAAACAATTATTGCAGTATAAAAATCACAGAGGCACTAATCAAAAGTATTTAGTTAATAATAAAAGAGAAGACAAAAGCCACTGGAATGATAACATGGTTAAAGAGTTCTGTGAAAATTGTAATACTATTTTAAAAGAAGTCAAATGTTTGATGTATTTTTTAAAAAATACCTTTCTTGATTTCAGTCAATATTAATCTCTAATTGATGAAATAAATGCTACTGCTGTTTCTCTTTGAAATGAATGGACACAAAAGTGTTCAAAAGGAATGCTTTATAGACATCACATGCGGCCACATCAGAAACCTTAAGAAGTTAAACTACATCAGAGTGCGAACATTAGTAGTGCCCTGAAACAGAGGCATTGATCTGTTGAAACTGAATGTAGACCAAGTATCAAAAGAAAATAATGCCAAAATTATTTTCTTTTTGAAACATACTTTCTATTAATAAAATGATAATATTCTCTGAAAAATTATTTGGAAATAATCTTTAATTTTTTTTTTAAATTTCAATTTTCTAAACACTAAAATTCTGCTATAGGAATATCATAAGGTCTGTTAAAACATGCAAAATAAGTCCTTATTCTAGATGGCAGTAACAACCTACATAAACAGAAATTGAGACATAGTCAAGATTTCTGTTTTCTGAAGTGATTGTTAATTGTAAGATGCTCAGTATGAGAGAGGTTGTATAACCTTAGTTTTTCAAAGTTCTGAAAAGTAAAAGGTTTCTCTAGTCAAGCTTATTCACTATTCAGCCTCTGAAAATGAATCCTAAGAGTTTTACTAACATTCACTAACAGACTTGGTCAAGGAGTTGTGAAATCCCATTTCACAGTACAGTCAGGTCTTTCTGAACTCATGCGCCAAAAAGCCATGCTTTAAAATGTTATCAGGTCCTTTGAGAGCTGTCCGCAGAGACTGCTTCAGGAAGTCAAAGTAGTAGAGCACTGTAAGGCTTTACAAAGATGGGTGTCTACATTTCAGTGATACATTCAGAGGAGCAAAATGATGGAAATATAATTTGCTATTATAACTATATATAAATGAGGTATTAAGTTGATAGCAATATAATATTTTGAAGATATGAAACAGTAAAACATTGAATTTAATCCAATTTTAGTCACCACTAACCTGAATCAGTTTATATCAATTATGTAATACTTCATCAGCAGGAATGATACAGGATCTTTTTTTTTTTTCTGTCACTTAAAAAACAGCAACCCAAAACATAACCTCGATCTCGTAGCTCCTAGTTTTCTAATTTACCTCATCCCACACAAAACCTTGGGCCCCATTTGCCATTTATGCCAGAACCACTATCTAAAGAAGGGCATGATGTTCTTAACAGAGTAATTGTCCTATAATGTCCTCCTACTTGTTCTATGCCTTATGTTTTTACAATATTATAAACTATTCAGTATTGTAATTACTTCAATGCTACTTCTTTCAGAAAAACATAAGAGGAACCATTAAATAAAATTGTTCCAGTTGTATGGAGAATAGTTTTTTTCTTTCATTTTCTCGCTTTTCATTTTACAAAGATATCAGGGAAATTCAGGCAAAGCTGGATGATTCCACAGATTCTGAAGGAATTTGAAGGTGAATTTTTACAGCCCCTATTCAGAGTTTGCCAATTTTAGTTGTCAAGTAATCCTTCCAGCAGTTCAGGCACTTCTCTCCACCTGTCCCTGTTGGTGCGCAAACTGCTGCCCTCCCCAGCAAGCAAGTCCTTCTGAAACTTTCAGTTTCTTCAGAGGCAGTTTCTTTTCCATTCTCTTAACACCAATACACTTCACACTTTCAGAAAGTTTTCATTATACTTTGCAAGTGCTTTCTTACATAGACAGAAAAAGGAGGACAACAATATTAGTTTTTAACAAGGCATTTCAGTTCTTCAGAGTGGGAAGTAATTTATGGAAAATAGTTTTCACTTTCCTCACTGTTCCATATACAGAAGGAGGATATATACTAAGGCTCTGCAGAAACGTGTGAATTCTTTCACTGAATCATACCCTTTAAAATGCAGGCATCAACACCCACCTGAACATCAACAACAACAAATTCTTAATATTATCAAATTATTAATTACTTAGGGTTAGAGCTTTCATCCAGCAGTTTCCAACAGACATGCTGATGAAGTCTCAGAGGAAAACTCCTCAATACTATACAAATGTGATTTGGACTCCCACGGTCTCTACTATTTATTAGAAGTTGGTTTAGACCCATAGTAAAACTGTTCAATCTAGCTGGGCCAGAGGGCACATTGATTAGATATCCAGAGTAAACTCATGAAGAACTGTTAGGCTGAATGCTTTTTACCAACAAACACCTTTATGGTAACCTTAAACTTGATGCTTACTTGAGGATAATGATTCAGTTCAAACCAGTTTTCTTTTTTCTTTTATGGTACACAAGACTGGTGAATGGAATACAGAATATACTCCAGTGAAGCAACTGGTTTCCGTGGATACAGCTAAGATGACACTTCAGCCTATTTTTCTTGCAACTCAAAGCTTAGAGGAGTTCAATTTGTCTTATTACAGAAAAAAAATATATTCTTTAGTAGTCTGTCTGAAATGCAGACAAAGGAAAGCAAATGTAGCATTCTAAAGCAAGAAGTCTTATGAGGACTGCTGCCCTTTTAGTTAGAAATCATCAAAAAAGGTTACATACTTACAGTAATATCTGTAATAGAAACTTTTAATTTGGATATTGGGAGAACATGTGCAATTCTAATATTTATTTTGAAACTATATGAATTTAAATGTTTACCCTCAAATATTTAAAATATTTATATCAATATCTTGCCAAAATCCAGAATAATGTGCTACATGGTAGATCCACTTTTCTTGATACAGGTAGACTATAGAAAATAAAAAATAGAAAATCTATATTTGTGAGGCTTTAAATTTAAAACAGGATTAAAAAATTAGTTGGCAATTATATTTTTTTATACTGAATACAAGAAACCATATATTTTTCCTTCTTTGTTTAAACAATTAGGTGACCCAGTCAAAACATTTTTAATTACTGTACAGTTCATAGATTCCCACATATTTCTGCATCTCATCACTGTTCTAGAATAGAAATATTTCTTCAGCTACAAATAGAATTATGATCTTCAAATGATTCAGTTACTGCAGCTTCAATTACTGAGATGCCTCCTTAGTTAAATGGCTTGCAGCAACCTCTGTTTCTATAAAAATTCTTAATCTGTAAGACCTGGCCCTATAAAGCATATGTATGTATTCCAGTGACATCTCAGGTAATTTCCTGTAGATTCCTGAATCCAAACAACAGATTCCAGAATTTTACATAGGTCACAAAAAATCTCTTGGTTTTAGCTCCCGGTGAGTCAGTGGAAGACTACACTTAACCACAACATGAAGAAATTCCTACTCAAAAGATACAATGCAGGCATCAAAGTTAGAAATTTACAGCTTCTCAAAAGTTTACATTCTCTTATTATGGCTTTTATTATTGCTTGATTCTAATGATATTGATTTTCATTAAATGCTCACTATTTTGCTATAAACTCCCTTGCACATTTAAAGAACAAGCATCATCTTTCTGCCCAATTTATATCTGTTCAAGAAGTTTGCAATGTTGAATTATTTTTATGATTTTATTTACTGAAGTATATTTCCTGAGTTTGCCTGGTTTTTCCCTAGTTGAATCTAAAGACACTCCCAAACTTCTACCCAATTTACCATATCTTGTTCAGCTACTATGACAATTCTTTTTTGCCTGTTTCCAGTGTATTGTTTGCTGATTAATAAAGGAGACAACTCTGTAAGACTACCTATCTGCTGAAAGGCTGTCATATTTCTTGATCCTCAGTTCTTATTCCAAACATTTTCATGATAAAATTCAGTAGTGATCAAATTTCTGTTCTTTCATTAGAGCTCCCTTATCTATATAAACATTTCATGTTCTATCTTTCACAATGCCTAGAGGTTTAGAATAGTTTTATGCATTTTTTCCACTTCCATCTTTAATCTTGCTCCCAGTTAGTTCCTTATACTTAGCCAGAGGCTTGGGGTTTTTTTGTTTGCTTGTTTTCCTTTGTTTTTAACTTCAAATACAACTTTTTGTTATACTTCAGTGCACTTCCTGCACTGAATACCAACAAATTGAAAGGAAGGAATAAGGGAAACACAAGGCAAGTGCATTAATCTGCAAAACCTATTGCAGGTAGACAAGCTGCTGCATAATTAATATTCTACCAGGACAAGGCCAAAGAGTATTCATTCTAAAATAAATAAATAAATAAATAAATACTCGGGGACTTCTACTTGTGGGGCTTGATAGTTATTTTGTTCATATAGATTCATATAACTTCAAACTGCATTAAAAAAATTATCTTCCATGTACACATTTTGGTGAACACTTTGCAGAAGCTACTTCTGTTTTAAGGAAAGCTTTGTTTGGTTGGTTAGTTTTTAATGGACTACGTAACTTTGTACAGTTTTACTTGCCTACTCCATGAAAATATGTACATATTTATCATTACCATACATCTCTTTCTGGGAGAAAAAACAGTCAAGAAACATAAGCTCTTTATAATTGAATTCCAAATGACACATTTAATAGACAAAAAATATAACATTTTATAATACCTTACACTTTTTCAACTGAGAGTAATTAAAAAAATCTTCTTCTTTCAAATTAGATTTACTAGAATTAAAATAGGTCTTCACTTATCATTCCCTTACTTGTAATCACTCATTCTATACTCAGAGATCTGAGAAATATTTATTTCATTGCTGTTGGTAAATGTGAAATATAAACCTAGATTATTAACTTAAACATTAATTTTGATGCAGTTCATTGAATTTCTACATTGGCATCTTTTTAATCATACCATAAACTAAATGCATCAAAGCTTATAAATTATGCTGAATAAAGTTTAATACAACACTAGTACTGCACAAATCTTAGTATTACCATTTCATTGGTAATTATGATACATAGTATATATGATAGATTGTATACATTACATATTACAATACATAAAATACTTTATATATTAAAAAGTCTCAAAACACTTAACACAGCAATTTTTTTTCTTCAACAGTTGAAATGATTTATTCCACATTTTTACTGTGCAGTATTAATTACAGAAATTGCATTTATCTAATTGTACTTAAAAGCAAAAAAGAAATTGTTTTATTTTCAAGGATTTAAATGCTTCTTTCCAGAATGAGACTTCATCAAAATGGCCACATTCCCACAGAAAGTTGTGAACTCTCCAAAATTACCTTTTGTCACAAATAGCACTTTGATTAAAAATTTTGCGACTACTTCAGGCTATGAAGACTTTGGTACAAATTGTTGCAAGAAATACACTTAATTTATGCATACAGGGAAGGGAATTCTACTTTCATTTAATGTTTAGGTCACAGAAAATGAAAAAAAACATTTTCCTTTTCTTAACTGAGCATAATAAGGATACACACTGGTGAAATAACCTATTAAATGAAAACAAATATTTGAGGACTTTTTGTCTCCTGGTATTTTCCATCTCAAATATACAGCTTTATCATAATTTCTGTGAAGTTCCATTCAGTCTGCCACTAAGTCCTGCCTTCTGAAAACAGAAAGTCTTCTATTTTCTTTTACCCACCAACTCCAATTGTCTGAAAATTGTTACCAAATCTTAAGTCATTGGGAGTGTTAAAGTAGTCTGTTTGGTAGATTATTTTTTGACCCCTGACCTCACACATACTAAATTGCTCTTTGTGCCCACAGTAAAACAATTATTGTCCATCTCTTCATCATTAATATTTTCTATGGCCCTTCTGTTTTGATTCAACTCTGTCTATACCCCATAGAGCCCCTCATTTTATTTGCAGAACCTCATATCATCTTTATACACCAGTGTGCCTGCTAGAGGCACTGAGAGGATAAAACCAGAAATTGTCTTGTGGTGTTTCTCAGTAGAGTATTAATCCGAATTGTCCCCCATCCCCTATACACCACTTGTCATGAAATTTGTAGGAACTTAATTATCTTTGAGACTTTCGTCCCTCTGTCAAATCTGGTTGAAATTGGCCAAGAGATTCAACATTTACTGAAGAGAACAGGGGAGACCAGACAGAGAGCATTATCAGACTACCGTTTCCTTAGGACACAAGGCTAAAATAACTGTGTAACAAATGGTTTGAAGGAAACTGTCTCATGAATGTACCAATTAAATCACAGGCAAGTGATTTGTTTTGCATGTATTATCATAAATATGCCGCTTTACCCTTTGCAAAATCTCATTTAACTGCATTCATTTTAAAAGAACAATTTCAGTCTGAGTTTTGTTTTTGCGGAGCACTAAGGAGAAAATGTTCTCTTATCTTCAAACGTTATTAACTGGAAATAAGTGTGACCTACACTTTGAGGTCCTTATTGCAATTTAGATAGACAATTAGATATACAAAACCAAAAAGAAGAGAGGACTTTATAGTAGAGGTTTTTCTCATGGTGCCCCAGGTGACTACAGTAGACTTCCTTCTGTGTTCAAATGATTAAAAACTACAATATCCTTCAAGCCATTTTAAGAAAGCTCTTTATAATTGCAGTATAAAGCAATAAAAAAACTTTTTAAAAATTAGCTTATGAGATTTACATAGGATTGTGCTTTTTATAGGAAGGTAAGTTGTGTCCTCATTTGCATTAGTTATTCTATTTTTTCAAGGCTGGAAACTTGCAATAGAATAAACCAAATTCTTCCTTCACATAACTGGATACATGAAGAATTTCAACCTTGGAGACTTCCAATAGCTTCCGCTAGAGATACAGATCACTTTAACTAATAAAAATATATGTCTCTGCTCTGTCACAAATCTATCCTTCAGGACAGCGTTGAAAATGAAATGCTTTATGTTGTGAAGTTACGTTTAAAAAGACCCCTTCTGGTTAGATGTTTGAAAGGAACAAAATATGACAAAAAATATTATCTCTTCTTGTATCCAGATGTTGCAAGCAACTATACTCATAAAGTTTTTTACAGATAGAAGGAGCTTTAATGATTTAGTCACATGGGACCCATGAGAAAGTTTGTGATTGGTTTGTGGTAGCTTGCATGTTGTAGGATGGGAAACAGTACATAGATTGAACAAATACATCTTTGAGGGATAAATCACCTCCAAAATTAGAGGTGTACAGCTATATTTAGTTCAAAAACATCTGCAGAATCATGCACTTAGAAGGGTTGGATTTAAATGTTTTGTCTTCCACTTAGAAAACATTGCTGAGAAGAAGACAGAGTGAAGCAAAGAATAGAATAAAGAATTTTGGCACCCCCATGCCAAAAAAAAAAAAAAAAAGGGAAAGGCAAAAAATATAAATGCATAATTATTTGATTTTCTCTAATTTGTAACTATTATTCAGTCATGCATAGATTTTTATCATCCGAAATGTATACTGTATGAGGTCTACAGGAGCCACTCTCAGGAAATTTTCTAATTTTTCACTCATATATTTGCATTGGCATCAGATTTTGGGGGGTTTTGAGAACATATAACGCTGGTGAAATGGCATTTTCATAATCACTGAGAATCTGCATAATTTCCTTTTGTTAACTGACTACTTCAGTACATAGTGTGCTGTAGGCAACTCATTGTTCACTTCTGATAATTAGCTTTTGTTTAACAACATTGCTGTGTGTTTTTGTTGAAGTTGTATCTGCACAGAAGACCTTGGTGTGATGTGAGGGGATGACCCTGTAGAATGCCCTTGCTTAACTAGAGCCCCACAGTCAGGATGTTAATTGGCTACAGAGAGCAATGTATACAGATAAATGGAAACAAGTTCCTCTGTTAACTGAAAAATGTATGTGGTAATTAAACTCAGTTTAAGGGAATAAACATCAACAGTTTTAGTAAAATAACATTTTTGCAAAAGACTAAGCACATTAAGAAATACCTAAAGGTCAATTTATGTAAGAATAATGTGTTATCTTCACCAGGTTGTCACCAGACAACTCAGAATACATTTTTTTTTTTCCAAAACAAAATTTCTGGGAGATTTAATAATCAGCTCTTGGAAAGTAAAGATGAGAAACAACTAGATTAAACTAACAGCAGAAAATGTGCATCTTTTCAGAAATCCAGGATTTCTAGAAACTTATAGAGGAACTGAGATACCAAAAATCATAAAATCAAAGGTAATCAGAAAAACGGGCTGCTCCACTCTGTGGAAGTACATGCTTCACCCCAGTGTTTCCTCTCCGAAGGCACCGACTTATTTTACCTGTGCAACAGTGATTTCTGTGTCACTTTCTTAATTTTAAGCTTTTCTACCAAATTACAGATTCAAACCTAAGGAACTCATTAAAATGCAGAAAATGGTGTCCTTATCTCATGGATCTTGGCCATTCGGTGTCACCCACGGAATCTCAGTTTGTCTACACAATACCTGTCTTTCTTTAATTGCAAATACAGGAAATAGTAAATTGAAGAAAACAATAAGCAGGTATTTTTAAATTAAAATTTGCTTTGGAACTTACGCAATTGCTGATTAGAAATTTGAACTCAAGGTATTGATAAACTATATTATCTTTGTCTTTTTTTTGGTAAGATAATGGATAAATCAATATACATTTTTTCAGCTAGAAAGTAATATCAAGAAGGTTCCATTAGCAGGGCATATATTTTGTAGTGAGATCATTCCATTCAGTAGAAATCAGTATTCCAGACTCTAAAACTGGAAGTCCTATAAGTATATTTCAGTTAAACTATACAAATAGTATCAGAATACATCTCTTCATTCACAAAAATGAGTGATCTACATTAATAAAGCCTTAAGTTTCAAAATGATATCAAAAGAACACAGATAAATTTTATGTTCTACTCTATACACGCTATAGCCTGCAGCACATCTGACTAATGTTATTTAGCTATGAAAAATGTAGCTACTAGATCTGGCATAAAAGCTTATAACCTATGTTTTATCAAAGAATTTTAAATTATCTAACAGAACCTGTTACGTAGATGCTATATTTAAGTAATTGAAAAGTCACTTTTAACCCTTTTTTAAAAAACATGATTTGACTAACTGCTGAAAGACAGAAAATAGTCATTAATGACACTGTTCAAAATGTGTTCAGACTACCAACATATGGAATGTTATAAAATAAACCAGAACTTACTCACTTAACATATAAGGGAAAAGTTTATCTAAATGTCAGAGAAAGTGTTGCAGATGTCAAACCAACTTTCTGATTAACTTCAAAAAGCTTCACAGGAGGATCCTTGACTTTCTTTTTTCGTTTGACCTTTGAAATCATTTGGCATCCTTTTTTTCTTCATTCCTCACTTCCTCTTCATCTTTCTTTTTTGAGGGAAACAATGAAACCGAAAAAATACCTTCCCTGAGGACAGCAGATGAAGACTTGAAGCTCCTTGCATTTCACTTGAGTCAAACTCTGGAAGAGGATTATAGACTTTGTCAAGAGGGAAATATTGTGAAAGACTATCATAGCACATTAAAAGACTTTCTCTCCACTTGACTCTGCTAATCCTTTCAGCCATTGTTGGTTTTATGCATAATTTTCACACCATGACAGACTTTAAATTGAAATGCTAATATGAATTTGAGAAATCAATATAAACTTTTAATATCAAAACAGTTTTCTACAAAACATCAAAGAGTTTCTATCAGATATTGTGGCAACTGCAGTTTCCCTACCAGATTGTTAGCAAATGTGATTGACAGTACTTTGATTTTAAATTATATCATCCTATCCTTTAGACAACTCGGAAAACTATTTTCTCACCTAACAGCAGTGTACCAGTATCTGAACTTAATCTGTATTTGATTATACAGTTTAATACTTCATTTGTCCCGGTGCTTTACTACCTTTGCAGGAAAAGGAGGAGGAAATAAATTTTCCACGGAATTTGTATTTTTCATTCCGTTTATTCCAAATTTTATTCTTAAATCACAATACATGTAAATTGCAACATCTTTTTTTAGTACTTAAAAACTAATAATAAGCACAAAGGGTAAATGTTTCATAACGACATATTTTATGTATGTTGAAAGCAAGAAAATAAAAATTCAGAACACTGGTAAGCTGATAAAATAGTGACCAACTTCCATTTATTACTAGTAAATCTTCAAAAAGAAAAACATGAGAATTTTCAAAATGGATGCACATATTTATAAGACTAGTGGGTAAGGACAGTTTTTATAAGGATAATTTCTATCTGCAATCCTTGCTCTGTGCCATGCTTCAGAGCTGCAACAGAGTCTCACCCATTAAAAATACAAAAATCAGAAAACATGATGTTTCATAATCCTGACACATTAACTGGTGTTTTCAGTTTACTGATACAATTCCTTTTATTTTCAACTAAAATAAATGCTGGAAAAATTAGATGTCTCAGAGGAAGACACAGACTAGTTGAAACATACATCCTCAATTTAATGGAGTTATAAATACTTTCATGATAGGTAGTGGAAGGTCAACTTCTTTAACATTTTTCTACATGCATAATAGAAATAAATAGCATTCTAGTTAAATTTATCTAGTCTGAATTCCTAGAAATTCTTGTATCTAATTTTAGAATCTTTTATTGTCTAATACTGAAATTTTATGAAGTACAAAAGTGTTATCTTTAATCATGCCAGATACACTTTAGAGGTGTTCCTTGTGAGATCATAAATCTGTAATTTTTTGTTCTTACTTAAGAGTTTTTCTAGAGTGTGTGACTTCTTACAACTAAGAAAATCGAATTTAGTTTTACAGAGACAGCAGTGATTACAGTACCATCAAACTGCATAAAAGATTATTTTAGAAAGCAACCTTTGATGGAATTTATTGCAAAGGTATTAATAAATCTTATACTTCTAACACAATTACTAGTAATTTTGCACTAATAGGCCCAAAATACCTAAAAAAATTAAAATCATACAAAGAGAGGTATGGTAAATATTAAGTAGTATGATTTCAATTCGGTTTGCTCTAAATGACAGTCAAAATATATTTAAGATAGAATATTTCAGACTCCTTTTCTACTGTTATTACTCACTACAGTTCAGTAGTCATTCTGAACAGTCCCATTCAGTCTTTGAGTCCCACATAACTTCGACTACAAAAAAACCCCCACCTTTGCACAGGATCAGATGTTTCAAGAAGAGCAGAAATGGGTGAATACATTCAACTATTCATATTTGTAGAAAAGCAAAAGCAGTTGGACAAAGTACTCACAAATCCTTTCCATCCCCTAGAATGCAACTTTCATACAGAACTTAAAAATGCCATGGCAAAAACTTGCAAGATATTCCACTCATTACTTAACAAATTATTACAGTGTTATCATAATTACTACTCAGACTGGGGTAGGTATATGGCTCCTAGCCCGTAAACCAGGTAGCTTTCAAAACCAAAATGAGAAAAAAGCTGAAAATCATGCTGAAGGAATACATGGCACTTTACCATTATCTTACCAGAGGATATAATTTTTTTAATCCAAGAAAACTGTTAAAATGAAAAAAAAAGGCTAATGTTGTCAGAAAATCTTACTTAACCACTAGCTATGATTCTGCATGTGTCTGTGACAATTTTAGATGAGTATAGGGTTTCAAAGATAAAAAGAAAATATAAATAGAAAGTATGAGTAGTTTATAGTAATTCAAGCATTCTTCAAACTCCGTTTATCTGTCACAGACAATATTAAGACTATTCTTCTAAAACATCTTTGTTTATAAGCCCCAGATTTATTGCTTCTATTTTCTACCTGCATCCAAATTTTAAGTGAAAGCATCTCTTATGGGGTAGTTCTTTGTAGTTGCTGATGACACAGACACAGTGTGAGACAATGTTATTAGAACAAAGAATCTTGTATTTCCTATTCCAACGCTCAACATGAAGTGCAAAGACCATGTTTTTTCTTGTGCAACAGCCAAAATCATACCTTACCCATGTAAATCAAACTTGAAAAAATAGATAGAGGCTCTTCAGGAAAGAGCTAGGAAGGTGTGGAGAAAGGGTTGTGTTCTGTGCAGAGGAGCGGCTGGAGCACACATAGCTTCATTCTGGGGCAGCTGATGGGCCAGGGGAGAAGATAAGGGATCAGCACAGGTAATGCTGTGGTAGGCATCTGTTACAGACCAGCTGATCTAAAAGATGATATAGATGAAGCTTTCTTCAGAAGATGATGAGTTTTACCTTTGTCCCTAGAAGGGCTGTGGAGCAAATCCTTCTGGAAGCCTTTCCAAAGCCAGGTTATGCCTGACAATTTGATTGCTTGCCATGAAAAGATAACAGGTTCTGTAGGCAAGGAGAGATCACTTGATGTTAATATAATTTAGAATTTTATTGAGGCCTTTGACACTGTTACTTACAGTATTTTTATAGCCAAAATGGTAAGATACAAACTGGCTAAGTGGATGATAAGTTGGATGGAAGACTGGCTTAACTGTTGGTTTGATGTTGGGAGTTTGAATTCCGGTTGGTGGCCCATAAATAGTGTCATTCCTTGGGTATTAAATACTGTGGTCAGTAGAAGTAAATATGTTGATTAATGACCTGGAATGGGGGACAGAGTGCACACTAAGAAAATCTGCACAATACCAAACTAGGGGGAGTAGTTGATAGGCTGTAAGGCTGAACCGTTATTCAGAGCTTGCTCTTGCTGTGTTATTTGTTACCAAATATTATTGGTAGTTGTGTGTGTGTCCAGTTTTGGGTTCTTCAGTAGACAGACATAGACATACTGGAGCGAGTACAACATACACCACCAGATCAGGGGGCTGGTGCACCAGGGAAGGTGAGCACGTTCAGCCTTCAGACAAGGTGAAGGGAAGATTATATTGCTATCTACAAGTGTGTGGTGGGAGAGCAAAGTTGGAGCCGGACTTTTCTTGGAGATGCCTGGTGATAGGATAAGAGACAACAGACACGATTTGCAACACAGGAAATTCCAAGTATGTGTAAGGAATGCTGTTTTCACCATAAAGGAAGTCAAACACTGCTAGAAACTAATATCTGTTTGCACAATGTCTCCAGTATACCCCAGTGACAGAGTAAAGGTGTTATATAATAGGGGATAGTTGGGAAAGGGAGGGACCAAACAGTGTATGTCACCAATTCAATTAAATATCAGAAGAAAATCCTAGAAAAGGAAGGCTGTGTTTCACAAATTATTTGACAGAAAGTATTCCAACAATGGCAGAGAAAAAGCATGTAGTAAGTTAATACCAGTATTTCCATTGCAGCTTTATAACATCCAAGTAATAGCAGACAATTCAAGTCCTTATTTAACAACCTGGCATAGACTTGCACACAAACTCTTGCCTTGGTGAATCTTTTCACAGGAGGGGATGGTGTTGAACTTCAAGGATACTATCTGCAATAGGGTAGAAAAAAAAAAGATGCAGAAACTCCAAGAGGTTAGTACACTTAGACCTGTTTTTGTTTTTCAGGTATGTAAGCCAGAAAGTTGCCTGATAGTTAAGTAACAAAGGTAACAGCAAAACTATCAAATAATACAAAAACAATTGTCAAAATTTGTCCTGTATTTAAAAATAAAATGTTGTACAACCCATGCCATAAGAGTTCCTTTCGTAACTAGTCTAATGCATGAATTTCTTTCAATAAGTTGAATTTGTTTTGTATGATAGTTGCATTCTTCTGTATGCCCATTTACTGTAGACCTTCCATGAAAAGCTATGTATGATTTTTAAAGTATACTAATTATTCAAAGGTGTTGAACATGAAACAGTGTTATGGGAAAAATTAGGTACTTAGGGCATGAACCATAAAAATAACTTTTGAAATGTCAAATTACATATTTAGACAGTAACAGCATATCAGACAGAATATAACTGCAAATTAGTTAGATGTAACTGCGGGAACATATTTATACCTTATAATTTAAAAGTAAATTATAACTTTAAAGAACGTTACTGTTTTATCTGTGATGTTTTAAGAACATTACTGGTTTATGTACAGTCTGGCAACATTCTTGATTACATCAGAGCATCTGAAGTTTTAACAATCAGGCCTGTGGCACAGATTTTTATACTGGATAGCTGCAAAGGGTATAAATTATGGTTGTTAACATTTGGGGGGACTGATGTTAAAAAACATTTGGCATATTGCTTTCATTGCATTAGTAGGAAAGAAGTAATAAATGAGGAGGAAAGGACATACAGATGCCTGAAAATAAGTGAAGGGAGTACAAAAAAGAATGGAGAAAATAGTGAATGAAACATTTTCATATACAGCTAGTAAACGAAAAAAAAAAAAAGGACAAAAATTTATGAGGAAAAAAAACCCACAAATTGGGGCCAAGCAGAGCCAAAAGACAAAACAAGGTGCTACTATTAGAGGTATATTGTAAGAAATTTTTTTCTATAACCCAAGGAAGTTTAAAAGCTAGCAGAATGGAAGCATTTCAGAAAGACGAGCTTGGGAGTATTGTCAGCAGCGTGATTAAGAGCTTCATGTCCATATAGTAGCCTGAATGTTCTACATAATAGGGTTCAACATCAGTCAGGGTTCAGTCAGTCTTCCATAAATGCATTCAAATTACTGAGTTATCTACATATTTTCTCAAGCTATTTAGTAAGTGCACTTCTGATGCAAAAAAGCTCAGTGCAAAAGGGAAAGTTTTAGAATTATAGCTTTGGATGAACAGGCAAGAGTAAGCCATCAAATATATGGAAAATTTCTTATTTTGGATGACATTAAAAACTTTCAAACACTTGAAGGTTTAGTCTATGCTTCATTTCTCTATGATTAATACGATAATCACAAATATAGTTCATAATGTAACAAGTTACAAAAAGATTTTACCTTATTTACAGAACATTAAAGCTACAACTACTCAGCAACCACTGCAAAGAAAATGTCTGTATATTGGGTCCAATGTTTCCTAATAAATGGCTTTCCCTTATTCAGTAGCTTTTTTTAAGGAAAGGGGTAATCCTTAAAGAAATATGAATGCACTTACAGTGTTTAGTGACAAGGTATAACATTTAGATAAAACATCAGATGTAGTAAATAGATCTTTGCATCTCTTGATTAAGGAACAACCATGCCTGCAAATATGGTGGTGGTCTTCATGGAATAAACTTAAATTAATCAAGAATGGGGAATTCAGCTTCTAAATGGAATGCCAGAAATAACAGTAGTGGTCAGATGCTTTAAAATATATAAACAAAAATAATTTTAGTTTATTTCTCAAAGAAGTATAAAGAAGGTAACATGACGTGATTAAAATATAACAGAGTTAAGGTTATGAGTAAGGTGGAAATTTGTTTTAAAATACATTGCAGTTTAGCTGTTTGTGTAATTGACTATATGTGGATATAAACACCCATTGTGGAACACAGTTCTTAACTAAAACTTGTGCTCCCTTGATATACAGCCAAACAATATTTAAAATGTGAACTGAAAACCATGCCTTGTTAAGTTGTGAGTGAAAAAAATGAGACAAAATACTGTTAAGACAACAGATCAGGGGATGGCACTCTGGCCTTACAACGGAGGAAGTCAGTACTGTACTCGAAAGAAACCAAATAAGAAAAGACAGTATTTTCCTCAGAAGACTCTCACTGTTTTATAAAAGAAAGTTGAAATGAGCATTGTGCATAGCATTAAGAGGTCCATCTGGGAAAAGAGATCCCATTTAGCAAAAGCAGAGAGGCTGAAGAAAAAAGAAAGAGGAGATTGGGTGTGAAATCCAACCCTCTTTGAAGTCAATGGGAATTTTGCCATCGATTTCACTGGGTCAGGATTTCATGCAAGGTGGATGCAGACTGTGCTTTGTGATATCCATATTGAACTGAGGTTTCTGATTTCAAAAGCTGTACTGAAGTCACCCCCACATAAAACTAATGTAGCAGAGTACAGAATAAAGTCCATTATTTTTTTAATGAGGGAAAATGAAATAATTACAGTTAAAACCTTACTGTTAATATAACTAAACATGGACAGAAGGAAAGAATACACATTTCAGCATGTACCTCCTATATCTATTTTGGTTTTTCTCTTTTAGTTTTCCTCCCTGAACCCTCTGATGCCTCCCTGCTTCACTCCTTATACTCAGTTCAATGCTTAACTGCAAATTCCAGTGGGGAAAGTAAGCTGACAAAAGCATACTCTCATTTTTGTACAGTCTACCCCCTTAAACTGCACCGTTCAAGTTTTGGGTAAAGTCTGTTATACACAGTTTTTTATATATATTTTTATATACATTTTTCAGTAAGGAAAAAAACAGTCTCAGATGCTTATTTTGTTAGTAATAAATCAAAATCAGACATACAAGGAACAAATAAAATGTGAGGTGGCATTTGATGTAAACAAATAGCATTTAAGTATTATTTTCTGCTATTGTGAACAAGTAATAATAAAGATTATAAATAATACCACAAACAATACTTTTTACAAAGGGGAGAACCAGATCCCTAATGGAATCTTTCTCATGAAGTGCATTCAAAAGTTACAATAAGCCTCATGCTTTTAGGTAGGTTATCTTTACTGGTGCAGAGATACATATTTCTTGTCCAAAACTGCACATATCATGACAGTCAATAACTTTCATAGAAACCATACTGAATTAAAACTGAGAAAAAAAGAAAGAAAAATAAAATTTTATATGCTATACAAAAGTTTGCCTTCTTTCTAATTAAAATTACTTCTGGAACCTAATGTTAAAAATGTGTGTTCATTCCACCCATGTATTTAATGGAATTAGTGGTGCAATTTAATCAGATGCTGGAGATTTAAGTTGGAAATAATGAATATCAGGTTGGAAAAATATTCAAATATTCTTTACTTGCTTCTTTCCTATGGTTTGTTAAATGTATTTTTAATGCAAATATATGAATGTGCTTTCATTTCTCTGCTGTCCTTCATGAAGACAATCCCATAAGGGTGAAATGCTGGCCTCTCCTGTTTCTTCCCTGCTGTGCCAAGAGAACAATTAAGTTGTAACTATCATACTATGAATGATGCCTACCTGGCAGGTCTGTGTCTAGCATAATTTGGTTTTAATTTAAAAATATTCTTCCTTACAGAATGCAGCAGTTCAGAAAAATATTGTTGTACACATAGCTGAAAAAATAAGAGTTGAATATTTATGAGGCTCTGCAGAACTATTCCTTCTAAACAACTTCCTGTCTGCAGAGGAAGTTAAAGAAGGCATCCTTTTGCTTTTAATGTCAACAGTGTCAAACATCTTATTAAGTGTTAATTACTAATAACTATAAGGATCAGACCTAGCAGTTCCTTTCTCTCATGTAAATATTTCCTTTTAAAAATTGAAGTGATAAAAAAAACTAACTAGCTACTGAACTTTAACTGAAAGGTGATAAAAATAAGTCTTAAGTTTCATTTTTGCCTTCTGAATGTATCCAGTTACAGAGTATTATTATTCACTGCTAAAATATAAAGATGAATAATAGAAAATAAAACATACAGAGAATTCTTTGACCAGGTTTCCAATTTATTGCAATCCCTCACTGCCAAACCAGGTCTCCATTTTCCTTAAGTCGAGACTTAAGGCAAGCTCTTTTCAAAGCAACATAATTAATCGGTAACATAACAACAAACTTGCACATACCACTGTGTGCCTTACATTATACACAAAACACTCTGGAAAAAAAATTTCCAAGGATCAGGTATTTTAAAATGTATTTAAACTCCAAACTCTTACCTGATTACATAACTGTATAGCTACAGTTGTCTATATATTTCTGTATCTATGGCCCCTGAAGACTCATATTGTCAGTTATCATTTAAAATCCAAATCCTGAAACATGCTAACATGCTTTGATTTATGAATATTACATCTCACTGAAAATAAAAGGAAATCAGGATAGTTTTGAATTTAGGAGATTGAAAAATTTGACAAAATTTCCCTGGTTTTAGATGAATCTATAAGATCCTGCCTTGATGAACAAGAAATATGTCTCTTTGAACATCAAATGTATCAACTGTAAAGAAAAAAGCCACATGATAGTGTATAAATGAACTGTTATATGCAGTGAAATAAAACTAATTACTAACACAATGTCCTGGAACAATTAAACATTACTTTTTGTTTCTTTTACTAGATAAGAACTTTTCTGTATTAAATATAGTTCATTTCTTCTGATAAAAAAGTCAATGTTCTAAAGGTTATCTTATTTTATTTTCAAAGCTGTTTTCTTTCAAATATCCTTGTGAAAAAGATGGCTCTCTTTAAATGTTTC
The DNA here is from genome assembly GCF_047716275.1 of Strix uralensis. Taxonomy (NCBI): domain Eukaryota; kingdom Metazoa; phylum Chordata; class Aves; order Strigiformes; family Strigidae; genus Strix; species Strix uralensis. The sequence goes on from NC_133984.1 coordinate 5,994,051, forward strand.
GAGAGGTATTTGTCACTCATTCAGCCTTTAACCATGTTGAGCTTAATGCCGCGAATCACAATATTCCAATCTCTTCCAGAAATTAGAAGAACAGTCCATGCAGCAGCAACTAAGGCAACAGTCACTTTCTACTAACAGATACACTGAAATGTATAGTCTGAAATATTTTTCAGAGAGGCTTTTAAGACCAGAAACATGCATAATAGGTCATTGTCTTCAAGTCACTGAATACATTTACAAACAGAAAGTTACTTTGCCCAGATCTATTAATTTTGGGGTTCAGCATATTATTACAATTTAAATGAATAAATTCTTTTTAAACATTTGTTTGCATCAATTCAACAAAAAAGTAGTAACTTTTGATCATGTGCTTTGAGTTTTCTCTCAAAACTTCTGTATTTAGAATACATTATAATATATATCAGGTTCTCAACTTTTGTCCAGTGAGACAGCTTTGTTTTTGAAGGATAATTATACACACATAATAAGGAAAGTGTAGTTATGAATCAATACTGAGATCTACAGTCAGCCCTGATGGGCATACCCTTGTCTTGTTCAGATCATAGGAGTCACAGTTCTTCAGAGGCATCTTGTTGTGATGTTTCTTATACTACATTATTATAATATATATATTATTATAATATATTGTATATTAATCTATCCTGAATTGTTTCTAAAGGTTGACTAAAGTAGGCTTTCTAAAGTGGGAATGGAAAGAAGAAGAAATGGTGATGCTATGTTCAGGACCTCTAATGAGCAATTTAGCTCCTACTGTCTTAAGGGGATGGGCCTGCACATAAGTCTTCAAGCACATTCTTACTTTCACCAGAGCTGCAGGACTCAAGCTAAATTGTTGCTGGGAAATCAAGCTAAAATTTGTTGGCATTCTGAGCTCCAGAATTACTTTAAGCATCAGTTTAAATACACAATAAAGTTTATTTATTGACTGAGTAACTGTTATTTACAAATATACTAGTGATAGCAACCACTGGGGGGAAAAAAAAAGCTGTTAAAGTTCCTGATAGTGTTGTCACACCAGCATTAAAGCAACGAAATTTAGGCTACAAACAAGAAACTGGTTTATAACTCCCAGAAGGATGAGATTCTGAAGCAGCCTTCTCATGGGGTAATGGGAGAGTGAGAGGAGGGAAACACAACAAAACAAAGCATATATTCATTTTAAAATGAAGTTTTATAAATTTAAAGAACGAGCCTCAGCAGAAGAAGGCCTTTCTAAACCTGTATTCCCAATAAGATTAAAGGGATTGTTGAAATCACTTTGAGCCTACTGAGATGCTGTCCAGTGAGACTTTAAAGGGATGTGCACTCTTCAGAAAAGGCACATGATTGATGGGAGGACTCTGCAAATGAGGTCAGGTTTGTCTATATATGAGTTAACAAGAAAACTTTGCAGTTTGGTTGAAAATTAAACAACCCCCAGGGTTGTACTGCAAATTCAATGAAAACCACAAGAACGCTCTGTCTTCACAGTAAAGGCTATAAGCATACAGACTGCAAAGAAAAATGAGTATCATGAAGGTAATCCCTGTACCAATTCATCAGGTGGTTTCGTTGCTTGCTTTATTTTATATTTTGTACTACTCTAGCTCTAAGCCTTAAGCCTTTCTATAAACACTGCCCCTCTTAAAGAGCAAGGTGTGAATGATGTAACATTTGTGCTTTAACAGCACTGCTGTGGTTTTAACCATTCCAGAGCCTTTTGTATAATATTCGACTACTGATGCAGTCTACTCACTCTGCCTCAAATACGTCAAAAATGTATTTTCTAGTGAAATTAAACTGACTTCTGTTACTACAGAGAAAGTTTAAGACAAATAAAAAAATAAAAAAGATGACTGAACACATATGAAAGGACAATAATGGAGAAATTAATGTAATCACAAAGTAATTAATTATTCACTAGAAAAAAACTGTGAAGAGTTCTCTCATTACAAAACACTGAAGGTCATGGTTAATTGTCACATATTATCATTTGCTTTAATTTCAATGTAAGAGAAAAAAAATCCTTAAAAAAATAAATGTGTGGCTGGTGTTTTTCATGTAGAAGAAGAGCAAGTCATGGGCTTCATAGCACAAAGAAAACATGCACATTGATTACACACAGACCAGGATGGCTGTGGAGTATTGTCCTCTTCACCACATATCTGACACTGGCTCCTTGGGATCAAAGCAGATCCTGAACACCATGGGGTTCGACATCAGACAGGCCTGTTCAGCTTGCAAGGATAGCTGTTTTATGCAGCAGGTTACCATAGCAACTTGCCCCAATTTACATAGTGAATAGCTGCATAAGTTAATGTGACTCAATATAAGCATTCACTCCCAGTCGAAGATTTCAGCTTGTTAGCGTAAAACAGACAGAACTCTTATGTAGAAATCAGAAGCTGAAATGCCTAGGCAGACATTTAAACGACTCAAGCCCATCTTCCTTACACAAGGATTCTCTCTGCAGTTTATACCTTATGCATATTCCCTGCTCACAATAGTCAATTGCTAACTTGAAACCTACCATGCACAAAAGGAATAAGACTTTTTAAAGTGAATTTAACCCACACAATTAAATACAAACTTAACCAATATCTTCCTCTCATGCTGTATTCAAAAACAAAACAACCAAAAAACAAAACAAAATAAAAAAAACCCCAAAAAACAAAACTCCATGCATGGAGTTTGAGACCAACCAAACCATCAAGTTTCTTGTGCAGGAGCCTTGTGTCTGCTTCTGTCTTTAATTACTTAATTCAGCCTGAAAATGCAACTTCAGAGTCTTACTTCTAAGATTGTTTTAAACATTTTGCTGGACTATGGGCAAGACACTGAAACTCAACAATGCCCCAGATTTTTTATTAGCATTGTGCCTAGTCTTAATCAAGAGTTACTACTAAAATGCATTAATCCCACCTACATACTTTTGTAATCTTATATCCACCTACACACATTTCTAAAAGCAAATTTCAGTGTATGAAGGAGCTACTGAAATAGGGCTAATAAGTTTTGCAAATACACAATAAAGATTCAAAGATTAGATGGAAGTTCTTCAGAACAAAATCTGGGCATTTTTTTAGATTGAGACCAAAATATGAGTCAGTCATGATATTGTTGAAGGCAAATATCATACTGGGATCTACAAACAGGAGTTAATACTTGCAAGATATATGAAATGATCCCTATTTACAGAACATGGGTAGAATTTCTGTTAAAACAGGAGTTTCAGACACTGTGTTCCAAAAGATACATGGAGGAGAGCAGATGAGAGGTCAAGAGAAATATGTACTAGAAAAGACAGAGAGTTAGGCAATATTCATCTGAAAGGAAAGACGGTTCTTTAGGAATTTAAGTGGCCCTTGTAAAGAGGAAGGAAATAATCTGTTTTTCATGTTTGTGGGTTTAAATTGCAGTGAGAAAAATTAGGGTTAGACCTGGGAGGGAAGGGGAAACCTTTCTCCAGTAATGATGAAGCCCTAGACTATAGAAAACCAGAGCAACTGTAGGGTATCCACTAGAGGAGATCTTAAGGATTATGTTAGATAAAATTTTCCAGGAACAGCATAGTATAGGCAACAGGATAGCTATGTTTAAATTCTCTCAAGCCTAATACATTATATTTTGTACACTGGAAATTAATATGGTACTGATAACAAAAGCAAAGATCTTTCTCCCAGTAGGCTTACTTTTACCTTTTTTTTTTTTTTTTTTAACTCAAGTAAGCATTGGAGCAGTCATATATAACTTTCATCTTAATTAATATGGTACTGATAACAAAAGCAAAGATCTTTCTCCCAGTAGGCTTACTTTTACCTTTTTTTTTTTTTTTTTTTAACTCAAGTAAGCATTGGAGCAGTCATATATAACTTTCATCTTATCATACCACAGAGATCTTAATATATATTAAGTAGGGAGAGGAGAAGCAAGAGTCCAAAGATAAAGTTTGAAAAACTAATTTCCTTGAGATACTTTGTCCCATACAGCATGAAATGAGTATTGAAATTTCCTCTTCCACATTATTTTAGATAATCTTTACTCAGAATTATATTCTATTGAGTGTATTAATTTATTGCCATTCAAAGATAGTTTATTGGTCAGTCACACAATGGTAAGTGTACTCTTAACCTAACCTCTTTCATTCTTTCATAATAATGATAATTATAGCAATTTAGCCATCTTCTGCTGCTTTTACATGGAGCTTTACAAATATTTTTTTGAGGATCAAGGAAAGCAAGCTTTAAGTCAGTGATAGGATTGTACAACAGAATGGAAGCTACTGAGCATAAACTGAAGTCTAACATAACACTAAAGTTAAAATGTGTAAATTAGAAGAAAAGTTATGGTTAACAATTTTTTGCTTCTGAGCTAAAGGAAGGTTCTAACTGGGTAATATTCTTATTGCTCTTCCTGAAGCTCTGCAATCAATTCACCACTCCAATCAATTACTTTCAAAGGAAATTCTGCTTTATCTGAAATGATTTTTTTTTTCCTTTACTCTAAAATTTCATTCCAAAGTGATCCTGGATTCCTTGATGATCAATAGTTGTACTCTGAATGCATTTATTAAGAAAAGTAACTATGTTCAATACATTTTAAAAGTATGAAATTCCTTTTTCTATAGAGACATAAATAATGTCCTTATCTCTCAGTTCAGAAATATTTAGATAGTGGCCCTAGGACCATACAACTCAGTATGAACAATTGTTTGAGGGATTCCATAATACCAGTCTGAGTAAAAAAAAAAAAAAAAAAAAAGGATGAGACAAAACACATGATCCAGTTACACAATTGGGAAATACTGCTGATCATCCCTCATCTTCATCAATGAATTTCACAACATACAATTATTGCAAGATTAGAATTAGCTGATACCTATCTTTCAGCTTGTCATAGTTTTGTCCTTTCTACTTTTCTTTTTTTTTTAAATATTCTGAAAAGAACAATGTCCATGAAATAAATAAAAATACTGAAGTTATTTTAAGAGTAAGTTCTACCTGAAGAATTTTAATCTCAGAAAAGGCCAAAGGGAGAACATTGCTGTTGTCCCTATTTTTCAAATTAAAAAAAAAAAAATTAGAAATAGGGTGGTGAAATGACTTCCTGAAGTGGAAGAAAAAGAATCTAGGTTTCTGAAAACTTAGCCAGGGGCTATTTAAATAGGACATACTTTCTTCTTCTAACTCTAGATAAGCAATTTCTAAAATTTAATTATCTAATTTCCAAGTCTAAGCATTCTAAAAACGTCTGGAAAAACAGCAGCTCTCATTTTATATACAAGGTATTAAAAGAATTAGTACTTCACTTAGACTTTCTTAAATGTATGAATTCCAGTTACTAAATAACATACTTGAATGCAAGTGCACATGAACACACACAAAATACAGCTTTTTTCAAAGAAAAAAACATATTTTAAACAGTCTGTGCAAGAGTACACTCTGCTGTTATGCATAAATATATCGTTATCCACATATAATGCATTAAGTTCTACATTAGACTTCTGGAAAAAGAACATGGTGTTCTCTTTTCAGCTTTCTTTTGATAAATACTTTGTGTATAGCTTGAAGGTGCATGGGCAGGAGACTAGCCAGTGTCTAGTCTCTTGAAAGTCTGATTCAATAATAACTAACTCAACCCTACAACTCAACCCTTCAATAATAACTAACTCAAAAACCCTACAGGATACTGAATATATATGCAATATATACTGGAAAGTGTGATACTTCATAGAATTGTGCGCTCTTTTCAGTACTGCTGAAACAAATGTGTCAAGTTTTAGTGGTGGGCAACACATATGACAGAAAGCTACCTGTCTTTGAGAAGATTTATTGTAAGAAGAAAAGGCTGAAATAACTGTGGCTTACTACAAACTTAATAAGATTCAAATTATTACATGTCTTGGAAAGAAAAAAAGATTTTCAAATTGCATATTTTTTCCCGAATACAGGTATGATTCCTGGTATATCAATAGCCCAAGGGCCAACATACTGAATGACTTATTAAAGATTCATGTTACAAGTTTATTTCCTAACAACACTGTAGGAATGTGTTGTTTTTCATTACAGGAAGTAATGTTTCTCAAAAGTGTTTACAACTCTCAAATTGCAAAATTTAATTTTCAATCGAATGAAGCATAATGAGCTTCATGAGCTCCTCATTCTTCACACCCAGTCTTAGCTACAAATATAACACAGCAAAACAGATTAGAACAAGCAAACCAGATGTATTTAAGAATTCTGATGTAGTGAATGAGCATCTTTCTCTTGACCAGTGCCAATTCAAGACAGTCTTCCAAAGATCAAGATAACAGCCTATTTATCTTCATCTCTAAGCTGAGAAAAACAATGAAATTGTATGCTCTTTGCTGAACACAGGTGAGTGAACACTCAGATTAAATTTTTTTCTATCATCTCATATAAAAGCAACTCGTTGAGATGTATACCTACATCTAACCTATGTCTAATATCTATGCAGAATGATATGATTCTATTATAAAAAGGCTGTTCTTGTATAACAGTACCGTGGTGGCAAAGGGAAATTGCAGGAAAAGTTTAGCAAAATGAGAACCAGAAGCACCAATCAAATTACAGGTAGATACACTGAAAAATTACTAAATCTGAGTTTCTGAGCTCAATGTCAGAAGAAGTGAGACTGATAGTTTAGATCAATTATACTCCACACATCAAAAACTTCAGCTCTGCTTCTGTGTGAATATCACTGAATGGAAATTTGAAACCTGATTATTTTTATTGATCTAGTCAAACAGAATCAAAATAAAAGAACCACCACACTTTTCAATGAACTACTGTGAAGGCTACCACTGTTTAAACAAACAAAACTGACAAAACCCCAAAATCTTGAATATGGTGTAAAATAGACATAACTGAAAATTTTCAGTTTTACACATTTTTCAGTATAAATGAATTCATAAAATACTGTATCACAAATTATTAAATCTATTTTGAATCAGTTTTCCTCACTTTTTGCCCAATGTTATCAACAGATATTTACTCAGAAAAAAATCACAGCAACTTAACTCTAAATTACTCAGTCCTCTAAGGTAGTTTTGTCTTGATGTTCTTAAAAAAACTAAAAGAAATTTAAATCCAAAGTTAGATTTTATCAGAAAATAAATTAGAATATTTGTTTTTATAGAGAAAATTCAAAATAGCTAACCCAGGTAGAAATATAAAAGCTAAAAACAAGTGCCCAGATATATCCCTGCTTCCAGGTGGGTTTCAGTCTATTGTGCACCTTTCTGAATAGTGGCAAAATCTTAATAATCCCTGCTGATCAAGGAAGGTTATTTAAAAGGTTTTCAAGGCCTGGAAATCTGTTCTCTTCACTGCTTAGTCTACAGATCCTTTGTGAGTGCCCAGCTTGCTGTTATGACCCTGTCTCTCTCTTATAATCTCCCCAGACAACGCTCAGTGTTTGCCCAGGAAAGGCACCGTCTCCACTCTCTCCAGACAGTGTCACCTTGCCTGATCACTCCTTAATAAAAGAAATAAGATGCAAATTTAGAACAAAGAACTCAACCAAACGTTGTCTGTCACACTGCAACTTGACAAATTCACACACATACAAAAAATAGATGAGGTACACGATTTACAGTGGGCTTCGAATCCAATTCCACAGACAAATTGTAATTTTTTTCAAAGTCTTATTAAAAAACAAGATAAATTTGAATAGAACCTCATAAATTTCAATAAGTGTCTTTGCTGTGACACGCCAACGTATAATTGAAGAAAAGCCCGGGAGAGGTAAGAGTTTAGTTTTCCCATGATAGTCATTTCCTTCTGGTTATGCCGTGACAGCTGGAGAGTGAGTCTTAATTTTTTTAGAAGTGAATTTAATTGCTTTAGAGAGTCAGTTTAGCATATCACTTCAGAAATGCCCCAAAGCTACGAGTAAACCCATTGTTAGCCAAATAGCTTCTTATTTGTAAGACTCTTAGTTTAGGGCTGTAGTTACTAAATTATGTTTTCAATATCTTACCAAGTATTCCACAGGTGGCCTCCAAATCTTATCCCTGTTGGAACATTTTCAATTAAATTTTTATGATAAGGATCCATGACAGTCTGAGAAGTGTTGATGGTAGATAATGGGCTATAATCCAATAAATTTGGGAATCAGTGGCTTAAAGGTTATCCTGGCAACAAGAATAATCCACTGAGACTGAGCAGTTCTAAGGAAATAATTGTTTAAAATATGATAGTAATTTTTAAAGAAATGGTGAAATTCCTTTTCTGAAAAAGATAATGATTCTCAGCTGGGAAGTAGCTTATCTGAAATGAAACAAATATAGTTTATAATTAACAGTGATTTACCTCTGCTGAGAATACAAAAAATTTGCTGTTTTAATTGCATAAAGTTTTCTAATCACCCAAATATCATGGCTATATGTTTCCTGCTATATGCAGTTCTTGGATAAATGTGTGATAGATACTTTATATCAGCAGATAAGGTATCCCTACAGCTTTGTCTTCTGGAGGCATAGTATTGATTTCCAAACACACCAAAAAAAAGTCTTTATTGTATATTTAAGGAAAATAAGGTAAGGCTACATACAGTAATGACATAAGATATAGTAATTATGCTATATTTTTTCCTTAAAGTAAAAAATTTTTTGGAGATGAACAAAAATAGAAAATTTAATCATCATTTTGTATTTCATGTACATCTTACATCTTGATAACTGCTTTCCACTATTTTTATAAAACTGTTATTTATTTGGATTTTTTTTTGTTTGCTTTTACAAAGTGGTAGGAGAAAGATTAATTCTTTAGTCATATATAAGATACATATGTACATGTCCAATATATCCATCTAGATGTACTGTTTATAAAAATGTGACTCAGTTATTATTCAATGACAGCTTGTCTTCTGATTGAATATATGCTGAGATCTTACACCTAATTCTTGTAGTAACCAATACTGCTGTCATTTTATTTCAGCCTATTTTACAGGCTGAATTTATTAATAATTCTTTTATTCCTCTTTTCAGAAAGACAACAGAAAGGAACCTCAAATGGAGAGGATAAGCTCAATTTAGTGACACTATACACAGAATGTACACCGTGTTCCAGGGAAACAAGAAAATCAAAGGCTAAAAGGACAACTACTAAACTAATACATATATGACACTGCTAGAATACACTTATATTTCTCAAAAGATGCAGTTCATAGATCTGGAATGAGAGTTTATCCAAAGAAATTAACAAAGTAGCCCAACATCCAAACACTGAAGTATCTAATAATATATGAGGATAGCTCAATAAAAGGATAAACAAAATAAAGAAATCAGAATAGTTTTAATAAAGAAAAATGAAACAATGTATTGTAGAGCAACTAGTATAGTTTTGAAGACATTTCTCTAGCTGTTGAAAATGTTTCTAACAGGTGAGGATTTGACCAGATATGCTTTCCATCTAGTAAAAATTCTGCTCAAGGACTTTGTACAAATCTGTTTCTCCTTGTTTAGAAATTTCTAAGTGATTCTTTGTGAATAATGAATGAAATAATTGGACATTATTGGAAGTACACTTGTTCATGAATTTTAAATCATTTTAGTTCATACATATACTAGGGGCCTGTGCTCACAAAGAGAACACAAACACCAGAACACCTGAATTCAAGTTACTTTATAAGCAACAGTTCTGGAATATGGTGTCCTACCCTGCTCTTGCACATGCCATGGTGAAGCAACAAAACTTTGATGGCACCAGGGCCATTAAAGGACACATATAGTAACAATTAGCAGCAATACTAAAAAAGATCTCTGTATAAGGACCTACTCAACTCACCTGCAGCAAATTTATCAACATGATGATCCCAGTTTTCCAGGTCACCATATCAGTAAAGTCATACTGATGTGCCTGCCAGTGACAAGAAGTTTCTTATTATCAGTCTTACCATTTCTCCTCCTCTCTGACCTTTAAAATTTAGAAAAATTTTTCAGTACGTAACAAAGTTATGATCAGCAATAGCAACCAAAAATACAAGAATGCTCTCGCAGTATTTTGCTAAGCTCATAGATTGTGATGGCCTAAATTTCAACAGATAGTCTTTTTACCTCCAAATAAAATATGCTTAAAGGACATATGAACAATTCTGCTGAGGTATGCGGAGTGATATTTAGGCCCATTTATTAATTTGTATTTTGCATGAGGGAATTTAGTACCTGGCTGTGAAGTATAACTGCATTGAAATGTTACATTTGCTAGATGCAGGCAGTCTCTTTACAGCTATTTATAGAGAACATAATTCTAATAATCTCATTTGCCTTTAATTCAGTACGGAGTAGCCTTATGTCTTTTACACAGGAGAAGGTCATTCAGACTCAAATTTTTTGTATGGAATTTCTCTGTTTCTGTGTTCTGAGTCAGCTGGCCTCATACTTGCAAATTGGTAGGACTCAGTGTGCAAATACTGTTTGCTGTGATCACCAGAATTCAGTAAAAAGAGCTACCAAAATCTTAAATCTAGGAACTCAAGGTCACGTTATAACACTTAAGACAATGGAAAACACCTGGTAAATGCAGCATGCAATGAAAATTCATACCATGATACTTTCATTTTCTTACAGGCATGAAGGGCTTTCTGCACTACATTTGACAGCCATTCTACAAAATTTCAAGCACTGCAAGCAGATTAGTGATCACAATTGCTTCAAATACTTTTCTATCTACTGTATAGGATTATGGAACTCCTTTTTCCTACAGCACAGGCAAAGAAAAATTACTATTTCACCTCACAGAAACAGTCTAAATTTACTCTCCAAATATAACAGAAAAAGTACAAAAACATCTTACAGGACAGCTGATGAATACTTTATTTCTAGCAGTAGCTTTGTTCCTTTGTACCTCTTAGCACATGGCTGGTCTCAAATGCTTAGCAGCTAAAATAACTGAGGATAGTTTCGACCACTAAGTAGGAATTAAAGAATAAGAGTCTACTAATTCATAAACATACACTCAGTGTAAACTTCAGACAAAATCAGCTCATCTATGCGTTTCTTCTCTTTGCTAAGCCTACTCTTGTATTTGTTATGGCCTATTCATTTTAGTCTCTCTTCAAACAGAGATCTTTCCATAACCATGACTGTTTCTGCCTCCATGTCTGGACTCTGTCTGATAAACAGATTGTATTCACTCTCATTTCATCTATCTCTTTGATGATATGTGTTAATAGCTCAGCACTAAAACTATTTCTAGCCATGAACGTGTATGAGCCACCATCATTTGTCATGCTTTATTGGGACTTGAATAGTTGACATTAAAAGAAAAAAAAAAATCACAAAGCCCAGACAATCTGAGTTGAATTCATAATCTACTTATGCATGTGCTTCTGAGAATCCTGCCAATAGTTTAAAAAGAGTATAGCAACAGTTACCATATCGTCTAACATGCTTTAGACAGAACAAAACCATCAAATCTAAATGGATGACCTAACGCGAAGTGAAATAAAAGAGACATCAGTGCTTTTTCAAAGATGATTTACACATTTGCCATCTATTCTGAGATACATCTTCATCAACACCAGTTTCTCACTTAATGCACTAAATTGCAAATACCACGTTTGCAGTCACTGAATTTTTATTCTTTTTTAAAGGGATTTAATTTTGACAAGAATGTGTTTTCATGATTCAAGCCAGCCATCTACAGTATTCTATTCATATAGAATAGAATAGACTATTACAGTTAGAAGGACCTACAATGATCATCTAGTCCAGATGGATGCATGATTATGAATTGTAATCCATAAGGCATCCAGTAACGCCACAACTGCTGTTTAAAAAGGTGGTTAATTTCTTAGCATGTGTGAATTTATTACACCAGACATGTATCAGACACCAAATAACAAAATGCAAAACTACCAGTTCTCACTACCAGATTAATCTGCCGTCTAGAATTTAGAAGCTTCTTTGACAAAATCACTAAATTTATACTTTATCTTTTTCGAGAATTCAATAAGAGAAAGTGTGGTCTTGTGTAATCCATAGTTAAAGTGTCTTTTGAGGGTGGCATGTCATGCCCTGCCCAGACTGTACCAAGCTCTTTACAGCCTCATTGCTCCAGATGTGGAAGGCAGCTGCATCTTAATAGAAGTAGCACATAATTGGCATCGCAATTGAAGAGGTCAGAGAACATCAGCATTAATTTGGTCTTAGTTTAGATGGCAGCACATGAATTAAAATCATGGATAAAACCTTCTTTACCAGAACAAATTGGTTGGTCACTCCTGAAAATGTTAAGCATGAGTTTGCATGACAAACATTGAAGAACAGTTTTCCTGTGAAAGGACGTGATCTTGAGTATCACTTAGAAAGGTTTTTGAACAAATTGTATCCACAATGTCTTTGATTTCATTTTAACCCTGTTTTTATTGATCTGTGCAACTGCTATTTCAGATCAATGTTAAAAAGCACATGGGCTGAACAACAGAAGCTCTCTACAGGCTTTCTATTTAAAAACACATAGAAGCCTTAAAAAATAATTGCCAAGTTCAGCATAGAGAGGTCATACCTTTGTCCTTATTTACATTGCCACACAACCACTTGGGACAAGTAGAAGGTGATACAGGAAACAGATATAAACACTTCCACATTTTTGTCATTCCTTTCAGCTCTATACAGTAAATATGGCAATGGTTTGGAAAGAGTGTCCAGATGTTGGATGACAAAGTAGACTCCAGTGAAATATTATACCAGCATAATTTAGAGCTCTTATGGTTACTTTCAGTGGAGATGAAAACTAATTTAATATCTGAACCTTAAATACAAAGTTGTTGATGATACTTCCAAATTTTAATGCATGTTTATCTAAATTTAAACTTACTAATTATATAGGGATTTGATTGGCACCTTCAAGCTGTACTTTAAATCCTATTAAACCACAATGCAAAGCTATGCTTATATTTAAGGACCAAATACATATATAGTAGGTATCTGGATTCTTCCTTCACTTTTGGATTTCCAAATAAGCTGTTTTGTAAACGTTGGACATCTATGAAGAAAAAGAAAATCTACTGCACAGTTTTGGAACAAGCAATAACTCTCTATGTCCTGTCATTTCATAACTAAGGATTATTTTTTACATCCAGAATAGTCCTGGCAAATCCCATGTTTTTCTCATTACTGGCTGTAATTTGGACACAATAAGGGATCCTATTTAGTGAAAACTATTGGGATAAATCATAGAATGGTTTGGGTTGGAAGGGACCTTTAAAGACCACCTAGACCAACCCCCCTGCAATCAGCAGGTACATCTTCAACTAGATCAGGTTGCTCAGATCTGTCAGATCAGCTGCCAAATTATATCATCATGTCATTGCAACATAATCTTTATGTTTTACTGGACATCTTAAACTGATTTCTTAAAATTAAATTAGGTCTGGGATTATGGACCTGGTCAAGGACTGGTACTTTGAATCCCATTCACAAAGCTAACTCTGAGATCTCACCATCACAAAACTCATCAGTTTTAAGGAAAACTTTCAAAAATTGTATTACATATATATATTTTTAAATGCCTTATATATAAAGAAATAGCAGAATAATCTGGGAATAAAATGTGTATTCTTCAGTGACGAGTTCTTTTCATCCTTAGGGAAAAGGACTTCAGTGAGACTTTTCTGGGAGGTCTCACAGCTGAAAGATATGTGAGATAGATAGATTATGAATCACAGCTGGACTAAAGGCATGAGCACATGAACACATTATCACAAATTTAGCTAAGGCAGCCACTTGCTTCCTCATGATAAATATAAAGTAACAAGACTTCACAAGTGGTTACTACGCCAAAGTAAGGTTTTCCAGGTGGATATGATCAAAACCAAGTACAATCTCTCACAGCTTCATCCACTGCAGAACCTGGGCTGGAGAGTAGATATGGAATTGTACCACTGCAACTTAAACCCCAGAGAAAGCTGCATTTGATGGACTCCAAAGGCTTTGAAATGACACAGAAGTGAGTGCAATAGCATTCACTCAACCTCTAAGCATCTAAGATATTTTTACTTCATGTAAACTATGCCATTCTCAATCTTTTATTTATTTATTTATTAAATCTCCCCATAAGCTGTCTATGATTGAACGCATGAGGCCCCCTAGGCAAAGACATCACTTTACAGTTACAGAGGTACTTATCAAAATTGCCAGCATTAAGGTTCTGTCCATGGTATAACAATTTTCTTGAGGAAAACAGTATATCTGAATATTCAGCTGACTTTATTAAATCAGTTCTCCTAGGTCATGCTCACATCCTTTGGGGTGTTTGATTTTCATGAACATTTGAGTGACTAACTTATTGGCATGCACATTGGTGCAAAGTTAATTTCCAAGTACTATGCACCAGTATTTGCAAAAGGAAAGTAAAATCCACACATGAAAGTATTTGTGCTGGAAGGGCTTACTGCTGTGGGACATATCTGATTTACCACAAAATCCCAACCTCCAGCAGTCAATTTCTACTGAACTGCTTGTGATCTCTGCAGTTCAAAATTATTTCAAAAATTTGATTTTTTAAATTATTAATATTTGTTTTAAAAAAAAATCTGCTCACAAACAGCAACCACAAAAAAAGACTTAAGATTTTATAGTGAACATATTAACTACTTAAGTCCATCAAACTTCAATTATAATTTCAGTAGATACAGTTTTCATGGAGAATCATATTTGTAGAAGCCTATTGGACAGGGTTTTTTTTCCTGTTTACTTTTTGCATGGGAACAATATAAATCCAGTGCTGGTTCCAATGCCAGCTTTGCATGCGCTTTATCCTTCCTTTCCTTCCATATCAGCCGCCTTAAGACCAGATTAATTTTTCCCCTCCAGAAGAGTGAAATAACAGGTGATAGCTATGGAAAATACAGCTTTATTCGATTTAATGAGTGAATCATTGCTTCTATGGTTCATTAAACTTTTCAATAAGAAATTTCAAATTCATATACATTTTTCTCCATTTTCAAGTACACATTCCAGTTGTGTTGCTCATCTACTTTCAATATAAAAGATGAATTAAAGCATTAATCTATGCAATCATGTTCTAAGGGAAGTAATGATAGTTTCGTAAAAAATTCACTGTGTAATGCTGTAGTCACATTTTGAAGAACCTCTCATAAAATCACATTGAGCTGAGGAAGAAATAGAGCCTCAATAATTGTCCTTATAGGACTTTACTACTATTTTCTGAGTTGCAGTTGCTAAACTACATTGAAAATAGATCATTGCTTATATTTCTACTTCAGAAATATATTTGGATTCTGCCAGCTATGGACATTGTCAGGAAACATGCAAAGTAAAATAAAAAAAAATTGAGTTGGAGGGCTCAAAACAAAGTTTTAGCCAGGCTTCATATTCCTACATGAAGATGCTTCTACTTTACTTATCACTTCAGGATTTGTAGGAAAGGAAGAAAACAACATAATAAGTTCTGCTTCATCCTTTTTTTTATGGTCAGTGGGAAAGCTGAGTTTATTTTCAGTTTTTAAAAAGATAATAAAATAATTGCGTAAGAAATGAACTTGAGTGCATTGTTTGGAATGGAATCATCACACCAAATATTAAAGATATGAACATTCATTGCTCATGTATGAGAGCATGTTGCTATTACTTTTACTACTGAAAATGAAAGACTGAAAAAGTTGACGAAAGAATTAGGCTCTTCTCTCTTTAAAATCTGCATGGAAAGAGTGGTAGGGAGATCCCTGTATTTGGCTTCTCCTGAATCAAGGAGGCATATAAAATAAAGAATCTGAAAGTAACCTGGACAGCTCGTTAGAAGAATGCCTCCAGCACTCCTGTGCTGCTCTGCCTCTGTAAAATCTTGCACTCATGCACAGCAAGTGCCTCAGAAAGCAGCATGTCAGTGGGATTATTGGGTAGGCAGAAACCTCGCCTGGGGAGAATTGTACCCTTTTTTATTCTTTTTAGAATCTGATGTGCAGGGCTCACAAAAAATAGACCTGAAGAAAGGAGAGACGCTAACCTGCAAAAAATGTGAAAGAAAATAAAAGGTGCGCTGGGAGCCAGCACAAAACACAGAATGAGCGGAAGATTTCTTATTCATATACACGAACATGGCTACATTTCACTTCCTTCACACACAACTATTCCATTTCTCTCTGTACTTCTACTTAACAGGCAGACAGTCTCCTGGGAATCCTCCCTCCAGAAGCTTGTAAGGGACATTATAAGTTTTCTGACCTTTATACTTCTCTGCTTCAGGGTCTCACATCACAATTACCAGATCTTTAGTCAAGAACTGGAGGCTGCCAGTCAGAGCTAGTTAATACCACTCCATCCAGCCAAGTCAACACAGAATACTAACAAATGTTTAATTTGCAGGCCTAACACAGACATCAGGGCAAAGCCAAAGACTGTTTCCAATACAACATGGCATAACATATCAAACTGTTCTCCGAAGTTCAAATTTTACATCTGATTTTTGTATTTGAACAGAATTTATTAAGAGTTATCAGTTTGTGAAGGTTTAATAAGAACTGGCAATCATATCTTTCAGGTCAAAATTTAAATGTATTTAGGACAAGGACCAATATTCATTTTCATCCTGTGCATATACTTAATTTCTTATGATTGAAACCTGACTTGTTTAGTCTATTTGTTTGCCCACATGAATGCATCTATGATAAATCCAGTGTATTACTTATAACTTCCAGCTACAGTTAAAGTCAAACAGTTTGTCATTACAGCTGTAGATGGGAAAGGGAGTTGGAGGGAGACAGATAATTAGCCCTTCTCCCCTCCTATTCTGTCCTTCCAATTTACATCTTTTTCTTCCTTGGATCTTCCCTCCTGCATCTCTCCCTGGCAGACAGCCTCACCATGTGAGCTCTCTTGAAATGGCACAAGGAGAAGCTCCAGGACTGAATGTGTCACATTGGGGTCATGGCCTTCTCTTTTCACTGCTACAAGCTTTTTTAACAGACGCTCATAATATTTAAATAGTATCTCTTGTAAATATAAAAATTTACATATATTTGCTTTGAAAAAAATCGTATTTGGATTAAAAGTAAGGTTTTGCTATTTCAAAATTTGTCAAAATGAAGTTGATTAAGATACGTTTACTCCTATAATATGCAAAATTATCTATCTTTTGGTTGATTGTTTATCTTCTGCCATTGTAAGAAAGGTCCATTGACTTTGGCCTCACAGGTTAATTAATTCATTGCTGTTGTGTGTACAATTAGGCAAATGTTAGTTGGAGGTAGTAGTTACCTTGCCAGTAAGGCACGTGCCAAAAAATGGAGTTCAATGTCCCTTCTCTATTCTGGTTGTCCATATAGATGCTGAAAGAACTGAGATAAGGAAGCAGCTATCAGCATAGATTTATATTGCATAGGTAAACAAAACTCACCCTTCCCACACACACATTAAAAAAATAAATAAATAAAGGAAAACCAAACTTGCAGGCACCAGAACCTGTAAGTTAGGGCTTGAACCTAAAAATTGGGTACAAACAGTTCATGCTACAGATTTTCCTCACAGTAACTGTAACGTCCAGTGAATTGAGTTTTGATTACTCATGACCCTTCCTGGGAATCTCTGGGTCAGAAGACTGGAGGAGAACAGAAAATGCTACTAGATTCAGAGATAGTGGACGTCGTATAAAGCTACAGTTGATATCTATTGACATATTGGTGTTTGGAAGCTTTGCAAAGATTAGGCCATACCTGGCCCTTGAGCCTGTGGCAACATCAATGGATGTTCCGCAAAGATTCCTGCCTTTAGCATTGTCATCCTTTATCTTAGTAAACATCAAAATCTGAGCACAAAAGACAGAAAATGAGCTATTGATTTTCCAGTATTATCTTAACCTGCAGCTTAATTGAAGGTCAGTATATGTATTACTGTCAAAGCCAGACTTCTGCTATTCATTGTGGGTGTCTGACACAAAACCTTCCTCAAGAGGGAGAGCACAGATACTCTTTAGCAGAATGTGCAACTCAACACTTTCAAACGTTCTCTAAGGAAAATTGAAGCATGGAGAAGACAGACTACAAAGTAATTGGATTAGATGTCAAAAGCTTTACAGAAAAAAAGGGGGAAGAGGAAGAGAGAGAGACAGAAAGAGAGGGAGAAAAGGGTCAGAAAGAGATGAATGAGAGTTTGTCATTATAACACAACAAATAAATTGTCTCTTTAGAGAAAGTAGATGACTCTCTGTGTTGTTCTCTCTCTTACGGAGGGATGTGAAACTGCAAATTCTCCTTTTCCTAACACTGTAAAATAGCAGCTTTTGTGAATAAAAGTACCTTGTTTTATTAGAAGAAAAATATAGTATGACAGTAAAACAGAAGTTGTCAGATAATAGATAGGAAAGAAAATCCACATCTTTCTCTTATTTTCTGTTATTGTTCTTGCTTTGTTATCCTTCACCATCCTCCTCTCAGGAAGTATCAGATTTTGCCATTTCACATCTGTCATTCGAGAAAGATGTAAAGATTATTTCTCAAAAAACTGAAAAAAAAAAAAAAGGAGATACTTCTATGTCTAAGACTCTCCAAATCATTTATGAAGCTTGCACTTTTCCTCTATCATTAATCTACTTTAAGTCTCTTTCTCCTCTGAATTAAATGAATTCATTTTCTCCTATATTTGTCAATCAACATCATCATATACTCCTCCTGCTTCTACTCTAATGACTGAAAACCTGTAGAGAGGAGCAAAGGAAAAAGCTTTATGTTTAGTTAGCTTGACACTGCAGTGAAGCTCCTCAGATGGTGACAATCAACGTAAAATGTTTTGGTAAAATCAGAGAGTCCTGTAAAAACCCTTCATTCCTGTCAGTATAATATTTTCTGAATGAGCCTTAGAACGTTGTAGGAGGATTACTTGCACGATCACAAGGTGAACAAAGTTTTGCACTGAGCAAAACCAACATTAAGTCATTCACATTTAATAGAAAAGATTTTTGCAGCTGGGAGAGAATAAGGATACCTGGTCTTACCAAACTTTTAAACATAGATTACTGGGTGGTGTACAAAGCAACTGTATTTAACTGTTATTTGCTCCAGAACGAATGTATGTAAGAGCACATAAAGCTGATAGCTAGTAACTGTTCATACTTGAGCTTTCAAGCTTTTTGTGTGGGGTTTAAAAAAAATTAAGTTGAAATAAATGGATAAAAGTAAATCTAATCATAGCCACTGAGTAACACCTCAAAAATCCCAGTGGTCTAAAAGAATTCCCTAGGGAAACTCAGTTCTCAATCCTTGAAGGACAAAAGGATTCATAATTTTTAAAGGTACTAAATATCTTCAGACAGCAATGTTCTATGGCCATACAGACACAACATAAAAGGCAGATGTTTTATTCAGCAAGCAAGAATTTGTTTTTCATATCATGATTTTATTAAAGTCACACTTTTCATTTGACCTTCAACCATCTTTGGACCTTTCCTGGCTCAGCTCTTTGAATAAAGATTGAATGGACAGCACTGTACATCTTTCATAATGTGGTTATCATATTGAGTTTGTCATTGCACATTCTGACACCGAATTCTTGCTATCATTTATGATACCTAGCATATGTTTTTGAATGCTTATTAACCAATAAATCTGTTCCTTATTTTAAAAAATGTATGCACTGGTCTTTCATTAGAAGGGCTCCAAGTAAGTGGATTTGTATCCAAACCAGAGCTAGATCTATGACATGTATCAGGATTCTGGGGTTTCTAGCACATAATCTTGTGCTCAAACTACTGCCATAAAGCATGCACAATGATGTGGAACAGCACAAAAGCTACAGTAGCAGGTGTATGAGATTGGAGCATTACTCACAACAGCAAAACTTATGAGTCAGCTCCGGTGAGCATCCTAAATGAGTGCTAGTAAAACCTTTTGTACAGCATCTTCATGTACACTACACATCTTCATAATACAATAAAATATTTTATGACCATTTGAAATAATTTAAATATCTTAACTTTCTGTACCTATAAATGCAAGAGACAATTACCACAAATCACTAAAAGAATACAAGTGATCAAGAAAAAGGTTTCAAGATATTATCTTAAGGGATAACAAAGAGAATTTCAGCTGTAAGTAAATAACTGAAAACTATAAGGTTCCATTTCCACAACTCAAACCAGGAAGAACAGTAGGACACAGCAGAGGAAATTTAAAATATTATTCTAAGATATAGACACCTCAAAGATGTGTCTGAAGTACAAACAGGGAATTATAGATTCATAGAAAGGTTTGGGTTGGAAGGCACCTTAAAGATCATCTAATTACAACCCCCCCACCACAAGCAGGGACACCTTCCACTAGCCCAGGTTGCCCAAAGCCCCGTCCAACCTGGCCTTGAACCCTTCCAGGGAGGGGACAGCCACAGCTTCTCTGGGCAGCCTGTGCCAGTGTCTCACCACCCTCACAGGGAAGAATTTCTTCCTTGTATCTAATCTAAATCTGCCCTCTGTCTGTTTAAAACCGTTACCCCTCATCCTATCCCTACACCCCCTGATCAAGAGTCCCTCCCCAGCTTTCCTGTAGCCCCTTTAAGTACTGGGAGGCCACTCTAAGGTCTCCCCAGAGCCTTCTCTTCTCCAGCTGAAGACCCCCAACTCTCTCAGCCTGTCCTCACAGGGGAGGTGCTCCAGCCCCCTGATCATCTTTGTGACCTCCTCTGGACCCACTCGAGCAGGTCCATGCCCTTCTTATGTTGGGGGCCCCAGAGCTGGACATGACACCGCAGGTGGGGTCTCATGAGAGCAAAGGGGGAGAATCCCTTCCCTCGACCTGCTGGCCACACTTCTCTTGATGCAGCCCAGGATACAGTTGGTTTTCAGGTTGCAAGTGCGCATTGCTGGGTCACATTCAGTTTTCCATCCACTACCACTCCTAAGTCCTCCTCCACAGGGCTGCTCTCAATCCACTCCTCACCCAGCCTGTATTTACGCTTGGGATTGCCTCAACCCAATACCACTGCAAAATATGGTAAAAGGAAATTGTTCTGGGACAGAGTGGTCAGGAAAACAGAGTCTGCTAAATTAATGAAGATTAGAAATTCTTGCCTTGTTCATACCGGAAAAATAAAAGGCTTCAAAAAGGTAGGGTTCCTACAAATTCCTATAAACCAGAATAAGCCTTCTAAGTCAGCAGTAGGAAAGGGAGTTCTTCAGTACCTTAGTAATGGTTTATTTATTTATAATTGTTTTTAGTCTATACCTTCCAATGATCTTTTCCAGTCAATATGCTCTTACATTAGAAATCCACTAAAATGAAAAAATGGGAGCAGTACTTAAAAAAAACCCAATTATAAGGCTGACAGTGATTTAATGAAACGGAAAATAACCCAAAATGCTTTGTTTCTCACAAAGTTTGGAAAATATTTTATGAGCATAAAAAGAATAAAATGTCTTCTAAAAAACCCAAACCAAACCAAAAAATAAAAACAAAAAAACCCCAAAAAACCCACCAAAAACCCCAAACTCTATTTTGGATACTGTTGAATTAATAGTGTATGTTCAAAACAGAAGAGAGAATCTAACTTTCTCCCATCTTTCTTTGAAAGTCTCAAAAACCTTGTTAGCATGAGAAAAAGTATAATGAATAGACAGAATGGAAGCCATCCTGAAATTCCTAAAGTTTGCTATTTTGCCTCTACATAAATATATAGCAGGAAAAGAAAGCACCTGCCTCTATTTTCTAGAAGAAAAGAACATTTCAGAGAAGAGTGTACAGATGACGTAAAAACATTACAAACCAATTTTAAACTGGTTTTGTGTTTCCTAAATGATTGTGGTCTGAATTATTCCTGTAGCTATGAGAGCTGTGACTCACACTCCTTGGCAAATCACAGCCAACTTCTTTAGCCAAAGTTAACTAATGCTACAGAAACAAAGCAAACTGTGAACAAAAACCTTCCTAAACACCTGAACACCTTCACAGCTAAAGAAACATGAAGCTCTACATGGCGCTGTAAACTTTTAGCAATTCCTTTCACAGCAGGAATTCAATACAAATATAAATAGAATACTTCATCTCATGATATTCTCCTGATGGAATATTCATTCTTCTGGGATTTCTTATTGGTTCTTTTGAAAACACATTTTTTTCCTCTCGTCCAAATTGTGAATTGTGATTACTGCAGACAGGTGTATAAATTGGCATTGCAGTGGAGACTTAGCTGCACATCTTTCTGGCTATATTTATAACTCACCACCACCTGTATAGTTTTGATCTAATACAAAGTATATAGCACTACAGTGATATTCTCTTTGGAGACTTCAGTCACATACAAGATTGCCTGTATTTTCTTTCCTGGCTCACAACACTACAGTTATTTGTGACAGTAGGATTAGCCCATAGCATGTGTTTTCTGAATTATCACCATTACAAGTGTTTTTCTGTTGTCCAGAGAGGCCTATTGTTTCCTTTTTCATTACATTATGTAAACAAAAGATTGAACGGCCACACCTCAAGTACTCTGTCATTGAATTCAGACTAGTTTATATATTTTTAAGGAAGACTGAAGAACAAGTTTACAAGTCAGAGAACTGACTTGTAAACTAGACAACAAAGCTGAGAAGTTTAAAAACATAAAAATGTATTTATTTTTTCAAGTAAAATACAGCTGAGATACAGAAAGCAAGCTGTTCTCCAAGAGGTGGACTTTAACATATAAACATACACATTCTTATACAAAGGCTCAAACTCAGAGTTATAAAATGTCAAACACACCAGAATACAATTAGTAACTAGAGAATATGATCTAATGAACCACCAGAGCACTAACTTGGTTTTTTTTTTGTCCTTCCAAAGTTTATGAAATCATTCTGTTCCAGCATTAGAAAAATTATGCTGATATGCCATACCTTCACAGTGGGAGCCTGTTTTTTTCTTTTTAATTACTAGGAAGCTGGAAAAGACTTGACTTCCCAAGAGAAAAAGGACTTGAAACTCAGCCAGCCATCTACAAGTGATCCTACAAAGACAGTAAAAGCTACATTTCTATACCATGATCAAAAGCCTAAAAGAAATGACTGGGAATGCACTGAATTTAGAAGTTCCTATTTCTTCTTGTAGACACCAATACAAAAATCATAGATGCTATATCTTGCCTCTAAGTATCTCTGGAAAATTTATAAATTATATAAATTTAAACTAATATTCTAATCTTTAATTTTTTTTTAGTTAATCTTTTTTTAATTACATTTATACAAGGTAGTTTTTACTTTTACACTTTTTTTTTTTTACTTTGAAATATTTTCAGGTTATACTCAGGATTTATTTACTTTCTATTTCATCATTCTTTGACTTTCCCTTTCCTACCTCCTAACTTCATACAACTTTGTATCTACCACGTATTCTTAAGTTTAGGCTTTTTGCTCAAGCTTTCCAGAGTACTTTTCGGCATCATTGCCTTCAGCATGGGCTTGGTTTTGCCTGGTTGAATTTATTAGGGGGGGTTTATAAACAATTAAGTATAAACATTTAAGAATACTGGATTTGACAAATTTAGGGAGGATTTATCAAATCTTGAGCAGTTGGGTTTGGCTGCACATAACAGACTGGTCTCTCTTCACAGCTGTACCAATAGGACAGTCAGATAAGCTAATTAGAGGGAATGGTGAATGTCTGGTACCTCATACTCCCTTTTTAGAATAATTTTTAAAAGCACATAGTCACAATATTTGAAACAAATATTGTTTCAAAGTAAAAATTTTAAAAAAATATGCTGTCTAGATAAGACAATGAAACACAAATGTATGTTTTGCAGTGTTTTACAAAGGGTAAAGTTTCTCTTAACTGTAAATAAATTTGAGTGAACTGCTGCACAGAATAAAAGTAGTTTATTGCCCCTAACACTAACAGCACTCAGGGGGGGAGAGAAGGAGGGATTTTATTTTATTATTATTTATTTATACGGACTCATTCTTTGAAACATTTGTTATAGCAAATATCAAGAATTCTCTCATACAGGGATAGATATACTTAACTCCTGTAGGTTTTGGTGCCTGTTTTCTGGGTTTATGGGATAAAGTTTGGCATTAGCAGTTCTAAAAGAAAAAAAAAAAGATAGATCTTTTTACTTCAAGTTAAGAAATCAGACAATAAAGATTTCATCTTAGCTCATACGTGCAAAGCATTGGACTTTTCATCACCTGTAGGTGTTTTGGAGCAAGTTCACCAGTAACTCTCTGTACAATCTTCTCAGTATCTCCCACTAAGCCCCCACAATCTCCTGTTGCACAAACAGAACAGAATATACTGCTGTGTTAGTTCAGCAGATTGCCTGTGCTTTTTACCTCTTCCTAAGGGGTGTCTGTGTGTTTGATATTTCTTCTTTTTTCTGCTCTGTTCATTAAAGTCTGTGTCATGTGAATATCACCTATTTCACTTTATCACTCAAGGGTAGTTCACTATTTCTAAATCAAGATCTTCAGAAAGATTTTGGTATAAAAACCTCCTATAGGTTTTGGAAACAAATGTAAAATATTATTCTTGGTCTCAAAGCAAGGGTTTGTATTGCCAACAAATATTTTACATTCAAAAAAGATATGAAGTGCTGGACGAACTTCAAGTTTCAAAGAATTCAGTATAGATAAATTTCTTGGAGTTCAGAAACATATAAATCTTAGGGGAGACAAGGCACTGAACATGGGAAAAATGTTACATATATTCAGTGTCACATCTTCATATATGGATTTTTTCCTCAGCTTTTGTTTTCTCATAAATTGTGTCCCTTCAGAAAAACCTGCTTCATTTGACTGTTGAAGTGGCTTTTTAACTGAAAGGTTTTTTGTGGGTTTTGGTGGGTTTTTTGACAAATTTCCTTTGAAACAATTTTGATAATTCTATTATACCAATCAGCCCAGCTATGTTTCATAGACCACTGAAACTCTGGAAGAAAAAAAACTGTGAAATGTCTTATCTAGAAGAAACTTCAATAAGATGCTGTAGCATATTAAACTGTAACCCTGCTAAAGCTTTCCTAGAAATATGACAGGTGCCAGCTAGTGAGGTGCAATATCAGCAATAACTTCTTTTTATACCCATTGAATTGAGAAATACTACAAGGAAAAAAAAAAATAGCTAGCCTTGAAATTTCAGAGATTTCTTACACGATTCCTGGTGAGGAGCATTTTTGCTGGTACAGATGCTCAATGAAATCAGCCCCTTTTCAAGATATTTTAGGTGAATGAAAGATGAAATGTGGGCAGAGAAAAAACCCTCAAAAGTCCACTGACCGTTTCATTATCATTTTATCTCAAAGCTTCAGAGATGCCAGAAGGAATTTAAATACATTAAACGTAGTTCAGTCTTGTGATGCCAATTGTACAATGTGCAAAATCATAGGGGCTCCTACTACATAGCTAGTTTATATTTTCACTTTTATTCTGTTAACAATTTCTCAAGAATTAAAAACAAACCAATATCTTAACCTGGGCAGAAAAAAAAAAAAAAAAAACTAGCTGTGAGAGCTCATTTCTCCATATTGGAGAAGAAATTTCAGGAAGCAAGTACAGATTAGCTAATAACTATATAAATGAATTATTGCAGTGACAACTACTTATAGGATATATTTCACTGACTGCTGCCTCAAAAATTTTAAAATATTATAATTAATTTTATCAAGATCTTTTTTCCAAACCAACAGTATATTGAGCTACAGTTTTAGGGGCTTACGGATTTGACGATTAATTTTTTTTTTGTGTATGACCTAGTATATATTAAATAAAGAATGCTTTTGTCATTGTAAATTGAAACAGTGAAATTAGAGAAGAGACATATGTGTACCAACAGAATTCTTAGAAAAAGATCTTGATTAAATATTTAGCTAAATGTTATGCACATCAATCACATAAATGCCTTTTTCAAGTATTATACATTTCCTGTTCAATTCAAAAAAACCCTTCTACAAATGTTAACCTTTTCTTCTTGTCTTCACTGTATCTTAAGGTTCTTGTTCCCTAGTACCTTTATATCAGCATAGAGATGAAAATTATGGTTATGTTTTATGTTTTTATTAAAGTTGTAACATTTAAAATATATCTCCATAGATAACTTACACAGGGATTCCTCACAAGTGAATACATCAGTTAAAAATCCTAGTTATTTTTAAAATGTTCAGTGCTTTTCTGTACCTTAATTTCTCCAAAGTTTATTATTTAATTACAAATGGCTTCAGTCCTCTATATTCAGTCTTAAATAAATAAGAAGCCAAAACATTATACTTTGAGCTAATGTAATAACAGAAGTAGACGCTTTTGTTCCCTCAGCCTGTATTGTATCTTGATAGCTGATTTTCTCATTTTGCTGTAGAGGCATTACAAAGTGATCATCATCAACACTCACTTTCTGCCTGGGGTTTGATTTTTTATTAATAAAGCATAAACAGAGTAAGTTCCAGCCTGTTGAAACTTGGCTTTTCAGGCAGTGTTCCTTACAGGATTACTTAGTTCACAGAAAAAAAAAAAAAAAAAAAAAAATCATTTTTTTGAGAAAGCCAATTCCAAACTACTCTTAAGTGAGCAAGAACCATCTGTCCAGTTAACTGTTCCACCTTGACCTTTCTCTATGCTATCATATGTGACCTCCAAAGCGTGTTTCTTTTTAAAGATATGGTCAAGCCCACTTCTTATACATAATATTCACTGAACAAAATATAGTCACCCCACTTAACAGAGATTGTCCGAGCTGCAATGCTTTTAATGCCAGCCGTGAGGTATCAGCAGTTTGGGGGCAAAGCATTTGGGAGTGTAAAGGACGAATGTAAATATAATGCTTTGAGCTCAACACCTTTCCATGACTTCACATTCACACTGCACTGAAATGCCAGTGCTCTCATGCTCCTGCACACAGATTATTACAACCCCAGTATCAAAAACTTTCTGAAAATAATTTCTATGGTCCTCACAGTTGCACCTTAACGACAGCATAATGTATCAGGAAAACCTATCACCTGCATTACTGGCATTTGTCTGACATTCATGTCTAAAAGAACAGTAACCTTTTTACACATTAGTGTTATCCCCTTAAACTGATAAAAACAGCAACAACAAAAAGAACTCTGTTATTCCAAGTTGATATTGTCTTTAACATGTTCAGGGTAGGTAACTGTCCAGTACACAACCTCATATCTGTATGACTATTATTACAGATAAAGACCGTGTACAGGAAGGGATTCAATGTAGGGTTCACTGAATATCTCTATTTTTAGTGTTGACCTACCTATAAAATGTGATAGTTAAATGTTTACCACACCTATTATTTAACACATAAAAAGCTTTGAGAAGTTCAAATAAAACTCATAAAACTAGGTCTCTCTATTTTACAGTTGTGAGTCAAATTCTGAAACCTATTTTCCTTTTTTAGGTGGGGGAAGATTTTTATTTAATCTTTGACTTTCATTAGGGCAAAGACACTAATGAGAAAAATATTTTCCTAAGTCCACTAATCGCAATTATCTGTAGCTATGAAACTTTCTGACTGTTCTGGTGATTTAAAGCACACAGAATGTATTGAAACTCTTCAGACTTTTGGCAGCCATCAGACTTTCCTGAGCTTGTGCACAACTGTAACAACTGTGTCTGAAGATACAGCCCTGCTTAAAGTCAGATGGATCCCTGCCCAGGCTGCTCCCTCAGCTAATTCACTGAAAGAGGAAGTGGAGGAGGAAAAGTACATCTGTTTTTCTTCATGGAGGGTGTAGACCTAGTCCTAGATTTTACTCACATCTACCTATTACCTGTAAAGAGGCAAGGGAAAATATGTTTGGTATTACATGTTTTACCTAGTATGCAGTGACAGAGAGGAGTTTGGTAGCTCATGCATGAGGCCCGCTCTTGTAGCTGTGCTACGCTGTGATTTATGACACACATTTCTTGCTCTCTGAATGGCTCAAATGTCACCTTCAACTCCTGCGTTCCCTTCCACAACCTCCCTTGAAGGTCCTTAACAGTTCATAGCATCAAAATTATTGAGGAAAAAACCTTTTCCCCTCAGAAGCCAGCTGCTATTTCCTCCTCCTCCAACACTGCTTAGTTCACTATGCAGGAAACTGGGAAAGCAAAATTAATTCTAATATGTAACAGCACATACACTGCCTACAGTTGCAAGTCTGCCCATATCTGGAGCAGCATAACTCTCCCATCAAGCACAGGGAAGATATCCAAGGAGAGATAGCTCTTAAGTATGTTCTCAAGCCATCTGTGAACATTTTAAAGTGAGTTCCAAAGCACGCAGGAGACTATGGCATCATTTGGAGTGTAAGTGAAATGCATGGCACATGGCTGGATCTAAATAAATGCCTTCTGTAGGGAGGTTAGTAGTAATCCACACAGTTCTGAGAATTATTTTACCTTTCCAGAGCTGTGATTGGTGACTATCAGACTGCATAAGTCCACACTTACAGACAATTATTTTGCTTCATTAATAACCTCCTGTAGAAAGGCAAATCTTTTATGGGCTTTCTTAGAAGGAAAGCCAGCAGGGTCTGTACTGATACTGAAGCTTTCCTCTTTCCATCTTCCATGCACAGAAATAATGCATTTGGAGTCAAAGAATAAAACCCAAAGATACTATTGAACATACTCCTAAGACTAGAAACTTCTGTCTGAATGAATCAGTTTCTTTTAGAAACTATGCCAAATTGATTTCTTTAAATAAAGGTTTATTTTAAAGGAGGTCCTGTTATGTTCATTGAGAGTAAACTGTTATGGTAACAGCCTGTCTTTTGCAGTTAATTGCTGTTTGTCTCTTTGGATATCATAATTTGCATAATTGTGATTCTTTTCAATAAAAAGGGATTATATAATCTTGGAGAAGCAAACATCATAAAATTTAAATTTACATGAAATTAAAGGAATAAGTGTTCCATGGTAACAGTGCTATTAACTTCCACCAAAGAATAAAGTCTTTAATATTATAAAGTCAACGTATTTATAGAAAATCACTTAGACTATGCTGTTTCTCAAATGTCACGCAAAATTAAAACATCAGACCACACTTTCAAGCAATATTACTGAAATAAGCATCAATGCCAACTTTAAATGTTTGTAATAAAGACATAAGGTTCTCCTGAGGTCAGTTTCACATTTCTGAATTGGAAAATTTGTACTCCTTGTAGGTGCAAAATAAGCAATTGGATTGCAATTTCATAAATAAGAGTAAATTTCAAAGCATATACCATAGTAAGTTTTCCATGGCTTCAGGTAGACACATTTGTATAACACATGGTTGCATAAATCAACTGCAACAAGTTGCAGTGAGACTCTGAGTTTATAGCAGTTTTTTCTGCCAGAGTAACTGGACCATTTATCCCTTCCTTTTTTATGTATGGATTAATTAATTGTATTTGTTCTTATTGCCACTAGCACTTGAAATTGCCGAGAGCCTATGGCAGGCTAATCTAATTAAGAAAGTGCTTTGTAAGCTGAAGAACAAAACCAAATTAGTTCAAAGGTCTGACACTGAAGAGCTACCAACTTAAATTCTCTAACATTAAGTGTCAGTGAATTCTTAGAGTTCTTTCACAATATATTGTGGCACATTTAATACTCTAACAATTTAAAGTAGGCCAAACTCCAGCTTAAAAACACAAAACAACCACTCGCATCTCCTTCCCACCTTGCTTAGTACCATCCAACTTACCACAAGTTTCTGCTTTCTGTCAAGTCAGCTAGCTATGTTTTTGATAACTTAAGGGAAATTATTTCAATTAAATTCCAATGACAACCTTGATTATCATTCATATATGCAACCTCACATCAGTCACTATGGAGGACCTAACTGTGGAATGTAACATGGTACTCAACACAACCAGCTCTCTTCCAGAAAGAAGTCTCAAATGTTGATGGAGACACAATTCAAAGCAGAACATAAAAAAACTGATGAGAATGAGCACCTGTAACTTCTCTGAAGGTCACAAAATTTGCTTCTCCAACCTGATAACAAGTATTTTTCCTTAACCTTTATATACTTAAACAGGTATGGCAGAAAAATAAGCAAGCTAAGTAATTTAGATGTCATCATGATCTGAGGATGAATGAATACAAACCTGTTGCCTCAGCAGACCGTGCAGCTCTTCAGCTCGGCACAGTGAATGACAAGAATTCTTCCTAGAAAAAAACTATTGGCCACATATCAAGGAGTCTTTCCTTCTGGAATGTTTTTTAGTTGAAGACTGTTCAGAGAGAGAGATAAAAATCACATAGTCTGTGTTGCCCACCTTAGCACTCAGAAAAAAACAACTGTATTTCAGCTGATTCCTCAAATGGCAAATGCTTTAATCCAGCAAATCAGAATGTCCCTGCCTACCCTGCTCTGTCATGTCTGCTGTGAGGATTTGGAAAGCTTTGAACTGATGTTCACAAAGTAAACATTTTTGTCACAATTCAGTGTACATATTGAAAAAGATATCCAGAACAATAAAAATAACTGTATTTATTTTAGGCATGGATCTTGGCTAATGTAATTGGCTGGGAATATAGACAATGCACAAAATCAGCCTGCATGTGCTTTGTATTTGTCTTTCTCATTGCAGCCAAATATGTTAAATGTTCATGCTGCAAGGGAAAAACTGGGTGGGGAGATCCTTTAATCATTCATTTAGGACAAAAAAAAATTTTCTAGTTCTACAAGTGCAAAATATCGGAAGACTTCCTTTGCAAAGAAACACCTTTGCAAAGTGCAGTGACACAAAAACATCAAACCAAATGAACAGTAATTCCATAAGTATCCTATCTTCAGTTAAGAACATGATATGTTATAACAACACAATAAGTTTCTCACTGAGACACAAACTCATATTTAACAAAGCAAAATAAGGACAAGGAAAGAACAGGCATTCACATCTTGAGATAAGAAAACATTTACAAGCTTGGAAGAGTGACTTCAGACAAAACCCAATAAATTTATGTTATTCACTCCATTGTATTGGACCCCTGCATGCAAGTAACTTGCATTTATGAACTAATAATATACAGTGTGTTGCAAGCGCTTGATGAAAGTTAATGATCATGGACATATATTCTGCAACTGTCCAAAAAAGTCTTGCAAGCTATTCTTTTCTTCAGAAAAGTAGTAATACAGGAGATTCTGTACAAACCTTACATGGCATAAAGTAGACATAATATATATCCTGTAGCTTAAAAAAAAAAAAAAAGGGGGGTGGGGGCAAATTTCTGGTTTAATTTATAGATGTCACAATTACTCTATTAAATAGGAATTCTTTAGAAATAAATTTTTTCATGTTTAAAAGCCTTGGGATATTATAGATGCATACCTTAGTAAAATGTTTTATTCTTTGTAACTAGAAAGAAAAAAAAGCCCATCATTGCAACCTGATTTGAAGTGATTTTCCTAACTTCATCTCTAAATCTGAGATGAAAGGTGGTAGAGGGGCAACAAATAAATGAAAAAAAGCCCCAGTCAGGCAACCAACAAACCAACAAAAACACTTTCTCTGGTGAAGTACAGCTTCATCTCTGTAGTAACCTGGTAAAAATCTGTGACAGTGCTGGAAGAGAGAAAAAAGACACAGGCTGGTCTGCCCCCAGAAGTGGAAAGACCATTGTACCAAGATAAAGTTATACATACACATACAATTGTCACAGCACAGAAATGGCAGAACTTTTCTCAAAGACATGACAGTGAAGTTAATGTCTTGGATTACTAGCCAGGAAGTAATAATTGTGATAAAGCCACTGGCAGTCAGAACTCAATGAGAACCCAGGTGTTCTAGTCTTATCTAGATTTTCTCTAACAGACAGAACTCTTCTGGACAGACTGTCTTCCTTTTGAGTACAGATGGTTGGACTTAAAATAGCTATGACAGTTCATTAACATTTTGGGGACAGCTGTTTTCTGTCTGTCCTTTCTGTCTGGACTGATTTTATCCTTTGCCAGGTACAGACCTGTACCTCACATAACCCTGACAGACACCCTTCACAACCAGTTGCTGCTGGGAGTCATTGCTGTACCAATGCACTGCTAAACTATGCATCACTCTCTGCACTGCCTGGCTCAGACTAGGAGCTGCAGCACAGAAACAGTCATTAACAAACACGCACAGAGCCATGTGTCTTCAAAAGATGTGTATCAAAGTACTTATGTAAAAGAACTGCAGAAATTTTTATTGTATCATAGTAAAATACTATACTATAGTATGATATATATGTATATAATACAATATTACAAATTTCTGAAGAATTCTTCAAATATTTTAATGAAATAATGGAACAAGACAACCACTGTTTGTTTTGGTGGAGAAAGGACAGCATTTCTTAAAGATAGCAGTTGCACAACCTGTGGAGAGGAGCAGCCTTCCAGGTCCCTTCTCTCAGAGGGACCTAAGGTAAGAAATTATAGTATGGCATCTGAAGACCTCCAGATCCACCGTTCAAGAAAAACAGTCACAAAAGGCTGCATTAGAAAGACAGGGAGGGGGAGACAGAGAGATCAGAAGAGCTCCACATACACAAATTATATTTAGTGGCATTTACTGTGAAAGTTGGCAGTTGTTTCAGGTGATATAGCCCTTGGTGTTGACACGATGCTTGCTATCAGCGTATAACATGTGAAAAAAATGTTTTCATGTCATAACTGCAGAAAAAGCCATCTTAGCTGGTAGAATAAGTTTCTTTTCTTTGTAAAAAGAGAACCATTTTCTCCTAGGTGAAAAAAAGAATTCAGATTTTAGATCCTTGTAGGTATACCCATTTTTAACTATACTCAGAACCAATATGCCTTTCTGAGGAGCCATAATTTCCCTTCACATTTCTTTTTTCATTCGATTTTTTCATTTAAATATTCTGCATGGAGAAATTCTGATTAAGCTTGATAAAAATATACAGCTTACTACAAAACCTGAAGTCTAAGGAAGTTTATCATTAAAAGAAACATCTTTTTTTAACTTCAAATAATTGTTTATTGGGTATTCAGCCCAAACTGGCCTCTGTGATCAATTTCTGTTGGCAACCCAAATTAGGGTTAAAATATGTGTCCCCATGCATTTCACTATATGTTGCTATACAAAATACATCATTATGAATTATGCACCCTATGAAAAACACTGTTTCAAGGAATTATTCCAATCATTTCTTCCTGGAAGAACACCTGCATAATCAGTATCAAAAATGTGCTAACTATGAGCACAGAAGCTACAAAAGTTCTGTAATTGCACCCTCAAGAGCACACAAGCAGTGGATCACATTTCTTCTTACAAGAAAATAAAAAAATAAAAAAAAAATAAGAAAAAAACCCAAACAACCCACACACACACTCCCCAAAACACCAGAACTAGTGTCATTTTTCTGGAAGTTTAAACATCGATGGCATATCGCTACGCTTTGGTCCAGATTCACAAGCTTATGCAAAATATTAGCTGTACATTACACCCAATGTGTGATTTTAAGTCTGGATTAAATAGCTATTAAGAGATAAGAATCAATGTAGAGCATTCAAATGCGCAGCAAGCCCATTATTACATGCAGTCATACAGACTGCATAGTAGCTGTGTATCTTAGCAATTTCTAACAAGTTAAATATAAGTTATTGCTGCCACCAACAGGATGTTCCTCAGTATATTTTGTCTTAATCTTTCTCAAAATTTGCCTTTCTATACAGACATCTGCATGCTTGCATTCAGATGTAAGACTACTACTGATGTGATATGAAATTCACAAATCAACATTGAAAAAGCTGTACAGAAAATAATTCTATGTTCCCTAGTAAACCTGAGAAGTGCATTACTTTTCCTCCTTATGAAAATCATGTATTGTCATAGGTTCAAGTCAACTGCTCTTAAAAAAAAAAAAAAAGGTAAACAAACAAAACTCCCTACCTAAACAACACTGAGAAAGTAAAGACAGCCTGTAGGATGGATGAAGGGTTCAATCCGGTGAGTAACATAAAAAGTAGCAACGACACTATCTGAATTTTTTACAGTAGCAAGCGTCTATAGACAGATAATGCAAATGTGATACAACCATGCGTAGCATAAAACGATTGAAAAGAAAGCAAAATTTGTGATGAAAAGCACTGCTGATGTAGACAAGGGGCTTTTCCTTTTCATGTTCTCCTAAAGATCTCTTTATTTGGCATATATGGGTTCACTTACCATGAGAGGGGAGCAGAGGAAGAAAAAAAGAGGGAACTATTTCTGTGGCATTTCCTGCGGTAGAGGGATGCTTCACAAGTGACACTGTCCAAGCTTTGGAGAACAACAGAGAACATGGCTGGGGAGGTGCCCA
The DNA here is from genome assembly GCF_047716275.1 of Strix uralensis. Classification (NCBI taxonomy): domain Eukaryota; kingdom Metazoa; phylum Chordata; class Aves; order Strigiformes; family Strigidae; genus Strix; species Strix uralensis. The sequence goes on from NC_133984.1 coordinate 6,028,277, forward strand.
GCAAGGCTGTACCATGCAGATCCTACACAACAGGGGAAAAAAAAAAAAAAAAAAGAATTAGAAAAAAACCCCAAACACATTACAGCTGCTATAATACACTGATAACTATCAGCACTGGCCAGATGATAGCAAAATTATTGTCTGTAAGAACAAAGCTTTGACAAGACTAGCAGATTTATAAACAAATCAATTCTAATCTATTGAAAGGTCATCTTTCCATTAAGACTGAATAGGAATGAGATTAAATTACATGGTTGGCTACAGTCATCTACAACAGGGCACCAAATAGGGAGAAGGTTAGGAGCTGAGTTGCATAAAAAAAAAGCAGTGATACTCCATGGCTTTGCTCATGAAACACTCACATGAGGCTGGCTAGACACATTTTGGTGAGGCTGAGTTTGAAACATACCTTTCTGATGGTTAAAGGGAAATATCTGACTAAAGAAATACCGTAATGATAGTTCATTCTATTCTTACACAATAAATATTTCTTTCCTCCTTCTCTATACATCAGGTCCAACTGCTGAAACCTACAATGGCAAGATTCAACTGTAGTGGATCACCCTGTGCTGTTTTAGTTTGCTGCAAATTTTGTCAGTTAAGAAGCTTTAATTAATTTGTTTTAAAAAAGGAGATTGATTACAAAAACTACAAGCGAGACACAGAAGCAAGGGATGTGTGTATTCAGCTATACTGGACAAAGGGGACGAGAAGCAGGAAAAGGACAGAACAGAAACTTTGCCATCAGCACCCAAAATCCTCACAAGAAAGGTTATGCCCTACCTAAAAGGATAAATTATGAAGGGATACAAGTAGCACCTGGATTACTCAGTTCACTCTTTATGTCTCTGGAAAGTCAAACATGAACAGGTCCAAAGCAAATCAGTTCTTTTGGCTTAGTTGATGGCTAAATTGCAGCAGACGCTAGAGGATTTTTAAGCTGCAGAGACCACAGGTAGAGGCTGATGCAGTACATTGACCACATTGCATACTAGCTTGATTTCAGCATTCCCTTTGAAGAAGGTAAAAAAGCACTTTGCAAATGACTGTGAGAAAACAACTCTTCTCCACTTTTCTCCCAGAACATGTTTTAAGACTACCTTTCTGTTTCTAAGAGAAAGACAAAGAAGGTAGATAAATATTAAAAACAAAAAATCACTAAAATAACTTATGCATGTTGTTGGTTGTTTTTTTTTAATATATATATAATGTTTTCCTAATGTCTGCTTTAAATCTGTCATTACATACTTTAGCTTAATTAGCTTATAGTGGCACCTATTGGTAGAAAATAATATTTGCATGCTCCATTATCAATTATTGCTTGCTCTTTAATCAGGAAGAGAAATGCTGTTTATAGTAATTATTGGTTTGCACACTTCCCACTTCATTAGGAAAGTATTTTCCATTGTTTTAAATGTCCTACAGTAATTTGGTACTGAGAATAACAAGAGGGAAAACCTGTTCTAATTCATGAGTTAATTTTTCTCCCTTTTTTAAAATGAAGTGTTCTAAGAAGTTTCTTAACTGATTTATGCTTGTACTCAGAATATCTGCAGAGTATGCTCAATCAGTGTGATGGGACAGAAATCAATGACAAAACCAGAGGTTTTCAATGGAAGCATAGCATGCCTGAATCTTAGCAAGAAAACCACCATCTACAGCAACTGTAGAAGGGATAATTGACAACTATAATTTGAACAGTAATTAACTAAAATAGTAATGCTAAAAATAAACTAAACCAAAATTAACAATTCAAAAAAATTAATCAAATAATTATTATGAAAATTATTCCTGAATGGGACTGATTTGGAAAGAGTTTTTTAGCTTGCTTTTTTTCCCCATTTGATTATGGATCGGATTATTTATTCAGAAGGGTGAAAACTCAGCTCTTCAATGGCAATTTATTTAGTAGATCATATCAGGAAACTAAAATGATTTCAAGGATCTCTGCAACTGTGCTCTGAATGCACATCTCTTTGTACTGAAAGGATATCACATCTAAATTTGTGTCCTGATTTGGAGACACTCTTTTTTCATCTAGGGGATTAATAATATCTGAGATTTTTAATAATTACATAAATTTTGAATCCTACTACTTTTCAGTTTTGCAATGGCTGTTTCCTCTCATTCCTGGAGAATTTTTTTTTCCTCCTAGAACCCCAAATTTCAGCTACCACAAAGGTCACTACTCAGTAATTCAGTTGCTTAACTACAGGTTTCTTGTGCTATTTTACATGCTCTTATGTAGCCTCCAGCTGTTGCTCCAGAAGAGCACTGGGTCCCATCCACCCTGTCTTATACCTGCTAGCCCCACAAAGTTATCTTAAATGCCTATAATATTAAAAAAAAAGGCTTTAGATTTCAATACTTAGGCAACTGAATTTTACACTTAATATCTAGAACACATTCACAAACATAGTTGCTTCTACTGTCAGCTTGTACTTTGTCAGCCATATAAATAGCTAATATGAATAAAGAAATTGATGCAAAACCCTGAAGTTTCTTGTCGTGCATACTGTAACTGCTTGGTTATTTATCCTTTCCTGTTGTCTATTCTTCAACTGGATCGTTCAGCCAATTGAATTAATCAAATGGCTAACTTGCACATGCCAACAATTATATTTGTATAGTGAATGTAGCTAATTTTCAGATGCTGACTGTATCCATTACACAGGAAGTCAGATACACAGTAAAGAAAAAAAAATCTGAAATGCATGAAATATTTTTATTGAACAGTACTGGGCAGCTCTAGCAATAAAAAGAAGTGCAGGGAAGGAACACAGTGTCTACTAGACATTTTGACCATATCTTCTTTCACTTTGAGCTCTGTAAAGATGCCCTAAGCACACATCTTTATGGTATTGTTGTTGTGATTTCATTTCACATCATAAGCTGCTATCAACACAGCCTTGTCATTGCAATTTGTCACACACAGTAGCGTGAGCTTTCTCTATCTCACTGAAATTTTTATCTCACCAGTCACAATCACAGACTGCTAGTTTAAAGCAGAGCTCTCAGACATTATGAGAAGATGAAATCACAAAAGATAACATTAATAGACATTGCCACCACCATAGAGACAAATACTATAGCTTTTCTGGAGATAATAAAAATCAAAGCTAATATGGTATAATAGCCAAGCTTTCACATATGTATATATGTATGACTGGGGAAAGAGAATCCACTTACAACAGTCCTGAAATTTTCATGAAACTTACCCAATGCTGTTTGTGCCAATTACGAAAATTTGCCTTTTTTTTTTTTTCCTTAATAATTTTTCAATGTCTCCCCTCTTTCCTCCCAACAGTGGCAATCTCAGGGAAGAAGCTTTGTTCATTCCTCATTTTCATTTCCATTAAAGTCAAGCAGCTTACTCTTCAAACAGTAAATTATGCTTATAAATAGAAAGCATCCAGTTTGCTTTTCTCTGGTTCTGTCTTTTTTTACTTTTGCTGTAGAGAGTAAGAATACATCAAAAATATTGAGAAAAAATTTCCAGGCTTGAAGCAAAAACTAAACCACCCTTCTGTGAAAAACCCATATAGGTACAGTTGCATTAAAGAACAAAAAAACTAAAACAAAACCAAAAAATACTGTAAACGTTGGGAAAAAACCCCAACAGCCTAAAGTATTCTGATTTGTACATTATCATATCTGGTTTTATTCTACACAACACTGAAATAGCAGCAAAGACAGGAAACCATTTTGCTCTTTAAGCAAACTAGCTGCATTCCGTGATCAGTTGAGATACAGTTATTATGCCAAGAAAAGGGGATAAGACTTCCCCACCCTAAGTGGATGCCCTCTGTTCTCATACATTTAGTAAGAGCAATCAACATTTTGAGTAGAACTTTACAATAACACAGTGTTCTCATTTTTTTCTATAAATGACAGTTCAAAAGATACCATACCTATGCCTTTACGCTTGACGAAGTACTTAAAAAAGTTTAACACACAGTCACTTGATTTGTCACAGCCTGAAGTTTCCTATTAAAGTATTCTTCACAAAGGCATCAAATTAGCACTAGAGGTTCTGAAGGTTTGGAACTTTTTTGCTACCATGACATTTTGTATGTTGTGTAGTTGGATTTATTCCAGCTTTGCTTTCTTTATCGTTGTTTGCACTGTAAAAACCAGATGCTTATCCAAGGATGTACAACCTTTAACTTTACTAAAAAAAGTATTTGAATGCCTCAGGAAAAGCTTTTGGGCCCTGATATTGGAGTTTGCTTTCTCTACAGAAAGCTGGCACTTCTGAATAAAGAACAGTAGCTTCATCAAAAAAACACAGGTTTTTAAACACACTTTCCATTGTTGGGTGTAAGAATACAATCTCATTCTTACTAAGTAGGGTTATAGAAATAGTTCACATACAGATAACTCCATCTTTAGCAGAGAATTTAAAAAGTACTGCCGGGAAAGGCAATGACAGATGTATAAAATTAACATTAACATTAATCACCCCTATTATTTCTGTGTATTTCTTCTCCTCCCCCTGACAAAATTGCAGGTATCCCTATAAATTGAAAACAGGTAGATTTTTCTAATGAGAACCTAATGTCATAAAATTTTACATGACAAATGGATATCCTCCTCAAGACTTGGCAAATACAAATGAGGTTTCTTGGCACGCGGAGATACTGTTTGGTAAGATTAACTGTTCCGGAATTTGAGATCATAAGGATAATCAGTTGGAAGGCTGGGCTGTAAGTTTGGATGTTGAATACTCTTAAGTGGTTAAAAAGGGTGGGGAGGAGTCAGGGGCAAGCTAGAAATACCAAGTTTTCATGTCTGGAGGACCACCAGCAATTCAGTGAACTTTTCCACATATATTTACTTTGGTGACAAAGTGGGACATTCCTGAGAAATTCCCCCTAATGTACTGCAGGTCCCCTTAGTTTCCATCAGGAAACATAAAAATAGTAATAATAAAAAATAATCAAATAGTTAAGAAAAATACAGGTATAGTGTTCAGCTCCTACTGAAAAAAAGTCAAGCAGAAGTCTTGATGGAAGGGTCTAATCTTAGGTAAAAGGAAAAGATTATTTTATTCCAGACTATTTTTAGTCTACAAACTCTGGAGCGGAGGAGACCTCAATAAGTCAGTCTGTAAAGGCAGAAAGTGATCCATATTTCTCTGTGGAAACTATTTAAGATGATACAGCTGTTAAAGATAAAAGGTTTCATGAAGAAGGAAGACTTTTGAAGAGTGAGTACATATTTTCACATATTGTTTATATTTACAAAAATAACTTCAGCAAAAAATATTTTCTGAAAACAATTGTGTAACAAACATTTAATGTTGTGTCTTAAGTTTTTCTTGTATATAATGATGATGCTGCAGAAAAAGTATCATTTGAATTACCAAAGATGCAAAAATAGTTTCCAGAATTTTTTCAAGTAAAAATTTCTATATTTGTAACTTAACAAAAAGCTGGGCTTACAAAATATCGGACATTTTATAAAAACTATCAGTATGGAACTAAATAATTTTGATGAATATATTCAGTTGACACTCAATTACTTGGCAAGTCAAACAAATGGGTACAATGATAGACAGACATATATGAACATCTCGAAGTTAATATCCTCTAGATCTCCTGAATTACTGGATAAGCTATTAATTCAACAAATGCACTTCTAACTATTTCTTTAGCTAAACCAAAGGTGTCTTTTTCAAAAGAGGAGTTGGAATAAAATTACATTTAATTAAAAGTCCAAGAAATAATCACCTAAGCCACTATACACTTAACCTGAATTGTCTAAATCAAAACATTAACATCTGGTATTTTCAACACTGTATATTTTTATTTGATTTTTTTTTCTATAAATTTCACTCATCTTCAGAAGTATAATGAAACTAAATGAAATAATTGGTTACATGGACTGTTTCTCTTCCTACCTGAACGAAAACATTGACTTCTTGGTTTTATAAACTGTCTTTCCAGCTGATCAAACAAACATATTCAATTCTCTCTATGTAATTTCAGTTTTGACCTCATGAAATTTATAAACTGACAATAAAACAGCAAGCTGCAAGAAGCAAAATATGCAACATGTCATTTGTACAGAAAATGTAGCAGAACTTATAGATGAGACAGATTGCCAAAAGACTGAACAAGGGAGGTACGAACATCTGATGATATAAATAGGCACATGTAAGTATGACAAGTTTATACTTTATGAAACCATTTAGGGAGAGAACATATTAAGAAGTATCAAATTATCTTTGTATTGCAAGCAGAAACATGCTTAATCTATAAATAATCACATGCTCTGCTTCACAACCTGATAAAGTTACACTATGAAGAAACACGGCAAGTCAAACTCTACTCTGAGCTATACCGGTATCATGGAAGCATCAGCTTTCAGCAAGACTCCTTTTGTGAATAGCAATTATCCTTTAAAATTAAGGTAAAAAGACAACAGGGATTCAGGAAGCAGTTACACAAACACATGGAATAAAAGTTTGTCAGAGTCCGGCAATCACCATCATATTTCATCACTCATTAAGCACAAGGAAGGCACAAGAACAGAAGTCAGAGTCAGTGTGGAATACACAAAGAAAGTAGCAATAAATACTTGCCTTATTGCAACACACTTTTTCTAGAGCTCCCAGAATCTGGGCTTGGACCAATCTGTGTTATGAGCCATTAAGGCCATTGCTAGGTAATAAAGATGGTGGAAGGGTCCTCAGCAAACCTAAAGCGACTCCCAGCATCTGACGGTCATCACTGACATTTAACAAGAAATCCTTAGCATACATTGAGAGCTTCACATTACCTGCTCCCTTAATACAGAATTAGCTCTTTTGTTAATTTGATCAGAAATTTTTTGATTGTACATAGCAGATTTTCCTTGAGCTTTGTGAGAAACAGTCAGACTTGTAAATACTGGCATACCAGTATTTTAAAATTTTCCCCTAAATGGGAAAATATGCAGTGCAAAGAGTCTTGTTTTTAAACCTTAGAAGTATTGTCAGACATGATAACTTTAAGTACAGATTGTATAGGACATTGTATTTCTCCTGTACCAAAGTAGGAGTATCTATTAATGATGCCAGGGCCTTCTTCAAGTAATGACAATAACGTTTTCCCTCAAGCACCACAACACACAATATAACATATGAAGGTGCAGAGGCTGAAAACATCCAGGCCTGAAGCAAATGGTTTTCAAAGAACTGCTCAGACAGGTTCCCAGCAGTGTTTCTATGCTCCCATGGACCAGAACCTGTGAAGCTTTTAGCTTCTTCAATTTGGGAAGATTAGATGACTCACAGGAGCAAGTCTGAAGGATTTCTACTCAGATTAATGCTTCCTGAAGCAGCCGAGAGATGAATGCATGCACAGTGTAAGGCCCTGCTATGATTTTAACAAATTTATTTTAAGAATGAGCTTAGACAAAGAAGCGTGCTGATCATTATATCTTCCATGATCCCCACTTCCTTGTCCTCTGCAAAAGAAAGCAGAGCTTGAAGGCATATAGGTTGTTCTGCCTCCAGCATGCATTAACTGGAGTACAGAAGCTACAGACAAGGACTGTGCCATCTTGCTACAGCTACATCTTGCCTCATGCCAGATGCAGGCAGCTGAAATACCAGTACAGGTGTCCCACACTGCCACATGGATATAACACAGAAGAAAACAGCCTGTGAGAATCAGCAGTCACTTCATGGACTGTGGATGCAAATCTGAGAGTTAAAGAAGGATGCAGATGTCTCTTCTTCTCCCTCTTCCCAGCCATTTGTTTTTCTTGTGCTAAATCTCTTTGTCTGTAACTGCACAGTACAGATCTGAAGGAAGACTAACTCATCCAAAGTAACCAACCAAAGAGGTTTGGTTTTTTTCATAGCATTGGTTAATTGTAACAAACATTAAAAAAAAAAAAAACAAAACTTGATGCTGCAACTCATCCTGCCAATGGATATGCTTGTAATAGCATTTTAAAAAATCTTCAGTATATTAATAAATTTGCTGAAAAATTAAACATTAATAAATGCTTGTATCTTTATTAAGAATCTTCCCATCCTCTCCTGCATTACAGGAAATGGTTTCACCTTCTTAATGCTTCTTCTGGAAAACTGATAGAGAATGACTAAAAATGCATCAGTTAAAAACTGAACTGAATTTTTTCTTCCCAATTTATCTACTTATTAATTGCCTACTATTAAGGACATTAAAGTTTAAAAGTCCTCCCTTATCCTAAAAATTATGGCAGTAAAGTAGTTTGCAATCAATTTCATGAACAACTCAAATTTTTGCTTTCAGATGTGATAAAAACCAAGCTTGACTCATTCAAAAAGTCTTCTAGCGCAACTCCCACACCATGCTGGCAGACAGATAAATCCTAGAAAAAGCCAGGGCAATAAGTGACCTCAATATGCTTTCCAAATCCAGAATATTAATGCTAATGAGTTAATGTTAACTGTAAAATACTGAGCAAAATCTTGTATCCTTTCCATCACCCCACCGGTAAAAGAAAAAAGTGCAAAAGTATCTGTGTGGATAATATCCTAATTACATAAGCTAAAATGATCAAAGGTTGTGCTTTTATGGTTTTTAAAGTTTTCAAAAAATTGTTACCATAGTTATAGGATGCAAACAGCTTTGTAAGTAAATGGCAATAATACATAATGTGAAATAAATGGAAATCTTTTACTTTATTATGTTTTTGCTTCAATTTTATTTGCACTTATTTTAAAGTGTCATATAAACCAAACTTCTGGTTTGGAAGTACAGAACTCTAGAGGAGAGAAAATTCCTTTTAAGACAGCACTTAATATAATTTTCTGTTTTCCAGTTTAAAAAAATAATAATTAATATTAAAAAAAACACTGAAGATGAATGCAAAGTCTGGAAACTGGGTCTCTTAACAGTTTGCCGGAATACTTTTTTGTCATAAGTGTTTCAGTTTTGGTTCCAGACTTGAAGACAGTAAATTTAGTCTGTAGCAAAAGCTACAATCAAATATATGAAAGCTTTTGCCTGAACTTGTGCAACAGACACATTTATTTCTGCAGCAATTGCATTACTTGAATGAGGAATTCATCTAATGTACTGCACAGAGTCCAAATGTCCCACAATTGTAACACCTGCCAATTACCTCTTTCTAAGCACCTACAGAACATCAAGAAAAACCTTGGAGACATTGCAGTGTACAGTGGTTAAGGTAGGCTGCTGTTGAGTCTTTAGTTGCCTCATTGCTATGTTTCCAAATCCATGTGGTACTTGGGGATGCAAAGGGAGTCGCCAGGACATTACTTTAGGAAAGCAGAGGTGCAACTCTGGGGTCAAGGACTTTAGGCTGCCTGTTTGCAACATGTGCCATGATAACCACTGCCCTTATTCAGCTACTAGAAATCATAAAACATCTTTTATTCCTGGAATTTAATTACAATCTGGCTTGTCCTGAAAAACCCAAACACAATTAAATAGATAAAGCAGTATAGTGTTAAGGAGATGCCTCTCTGCTGCTGAAATAAGCTTTGGCAATCAGAAATCACAGCTAAGAGGAAAAAAAGCTTGCACTTAAGAAAGCAAAACATGCTAGTGAAATAATCCTGTTATTATATTATACCTCTGGCAACAAAGAATATCCTCCATCTGGATGGGTGGATGGCTCAAATGGCCTTAAGTACTTGATAAATGCATTTACCAATCTATAACTCCAAAGACTATAATCATCATGTGTCATTTGGATTTTCTGTAACTTAATAAAATCCAGGAGAGTTCCTTGGAAATACGTTAGTTAAGCTATAGTACTTCTATATAAATTTAGTTCAAAAGGTCTCTTGATGAAAAGCTATATTAAAGTATCTGAACTGTCCAAAGGTAGTGCCTGGAGAAATACTTCATTTGTTTATGAGTCTCTATGGATGCTTCTGTTTGCAGTAACAATAGCAGATCAAGCAAATTTCATTTATTTGCAATATGCATCATCACAGGTGGACCTGGTATCTTAGAAACATATAAAAACTTAGGTTCTTGCTAGTAGAATCTAAAGACGGAAACAAAATAGAGAAAATCAAGCTGAAGAGCAGATGGCACTGAATAAGATTGCAGCAGAAAAAACTAAATAAATTATGAAAGACAATAAAAATAACATTTTAAAAACAAACCAGCATACTTTTGAAATAGGTATGCTTCTGTAATGATACTGCAGTTATTTTGGTGGCTAGTTAAAAGTTTCTGGCATGTAAAAAGGCATACAGATACATCTTCAAGATAAGTCAACTAGAAGTCAACTTCTGCACCAGAAATAAAGAGCTCTGTGCTCCAACCACATTTAATTAGCTTGCCTAATGAGGTCTTTTAACATAACTGCTGAACTATTCACCTGCTGTACCTTTCAGGGAAAATATCAAGTACATAATTTCCACTTTGTCAGGAAAAAAAAAGATTTTTTTTTTTTTTTCTGTGAAACGGAAAACCATCTGACATTTTGAGGCAAGTCTGGAACCTTATAAAAGTTACTTGGGGATCTTCTCCTCTCAACTAAGTTCATTCTTCTAGGATTTTTTTACTAACAATTAATTACATAAAATAAATAAGCCTATGTTTACTGAAATTATAATTATATGGAGTGTGAGTAGACAACACAAATAAGGAGGGCTAGAATAACCACTTGTGAATGAGTATGTAGCATAATAGAAGAAATTGGACATAGAGAATTCCCATGATCAGAAACACATTTTAACAAAAAATTAACCTCAGTCTTCTGATTAAAGACTTCTAAAGTAATTTAAAAAAGTTAAAGATACAGTCAGTACCTTACTCCAATAGAACCCGATCCTACAACAGAGTCCTGTATCAGACAATACATGGAATTTTTCCACTAAGTTCAATACAGGGCTATAACTGGGGTAAATGAGCAGTATACATAATTAGGTAGACAGGAAAAATGAGTGAAATGAAGGAAAGCAGCCATTACCAAAGTGTACCGAGGAGCTAAAAGCCAGAGGTAAGACTAATTTTCTTACCTAGTAGAGTAACAAACACCAGCCAGACTTAAACACAAGTCCCCAACTGGTCAGGAAAATTTCAATAAGGCTGACCCTCAGGAAGCCAAGGCAGGGAAACAACAGCTGAAGCACCCTGAGGACTCTCCTTCCCTCACATGTGGTTCATAGCCAGCTGATTATAACCTAGGCTGGCAATTCAAAAGGCCCCATTATTTTGTGTCCTATAAAAAACTTATCAGCGATGAGTTATCTTAAATCTTACTTTTGATGCCTTTCAAAGAGCTGGCTGGGCTTATCCAGGAAAGTTTGGGATTGGATGTAGATGAAATTCTATGATCAGGTAAAGCAGGAAGTCAGACTGTACGACCATAGATGGTCTCTTCTAGCCTTAAGTTTGCTAAATATTATGTGCATTGAAAACAAAAAAAAAATCCAAACTGACAGACAAAAGAAGAACCGCCAGAGAATAATATATCTTGATTTAGTATTGCGAAGACTGGTACCACAAACTAAGCAAAATTCTGAATACACTGAAAGTTACTGATAAAAAAATCCTAATACAAACAGCAGAGTTTATTTCACCACTTACAGAATGAAGCCTACCAAAAATGAAAATAAGCTAAATATTAAAATCTGTCTTGGGCCTAGACGCACTCTCAAGCAAGAAAAAGAACAGCTATATGAAGAGCGAAAAATAAGCCTAGGAGAAGGTTAAAAACCATCTTTTTCTAGACTTCACCCCATGATATCCCTCAATCACCCATTTTAACATGTACAGACTGCACTGCCTCACATAATGCACAAAACAGGAAACACAGCTTTCATAGAACAATTATGTCATTACAAGCACGTAAATAGTAACACATTAAAATATATGGCTGAAAGTTCAAGTTCAGGTAAACATCGAGAAATTGAAATGCACTGCAATGTCTTATTCTGTTCTCCAGTATCTTCACAATCCAACAGGAAGCCTAATAAGAACAAATCATTGTACAGTACACCTTATTAAAGTCCCAGGTAGAAACCAGAAAGCTACCTACAAATACATTTTAAATAATTCAGGTGCTGTTCTAATATGGGTATCAGTTAATCAGTCCCTAATATGTATACATATGTACACATAAACATTCCTCTTCACTCTCCCCTTGCCAAATAAAGAAACACACAGATAAACCAAGATATTTCTTATGGGCTTCTAAGAGACACTGGACAAGCTCATAGAAAAAATTCATTGAATATCTTGCAGAATTCTCCTGAGGGCATTCTTCAACCTCTTAGAAGGTATCTGAGACCAACTTCCACTACATGGTTTATTTTTTAATAAAGAAAAACATGATGACCAATAACTTGGGTGAGTAAATGAAGGGAGTTCTGTAAGACAAATTCCTGTGCAAGCAAATTCATCAGTAAAAACACATACATGAAATAGCCCAAGAAATTTGCATACAATAGCTAGCAGGGATTTGATTACACTGTGAGCTGGCTAAAAAGGGAAGAAACAAATGATATGAAGAAAGCTGACTGCCAAACATCAGTTGTAGGATTTTAGCCTCACACAATGTAGACTCCTGAAGGAACCAAATTAAACTGTCACCTAAATTAAAAATTATAATTTTCAGAATAAATTGAGAAGTTTACAGTCTTGTCCTGTCCATTATTTGTTTCATACATGGTATTTGCAAATTGTGTGCAAGATTCAAACAAAGTATGTGGCTCAGCTAGAAATATATAACAGGAGGGGAAAATGTGCTTTCATGGGAACTGTGTACTGCACTGTAATGTTTCTTGGATCTTTAATGGATTGTTTTTTCCTAATTTCTAATTACTTATGACTCAAGAAATATTTTATATACTCATATAGGGATATATTTTATTGTATATTGGATTTATTGTAATCAAGACTGAGTAGCAGTTAAAAGTAAAATTGTCAATCCATTTATCAGTTTTCATATAGAGTCCCTGTTTCTAAAAGCTTATATGAAAGTTTATCTTTATATGACTATTCCTTCTGACTTAATGGGAATAGCATGAATATAGTGAAGTGACTCTATAGAACTTCATAGTACCATTGTTCAAACTGTGACTTTGATTAGAGAGCTTAAATGAAATGAATGCGATCATTTCCTATATGTGAAATACTGCTCATGCAAGCATTAATATTTATTTTATTGACTAAATAAAAATGAATTAATGCCAAAAATATCTAGTCCTATATATTTTCTTCAAATTAATATGTTTGTGTTGAATTTGGTGTGCAATTTCTTGATTTTCATTGTCTGCTTCGTATAAAACTGTCATATTATCAAAGACTGCAGGTATTTTTTAGTCCCTCAGTCACTTTGGTAATTTTAAAATTTAATCATCCTTTCTATCATTTAGGATACTTGATTGGCCCATGAATTTAATCGGAGTGTTTATTAAGCGTATCTGTGAAAAACAAGGGTTCTCATTAAGGGGAACCGGTCAAGCTTTTACAGTGACAGCTGGTATCCACTCAGGTCACTTGAGGTTCTGGACCAATACTGATTAAAGAAAGGTGATACAATCTAACTTGTTGTTCTGACCTTGATTCAATTGTTTATTTTTTAGTTCTTTGAGTTTCTCTGTATTAGTCATCTGAATTGCAACACAGAAATACTTGAGTAATACAGAGGAATGACCTAGTTTCAAAGTTAAAAGTAGTTAAGGAGGGCAGTACAGAGCTCAGTACGCCCTTAGGTAACTTTTTTTGGCCACATTACTTCCAAAATTTAGCTTTAAAGTATCATATAGGGTCTGGAACCTTTCTTTTCACAAAAGGACAAATGGCCAATTGAATACAACCACATTATGCTCATTTTATTATGTTCGCTTCCAAACAGATCCTCAGTAGGTGAAAGATTCAATGCAGTACTGAAGTGCTCAACATCTCCAGCTTACCAAGTAGAAGTCTGTATTATATTATTCTTAGTACGCAACCATTTTTTGAGACTTGAAGGGCAGAAAGGCTAAAGAGCAGGAGGAAAGGTCAAGCCAGATAAGTAAAAGTCCATATTTCAGAGAATTACTGTTTTACTTATCACTTTCCTTGAGATTTGACAGGCATACTAGTGATTAGGTTATCACCTTCAAATAGATTTATGGGCTCTAGGGAATTTTTATTCAACTTACCCTTGGGGATGTCTTGATATAATGTCTCTGTGTTGGCATTTGTGATTTTTAAAGGTCTCACAAAATAATGAAGACAGACATAAGCAGCAAATGTCTTTGGATTCACTAAATATTCTGGTAGCAAATATTTAACACTATTTTAAATATGCCTCTTTGCATTGCACATTGTTTTGAATGGAGACAGTTACTGTTCAAAGATAGTTTTTCCACTTTGGCTAACTTTGGTGTTTGAATTTTGTCATCAGTGGTCTTGTTCGATGCAACATTAATTAACTTCAAGGGATTCTTTCATACTAATTGGACAGGTGAGAACTGAAGCAAACACAGTAATGAAACTAAGCTTTCTCATATGCAGGAACAAGTGTGCACACTGTGTTACAACATAGCCAGCAAGAATTTAAACAGGGAATTTTGCAAAAGCTTGTACACTTCGTTAGAACCAAATGCAGCTGAAGCACTGCCTTGCAACTACACATCATAAATCCGTGGATTTACTCAGCAGCTGATTTCTCAAAATATTTTCAGTCTGTTATTGATAGAGCTGTAATCTTCACTATAAGTTCTTACAAAACAGTGGTCATGCCAAGTTTGCCACAAAAGACATTCCCATCTCTACCAAGAAAAAGAGCATCAGATACCATTTTGTGCAAAATGAAAATCAGCATTGCTGCTAGAAGCAGCAACCAGAAGTGACAGCAAGATCCAGAGACAGCTGCCTGTTCAGCAGTAAGATTCTCTGGCTGATTTGTGGACTGCTATTTCACTATTCAGGATTTCAATGTCCTTTTTTTTTGATAAAATCAACCATAGTAGCTGGATAACCACTGTCAGTCTCATTTCAAAAACTGTCTGGGTGACTAACCCCTCAAGTAAGTCTCTCAGATTAAGCCTAATTTTAATTTTTCAGTTTCATTGGGTCAATATACAATGCCTATGTACAAAAATGAATGAGATCTTTTTTGTACTTTGTTGTTAACACACATCAAATATTCATGTGGTTAGCACAGACATCTCAATATTATGGCAACTGTTCAGAAGCAGAAAAAGAACATTTCCCCACAGGAAGAAGCTTACTCAACTTATTGTTTCTTCAGCTTCAGAAAGTAGATACCTACTTGTTCGGGGGTAGGGCAGGGAGAGGGGGGAGAACTGTCACTGTTCCTTTCACCCATTTGAGACAAAAACATTGACCGTCAGCTAGTTTCTGACAATTGGCTGTTATTAAACTCCAACTTGCTAGGGCCAGCTGTGCCTAATTTGAGTCACTGGTGCAAAAATAACCAGTCAGCAGGAATTGAGGCAATTATGGGTAATTCTGCTGTGGAGCAGTCCTGCATCAGAATCCCAGGATTAACTTTAGGCTAGCACTCCAAGGTGATTGAATGAAGAACACAAGGCTTTAGTAAAATAATCAGTAGCTGAAATCAGTTTTTTTATAAGCTGATTTTGGAAGTCTGTAACCTGTATTTTAATTTATTTACAGGCAGATTGTTGAAATTCTTTTAGTGACTGAAGGTGCATAGAGGTACATACTAATACTGTCAAGGGGCTACTTGTTTTACTGTTAAATATCCAGCCCTCTTGCCCATATGTTAGCCTACAATCATTTTGCAACCCTATCAATCTCAAAATATGTTTAGCAATTTTTATATATCTTGCCTTGTATCTGTTCTGCTAGATTGCAAAATAATACATTATATTTTCTTTAAAAAAAACCCAAAAACCTTAATTTTAAGAAAATATTTCCTTCTTCCTAGTTAAAAAACATATAAGGCTATCTTGGTAAGTACTGCTAAGAAATGCATACAATAAACAAATTCAGAGAGTAAGTAGTATTCTTCTAAGTAGTCAGCCTTACGTTCTGTTTCTATGTAGAAAAAGAATAAGTAGAAATAAAATTTAAATAACCATGTCATTTTGATAAAAGACATCAGAAAAAGTGGTACAACTTCATACTGCAAGATGTAGTTTAATTTAAGCTTTTAATATGAAAACAGCAACCAGATGTGCTATATCACTTAAATAGTGTCATTAAAAAAATAATGCATAGAAAAAATCATGTAAAGAACCCAGCCAGCAGTTTAAATTTCACAGTCCTGTCATTAACAGCAGTATTAGCAAGACCAATATAAAACATCTGTATCTTTGCTTTTAAAGATGGCACCTTACAGTCAGCCCTTCTGACTGTGTTGTGTCACTGTAACAGAAAACTTTTCATAGGGAAAATTAGTAGTATCTTAATTGTATGTGAGAATTACTACAACTTCCAGTTTCTCAGCTTCTTAGGATATATGTGACAGACAAAAATATCAGGTATACTGACACTGTTTCCTTAAGTCAGCTCCTGCTGAAACAAAGCATAGGCTCCCTACCTCTAACAAGGTATAATTTAGGACATCAAACCTCTATTCAAGCTAATAAGTAGATCCATGTCCCTTCAATTATTTATTCCTCTGGCAGACAATTCCATTAACCCCCTCCTGTGCAATAATTTGTTCTGCCACATGTTAGAAAAATTATTTTCCAGCTGCTCAGCAATACTGCTACAGTAAATTGAAAGTATTTCCTGGTAGACAGCTGATACTCAACAGAGAGGTGAACAGTGACATCTGATATGTGGAGGGTAATGTAGTAGTAAATAGCATAAGACAAATGTTAAGTTCCTCCAGCATGATGTTTGTGGACTGACAGCAAGAAGACATGCAAAAATACTGATGAATTATTCAGTCAGCTCAAGATATAAATTAAAGCTTTTCCTGCTATATAGGTGAAACCCAAGCACAAAGTGAACACTAGCACTTGTTACGCAGAAGTTAACTTAGTAGTAAGTAGTACAACACAGGCATATTTAAGTTCATCCACCACAATATTTGTAGACTTACAATGACAAGACATGTAAAATAGTAATGAATTATTCATTTAGCTTAGGTAAACAAGAAACCATTTCATTTTCTGCACCCAAGAGGACTGCCTGGTGAGTCAATGTGGACAAATGTATTACGACAGCAGCCTCTGCTTCTGTACTTTATTTTATAGGAGGCTGCACAGCTCAGAAAGCTACCTAGTGGAGGTTTTGCTAAAGGTTTTACAGCTACCCCAAATGGTATCTCCACCATAAGTACAAGTTTCTGAATGGGTATCCATTAGCACATAATTCTAGATTGAGAGTGGTGAGTAACAGCAGAAGTGTTCCCACTAAGCTGAAAATGAACAGCTATGAAGGCAAGACAACTCAGGCTTTGTACAGATGTCCTATTCTTGAATTAGAACAGAATGGAGGTTACTGGAAGGTCATATACTTACCTAATGTATGCCCAAGAAATGAAGAATTAAGAAGCAGCCACAAAAAATGAACAAAACCCGCACACCATTCAAAAAGTCCAGTCTGGTGGCGCACGTACCAGATGTTTCTTGAGAGAAGTGGTATCAGCAACTGGTAAATCAAGACTAATTGACTGAATTCCTCTTTTCTCCCCTTCTCTGTTCATTTTCCTGGGGGTCTCATTTGTTTGTATTGTTTCTGCAAGTTCATTTCCCATATATTAAATCAAAAGGTATATAGCTATCTTTTCGGTTTGAATACACACGCATACATATATAGATGAGTTAATCCTGTTCCATGGTTAGAAGATAGGAGGGCATTTTTCATGAGAAATTTGACCAGAAAAGAAATTACATACTTTAAAAACCATAAAGAAACAGAAATCCAGCCACCAGGAGAAGCTGGTTTAATGTAGAGAAGAAAAGACATGGCATGCTTTACAAACACTAATATATGTGACAGAAAACTATCAACCTCATTTCTCAATAGAAAATTTAAAATTCCAAGCTTAAATGGTTTACCAAAAATTACACAATAAGTCACTGCTGAATTCTGAAAGTAATCCCAAACCTAATCCCCAGACCACAGTGAGTCCCTAGGGAATTACTTATGGACATATTTTTCACTGAAATTGTGCTTCCTCTTGTTTCCATTGTATTTAATAGAAACCATGGCTCAACACCCTTTAAATTTATTATATTATACTTCATAAGCAGCAGACAGAGATGAGTGCAGACTGAAGCTGTTCCCTCACTCTTTACAGGCTAGGCAGCCCCATGCAAATCCCAGCCGCCTTTTCCACCCAGAGGAATCAGGGGCCTTTGGCTGCATGAGGGCTCCCTGTTCCCCCCAGCTCGCTGCTCCCTCCCCACCTCCTGTGAGAGCATTGGGCACAGTCATTCTCCATGTGGGAACCAAGTCTCGGAGAGATCATTCAAAATGTGCAGAAGTAACATTTGTGTCTCATTAAATGCAAAATGTTTACCTCATCTTAAAATGCCACGCTCACAGGGAGCAGCCAGACTGTGGCCGGCAGGTCAGCCATGCCCTCGCCAAGGGGGTGCAGGCCCAGCAGCTCCAGCACACCTGGGGACAGGGCCCAGGGCCTCCTGCAGCCCCAGAGGCCCCGAGACGCCCACCGGGACACCAGGAAGCCATGTCGGAGCTGGTTCAGGGTCCTGCCAGGGAGGCACAAGGTCGTTCAGGCAGGAGCAGGGGCACAGGCATGGGCACAGCAGCCATGCGAGGCAGGCAGCTCCCCTCAGCTGGCCACCCACCCCCAGGGCGGGCATCCAGCACAGGCTGCCAACCACCCACCCGACCCGACTTCCACTGCAGTCCTTAAAAGAGCCTCTGTAAAAATTAAATCCAGGTTTGAATGAAGAAATGTATGTTTGGGAAATTTTTATGAGTCACTGCAATGTGTGAATAAAACTGGGAAATAAGTATTATAACCAAAATCGCAGAAGCACTGCGACCTACTGCACTATCAATTGTTCCTCATGCTGAAATGATTCTTAATTAACTTGAGAAACTGTGTACCAAACAACATTTTTAAGCTTCTTTACATCACCTATTTATTTGCTTATATTAGCTGCAGGTAGAGCCATAATTTTCTGGATCATTTTAAAGGAAATCTAGGCTGCCATAAGGAAATTTTATACATCCCAGGCTGATTGTACTTATGCAATAATGAAGCTGCAGCTGAAGAGGGCTCAATATAGTCACATCACTGAATTCAGCAGAAAAATTCATTTTATTCTAGAATTCAGGATGCTGCTAGTCAATGGAAAAAGTAGAAGAAGGTACTCTGACAGCATGGGAACACACGATGTATCACTTATACGCTTATCACCCAGACTGAGAGGGATAGTCAGGAAGGACTGAGCAAGGACACTGGGATGGAAAGCCTGTTTCTGGATATAGAGGGTCGAAGCTAAAAATGAGTCTAGGAAAAAACATCTGGCTAGGTGAAGAGACTGAACAAAAAGATAGGCAAAGGTAGGGAAAAGTGGCTTATATGAAGTGGTCCATTGGAATGGGACACAAAATTTAACTATTTTTTTTACAGGAAATATCTGAAATCTACCAGTAAATTGCTCCCTCCTATCCAGGGCTGGTTGGTATGGCAGTAGTAAATTCTTATGATCTGCAAGGTCTTCTGCTAGGCTGCACAGCAAAGTCTGAGCACTACACTGAAAAGCTCCAAAACTGATGCTGGTCATGGAAAAACAATATGATGAAAAAACAATGAAAAAATTTCACCAAGCAAAGACATATGAAAATGTCAGGGCTGCAAACAATCACATTCTAAAACATAAGAATAAACCTTGCTTGAAAATAATGATTTGGCTGTCTCATATTTAGTGACTCTGATTAGTGGATGATACACAAACCCATTGTACATTTGTTTATTGTTTCAGTTTCTGTAGAAAATGGAATGTAAATGTATCATTGTTTCAAAAGAGAAAAGGATTGTCTTATAGTCAGAAGAGTGGAATGCTGTTTTAAAACAGAAATTAGAATTGCCTTTGTTTCACAATTCATATATAATGCTAGGTAATCCCTTTATTTAGGTTTTTCCATAGGTGGTCATTTTCCTCATGGGAAGTGTGGTATCTTCATTAATTCCTTAGCACACACCTTTAAAAATTGATCTTGCTTAGATATGGTACTACAGCATCTAATTAAGTCAATGAAGCTATGGTATAAAAATACAAAGTTCCATATAATGATACATGAATATCCTGAAAATACTATCATTTGCTTTCTTGTTTTGGGTACCCTGTATGAGAGAGTATTTTTATTTTCTTTCTGTGCTCTGATTCCTTAGTTATAATTCCCTAGTTATATGGAGAATTTATTTTTCATCTTAGTTTTGACAGTAAATAAATTAATGTTCTTAAAGCACTTAGACTTTTCAAATTCTGTACAAAATCCAGATAGAAACTAATTCCTTCTTAATACTGTGATTTTACTTTCATATAACAACTTAGGACAAGACATGGAACAAAAATGAGCATTATGTGTGCACTGTCCATCTTGTTTTAAAGGAGGTAGAGTCCTATGGAAATAATGTGATGATTGTTTTAAAGACATTGTAATTCATATTAATAATGGGCTGATTAAGAGTAAATAGCACTAATTCAAGAAACACTCAACTTTTTGTTAAATTGGAGTTGGTATTTTTATATAGTATTTTGTTTCTAATACTGTCTGAATGTCTCAACAATAAGCAATATTTAGAACAGT
Source organism: Strix uralensis (assembly GCF_047716275.1). Lineage (NCBI taxonomy): Eukaryota > Metazoa > Chordata > Aves > Strigiformes > Strigidae > Strix > Strix uralensis. The sequence continues at coordinate 6,048,961 of NC_133984.1, forward strand.
AGCTGGACAAGAAAAAGTAGCAAAATAATAAATCAAAAAAGGATACACCCTATAAGTAGTGTTTATGAAGCTTCAATTCATGGTAAGAATACAAATGAAAAGTTGTAAATATTTTTTTTTCTTGTCATTTAAAAAAAGTGAGTTAGAACAAGCCCATAGAAAGATGATTGATGGAGTATGGTGGTATTATGAGCAATATTCTGGAAACGTCTCAACAGAGAGCCTATAAATTTGAGTTCACACATCCTTGCCTTTCACAGATCACAGTTCCACAGAGCAATGTCTTCTATATGACCTTCCTCTGTCATGCTTGCTTTATGCATTGTCTGTGTCTTAATGCAGACACTTGTACTGGGGTTTTTAGCAAATCGATAGGGAGGGGCAAACAAGGGACCTGACAAAAGGTTACCCCAAACCTTCAAATGAACTGTCTGGCTAGAATCCAGTCAGTAGTCAAGAAATTAAATATATTTTCAAACTCATTGGGTCACATTAAGAAGAAGAGAAGGGAAGAACTCTTATTATTAATGTTGGAGGGAAAAGCAGGCGGCTATTTTTGCCTTCCCTTGGTTCTACATACCATAGATACACTTTGGGCCAGCCTGTAGAGCTCAGCAGGTTAGAAAAAACTAGATGTGCTGACTCAGAATTTATCTGACCTGGCAAGTTAGCTAAGGGGTAAAAGTCATTTGGGAAAAAGAGATTGGTCATCAGGAAAAACTTTTTGAAATATTTGAATTTTATATTGTATTTGACCATGGTGTCTAAAACACTAAGGATAATTTCTAATAGCCATTAGTTGAAGTACAAACGGATACAGAATCTATATGACACCAACTTTAGAACAGAAAGATTTCAACAACATAGAACTCATATTTGAGACTTGTTTACATATCAAGTGTAATTAATAAATTCCTAATTGGGAAGCTGAAAGTTTGTATAAATGCTTTCACAGAATTAATCATCTCACTTTATAAGACTAGTGAACAGCAAAGGAGAAAAGCTATTTCTACATGTACATAAACAGGAACGTTCAAGGAAACTGATTGTGCCTAACTGAAATCATAAATTCCTTAAAAAGTGACAAAGTGGAGATAACTAGATGATAAAAATCAAATAGCAAATAAAGGACTATACGAAAAAAATCTACTTTTCTGGCAATTTTGGTTTTATAATTCTCTGAGAATTGCTGTATGAACTCTTTAACTGTGTCATATAATGTAAAATTTTTTGAAAGGACATTCAAAAAAAGTTTCCTTTCAAGACAGTGTATACTCTGAACTCTGCTATCTGGTACATTTATAATACACTACGAAGTCCATTTGCTTCTAGTTTTGAAGGGAGATTTAGTATAGTAATAGATTTGATCTGAACTTGGTTTTAATTACCTGTATAGTTTGTCATAGTAAATTGTGTTACCTTTCATCACATTATTTGTGTGGCACAAAACAAATGAATATAAACTGCCATAACATGTAATATATTTAAATTCTTTACTAACTCTCACATTTTACTGAAAATTAATAAGGTAGTGGAACAAATCTTCCCCTAGGATGGCAATTTTAGCCTTAATTATGGCTTCAGCTGTTCAGACCTTACTTCTGGTAAGGAAGTAGCTTCTAGTGAAAAAAAGTGGAACTTTTCAAGAGCGCTAAGACTGGAATCAAAGAACGTTTTCTGAGATCTTATTAAGAAAGCTACAATTGGAAGGAATATTATGCTTTTTAAACACTGATTGAATGTCAGAAAGATGTAGCTTAATTGGGACTGGATGAAGTCTAACAGGATAATGCATTGCCTTACAAATAACCCATACCTTCTGACTTGGAAGCAGCATCTGTATAGCTTAAGTCTTGAAGTGTTTAGAAGACTGACTGCAGGAACACAATACATGCTGTCTTAACAAGAACAACCCAAAGCTCATATGTCATTGGGAAATATTGCTGAAATAATAAAATTTGCCTGAAATTTATTCTTAAGGTTCACCAAAACAAATTTATCATGCCATTATGTACTAAATAAGGAGTCTGAAAAGTAGTTTGCACATACAGAACTGGATACACTGTAAAAAATACCAATTTGAAGTACCTTTTAAAATCTGAGCCCATGAATGAAAAAGGATATTACTTTAATGTTCTGACTGGGTGAACATCAATTTAAGAAAAGCTCTTCAGCAGGACCCCAAATTTAGGCCATATGAAATAAGCTCAAAACTTTATTTTTAGTGCCCTGAATATGTGAATATCACTTTAAGTGGAATATTTAATTTGCTTCTATTCTGATAATCAGGTGACAATCAAAGATGACAATCAAAACCAGAGTCAGGGTGGTAAAATTATATCATAACTCTTGATAGGACATTTATTAGCGATCTTCAAGAATGAATTTAGAATAAAAATTATTCCTTTGGCTTTATATCAACAGATGGACTACTTGGAAAACTGTTTTCATACACAGTTTAGTTTAATTTTCCTTCCTAAGCACTATCAACTGCCACATATACCTGCCCAGAAATATCTATATGGGTATTCAAAACCTGTGTTCCTTATAATGTATGCTAAAAATGTTTTACAGGACAAATCCTGGCTGCATGTATTAATTTTACATTCACAGTCTTTGTTGATCCTAGAAACTATGGATTTATTGAAGTACAGCCGTGTCTCTGCAATATTACATCAAATACAGTGCTGACACAAATTGTATTGAGCATATATGCCCCATAGCATTGGAACAACAGGAAATTCTTTAATAGTAGCTATAATTAATTTTGTCATTAAATTCAAAGGCAACAGGGCTAAACCTCTAGGACTGAGCAGATTAAATCTGAGATTGTACATCAGAAGACATCATTGTTCAAAAATTTATGTTTGGACAACACAATAGTCTCTTGGTTTTGTGCCTAACAGATACCAAAGATGACTGTGAATGAAAAACATTATGCTACCCTAAAGAAAAAGTCTGTAAAACTGATAGGTGAAAATGACATTCTTCTATCTAGTGAAACTAATAACAGACTTGCATTTCTAACAGGAAGAAAAACACTGAATTCCATAAGTCTTTGTCTTTTGGAAAACACATTTGATAATTGTTATCTCTGCTCTCCTTTTCTTAGATGCAACTCTTGTTAGTTCAACTAATTGATTATAATGCCTTAAATAAGCAGCAGTGAAAACTGCTGATGAATCTGCTCAATTATATTCCAATAACTGAAGATCTACCCAGATACGTACACCAGCTTCATCACTGTGACATGTGAGCATACTGAAGTCCAATCTCATTCCGTGCATTCATTGATGCACCAGTTTCCAACATAAATGTAGTGGGTCTGGCTGAGATGGAGTTAATTTTCCCCCAGCAGCCCTCACAGCACTGTGCTTTGTATTGGTGGCTAGCAAGGTGTTGATAACACACCAGTGTTTTGGTTACTGCTGTGCAGTGCTCACACAGCATCAAGGGTGTTTCTCCAACATTCCTTCCTCTCACCAGTAGGCTGGGGCTGGGCAATATCAAAACAGGTTTGCTGGCAGGACTGGTGACCCCGTGGAAAGGACCCACGCTGGAGCTGCCTGTGCCTGAAGGATGGAACCATGGAAGGGACCCACACTGGAGCAGTTCATAAAGAGCTGCACCTTGTGGGAAGGACTCACACTGGAGGACTGTCTCCCATGGGAGGGACCCCAGGCTGGAGCAGGGGAAGAGTGTGAGGAGTCCTCCCTCTGAGGAGGAAGGAGCGGCAGAGACAACGGGTGATAAACTGACTGAAACCCTCATTCCCCATCCTCTTACGCTGCTGGGAGGGGGAGGAGATAGCGAAATCGGGAGTAAAGTTGAGTCTGGGAAGAAGGGAGGGGTGGGGGGAAGTGGGGGGAAGGTGTTGTAAGATTTGGTTTTATTGCTCATTATCCTACTCTGATTTGATTCATAATAAATTAAACTAATTTTCCCAAGTCAAGTCTGTTTTGCCCGTCACGGTAATTGTTGCATGATCTCTCCCTGTCCTTACCTCGACCCAGGAGCCTTTCATTATATTTCCTCTCCCTGCCCAGCTGAGGAGGGGAATGATAGAGCAGCTTTGGTGGGCACCTGGTGTCCAGCCAGGGTCAACCCACCACAATAAACCACCATCTCTGTTTATTTTTATACAAGACTTCAATCCTTGTCACATTCCATACACCATCCTTTTTCTAAGCCACCAGAAGGCTATATTCCTGCTAAATATTTTATAATCTTCAAATAGGCCACAATGAAACAAATTTGGAGGTATTGTGCATGTAGTAATATAAAGAAACCTCCTTGAGAAGTATTTAGCAATTATTTCAAATTCTTTCCTATACCTTGACAGTTTTTGCTCTCATTAAATTGCACCTTGTGTACTTCCAGAATGTAACATATTTGAAAGGTATATTTCCACCTGAATAGAAATTTAAAGTGACGATGGTTCTTCTTTGTACATTCCCAAGACAGAAAAAGTGATATTAATGAAACGTGAAACATCATGAATTAGATAGTAAAATATTTAAACTTACTTGTAGTTGTTCTGTGACTATGACACCCAGTTCACAGTAGAAGTATACAAGAAAACTAATCAGACCTTTTTTTTCTTCTTCTTTTTTCTTTAACACATTTTTTTAAATGCAGTGAGTTTTTCAGTGGACAAATTATACTCATCTCACAATTTAGAGATTTTAGAGCATTACATTTACACTGCCTCCAAAATATTATTGAGCCAATATTTGGTAAATGGATATAATAGAATAGAACAATGCAAAATTCTTAAGATGCCATTATTCAGTGTTTCTGAACTGACCTTCTGCTTGACCATACCTAAACTGGGAGTAAGGTTTTTTAGAGAGTTTAGATAGCCATTTGACAGTGATAGTCAGGGATGAAATCTAATTAATTGTAAGATAAAGCTTGCAACATTTGCAAATAGGATTATATATTTTAATTCCTAATGATAGAGGGGCCTGGACTCCCAACCAAGATACCTGCTATTTCTAGTCCTAACATTTAGTGTGATTAATTCTGCAGAATTAATCTGCAGAATAGACTTTATATAATTTGCAAAGTATGATTAGCCAAGATAAATTTTACTGAAATCACGTTCTATACTTTTGCTCATGAATGGCCCGTGTTCTAACTTTAATTTGAATGTGAACAATTGTAACACATTCCACACTACCTATTTTTAATCTTCTCTCCCTTTCCTCAATGAATATGATTTTTATATTTCTTCTGTGACTACATAGTGAACTCATTTATATCCTGTTTCAGTTTTCTATCTGATTAGTTCTTTTCCCTACAGATTTAGTTTTGCTGAACCATAATGGTACCACACAGACAGCAGAATAAAATATAAAATTCATACATAATCATGTAAGCAGAGATAGAATACCTGCAACTCCTATTCATTTCAAAGAAGCTGCCATTGTTTAATACCTTTAGAAGTTGCACCACTGTTTATATTCAGCAGAATACATTATCCTAGTATATAGCACTGGATAATTATCAGTATATGAATGCTGTAAAATAAATATCAGAACTGGCACAAAAAGAAATACCTTCTTTGCAATCCACTCTTGTCTCCATAATAATTATGTAGTCTTGGGGGTGGGGGGAGGGGAGAAATCTGAAAAGATCATTGAATGAAAACCTTCCCATATCTTTAGGTTTAACAAGAGTACCACTGAAAGAACATGTACAAAGCTGGGGAGAAACCTCTGAGAAAAGCAGATTGAATTTCCATCAAGAATCCAAAAGATTTTGGTGCTATCAGCAGACTCAGATAAAACTCTGTACATAAGCACTTCTCTGTCTTGCAAGAGCATATAATAGAAAAAGGAGCAGCAGATTTCGTTATAATTGTCAGTTCTATTCAGATAAGCATATAGTGGTACTGTTCCCTCACATGAAGCATTTTCTGCAATTTATAAGGCCATTCGGAAATGTGAGCAAGCTGGCAGTTTATTACCAGCTGCATTTTGCATAGCAGATATGGTGAAAGTAATTTCCATCTAGAATTAGAATGAAGTGGTGGCAGTCTCCCACTGCCAATAACCACATGGTCTAGTAGGTTGGATACAAAATTCAGGTTAGAAGAGACCTATCTTGCTGCTAACTTTAACAATGGGCTTAGAATCTTTCACACCACCCAGTAATCTTTACACATGTTGGTACCACAACTGCAGTTAAGACACATCACTGTTGCACATACTGTTCCTATGTGCTAAATTAGTTCTCAGTGAAAAGTAACTCAACTTTTTAAGGTATTTGGCACAGCAGTGTCCAGCAACATCTCTCTACAGAAATTGCTACTTATTGGGAATGTTAAATAAGCATTATTATTGGTAGGCCTTAATTATGTAAGTTAGTACAACCAGTAAATTTATAATAAATGACCAGAACAGCACACATCATGGATGAAACTAGCTTGAGTTACCAGGCTCACTGAGCTTGAGACTAAACCTTTGGACAGTTATAAAAGTCCCTATGCACAACTAATCTGGTTCATTGTAAATTTTGGTCCAATTTAAAGTCTGAGATGTCTCTTTCTTGCTATATGGACATCTCTTCCTCTCAGTCTTTTACCTTTTACCTATTTGATGGCAAAATAAGAAACCATTGTGTGAAAATTCAACCACGTGAACGGAAGAATTCCTCAGATGGATCAGATGAATATTATAGCAGCACTTTCTTTGAGCAGTGAGAAGCACCTGGAAGCAGCTTACAGTTATGCCAGTTCCCATGTCGCCTGTTAAGGATAAGATGGCACTAAAAGTAGGTCACAAGTATACCACTTCACTTAGCAAGAATTGAGCCCTAAACAATTAAAGCAGACCTGCTGGAATAACTAGTGTGTGAAGAAGAAATGAAAAAGGTTAAATATTTGATAGAGTGGTGTCAAAGCATCCCATTAGTATTTTGCCCCTGCTTCATGGCTTTTCTGAGAAAACTTATAAGCTCAGCAGCAGCACTTCGGTATCACCATCTGAATACATAAAAGCATTCTAGTGAAACTTGTGACCAGAAAATCTGCATGAAACTGAGAGCAGGAGATAAGTGAAAGAGAAGTTTTAAACATTTACAGTTTGATCATTCAAGAACAAGGTATTTCTTTGGTTTGCATGTATCAAGGTAATACCCTAAACTTCAAGCTCCCTCAACTTCTTGATATTATTCACTCATGTCTTATCAATGACTGCTTACTTTTACAGTCCGAGTAATCCACACTAGTAATGAAACTTGGATGAAAGAGTGCTGTTGCTGATGAAGTGCATGAATATAGCCAAAGACAGTTTGGGAGCAGGATAAGCATCCCAGTTCTGCAAACAAATATGACCCACCAGGTACTTATTTGAATTGACAGTAAAGAAGTCACACTTTTAAGCTGTGGGTTTTTTCACTTCACTATCTATAGTTCAATGTAGGGAAATAACGGGTCTACTATTAACTGTGACTTTATGTGGGGGGCCAATGAAGATGACCTTTGGCAGCCCTCATTCCTAAGCCTGAAGGTGGTGGTTCTGTCTTTCACACCAGGCTTTTGGGACCTAGCCAAAACTAACACTGCAATCTATTATGTGCTATTCTTTGGATGAGATGTTATAGATTTGGGTTCATTGCTACAGAACTCACTAAACATTTTGAAAACAGATGGGGATAACCAATGCTTTCTGGCCAGCATATCCTCTATCACACAACGCAACTGCAATATACCTTCTGTCAACAGAAATAGGATGTCATGCTGAAATCTATTTTACAAGCCACTGCTGGTCATATCACAACTGTCAGTCATATGACAGCCTCCTATCACTGTCGCCCTACCTTTAACAACTGATTCCCTCAAGAGATACTGTATGATTTCAGACAAACTTCATTATAGACTATAGCGTAAGCAGAGTCCTTATTGTCTCCTTTGAACTACCTGCCATCTCATTTTGAGCTAAGGCAAGTAGTCAGCAGGTTAGCTGCTTAACTTAAGGTAACTGAGTAAGCAGCTTAACTTGTTTCCAGTGAAACTTCCCAGAGCTTGGCACTAGTACTTTTAAAATAAATATTACTTTTAAAATCATAAAATACTAATAACTTAAGACCTTTAAAGTACTATAGGAAGAGCTGTGACAAACCAAAATCAATTATCAAGTGATCAAGTGTTTTGCTGAGTAGTAAACTTACTTTAAGGTTTCTTTTATGCTCCACAACAGGGAATTTCAGACTGACCTAAGCTAGAAATACCATTCCATAACGAAATAATTTGGATACTTTTCAAATAAAACATTGTAGCACCATATTCTCGCTTTGCCTAGCTTTACTGAAAACAGAGGCACAAGAAAATCTTCTGTAGGTGTTTTTCATGTCACTTTGATACTTCTATTTCTACATGAAAGTCGCAAAAAACCCCTCCAAAGAAAACATTCTTTAAAAAGAACACAGTAGTAATTTTCCTGATGGCATACAAAATGTGTCCTCTTTTTTAGTTCTTTCTGCTTGCTTTTTCACAGGAGGTGAAAGATATCACAAAACATGAAGCATGAAAGGAATGGACAAGGAAATCCACATCACAGACAAAAATCTACATGATTTTGCTGGGAATAATGGACCCAATCCACCAAACAGCTTTTGAAAAGCAGATAGAGTTCAAGAAACTGCCTTCTTTTCAATACACACTCAAATGAAACAATATTTTCACAACTGGGAAGTATTCAATTTGTTCTATGCTTCTTTCCATATGCTTCTGTGCTTCCTCTCTAGAGACATGTCTAAAACTGAACTTCAGTAAAAAACAATACATGGAACACTATGAAAAAGAATCAAGTCCTTGCCAGCATCAACAGACTGAACACTTTTTCAGACCAATAAAAGTGGTATTTGTGTAGGTTGTTATGTTATTTTAGATACCTTATAGCCTGATTATGCAGTTAATTGGATTCAAGGGAATGCCTCAAAGTATAGATGGGATCTGTCAATAATAACTTGATAAAAGTAGGGAGATGTTTTACAAGTAAAAACACAGACTAGATATTCCAGGAATGTTTATTTTTCTACTACAAAAATATTTATGTACTTTTATACCTCTGTAGCAGATGTCATATCATTTCTGATTAAAATTACTTGCCATTAATAGATTTCTCTCAGGCACAGATTAAAATCAGCTTCTATAGCTGATTTCACAACCTAAAAATTTCCACTGCATTTGCCAAAATGTCCTCCACATTTTCTGATACAAATAGGTAGACAGATACAAATAGGACATCAAGAACTGAAAGTCAGAAGACACAAGTATTCTTAATATCTCTGAGAGCTCGTTCATTTAGAGACCCCACTACCTGTGGATAATTTATGTGTGCTCATTCCAGCTATTGCTGATTTAAAATATTAAGACAGCTTGCTAAAGAGACTCATAGGCTTGAAAGATGGGATAAGGCAAAAAGAACAAGCTTGCTGAGCACGCCAGATGAAAAATTTATAATTTTAATATCTTTGTATTTCCATATTCTATTATATGTTCATCAGAATCTGAAGCATGGAATAGCAGTTACTTTATTTCTTTTCTGCCTCCAGGTATACACCAAGACTTCAAGCTGATAGGTTGGTTCATATAACACCAGCTCTCTTATGACTCCAGATAATTTATTTATAATGAGAATCATGTGTTTTCCCAGTAAGATGTTGATGCAATATGACTGCCTTTTGAGTTTCTAAAGATGTATAATTGTTAAATGGATACAAATATTGATAAAACATCATTCCTTACATGAGAGCAAGTGTCCCACACAAGGAGGGTTTTCAGTGATGAATCCTAGGAAATAAATTACACATCATCTGATTTTCAACCCAATGAACTATTTCCTCAATGTTTAAAGTCTGAACTGCTGAGCAGCTTTAGACGGTTCACTTCCACATTAATTAGCTTAATCATAATTACCTGAAAGTCCTTCACTATTTATAAGAATGGTATTTACTTGGCTTAGTTCCTGGAGAATGGGCACTGAGGCTGTGTTTGGAACTTGAGTTTACAGAAACGCACAGACATGTGACTTCCATACATTATACCACAAAGTATAAAATGGTCCTCTGGCATAATAGGATGCACAGTATATGCATGGGGTTATGTCACCAGTACACTAAGCCACGTGATGGGAGAAATGAGGGTGTTAACCAGAGAATATGTCTTACTGCAGGGCACCTTTGCACATGAGACTTTGCATGTACATGATCATTATCAAGTACAGATTAACTCTTTGTGTGATTCCTGGCAGAATCAGGGCCCTGCAATAAAAGTGAAAAGCACTGGAAACAGTTCAGGTTGCCTACATCAACATGATGCCAAAAAAGTAACTTCCAGGTAGCTGGAAGTGAAAGACACTAAAATATCTTCTAAGAAGCATTTTATAGATGTGAGTCAAGTTATATAAATCAGGTTAATGAATGCAACAATAAAGTAAAACAAACAAAAAAGGGCTATACACATTTGAAGGTATACTTATAGAATAACATTCCTCATAGGAAAATAAGCTTCAAATTCTGTTATTCTGTTCAATTCTCAAAATATGTCAAAAAATTTTATAGCTTTAAAAGTTACATATCAAAGTTTCCTTTTAGGTTTGGTAGCCACTGAGGTGGTAAATGTCCTCACTTCTACTTAGATTAGGCCCTGTGCATTACAGCACTACAGACCAGAAGTTAAGTGGTACACTTGGAACTTTGCCTTGTGCCCAGATGACTTGGCAAGATTAAAATCAGTGATAATGAAACTTCACAGATTTACAGACATCCTGAAAACAGTAGAAGCAAGTTCAATAGTATACTCCAGGACGTAACAACAGCACTGAAATATTTTCATTAAAATTTTTTTTTAAAAATTATGAAGAGGAAGATACAGAATTTGTTCACAGAATTGAACAGTCATATCAAAAGACAACTATAAAGAAGAAACCTTGCCAGCCCTCCAAAAATTATGTATTTGCTTGAACTGGTGATTTCAGTAATTAAATTTCAAATTACTTAAGTTTCCAAACATCTAAAACATTCACTCCAGTATGTAAGAAAGAGTGACTTAACTGAGAACATTACTAGGTAGCTCTACAGTAATTAGCAGTGTACTTTAGAAGTGCTTAAACACAGGTCATGATGTCCTTACCAGAGCTTACTCCCAAAAGATGAAGTGCAGTCCTTTAGGCTGCGAGTAGTTTAGCATCAAAACCTAGAAATGAAGGAGATTGTCAAGAGGAGCAACAAAGTATCCCCAACACTTACCATGTACATGAGAATGTACAAAAGTTATGAAGCTTGTTACGTGCAGAACAATGTGATAAAAACAGTTTAACCTTAAACAATTTTTATTCCTAAAATCTGAGTTTAGCTATACGAGACAGTCTACATCTACAGCAACCAAACAACCTGGATAACATTTTCTCTGTTTGAATTTCAAACACAGCCTATGACAGTTTCAGAGTCTCCCTCTAAAGAAAACTGTAAAATCCATCTGTTCTGATGAGCAAAAATAAATAAATAAACCCCTTTTCACATTCCAAGCATGTCTGTTAACTCTCTATTAACACTCTTTGGATAGAAATAGCATATAGAATGCGCAAGAGCTAATATTGGAAAAGCTAAACAAAAGCTGTAATCAGATTTTAAAACAGACAATGTAAAGCATTGTAATTAACTGGGTTGGAAAAAAGTGGTCCTTATTAGTGCAAATGAGCTCATCTGCTATAGGAATGAATATTTCACAATCTAATCCAGAATGTATTGACATCAGCCAAACATTTACATTTCTTCCATGGACAGATTGCTATTGACCTTGTGATGTGACATATCTACTGTCACTAAGCTACAAAATGGGAATCTCATCCTGCCTCTCCTCTTTTATATACAGAAAGCAACTAATTTGTCAGCATGCCAGCTTTAACTAGCTGAGATGAAGGTAAGCTAATTTAATAGGAACTGTTCAATAGCTTCGACCCACCTGACACTGTCAGTTAAGTCAGCTCCACATTGCAGTGTCTTTCATTATTTCCAGCTCTTTCTTCAGACTACTTGAACAGCAAGTCAAATAATATGCTTAGGAGTCAATAGGCCTGACTTTTTCTCAAGGACATTCTTTTGATGCCAGGAACTGTCAAGTGGGAAAACACGTAGCGTGAAGGTGAGAGGACACTAATTAAATATACATAGCTCTGGCCAAAGAAGAATGAGGCACAGCTTGCTATCTGAAAACTCAGTTGTCTGCTTGACTGAGGTCACAGCTGTTGACTTGCACAAGTTCTTAAGTTGCGGTCTCAGTATGAGACACTTTAACATTCTTAAATACTAGACAAAGGCTATCTTCAAGGATTCTGTGTACAGTTATAGGTGCTTTTGTAGTTTTAAGACAGACATAATAGAGTCCTTATTTAAGTTCAGCTAAAATGAATATGTATTCTTTATCTATCAAACTTTGAGGTATTATGGTATTTACTGAAGCCAGGGAAGAATCTATGCTTGTTACAACATGAGTGATACTATTAATCATGTCTATGCAGAAACTGACTTTTTTAAGGCCTGTTTCAAAGCATGATTCTAACCACAACACCCCTTCAGATTAAATTGGCTATAGTGAAGAGCAATGAACAACACATAATATATTTACATACATGCATTTGAATTATTTCGCAGAGGTGAGTGTGCATGTTCCCACCTGTGTCAAATGCTTTCAGGCCATATGAAGCTAACATAACAATATCACATGGCCTAATGCTTTTTTCCCTTCCCTCTTTTTTCTTTGCACTACTGATTGCTCTCATTTAACATATATTATCTAAAATCAAGCTTTCTACTGTCCAGAGCTGAAAGCTTATTTTATTTACATTATAAAGTATCAGTACAATTTTTCTTAATGAGTGCTGTTGGACATAGCTGCACAGTGCAAGTGTTTTGCAGAGTTCCCTGAACGGTGCTACCCTGCACTCTTACATTGACTTGGCTCAGTGCAGTGTTGTGCCAATGTGCCAGCAAACATCCTATTCATGCAGCACCATAAATGAGCTCATTTACAGAGTCAGAGTTTATTAGGACTTACTGGCTTGAGCAGTCTGTCCTCTGAGCACTCCTATACTGCAGGTGGACTGGTCTGCATGTGCTTCACAAGCCTTGGAGCACCCTGGCTGAGTCTGGGAGTCACTTTACTGCTATATTGCAGATGTCTCCTTTGAAATGAACAAATAATAATAATAGTTACAGAGTTGAAATATTTATTACATATCCATAAGACAAAAAAATCCAAGTAGTACTACCAGTATTTCATTGTACTCAGTAATACCACATCCAAAAAGCTGTCATTTGACTTGAAAGCTGTCATTTGTCATTCTGACCTGAAAGTTGTGGCCTTTAGGTATCTTTCCATCTTGCCACATGGCACCTTGACCTGTAGAGTCTTACTTTACCCTGCTACGTATGACATGATTTGTGGATGTTCAGCCTTTCACAGACACCTGGTTAGCAATGGTCCATACCTACAAAACATTTGTGGTTTTGCTCAAATATCTATGCAGGAAGAGATTTTGTAAGGTAGTTTACATGTTATGAGGACTATCCCTCCCTTCAGACTCAAGGGTAATCAAAACCCACATTATCTGTAAATGGGCAGATGAGGAAGTGCTCAAAACTGGGCTTATATGAGAGAAAAATTATGCAAATTAACATGTTTAATAGTTGCATAATTTCACACTAACTACTAAGCATTTCAAACTCCAACATTTACTATTCCTAGTACATAAATATAATGGTGTATCACATTCCCTCTTTATTGTTTCCAGTCTCTTGCAATTTTATCAGACTGTGGCCAAGGAGACTGTTTTCCTGAAAACTGAATTTTTCCTCCCAATTTTCCCTGCTGACCACACAAATGACATTGCACATTTAGTTTATAAGAATTACTTCTGTTCATCAGCCATCACAAAGAAGAACAGGGGAAAACAGAAGTTCTTGCTTTCTTCAGAGACTGGACTTGACCTGCCTTTTGCCTTCACCAGGCTGTTTTCTGGCCTGAAAGCTTTGGGATGAAATATTGTCTGATAAATTACTAATATGCCATTTAACTAAGTCTCTTGGACTATTTGAGAGCAATCACAGGTCTCAGTTCATAAGCTTTTCAAGTTAACAGCCTTTTTTTCCCAGGTTGTAACTGTATTACTCTCTGAACACATTTATATGTATGTTGAGAGCAATATAGTTCATCCTTCTTAGGTGCAACATGTAATATGCTGTTGCTGAAGGCAAAATCCCCAGAAAGACTAACACATGCTTCACTAGATCCTGTTTTTTACTTCCGTTTACTTTTGGCTGTATTTTTCATGCTTACTTATTAACAGCCTCTGTATATATGCATCAGTCCCTTCAGTTCAAGACTTACCTGCCCATGCTACATGGCTGGGGGCTACCCAACAGCTGCCTGCCTTACCTTGATTGACTTCAATGTATTCAAATAATGTTGTTACAGTTTTACAAACATACTGAAATAACAGACACTTCCTGCCTCATTGCAATTACATATTTTTTAACATCTTGGGTGTCACATGTACAGTCCATGAAAACCTGGCTGAAGCAGCTGGCAAAACTAAGCTTTATGGGTTTGGTCTAGCAGCTCAGAAGAGACTTCCTTGCAAATCCTTCTCCCATTTACTGTGAATTTGCAACAATGTAGTTCTGCTGATTGCAGAAGAATCCCTTATGTTTATAAAAATGTAACTGGTAGCAAATTTTGTCTTTTTGGGCTTAAACACAGATGAATATTGGCTGCGTTTGCTAGTTTCAAATTCTTTAACACATTATGCTCCATATTCTGGTATTGTGCTACAATCACACTCCCATCCAAAATTACAAAAAGAAAAATTAGATGCTTTGATCTTTTTCAAAAACATATATTATTTCCAGAGTATTTTTCAAGTATAGCAATAGAGATGAAATACAAACACAACCATCAAGAAAACTGTAAGTGACAGTAGCTTGTGATAGGGGCAAACAGGATGAAGGCAAAATGTTCAAGAAAAATATTTTTGACTTACCATTCACCCTGAAAAAATTGCAATATATGGATGGTAGATAAGAAATTTGAGATACTAAGATTTCTACAAAATAATACATTAACTTTCTACCCAATGGTTGTTCTGTAATTAATGCACCTTAGGCACTGACCCACTTAAAAAAAAAAAAAAATCAGAAAAAATAAAGTTCTATTCCTCCCTTCATTTCTTCAGGGCAGGAAGCATGTCAATGTTTGTAAACTGTTATGTAAATGCATAGCAATACACAAATTTTGTTAACAATGAAATAAATCTATTTCTATACACAAAATCCAGATATTAATAGTAACCCTTTTCTAGCCAAAGACTCTATGCAGAAGTATATATCCCAGTGTGGCATAATAAAGCAAACCCCACAACAGCACCTTTATTATGTCACACAATCTTGCAGATTCATGAGCATATGAAGGGTGGTTTCAACACTGGCCTTACAAGCAACTGCTTCTGAAGCAATCACCAGTGTGATGCACTTGGTGACCGCAGCTGATTTGTATATGAGTGGCTCAGTCTGTCAGCAGAGTATGTGTTCTACTGTGCCAAATAATGTCCTACCTGCATTTTGGAGATGAGACAAATAACCTTCCCCTTTCCTTGTCATTTTTGTAACATGAGAACATCTCTTTTGTCTCATTTGAATGCATAAGGAGATATTGAGTAGCTTTTTATGATAAATAGAATTTACTGCATAGCAACAACTGGAGATAATAATCTGGGTAAGAGCAGGAAATGATTCACTGGCTCCAGTGAATTGTTAAAAGTGTTTGACTTGCAAGTAGTCTTTATTGTGCAACTCAGAATGAGATTTTTATACAAGCCCTGTGCTTGTAATGCTGTGCTCATTCAGGTCTCAGAAGGAGCACAACCATAGCAGTACGGTGTGGACAGAGAAATGAGCAAAAGGGTCTCTGTTGCTTTAAAGTATGCTCTAGAGCATCCTAGTGAAGTTATCTGCCTTGCACAAGTCATTAATCAGTGACAGATCTAGACTACGACTAATGCTTTATTATCTTCTTTTAAACCAAAATTTTAGAATGGACCATATGTTTACAGGACCTTTATGTTACAGCTGTCTAATTTTCCTGGGTACTTTAAGGTTTTGTGAGATATTGAAAATATCACCAGTGTGACAGAATATTGAAAAACTCACAGGTCTAACAAAGGCACAGGCCATCTTTCTAGCTAACATGTTCAATTTTGACTCAAAGTTGAATCAAGAGTATTTCCATCATCCATGTTTCTTTCACAAAACTTGTCATTTCAGATCTGTTGGTTAGGTGCCCATTTTGCAAGAACTAATACATAATCACGTGTATTAGGAGTGCATTAGGTTTGGAGTTTTTATTCCAAATAATGGAAAATATGAAGTTATGCCATTGGTAACGTATACATCAAGATTTAAGGTCACCTGTAGGATTAAATCAAAGTTTTATTTCCCAGATTAGGAGTGAGACATATTATATAATAACCAATACTTGCTGAAAAAAAAATTCCATCATGACATTTATCTATAGCTTTTACAAATCTATTAAAGCTTTTGCAAATCACAAAGAAGTTTCATATTTAAAAAATAAACAACAAAATCTGATACCTGATTTTACATTTCAGAACAATAACCTAGACAGTATGCTGATTTAGCCTTACTATATTAGAGTACCATATTCATACGGTCTCTTAAGTGTACATAAATTTAATGAGGATACTCATTTCTTAATGTACTTCTGCACATTTTCTAGGACCTAAGGATACGGTAACTTAAGTCATATAAATTTTTTAAGTTGGATACTAATCCACACATTTTTCATGCACAAACGCTTTTCCCCATCCACACCAAAGGGTAAACCATTATATTTGTAGCTGTTACAGCAGTGAAAAATTGCATTCACGATAGCTCTTAGGAACATTATTATGTATTATGCTAGTTTAAAGCCAGAATCCTCAGCAGACAGCTTCTAGAAGATAGTTTTAAATAGGCTGGAGGTCATTATGTCACTTGAGCAATCATTTCTCACTAGAAAACTACATTAATTTTTTTCATATTCACTATATTTATTCTTGGCATTATAAACACTGACATTTGACCTGTTCCAAACTGACATTTGTATGGAACTGAGTGCAAGCAGGTTCTCACTTCATCAAGTAAAACTAACTGCCAACAGCTGCTGTAGATTTAGATAATGGTATGATCTTCAACAAGAGTACCAGTGTTATCAGTCTGCCTGAAAAACATTGGCTGAAGATGTTTTAACAGCACTTTCAACTTAACTCCGCTCCCTTGTTATAAAGATCTACCAAGAATATATTATAAGGCCATTTGATCAATTTATGGCATTTAGAGATATTAAATATTCCACGTATTAGTCAAATCAAGAAACTGAGATGCTAAGAATTTTGAAATCACATCCATGCTTACTACCCCAATGCTGCTCTGGTTCAGACCATGTATTTTGTAGCACTTTTTAGATTATAATACTAACCTTTGAATGAATCAATTAAACTAATGACATAGTTCTTCAACAAGAAGTTATAAAAGATCACGTTACATGTACTGATTTAAGAAAAGATATGACAGAGGCATATAAGATAATGAATTATATGAATCAAAATGCACCATCTCATCATAAATGATCTGAGAGTTAATGAAAACTGGGAAGTTATTATTAAAACAGACTTTTCTTTTTTTTTTTTTTTTTAATATAATACATAATTAACACATGGAACTCATTGCTTCCAGGCATCATTTAATGAAGATGTTTATGAGGTTGGGGGGTTTTAAGCATTTTGTGGGTAATAAGAAATTTCACGAATAATCCAGAAAGCATATTCTGCTCCAAGCAGGGATATAATTTAAAAGCTAAAACTCAAAAAACAGAGTGAACACTTCAGGTTTATAGTCCACTAAACCATGAATATGCTACCATGCACTGTATCGTTAGAAGTCACAAACAGATGCACTTATAGAATTTATCATTCTATTAAAAACACTTTTACATTAGGTACAAAGCAAATGACAAATTATGGCTCACTCCAGAAAGCAGATTAGTATAGGCTTCATGTGTCAAGACCTAGAAACACCATTGATAAACCTCAACTTTTCAGTCTGAAATACAGCACCTTAGAAACCATTAAGAGCTCAAATGGATGAGATCAAAGAACTCTCAGTGGCAATGACCTGCCTGTTTCTATTTGGACTTCTAAGGAAAAATTTAGGAATAGGACAAGTTTAGAGTGATACTTGCATGGAAATGCTTCCATCATTTGTCAGTTTGAAGCTAAAAGGTTTCCTCACTTTCCAAGGTTTTTATCTATCTGGCAAACCTGAATAAACTTTCTCTGCAGGAAATTTTCAAGCCTCTTCTGGAATCCATGTATACTTTAAGTATGCATAGCATAATAGTAAATAAAAGATCACTTTTAAGAGAAAAATCCTTTTCCATATACAGATATTTCCATTTAACGACATTGCATGTTAAAGCTTCATTATAAGGACTGTATCTCAGTTGGAATATGCAGTTACATAGTATTTTCCACTTCTTCAGGCATATATGCTGCTCTAACATTTTGTCCTCATCTGTAAGATCATGTTCCCCTCAAATGGCTTTATTTACTCTTGCACATTTATGGCCTGAAGTGTACATGGAAATAGATGCAAGCAGAGTTTTAGAAATGTCGAGTAGTATGTTATAACACAAGTATTTGACTATTATCCTAAAAGAAACAGATCAGGCAAAATAACTGCCAATAATGCACAGACATGGTTTATTGCAAGCCAATCTAATAATAAAAACAAATCTAAACTTTGCCTACAACAGGAAAATAAATATTTTTCTCTAGCATTAATGATTTCTTTAAAGTATCTCTAGAGGGTTCTGAAACTACATAAAGCCTTGTTTTGCAAAGATTCCTGAGGGGGGAAAAAAAAAAAAACAGTGAGAAGAAAAGCACTCTGGAATCAATGGTTAAATTCAGATCACAGTTGAGTTGATGGGAATGGGAGGTGAGGAGTATGTACACAGATATGGATACAGGTACATGAATCTATATCTGCCAAATACAAATAAGGAGAAGAAAAACGTCCCTTATTTGTAAGCATAGTTCATTTCCTAATTTGCTATTTCAGCTTGAAAAGATAATTTCTAAACCACAAACTTAAATACATTTAACACAGAGTTTCATTCTTCTGATACACAACTTGAAGAAAAAATTCCCCTGAATTACACCATTTTTATACCAAAGGAACACTTTTTCTCTACATTCTGAAGAAATTCTTATGTTAAAGACAATAGAAATGTATACATTACCAGATGGGAATGTACAATGAGACACAGTATCTAATTATCTATCTAGAAATAATATATGTTAATGTGCAGATATATAATGGCATCTTATAAAGATTCTTCAGGTATGTGAACTGGATTCAAGTTAAAAAGCATTTTTTCCAGGATATTTAAACTACCATTTCAACAATTAGTTATAATATAAAATTATACTAAAACACGTATTAGACATATATGTATAATTAATACCCCAATGTCCAATGAGACTATGTACATACATTTAGTATAACATATATTAAATATTAGTATAAACATCTGCCCTATTTTATTAACATTGGGAAACACTACCAAAAAAAGATCTGCTCTGATATTTTGGGTAAATTTAGATATTTTTCTACTACTAAGGCTTAGAAAAATTGACCCTTAAACAATTTTGAAACAGAAAACAGAGACTATGTGAAGACCATCTGCTTTCAGAAAAAAATGCTTAATTGTAAACAGAAAGGAAATACTTCTCCACAACTGATTTTCCTGAAGCAGTTACACCTTTTATGGAATTAAGTTGGACAGAAAATGGAAGAATTTCAAGTAACTGGAAGAAACCAACACAAACCCACACTGCAATGCAAACACAGAAATGCTCTGAACTTTGGAGTGCCCTAATCATCAGCTAACAGCCAGAGCTTTTTTCTTCTCTTTGAAGATGTAACTATGCAAAATAAAAGAGTTTCAACATGAAGAGTTGATAATACCCTCTTTTAAAGCCTAACCAGTTAGACAGATATTTGAAATCTGAACTTGTGTCTTCCCCCATACTAATTTAGTGCTCTTATCATTTGGATATTAGGAGGAAGCATCATCATCATCATCATGAATTTACAGTTGCACTTATAGATCATAATTTCCTTCTCCTTTCTTACAAATAATTAAAAATAAAAGGTGTAAAAGATCCCAGTTTATCTTGTGTAAAGCAGTTCACAACACAAAAGACAACTAGAAGGGGAGGTTCATTTTATTAGTAAATTGAAAGTACAGTTAGAATAGATCTGATTTGGTTTCTTTAACTTCCAGTTTGGTTACCAAATAAAAAATGCAAACAATTTGCATAGCACCAGGATATTTCTTAAAAAATAAGAAGCTATAAATATCAGCAAACAACAGCTATAATAAAAAGAAACAAAAATTGGACTGAAACTCATAGCCATTGATCTCTGCTTAAAGAGACCCAGGCAGAGTTTTAACACTGCAGGAATTCCTCTAGTCTCCATGGATGGGGAAGGAGGAGAACTGAGAAGATGGTAACAGGCAAAGTATCTTGTGATATGCAGATGGTAAGAAGTTAATTTCCATCTGACTTTTTTTCTCCACTGGGTAATTACACTCTCTCTAGCAGAAGCTTTATGTCTGCATTGAAAGCAATAGCCAGTTCTCTGTAAGTAACCTACTTTGTATATTGGGATGGGGGAAAGAGAGCTTTACAAAAATATTTTTTATATTTTTTGGTTAGAATTTTTATGCAGTAATTCACTTCAAGTGGCTACTGTAATTACAGGTTAAATTTGGCACCTACATTCTGCTAATCTAATATTTTGCTAACTCATTTAAGCTATAATAAGAGGATAGAAAATTAGTTTTAGGCTTCTGTAATGTAATTATTACCTTTTATAAAAAAATAAAAATGCGTACCCAATTAGTAAATAATGAAAACTAATTACCTTTTGGTAGTTGACAAAAAAATTGTGTAATTTCTGTCTTACAAATTTTTTAAATTACCTGCTTTACATGACCAATTTTTCTTCCCCTTACTAAGTTTTGTAAGGACTTTTACACAAATAAACATCAAAATTCTATAATTACAAATTAGAATCACTGATTACATGTATTTACTGTAATTACATAATTAGCAATAATTACATTAATTATACAAACAATAGACTGCATTGAGTAGCAATGAAAAACAAGAACATTCTCACATATAAAAACATGCTTTGAGCTAGGAAAAAAGGATTTTATCTTTAGCACTAAAACGCAGAACTAAAGCACAGAGCAACACCACTGTAGTATGCCCCGTTTTGTTCAAGCACCGAAAACTCTCTTAAAAATGCTGGTTACAAACATCATGAAGTATTTTGGGATACATATATCCCAAATAATATATGCAGAGCTCAGGAAGACACAATAGATGTGGAATATATTAGGGATAAGGATTTCTTTTTCAAAAGCATCTAACTCCTATTTCCAAGACCCTGACCCTGCGGCTGCAAAATCAGCTTAAGCCGATCGTACCATGGGCTGCCAATGAAAGGTGTGACTTTGCATTTGGCACTGCTACCCCTGCTGCAGGCTCCCACCCTTTCTCTTGTGCTGCCCCTGGTGCTGGTGTGGCCACTGAGCTCAAATATTCATGATGCCAACTGTTTTTATTTGGCCTTGTTAGTTTTCTGCCAAACTGTTCCAGATTATCCTACAGCTGTTGGAGTACTGGAGCTGATGCTAGAAGGGAGAACAGAACTCTCCTTTTGAAAGGCAGCATTATCTTAGATCAAATTAAGCAGGCAGTGGAACTGCAAATTTAGGTGCTTAAATTAGATAAACATGGTATCCAAAATCAAGAAAGTCAGCACCTGGAACATAAAGGCACTCTGGGGACAGCCCACTGCACATCAGTTGTACACAGAACCTACTGCAAGTAGAGCAAGAGGAGGTCACTGGAAGAAACCTAAGGAACAGACACATACATTTTCCAAAGAAAATGAAAAATCCTGTCTTCTTCATGAGTTCATCTGTGATCAGAGAACGGTCACGGTTAGTAACTACATACGGAAAGAGTATTTTTAGTCTGAACCTTGAAAGTAAGAAACTATGGTTACACCTGCAGTGCTAATTATGTCCCTATCGAGAGAATGAACCACAGACTGCAGCCAACTCATGCAGAGTGGTCCTGAGTTCCTCTGAGCTTCACATCTTGGTGTCCCATTTTTTCATGTGGGGGATTATGGGGTTTTTTAATGAGTATTGATAGGATGTGAGGACTGTGTTGCAGGTCACCTGAATAAAAATATCTATGACCTGAAATGACAGGCATGCTTTATGCAGTTGGGGTTATTGCTGCAGAACATGTGAGCTTCCTGAGAGTGTGAAGCTTGCCACAGTGATGTCCAAGGGAAGGGACAGCCAAACCTGGGTCAGTCTCCTCCACGCCACTCAGTGGGAGAAGTCCCTGCAGCAAGAGATTCCCAGAACCACACCTGTGTTTGAGGGAACTTAGAGAGAGAACTAATTAGTTCAAACCAAAAGAGAGATCATCAGTGAATTAATATTTATGCAACATAGATGATCAAGGGACCAGGAAATAGGACTGAACGGGGAGATAAATTACTTGACAGCGTAGTTGTTCCTATTACGTTTATCAGACTTGTAGTGACTAGCTTTGGTGCCTGCGTACATTTCTCTATTTATTACAGCTTTGATGTTCAGAAACTTTGGCTAAGTTAAATTGCACATCTGCTTTTAGTTGAAAAATGAATTGCAAATCAAGACTGTTTGCTAGGTGAAGGACTATAGGAAATAGTGTGCTCAGAGTGCTGAGGGTGAGGCAACCTTGGGTAAGTCAATATAGGCAGCTGCTCTGCAGGTTTCACTAAATCTGTGACACCCGTATTTTCTGTCAGACAGGCACAAAAGAATTGAGGCCAAAAATTCCTAAATTAGCTGGGTTAGATTCCTTTCAGGGCAAGAATACATGTAGCTTTGTCGGTGTGACACTAAGCTCAAGTTCTTAGTTTGGAAGATGCCATGCTAATACTGCTCTAAATCTTCTGAATTACATCATGTGGTCAGTTCTCAGCTAGTCTAGGGATCAGTGTCCTGTCATTCATTCTTGTTTCCCAAGAAAGTGTGCCAGGGATACCAAAGAAGAAATCACGAGTGCTGAAGCTCATTTAGGTCAAGGAAGCAGAAGATGTGTTGAATGTGTGAGGCTCTCCAGAGCAAACTGGTCAGCATCTGAGAAGCAATGTAGGCAGGAGCAGTCAATCACACACATAAAGGCATTTTCTCTGTTAATTAAGATTTTGATACAAAATAAATTATCTAAACATTAGTTGATTGTTCCGAGATCTAAGCTGATATCTCAGTAAAGCTGTTGCTTAATATTAATTCAACAATGTTTCTGAGCACAGGTCCACACAAATGTTATCAGTATATCACCAAGTGGTCCACCTATACTCACCTGCTTTTAACTTTCTTGTCAAACGACCACCCCACCCCCAAAAATCATAATATTATGATACTATGCTTATGATATTAGTCTAAGGATTAGCAGGACAGCAGTTTGTTTCAGTAATTAGAATACCTTGATATTAAAGATTTAAACATAGGGAAAGTCTACTATTTCAATAAAAGACCAAAACTTCTGGGGTCCACTAGGATAAATCTTTCTCATTATCTGCTCTGACTCTTATGCCTCAAAACCACAATGCAGGTAGAGCAGTTTCTGTTTAGAAATTTAGCTACAGCAGTCTCACTTAAACACTTTAATTATGCTGTTCTCATGCTACCTTTGTATTTAGTGAATGACAGCGCTGGTGAAGGTTTAATGAGCTGTGAATGACTATACAAAATGTACAGGATCACAAAACCTACTTCTCGTAATTTACATGAACAGTTACATCTAAGTGCCAGAATCTATGTCATGATCCATTGTTAATATACTCTGTATGTTCCTTCTTACGATTGGTTGGAATATAATTATTTTCAAGTCTCCAAGCTAAACCTGTCCATTCTGGTTTTCCTTTATCTGAATCATTCATTGTTACAAAAAAACTGCCTATGAACATCAACTCCCTAGAGGTTTTAACAGGTAAAGTATTTGATACATTCATACCTTCCACCTAACCCGAGATTTTTTGAGACAATGCTCTACATTTCTGTTTAAATCTCAGTCACACTCTGCTTATGGATTTGCAGACTGCCAGTACTTCCTGCTGGAATACCTGTAGGCGTGTAGCACTATTCACAAACCTGATAGAGGCTCTTGAAGAGTGAACCGATGCATTACCTCACCTTGCACATACATTTGATCTTGTGCTTTTTCCAGCTACCCAGAGTGCCAGAGCTTTTACTCTTTGCACATTGTAACTGAGAACATGCTATTTCCTGCATGCAGTAATTTTTTCCAAAGGCCACTGGTATTCTTGCATAGTTTCCATATCAGATATAACACTGCTTACCTTAGGAGACTTAAAAATCATATCTCAGAGGGACATAGCTTAACATAGTAATCCTTTAAGCCAAGACAGATAGTGTTATCTCATTATCTGTAGTTATTCCCTAACAAAGAACCCTTCATCTTCTATACACTCATCTGCGCTTCTATCTCTACTTATAAACAGTGGCCATTTAATTTACAAAATTCCTATTATTAAGAAATCCTCCATTTGTATCTCTTCGAGTGTCTCAGCTCAGGAAATGACTTGACATCATCTATTCATTAATTACATAGGTAACCAAAAACTACTTCCCACATTAACAAGGGAAGACTGTAGGAAACAAAGAAACCAGAAACAGAATTGATGAACATTCGATAATTTTTTTTCTTGTTAAAGCATCTTCAATTCAGAGTATAAAATTTGGTTTAAATATATACCAAAATGCATCAGGAAATATAATTCACTTTTACCCCTTTACATACATGGGTGTTGTTACTGTTAAAGAATCTATTTCTGCAGTCTACACAATGCTACACAAAATAAATCAGAGAATGACTCAACTGCAGTAGCATGGCTAATGGTGTAATGCTGACATGGAAGATAAAGACTGGGAAATAAAACAGTATTCTTTATCGCCAATTTGTAAAAGATTTAAGAAAAAAAAACAACAAACGAGCAAACAAAAAAACCCGAAACCCCAAATTCTGTAAAAAAAACCAAAATAACCCCCAAACCTCCTTTTTTAACAGTTCTGTTTACTTGATTCTTAAAACCAACTATAGAAATACAAAATAACTGCCCGGAGATGTCACGCAAAGAATCCTGCCCTTGATGGTGCGCATTCATTTAAAAAATTTACTTGAAATGTTCCTACAAGCTCTAAAACACACCTGCTTAACATCTACTTCTGAAATAACTCATGATCCAAAAAGCAGAAAAACAGGAGCACAAAATAGAAATTTCATTGTGTAACAGAGAAAGGAGAGACACACACGAAGGAATTTTCTACAGCCTGGGTTGATGTGGATATGGAGAAGTGAAGGTGGGGTTGTTATTCAATTTCCAAAAGATGAATCCAAAGTAAAGGCAAACATTTTTCTTCCTGTATGTCAGTTCTGCA
Source organism: Strix uralensis (assembly GCF_047716275.1). Lineage (NCBI taxonomy): Eukaryota > Metazoa > Chordata > Aves > Strigiformes > Strigidae > Strix > Strix uralensis. The sequence goes on from NC_133984.1 coordinate 6,074,630, forward strand.
CATCAATCACTTTATATGGGACAGAGGCAAAAAATAGGAGAAAAGACAGTGCACTAATAATTCACCTTCTGAATGCCTCAGTCTTGTACTCAATGACCCAGTTTGTCCAAATCACATGCCTACACTTTTAATTTTTCTCTATGTACTTTAGGCATAAGAATTATTGATTGCAAATATTCAGTGTCAAGTATCCAACTGCATTTGTCCATAAATTGTTACAAAATTCGGTGTCTACGCTGGGATTAACCCCAGCTGCGGAGAGAGTTTGTTTAAACGTCAAAGCCACATGTTCTCTGGCATCTTTTGCAAATTGAGCATGCAGATCAGTGGGCAGCCCAATTAAAATAATACCCCAACTCAGCAGTAACAAGAGTATGGTGACCTTCCATGGTGCTAACAAGTACATAATGTTTTGCCAGTGCTGGTACACTTATTCCCAAAGAAGTATTTCATTATCTTGATACTTTGAAAAATAACAACCATCCTGCTAGTTATAGCCTTCTTTCTTTTCCATCTCTATGGCTTTTCATAAGAAAAAAACAAACCAACCAGCCTCAAAATCACTAAGATTTTTTTCTCTGTCTGAAGGGTGGAAAATTAACACACTTGGAAAACAGCTAAAATTTCCTTATTGTAGGTTTGTTCCTGTTTTGGGGGAACATCCATCTCAGCAATTCAGATAATGAGTTCCCTATACAAAGTGTAGGAAGAGTGATGAATACCAGTCCAAAATTGCCTAACCAGTATAGCCAGCAGGACACAGTAAGGAAAGGGACGTTTCTTTTCCCCTGAGCTACTGTTTTAACATTATCCATACTGTCCTGTTTGGACTTGTAATTCTCGTCTGGAGCTAGGTGCCTGAAGCTGTGCTGGTCGTACAGTCACCCTTCTAAAGCAACATCCTTTTTATCGCACTGTTGCATCATCATTGTTTAACAGAACTATTGTTCTTTGTTTAAGTCAGAAGACATCATTTGAATATTTACTGAACACATGGGATAGCTGACAAATAAGTAGATCAATTAATCTGAAAAGGTCTTAACTTGCTGTTACACTTACCATGAAAAATTACAAGTGATGACAATTTATTTGAAGACAGAATTCTGCAGCAGACCTCCATTAATTAACAATCCAATGTAACCATAATTTGAATTCCCAAAGGTCCTGAAGATCAATGTTATATTATTTTCCTCAGTCAAGCATTATTTATGCATACAGTAATTTTAAATTATTTTTTGATGCAAATGATAATTTGTCAAAGACAAAGGATTTTCCAGTGCTTTATCTTTGGATGAAGGTGTTAAAAAAAAAACAGGAAAAAATATTCTTAAGGTCAGTTACTAACAAAGAGACACAAGACTGCCTGAAATGCTGCGGAATTTTGTATTCCAGACATATAATCAGGAGCAAACTCTCTCTCTTGTATCTCAGGTTAGTGTCCTAATCAATTGTTTACATTGCTTCATTTCCCCCCTCTCTCACCCCTAAAAAAAGTTTCAGACAAAACCCTACAACACAAACTTATGCTTCAATAAAGACAGATATTCCAAGAATATTTTAAGTCCTTGAACGGGTAATGTTTAGGAGACGGACTTTATGCTTGATTTCCACATGCATAGATATCTCGTGAATGCTCCTCTTAAGCTGTAGTCAAAAGGAATTACAGCATAATAACGACAGTTGTAAGACCTTTCAGAGTTCATCAATAAATCTCTCTCTGATGCTATATGAAGATATGGGGAAGTTTAATCAATAATTAATGTTAATCACGTTCAGTCTTAATCAATAACAGAACTACTACTCTTTTCAAAGCCCAGAGACAGTTCTTTTAGGTACAAAATCAAATTTAATTAAAGTTGTGCATGCAGAAGAGCGTTGTTAATGCTATCATAATTAGTTTGTTTAATACTGCAATTGCCAAACTCCCCTGTACCTTTTGCAAACTACTTGAATATTAAATTCATTATTTGCACCTGCTGCAAGAGAAAGCTGGGCTGTTCATGTACAGCACACATACATGAGACTACTGAGATACAAGGATTCTCTTATCCTTCCAAGCCCATTGAAAAATTTGCTCAGAAATAAGTAGATAGTACCCAGAAATCTGAGCATTTCTGAAGATGAAAATTGTCAATGGAAGATGCATCAGAGTCACTCACCTGTGTCCTGTCAAAAGCTGCTTTTATATGTATGCTATGACTTTCTCTTAGCCTCCCAGGATCATTAGGTCACATTGTGGAGAATAGCAATTTCATTCACTGCAAGTTATTAGGGAAGAAAAGTTTCTTCTTTAACTTGGGGATCAAAAAAGCTAAGTGCTACCCATTACTCCACCTGATCTCTTGAGAGATGTCAAACTGAGCCTTTCTATTTCCCTTCTCACTTGAAAGAGGAGGTCACAGCGTAAAAGTCAAATATTTAACAACCCTCCAAACAGTGTATTCAATGCCAGAGGACCTGAGTCAGGGAAGAGGGGTAAACGTTATGTGAACTGTGCTCTTTTGAGACTGTTCTCTTTCCATTCCGGTTCTGCTAGTAGGTGTCTATTTTCACACATTATAAATTAGGTAAATGTTAACCCGTTCACACTGACAGCTGACTATAATGGTACATTTCACACCCCGTGCAAAGAAAAGAAGAAAAAACCTGTTTGTTTTACCAGTATTTCTCATTCACACTAGCAAATGTCACTGGTCAAAGGACTTTTTGATATCATGTTTTTGGTGAGAAGACAGACATTGATGTGCTCTGATTTTTACTGGATTAGAATCTAAGATTTGCTTCTGAAAACTAAAATTTTTGTATTTTTAAATTTATAAATCCAGAAATTCGCCTCTGCATTGAGTCTTAGCCTACCTAAGTGTTAATGCAGGAATTAATACTGCAACACATACCAATGTTCTCAGTTTCATCCATTTGGATAGCTGCCTTGAAATCACATATATAAAATTAAGCAAGTACATAAAAATTTGTGAGCTCAAAAATGCAACCATTCTCTAGCAGTCAAATTTGACTGAAATCCAACAGTAAAAAGTCCTGTAGTATTAAGTAAACAAACAGAAGACAAAAGCACAAAACAGAAACCCATGAGCAGGTCTTTCACCACACACAATAAAGAATACCACTGCCTGTATGTTTGTTATTGATCTTTTGGCTTTTTTTGAAAAGTAAGATCAGAGGAAAATTTGCTCTGTATTTATTTTTCTGTCCTTAAGCATTCCTGATTGCTGCAAGATTCGGTCTTGTTAACGTGCAGTCTTGCATCATTATGTATTTCATTGACCATTTACTGTAATGCTGAATAACTGATCAATTGGCAGTTAAACTGCTCATTAAGAAAAAAGTACAAGTTTCTCTAAACTCAGGTACTCCATTTTTCTCCCAATCATTTCCTTGGTCTATTAACAGGCAGCTTTTGTCCTACTGTTCAATAGTGCAAAGTTAGATTTGCCTTATTCTGTGTAGTGTAAAGCACTTAGGCAGTTTTAAAGTGAAAGTACTTTTTGAGAAGCTTCTTTAGAGCAAAAATTACAGTAATAACATACATCTTAAATGCTAAATTTCCATGTTAAAGCATCAATTCAATAATCTGTGATCTGTGGAAAAGCAAAGTTATTTTACTGTGATTTTATTTGTTACAATGACCTGACTGCAATTCCCAAGAGCAAATATGCATGCTATAAAATTTAAATTTAAAAATCTGACACTAATGGAAACTTCAATACACAGACAGAAATCTACTTAGTCAGCAGCCATAAATAAGGACCACCATTTTCTTTCAATAACCTTTTCAACCTGTCTTGTAAGTCAACAAGGCTTATTAAAGAAATCAAAAGCAAATGCTCACAAAGGTGCAGTCCCTGAATTTTTCACCCCTCCACTCCAGCATTGCAAGGTGGAGTTTGCGCACAAGAACATATCTGTGTCACCTCAGATGATCCCATTATATACATCATATGAACCTCTTTTTCTTCTTGACAAGATTCGGGGGCATATATAGAGAGAGATACGTAATTAAGTCTCATGAGCAGGTCTTCAGAACTGAGATATTAGTGAATCATGAAACACAGGTTAGTGCTCATCTGCATGAAAATCATAACATTTATGGTTAGACTGAGCACTGTCCTATTCATGGCATCACTGCATATTCCCTTTTCCAGGTAGATGGGTCTGCAGCACTTTGGCTTCAAGCTGGAGGATCATATGCCAAAAAGATAAAAGGTACCTGTTTACTAAAGCTCAGAAGCAATTCTTCCATCTTATAACACTGTTACGAGTCACAACTTTCTAAAGCCACCATGTCTCCATTCACAAGCCAGTAAAAGAACAGAACTATCACCTCAAACATCTGCACATGAGAACGTATCATTACAAGTCCCCACATGCCACAGTAATGCTGACAAGCTGACCTGTACAGGGGACAGAGGCAGTAGAGGTACAAGTGAAGAAGGATGTATGAAGAGCATGAAAAGCTTTAAGAGGAAACCTCTAGGATGCTGAAGAGCACAGAGAAACAAGGGAACTGTGAGATGTTGGGCAACATCCTGACCAGAAACAGCCTAGAAGAGCAGACAAAGGCACTGTTCTTGCTCAGTTCTTCCTGCCTGTGGGGAATCACAGAAACTTCATCCCCCTTTTCTACTCCATAGAGAAACTGAGCAGTAGACTGAAAATTGGTGAATGAGTTGGGCTAAGAAAATGAGGAAGTAACATATCTCAACAGTTTTACTCCCACGAGCTAGGACTGCATATTTTGCCAAAGAGCATTTTAGAAATAGGGTAGAACACTTTTACTGTTATTTTTTCATACTATTCCAGCACAGATGATAGAACTGCAACTTTCTGTAATTTTAAACAGTTCAGTTCCTTAATACTAATGAAAATGCCTCTTGTGTGGGTCTTTTAGTCAGATTAAAGGTGTGATTCTCATGATCTGCTTTCTTCAATAGGCAGTCTTTCTATATGGTTTCTTTTCCATTTGGTTAAATATATTTGCAAGTTCTGACAGCTTGAATCTCATCAGCAAGAGGAAAATAGAAATGTGACAGGTCGGGACCTGAAAGACAGAACAGTCTGGGTTGTGTGACATTTGGGAAGAGGATTTTATATTTTGGAGGAAGAAAACCACTCATAATCAAGCAGAAAAATCAGAAGTAGTTATTTGGCAGCACTTAGAAATTTCATTTATTCATAGTTTTGCATAGAAAGTATTTAGGACATACAGAGAAAACAAGTTTACCACAAAAAATCTGATTTATCACATAGTTGTCACCAATATATATAAAACTGTAGAGAGAGGGACCGTTTTTTTGGTTTGAAACTACCACCTGTGATATAGTTATAACACGTAATAGAGCTTGTACATACACTGTCAGTTTAATCGAACTTCTGAGAATTTTCTAATAGTAATGGAACATTTTCATTATGGTTTTAAAAAGCAAGTTCTTGAATTTTCATTTTCATATATTAAACATAACTTTAATCCTATTATCATTTTTCATTTTTGGTTTGACTTTGTTTGTCTGACAAAACTTCATAAAATCTCTTTAAGAACACTACTGATGACCTGTTGAAATTTACGTTAGTGTATGTTGCCATTTAATGGTAATGACAAAGACAAAATAGCAAAGTTTAGAAATATAAGGTGGGATATGATAATGAGCCCGAGTATCTCAATTATGACCATGCACAGAAGTAAAGCGCATATTGAGAGGAAAAATCTGAATGCACACACTTAATCTCATAGGAACTAAAAAAGCAATATTTATGTTTGATTCAGAGGTGAAATTATGCCTCAGACACTTAATATGGAACCATCTGTCATGATACACCAAGTGTGGTGACTGGGAAAGTAACTGGACTCTTGGTTTATGGGCATGTATTATATACACTGCCTAAACCAGCAGACAGGATTACAAATGAAAAAAACAATCTGTGGTGTACATATCACAAAAAACAAAGACCTAGCCCTCTCCTGATACCTAACTCTAAGTGAATCCCTATAATGCTTAGCCTTTGTGATCTGTATTACTTCAGCTACTTGCTTATTATGAATAAATGTTCAGTCTCAGAGCTTTACGCACTCTTATTTCACTACTCTAGGTAGGACAATTAAAGTAAAACATGTAAATAGCTGAGGAAAGCGCTGACCATCTGGAAAGACATTCAATCTGCTTGTAAATCCAAGCAGCCCTTCACAATAGTAGCATGAACAGACTTTTACCTTTACAGAATCTTTCTCTTCCTCCATTTTGGAAAAAAGCTGTTTTAACTAGAAAACTCCAGTTTGGCTCCCCCCAGTTCACAAAGGTTTTCTGCATGACTCCTAGACACAGGATCCTAAATAGCACTCTATGACATAGTAATAAAGATAAAACAACCACCATAATCTTTACTGAGATCTGAAAACATAACCTCATAATCATAATAATAAAGGCAGAGTCAGGCACAGATAGCACTGAGTAATTCTGCTCTAAAACTTTCTGAAAAACAACCAACAAGGTTTCTAAAAAGCTATACAGCTTTTCAAATTTGACTCTATCTTAAAATGAAAACAAAATGTGTACCTAGATTAGTCACCCCTCTTCCTATATATATATGCTTATCTAGATATATATCAAAAAGCCTTTACTCCTAGTTCATATAAAGTTATAATGTAAGACAAATAAATGTCAAAAGGTGGATTTTACTAAGTCAACTTAAATGGTAGGCCTAAAAGCTATCACTGCCCCTTTAACTTTTAAGTATAAGTCTTTCCCACGATAAAATAGTCAACTACCTCCCCACTGAACTATAAAGAACAGATTTAGTGGATACATTATTAGTGCACTACTCTGTTCATATACCTTTGCAGCAGAAAGCCAAATGAAATGCTGGACTAAGCAAGATCAATTCAGTTGTAGTCAGCAGAGATGCATAGGCTTACCTGTGATCACAACACAATTTGCAAATGAAGAACTGCCAATGTTGTATAAATAGTGATGAACATTACCTGAAAGCTTTTTTCCTTTACATACACATGGCTCTGGAATTAAGTCCAAAAGTAATGATTTTACCACCTAATTGAAAACGATGGCTTTTAGGGGCTATGTATATTAACACCCTTGAGAACTAACTCTGACAGCAATTGTGTTAGTTTACAATAGGAGGAATTAAAACATGCCCTTCAGTTTCGGTCATTATGCACATTGCTTCTTCACACTTTTCAACACAGAAGGAAATAACTTGACAGATATATTAAAGAGGCTTAGAAATGAAGTTTATAAGTGTGAAGCAGGTATGTGGGATACCATAAAGTAAGAACTGAAATGATCCCGTTGAATGCAGTAAGATAAATGAAGGTCAATGGGTATATGAATAAATTGAAATTAAACTAAAGTTCCCTGGGCTGTGGTGTTTTGGAGCAGCATTCCAGCATTCTGAAGCAGCAGAGTCAACATAAGGATCCTAACTGCTTTCGAGATGTAGCTTGATCAATTTATTTTACGATCCATTTCCTATGCTGACTGCACTAGCAGGAAACTGGATTCAGTCATGCAGGGTGTTCCTTCCAGTACTCTTCTGGGCTAAGAGATATAAATAATATCTTAAATGCTTGTATTGTTTAATTTAAAAAAAAATCAGTGGAGTGAATTTTCTAGTTAGCTGAAGCTATTATGCTGGTACAAAGGGAAGGAGGTTTTGCCAAGGTAAGTATGTAATTTGCAATGACCGCAATTTGAGTGCACCTGGATGGAGATGCCGAAGGAACTCTATGATGACCTGACAAGATTATTGCAAAATGCACAGAAAGTAAATAGCTGCTCCCACATGCTGTGCACATACTTTTTAAATAATGTTTTGGCATAATCCTAAAGAGATTGACACTGATTTTCCTTGTATCAACATAAATATGTAAAGGTACATTCTACAATGGAATGGCATTTTTTCCTAAATACAAATTAAATAATTTAGCAAAATCGTTTAGAGCCATTCTGTTTTCATGAAAACAGAATTCTGATATCTCTCCATGTACGTATAACTAGGCATGGGCAGACTTGTGTCCAGACGATCTATATGTAATTTCTGAATCCTGGTATGAAACTATTCATGTTGTGATTGTCAAATTAAAAGCTCAGTTTTGCTTCTGGAGGCAGTCAGCTGGATAAATACCTCCATTTCTAGTTCATAGTTTAAAGGGTGGTGCTGCACAGTTAAGTCTGGGAAAGGAGATAATTAAAGCTACTCCTTAAATTTGACTTCCTGTAAACAGAATTGTATTTTTGCTCACAGCTATTTTCTTATGATTTTTCAATAAAAATGGAGTTAAATACTCTTGTGCTTGAAAGTGGCTCTCAAGTACCAAATTTTGACACAATGATGCATTGCCTTTCGCTAATGTTTGAAATCTTTTCTCCACTGACATGCTAAAATCTTCCACGTTCGTTATCCATACCCAGTGTGGGCTCTTCCATTTACGGCGATTTAGAATAACTATAAAGGATGCTTAAGTATGAAAGAAAGATTAAAATGCAGATAACTGGTGCTTGTATTTCTCAATGAGTTATAAAGTTAGGAGAAGAAAAATCCTGATCATCTACAACAGTTACTTTTATTACCAAGGTTTAGAAGTGTCTTTATTTTATATTCTTCTGGTTTTTAAATACATTTTCTGTTTTAAAGAAAGTTGAGAGAAATCACTATTTTCAATATGGGTGTGCTGGGAGTAACTGGAACACCAACTATGAACTATGGAGAGATACTAAAAGCTCACTTTATTGTAAGATACCAAGTTCTGTTAGTAAAAATCCAACAACATTAATATTCAGATGTTTCTGACAAGCCTTGGCTTGTGCAAAATTTTAACTCATAGCTCATTACTTTTAGATTATACATTTTTAAGGCTTTTAAATTAAGAAAATAAATAAAGGTCTGGTCTTCCCTGTTGTAATTTAATACAGTCCTCTTCTAAAATGCCATATCATTAGGTTGGATTATACCAGCATCTAACTTGGATCTTAACAAATACATTTTTAATTAATCACACTGGTTTTTTTCCTGAGGAACTTCAATGGTTTATCTAAAACACTGCAATCCAGAAATGCTTCCATGTCATACCGTACAGCTAATAACCTTGCTAACCACTTATTTGCTGACAGAACACACTGTACTCATTTGCAGAATGTGAAGAATTCAGAATTTGAAAGAAAGAAAAGCTTTTAACAAGGTGCAAAGCACAATTTTTGAAAAAAGCTTCATCACCTAGCTACATTTAGACAATAGCCTTCTCTCTTCTAAAACCACTCTAATTAAATACAGCTGGAGATAGCACAAAAGAATTTCATTAATTAATTGGCAACCTGCTGACACTAATTAAGCTATGAAAATTCAACTCCCTCACACCAGATTTTAAACATTAGTCAGTTACATTTGTTGGGAAGTTTGCCTTGCGTCTCTAACACAATCAAAAGAGAGAAAATGAACTTTGTGGTTAACATGTGCGGGAACAAAATGACCTATTATTGGAAAAATTAAATATGAAACCTTGCATTGATACAGAAAAGAAGTTATGCTACAGTTACTCTTACAGGTAGATTCCCTTATGAGTGGGATTAAGGGCTTCACAACTACAGCCTCCTCCTCACTACATAGAAAAGAATCCCAAAATACTAATAGCACAGCAGAGGGTAATTCCCTTTATTTAATCCTCTGCAACAGCCTGTGTAAGGTGTCGCAAAGCTTCACTTTGCTGTTGTTTGTGTGGCCATCTACCACTCAAGATTTCATGCAGTAACTAATAGAAAACATACCAAATCTTTTACCCATATTCTAAATCTCATCTAAAATATCCAATGAGACCTCACATAACATTTTAACAGTTGATTACACTGTAACAAGCCAGATTTATTATTTCATGTCTTAAGGCCTACTGGCAATGAGTGCTTCTGCTATTATCTGAGTGGACATTAATGAATGCCATCTGGTGCGTGCTCTTTCCCTTTCCAAAAACCCAACCCCATCTCATAACACGAATAAGGTCTCAACACCATGCTGGAAATGTGCTAACCCAGATCTGTATCCACATTATTTATTAACAATCTAGACAAAAAGAGGAATGCAGTGCAGAATAAAAATATTGTCTACTTCTTTAAAATCCTAACCCTTATAGTGCTGCATGGACTGTAAGAATCAACAAGCAACTAATTTAGTTTAAAAAAAAAAGATATAAGTCATTGTAGAAAAGTAGCATACAACTTTCCTGGTTTTTTTCAGTTTTCTTTTTCACATGAGACACAACAGTTAAATCACAGAGCCTCTGCATGATACAATACAGCACAATTTGCCCACCTCACCATATTTTCAGAACTCTAATTATTTGGAAGCTGACAATTAATTTTGAATCTGCAAGAAAGTATTCTTCTGAAACAATTTTATAAGAATTTATTTATATAAAGTAGGGGTTCTGTAACCTAACATGCTTTCAGTTCTGAAATTCTCAGTTAATACCTGGTGAATCAGGCAGGAAAGTGTCAATCTCATGTTAATGAATGGCTCATTTGTTAAATGCAAAATCTTCAAAAAAAAAAAAAGAGTCACCTACATACATACTAGTGATACAGAGAAATGATTACTTGCTTTGCAACTTATTCACTTATAGCAACTGCTTTGCAAATTATATACTTATAGCAATTTATAATGTTTTTGAATATTGCTAATATTGCTTAATAATCCTGCTTGCCCAGACTGTTCTGTGGAAACTTACCAAGGACTACTGTGTTCATAAAAACAAAGCAGTTTTCTGTGGAAACTTACCAAGAACTACAATGTTCAGCAAAAATAAGAGACACGTCCTTGGAAAGCAGATGTATTCCAATAAGTTGAGTCTTTGTAGAGTATAGATAGCCATATATGGACAGTAGAAACTAGTATGCTAGTGCTTTTAATAAGATAGAGGGAGTAAACCGGCTGGAACCATTCTTGTTGTTCAAGAAATTGGCTGAGAATCTGCACACGCTCCAAGGAAAGTGACTATGAGCCTTCCTCCAAAAGACCCCCAAAGATGCCCACCAGGAGGCAATGCGCAGGTGCAAAGATAACATAAACTGCTGGCACCAGCCTTTTGAACTAACCCAGCCTTACTTATGCATATATATATTTGTATTATGTAATCCAATGAATATGTATATCCACACTCTATAAGTTTCTGGTAAAATGTGTTGTTGGTGAGCAAGCTTTGTGGAGAAATCCCCTTGCACGGAATATGGAGAAATCCCCAGCGACAGAATAAACATACCTACTTTATAACTCTCTCCGAGTTGTAGAGTTTGTTTCCATGCATCGCTAGTGAACATCCTCCCCTCCAAACACACATCATTGTTCTAAGATATGAGCTTCATACTGAGGTTGTAACTCAGTGTAAAGTCAAATAAAATTTTCAATTTCAGTGTGGGTTAAGATGACTAGCTGTGATTCTCAAGACTGACTGGCCAGATCTGAAGAACTACATCTGACTGTGTCCTTAAATGCTTTCTTGCTATGGCTGAGCTAACTCAAATGGAAAATAGTAAGTGTATGCTTAAAAGCTTCTTGAACTGTTGCCAACTAGGAATAATCTGTCACTGAAAAGTAACTGAAGTCGCATTGCCTCAGTCATTGTGCTAAAAATCAGTGAGACATGAACATGTTCAGCACCCATCAGAATCAGTCTCTTTACAATGTGTTGATTACAATACACAAAATGTAATAAAGAATATGTGCTTTCCATTAAGGGTGGAAAAGAACTGTTAACCAGTGTACCATTCCTACTTCTAACCTTTATTATACTCTCATTTACTACATTCATAACCGTAATATTTTATCATAAATTAGAATGAAATCACCAATATGTTTGATAATGCATTTGATTAATAGACAAATTAAAGTAGTTTATGTTGTCTAGTATCCCACAGTGTTCACATGGAGTCTTCTATTTTTCAGCCTACCTCAGGCCATTCTACTTCAGCCACATCTTCGAAATGCTGTGAAGTCAAACTATCAGCAAAGCCACCATGGTACAAGAAGACATTGAGACTACCAAGTGCATCAGAACCTACCTGGAGGTTTTACTTGTGTGCAAGCAAGGTCAAATGCGATAAGACCATTCTAGAGACTGATCCCCAGATTTAGACATTTTATTATTTTTCAAGAGAGAGTCACAGCTTAATTCCAGACATGTTTTTACAAACATTTATTTATGTAACAACAGTAAAAAATGGGTGTTTAAGGGAGAATGGCTTTTGTCTAAGGGGATACTGTCAGATGAGGGCTAGGAAGAGGAAGAGTTTAATGCAGCACCGCACAGTGTCTCACTGTAAGAACAGATCTCATAGTCCCAGAGACATCTTCCAGGCGAGTGGCAGTTTCTAATAGTACCACTTTTCACAAAACTACCAAAATAATAAAGGAAAGGAAGTGATGCAGAAAATGAAAGCAGTATCTTATTTTAATAATAGAATTTTACTCTATTGTAATTAAAAAAAGTCTTGGATATTACATACAAGTAAATATTAATAGCTGAAAGTAGCAAGCTCTTCTATTGGGGACTGAATTCTTCAGATATCATGAAGACAACAAAATGAATACTGAGACAATGACGGTTATATTGACAATAGGAAGGAAAAAAGTTCAAGCCATGCCTGGGGCATGAAATGGAGAGCAAAAGTTAAAGGAAAAATTCATGAAAGATGTATGACTATCAGATTCACAGATATTACTGTTAAGTGCATTCATTAAATGATCATAAAGAATATATGGCATAAAAATGAAAGAGAAGAGCACAGTCTCTAATAGAACCTGATAATTTCTGTGTGTGAAAAGCAGCAGACCATGACACCAACTTAAATCTAAGATCACTAAATCCTGTATTCCAGCTTCCACTGCAAGCAATGCTTAAATAAAAAAAAAAAAAATAATAATCACACAGCAAGTGATACAAATGATAAAAGAAAACATGAGATCGAATTTTAAGGCTACACTGCAGTAGCACACAATAAACTCTTCATTTGCTTTGAAACTATCAGGAAATTATCCGATCAGTAACCATGTTGAGAAATGTATTGGTTCTGAGTGCAAACACTGCAAATCTCCGGGAAATACATATCCTGGTAAATGAGTTGTAGTAATTTTGACCAGGTCATTCGGTATTTGAAGCCCTTTACATTCCATTGTAGTTTATATCATCTGTATTATTTCACATAATAGGTTATAACAGATCCTTTGGCCAGGGTTTTGACACCTCTGCATGAGATTATGTTTAACACCTCATCAGTTGGTATACATATGTTAATCGTGGCTGTTTAGCACCTGTTTTCTCCTTTCCTGCTGTTCAGGCACAACACACAACTACCACAACTCTGCCTTTGCAGAGCATTTCACCACTTTACAGACCTTTTGAAAAGTTGGCAAATAAAATCCTGTCCCGACCTCAAGTAAAGTAGTAAAATGACGGAAGTAACCACTTCTCATTAATTTATTTTACTTCACTAGTTTTGTTAATATATTAAAAAAGAGCAAGTCAGGTATGGAGAATGGGAAGGGATTGACTTGGTGCAGGAGCCTCTCCTCACCAGCTTCAAAACTTCTTTGTGGGAATTGTCCACCAATCTCCATACCATAAATACACTGGTGTTCTGTGCCAATCCATCACACTTGTTAACTGAGCACCCTTCATTATAAAACAATGCACAGATTAAAAACAACCCACTGATTCCCGTGAATTTGCAATCAAGGAGTTCAACCACTAGTACTCTTATGTCGCTGGAATTAAAGTAGGTGATGAAGTTGAAAGGGGTTGTTTAAATGCCAGTTTCCATGGCTCTGTGTTGATTTCTCAAGGTCTTAGCAGAGTTTAAAACTCACCCTCTCGCATCATCTCGCTGATGTTATCAGTTTTCTTGTTCGGAGGTAAATGAAGGTTGTAAGCAAATGGAGAGAACACTTGTTAAAATTTTTTGACAAGAATTTATATAGAGCTTTTGATCAGATAATTTTAAGGATAAATTTGAAGAGATTATAGAACTTCAGGGTAAAAGCACTGTGTTTGTTCTCAAGTTTACCCTTTCCTTCAAAACATGAGGGAAAGGCCTGCCTACTACAAGTGAAAAGAAAATGAGGAACAGAGAATCGTTACCACACTGAATAATTGTAACTGCCATTCAAGAATATACTAATGACTTTAATATAAGTAAACCTCATGAATATTGCCATGATATATCCTTGAATACTAGTACTGAAATATATGTCAATACGAAAGCAATACCGGTGGCCTCTCTTATATCTCTGCAGACTCTTTGCAATGAATTTTGAAGTATATATATATATCTCTATATATCTTCCATCTTACAAAGGAAAAAGAAAAAAAAGTCTGCATTTTCACAAAGTTTGATTGACATTGATGGATGCAGCCATAATATCACAGGGAACAGAGAATATATGACAATGAGCACTGGGGATGTGACCTCTCCTATGCTCTCCTTTCTCTATTACCAACCAATTAAAACTCACTGTAATGCATCAGATTCAGGCATCTCATCTAATCTTTTTATTCCAAGCAAAATCCTGATGAGTGGGCCTGCAAAGTATTGAGGAACATAAGGAAACCTTTTCCCATTTACTTGCAGTCAAGTAAAGTAAATCATACCCTTTGACAAAGGAGCTTACAATTTACCTGCTGTAAAACTAGTACAGTAAAGCTCACAAAAATCATGTCCTTTGTTTACAGGATTAAAAAAAAAAAAAAGTGCCAAAGCATACCAAAATAGGAGAGATAAATGGTCTAATTCATGTCATTCTACTATCTGTCTGCATCAAAAGCAGTTGGTGGAGATGAAGCAATAAGATCAATGGAATTTAAAGCATATTCATCCAACAAAACATAGGCAACTCCACAGACTGTACTAACAGGTCCCATCTCAGTGTAAGGGGCAGCTTTGATGATGAGCTTAGATGTAGAAACATTTCAATACAAGCAGATTACATTTATTCAGATGAATCATACTCAAGAAGTCCTTAAAGGTTAATTCCTTATTTACCAGCTCCTTACTGTTTGACAAAGCATCTAAGAAATTGCTAGGCATAAGAGAGTTTAAGATTCTCTATTCTAGTAAGATTTAGTAATAGTCACAAAAAACATAATTTAATATAGAAAGATAAATTAATATAGTTTGGAAGGGACCTCTGGAGGTCTCTAGTCCAACCACCATTCAGAGCAGGGCCCCCTAAAACAGGTTGCTGAGGCCCAGTTCAGTCAAGCCCTAAAATTCTCCTGGCGTGCAGACTCTACAGCAGCTCAGGGACCCATTCCAAATGTCCTGCCTCCTGGTGAAAACAGTTTTTCTTACACCTACTTGGAATTTCCTGTGTTGCGATTTGTGTCCATTGCCTCCCATTCTATCACTAGGCATCTCCAAGAAGAGTCTGGTTTCTTCTCTCCACCATCCCACCACACAGCTGTAGGCAGCAACAGGATTTCCTCTTCAACTTTTTATCTGAAGGATGAAAAGCAATGTTTCTCCTGCAGAAAAGAAAGTCAGGTGTCATGGCTAAAACAATATGGTTGGAAACATAAAAAAGGCTATGTGATGAAAAGCAAAGAAAAGAAAATAGCAGAGGAAAAATCTGCACATATAGAAAATGGCTTAAATCAGCTCATCATCATATAATGATCAAATGTATTTTCAATGCATTGAATAATCAATTACTGCATGGGTATTTATTGTCAGGAGGACACTCAAACAAGCAGCTTGAGGCTGCTTAGACAGGTTGTGGAAGGTTTCCAAGAACAGACTGGATAAAGTCCTGAGCTCATAGCTGACCCCGGTTTAAAGCAGGAGGTTGGACTAGATGACCTCCTGAGGTCCCTTGTAACCGGGGCTATCCTTTGATTCTACGATCCTAAGGCATAACAAATTCTGACTTCTCTTTGTCATAGTTTTTCTAGGCATTGCTTTTGTATTTACTAAATGAATATTAAATCTGAATCCAAAAGCACAGTACAGCATTAGCATACTGTTGATCCACACTTTGGTCAAATAAAATAAAATAGATGTTTCATTGGAATGATGACAGTATACACTATCATCACTTAAAGGCACTGCCCTCATCCAGTCTTTCTGGGGGTTGGCTGTCAGGTATCTGGGAACCTACATGCTCTGGTCAAACATGAAAATACTAGTGAGAGCAACGAACAAGCTTTCTGTGATAGCAGTTCATCAGAGATGCACATGACCATCCCTAATTTAAAATATTAATATGGCCTCAAATTAATTTTAACAGGTAAATATCAACTATGGAAGTAGAATTTAACATATTGCAAATTCTTGCCTTTATAGAATTACACTCTGTGCTCTTGAGAGATTTTTACATAGTTATACTTATTAATTAGGACAATAGCATGTCTGCTTCAGACATTAGTATATTTTAAAACTTTGAGCAAAAGAAGAACAACATCAGTGCTTCAGGCACTGTTGCTTAAGCTTTCAAGATAACCTGAAGCATAATTTGGCTGCATCTTGTAAGCAGGTCTAGAGCCAAATTCAGCATTCCCTGCTGAGCTAGTCTAGATATCACATGTAGCTGTGGCACAGAAATGTATAAAATAACAGAAATTTAACCATTTTAATTTGAAGAACAGAAGACATCGCATAAAGCTTTCCAGCTCCTTGACATTGAAAATAATGGTGTCTGACAGTTCTAGGGTTAAGTAGCCACTCATTCAGCACAGCATCATTTATCTGCCAACAGTATGTGTCTCTTGTTGTTACTTCAAAGAAAAAATTCAATAAAAATTTAAATAAAAACAGATCTGTCAGTATAAAGCTTTAATATTTTACACCATACTCAAGCTCTTTCTTTGTAAAGTGCCTTCATACTTCCTAAACTTGTCCTGCAGTACACAATTCTCATTATTTAAAAGAAAGAAACCATGAATCACCTTTAAACATCTACACTTTCCTGAAACATTAACATTTATTTTTAATAGACATCACTCTGAAACTGACTTCGCTAAGTACTGTAGAATGCTTAAGAACTCTATGTAGATTGAGAGCTATAAGAATATATACATTAAGTACTTCAACATCGTTACATACAAGCAGGTTACTAGGTTAGGCATTCATAATCCAGAATATAACATTAATGGTTTTATTTCTAAGCATAAATCTTTTCCTTCATGTATACGAAGTATACAGTAGTCCTTAATTCTATGTTCTCTCATACAGCACATTTGTTGTTACAGACTGCAGACTGTACTATAAATATACTCTGAAATAAGTGAAACAAAGGATTCAGTTATTCAAGACAATGTCCTCTCTCTATATTTTTGCCTGATTTATCCTTTACCCACCCACATATTCTTTGAATCTAACAATTAAATACTGCAGTATTCACTGCTTATGTCAGATTTTTGTTTTAAAGCTACTAAATCCAAGAAATCAAAGACAGTTTATGAGAGATAATTAAAGTCTCTCTTCTGTAAGTGCATATGGCAAGGTATAGTCTCTCCATTTTAAGCTTTCTCCCATATATATCTTAATAATAAAATTATTAATCTATTTAGAAATCTCTCGTACTATATAACAATTCAGCTCTGGAGTGTAACTACTTTGAGAAGAAAAGAAGTGAGCCACTGGCCCCGTGTAACAGATTCAGATTATAATAGCTTCAATAAAAATAGTTTCTTTAAATTTGATTGCACACCCTAAAAGCAAAATTAACAATCTGCCAAACCAGTATGTTCATAGAAAGAAAAGACTGTAAAATATGATCATAATTATATGCATATAAACAGGCTTACTTCTATTTGATTTTAAAAGTTTCTTCCAGGCAAAAAATACTATCATCTATTTTCTATCCCAGTCACAAGTTTTATAACCATGCTACAAATTACAGCACTAAAATTTAGTGAAGAAGATTATGATAAAATTGTCATTTCATATCAACTTTACTGGGCAAAATATAGGCATTAAATTGAATACTCTATTATCTTATTTAACTATCTTCATTATTTGAAATTATAGTTGCTTCACACTATTTGCCAAAATATGTTAAGTATTTTTAAAAGTCATAAACCTCTGCCACTCTCTTCTTTATACAAGTGTTAACTATAAAGTTCTATCATAAATTATGAAATAAAAGAGTTTAAGTCAACCCAATAATATTAAATCTCTTTTTTCAATAATAAAATCCATGCAGCTGAGAGCTGCTCATTATTTATTTAGCTTCCACAAACCAGCACCTGAATTTGTTGCCTTGTAACTTCACTTCACTGTTTATCTTTTCCTGGAAGAAAAATTGTAGTTGTACCTTCTCACTGCTGTATGTTGCACTATTCTCTTGTATGAATCTACCTGTACCACCCCATTTCATTACCAGTTATGAACCCAGGTAATCATCACATAACAGTCTAACTGAATGCATGTTCCTATCCATATCACTACTGAAAATAATCTATCTGAAATCCCTAATTAACCTAAATGTGATCTCAGACATCCATTCTACAGTACTGTTAATTACATAGATTTTTCATTTGTTAAATAGATCAACTGCTTTTCTGATTATATGTCCCTGGCTGCTAGGAAGAACAAAAAACATACTCCAAAGTAAGCCATAGTGGAAAACAATCCCCTCAAACAGTAGAAATGTAATCAAACACTGGTCAAAGCTACTCTTTCTGAAATTACTTCAGAAATACATCCACTGTACATGCCCTACATCCAAACTGGGAAATGATCCTTTCCATTATATGCCAGAACCATGTATGGGTTCAGCTGAGGTCTCTCTGAGAGCAGGCCACCTTCTGAAAAGCAGAAGCAGAAAGGCAAAACAGATGCAAAAAGAAAAAAATTATTTACTGTAGCATTTGTAGATGGTGGTACATGAGACTGTTTTGGTAGAACTTCAAGAAAGACAAG
Organism: Strix uralensis; assembly: GCF_047716275.1. Taxonomy (NCBI): domain Eukaryota; kingdom Metazoa; phylum Chordata; class Aves; order Strigiformes; family Strigidae; genus Strix; species Strix uralensis. Next base: position 6,093,556 of record NC_133984.1, read on the forward strand.
ACATTACTAGACAAGGATAAGATGACACAAAAGGGAAAGAATGTGTATTTGGAGAAAGGGGAAAGAGCACCCCATATTTTTCAGGAGGCTGCTGTCACGCCACTTATAACCTGGCTCAGCTGCAATTCTCTAGGCAGTTTGTAGTTCAGTCTAAGCCAGGAAAGGTCTGACACAACTAATACTGAAGAAGAAGGTGTTGCAGTCTGCAGATGTGAAGGGCTAGAATTCAAGCAGTCAGCACACCTATGCTAGCTTTAAGGCTCACTTGTCAGAGCAGAACAGGATCAGAACAGAACAGTGTTTAAAACAGAACAGAGCTTAAAATATTTGAGTCCCCTTAGGAAAGTGCACTAATGAGGCAGTCTATCTATAACATCTATTTCCAGGCAATAGGCATACTGGAGAGCTCTGCTTACTCCCACAAGTCAAAGGACAGGAATAATGTCCTTCTCAAAAAGCCAGTAGAAGTTTTGTAATGAAAGTAAAGAAGAAAATGAAATGAAGTGGCAGAAACTAAGTTCAGTTTTGCAAGTCCAAAACGGGATACTAGACCCCATTTCCTATGGGCATTTATTAGTAGCTAGTATGCATCCTGCATATATTAGTGACACAACCTTTTTTGTTCCTCTGAAAAGAAAAGTCCTGGCCTTCTGTTGGAGCACGAGTTCACAAAGAGCCAAGGACACAGCTGGGAGCCTGCAAAATAGTTAACTGGATCAAAGAGCCAAGAAAAATAATGTCCAGGACTCAAAGTGCAGATAAAGCCAGCTGTAGCCCAGATGTGGGAGATACGAGTGAAAGGGGACTCCTTAGCTTAACCTTGATTAGATAATTACAAAAATAATGATATGAAAGGTCACCTGCTTGCTCTTCTCAACACAGCAGTACCACAATTCTGCAGTGCTATGGTTTTCAAAAAGGACTGCCATCCATAAAAGAAATTTTGAATGTCCAATCCAATTATGGACAGCAAAAGATTCAGGACTGCTTCTCATAGGAGGGACTGTAGAGGACAGGACAACTTTACCTAAAAAGGATGTGTCTTCAGATACTCCTCTACACATATTTGCATCTCCTCCTAGCTGCCTTCCAGATGGCAGGGGAGAGCAACACCCAACCAAGATCTGTGTTGAATGCATCGGGGGCAGCCTACAGCACATGCAGGAAGCGGGCTGCTCTTCCATTTCCACAGAAAAACACTTCCTCCTGTGACCAAGCCTCACCATGGTTCATTCTCTTCTTTGCAAGTTTTAAATAAGTGTTTGATGACCTGTTTTGAGATCCTCACATGGAAAATGTTATTAATTCACTGTTATTTACAGTGGAATTTACAGTTATTTAAAGAACGGAATCATAGCAGCACCAGCCACTTGCCTTTATAATGCTGGAATTTTTTTTTTTTTTTTTTTTTTTTAAGAGAATAGTATAAGAAACCTTTGTTTTAGCAAATCAGGAATAAAGTATATAAAAGTTCTTGGTACTTCAGGGAAAAAATTTCTTCCTTCCTGATTTATACCTGAGAACCATGACATAACGCATACCATAAACAAAATGCTCCTTTATGATTTAGAAATACTACACAAATGAAGTTCAGAATCTTCCTGTGGAACTGTAACTGTGCAATCAATGAAAGCCCAACAGTTAATCAATGGTAGCTTCATCAGTGATTAGTTTATGTAAGGGCAGCTTTCCTCAGGTCCTTGATTTAAAAACTTGAAGTTAATTCAAAGCAACATGAGGCAGCCAGAAAAGCATTGTCTGCTACCTAAAAAGTCACACATTTGAAAGTTATCTGATGTACAAAAGAAAGTCTACTGCTAATAATCACCACAAAACTAGTAGAGGATTTGATAATATACCAAAAGATTAGTGTAATCAAAAAAAAATGTGTTTTTCAGAAATAAAAATAAAATACGCTTTTAATATTTGTAGAAGTCTGTGGTAAAGCCAAGCTTTCAACTAGTAAGAAAACAATGAATGGCTTGCTGACTCTTGCCATTAATTATCTATTGTAACATTCATAAAGTTTCAGTATTTCAGACTAGCTTAGATGAAGATATAGTTCCCTCTGAAATTCACAGGTATTTACCAGATAAACAGAATTAATCTAGAAAATTCTCAAGACTCAAAAGCATTGAATGCTGCAGATTTTAATTTCAATAGCAGCTTTCATACCTGTCCCATAGCAATGTAATGTTAATAGACTTTTGCAGTTCAGTGAAAGTGTAGGTCAATTTGTAACTCACTGTTTAAACATAAACTTCAAAAAAACCCACATCATAGAGAAGAAAAGCTGGAAATAGCAGTAGGTGATTCTGCTTGGTTCAAAGAAACATCTGTCAAAAAGACGAGAACATAATCCTAAAATCATGGACAAACTGAGAGTAAGCACTAATGCAGCTCTATCTGAAGAAGCAGGCCTCTGTCTTCAAGGCTTCTCTAGATTTTCACTGATTAATTGAGACCAGGATATTACAAACAGCTTATTTAAAATACACCTCCAGAGCTAAACAGAATCAGTTTTTCAATCTTGCTCAGTTCCCCAATTTCCCTTTTTGTTGCATTTTCTACTTTACATCACACTTCTGCTTCAGTATAGATGGCAACCTTCATTACAATTCAAAAATAAAAGTTAAATTTTGCTTTAACAAAGAAAAATGAAAGGTACAAAACATGTACCTTGAAGCCTATCCACCCCAAGGCTAGCTAGTCTTGACCTATTAGATACATGTTCAAAAGAAGTTCATGTCCTTTTAGTCAATCATTATATATAAAGATGTCTGATAAATAAATAAATCTATCATCTAAATGCTCTCTTTTGTCCTTCTATGAGTCTTCATAACATTTTGTGTCAGGACTACAGAAAAAAAAAACCACTCCTGAACACCTGCCATTTTCAATACTCAGCTACAACGCTACTATGAAAGCAAAATTGTGTAAATACTTGCTCTTGTTCAGAGAAACAGATTCTACAGGTAAGAAATTACTTCACTGTAGCAGTCCAAAATATAGCGTTAGGAAATCTTAATTTCTTGTGGTACTATGCACATAGTACCACCTTTACAGGCATGAGAATAGAAGCTTTAATAAACAGGATTACTTTTATCAGTGATGAAAAGAGTATGCCCAATCATTTGTAATATTAAGACTTGAGACCTATGCAGGATCTTTACATGAAATCAATTATTAAAAATTTTTATTAGTTCTTTTAATTTTCTGCATTCTGTAATATGATTTACACTTTTAAAAAGAAGTATTATTACACACTGTTGGTAGGTGTGCTTAACAGAGCCACTTCAAAAGAAAATTGTAACTGTCCTCCTTGTATTTGCTAGAAGGAAGACAACAGGGAAGTCACGGGTCACCTCAGGCTGAACTACATGTACCATTTTGTCACAGCTGAAGATAAAGAATAACGTTTTTATAGAAATTGAAAAAATAAAATAAATTAAAGCTGTTATCTTTTAACAAGATCAACAAGGCGATTTTACCACCAGTGAACCGCAGGTGCTACTTCAGAGTCATATTAACCTCTTCAGTATACTGCTCTTCCAACCATCTTAACCTGTAGGGTCATCGGGCAACACCTAGCCTTCGCTTGTGACTATTCCTTCTTTCCACCTCTTCTGGATAGCTACTTAGCTATCCTCTTGTAATAGTTCCCCCCGCCTCCCAACATTAAAGCTTGGACAAAATTTATTCTTCAAATGTTAACTTTTTCAAAAAATCTGTTTCTCTTGACATTTGTTTGTTATTTGCTCACTTCTGATAGATTTTTCTTTCCACTTTTTTAATGTTTGGCATCATGACTGATTTCTTTCTCTACCTGGGAAATTAGAAAACAAGAAAAACTTTCTGAAAAATCATCCACAGTTGGTAATTTCCCAATAACAAGCAGTAACTCCTCCCACCTGCCACTGGATATAGCTATTCAACATTATTAAGTACTTCTAGTTCCCCACAGCTAGACAAATCCCAAAGTACCTTCTTTATTGCATTTTTTTATTGATGAGGTTTGTCATTTTATGGGATGTGGTATAATAGAGGGCAATTTAGTCACTGATGCACACAAATGTTACCTTTTTGCAATGCGTCAGCAGCAATAATCTTCTTTCAAATATGCTGAGAAGCAGCTATAAACCTTCTCCTGCCAGAGGCAAGCTCTAGTGAGTCAAACTCAGCTGTGCTAAGAGATCTTCACAGACTGTGTTTTTTAACGTCTACATTCATCAAATGTAGCAATAATTAAGGCGCAAAAGCCGTTCAATTTTTGCATGGCCCAAAGAAAATAGCCACTGAATTATCTCTTAAGTTTTCAAAACAGTTTTTTTGATTTCTTTTTAGTGGCTCTGTGTGAAAACCTTGAGGAAGACATGAGGCCCAGATGATATTTGCATGTCTTAATCATCTCAGGAAAGGGATCATTAGATAGGTCACAGGAATCAATGAAACCCAGGAAAACCTGTTAACATTCCAGCTGACAGCAGAACTCCCATGAATTGAAAGGTGTCAGGCGTAGACCCCTAATTTCTGTGGATCAAAACCTTTTTCCCTTACCCTTGGTGAAAGTATCACTTTTAACTTCACCAGAAGCAGAAAGAAATGAAAGTCTGATCCTCTCTTCAACCTTTACAAGTCAGCTAAATAAAAGGTATTACAGCATGCAATTGCATGAAGCAGTAATATTCATTGAAATGAAGAATTTTTTCCCCAAGTACTAGAAAACACTTGATACTTGCTAACAGAAATGGAAATATTTCATGGAACAAGTTATAAAGCAACATTTTCACTAGAAACAATCTGAACTAAATCATTCAATCACAATTTATATCTAGAAGTGAAACGTTGGACAGATTAAAAAAAAAAGGGAACTCATCCACCAAACTTGTTTCTGAATAAGCTGAAGCTGTAAACTATGATCATGATTCACAGAGAAATAGCTCCCAGGGCCAGTAACTCTAGGAGTGACAGACAGGCATGGGAGACTCTGTAAGTATTGTTACAGCCCAGATATCGGGCTGGAAACACAAACTATTTGGTAATAATTTTGATTCCAATCACAGTTTATGGCCCTGAGGAAATCAATTCATATCTCAGTTTTTTTCATTTATATAAGGAGGGGGATGTACATTTTCCTACAAACCTATTTCAGAGGAGTAGTGGGCAATTACTTATGACTTGTAAAGCTTTCCGAGGGAACAAATCTCTCTTTTGCTCAAGTCTTGTATTTTAAGAAGCCTGCAATTTTCATAAATCTACCTCTAAACAGTTCAAGACACTAGAAAAACTAACCCAAATTCTGATTATACTTCCAGACTGAAATAAAAGTGACCTAAGAAAGTATAAATGAAATGTATCAATAACAAACATTGACCCTCACTGTGCCTGGAGAGAATTTTCTCAGCAACAATGATGGTGATGTATTGCAGGACCACTGCAATTAACACCACTAAAATCTCCTAACCTAGCAAGTATTCCCACACTGGGAAGTCTTGTGTGTGAATATATATAAACACATTAGATGGAAACTTAAACATATCAAAAGAGATTCCAACCAGCAACTCTGAGATACTGTTTCACATTTTATACTAGCCTTCATTTTTACTTTTTCTCCTAAAGCAGTTAACATAACAATTGTGTCATAAGCTGACAATAAGTAGGAATAGTAGTGAAACTCTATTAAACCTAGAGTTATCCATCAAACTTCAAGCATTTAACTGTGGAGTTAATAGAAGCTGCAGATTCTATGCATAGCCAACAATTAGATACAGGACTTGCAGAATACGATTCCTCTCAGATCACCACTATTTTCCAGGTGTGCATCTCTCTTTCTCCTTAATGACTATAGAGGGAATCTATGGTAATCTAGTTCTTCATCTGGGAACCTTGGATAGCTGAGAGAATGCTGGGTCCTTGTTCTCTCACTCTAGTGTATCTTCCAGTCTGTTTATACTTGTGACCACAGATATGGCAGATTAATAATAGCCAATATCAGGAGGACCAGGAAAATCTCAGAAGCTAAGTGCTAGTAGACCTACCTAGTACTTGAATTAGTCATCACTTAGGAATCACGAATATTTCAAGCATAAGCTGTTGCTTTTCATATTCTTTTATTTTTTATATGTACCATTGTCCTCTAAAAATGCATTAATCTTGTGATTATTTCTTCACTGACTGAAAAGCACAATGAAAATAAAGTCTGTAAATTCAATATATTAGGCATATTCTAATAATCTTAGTCTTTCTCTCTATTAGCAGCTATCTATAGAAGGCTACTTCAGTCAACGATGAATGGCTTGAGAAACTGAAAAGCACTTACTTTGTCCCCCGAGACCAAAAGCTTCAAATCCCTACTTTTAAGTTGCTCTAGGCTTGAGACATGATTCCGTTCTCCTAAATGGCAGCACTATACACTGCTGCAATTCCACTGGGTCATTCTTTATGTAAATTCTCATTAAGAGAGGCTTGGGTAACATTACATTTGCAATATAGTTCTCCAGATTCTGTATTTTGAAATCCAGCTATAAAGCTAAAGCAGTTCTTTCATTAACTCACAAATGCCAGACAGAATACTTGGCTTGGCAGCCACATATAAGTTTTTTGGAATGTTTACAGACAAAAATCCTCTCCCTTGATCAAAACAATAAAAGAATTATACCCACAGTTTCAGTCTGAAGATTTAAATGTAATACAGCTGGAACATAAAGTTAATAGTAATCTCTGTTGTCTGATACAGCTTCATACAATATTCTGATCCCATTGACCTTTTGAGGATCATGTGGCACCATTATTCATTCAAATTGTGGACATCTCAAGAGAGAAAACCACAACGTTTATTCTTCTTAGATGTTATTTTTTGTGCATTGCAACACAAAGGAAGGGACAAGAACAGAATGCTTGTAGAAATGGCGATAATAAACAGATTTTTAAAAAGCACAGCTAGAAAACCATTAATACGTGCACTTTCCACAGACTTTGAGCTAGACAGTGAGCAACCTATGGTTCTCTGGCCCCAAACCTGCAAACTAGTTTCCACCAGATGACCTACTACTAGATTGCATAGGTCAGCTGTTTGTAAAACTGTAAATGAAATATATTATAAAGAAAAGAAAGACCAAAATGTAGTTTTTCCTTTTTGCTTGTAATAGGTAGGCTTTCATTTTGATTACTGTCATGTCCCTATGTTGTTACATTTTCCAAAATGAATAAACATTAAAGAATGGACATGAAGAAACTTGGTTGATCTGATAAAGTATGCTTTTTTCCTACAATTTTCTTAGCACATAATTGATTTTGGAAACTCCATCACAGCGACTATGGGACCATATATAATCATTGCAGTGCTGTTGGTTAACCGATACCATAGTGGCTTTCCAGCACCACAGCATAGAATCTCATAAAGGAAACTGAGAATTCCTGAGAAAAAGGCTTATTCAAGTTTCCATCACTCACCCTGCCATACTTCAGGTGAATGTGCCAAGTCCTGGATGCTCTCTATTGCAAAGGAAGCTTGCAGTTTCTTCGTTTAGATTTGCTCTGCTTTGCAAGAGATTGAAGACAGGCCTCACATTCTAGGTAACTCTACTAATTAGCTCTCTATATCTACATAACAGATTTCTTCTCATAAACTGATGAATATTAGATTATTTAGAACATGATCAACTGCTAGGAGACAATAAGATGACCTGTCTCCAGAATGGCCAGTATAGCTCAGGTAAAACAGTAGCTTGACCTTGCATTCTGTTATAGGGTATAACTATGTTATAATATAACATTATGTTCAATCTTTAAAATACAGCTTTGTGTAGTTAACTCATAAATATATCCTACGAATTACCCAGTGTATTTTCACTTACAAGAAAGATCTAGATAGGAAAATTAAAAAAATATATAGCATCCTAAATCACTCTAACATATAAGCCAATCAGTTAAACTGAATCAATATGAAAGCAGTAAAGCTAAGTATCGCAAAAGACACAAAACATGGTGCAGAATTAAAATCTGTGAAGACAACTCAGCTTCAGTTATACTTGAATTTTACTTTTTACTTTTATATGCATGATGCACTATGTGTAATCTTAGAAATTTATTATTTGGTCTAAATAATATTAACAAAATAATTTAAATTCCAAATAGAAAAAATAATAAAATGTCATTTTATATTTTGCAACTTTACTTACAAATAGGACTAAAGATATTTCAAGTCAGACTAAAAGAAGACTTTTCTAGTGTATGCTAAATTAAAATTTCAACCTCTCTTGTAAGAGAAAGGAAGATTCCTGCTCATTTATGCTCAATGCATAACTGCCTCAGTGTAGCTAGTGATCACCCCAAGCACAAAAAAAGTGAGAATCAGACATCTCATGACAAAATGCTCATGCTCATAGACAACAGAACTGACTGATTGAAGCAGTTCAAGGATTGGAGATGTCTATGCCAATGAACTCCATATATGGTATCAAAGACTGTTTTTGCTAAAAAGGATAGGTAATAATGCAAATATTAGAGTAATTACTAGAATACAAATACACTTCTCAGGAGGAAATCAGTGTTTATGTTTTTAATATGGTGAAGACACAGATCCTTTGTAAAGGAACAGTTGTGGATCTGATCTGTTTTTCAGTTTCCTGTCTTTGATTAAACTTATCAGCTAAAATGTGAACATTTTATAGTAAAGGGTGCTTTATTTTTTGGATTCTTGTTTGGATATTGTTAGGATTCTGAGGTTGGGATGGAAATTCTAGTTAAATTAACAGTAAGAAAACAAAATAGCCATAGAATAAAGGGATAATGAATATAAAACTGAAAGGAGGAACTGGAGGCTCTACATCTTTTATAGTTTAGGTAACTCCTCTGAGTATCCGGCTGTCACTCACCTGGTATACAAAATGACAGAGAGGTACAATATCCAAGTTCACATGAGATGCATGAGCTCTATTTTCAAGTCCATGCACTAATCAGTGCTATAAAATACACTGGCTATTCTAAGCCATCCCATGACTGTTCTTCTGTTTACTAGGGGGAAAGAAGAAGAGATATGGATAGTGGTTTGAGGATTTTCTGAAATTTCAACAAACATCATAGGACAGGAAAATGAAGTTCTAAATATTTTCAAAATTCACTGCATGTATACTTATATGCATTTTACAACAGCATTGCTATGCCTTATTAAGAAAAAAGTTCACCCTATGGGCAAAGTGAACACTAAACTGCAAGTTACAAATCCTTGAGCCAATAAATGCACATTGAACACTATTCCTTGGGAAAATGGCAGAAAGTAGTATCCGACTCATTCCTGTGGTACATCTCTTTCCACAGTCAGCCTCTATCTTTTGATAAGTCATTAGAAAAGATGACAAGTGTATCCTGGCACAACTAGGTCCTAGGGAAAAGTTGACAGATGTTACAGTATAAATCAGTTCTGATGCACATTGTGTTGCCTCCAGAGGCATCTTCTGGTCTTCTACAAAAGGTTACTGAACCATACATAATATAAAAATGCAGATACAATTGTAAGGAATAAATGTAAGTTTCTGCTCTACCCCACTTAGAAAGTCTAATGCATGAATAATGTTCCATCTGCACAATGGTCAAATGTGACTGAAATTGATTTTAGATGTACCACATGGAGCAGCACAGACCTTAACAAGCTTAGTGACATAGGGGACCTTGTCAGGAATCTGTACAAAATTCATGATACAAGAAATTTGTATAAATGAGAATCTGGGACAATGAAGAATGGGGGTTATGTTACAGGAAACTTTTGTACCAAGTAATCAAAATGAATCACATACTGAAGACATTCTCAAGTAGAATATAACAAAGTTTAGTCACATTAAATTTATAATAAACATGTGAAACACGTCAAATGCGCAGCTACATATCCTGACTATTAAGTTTTCTGGATGCATGAATAAAACGCAAGCAATGGGATCAAAACAGCCTTCTGCTAACATGTTTAGTTGGATAGATTTTTTTTTTTGCCTGCAGCCCCAATCTTTCTACAACCTACCTTTGTCAATATCTGGGTAGTATATCCCACCTGCATCCATGACAGGCTGGAGTTGCTCTAGGCTCCCTCATATCACTCCTAAAATTCTAGACAGTGATCCAATGACATCTGGTAATTCTGCAGAGGAAAGAAAGAAGAGTTAGAGTAATAATATTCCACACTATCTTTCCTCTTCCAATAGTAAATGCTCCATGATACTGCAATGCTGGAGGGAGTCGATATATAGAGAACTGCTCTAGCCTCTTGATTCTCCATCACGTTTTTGCTCGTGTATTCTGTAATCATTCTGAGAAGCCATATTAAACAAAGCAGCAGGAAGAACTTGTGTTTGATTCATATTCAACAGGAGAGAAATGATGTTACAGCAGCGCTTTACTTTAGCATTGAAAAATGCCATTTTATTCTGCTTGCTCTGTTTGACTCACACTTGCTTCACATCTTGAGGGCTAACTTAATTCTCATTATTGGGTTCATCCAGATTCAGCATAACATGAACAACCTGGTGAAAACTCTCTACAGATATATCTGGGGGAAAAAAATCAAAACACATTTATTGACTGTTATTCCTCAAAATACACAGTTTTCTTACAAAGACTATACCACATTTAATATGTTTTATTGTCAAAAACAAAATAGTAAAAATACTTCTTAAAATTATTCATTTTCAAAATAAGCCATACATAAACTTTTTCTATAAGGTTAAATCAAATTACTGAGTTTAAATGATTAATAACAAGCAAGTTTATTTAATCTTACCAAAACTATTTCAAAAGCTTGAAGATTTTTAATGATGACTTTGCTTTCCAGTCTTTCATTAATCTTTGTAAGGATTATGCATTTAAAAAATTATTAAAAGAATGAAAGAGGCTGTAAGATAAGTATTCTAAATTTTGGAAATACCCTATGCCAGAACTGGTATCATTAAAAGATCAGGATCACACTTTGAACAAGCACTTATAAATATTTTTACCTTTTAACCTGGCCTATAATTTTCATCAATATGTAAATACCATTGATGATATTTACACCCATGTACATTCATTGCACTCTGTTAAACTCATTTCTGGAATATGAAATAATTAATTTCATAATTTAAATCCTCTGACTATAGCAGCCAAACACCTAACAAGCAGGAATTGCCATATCCTGAGGAGGCAATAGTTTATCTACATTTTTTAGATGGAGAAGAGAGACAGAGAAAGAATAAAGTTTCCTTTAAATTAGGATGTCCAATCTAAAATACTTAAGGATCCATTTTTCAGGATACTTACATTTATAGCCAGTGAACATTAAAATCTCTGATTTAATTTACTTCTAACAAAGTCAGTGTCAAATTCTCAAGTTGTAAGTCAAAAAAAAATGAGGAAAACAGCATTAACGTTTGTTTCAGTGTTTTTAAACGTTATTCCCAAACCTTCAAATTGGATAAAATTCAATCTAAACAGCCTCAACCAGGAGACTGGGCTCTGAAATCCTCCTAGCCTGTCCCACTCTGTATTTCCCACTATATCATGCATTGACAATTCTGCAGCCTTTGTGAGAATAAAAATATTTTTTTATGTATAAAACCATTTCCACATTCGTGGGGTTGGTTCAGTCTCAGACATGTCATTCTCAACAAGGGTTCAAAATGGTAAGTCTCATGTTGAAGAGTATATCATAATTCATTTAAAAGGGACAAAAAGACTTCCTCAGTTTTAACAGTTCTAAACCTGGGGTTTGATTTTGCAATCTTGGTTTCCTTTGGCTGTGTTTTCTGTGAATAGCTTTCCCTATGCCTAAACAAACAAAAAGCAAACCTAAAAAATTCCCAGTAACTTAATCTTGAATTTCCATCTCATGACCCCCAGCATCTCCACCAATTAGCTCAGGCTATGGGTTTCCAAACTTAGGAACATGTAACGGAAGGTTGAAGGGAAGGTATGTAGTTTGATATACCATAGTGTAGTGAAACCCTGACTCAGCTGAATGGCTGAGAACTGACACAGCAAGGCCAAAAATGATGAAGTTTCAGAAGAGGCTTATCAAATGCCAGAGTGTAACTGTATATTCAGAAAATCAACCCTCAAACCAACAGTTCCAGTTTCAAATAAGTAGTTGTTTTTCCCCTATCTAGTTCCCCCTTTTGCATTTCAAAAAAATCAAAGATTTGATCTTTTGACATATGAATGACATGAGAACTATGAAGATGTGGAGTTCAGCTGCGCAGGAATAATAAATGGAGAAGCCTAAAGCTTCTTCCCTACTTCCCTATGAGACGATTGTTTCAGAGATCAGGCTTCTAAGTAGACTCACATAATACATCTGAACCAATATGTTCTGTGCAGGAAGGCATTCAGGCACCACAAATTCATGAACTAAAAGGTCTGTCAGTCACCAATTTAGTACAGTGATTTATTCTTACATGTTGCAATGGCATTATAAGCCACATACTACTTTGCCTTGAAAGAAAACAAGAGCGGCATTTTTCAAATCAGGTTTAAATTTATACATTGATTCCATAATGTCTCAAGCTGCTTTCTCTAACTCACTTCAAGATTTTGATTATGGAACCACAGAATTTAAAGACAAGCAACTGAAATAAAAGTTAATATAACAAAACCAGTTAAGTGGTTTTTTCTACCGTCAGTCAATTCAATTTTCACAGATAGAAAACAGAAATAATTCAAATAGTCATTCACTCAGTCTTCTTTTCCGGATTTTGACATACTTTGTTTTGCATTCTCTTAAATGCATCACACTTTAAAGCATTTAGGGATCATATTCCCTGGCATATAAAGAATCTTCAGTATAGATTTATACAGAGGGGACTGCAGCAGCTTGAACGATGGAAGCTAATAACATCAACACAGCATGCGTATGATTTTATGCACAGAAACTTGGCAAGAGTAAGAGTGTTTTTAGTGGAATGCGGCTATGCTAATACTCCCTCCTGTGAATAGCTCCTTTTCACTGTATAATCAAGATCTCCATGCAGTGATCTGAGATGCCTTTTCACAGAGCTGCTTTCAAAAATGAAATTATCTTCATTATTATTAATTTTATGAAAATAAATTGCCTTGGAGTTTAGTGCTAATTACTGTCCCTGTCATAGAGCCCAATAAGGGGAGGTGTAGAATTTTATGCAATAGAATCTCAAAGATACAGGCTACAACCTTGCAAATAAAATGACTTCTAATAAGCATAATAGAAACCTTGAGCTAAAATGTCTCTAGTTGCAATTACCTCACAACAGAACACAATGCAGAGCATATTTCCCCTTTTATTTTAAACTCCAGTAATGCTACTTTTATGTTCAGGCAAAACTTCAGAACAAATAGTACCCTTCGTCTACTGTATTTTACAAGTTGTCAACAAGCATACACGGCTGACAAGGAATCCACATGTGAATTTTTGCATGTCTGGGGTTTTATTTCCTTGTTTTGCAAATAAGTTTTTATTGAAATACCATAGAAATAAGTATTAAAAAGCACATACGAAAATCCGTTAAGACTCAGAAATTTCTGCCCTGATTTCACCTATAGATGAAGGGTTCAGGGACACAGGAAAACTCACCAACCTTGATTCCTGTTATCACTTAAGAGCAGGCCAGATAAGCTCTTGGATCAAATTTAAGATACTTCAGTCTAAAATCACCTGCCAAGTGCTCAACCATAGGCTTAGGTTGAGCTTACTGTCTAAGACAGTATTGTCTTACATGTCACAACTTGATGGCAGCAGTACATGAAATAGGAGTTTTGACACAGTGTCATATACCCACTCCTCAGAACGGCTTTTTCAGGATTCACATATAAAAGGGAGTCCCAAGACACTCTGAGCAGTAACCTGAAGAGATCTTCTTGATGAGACTGAAAACCACACAATAGCTTATGGAAAACTGCAATACTAGTAAGAGTTCATCTCCTCAAAAACTAGCAATTTTGAAAATGACTAGTTTTGTTCTCTGACCTTAAAATTAATGAGAAAAAGAAATCACAAACATCTAAAACCATCCCCAAACCCACAAAATCCTAATTCATGCTGTTTCATTCAAAGAGAAGTACCAAAAAGCTGTCTGCATGAGAAGAGGTGAATGTGGAAACTCCTGCTGCTTTTAGTGCCTTTCTATAAAATACGGACAGAAGAACTAAACAATATAATACAACATTTCCTACATAAAAATAGTTTAATAACTGCTCGGTAAGAGAAATAAAAGTTAAAAGGAAAAAATAGTTTTCTGCATTCTCTCTTCCTCTCTCCCCCATTCAACAAGGGATGTATTAGATGAAGCTGTTCAATAAATCTTAGAGCTTGCTTAGGTAAAAAAATTATAAAGGAAGAAAGAAGTTACTAAGAAATCACTGCTTGGGTACTGATGTAAATTTTACTTTAATTCAAAACCAAGCCAAATGCAGAACAAATCACAAAGTATATGAAAATAGCTACCACTTAGATTAAACAGTATTGCAAGCAAATATGTTACACTGTGCACCCCTGAGACTTTTTTGTTTGAAAGCAAAGGGCATGTGGATCTGCAGAAACACCACCTTCCTAGTTCTTTGGGTTTTTAAACCTAAAGGATTTATTTAAGATATTGTATGCAGCGATCACTTCAGTTTTATGAAAACCCCACCCCGTTTATTTAAAGAGTTTTTAGAGATATCTACTTAAACAAATATATTGAACACATATTTTTCTCAAAATTTGAGAAAACAAATGTGAAGTTTTGTTAGATAAGAAATATTGGGCAAAATAACAAGCATCACATCCATCACAACCTTATTCAGTTAATTAAATTCAGATGCTCAGCTGAGTAATTTTAATGAGTAGTACTGGACATATTTTGAAGTTGTCTAGAAGCAGGAGTTCTCAATAATTTATCCTTCTTTCTTGGAACTCAGAAATATATTTTACTATTTGATTTTAAATGGCTATGCCCGTAAATTTTTCCTATGAACGATGAATTATTGTAACAGTTTGTTCACAATTAACAGGTGGCTAAACAGGAGTGGAACAGGGCTAGCATTATGTTAACTGCAGCTTATCATTAGAAGATGTTAGCTTGATAGAGTCACAGTAAATGCTTGGGTTTTTTTCTTAATCAAATCTCAAATGCAGATCTCCTGTAAAAGCACTTTTTATTTTCAGATGAGTTAAGGTTGCATTTCAACTCACTTACAGTATTCTCAAGTGACTTCAAGAAACCACAGAGTTGTTTTTTCATCTAGAGTGGTAGCTGTACTTTTGACCTCAGCAACTAACAAAAAATACTGATTCTGACTTTTTCTTTTTTCTTAGAAGGAGGAACTTATAATGGATATTGTTCGATATTCTGTTAAATGAGAATTTGTTATTCTGTAAAATATAACTTCTCGAGAACACAAGATATCAAAACAAAAATTTCTTTGCTCAGAACAACAAGGTCTATTCAACAAGGTTTGTACCAAACCTTTGCATTAGGCTTTCTTGCTGTGCTCTCTGGTGGCTCAGGTTGTGCCTCACACTTGTTTCTTGCTATGCCTTTATATCTGCCTTCTACATCTTGTCTCCACACACCGACACATGCATGCACACGCGCATGCACACACACGCACCCCCCATTCAGAACAATGATGAGCTGAGGGCATCCTTTTACACCTCATGCATTGAGCATGAGCAGTCTAATCTTTGTCTTCCATAACATAAGTACCTACCTGCGTTTTGATCTGGCAACTACTCGTTTTTCAACAGTAAATTGCAATGACTTCTCACAGCTGTCTTAAATTACATATATTCTGTGTTCTTAGCTAAATTACACCTAGCTCATAACCATTTAATACATGCCAATTTTTTTCACAAAGTGTTGCTAAAATTGTTAATTCAGGTACTGAAGGCTAGGAAATGCCCCCAAGGTTTCCTTTTCAACCTTGGTTTATCTCCTAAGCACCATTAAATACTGTTAATTTTTAATAGCATGCTAATATCCCCCCCCCCCTTTTTTTTTTTTCACTGACTACATTACTGGGGAGTCATTCACCCACTGAAGCAGCACCACTCTGCAGACTTCCCCGATTTTAGTTGGTAGCAAGTGAATGGTACAGAGGATTGCAAAAAACAATGCACAGATTTATGCTAAAGGTAGCAGAATACCTGCCTCAGCCATAGAGTTCTTTGGTTTGTTTACCATTAACCTTACATTAGACAAGTCTAAAGCAGAAAAGATTTGCCAGAAATGTGTCACCATGTGCAAAATTTTTCAGTCTAATACAGTTGATAGAGCAGCTGATAAAACACTGTATTTATTGTTTACATAATCTCAAATGCTGGGCACACGCTATTGCTAAGATTCTCACGTATAATTTTGGTTTAACAGTCAATGTTGTTAATATTTTTTATAGGAAGAAAGTAAAGACTGCATTAGTCTGCCTGCATGAGAGCTCAACCTGAAATCACAATGTTCCACTTTTTCCTGTAGAACATCTGTGAAGTATAATTATAATTAAGCACATCTTGAATATTAATTGTTCTAATGTCACTGATGTAATGTCCTAGGATACACTGAATCAGTTCTGTTTCAAAGTACTGTTTTAATAAGAGCTTTGCCAGATGTTCTAATCATTTCACTTAGATTTTTCCACCAGGAAAACAGTTGCTGAGACTTGTGAATCTCTTGCCTTTGCCAACTGTCAAGGAAATAATTTCATCCCCAAAGAGGAGGTGAAATCTCTAAGAATCTTTCTTTTTTTTAAAAAAAAAAAAAAAAAAAAAGAGAAGTAATGTTTCAGAAACATTTGTATTGCTGCTGGCTTATAGAAGATTCTGCTGAGACCAATGCAATTACTGTAATCTTGGGTAACAATGAACCCTTTTATTCACTCAAGTAGTCAACTTAGGTTTTGTATTCGCATTTTATTTTGCCATGAGATCATGCAGCAGAAATTCAATGCACTTTGTTTCAGTGCTATAGAAATGATCATTTTAGAGGTCCATATCCTTAACCAATACATCACTGTATCTTTACTGACTTAAGCGGTCATACGGCAGAAGAGAGCACCTGTGGATATGCTGTCTAAGTAACTTCTGTAATAGTGGGGAGAGACTCTCAAGAACTGCACAAACTTGAAACATATTTTATGATTCCTGATTCTGATAGTCCCAGACCATTGAATGTAAATTCACTTGCATTGCTTCACATCTGCATTACCTTACACGTGCTATTGTATCTTATTTATAAAGAATAATAAAAGAAAGGCCTTTGCATCAAGGTTCAACTGTGATAATGAATGAGTGAAAGATCAAACTATGGCCTTAGTAAGAACCCTATTTGCTTGACATATTTGTTCTGAAATAGTTCTTTGAAAGCAACTACTTATAAAAAAATTGCTGAATATCACTGTAGTTAAGCAGTTGATCTCATAATGTGTCAAGCGCCTTTCAAGAAACAATGAGTTTCTTATCATGCATTGTTTTCAGCAAGAATACATATTCTGTGGAGTGCATTACAACTTTTAAATCCACATGAGCTTAACATGCACTTGGCAGATTTTGGAATCTTGAGTGGGGGTTGGAACAAGATGACCTTCAGATGTCCCTCCCAACCTCAGCCATCCCAGGACTCCGTGAACGAGTGGTTCATTTATGTGGAGAGTGAGGTAGAAGCATTTATTGCCAGGATTGTTTTCATGATGAATAAGATAAATTCAAGATGCAGGCCAGCATCTGCCTGGGCTTTGGTTGGATGAGCTTTTGGGTAAGCATGTTTGAAGTTCATGCACAGGTAAGAACACTCTTTTGATTACAAAAGATAACAATGTGTGCTTTTTTTGCCATGTTCAATTTACACAACATTCACCTGCACAGAAATAACTTTAATCACCATGTGGTAACCAAGGTCAGTTTGGCTAGCTTCTTAAAAATCTGGTTCAAATTATTCTGCTAGTACTGTGGTAACTGCAAGTAGAAAATGAATTGTGCCAACATTTCACTGTGACAATCACATACTCACCTGACAAACAAGTCATACATGAGTCCTAAAGTACCAGATGACACAAACATTATCCTGCCCATATTCTGTTCATAAGAGTTAAGTTCTGTGTGGCAAAATGACTTCACTCAGAGTCCAAGTTAAACAGTTACATTTTGCTGTAAAGAATTCTTCTAAAACCAAGCTTTACATAAAGTATACAATAATATATTTTAAATAGGGTATACCTTATTCAAAACATTTTTCTTCTTATATACCTTGACCAAAATTTCATATTAAATTGGTCTGAGACTGATAATATTTATCAAGGAATGAGTTCTTGAAAGCATCTTCAAAGCAGATCATGATAGGAAGAGCAGAAGATGTAGTTTATCACCATACTCATTAACAGATGGTATTAGCATGTGCCTCATAAATAACAAGGAAAAAATAGATGAAAAAAGCAATTTTTCAAAGGTGGCCAGAGTTTCTAATATTAATTTACATGTTAGAAAAAAAAAAGTGAAAAAGAGATGGAGTAACAAATGTCACTGCATTGAAACCCTAAGAAAAAAGGAGAGTCTTATTTAAAATTTTCCAAATGTTACAATTGTCTTTCTTTTGGTTTCTTATAACATATAGAAAAAAAATTTATCAAGGCTTAAAAATTTTATGTTTGCATGTAACTATAGCCTATTTATTATTTTAATCAAAATACAACTGAGAGTGAAGGAAAAAAATAAAAGCATGATATTCAGAAAAAGAATACCCACTGTGCCAGAAAGATTTATTTTTGAATCAAAAAGGGTAAGAGAATAAATTCCCCATTCTAATAACTTTTAACTACTTAGACAAAGCAGATTAATTTTATTAGAAAGTACAGAAAGATGCCCTAGTTAATAGTCATCCGTTCATTCTGATTCGCAAACTAATCAGAAAATACTGTGGTACTACAACTTTTTCAGTTGTCTTTGAACGTTTCTGTGGTAACTACATATACTTTACATAAATAGATACTAGATGTCAGTAATCAATGAAAAAAGGCAGTTTTAAAAATAAATGGTCAACACAATTTGGAAAGTCTACAAGTAGCAAGTTCCAGCATGATAAAAAGGATGAGCAATAATTCCTCTATTTTAAATACATAACTAAGAACATGTTTTTTTCCTAAAATATACTCTCTACTATGTCCACAAACATATGGTAAAGACAAAAAAGCATATAAATAATACAAACCTGAACTAAACCATAGATAATTTTAAAACTGCTATAAGAAAACCAGGATATCTAGAAGTGCCAATTCTCCTGTCAGAACATGTTTTTGCTATAAAATTTCAAGCAAAATTATTTTTGCATTTCTGTAATAACTGATAATAAAATTAAGTAACTCACCACATGAAATACCTAATATAAGGGATGCACATTTATTCATGGTGTGGAAATAGAATATTTAAAAGATTAACAAAATAAGAACTAGTTTTCTGATTATTTATATTTTTATCCCAGAACTTCATCACAAGAACTAATCAGAATAGATCCTTTTCTAGACCAATGAAGCATCAGCTAAAGTTAATGCAGAAATACCTGATCAAAGCTTTGAAAAGGCTACCCATCTAGCAAAACTGGTGTTATCACTGAACAAGAACAATAACATATGTTATGTGACTACTTTCACACTATGACTGATTAATTTTGACTTGGCTGGTTGTTTAAAAAAAACTGGGTAAGTGCCAGAGGTAACTGTTTTCTTTCCTTTTTTGTTTCTGGAAGTTTTCATTTAACAATAGAATACTAGGCAGCTCTTCTCAAGTGTTAACAAACCTCAGTGTCCTCTTGCCAGCTGATGAAGAACGAAGAAAATTAATTCCATTACCTCTACTAACAGAACATGTATGCCAACTAATAACTCCAAACAAATGAGCACATAAAAAAAAAAATTAAAAAAAAAAAATCAAGATTTACACAGTTGTTCTTTATAAAGTAGACTTGTGTTTTACACCATTATCATAGTTTTCAAGCAGGTCTGTGACCTTACAATCTTACAAGCTGTATTATCAAAATCTATTTTCCAGTGGCTGATTTGCAGAAGTTCACAGAATTACCAGTTAGGCTGGGCACCGAACCTGCAGATCCATGACTTCAGCTCTCTGTAACTGCTCTCTCCCTTTGGAGAACTTTACAGCTGTCTTCACATCAGCAAAACAGATGGGAACACTTTTTATTTTAACAAAGAAAGTGAGCATATATTGCTCTTGCTTCCACAGAGAGCAAAGGTTCCCTTTAATGGGCTCACTTCATTCTCATTTCCATAATTAATTCTGTTAATCAAGAGGCTGAAGTTTAATCTTACATCCCCTTTTTTAGTCTAAGCTAAAGACTGATGGCTTCACCACTTCATCAAGACTGGCATAGATACTGTTGAGCAAGCCAGAAGTATCCACAAACAGTAACAGATGTGTTTTCATCCAAGGCCTGGGCTACAAAAAGGAGCATAATTAAGGAATGAACTCTAATCCTCCACGAACTCCCTTATTTTTAATATTATCTTGCCATGAAATAGATTCATCATCAAACTTTATCATTCTAGTCAAGAACACCCATGATTTGAAATGTGTCCTGCTTTTAGTTGAACATCAAAGTGAGAATATCAAGTAATTTCTGATTACAAACAATCAGAAGGAGCAAGACTACTTCTTGATAAATATATTTAATGTTAAAATATCTCCCCCTTTTCAGGGGAATTCGTATCCTCAGATCCTTCTGTTCTCACTCTCTAAGCAAGTTCCTTTGAAAGTGCTACTGCGCTTAACTAAGGTCACAGTGTATGAATTCATTGAGCAGCAGAAAAGCACAAAGATTGAAAAATTACAAATAGTTGCTCTAGAAGTCCTAAAAAATATCTATCTTTGTACTTAAAGTGCTATTAATTATCCTTTCCTTGTCAGGAATATATGTAAATTGAATGTACTTTTTAAAACATTTTATGTAAATGTGAGATAACCATAAATAACACTGTGTGCATCCTGTCTTGTGTTACACTATTCTCAAAAATTGGCAATGTAGTGTATTTTTTTATTTTATGCGTTATTAAGGACTTCTGAGATGTAAAGCACTCAAAGGGATTCCACTGACAAAAGATGCCCCTAATAATACAGAGCAAACACCTAGGTACATAGCATAGCCATCAAAAACGTAATTTAACATATGAATCAGCACATGGTTCCTTACATTTATTACTACTTATTTTAACTCTGAGGCTATAGAGTTTTATAACTTCCATTTGTTTTATCAAAATTTCCCAAAGCATTGGTGCATTTTGTACCACAAAAGCTGCTAAATGACATCTATGTACTAAATAGTACTACGACCCATTTTTACTTTAAAAAGCAATCTCTTACTTAATTTTATACCTCACAAGAGGCAGGCTCCACTGAGAAATGTAAAGGAATCTAGCTTTGCAAGACTGCCAGTAAAATGTATTTGGTTTTGGACAGTGCAAGCTATAAACAAGATAATTTGTTTCTCACTACATTTATCCCACTCAATACACTATTTTTTGTCAATTATACAACATACCCTGTGTTGCATATCTCTTTTTTCAGCTGAGAAGTAAAAGAAAGTATGGGTAAAGCAGTATGACTGGGGAAAAAGCAGCGAGGAAATTATCCTTGAGTATAGTTCAACATTATCAAATTCTTATTGATTTCAAATTGACAGAGGTTGACAAGCACAGAAAATCTCTTTCTCTTGCCTTCTGATTTCATTACTTAATGTACTAGGCTGAATGACAGCTTTCTAATGTGCTTACTTGCTGCCATCATGCTGTTGGATACAGACCAAATACCTCCTAGACTTTTTTTAATGGAGGCATAATGAAAACGGAAAACGGTATGTACTAATGATAATACTTGTTTATTGAACAAGGTTTGTTAATATTATTTGAAATAAGTTATCTTAAACAGTGAATGCAGCAGAAAATATGTTTTAAATCTCTGTGATCTTGCAACTGCCATTATCTTTACTTCAAGACTAAAAGTGGTATTTTTCTTAGTGAAGGCAAAATGTACCAGCTTGTCCTACACTGGTAGATGTTCCACAAGCAGTTTGGTCATACTTTATACAACATACTTTGATGAAGACTGTATCAAAGAAGCAGACATTCATGTGGTTTTGGTCCCCTACTGATCTGCAAATGCTTCCAGTGAGACTGCTGATTACTAGAAGCAAGAAATTAAGTGCCATATGTTTTTGTCCACTAACAAACACACACATCAAACATTCACTAGCAAATGTCATTGAATTTCAATGTATTTTCTATTACAATCCACAGATGACATACTTTTTTCATCCTTAGTTCAATACTGCAGAGTTTACTTTTTCACACATGAATAAAAGGTTACTATTATTTTAGTGATGCAGTTATTTTCTTTAAATAACAATTGCTTCAGCAAATAGAAGTTTATCTTGTGATATCAAGTGAAAAGATAAGCAAAACATAAGTACTATGGATAACAAACTTAAAATGCTGATATGTTGGGCTGAATAAGCAACTGTACTGCATACAGTGACAGTGTGAGGCATGCATATGGTTTTCAGTTTCTGTATATCAGACATTATTTTTGCTGAGCACATTCTTAGCATTGTTAATATTCATATCTCAATGTGAAAATGCATAGGACTATAACCATGCTGAATTTTTGCTCATTATTTTTCTAAACTGAAAGACATTCATAACAATTTATTTCAGCTCACAAAAAAAAAAGAAACAATATTTGGTCATTATATGACCTATATTAATAATAGAGTAACAAAGTAAAATATATAGGATTTTTGGTGCCTGTCTAGCATTGAAGAGGACAAATAAAATAGATCGATAATTTTTTCCTCAATTATTAAATCTTTTTAAAAATATAGAGTCTTTAAAGAGACTATTAATCTAGTATTTTCATCATGGTGAGAACCATCCAGAAAGTTTCTCATATGTAATGAACATAGGTAAGCATATTTAATCAAACTGAGCGAAAATGATGCATGGAAAGATAAGCATAAATGAAGATAGAAATGTCTCAATCAGAAGTTTAAAAACATTGACAAATAGCTGGAATCCTGGCATACAGTGTGAGTCTGTGAGAACAAAGACCTTATGATTCAACTTCAAAGAATAAATCTTAAATAAAAAGTGATAAATACCTGAGATAGTAGGTTTGACAGCTTATGCTGTCGGGTCTGACACTACATAAATTACTGTAATCCAAAAATGAAAAGGGTATCATTCAATCTTCTATTACCTAAAAGACCTTGAGCTTTTACTAGTTTCTTAACAACCTCTACAAGTTACTCCTATAGTCTCCTATAGGAAACGATAACTGATCTCCTCACTTTTGGTTATAAAAAACAACCAAACCAAAAATCCCAACAAGTTAATTTCTACTTGTATTTTACATTGAGAGTCTCAAAACTTCACCTAAAGTTTGCAGAATTTTAAAGTCAAGGGCAAAAACAGCATGTGTCTTTCTGCAATGACATCTAGGCAGGAGACAGCCCTCCGTTTCTTGCCAAGAATTGAGAGGATTTGGCGTGTATGAACCCTGCAGTGTAGAGTGAATAAAAACTGCACTCAGCTTTGTGATACTGGTTGCACATCTATCTGCTACACAGAGATAGGGATGTACATAGAGTATTTAATCTGCATTCAAATTACCATTTCTCTACAATTTTCTGTGAATGAAGAAAGGTGGAGAGTAGTGGCGCCTACTCCAGGTAGCAACTAGTTTTCTCCTTTCTGCCCCTTAAAAGATCCATCCAAGCAGTACTGAAATCAGAGAAGTTCAAGATCATTAACTCCTCCCTGGGAACATATTTTAAATGAATGAAGCCCTACTGCTGCCTAGTGATAGTGGGCTTTGACTAGTGGGTAATCCAACCCCGTGGCTTTCACCAGTGGGCAGTACAAAGTAATTTACTCCAAATGCATTCCTGAGAAGTTAGTGAGAGCAACTAATCAGCTTTGTATTTAGTTTGTAGCACACCTCACAACAACTATCTCTCAGGACACAAACCTGTTATGTGTAAACTCGTGCAAGTCAATTGAGTCCTAGATTATCCCTTGGGATCCTTCCACATGCTTCAGTCTCTGGCCTAGGGATTTCTAGAGGATTAAACTTGATCAGAAATGGCTCTTAGATTTCAAAAGAAAGCTTTCAACAAGACTGTAACAGTTTGATCAGAAAAAGACACTAATATTTGAGACTGAAAGAAACAATTGTGATCTTCCAGACTGAGTCACTGTGTAGCAATACACACAGTAGGCTTCAGTCAATGACTCTTGAACATAGCCTACAACTAGTAGTTAACATACAATATCAGGCACAGAATTGTGTTTAATTACCCCCAGTAAAAGTAAAATCTGTCCAATCTCTTAACAATCAATTACAGTAATCCAACAGATATGCTCTTTCATAAATCTTACTTATAAAATTAACTTCAGCTTGCCTGTACGTAAGTACCTGTAACAGGGACTGAAAGCACCCAAAACAATAATCAATATGCCATACTGCAAAGTTAGGTGCAGGAAATAAGTAGAGGTATTTTCATATATCATATGAAAAACACCCTGAAATATGCATAAAGTATATATGAACCAGGAGGAAATACAGACAAAAATAATGAAATATGAATAGATTTTGAAAGTGAAAAATATCTAATGTACTGTAAGAATAAGAAAAGCAATCTCTATGGTAGAAGAAACTTGAAGAAAAGTATCCTTCCAGCCTACAACTCATGTCTCAGGAAAGGCTGCATTTGCTGAAAAATATACCAAAAGAGGAGCAAGATAAGCTTATTTCTTGGGAACCAAGACCAATCATCACAGTGGCTACACATACTGGGGGAAGGGGAGGGACAAAATCCCTCATTTATACATTATATTTATATAAAGGTAAAAAGATAACATCTTACACTGTTAACAAAAGGAGACGTTCTTGTAATTAGTTTACTAGACTTTTAAATAATATTCTATAACATGTGAAAGTCATATGCCACTGCAAGCACCCTTAAAAAAGGCTTTTCTACTAGAGATCCAGTACCCTTTGAAGGTATTATTTTTTCACATTGCACTCCACTTTTAAAAAGCAAAAAACCATTCTGCTTTCTTATATATCAGCTAAGGTTATGTGGGACATCTTATCAGGGAAAAAAAATAGATGACCAGATATCACAAGCAATTTCAGAAAAGAAAACAGAGCTCTTAGGCTAAAATTAAACAAGGAAACTTGTTTATTTACCACAACTGAAATTATAACAAGAATGGAACAAGTAGACTACAGCAGCTTTGAAACAAATAATCTGAACACTTATTCAGACAGACACAGAGAAGATACAAAAATTCCTCAGTGCTCAGATCAGCAACCTGGAAGTGTTACTGGGCAAGAATCTCTAACAGAGGTAGTATGGGAAACCTAATAAAGATTTGAAGAACTTTCTCATTGTAAAGTGAAGGCACTATGGTAAAAAGAAAAGGCAATTATAGTTGACTATTGTCAAGTAGTTCCTGGTGCTGCCTTTTGCAACCGTAGGAGAAAAGCCAGAAACAAAGATTTTATACAGCATGGAAACTATCAGAAATGGGGCAGTGATATGTTCACAAGACAGGTCATCCCTGAGTGAAATTTCATGTTTCCACCCATGACCTTTTAACATTACTGCCAACGGGGACCTAGACAATATTCCCTTATGATTTCTCTCCATTTTTTAAAAAAGAAAAAAATAGGTCTGTATGATTTGCAAACTGAATTTAAACCAGGCAGCTGCTGGTAGTTAGAGACGCATTCTTAAAAGCATCTGACAGAAGTTCACTGAAGCACATTGCAGAGCATCCACAAAGCCTTTGGAGTTACCCCAACTAACACATCCTCCTAGCAGAACAGTACAGATAACTTGGGGTTTGTTTAGAGGCATCTGGATGATAATCCCTAACGTGTCAAAGAAACAGGTGTCAAAAAGTACGTGTAATTAAATTAGGCATTTGAAATACTATTAGAGGACCAAAACAATTTCTTACCAGCAACAAAAGTATTAAAATGATCACCTTGTCTCTTCACAGATTGTCCTTAGTTCATTGTTACCTGAACAAGACTGAATAATGCTATTAAAATCCTGATTATACTTCATTTCTCTACAGACTTTGTTAACAAATCTCAATCTTAAAAGACTCAAAAAACCATCCACCGACACTAAAAACAGATTTTCCACAAAATAAAAGTAACCTTTGTCATTTTCTGCTTTCTTGTGTCATATTAAACAGTACTATGCCACACTTTTCGTAAGCATTATCGACCAAAACATGATCAACCTTCAGAGAAACAAGAGGAAGGTCTTATTTCCATCCTTTGTTTTTCTGTTCTTCTGGAGGAATTTGCTTTGAGTGAACTTTTCCCCCTCTGCTCATAACATCTAGACTACCTTCTCCTTTAATCTCTGGCTTCCATTTGTTCTGGAGGTGCTGTATTTTCATGCTCCCTGCTATCTTTGGTTTGCTCTGCTCTGTTCCCAGTGACTCCCCAGCACCTGACTCTTCCTAATCACCAGGACACTCTCCATAAAACCTCATTCTCCCCTAAAATAATTTCATAAACTGTCTTGAGGAAGGGCACATTGGAGGGTCCTAGAGCCACAGATACACTGAAGCAATAAACCTGACTGCAGGACAGAATTATTCTTCTCCCATCTTTCTGCAACCTAGCGTGACAGATAATTTGCTTAAAGAAAAACAAAAAGACTGTGTATGCAGGGTACTTTTAGGTGAATAGACTGAGGTTAACCTGACATAACATCTTTTGTAAAGATCTAAGAAATGAAATCCTGATCCTGCTCTTAAACATACAAGCAGCAGAGCTCCACACTGAGCTAACCACTTCTATTAATGTCAATGAGAATACAATTAGTGCTCTGCAGAATGCACCTAAAAATGTCAACTTACATTTCTAGAAGAAAAACATCTAAGCTATGAAGCACGTACAGTATAATACATATAAATAGAGCAAGCAGTGCAGAAATTAGGAACAAGCAAGTGAATATTCATATCTGCCATGTAAATTCTTTTATAGATACATATGTCTATATTTAGATGTTTATATACTTTTTAAATACTGTTCATATACACGTCACAAGAGGCAAGCAAAGATTAGATCTGATCTGTATTTACACAACATCAAAAAGCACAAGGGTAGTTTCCAAATTCTGTTCTTACTGGGTATGCTAAGGAAAAAAAGCCACACCTTCAATTTGTGTTCACAGTATTACAATTTGTCCACAGTGAATAACATTGAACGCAAATATGAAGGTGAATTTAAATCATAAGATTGACTGTCACAACTTAAAGCCATATTCTGATTGTGATTTCAGGTTGCAGAGGATGCATTTACCTGATCCAGACATAACTAAATATACTGCCTAATTCAGTCTCAGCTCATATGAAAAACAATACACTTCATTTACACAGAGCATTACAAGGGTACTACCAATACAAAAACTTTTTCTATGCTTTTCCTTTGAGTGAAATTTTTTCCTTATACATCTTCAGTTGTTCTTTTTATTCTTTACTTGACTTAACATGAAGATGCCTGGAAGCAGTAAAATATTTTCTCTTCCTTATTCTACTGTCAGCAGCATTACTTTGACCTTATCAGACAAATTTATGTTGACAATTTTCTCAAACTGTATTCTCTCATGAGCCACTACAGTGTGCATCTTTATATTATCTTGTGTAATTTAGACGTGTGAGGAATTTTTTAATTATTAATTTTGTCCTGTTTTAAAAGTATATATTAAAAATGGAAAGGAATCCCTGGACACATAAATCTGTGTTGCACTTTATGAATAATACCAATAAATAAATATTAATGCTTCTATTTCATTTATATTTCAAGATTAAAGCTATGAAGCTCGAGATTCCCAATAATTAAGGTTACAGTTGCCTAATGCTTCACACTAAAATGTTATAGTACTTTTTCAGGTTGAAAGGGTGAGAAGCTGCTGCTTACAACATCATAACGCAGTAAGAATGAAACAAAGGCACCGTGATTTTGTGACTCAGTGAAAAGGGAATTATGTAATGACATTTCAGTCCTGTTAAAAGAGAGCTTCTAGTGGCATCAGAGATCCACAAAGCTTTCAGATGATGGACATTCCCTGATTATTTCAATAGTATTTTTGTTACACAGCAAAAGGAGAAAAATATGAATGTGGATAAAATGTTCAATAAATGATAAAGCTGCACAAATTCAACCAAATTCCATCTGCAAAAAACTTAAAAGTTCTTCCTTAAAACAGCATTAACATGTTTTAACTGAAGTCAAATAATTTATTTGAACCAACTTCATCTTGTTGCAAAGTCCAATGGAAACTTTGAACAGTTAATCTCACATTTGCTGGCAGACTGCACTTAGAAATAAAAACTTTGTTCTCACACAAAGAAAAATATCTGCAGTATATAACTGACAATCTACAGTTGGCAATTGTCTCCATCCAGCAATACACTTCAGTGCAGTCATGTCTGAGCACAGAAATAATCCACCTGTTGTTAACAGATCTATTTAAATTCTAAAGTAAATGAATATGCTCTCCATGAAAAAGTCTAACTGATAAAAGGAGGTACATGTGACTCTCTCAGTATCCTCACTTGTGAGAGGTCTCTCAAGAGAAGCAGATGCCCAGGCTCAGGAAAACCAGACTCAGAGCAAGCACTTAAAAATCGACAGTTTCCAGACCACCCTGGCACTGCCCCCACGTACTCCCCCCATCCATAAGCACTGAGTGACATGCTCAATGCCAATGTCAAGTAGCAGCTCCTTGGAAGACTATGAATGGATAACGACCCCAGGATTAGGGAAATACTCCAACTCCCCCACCCCAAATCTGCTAAAGAAACCCAACATAGATTTTACTTATGCCAAATTTTCAGCACCCTCACAGCAATGTCGGAGTTGCTAATATATGAGAAACATTTCAGGCCCTACTCTCAGGTATTAGCCCAAAATATCCAACTTTGGTCTCTGTGAAGATCATTTCTTGCCAGAAGCCTATCACTTCCCCAGTTTCCCATGGCAGGCTTCTGTAAAGAAGAAGCACTGAAGGGCTCACCTTCTAGCTCATAACTTGCCACGTTGGCTTAATCCCACTTGCATGTATCAGCTCAGGAAGAGTTAGAATTCTGAAATTCAACTTTCTAAGGCTTTTTCTGGTGTTTCAGTTTGGATTAAAACCATCTCCCTTTGGCGTTAATTTTAGGAAGGCTGGTTGAGAATCTGTGATATGCTGTGGGGAGTCCCCACTCCAGAGACAATTCTCTCATGAGTATCTTTGTTTTGACTTCTTATTTCTTTTTTGCTTTGTTTTATTGTCATCTTTTTTAAGTGTTTGTCAGGATAACCCCTAAAGAGAGCCTACAGGGATGTTGCAAAGGGTAAACCGAAGGATAAAAATCAAGCTTCATAGTCCATAAAGCGTACTTTTTTTAATGGGGAAATCTATGGCCAAAGAACTGTCTTTTCTCTGACCCCTGAAAGAGCAATACAAGTGTAGGACCTCGCAAGGAGGATCTGAATTGCTCTGTGCAGCTGGGTTTAGCTGACATTGTTACCTGTTTAGAAGGAGGGAGTCGGAACCACTGGAGTAAAAATGACCTTTATGATGGATGTTTTACTTCGCAAATAAAACCTCTTGAGTGAAGGAAAACTGCTTTGCTGTGTCTCAGCATAGATCTTGTCCCCTTGCTCTCTAGATACTAGTGGTGGAAAAGGACTTTGAGATTAAGAAGACAATAAAATTTCCTTCTCACTTTGAAAGCTGGGGGAATAGGTTTCTGTGGCAAGGAAGCAATAGAGAGGCTTTGAAAAAAAAAAAGAGTAAATAAAATCCAGCCACATGGCATTTCTTGCAACTCCCTCAGCTGCTGTGGCATGGACTCACCCATCTGTTATCAGACAACATTTTCACTGCAGCTCCAAATTGTTCAGGGTGGAGATTATTCACATGTCAGCTGGGACTTGGTTTCAGTGTAGCCTGCTCAGCCGTCCTGGCATAACATTTTTCATGAAACATTCAGGAGAGGAGTTTCTACGGCCTGTCAATTATGATAAAGGAATAAGAAAGGGACACTTTCCTCAAAACATTACTTGAGAGGCTTTTCGTTTATCTTTTTTTTTTTTTTTAAATTTAGTATTATGTGGTTTTGGTGATAAAAAAACCAATGGAAAAATGAAAGTTATTTTACTTCTACAGAGCTTTTAAAAGTCCTGTGTGAATTCTTCAAAACTATGTCCCAAAGGTGATGCCAAGGAAAGAATGCCACAAGCTCTGCCACAGAACTGGGGCCACCCAAAGTCAGCAAAAAGACCGCACCTGCCTCTCCCACCATTACTGGGTTATGCCCCATGACCAACAGGCAATCTTTATTATGTACCAGATTTAACTTCAGCATTTCTGTATTGGTAACTGAAGAAGATGTATGACTCCCACAAAAGATTTATTAGAGTTATATCATCTTTTCTTTTACAAACATTAATCTTCCTAGTGTCCATTATTGATTTACATACAAAAGATGGTGAAATTAATCAGCTGCTTCAAATTATGCCCATAAGCAGTGACTATGGGAAGAAAAGTCATTTAAATTTTAATGTAGAATCATGCAGAAAATATTTTAACAAGATGGCATCAAACTAAAGTAAGCAGAATCCTGAGATATTTGAGAAAAAAAAAAAATCCGTTCTGAAATCAAACCCTCCCATTTTATCTGCAGAATGAATGAATGCCCCAGTATTCCCCACCTGCATTTCTGCTTCCCAATTAATATTTTGGTTTTGTTGCTGGGCAAGCTGCCAGTGCATATAGTCCACACTCCACGATTGTGCTGCTCTTCTGTGAAAGTGACCTAAAACGACATTGAATAATACTTTATTCATAGTAGGAGATGTCAGAATAGCCTATAGCAAGCACTAGAAACAGCCATAAGAACACAGGTAAATGTTGGACAGAGCAAATTCATGAGAGATTGGACAATATTTGACTTCTACTGTAAAACAACACTGTCTTTTAATAAATATATATTTATATATTATACACATATATTAAATGTTTTATATTTTTTCTCTCTAAATAAAAATAAGATATGGTGACAAGTATTCTTTATTAGTCCTACTAGCTGATCTCAAATATATTGTATATGTCTGCTCAAATCTGTGACTGGGGCTGTGTTCAGTTGATATTTCACATAAAAAATATTCATACTTGGAAAATACATAAAACAAGCAATTTGAAACATAGCATTACTTTTCATCAGGCTAATCCTAGACTGAAAAGAAAGATACATTGTTGTACAGTTAATTTCTCAGTAAGCTTGAATGATCATGAAAAATCAAAAAATTTTGTCCCTTCTCCAGTGTTTGAACAGTGACACACACCGAGCCAAACATTAAACTTTTTGTCATGTCCCCAGAGGGAAAATGAGCACCATGCAGCCGCTCACTCACTCCTCCCCCTTGGTGGGATGTGGAAAAGAAAATATAACAAAAGGGTTGGGGATCATGACAAGGACAGGGAGGGATGTCTCACCCGTTATGGTCATGGGCAAGACAGACTCACTTTGAGAAAAAAGAACATCAATTTAGTTTGTACACCACTACCACCACCACTGATTTACCAATCAAAGAGAGTAAGACAGTGAGAAATACAACCACATCTTAAAAACACCTTCCCCCCAACCGCCCCTTCTTCTGGGGCTCAAATTTGCTCCTGGTTTCTCTGCCTCCTCCCCCTGAACAGCATAGGGGGGCAGGGGATGGGGATTGTGGTCAGTTCATCACCCGCTGTCCCTGCTGCTCCTTCCTCCTCAGGGGAAGGACTCCTCACACTCTCGGTGGCCTGCCCTCTCACCACAGGCTGCAGGGGGGGTCTCTGCTCTGGTGCACCGCCCCCCCCTCCTTGCTTCCTCTGACCTTGGTGTTTGCAGAGGTTTTTTTCTCCTCCTTCTCTCAGGTTCCCCTTCTTAAATACATTATCACAGAGGCACAGCCACCATTGCTAATTGGCTTGGCCTTGGCCAGAGGTGGGTCTGACTTGGAGCTGGGGGAGCTTCGAGAAGCTTCTCACAGAGGCCGCTGCTGTAGCCCCCTCCCTGCTACCAAAACCCCAACACACATAACGCCAATACACTTTTCAGGCTTATCAATCGCTCTGGTTTGCCTCTGTGGTTCCGTAGTACCGTCTGGTACTTTTTTTCACAAGTGTACAACTGAAGACCAGGGATGTGCTTTGCACTCTGGAGCTTACTGCCTGCCCTTGGAGATATTCGGATAATGGTGAGACAGGTTTATTACTGTTGTAGAGGCAGAGAGAAGAAAGCAAATGATACAGTAACTCATTCTACATAAGCATACACAGATTACATATGGGGCCAGCAGCATTTAGAATGTCAAACCTAAATGCTACATGTATATATAGTAGTAGCTACTCAAGATGTGAGTAAACAGAGTGGCCAAACAACCCATATATGCCTTTATAAGGCAATAGGAATCCATAGAACAAACTTGCAATCCTACAGAAGTAAATGGCTTTTGATATTGAATCTTTCAAGGACTGAACACATTACTGATAGCAGGCCATTCCCCTGCAGTAATAGAAGATTATAATGTCTGTGATAATGTCAGAGGGCTAGATGTGCAGCATTAACCAACACAGCAGCCAACAGTAATGTATGACGCTGTTCAACTCATTTTCAAGGCTTTACTCACTTCACAACAGCCTTCGATAAACTGCAAATTCAGTTTAACAGCTGAGCTGAGCAATCAATCATTCAGAAACAAGATTCAGAGTAGTCCTGGTGAACACACGGAAGGCAATTAGATGCCACCGCTTGTGAAATAATATTGGTGGGAATTCTTCTCCCTCATCTGATTTATTTCTGTCAATCTGCAGTTTAGATTCTGTGTCATGATTAACTCCTTTGTCCTGAGATGCCATATAAATGTAACTCTGGCATTATTAAATGCTTCTGAAAGTAATTCTGAACCTCACAATTGCTAAGGAAATTGATTAAAGAGAGTCAGCTAGCACTGCTAATTTGCAACTGGCTATTTTTAATGACAGACTGATAAAATTAAATGCTAGGATTGAGAATAAAACTCAGTTTATGTAATATGTTAACTTGTACAGAACACATTTGCATAAACATTTGTAAGATAAAATGAGTCCTTGGGCAGTTCAGAATATTCAGGCTGGCTGGTTTGGAAGAGAGGCTAGACAAAAATGTAGTGACCGCACTACCAAATTACAATGTCAAAAGTATCCATCAAAAGCCATAATCTGTTTAACTTGTTTGTCAAGTTTTACAAAGTAAGTTTTTGGCTTGTGCTCTGCTTCAATACCAGCAATTAAACTCATCGGAGAGAGTTCAAAGAACCAATAAAGATGATATTCAAGGACAACAGAAGTGAGCAAGTTTGGACACATGCGATTTTATGTAAAAGCATGAAGAAGGCATGTAGTAGTTTCCAAATGCAGTACCTGAAAGATGGAAAATACAAGGTGGAGGATAATTGCTTAAAAAGAAGCAAAAGTCAGGAATACCAGGATGATACTAAACAGAAAACTTTTATAAAACAGGTTTGACTAAATAGTAGATCACCTTTTCTGCCCAAAGAGAGAGACAGAAATGTATTTGAAGCAATCAAAAGATAAAAATCTGCACTGATTGCTCTACAGAAAGCAGGGTAAAACTGAATGCCTATGTCCTTACAAACACATTGGACAGATTTCTGAAAAGCAGGTTTAAGGGAGAGAGAAAATGAAAACCCATATTTCTGTAGAGAATTTTATATCCTCGTTCCATTGGAACTGCATTAAGAGAAAGTTTTAGTGATCATTATTTTAAAATAATTTAGAATATTATAACAATAGAGATATATTTAATGTAAACACTGAAAATGGAACAGGTTTACTGACAATCAATGCATTAGAAGCATTCTCAGAGCCCTGAAAACTGATTATCTGCATTTTGAAACCTATGTAAATCAACTGACTATAGCTAAGCCAAAGGTGAAATTCAATTTTACAGTAATCTAGGAGTTTTCAAAACATGCATATTTGACAGAGATTTGAGTGTTTACACAGGGACAAAAGTAAATCTCTTGAACACTAGTTTGCGAGTACGTGACACAGCACTGATACATCTGTATTCATACTGGACTTTGGGTTTTGAAAACGATGTCTGAGCTGACAATATATGCAATTCAAGTGGTATTTCTTTCCTGTTGCCAGACTTGACACCTGAATGCTTGATGAACTTCACACAGAGATCTATTCCCAGATAGCAGGGTCCACATGCTATAGTCCTAAAGTAAGAAGCAGTTCCGTGGTTTATGAGCTTCAGCATCTATCACAATTCTACAAAAAGTAGAGGTCAACTTAAAAATTCCAGTTTTCCAATAGAAAATACAGAGATGTCCATATCAGATAAATGAGCATATCATTTTATCTCAGGAAGTTCTTACCCTGTGATAAAAAATGATATGAATCTCCTGAAATGAACATATTTTCACACAATAATTTGCTGTAAATTCACATTTGATTTTCCATTAAAAGTGGTCCACTTTTAAAAATCATTTTTTAAAACATCTCAATTACGATTGAAAAGTCTATTGTATTTTCTTTCATAGATAAATTCTTTGAACCATCGTGTAACTGAGTTTGTCAGTACTGGTGGGTATTTGGGGGTCATTATTTAGCTGGTTACTGACATCTTAAAAAAGACTTCTATGTCAAGTAATTTTCAAATGACATATAGTTAAAGTCAGTGCAAGACTGGATAACAGATAAATTAGAGTCTGTATTATATTGCACTGGGCTTGCATTACATCCTTTGTAATGTCTTCAATGTTGCAAAAGAAAAGAATTCTGAACACAAATCTTACAGTCAAATAAATTCCTAATGTATCTTAAAGTACAGACATGTCCTGATTAAGTACAGTGTTTAAAGTTTAGTTAGAAAACAGATTTTCATCTGCATTCCAACTATTACTACTTATACTTTTTAAAGACTGATAGCAGAGTTTTCTCCAGAACCAACCAACCTCATTAAGTGCCAGTAAAATCTGGGCTACAATTTAAGATCTCAGTGTTTAATGCACTCCAAACAAAAGACAACATAAGCCAATATTCAAACTCAGTGCAATATTTCATTATCTATCTAGGTACAACTACAATAAATATACCTCAACAGTCACAGGAAAAAAAAACACAGTTCTGTGACAAACATAATGAAACAGAGAAAATTAGTGGCTCTTTCCAAAGCATGACAAAGGTACATTGTCATTTTTCTCCTACTGTCTAAATGTGATGCTTGTTAGTTTTACAGATATATACACTTACTTCAGAATTGAAATAATAAAAGGACTACTTGACTGTAGTAACACAATAAGCAAGAAAATATAAGTGTATATACATCAAACATTGAACACTCCATCTGAGAATCTAACCACTATGAAATAACAGGAGTCAGCACAGGGGTACATCTTGTCTATTACAATAATTCATTCTTCTTGCCCTCTTGGTGCAAGCCCTCACTTTTTTTTTTTTTTGTCCCATTAGCCATTTGGGATTCATTCATGAATTGGCAAATCTAAACCATTTTGTATAGTTATTTTTCACTAACTATAAATGTCATGGCTAAAATTATATGGGCCATCCATACCTGGTTATACAAAACCATACAAAATTATTCTGGGTGATATCAAAGTAGGGGAACATGTGTCACCATCTTTGTCCATATTTCTTGAAGAATAACATAAATGCATCATTCATGACCAAAATAGAGGCTTTGTGGCCAGGGTTGAGAGCGCTGAACACAAAGCAGCTCCATGTTCATCAGAGCCGAACCAACACTGACTCATTATTGTGTTTCCATTCAGGTCCCTTACTTTGGCATGTGCCATAAAAAACAGAACATTGGTATTAAAAAACATTTTAGCAGCCTCAGAAACAAATAGAAAATCAGCAAGTTAAAAGACAAAGAGAGGGCTTAGCTGGTTTTGAATGGCCACACTAAAGACAGGGAAAGATAGTTCAGTTTCTAGAATTAAATTTAGAAATACCGTCAGTGCCATGTATGTGGACAGAGACTATTCCAACAAAGATAACAGAGCTAAAAAGTATCAGTGTCACTTTTCAATGTACCTGGAATTTGAAATATGCTTTTTCATAAGAAAATTGTATTTTGTAGGAGGATAAACAACAGCATAAAGAAAAAAAGAATGATTAAAAAAAGGAGTAGTGTTCAGGGCAATTTCCGAATAGAGTAGGGCAAAATTTATTAAAAACTCTTTAAAAATGAATAGGTGTGTTATTAGGAAAACAAAGAAGGTAGCAAAGATGCTAGAATATCATTGTATGTATGGAAAAGGAGTACTGCCTCCCAGAAACACACCTTGGGGAAAAGGCAAAGCCTTTCACAGTCCCTGTATACAATGAGAAAGGAGAACAAAAGACATGAAATCATTTGCAGAAAACAAAAAACTGCATAACATTACATTTTTCTTCATTGGTTCTATTTGTCTTTTTTATTGTCACTGCATGAGAGAGAAATCCTTTCCCCTCTAAATGAGAAAGGGCAGGATCCACTCCCTTTTGCTTTGGAGCAGAGAAGCCACCCTTTACCTCGATAGCCCAGTCTCTGTCCAATTGCTTCAACACGCTTTTACTAGCACAAAATCATCATCAGGTTTTGACAACAATCTTTCTAATATCTGTTACTGAAACACCCCCGATACAATCTTTGATCTTCCTTGTGGTTGTAAGTATCCTCACACAGTGTATTGGCTTAGACTAATCACTTCATAATATTAAAATCCTTTTTTTCCTTACCATAGCTCACTACAGGCATTCTCAACACATTTCTGAGTATATTCTAAATATATTTTCTGCTTCAGATAAAAGACATGGGTTTTGTACGAATTTTCTTTCAAAAATTTTACGTCTACTAATCAATCCACTGCAACAAACATTTTCCTGTATTGCTCAGTGTGTGAAAATATGACTACAATTGACTTTTGTTTCATTGACAGAAGTACAAAAACTCATGAAATACCCACTAATCAGCATTTCTTTAGGGGGGGGAAAAAAAAAAACAGAATACAGATTCCCTTAATACAGACAATTATATTAATAAGGCAGCAGCACCAAGCAACACATGGAATCACTGAAGTTCACACACACACACGAGATTTGCAGGCCTTGTCAAATAGCTTGCTTCTGGCTATCTTCAGTCTTGAAACATTTTCACATTAATTTTGGGCAGCATGAATTATCCCACTTTTCAACAAGAAATCCTTGGGGCATTTTAAACATGCTTGAAAATAAATAATTAATGCATTGGACACTATTAATTAGCAAAACTCAGAAACAGCTACTCTTACAGATCCTGAAAAGTTTTTCTAAACTTGTCAAGCTGTTAATAATAAATAGGGTGGAAATGGCCAATTAACATACTTAAATAACAGCCTTTATAAACAGTGAAAAATGCCACTTTTTCTGTTCTTTTGATACTAGAAAAAAACCACACCAACTCTGCTACTTTAGCCCTGATACTTCACTAACAGAAATGTGGGTTTACATTTTAAGGGGATCTCCATGTGAACTAGACCTATGGAAATAAACACAGTACCTAACCATGACAATTTGTTTCAGGTATTGGAAATACAGCTATTTACACTTTTTATGTGAGAATAAAGTTTGTTAAAAATAACATTTGAAGGTGAAAATTTATGATCATATTTCCTTACACCTACAATTTTGAAAATCACAGATCTACAGTCATACAGGTTATGCTACAGCGAAGGATGACTTCCCTAAGGCAAAAGGTAACTAATTTGTTTTCTAGTTTCAACTTTTTCTAATAAAGACTCACTTTTGTTGTAGTACTGCAAATAATGAAATAAAAACACGATAATGATTGGGAGTAGTTAACATGAATTTACAAAGGGGAAATCACGCTTAATGAATCTGATCTGAAGCGCTCTCCTGCGAGAAGACAGACTCTGTGGATGATGGGAGAGCAGTGACGATGTGTATCTTGACTTCAGCAAGGCTTCCAATGCTGTCTCCCACAATAGCCTCATAGACAAACTGACAAGGCATGAACCAGAGAAGTAGACAGTGAAGTGGATTGAAAACTGGCTGAACTGCTGGGCTCAAAGATTTATGATGAGCAGCACACATTCCAGCTGGAGGCCCTACTATTATATTAATGGAAAATAACCCACAGTAGTGTGATGTCAACAGGATCAAGGAGAGAGAGAGATGCAAAATCAGGCAGCAGTACTACTCCTTTCCTTTCTTCTAAAAATTAATAGATCTGATAAAAGAGAAAATTATACAAAATTGACTGCTACAGCATTTGAAGCTTATCAATATTCATCTCCAGGTGACCAAGAGACTGATACAACTTATACACCACACTGGTATGGCATAAACCATCAACTTGACAGTCTACAAAAACTGCCGTACACTGAACTGTAATATTGTTGTTGCACTACCAGTTCATTTATTCATGAACTGCAGAGGAAAATAAGCACGTGGAATGTATATAAATTTTTAGTTCAAAAGTTACTGCCATCAAGGGACAGCCTTAAGTTATGCACTACCTTTAAAAAAAAAAGTTTGTGTTTTTTTTTTTTTCTTTCCCCAAGAATGCATGCATTGCATCTAATGAGCACACCCCTTAGCCTCTCTCCTTTGAAACAAAGTGTTCTTTTGTTGCTTGGGGCTCACACTCAGCATGACATGTACACCAGAAACAAAACTAGTCTAAAAGTTTTGAAATAAGTACGTTCAATTTTCTGCTTTTTTTTCTTTTTCCAAAGACCAAGATTCCAGCTTCTTATTTAACTGTATCCTCATTGGCTACTCTTGCCTTCATGTGGTCATGCAATAAAACCAATCTTGCACTAAAGGACACAGACTTAAGATAAAAAAAGATTTTTAGGTAATGATCAGAGAAATTCTATCCTGGGAAGTAATGCAGCCCAGAGAGCATTTATGTTTCCTTTAGTCCATTGTCAATACCTGAAAAGTATAAAAACCTTGACTAGTTTATGCAAGAATAAAATAATCTGTATTTGAGATGTAGCTGTCCTGAATAATATAGGGCAAATTATATTCTTTACCTGAGCTGGCCAATTCTCAGAGCAGTCTGAAGCCTGCTGCTGTCCTGAGATCCAGCTGTCATGCTGCCTACTAAATCCAAATACCTTTGAGACAGGAGATGTCAGAGACTATCTAGGGGGAAAACACAGACCAGGAGGTCTCCTTATCTGGGTGAAATGATGGACTACACAGGGTTGGCCAGGTGTCTAGTTCAGCAGTTCATGAAAGGTTCAATATAACAGTATGGAAACTCAGTACATTCAGGCCTTTTATAAAGAGATCAACCAAGATTCAATGCCCTCAGTTACCTCAGAGTTCTGACAAAAAAATTTTTGTCTTTGTGGTAACATCAACATTTTGAGTTTATTAATTAATAGTGCTGTGTATCAACAAAAGCATAATTTTGTGATTTTCTGTCTTATTATGCAAAAGAACAACAAATATATAGTTTTCATATAAAACCTTGGTTAATGAATAAATTTAATTGATAACTAAGAATTACAAGGAAAGATGTTTCTACCAAAGACCTAATGAAACGGAAAACCTATGACCTGTTAAACCACCAAACATTCCCAATCAAGCCACACTCAAAGATTTTGAATAACCACAAACACTTCAAACATATGAAATCTTCAGATTTAGTTATGATGAAATTAAAAATTATCTTTTCCAAAAAGTAATGATGGCTTCAGAAAAAACTAAGGGCAAAGCACATAACTATACCCTTGTAATGAAAAAGTAATATCAGTGAAGGAGAAAGAGATAGAAAATGTTCAATTTGCTGTTTCTCTATAAAATTCAGAATAACAAATTAAATTAATTTAAAATATCTTATACACATACCTTTTTTCTAATTTTTTCACTTTAGATTTCACAATGTATTAATTATTAAAACAGCTTATTGAGTTGGTTCTTCAGGCTAAGAAAACCAAAATAAACTGCTAAGAAAAGTGATTAGCATTTCCTTCTTTTTCCTTATAGTAAAATCTATTTTACTGTAGCTATCAAAGTGTTATCACACTGCTTTATGTTTCCTCTGTCCGCCTCATGCAAAAACACGCACAAAAATGGGGGGAGAGATGACGAAAACTTCTGGTGTAGTTGACATCTGATCTGAATTCTGATTACCACCTGCTGTATCGTTTAACTAGAAACAAGACCTAAAATCTCCCTAGAGAATATATGACTGTGATTTAGCTAACTGACATCTGGATGCTCTACATAAATATAGCTGAAAGAACATTTTCCTGGCAGTTACAAGCCTGACTGATAAAGTAAGCAGTTTGAGCATTAAGGCTTCAGGTGGCTCATTACATCTCTATTGACAACTCAAATATTTTTTTCCCCAAATCTCAAACTAGGTCCTACACGAACGCTTTGCACCATGCACAGTTGAGTTCTGTGACCAACTCAACAGGGGATGTCTTTGTCTTCTCTGGAAAGCCACACCCAGAATGCCCACATTACGCTACACAGGTACAGATAACCAAGGAGGCAGGAATGCTTTGTAGATATCCAGTCCAACTTACAAAAATTGTATTTTGCAAGGGGGATTCTACAGTTCATTTTCTATTCCATATTTCGCAATGAAAACTACAACATATCAAAATAGGTATCTGTGAGTACAGGTTCATTTCATTTATACGTAGGTCAACAGAGTAGCACAAGCAGCAGATTAAAAGCTGTATGGAAGTGCAAATCACTGGAACAACCTGTTTAAAGTCTAAAATCTCTTTATGTTTTTATTGAAGGTTACTTGTCACTGTGATCATCAAACATTGTGAACAGAATCAGACAGAAGGAACATTGTTGGGCAGACCCTCTGCACTTGACAAATAAATCCAGAACCAAGTTGTTCAAGCAATTCAACACAGAAAAAAAGGCATTTTCATATCAACACCATAAGGTCTTACTAGGAAAAGAGAAGGAACAAAATAAAGGAATACTCAGGATAAAAGTTAGCTAACGAAAACATAGGACTTAAGAGTAGATTTATATCAAACACCTGTAAAATTACAAAATTATGCACTGCTAAAATGCAAAAATGTTAACTTCTGATAAAAACGGAGCTAGAATTTTTGTGATACAGCTGACCTTGTTTTT
This sequence comes from Strix uralensis, assembly GCF_047716275.1. Lineage (NCBI taxonomy): Eukaryota > Metazoa > Chordata > Aves > Strigiformes > Strigidae > Strix > Strix uralensis. Next base: position 6,134,784 of record NC_133984.1, read on the forward strand.
TTCTGAACAGATTCAAAGAGCTTTAGCACAAATAGTTTCATTTCCTAAATTAAGCATATAAGATAAATAATTGACATTTACCCTCTTGAATTGAAAAAAAAAAAGACATTAAATGCATTTTAGAATCAGTAACAACTGCAGAATCCACACTCCATCAAGCTGTTACCCAGTTTTTATAAAATTAAGAGATACATTCAGAAGCCTTAATATGATAATGTATTAATATAATAGTGCATTGTGTCTCAATATCACTACAGGACAACTTTTAAAATGCAAAACAAAATTAAGTTGCAGCATAACCCGATTCAATCTAATTTGTTAAATCCCATTTAGTCAAGTTTGCAAACTCTTTTCTGTCAACATCAGCTGTTTTGGTTGCCAGTTAGTAACAGCATTACTACTATTGTGAGAAAAGGTGAAGCCACAGGCACCACTATGGCGCATAGACCTCTTAGTGCTGCATAGAAGAAATCCTAATAAACTGGATACAAGTCAAATACTGCAATCCTCTAATTTACTCAAAAGCTTCGAAAGTTTCTACTACCACAGATTTCTTACATTAATATCATCGATTCACTTGGTAGAACTGGTGGAAAAATCCTAACAGCAGTAAATGTGTTCGATGAGTAGGCAATAAGAGTTGGGAATTTTCTACTTAGTCAGGGGAGAGTATGCAGGGGTGCATAGAAAATGCAGATCTTGATTTTTCTAATGCTGCAAAATACATTAGCTTAAGTAGGTTTTATCAGTTCTGTTTAAAATGATAATGGGTCAATTTAGTTTACTCTGTAGTTTGATGATTTATTTTCTTCAGTTACAAAGCTGCTTAAGAATTTCTTGTCCCTAACTGCAGCTCACTGCTGCTCACAGCTATGGCAGATAACTGAAATTGACTGGGTTCAAAGAGTCAGATTTTCTCAGAAATTCAAAAAAGGTCACTTTTTTGCTTTGATATTCAAGAGTAGTTTCACAAATATCTACATCAGCAGAGCCAAGGTCATAGCAATGAAAACATCCCATGTAACTGCCCCTCAGTCAGCAGAAACCCCAAGTACACCAGGAGCTGTGACATCAGAGTAACTATTTCTTGAGTCTTGCAGTGAAATGGGTAGGAGAACCACTCTAGCAAAATTACTTCTTTTTTTAAACTCATGAGTTAAACCACATCAGTTCCTTGATTCAGTTCACAAGGGACCATACCAGAGCCTCCAGGACTGACACATGGGAAGGAACGAGCTACCTGGGGCAGGAGGTGGCAGGACTGCTGTTGGCAGCAGCAGGTTTCAGCATTTGCCAAAATATACCTTGTGGTGGACCCCGTGAGACATCTGAGAAGATCGAAGGGCTTGCTGATGTCAAAAGGGACAATCCCGCTGTTCCCAGCTTCTCTTGCACTGACCGCGTGCTCATCTGACCTCTCAGGAAAGCGGTTCAGCTTTTTGCCAGCAAAATAACAGTTCAGGAGAAAAAAAAAAAAAAAAAAAAAAAGTGACAAGTATTGGAGCTGGCACAGGAGAAGCAGGAGGAGTGCCTGGACTACAGGATGAGAGAGAGGAAGCCCAGTAGGAAGCAGCAAGCTGTTAGATGAACTCTAAGGTGTCATGAAACTTCACGCTTCAAGACCTGGGTTAAAATTGCTATTTGAACAATTCATTATTTCAGGCACACAAGCACTTCTAGGGAAATGAAACAAAAGAAGCAAACTTCATTTAAATACAGGTTGGGAACAACTGTCAAGAGGAACAAGGTCAGCATCAATTCCCTTGATCATATCCCTTATTGCTGTAGAGTACAAACTGCTTTTATCTTTTAACGGTTGAACTGATTAATATGACTAGTTAAAATTGCTAGCCTTCATGGGATGAAGAGAAACAGATATATGCAAACATGTGCTGAAAATTAAAGGGTGGTAAAAAGGTAAGAAATGAGTAGGTCACCCCCCCAAACTCTGCAAAAACCACAACTTTTAGTAGCCAAATTCTGAACTGTGGTTCCCAGTCCCATTTCACAGTTGCCAGCTCTGTGTCAGACTTGAAGATGACCTTGTTTGCACTGAAGTGCATTGACTCCTTTGCAACAATACTTTTGGTCTGATGAAAGATAAGATAAAAGAACTTGCATCTTTAGCCACAACACACCCCACGCTCAAAACAACACTCAACAAAGAAAACAAAAACAAAACAACAACAAAAAAGGAGAGCACGCTCATGGCTGGCACAGCTCTGAGACAACTCAACCACTGGCTTTTTCTCTTTCAGTTTTCACAGTATAACCCAAAATATCTTGGTTTCATCCTGATTCCTGTCAAGAATACTGCTGAGAGCTCAGAACTTTTTATAAAACAGATTTACTGGGAAGCTGGGAACAAATCCATTTAGATGAATTGTAAAATGAGGGCTTAGCATTCAGCAGCACAAAATGACAGGCACATGATGAAATGAATTAACCCCACTGGCTTGGATGTAATACCTTGTGTCTTTAAATGCATTATTCCTCCATTTCTAAAACTATTTAAAAAGAAAGTCTCCTAAAATGTCGTGAGAGTAAAGGAAGGGACTGAAAGAAGAATTGAGCTCCTCATTCTGGTTTTGATTTCTTAGTGATCTTAGCAAATCACTAACTCATTCTTCACTTTCTGCCTCATAAAATTGAGAAAAAAACTTGATATATATCTGACACTTTTAATATGAAAAGCACTTTAGAGAAGCTTTTTGACACAGGATGAAAGATTGTACTTTGCCATACAGAATAGCTGTATTACCTGACATGCTCATTATACACTGTCAGAGAGCAACAACTTTCAGCATATTTTCCTCTTATTATTCCTCACTCTTTGACTGTGTTCAGTAATTACGGATGGAATTCTGTAGATTGCTTTAGTGACTTAGGAAAGCAATTCCCTCGGAAATCCAGACAAACCTGTTTCTCAGTTGTTCGGAAGTATACAGGTATTTGGGTAGGGTTTTTTGCAACGCAGCCTTCTCAGTCCACACAGTTTCAAAACCAGGAATCATCCTTATTTAAACTCTCTGGCATTTCTTATTGTTATAAGTGGAAAATAACCCAAGCAAACTATTTCCTCTGTCTGATGTCACTAAACACTGCACACATGCCTACACAAGCAGCATTCACTTCACAAACACAATTATTTGTGATTTCTACACTTATGTTTTTGGGTCACAATTCAGAGCCAGTTTTGCTGCTTCTCCCCATTTGCCTCTGTTGTATGGGCTGCACAGAGGCACAAAGATAAGATGACCACATTGTGAACGTTACATGATCATTTTTGCTGCACACATTAGCCCGGCTCCCCTGGCTGTGCTTACAGCTATTGGAATTTCTCTAGCAAATCAGAATGATTTTTGGCACACTTCAGACTCACTCGCTTTCAGCAGAAATTGGCCTGCCTATTTTAGAAACAATCAGAAAGCACCAACCACACATTTATTTGACTACCTGACCTGCCCTTCAAAACAGTCATTACCATGCAGAATAATGACATTCTGCAAAGAGGAAAGTGCCATTCTCAAAAACAGTGAGTGCTTTTGGGAATCATTTCAGCAAGCCAAACAATGCTGTTCAGCCAATGAACTGACTTCACTCCTAAAAATACTTCTTTGTATGTCAGTGAAAATTACGCCCAGACACACTAAACAAGGAGGCTGTATGTTACTTGTGGGTGGCAGCCAGCCGAGACTGCTATCTCACTACCCATCTGCTTCTTCCACACTGCCAAATCCTAGGACCTTTATTAAAAACAGGACTTGAATTATGCAATTTGCCAGACTCTGCCCCTTTCCTACTACTGACTCTAATGGAGTGTCATACTTGTGTCTGGAGGAAGAAAAAAAACCCTGCTTCTCTTCCACTGGCTTGCACAGGAGGTTCAGCCAAAATACACCAGTCGCTATTGAAAATTCTTAGAAAATTCATGGCTCTGTGTATTTCTATTTCTTCCTCACACCAGTACATTTTCTGATTTTCATCAGAATGAGTCATTATAGAGAATAACTTAGCCAAGCACAAAGGAATCCAAAGGGATGTCTCCTAACAAAGGTGCATCTCCTCACAAGCTCTATACCATGGAGCACTGTAGGGAAACCACTGCAGCAGAGTATGACAAAAACATGGGCTGGAGAATGAGCTGGTGAAGGGATCCAGGACTCCTCACAGCTGATCTCCTCACAGGAGATCCCTGCCTGAGGCTGCCTTGCGCCTGTGAACACATCCAAAGTTTAATTTTGGTCATATGCTGTGAACATTGTCTGTGTCTAACAAGATGTTCCAGATTCCAGGACTGTTCCAGGACCAACTCATTTCCAAAGACCTACAGCAAAACAAAAAATTTGGGAGGAATTTGGAACATTATTGTCTGCCTTTTTAACCAAAACTAAGGAGAATGAATAAGTTATTAAAAAAAAAGTTAATAGCTTGAATCACCTACTGAACTACAGGATTGTTATATAAACCATTTGCATGTATTTACATGAAAATTCCGAACTATATTTTTGGGATCAATTAATGTATTTTGTAATTTTTTTACCAGCTGGACAATACTATACTATACAGAATGAATACACATTTGAAAAAGGCACTGTAGAGAGGCATTATTTGCTCTCGATTGTGAACACTCAAATTTGGCAACTTAATACATCACTGTATCGCTATATGGTAACTAACCAACACACTGCAGGACAGTCTATGACAATGTATGTCATGTTTCAGCTGAGATTTTATAAAATGTTGCAAAGCAGAACTGAGTAAGAACGATTAAACTAAAGCAAAACAATTCCCTCCCTCCCCCTTACACTGGTTTTGTTCCTTTGGGACTAAAAATTACTTTTTGTTCGCTCATTGTCCTTTTGGGGAAACTTTAACCCAGTCAGTAGATGAAACGCTGTGTTCTGTCTTTTGGCTTAAATCTTTTTGGCACTTTCAGAAATCCTATCCATAAATGCTTCATAGGGCCCAGCTGATCTTAATATGCTTTTCTGAACATTTTTACATTTAACATTGTAAGATTTTTACCTTATAATTTTGCCTTTTCACTTCTTTTTAGATTTATACCAAAAAAAGAATGATTTTCTTACTATAAATCATTCCACTTCAGGCAGTAAGGAAGGTCTATGCATGGCACAAGCATGTGTGCAGTCTGAATAGCAGAGGAATTTCCACTTTAAATGGAATATAACCAGAAATTGAAAGCTTGCTAGAAAAAAAGTCACGTCTAACTCAAGTGTGGCAGGGCTGCTGTGTTCTTAAATAAACCAGCATTAGCAAAGACCACAACAAAAATTACAGCTTCCATAATGGTGTTATGCTGTGTATCTTTTCCATGCATTCAAAAATATTGCATGATTATCAAAATAAATTGAAAACAGACCAGATGAAGCTTTCTGAAGACTGCAGAAATGCACAGGAAAACTTTATATATACTCAAAATAAACAAAGTTGCAGTGGGAATGTTGACTTTTTAAAATATATTTGACTGTTCTACAGGATACCAGCAGTGAGTAATGACCAGTGTCCATTATATTATGGTAAGAGTTCACCTTGTCTGAAAATTTCTATTGGTTAACAGTTTAGGCTTAAGGTTCAGTAGAAGTAGTCTCTGTTTTTTTCTTTGTTTAATTTAGGAAGTAAGAGTAACTCCCTTTTATAAACAACATGCACTCTGGGGCCAAGATAATTTTACTGTGCACTTGTTATTTAAATGAGTGCAGTGTCTCCATATGGCCATATGGATGCTAGATATATGTTATATACTCAAGGGGCATTGAAGGGTTTAAAGTACATATGTTAACAAATAATGCTGAGTTGGCACCCATGCACTGCTGTCTCCACTACAGCATACAGTAATATATTCTAGCTTTTCATTTATTATTTTCCTTAGAACTATTTTTAAGAGCTAAACAGCACCTGGGGATTTCACAGAGACTTTACTTTATAATCAGGTTATTTCAAGAATTGCACTACTGGAAGCATCCTATGGCTTGCAGTCAGTTCTGGTGTGGTAAATCATACTTTTATCTATGCTCTTCAAAGCAAAACCAAACCCAAATTCCGTATATATAACTATAAATATTGGTTAAATCTAGAATTCCCAGACAAGCTTCTTAGTATTAACACTTCTCATTTATTATGATACTATGTTAATTCATGCCAGATGGAGACTATTCAAATGTTCATGACTTGTACTTGTCACGAACATATGTTCCTGAAATAATGGAGTGGTTTCTTAGCAAACAACATCCCATATTTAAAGACCTATGATGAGGCTCATAAAAGAAAAACATAAACAGAGAAGGGCACAGCTGGAAAAGGAAAACTTCAGGTTCCTCACTACCTAGAGGGCTATGGAGGGTAATGGATTCTCTGCACACTCCTAGCTGTATGCTGGGCAGAGAGCTTTAACCTATTCCAACCAGCTGAAGAGGAACAGTCTGTACTTTCTGACTGCCCCACATCAGAGCAAGTCTTCTTGTACATTCAAGACAAATACTTCCAGCACAGGGGAAAGCAAGCTAAAAATTAGGTCTTCAAAATCCTGCATTTCATTTCAAGGCCTACCTTGTAGAAATGCACAGGGTGAACATGTGTATCCTCAGGAATTGTCAGCTGGCGTGCCTGAATACGGAGTTGGAATTTGGGTCTTGTTACTATAAACCCAGGGATAATAAAGGCTTGCTCTCACAATGCTGTCATTGATTAAGCCATGAGAGATAGGTGCTGTAGAAAAAAGTAGATGCTATTTATTTTTTTAAATATTCTGCTTAATTAGTAAAATAGATTTCTTAGCTTGCTGCCATAACGTCCTTGAATTATGAGCACATTTCCTCTTCCCTACCTATGTGCCTCATCCCTACCGTCAGAGCTAACTCCTACCTGAATGCTTCATTTCCAATTCAATGAAATGATTGCTTTTGGTTTTTGCCCTAAATTGCAAAGTATCTCCAATTAACTTTGTTGCAGCTGGGCTGGTTTCTGATTGCAAGATTATGATCTGACTAGTTAAAAGCTCTTTTTCCCCCCCCCCTTTGAAACAGCCAGTTATGGAATTATTATTGCTAATGCAATGAAATGTTTCAGAACGCCATCCTCAAAGTTTGTCAAGGAGAGATACAAACTCCAAACTAAACTTCTGCCCTGTCATAACTAGAACTTTTCCAAACTCTTTCTGCTTATGTTTGAATGTGAAGATTTGGAAAAACAGAAAGGTTGGATTAACTTTGAAAAAAAAAAGCAGCAGAGTTGAAAATGGCATATGAGGGACTGAGAGGTGGGTGACAGGGGTATAAGTTGGAAGACAGAGGAAAAGTCCATTCAAAAAAGGATCACACACTCCAAATGGATAGAAAAGGAGAAAATACATTCAGAGGAAACAAGCAACAAAGGAAACTCACAAAAATATAAACATTCTTTACAAGACACAGAAGTTGCCTACAAAGGAAAGAAACTGTAACAGGAAAAGGAAAAAAGGCCCTTTTGTTTCAAAACAAAAACACCAAGTGTATTGGACAGGTTGCACTGCATGTCACACCAAGAGTTTTAAGCCTTAAATTTCAGATGTGCAGAGACGTTAATAATCACAGGAGCAATTTTCATCCTTACACTGAGTTACATCATCCCTAATAAATACATTAGAAGGAAATGTCTGTTTAAAATACTAAACCATGTCTATACAACAAACTTCCAAAGGCACTGTCAGAGGCAGACTGCATGAGGGGAAACTAACCCTTTTGGTAGGTAATTCTGCCAGAGCACAACTGGTTCTCAGGCACTGGATGGTGCGGTGCCCCATCCCCATCGCCCTGCCTCAGGCTCTGTAGGAGAGGCAACCTGGTCAGGAGCACGGAGAAAGCTGATCTGTGAGCAGTCAGCTGTATTTAGGGTACGTGCACTCATACTGACAAAATTCTGCCAGAAAAACTTGATTTTATTTTATTTTTTCCTGCTGGGGAAGGGGAGAACAGGGGAAAGCCAAAGTGAAGAGGAAAAGATGTGAGTTGCTGATGCCTGCTGGTATGTAGCAGCAGTTTGGGGTCACACTCAGTGTTCACAGGAGAAGCATACACTTTTGCAAAGGCTGTTCTACAGTCAACTTCATGTGGATATGGCTTCTGTGATGAGCTAACCTTGTCTCTTGTATTTTTCTCAAAAACCCCATCAGATTTTACTGTGCCAGTCAACTCAAACTAGAGATCCACACCCTATGCAGTCTGTATATATGAAACAAATTATAATTTAAATCAAGTAGATTATTAAGATACCAGACTGATGCTCTTCAGGGTATTAGAAAATGAATGCAACTAGTTTCTTTAACAGGTATTTTCACTTAAGGTGCCCATCTTATCTTCCAAACTGACTGTCAGAGATCACAGTTCCCAAAAGGGGACACTGGTTGCAGCTGCATGTTTACATTTCAGAGGCTCCACAAATCCATTTGACTAATCAAACCAATTAATAGCCTAGTAATATACACCATCTTTTAGGCTGCTCAGGGTCGGGATACCGTCCATTTTGGAAGGGCAGATGAGTGAAAGGAAGAGACAGGAAATGACTGTAAGAAATCTTTAGATTTTGATTTATCATGACAGAATGAGCTTCTGCAGCACTGAAAAGACCGTTATAATATTTACTGAGTTCTGCCAGTAGTAATGGCAGCATGTTTCCCCCCCCTATGCTGACTCAATGTGCATAGAAAATGAAAACCTGTTGGATGAGATAATAAAATGTGCATGTGTTCTGCCTGATAGCAGTAGCCCTGGTGATAATCCCATGAATTCCCAAAATATGTCCCAGCATGATTCAGAGGACAAGTATTACATCCTGCACAGAAAAAGAAGATATGGTAGTAGGAATGACCAAAACCTCCAGCCTAACAAACAAAAAAACCTCCACACAACTGTTTCTTTCAGAAAAAAAGCAAAAGGCAAGCAGAGACACCCACAAAGCAAGTATTCAGCCTTCAGTCAAACATAATCTAAAAATCCTCATCACTCAATAAAATGCATATAAGTTTTAATTTGTCTCTATCATATATACTTTGTTTACAAGCCATGAGAAATGATCTCCAAACCATACACGTTCCTATGGCTGAGACAGTCTGGTCTTGAATGTAAAGGATAGTACTGTTACAAACCCTAAACATATTGTTTTCACCATATGATAAGAGCTGCTGTACAGAAAAGAATCGAGAAATGCAATAATTCTTGTTCTTGTGTGTATTTAAGCATTACTTCAGAAAGCGGCAGCTTTCTGTTTTCAGTCTTCTGAAGGAGTGGGAAAATGAAGGAAAAGTTGAAAATATTTTGTATGCTCTTTAGAAGTGGTGATCTAAGGTTTCTTATGCCTAGAATGTGTGTGTGTTCGCACATAAGCCAGACACATATACAGGCGCATATATATGTAAACATAAATATGAACAGCTTTTTAACTAGATAGTGCTACTTTTTTTTGTTACAAAACATGAATTTTTGAAAATACCCAAAAGATACTGTTAGTAACCAAGCGGAAAAAGAAATACATTCTTCTTGGTTTTTTTTAAAATGATTTGTTCAATCGCTTTTTACTACAGACCATTTAACTTGCTCTCTCCTTCAGTGACAGAGGACAAATCAAAAAGTGTCAGGTATTTTAAACTGTGATCTGCACTACACTTGAAGTTTGAACCACAGCTCAAAATCATTGGACTCAGACCTACAATTGTTGCTATTCCTAGACATGTCACAACATTCAGCTCTGCTAGAAGTACATGGATTCTGCCTAATTCAAAAATAGGACAAAACGTTGTTCAAGGCAAATTCGTCCTACAAAGCCACACCACCTATGAACAATCCAAACAGCAATGTATTCTCATCTCCTCATCACACAGTACAGCTCAGCAGCTGTGCTGATTCATCTACTAAGCCTCTTTCCCATGCAAATGCTTGTTTTACCTGTGCAGCTTTCAAATATTTTACCCTTAAAGAGTGTTCTATTCTCTGACCCTTCTCTTGCTCCTATTCCAAGTCTGGTTCCCAGATTGACCCTGAAGCTGTTTGTTACACATGCAGTCTCACCTTTTCCCAGAATGGTTCTCTCATATCTCCCCAGTAAACACACCTTTTCCTTCCCTTTTTTGCAGCCACATTCAGCATCTTGCTAAAGTCTCAGCCTACTAACCAGCCCTCCTGAAGGAATGGTTCCCCACCTCACTTGTGACTTTTCAATCATTTGCTATGCATAGGTGAGGAGTTTCACCACATATTTGAATACATTCAGTCAATGAACAGAATTCTTCACAGACGATGCACAACTATGTTCAGTTACAAGGATGACATCAGTGGCCAGCAAAAGTTGCAGATACTGCTGTCCATAACAAGTTCCATCACTAAATCCATGTATAAATATTTTTTTATTGTCAACTCTAAAGATGATGGTACTTTATTTGAACACATGCATGTATACATCTAGAGTCATGATTTGTTTCTTTACATTGAGCAGAAGTTCTCCAGAAAAGTCTTTAACAAAAGGATAAATTACTCAGCCATAATGGGTTGCAGAAAAACTTTATCCTAGGTCAGTGGTTCAACTTGACTGTCTTGAAGTGTTCTGGGTGCCAACTGGGACATAAGAGATGAGGAAAGAAAAGATACCATGTCTCTGCAAGTATTTGAAAAGTAGGAACTCCCAAAAGTAGCAGGAGATACTGGCTGTAATACTGAGTCTGCTACAGTAGTACTCCATAAGGGATGTTCCGGAGCATCTAACGTATGTGAGGAAAAAACCTGCAAATCAATGTTTCTTGAAGGACTTATTTCTATTGATCCTTCAAAAAGACTGCATGACTTTTCCTGTCATTGCTGAACATCAAGACTGCACCAAAGGAAAAATATTCCAAACAACAAACCCATCAGAAGTCAAAATTCTTTACAGAGTGCAATAAAATAAACCCTATACTCCAAGTCTAAAATAGTACATCTTCCATCTTCTATTCAGTGAATAAATCAGTGTTTCTAAACACAATGAAAAGGGGAAAAAGAACACTCTGCACTTTATTTGAAATATACTGCCCATACTCAGTTTTGTATTCCTTTTGTTATTCAGTGAGTAATGTTTTACTGCACCACTTGCCTAGATTAAGAATGTCTCAATCTACATACTTATCATTTAAAACCACAATTCCCCCTAAGGGAACACAATGGGAGTACATGATGTTAATTAGCCTTATGGCATTATATCCCAATTCTGCGTTCAGTACACCACTGTTGTTGCATTCCCAATGCCTATTCCTTCAACCTCTTATGAAAAGGATCTGCACTTAGTCAACTTGGAGCATATTACTTTCCCATAAGGGAAAAAGACTCATGTAAAACGTACCGGCCTGAAGTGAACACCACTAAAACATTAATGCACTGTTCTTTAAATAGACTTTCCTTTTATGTTCATTTTATCCTAGTGTCATGTGAAACTGCTTGACATGTTTTGTTTGGCTAGTTTTTCAAAGAGTACAAATCTTACTCAGTCCAACTTCTAGGCCCCTGCAGCCCATTCAACCAATTAAAGAACTGCAGAATGAAAACAGAAAAAGCGTTTTGTGGAGCTTCAGAAATATTGTCTCTCAGGAAGGCTGTCTGCAAAAAGTGAACAAATCCATTGTGCAAACTGGTGCATTCCAATAGAATAAAATTGCTCCTCAAAGTCTCTTTATCCAGCATGGATTACTGAGTCCTGATAGCTGTAGGTTAGTTGAAGGTAGAGTCTATCGAAGGCAGGAAAGCTCTTATTACCTTTTATTATAACATATCCTCCCCCCATAATCTATAAAAAAGCCTCTAGGAGCCCATTCATTTCTACACCTCTTTGCCGCCTTTCAGCTTCAATAATGCTGAGTACAATTCAGTTCTCTTTTCAGCCCACTGTAGTTTTCATATGTGTTCACATGCTAAATATTCCTAAAATGCCCTTGGGAAAGACAGACTGCCATTTATCATTTCAGTTTCTTGGGAACTGCAGTTCTTGCAGCTACCTGGGAATATTGTTTCAGATAGTTCTGCTAAAACCTGGAACCTTACCACCTGACCACAGTAAGTGAAATTGATTTTCATGCAAAGTACCATGTGATACTCTTTTTTATATATTAGTAATATAAATAAATAGCAGAGGAAGACATTTAAAACTAGGCTGACAAGCAAATGCTAAACATCTAGTTTTTATGATTACTGAACTAAGATTTAAGGAAGTCATAGCAATAACTGCAGAAGACTAATTATGCACTGCTTCATGCTGATTGAAAACTCAGGAATACTGCTTGATTGACCAGATTTCAGGCACACACGCACACACACACACTCTTTCTCTTCAAAGAGAGAAGAATGAACTAGGTGCACAAACTCATTCTCCTTTCTCCTTAAGAAAGAGCAGAAAACCACAAAAATTGAGGTACCATTCACGTATCCCACCCTCCAACACATTCACAGTTTTGATAACCCTAACATTAATTCATTCCCTTAGCTTCCCTAGAACCAGAGGATGCCCGCTTTTAAACTGCCCACAAATTAAAGCAGGGACCACTCCAAAAACAAGTTCACATTTAGACTGGTTTGAACAAACCCCAAATTTCCAATAAATGTGATATAAAGCTGAAGAATTTTGCAGGTGAATCAGCTGTAAAAATTGGTTGCTACAGCCCACTGCGTGGTACCTGCATATCTCGGATAATACTGGGGCAGTTAGTTTAGACACTGCTTTGCCATTGTGGTTAGGAAGTGTTTCTAAGAAATATGTTCACACTGAGCTTTTTTTTTTTTTCCTTCTCTATTTAGAAAGTAAATTCTTGCTTATTCTCACATGAGATTGATGTACCACCATACTGTAGTGATGTAACTTGAGATCTGGGACAGTAATTTGCCAGAATAAATCATATCCTGATATGAAAAGAACCACTCACTTCCTGAAGGCTTGAAATTTACTAATTATCAACAAAAATGTTGATCAGAAGCCTGGACTTCTAATTCATATTTAACAAACAAGATTCTTGGCAGAGCTTATTGCAAAACTAATGTGAGAGGAAGGAAACCCCAGTGGTCCTGTCTGTATTCTTCACAAATTTGTTCATGGAGCTGTCACATACTGGCAAGGAATGACTCTTGTTTTTGTTCCAATATATTAGAACAAGTTTTAACCTTGTATTCAAGAGCCTTTTGTAGCTTCTTAGAGACCAATTTGTTGGGGTTTTTTTTAATATGTAAAAGTGAAATGTAGCATTGAGAATATATTTTCTCTTTTTTTTTTTTTTATGCAGTATATCATGACCATTTCACTACCAGACAATACTTTTTAATTAATTTTCTAATTGGCAATTAGTAACCCAAAAGCATTTATTTAGGGAAAGATTACACTAAGAACAAGCTTAATTGAATTATTATTACAGATTTGCTTGCTGTTGAAATTTGTCATTATTTTCTATTAACAGAAGGAAGGTAACTTTCTTACCAACATATCATAATTATTGATTTTATACACGTCTAGGTTAATATATTCTACATTTTAATTTAAATATATACTAAAACATTTGGATGCTTTCCCTGAAATTCATCATGACAGCTTATGAAAAATTATTGAAAAAATTATGAAGTGACTATTATAACCTTATTTTCTGTGCACTGGTACAATATGAATAATTAATCACTCAAAATTATTTGTTAATTTCTGAATTCTAAATGCCCTTATAATACATATGAATGAATACATACATGTACATATAAATATTTGATTTATAGAATTTTCCTTCTCTGCTAATTTGATGAAGTCCCTGTTTGTCAATGCATCACTAACAACCAATATAAATTTAGAATATCAGCACCTAGCAAAGGCACTTTGAATAGACTTAAGTTTCAGTTCTCATAAATAACTATCAACTGTTTAGATTTATATTGCAAATAGCTTTAAATAAAATAAATTTATTTTTCTCATTAATGAGCATTGTTAAACATGTTCTTTCTATCCAGTTATACATGAGAGAAGCTAATAAATCTTCACCTTCAAATGAGATAAACTAGATGAAAATAGGCAGCTTACAAATTAAATGCTTATTTACTTGTTTACTGTATGACAAGTTTAAAAAGGATTCTTCCTTAAATGAGGCAAATCATGGTTAAATTAACTCCATTAACATCTTTGATGTCAAGAGAGCCAAACATAGTGAATTACAAAAAAAGAATTAAAAATTCAAGCAAAGCATTCATTAGAATAATATTTGCTGTCAAAGGATTTGGACTGGCAAATCAAACAGCTGCCCAAGCTAATAGTGGTTAAAGAACATGCTCCATAAGCATGTAGTTGATGGAAAGTACTGAAGTAACGTCTTAAAATAGTTGGGGGGGGGAGGGGGGGGCGAGAAAGCCTTATGTGCAGAATATTTCAACTTGGTAAGATTAAAATACTACAGTGATATCACAGAAATTTGTACAGGATTAGAATATGTGATATCAAAAGGTATCACATTCCCACTTGTGATATCCATTCCCATTTCAGGTTCCCTCCTCTCCATTTTCCTTTTTCAAGTTCTCAAACCCCCCTTATGCAGCTTGTTCAAGGCACTCGTTCATCAGCCTCTGCAACAGTCATCTCTCTTTTTCAAGGTTATCTATAAGCAAATGTAATAACTATGAAACCATTGAATTGCAAGCCTAAGACTACAGTATTCTCAAAACTTCATTAAGAGATGAAACTCCATAATTCCAAGCATATTTGTTTGGGAATTTCTGGAGCATTAGGTCCCAAATTAAAAAATATTCTTAGGTGTCTTTCTCTTATTTTGTAGCTTACATTCTTGCTGCATTTAGGGTGATGTCAACATCCTTTTCCTGGGGATGGGATGAAAAACGTTCTCCAGAACCAATTGTTAAGTGTATAAGAATTAAATCTTCCTCTGAACTCCTAGAAAAATTATTTGCCTGCCTTACAGTAAAATTAATGACCTGAATAATTTAATCTGTTAATATATGGAATCCTCAAAGCCAGAGCTTTTATTGTCTTCAACTAAACCTGTAGGACAAGAACACTTTATAAGAAAGCATGGCTATAAATATAAACTTTGGACGTCAGCTACCAACTGGCATTATAAAATAATGACCTTTTTCAGCTAGGAAGACCTTATGACCTCTTAGACTTTGGGGCTGTGTGCTGAGTAGATAGGGTCTTCAGAGATGACAGTGAAGCAGAAACAAGATGATGTACTTAATCATATTCAAAAAAGCGTGATCACCTTCACCACCTCACAGCAAGTGCTGTTACAGTATAAATTCAGTCAAGACGAAAGGGGATATCTGTACTCTTACTTTGGCTCACAGTTTGAGCTCACACTGGAAATCAAAATTTTTGACAGCCGCCTTGTTCAAGTTCAGCAAAAGTTGGGAATGAGACAACTGGATCATCAGCTGGGGAAGCTTTTACACACTAACTTTTAAAATTTATGTGAAATTACTGCTGGCCTGGATGGCAGCTGTACGGACACAGTCGCTGGCCTGACTCATTCCTTCCAAACCAAGCCACTCAGTTTGACAATCTTGTTTGTGTTCTCAGATCTCATTCCTACCTATCCTGGCCTTAACACAGCACCAAAATAGCGAGTCATGCAGTAACGGTAATGTGATCACTCCCATGTTGCCCAGAGTTGTGGATGGGAGACAAAATATATGTGAGACAAGTTGAGATGAAAAGTTTGAGCTTTGCCCCAACCACAAGCGGCTCAGACCCGTCTAGGCAAACCACCCATGGGGAAAGCAGAGACAAAAGCATGTGGGATCAAGCATTACAGCACACATAAGCCCACGTGCAATTTTAGCTATTAAGGCAGAAAACACACATCCAAAGAAAGTTGTTGTCTGTATCATCAGTTACTTGTTTATTGTGACATTAATTTTTTTGACATCTACTAACTAAAAACCTTAAAACCAGTGTTATCCAGTGAGGATATGCACCTCAGTATTCTCTCAGTCTGTTCTCTCTTCTCCAAGTACTACGTTGAGCTAATGGACGTGGCAACATCCCAGTCCCCTGTGTTCCTGTCAGTCCGGAGACTGGTTACAGAAGAAACATTGATTTCAACTACTGAAGTACGTTTTTATACTTAGCAAGCAACCAGATTGCTTTGGGTACTGGATTTTATGCATTACTTTTAAATCAGTGTAGCTAGATTAAATTAGTTTAGGAATAGAAGAGATAATGAATACCGTACAAGTGTGGACTTCTAAATTATTGTAAGAATTACAGTTGATCCACAGTAATTTCTCAGTCCCTTGTTGTGAGAAGCATGTGGGACATGTACTCAATTCCTTTTCTTTGATATTATTTCTATCCTCCACTTCTATTGGCAGGCCCATAATGGAACTCTTTGAAAGCAGCTGAGTTGGGAATATAACAAAGAAACAGGATCATGTGTGGAAAGTGCTAAAACTGTTGAAAAAACAAACTCGAATTTGACAGATAACTAATGTATAGAAATATGATGATTGAAGATAAAAATTACTGAAAATATATTTTTCCCCCCATTGATTTATCATCTCATAGAAGAAGAAAAAAGTAGCTTCTATGTCATTAGATGAGAGGGAACTTCTAGATCTTTTTGTTAAATATGATTTTTTTTTTTTCTTGGGAAAAGGGATCTTGGAAGTTGGGTCTGTAATATTATGGCAGTTAAATGACAGTGCATAAAAAACCCTGTGTGCTCTTATAACACACCTTTCCTCTCCTTTAGCTTAATTCTGACTACAGTTTCCATTAGCTTTCTAGGGCTCAGCACAGCTGACTTGTTTTAGTTCTCCATCTGCTGAAAAGGGGGTTCTTCTACTACCCAGAAGCCCCTATTCTCCATCAGAACATGCAGCTAGACCTCTCCTGGCATCTCACACTCTTTTTCTATTCTGAAAGGGCTTGTCAGGCTACAAGATGACATGCACCAAGTCATTACATTTCCTTTTTCTGCGCCTCCAGCTTGCAACAAGGTTTATGCAGCAACAACAGTCTGGTTTTCTTTGCATTGTTTTTCTTATTTATTTGTGTTGTGTTTCTGCCACAGTGACTTAATTTGTGCAACTAACAGTATTGTCTCACCCACCTTCCTGCTGTCAGCAGGAAAGGAAATTAATGCTTGGCACTGATGGCTGCTGGTGAGTTTGTAAGGCTAAACACTTTGGTTTTATTTAACTCAATTTTATTCTTTCTGTTCTGTCCTCTAGGACTGGCATTAATGCCCCACAGGCAAATGAAATACAGTGTTCCAAAACTACTTATTTGCTACGCGATTTATTTGCTACATAAATGTTTTTCATTCTTGTCTACCTCTCAGCAAGCTATTCACCATACATATTTTTTTGTGTTGAGAAACAAAAAAATGTTACGTACTACATAGTGTCAAAAATCTTTTTCAATTGCATAGAAGAGGAAAGAGCATGTGGAGAGGGGGAAAAGGAGGATTTCACCCACTGCAAATTCCTCCGATCACTCTGAGCTCACCTGGGAAACAAAGGGACTGAAGTCTCCCTCTCCATGGGCAATTCAATTAGGCTGCCCGCTACCATTTCCTAGGTGATTACTCTCACCACTGATTCATTTGTTATTCTGAGTAGATGTTTCTTGATTTCCAAACAATGCTTTTTGAATAAATAATTGCAAATTCATTGGGGGACACAGAGAGAAAAGATGCTAACTGTCTCGCTGGTAAAGACTCTCAAGATGGGTCTTGAGAGACCCAGATTAAAAGCTCTAAATCAACAAATATTTAATTATTTTATATACAGCAGAACAACGATTACCAAAAAGTACGAAAAGGACCAACTTCAGAGTAGCAATACAGCATGATGCTAGCTATGGGGATGTGAGAGACTTCTAATCTAATTCATATCAGAGACTGGGGTTGAAATAATCAACACCTTTGAGAAAAACTGCAAAATAATCCAAAGAGCTTTATCCTTTTCCCTCTAGTGAAGGATGAGATAAGATGCTTGCTTGAACCAGACAGTACACATGAAGCGAGCTAATAATGAACAAAAACAAACAGGTGATTTTGATCTCTTTCCTCCTCTGCCTAATCCCTTTACCCAATTCGCTTTCTCCATTGACTGGAATACTGACAACTTTAATACAGATGTGAAGCCATTTCCACTCAGTATGTCCCTGTTTTACTGTTTTTGTACTGTCCATGAAGTTCACATTTTGGCAAAGCAGTGCCAACTCACTTGTGCCAAGTCCTCAGAAATACCCAGGAGCCCCTTTGCAATGCCGGGACATGGGAGGTGAAGTGATGTTGCCATTTTCAGCCAAAACAGAGAAGCGGAAGAGGAGACCGTCCATGGTACTTCTGCTGATCTCCCAGCCAAGGGGCTCTGTCCTAGCAAGGGCATCGATGTGACTGTCCCAAAGTTGATGTGACAACAGAAGAGGACAGGGATGCAGGACTTGTTTCAAGTTTAAGGTCTTTTGTGTTTGTAGCTGACAGGCTGAAGAGAACTGCACCACAGGCAGCAGAAATGGGTCAAGCACTGGTGATGGGACATCACACTGTGAAGAAAAGCACTGAAGGAGAGAAACTTTTAATAGAGAATCTCTATTAAAAAAATAAGTGTCTTTTTAAATTCAGAAACATGATTAGAGATTGAACAGTTGCTTCTAAGGTGACACAGTGAAAAGGCTTGCTAAGGATTAGGCAAGAGACACACACACAAAAGGGAAAGGTTAAAAAAGAAAGAAAACATTTTTCTGGAGCATCTACATAATGTTGAATAAACATAGAACAGTAACCATAAATAACCATAATTTACAACATAAGACAATGAAATGAAAAGAGGCAATTCTTCTATAGCCATATAACATACAACACTGAAAACAAGTAAAAATTAAGGTAAAGTGAAAAAAAGGTGCAGTTAGTATGTATTAAGAATTAAAAATATTCCCTAGAAACTACATGTGCACACAAAATATAATTTCTTGTGATGGATAGATTCCCTTCTAAGACAAAGAGCTACTTTTATTACCAGAGAGAGGAAACCTCTGGAACACTTTGAAGAGCTCAGAGCACCTAATTATTTTTTTTTTAAAGCTACAAATCCTGACAGTCCAGCAGAGGGTAACCAAAGATTCAAGGCTTTTAATTATTCAAAAAAATTAAAGATGGTAAGCCTGTCATCTTTGATAAGGAGAAGCTGAGGGAAGATCAGCAAGACAAACTGTTCCAAAGGGAATAAAAAGGCAAATTATTAAAACTGCACACATCAAAAAAAAGATAATGACAACTAAGGAAAACACAGAAAAAATAAGACATAAACCTGAAAAAGAAATAGACAGGAAGACACAGGAATATGAATAAAATGTATATTTTGTAGGGATAATGTGGTAGAAAGTGAATAGGAGGTGCCAGTGCATGGCCAGTGCGTTAAATCCCAACATCTACTCAGTAATGGCCTTAATCGCCGCTGCTGGGCTTTACCAGACAGACTATTGCACTGCCGGGTGGAAGTCACCCCTGTGCCCCACCATTTACCCTAGAAGTATCCATCACTAGTTACTGTTCTTATTGCCAAGAGAAATGCTGGTTTACTAGCCTTTTTTTAAACACTGCAGTTTCACAATTCCTTTTGTCCACCAGAGAAACGTTTACAAACAGAAGAGATGTCTGAAGGATTCCCTCCCCAGAACAGAAAGAATGAAAACACGCCTTCAGGAACAAATGCAAGGAAAGGACTTGCATCCTTTTGCTTTCTTCAGACAGGGTAAAAGGAATTCCTTGCCAAGAAAATTGTAAAATTAACAGGTTTGGCATAAGAAAAAAGTTTTGAAAAAGCTCATGGAGAAAAAGTAGTATCAACTAGAAATGAGCCACCTCATCTTCAAATCCTATCACTATGATTTGGTCATAGATGATTTAGGACAAATACAATTTTAAAATTAATTCCCTTTGGAAAAAAAGTTCGACAAGATTGAATAAAAGGTAAATAACTTTTGAATTACAAATAATTATTATGTTAGTTATTGAGACACTAAACTATAGTGTTTTTCTCTCTGCTTCTAAACTGAAGATTACTTTGTTCCAAAGCACTGTGTTATTTAAGATCAGTGATTCCAAGACCAGAGCTCCAAACTCACTCTTGCATTTCAGAACAGACTTGCCTCTGATGTGGCTATATTCCTCCAGTGAATATTCCTCCTCACTTCAGTTCTAGAAGAGTGAAAAAAATGTTTCATTTTTTTAAATTGCCAGAGAGGAAAGAGGAAAAGCTGAAGAAAACCTGCATGTTTAAAAACACTGAACTCATTCCTGAATGGCATTGATATTTGTAGAGTTTTTATTGGGTGGACTGATTTCTTCCTGTTGAAATAAGCAGACCAGCTTTCACAGGACAGTGCAGAAGACATGAGGTGGCCAAGGTCTTACACAGACCCTTCTTCCCTGTCTGTTCAGTTTCTATGCCTTTATATGAAGGGCTGAGTGATGGACCATTTTCCAGAATACTGCTTTTTTTCACTTACCTGAACCTACAAAAAATCCCCTTTGATGGCGATTTTCCCCTTTCAAGTTCATGCAGAGGAAGTCAAGCAAACTTTCCACTGCTTATGCCACCCAGCAGTTTACAAAGGGGATCTAGGTTTTAACAATTTAAAAAGACTTGCTGAGCAATTTATATTCTTTCGCTAGCCTATAAAATAAGTAAGAATGTCTTCCCAATAATGATTTCAAAAAATAATTTCTTAGGGCTTGATTTCCAATTCAATCCAACAATAAATCTAGTAAGAAATTTATATGACTTTATTTAAAGTATCTAATTGAATGATTTAGCTTTGTGTAAATGTAATGAGCCATTTCATAAAATCAATAACATTGTAAAGTATAAACTAAATTATTATAAATGAAGGCAATAAAAAAAGAACTCCTCTGTATTAGGAAGGGTGACACCTGATTAATGGGTTATTATTGTAGGTTGCAATAAAGCAGGCAGAAGATATTGGGATGAAATTTTCAAATGTACAAAGGTTTGCTGTCCAGCATGCATAGAGCATGTATGCTAGGAGTCTAACTTTCAGAAACGTAGTAGAAATGTTCTCAAAAACATCAGCTATTAGCGTGACAGTCATATGTTCCTGTGGATGTCAGTCTAGGCAGGGCAGAGAACTCACCCCTGCCCATGAACACACTTCCCCTGCCGCTCCTGAGCCCAGCGACTGATTTCACTGCATTGCTGTTTGAAACACACTTGCTTAAAACCCTCCTCGGACGTGTAGGGAAACAGAGGCAGAGATCAGCGTGAGCTTGCTCTGCCTCTGCTTCAGACTGGTGCTCTTGGAGGCACCCCTGGCACAGACTATCGTGCTCCCCAGCCTCCGTTCTGGCTTAGGCACGGTGCTGAGCACAGGCGGCTTCTTCAACCAAAGCTGCCTCGGGTGTGACCGTGCACAGGCAGAAAGGGATAGTCTCTGTCTACATATACCTATGTAAGTAATGGTTGTTTGTCTTGAAAACCACAGTCTCTAATATAGGAGTTTGACTGGAAAGCTGTGTTCACACAAACACTGTTAAAACATACAGATCTGAATTTTCCATGAAATAATAAATTCCATTACCTTCTTACCAAATACATGCTAATTTCATTCTCTGAATAACACATTTAGAATACTGTTATTTAGGCAAATGACTACTTTTAAATGTTATTTGCTAACCAACAAAAACGAAGGGCTAAAAAACACTTACGAAAGTGAACATTAAAGTGTGACAAGTATAGTTTACTTTACACGCTTACAATATATTCCACCTATCTGCCCATATAGCTACATATCTCCAAACTTTACACACAATAAAACCTGAGTTCCAAATCTAAGTTCCTGGGCCAAAGCAATAATTCAGCATTTAGAAATGCTGCCTCTATTTTTCTTCTTTCCTCCAGTAAAGTACAATATACTCAGAAATTATCAGAAAAGCTTAATGTTTAATTACATGGATGGAATTTTATTTGCAAGCATGCAAAGTAGTTCCATATGCTTACACTGATATATCACTACATGTATAAAAAAATTTTTAATATATATTCATATATACATATCAGTATTAGTATGTGGGCATATATATGTATTCATGTCAATAATATGTTAATAAATTATATTGGCACATATTTCATATAAATATATGTTATATAATACATATTTTATGCAACAATATATAAGTGCATCATGTAACCACATGATACATATTATTTACATATTTACTATATATTAAGTGTCATGTATATGTGTACCTATTTAAAGCATAATCAACTAATCAGCTGCTGAATTATATTTAAAATTTAAATATAACTATATTAAACAGTTATGTCTTGATCCTGATAGAAGCAATTCATATGCTTAGACTACCCAATATCAACTTCAAATATGAAATCAATGAGATCAGGATGCAGCTTTAGATACAGCCTAGGTATTAAAGGCATACAGCCATGTTACAATCAAAATGGTATATTATCCTAAAAGTTTCATAAAACTTATTAGCAAAGACCTAGTATAAATACAATATAGAAGCACACTGCATACCAGCATCATTACCTATAATGAAACAAGTGGACTGATTTATCTATTACTTTATATTGGTGTGAGAAATGATATTTTACACTGAAGACATATATTCTTAGAGTTATTTTTGCCTTATAACACCTTCAGAATTTGAGAAGTATGATGCTAATTATACTAAATATTTGAAAAATTGTTTTAAATGCCACGACCCTTGATAATTATAAAATGCTATTTCTAGCATTGTAGGTGGAATAACAAACAACAGTGTATTAAGTTTTCCTGTGCTCTGAAAAATCACTCTTTTAGTAACTAATAGCAATTTTCATTAGTCCACCTCCGAATGACCTTTGAAGAAAATGTTTTTTATAAAAAAAATTTACAAATAGAAATGTTAATTTTTTCTAACTTTTATATCTGTGCTGTCTCATTTTCAGATTAGGGGAATAGCCACATACTTTATTAATGACAAGTGTTCATTGATGAGCTGAGCTAGAACAGCCAGAGGTATTTTGGCCTTAGAGTTAACAGCTTAGAAAAAGACATGAGAGGAACCATGTCGTTTTCACTACAGAACAGAATGGAACAGGAACCTTTCCTTTGGTTTTGGTCAGTGATTCCACACCTGCAGGAACAATCTGAGGACACCCTGAATATAGAAAAGATAACACAAAAAATGCAAGAGGAAGCATAAGCAAGAAGGAAGATCTACTACAATAAAATCCCAGAGGTTTCCACTGTATGGCAAAAAAAAAATGCCAGTCCCTCCCCAGACTTCAGATATTCCACTTGACTTCACTAAACCCAGCAGCATTTATCACCCTGCAGTACATACAGTGGTTCATGCAAAAGGACTCGCTCTCCAGAACCGCACACACACAGTCCACCACCTACACGGAAGATTTTGGTTCTTGCATCAGGACAATATTTCTGACTTAAAACATATCACAAAATGTAAACTATTGCATGAGGTAGAAAACAGCTGTGATTAAGAGAAAAGAAGTAAATGCCACAGGCGGAAAGGGTCTTGGTCTACAATCCTGCTTGCAAAGCACAGAGGAACATGAAAAGCAAAAACATAGGTCAGCCTCAGGCCAGAACAGATTAATAGAGGGTAACAATCAATGATCTGAAAAAGCTATGTGCAAAATCAAGCCACATGCTCACTGAGTTACAGATTTATAGCCAAATCCAGATCTTAAATTTGCCTCTAAAATGGACAAATGATGGAGGGCAACAAGTCTTTTCCAAAGGCAAAAGCAGCTCACCTACTATTATTTGTTAATGGAGGAAAGAGAGACATCTAGCTGCTACAGCGAAATTAGCAGGATACGCTGGTGAACAGCAGCCCCCTAATGGGTCCTTGAACCTTGAACCGTGCTGGTGCGACAGTTTGTCAGTGCTGCAAAGTGGGCAGCACCACGTCATCTGCAGGAGTGGCAGCTTACGCAAGAGTGCCTCTGTCAAAAGCCAGTGGATTTTCACCAGGGAAGATAAGTAAAGGTAAGGGATTGCTTGTCTCTGAACTGGAACAGAGTGGCTTTCAGTCCAACAGCTAAAAGAAAGATAGCCTTCATTCACATGAATGATGATAGCCAGAAATCTAGCTGGGGAGAGGATGAGGAAAACGTTTTTTTATATTGCAGAGAATCTGACTGGTCTGTGGAGAGAGATAAGAAGAACCCTGTCAGCAGAGCACCTGAACACCAAGCAGCACAGGCAGTTTTGCTCAGTACGGGATACAGAAGTTAGACAGGGAACAACAGGGAATGATTAAGCAGGTCTCTGACAATTAAACTAAAAATTTAAGCACTTAGAAATAGGTTCCAATGGGATTTCCTCCTGAGCTGAGGGTTTCCCATCTTGCGTAAAGCAGTATTTCTTCTTGTCTCCACAAAGGTGTTGATCAGAGGCTGCGTTTTCACTTGGGTCTCTCTCTCTACAAGACACAGCAACAAAATGCTAAAGAGAAGGCAGGTAGGGCACCTTCACCGACATCCAACTGCGTGTGTGTGGTGCAGAGGGAAGGAGGAGAGTGCAGTACTTCATACAAAAATACCCTTCCCTTTCACGCCTGACACATCAAATACACTCAGGAAATACAGCTATACTGGTTTGTTTTTCACATGTGCAAGAGTTTTGTATAGTATTGGCTAATGCTACGGTTTAATCAATCTGATTTCCATCAGAGTGTCCTTGTCTCTGCCACTGATAAGGTCTGCTTCGTGACCTTGATTCAGGATGCTTCTTAGGCGTACACAGGTTTTGAGATCTGCCTAAGAAATGATCCAGATTTGAATGCTAGGATTCAGGTCAACAATTTACTGTTACACAGAATGTAAGTTAGCATTCTCCAAGGAAATAAATATGCGTAACATATAGAACATCTCTTACTTCTACATATTTAAGGGCTAGAATAGATCCATGAAGGAACTATTACATACAAGCACTGAGCATTTTAGTAGAACAGCTTTTTTCTAAAGCTGAAACGATGCACTTTTGTTGTCTAGTTTAAAATCAGTACATTGACAAATTAACAGGTACAAAACAGAAAAAAATTCACACTAATTACCAGTGTCCTAGCACAATGTCTCACATTTGCACATGCAACTGATGTTGGTGTAGAAGAATTTTAGCATTTTACTAACTGATATGCAACCAGCCACAAAACTAATAAAAATTATTCTACATTTCCACATATGGAGAGATGTTACCAGCTGTACATTGCATATCAGTGATGCTCACTTTGGTTTAAATTGGGTAATTCAGAAACAGCACTATTATTTCGCCACACCTGAAATGCTTGCTGTAAAGCCTACCACCTACGTGTTCAACAAGGACTACAGAAAGAGACTGAAGTTACCTTCTGCTTTTCAGCTTCTCCTTTAATATTTATTGATCTAACGACATGCCTATCAGTGAAATGACCTGGCTCAGTGAAGCCTGTGCAGCACTGAAGCTGTGATGTGCCAGCCAAAACTGCCTTAAAAACCCCCAAAAGTGCTATCACTATCATTCATTGCTTGCACTATCAAATGCCACGAGTGTCGATTCAATAACCAGGGCATGCAAAATTATCCTCTTCACAAACAAGTCACAGAAAGTGTCACATGGATATCTTGTGGAAAAATCCTAGTTCGCATAATACTCAGAAAAAGCTTTCTCTGACCAACAATATTTGTACAGCTTGTCAGCTTTGATTAAATGATGGAAGTGTGTTTAGATCAGTTAACCAACGAAAAAGATCCTAATAACAGACTATGAAGATCTAAAGATTATAGAAGTTTTGGGGTTTTTTTTCTTTACTAAAAATTGTCTCTTTACAGAAGTGGATATTCCAAAGCCCCAGGCTCCAAATTGCTTTTCACAGATCTGAAGCTTCCTCTGAGGTAAGGAAATCAGCTTTAGTACCTCACAGGTTTAGTACTGCTTTAAGTACCTCACAGATTTACTATTCCACCCACCTGTTCCACTAACCACTGGAAGTAGGTATATGTTTGTGACCTTTTCCAAAGTTTGGAATATCTGTTGTTTACAGTATCTCTATTCAATAATGACTTGAAGGATTTTCCATATATGATGTATATTGGTATTGGTACAAGCATCACTGCCTCTTAATCCACGTCTTGATTTCATCAGGTATTTTACCTTAGGAGATGTAAAATACTTGTATCTTGCTAAACTACGGGCATTTTGAACATTTGGCATTTTTAGGGTACATTGTGCTAGCTACAACTAAGCACTCATGATTGTCAGGTTTGGACCACTTAATAAACTCTTATTTTCTAAGTTAAATAAAAAAGAAGGTTCCTAAAAAAGAGTTTGGTTGTCTCTAGTATGTATATAGCATGTGAGGAGGGATTTTTCAAGGATCAAAACTTTAGACATTAACTGTTTATGTTCCCAGGTAGTCCTCACCACACATTTGAGGCCGAACAGCTTCTCAGTCTGAGAATTTTGAATGGAATGAGAGTGTGGACCCATGTACGTGGGAAGAGGAGAGAAAGGAGGGGACAGACTGCAGAGTTTCCCTGGGGCCAGCAGCAGTGAACAACTTCCTGGACTTTGGACCTGCCCTGTAAATAAGAGGTTGCCACAAAATGCAGCACTCAGTAATTAAAAAAAATATATATATGAAATGAAATATGAAAGTTCATTAAAAGAAGGGAGCACTGCAGATCTTACAATAATTGTTAAAATAATCTTAGTTGTTTCAAATGAAATTCATATCAACAAATAATGCACAACCATTAATTGATTTAACCATGTAACTTCCCTCTGGACAAGGCTAAACATCAGTTTCAAATGGATTGTAACTTAAGGATGCGCATAATTCAAATGATTCGAACAAAGCCAAGTAAAATATTAGGAGAGACAGAAAGCATTTTGTCCATAACATACATGGTGAAGGGCAATTCTCTCTCTTTTACATAGTTCTACTACAGATTTAAAGCTATAGTTGAATGTGGAGAACAGCATACATTAAGAAACAAAAAAAGAGCTTGAAATTTACTCAAATGCCAAAGACTATGAAAAAAGTCAATGAAAGAGCAAAACTAGAACTCAAGAACTCTTCACCCCTCAATCCTGTGGCTGCAAAACACAGCTCATTCTGTTTTCAGACATAAGCTGCATTTCCTTACCTCAAGCAGAAAATAAGAATAAATAGGAGTTGGGGAAAAAAAAAATTGAGAGAGGTAGCTTGCCTAAGAGAGTTAAATGAGATGACTCTGGTCTATTTTCTTTTGTTATTCCATGCCTAATGAAGTGTCTGGGTAGTTGGAACAGCTCCTGCAGCACGATCTGATTGTTGTAGTTGCCTGTTTGTTTGCCGTGAGTTATTGTTTTATTTGGCTTTCATTTCTGAGCTGTTTCCCTGGTCTGTTGGGCAGACGGATGCTGCTGGATTGCGTTTATGAGCCTGTAAATGATTGGGGAGCTGTTGCTCTAACATAAGAGATTATGAGAGGGAGAGAGAGAGAGGGGTTGTGCTGTGCTAGGAAGAGCACAGACTGCTGCAGCATATGATGGTCTTTCTGTGTCCAAAACGCAAGGCAACATTTGAATCCACAACAAAGTGTGGATTTTTTTTCCAAAAGCAAACTAGTCAAGCAGTGAAGTGAACTCTTACATATTGCCCAACGTCCTTCATATCGAATAGCATCTTGAAGGATTCAGCACAGTGAGCATCAATCCCTCCAATAGGGGCTTCTTGCAACCACTTATATCCGCCTGCGAAAAGTATGACAACGGGATCTCATCTTCACAACTGTAGCTTTTGGCTTCCTGTTTAAGTTATAATCAATATTTTTGTTTATGCCAGAATATGACATCAATCACCTAACACCATGCTGAATAAATCAAATCTTTTGAAATGAAATTCTCATGCTTCACTGCAAGTAAGAAAATAATATTTTGTGAGAGTCCAGTACAAATCAGTCAAATACTTTCTGGACTGCAGAAGACATGCGTTATTTTGAAAAATTACTTGCCACTCCTGGAAGAATTTGGACTTTTAGTTTCAGTTTCTTGTTTCCTTAACCATTTTAAAGCCAGATAACATATAGCATTATGGATACTAACAAAATATTCTCAAAGCTAAGGAAAGGGGCGGAGGTAAACTGAAGGGGAGAAGAAAGGTCATGTGTCTTTTACTAAAAATGAATTGCAAATGTCAGGTCAAAAATTTGACACATAAACCTTGAAATCTCAATGTTCACTCAAGCTCTCCATTAGAAGGCAGCTTCTGCCCTTTGCCAAAGGAATTCAAAATCTGTAAAAATACTGAGGACTAAAAGATTGCACTTCTAGTTCTCCTAACATTAGATATTATTAACAAGTGCCTTTTGTGATTCTTTTGCAAAAGGGCACTAGAAAAAATTCCAGTTCATTACTCAAAGGGTTTTCACATCATTTAAGAAACCCTGAGAACTCAGAAATTCTCCTCAGAAACCTCTCTCCCAGGAAACAGTCCCTCTCTTCCATCCCAACAGTCCTGAATAGGAAGGCAATATGAAATATGTTTTCTTTCAATGGTAGGGCTTATGCTACTTTTCTTTTTAGTTAAAACACAGCACAGAAAAACAAACAGATGAGCAGCAGAAACCATGTGATAAAACAAAGAAATGAAGTCATTATTCAGAGTTCTTTAGGTACCACAATCCAGAACATCCAGTCATCACCTACTATACTGGAGGTATGCTATTTCTTAGGTGGTTTACGATTTAACATTAAAGTTCCTCAAGAGCCTAACCTTTTTCTCCTGTGTAGGCTGGGTCAAAGTAGTCGAAAATATGAAGTAACAAATAGTGACACGGTTTATATCACAATTTCCTTCCTCAACTTCTATGACTAAAGCATTACTGCTTTAGCATGTAAAGGCAGGTAGAGAGCCAGGGATCCTTGAATACACACATCAGTAACCCTTTGGTCAAATCCTCCCTTTCCTAACCTGACAATCTCACACAGCATCACTCCAAGTTATTTGGACAGTCAGTCATTCCTCGCTCCTGTCCTGGAAAAGAAAAACCTATTCATGAGCAACAAAGAGCACCAACATACTGATAGCCAGCTGACTCAGTCTCTCCACAAAAGCTTCCCAACCAAAGCTTGCAGGCATGGCAATAGAAGAAATTCCAGCTCTGATCTCTACTGGAGAACCTCTGAGGTTTTAAATATAATTGCTCAGCTCTGCTGCCTCCCAGAATAAAACATTTCATTTAGTATTCCTGTTTAAGCCTGCAGCCATGCTATCTGCATCACACGGTCAAAAATACTGAAACCAGCTGCAAGGTTTAAATGAATGAGCCTGTGTTATACTTGGTCTTGGTCCATTCTGTCACACAGGACCCTTGGTCTAGGGAACACTTCAGGAGCCTCTGTGGGGCCAAGTACCATTATGAGTTAAGACTACAATGCACCTGCAAATTCAGTTGGATGGACTAGCTATAGTATTAGCCCCTTCCATCAATAAATTCTGCTTCTGCAAATGATATTTCAGGCAGTCACTGGGAGACGGGTGACACAGTTGGTTTCACTGGCACAGCACACAAGGTTTTATTTGTCAACAAATGGGTTTCATGATCCATCATTAACACTTGATTGATTGGCCCAGCACTTTGGCAGAATAATTTTTTATCACACTTTTCTACGGCAGAATGTATTTCAGGAACTATCTTACTGATTCGCTGGCAGAGGCTCTATTGGCAGAAGGCAGAATGTTTCCTTGCATTCTTTACCGGTCAGTGTGAGAGTGTGTAGTAGATAACATGAGGGACCACGTTATGGCTTTGCACATTACATCTGTTTTTGTTATGATCAGATCTGTCCCTCCTCTTATCACAACAAAAACAAGTCTCACATCATTTTCTCATTCATCTAACATAATCCAGCTTCTCAGTTATAAAAAAATAAACAACCAAAAGAAACGCCCAACCCAACCAACCATTCTATATACCAGATTTTAAATATTCACCTTTACAAATTTTCCATATTTCTTTGTGCAATAAATAAATTCAATCAGAAGAAAAATACACAAACTCACTGTGACAGATTGGACTCCATCTGTCAAGATTTCATGTTTGATATAGACTGGAAATTGTAGATAAAGGGGAAATATTCAGGTACTGTTCTTTCAATGACTGTCCCGGAGGGAGATGAAGAGAATGATAAATTGGTTATGGTTACACCCTGAGCCAAGCCGTTGGAAGCCTAATTAGAATCCAGAAGGATTGCAGCCAGGAAAGACAGATGCCGGAGAGAAGAGTAGTGGGGGGAAAAGGATATTAGTTTCAACTGGGACAGAACAAATATACAAATGACCTTAACTGTTAGCCAGGAAAGAATATACTTTGTCAGCTTGGTTACAGAAGGGGTTCCTGTATATGCAATGAAGGGTATTTTGGAAACAGCTTAAGAAAAATAAGAGGTGGTTTACTTAGAAAATATCCAAGGGAGGAAGAAGCATCCACCAACTCAGAACATTAGTATGAAAATTAGAAATCTGGAAGACTTGCTTTATGGTATGGC
This sequence comes from Strix uralensis, assembly GCF_047716275.1. NCBI lineage: Eukaryota > Metazoa > Chordata > Aves > Strigiformes > Strigidae > Strix > Strix uralensis. Next base: position 6,165,342 of record NC_133984.1, read on the forward strand.
ATCCTAACCAATTTAATTTCCCTGAGTTTCCACATGTGTGTTAAGAGGCTGCAATGTGCTCTTCTGGGACAAAACAAATATATTAGTATGGGAAATGTCCAAATACTAGCAGGGACTACAATCATTTGGAGATATGCAGTGTCTTTTGCAGTAAGAAGAAAATATCTTCAGGTGAAAGCACAGGAACAAATATTAATTTCACCTAATCAAGACAAAATGAAGTACCTGACAAAGAATATTTATGCAAATTCACTCCAATTTACTGCAAAGAGTCCAGTGACTAAAACTGACAGGCCAGCAGAGCTAAGAGAGGGCACTTTGCTCCTCAGGGACTAGGAGGTGACCCTCTGACAGACGGCAATGCTGACAAGAGAGAGAGGGCAAAACCAACTGATGGGCTGAGCTGACCGCTTGCACTTTGAGCTGTACAGTGAATGAATACAAGATTGGATTTTATTCACATGAAGCTGGTTCTCAGTTAGAAGCTCAGTAAATGGCAGGACTGTAGGAGGAATCAAACATGGGAGAAAGAGAGTGAAGTTCAGAGAAGCTCTGGAATATCTTGATGCTGATTTTCTCAGTGAGGGTGGTGTCACTCCGGCACAAACAAGAAAACCTGCATCACAGACAACATATAGCCTTCCCCTTAAGTTGTGTGTATATATATATATATATTAAAAAAACCAATCCCAAAACAAAGCAGGAATCATTTTAGCCAAGGTTTTAAGGGAACAGCTGTGAAATAGATTCTGTGCTCTCAAAACAAAGGAAAGACTAATTATAAAGAGTCAACAGAAAGACCACAAGCCTGTGATGTTGGGTTTAGGAGAAGAAAAGCTGCCTACAAGAAAGGTCACAAATATCTATGACTACACCTCTGCAGTTTGATGTTTGGTCACACTTGCATTTGGCTCTATATGCCTGTTCAAAACCTGAACCTTCAGTCACTAAAGCAGACTAGTAGCACAGGATTAAGTAAATCATCTTCCCATGGTCAAGCAGTACTCTATTGCTGCAACCCTATCCTTTCTCAATCACTTACAAGCTCTAGTGCTTTTGCTTTCTAAACATTCTTGCTAAGTTTTCTGCTTTATTAATCTTTGAAAATAAAGATGTAAACCACTACTTCAAAAAAAATTAATTTTGGATTTATGAAAGAGCTATTAGTAATAGTGAAATTCTCCAAGCAATACGTTGCTATAAATGAAATAAGTAAAAGCAGTATGGGCTTCAGGAAGAAAGAAACCCAGATATTTTTCTTTACAGACATGAAAAGAGATACAGATACATCCATACTTACAAAATACTATTCATTTCTAGATATATTATCTCATATCAAAGAAAGACAAATGCTCGTGATAAAAATAGTTAAGTATGTCTACAAGTGGTAAGTTCAGTGGTTAAGACATTCAGTTAAACTATGCCCAATCTTGTCCTGGGCATGGCCAACAGACCAACTGTCAAACAGGACGATTACTATAATCTCATCAGTAAGCCACAGACACATGATAATACCTTGCTTAGATGCGCTTGAAAATAATAGAACAAAGAAATCTTCCAAGCTGTAATATATGTTTGCTTGGCCAGCAAATTACAATAATTGAAATGTCTGTGCATTTACAGCGTGTGAGGATTGGTTATATAGCAGTATCGGATTCTGTTATTATTGGTCATTTTTGTTGTAGGAACAAACTGGTTTAATGACTGAAAATTAAAAAAAACAACAAACAACCCAAACTCCGACTGGCTGTAATACTGTAGTGTAGTACCACTAACTGCCTAGCAAAGGAAACAGAAGATAATACTCCATACTCACTTTTATGTCAATAGTGTCTTCTCCCTAATTTAGTATCTCTTCCTACTTAATTTGTTTTCTTGTTTCTGACCGATCAGGCTAAGAAATGGACTATGACACTTATAAAACTAATTATTTCTTTTCCTCTTTTCATTCTCTCAAAGGCTAAGAAACTAAACATCGCAACAGGAACTCCAACAGTAATTGGTTTTCAGTGTCACTATGCGCCAACTAGCTTCAAGATGAAATACAAACTTTAATTTAACAAACATCATTGGCAGAATTGAAAAGCCTCACCCTATCACAGATCTTTGTTAAGATGACATTGAGGTGCACATTTTCAGTATGATGCACAGTGAGTTATGAAAATTACTTACATTAATAGACATTGGGCACTTAATTATTGTAAGTACAATCAACTTTTCTCTATATAATCATTTCCCAAAGACAACATAGCTAATATGATACGGATCAGAAGAAAATGAAATAGAGGTAGTGAATGAAAAGAGAATGAATATACAGGTAGTGAATGAAAACAGTTCAGCAGTTTGTAAATTACTTTCTGCATTAATATATATTATCTCCAAATTCCAGAGACGTTCAATGTAACTGTGGCTGGAGCTTGGAACTGAAGTTGTCAGTGAGGTTTTAAGTATGATACTCAGGTTTGCCCTAGAGCTCTAGCTGTGGTGTAACCAGGTATCTGGGCCGTGCCCCTGCACACACCCAGAGCACTCAGCCTGCTCAGTGCCCCGCCAGCCCAGGACCCCCCAGGCCAGCCACCCACACCGCTGAGCCCATGGGTCCCCTCCAGACTGGCTGCTCCACTGAACTCCTCGCTGCCTTCAGTGTTACCTTTGTGATCCATAAGTGCAGCAGCTCTCCAGCTGGGAATTTCGGGCAGTTATGAAAATTTCCTCCTGCAGCTTCTGCTGGGCCTACACAAATTTCCATGCTTTGATGTGTTGATTAACACCCTTAGGGGAGAGTCTGGCCCTTCCAGAAACTTCCCACTGCAAAATTGATCAGATGGTACATAGGTTAGACATCTGTAAATACCAGAGAGTGTTTCACAGACGCAGAAATGGTAAGACAGTCTTTTTTGTATACAGCTCATATAGTTAGATGCTTTGTTTGTAATTTAAGATAATCAATAGCTACAGATCATGCATGTGCTGGACTGGTCGTGTCATGAACACCAGCTTGGGGAGCTGAACAAGTCATTGCAAGGACCCCTGCAACAGATTTCTGTTACCACCCAGAGCCCAACCAACAACCCCATTCAAAAGATTCTATTCCCCATGCAAGCATTACCCTATGCCAAAATCCAAATAAATTTGTTTGGGTTTTTTTTTTATGATAAGCATTTGGTCCATGAGTATCTATGCAACAGAACCAACAATTAGAGATCTGTGTAAAGGAGTTCTCATTTCTGAACTGAAGAAATCTAGGCATTCACTCGTGTAATTGGAAGCATTACATATCCAGTAACCATTAAAACAGCCAAAATGCAAAACGCAGATACATGGGGCACTAACTACTCTGTAGTAACTGCCCATATGCATTTTGTTCTCATGCAAATACATCACTACTTTGAGCCATCGTTTACCTGCTATTTCCTGTGGAGTGAAAGCATACACCAGGGCAACTACTACAGATTCACTTTTGCTTTGTAAAACTACACCTTAGATTAACTGGTTCATGTAGCTAACTGGTAAAAACCCACTTGGCTCTGAATGTCGTTGTAGACAGGAGTTGAGACTTTAGTATCCAACTAAGGAGCTGAAACTGCAGGATGATACAGAGCAGATACTTTGGTTCCCATTCTCAGACACATCATATTCAAGCAGAGGTAGTAAGCTTCCTTTAATTTCCCTCCTGCACTTGTTTTAAAAAAAATATTTAAGATTTTCTTTACTACTGTTACTTATTATTTCCTTTGTTTGGACTACGTAACATTGCATAATCTGGATTTCTGAATTTTCCTATCTCATTGCAGGTAGCAGTAGAAACTTAAATTTTCCTCGTGTCACTGGTATGTTACAGGCCAATATGAAGTCTTCACTAGTAGATATTCAGTAGATATCTTAAAATCAATGCCACTTAAAGTGGTGTTATTAAAAAAAAAGTTAAGCACTGTTAATGAAAAATATGGTAAATAAGGTAGCATTATATGTTAACCATTGCTCAATGACAAAATGTTAAACAAGTTGAAATAACTGATGCATTCAGTAACCTGTGCCTCTCAACATCATAATGCTGAATGGAAGTTGAACAGAAAGTTTACATTATTCTTATATAAAATAGTTTGCTGCTGCAGACCTGAGACTGCTGAAAAAGACCTGCTTGTGCATACATCAAAGAAAAAGTTCAAAAACCAATGTAGATATGTAAAAGTGACCATCCCTCCTGTGCCCCACTATATGACACACAATTTATTACATGTTAAGACACAAATTTATCTTTAAACTTGGCTAGACATATCAAAAATATTTTAATTGGCACTCCTTAATTATGACAGAAATATTTTTCTTTTGTTCTTTATTCTCTTTTATATACATCTCATCAGTATATTTGGTATGTTGTTACTTTATTCTGTATCAGTGATAAAGGAACTAGAGGTTTAGGTCTGAGTCACCTAGCTTTTGACATTGGTAAGATTTAAGAATGACAATTTGAAGATCAAGGAGACTTTACTGCTGGCAGTGGAGGTATACAATTTTTGGATTTAGGTAGCTAAAGCAGCAGTCAGACCACACGATTTGTCTCCTTGATTTTTAACACTGTATTTGAGAAAAAAAAACATTAATACAGATCTCTCTGGGGTTTAGCTCATAGAGGTGTATAGGGCATTCTCATACATTCCAATTTTTTGTGTCTTTTTAATGTTCCAGGCGGGATATCTTCCAAACACAGATGAAAATCTTTTTTTGATATCCCTTCCTACATATAGAATAAAACCAGTGTGGCCTTGACTCTGAATTCAGTTTCCAATTTCTCTTTTTTTTTTTTTTTTTCTGCATGGTTCAGTTTTCATAAAGAGACTCTTGCAATCCTTAGTCAGGAATTACTTCATCTCCTTTCCAACATGTGCAGAATACTGCTGGCTGCTTTCCAGACACAGTGATATAATTTAATCATTTTATAGGATGCCTGAATTTGAGTCCAGTGCTTTAAAATGTAACCATGGGCTTGGTTCTTTTGAATTTGTTTAAACTTAGTTTTCTAGCTCAGCTTAACTTTGTCTTGCATGTTTAGGCTCCATTGTCTGCTCCTGACAGACGCCAAACACTGATTTCCTTTTATTTTTCCTGTCTGCAGACAGTTTTCATCCAAGTTACAGCACCTAATGTGTTAATTACTTTCAGTTTCTGTTTTAACAAAGGGAATGTTAAAGGAAATGATAAATAAATGTATAGGTGAGATGACTCAGTAGTGATCCTGGCATATGAAAAGAAGATGGTCTGGTCTCCTGATAGATTGTTTCCACTGAAGTGCAGCAAGATCTTGAGAAATATTATGACTATCTTCAGCTCTATCAGCTTTCTGCATTAACAAGTAAGATAAGCCACCACCTATGCAAATGCTCAGTCAAAACCAAAGAGCTCAATTTGGGAAGCACAGAGGGAGCCTGGTGTGTTTAAGTTTCCTAGTCACAGATGCCATTTAGGACTCAGTCACTGCTGATATCAAGGAACAAATCTAGAAAACTATCCTATCAGTGAAACCTACTAATTAAAGTGCAGTTTAAAGACAACAATTAATGATTAGATGTATAATTGTTCACAGTAACCATTCACAGGAAGAGCTATACTGTGCGTGATCAGCAAAATTAAACAAAATAAAGACAGGTTTGCTCCCTTTTGAAAACATCTGAAGTACAATCTTGCTAGCCATTCCTAACACAAAATGGAGAAAAGTGAATAAAAGGGAGAGCCTGTGATTAACTTTGTGGCAGGAAAATATAGTATCAATCTACAGGCATTGATCGGGACTACATTCTCCTTTTCTGTGGCCACAGGATATTTTGGGAGTTCAAATTTGTTACACATTATATCTTCTGGACTTCTTAATACACCAGCAAATGTTTGCTGGACAAAGGATGTTAAATACTTTCTTCACCCATGCCAGTGTGTTTGACTGCCTCTTGTTTGCTTCTCTATCTTGTTCACTGTTGTCTTTCATCACAACTAACTCTACTAATTCCCTTTTTATTTCCTTTTTCCTCACTCTAAGTTTTCCTAGTTTATTATGCTTTATTGTCAGCTGACTTTCTTGGCTGCTCAGCATTCTCCATTTCTTGTCTCCAACTCCATCTTACACAATTTCAATTCCTATTACTGAACTTCTTGGATAATCAGAGTAGCATAGAAAAATGACACAACTACTACAATTCTGAAAAAAAGTCTCCATTTTTTGAAGCTATTATATGGAAAAATAGAATTAAAATGTTACTTAAAAGAAAGGGACAGAAGAAGAAAAAGAAAACAAAGGATTTCATACCAGATGGAAAAAAGAAAAGACAATACATCAGTGAGGTACAAAATGCCTACTTTTAGACTAGCTGGTATATAGTATATTTAAAGACACCAGGCCTTGAAAGAACATGTGGAAATGGACATATCACTGTTATTTGCAGTAATAACAAGGTGGTTTTTTGTTTGGTGTTTTTTTTTCCCAAGCTTAGTAGCACAGTACCACCATGCCCAACCACAGCAGTGGTCCTCCATCATCTGTTTTACTTTTGTGAAACCAGGCAACAGCAGATGTCTCCAAGGAAAGTTCACAGTGTACAGATTGTTCCAAGATAAATTGCTCCATTTACATGTTCCTTCCAGACAACACTGGTTAAGTTGTTTTCTGTAGCAGAGTGTCCAGGTTTCTCCCAAAACAATGGAGAAAATACCAGACTAGATTTCAGGGCCTGAGACTAGTGTCAAGTCAGGTAAAAACTGAACCACTAAAGAGAAGTCTCTACACTTTGCCTCAGTTTTTAACTGCTTAAGTAGTGAGAAAATATATTTCCTGTAAACCACTTTTCTATAAACAGGATTAATCATACAGTAGAAGTATTAGATGTTTTGTGAGGTTGGAAATGCAGATGTTATCATTACCCTGTAAGTGTCAACTCCCCTTCTTGAATCTTAAGAAACTGCCCATTTTTTTCTGGCAGCAGTGGATTTAATAGGCTAATTTGGAATGGTAAATACATTACTTTCATTCATATACTTCAAACTGATTGGATGCCTTATTTTGTTAGAAGGAGTGAATAAAGCCCTAAACAAATAAACTAATCTACCTAGGCACACAATTATTTATTGTGATTTCTTTTACTGTGCCTCTTCTTATTCATTCTTTCTGTAAGATAAACAATCCCGGTCTTCTTATTTCACTGCATATGAGATTTTTTTCAAAGGCCCTAGTTACCCATTCTTGCTAACAAAAGTCTAGCTTAGTTTATTGGTTTACATTAACACTACACAAAAATACCAAGTTGCTTAAAATGAGTTGTCTTCAACACTTTGAAGAAAATTAGTGAAATATTACTTATTCATATGTCCCAGCTGAAATTTATAGTTGATGTTATTCACCACCAAAGAAATGGTACAGGTATGAAGAGAATTCTATTTTGTTTTAAAGTAAATTGTAGCGCCCTGGACTATTGTTGGACTACGGCTTACTACTAGGCAAAGCTAGGTTTCTCAGTAGCATTAGGCATCAGATATCTACACATGCCTTTTCACAATTTCTATCATATAGTGCCCTGGGGAAACACGCAGAGTCAAATATGTTCAAAGATTTTTTTTTTAATAGAACTTACCTGATTATTATTTTCAACAGAAAATGTAAACTTTTCTAAAAGACTTCTGAAGTCCTTTGAGAAAATCAAAGTTGTGGTTTTGAAGCCTTTATAGGCAGAAAATGGAGCTGACATGAGCTGCCCAAGCAAGCAGCAAGGCAACTGACAATAAACCTCTCAAAAATATCATTCACTAAATGAGATTTTTTTTTGAACATTCCTGAACTGTAAATAATATAAAGGTTAGTGCTCAAAGATTAGAATAAGTTAGAGGATAATTTATTTTCTGTGTGTTTTGCAAAATACAGAAATCCAATTTCCAGCTACTTTTTCCATTACCTGAAATAAATATTAAGGTCTGATCACACATTTAATAAGAATATGCATAACTTCCTGGAAATTTCAGAAGGAGAAAGGAGGATATAGGCAGTATAGACAAACAATCTACAGAAATGAGGCATTCTGGCTTTGAGGGGAAAAAACCTCATTATAATAAAAACCATTTTAGAGCGTTAAGGGAAAACCATCTTCCATAGTTTCTTGGACATTTTTCTTTGTTCTGAATTTACAGATTTACTTAGTCTTTTGACAAAATTTATTTCAGCAGTTCTGTTCACTTGCATAAGTGTTTTAAAATGTATATTTAATAAGTAAGCTCAGTTACTGAAAGACAGACTTTCAATAAATCCACAAGATTATTTCCCAGAATTTGGGAGTAGCTGTTATGAAAACTACTGACACTTTTTGGAACGACAGACACCTAACATGACATATACAATATTGCAAAAGTGTGAAAGTCCACCTCAGGCTGTGGCAGAATTCTCTTGCCATTAGGTAAGGAGACAGTTCCCCAATAGAGAGGATTAGTGACAACTCTGATTTCATAATTTGCTTTCTATTTTTGGCCTCCTTCATGGGTTACATCCCCTTTAGTTTACACTGTAGGGGTTTGCTGTGACCCAGATCGGGTTCTAAAAGAAAAAACAGCAAATCCCTGATACAGTTTAGAGCACAATCCTGCAGAAATTGTTCCAGCCCAAATGAGGGAATGCCACAATGTGAGCACAGTAACAGTGCAAAGGCAGAACGAGAGGTTCTTAAGATGGTGTAGATGTTTGGTGCTTTGTCTTGTGGTGTGTCCTTAGAGTCGACCTCCAAATCTTAGTAATAAAACCAAGAAACTCATTAAAGTAAAAAAGTATTTTTATATTTGTTTGTAATTAATTGACTTTCTAAATGCTTTGCAGTGAAAAGCTGGATCAGTTATAAATCCTAAGAAAACTGAACTATATCCACAAACTCAATGAGCAGAAAGTCTCCTTGGTCTTTAGATCAGTTACACAAAAAGTTGTAATGATACAAAGGAAAACAGCTCAGCTCTTAGAGCATTTACTTTGGCAAAATTATTCTACTCTGCCTTGGTTAATACTGTCATTTGTTAATATAGCACATAATTTGATTTAAAAGTGGGACCAATTCAAAGAGCTCATGTCTTGCTATCTATGTGCGTTTTCTTTACGTAGTGATTGAATAACTTACAACTCCTTGGAAATGCACATTACAGTGAAATATAATATTTAGTCAGTTTATTACCATTACTAAATGTACTGTTACAGCATAAATCTTTAAAAGCATGTCAGGACTTACCTAAGCTTTGTGATGGATTGAACATTAAGGCTTGCACTGGCCTAGGAAAAATCTCATTTCCCAATATTATGACAGCTATACAATGTGTAAATGCTGAAGTCACTGATTACATTTGAGTCAAATATTTATTTACCAACTGACAAACTGTTAGTCCTGGCAAGATATACAAAACCTGATGCTAATTAAAGAGACAGTTTTCTCCTGTTGGCATCCAACACTCCATAATGCAGTTTTTCAGAAAAAAACCCACAGTAATGTCAAAGATTCCCCCCACCCACCTTGAATACGGTATAATTACTTCCACTTCACCTAAAATTTCGTGGCACTATTAAGCACATTCTTCACTTTACTTAATTTTTACTTTTCTTTACCACTGTTAAAAAAAAAGATGTTAACTAGCTAACATAATTGGAATAGTTTGAAAATATCAAAGTATGAAATACAATTGCTTTATATTACTACTCTAGTCTGCCAGAAAACATCATTCACCTCATTTGATGAAGATGCAAAGATATTGGCATGATATTAACAGGAAAATACAAAAACCCATGCAAGAGAGTTTCTGCGAAAGCAGCACTTCAAGATAAAGAATTCACATTTTTGTATGGGAGGCAGGCAACTGAAGATCAGGTTTTGTGGTCATGAGAAACTAAAGGACCAAAAAGGCCATTTGAAGACTGAGAACCTGGTACCAGATACAACTCGTAGAAGAATGAGTACTTTTTCTGTTTTCTTCTACGCGCTTCTCTTTTTTAAGTAACAATCTGGCATCATTTTAGAACTTTGAAGAATATATGACTTTTTTTTCCTTCTTTCTCTTTTGATACTGTACAATAGATTTTCAAACCTATGGTCTTTCTCAAATGTTACCTAAAACAACAGTCTAATCAGGAAAAATTAGATAGCAAAGATCAGTTTGTTCATGCTGAAATCAGTCTTAAAAATGGAATTGAAGTTCCTAACAAGTTTATGTCTTCCTGAATTGAAACACTTCATGAAAATATTTTAAACAGGCAGTTTTTCTTTTTTCCTTAAAAATTTAAGTTGAGATTCACATATAAAAAAGAGGCAGGCAGACAAAGCATTGAGAAACACACCCAATTGTCTAACTATCAACAATAAAAAAGAGTTAATGGGAAAAATCATGCAAAAAAACCAGACAGATTGATAAAAAGAAAGAAAGATGAGGAAATACATCTGGACAAAAAACCCCAGGGAATGTATGAAAAAAATCAGAATACAGGAAGAGGTTAGGATATGGAATAATTAATACTGACATGTATCCATCATAATATAGCTAGAGATTTTGAAGTTACTGTTTTCACTCAGTTTCATTAAGGAATTAACACACACAATATGATTTGAGTTTCATAACATACCTTGTGGTATAATATGCTGTTTGCCTGACATTTTCACTCTTCAACATCCATCATCTTTCAGCTAAAACAGACTGATTAAACTTTAAAGAGAGAAGACATGAGTTAGGATGGGTTTATTTGCTGCTCACATATGGCTTCTGTCATTCTTGCACATGACATTAGAACAGAAAGAAAGGGCAACTGTCTAGACCCCACTGAATCACTTGGAGTCCTACATATGGTTTCTATTAATCTTTCGTTTTCTTGAGAATCTGTTCTTTTTTCCACCTTGCCCTCAGTCTATAAAATTCTTCCTGTGTCTTAAGTCTCACCACAAAACTAATTTGTGAAATTAGAGTCTGATTCTGCAAACATTTGCCCACATGTGCATATAAAACTTTAGGCTACATCTTCTTAATGACTTCAGTATGACTCAAATAATTAAAGCTCAAAGCATACGCAAGCTGTCTTAATTCTGGATAGAAAGTAAGTGCCTTCCATGTCACGGTAGATGAGGACTCTGTGATCTGAAGTATGGTAATACTGAAATTCAAAGGCAACCTCAACATCTGATGTTCACCTGAGGTAGAATAGCCTCAGGCAATGCAAAGACAAGGAAAATCAGCCAGAAAGGGAGACAAGGCATGTGATCAGAGGCATGCTTGCCCCCTAAAATAATAATGCATAAAGTAGTCCCATTTACAAAACAAAAGCAGCAAACACTTTTCTTTTGAGAAGGTCTGGGATACTTCAGCTTAACTGGCTAAAACAAGAGCAGACACAGCTTTACGGCTTCAGGGATACCTACTCTGAGTAACTCCCCAAGCAATGGTGCACCAACTACTACATTGTACCTTCATAATCCATGTCAAATCATAAACATACGTATATGTATAAACACACACACACTCAGCAGTGTGATCTTATATGAAAATAATAAAAAAAACCTGGAGATACATTTCACAGTAAACAAGTCTAACTGTGGATTTCCTTAAGAAAAATCCCCAGACTTTTATTTTTGATTTTCTAGTTTCCCTCAGAGAAAACAATAGAAAAAAAAGGCAGGAAGGAAGATTTATCCTTTGCATTAAAGTAGTCACCAGCACAAGACACTAATGGCACAAACCCACTAAAACTATTAAACAAGTATTATTTTTTATCAATGAAATAGTGATATAGCTAGAATGGACATTTCACTAGGTATTAGCTAACTTTTACTTATGTAGAGAAGTTTATCATAATACACAGAAGTATCCATCATAGTTAATTTTACTTTATTCTTCAAATATCCTAGCAATAAAAAGCTGCCTGAACGTAATGAATATTTTCATATGCTTCCTCTGTTGGTTAAGGCGAGGTGACTGAAACAAAGAAGATATAGGAGAAACATCAGCTTCACAAATCAGAAAGCAAATTTCTCAAAGCAATTCAGTTGCAATCAGTTTTTAGTTTCTAATATGTGTATCTGCTACCCATTGGGAAAAGGCCTTCCCTTCCAGGTCACTTGTATTGGAAGAAAAACATCAGGTTGTTACTAAAACAAGGTAGTAGATATCTATTGAATAACAGTGGGTTGGGCTGCCCTTTTATTATCTCTGTGTGACATCTGGAGCTCATAAATTTTTTTTTCCATTTTCTCCACATAATGCATATTACCTGTATTATTAATAAAAATAAGCATACAATTAATCTACTGAGCAAAGAAATCTACTAGCAGTAAGGACCCATTTTTAGCACCTAATAATACTGCTTTCCAAATATGATGAAAAGAGACTGTAAGGAGGCAGACTTCCTCCATAATAAGCCCTTACATATTAAATTATGAGACAAAATATTTGAACTGTGCAAGACAGGACTTCTATTCCTCTAGGAAAACTGGCATTGAAAAGCCACTGACCCTTTCTTTACAGACAACATTAATATCTCATCAGAGTTATTGCTTACTAATACATAGTATCCCATGTTTTTAATCATACCTTCTCAGGGAAACAATCCACTCAGACCTCATGATCAGTAGTATTATGTATTCATATGAATAATTTGATAAATAATCTCTTATAAGTTTGGTGAGGTTTTTTTTCATTACGTTGTTTTTGGAAAGAATACGCATCAGTTGACATTTCTTCAAATACAGAAGACAGGTTTGCATTTGTAAAACCAGAAGCACTGATTTTTTTGTGTGTAAATATATAATGAGGTGCTGTACAAGGGAATGAAGAGTAAAGGATACTGTAGGATAGTGTCTTTAACATGAGCTATGCTGTACTCAAGAATTTAGCTGAATTCCTTATTGCAAGAAAATCACTCCGTATCCATAACCAGGCACAAAGACTTTCAATTAATTTCTGCTGGTTGATTAGCTGAACAATACAATCCCCATGGAGGATACTTGGCTGATATTACAGCCAATGTAAAATTAAACTCACAGTATAATATTAAGCATTGAACCAGTGATCCTTCAAGCTTACTTGTGCTGGTGTGGGCATTCAATGCATATGTTGGATAAATACTGCTCACAGCTATCTCCATACGGCCACTTAAAATACAGCGAATGACTGAGAGATAGGCCAGTCAAGTATTACAAGGACATGCTCAAGGCAAATTTTCGAGCTGTGTGGCATTAATTCCACAACATGGACAGCAGAGCTGCAGACTGTCTGCAGGGGCAGAGTATATACTGAATCTGTCAAAGTTTATGAGCAAAACTGTATTGACACTGCACATCGCTATAGATGCCAGAGAAAAGCAGGTGTTGCGGATGAAGGAAATGCAACTTCTGCACCCACTATGCTGCTATAAAAATCTGAGCAGTTTCTCAATCAAAGAAATATCAAAGGCAGAATTTTTTATACAGGATGGATATAAGACTCCACTCTTTCCTACTTCTACACTCCTTCAAAATACAATTATAAAATGAACTGCACTACATTCATTCATGATGCAATTCCACTGAAGTTATTTCTAGGAGAAAATCTAATCCACTAACATAAGTCTGCTGCATTTTGATACCTTTTAATTAAACAAAGTGGATTTCCCTTCATCTTATCTGTACTGCTTGAAAAATATCAGGTTTTAAAAAAGGAGATTACTACCATTATGCGTGGACTAGTAATGATTAGATGGGTCAGGGAAAGAAATTCAAACTGTCTATCCTGGGTAGAATTATATCAGCCTTTTCCTAAACAAGAAGCTGCTTTGAAATCTCACAAAACAGATTTTAGCAAAATATTTGTGCTGTAGGCCTGGTTTCAAATATTAACATGCTTGAAAGTGAAACATGAATGTTCGTTTGCCGTCTTTTCTAGGTAGCTGTAGAGAGACTACTCTGCTCAGAATCTGCCAGCAGAGCACAGGGCAGGAAAGCGAATGTTTGTATCTTGCCAAATAGCCCGTCGAGGTCCGAGCCGTCTGGATTGCTGCTTTTAATTCCGTTTAAGGTAAAAATCCATATGAGTTACTAATTTTTTGTCAGATAACATTAGCCATTCTCATGCAGCCTCTGATGAATTTCCACTCACAAAAGTATTAACATAAACATGCTTCCACCTACACTGAGGCAAGCAGAGCTAGTGCCAAAGCTTTAACGTCTCTTTCAATTGACTTTGTTCACACATCCTCTATGAATACATTCCTAATTCCATTTACTATACTTGTCCTTGCATATGTTTTCGCTTTATTCAGCAACAAATTCAGTCCTCAGGCATAAACAAACAAATCACATATGTTTAATTAGCTACAGAAAGGTCTAATTGCAATAAGCAGAGACACAGAAGTAGGAAATTCCAAAATTTAAGGATCTGTCAGAACTGTTACTATAGTCACACCAGAAATTGCATATACTTAATACAAACTTTATAATATAAATAATTTAATAGATACAAACCTAATGAAAACCTGAAAGTAAAACCATAAAGGAATACATATTAGAGCATTAACATCCCATGGAAAAACACATTCAGGTATAAATTGGTCAAACAGAATTACTATTTTAGTTTCTCAATGGGGAGCATGGGTTTAAGACCCTTCTCCCAGGCAACAGAAACAGTTGAGATTTTACATTGATGAAGAAACAAATAAAAGCCACAGAATATAAAACTGAATTCCACAGAATTACAGATTTTACAGAAGAGGAGGGGATCACGACATAAGTAACAGTTAACAGATTGCTTGTTTGTTCCCAGTGTAATGTAATTATTCTAGATGCTCATTCAAACCTAAGTTATCTTTTAAAAATACTTGTGTACCTAACACTACCTCCAGCTTCTCACACTTATTTCAAGCTGCTTGAATTTTCTCAGTTTGGTTATGATTTACAGGTAGAAATACCAAGCTATTAATAACTCTAAAAGACATCCAAGCTTTTAATGAACTTACAGGAGGGTACAGAAAAAAAAAAAATCTGTTTCCATAATGAAACTGCATATCTACAAATGGCATTAAATATGAGAATTTCAAGGAATACTCTAGAATAGTATTTCCTGTGTTAACTCTGAAACTTTAGCTTCTCAAGTTAAGAATTTAGTCAGCAAGAACAAAAAATACAAGCAGTTTTCCAGCAAAACAATGTTATTCCTACCTTATGAAAAAGAGAGAAGTACAGCTGCCAAATATTTATGTTTGACTGTCTCTGAAAGAGACTTATGTAAAAAACAACAGTCCAATTCCAGCCTTAAACATTTTTTAAAAAAGAAAAAAGCTTTATTACCATACAGTCTCTGGTATTAACAAGAGATAGATGCATCTCCTGCAAAAACAGAAAAAATAACTTTCTGTGTGTGTGTGTGTCTAAACACATGTATATATTTTATATATACATCTACTTATTTGCACATAATTATACGTAGAGGGATATAAATACATACCTGCATTGAAACACATGGCAAGGCTAACTTAAACAGAAGTAAACCATCAAAATTCACTACAGTTTACTCCAATTAATAACTGTAATGTTTGGACAATGTCTTGCATCTGTTGTAAGAACAGACAAATATTAAATCCAGTATCAGCAGTTCTCACAGATCTACAAAGATCAACCATTTTTTCTCTCTTTTGCTAGGGAATGACGAAGAAATGTTGCAAATGTTGCACTTGTTCACTCATCTTAAACTGCAATGCTTGCTATTAAATTATCACAAAGCCCTTTTGTTAGCAGCACTGCAGAGGTATTCCCACAGCTGCAGACTGTATTCACAGCTCTGGACAATGATGTGCACTGACTTGTTGCAATGACCCATTCTTGCATTTTCAAAGCCACGTACGTATGCTGAAGTGTCTCAGTCGTCTTGAACAACTCATGCCTCTGTTATACAGTCCTTACCTCTGCCTAAGAGCATCAAATAGATAAGTGATAAGCCACTTTGAACTCACTTCATTACCTAACTACATCCCCATGAATAAACTGCCGAGGTACAGCATTTTACGTGATGTTGGATATGGTATTTATGGATGACTTCACAAACATATTTAGCGGCTTATGAGCACAAGTTGCACTGAAGGTAGAAGGACTTGCACTCCTATGACACTAAACACTGTTGAGGTTCCCACCACCCTCTGTCTCTACTTCATATCACTACAAAACAAATTCTAAAAGGAATTTCATATGAGAGATGGGCATTGGTCCAATTTACCATTTCTTATTAACGTTGTAGTTAATACAACTATGAAGAGTAAAAAGATAAGTTCAGATGAAGACAAGTGGGAGCCAAGCACTTCACCAGGTATCTTCTTATAATTAAGAAAGTGTCAGAACCTCTGTCCTAAATTTGTTCTGTTGAGGTTAATAAAACAGATCATGGTTTCCAAGGCTAAGACATGTTCGAATTTTTATTAGGAACTGCCTTCTAACAAATGAGAAATACAAGAGCAAAACTGTTATTTGAATGTCACTGATTCTTCAGGTTTAATACATCTAATTTCCTCAGTACTGCTAGTTGAGCTGTCTGCAGAATTATACAGTGCTCAGGCACAAACACAGAAGAGCCAGTGGTTTGCAATTGAAATGAGATTTCATAAATCAAGGGAATACAACATTCCCTGTTAGCGGAAAGCTGGCTCTGCACTATTTTAAAGCAGTATTTTAAAGAACATTTTAATACAAGCAGAAAATGATTTTATCAGTAGTGTTAGCACCAGTTATTCCTTTATATATTATTGGTGTCTTTTCATATCTTGCACATAAAAATATATAGTCTTTCCTTCCTTCTTTCAACAACATCCTTTCTATATATATCAAAGATTTTATCCAACGATTTTACTTTCTAAAAATCTCCCTTATTTGATTGTGCAGTTTTGCTGTTAAGTATTTTTTCACTCAGTGTTCATTTCCTTCATGCAGACTCTAGCTTTATTTTTAGTGTCTTATATAATTGTTCACTAATGCCTTATTAAAGCTGAACACCTGTAGCTTCAGTTATCTTATAAATGAGTTAACAAGGAAAAACACCCCCCCAGGGAAGCTTGTTTTATATATCTGAACCGGGAGAATTAAAACATTTTATACCTCCTCAAAGTTATCTGTTCTTCGGTTCCAGCATTTCAAGCTGTTATTCATGCTTTTTGGCAATGAGGAAAGGATCAGATTAACACCAAAAAGAATGAACACGGCAAACTGAATTCTTCTATAGGAAGCTTCTGCAAGAGCTCACCACTTTGAATATGTTACTCCTTAATAGAGATGACAAAAGTGTCCATTCCAAAAACTGGGCATTCTGCTCTGTGAGCAGACAAGAAGTGATATTATCCAAGAAGCGTTTCAGATTACCGTAAGATTATCTGCTCACAGTTATTCATTTGGACTCCTTTAAAATACCAATGCAGGCACTAGCAACAGGTTTCTTTGCTGCCTCTAAAAAGCCTTTATTAGCAAGGATATTGCTAGGCTCCACAGCTAGCAGCAACCAGCTTGCAGGTTATTTGTACAACACAGTTTTGGACTGGGTTAGATAAGCACTACTTGCAGCTGAGCCTACTAGCCACCCCCAGCGTCTCATTGCCCTCACTCCTCTCCCAAGGCAGAATTGCCACTCCTGCAAATGTACCCTCACAGCTGTGTACGTCCCAACTAGGGAACAGCCACACGTGCTGCTACACCAGCAGAGCTGAGCGGGAGGAGAGAGAGGAGACTCATTGCCAGGGCAGAGCAGAAACACAGTGACGAACAGCTGTAAGCAGCAATATTTTCACCCAGCTCAGACCCTCACGCTGACCCCAGTCTTAGTGTAGGTAATGAAGTCTGCTACTTGTACTGGCACAGATGTCTCCTCCCTGAAACCTCAGTATGTTAGAGGACAGACTATGGTAATGGGACACCCTACACAGGCTGGCATTTACAACAAATTAGCTATTCTGTCAGCAGTTTGTCCTTGACTGAAATGGAAGTAAATCCCCAGTATAAACAAGATCTCAAAGAATATATGTGGACAGAAGCCAAAGAGCAAGGACGATTTTCCAGCACGCTAGAATCTATTGCTTTAATTTGCCTATACAGCTATATAAAACTAGCAATTCATCTTGTCTTTTTCTTTTTCTGAACAGCCTTTTATAAAATAAATCAAATATTCTCCCAAGTGTGATTCTTAGTATCTTTTTTGAATGGGAAGCTCAGGTCTTAGTATCATTTGATAGTGTGCAATGTAATTGGCCCCTGGCTGATGTCTTCATTTATTTCGTGCATTTTCAGATTCACATCAATACTGAAATCTGGTGCAAGCCCTGTCCTCTTAAAGGGAAAGAGCCTGTGACATAATCCTGGAGGAAGAAAAAGTAAATGACCCAAAGCAGGCATGACCTGGACTCAAAGTTCCCAGTAATATCATGTGTCTCCTTCCACACTCCACACTGTTGGATGCACCTTCTGTGGTGTAGCTCTATTTAAAAGTCTGAAAGAGGAAAGAGGTCTAGGTTTGTGCATATGTACTAGATCTGTAATACACAGTTCACAATAAAAATAAAAAAAATTCACTAGATGAGCACTGAAGTAATTAAAGCCTATCAAATTGATCCTTATTGCAGTTACACCAGTGGTAGGATATATTCTTTCAGACAGGACTCTATTGAATTCCCATTACCTTAACTGAAAGCATAATAATGCAGAGCCACAGCCTGTTCTAAAAATGGTTCTCTGAGCTTTTTCACGACTGACTGTAAAATAGACTTATTGGAATATTGTAAAACAATTCTTTGTTTATTTACAGGTATGAAAATAAAGCCCCCAGTTACAATCTGTCAGATTTTACACAGTATCACAAAACCCAGAATATATGCCCAGTTTAAACACTGTAAAAAAAAGATGACTCACTTCAAATGATGGCCTAAGGGCCTGCATGTTGTAAAGTTGACACATTTGAAAACCAAAGTGTCCTGAGCTAATTAAATCCATTCATCCTGGACTTTAAAGTTTCAGACAGATCTCTAATGAAAATTTATTTCAATTTCTTTCTATTACTTATTTCATTTCTCTGTATAGCTATGCAGAATGACCAGATGTTTGGAAAATCCTGGATCTGGCAACTGGGAAGTTTTTTGTGTTGCTGAGAGCTCAACGTTTTAACAAAAACAACCACAATTGTCCAACAGACTATATCTGAAGGAGACATCTATCCCACATGAATCTGACAAAAATCATCTCTATAAAATTATACTGGTAAGATAAGGTGCAGACTCCTAACTGAACCTGTATCAGAGTATACATAGCCTCCCTACCTTCCCAGTGCCCCATTTCTGGGTTGCAAGGGGGCTGTAGCACCCACCAGATACAGGACTGGTCAAGATGATATAGGGACCTGGACTTATGCCACATGGGACCCCTGCCACGAGACTAAATGCAAACCACTGAAGGACAGATTTACAGAAGCTGTTAGGCATCTAGAGTGGAACTGAATTCAGGAAAGAGATGTTCAGTACTCGCACCCGATACCAAGTTTTTCACTAGCAATGCGTGATCAGGTCAGTCTTGGGAGGATTGATGGGCATCCCGCAGCTATACCCATCTGAGGTGCTCCTGCACTGTGTTCCCTTGAACTGATTGTGGTTCTCCAAGTTCCCTGCTCTGGAACCAGAAGGCTGGAAGCCTGGGGAGCCACTGCTCCATCCATTTCTATGTTGGCATTAGAAAACCTGTAAACCTTGAAACTACCGGTTGAATCCAGGACTCCTGGGGCTTCTCTGCGGCAGAGCTGGAAGCCTGGAAGTTCTGGGCTGGGTTCCCAGGTCCTGTAGTGCGTAGGCAGTCTGGATGGCAGAGCAGCCATAAGGCACAGATCCCGAGAGTCCTGCATCTGCTCAGGGAAATTGATATTCGGGTAGAAACAGAGAAACTGAAACACACAAAAAACAATTTTACAGAGCAGCTGGGGTATGGAGAGAGCGCATATTGTTTGGAAGCATTATATTTTATTTCCTGAGTTTGGGGGATAGGGGTGTTTTGTGGTTAGCTTTTTTTTTTTTTTAAATCCCTCATTCAAAAGGAATATAAAAATCAAAATGCTTTAGGTTGGCCTCTGAGCAAAATTGCACCTTTTCTTAAAATACCCAAAACACAACTCACAAGATGAAAAAATCATAATGGTTCTGATGAAGAATAGATGAGACAAAGTGGAAACAACAGTCACCAGTTCAGAGAAAAGCCCTCTAGAAAAACGACGACATGAGATCTGTGCTCCCTAAAGTTATAGAACAGCTAAGTGGACAAAAAGACATTGGTACTACACCTAGCAAAAGTAGCACTGGAATATGCATCTCTGACTGAATTCTATGACCCACAGTTATTAATCATCAATTCATCTAGGCTTCAGCCACTGCCACGGCATTTGAATGCAGGTCAAAAACCCTGCAGGACATTAAGAAACCCCAGAGATACATCTACCTCAGCACTGGTGACAGCTTCTTTCCTAAATTACTTTTCCTTCTACTTCAGGTATACCAGGAATGATTAGAATTGTGTTCTGTCCATCTCTCATCACATTTAATTTAATGTTTGTAGCCTCCTTCCTATGAAAAAAATAAAGTAGGTAGGCATATTTAAGCAAGAATGCACGATTTCCCCAGACCTATCTCTGTTTTTCAGCTGTTTGTTTTTGTCATGATTAAGTCTTAATCAGTATTTGGGACTATCGTCTTAACGATATTTTCCCCTATTATGTAAATGTTGAATGACAAATAGGTACAAGACTGAAAAGTAGATCAAATCTGTTGAACTCCCTTCAATAATGACAGACGGAGATTGTCTTTTGCATTGTTGTGAAAAACGAGTTTTACAGCTGTGACTGACTCGACTATTATCATCTACTTAATCAATCAGTTAAATTCCAGGCAAATGAAGCTCCAACTCAAAGGTCAGAAGTGGTTATCACTAGTGTACTTAGTGCTGCATAGAATTTTAATTAGTTAAATGGCTCCCTACATATGTATGGATTTTATTTGTAATTTATTCATGATTTTACATTAATCACTGACATCCTGACACCTAATTAGTAACACTCACAGGTAACGTGGGGTGAGAACTACCATACATATTTTAATAATCAAAGTTAAGACAGCAAGCTAAAAAAAATCAGGGCTTCAAAATGAAAAGCCACAGCTAGTATTTAATTAGTTTCATCTGTATATACTCTATTTCATTTCACTACAGATAGTTCAGGCTCACTCCAAGTCAAACAAATTAAAGCAAAAAAGCTCTCAAAAATACTTTATAGCAATGCTACAAAATTTCATTAATATATGAATACTATGATTTATTATCTATGACTTCAAAAATACTATGGAATTCTGTCATGCAGTTCTCTGGAGGAATCACTGACATAATTTTGGGCTCCAAAAGCATTGCCATCCATCCACTAAGCCACAATCAGGATCTAAGAACTAGGCCCTCTTCCTTATTCAGAAAGTGTTTCAGGGTAGAACTTATTTAATTAGAAATTAATTTCATGCTAAACAATTTTTTTATTTGCTAGTTAATGACAAATCTGTGAAGGAGATTTATCTGGAAAAATGTATTTTCTATATTTTCATGATGTGCTGATTTCTTTTTGTGATATTTTGTTTCAACATGAAGTTTTTCTTTTAATTTGGAAAAAAAAATGAAAACATTAAACTTGAGCCAAAATATTTTTCATTTTTTAAAATGTCAATTTCACCCTTTTTAAGGTTCAGGTCATATTGGACCTTTCCTATTTTCTTTTATTTTGCTTCAGCTAAGGAACCAAAAGGACCAGTTATTCACAGAGTTCTACTGTTCTGTAACTTACATACAAGGCTTCAGTTCCCCAGCAGACAGCTATAACCTCTTTAAAGAATATCATGGGCTTTTCAGCTGGAGGGATGATTCAAATACATTGAGCTGGGATCTTCTTCCAAGCACTCAACATTATAGAATTCATCTTCTGTTTATATCGAGAACATCTAAATTGAAAGCTAACTATCTGATTGGTATATTTCATGAAACAAAAATCCTGATATCATGCAGATAACCCCTCTTTTTTGATAGGGAATTTAATAGGAATTTATTCTTTCATTTGGATCACTTATAATAGCACTGTTTCTTAGCAACAGCATGTGGTAGACAACTTAGACATACAAGAAGCAACAAACACTACATTCACTAGAACAATGAAAACTGGAAAGAAATATCAAAATCAGATTTAGTTACTTTGTCTGTTTCTCTCCCAGAAGAACACATATCAGTACTATTTGGGAAGCCACTAACCCCAGATCTAAGCCTTTCCTCTTTTGGTTGAGACAGTACACTGTGTAAAATTGTAAGTCAGGATGCATAAGTGCAACTTCAAGTAGCTGAAGGGAAGGAGGACAAAAATGATTAAAAAAGCACTGTCCCATAATGACAAAGGAAATGGCAACCCTGCAGCTTCTAGTTGTATTTTCAAGTAATTAAAATGCTTCTCCTGCATACATATTGATACCGTCTGTTTTGATCAAGATTTAATCCCTGGACTGAACTGGTGAATTATACAATAATACTCATAATAATGTCTTATCAGGAGCAGAGTAGTAAGCACTCTAATAAAAGAGTAAAACTTATTGCTCCCTTCCTCCTCTTCTGCAGCAAACAACTTCAATAATAGAAAACAGATACAGCTTTCCACAAGTCACTTAAAAATCATGGCTAGAGCCAGACAGTCCAGATTAAAGCCTGATCTAACATTAACACAAAGCCTACATTTTTTTTCCCAAACCACTTGCCCACATCCTCAGAGCCTTCTCCACAAGAAGAATGAAAGATGGGAAAAGTTGTGCTGCCCTTGAATTGAAATTTTTATTTTTCTATTTATGGCAACAACTAACCCAAAATAATTTCATGGTACTACTTAACATACGATCACAAAAGAGCACTTCTCCAAACAATGAAAAAAACCCATGAGAAGAAAATAAACAATTACATACCTTGAGACTGCTATGATTGAATGACTTCAATATGTTAAAAAAAAAAAATACTTGTCAGTTGTGCTAAATTATTCATAATGGTTATTTAAAACAAGGTAAACTCTCTAAGTTGTACCAGTTACAGGTTGGCATTTTGTGCATTTTAGCCACCTGTTTTAGTAAGAGCAAGTTTCTACATTGGAAAGCACCCTCACATCTGCCTTCTTTCTGATGGCATTTATCCTCCTTTTTCTCAGCAGCTCATGCCAGACTCCAGTGGTGCAGAATGATTGGAAATTTTTTCTCCTCCTGTGAACAACAAGTGAACCATCCATCTTAAACAGCAAAGACTATCACCACTCCCTTCCAGCAAACTGAAACAGATAGGTAGCAATTTAACATGTTCTGATCAAGACATTCAGCTGCAGATGAAGGGGAACATGCAAATGGCTGGATATGTCCATTTGTGGATCTATGTTTACACAATATTGTGTAAACTAAGGCTAATCTGAAGAGCCATATGATCTAGCTTTTCCTGTGGACAGTCCAAAAATCCATAAAATATTATTTTTGCTTCAGCAAACGAACGTGCTCTCTGAAAGAACAGTTTAAAATGACAACACTACCTAACTGTGCTGATAACATGGAAAGACTACAAGTTACATTTTTGGAAACTCTTAAGAGTTCATGTAGATTTCAAGTGCCAAAGTCTACATCCACTCTGAAATTCCATCACTCCTGTAGATGGTGGCACTCCATACACGGTCCATTATACAAATATATGAATTTTAATATATGCAAAGTATACAAACATGTAATATATTCATATATAAAGATATTTGAGGAAAATTTTAATATGTTTAGACTATTAGGGGACTTAAAATACTTGAAAAATTATGAAATACATAAACACTTGTATCAGAGAGCTCAAACACTGAAACAAATCAGGTAAGAGGTTGGATGAATTAAAAAAACTACAGGAAGTAGCAAAGATCACTCAAAACTCTTTTAACACCTCTGAAGCACTTTAGGATCTTTAATCCACTCATTTATTTATGATTTCTCTTCTAAAGTATTCTCAGTGTTAAATGAAAATCCTGCAGTGACCTTTGCCTATGAAAAAAACAAACAACAAAAACCAAACAAAACCCACAAAAACACACAAAAACCCCACACTGCAGGAGCAACCATTAACCAAGCATGAATCCTGTAACTTTGTACATGTTTTCATTACTTCTAGAGTGGCAACCACCAGTATGGTTCCACACTAGTCTCACAGCAGAGGCCTCTTCTCAGGCTCTTTCTGAAACACAAAATAAAAACACAAATCAAATAAAAATTTAAGAGAGGCACATATAAAAGACTCCCATGTGGCTTATTACTATGAGCTAACTTAATGGTCACCATTATGTTACCAGTGGTCTTTAATTACCATTTTATGTTTGTAAAATATGCTTTATTCCAAAGGATACCAAAGCATTATCTGTATCGGTATCACTTCAGGCAGGAAACACAGCAGATATTAATAAAAACCGTTTAAACCAGTAAATGCTCCACATTGCATAAAGCAAGGAATAAATGTAGTTGAACATGAAGTTGTGATAAAATGATGAAATGGGACCTCTGCAAGCTTATATGTATGCTTTATTCTCTGTAAGAGCATATGTACACGCAGTCTTTATTCCAACTTCAGGTAATATGCAAGATACACTTAATGAGCAATTGTTCATACATTACTAATATCTCTTATATGTGTAAACTAGACACTTAAGCTGAATAATACAGATGAAAGCTACTTTAATCAAAATGCCTTACTTTAAGCTAATATGAATAATGAAGCATTTTTACTTTTCATTGTAAGTTGTGTTAAAATCTAGGGTTAAAGCCAGTTTTTCCTATGCAACTAGACGGAACAGTAATTGCCCTGAGGCAAATTCCTATGCTAAACTTGTGATTATGTTATCTTTATAGCTGCACTGCAATAGGCTTTCTCTGCTTAGTCCTGTCGCTTTTGATAAAGATTATTTTTCCTCTTAATTTCCCTATGTTATGCTATACCATTGCATCTACCCACCTCACTTTCCTAAAAGCTCTTCATAGCAAACCTATCATTCTATTA
Organism: Strix uralensis; assembly: GCF_047716275.1. Classification (NCBI taxonomy): domain Eukaryota; kingdom Metazoa; phylum Chordata; class Aves; order Strigiformes; family Strigidae; genus Strix; species Strix uralensis. The sequence continues at coordinate 6,190,436 of NC_133984.1, forward strand.
GTAGCCATAATGAATTATTGCTAGGCAACCCAAGCAACATGCTTCTTGCTGCGTGTCACTGTTTCATAGTTCAGACATTTACTTCTATGCTTGGATGCCACAAAGCAGAGTTACTATTTCCTTGGCTATCCATGGCTAACACTAGCATAGCACTATGATCTAAGCACAGTACCTTGTTTATAACATTGTGATGTGACAGAGAGCAAATGGAATTATTATTCATTACAATTTTTACTAGTTTTAACTGCCTTGTTCACATACGGACAGTCTTCTCTCTCTACCCACATATCCGATGAACCCAAGATCTAGATCCTGGCCACTGGATCTGCACGTATATTTTAAATATCCTCTGTCCTGTCCCAAGAGTAGAGGTACCATTCAGATCCCTCATTCACAGTTCTGAATCTGTAGCAGGGATAAAAGATATATCTGATGGAATTATCAAGACAAATAAGCATTTCCTTCCACAGACTGTTAATAAATATTCCAGTTCTATTGAGTTGCAAGCACTTACCTGGCACACAGAGGTGGGTGTGCAATGCAGTCACAGCCAAAAGAAGAAATTCCAGTGCCTGAAGTGGAAGCATGGCTAGGGTAACAGGCTGTTGCTCTGAATACATCACAAATAGATAGCAAAGTAGTTTCTTTCTGTCAAAGAAACTACAAGCGCTGGATTTACATGGCACTTCAGATTCCTAATCTGAATAAAAAACCCGAAGATTCATTTGAAATGAGCGATAACCATTTGGAAAACCTTTACACTGAAATATCTTGAGAGATAATCTGTTCTCAGTTCTGTAAATAATATCAAAGCATTTTTTTTAAAAGGCTCCTTATGTAGAAACCTCAACTCAATATGCTGATTGTACCCTTACCTCTCCATGATTTGTTTGTTGTAAATTACATTGTTTGCTGGTGTTACTGTAGCTTCTAAACAAAGACAAATGAACAGAATGAGAATGAACAAGTAATGAACAAATCACTAGAAGAGTCAAACTGTGTGAGACCAAGATCAATCTAGAACATTATCCTGCTTCTTGTGGGGCCAATAGTAGATTCCTGTATTGGATTAGAGGATGTACAGGATAATTCACTAATTGCTACTTTATACCAAACAATGGTATCATCATTGTCTCTATATCCCTCTTAGGCATCTTTTTTCCAGATTTCCAAATTCTGGTTTAGGTAGTAATTTCTAAAGCCATTTTTCATTTTGGACTTTTCTGTTCCTTCTCTGTTTCAAGGATTCTCTCTCTACTGATCTGATTCCCCTTGGATCAGTCAACTCTCACACTATGCTGTTGTTTTGATGTTTAGAAATGAACCGCAACTTTACAAGATATGGGAGAAGTGTGTGTAGGGTTAGGAATGAGTAAATAAAACAGTATCAAGGAAAGTAGCTTTGACCCAAAAGGCAGCTGTATGGACAGAGGGGTGTCATATCACTCCTGGAAGTGGAATGAGGACAGACAAAACCATAAGCATCCACCAGGCTCTTTCCCCAGATGTATCATGAAGTCTTCCTGAGGATTCACAGGTTCTGCTTTATAAAGAGCTGAGAATGTTAAAGCTATTTTATTATATAGAAACCTTATTTTACAACTTATCATCTATGATGTTCCCATTAAGTAATGCAACAAGCTAATTATTCAAAGGAATAAAACTTCAGTATTTATTTCTCTCTACTGACCACCTGACCTACTTGCTACACGATACATCAGGTATCTTGCAAGTGTTGATTAAATTTAAAGCTTATTTTATGATGTATAAAACAGCCTTCTATTTGTCCAACATATTGCTTTATACCTCAAGCACTTAAATATTTATTGGACATATCTTGCAATTTTTCTCCTATGCTTAGAAACAAGTTTACTATGTTATCATCTATACTGCATTTTATTCAACAGCATATAAAATATATGAACTCTTTCTTGCTTTAGAGTTGTAACATCATTGTGACTTCTGGATGTTTTCATTCTTTATCAGGGTTTTGGGGGGTTTTTTGCCCTTTTTTTTTTTTTTTTTTTTAAATAACCTGTATTCTTCGCAGGAGTCATGAATTACTACCTGATAGCAGAAACTCTATATTCTGTAGCACAGGTATAGGGGTTCTCTTTTAAGAGCAATGCATTGTGAGCCTTCGCTTCACAGGCTGGGACTATTGTACATTTTTCTCAGTAGACAATGTAGCATGTTCCTTTTTGCTCTTCATTTGAACAGACAGGAAAGAAAGCAAAGTGTTTGATTACTGTCCAACAGACTGTTTTCTATTTCTGCCTCCCAATCACAAAATATCCTGTGGATCTGGCTTCAAGTAACATATGAATGCAAGAATCTAGAAACACATATTAAAATTTTACAATATGAGTTAAGCATAACATATTCTAAAAGCGATCTGATTTCTAAGAAAGAAACTAAGACTAGGTGGAAAGAATGGATAGAGCATCACAGAAATGGCTCAGATAAGGTACAGAACCAATGTACCACGCAAGAAAGGAAACTGAAAAATGGATAAAAAAAAACATTACAGAGTGTCTGAACAGTTGAGGAAAAGAGATTCTCCAAGCTTCCTAGGTTAGATGGTGGAGGAAAAGTGTGGGGGATGCTGACTTCAGAGATCACAGCACACTATTCTATACAGTCTTTTAAACTGGCAGATCAGTAATTTTTAAGCTTACAATGGCTTGAATGTATTGTTAGATTATGAAAACAAAGAACAAAGTTCTGCGGTGTAACAGGGAGGGTGGTTTTTTTACTTTTTTTCTTCCTTTTTAAAAAATCTGTTCAACTACTATCAACACTTCAGACAGAATACCTTCCTCAGAACTGAACAGTGATGAGGGGTGGAAATTTGATAAAATGGGATTTTGTTTGCTGATTCTGTTCCAAGTCTCAGGTACACTGAACACAGGACAAGTTAGCTAGTGCATCACTCTCTTTTTCTGATAAGTTAACCTAGCAGACCCTGAAAATCACCATCAACATCTCAGCAACAGAATGACAATACTAGAAATGGTGTTATGAAAAGGTAACATTACTTATTTTATTGGTAGAAATAATAAAAGAACAACTAAAAAACCTCAATTATTGAATTGGTGGCCAGTGAAGCTGAATGTAAAAAAGTGCTCATGAAATTATGGTGAGCTATTCATAAAATGTATTTGAGCTAAACAGAGAAAGTTTTTCAGAAAATGCCAAGCAGCATGTAACTCCCTGAAAACTGATGCTTTTGTAGACTTACTGGTGTGTGGACAATGAAGTCCAGGGAAAGAAAACACTGTTGCAATTAGCAATGAAGTGTGAATTTGAGATTACTAAATTAGTAATTACAAAAAGAGAGAATTATTTTTTAAAACTTCAAGTGACTAACTAAATGTTGCGTTTCCTAGTCTCCATATATTACTTACTACTCAGATCAGTGTTTTTGCCGTACAAAAATTGTATTGCTAATAAAATTCAATGTTGTGTAATGTGTAGATATACAGTAACCTTTACACAGGGTGGTTTTTCTCTTAAACAAAGGCAATAGAAGTGTCTCCCTACAAAGATGGGTTGAACAAATAACATGGAATTTGGGACAAATACATTTCATTAAACTGATTTGAAAAGATTGTGCCTTGCTATCTGCACAGGGTACCCTGGTGAATTTCCTTCTTGATGCAGAAAGGATAATTGCATTTGCAACCTGGAAAAGATACATCCATATTAGGAACTACTCTTTGTACTTGGAACTTGAGTTAATTCCCACAAGCACTGATAAGAGTTGGTCTCAGAAACCTCTGAGCATTGAGTGCAGAATGATCTAGTGATGTGTAAAAATGCATTGATTTACACTATATAACAAACTCCATTCAGAGAGGTTGAGATTTTGGTATTTTTAGTTAAAAAATGTCAGAGTGATTTCAAGTACATCAAGGATGTATTCCATAAATTCTCTCTTTTTTTTTTTTTTTTGAACATTTTTATAGGTCTTAAAGGCTCAAGTCTCCTTAATTTTAAAGACTACTTTTTTATAAGAATATGGTCTAGCTATATACTATTTTTCATAGAAGACTACAGAATCCTCTCTGCCACCTTCCTATTGAATTTAGTTTAAATGCAAAAAATACAGGGGGTCTTCAATTTAGTCTGCCAGATCAACAGCAGGAGACCAATACTATGATGGAAACATTTTAAAAATGATAAATAGCTCCAGCCACTACAAGACTGAAAATAAATAGTCACCCCCGGTGAACAAAATTATTTGAAGTGTGGTCCTCCATGATTAGTAGAGATCGTCTCCCATTGTGCTATAAATCTTTCAAAACGGATTGCCACCATTTATTCCTGTTCAGAACCTATTATCACTGTCACATTATATGATACTTTAAAAGAGTACCTACGGTAAAGATTGTCAAACAGAAGCCTGCAAATACTGACCAAAAATCAGAGAACAGAAGTGATTAATTATTATGCAAGACTAATATAAGGGGTTTGAAAATGAGCCAAGGATAATCATGTACTTTTCAAAAAGCAAGGTAAACATTAAAAAAACCCCTGAAACAAATAGTCTTTGACACACACAAAATAATTAGCAACTGTATCTAGATACTATATTAGTAAGTGGTGAAAAAAAAGCACTGTTGCTTCTAAAGTCATTGCAGCTTCCCTGCAAATCCTCATGGAAGAAGAATTCAGCAGTTACAACAAGACTGCAGCCTATTAATTCTATTTTAGACCATGTCCTCTAAGGAATCAAGTTTTTCTAAACAAGAACTCAAGAGAGTGCTCATCTAGACTCAAACAGTACTGTCCACAACACTGTCTGGAAAATAAAATTACTTCATCAGTAAAGACAGAAAGAGAATATTGAAAGAGAAATAAAAAAATCTCTCATATTAATTGGGCTAAAAACACCACTGGCAGAATGAAGTTTCTTTCATATAAGAAAGTCTCCTTCCTTAGTGTTTTGGGTTTGCATGACGAGGTTTTGGTAGTGGGGGGGGCTACAGGGGTGGCTTCTGTGAGAAGCTGACAGAAGCTTCCCCATGTCTGACAGACAGAGCCAATGCCAGGCAGCTCCAAGACGGACCCACCGCTGGCCAAGGCTGAGCCCATCAGTGATGGTGGTAGCGCCTCTGGGGAGAATAAATTGTGCCAGCGCAACTGCAGTGGAACAGAGGAGTGAGAATATGTGAGAGCAACTCTGCAGACACCCAGCTCAGTGAAGAAGGAGGGGGAGGAGGTGCTCCAGGTGCCAGAGCAGAGGTTCCCCTGCAGCCCGTAGTGCAGCCCATGGTGAGGCAGCTGTGCCCTGCACCCCACACACCAGAGCAGGGGGATGTGACCCTGTGGAAGCCCACACTGGAGCAGGCTCCTGGCAGGATCTGTGACCCCGTGGAGAGAGGAGCCCAGGCTGGAGCAGGTTTGCTGGCAGGACTGGTGACCCCGTGGGGGACCCACGCTGGAGCAGCCTGTGCCTGAAGGACAGCACCCATGGAAGGGACCCACACTGGAGCAGTCTGTTGCTGGATGGACTGTACCCCGTGGGAGGGACCCACGCTGGAGCAGTTTGGGAAGATCTGCAGCCTGTGGGAACGACTCACATTGGAGAAGTCTGCGGAGGACTGTCTCCTGTGGGATGGACCCAAGGCTGGAGCAGGGGAAGAGTGTGAGGAGTCCTCCCCCTGAGGAGGAAGGAGCGGCAGAGACAGTGGGTCTGACCACAACTGCCATCCCCTGCCCCCCTGTGCTGCTGCAGGGGAGGAAGGAGAGAAATCGGGAGTAAAGTTAGTCCCAGGAAGAAGGGAGGGATGGGGGGAAGGTGTTTTAAGATTTAGGTTTTATTTCTCATTATCCAACTCTGATTTAATTGGTAATAAATTAAATTAATTTTCCCCAACTCGAGTCTGTTTTGCCTGTGTCAGTAATTGGTGAATGATCTCTCCCTGTCCTTATCTTGACCCAAGAGCCTTTTGTTATATTTTCTCTCCCCTCTCCATCTGAGGAGGGGAGTTATAGAGCAGCTTTGGTGGGCACCTGGTGTCCAGCCAGGGTCAACCCACCATACTTAGTTTTTCTCTTAGTTTGATTATTTATACAAACATCTGACATATCCAGGTTTTGACAGAAAGTTTCATAACAAATGGCCATTGTTGAAATACCAAAATGCATATGGAAAAATACTTCAAAAGTATTACACCTTTTGTATGAGAACCCAAATGACCTTTGAAATGTTAGAGAAACAGGTGTGTCTCATAAGCCTAAGAAACATTCTCAGGTAGTATTCCATTAAGCTGCTTATTCTATGTAAGAACTTTACGTATCCATAAAACTCCTGTAACAAAGAATTTTGAACGTATGTTGCTTTAGTTCATGATGTCACTGGAAGATGGCAGTCTCCTTTTTCAGGACTTAAAGTATTCTGCACAAGAATGTAGCCAAAACATTTCTGACTTTTGTATTTGGTTGTTTTGGTTTCTTTTAAATGTGAGTGTCATCCCTTTTATTCTTTAGCACGTGATCAGTCTAGGTTTACTCTATTCTGCATTACAGATGTAACTACTTCAGGACTGCAAAAAAGCTGCTGATGTTTTCTAGTCAGGTACAGTTATGCAAATAAAAACATTGTATTATTAAGCATTTTAGAACTCAAGACAATGAAGTTGTAACTCAGCAAAGCAACATGACTAGTCACACTTTTGCTGACACAATGGAGTCCCTGCACAAACCCATTTGCTATTGCAGTGTTCCCCCTCCATGAGCACAGCAGCGATACTGCTTGTGGGAAACACTGCAATGTATTTTCTCACTCTACAGTTTACAAAGTGATAAATTCATAGTAATTGTGATGGTATCATTTGGAGTTTGAAGTGTTAACTTTTTCCATGTTGATTTTTCTTATTTTAAACTCCATTTCCAGTCTACAAACAAATGCAAACACTGCCTTGGAAGTCTGTCAATATTTTAGAGTAACTGTATAAGGAACTGTTTGATATCTCAGAAATCCTAAGCCTTCCCTCTATATAAGAACCTTCTACTCAACAGAGGATCAACATATCTAAGTATTCCTTAAATACCTATCCAGTTCTTCAGCAAGGCTGTTATTCTATTTGCATCTGTACAGTGTATTTCTTAATTTATAAATGTGAACATGTCACAAGCTCAAACTTTGCTTGAAAAGAAAGCTTGGAGACAAAGCAATCACTATCGTAATCATACCATACCCTTCTTATTACTAGACCTTTGTAGTTTTAATGGTCCCAAAAGACTTCCCTACAATTGCTCAAATAAATAAATAAATATACTGGCAAAACAATAAAAAAAACAGAGACCATTAGTTACACATTATATGTAGGACTCTCCCTAAAGCTCTTGAGTCCTGTGAAGTATTAAATTCTGAACTAGAATTTGACAGCAAAGAGTTGCTATTACATAGTGCAATTTTATAACAAGCGAACAGTTTAACTGACCAATAGAAGTAATGCAAATGTTAAGTATCTCCCTTCCAAAACAACTAATTGGACTACCAAAGAGAAAAACAATTCCCTCCAGACAACCCACCACTGCCACATGCACATGCATAATTCTTACCATTATAGCTCCTCCTAACATCATATTCAGCATTTTCACCTGAAGAGCCAAAGTTGAGGTACAAATTGCAAGTTCTTCCAGCATTCTTCCTATAAAAACTTACAAAAACAGGAATCTGGAAGCCTAATTGTGTAGAGTACTCCCCACAATCAGGTTCTATCCTAAAAATCCTCTCAGCCACTCTTGGAAATCTGAATTAAAATGTAGCTTCATTATCTGAGATATGATTGGTCTGTGATCTAGCCCAAACAGCTCATCTCGATAATCTCTATACTCCCACAGTCGATTCTCTTTGGTTATACTGCTGCTTTGTCTGGTTCCTGACAAACACAACAAAACTGCATGAACGGGAAACAGAATCAGGTTTTTTTGTGTAAATACATGCTCTAGACATCTATCATTTTCAACCAGGCTGTGAAAAGCCAAAACCAATGATTCATTTGAGTATCAAATATAAACACTCAGAACTCAGGAACAAACTGGCCTCTGTCTTCTTGACAGGATAAAATCATATGCATTTAATTATATTGCAAATAGGAAAAAGAGAACTGATCTGTTTGTCATGGATGCCTTCCAAAAATTTTGTGTTGGGTTTCAGCAGAGTAAGTATTTGAAAACATTAAGGTATTTGTTATCTTGTAGTGAAGACACTTTCTTCCCCTATTCAGACAGTATGAAAACTGAACTGTTAATACCTGTAAACTGAATGACCATTTTCTTTTATGTGTCTTAAATTCACTAGTCTGGATTGCATTCATGTGAAAAAAAGATTTTAAAAAACAAAAGTATTTCTTAGACAAAACTACACTGCCTTCCTGACTTTCGAGGGAAATTGGTCATGTATGAAGAAAATACTGACATATTTATCACAGGTTGAATCACATTCAACTCAAATATGCATTTATAATTAAAAAGAACACATAGAAGTTTACAAACAGGGAATAATATATTCTACTTTTTCTTCTGATCATCTTTAACATGTTTTATATCATCAGTTTCCTGATTATTTGGGTCATTTAAAGAGCAAAGTTTGCTTATATATTCTACAATATAAACAAGGTTCACAGCAGAAGTTGATATTGAACATGAAAGATGTGTAAGAAATGTAGTAGTGGAAAATATAACATGCTTCAATGACACAATCAGGAACTGAATTTGAATTTTGGTCAAGTAACTTCATTATACCCTTTTCTTCAGGAGCCTCTCCAAGTCACTTTTTAAAAACTTAAAATTTTATTTTATGCACCTTTATATACATATATATATTAGATTACACAGAAAAAGATATCATATATTTTTATCATTTTTTAAAATGTATTTTAATTTTTCAGTTGTTTTATTGTCTTCCACTTATAATTTATTCTGCAAATAAACTGAGACAGAAACACTACTGCCCATAACTGCTTACTCACACTTCCTCAAATCCCTGTCAGCTGTTAGCTCTATCCACTACACTTTATGTATTACACTATGCTACCACTTTAACTGTTCACCTATGGGTGCCTTTACCTTTGTCTATTCAATGACTCAGCTTTCAAAGGTGGGGAAAAAAAAATCAGCAACTAAGCCCTACTTGCACACAGTAACCACTGACTTGATGTCTCACATCAATACAACTGGTCATACGTTGCTCTCCATCTCTCTTAGAACCATATTTCCAATCTGCAATTTGCTTTGCCTGTCTAGTCTGAAGACAATCAGGAAAATAATGTGTTTGTTACCATGTATTTGGAAAGCAGTTAGCACAGCACTGGATTACAATCACAAATCCACTGTTCCTTTTGTTCCTTACCTGGGTAACTGGTTGGACATCAGTTAAAAAATGATTTTAATCTGCATCATAAATCTATCTGCTATAATGTTATTGTTTAATACAGGTATAGCATTTTTTAATAATATAATGAAAATAAGATACAGTTTTTACTAATACTTTCCTGGAATATACTTTTTCACTATGGAAACAACATTCAGATACATACTGATCCCGTAGCATGAACTTTCATCCCAAGGAAAGCAGAGGGCATGCTGAGACACTCACAAAGATTATGCCTTGACCTGCTGTGATTTTGGTCACATAACTATACAGATCCAGGATCAGGACAAACTGAATAACTGCTTCCTCCCACCTTGCACACTCAAATCTTCTTAAATGAGATGGAATTAAGACACAGTCAAAGACACACTCAGATGTGAGAGCATAAAGAACGGATCATAATTTAGATATAGCCCAAAGAGAGATTCCAAAGGGACTCAGAAATGTAGTAAATCTCTATTTTTATGTCCTCAAAACAATTGTAACTTACTATTTTCCCTTTGTGTATTTATAAAATATACTGTAACTGCCAATTTAAATTAATGGGACAAAGTGAAGACATACATGCAGACACCTTAATGAAATTAATTTAAATCTACAGTGTGGATGGTGCTGAATAGCACAGCTCAAAAAACTGAAGACAACTTTAATTTTTATCCTACTTCATTTTTTTTTCCCCACCAGCTCTTTTACCTTGAAACAAGAACTGAAACACACATCAAGTCGCAGCAAAGTGACACAGTGAAATTTCTCAACAGCAATTGAACTTAATCCTAATACTAAACCTTAATACTGTATAGTATTATTATATTTCTAATGTGTATATACATATATGTAAAAACACAAGTATAGTATCTCAGTTGATAATTGTTATTGCCTTACCCATAGTGTAGTGCCAACTCAGTACTTTAGAAATAAAACTATTCAACTAAGTTAGACCTTAATTAAAAAATTGTCTTGTGCTGTTTTCTACATCAAAATATTTTTGTACTGTTGCTTGACATAATATCTATGCCCATCTCGTTTATACACATACACACATAAAGAAGGTATTGATTAAAAAAACTCCACTCTATCTTCTGTTAGTTAAAATTAAAACATAATTTCTGGAAGCTCTGCTCACTAGAACTGGCAGATGCTCCATGGAAAATTGCCATTAACGTTAACACATAATGAAGAATCAACCTGCTGGGGCACCTGGGATAAATTTAGTTTTTTCAATGCATTATTATTCCACTTGAGTGAGATAATAGATTATAATTTTAGAGAAAGTGACATATGGAACATTTATGAGACTTTGCAAAAATCATTTGAAACCCTTTACTTAAAACATTTATCACACACTCTTGGTAGGGGAGGGGAAGGACTTTGACAGGGAGTTTTTGGTGGGCCAATTTTCTTAACGGAAGATTGAAAGACTTTTATCTCAAAGCAACTTCAGCTATAAAGTCAAAATTCAGTTTCCAGCTCATGCCTGGCAAAAACTATTAGACTTCAGGAGCTACTCGTGTTCTTCAATTTCAGTCCATTCTCACATTGCTAGTTTAATCACCTATTTCAGAATCTCTCTCCAAATCTCATAACGCAAAGGAGGGCACAAATGCAGCTCTTGCGATCCCTGAAAACCCTGAAAAAGAGGCAGCCACCAGCTGAAGCCAGACAACTGAATGTTATGGATAATGAAGGGAACTGCCACCTCTGTCTCAGAGAGGCCCATATCCGGAGGAACCTAGTTTTGACTCACTAAAAATATGTGAGGATTTTTTAATATTAGAAGATTACAATTTCTCCACATACAGTATCTCCACATCCACAACATCCCTGTAAAGAGTTTCTAATTTCCTAGCTGCTCTGCTTCAGCCACTGTCTCCTCCAGAGAATGAACTTCTATTAGTGCCTGTACCACACACACCCTCTGGGCAGATAATTACACGTTGTTGCAACAGACTGAGAAACCCCCTCTGCTGCTGGATGTCTTCCAGCACCCTAAACCTCAATGTGTTACTTTTTGAAAGGGTACACTAGTTTACTTTCTCCTTTGATTAAGTGTGTAAGATTATGTTCCTATTACTGTTCTCTACTCTTATTAACCTAGTTAGCAATAGGTGCGATCACCACAAAAGTGTGTTTAAGAAAAACTATAAAGCAAGGTGACCCAAGGTCTCTGCATTTTCACCTGTGCTGATTCCTGACACAAACTCCCGTACACTTTGTCTCTGCTCTCCTTCAGGATTAGACTCAAAGCAATGTCCAAAGTTGCCATTATCCTACTTCTTAAGTATTTATTTTTTAAAAGATCTTTCTCCTTCCAATGCAAAGTCTTCCTCCTGTAGTAGTCACATAATGTCTTATCACTGACGGGTCATATATATATATATAGATAAACACATATATATAAAAATAAAAATAAGATTACCTTTTATGATGTGCAGTGATCAGCATAGACTTGTGTTCAGAGAGAGAGTCAGATGGTCTCCTGCAGGGGAACCTCTGTAGGAAGGAGTGGCCCTGAGGCCAAACAGTCAGTATTCAGTGTCGTATCTTTGCTTTAGCTCCAGTCTGAACCACGGCCCAACTTGATTTCTGCTTTCATCAAAGACAACTCCTCCTGTCTTGCTTCCTGCCTGGCCAATTCTGAATCCCAGTTCTTGCTTCTGCCTCCAGGTACAGCAGCCCAAATTCTTGCTCATGTTATCCTTAAATGAACAGATAGAACAGCTCAAGAAATATCTGCAGAAAAAACAAGTCTGTAACAGAATAGTTCAACTGCATGACCACATCACCCTTATTGCAAAATGGAAGGTATTTTAATATAATCCAACTTTTAGATGTTGCAGTTACAATTTCCAAAATTTGTTTTCCACCTCATTTGTAAGTAGTTATGTGAAGGTGTTCAAACCCATTAGGACACAATACCTATTTCTAGAGCAAGGAATCTTCCTATATCACAGGTTTTTCATTATTTCTTAATGAATTAGTTATAAAATGTCAAAACAAGAACAGAGTCCCATCCTACCATGGCAAATAAAATATTAAAGTAGAAAAGAACTAATTATTTCACAAGCCAAACTGTTTCTACAGCCCTCCTGGAAATTCACCCACATCCAATAAATTTTAAAATTTCTGAAAAGTTTATAAAACGTAAAAGGCTTGGCCTTACCTAAAGAAGGATGTAAACCCAAATGGACTCCCCTGTCACCAACAAAAGTAGGCAGCTTTTAGATAAAGTTTGCAGAGTTTGCTGGGAAGGAAAGAGGATGCTATGTCCCAAATAAATTCAGTCTCCCCTGTCCATGCTCACTGTTATACAGAATATCCACAATGATAGAACTGCATCTATACTAATATATTGGTTGAAAGTAGTAGAGCACTTTTCAAGAAAATCCTTGACTGTTCTGACTCCCCATATGTTAGGTCAGGTCACACGGTGAGTTTGGTGCATGTAAGCTGCCATCCAAAGGAAGCTGAACTGAACCCTTCCATTCATGGGCTCTGCCGGAATATACAGATCCACACCGGTAACTGGTCTGTCACAGCTTTGAACCACACGAATGACGAGGCTGTTGCGCCCAGGGAACAAAGTGAAACCCCAAACTGCACTTAGAGTTGCCACAGACGTCTCAGCACCTGCTGAGTCTACCTGATGATCTGACCTTTTAGTGCCACGTTACCAGTTGTGAGGGTATGGCTAATACTGTAACAAAGACCAAGAATGCCCTAATCTATTGGAGGGAGAAATTACTGTTCCAAATACCAATTACAGTTATTTTGAAAAATATTGGAAAAAAACAAGCTATTAATTTCCAAGGACACAGAACTTCATATACCGACTGCTGCAAATCTTTTTCTCATCCTTCTTCCTGCTTCAGAAGGAAGTTCTGACCAAATCTTTGTTTGCTCTGAGATGAGGAAGTTGTGGCCGTGCAGTTATCTGCATAATGGTTCCAGGTACAACTAGTCTGACCTATTGCAATCTATTCAGAGTTTTTCCATTTTCAAATTTCTTACTTGTTACTTATAATGGGCGATTGAGCTATTCCAAATTTGGCTGTGGTACAAAAAAGCTTTCAGACATAGTGGGAGAAAGACTTAAAAGGAAACTGTAAACCACACTTTTAATTCTTTAATTGCTAACCTATATTTTTAGACTTTGGTATTTATTTGTAAAAGGTACAGTCTATATAATAATTTGTAAAAAACACACAGAGCACAGTAAACCTTTGAAGGAAAAAACCCTTTGCTAATGAAATAACAGTGAGACTGAAAAGTACAAGCAGGCAATGAAATCTCCATGAGTTCACTGCATGAGCAAGCGAAAACCAAGCACAGAGGGTTATGTTCCTGGCTCTTACCTTTCTGGCTTTGTATCCTTATTCACCTTAAGGTGCAAATGTACATCTGCTGGTATTTACTTACGTTACTAAGACACTAAAAGACAGAAAAACAAGTTAAGTATTCTAAATACCTGATGGACTTACAGGCTTTAAAGTTACAGAAGTGGTGATAAAAAAAAATTCTCTGGAAAATAGTCTTACTAAAATAAGGTATGATTAAGTATGTATAACACTTCTTATATCTAATTAAAAGGTGAATATGGAAGGAAAATACAATAGCAACATTTCAGTTTAAGTCTATACTTAATTGAATTCCTTGAAAGTATTTGAATGTGTATTTTCTTAATAAAAGAAGAAATGCTCCAACATATCTAATTTTTCTTAGTTCTCACATAAAAAAATGCCAAGAATAAGTTGGAGATTTGCATGCAGGCTGGTAATGCCCCAGTTTGAGGTATGCCTCCTCCCATTTCACTGAAGCAAAAATGTCTCTATGATCCACTTAGGCATTCAGAAATTGGGGGGGGGTGTGAGTAAATAAATAGTATCATTTAAGCTAAAAGTAACTTTCCATATCAAAGAAGAAAAATGGAATCCCAGTCTATCAGACATATATTTGCATATCAAACTGTGGGTTCCTGTGTTTTGTGCATACTACAACATCTCAAAAACTCTGACTTCACATTCTGAACAGCAGGGTGATCCTTATGTACACTCTGTGAATTAGTCTAGTCATTTGCTAGGACAGAAGTTGACCCTTTGGAAAGATTATGCCAGAAGATCTGTGATAAAACCACGAAGATCACCACAGCTAGCTATTTCCCATACACAGGTAAGATGAATCTGTACAGAATCTAAGCTGGTGCTACAAGACTGGGGAGCACTGCAGTCTACAGCTCCTTCAGCTAATCACACGAAATAAAACAAGTCAGAGCTGCTTCTTCCTCTGTTTTTTTAATGGAGAAGGGTAAAGATTGTTTTGCTTTGCCTTTTAATAAAGCAGAGCTTTATAAACAAAAAATCCTGATTGGTCTTCATATATCACACCATGTAGGAAGATCAGGTTAAAAAAAGCCACATAAGGTCTGTTGTAAGAATGCTATCAAAAGCAGCAAACTAGTTTTATCAAAAACATGTTTCAAAGCACATTCCATCATGAACTGACATATTCTCTGTATTGAAGAGCTTCCTTTGCTAAGCCTGTATTCATGGATGTCTTGTTATGTTGCCCTTGAAGAAAATGTGCAAGTTTTCCTTCCTGAGAATGAGGGTGTTGTGGTTTAACCCCAGCCAGCAACTAAACACCAAGTGGCCACTCACTCACTCTCCCCAGCGGGATGGGGGAGAGATTCGAAAGGGTAAAAGTGAGAAAACTCATGCGTTGAGATAAAGACAGTTTAATAGGTAAAGCAAAAGCCATGCATGCAAGCAAAGCAAAACAAGGAATTCATCCACCACTTCCCATGGCAGGCAGGTGCTCAGCCATCCCCAGGACAGCAGGGCTCCATCGTGCGTAACGGTGACTTGGGAAGACAAATGCCATCACTCTGAATGACTCTCCCTTCCTCCTTCTTCCCCCAGAAGATGCTTTGTATTTTAAGCATGACACCGTATGGTCTAGGATATCCCTTGGGTCAGTTGGGATTAGCACCAGCTGTGTCCCCTCCAAATTTCTTGTGCACCCCCAGCCCACTCACTGGTGAGGTGAGAGGCAGAAAAGTCCTTGAGGCTGTGTAAACACTGCCCAGCAGTAACAAAAACATCCCTGTGTTACCAACACTGTTTCCAGCACAAATCCAAAACATAGCCCCATACTACTATCAAGAACATTATCCCAGGCAAAACCAGCACAGAGGGGAAATCTGAAAATAAACCAGCCCTGGCAATAGCTCGAGTGCTTGAAACTTTTAGTCTGAGGAACCAACTACACAAGAAGAGTGGCTGCCTCCAGAAATATTCACAAGACAGTTAGAAACAAGAACTATAATCAGGTACTGCCCAAATCCATACTGACTAAGAGTAAAGGTAGATAAAGAAAACCAGTGACGTCTTTCATTGCTGTCGTGGTTTAAGTCCAGCTGGCAACTAAGCACCATGCGGCCGCTCGCTCACTCCCCCTCAGTGGGATGGGGGAATCAGAAGAGCAAAGCAAGAAAACTGGTGGGTTGAGATAAGGACAGTTTAATAGAACAATAGAAGAAGAAAAGAAGTAATAACAAAAATAATACCAATAAAAGGATGTATAAAGCGAGTGATTCACAATGCACTTGCTCACCACCTGGAACCCAATGCCCAGCCTATTCCTGAGCTGTGATCCTTCCTTCCCACAGCCAGATCCCCCAGTTATATACTGGGCATGATGTCATATGGTATCAAATAACCCCTTGGTTAGTTTGGGCCAGCTGTCCTGGCTGTGTTGCCTCCCAGCTTCTTGTGGACATGAACTCTATCGCACCTGAACCCAGGACAATTGGTTAGAATGAGGCAAAATTGGCCCAGCAAGATTTCACTCATTTGTCAAATTGACAGAATTCAGCTAATAGAAATAAATTAAAAAAAAAAAAAAATCACACCAAAAAAAGTGTCAGTGTTATTCTTTTTCAGAACACTGAAATAAATATAGAATACACTTCAAATATGTTATGGAGTGCAATATCTACACTTTTCCACTTCGAAACAATATCTTTCTTTGAATTTTACCTGTATCTTTTAATTTATTACATAAACCAATTAACCACTAAGTAGTTGAAAATGTTGCTTTCATAAGTGAAAAACATGCTTAATGATTTTGGTTTTATGATAAATTGGAAAATCAATAGTTTATTTCTTCAACGTAGCTGGCTTGGTTTCACAAACCAGTATGTACTCAGCAGGGAGGACAGACTCAAGTAGTGCCAGAAATGTAGGGAAAAATCTCACTTTGCACCTCAAAAAAACTGGTGACACTGGTTGATTCGCAGGTCACCTGAACAATCAGATAGGTTAACGAGTCTGTAACAATTTCATCTTCCTTTCAAAGACAGTCGTATGCACAGCTGAACATGTCTCCACTAAAACATTTGATTCATAGTTCTGTATCTCCTGGCTCAGAAACTCTCTACATGTTCCAAGACGCCCAAAGCCTTGAGGTAGAACTGCCTTGTTCCTCACAGGGGTCTTCCAGTTAGGATGCCCGATTCCTAAATACAATTAACTCTGTGTCTCCCTGCCAATTCTATCCTGTACTTCAGGAAAATTTTTCAAACTGAATATGGTTGGCTATTTTCAGGAAAGAACCAGTTTCTCCCCTGAACACATCTTCCTTGACTCAAAACCCAGCAGCTAGGACAAGATAAATGAGATCTTCCTGCCTACTGCACAGCCACACCTTTTTACATACACATATATAAATAATTCTAAGGAATCAGCTCTACTGCCTTTTACACAGCCCATAAGCTCTCCTGATACTGGTTATTTGAAAATGAACATATATTTATAGATATTTTTCACATGCAAATACCTTGTATATTTTGGATGGATGCTTGAGAGGTGATTTGTCCTTTAATATGTCCTACAGTAGCAAAATTCAATAAAGTAACAATCCAAGCACATTTTTCATTCCAGGAAATCTTTGCTGCAGATGCTCTTTCTTTCCTTTCCTGCTTTTTCTATTGATTGCCCCTTCCACAGTAACTAGAAGCTATCTCGTACCAACTATCTCTTGGTATGATGCTGAAGCTTTGTTTTTGTATTTTCTCATTTTTAATAGGCTAATTTCCTTTCTCAGAATGATTTTGTGAATTCTACAACATCTAAGAAGGATAAGAACAAACTGTAAAGATTAGACAGTCTGTAGATTTTCTGTCTGCTTATTAGGCACAGGGAGTTTGATCTAAATGAGTTCGGCATTCTCCCTTTATTTTTCTCCCTAAAATCTCTCTTACTCACATGTAATTCACATATGAAAAGAAAAAGCTTAACAAAAGAAAAAAAATGTTAAATCATTGTTCTGCTTTAGATTCTCAATCCCTTGAGTGGTTCCCAACCCACAAGTGCTTCTTTATTCCTTTCATTCCAATTACCATTTAACCATCAAATGAAATAACTAGCAAAGGAAATAAGTTATGCAATATATAGCATTCCCCTGGAAATATTAAGTAGCTTTTACAATAGGTTATTTGACAATGCTGAGAAACAGATAGAAACAATTAACATCAAATTGCTACTTTTCTCCAAAGGAAAATATTTGTTTAATTCCACCATTCAAATGAAAAGCGAAATTTAATTACAACAGTGTTTTATAACTGCCTGTCCAGATTAACAAAAAGCATAGACATATCTCTCTGGAGTCCTATACATTATTAACGTGGAATGCAGGTAAATTGGTTCAAGAACATGGCACATGATGCTAACCCTTGCCTTCCTCACATTCCATAAAAATACTATCACACAAGCTTTTAAACTCTGTAAACTATGAACACCCTTATTTTTAAACAAACACGTAACTATCTGAAGATAAGGAAATTAAAATACTCACTTCCCATTGTTTATATCTAGACTGCAAATTTGGTATATGTTTGGTCTGCAACAGGCCACGCTGCAGTTTTCCATACTCTGTTGCCAGCTGTGAATTAAGGTTGTATCAAATGGGATTTTTACCAAGATAAGGCCAGCAAATCAGGACCATAACCAAAAATCCCTGAAAAGCATGGTAACAAAATAGTAAATTCTTATCTTAGTCTGCAATGAACAAGACAGCTCCACCAAATTCTGCTTCTCTCGCAGTCAGTCATTCCTGGTCACACAGGGAACATTTGCATTTGCCTAACACTGGACAAAAACTGTCATACTGGGAAAGAATTCTGAACATGCACATTAACTGGCACCTCATTTCTTCACTGTTGAGCAGGCCAAGTTACATTCAACACAATCTCAAAAGTGCTGAGGGGAATTCGTGGTCTACTGACAATTCTGGTCATCTGCGATGAGTCAGTTCTATTCTATTAGTCATTTTAGCTAAATAGCTGTTCACAATCCTTTAAACACAATCTGATGCTTAAAGGAAACCATACATCTGCTTTAGGTTCAGTGTGACCCTCAGAGACAACTCTGTGGTATGGGACCTTGCCACATGAAGAGCAGCATTACTGACAATGGACATCATTCAGCAGTACAGGAACTATAGCACCTTTTAAAATATCTTTTAAAATTAGGAACACTAACACTACGGGTGTGACAGTAGCTAGTCTTCCCCTTTTTGCTTTTCATTTTGATCTTGCTGTCATTTATTTGTATTTACAGAAAGTAGCTAATTAATTCAGAGTGCATGTTCATCATGGGGCTGCATTTTCTTACACACTGAATAAGAAAATAGAGACAGGTAGAAAGACTACAAAGGGAGAAAAACCAAACAGAAATAGGTTATGAATCTTAAAATTCTTGGTACTGAGAGAACAAAGAATGAAAGTTGATTTAATTTAAGGAATGGAATTTCTATAGACAATTCAAACCATCAAATACACAAAGGTCTCTTTCAATGAGAGCACTGGAGTATTCATCCCAGGGCTTGATAAATCCAACTCTTACTGTATTTGAAAATTTGATTGAAGCAGGCAGCTTATCGCCATTAGATAATATAATACAGGAAAAAACAGGAACACATTAAAAGAGCTGGTTCAGTTACAACTGCAGCTGCTTCCTGTAAATTCCATCTTTTGAATAATAAAATTATTGGGCAATTAAAAGCAATTGCCACTTCTGTTTTCCTACTGATAAACATTATAAAAACCCTCAGAACCACTGCTTTTTCCTGTTTATGGCAAAGCTCATCATCATCATCATCCAGCAAACTGTTTTGTGTAGGTCACACTGGATTTGCAATGTAAGCTTAAAAAAAGAGCTGCAATAGGACCAGCTGATTTCTGGTTACTTCTAAAGACCAAATAATCCATACTGCTAAACCATGCTATTACAAACATGCTGCCTTATTGAGCAAGTTTGCAATAGACTGCATGGCATATGTTTTTAGTGAAATCTGTTGTCAAATTATGGTGCCAAATTCAGTACATGTTTGAATATGCTTAATCGAAACTACTAAGCTGAACAATATGCTTCCCAGCAAAATTTTCCACTTTCAACAAAACAGGCATTATTTTATAATCTTGAGATCTACCGCTCAACTTACCTTGCCTATACATGCTGTACCGTGCTGCCCTGCAGCCCAGCAAGTACAGCACTGCCATTGCTGGCCACAGGCTTTGTGAGGCCTCAGGCACCAGGCTTGCAGCCTTCGTCTGAACTCCTCCTGGCCAGCCTGAAGCTCTCTTATAGCCTCCTCAGTCGTACAGGAATTTCTCCCTGATGACCAGTTGGCTCTGTACCAGCAACTGGAGTGGGGCTGTGGGCCCTGGGGGCTCATATGCCCAGGTGCCAGCAGCTGGGGATCGCGGGGATCCAGGGACCAGCCACAGGCCAGCCTGACTGAGGCCAGGGACTGAAGAGATGCACATTGTATAATTACATGTATACATAATATTCATATTCCCACTAATAGATATTCAGCCTGATCAGCCAGAGAAGGGAACAACGTAAGGCTTTTGATCCTATTGGTGTTTGCAGGAGTGCTGAATGTTTCTGTCTGTGTTGGGCTGCTTGGAAAGCTCTGTGCATGCATGTGTGTGTATGTGTGTATATGTGTGTTGCGTGTGTCTGTGTACGCCTACTGCAAACACGTGTCCAGCCTCACTACTGGCTGGACTTGGGAACAGAGAGCTGTGCCTACCGCCTCTCCATTGGGCTACTGTACCCAGGGACCCTGAACAGTATCCAGGGAATAATTAATTTCAGCTTCTTTTTTTATACTTACTTGTTCACTAACACTTTCTGCACTTCAGCAAATATATTTTGCAGGAAGTTCTGAAGCTCTGTCGTCTTCTACGCATAAATTATTTGCTTCTATGCTGGCTCAGAACGTTTGTGCTGAAATGGAATAGGGCAGTATTTTCACTAGCCAACTAGTAACTGTATGACTTACCTGACAGACAGAACACATGCAAGGTAACGGTGACCAGTTATCATCAGTTCAGTAACAAGACCACTTCATCAGCCATAGGCTCCATCAGAATGTGATAAATTTTGTCACCTGCAGTAGGATGAAAAGTAATGTAAAATTTATTAGTACTAGATAAAAATATAAAATCTTTGGATAAAAGTTGCAGTGTGTATGGCATAGAAAAAACTTGCTTTCCCCTTCCATTCCAGACTGTAACACATACTTAAAATTTTCAACAACATTTTCACGCCCTTTGTCTAAAGACTGTATAATTTTTCAAACACAAAAAGTGATACAAAATACAGAGCAGTTGTAGTACGGATTGATAGGGCTCTACTTCTGATCGTGGTAGGTTTTGTTTAACAGCCAGCTGGTTGATTGAGATAAACAGAGAGCAAAAGCAAACAAAGAAGTTTGAGGTGATAGTTAACTGATCACAATAAATTAAAATAAATAGCACTCTTTTGGGAAACTGCTAATGGATTAACCTTGGTAACCGTTTATGGGAGGTGATCCACTGTGAAGATTTCAAAGATCTTTACTCTCTGCTCTGACTAATATACAATGGCAAAATTTTAACTTCATTTGTACTTGTGTATACTGAACATCATATTTAGACTTTAAAATAAAAGATGTTGGATTTTCTCTAACAGTCTTAACAGTTAAAAATCTGTAGAACACTTTGAATACTAAAATAAATAGGTTATATAAGAAAAGTTGCCTCTTAGCAATGTTACGAGGCAAATCGTTGTTCTGTACTTCCTAGCAGGAACTGATGTCGTGAGTGGGAAGAGGATGGCACCCATCACACACCAGCTGAAACTGTTTCTTTACTGTATAGGGAAAAGAGAATCTGAAGACCCGTGCTCTCACCAATCTCCCAGGTTACTTCTGCTTAATGCTTCTAACATACTTATGCAGTGAACTGTACATTTCTGGGTCAATGCAGGATTAAGTTGTGTATATATATATTTTGAAATATAAAAGATACTCTGCATCTCCAGTCCAAAACTTTAAGTCTCAGATC
Source organism: Strix uralensis (assembly GCF_047716275.1). Taxonomy (NCBI): domain Eukaryota; kingdom Metazoa; phylum Chordata; class Aves; order Strigiformes; family Strigidae; genus Strix; species Strix uralensis. Next base: position 6,212,212 of record NC_133984.1, read on the forward strand.
AGACAGAGGGACTAACATAGGTATCTGACTAACATTAGAAAATAAGAAAAACAATAATACTGGAGTGTGAAGAGCATACTGTAGGATGACCAGAGACCACAGAAGTGACTGGTTTTTGTATACTGCACAGAAATGTGCTTGCTCTATTGCCCATTTCAAAGCAGCAGCTCTTATCTTCATTTACAGCTAATCTGCTAAAACAGACCACAAAGAAGTGTTGTAAAAGTGAAAACCACTGAGTGTTACAGTCATTTTACAAGCAACATTTAATTTTACTATGTTAACGTGTTAGGCTGAACAATGGAAGGAAACACAATCAAATACTCATTGTATTTAAAGAGCTTCAGAAAGATCAATTATCTTTATATGGATAAGAAGCTACCATTGATTCCAACAGTGTTATTCAAATTCCATTTAAGCAATGAAATGCACTGCTTTTTTTATCACAAGGAGTAATGCATTATACTGATGCAACCCAATACTTAACACCGTTCAAGGGTACACAGCGAGCAGAGACTAGTGGCTTCTCTATGACAGGGAAATCTCTCCAACATCGATCTTTCTAACTGAATGGAGATTAAAACAGATTTCTTTTTCAGTGCTTCTGCAAAGAGACTGAGTAGAAATAGTTCATCTCTAAAAGATGCAAGGTAAAACCTACTTATAGCATGCCAGCAATTCAGTATATGGGCCAGACTGTACTGGCTGTAGATGTGTGTTTTCAAAGACAAAGGAAAATCACTTTCATAGATTCATAGGCAACTCTCACTACCTTCTAAGGAGACATTCACTGGCATCCAAAATAACTCAAAGAAGAAAAAACCCTTGCTGGACTCCTAATCAAGCCAAGTCTTTACATATCCACAAAATTATTTCTAGTCGATTGTAACAGGTGATTTTATGGAAAACCTGGCTTTTAAACCATTCCAAACCTCTCCACAGTTTGACAAGAACTTAAAGCAAGAGAAAAGAAGTTATTCATGGTTTAAAACGAAAGAGCTAGACCTAGAAAGAAAATCTGACACAAATACAGGATTGTTTGCAGCATTTCTATTGTTTGCAGCATTTCTGTCAGTGTCTACTGACAGCCCGCTTGATTACAGCCCTTTTCTTCAGTCAGAACACAGCTACACTCCCAAATGGTTGTGTGACTCTAATCAATCCATTTTGTGTTCACCAACAGAAAAAAATATGGGTGCAAAATTGGACTGTAGATTTTTATTAACCTCTACCATACAAAGACAAAAAAAAATAAAGTATCAGAACTGATAATACCCAACTCCCTGTGTAGACCACAGCATCAGAAAAAAGACTGCAGAGAGAATCTAAGGTTTCTAAGATTACCTTGGAAACCTTGATAAACAATTACCACAAGAGAAAAAGTTATCCCTTTTGCATAGAATACTGCTCTCTGGGGGAAGAACAACTAGGAAGCACAGTTTAAAATAGGCTATTTAAAACCTGTTATATTAAATTTAGACACAGGGTAGTTTGCAAGTCTGGGCACTTCCAAACTGTAGGCAAAAACTTATCTTTCCAAAAAGTTCTGTTCAGATAGACAACTGCACCTGAATCAGCAATTCCTGAAATGAAAATATAGATATAAGGTTCTGTATCACGGTGTTCTAGAGGACAAAATACAGTGAATGATGTCAGGATTACATTTGATATTAGGATTGTCTGCACACTGCATCGGCCTTTTCAGGTTTACCTCTTTTACCTTTCCTTGAAATTAAGATGAATTGCCTGATTTTTATTTTTTTTTGTAGGCAGTAAAAATGCACTACTGAATTTTAAATTACAATTACAGAATCACAGAATTGTCTAGGTTGGAAAAGACCTTGAAGATCATCCAGTCCAACCATCAACCCAACATTGACAGTTCCCAAATACACCATATCCCTCAGCGCTAAGTTGACCCTACTCTTAAACCCCTCCAGGGATGGGGACTCCACCACCTCCCTGGGCAGCCCATTCCAACACCTAACAACCCGTTCTGGAAAGAAATGCTTCCTAATATGTAGTCTAAACCTTCCCTGGTACAACTTGAGGCCATTCCCTCTTGTTCTATCGCTTATTACTTGGTTAAAGAGACTCATCCCCAGCTCTCTGCAACCTCCTTTCAGGTAGTTGTAGAGGGCGATGAGGTCTCCCCTCAGCCTCCTCTTCTTCAGACTAAACAGCCCCAGTTCCCTCAGCCACTCCTCGTATATATATTTTCTTCATCTACCTCCAAAGTCCCCTACCTTTGGAATGTAACTGTTTTTTTACAGGTTCTATAAAATTTTCAACATGAAGGATAATATGTTGACCTGCAGTTTGACCAAACCAAATACTTGCTTGCATAAGGATACTCGTAATATGGAGGCAGCACTGTACCTCACTCATTACCCTAGTATCTTGGCAGTCACCTTCAGCTGGAGAACTCTTACACCGATGTGGAATGCTTTTCCCAAGCTATTGATGCCTTCTGAATCCTTCATCTTGGACAGTCAGCTGCCACAAGTTACTATACTCTTATTTGCTGTCTAATATATCTATACTATGGAGTTTGTAGTTGTCCTGATATATGTTACATTTTGACTGAGTGCCTGTAAATAACCCTGTTGTCAATAGCAAACACAGCAACAACTATATGTATGCAGTTGGTTTGATATGAAAAATGAAAAATCAATGTAATATGCCCTTACTGTAGGCACCTGCACATAGCATTCAATAGAATTGATTAAGTCCTACACAATAGATAATAAAGCCAATTAAAACCCAAATGGAACATCACATTACAGCTCCACATTCAAATGCAGTGGTAAAGACAATGGAAGAAGAAATTAAAATAAAAGCTTAGATATGACTAATGGAGGAGGGTAGTAATCGGTAACCAGATAAAGGTTTATTGTTACCCCATAAAGAGTAGATGTAAAAAGACATACACTGTGTACATATTTTACTTATCCTAAACACCAAAAATATAACCTTATACATTGCAGCATATCTTTGACACTTTTTTAATTAAATAGCAATCCACGTATTCATGTAATTCTACTGAGATAGAATAATTTCCTGTTATTCTACTCCCAGATAATCACAATTTTAGATTAAAGATTTAATGATTTTATAACCTTCAAGCAATGTACCCATATAATATCTGAAACTAAATGAAAATATAGTAAAATTAGCATCAGAAAATCTTTAATGTGACATTTCCTGCATTCGCTCCGATTCTGGGACTCCATTTTGGTGAAAGTTTCCATACTGACTATATGTACACCCCTATAATTATAACTGTCACTTTAAAAGGAAGAATGTGATGAAGGAACAAAAGGAAGAAAGCAAGTCGGGAAAAAAAACTCATTTCTTATTTTAATTGGGCCTTGCAGAAGAAACGCTAGCCTGAATGTATCTCTAAAAACCAACTAATTCTTGGTTTCATTTCTCTTGTCTGTTCCTACAAGCTCATTCCTTAAAAGCATAAACCGAACAGAATCCCATCAGAATAATCTAGTTTGCATAGGAGATGAGACTAGTAACAACAAATGTCTCTCATTAGCTAGGAACACTTTCAAAAGAATGAAAAGGTCACAATTGTTTGTAAGCAAGACAATGTTATAGACTTCTCCAAAATTATAAGATATACAGACAAGTTCAGAAAGGATATTTTTCATTTTGCTATTACCAAAGAACACTTCAGACAAAAATAAAGTTTGGTGCACTTCAAAATGAACTTCAAAACAGCAGGAGCAGAAGAAACACTTCTGTGTTTTGTAATTCTCACAACAACTGTGTAAATCTGTGGTGCCACGTAATCCTGAGCAAACAAGGCATCCCCTCACTCAGCTGTGCAGTAATTTACTGAACAAAATGCTTCTGAATTAGAAAAGACTACATCTAGCTTTGTTTTATCTTTTTTATCCCTGAGTACTCCTGGTTGTTCCCTTCTGGCTCCTTTGGCCACACAAGGCACTCTTCCAGTGACATTTCTTAGTTCACATTCTTTAGTCAAGCTACAGAGAAAGGGCAAGCACGAGACTAGTACTGATGATCAACGCACATGGTGGAGTCCTACTACTGAAGTCCCAGCAAAGACTGATGGCTTCAATCCATAGCCACTTAGTATCTTCCTTTTATCTACTTGGTATCTTCTATCATACATTCATTATGCATTTTTATCTGAGCAAGTATTTTAGCCATAGTTTAAAGAGGGATCGGAAGTCAATAAATTTCATATGTCCTTATTTTGAAGTAGTCACATTTGATTTCTGTATTCTAAGTGTTTCCTGCTTTGACCATCTATATTCTACAAGAGCCTTTTAGAGGTCAGAACAAAAGGCAGAAGACCTGTAGTCCTGCATAGACTGGATATTGGTAATTAGGCTATAAAATTTCTGTCTGGCCAGCTGCTTGTTTTCTTGCTGTCTTGAGCAATCCAGTAATTAATTGCACAGTTGAGATGAGTGTTTCATCTTAAGTCCTCCTGAACATTACTTGTGTAACTAGAAAGCACTTTGGTTTTTTAATAGAGTGTTTCACAACCAAGGACTAACCCTACCACGTGTCAGAGTGATGGTGGTGTGGAGTATAACACCAGGCAAACATACATAGCGTAGTGCAAGTGTATCAGGAAAGTGAACCTGGCCTTGAAAAGCTGAAATGGCATTTTTGTTGAGGTCTGATGCAGCCTCCAATATACGAATGTTGCCACCACCACTGCTCAGGACACAGTACGCTAACGAGTATAACAGTAAAAGGCCTTTAAATTCTAGTCAATCACTTTAAAACTTATGGTAAAATAAATTCTTTTAACAAAAAATCCAAACGGCCTATATTTTGCTTTTGTGCAGAAACTCCATGAGGAAACAGATAAAATGAAACTCTGTATAATACATACATTTCTTATGAAAAGGTACTATGAGTGACAATTCTCAAATGGTCTTCAGAGCAAGCTGCCTAATGAATAGCAAGAGCTCTTTAATGTTAATGAAAAAATCTTAACTCTCCTTCAGACACCATCTTTCACTATGTGACTATCACCATTTCAGTTGCCACAATTCCCTCAGCTGAAAGAACAGCTGAGCTTGTCAGCAGTCTAGTTGCAATGTCAGAGATTAGCTGAACTGCTCCCGTTAGCGTTAATGGAGTTACCTACTAAATCCCTACATGTTGGGTTGTCAAGTTTTTCTTAAGCAGTAATATCCTTGCAAGCTTCCAGTTACCAAAGGTTTAAAATGAATGGTCTGTTTTTTCTATTAGACAAAATGAAGTCTTTGATATTTTAAAAACCTCTCTCACCTCTATTTCCAATAACCAGAGTTTTCAAGAGCTTAGTGGATATTGTGATGACATCCAAATAGCATAAGAACAGATTATATCTTTCAGTGATTTGATGGAGAATTTTACTAGGAGAATAACATGCGAAACTATGAGAAAAGCTTCTCTATCCCACATGCACATATGTATCAACTCTTACATTTTAGGTATTATATACAAAAGAAGAAAGCATCAGACTGGATGAATTATCATACTGTCTTCCTGATATGGAAGAATAAAGAATCTTACCTTCTTGTGTATCTACAGAAATTATACTTTTCCTACTAACTTTAAATCTCTACTAGCCGTATGTAGCAAGTCCATCTGTTTTTACTAAATTTGACTATGAAATCTTTCTGTGCGTAACAAAATTATATATTGATCTTGAACGTATTCTTGCATATGTATATATTTAACTTGGAGCTCTGTGGGACAACCTCTTTATGGTAATTAGTGGTTTGAAGAGCTCTGAAAATAGGCTCGTTATGATAGCAAGGACAACAGACTGTTCAGGACATCCACAGGTGTTTTTTTCTGGGTTTCAATAAAGTAGTTATCAATGCAGTAAACAGAGAAGGGAATATGAAATTGTGTCTATGGCAACCATATTATCTCTCTCTACTTTGTATGTCTATGACTTTGCAATAGATTCTAGAATTCACACTCATTTTTCCTGTACATGGGTCAATTAAAACATATCTCTGAACTACGACATTATTTTGGAATTGCTACCCACTATAAAAGCGGATCTATAAATTCTCATCTAAAAATGAAACAGTTAGTCTTTTCAGGAAGAAAAAAGAAAAACATCATCTCTCTACTGAGCCAATTACTTCCTGGAAAGTTTCTGCTATTGTTGCTATCTGGTACCAATCTCTGTTATTTATAGACAATTATTGCAAGAGGAAGATCCAGGGAAAAGAACAAAAAAGGTAGTTACTCACTAACTTGCAGCAACTCAAAGTTGGGGGGGGGGCTGTCACAGCTTTGAGGATGAGCCTGCAAAGTTATGAAACCTGCAAGAAAGTATTTTGGTGTTGTGGACTGAAGGCCTCTACTATTGACTTGACTCTTCCCAATGCCACTGTTAAACACTGGGTCTTCTAAGTCCTTCTAAGCCATTAAGATGTGAATTTGCCTCAACAACAGTCATCAGACTCTATGGGTTCTCTATGCATGTTCTGCTTCCTCCCATGTTCAAGGTTAGCTATATAGACTACAGGACATGAAATCCCATGTGAAATACAGCCAACTTAATATGTGCTGACAGGGTTGAGGTCATGCAAACCCAAAGCATTTTTAACATACTAGAGGTATGTTCATAGATCAACCATACAGTGTGGGTGCCACAGATTCCAGTGTCTACTGGCTAGAACATACACATTTAAATGCGTTTCATAACATACATATAGATTTCAGCCCTTGTGTTTTATTTTTTTTTAAAGGGAAGTTAAACAATAGCTCTGCGGGAATTATATTTTTTGAGAAGACAAAATATTGTTGTATGTTTCCTTCTACTAATATAAATTTAATTCCTAAATTTAATTTCAATAAAACATAGGCTTTTTTGTTGGAAGTGGTTTTGTTGGTTTTTGGTTTTTTTTTTTTCATTAGACAGGAAAGTGCTATCAGTGCTATATAAAATAAAACTGATCTGTTCTGGATTCCAGGGACGAAAAGCTGACTTTAATATCCAGATTTACTACTGCTGATACAGTGAGCTGTTGCATTATGGCAACACACAACAGACATAAGGTAATTTAAAGTATTAAAAATCTTAGTTCTTTTGCAGATAATGCTTCATTCATACTTGTCACAAGAGACATCCAACACTGGCATTTAGGACTATGAAAATAAGAATCTGACTTAATAAATAAAACATATTTAAAAGGAGTGTTTGCAGGTTACTACAGGAATGAAAGGATGCATTATTTTCATGCAATAATTCAATGGCATAAGGTTGCCAACCTGCCATGGAAACTCTTTTAACTTGTCACAGATGTTTAGAATCTATTTTCAGTGAGCTACTGATTTCTCAAACTCATTTTCTCCAAGGAATTTTCTAGAGACCTTAGCAGCATTTTCTTCCCTGAAGTGAGCTCTGCACACACTGCCAGTTGAGCATAGCTGAACCCTAATCTAGATCTACACTTATAAAAATATTAGAGCCTTTCTGGTGCTTTGAGTTAATGATTGCTTAAACGAGAGGATAGGGCAGGAATCAATGACTCCACTAGCTTTCAGAACCTTCCTTTTGTATCTTTTCTATTCCTTTAGAAACATGATGCAACTCTTTTTTACTTCAGTGTTTTAAAACAAATCCTCTTTCTCAGCCCCTAAACCATATAGAGAATTAAATCTTTACTATTATAAAGTCTCCTCAGACTTCTCAATGCTTAATAAAAAATAATGACAGTTAAAACTGTTTTAATACTCACACTCCAATCCCCTGCCTACCTCTTTCCTCTCCTGGGTACTGTTTTAAAACGTGTTCCTTAGCCTAGGCTTCTTTTTACATTCCTTAATGAGCAGCAGAGTAGTCTCTTAACTGTCCTCCACATAAATGGATTAAGTTTCACATGAAGAGAGATCCCCAGGTATGTGTTAGAAAAGCTGTAAGCAGTTGCATGAGATGGGATGAGAGCGGAAACGTAATTCACCTGCTCCTGACAGCAAAAGCACCAACTCTCTGCAGCATTTATGTTGACTCCCAATGAAAAGACCCTTTTAACTTGTCGCATCTTTTATTCAGCAACTCATTTTCTGCTAAGTATTAAAAGTCAGTAGGGTGTGAGGATTTGTTCCAAGGCTTGCTGAGATATTACTTACACAAAGGAGATGCAGATCATTTCTGCTGAGTAAAGCCATTGGGGATGTTCAAAATTCAAATTCATCTTGCCCCCACCCAGCACACAGAGGCCATCATGTTTCTTTTCCCTTGTCTTTGTTACTCCCCTCTCATCCTACTTTGCTATGTATTTTTCTGTAACTTTTATTCTTTCTACTGTAACTTTTAAAAATAACAACTGCTAGAAATATTTGAGATCATTTATCTAAATTATTGTTCCTATCTCCAAGAAAATTATGTTTCATTATAACTGGTATAAGCTTACAGTACTATTCAAAATAGTACTTTCAGGCAACAATGGTCAAATGAAGTATGTTTTCAAGATGAACCACTATCATTTTGTGTGGTTCACTATTAGATCAGGTCTCTCAAATGTATGTCAGGTATATGTAATGTATCATATTTTTTACTTTTGGAGCCCTACATCAAAGGCAGCACTACTGGCAGCTGTATAAGGTAATGACCTCATGTAATGGCAAATCTATTAGCACAATACAATCAGAATTTTTTCCTAAATATATTTACGACATCTCTTTCTCACAAGCTAAGAAAATAAAATTTTACACATTTATGGATAGAATTGCATTATATGAGGAGAAAAAGATAATCTTCTGTCTTAAGAACATTTACACTAATGAACAAATCCTCTGTAACAGGTTATATCAACTCTCACTGACTCACTGTTTTGCAAACTCAGCTGGAAAGTTCCCACCCTCCCTCTTGTACAGTATCAGCTCTGTTTAAGGTGAACAAAAACCCATGTCTTCTGTGGTTCTGAAAAAGAACCATGTTCAAAGTAGCAAGATTGAAATATCATATTTAATGATTGTAGTATTACAAAATATACCTGCTTAAATGTCAACAAAACTTTCAGATGTAATGATGTGCCTTTCCAAAACAAGATACTTTGCATGACCAAAAAAATAAAAGAGCAGTTTGGAGACATCATGGTACAAATCCAGACTGACATGAATATTTCACTACAGTACACAGCAAGTAAGCAAATTAAATATGACTTATATCAATTTATTCAATTTATCAATGTTGTAGTCATTAGTCCTCATTTCCTGTCAAGCACACTAATAATGTCAATGTTAACATTCAGATTAGAACCAATTATCCTGGTCCTATACTGGCTACTGAAAAGTGCATACTAAAATATATGACTCTTTCAGCTCTCTATTGAACTGAATAGAGAACAATCTGCACAGGGAAGACATATAAGCTAACATTCCCTTACCTGTAAAGCACACCTTCAAAAGACTTCTCATAATATATATTTTAACTGAGTTACACCATGTTTGTATTTCAGCCTGTTTTGTATAATACAGTGCTGTAACGTCCAGCTCCTCAAAGACATTACAGGTCTAACTCATACACTTTGGTACTTAAATTATAGCCAATTGGGTTAGTCAAGCAACTACTAGATGAAATACAGAAATGGACCCTGGAACAGAGCAGAACTGAATTCTGTCATGCAAGTATATATTCTCATTACTTTTGTACCCTGTTTTTCACCTCAGGAATATATTACATTAAAACTGTGGCTTGGGCATTCTCAAAGGAGCTGGAATATGTGAATACGTGTGCCCCTAGCTGATTTAAAACTGAACCTAAATCTTTCACTTTCTGGAAATTTGTTCTAACTGGTACCTCAGCAGATCCAACACCGGTTTTACTGGTACACCGCACAAGGGCAGAGGCACAAGGCAATAAGCACCACCATGATTTGCTGGTTCCTTGCAAGATCTGCTGCTCCTGGGAGCTGACAGCTGCAAGGATGTGAAAGGGAACTAAAGACGTAATTGCATCATTATTCTAATATTGCTAGTGCCTCCTTGCAGCACTGAAAGTGCAACAAACACACAGCAGAAACAGGAAAGCAGCAGAATGTGATGAGGGAAAGTGAAGAAGCAGCATGAAACGATGAGGGTGATTGAAAAGGCAGTTAGGCACTGGGTACAAAGATTTATAAAGAAAAGAAAAAAAAAAAAAAGAGGAAAAAGAAAAAGATCAGAGAAAGAGAGAAAGAAGCTTTAAGTAGTAGTTCCACCAGCCCAAAACAGACTGGCAACTGCTGAATTTGGCAGTCACATACGACCCAGCTGGAACCACCACTATCTGCCCCTGTATTCTGAAGGCAAAGCACAGCACAGACTTCCATGGGCTATGGGACAACATAAAATATGTCCCAGCCCTGCAGTAATCCCTACCTGTCTAAAAGTCCTAATCCAAATTTACACAGTCACATGAAATAATGCATTATTCTACAGAAACTCTAGCTTTTGTTTGGAAGGAGTACAACCACACCAGTGTGGCACTGTCACCAAGCTAGGAAGTATATGAGTCATGAATCTCAGCTGACCTGAAACAATGCTTTCAGTACTGGAAGTCACCTACAACTCCAGGCTCTGGTTACTTGTGCTGCCTTAAGCCTCTCACCGAAGGCTGCACAGGCAGTGAAGGTTCTACCATTCTTCTAGAGCAACAGGACTTCACGTTGTGTATCTTTTGTTTGTTTCTTCTCAACTACTCCTGTGGCTCACCACTCAGAAATAGTGGCTACTGCAAAGCATCCACGTAGAATGGGAAAATATGCTGGAACTTCACGCAGGAAGCCAAGCTCCTGAAGGGTTTCTGATTCTGGGCCTTTGTGCCAGGAAATTCCATGGAAACTGTCATGTGCCATAAGCTTATCTGAAATATAGATTTTAGTGAAAAAAACAAAGAGTATGACTCATTCCTTGTGCATGCTGATGACAGAATGTCAGTGTTCCTTAATGTATTATATTAGAAAGAATTTCAGTCTGAAGCATACACTTTAACAGATAGATGAGCTTAAAAACAACCTTGAAAAATAATCACAAGTTTCATTTTTCTTGTGTTGTCTGATCACTAAAAAGCATCTTTAAAAATTTATCTTATATTGCTGAGATGAAGAAAACATGCCTTCAGTGATATTTGATTGCTCTTTGGTAGATCATTATTTGTTCAAACAAAATAAAGCAAATTTACTTTCCAATCCTTTGCTGCCATCTGTTGGCAAACAGAAGCCAGTGAAAAGAAGCACTTTGTTGACACGAAATAACAATGAAGGCTAAAATGAAATGCTTGATTACATTACATGAAATGCATAATTATATTTGATTAGAGTTGGATAATTGGGTATACTGTCTTTTCCTCTTGCTACAGCCTTAGATGACAAAAAGGGCGAGATACATGCTGAAAGTTAACGTTCCCCAAATTCCCAAATCTTACAATGCTTAAAAAGATTTTCTCAATACAGGAGGAAAAAAAAAAAATAAAGGGGAGGGTCAAGTTTTTAAGAGACTGAGGATACAGACAGCAATTTTTTCATTTCTCTACTAAAGCTTCATGGCGAGCCTGTATTTATTCCCATGGGAGTTAGTTACTGTACCTACCTGCTTTTCAAGGTATCTATGTTTTTGTAAGCCTAGACAATAGACTTTAAAGCACAGAGCCTAGCTAAACCTTAGCTAGGTAGCCTAGCAGGTGAATTTATTATCATCATCATCATCACACTGAGCTTGACAGAAACATAGCTTTTTCCATCTTTCTTTTCATGAATTCTATATCTGATCTAAATGAACAAGCACCTAAAGCTTTACAGCAAATCAAGTCACACAGGTACAAACTCTACATAGAAGCAAGACTGTAAGATAGCTCTAAAGAGGATTCAGGTGCTGGTGAAAAGAGTAATGCCAGTGCAGCAGATGTGACTTATACTAATAGGAGACAGATACGTGGCATAAGGCGTGCAGCTTTCATTAGCTCCTTGACCTCAAGCGTATGCAGTAAATTAATGGTGTAAAGACAGTCAGAAAAATTAAGCGGGAGTAGGTTCTGATGCTATTTCAGGTTAGAATATAAACATCTGTGTTTGACTTTGATGGATAAACTCTACATTGAGCCCAGAGAAGCATAATGAAACAGTTAATGTTGATGCTTAACCTCTGAAAATGGTCCTACATTTTCATGGTATTTTTTTAGGTTTCTGACTAATCAGAAAGAATGACCATTTTAAGTTAATCAAATTACCCCAATCACAAATCTTAAAAGTATTAGGAATCAAGGTAGATGTCTTCCAAGGGTTAGCATTTCAGAATTAGACATTTTCTAAGGCACAGTTTGATGGATACATTAAGGATAAATTGAAAGAGACAAAGGATTGGGTCAATCAGTTCAATTAGAATAATCTGCTTAGTAAGTTTTTACAGTAACCTCAAGTGAGATCTGTATTGAGATCAAGTTTTTGCACAGGCAGCAAGTCTTTCTGTCCTCTAAAATACCATCTGTTAGATTCAGAATAAAGCAAAACCAAGACCTCCATCGTCAGCAAAAACCTCTATATTATGGTTTAGTTTTTATTAACTTCAAAAGAACAAATTCCTCTGAGACCACAAAAAAAATAAGAGGCAGCTCTTCAGGTAGAAATCCCAAATGATATTAGTACGAAAGTCCATAAATATACAGCATATCCAAGTCGGTACGCATTTCAGTACCAAGCTCCCCCACCCCCACAAACAAAAAACCACCAACCCAGTCATCAATATTCTAATCTTGCAAAACAGAAAAAGTTTCTAGACAACATACTTATTTGAACTTCATTTGGCTAACTGCCATCAACTGGTATATCCTACTTTAGCCAATGTCAGCTAATAATGCCTCATCACAATATCTTCATATTTAACCTAAATCTAAGAAAAGTTTTCTGGAATAGTAAGAATTCTGTCAGAGCTATGCTTTTCTTTATGAGAAATTTACTGTCAAAGGAACACTTAATCCATTATGGTTTCAAGCTGTTTTCCCACATGCAGAAATTCAACTAGATGTTCATATCACATATATTAAAACCTTACAGACAAAACAATACCTTAGTTTTTAATTAAAATTTTCAAGTAAAGATGGAAATTGATAACATCTGCTATGAGTCTTTCAGGTAGAAATTTTTTTTTTTTTTGGAAGCTGAAAGAAACTGAAACCAGTTACTACAGTGTCATGAAGCTATCTGCAGGCCAAGCTACCAGTGAAATCCTGAGCCTTCTGACTTTCACAAACCATACTTCCCTGATTATTTCCTAACAAACTAAATAGGACTAAACACAAGTACTTCAAAAGTGCAATAAATTATAAATCGCCATGATTCTATTTTAAAATCCAAGTTCTCCTTTTTTAAAAATACATGTCTAAGAAACATAAAATTTAGGCTGTTTTTATACCGAACTTCAGTTGTATTTCATTCTCTTGTTTTTATTTTTCAGCTACAATACTCAGAAAACATGGAATTTACTATTCTTTTAGTTGACACCAGATGGCACTGCAAAAGGTGAACCATGATAAATACCGAGGCCTCAATACCTTCTGCTTTGGAAGCAAGTTTCAAGCCACATATACAACTGCATTTTGAATGTACAGAACATGCCATATTCAGATTTCATGTGTTCACAGCAGCTGCAAACAAGCAGGGTGGTGAATTAAAATCAAAGCTACATTTGTGGAAAACTCAACGTGCAAAAAAGACATCTTTAGAATATAAAGATGAGCAAATCTAATCTGATTTTTAAATTTTATTCCAGAAAAGTTAACTTCTATTTATTTTACATTTAACATATTTATAATTAGCTGTTGTGTCCTGGCAATGTTGCTCAGAAATACCTGCAAATTTTTTTAAAAAGTGTGCAAGAAAACCAAATCATTGTTTACAGTGCAGATCTGAGTGATGAATACCTGTCAGAAGTGACAACTCCTATTTTAGGAGATTTGCTCTCTAAGACTACTTTCACTTCCAGTTTTCACTTTATTGCCTAAATTAAACTTTTCAGTAATCCATCTGGATGCAATGAAAATAGCTAAAAGAGAGAGGTGGATCATCATATTTGCTCACCCACCATAACTGGCCAAGCCCATGTAGACTGTTAACACAGAAATGGAAAGAAATTGAAAAAGGAAGCAATGAACTTAAACTCACTTTGAAGAACAGCAAAGGTATTGATATATGTATACTACTCACACACAGCCTTACTTCTACTAACATACTATAAGCATAAACCCTTACCTAAAATGATTATTGCCATTATCACCACTATTGTCATCAGAGGAAGGATCTATCAAGGCCAGCATAGCTGAGGGACTTAATTAAGCATTAGCAAATAAAAATGTAGAACATAAGCTAACAGTGCTTGAGTCTGATAGTACCCAGAGAACACTGCTTTGCTTTAGAGGTGTCAAAAGACAGTCTTTGTACACAGGGTAGGCAACAATAAGTGTGCTTACAGGACACACAGGGGTAAGGCTGTGTGGCCTCTAAGAATTTGACCAAAGAAGTTTTGTCATCATTTCTTGTCTTAAAATTTTAAACTACAGGAAATACACAAAAATACTTTGTGGTGTTGAAATATAGCAGCATTTTTCTGACTGTATTCTTCATCTTCTTTTAACTCTTTCTGATGCATTGCAAAGTCTGGCTGTTGCAGCAGGTCTGAAGGATGATGGGAGCTAAATGACACAACCGACTAATACTCAGTACAACTCCTGCAAGTTGCTTAAGATGGTAATTTTACTTATTTCTTCAAACGTATAATCATTATGCCTCATACTGGCACAGGTAAGCCTTTACTAATGTTTTCATTAAATGTTGATATATAATCTGTCACAGAAGTTTTTTTTTTTTTTTTTTGCAGAGGGCCAAAGGCAAGTTTAATCCTTAATACATTTAGTAATATGCTTTAAAGACAGAATTGCATTACTGTCCACAATGAATGTCTAGTTTGTACAATAAAACTAAAGTAAGACTGCTATTAATGACTATACATCGGTAATACTTTAAAAATATGCATCTTACCAACCCCCTCCCTTCTCATGAATTCAGTAGCTGCTCTCTCAAGGCACCTTTTTTATATTACAATATTCACCAGAAAACTAATTCTGCTACTGTGAAACAGACACCTCACAATTTTTTATTCAACCATTCTACTACACAGACAACATAATTGCAAGAAAAACAGGCTTGACTGCACAAGACGCATTCAGTTGCAGGTTTAAAAAGTAAATTTACCCATTAGGAGGTATTATCCTCTCTAAACTTGTAAAGCTACTCTATTACACACACACACACAAAAAAAAAAAATCAGTAGCATGGGGATAAATCAGGAAAATTTTTTACTTCTGTGTCTTAAGGATCACTATAGACATGATTGACCATCTCAGAAACAAAAGAAGTATTCCTTCCTCAATGCAAGGGGATTTAAGAGGCTAAAATTGTACATGAGATATGTTTATGACACTCATTCTTGTGATTGCCTAAAGTATGTTTTAAACATTTAGTCAAAGATGATTAACAGATTTTATGAGCTATATGCAAATTGGTTTAGCCATGAACTGGATGAATGGAAACAGTTTGTAAACAGAAATATTTTGTTCCAGATGGTGGTAAGTAGGATGGAATTAAACCCCTTATAATGGTGGGGGAAAAGGAAGAAGGAGGAAAAGAAAAAAAAAAAAAACCACACCAAAAAAAGGACTCTGGCATCAAAAAAAAGTGTTATTCTACCTAGCCTTGAAACATTTAATTGTAATTAGGACCAGCTAACACAACGACCACAGAGAAAAGAGATGACAATAAAATGTGCCACTGGCCTAATGATGAAGTGTGTAAGAAAAACCATTAAACTTTATCTCAATTAGGCCCATTAATATCACACCAGTCTACTATGCCCTACAGCCTACTGGAAAATAAAAAAATTAAAGAATCACAGGGACAGCTTCAAAGCTCTGTGATCATACAAAAATGCTAGGGAAGAAAGGAGAACGGATAGATGAGTTTAACTAGCTTTAAAAGAAAATAGAGACACTGAAGGAAATAAACCAGTAATCCTATCTATTGACTATTTCCTAATCATAAGAAATTCTAGGCCAGATGCTTGCCTCCTATAAACCAATTTTTCTTTTCTTAATGAAAGGTTAAGACAGATTTTGATAGTCAGGCACATGCCCTTGAAGCAACTGAATTAGAAAAAATGTGTGGCAGCATTACAACATTATTAGCACTTCTCATTTAGATGGAAGAATGAGAAAAAAAAATTCAAACTCTATTCTACATACTACCAATATATTATCAAGTACCTCAAATATGAGGCCACTGACATTCCTGGAATCTTCTCATATTGCCATCTTTGCAACTACCAAGAATTTGATTCACACCGTATGATTCTAGGTTATGGTTTTATTGAGGTAACCTAGTTTTCCCATCAGAAATTCTGTGAAAGATAGTAAGGTATACTTTATGGTATATAAAGCTACCCACCCTTATGGTATAGAGTAGTGTAAATATGGTCCATTATACCAATCTCCCCATCTTTTTGTAGCCCATATAAGTGATGAAAACAAGCACAATGGACATCTAGTCACAACATAAAATGCTGAAAATGTCAAATAAAAGAGATATTATATATCTGACAGATAATTAATTAGTATTCATGATTATCTAATGAATTATTATTATATTTTGAAAATCAATTCCACAGAGAGCAAGATTCTCATTTGGATATGCAGTATTTATATAACATAAAACAAGTCACACTTATCACACATTTAATTATGGGTGTTTGACTGATTCACGCCTTATAAGAAAACATTAAATAAAATAAAAGTATTTCAGCTGCTTAGTTGAAAGCAACTGTTGTGAATTCTTGTAAAAAGTACATGCCAGCTGTAAATCTATTTGGAGACCTCATCCCTGTTGGTAAATTATCATGCAAGGTGTGTGTGGCAGATGGTAATCAGAAGGCCTTGCAACAAGTCAACTAACCAGTCTGTTAGCTTCTTAAATCTCCAAACAATACAGGTGGCAAAAGCTCCCCATTTCTAAAATCTGCTCTGGCAGCCTTTTCCCCTGTCAGCAAAGCTACTTGCAAATGCTTCTCACCCGGTAATGTACTTGTGAAACAAATCTGTTGAACTGGAAAAACAGACTGGTTTATTAGTCAAGGAATGGGAGAGGTTGGAGTTCACATACAGTGAAAAAAAGTTGGAACCACACACTGGGCTTAAAACACTTTCAGAAGCACAGGCAGAAATAAGTTAATTTTTGACATGCCATGCTATGAAATGCAGCTGATGAACAGTGGAACTATAAAAAGCACAGTCCTATTAATTCCCAGATCACTGTGCTTTTAGAACAGTGAAGTTAATAAATACAAAAGCAAAATAGAATGGCTAAAGTGGCATTTAGCCCACTCCCAACAAATTTCAAATGTTGCTAGGAAATGAGAATTGATCATCTTAATTTGATTTGCTTAATTTGCTCTAGCAGGTAAAAACCCCAGGCACTGAAATTACATATAATGATATAGTAAAATGCGATGCTCCAAAAAAGGCTTCAGTTAATCTCAATTGTGTGATAAATATAAGTAGTCACGTGGTGCTGCAGAGCAAATGCCCCTTTCAAACAGAGAAAGGCACTTACTGCTTGAAAATTAGTTCCACGGTGACAGCAAATGATGACTCTGAACAGCAAATACGCATTTCTGATTCCTAAAGCACAAAACAGTTAATGAGGAATGGAGAAATGTGATTATTACATACCTCACCTATCTGTTTCTTTACAGAAGCTTGCAAAATGCCAAATATTTGTCTGGAAACTCTTCTTCTTTATTATTTCACACAAATCCTGGTCAAATTATTTTCTGCATCACTTCAGCAGCACTGGTGACAGTAAAAAAAAAAAAAGAGTCATTTGGTAGAACTGGTAACAACCAAAAGAAGTGAATTTTACTGCAGAGGAAGATGTTCTGCCATCTGCACAGGATCTAGTGGCATCATTAACAGGCTATGGCACTTTCCCTGTAAAGAAAAAGTCTTTCAAAGAAAAGATTATGCATCTATCTCTTCATGAATCTCTTTTCACTTGTTTAATGTTCTTATAAACAGTGGCAATGTTTTCCTACACTAAAATACATGTAATTTATGTACGTAACACATAAACATAAATGTTTACGTACCCCACACAATTCTAGAATTCTGTTAAAAATTAAAAGCAACCATTGCACAGGGGTAAAGAACGTTTTGAGAAGTAGAACTTGTCTTACGATTCTTGTGGAAGTTTGACAAAAGGACTGTCCTAGAATCACTGTTATTGCTACATAACCAAACAATTATGTACAAGCAGGCTATAGGGCCTACACCAGATGTGGCAAGAACCAGTTTTCAACTTGCAAACACCAGTGCTCTGAATCTGACCTTGCCTTTCTTTGAGAGGTCTGGGAGCAAGCAGTAATGGAGACTTACTGCCCTTGCAAATTCATGGCACTTTCACTTTACTATGTTACACAGAAATTTAGGAGCTGTCATTTAGGGCCCGTTACTTGGAGATATATGCTCATACCCTTCTCCCTTTTATCTAAGGGATTGAAATCTTATTTTACTCAGTTAGTACTTTCTTCAGGGCAGCGTGCCTGTCTGAAAGCAAACAGGTGAATCCTTTGGAGTTATCAGAAGGCAGATAAAGGATCGAGAGAAGAGATGGCATTGACAAGTACAGGACTAAGAAGGACAGATACCAATTACATATGGTTTTTTTAAGTCATAGTTTGTACTGTGCTAGAGAGAATATTGTGAGTCTAGTTCTTTTATTTTAAAATATGCAAGGAGTGGAAAGTAAATAGAGAGGGCAGGCAGACATTGATTGCCAGATAGCACTTTCCTGGATTTTGAGATTACCAGGATGTGCCTGTAGTGTCTAATGGGAGTCTGCAAGCAGAAAGAAGGCAGGAGAATGACAATCTACAAACAACAGGATTAAAGTGCTCTGTGCAGTTAGGACTATAAAATATTTGAATAATCCTTCCAAAGTTGTAATGGAGAAAGTAGTAATTAGATTTCTTAGAGAATCAGAGTGTCTGGAAATACTATCACTTTCAAAAATGCTATTAAACTTAATGAACACACTGGTTTCTGGGGGAGGGGGGAGAGGGTTATACATTTCTTTTTAATTATCTCAAAATACAATTCTCTGAACAAAAAAAAAAAATGGCATACAACGTTGATTTTATTGTGTTGTCGACTACAAGTATAAGGCTAAACTTTCTACACTCACTGATGAAATCAATCATTTACACTAGATAAATGTTTCCAGGCCCTACTGTGCCAGACTTAACATCACTGAGAAACAGTCCCTGTTCCAAGGAGAATGGATCAAAAGTGAGAGAGAGGAAGCTCAATAGGTCAGTTACAAGCAAGGAACAGAAACAGAGAATTAATCTTACATGACTTCTTAGGGTACAGCTCAATGAAATAATATAAGAATCAGAACAGGTTGCACTGGAATGAAATTTTTTGCTCATTATTAGCAAAACTTCAGCTCTTCCCTTGTGAGCTAATTCAATTCATCTATCCAGGAAAACTAACATGGGGGGGGGGGGGGGGGGGGGGGGGGGAAGGCTATGTTGCTCCTGAATTGGTTTTGTGAAGGGTTTGACAAACACCAGAGCCAGTCAGTGCAAGTCTGAGACAGAAATGCACAGCCAGCAGCACACACAGAGGAAGAGTAACAGAGGGAAAGGCAGATAGGGACAGTTACAACTGTGTCCTTTCACGGTGGGCAGTTGTTAGAGCAACTAAAACATCTTGCATTACCTTAACCTCAGTGGAGAGTATATTTCACTATATGCAGGATCAAGAATTAAGAGATGTTCAAGAATTTGAGCTGTATCTTTTCCCCCAAAATCTCTTTTTAGTAAGTCCAAAGACAGATAATAGCCCAGTTTATCATCACTGTTCCTCCTGAAATAAACCTCAACACGCTACCACCTGCCTAGTTGCAATGCTCAACTAAATACTGCACTAAAAATATCAGGGTTTGTGGAGTTTTTCCCTTTTTACTTTTTTTTTTTTGTGTGTGTGTGAATACTAATAATTATGTGCCAGGAAATCTTGCTTTTCTACACACTATTTTTACACACACATATGCTGCAGTTATCATACATAGCTCCTACCAATGTATGTTTCCATGTACTGGGCAAAGCAGGAAGAGCAAGCGGGCTGCCCCTCTCACATAATTTGGAGATAACTAAGCCACAGAATGTCCCACAGCTCAGCAATGCCTATCAGGCTCAAATGACTCAATTGCATTAGAACACGTAAGTTGATACTAACTTGTAAAACTATTTGCAGTAGAAATAAGCTTGCCTAACGTCTGCCAGTTTTCTAATTGGTGTTCGAGCTCTACAGTGCCCTGAGACTTCAAAGGCTCAGTTGTGTAGTCACTATAATTTCAGTCAGTGGAAGTACTTGCTAAAAAGAACTTGTAATTGAGACGGACAACAAAGAAGAAGACAGGGAAAAAAAGACACAAAGGAGGGAAGAATAGAGTGGTCTGCAAGCGTCATGTTAACTAACATGTCGAATGAAGTTAGACATCCTCCTGAATTAGTTCAGTCTGTTCAGACCACTGAGTATCTCCAAGGATGGAGATTAAGCCAACCTCTCTCTGCAACCTGTACATAAGAAGATAAGTCTATTGGCTTATTTATTGATTATAATATTGCCAGTCTTTGCATCAGATACTAAGTGAATAGAAACCACCTCCCATTCAGCCAGTCCCTAAGCCACAAACGCCTGACATTTGGAAGACTACCTGGAAGTAGTATGAAATATGCTTACCCTGTTCTTACATGCTTCCACAGGCATCTACTGTTGACCACTACTGTAGAAAAAGATACTAAATGCATAGACCTTTCACCTAATGCACCACAGATACTCTTTTAAGTTTTCAGTTTATATGCAAACAGTGCTATATGTTTGTGTTCTGGAATTCTGTTGTTGAATTTTAAAGTAATAATCCATTTCTTTAATTTTGTTGTTTAGATGTTGTTTTGCTAATAAATTCCTTCTAAATGTAAAAATTTCTCAGAAAACAACAAATATCATTACTATGTAACAGCCAGGACTGCTGTTTTTGGACACAACTGTAAAATGTGATCAAGATCAGAATTCAGCTTTTACCATGCACCAAAGAGATTTCAGGTATATATAAATTATTTGAGTTCTCATTAACATGTGTCCATGTGATCCACACCTGAAAGAGCAACTAAATATAGAAGACTACATTTAATTAAGAGCACAGCAGGAACTTTTAAACCAGTTCAGTGATGTTTTTACGGTTTTTTGTAAAAGAATGCTAGTGATAACAATTGCTAGAAAAAAATTATGCCCCAATTCTGCTCATTTCCTAGAAAACAGAATTAGATTTATCTACGCTATTAAACAAATTTATTTATCTAGAGTTGCATTTATAACTATCCTCTATTCAGCATTGGAGAATATCTTTAAACATTTTCTCCTTGTCCAATATATTCAAAATACAAATTACTTCCTGATGAATACAGAAGTTTTTTAAATAGTATGCATTTGATAGCAGACCAAATTAGCCAATAAAACCATTTCATTTTTTATATTCAAAGAGGGAAATAATGTTATTCTGTTCCTGCCATAAAAGACACATTATTTCTTTATATAAACATGCATGCAAATTTAGTTCAGACATAATGTACTTGTATGTTGTCATATATATACACCCAACTGAAACAAGTAACACCTTTTGATAAAATTAAATGCTTTCACTCAGATGCCTAATAATTTCATATTATTATATGATTTCACTAATGCCTATAAATGTTCTAAAAATATCACTTTTTAAAAAAAAAGTATGTGACTGTATAGAGAGAGGAGAAATAACTAAAGTGCCATTTCTCCTTGGTTTCAGAAGCCTGCTTCCCAATAAAAGAAAAATCGGTCACATGAAATAACTGAGCATCTTATTTATATGTATGCAAGAAAGAGATTAATTTAAAAGAACGAAGGCTGTTCGTCAAAAAGCATGTCCACTGCTCCTCAATGTACAACATGTACCAAGAAGCACAGGCTCTAATCAGGTTACTTCTAAACCAGGTGGCACACAGATGCTATACCACCCCTCCTGTTCCCCAATTCCCCAGTCTTGTGGTGGGGATCTAAGAGGCAGACTCCTGATTTTTTTCACTTGCTCAAAAAGTTTTGGGATGATATATACCTGCTCATACTGGAGAACTGTCTCAGCCCAATACAGAAGTAAAATACAACAGTGGTGTACATCCAGCAGGTTATATGTAACACTAGAAATTGTTACAGAAAGTAAATTCTCTTTCTGCTGTGTAGCTCTGTTTCACATGCTGACTGTCTTTCAGCAGAACTGTGGTGAATCAAACAAATGTATGAAAACATAACCTCACATACTGACAAAAAGAACCCAAGGAAGAAATAATGACTAGAATTTCCCCTAAAATAAACAAACTCCTGATGTTTTCTTTTTGTTTTCCATTTTCTGTTATTTTTAGATTGCCATATTGTCCTGACCTACTGTCAAAATAATATTCTAAAAAAAAACTAACCCAAAACAAAACAAAAAACCCAACCCCAAACTGATAAAACCATCAAAAGCAGCATCCTAGAGTAAGAATTTGGAAAATTCCAAAATTAATAATTATGCAAGACATTTTGGTTTTATGTCAAAATTATGTTGCAGGAAAGACACAAATTATCTCATCTTTCAAAACATTTTGCTAAGACCAAAATCACCATTCATTACTGAGCAATGTTTACGATGATACCAAGCTAACAAGTTATAATTCATATGACATTCACAGTGGCCCAATACGTTAAATATTAAACAAAATCCACTGATCAAAATAATATTTTGGCAAATGCAAGATGACATATAAACAGAATGATTAATTATTGGACTTCTAATGAACTACTATTTGAATGAATCATTTTTTTATTTCAAATTATTTATGAGTCAGAGGAAGAGCTGTATATGAAGACAACTCAAAATACTTTGTCAGATTGTACAAACGACCACAAGCCAAATCAAACACAAAAATAAGGAAAATAAGTTCTATATCTACATCTTCATAATTTCAAAGTGTACTCAAAAAGTGTTGTTTCAGATTTTCCTATCTTAAAACCAAAACAGAAATCAAGCCAATTTTTACATGCCAATGCATTTTAGAGTCACGAAAATACCCCAAGGAGAAAACAATGATTAAGACGATTTTGCTGAAGAAAGAGATGACAGACAACAGAATGGATCACACCAATAAGTCGGACAAAACACAGCATGAAATATGAGTAGGAAGATAGCAGTCAAAAATGAAAAGGAAAACATAAAAAATAAAAAATGTCATTTTATTATGGCAAAATTAGTGTAATTTACCATCTCAGCTAAGAATTAGAGATTTAACCAAATGAAAATGTTAGACTTAAATATAAAACATTTTCATTTTCCTAGATTTTTCAGTGAGCATATAGCATATACTCCTAAATGCTTCAGACTATAGTCCAATTACAACTGGAAAAGAAGAAAATTTCTTGGAAATACTTTAGAGTCTGACACTTTTTTTCCTCAAGAATAGAGTTAAAGATTTTCTCTAAGCAGAACTGAAGGAAGTGGTTTTGGAGGTGCAACAGCATATGCTCACTTAAAAGAACAGAATAACATTTTGGAAAAAAAAGTTAAATCAATTTCTAAGTAGGCCTGGGGAAAAAAAAAAAAAGCCAACCCAAATAAACAACCACCACCAAAACTTTGGATAAAAACAGTACCTTCCTCTGGGCTGAAATGACTACTTTCGGATTATGTGATCTGCTTCAAAACTCTGTAAATTAGTTCAGCAACAACAAGAAAATTAAAACAGGAACTTACCTGACTATCATTTTAGATAATTTCTTATAAAGACTGCTCAACTAGAATTTTTCACCCACCAGGGATATATATTGGTTCCTAGAAATTCTTTCTCACAATGTATATGCTATCTATTTAAAAGATACAGCATCTAATCTATCTAATTTTTCTTAAGGATGATTTTGATGGGCTCTCTGAAATGAGACAAAGCCTGCTTTACTGTTAGGCAAAAGACTGAAAAATGACTAGCATAAAAACAAGTTCCATAAATTACAAAAACCAACTGCAAGTAATGCAACATCCACAGCCATACTTATCTAATATTAAATCAGGTAGCTCTAAAGATTTTTATCCTGAACAAATCTGAACAATAGAATTTTGACTATACTAGTTTATACAGCAAAATAAATTACCACTGTTCTACTGCATTCAAAGTCTAGATGTAATAAAAAAGTAGCTAATTAACCCATTTATCACAAATACCAAACAGGCCAATGGTTTTTGTAATTATCAAGACAATTCAATTTTTGCTTTAGTGTGCAGGCTTGTTTGCCCAACTCAATTGGAGATCATCAAAATTACTTACAATACACTGTCTAGCAAAGCATGACAAAATTAGTCTGCTACAACCAATTAATTGAACTTAATAAAGCTTTTAAATTATTTTTGTTTATTACCATTCCTTTGGGGTTAATGATGTAGTCCTTTTTGGCTAGGAGGAATAATTAATATTTTTTTAAAGGAAAATTAGATTTTCAGTGTATTAAGATAGACCAACAACTGTCCCTAATGGGTAAATAGTAAATTATTCTTCAAAACCAATACTTACAACTAATTTATTTCTCTAATAAAACCTTCTGCCTACATACAGTTGTGTATATATACAGACAGCTTATAGGCAATATCACAGATTATTAAGGATGATTGGAGAATTACTAAGTACAAATATGTACTAATTAAAATTAATATTCATAAATAAATAAATTCCCTTTAAGAGAGCAATCTGACCATCATTCTGTGAATTCAGCTCTATAAAGTTTCATACTACACTACTTTATTGCAGTTGATTATCCACAGTCAAAATTAGCTAAGTTAATTGCTTTAATAACAATGTCAATGCAATTAACATTCAGATATTCAATTAAGTCACGCCATGTTCATCCAAATGAATTAATGCTTAGAAATTCAAAAGACATTGCTCACCTCCTTTCTATTTTCTTAATATAAAGAAAACAATGTTTTTACTGCTTTGAAAACTTTTTAATTGTTCACTAATGTCAAAAAAACACCCTGTTCTCTACACCTTAACATACACACTTCCACCTGAAGACCTTATTTTTCTGTTTTTAAAATGAGTTAGTTGTAAACATTGAGAAGCTAAGCATGATCCCATTTAGAAGGCAACAGGTATCAATTCAGAAACAGAACTGTTATGAACATCTTCATATCTCATCTAAAATACTTCTTCAACAAGGAGTAAATGTTCAAAAAGGGGTATCTTCAACAACAGCTTCTTCAATCAGTGTCCAAAAGGAATTGCTGATAGAGTATCTCAGTCACGTTCAGCTCCATGCCCTCTGAGGAGTATATATTTGGGCAGTCACCAAAAATACACTTTGGCCAGGAATTACTTTTATAGCCTTCTCACTCTTTTTTTCTGTATTTTATAGTGACAAACCATCACCTGCCAACTCAATCTCAGAAAATCCTGCACGGTAGGAAAAATTCACTCTACTTTCTCAATTTGTTTTTATGCACTGCTCTGTTGTGCTTAAACTGGACTGAAAAACACTAATAGGATCAACTTCAATAATGAAGACCACAGCCAGTAAGTGAAGTTAAAACCAAAACCTTGTTTCTCCCTTAAGACTACATTTTTATGAGAGCAAGAACACAATTTTACTCTGGTCAGTCATCCCAGACTATCCAGAATAAAAATATCATGCTTTGACAGGAGGAAGAAAGGTCTCAAAACTGTATTTATTCAACTATGACAGTAATTCTGGATGCAGCAAACATTGAAATATTATAATTTTACTATTTCTAATAAAAATCTTTTCTACAATGGCTGTTCCTGAACAGTATTACGTGACTTACACTCTGAGTATACTCATTCAGCTCACACTACGTATTCACTTTGCATATAGACACGTGTCTTATATCCAGGCAGCTGGTAGACACTGATAATTTACCAGTCAAAAAATACCTTGAGCTTGTGAACACAGAGTTGGAACCTCCCTGCAGCATTACATGGCTGGGGCAGGCACACTGCATGGAGCTATGTGTTCACACACGTTAGAAAAATCTGAACTGAAGCTTTCACCGCAATTCCGAAGAAAAATTGGGTTTAAAAGTGTCTTTGAGACTATACTAATACACAGGATAGATGTAATTTGTCCTACATCTTGAACCTCTGACATACTTCCCAGCAGCGTTTGAAAAACAGACCAAATATCAAACAGAGTTTCTCCTTGAGAGTGATCTGTCCTTTCTTCACTTCGAAAAAATAGTTAAACTCTACGTGTTGTGCAAGGCAGTTTTTACGGACTCCTTTCCAATCTTTGATTCACTGCACTGAAGAAGCCAACAAGATGTCACAGGGTGGCTCAGAATTCCTTGAAAGATGGTGTTATCAATACAAGAACTATACCAGAAAGTTCTGTTGAAATTAAGAGAACTATGGCCAAATTTTCTGTTCATACAGAAGCCTGGGGAGCTTGAATCCCATCATCATGACTTTTTTGGTTCTGAATATTTACACTGAGCAGCTGACAAAAAACATGGCAAATGCTCTTTTTATGGCATTCAGATCAATCCCATTCTCCTTCAAGAATTCCTGTTGGCTCAGTTTAGAGAAATGATACAAATGATGACTGATGTCAGAAAAAAAAAAAAAAGCGCACTGATTTAATTATCAGTCTAGACAAACTAAGCATTTGATTTAACTTGACTCACCACTATGCAACTTCCAACTCTAGATTACAACCACCTCCACACTAACCTCTTCGGCCAGGTCATCCATCCAATGCCAACACATACGGCACAGGCGTGGAGATGCACTGGGCTCAGTGGTGTGAAGATGATAGATCAGCCCCCATCGTTATGAATGAGAAAAGACATTTTACTTTTTTATTACATGCATGCACATCCTTTCATCTGCGTATCAGGATCAATACCAGGTTAGAAACAGAGTGTTGTGGGTTATTTGAAAGCTATCCTAATAGCTACCACTCATTTTTGAGATACTTTAAGGTAACACCATGACATCAACATTTCTGCAAAATTAAAACTACAGGCTTTAAGTCCCTTATGTTATGCACTAAAAAGACAGGGAAAAGGAAAGTGCTCTCCCCAAATGCAGAATGAGGGAAAATACTATTTGAAAAACATATCGATAAATGGCTTCTTCACCAGTAACTATCGCGAATATCTCACAATAATCTCAGGAGGACAGACAGATATCACAACTTCATGAATAGTTTAAATTAAAAAAAAAAATCAGATTGCTGCTCAGTGTGAAGAATTTTTAAAGTGTTATTTTTATAGCAGGTAATTCTCTTATGCATCAAAATTAATAAGTAGGAAATATTGTATTAAAAATATTCTCACATAAAAGTTAATAACCTATAGTTCACTACTTTGTTAGCAAATCTTGAAAACTTATCACCTTCCTTAAGAGAAAAAGAGTCTTCAAAACCAAGAACTTTTGTGTTAATATTCAACTAATGCCGCAATGTTTCTTGTGTTGCATAAAATCATTGGCAAGCACACTTCAGAATGCATCCAGCCTGCCTATGAGAACTGTCAGGTATGTGTTTTAGAGAGAAAATTAACATTTCATTGGGAGGGGGTGGGGGGGAGGCAGGGAGAGGGTGTGACTACAACACATTGAAATATAACAATACACTAGAGGAATGATTCACATTAATTCACAGTGCCAGCCCTGGGTTTGGAGAAATAAGAGTAACATGATGAATAAAAATTTAGATGACACTAGTGCAGTTTAGTCTTATTTACTAACACACACCAGAGAAAGCATACAAGAAACTGATTCTCATTACCACTGTATTAGGAACAAGTCAAATGGAGTTTGTTGATTGTCATCTGGTTCACAGCAGGTTTTGTCCATTCAGTAAAAAAACCTGCAGAGCTTGGCAGGGTGACTGACACAAAAATAATGTTCATCACCTGGAGCCAGTCAGCTGTTGTAGTTGCAGTACATAGTAAATTTCCCTGCTTTTTTTCTTTACTATCATACTATCATGTACTGTTATGTATTTTAGTGGCATTGTTTGTATAGAATAAATATATACAGATGTATTTACAGCTGTATAGCTGCTTTCCTGCAGTCCTTATGCAGCAATTCTACTTTTTCTGTGCGGAAGTCACTGTTAAATCTACATATTAGGAACTAGTCTGAAGTTTCTAATGAACAAGCTTCCTCTTCAGTCTAACTTTCCATTCAGAGTGGATTCCAACACACAAATCCAGTATTGGTTATTTTTCAGATTCACACTGAGACAAAGCCCTGCTGGCTCTAGTCCACAATGCCCTGGCACCTCCTGAAAACCAGACAAGTGAAAGAACTTTCATGAAACAAGAAAAAGCAGAATTCAATTATTCCTGCTAGAGAAAATTTGAACACTGAATGCTTCTATCTCCAACTCAGTTTGTAACTTAAAATATAACTTCATTATAATTTTACAGCAGAAATATCCTGTTAAGATCACATAACTACTGCTTTATTTGTATACTATTAAATGTTATCGTTTATTTCTTGAAATATCGATTCTTATTTACAACATTTTTCTCCTTCAGTAAATCCCATCTAGAATTACTGTGTTATCAGCTGCTGTCTGTTATCTTCAGTAAAACAATTCTACTGGTTTCCAACAAGTACTCAAAATGTTATATTACGGGCTATTCCTTATCACTGAAATAACCCCAAACGATGCATCACAGTATGATTCATCAAGGATAGAGTAATAAGCAGACCAACTTTAAGGGAACCCAGTTTTTAGAAAACAGATTCAAAGAATAGAAGTTAAGTATGCCAAGGACTGTTGATTTTTAAACTAAATACTTCTTCATTGGAATGAGGGAAGATCAATTTCTATAAAGAAATTGTTTCTCAATTATCTTTCCCATACAATTTAACTACAAAAGATGACTTGATATTGTTATTTTTCAAACATTTGACAAATAATTCCACACTTGTCATGGCAGAAAATATCACGGCAATTATATGAAATAGTTTTCCAGAGAACAACCATTTCACAAGTAAAACACTGAACTGTTTTTCTACTGGTTTTGTATTATAGCTTCTCAAATTCTTCCTGAATCAGTCATTACAGCTTAGCTTGCTTAAACTTTGTGTTATCTGTAGAAAGTTGGCATTGCTATTATGTCAATACATTTTGTTAGAGCCCTGGTCAGACAGAATGACTTGAAGGAATCCCTAGGAACTGACCACGGTCCTGATGTCTCAACACAGTTTCTTTCCATTAACCCTCCTTTACACCCTGGTCTCAGAATTTATATTTCCTGAACAAGCACAGAATCTGCTTGCTGTTCTCTTGGTGAAAAAGTCCAGGTGTTTTGCAATGGTCAAGACATGAAATAGCCCTAGTTCACAGTTTTTTACTTACATTGTGCAAGTTAGCAAAGAAAATGAAAATGTCTAAAAAGTTTGAAATCACTGTTTATACAGACTAATAGTTGCTAATTCCTCTTTTCCAAAGTTTCTCATGCATATACTACTTTACATCAGAAACAGAAACTGTGAGCAAACAGGTAGCAATTATCTCTTCAACATTGTAACAGGCATATTAAAGAAGTGTGATTCATGACCTAACTGACACTGTGCAGAATGGTGCACATGTCACCACTTCTGTTGTTCAGGTTTTGGGGAATGGTAGGAGAGCAGTTCACACAGAAGGGGAAAAATAATTTGCCTTTTTTTTTTTTCCCCCTAAACTGGAAAGCAAGGTCTTTCATAAAAATTGGCCTGATAGAAAATTTCTGCTAGTGTTGGATGCATCTGTTACGTTCATAGGGTACACATAATTCTCTACCCTTTGTCACATTATGGACAGTACAGCCTCCAGAAGGCAATGCTAACAAAGGAGCTCCTGCCACAGTAACTCCATAATGAATATATCCTACGCTTCTCTGTACTGCAGCAGGATAAGATTAAATGCCTACAATAAAAATTTTAAATGCGGACTTCCATAGTTATGGAGATGATGCTACCTACATTTTGACCAGCAGACCATGACTAGACACCTTTAGAGCTTCCACTGTAACCCATCACATTACCAAAACATCTCAAAGCATAAAATTGGTTCTTAATGTTGGAAATCAAGCTGCTTATTCATATCACATTCACTGCTTTTCTTTAAACACCATCTGTCAGTTCTTGGATTAGGGTGGAAAGTGCCTGCCTTCCTTGGTATACTTGAAGGGCCTGCATCTACAGAGAAAAGCTTAAGAGCCTAACCATAAAGACTATGATATGCTGAACAATAAAAATCCGTCTTATTTTTAAAATATAGTAGAAATCTAACTTTGGAGCTTTGAGTATTGAAGATAAATAATCCTGACAATTTAAAGGAGCACACTTTAACAAGAAAACCATAAGTACAAATTATTTGGGGGGTTTATTTTGCTACATACTCATCAAAATTTTTGCAAAGTTTAAGAAAAGTCTCTGTGCAAGTGAGTTACTGGCTTGTACTAAGCATAATGAGATATAATTTAAATAATTTGTTTCTTCCATTACAATGATGTGTATCAATGAGACAAACTACAGGTACAAGCAAACGTTTAAGTTCTCAATCAATAATGTGCTCTTGCTTTATTGCCTTTCATTAGATATAAACAATCACCTGACTTATTATAAAGTAAGAAATTACTGAGGCTTAAACCCAAAGCAACTTCAATTATCCCTTTATTTCAGGCATTGGAAGTGCTTAGTTATTCTTTCAGATTCTATTAAGACATTATTGCTGCTTTATTGCCAGTAAAACAGTATGTTTTCAAGTCTTTATAATAAGATGCCAAAGGGCCATCTGTATGTGGAACAAGCTGTTTGGTGTTTCCCCAAGAGATTTGTCAGTTATGCCGAGTTCAACAAAAATCACACATCTGTATAAAGAAAGGTTTGTGCCAGTACATACACTACAACTGTACTGTATTCATATTTCATATTTATAAATATTCATTTGGGAAATTTCCATGCAAATGTCATTAACAGCGGTCTGTCTTCTGTAAATAAGCTTTTAAAGTACAAATCACATTTGGAGGGCTATTATAGCTTCTAAAAGCAAAGACATCTCAAGGATTCTTTACTTCTTAAAGGCAAAACCACATTTAAATGCCTACATTTAGTGGTTAAAACCTTGCTACTAGGTACACCTGCTTCAGGTTTGATCAAGTCCCATCACACAATCATTTTCCTAATCCATTTTTCTGCTAGCCCAATACCTGCTTCTCCAAAATGCTTCAGAACAATAGCAAGAAATAATGAATCTGACCAGTATATCCATCCTCAGTGGATTTATGCAGTACTTTGGCGGTTTCTATTCCGTAAACTAGACTCCAAGGATTAAGAATGAAGTTCATTCTTAATGAAATTAAGACAGACAGATGACAGAGATATGTTATTGGGTACTGTAGAGATTCCAAGTCTCTTCTGCATATTCAGGGATATGGAGCACAACATATACCACAGCTCCATAAGGTATATAAAGAAACATTCAAGACTTGCTCTCTTCACACTGATGCTTATTTGGACAGAATTTTTAAGTTGGCCTTTTAAGAAAGTTAATTTTCAACACAGATTATGTAGTTGCTTGTTTATACTCAAACATTCATTCCAACTAACCAAACCTTTCATCTTGAAAAAATTAGAGGTTTTGCTATTCTTTTTCGCAAATTAGTTTATACTCTGTCACAATGAAACAATTATTGAGTCATCTCACATTTCTGACCAACACTGTTGTTTTACCACTCCATGTGTACCCATGACCCATCAAGCCTGGTGCCACACTCCCAGTGCCGCCTTCCCTTTCCCTCCTCTCCCTTCACTTTTTCTGGTGTTCACCCCTACCCTTTTTCTGCACTGTGCCACAGACAGAGCTACAATAACTTAATGTTTGAATGGGGAAGACACATTGAGGGTTTTGTATTCTTGTCTTGTGTATCTCACATTCCAGATTATTTTGCTCAGTGTGCTCTTAAAAAGTTTAATAAATATGAACACAACTGCAACCAAAAAAAAAAAAAAATCACAGTATTTTCTT
Organism: Strix uralensis; assembly: GCF_047716275.1. Classification (NCBI taxonomy): domain Eukaryota; kingdom Metazoa; phylum Chordata; class Aves; order Strigiformes; family Strigidae; genus Strix; species Strix uralensis. The sequence goes on from NC_133984.1 coordinate 6,244,403, forward strand.
TTAACAGGAATCTTTATCTTCTGAGATTTTTTTATCCTTCCATGTCTATGAAATAGAGACCTTCTAAAAGAACTTCCAGTAGGTAACATAGATAACAGAAGCCTTGCTGATGCCCTAACACTATAAATTTGATGAATGTCACCATTTGCTTTCTACGTACTCAATGGAACTCTAATAAACTAACCTTGGGGGAAAAAAATCAGGAAAAAGTGAAGAGAAGTAGTATTTCAACACAGAAAAAGAGTCACAGCATAGTACCACAATCCTCCCTTTCAAATGAACCTAGGCAAGTTTAATGGAAAAATGCTTCCAGCATACTTGACTAAAAATCCCATTTTATTCTATCTCAAAGATTTGTAAAAGTTTGCTCATGATCATTAAACAGAATCATTATAGAAGATAACATGCCACTATATGCCAGAGAAATACATCTTGATGGTTATAACAGAATGAGTCTTCCTGCTCTCTGGTGAAAAAAAACTTATCAAGTTGCCTCTAATAGAAACTAACTTCGGGGATTTCCTATTTAGAAAAGCCTGAGAGTTTCCTAAAAACATGGCCTGGGAACAACCACAACAACAAAAAAACCAAACCCAAAAATGTATATTTAAATATAAATCAGAGAGACAGATTTAAAACATAAGCACAAGGAACAAATTTATCAGTTTACTACTTCTTGATGTTTAGAGTTGATCTTGGTTGAATGCATTTAATGTTGACATGAATGACAAATCCAGAGCAGTAACCAGACTATATTAAGCAATGAACTGAGAGAAACCAAAAGACATGGCATATTGACAGCTGTTTACTTGAGCTGAGGAAAAACAAACTTTCTTTAGACAATACAGCAGTCACATGGGGTTTATCCAAGAATTTTTGTCCCAGCAATATTTTGGTTTTACCTCATCCTTCCCATGCCTGCAGAAGCAGTGGGATCCACAAATGTGCAGTGACAAATCAGTATAAGGATTTTGCATTTTCCACTCACTTCTAGGCTGGCTTTCGTTGTTGCTGTTCTTTTTATTTAAATAATTAATTACCAAACTAGTTCTAACACAGTAATAACCACTTGTTAATTCCAAATTTTTGCCAAAAATCAAGACTTTGAATCATGCAAACTATGGCTTACTATATAGTCTCTGTTCCTAGATAAAGCAAAATGTCTACTGAGTCACTCTCACTTTGATTATAATTGGGAAATAAAAGTACTGTGGCTCTTTTGTCTAATTACTTGAGCAATTGCCTTTAAGATAGCATGACTCAATGTCTGCTTATCTAAAAATATGTTTCCATAACAAAATCATTTGTGCTAACAGCCAGCAAACTTTGTGAATTATGAACATCTGTCCACATATATGCACAAATAAAGTGATGCTAAATTGCCATTGCATGTTCTGCCAGTGGAAAAAATGAAATCTTAACAGGTCAAGAAAACAGCACAACATGCTGTTGTGTTTCAATAGTAATCATTTTGGTTAGGATTACTTTTGAATACGTCAAAATGCTTGACTGGCTGTGGTAGTTCTGTCTGCCTTCTCCTTCTGCCTTTGTGACCTAAAGATATACAAATTTATAACCAGGATTTTAAAAAACAGCTAAGAAATGACACTAAATGTGAGAACTTGAAAGGAATCTTATTTTTCGGGAGGGAATGCTAACAGATTTCTAAAATCCAAAGTGTATATATATAATAAAAGCCAATAGTAAAGCATAAAATATTTTGCATAGCCCGCTGAAGTTTTTCAAAGTTTTCATTATGCATCATAGCATCAAGTCAAAGTGGTTTACTTAAAAATCCCTCATTTCTAGGCAAAATTTACAGAGCTATATTTATATGAATACTTTATTATTTATTAGATTAACTATTACATTAAAAAGGATCACACAATTGCGTCAAGAGAACTGGCCCAACTGACCATGTTGTTCATCAGTTAGAACACTCCTTCAGGCACTTGACATTGACCTCTTGAGCCTTCACATTTTAGTCTCCCATGTCCCAGATGAATACTCTGACCACCAAACCAGTGGCTATTGAATGACTGGTCTGTTGAAGCCATTACATGCTATTTTATACTAGTTAAATATTAGTTCAGAGAAACTAACTGATTTTCTCTCTGGCTGAAGACAGATACACAGTACATAGAAAAGGCCATAAATCATTTACTGATACTGAGGAAAAACTGTATGGCAAAACTTGTTGAGTTCTTTACCACTTCATACGAAACAGCATGACCTTGTCCATCTGCCTACTGCAGTCCTGTGACAGAAGAAAAGGGGAAGACACTAGGAAAACCTTGTGTAACAACTGCACATGCACTTTTTGTTATTAATTATATAATTTACATTATTAGACTTTCAAAGCATTACTTGGACCAACAACAAGAACTCAACTCTGTATATATGGGGTGTTCTATTTTCTCCATTACATTTTACAGTGAAGACCATAGGAACAGCCCCTTGACCACAGGTTTGCTCAATCCATCCTCGAGCATTTCCTTTCAGAGCACGTGCAGGCAGAGGTACACTCATGCCAAGCAATCTGCTGACAGGTAAGCAGGGTAGCTGGTCATGGGCCAGGTCTCAACTTGCCCAGCCTATGAACGGTGATGTCTCTTCTATGAATTTTGCCTTGAAATAAGCTTTTCTAACAGAACATTTATGGAAAATGTTTCCCCTAAATTTCTGAGGGTATTTTTTGATTGCTTAGAATTGAAACCTCAGCTTTTAAGAATTATTTTTGCAAAGAAACCTTTTAGAAGAGAAATGTGTAAACAGTATCTTGCAGCAAAAAGTGTCAAGACTTAAAACTAAGTAATTACGCAACTCATCTTTCTCATCTAAAACCTGAGATAGGTTGTAATGTTCTTTACATAGTTTCATAGCCTCTTATAATTCAAAGTCTCTGATACTATATTACACCTATAAAAGTGTATAGCATAAAATTGCTTTATAAGGTCAGACACAGATTTGTGCCCTAACATGTCATAAAAACTGTTATTGTACATGTGAAATGGAAATTTTTCAAATATGGGAAGAATGATACAAAATCAAAGTTGTATTTTTTGTATTTTAGTGCTGCTCTTAAATAATACGGCATTGATGCTTACATAAGCAATGCTTGACCATGGAAACTAGAATGGATCATTCCCAGAAGAGTCACAGTTATTTAGGTATTGTCTATAAAATGACTTTCCACTGAGATCCAGAGATCAGGCCTAGAAACTAATGTTACACTGGACTTAAACCTACATGGCAGTAGCAGTATCAGTTTGAATCAAAGAGAGGCAAGCATAAATTACACGGCTGATAATAGAGCTACACTGCAGATACAGTGCCCAACTACAACAGAAATCCCAATTCTACAATCACAGAGCTTACAAATACCAAAATCTGATGTTTACCAACAGTTCATATTCTCTCAGCTGTCTGCAAATAACTCTATAGGTTCTGTTCATTAAGATGAGTTGTGAAATACTATCAATGAGAATTTCTACAGCTACATGAAATTCCTTAGCTGTTTGCAACTTCTTAGTTAAATATGATCTACCATGACACAACGATACCTCCTGAACATAGTTTCCCATTACATTTCTAGAATTTAAGATCAGATTTCCCTTTACAACAAAAATGAAATACGCGAGAAAGTTTTGCAATTCCTGGCTATTACTGTTTGTAGAGAAAACCATGGGGAACAACAAAGACAATGTATTGAACACAGTGCTGAAATTACAATTACACACAATTACAGCAGCCCAAGTTGCATGAAGTGCAAAAAAAGCCCAAGTTAAAAAGCCCCGAATGTACAACAAAACAGAGAATAAAGGTTTCAGATTGCTTACCTCATAGGAAGAATAATCTATTTTCATAAAAAAATAACTAAGCAATTATTTTAATAATGAAGTGTCACCTCTGGCATGGATAAAAATAACACAAAACATTTAGTCTTCAGCTTTGTGGGAACAATCATTGCAGTAAGTGGATGTATAAGTGATCCACCACTCTAATGAGCTGTAAACGTTACAGCAGATACTAAGTTTATAGTAGCTAATAACATTTTAAGTGATATAATTAAAATAAAAATGCAAGGAAAAAGATCTTGCACTGATGTGCATGTATTCAGTCACAAATTATTTTGTTACATAAGTGAACCTATGGAACCAGCTTGCCTAAATTCAGGAAAGTAAAAAAAAAATATGTATTTTTTAAGCAATTCAGTCATTTTATCTCCCAAAGAAATCACTAATACCTAGAGAGAAATATAAAAAAATAAATACCAAGACTCCATACATTTTATTTGTTTGTGAACTTATGAAACCTCATCTATCTGTGGTATATTTGGGCCTGATTAAGATTATACGCCTGTGTAAAGTTAGGCACTTAATGAAATTAAGGCTATAAATTCTTCAGGACAGGAGAGTTTGCAGACAAAATACTGGCAATCTTTGACAACCAAAAATAACAAAAAAGACCAATCAACCTCTAGAGATCTATCAGATTATATAATCTTTCTTTCCTTCTGTGTAATTCTTGGATGACTTGGTCTAGATTTCTCACAGCAACAGGTAGAAGTGATTATCAGCAGAAACAAAACCTAACCTTGAAAGCAATACTAATAGTGGAAGAAAAGTTGGCCATTTATCAAACGTAAAAAAATTATATATGTTTCTTTTCTGGGTTAAGAAAAGGTGGCCCTCCACCTACGTCCAAATCAGTAACTGATGTCCTTTCAATAAAGTAAATGACACGTCATGATTCTGAACTCCATATCTCTTACATACTGCCAATTTTTCTATTTCAGTGTTCCTACTCTTTTCCCTGGGGTTCTAATTCCCACTCTAATTTGTCATGAGGCAGGTTGGATCGATCCTAGATATTAAGGGATAGATAGAAGAAGTCAGTTTATTAAAGACATTTAATTACATAGTACAGTTACAGATACAATAGTTCATTAAGATCTTACAACTGTTCGCCCTAGACCAACAAGTATGTGTACAAAATCTACCAATGTAAGTAGAGTCCAATTTGATAAACAATGCACAACCCTCTCCTGTCAGGAAACAGAGAATCCTAATTCTGTCAATAACTCACTTAAGAGTTCTATGTCTCACTTCCTATTCTAGGGTACTTCTACAACAAATGGATTTTACATAAAGAGCTAGACATCTGGAAGGATACAGAATTTTAGTGTTTACATTTAGAGGCATGTGTCACCAAGCCTACAGTGACAATGATCACTTGGAAGTCTAAAAGATCAGAGTTACACTTAAGTAAATTCAAAATTTCTGTTTCACTCAACAGGATTGCAGATGTTCAGCCTATTCCTCACATCTCAGAAGTCAATCATAGACTGCTATTATTGTCAAAACCAGAAAAATCTTTTAAGTATCTTGAGATTACCTGGTGCTGCTGTGTTCTAATCTTTGTCATACTTGGCTCTGTTTAAATTATTTGAAAGTTAGACATCTTTATTCATTTCTTCACCAGAATATACATGTGCTAACTACTATTACACAAGCCTGAATAAAGTAGATGGCAATGAAGCTATTAAGAAAGTTAAGAAATTATGTTCATATAAAGTTTTATTCCACTAGCAATTTCAAGGCTATAGTCCTATCAACTTTCCTAAACTATAACATTATTGCAATTCATTTAGTATTAACACATAGATACTACCAGCATGTGGCCTGTACATAGTTCATGCTTAATTAATTCCTCACAATTTCTGTTTCCCTGAAGAACAGCTCTAAAGAATATTCCTAGAAGACCAAAGTATTGTAATTCAAGAACTCACATGAGATTGTTGTAACTCTTATGCAAACTGATTAAAGAAAAAAAAAGTTATCTTGAATATCATACTGTAGCACGAAAAATTAGCTTTCTAAACTTTAAAAGTAATAAATGAAGATTTTTCTAAAGGGGAAAAGTGCATAACCAAAGTTACCTTCGGTACCAAAGCTACCATTTCGAATATATATTTGTAACACTGATTATGGAAAAAGAGTGTTTTACACTCCCAGAATGTTATTTTTAAGGTAATATGCTGAAAGGGCATCCATTCGTCCCAGATCTGGTTGCAATTCAGAAAACACAAAAATTGAGGGCTTACTCAATTGTAGGCAGTCTGAGAAAGAAAAGAATAACACATCTTCAGTTTGGCTGTCCTCACACTCCAAAGCAAGTCCACCAAATATGACTAGTTGGCCTTTATGTCAATTTATTATCAGAGTCCATCATTCTAATTAATCTGTGGACTGCTAAAGGCATCCTTGTAACTTCATTACCTACATATAAAACAAAACTAAACTTTTGAACTGATAAACAGCAACTGAACATTAAGTTACTTTCCTCTATGTATTTTCCTAATGTGAGGAGAGCTAGACCTCCACTGGCATTACAGATATCTAAATTCTTATGATTTAAAAAATAAAATATCCTTTTAATTTACTTTGTGCTCAATTAATATATTTTCTCATCTAATGGCAAAAGATGTTAAGTAAGACTGGAAAAGATCATGGCAGATACTACCTAAACAAAACATCTAGTTCAGGATCTTCGAATTGGAAGTAATTGCAAGCTGGAAGAATATTTGAAGGAAGATTTGCATATGCTTTGCCCTCTTTCCTTCTCTTCCATTTGCACAGGGCCACATCTAAGACAGGGCACTAGCTAGACACAACTTTGATCTCAGTTATTATGACTACTCCTGTGTTCTAGACTTTTCTTTGTTCAAATCAAAAGGCAAATAAAAGATTTAGATCAGGAATGGCCAGGCCTTGAACTCCAGCTGCCAACACAACCAAGTCAGCTGCATGAATCTGGAGCAGTAATTTCTTGCTCAAACAAGCTACAGACTGGAGGACTCCCAAGGGCATCACAAATTACAGGATTAGTGGATGGAAGGAACCCTGAAAATCATCTAGTACAACGTACAGCTCACAAGTGGGCTAAAGTCACAATCTAGCTCTAAGTAAAACATCCTGCAACTTATTTCTGCAAAGCCATAGCATCAGATGCAATCAACTATTTCATAGATCTGAAATTACACAAGGTCATCTTTAAAAATGAGTATGAATTGATAGATATGATAGGCATTGCATAGGAAATGGCTATTGTATTACCTGAAAAATATGATATGAAATGAAAATTTGAAACGGGTAAAAACTAAACATTTTTATTAAAAAACAATCAATGCAACTTAAACATTAAATCACATTCATTGTTTCAGTGCTAGTTGTCTTAGCAGAAGAAATGGTTGTATTAGAAGCAAATCTTAGGAAAACTGTTTCAATGTGATGATTGTGCTGCTGAAGAAAAAGAAGAAAATAGTCCTCCAACAGACTGGTGGTGAAAGCAAGAAATATAAAGCATAATTTGGCTCCTGTAAAATTTTTGTCTTTCAAAATTCAGATGTAATGGGAATCTTAGAGGCACTTTTAGAACAGTGGTTCACAAAGATCTGATTCACAGAATGTATACAGATGTATACCCAAACAGACAGAAATAAATTCAAAGTTTGAGAAGCAAACCCAAGTTCTCAGATTCAGTAAACTCATAATGAGATCTGCAGCACAGGTAGGCTGATTTCTGGTAGCATTACCTCATTAAACACTCTTGTATGCTCTTCTCTAAGGAAAAGACAAAACAAAAAGAAAGAACAAGTCAATGTCAGTCTTCCTGTCTCACAGATCTCATTATAAGTTTATGTATGTGAGTTTTAGACAGATGTGTTTGAGAACACTGAGCAATCTAAAACACACATAAAGTTATCAAAATGTGTAAATGTTTGCAGAAAAAAAATCATTATTATAGTATCATTAAACTGTTGTATTATTTTATACAATTTCCTTCTCCTATCCTTCCAAATTTAGTAAGAACTGTACTCTCTTCAACTGGAAGAGATTTTCTGTAAAGTTACAGGTCCTATTCTTCTATCTTATATTCTCAAAGTGAGAAGTATCCACTGAATAATTACACACATACTCCATTTGTAAAACACTGACAATACAGTCTATTTTCACATAAAATGTATTTCTGATTGGTGCCACTTTTTCACAATTCCTAGTTTATTATTGGTATTAGGTATACTGGAGTAACCAATTGCCAAGAAAATCATAGCTTGTCAGGCCCATAAGCAATAAATCTTAATTTCATTGTGGTTATCTTTCTTTCTCATCTTAACAGAGAAATATCAACTCACTGAAATTTATTACCCAGAAATCCTTGCCTATTGAAGACACTTTAGCAAAAAAGCCAACAGAAACGCAACAAAAAAGACAACCAGCATTAGTCAAACAGTTTTTCAAACCCTTTATCATAGAAAGGTCAGTACCAGTGAAGATATATACCCCATTTGTATGTTTTCGTATTTAGAAAGCTTGAAATCCATTTATATCAATACACAGAGCCAGTTTCCATAAACTAAGAGCTAACGGCCCATGACAGTAGTCTTAATCTCAGTATTTCTCATATGGGAAGCATTCACAAGTCAATAGTATTAATTTCATAGAAACCACTGTGATTAACAGACTAAAATTTTTTCAGTATTTCTATGCTTCAGTATGAGAACGTTCTTTAGCGCTTTTTTTCTTTTAATAGTTCATTTCCATGTTGTATTTTGAATTTACATTAGTAGAACAAGCAAACTTTACAACACAACACACTGAGAAAACATTATATATAATTGGAAAATGAACATCACAAATGACTCACTTTTCAAAGAGTTGTAAAATACAGCCAGGTAGTACTGAGTCATGTTAAACAGGAATAGACACAAGTAGGTCTGCAGGATAAACAGAACAAATCACGTACTATAAATGACTTGAAAGTCCTCTGCTATTCTAACTGGGGTAAAATTTCACCAAGACACTGCCATATGTATTTCTTTGTAATGAGCAGTCTGAAGATTAGCCTCCATCTGACCACCCAGAGCACTTCAACAGCAAGTTCACAGACTTGAAGTGGGCAGGCTACTAGTGGTTAGACACCAGGGACTATATATCCATAGAGACAGAAGCAGTGAAGAATTAATCAGACATGGATGAATGTTTCTTTTATAAATCCCATTTGCATTTTCAAATAATTTTGCACATGATGAGTCTACAGTCCCTGCAGATTAGCATTTCATACTTAATGGACTACGTATTTAGGGCACCCCAAGGGCTTATAATTAAGGTTAATAAGGTCTGTGGTCTGCTCCAGCCCATCTCCTTCAAGGTAAATAACCGTGTTTATACTGTTTCATATTACATTTTCCACTTCATTGATAAAATTAGCATTTTACAATCTATGTAAACATACCCTTAAACCTGTGGGTTTTGCTAGCCATGCTTGTATGACTTCAAAATCTAGATTTGCACCAATGAAAATTGGTTAAGACTTTCAGACACAAATTTTAATACACCTGTGTTATAACAAAAAGATAGTTGCTTTGAGCTGAAGGAAGCCTGTATTAAGCTGTAAACAGGTATTTAGGCTGACATGCTAATGCAAATTAAAGAGTCAATTCAATCTTTGTTCCTTTTGTTCTGTATTACTAAGGGCCGCCAAACTTAATATGAGGCAAGTAAACTTATTTCAGTGTCTGGAAGCTCATTTATTATTCACAATTGTCACGTGAATTGGTTTCTGCACTGGGACTCTCTTTTACAAGCAGGTTTTTGCCAGATCCTTCTGAACACAGATGCTTTCCCTAGAATTTCCATGCATAGTCCACACTTGTTTTTCTATTAACCCTTCTACTTTTATGACTGTTATAACTTTTAAGACATCAAATCCTCTGATGCCTATTATTTCCAAAATAATGCTTACTGAAGTTCAGAATAGCTTCATTCACTTCATTTTACATCAGGTTTCCCTATGAATCTCCCCTTGCCGCTCCAGCACGATTTGAAAAGACTGCAAGGGCTTCAGAAGAGAATAATAATCCGTATATTTCCCTGTATAATAGAGGATCCCTGTAATTCTTGATGATTTTGAGAGTTACACAAGAAAAACTCATAGGGGCTATAAGCCCTGTCTTTACAATTTCTGCCATTACAAGCAGAAAGTCATGGGCTCTTTACTGACCTGTCAGACAGGGTAGGCGGCAGGTCTTCTTGGCTTTGTTTTTTTTTGCCTGACACCTTTGTCCAGTAGCCACATACCTCCTAGTGTAGCTCAGGCCCTGTGGATGCTGCTTATGGCAATGGCCTGGCAAGCCTGGGCACTTGCTGCCTAAGAGCCAGCAGCCCTTCAGAGGCCATCATACACCTGGGAACAAAGGAGAGGAAACCAGTAAGGAAATTGATGCCACACCTTGATTACTGCGTTCAGTTTTGGGCCCCTCACTACAAAAAGGACATTGAATGACTCGAGTGTGTCCAAAGAAGGGCAGCGAAACTGGTGAAGGGTCTGGAGCACAGGTCTTATGAGGAGCAGCTGAGGGAACTGGGGGTGATGAAGTCTCCCCTCAGCCTCCTCTTCTCCAGACTAAACACCTCCAGGTGCCAAGGAATGGGCTGTCCAGGGCAGTGGTGGAGTCCCCATCCCTGGAGGGGTTTAAGAGTCGAGTTGACATAGCGCTGAGGGATCTGGTGGAGATAAGAATGGTCAGTGTTAGGTTAATGGTTGGACTAGATGATCTTCAAGGTCTTTTCCAACTGAGATGATTCTGTGATACTGTGAAATATACACAGAGCCCCAGACAGACCTCAAGCCAAGGAGACCCCCACCTTGCCGAGCACCAGCTGTAAACCCCTGCCAGCCCCTTGGGACTTTGTCAGACAGAGCTGAACTGTCAACTGACAGCTCGCTGGCAGGGTGACCTAACACCAGGAAAAGGGGGCAGACATTAGGAGTATTTTGTATAACTTTACCTACACTGGTAAAAGCTTTTCTCTACTAATTAGATCATTTAAAGCATTATTTGGACTAACGAGAAAAACTCTGTTCCATATCTATATATATTTGTGTGTGTGTGTGTAAAGAGATATATTTATGGGGTGTTCCCTTTTTCCTCTAGTTAGATTTTGAGTTAATGAAGTGGATGATACTGACAAATGATAATTTCTCTTTAGAAAGAATCTGATTGCAATCACAATAATCAGAAAGCTCATTTCAGTAGATTACTGTAGTATTCAAGTAAAACACAAATCTATAAACTTACAATATGATCAAGACTGTATTTGAAATGTATTTAAGCATTTGTGAAGGTTAAAGGTTAACTATGTTGCACTTACCAACCTGTCAGTGTAATGAGCTGGCACCCTTTGAATATGCTTTATGTTATGTTCTTCTTGGTTTGCAGCTTTTAAAGCACAATATTATTAGTAGATCTATTAATCTAAGAAGAACACCAGGGCTAATTATATGAAAAATGTTAAATTGCTGGGAAAAAAAGTTACTGAAGTCAGCAGTTGTTCTTTTTCACACTCCCAGCACATCCCAGGATAGCATCTCTTGAGGAGCAATTAGCTTTGTCAGGGCAGCTGAATTCAAACACACAAAGATGTCGTTTTTCCATATTAAGAAACATTATTAATAAAGAAATTATAGCAAGTTGTCATAGACTACCCAATTACTGTAATAACAATCCATTTCTCCCAAAGCTCAGGGGAAGGTCTTCACAACATTAAGGTGGCAGAAGAAAACACTGCATGGTTTCTTAAAGCAAAAAGGAAGCCAAATGGCATTGTGTTACTGACTGGCTGTATGGGAGTGTTAAGCACAGATACAACAGGAATACAAAATTTATTTATGCTGTGCAAAAACTGGTGTCCGATCAAAATCAGTTAGAGCTAAAGCTTTATATTTTATTCTGCATTCCAAGACACATTAATAATAATGACTAGGAAGATGACAAAATGTCTGTCACAATGTGACATAACCAAGCTCTGTATTGTAATTATAAAATATCAATGATGTTTCTTAGCAAGTAATAATGTCTTACCTCAGCAAACTTCCTGTAAGATTTCTAGTATGTTTGCTATCTGTTTACGCAAAGTGAAACTATACAGAAGCTTAAACGTGACAAGATTCTTTTTATCTGTCCAGGTATTTCTTGCATACCGATTACTGTGACAACCATCTGTCAAATACTAATTGTCTCTGATACTGCTTCCAAGTCCTTATTAAAATCACAATAATACAAGCTATTAAAAATGCCAATAAATAGTTGAGAAATTTTTTACCAATTACAAGTTAAAACAATGAAAGCAATCTTCAAAAGACCTAAGTAACAATGATGGCATGAATTAATAGCAGAGCCAAAAATTGTTTAAAATACTAAGCTGAGGTTTTTTGATATCAACAACTCCACAAAACTAACTGTGAAACTTAATCATATAGAAATTACTTACTTTCCACATTATGCAAAAATGAATGCAACGGGGTTTCTTGTTGTTTTCAAGGCTGCATAGCTTCTGACAGAAGAGTGGTTTCTTTTATTTACACAGGTTTCAGGACAAAAGGCATCAATTAAATCAAATGACAGTGACTTCAGAAGAAAAGTCTTCAAAATCAACCTGTCCAAAGGCTTTAATTTTTTACCATGTCTCTTAAAATGCTGTGCATCTATACAGTCAGAAAAACTCATCATCTTCCCTGAAGTATTTTGAGGCCCATCATGATTACTCTTAATCTTCTAACTGTTCTTGAAGTTCATAGTGTTTTTTTCTGTTTTTTCAGAAATGGTTGAAACCCTCCAGTCCAGTAGGGACACAGCATTTATGAAGTGCTACCAGGTCTCCAGATTATGAACATTCCACCTGGGACCATGACACCATGACAGTTATTTCAGCAATCTTAAAGAAGAAAAAAACAAAAGCAAAGCCTTCACAATGCTTAATTAAATTATTCACAAACATAACAAACACAAACATCGACTCCCTGTAGCTGGTGAGGCTTGCAAGAAATCAAAGCATTAGCTTACATACCAAACCAAAAACAAAACTGGTCAGGATTCTGAAAATCCCTGCATTAGACATTAAAATATCAGATCTTGTAAATGGCAGAGTATAAATAGCAGAAGATGACATTTAAAAATTCTAGGGCCAATATTGTTATACTGGCAGCTATTACTGCTACACGTAGTGCATACAAACACAGATGCAAACTAATTAAATGACTGAATCTAAAAATCTTTCCTTAGGAAAAGACAATTTAAAGTTCTGTAAACACAACTGAAGTTATAACTAGTCAGGGCATTGTACTTCCATTTTAATTATCCATTGCCATAGCAGAGTTTTGCCACAAAATATCAAAGATTAAATGCTAAGTGATGACTCTTCACATCAGGAGAGATGATGATCAAAGCTATGCATTAATCAACGGACAGAGCAGGATGCCAACTCTTTTAACTGACTAACGGGACTTTCTGATAAAGTGATTTTTGCACAAACTGGCAACTTTGGGAGAAAAAACAAAATTGTTTGAGAAACTGAATGATGGTACTGAATTTATCAAACTTTTTTAGAAAACATTTCAAACATTTACATATTTGAATAATTCAAAAATACAAAATATCCTTAGAGAAACATATTGACTTAAAAAAAAAATTCAACCAATTCAAATGAATATTCTTTACAGGGACAAGGTAAGCAAGGGAGTTCCAGTTATAAAACAAGTGTCACATAACAGGCACCTGCACAGCTTAGAAAGCTTTTTGCCAAGCTTTCCTAAACTTTCAGGTTTGAGGTTAATACAGCAGAAACAGGGGTCACCCTCATCCAATAATACAGATAAGCCCTTAAAGTTTCACACTGACTTCAATGGCTGCTATCTACGAGACTAAAATTAATACCACTTCCCCCCTTCACTGGGGGTTAATCATATATTTTGCTTTCCCCTGCTACAGTGCTTCTTTCCAAAGTATGAAAAATGAATACTACTTGAATAGTTCTCAGCAATATACACCAGTGGCAATGACAATCTAATTAAGAACTTATTTATTTTCTTCAAAGTTTAGCCATAGTTCAATCAATATTGATTAAACACATGCAAAGACAAGAAAGACTTATGAAATAACAATTCCACTGGATTCACAAATAGTTATATAATAAATAGTTACATAATAAATACGTACATAATAAATACAGGGGGCTGGAGCACCTCCCTAATGAGGACAGGCTGAGAGAGTTGGGGGTGTTCAGCCTGGAAAAGAGAAGGCTCCAGGGACACCTTAGAGAGGCCTCCCAGTACTTAAAGAGGCTACAGGAAAGGTGGGGAGGGACTCCATCAAGGAGTGCAAGGGTAGGACGAGGAGTAACAGTTTTAAACTGAAAGAGAGTAGATTTAGATTAGACATAAGGAAGAAATTCTTCCCTGTGAGGGTGGTGAGACACCGGCACAGGTTGCCCAGAGAAGCTGTGGCTGCCCCCTCCCTGGAAAGGTTCAAGGCCAGGTTGGACAGGGCTTGGGCAACCTGGGCTAGTGGAAGGTGTCCCTGCCCATGGCAGGGGGTTGGAAATAGATGACCTTTAAGGTCCCTTCTGACCCAAACCATTCTCTGATTTTATGAAATACATTTCCACTTCACAAGCGATTATTCCTGCAAATAAAACTTTAATAAAAGTTTTTCTTCTACTAATGTTACTGTGACTATCATCAGGGATTCGAATATTTAGAAGAGTTAAAATATTTATGCCAAATTTCTTTCTCATCTCTGATAACATCTCAAATTGTAAACTAAACTGGTAATACCATGAATATTTATATATTGCTCAGCAGGGAAAATTAATGTAAACTAAACAACTGATAACGTTGCTAATATTTGTTGGTATGGTTTTTTTTCCACAGATCATTCTTACGTGGCACCAGCTATGTTAGCACAAACTCCAGGAAATATTACTGTTGTGCTGTCACATGTCACTGCTCCTTTGGTATCTGCAGCCTAGATTATTTACTTGCAGGGAGCTGCAAATACAGTCATTCAGTTATAGCCTTTCATAATAGAAGTGGCAACCATAAAGAAATTATTTTATCTTTTGTATGCAGTAAAGCAGACAATTCCTGTTAGGGTATACATCCTTTAAGATTACAGTTAGCACAGACAAAATCATTATCTAACTCAATGTAAGTAAGACAATAGATCTTCTGGAATGGGTATTAAAAATAGACAAGTGTTAAACCAGATTCAAAACACCATGGAAACTAGCTTTTGAGAAACTCAAAGAAATGCTACAGTACTTTCCTTCAAAATTATTTATCAATTTTTTCAGAAGATCTGCATTTTAATCACTTTTGGGAACACTTGACTTTGTTATGCACTAAAGTATTGCTGATAATTTAAATCAGGGAACGTATCCTTGAAGATGATAGCCAAAAATATAGCCTGAATTTCTGTTAGATATCAGTAAAATGACATTCCAGATAGAATTCACTCAATCTCTCCTTAGGCTTGTAGCAACCACCATGCTAAACAAGTCACTTACTACTCCCCTTGCTGGAGAACTAAGAGTATGCTGAACCATGCCATATACCACCCCTGCTTCTATAAAGAGTTGTCAAGAAGAACATAAAACTTCACTTGTTCTAAAAGTTCATTTAGTTTTTGGAATTGTTTGAGGAGGAGAATTAGTTTCTGAGCATTTGCCAATTTGTCTTTCGTTGTTTTCCTCATTAAGGGTTCTTAGCCAGTGCAACAGCAATGCATTTCTTCTCCACGCCCCTCATGATTTTTTGCAGAAATCCAAGTATTATCTTTGCAACTTGACTCCAAAAGGTAAGCACTGGTCCAGAGGAGACATTCTCTGTGCTCTGCAGTCTCAGGAATGAAGCAGGAACACCCATCTAGAATTCACTTGCAGCTCTGCAGCAGAAGAGAGCTAGAAAAACTCCTGAACTTAAATTTCTTTTATTTTTGAAGGAATCAAAATCCCGAGAAGGAGTATCAGCCACAAATAAATACTTTTCCAAAGTAGAATAAATTCTGATTAAGTCACTTCTAATAGTTAGTCTTTGCTCTCTCCCTCAAAAAAAGACCTCCTAACTTGCATATTTGTCATCCTACAATAAGTCACTAGCAGGCAAGGGTAGGATTCTGTTGTATTACCAGACATTTCCTAGCCTATGAACACTGTCTCTTTTTCAGCACAAATATGATTCTACAACTTTAATCCTACATCCCTTTAGACAAAGAGAACTTGCATTCCTCAAGCAAGGATATCAGCGCCAAATTATGCAACACTGGTAATTTGGTATGCCAGCTACACTATGTACAGTGCTGGTTTCGTAGGAGACTATCTGCTTCAAATTTTAAACAAAACAACTCCAAAGAATATCCAGTTCCAGGGAAGAGAAAGTTGACTGCACAGAATGAAACACACCACACACACATTAACTGTTTTGCTTGCTTTCACCAAACAGCAGTAATTCTTAGCTGCCTTAGAAAACACCAGTGCTGTAATAGGGATTGTAATTTTCCTCACCAGTTTGCTAGATGAAATAATGAATGTGAACTAATGCCACCAATTTCTCTTTCAGGTTAGATTTTTTTTCCTCACCAACAAACACTTTTTGCAATAACCCGCATGAATCCCATAAAGTATCCTTTATGCCAAGCTCTTATTTGCACAACTGTCTCTCAGCATGTCCTGAGCACCCTATGCACTACAGAACTGAACTGCCTACTACCGAACTTATTGCAATAAAAGGGTTTGAGTATGGCAGATCAGTGCATCTTTGCTAACTGCAGTGACTTGGTTTAGTAGGAATTGCTACACATCTGTATGTTCTTATAGATGAGAAGAGAAACAACTTTCTATGCAACTACCCCTGGTTACTGTAGCAACCTCCAGCAGCAAGGGATTCCGGAAATTTTGACACAAATGCACTAAGTATGCTAAATAATCAGTATTTAGATCAGCCTGCATACCTCTATTAGCAGTACTCTATTCTTGGCAGAAAACATAATATAACCCTTCTGGAACTGTCAATCATTAGGATATGAGGCATACTAACAGTGCTAATGAGGGTTAGGTGGTTACTGTCACTAGCATTTTAACCCTGCTACATAAAGGTCCTCTCAGGGAGGACAGGCAACAGGGAGGGCACTAAAAGAGCAATGCCACTAACCTTCTGTACCGCTGCCTGTGTTAGTGCTTCTGCCAAGCCTACCCTGGCAACAGGTGTCAGTACAGGGAGTAAGGTTAAGGAAAAGGGATAACAGACACAGATGGATACATAATCACAGGAATTACAACTGTTTGAAAAGATCATATTGATAAGAGAAATGTGGCTTTGTGCTATGAAGACTTTACAGAAGGTCTGTAAGAGAGGCTAAGCAGCCCTTTGAGGAAGAGGGGGGAAAAAAAACCCACAAATGCAGAAGGAGAGTTAATTTCTGTCAAAATGGTGGGTCCATGTTTTGCAATACATTATATAATACACAGGAAAATACTGTATTAAGTCTTTCTCCAAAGCATACCATATAAGCTTTCTATAAAGGTCTGCCACTGAATACTTAGAACAGGAAACATATTACAAAACACAAAATATGGGAAAGGAAAACAACAAAACAATCAGTAGAGATTGTTGGGAGAACTAATCTTGGCTTGGAGATATGACCACAAACATTCATCTTCATGCTTAGCAGTGCTAAAACCAGGAAGAAAAGGCATAAAATTCAATTAACAACTGCCCTACCTATGGTCTGTCTCCCTTAATTTGCACCACGTTCTAGAAGTGTGGGACGCTTCAACAAGACACTCTGTTCAGCCATAGATTCTACATTTACTCTGTAAGAACAGGAAAACAAATTAAAGTATCCTCCAGAAAATTCAGAGATACCTACATACTTAACAGATATTGAATAACAAGACACACTTTAAGATGTTCATCAGCATAACACAAGGGATAAAAAAATAACACTTGAGAAACTATACAAATTATTCAGCTTCTGTGGAAACCTTTAAGGCTCAGTATCACATTCCCAACCTATACAATTCCAAACATTTTCTCTTAAGGTGGTATGTTTGAACCATCAGCAATATAAATAGCAGCATTTATCATATAAGTTAATAAACAGACAATCTGAAAATTGGAAGACAGTATACCTGCAACTACAGCAAGGACCCCAACCTGCCTCTGGTTCCACAGGACAGCCAGTCAGTGAGGTTTCTGTGGTCACTATTTTGGAGGTTTTTTCCCTCTATGTTTTAAGTCTGATTCGACTGTCTGTTGTTTACACCTCTTATTTAGTAACTACATTGGAAATGAAACATTAACATCAGGTGTTTCAAAGGTCTATTCTGAAGTTAAGGTGCAAAATGGATAAGGCAGCAATGAGACTGGCAGATTTTATTTACTTTTTTTGGTGTGATTTAAAAAGGTACTAGTAGGTTCCAAGTTAACAAATATTTATAGTAGTCATAATAACAGTTAATTATTCAGTTCTTCATAAAGACATTTTTAGGGACATAAATGCTAGCTAGTGCTGTGATTTATATTTTAGGAATACACAAAATAGGTCAACAGGGGAGACCTGCTTTGATATTATTGTGAATCTGCAGCAGGAAGATTCTGGCATCTCATTAAACACTACTGTGAGTTTGAGCTTCGGTTTTGGTTTATACTGACAGCTGCCTTCACTTGATCCATCTGTAAGTTGGTACCAAGTCATGGGGACTCCATAGTCAATCGCTTCTTGAAATGTCATCCATATAAGTGTGTGACAAAACTACCCAGACTACTTCAGGCAGACCTCTGTCCTTGACTTTCAGAATTCAGCTTTCTCTTTCAAGTGAGTTTCCCTATGAACTTTGTCTAAACCAAAAGTAGTAGAAGCCCAGCAATAGTACTCCCTTTCCATTACATGGTCTTTGAATGATTTTTATACATGAAGCTAGCCAAGTAAATTTACTGCTAGATTTTACCTATTTCCTCATAAAACACTCATGCCTTAATCACTGAAGAAATTGTCCAGAAACATTCTTAATTATGAAGCACCTGAATCACCCTGTTGTCCCATGGAGGTTTCTTCTACAATGTGTAGAATGCACAACAGTCCAAGAGGGTGAACTGGATAAATAAGAGGTCATGTATGTGGTCATAACAGACATGTATAAAATGGTTTTGAAACACTAAACAAAGAAAAGTTGTAGATGTATTTCTTAATAATGTTAAAAAGACACTCCAGTAGAATTAAAAAATATAAAAAAACACCCCAACAATTGTATTATGCTGTATTTAAAATTCACCAGTACAAGATATTTAAACAAAGTGCTTATTAAGACAGAGTAGTAGCTAGACAGATCATTCACCGCAGTATTGAATAAACTTTTAATAACTTCTTAAATGCATGCTTTGAGACATAATAAAACTACTTCCTGGCATTAGAAAGAGACTCACCTGATGTATAGATAATCAATAACTGCCTATTCCACAAAGACAGACACACAAAGCTATGGTTGATTTAGACTTCGGCTTTTTTCCCCCTCTATGTGTTACAAAATTTATTCTAGCCAAATCCACTGAAGAAAAAAGTATTTATCTGAAACACAAGAGGAGTACATTTCTGAATAACTACATGAAAAAAAGCAGTAGGCTAGATAGCAACTGCCTTACTAAGCTTTTCCATCTCCAATTCCCAAGTCTTTTTGAAAAGGTACTTGTTCTAGGAATGTCAGTACTCATCTTCATGAAATCCATAAATTAAAATTAAAAATGGCACTGTAGTAGAATGTCACTGTTAATACATTAGAAAATCCTACAACTTTCAAAAACTTTCCTTCTACTACCTCCACAAATCTGGCTTTATTACTACCAAAGCACTGACTGAACTGAAAATAAGGTTTTGTAGCTGAGAGCCAATTGTCTGTGATGGCACAAAGAACAAAGGTCAAAACTAATATAAACAGGTCAAAGAAACATAGCAAAAAGTCTTTTTTTCTTTTTTTTTTTTTTTAATTAATAGTCAGCGTTGCGTGGCAACATAGCAGAAATCAATTATTTGAAAGGATTGCTCTGAAAATGTAACAATTAGCAAAAAAACTCCCTGACCCACTACTGTTAAGGTAGCAAATGTGTTTCCCAAGATACTGAAAAAAGACACATTGAAGACTGAACACTCTTGAATAGCAGGAGGTAACTCCAACCAGTAACTATGATGAAGATCAGCATTTTGTAATCTGTACCCAACACACAGAGACCAGGATCTGCTTCTACTCTGTCACTTTTCCCTGATACAGCTATGAAAATGGATCACACATTCTCACAACAGCTCAGCTACTCTATTTGATGTGTCAGGGTATCTGCTTCAGAAGCCAGAGCTCAAATAACTGTCCATCAATATCAGAAAGGAAGTGCCCACTCCTTCCTTCTATGCGATTCCAACAATGTACCTTGCTCCAGGCACTTTGTGAGCAATTTAACTCTCTAAAATGGCAGAAAAAAAACCCAGCAAAAAAATTGCAAGGGTTTATGCTATTTTAACAAGTCAAGTCATCCCACAGAGTGGCCTAAGCAAGCACCAGGGCTGGGAAAACGGAAAGGGTGGAACCGCCCAGCTGGCAGCATAGACCAGTAATTTTCCAATCGTTAGTTTTTATGTATACACATTGGGAAAATAATCAGGAATAATGGATTAATCTATTCTCAAATTATTTCTTGTATTAATGACTACTCTTAAAGGAAATGACAGGCAATTGTCTTAAAATTTGCAATTGTACATCGAGCATTTGAAGAGTAATGAGAATTGGAACAATTGGAAAAAATCACAAGCTAGATAAAGGGAAGCAGCAGCTACTCAACAATATTTTCCACACATGAATGCATTCCTGGAATTCCAAAGGCCACAGAAGGCTTTAAATTATTTTTCCTTATGAAGGAAGAATAAGGAAGTTTACTTTTTGAAAGTGTAATAGAATATGATACAGAAAGTTATTTCTCTGAAGGCTCTCAAACAGTCTTTGAGAGTCTGTATGAGAACTGCTAGGTTTCGCAAGGCCAGAGATACTCTCTACTTTGACCTCTGGCAACAGAAAAAAAACCCTATAACTTTTTAAGGCTAAATATTCCATTTAACACAAAAAACAATTTAAAGTGTCTCTTAAAAAGTGCTTCAAGCACCATGAACGTAAACTGTAATCAATAATTAAAAAAAAAAGGTAAAACAAATCTGTGATTATAATATTAATATTAATTATTATACATTATTCTAGTAATAACCATTTTAATACCAGTATTGGACTTCCCTCCCTTTGCTGTCTAGTACCATATCTTTACACAGTACCATCAGTATGACAACTGCACTCCTAAAATTTCTAATATTACTAGAAAACCAGTGAACCATTCCATTTCACCATTTAAAATTATTCAAACATTAAAAATATTTGAAAGAATTTAATGTTTCTTTACTATGATTCTCTTTTAAAATGATTTCAAGAAATTTCTCAAATCAAAGTGTTCCACTTTGTTCCACAAAATTATTTCCAGGTTGTCTGTATACCCAGAAACATAGTACATTTCTCCTAGGTAACTAGTAAGAAATATATATATGTGGCTTTGTGAGCTAGTAATAAGAGGCCTATATGTGATAAAATTTCATAAGAGAATCAAATGTTTACCAGAAAGGTCTCTGGCATGCTCCAGACTAACCAAGATCACATCTGACCCCTGACACCTAACAAGCTGACCTCTAACAAGTTCTGTGCAGATGCAGGTGAAACCCTCAGGTTCATGGCAGCCTGAAACCTGTAAATGAAATCCAAAACATAATAGAATCATCTGTGAAGTCAAGGGGTGGCAAAAATACTATTTCACCTTATCAAACAGTTACAAGTGACTGATGTCGTCCATCCTAATACCACCAAGTTGAAAATCTAATTCAAAACTACTTTTCATAAGCAAAGTTCTCCATTAGTACTCCAAACAAATCTGTATGACAATTGCAACTAGATGAGGAATACGACTCATCAGGGAAGCTGTTTTTTAATGATAGCAGTAAGGAAAAGAAATGGTCATTTGTAGAAGTAGCACGTTTTATAAAAACGTTATATGTGTCTCAGTGACACCCTCCTACAAAACTTTATTTGTACTATATGGGTGCTCTAAAAAAAACCCTGAAGACAGCAAATATACACCTACTTTGATTATGTTACTTGGAGCACTAACATAGGTAATTCCACAAAGTTTCTCCTTTCAGTATTTATCATAACATAAAACATTTTATACTGGATAAGAAGCTACAACAGGAGTCTCACTGTCAAGTTTCATGAAGTAAAGTGATAGTTACAACATAATTTGCTATTAAGATTGTGATTATAGAACTATTTATTTTTTTCTTTTAGGTTCATTTCTTACTTACCTCTTTTGAATATGCTAGTATTACTGTTGTTTTCTATATAACTAGACAAGTATAATAAAACCCCTTCAAAGTATTTATTGAAGTATCATTCTCATTAATTCCTTAACACATACTGTCCCGAGACTCAGAGGAAGGCCTGTGTAACTTTGAAAGCATGCAGAATATGCAGTTTTCATCCAGCCATCCACTTAACTAAGATATCAGCTAAAAAGATCATTAGATTTGGAGAAAAAAAAAAATCAAATAGATTACAATAATTGTAATAAACATTATTATTGTATAACTTGCAGATGAGAATGAATGGTTGCAGGGAATATGCCAAACCTAGAGTGAAACTAAATGACGTGATTTATAAAGGTGTCACTCAGTTGTACTTTTTTGTTTTTTTAAAAACAACATAATCTAGCTAGCCTGTTTCCCTTCTTCTGTGCTAATCATGGTGGTATTTCTGCAATGTAAGTTTAAAAGCTAAGTGTTCCAACTAATTAATAGAACAAACCCACCACTTAAAATACAAACGAAAAACAAACCACTCCTACAGTGATTGTTTCACCATTTTCTTGCCCCAGGGTATAATCTTTTCCTTAATGTGTAATGTTTTCATTACATTCTGCAGCAGTGCTGCAGGTGGAAATGGCGCTTGCAGGATCTGTGGGCTGGCACTATGGATCCCCTGCAGTGCGCAAGAATGTTCGCCAGCTGTAGGTCAGATAAATAGTTTATACAGTGTGGGTAAAGTGTTCACACAGCTGAGCTTCTTTTACTGCCACTTCACCGTCTAACTAGCACTGAGGACTGTACAGAGCTTTTACCATCCTCACTTGTAAGAAAGTACTTCCAGAGAAGAAAGTCACAGGAGAAATATCCCTTAAATACTCGTACGTCCCTACCAAACTTGAACGTTAAAGCTGTTATTTAAAGTCAGAGAAATAAATGTACAAACACATGGGAATTATTCCTTCTCTTTGCTTTGAAAAAAATCTGTAGAGAGCAACCAAGTCAGTCCTAAATATCCTGTAGTTCTACTGGGCCTACATAAAAATACTCTTATCATGAAGTGCTTAAAACTTAATCTCATCCCACAGCGCTTTGCATAAGAGTGACTTCCAGTGACTGTGTACCTTTCCATATAGAATCATGACTTTAGATATCTAATGAATGAATAATGGAAATGGAATCAAAGATTAATCAAAAAATAGATAGAATTTATGGGGCTCTCTGGGTAGAAGAATGTTTTGTAACATATTAAATTACCCAGATTAAATTAGCTACAAGGATGGATGCAGAGAATTATGGTAATGCTATGGTAAAGCAGAACCTAAATAATTTGTTTTTCTGTCCTGTAGATACCATAAATGTCTACCCAAGATGATCATTCTAAAGTAAATCCATTATGAATTGGGACAGAGCATCCATATATATCCTTTAAGGAAACCCACTCCTATGTCAGTCAACTATACTTTTTAAACATGGGATTTTATAATGGAGCCTGAAGCGGAGCTTTTACATTTGAAAGCGTAAAATTAAAAATAACATTTTGAAACTGCATAAAGACTTTAAATCATATTTTTGTATTTTTGCCTTTAGTCCATTTTAAGGAAGCTTCTGTAGGTCCACTGAACTTAAGAATCATTTGTGTTTTACAATATTTTAACTAAAAAACTTAAATATGCTGAATTAGTTATATTTTTATCCACAAGAAATGAGCTGACAGACTGTCTTTGCGCAGCCAGAAGCAAAAATGATTAGAAAGATACGTGTTTGTTCACCCAAGTTAGAAATCACAGCAAGTTTGTATAGAATTACCTGAAATTTTTATAAAGCAATTGACAAAGCTATCATTAATAGCATTTATTTAAGATTTAGACAATACTTCTAGGCTGAATTACTATAGGATAATATGGCTTCAGAATCTAGCATTTGCTACATCCTAGTACTAAATAGTTTAGAAGAACTTGTCAGGCCACACCTGGAATACTGTATTCAGTTTTGGTCCCTGTTACACAAAAAAAGATGTGGACAGGCTGGAGACGGCCCAGAGAAGGGCCACAGAGATGATCAAAGGACTGGGAAGGCTGTTGTGTGAGAAGAGGCTGAGAAAACTGGGTTTGTTCAACCTTAAGAAGAAAAGGCTTAGGGGAGACCTTATCACCATGGTCCAATATTTAAAGGGTGGCTACAAAGAAGTTGGAGACTCCCTTTTTACAAGGAGTTACATGGAAAAGACGAGGAGCAATGGGTACTGGGGAGATTCCAATGGGACAGAAGAGAAAAATTTTTCACAATGAGAACAATCAGCCACTGGAATCATCTCCCCAGGAAAGTGGTGGATTCCCCAACATTGGGCATTTTAAGATACAGCTGGACAGGGTTCTGGGCCATCTTGTCTAGACTGTGCTTTTGCCAAGAAAGGTTGGTCCAGATGATCCTTGAGGTCCCTTCCAACCTGGTATTCTATGATTATCTTCTAACTTTTGCTAACTTCTGGTAGTCTTTGAGAAGCAGTTCCTAACAACTGGCAAGACTAATCATAGTTTATGTAGAAAATGATATATTATTAGGACCTTATGCCATTTTTAAGAACCATATTCTACAAAAATCTTAGCCTTCACTTAACATAACAGATCTGTAACATACAACGAGTGATAAATACTCTATGAAACAGTGGCTACACATGGGGTAGTAGCTGCTCACCCGACAAAAACATTTATCTGAAAATACAGAAAAAAGTTACAAAATAGGGTTCACAATGGGGTAACTTAAATTAACTTAAACCCAAGTTTTAGATGTGTACGACCTCCTCAAATTCTAATTCCAGTAGTGCCTGCATTTTTCCTAAGATGTCAGGTTTTTCCCAAACACATATTAAATTCCAGCCTAAAGTAAGCAGTTCATGGTACTGAAGTCCTTGACTCTGCAAGGATTTATAAATTAGATACCCTCATCACTTGGCACCAAGACTCTCCCCACAAGATATTTCCAAGAAATACCTCTATTTGACAGCTATCTTGGAATGAGTGTGCTTGAATTTCTCCTTATTTTGAAGAAAGGATGAACTCCCACTCTTCACAGGCCTACAGGTATTCAGTAATAGGTCTTTCTAAATCTGTCTTTCTGGTTAAAGCAGGTCCACTTTGTTGTCCTCATTAAACCTTAACTGTTTCATTGTCTTTATTCACTGTAAACAAACATTAATGTGCTTTTCTCCTAATTATAATGAACACAGAATGAGCCACGTCCTGGAAGCATAGAGAGGCTTCAGCTGAGGTTGAAATTCCCTAGACTAAGTGCTGAATAAACATACTGTAAGCTTGTTTGGTGTTTGAGCAAAGACTTTTTCCTTCCTCCCCGCCCCGCCCCCCCCCCCCCCCCCCCCCCCCCCGCCCCCATCCGAACAGACTTAGCAGAGATTAAAAGAAGAAATTGAAATATGGAGTTGAACTCACTTTATCAGAAATAACATACAGATTTAGCAGGCCACGATACCTCTCAAACTGATGTTAAAATGTCAGATGATATAAGTAGCCCGCACTCCAAATGTATCAGTGGTTTGATAACAAGAAAATTGACTTCACTGTAGATATAGAGTCCAAGAGCCTTCAGTCTCATAACAGATGCTTGGCGAACTGCTTTTTGCTTTTTAAAGGTCATCTGGTTTATCCTTCCAGGTTCTGAAATCAGAAGGTAAGAAGCTGTATGAAGAAAAACAGTGCAGTGTGTTCTGAGATTAAGGAAGCAACACACATTATGCAATGATGAAAACCAGGTCAGCTCTGAGTCTCATTTCTTACTATAACATGTTAGATACTATTTTCACTTGCAGTTTGAATGATCACACTCCCATTAGTTGCAGAGAATGGAAGCATACATGCCAATAGTTATTTCACAGAGTTGATAACATAATTTCTCTATAGGGATACTCTACTCTTTTTATCACATCCAGAACATAATCTTAAATGCAGAAGTTGTTGCTGGAGAGAGAATCAAGCTCATTCTGTACGGATTAGAAAAGCAAAACAAGGCAGGCCATTAAGTACAATAGTCTTGGAGAGAAATAAGTAATATGACAGATGACATACAATCGTATTTAACCTAACGTAGCAATTAATTTCTAAGGACCTTTTTAACTGACACTTTCACTTTTGAGTGTTGGTTTGTTTTTTTTCTTAGTAATTTCTTTAAAATCTGTTAAGACTTAAGACTGTTTTCTGTGCATTGGTAATCAATTGTTCTTCAGCTTCTAAAGAAAAATTACTACTTTGGTTGGCATTGTGTTATCTTGTTGGAGTTATTACTATTGTCTTGCAATCACTAAAAATCAACTTTTCAATTCAGAGAGAGTGAAAATTAGAATTGTGCCATGGGAAAGAAAGGGAGGTTGCCTAGGTCAAAAAATGTAATACTTTATAAGAAATACTTTGTGGATGTTGCCTTCAATTGTCAAATCTTGACTGTATAACTAATCACTGGTTTGTTGTTTCCCACTAAAATCAGAAGGGAAACCTCTTCTTCCTTTTAAAAGTGACATTCCACACATGCAGCAGTAGAGTTATTGAAGAATAGGGCTCCCCTTGCTGCCGCTAGTGCTGCATGCTAATCTAAATCCTTTTAAATGCTCATCAAACAGAAGAGAAAAAGGCTGAAGTTTAGTTTTAGTTCGGTAAACATTTTTCACGATTTTTTCAATTACTCTCCTGTGCACTGAGGAACACAATTGGTACTATGCACAATGTACTGAATGCACAGTAGATAACACTGTACAGGTTCAGTACAAGTTTTCCATAAAATTCACAGCTCCAAGGAAGGATGCTGCTGTTATAGATACAGAGCTTATAGTGTGATCACCCAGTACTCAGCACAGTGAAAGTGGTAAAAGTTAAGAGCAAAACACAAGGCTATATCCTGATTATTTTTAACTTCAGCACCGTCTCTGAGAGCATAATGCACTGTTTCTATATAGATGCTTAACAGCTGTCAGCAGAAATTGTGCGTCCATCACACCAACTGGGCAGGAAAGGAAAGCAGAGCCTATACTATCATCACACTGTATTTCTTCACATGACTGACGTATTATTATTCTAGGATAGTTGCCTTTCTTTAAATTCCCTTACTGCTTTTTTATTTCTGGACTGCCTGTCAACAAAGCTTGACATGTCCTTAAATTAATTCTTTTGAAACATTCATTTTCTTTTTATACATGAAGTTCAGGCTTGCCTACTTACGGTATAAGTTCCTCCTCAATCATCTTTCAAAAACTGGAAAAAAAAACATTCCAGCATTCTTGCTTTCTAGCAAATGGAACTGATTTCATTCCATTCTTATCTGGAATCTTTCTCCTGTGAATAGCCCAAGTTTATAAACCATCTTTCCTGTTAAGGTCCTACATAAGAAAAAAGAAAAAAAAACCCTGATAACTTACTGAATGGTAACTGCTAACATTTTATATTAAGGAATAATAAAATAGAAACAGAACTCAACACGATGTATCATCATCAAGACTGTATTAAAATCAGTTCGTCCTGACAGAAGAAAAAGAAGCTACACTTATGCTTTTAAAAATCCTGTATTTTTGAAGAGGTCAGGATTAGAACTTCAATAAAATATAAAATACATTAGTTGGCAGACCTATGATATTGCAGTTACATAGTTTCATATAAAACACGTGCCACTAAAATAGCATCATTGGCCATTTCACATGCTCATTGGACCAACGTGTTTTGTGCTCTCCATTAAAAAAAGATGAGAGATAGAATATATTTAGCAATTCTAAATGTCACTTCTACAATGTCCTCTAAATCTCAAGTTTGCATATTGTAGCAATCAACTTCCTCCGACATAATTTATTAAATAGTGCCATCCAGTGGTGACTCTTATCACAATGAAAAGCTCTCTATGAAAACCATGTTAACACTAAATTCTTACCATTCATGCAACTGCAGAGAACAAATATTTCAACAGTTTCATACAAACGTTTAGCTAATACATAAGCTGAAGTTTATAACCATACTAAATTGCTGATGATATTTCAGCATGTTTTATGTTAGTTACAGAGACAATTTCTCTGGTATGTGAAAATACACATTTAATGGGCATGGTAAGCTAGCAATACCAGTGCTAAATCCTTTGAAATCCTTGACAGAATCTAAATACATAGCAAAAGATATTAAGGTTTACTATCAGAGGTTCTGAGTGTGCAGAAGGGTAGGCAAGACAGTGAAAAGGAGTGTCCTGACTACGAATTTTAATTCTACCACTTCACATGTAACTCAATCCCCACCAAAAGGTGAGAGAATCAAGACACAATTTTGTTTAATTTCCAAAGCACCTTTGTATTATTTGCTGCTGATGGAAGACAAATACTGAACAAACATATAACATATTAACCAAAAAGCATTTAGACAGATACGGAAATCTGCTTTCCAGACACACCTGTTGCTATTGACTGTTTACAGACCTGTAGAATTTGGTGCCAAATCAAAGTACAGAAGTATATTTCTATGTAATAAGTACAGCACTGAAGAGCCATCAGTAACTTAAGAGCTCATTCCTCTCCCCTACTTTATAATTCTCCATGAATTGCCAGCATGAATCACAGTTCTCTTCAGATAATGAAGACTGAGAAATTTCATTATATAGTGTAGCAATATCAATCTATCTGGCCATCCCATTAGAAATGCCTATCAAGGAACAAAGTGTACTTCCTGGAAGAAGTTCAATGCAAATACCTCTGCTTTTTTCTTTCACTAAAGAAACTATAAGATGATATATGTCATGTTTAACAGCCAAAAATACCATACATAGTTCTACATGTAAAGCTTTATAAGCAAAAGATATTACATGTTCAGAAATGGGCTCAGATTTCTGTATGTAAACAGTCCATAACAGTAAAAGGAACAGTGTTTAGAAATGCGTACATATTCTACTATTCAGATATCCATTAGGATTATGCCAGAACATGTGAAATTACATTTACTGTAAACAATATAGTCAAAAGTACAAAAGTACAGTACCAAAATATTTTCAAATGGTAACACTACCTGGTATTTCTTCTATTATAAGCACAAAAATCAAGTGATGAACAGTGGCTGTATAATAGCAGTTATTCGAAGTAAGAAGAAAGTATAATGTTCTTCTAAGTTGACATACTTCATGAACAACAAAAGGTTCAAACACCTTGGCTGCTGCCTTATTTTTTACTCCTGTGTAATAAAGATTATAGTGGAATTCATTTCAACAAACCTAGTTCTTCCCAGATACTCTGAGGACAGTGAAGTTTTAAATTATACAATAATATATTTACAATATTATCTACAGATACTTGGAAATAATTAGAAATAATAATAATTAGGTATATTTGTAGATATACCAAGAATATGAGTAAATTCAAAAGGAGTTTTCCCATCACTAACATAAATATGAAGACAGAAAAACTCTTTTTAACACGTGCAGGTTTTTTGTTCAAGTCCATTCACAGCTGTTTAGTAAAGACTAGAGCAAGTAGCAAAAAAACCCCAAAACAAAACAAACCACTCAAAACACCAACAACCAAGCAATCCCAGAAAAAAAATCTCCTGCCAGAATTTCATACAAAAATAAACTTGACTAATGTTAGCAAAAGGTTACTCACTAGCCCCCACAAAACCACCCGCAGTAACGGTGACTTCTAGCGACATAATCAAAACATTCTCATTTCTCTAAAAGGTAACAAACTCATTAGTATTTCCATTTGGCTCAGTTAGTAAAGCTCTTAAATCCCTATGTCAACAAGAACAGTCTTGGGAATGTTTTATTGATTAGCAGCTATAACACGGATTGACAGATTTCTACCTAACGTCTACATTAGGAGACTGTTAAAATAAAAGTGGATAAAATCCCACCCATAACATGTTCCGTACACTCTGAAGATTCAGACAACAATTTTTAAACATGCAGAGAGCATTGTTATTAATCAATGTATAAATATCTGCAGCATACCTCCTGTTCTTACCAAAAAGACTTGAACTCTGCATCAGACTCGTGGGAACACTCCCTAATGAGAGCCATGCCAGAGGTGACCCTTCCAGCTCACTACCTGGGAGGCCTGCAACAGCTGCCTGGTGTTTCCAGAGGCCTGGATGTGCCTACAAAACTTAACAGCCTGCAAAACTGAAATTCTGTTTCACAGAATTTGGTTTTAGTTCAAATTGTGACAATAACATTTTGGTTTTGGATGAGAACTCAGTCACACTCAAAGAAAATATTTTTTAATTGCTGAAATAAGCATCAGTAATGTGTTTTACTGAAGGCTTCTAACACAGAGCAAGCCTTAACACTGAACCAGTCCAGCCAGCCTACGGCACTGAACAGGGTCAGGCACACCAGAAGTAGGATCTCCTCAAAGATATATTCCAGCATCCCTGTGATAGAAAGTAGCAAGTGAAAGGGCAGCTGGCTTTGGGGCTCTAAGAGCAAGAACACTTCTCACCTACCTCGTCCCCATACCACACTTCAAAACATTTAAGGACTTAAAAAATTATTTGATACCTGAAGTACTTTGATAACTTCCCTGAACTTTTTTCAATTGGTATCTTAAAGATGTTTCACTTAAAGACAT
Organism: Strix uralensis; assembly: GCF_047716275.1. NCBI lineage: Eukaryota > Metazoa > Chordata > Aves > Strigiformes > Strigidae > Strix > Strix uralensis. The sequence goes on from NC_133984.1 coordinate 6,275,275, forward strand.
CAAAACCAGCATGCTGAAATGAGCAAAACCTTTCTCAGACTCTAGAAAGATTTGTGCTACCAAAACTTTTCCTCTAGAATGTCAGACATTGTGAGAGCAGAAGATAAATTACCACAGTCTCCACTGTAAGTGTCCTTCCTAGCTGAGTTGAAATTGAGAGGATAAGTAACTTTTGCAAACAAGCTATCCAATGAATGGATGATTATAAGGCAAAAATGAGAGAGTAGGACCTGAAAAGAGAAGCCCAAAACTAAATGCAAAACAGCAACAGGCAAGTAAGGTAGAAATGGATCACACACAGCCACGTTAATCTACCCTGGTCTTAATCTGCACTTCCTTGCTGTTTCAAAGCTCTAAACTTAATACAAGATCTAATCATATAACTTGTGCTGAAAACTGCAGAGGCATTTATTTTTTTTTTACGTGCGCGTGTGTGAATAGACACAAACAAAATCTCTGGGGATTAACAAACTGATATTACCTGAGAAACTGAACATGCACCTGAGTTTCTGAGAAAGAGTTTAATGCAGTAAACCATTCCATTAGTACTGCAGCTCTGTTATCAGTTGAAATGCATGCTGCTTGATAAAGTTAGGATTTAAAAGTGAGAGAAAGGGGAAAATGATATCATTTCACCTACAGCTGCCTATTAAAGGTTAAAAATAGCAAACCTTACAGGCTGTCTCGCTGTTATAGAGTGGCTAACAGGCCTAGTGAGAATCCATTGACCCCTTCTGCTCCAGTATAATTAAAGAATAAAATGTCAGCATTATGTGGAGGTAGAACTGTATTCCCTTGCTTATATTTCTCCACTTGACGGATTGGATCTAAAAAAAAAAACCCCAACAGCCTACAGATCATAAAAGTGCTCATTACTTTAAACTAGTGGGCACTGGGCTACGATCCAGGTTAAGTCCCTTCCAACGTCAAGTACTCTGTGATTCTTTGAACTCTAGCAGAGACCTCTCTCTCTTACATTGTCATATCATTAGCTCATCGTAAAACTAATTTTCAATGTTTCTTTTGAGCTCAGAAACATTGAAGGAGGGAAAGAGAAGTAAGACTATACAAAGTTTACATGAATTTCTGGTAGTACTTTGGGCATAGCATCGCATCTGTGCAAACAGAGGCACTGGACATTTTTTTCATCTGCTAGATCACAACAAATAGATCCTGAGTTTTAGTGGCATGTCCCCTAAAATGTCAACAAACATTACACCATTTCCACTCCCACCATGTGGAAGCCTCAAGTCGCACAACAGGAGATGCTGCAGAAAGTCCTGGACCATAAATTCTTCAAAGAGCGCCTTCTCCTCACTGAGGTCTTTCATCACACGCTCAATATCAAGTCAACCTCAGTATCATTAAAACAGAGTTCCTAATCTTCAGCCCCCCAAAATTCTCCACACTGCCTCTTCTCTCCATCATTCCACGCACAAGTAACTATCCTGACTCTCAGGAAGTCAAGCATCCCAAAGCAGGGATCTCTCAGGCCACACATTAGTGTAAGTTTACATAAAAATCTTTTAGAATTTTATTCTTATGCCTACGCTGACATTGGCATAATGATTCACAGATGAATATTACATCATCCAACCTTACAGTTACTGCCAGAAAGTACTTTGCACCTATGCACACATTAGTAACATAAACTAATCAAACATAATAGAGCTAAAATATATTAAAAATTATAAAATAAACTGGGCTGTTTCTGAAATTCTGTCATGCCCTTTTATCTACAGGAGCATAATTCACCATGTTAAATTATATCTGATAATAATTTTAACAGGAAGCAGTCTTGCTTATAAATTTGACAGTAAAAGCTATACTGGCCAAACACCATATATTGAAAACTGCAAAATGCAAGATTTTGGAATAAAACCAAACCCAGCTTTTCATTTATAACATACTTGCATTAAGTTATGTAATTTTTCTGTATGCAACTTCTTAGAAATTGATTATCCTTTTATAGTGTTTTTTTAAAACAAGGAAAATAAACCAGAATATCAGTTACCCAAAATCCTGTAAAAATCATTTTAATGGTAGCCTTAATGAATTTCATCTTTTTATAGGGACAAAAATTTAAAATAATTAGTTTCTATCTGTGGCAACAGAAATAGTAATGTATTAATTATTGTAGCATAAAAGGCTGACTAATATAACTGTTAATTAAACTCAAAATGTTGTTAAATAATTATTCTCAAGAACATAGATTTTACTAATTAAAGTATTATTGCTAAATATTGCAATCTCTCAAGTTATTTTATACAAATAGTATTCAAGTCTTAATTAAATAACCAGCTGAACAGAAATAGTCAGATGACAGAAGCCATGCAGTTTGGAAACGATTGTGGCTAGTTGCTTATATATTTTATTTTTTTTATTAATTATATTAATTTATTAATTTTATTATATATTTTAAAAGCAAATGCTTCTGCCCTGAAAATGTTTTGGTACTTGATATTCATCAGCAGCAAATTCAATGCATTTACTCATCACTCAAAAATCAGGAGGCAATATATAAGTGTACTTAAAACTGGTATGGAACCAATGAACTATTTCAAGGTGTTCACTCAAATTAACTGTACAAGAAAGTTTGCAGAATCAAGCAGATCAATTAGGCAGTGGTATGCATGGAGATGTTGTCTTCCTGCTGTATCTCCATCTTGCCTGCAGCTGATAGCAATCTGATATATAATGAATGTGCTACTTAAAGGAGAATTGCTTTTAAATGTGGATAGGTCTACCTTTCATAAGCATGCACGTACTTCATGAAGTCACTATACAACAAGACACAACAAAAGACAAGGAAATGAAGTCTTCCTTGCAAAGGAAAGTTTTCATCACAGCTTGATAATTATTAGTATCTCTGTTCTTCTCTATCAGCCTCCTTATCTAACTAAAACCCAAGAATTCTCAACGTTGCAATCTATCAGCACAGTAGGTTTGTATATAATACCGGATCTTACAGTGGCAGAGTCAAATTCCCCCATTTATCTTACATTCACTTCAGTCAATACCAGAGTTAAGTTTATCTAAGCAGTCAATGGCACAGTCAAGTACCTATATTTTTCCAGAGCTTTTTGAAATTCTTGAAGTCTCCTGTTTGCACTATCAGAGACACGCCATTTCTCTATAGGAGTCTATAATAATAAGAGTTTGAGTATCCCAAGCATTTTTGTGTAATATTATACACCACCTGCAAAGAGTTCATCAAGTAATTTAAAAGCCAGTTAGTTATGAATGTGCTTAGGTATTTTATTGCCTATAGCACTGACACAGAAAACCTATTCAGCATTAAGCATGAGTCTAAGTCTTATTGATAGGATTTGAATGCACAGATAAATACTTGATTTAGAAATACTGTACTAAATTAAACTAAAGTTTGACACTACTTTATATCCAGAGTTATCTAGTTTCAACACACAGCAGTACTGATCATTAACAAGCTGCCACCAAATTCATTAGACCACAGGCATATGCTTGTATCTGTACAGAGTGGAAGAGAAATAGATACAAAGGAGAAAAACAAACAAAACCAAACCAAAAAACCCAATGAAAACCGAACAAAAAACCCCAAATCTACAATGGTGATCATTGCTTGGAAACAGTCATGACAATCTTTTGTTTGGCCTATATAACTCCCTGATAAGAGCTTCCCTAGGAGTTTAAGGTAATATTTCTACTGCTTAAAATGAACATACCTATCCTGAAAGCTATCCTACCAATATAGAACAGTATACAGCATGACCACTATCATACTTTTATTAGGTAGTTTTATTCTGTAGTTTAAACACGCCATGTCTAATATGAAGGAAGGAAGAACGAAAAAAAACAAATTATCTTTGCTTCAGACAGCTTTTCACAAAGAATATCAACAACGAAGAAAGACTATCCAAACCCTTGAAGGCCGTTTTACTGTTTAAAGAGCAAGCTGCACTGCTCCTGCCAAATGTAAAAGATTCCCTAAGTAATCAGTATCATATTCCAAAATTACATAGGAGGCTTACTGAAAAGCTTGCTGAAGGACAACAAATTCCCTATAGCTTGGGGATTATAAATAGACATTTCCCAAAGTCATGAGTTGTTTCCAGACTTGGCAACTCTAAAAATAAAAGGTCCTGGAAGATTTGCTAGGCCAAAACCTCTGAACTTGGTACATAAGAGAAAATGTAAGTCATTAAAATCAAGAAAAATGTATTAAACTTATTATTGCAGTCTAAACGGGAAAGAAATACTGACTTTCAATGCATATTTATAACTTGTTCTTCTGGGAAGACCAGAAATAAAACAGCTGAAACACTGGCCATTCACTTTATGTCATTTCTATGTCCCTTCTAGAAGGCTGCAAATATACTGCTGTGTTGGTCATCAGCTATGACCTGTTAGAGAATCACCCTGTTAAAACAGCATTAAACAACAGTGATCTTGGTGCATGTGTCATCAGGTCCTCCCAAGCAGAAGATATGTGAAACATCCTGAGATTGCTGCTGTTGCATTAAGCGAAGGACTTCACACATGTACGTACGTGCACTTCTGCAATCTTTACGCAACAATTTTTCCTCCAGATCTAGCCTCTTTTTGTGCAAAGCATACAGGGTATAAATGACAACAGCTTTATCTAGTAAAAGCTGTTGTAACCCAGTACCCTGAAAGAGACTAAGAATAGTTGCCAGGAAAAGTGTAAGGGCATACTGCCAGCATTCAGTGATCCATGAGATCTCAAAAGTTTTACGAGCCAGAGAGACTGCTCTCTTAGAAACTGCTGATGGATTTTCCTTCCACGAGTCCTCAACTCTTTGTTCAATATTCAGTTCCAGCCTTTATTTACTACATATTTTTCAAATCTACATTTCAGATATGACCAGATCCACTTTTCAATGGAAGCTTTGGTTGATAGAGCAAGCAATCTACACTTCAGTAACTTAAAATACCTTTGAGAAAACATGATCCAAACAAAACAGACTCTATAACAAAGTTATTTTTCAGACAGGTAACTTCTTTTCATCACCTGCGAATACTGCGAAATGATTGCTGTGAAAGAAAACCAAGCACTGAAACCACCTAACAAAACATCTGAATGCAAAAGCTGAGCGCACAAGTACAAGCAACCAGAGTGCTTCTAAGCATCACATTGTTACCACTAGGAATAAAGTGCCTTCTGAAATTTTAAACATGACAATATTTCTTTGCATTTCAATTTTGACATAGATAGTCCCTCCACGTAATTGTGTGCTATACACAAAAGCAGCAACTGGAACAGTATTTATGTTACTCTCTTTTTTGGTGTATGGCACTGTGAATTCTTGTAGAAAAAGGAATCTACCAATTTTTTTCAAGATAAAGGTGTAATTTATGTTAAATAGGTGCAAGAATTCTTCCCCTTGAGGCACTTCTTAGGTTTTGGTTCTGTTTTGTTTGTTTATTTTAAATGTTACTGCAAAAAGCTTTCATTAACTGTCATTTAGGTATACTGTCTTAATCCTTTCACCACATTCCCAAAACAGGACAGATGTAGAAACACACTGGGAAGGAGAAAATGAAACAAAAGAACACACAGCAAGGAAACCAAAGAAACCCTGATGTACCTGTACCTCAATTTCTGGCATACTAGTTTTTCTTCTGAGTGGAAACTGTTAAGAGGCATTACCATTTTAAAGAAAAGGTAGAATACTAAGAACATGTTAACTTCATATGTAATGCATACATGCTTAATAAAACATAGATCAATTTCCTGTGGGTATATGGAGATATGAAAATGGGATTTTGTTCAACACTTACAAAATTTACAAAAAACTAAAGAACAAGAGGTAATCATTTATGCTTCTACATTCCTCAGAGGCAAGACAGAAAATGCAGATTTTTGAGACAACAGTCCTACCCTTGCAGCACAAAAAGAAACCAACAAAACCAAACAAACAAAACCCGCCAAAAACAACAAAAAAATGCTCAGTGATCCATACCCAGAAGACCCCCATGAAGCTGTGACACAGCTTCAGGAGAAGCTATTCCACAACAGTCAATTCAGGATTCTGTCTTGTTATCTATTGTAGCCTCACAGGCACAAGCTCTGGCCACTAATGCTCCAGAAATTTGGCTCTTTCACCTTCCTTATCTCAATCAAAGCTTTTACCCCATTGGTCTCATACTACAAACTAATCACCAAGGGCTGACCACACCATTTAAGAAATGCACAGACTAATAAACATTTGCTGCAGTAGTTCAGAGTGGCACAGTCTGAAAGAAATAAGCAGGATAAAGAGAGAAAATGAGTATTCAGTGGCACCATTAAGTTTTTTTAGCTTTACTTCAAGCTAATAGAGATTACAAGGAATCAGTTAATACACAGACTTAGCAGTCCATCCAGAAGTGATTCCACAGCAGATTTACAAAGCCCAGAAAATGCAGGATATATTCAAAGTTACCATGAACCATTCTGCTTTAAAAAGGATTCAAATCTAGGTCAGGTGCTCATAACAGCTTCTTTCTTTCTTTCATATAATTTTTACGTTCCTTTGCAGCTGAGAGAATAAAAATGTCGACACGCTACCCGCATAGCATACATGGTGTCAGACAAGAAACAGCTTGACAGCTTTAGAGATTAAGAGAATCACCAAGCTGAGAGCTGGTGACAAAGGTGGCTGAATAAGTTTCCTATATTGATTCAAGTTTGGAAGAAATCTACCCTAGATCCACCAACTAAAACTTGACAGTTTTATGAAAGAGAATGGGCGATTCTTATATGTGGAGCACTACAATGGCTGTACTTTAACTATGAAGTTGTTCTCATTTCTTAAACTATTTTTTAGTTTATAAACTCCTTTTTCTTAAGTGATCATAGAATACCTTACTTCCTTGAGACTTGGCCTTCAAATTACTGATTCGTATTATCAACAGTAACTTTCTTTACCTGTAATTTGTTTAATCCCAGATTAATAGATACCTGTACTTGAAAAACTTTTCTTGTTTCTTACACAGTAGCACTCACAGGTGTTTTTGATCTTTCACATACCAGAAATTAATACTACAACTTAACATGAAGAAGTGACTGCTGAAATCTCTCTGTGAACCCCAAGTTCTTACCACTGATGACAATGTGTTTTCATGCGTTTGTTACTGTGCTGTTAAAACTTTCAAGACTGAGTTGAAAAATTTTGCTTTCACCACTCTTTTCATGTTCCAAACAAGGAGGAAGACACAGCCTTGCACACTTCATTTTTTGAAGAATAAGAATAATCAGATAATCTGACAATCCCATATTAACATCCTTTACCCCCAGAAAGCTATTTTGACTTATTTTTTATTTTCATATAATGCACTATAATAAATACGATGATTATTCTGCAAGTTCCAGCTCCAGTATTCACTTTGAAAAGGTAAAAATTACACTCCTCTTTAAGAAATAAAGTGATCTAATTAAAGACTATAGAAGGGAAAAAAAGTAGTTGGTGGAAAGAAATCTATAAATTCAAAGTATTTATCCTCTCCAAGCAGACTAGTACTGACCACTTCCTTGCATTAATCGTTTAAGGTTCAAGTACTCACTCACCTTCCAAGTGCTCAGAAAGAAGCCTATCACTCTTCAATCGTCATCAAAATATAAATTCTGCTCCAGTCCTCCCTCTTTCTACAGATGTTTTCTTCAGTAGATGTTTCTACATATATTTGGATTTTCTGATAGCTCGTAAGACTGGAAGGTCCACTTCCTTATGTAAATATGGAATGGTATCAGAGACAAGATCAGAATTTCTAGCTACCAGAGACAAATGCCTGTGAAGATCATATTCATTTCTTACAGCTCTCATTAAGAGAGCCTAGGACTGGCCTCTGCCACTACCAGTCATTCTTATTTTATGACAAAAATACAACATCAAAATGATTTATTCTGAAAGTCAGTTTCTTAAAATGAGCTATGGGTTTTGTCTGGATGCCAACACTGACATGAAAGGCAAGGTTTAGGGGATGCAGTGCTGTACCACAGGTCTGAACTAGGGAGTGAGATAGTTACTAAGTAACATGATACTCACCTAGTGATACTAGCTTGGGAAAAAGGCGCTAAATCCCATTTAATTAGCTCTGAAAAGCAGCAGAAATCAGATACTCCTTCTGGACACAGAGTGCTCTGTTCCAGCCTTGCCTCAGCAATCTCCACACCATATATCACTTCATGCTGTGCAGCCACTGCCTTTCAATTTGTATTTCAGCCTGTTGATGGTATGATTTCAACACAAGGATTCCCTGGCTTGCTTCGTCCTCCTGTAAGAGAAAGAGTAAACTTTTTCAAACACCACAATGGAGGTATTCAGCTCCTGCGAGCCACTGAAGAGCATAAAATCTTAAAGCAGGGACAATTCAGCTTTGCAATACTTTTTCCATCACCACCAGATGCCAATTTCAAGCCTAACAACGCAGCAAGCATATGTTGTTTACCTACTTTGCTTGTTATTATCTCTTGGTGCCAAGAGGGTCAAAGGCTACTGCTATTAGAGGAAATGCAGTGCATTTTTTATTACCATAATGCATCAGAAAATTCAGACTGAGCATTAAATGTAAACATGGGTACAAAAGGCCAGCAATTTTTAAATGCTGCTTACCACTTAACAACTGTTTCTCATTTTGATTTGGCAACACAAACTAAACCTCTGTAGTCTAAGTAATAGAGAATCTTTTTATAATATTTAAGGACAATCATTTTGGTAAATGCAAAAAAAAAAAATCATTGCCACAAGCAAAGCTACTTGATAAAGAAATTTAGAGGATATTCATCATTGAAGTCTTGTGCTCTAGCTAAATTTAAATAAATTTAAAATTTATTAAATGCAGCATATTTCTTGAAAGAAAACACACACTTTTTTGCAATAGAATAATCATAATGTAAGAAACTATGATATCAGAGCTTTGCTTTGCTGGTTTGATCAAATCATAATTTCAGAGCGGAAATTATCATTCATCACAAAGTCTTCAGCAACTACCACTTGACTGCAAAAAGGCAAGTTGTACCTAATACTTTCATGTACCTACTAATGTAAGAATTGACAGTGTCTGCAGTGAATCAGTGAAAAAATTCTTTAACCTTTTAACTACTCTGGTGCTCAAAAGTCCGTGATTAAAAAAACCTGGAAAATTAAATGTCTAGGATGCTGGATATGAGTTTAATATACAACTATTAGCTACAAATTTATCTAATAAATTACAACATTAAGTATTATTTACAAAATCAACTATTACAATAATATTTAGCTAACAAATAAAAACAAATGTATAGCCCACATTACATATATTCTGTTACACAGTTTGAGAATTCTTAAGGTTTCTTTTAAAGGTGTGCTAGTGGCATTAAATGCAATATTTAAATTTCTGTTAAAAGTATTGGAAAGTCACTAAGCATTAGGTTTTGGGTTTAGTTTTGGAGGGAAACTCCCCTCTCTCCCTCAACCCAGATTTTCACTTTAAGTCCAGGTTATTTTCTCTGTCTCTCCACTTCAGCTAGTGAGAAAAAGGGATCTGTGAAAGCAATGCATTTGTGTAAGTCGGTTCTCACAGACTTCAAAGACTTGCCTAGAAGGTTCTCCCATGGGTTCATAGGAACCCACTTCCAGTTTCAGGGTTGCCCAGCTACTGATGATAACTGCAATGGTAAAAACATCTGCAATTTTCACAAAACTGGGAAACGGACTCATGTCATTATGTAAAATTCCAAAATCTGCTCTGTCACAGGACTGTCTCTTCAACTTTTTTGAGGAATGTTAACCCCAGGAACTCCAGAAAGTACTATATTAGATGCCTCTTCTTTTACTCCCTACTGGAAATCTTTCAATGTTTGGGGAAAAAAAAAATACCATTGTTAGCTCCTTCTTGCAGACACTTTCAAAACTTCAGCTGTTTTTCAGATACTTTGTTTGGAATAAATAGCATTTAAGCTAGAAAGAATCTGATTTGTGGACAGCTCTCCTCTCTGCTCATTGTCTACTTACAATTTCAAGTGTGCTAGAATTGAATCTCACAGTCAAAGAAGAAAAGAGCTCAATATCCTTCTTACAGCAACCAGAGGGTTTAACACAGACAATGTGGGATGATTGATGACATTATTCTTCTTCATCATTACCTCTGAGAACCACTGTTAGTAATCTGAAGAGAATAATAAACCTCTGGAAAATGGGGTTTCTAGTCAGATAGAGTTGATCCTGTCTTAGAGAGCTTGACACTGGATTAAACAACTATTTTCTATTATTTGATATTGTCTTCTCTTATGTTGTTGCACTGATTTCTCTGACTAATTTCTCTGTGGACACTACAGGATGAGCAGGCACCAGTCCTCAGGGGTGGACAGCAAAATTACATACAAACCCTGTTTTTTCTCCCGCACACTGAAATACAAAATTCCAAAGCTGTTCCATTTCATCACTGCTTGCTTCTGTGGTTTCACTGTCCATATACTAAAGCTGGCTTTGAATCTCTGGCATCATTTCCATTCACCATCAGAGATGAGATTGTTAACAACAAAAAGGTTATGGAGAACTGCCATACCGTTCCCTTGATAACCAAAGCCTGTCTGACAGCCATAGCCTGAAATGATACAGCAGGAAAAGGCCAACAGATGTAAACATCAAGGCTCCTTGCTCCTATTGCCATGAAACTCTGACAGATCTTACGCTGTCTATAGAGGCTCAAAATCAACAAAACTTGTAATCCCAGAAAGGATCCAGCCAAACCCATGAAGCCTACCATCTTCCTTCTTATTTTTACATGGCTGTAAACAAACTTCAGACAATTTGAGCAAAGATAAAATAAACCTTAGTCTGGACAAACCACATGATAGTGTGAATAAGAATCACAGATTCTAGTTCTATTTAATCTTTCATGTCTTTTTCCCCTACATTCGAAAGGGCTAGTTACACATCTTTTCATTTTTATTGCAAAATTTATGAGGTCAGCTGTTCCTTCTGCTACACTCTTAATATTAGTAAGGAGCAATAAACAAAGCAGAACCAACACCACGAAGTTATTTTGAATACAGTAAGGAGGATCCCACACTACCCCTTTCCTTGGAGGGAGGGTTATGATTTTGGACTTAAACCAAGCTAGAAATAAGTGATTTTGAATTTTTCATTGATTCTGGTTTCTATCAGAGCATTTATTTCCAGGTTTCCTCCTCTTGAGCAGGCTGTTAATGTTCCCTGTGGCACTCACAGTTCAGTACCAAGTTCCCTTTGGAAAACAATAAAACAATCAAATGTGTGCCCTCACTAAGACACCAGCTCAGCTCTGCCAGCAGTTGAAAATCTGGCTTGTGCAAAGCCTGACACTTTTGGCTACATTTGTTAGAATACTCCTCTTAAAAGAGGACACTGTCATCCAGGGGAATATTCCTCACTGTAAGGAACATTGGGTTACAGCCCTCCCTGTTACTTATCTTTACATCATTAATATTCTGGATCCTACACTCTGAAAAAGTAATTCTAATTTTTTCCTCTTGAAAGAGACACAGTTTCTCTCTTTAGTTAGACCTTCACAAGTTGATCATATCTAAATGAAACGCTGTGCTCTAAACCCTAAAGAAATGGTCAGATGCGTCAAGGTACCATTAAACACAGAGTTATCCTCTGAATTTTCCTCCTGTTCTGCAGCCTAGGGCAAAGTCTGTGTGTGGTAGCTTCATATGCCATCTACTAATTGGTGGTAACTCAATTGGAAAGAAAGTGGCATTACTTCCCAAAGGACAAAAGCAGGTTACTTTGATTTTTTTTTTCAAGTAGGTCATTCACTCTTCAAATGAAGAATGGCTGACATTCAGAAGTAACGGCAGTGGCAGCTGTTGTCAAGAATGTCAGCTTCTTCCAGCTTTGCTATACCACAATGACATTTTATACCTGCCTGGTTTTGATCTACTGCAGATTTAAAATGATTCAGCACATACCTTTACATGCCAGTACCTTCCCACTGGGATGTCACCAGTCACCATTGCTTACAACTTTGTTACATCAATATCTGTCAGTATGCAGCCTAAGAAATTTCGCATTTTCCACTGTTGGGTATTACTTCCTGTGTTTCTAACTTTCAGCCAGTAACTTCTACTTCTCAGTCACACACATGCAGAATGCTTTAATGTGCGTGCTTTAACACGTAAGCCACAAATACAGTGGATAAAAACTGACCCACAGAATTACAGTAACTTCAACATCCAGATATTTTGGTCTGTAATATTTACATACAAAAAAAAAAAGCTATTTCAAACCTAAAAATTTAGTAGGATATTTTCCACCTCCTGATCAAATGTTTTCCCAGAAAGACTTATACAACCAGGTTATCTTTGTTTTCCAAATCTCAAATATTTCAAATATAACATTTTGTGGAAAACAGATCTCCCAAAGAAGAATACACTGTATTTCTAGTGTTTTTCTAGTGATCTTTAGAAAAGTTGGCACATTATCCAATGAACACAATAAATTAGTTTTCCAGTGCCTAACACTTTTTCTTACTGTATGGAAAGGCTCACTTGACATAATTATGCCAAAACCATAATTTAATGGCATTAGCTCAGCTTAGGGGGGGAGGGAAAAGGGGAATCAATCCTCCAAGTTTCAAAGATCAGTGTAAAAAATACAACCTCAAATTGCTAAAGGCTAACAAAAAAAAAAAAGGGCAGAAGAAACTGAATCATTAAATCTTAATAGAATCTCATCAATTATGAATTGTTGAGGAAGGCAATCCTTGCTCACACCTTCAAAACAGCACATACATGCTGTTTTATACTGTCTTTCAACTTACCAGGAAAATATGTGTAGAAGAAATAAGGAACTTCATCCCTCCAAAAGCCAGTTTAATTTGGGTAGTCTTGCTGTTTTCATAACTGTCTAAGCGCGGAAGCAACCCCCAGTTTTTTCAGTTTGGCTTGTTTTCTTTCTATGTTGTGTTTGCCCATTTCAAGTGGCAAAATTCAGTATCTTCCATGATTTATTTGTAACTTTGCTTATACAAGACGTTGAGCGCAAACAGAGCCCAACCTTTCTCAAATTCTCTCCAGATCTGAAAAAGAGTCTGTGAGATTAAAAGCTTTACTACTTTTTTTACAACTATGGTAATTAGTCTAACAAAAGATACAAACTCTATTACAAACCTTGTTCTAACATATGGCTTCAAAACTTTGTTTAATTTGCAAATACACACATACCCCACTTAACAGAATATTCTCCTTCCTACATCAAAAAAATCCATAAAGCAATTCAGTCACAGACCAAATTACAGTCTAAATTACTGACTGTTACAATTGGCATCCAAATTCAGATCACAGATATTGCTCTTTGTGGAATTGTGATACCATTTCTGTAAGGAACAAGTACCTGTATGTCCTATTAACTTCATAAAAATCATCAAGTGCTCCACATTTTTTGACATTACAATAGACAACCAAACTTGAGTAAGTCTCAAACAACAAAATCCAAGCCCTCCCTGAACCCCAACCCCAGGGATTTATTTCTTTAATTATGAAATTTATGAACACTTCTATTTTGATAAACTATAATTTTCTAAGTACACAGAAATTTACAGTTTTTAAACTTACAGCTTAAAATTTACCCACAGGCTCATTAATAACACCTCTTCACTTCAAATCTAGATTGAAGTGGCACTGATTTAGGCATGTAATTCATACAGTTTTGCACCAATCTTTAAAGAAGCTCAACTGGTTTTGAAGATCTCCAAATTGACTTATGACTGTTATTCTGATATGCTTAAATTAAAATCCAGTGTTAAATGCTAATAAAAGCAGCACCTTACTGAAAAGGTCCTTAGCCTAAAAGCTTGCAACTCCTGGGGGTAAGAGGGAACAAAATGAGCGTTTTCAACCATTCCACTAATGGTTTGTAACTTCTGTCATTTTCAGTAACCCATGAAACAATGGTTTTGTTCTCACTTGTTGTGGTATTGGAGGGCTTATTTTTTCACGTACACAATACTGTAGAACATTAGAGTAAAACTGGATACACTAATTTTACTCATATGATCAAGTACTTAAACAGGAAAGTCATCAATTGAAGCAAACACCTGCTGAAGCTAGTACACAGTGCACACACAAGCTTTAATATCTGTTCTGCAGGTGACAGAGGACTACAAAAAAAGCAAGTAAAAATAGCTTCTCCAAGCTCTGCATTCACTGTAGTGAGAAATTCTTTGTGCACATTGAATTCAGACAAAATCCAAACTGAACAGAAAGGTCCGGCTTTTGTAAAATGGGTCACTGATCTACTTAATCCTGGGAGAGCAAGCTAGTTCCCTTGCATACATTCTGACTAATCAGACTTGATGGCACTGAACTATGAAAGGCTGAAAAAGGAAAACTCCTGAACAGCTGCTATTTGAGCTTATTGACTGGTACTAGTCTTTACTATTTCCAGAGTGTATTAAGGAAAATTCTGTTACTCTGATATATGGCCATCATCTTGATGTAAAATGCATTAGGTTTCCTTTGTTAGCATACATTTCAAAGATAGAAAACATGTTGATATTTTACGGTAAATAACACTCCACAGCATTCTCTTCCATAAAACCACACAGAGCAAGCACATTACAAAGCAAGCAGTTTGCCCTAGACCCAAAACTAGCACAAGATTGTGAGGTGCCTTGCAAAAGTCCTCCTCCCTTTGAGCTAGTCCTGTTAACATTTTCATGTCTTTATTTAAGCCTTGTGTCATTTCTACTACTAATCAATATTCTGCCATATAATGACAGTGATTCAATGTATTTTTTAGAATAATGTTACTGTCCCTTCAAAAATATTAAGCAACCATTAATACTCAAATGGCTTAATACTCAAAGGGCACTTAAATTTGGAACAATCTGAACTCAATGTTCTACAGTATTAAGGTTTCATTCACTATTATTGGCCAACCCCCACTACCTAAGCAAGAGCTATCTACCAGAGCCAGAAAAACAAGACGATCTCATTAGCTATGGCTTTAAAATAATTCTGATTACTTTTTCCAGGGCTATGTACAAGTAAGTTTTTTCTTCATTCTTCCTATATCTACCTTCATAATTTGGAATCGTTCAACTGAACTGCTACACTGTTCACCAGAGATGCTATACTGATCCAAAGGAAAGATCCAATAAAATAAATTTATAAGCAGTCTGAATTAAAAAGAATAGGTTATGTCTTTCTAGCAGCTTTATAAACTATTATGACACTATTCTTACTTAAGAATAGTAATAAAATATTTAAGATCTCTGAAGGCTTCAAAACTTATTTTAATTGTGCGTGCATGACCGGTAATTGCTTCCCTCCTCCCTCCCCCAATAACACTGTGTGTGTAATTTGATTATTTTAAACCATGAAGGACAGTAACCTTTACTTCAACACACTTAAAAGAATCTGGCAAAATAATCTCATAAACAATTAGATATCATCAAGACATAACTAATTCCTGACACACAACACTACTGATAATTGAATTTATGACAAATACTAAGAAAGAAATATTATGTGAATGACTTATGAAAAAAGGTAAAGAAGATCTCCTCATACAATTCTTTCATTTCCTGGTGGAAATAAAACTATTCCATATTTTTAATAATACAGTATTTCATTTCCTGTAAGATATTCCCCACTGATGCTGAATACTAGTGGTGTTTATAATATTGTTCCAGCACACTGTTTTTAAAGCAGTAATTCCAACTTGGTATTTTCCTCCTCTCTTTCACCAAGACCTTTTATTCCCAATTGATCAATTACCGTAAGAAAATTCTATCATTTGCTTCAGGATGAGGGACTTGGGTGGGAATAAGTGAGGGGAAGGACTTTCTTTAGGTTGTTTTCAGGGAAGCTGCCATGGCTCACTTTCAGGATCAGCCTTGTGAGGGGCCACAGATCAGTACTGACGGGGTTTGCATATCAAACCTTAGCTGCTAGCTTGGCAAGAACTCTCTCACATGCAGTACCACGTTAATCCTTACCACATGGGTCTGCCAGTTTAATCTAATTTAGAAATTCTTCATGTGGTTGGAGTAGGGAAAATGGTTTAACTAATGAAGCCTCTAAACACTGTCTTTGGTTCATGTTTTAATCTCCCACCACACCAAAATACTTGATCTTGATATGCACTCTTAAAAAACACAAACTCTGTGCCAAGCTTACACTGAGAGTAAAAAATAGATCTTTCACAGTAATTAATTTATGGAATTCATTGAAGTTTCTCAAATATTGCATCAAAGCTGAGTCTATGATTAATATGCCTGCTTCAAAATAATTTCTGTTTTCATGAATATAACAAAAAATGCAAAACCAAAGGTGGGGTAGCTATGTAAGGCACTGCTTTCATTAACTACCTTTTATGAACCATGAGACAGATAAAACACAAAAATTCAAAACTTGCAACATTTATAAAATTCAGAAACTAGATAAGATCTTGTAGCTGTCTATGCTCATTAGTCACATGATATAGCTTGGTTTTGGTTTTGTTTTGTTTTTTTTTAAAGTGTTCACTATGAAGAAAATATACACCTTTCACTTAAATTTTTTTTTAATTTTATGAAAACAAGTCTTCACTGCTATGGTGCATACCTTAAAGCTTTAATATATACACTTTATACTACAAAACACCGACACTAAAAATTAAGTACTAAATAAGATCTGGCTAGAAATTAACCTCAGCAACAAGAAAATGCGCGGCACCACTTACTATATGCATACACCTTCAAGAGGGGCTCAAATATTGCAAAGAAAAATGCAGCAAAGAAATAAATAATAAAGGGGGGAAAAAAGTAGCATTGAAAACTTCATTTGAGGTGCCTAAGTATGAACCTGTGTGTCTTCTCCACTTCAAATCCATTTGTTTTTTTCCAAAAAGTTTGTCCACAGGACAGGTGCCTCAAAATTCCCCCAAGGTGAAAAGGAAAGACTCCCTCAAAGCATTCCTTTTCATCCCCCAGAGGAGAGGCAGGTTGCAGTTCTTGGCCAGTCATTCTTAGAAACTAAGATACCTGCAAAATTCCTTATAAATGCAGGTAAGAATAAGAACTCTGGAATAAGAACCCTAGAATCACTTGTTTTGATTTTCACAAAGTAAATTCTTCCAAGCTGTCAAAAGATTCCAAAGAATTCAAGAGATGCACTACTAAAGCTGATTTAAGAAACTTTAATTTAACATGTACAAATACCACTGACTATTCTACTGCAGCCTGTAAGTGGATAAATTCCAGTTTGTGTCACTGATTTCATCTTGGAAGGAAAACAGAATGAAAAGCTGCTGCTATGGACACAGGACAAAATGAAACTGTGGGGTGTTAAACTTGGAAAGCATCAATCTACTCTACTGCACCATCACTAAAAGACCAACAGGGGGGGAAATAGCATTTTCTAAGAAATACAAACCCTTAGCACATACAGACCTCCAACAATTCAGTTTTAATGAGTGCTCCACCCCTTTGTCAACCTTAGCCTCTTTCCATAATTCATTCCCTAGTACCCTACAGAAAAAAACCCATGCAGTGCATGATACTGGCAATCCCAGCACACAGCTATAAGGTGTCTAGCATTAGATGAGCATTCAGTGCTGTTTCATTTATTATATTAAACTTAGCAGAAAACAGAATCTAACTGCACAGGGCAGGACAGGAACGTATCTCAAGCTGAATTTTTCAAGAAGTCTGGAAAACTATCAAAGGTCACTTATAACAAGAGCTCTCTTGGGTTTTATGGATGGCACTGTACGTGAACAAATGCCTTCTCCTTTTTCGTAATATTCATATAGTATTTAAGGATCATGTATAATCTACAGTTTAGCAAGGCTGTGTGAAACAGACTTTCAAACTCCAAAAAAGGACAGAAAAGACTAACTTGTACTTTTAATGTCTGGAGACAATGGAAATAAGGGTAAATTTTAATTCATGAGGTTTTTCCAGTGTATACCAAGAAGCATGGAAAGATCCTTAATTTATTTCTTCTTACAGCTTAGTGTAAAGGTAAATAGACTATCCATTAGGTTTAAAATTGTATTTCACCAATTCCATTGGATATCCAAGACCTTATCATCACAATATTGGTTAAAGTATGGCAGCAGTAAATGTCATGTCTGTCAAGCTGTACTGTTCTGAGCCAATCCATGTTAGATTTACTCTGAGTAAATGTCAGTGCTATCGAGAGCTCCCAGAAAAAGCAGATTTTTCTTTACAGACAAGCATTTAACAATAAATTGTCTGGCTAGTACAACAGCAGCAAGCTAATGACTAGGTCTTGCTTCCTGGGATGATTTGAAAGATGTTACACAACTGATTTTTCATCTCAAGGCAGTTTTCAGAGTGTTGCACAGCCACCTCTCCACCACTTCAAGATGACATTTACCAAATGGCTGCATATCCTGGCCCATGCGTGCTTAGGTTTTTCTAGACAGTCCAATATGCTCCTTGGAGGTGCACTTTGCCAGTTACTTAAAGCGGGAAAATTCCATACAGTAAGTTCAACGTTTACACAACCTGGCCTCTTATCCCACTGCAAAGCCTGTCTTGGGCAAACACGGGAAATGTCTGGCTGTGCCAGACATGTAGTATTACTTGGAGCTGAAAAGAAACCAGAGAGCTAACCTGAAGCTGGGAACTGCCCTCCCGATGATGCCACACAAGTCCTGCCTCTATGAATGAGCCACCTCTCCAAACATGACTCATAGGAAGTTACACTCATTACTTGATCCAACACAGCTGATGCATTCTCCAGTCATTGCCCTGTGGCAGTTCTCACATATTAGACACCTAGAAAGGGGAGATAACCAGTTATCTGTTACTTGTTTATCTTACCTGTAAGTAAATATCCTTGGGTTTTTCAGGTTCTGTTTTAAGGCCTGCCTCTAATCCTCATCCTTACAAATTCAGTCTAAATTCCCAGCCCCTTCACCCAAGTTTGGCAGGACTCATTCTGCTGCATTTCACTACTGTCCCAAGCTGTTCTTATGTTAATGGCAACCCCTTTCAGCTATTGATCTCCATTGCTTCTGGGCTGGGATATGTAGCATGCAGCACTGAATACACTGAATCATTTAAAGTTACAGCAAGCTCCAGAAAGCAGAAATTACTCCCCAGTCACAGACTGATTGCTTAATATATTTTGTGGAGCAAGTATTAATTTCTGAATAAAGAAATGAAAATTACCCCTTGCACAACAGCCTTTTAAAGTCTCATTCTAGATACAGGTTTCATTCACTGTTTTCTACACAAGCTGGCTTTAACCATGAACGCATTTCAGAAACAGAATTGCTTTCCATTTTATCCTCAGTTTCTTAGCTCCTTGAGGCAAACAGAAGATGGCCACAAAAAGACAGAGAAAGTAGCACAGGCAAAAACCAGAACACTGGGACCTTAAGCCATACTAGCATCCCCAACACCGCCAGACATCTCCCCAGCAGGTATTAACAAAGAATCTGCATAAAGGGAAAACGCCCAGCATTCATCTACTTTTCTGATGCCAAAGGAACCAAGTAACTCTTTTGTACAGTTAGGATCTCGATGTGCTGGGTTGAGTGTGTGTCATGTCCCACTCACAGTGTGTAGACCTGATCTATGAACAGTAAGGTTCCCCTCTGCCCCTCACCCCCTGGTTGTTTAAAAGCGCATGAGACCTCTCAGTGCTACCACAGTAGGAACAAAACTGCAGGTAACAGAGTATCAGAGCTGTCAGAGGTTGGGTTACAGTAAAAGTAAAGCTAATGCATTAACTCCATCCCTTCCTTTGAGAAAGAATCCACCTGCAGACTGCACTGGAGGATTGGCACGTTAGCTTCCATTGCTTCTGTTTCCCAGACACTCAAAGGACTGAAAAAGGAATCTCTCTCTCTCTTAAAAGGTCTTTGTGACTGTGTGCTTTGAGGAAGAGAAAATCCAACGTCTTGGGGTTTAGAGAAGTGTGTGCTTTGAGGAAAAGACAACCCACACCTCTGGGGTTTAGAGGAGTCACAACAAAAAGTCCTCTTTCAGGTTATCAGAGCTTATTCCATCTAAGAGTTTGCTGGGAAGGCTTCTTGTTAGCACTGTCTGGCAGAGACCAGTCAAGCAAAGAATGAATTTCACTTAGAGCTCAAACAGCTGCTGTGCCTTGTCTGGAAATCTGAACAGGAGTTAAAAAGTGAAAACAAAGACAAGTTGGGCAGGCTTGAAATAGATACAATTCCCTGCCATTATGAGGAGATGCACCATAAAACTGACATTCTCGGCAAAGTAGCCTGTCATCTTATGAAACTTTACAATAGAAATCACTCTGGGCTCTACGGCTGCTTCTTCCACCTTCATTTCTGTGAAAAAAACAAATACAACAATTTTGTAATCAGAATGGTGCTAGGATTATGGCATGAGCAAATATGGAATCTCTTTATACTTTGTGGCTGCCATGATGCAGTATTTAACCATCTCCTCTGCCGGGAAAGTGAGTGCTGCCTGACGAAAACTCCCACTTTCTTGACTGCTGCATGCACACAGACACACCGTACTTCAGCAGGGCCTTATCACACAAGCTGTTCTGGATATAGTTTGAGCAGATGAATAGTATATCTGCTCTCAGCTGTTAAAGACCCCCTAAATCAAAGCTACATATTACTACAAAGTAGTTGTCCATCTAGACCTGGCCTTTCCGTACCCCTTCTGAGCACCTGATGTACTTCTGTATATAGATTAGAAATCCTTGCGTCACTCTTCATGTGCCTCAGCCTGGACCATAGTAACTTGAAAAAGGCAATAGCATCTTTAATCCAGACAGCCATTTCCAAGTACGTGTGTCCTGGTTTAACCACGATAGGGTTAAGTTTCCCCAGCAGAGGGGGGGAGCTCTAGCCGGGTTATTCAGATACCATGCGGATGTCACACCCTGGCAGGTCACATTTTTCCTGGCGAGGGAGCGCGGTGCACTCGTGGTCTTGTACATCGTGCTTCAAACTGCTGTATTTGGTAGCTATTTTGCTCTGTTCATTGCTGTCACTATTACTGTTATTGTTATTGCTGTTGCTTGTTGTGTTGCTATTGCATTGTTGTATTAAACCTTTCCTTATTTCAGTCTTGGGGCTTTGTATTTCACTCCCTTTGTGGGGGAGGGGCAGCGGCCGCGTGGTCTCAGACCCCGGCAGGGGCTAAACCACCACAACGTGTTACATTATATCCTGCTTCATCTCTGAAGAGCATAGATTTTACTTTCACTGGTACAACTAGTACACAGATGACAACTTTATTTAGAAAAGGGAGTTGATGTTTTAACCAGATAGGGATGCACAAATTGCAAATCTTTCAGCTGCACAGTGGAGAAGATTAGGAATGTCTACAAGTTTAAAGAACACCAGATTGGACACATTTCATAATTCTAGAATATCTTTCCTTACTATACTCCAGGAGAATGAATAAATCTATAGCCATTGTTTCTGTAAGCTCACAGGTCACCTGTTGTATACATCCACCCCTTCAAGAAACAAGCTTCAGCTTTTAAAACTTACTTTTAAGTAAAACTGAATTTGAAAATGTAAAGCTTACAGTATTTCCTTTTACATTATATACATTTTATACATCACTTATTTACAACAGGAACTTAGCTCACCTACACGTGGTCTTACTCTTTTTTAGCTTTTAGAGCAAATCCTTCTAATATTGCAAATTTTACAGGTGCTTTCATAAAGTTTGCTACCCAGGTTCTCTAAAAGTTCCCATGCAGATGTCTTCACACATTCTTGTACATTTAATGGCGACACATAGAAATTAAAAGGATTTCTTATTTCCATTACAACTTAAAAAGGCATTTTAGATAATGTCCTTGCTGCTTGTCAGAAAAAGCTGAAGGGGTGAACCTGAAGTCATTACATACAATCCCGTTTTTAGCTCTTATCTCATGAAATATACCGTGGTTTTAGGGAGGAAAATATACTACAAGTATTTGCACATAAAGACAGTAATGTAACAAGTAATAAGCAACAATTGTTACAAGTCTGTGAAAGGACAAAATGCAGGAGCTCAGAAACCAGGGATGAAGGGTAGGGGGGTTTTTGTCGGTTTTGTAGAGAGGAATTTACCTTACAGGAGACAAAGTTTCAGCTGCAGGATGCTATACAAAAAACTAAAGGCCCTGAGTAACTCTCTAAGCTTAATGGGTCCGAAGAGTGTAAAGGGTTTATAATACTTTAAGCAAAGACATGGCCGTTAGATGTCTAAATTTAATTATTTAATATTTCAATTAACTCCCAGAAGACTCTGAATTTATATAATTTCTGTGTGGAAGACAAGCAGAGACACAAGTTATAAACACAGATGGGAAGCCTAGCAACATTTTAGGTAATACTAGGAACTAAGGAAATTAAAATCAGATGTGCTATTTTCTCCAATTATATGTTGCAGCTATGCATTTCTTAATTTAAGTTATTAAATTCCAAATTCGTAATGAACTTTCATGTATTTGTTCTATTTATTAACACATGGCTCAGGCATCTTTTTCACGCACAAACAACACTGAAGATGTTTCCTCCCTCAACAACATTACATGCTTTAGTACTAATGAAACAACTTCTCTCCAAATGAACATAATTTTTGCCCATGTTTTCACATCCATCTATGTTAACTATTTAAAGATTTTTTTGCACTATTATCTTTAATGGTATGATTTCCAGTAATTTCCAAAAAAGTTACGCTGAAACCATTTTAAACTGACAGGTTCTGTTTGACTAATAGATTTCTCAGAAAGAATTAATAAAGTGTCTGTTAGCTTGACTTTTGAAAATATTCAATACAAATATTTATAAGTATACCTTTTTTGCTTTGAACAGAATTTCGAGTTCTTTACTGTTTTTCTTTCTTATAAACTATGAACACAGAAATTTCTCAAAGAATTATTTATCGGAAGATACTAACAGTTACTAAGTGGCATTTTTCTTTTTGTCAGTCTCACAACTTTGCCCACTGCAAAGTTCCAACATCATGAGTTAGGACACAAAATAATTAGATTTACATGTAGAGCAGTTAAATATATTTTTAAAAACTGATCATTTTATTTGTTACTTGGCTTCTGAATGTTTTTTTTTTTTTTTAATTCTAGTATTATCTCTTATTATCTCTAAAGGATATCAAAGCTGCTAAACTTTTCCAACCTTGAAATACTTTCCTGTCATCAATACCAACTGTGCATAGGTGATTAATAACATTCTTGGGTGTTAAGAAAGGAAAGATCTGTAGTGGATGATGTACGGAGATAAGCATCCAATAGTTTGGTAGTTACCTTGCTATAGAAATTTTTTAAACAAACTTCTTTCTAACATACAGTTTAGTATCTCATGGAAATGAGCAGGGCCAAAATTAGTCCAAGGGAATAGAAAGTTTGAGAAGAGAGGGGGGATTGTAGACAAGTTTTGAGTCAGATGACTGTAAGCATGTAGTAGTTTCTAGTAGTTTAGAAATCTTTCCTTGAGTCTTTCTATTTCCCAGTAGATTATCCTTATAATAATTTTGTCAATAAAACCCATACAATATCAAGCTCATTCACTCTATTCTTATAACTGCTGCTCCATATAATATGCCTTCTGATCACTTAGTCATAAGTATATGCCAACGAAAAGTAATCCTTTCTTTAATATAGCTGATAATAATTGAGTATTCCAGATAAGGTGGCATAAATATTTCTCCCTCAGAATATTTTTTTTTATTATCTGCATTACACTGACAGCCCACAGTGATCAGATGAAGTCAGCAGCCTTCTCATCCATTATTACTGACAGTCTCCATTCCTTACATACATGACCTTTATTACCTATGTACATGTTATAGTATTGAATCTCCTTTTATTTCTCCTACCAGCAAGGTCGTGAAGGCTTCTCTACGTGATAGTCTGACAAGCTTCTGTCCCAACTACATGTGCCAAATTTATAACTTTGATTTTGATCAAGGAGGACACAACCTGGCCTGAGAAAGCTTCACATGAGACTGCTTCCTTCTGCCTATTACACATACTTGTTTTCAAACAGTAACATAACCTGTTTATACAATAAACTACATCTGTATTTTCTTATTTTTCAAGTCTTGAAGCACTTCTCTGTTCACATGATTTCTTCCTTCTACTACATCACAATAGAGATGAAAACATCAGCTGTCTGTTATTGTTCACTGTTATTTCTTCTTTCATTTCCCTCTCTATAAAATGCATGGTAAGAGTACTTTTTATTTATTTAAATTTGGATCAATTCCATTCATTAAAGTAAAACAAGGCAGTTCGGTGAAAATGGTTCTTAAAATATAGGCTCTGTAAGCATTGTCCAAGTGTATTGGTCAGGTAATATATTCTGACCCCTATTAAGCATCACAATGCTCACCAAATTATTTAAGGAGTGAAAACTGCTGATATTAGAATTATTTGGGGATCTTAAAAAGAAATTCTTGGTTTAGTTTCTGCATATATTAAACA
Source organism: Strix uralensis (assembly GCF_047716275.1). Classification (NCBI taxonomy): domain Eukaryota; kingdom Metazoa; phylum Chordata; class Aves; order Strigiformes; family Strigidae; genus Strix; species Strix uralensis. The sequence continues at coordinate 6,299,675 of NC_133984.1, forward strand.
AAAAAACTTTAGAACAAATGTTTTGATACAGCACATTAAGAAAAGGTTGCTTTTTAGAACTTTTAGTCCTAATTTTATTTTGTCTTTCTTTACAAACTACTACAAATTATATAAAGTAACATATAACTAAAAAAATGCTCATTAGAAGGTGTACAGAAATGGAGCTCAGGTAAGACTGCTTTGCCCAAGGAATACTGGGAAAATGGTCACCCCAGGAATTTTAAAAATGTGAAGATCAGTCCTTCTAAAGGGCAAACATTTAGGGCAAAATATTGGAGGATTTCTTAAAAAATAAGCTACTGCAAAAAATGTAAGAGGTTATTTAACCATATAAGTTTTTAAAAATAGTGTTAATAAAAGGAAGGCAGTGCAAAATTACCTTCCTTTTCAGTTCTCTTAAGGAAACTTCTTCACATACAATCAAAACATAACATTGCCTTTGTTCAAAAGAATAAATATAAAGCATATGTTTGTGTAGACCCCCTACCAATTATAATCACTGAATTTGTTAAGATTACATACAGTATTCTGTAGTTTTAAGAAACAATTTTCTCCAGTACTTATTTCTAACACAAGTTAGTTGATATTCCACTGCATTTTATATCTGAACAGAATATGTATATAAAGACGGAAACATGGAATGAAGCATTTGCCTGTACTTAAGTAAAAAACATTCTAACAACACTGTTAAAATGGGGCAAAGTAAACATTTTCTATAGAAGTCACAGCAAAACTAGAAATTTTCTTTGTGAATAGTGAAAGGAAGATTTAAAAAGCAATCTACTAGGCAAAACGTCAGACCTAACAGAAAAGGTTAACAGCCTTTCAATTACAAGCCCTTCTACCAACAGACCAATTTATTAGAATTAACATTATTCCGAATAGCAACCACAGCCATAAAAAGATCCTCTATTTTTCAATCTTTGACAACTGATAGTAAGCTAGAAGAATATATCTACTGAAGTATGTAGAGCCACTATTCATGTGAAGGTGTTACAATGTAAATTATGCAGAAGTTATGTTAACATCTGTGTACAGATATATGGACAAACAGATACCCCCTCCACAAACCTAAATGATACTGTATCAGAGCAGATGAAAGGTTTATTTTGGTAGCAGACCTTGGAAAAACCTCTATAAAGGACAATTAGAAACAGGCATGTTTGTACAATCACTCAGTTTTCAACAGTTTACAGTTTCAAGTTTTTAGTTAGTCATAAAACGCATCTAAGCATTATATTTAATATCCACAAATGGTTTTAGCCCCTTGTTCAAAAAAGTATTCCCTTTTCTTTGCTTCAGATAAATTTATTTAGATGTCTAGTAAATCTAATAGGTGCTCTTAAATTCTTGTATGCTGTAAAATTGTCATCTTTTGTTCCTTATTCACATTTTCAATACATTGTCAATCTTGTATACATCACTCAAAACTCTCAGTCATCCTTGTTCTTGAGATGAGAGCCTGTCAATTCACCTTCCATTAAAGGTTGTCATAATGATCATTACAGATACTATTTCCACCTACAACAGAAAGCTTACCAGCAAGCACTAAAACTTGTAAAATGTCTACATGAACTTCAAAGGTATTATTTAGCAACATGTTTCCAACTCCCATTTTCTGCCCTGTACATAAAAATAACTAACATGAAAACTGTTAGAAAAACCAAGATTCACTGCACTGTTCTAGAGAAACATGGGGTAATGCAATTATCCAAACATGCAAATTTGTGTACTGCTCACCTCCATGCACAGCTAGCTAGTTAATTAAAATAATCTTAAAAAGTTTAGAAATTGATGTGGTAGAAAAGATTAAGACTCCATTCAGAGAAATTTTTTGCTACTTTTTTAGATCAATTTTTCAGGATGATTTGTGCTACTCCTTATTTTTCACAATTGCCTCTCTTGAACAAGTTTGCCTCAAAAACTTGGTATGAACCAGAAGTCCCAGGGCCTCGTACATAAAAAGTTCTTTAAGCCAAGATGTTTCAAAGATAACACTTCAAACTCAACAAAATCCACACTTCCCAGAAGAAAATACTGAAAAAATATCTGACTGGCCCTACATAACATAATCTATTTTTCTGATGTGAAGTAATGCTACCTAATCTGATAATCTTTGTTGCTCTTCATCTTTACTATCCTTTTTGTTGCTGAGCATATACCCTACCTTAAAATATTTGACATAAAAAACCAGCCAGTGCTAGTGAGCAGAGACCACTTCAAGGCACAGTGGCAGACAAACCACCCAACAGCATACATGCCTTTTCTACACTAATTTCTAAATATAATTTCATCTAGGTACATAATAAAACAGTTGCTGACATCTTGACTAAGAATATGGGTCATACAAAATAGATCTATTGGGTTACCAATAAGTGATTCATCCTATTCTACTTGTTTTCAAGTTAATTCAGAGGTATCAGGGAGTCAGGCATTTACATTCAGTAAACCCCCTTTTTTAGTCATCTTACATATTTTTAGACAGACTATTACATCACACTGCCATGAGGCAATATTCCCTCCTCTGAAAGTGCCAGTTGCAACAAATGAATAGAAAGAACTAATTATTTGGCTTAGTTCAAATTGCCCTTCTTCAGCATAGGTTTTATTTCAGATTTCAATGACTCTTGGCCTGGAGACTCAAAACCACAGCCAACCTTATGGGTTTTCTTCCCCTTAAGTTTGCTTCATCTTTGCTCAAGTAACAGTCACAAAATCTACTGCAATTCCTGAACTCTCAGGAATTCTTCTCTTCCTGTGACCATTTCTAGAAGACCACCAATTCTCCTACAGAGAGAAGAGATACTTGCCTGTATCTTATGGTATCTGTAAAGATTTGCTTACTCTGGACTCACCCTTTAATGTCAAAACACCATTTCCCATGACAAACCGGAGAAGTGAAGCTCTGGAGAAGTTTGCTCCCCAGATACAGACCATCAGTTCTAGCTCTGTATCACAGCCAGACTGTGCCTTTCTGGGATGAGATGCCCCTTGAGAAAAAGGAAGGTCTTTGGCATCTTCCAAACTTACACCTTGTCTCTACTGGGCTTTTGCTAAGGACACACAGCCTTCAGAGACCATTTTTAAAATCACAATCTATTATTGCAGTGAGATTAACTGCTTAGTTTACCCAAAATCATTCTTTCTTTGGTTCTGTAACTTAATTATTAATGAATATTTTATTGTAACTCATTACTCATAGCACAAGAGAAAGGGATGAGTGTTTAATTACAGTACGTATTTTTACTTAAATATTCAACAGTAACATTCACATTAAACACAATCTTCAAGCTATTCAGACTGAAAATTAAAGAAAACATGGTAAGCCATTATTTTTAGAGTTGTTTGTGGATATACTGTGACTTCAGGCATTGTAGACTTCTTTCCCTGAAAAGGTCATATCATTCTTCAGAAAAAAAAAAAGAACAAAAAGCCTGAGATTCCTTTTATTTCTTTGTATATCACTATTCTAAAGCAGGTCTGAAGTGAGAAACTAGCCAGTGTTTCAGAACTCCAGTAGAGTCATCTTCCAGTTAATCTGACCTCTTTTCCAACAGTAATAACTCAAAAAAATTTAAGAGTTCAGACATGCCCTTGATTTGTTTTAAAGGGCACATTCCGGTTTTGAAAACAACATCAGTTCACATAACTCCTAAAGCTTTCTGCAAAAACATCATCCAAGAAAAAATATCAGGAATTTTATATCAATGGTATTAACTCTTAAGCTTCCCTGGCTGTTTTAAGAATCTTTATTTTAATTACACAGGACATGTAAAATCAAGTTTGGCTAAGTGACAGATTCTGAAGTCTGCTACACTTTAATATTGTTCACAAAAGCAGATACTTTTAACTGTGATACTAAGCAGACTCTCAGCGATTTTTAGACAGTTAAATCTGCCTCGGCAGGGGGGAGAAACACAAAGGAAAGGCAACCCCACCTCTCCTTCAAATCTAGTTTTTATAGTCCCACATACTCTTACAATAAATGACATTTCAGAGGGATTTGTAATCTTCGGTAAGTAGGACGCAGGGGCAGAAATTCTGTCATACTTCCAACTTACTTTACACAACTTTCTAACCACATTCATACAGGACAAGGGATTCTTCTTATTACATGCTTGTTGAAACTACAGATTATAAAATGATTCATTACGTTCCTTTGGTGCCTCCAACTAAACAACTTAATATAGCTACAAGCTGCTCTATCAGCAGCTTTTAGAGTAAATGTGAGCCTTGATAAAAACTCATCTTGGTGTTTATGACAGAAGAGAAATTTCACTTGTGGAGACACTATCACAAAAACAATGAAATTCAAAGAGTGGAAGATTAAATAATCATTTCAACAAATTGTTAATTCTGGCTGGGGTCAGCATTACCATCATTATGGACAGACAGAAACTGAAAAGGAACAACTCAGTTAACTACCATGCTGGCACCAAAGGATCTACCCAAGACTCCATAGCAGGATTACAGAACCACAGAGGTTCTGGAGATCATTGAGTCCCAACCCAAAGCAGGGTCAACTAGAGCAGTTTGCCAAGGATACTGCCACTTGGGTTTTGAGTATCTGTGAAGACAGAGACTCCACCACCTCTCTGAGCAATATCTTCTAGTGTTTGACCACTCTTACTGTGAAAAAGTTTATATTTAAATGGAATTTCTTGTGCTTCAATATGTGTCCATTGCATCTTGTCCATTCACCAGGCACCATGGGAAGAAGAGTGTGGCTCAGTCCTTCCATCAGAACTGTGTGCATTTTATACACATATATAAACATTTATACACATATATAAAATCTAACGGCCCCATTCCCACCACCCTGAGGCTCTTCTTCTCCAGGTCAAGCAATGCAAGTTCTCTCCCAGCATCTCTCCTTTCATGTCAGATTCTCCAAGCCCTTGATCAACTTGTGGCCCTTTCTGGACTCATCCCAGAGTCTGTTTTGTACTGAGGAGCAAAGAAGAGGACACAGCACTCCATATCTGTCTCCACAAGGCTGCACAGAAGAGAAAGAACACTTCCCTCAACCTGCTGGCTATAATTTTCATAATGCACAGGATGCTGTTGACTTCCTTTGCCATGAGAGTGCATTGGTGGGTCACGTTGAACTTTGCATCCACCAAGACACCTAGATCGTTTTCTGCAAAGTCACTTTCCAGCTGGTCAGCCTGAGTCTGTACTCGTGCGTGGGGTTATTTCTCCCCACATGCAAGACTTCACGCTTCTCTGTTAGACTTTATGAGGTTCCTACCAGCCCACATCTAGTCTGTCCAGGCAACCTTCTGATTTATCAACCACTCTTCCCAGCTTTCTATCACCTGTGAATTTGCAGAGGGTGCATGCCGTACCCTCCATCCAGGTGACTAATGAAAGCGTTTAACAGTTTTGTTCCCAGTATTACTGGGATATGTCACTGTCCACTTATCTAGTATATATATACTTCATCAATCTGTCCATAAGGAAGTTATGGGAGACAGTGCAGAAAGTATTGCTAAAGCCAAGATCAAAACCAACCATTTCTCTCTCCTCATCCTCTGAGCTAGTCATTTTATTGTAGAAGGCTGCTAGGTTGCTCAAGTATGATGCCTGCTTGTCGTCTTTTCTGTATCAGGATATTTTAAGTCCTGCCTTCAAATGCTAAATGTGTGAACCAGCTGTAACACAAAATGTTTACAACTCCTCTGGAGTAAGCTGGAAGAGTCCAAAAACTTAATTCTGTAATAACTTCTACTATGATGAGAACAACCTTCAGAATTCTGCATTGAGAATATTTCCATGTTCATAGGCATGATCCCTACCCCTTGCATTTCAGCATGTCTCCTGTCTGAAAGGATGTGCGCTTCCATCACAGAAACAAAACCTTTCCTTAGTATCAGGAGCCAGCTAGACAAGTACTTTATTTATACATTTGTGTCAGTGAGTGATAGTTCAGAATATTCAAAGTACTCTATATATTTTTACCTCAAAGAGATGGCATCCTGTCATTCAGCTGATCGCTGTCTTAATACACTGGAAAAGAAAAACCAGCATTTCAGTGCTAGATTCTCAAATAAAAGTGTCTAAAGCAACATTCAGACGTACAGTGACTCAAGTACTGAGCAGTCAGAAGTTAGCTTATAGTCAAGAGATTAAAATGGTGAACGAATGATGATAACTGAAGTGCTTACGCCTGAACTAGGGGTGAGGACACTAAAATGAAAAATAAACACACTTATCTTAAACCAAACACATAAAAAAGTAATTAGAAATTTAAAGGTAAAATGAGTAATAGAAGATGCAACCTCTGCTATTTCTTTTGGAAGACTGTTTACCTACTCTTTACTCCTTCCAACAGCCAAAATCATCAGCTCACATGTATTTTTCCTACTCAACTATGTCCTTGTTTCTACACATAAAGTAGAGGCCATTGTGCTCTCTGCCACACTTTTCAACAATTTTTCAATTTTACAGCTTGTACACATGCAGTCTACTGTAGTCCTTGATGTTAATCTTTCATCTAAACTAATCCTTCAATTGTTTCGGTGACATCTGACTACTGAATAAAAAATGCTATTCATTTGAAATTGGGCCATAAAGAGTATAAAAAAACGACAACTGTCTAGTAGTAACATCATACTTTCTAGTTTTCCAGAAATGTAAATACAGTCCAAACCCCATCTCAGACATTTTAATGAAGCTATTTTTAAAGAGATAAAGAGAGAAATTATCTTATCTTTGGCTAAGGATAACTACACAGTAAAATATAGGTAGACCTTTAAGCAGAAGCAGTGATGTATGTTCATATATAATCCATATGTTTACATTCTAAGCTCTGGAGTCTTTTTATGTCTTCCCAATTCAACATCAGAATTTCCAAATAGTAAAACCAATCTTTCCCCTTTCATTCTTGATATAATTGTAACCATCTAAGTGGGGTCTAAATGCCTGCCTATCTGAAGGATATCTCTGCGCTGATGCGATAAGGCTAACAGCTCTGCAGTATAACAAAGCTCCAATTTATTCACCTGCAGAAGCAATATGCTCAAAAGTGCTTTATTCTAGTAACAAGCCTGAGAATGACAACTCTAAAAATGGCCTAATCTTAGCAAAATGTGCTTCCCAGTGTAAAAGACTTCTCTATTCTACTACAGAAGTTCTGGTCAAACAAAAAAGAAAAACCTCCATCTGCCCCTTCATTCATCTGAGACACTTTCATACCTCTGCTTTTGGCCCGGCAAGCCAGGAAACTCTACTCCCATGTTCCAAATAGGTGTCACAACTATCAGTTCTTGTTCAGTTTCTTAATCTTTCTTGACCTATATCTCCCATATAATAAAAATAACTCACTGGAGGAAAACCTAATTCAGACACATACAGTTCTTTTGGGAGAAACGAACATTACAAACTGTACATAAGGTTAGATAGAAATACCATTTACCTCTCCCTTTCGACATGAAAAGAGCAAGCAGTACCAAGCAAGCTATACAATTCTGTACACAGTAGGAAAACATCTTTCCTGATTCATCTGTATTGTTCCATATATAGATGTTATTAATATGTAACCATAACATTGTCTACTCCTTTTAAAGTTTAGCCACAGAAATTTTTAATAAGTAATGTGTCTAATGTATTAGATATTAAACTACACATTACCTGCCAGATCTCACTAAGTTGTGCAAAATTATTTTAGATATTTATATCTGCTGCAATTTAATTTTTACCAAAGCACTGTAGAAAGCAAAATTTTTCATGCAAATTTCATGGAAGGATCTTGTCAGTGCCCCAAATCAAAAGGGAGCAAATAAATGCTGCCATAGAAATCCATCTCTCCTCCTATGTACATAAATAAGCAATTTCTGCTTCAAGGTGAATCTTCAGAAATCAAGGTCATCATTCTCTTACTGACACAAAATAGTTAAATGACAAATATACCTAAATAAACCTTTGCCTGCCCTCTTTATTTAATGTTGAATTTGCACCACTTAGACACTACTAAAATCTGTTTCTTTGGAGACAAAAAGCAGAGCTGTTGCCATACAGGTTCTCAGCTTTTCTATTCTTTGTGTGGTTAGTTTTATTCCCTTACTTGCTGGGCTGGTCTTTTGAAATAGTAGCATGAATTTATGCTCTAAATCAGCTGTGAAGTGTGTTCATTTTAAAAGTTTCATATGGGTAAAAATAAACATGCTATGGACATTGATAGGTATCCACACAGAATAACCCAGCTGAAAAAAACCCCACCAACAGTACAAGGATAAGCCTCTTTGTGAATAAATCAAACACCATGTGGCCCACATCACATGGCAAAAGAGACTGGCTTTAATTAATTGCCTGAACTCAAACATAAATTCATGTTATTTTAGCTTTGTAGTGCAAAGACAAGTTCAAAACATTTCAAGACAGATGTCTTGAAAGGACAAAAAAGTACTCAAAAGAAATGACAGTCCTCTGCAAGCTCTGACCCATCACAGGGAATGGCATTGCACATTGCATATTAGTTGTTTAGTGAAAAGCTCTTTGTCTGTATAAGACTGAAATCTGAAACATTCTTATCCAGCAATACATTACTGAGTGCTAATAAGTATGGACAGTGAATAATTCATATTTGGATTGAATTTGTATCCGCTGCTGCTATTACTTCAAAATCCATCAACATTGTCAAATACTGGAAATTGTAGTAACACCAGAAAAGCATACCAATCCAAAGCAATAATTAAAACTTGAGGTGACTCCCAATATGCTTTAGACAGCTTCTTATATGGTTCTGACTTTATTTTCTCTTAGTCTGGAGCATTTCTAATGTTCCCTGCTGGAAATCATTTATCAGTTTAATGAACACATTCAAGGAAGGCTAACCATAGGGGTGGAGGAGGGATGATATGATTCCTTTGTTACTCACACAGCATAACTACCCATCTTTCAGTAAATCTGACAGACTCCAAACATTACATTAACTGAAAGGAATAACTGTGCTTTCCCATACATATCAAACAGCCTGTGAAATGCCTTAGATTTTATGTCCAAATCCATTAAACATGCTGGAAAAAAAAAAAGTATAGAAAATTCATGGTTGAATATGCGCTCACAGAAACCTTCCATACTTTGTTAACTTCATAGCTGAATTGATCCATGGGGTGCAAAGCAAAGCACTGAGCATACTAAAGAGCACGGCATGGCATAAATGGAAAAGCAAACGAAGTGAAATATGAATATTCAAAAGAACCTTATCAGGTAAACTGGTTTCCTATCTAGCTCTCAATGTACAAGCAAGCACATGGATGCAGGACAATCAGCAAAGACTCCTCATGGAAAGTCAACAGATATTTAAAAGAATGTTGTTTCAGAGCAATGAAGAAATGTGATCATTTATTTGATCAAGCCGTGTTTTGTAAGTGGTTGTGTAAATGAGTGTCATAGGCAGGACACACAGAGTGTATCATCAAGTATTCAAATATTGCAGTTTGCAAAATGTAGCATGGTAACAGGCTTCAGACTGAAACACAGAGAAGCCTAATTTGCGCCCTCTTGATAAAGCACTATACACAACTATGTAAAAGTCAGTAGGAGGAGGTTAATGGCAGTGAACTAGAATAAAACTAAATGTCACTACATCTTACTTTTCTGTAAAGCCTTCTAAGTAGATAAGACATGTTCAGGAAGCTGTAAAATGTGCCCTTTGCTTACAAGAAAAAGGTCAGTTCTGTGCTAACAAATTGTAATAGGTTAGTCATAAATGATCATATCAGCAGCTGAAATATGGTACCTTACATGTAATTTAAATATTGTTACAACTACCTGAATCGCAGAGAAGCCCACTTTGCACAGTGCAAACTCTTGCATGCATTATAATGATGCAATTCATGAAAATATGAACACGATACCATGAAAAAGGAAAAACTACAAATTTCAGAGCAGTGAAACATGCCTAACTAACCAACTGTACAGTTGCCTTTAGCATTAAAGACCAGTACAAGAAATCCTTAAACATATTTTGTTCAGGTTCTCTGCTGCTTTAAGAGACCAACTTCACAGAACAATCAGTTCTACTGGTTCAAAAAGTATTGAGCAAGCAGAGGTTCTGCAGCTCCTTGCACGCATCACCCTTGTGAAAGTTTAAATTTGCTTTGTGCAACTCCTAGCATGCATTTTATACAGAAGAACACGGAACATACAGCAGCAGACTATTACCTTCCACTTCCCTCTCAAGAAATAAAAATGAGCAACATCGAGCCAATACTGGGTAGCAAAAACCCAGTACCACAAATGTAATATTGGGATAGTTCTGCTATGATAAAAGAAAACAGTTCTTGTCATAAGGCCAGATAAGGCTTTTGCTATGCACCTATTATTTTCGTGACCTAAAGTCTTATTATTCAAGAAAGTTTTTATCAGTTGCATGATTAGTTCAGTATTTCTTCCTGTCCTTTTGTCAACAGTTCTGTTAGGTCCTTAATAACAGGTGTCCCATTCTAAGAGGGTTCAAGTTGTGGGGTGAAGCCAGGCTTTGCTAAGAAAATTAAGTCTTGAGCCCCCACCTGCCGAGAATGCTAAAGTTAATACTCTGTTCAGCATATTCTTAGGGATATTTCACAATGATTTCTTACACTGGTACAGCACATAAGACACTCAACAGGAATAAGCTAATTATTGATATTATTTTTATTCACAATCATTAACGAAGCCTGTTCAGTAAGGTTGGTGGGGTTTTTTTTGGTTTTTTGGTTTTGTTTTTCTTTGAACACTGTATTGAGTCATGGATTTCAAAGCTGACAGACCACTGTAAAGATCAAATGCATACCTAGAATACTGATGTTGCTGAGGCTAGAACACATTTATTCAGCTCTAACATACATTCATAGTCAGTACAGTAAAATTTACTCATGCTAATACTTTGCAAAATGCAGGGAAAGGATATAATCAGTAAGCAGAAATGCTATTACTATCAAAACAGGTCCCCTCACCACTCAAACTGAAACACTTTGCTTTGAAATACCCTTTTGAAATGACATTTCAAGTGTAGCTTTACAATGCTAAGTCTTGCTAGGGTAGCTACTCAACCTGCATGGCTGCCTGCGCTACTACCTATCACTCCCAGGTGTAACAAGCCATTTATCTACTGATGACTTAGAAAAGATGATACAAAAAGACTAAGGTAGTTACGGTTCTTGTGTCCTTTTTGAAAATTTAACTCCTATATCCTTTAAGTCAAAGCTCACTTGGATTACATAGAAAATACTGGGTTTAACTTTACATTTACATATTAAGGATAAAGGAGAATAATTTCTAATGTTCATTTGATTCATACTGAATGCTATATTTCACAACTCACAGGAAACAGTTCTTACAAAAAAGGCATAAGTGTTCAAGTAAGAAAAATTAACACAGTTGCCATTTTCTACTTGACTTCTAGGGTTATTAAAGGAGCAACTAAAGAAAGAAACAATACTCATGAAATTTCTGCTGATATTTCAGGTCACTTTTTAATTTTTGTCTTTAATTACATGAATGGTGAAAGAATGAGTTGCAGTGAGGCCAATTAAATGCTCAATTTCTCTTTAGCTAAACCAGGTTCTGAATGACTCAGATTTTAAGTACTTGCTCAAAATACCTTAGCACTAAATCTTTTCTTTCTTAAGGTTCTAGTTCTTTATCCAATGAATTAGTTTTCACACTGTAAGATCACATAAAAACAGTACTAGTCCTAATATTTATACTTTTAATGACACAGTCTTACTTAATTTTTAAAGATACATTTACTATTCGGCCTGTAATTTTGTAGTGAAATGAACTCCCTGATCCCCTCCATTTGAATGTCATCTTTTACTTTAATGAACTTTTGGTTAAATATGTCTGCAGTGTTTACTCCATAGGAAATGTAAGGCTGCAAGTACCCCACTGGTACTTCACATCAAAATCTGTCCCACAACCATTTCATGTTTGATTGCGTGACGAGCTGGCTTACCCAGGGAGTCATCCAAATCCAAACTGCCTCAGTTTTCAGTACTGTCATTTGATAAACAAAAACGATATTGCAGTATAGAGCACTAAGTTGTGCAGGTTGCCTACAACTCGAAGAGAATATCCATCTCATCTTTTTCTGAACCCTTCACAGAGCAGTTAGGACTGGAAATGAAATAGAGGCTATCTCAAGGTGGTTAGCTTTGTAAGGAACATTGCCCATTTCTTTTTTACTTTAATCTTTTAATCCTACTAATCCCTATTATATACTCTGTTTTTTTCTGTGAGTAAACTGATGCTTCTGCCCGTGCCAAGACACTTTCTGCTCTTTCTTGTTTATTGTTTACTCTGCACTTTTGAATAAAGCATTAGAGCAATGTTTGCAATAAGATTCAGTGGGTTTTGAGGGACCTTGAACTAATCCAAGCTGGAAATTTAAAAGGCATTTTCAACATAGTAATGAAGTTTTAAAAGAATTTCCTTGTGACTGTGATGACTTTGTGATGGAATTTGAAAATTTACTGAGAGGACTACATGGCAGAATTGTCTATGATAATAACAATGAACTGAAATAGGAATGACTTCCATTAGCATCAATATTCCTACACAATCCTAGAAAATGAGTGCTTTATTTGTAATAAAATCAAATATCTATGACTTTATAACGTGATGTGCAAAACAGTGTTTTCCAACTATTTCTAAATGGAAATTGTGACATAAATTGAAGATGGCTTATTGTTTTTAAATTAAAGCTTGCATAGACAAGTTTTATCCCCTGAGGTGGCTGAAATCACAGAATACAATATTTCTTCAGAAGGAGATCAAATGAAGTGCCTCTTGTTCATCCTCCACTTTTCAACACGGACAAACACAAATGAATTCACTTGATATAATGCCAAATGGCTGTGAAGCTTACAAAAGAATGTTTATCAAGACACACTCAAGACTTCCTAATGGACTTTCTTGCCATAAGACACTTCATCATCTTTATAAATTTATTTTCTGTAGACAAAATTTAATTTGTGGTAGACAAGATTAAAAGGTCATAAACAAAACACTGTCATTCAGTTTGCCCTTTAAAGCGATTTCCAAATATGATATATGATCTGCTTAATTATGTTAGAATTTGGTATGACCGTATAACTTCTCCATGATATGCCTGTTTAACATGGTAAGCATCACTGATCAGCTTAAAACATGCATCACTGTGACAGTGAGAAGTCTGACAGTATGCAACCAGTGTGTAGCATCCTGGTAAATCACTGTGACCTAGGTGTGCTAAACATTAGCATTAGTTCTTTTGAATTGTAGAACAAATATGAAGAATTAGGAAGTACGAACATAAAATCTTCCTGTCACAGGGCCTAACACAGTGTGCAGAAGGGAAATGGAGAGAAAAAAAAGATGACTTTTTTCCTTCCCACAGCCATTTTCCCACCCATCCACTGTCAGCACGTTGGGGATATTTTAAGCCTGCAAAGGCCCAAAAAGCAAGTAAGTTCCCAAAACAAAAGTTCAGAGACAAAAATACTATTTCCTGGTCTGGGAAACAGAAAAACAAAGAACAGAAACCAGGTAACTGCTCAGTACACAAAGTGGATTTCTTCCCCCTCAAATTTTTTCTCATCTAACATGTTTGTGAAAACAAATGGTGTACCACTATATTTTTCACACACCTATTAGCGTGGTGAATGTATTAACATATATCCAAGACTCAGGGGACAAAAGAGAAAGCTATACTGCAAGAAAAACAATTAGTTCTTTTAAAAAGCCCTGAAAATAAATGAAGACAAAAGTCTAGTAAACTCTTCTCTGCACCTATTGTAAGTTATTTGCAAGTCACCTAGTGGTTTCACAGATGTGTTTTTCTTGAGGGTAATGAAAATAACTTGACTTATGGAATGAGTCAAGTATCTCAGCTAGTGTCCTGTTCAGTGTTCTTCTAGGACCACAGTCATCTTGGCTCTGTAATACAGGAGCATCTGGGTACCTCTCACAGTCACATGTTGTAGCCTTAGTGGTGAGGGAAGATCACATTACTATTGGAGATGAAGTGCTAATTAACAAAATCCGGAAAATAATAATGGCAGCAAAGCAGCAGTAGAACTTTTCTTCCAAATTAAACAGGAGTTTACCCAAATTTCTGAAACTTTGAGAATTTATTGGTTTTGGGCTTCTATGAAACTGCACGTCAGAATTATCAATGTGTTGTGCTTGTGTTAGACCCCAGGAAACAACTCAGAGTGTCTGTAGTTTTTGAAGAATGTTCCACTTAATGAACTAACCATGTCCTCTATATGCCATTCAGGCTGTGCAAAGAGATGTCCTAGTTCAGTCAGGACAACTGAGATGCCCTAGGACAAAATACTTATGGATGTTATTTTTACCAAACTTTTTTCCTCAAAATGGTATTTCAGCTATTTATTTTTATTAATCCATATTCTCTTTTAGTGGAAGAGTGAAGAACAGAGAAGCCAGCTACCCATTAGGTGACCTGATGCAATTACTTGAACTTAAAATTGGGTTGTCTATTTCTTTCAGGACTTAGCTCCAAGATGAAGCCTATCCTTCAGCAGGGTAGTCACATCTAATTTTAGTTTGTTTCTGTGGTTTTTCTGCAAGCAAAACCACAAGCAAGAATTCATTTTTAGATATAAATTCTCTTCTTCCCCTCACCATCTTCATAATCATTTTGGACACTTAGTAGATGCTGATTAAGAGCTCTGTTTGACATTGTAATAACTTCAGGTGGGGGACTTTTCTGTCGTTGTCACCCTTCCCACCCCAACTGTCTTGTTTTTTTCCCTTCCAGAGTACATAAACTGCTTTATTGCAGGCTGATCCCAGTAAGTGGTTAGTATTTAAGCAAAGACCTCAAAAGTACTTAAGTCTTTTTGAAATAGGTCTCCAATATTCTATTTAACATTTAACCTTTGATTATAAAATGATAGGAATAAAGTGGTTTAGTCCCTTACTGTATTATGATAAGGATCTGAATGAGTTCAGGTATCAGTGTGTTGCAAAGTGGTTAGACGAATGGTAAGACTACTTATCAGAAATGACCACTGTTTCTCACTACTCAATGGATTTGAAATATCCCCAACTTTTATTATGCGTAAAATCTTGAACTTTGCCCTGACATTTAAGTAGCAGGAGGCACTTACTAACCTGAGATAATTTTCTGTTCCACTGACATTATCTCCTAAATTTATATTGTTACGAAAGACTCAATGTTCACAAAACTAACTTGTTCATAGTGCCATTCTGAATATCTGTGTTCAGATCCAGAATTACAGAAGACTTAATTTTGTTGCTGTTGTTTTTTTACAGCTTGTGTAGCCTGGAGTAGAGATAAAAGGTGGGGTGAGGTTTCTTGGTTGGATTTTTTTTGTAGCTGCTGTTGTTTGGTTTGGGTTTTTCTTTAAAGGGACATCATTAGACTATTTTAAGTCATGCAGAATGAGTAAACAACATAGAAAAGCCAATTAACTGTTTTTAATGAGCAAAACTGTAGGAAAACTACCAAAAGCTTTAAGTACCTAAACATCACACAAGGCCTTTGGATTTCCTTCAAATAGTAATATGCTTTACAGTTAAAGTTTGCCTTCAGCTTTGTTACAGGACAAAACTACTGCCTGTCCTGCTGAGGAAGTAGCTATGCTGCCTGGCTACCCATTCTACAATGGCTTATTGTTTATCATTCAAGCTAGAAATGTGTGCAATGCCATTTGGTCATTCATAATTGTCAAAGGATTGAGAACACACCAAGATACACACAAGCACTAATAAGAGTAAACATTTCATAAAGAGCAAGAGAGAAAGAATTAAGTATGTGTATTAACGTGCATGGAAGAACTTGACAAGGTAACGGGTAGAACAAGATGCACAGGGTGGTTTGCAACATGCTTGGCTATTTTCAAGAGTTAAACACAATAAGGGGAAAACCAGGATGCTGGTGATGCTCATGTTGGCCCAACACACTCACTCCCTGCAAGCAAACCCTTAACAACCTGCATCTGCAGAGGCTGGCACCCAGTTCACACGGGCTGGTATAGTGAGCTGATGTCAGCCATCTGAATACACACATTCTCTGCAGGATCTGACCAAATTATTGTGTTGTTAACTGTGCGAAGTGGTTTACTTGTAATTTCTTCATCACCCTCTACAACTACCTGAAAGGAAGTTGCAGAGAGCTGGGGATGAGTCTCTTTAATGAAGTAACAAGTGATAGGACAAGAGGGAATGGCCTCAAGCTGCGCCAGGGCAGGGTTAGACTGGCTATTAGGAAGCATTTCTTTACAGAAGACGTTGTTGGGCGTTGGAATGGGCTGCCCAGGGCAGGGGTGGAGTCCCCAGCGCTGAGGGATCTGGTGGAGTTGGGAACTGTCAGTGTGAGGTTAATGGTTGGACTGGAGGATCTTCAAGGTCTTTTCCAACCTTCTGTGATTCTTATAGAAAATAAGATGATGATCATCTTATTCAGAAGATAAAATAACATAGAGCAAAATATCAAACACTTAATCTCTCCATGAAGAAAGAGAATGCTGGCTTCACTGCAAAGGAGAAACTGCCTGTACAGCGCTACTACATGCTAAAGTGCTCACCTGTAAACCCATTTTCACTGCCCTAAAATGTCCATCAGGAAAGGTGGCCAATGTAAATAATATGGGAAGGGATGTGTTTCTGAATGAAATAAATATGGTTAATACAGTTATATGATACACCATACAAGAGCTTTATAATACTTTTTCTTGAGGAACAGCACCAAAAATTATTCTTAAAATTATTTTTCCTCTTTTACCAAGTTAACTTATTACTGTCTGATATTTGTGACTCCAAATAAACTCACCGTACTATGCTTTATTATATTTATGTAATTTCAAGTGCATTTACATTACTTTAAACAGTAGCACTGTAATGTTACCTTTACATAACCCAACACAGAGATATCTATCTCGCATCTCTAGAATTCTAAAAAAGTGATGTCAAGAATTATCTCATCAAGGCATCACAAATAAGCTATCTTTCTTTCTACTAATAAATACCATAGTCCAGTTCAAACAAATATAAACAACTTAAGATTAGGTAGAAGAAACAACAAAACACCCACTATCAAAGCTGACAAACCATTAGATATAAAGCTTTCCCTTTTTATGTTCTTAATCACCTTCTAATTTTACCCAAACCTAAGAACAGTTTTCCTGAGCCACAAAAATCAATACTTCAGAGAGCCCCCAAATTAATCTTAAAAATAGTTATGCAGGCAACATGCCAGTAGTGAATGCGATATGAAGAGAGCATGTTTTCAAAGAGCACTAGCATGGGAAGCTATTCAGTTCTCTCTCATGTACTGCATATATCTTACGTCCCAAATTATTCCTGTAGGACAGAATACGAAATAAGGTTCACTTCTTCTATGGACAACACTTTTCTTAAATCCTTTCATAAGCAAAAAACCCTCCTGTAGCATCAATCAGACATAATTTATTGCCATCAGTAAACAAGTTTATTCCCCATTATATTAATACTGGGGAAAGAATAATTAAGCCTTTACAAAATATTTTTCCAGTCGAGTTGTGTTTTAAATTTTTTTTTGTGACTGTGTAACAGATGCCTCACCACTGCTGTTTTGTGCCTGCTACTCCACCATGTGGTGTTTGATACAAAACCTGCTGAGAGACCAGTCAGCCAGATAAGACCAGCAGAAAAATGGGAACTTCATGAATAAACATTTGCTTAAAAATCACATTATTTCATCATTTTCTCTTTCTACTGTGGTTACTCCACATCTGTAAATTGAACTAGTACCAAGCAAAGCCTACTGCAGTGCTTCGGTTTCCACTGCCATGGAGATTTATACAGGCCCACAATATGCATTTATAGAACAGCAGTGTCTCCAGGCTCGCAAACTTCCTATCGAGATCATTATTTCATCCCTTTGGGTGTTCCAATCATCCTCCATTTTTTACCAAGATAAAGCAGGGAAAAGAATGAATAAAAAAGTGGGATAAAAAATAAGAAAAATACTTTCATTTTCAATATTTGGATTTGTTTCTTTACAATGTAGGTTTTCAAGTATCAGCAGGAACAGATTTATGCTAAAGGACAGCATGTATTTCTTCATCACCAAAAGATCATTTTTCACAAATTGCTACTGATTGCAGATATCCGTTTTGAAACACATTTTAAGAGTCACATTTTACTATGTGCAGAATATGTCTTAAGAATTAGGTGCTACTTTAATACGTAAATGGACATTCAAAAGTACTAGGCACTTCAAAAGCATGGCCTTAGGCTTTAATACTTCAACAAAGAAGCAGTCATGCAAGAACATAAAAATGTCTCCTCCTCCAGTTCATCTCCTCCTACTTGTTCTTTTCTCTGCTATTCCTAAACACTATGCATACAGCATATATAAAAAACAGTATCAGGAAAAAAATATATAGCAAAAGAGTTATTCTAGAACATCTGGAAAAAGCCAAGGGGTATTCTGGCCTGATTATAGAAGTAAATTTGCAGTTTTCTTTTGCCTTCTTCTCAAGCAACTGCATATCACAGCAACTGTCCACCACATCCGGAGAAAGAAATTCCTCAAATAAGCAGTTCTTTCATCCCATAAAAAGAAAAATTGTTAGAAAAGACAGTGTATGTCTATAGCATGCAGAACACTTGTTGATTAAAATGCTCATTTTTAAGGAATTTTTAACAGTCAGTATTGATTTGAGTACTGATGTACTGTACTATTTTAATAGTTACAATTGATTAAATACTCTATGTTTATATACTAGCTTCACTATTATTGGGGGTTTTTTCTTCATGATTTTTATTTTTTGATGCAATTCCTTTTTTCTTACCTCCTGTAACTCTACTTCTCCCATCACTCTGCTTGGAATTTCCAAATATGGAATATTAAAAACTAAACCCAATATGAATTTTGGTTGGGATTGTTCTACAACACAATATGAATGTTATTAACCAGCTGTCTAAATCTCACTCACAGTAACTCCCCTACTGTAAGAAATATACCACCATCCTTTTCCAAAGAACAAACCACAGATATAAACACTATGTCCTCTGTCATTTTTGAATGACAACAAAAATAATCTATCCAACTTCATGGAGCCGTGATTAAAAAGTGGTTAATACCATGCAGATCATGAAGCAAGATGTAAAGCAGAACACAGCACTGGAAATGACCAGATGCAGATATCTCTTAAAGGGATGATTTAACAGCGAAAGAAAAGATGACCAACTGAGAGTCAAGGAAGGTGGGGATACAAATGATCTACTTCTGCTTAATGAACAGCAGATATGTCAGATAGGATTAGCTCTGCCTTTCCCCATTTAAAAATATAAGCTTTATTCTTGTTGCCAACTTTTCATAGTCTTTGAAGTCCATCCCTGACCAAACTGTTGAAAGCATACACATCATAAAGACCAGAGAAATTCCTCAAAGCTATTTGAACACATGCACTGAATGACAAAGCTCCAGGATATGCAAAAAATGTGTTGAAGACTAGCTTATCAGAAGGACAGCCTATCCGAAATTTGAGTTTCTTGAAATGTGAGAAACATACCATTTTCTGGTGCCTTCAAATATGACTGTGGGAAAGAATACTGCAGAGGCTAGAGAAATACCAAATTATCTTCATAAACTTGTCATTCTTTCGATTTAGTATGCTCCATAAAAATAACTAGGACACAAAGATTTTTAACTTTCTGGTTGGTTAATATTTTTTTGCTCTTAAATCAAACTGTTGATATGTATTGTCATTCACTACAGTAATTTAAAAATGCAAAATAAGAGCAACACAATTTCACATATATGCTCTGAAAAAAAACCACAGGACTGAAACCTCTGAAAAAGACCACTTCCAGATTAATAAGATTCAGTATTTATATTATCATTATAATTAATATCTAGTGGGAAAATATAATTTATGCTTATTACTGCAAGATGGTTTTAGTACATCTTTATCTGAAGTGTCAGATACTGCATATCAGGAAAAAATATTTTTGTCTATTAGTTTAATCTCAAATGCATTCCAGTCCAAAACACACACACACTTGTCCATCAGCAGAAAAAGACTCAGTGGTTTTGAAACAGAGAAGCTTCTTATATTTTGCCTTGATTTTTAATTCTCCATAACCACCCTCATTAATTGTTCTCTGGCCAGAACCCAGTTCATCTGCAATTCTTTTACTATGTGAAAATGAAACGTATTCAATAAAGCCCTGCATGACTTCTATATAAGGATTTTATAAAAGTGTTTTCATTTTGGATTCAACACTCTCTTTCAAAGCTTGTGGGCTCTGGACTTGAATCTTCCATTAAGGAATAACTCCAGTCAAAATAAAATAAACAAATATTATCAAAGGCTGTTGGAATCAAGGAGTGTTGTTTTGTACAAAACAAACCAGCAGGAGAAGTAGTCCTGAGAACCTTCCCTACCAATTTTGACAGAGGAATTAATAAGCTTGTGAAGGACCCATGTTCATGTGACTGGAGTTCCAGAGAGTTCAAGTAAAATACCTAGGTTTAAGTGTCCTCATAGGTGTTTTAAAAGACAAACAAACAGAAGAACCCACGCAAAAAAATCCGACTGATGTTTATATGGTACCAAAGATGTGATAGTTAACGTATGTCCTCTATCCCAGGAAGAAAGTGTTTTCTCCCATGTAATAAACATTGGGGTATCTATGCATGAAAGCACTTACCTGTGCAACACTGCTTAATGAAAAGTTGTTAAAAATGAAAATATCATATGTACTGGTATAAACTGCTCTTCTTGTAATCAGAAATACCCACAGACTCACACATTTCTCAGTATTAGTTACCTTTTATGTATCTAGAAAATAAGGAAATCTCAGAAATATTAGTTATCTATATGCATGGCAGGAGACAAGCAAAAATACAAATTCACACTGAGAATGTGCATAGATCTTTTTCCCTTCTTAAGCTTCTTTTAAGAGAGACAAGTATAGATGACAATTATAGTCTTCCAATAGTCTTCTATCCAATGGTTGTCTTCACCCACACTATAAAGAGATGTGAGAGATGCTAATGAACTAGATGGTCTTCCTGGGGCTGACAACAAAGTCTGTCCTTTGTTTCTCAGGAATCCAATTTAAATAAAAAAAATGTAAAGCCAGATGTCTAACACAACCTGCTCAGTCCCCGAGGCAGCTCCTGAGGGAGATATACTCCTTCAGTTGGACACAGTGTAAAGTATTGAGCCCTCAAGTTCTAAAGATACAGATGAATGCCCTTTTGATCCTTTGCTACCTCTAATAGTTGCACTCTTCAGGTCCCAGATACCCCCAAAAGTGCATTTTCCACATCTTTCAGTGGCCAGCAGTGCAACATGGAAAACAGATTCCAATCACTACTTGAATATGTGACAGTTAGCTGGTGAGAGAACACTGCTTCCTTAACACTAAGAAGTCCTTCAGAAAATTTATACTAAGGAAGAAAGTCGCACACTCTAAAAAACTTTAAATCTTACAGGCTAATAGTCCTGGCTGAGATATGATTTATTTTTAAGCTTGCTGTATTTAGTTTTCTGTTTTAGCCCTTGATTCAAACAGCATTTGGAATGTTCTTTTTACAAAGGCTATCCCAAATCCATCTATACGCCCTTAACTAATGAGAAATGTTATGGTCAAATTCTATCTCTCTCTGCTAGAATGTAAAGGAAAGACAGACTGAATCTATCATGTTTTAACTAGACATCTACACAATTTTGGACTCCCTCCAACAGGAGGGGCTGAGAACAGTGGTACTACTGTAACCACTGAGCTTTTCACTGTAAGACCTTGTCATGCTGTTTCTCTTGAGAAATGACAGACCTCTTTGAAGAACTTGGTGCTCCTCAGCATTGCTCCTTAAAATCCTGATTTGTAGTCTCACTGTTAGTTTGGCTCTAGAGATATCTTACCAATCAACATAATTGTTTGATTATCTGTCTGCTCTGAAGCACTTCTGACCATACCTAGGAACTCCCTGAAAAAAAAAAAAACCAAAACAGCTAGAGATAAGCCAGCTTCCCAGCACTCGAACACACAATTTTATACAGCAGCACCACTGATCCACTTGGAAAGGACAGAAGAGTTCACATAAGCCTCACTCTGAAAACTCACCTTCCCACACAAAAGATGTCATGCTGCTCCCAAGAAATCATATTGTTCCCTAACAAAATATTTTATTTAGTAACTGTGCTTGCTCTGTACATTATATTTAAGGTCTAAAAACACCACTTCACTGCCACTACAAAATCCACTTCTTAAACACAATGAAGTTCTGGTTTAGAAAATGCAAATTCCTACACCAGCTGCATAAAGCTCTATTTCATTTACTAACCAATCAGTAAGATCAGTCCAGTAAATAGGTATTGCTACACGTACATGAAGAATTCAGTGAAGTATAACGCCTCTCCGTGGGATGGGATTGTTGCACGGAGTGTATCTATCCTAAGGGCATAAAGTTCTTCAGAGAATAAAAGAAATATATTTTCCAAGGAAAGCTTTAGAAGTAGAGCTTCCAAGACCTAATGTTCTGTAGAAATAGATACAATGGTAGAAGCTCCCTGTGGTGGTTACTTTCTTTGCTCTTTTTACTACATTCTCTTTAAGATCTTCCTATAGAATTCATTTTTGGCTGACACACTGGAGCAAAATTCATAGTTTGGGAGTTCCAGGTTGGGAGGAAGGTTATCAAACTGTCATTGATCAGTTTGCTTGCTAATCTACCTTTCCACTCCAAATTTTTTTTTGCTCAGCAGCAGGGAAAGAATGGAGTCAGACGAGAAACAGGGAGACAGAGGAACCAAGCCCATCAGTGAGTAGCAAAGGGAAACATTAGCTTCAGCAGCAGAAGAAATAGAGGTCACGAAGAAGAGCAAAACACAGGCACAACAGCAAGACAATGCCTTAGAACTCTAGCAGGAAAAAATTGCAATGAAGGAGAGGAGAAGCTCAAGGGCAATGAGGTGAAACTCAGAGGAAGTGGAACAAACAGAGATGGATATCACAGAGGTAAAGAATCAAGGGAGTTGGAAAGACACACATTTTATAATACATCTGCCTTTGCTGCAAAGATGTGACTTAAACACATGAGAAAATGCCTCTGTTTCTATAGACTACCCATCTCAGGTACTGTAAAGGTCACGCTGAATACCTATGCCTGAAAATAATCCATGCCATAGTATAATGACACAGTAAATACAGATTTAGGGACAGATTAAGATTATGTCAACTAAATGACTGCAAGCACTAGCCTAAGTGCATTTCAAATTTGTTCAAACATTGTGAAGACTAGCTTTATTATATCAGCTTTTATATCACAGTCTGTCTGCTCTACTTTAATTCTATGCCCATTTATCTACCTTCTATATCCAACACAGAAGTGATAAACCAGCATGAATCCTAATCATATATTCTAGCTAACTGAACAGAAATCCTGTCATGTATTCATATATAGTCTGGATCAAATCTGTACTGCCTGGGGATCCAAGAGCACACAGTCTAAACATTAAGGAGTTTTGGCCCAAGTTCAGTGCTACAGAATGACAGTTCGATTAACAGTGTTGGCTTTTTCATCTTTTCTTAGAAAAAACAAAGAAATTAGAATGACATGATTCAAAAGACATGCATGCACTGATTTTTTTTCCTATAGGCCAAATGCACATGAATGTGTAGCAAGGTTATTATATAAACAAGGTTTGTTTATTTTAAAATATATATGTGTAGTAAAGAACCAAACTGATTATTAACAAGGTGGTTTAGAACCACAGTATTTTTTCAAGTTTTTATTACTGATAAGAGCAAAGAGACTTCCTTATAGCATTTGGTATTATTTATGTATAAAATTATATATGACCATGCAACAATATTTGTTTTGAGTAACAATTCTCACAGCGTATTAGTAAACAAAATTTCTGTCAGACACACTTTCCTTAAAGTTTTCAAAACAAAGATAAAGGGCCGGTGAATTTTTTGCCTTTCAGAATTCACACAGCATACAGGACCATGGAGAAACAGAGCCACAAATGGTTATTATGCAAAAATTAAAGTCTCAAATCTGTCTACAAATTATTCAACAAACTATTTGGTATGAGAAGAAATTAAAGATTAATGGTGCAAACTAAGACACCCTGAAGACTGTTAACCTTCACGAAAAAATCTGGAATAAATCCAGTGAATTACACCTGCCTGTGCCAGTATCAAAATCTGTGTGGAACCTTTCAAGTTCCTAAAATAGTTCTGAAGTAGAGCTTAAGTCATCTCCATTGTTAAGACTTATAAAGGCAGGATTAAAGGGAGATGATTTCGGTTGCTACCCATTATGCATATACATATACTAAGGCATATTACTTACCAGGTTCAAAAAAATTGAGTTCAAGATACATTTGTGTATCAGGTGCATCTACTCCCTTATGTCTCCACCACAGAACTGAGATAGAAAGACACAGGGCAAACTTAAAGCCATTGTAGTAATGAAAAGCTACCCTTGCTGCGTGATAATTAATAACACAGTGTTTGGTTCAACAAGGATATAATTAAAATTTCAAATGCAAGCATTATAAATTACTGATACTTTGGGATTATAAATCTCTGTAGTGTTTTCTAATGAAAATAAATTGAATTGACATTGTTTCTGAAGGAGTTGACTCATTTCACCTTCACTCTTAGTATCTGATTAAGCTCTCTCACTCCGTCTTTTGGAAACATTTGAAACCTCTTCCTAGCTAACATGAGTTTAGTAATGCCCACTGTCATAAAGAAAGCAAGAAAAAAAATCCATAAATATTGGATATACGCACAACCTAACTATTCATGGAGATTTAGTAACTTTACATTAAAGGTTGAAATAATTACTTTAGACTTCATGGATACATGAATTTCCTATTATGCGACTTGATCATCCCTAAAATTGGAACTTTGTTAAGAGGTCCCCATCACAATAACCTGGTCTAGTTTGATTAAAAGAGCTACATTCAGTTTCTGTGATAAAACACAAACAGCACAAGTGTGGTAAAACACACTTAAGACTCAATCTAAGTATTAACCAGAAGACAAAGTACATGTAAATTAGAACAATAATAAAATGTAATGGCATCTACCTTCTCAAAGAAAAAAGAAACGGATGTCCAAGAATTCAATATAGTACAAATACTTTGTTCTGAAATGTTTGATTGAATGGGAATGTGGTTCACCCTTCTCTATGTCAAACCCAGGGTGAATTTCACCACTCTCGCATTTCATTTTTTCTGAGCAGGGATTATCTGAAGTCTTAAGCAACCTTAAGTCTTCACATCTGCATGCATGGGAACCAACATGTGTACAAGTTGCTACAAATATTTTTGTGTTTTAAAAGCTCGTTATAGGCATAATTTAGAACCACCCCCACCCAAATCTTCACACACACAGAACGTCTTCCAAGTAATTCAAAATAGAAAATGAAACTTGAAGCATAGTTTGCTTCTTGAGAAGCAAATTCAGTACCTATTAACAGGGGGTTACCAGCCTGGGAACAGCTTCAAGTCATGACAGGCTTCAATTTTTAAGACAGGCAGAAGAGTGCAACCCTCCCTGACCTCCCAAGATCTTAGGTCATCTTAGAGGTCCTCATCTGTTTGCAGTTGACCCAAACTACAGTTATTTTTTAAAATGGCTTAAAACTCCTCCCCATTATCTTTGCAATAGAACGTTCATATTTGTCTTGATGTAGTACAGTGTCCTAGACTTGATACTGCATATTGTATGTTCAGTGTTTACTCTCAAAGATGTTTGAAAAGGTCATGATGATACATTTCTGAAGATGCTGAAGGCTTTAACAGAAAACGCATTTTTCTTAGCCCGAGATGAAACAAATGAGAAAAAGGAACAAACGCAGGAAAAAACACCAAAAAGATCTCATTAAACTACCAATAGCCTCTGCCTCTATGTGGGCAGGTGCTTGCTGAGTCAGAAGACTAAGGTCACTTAACTCAGAATAGCCAGACTGGAGCTTAACCACTAGACAAGTACTAAATTAAACGCAGGCTTCAAAGCATAAGCCTCAAGAGAACCAAAACATTGATTTTCAGAGAACTTGGGTTTTTTTCTTCTCTTTGAGAAACTGTTTTGTTGTTCAGCAGCTATAACCTTGTGAGTCACAGACTTATAAAATCTGAATCAAATGCATCTCACGTGTATGGTCTCATTATTTGGAGATTATTTTCATACGAAGTGCTAAATTTGTACCACGATTTGTCAAAATACTTTAACATAGATGCCTATAAAGCAAGTAAAAAGTGGAAATATCACTCAGTAAAAGCATTATGAGGTGATCTATTAGAGAAGTGTTTGTAGACTGCTCTGTATTCAAGACTAATTGATCCCCAACACTAGAGCAGTAAAGCAGTTACAAGAAAGTCAGAAAGAAAGCGTGTGCATTGGGGGGGGGGGGGGGTGTGTATATATGTACACACACAGAGGAAAATCTATATTAAAAATATTGATTAAATATAGATGGCTAAAGCAATAAAAATAATAATCCTGTGAAAAATTCACAAAACCCCTGCAATTTTATGACAATCTGACATTCCTGTTGCCTGTATTTTGCAAAAGTTATTTTAATTAGGAAAGGAAGATCTTTAGTGACAAATTAGACTATCATACATGGAATATATTCTAGGGAACAACCTTCATTTTTAAGGAAAATTAGATAGCAGAATTAGCAACAGATACTCAAATTCAGAAAAAAAAAAAAAGCATGTATTTTCTGTCCTAAAACAGACAAATATAGGACACTTTAGTTTTGATCAAGAAGGCAAAACAGAAAACTATGCAAAATTTGGGCTATGATGTAAGGGAAAAGTGGAAAAATGTTATTCATTTTTTACATGGCACATAAAGTACTTTTGCTAAGAAAATATTTCACCCAACAGTCTGTACTATATATTTTAGCATGAAAGGAAGGATATATAAGGATGTGAAAGAAGTCTTAAGCTAAGCAACTAAGCTATCCCGAAGCCTTTAAGAACACTTTCTCCTATATAATTGAAGTAAGTAATAGCAACTAAAGGTTATTCCAAGATATAAATCCTGCCATATGGTTGAGAAAAATATCTTTCTCTCCACATGAACCCAAGCATATATTTCACTTTAAGTTTGATCTTGTAACTGCTTCCTGTTCCTCTGGTCTACTTTTTTTTTAAAAAAAAAAAAAAAATTTATTGAAGTGGATAAACCTGTATTCAAGCAGAACATGGCTATATAAACTGTCCTCCTCTGCCAAAAAACACCTTCAAAATTTGAACTACAGTAAGAGGCAGGAAACTCAGGAGATTTATCATCTTTAAAAAACTAAAAGAAATCTGGGAAATGGATATCGTTTACACATAACCAACTAGATACAAAATATACCAAAACATCTAATTATTGGAATTGGAAAGAGGCACGAGCTGTGACAAGCAATAACCCATTCTGACTTTTCAATACTAAGATGCTATTCTTCAAGTAAGTTTGCAACACAAAATTCAAAACAGAAACAGTAGACCTGCAAACTGAAGTCCCTAACAGTTCCCATGCACAGAGATATCAAAATGTGAAAGACATGAAACTAGAGCTAACTACACTTGGAGGCAGCATCATTAGTTCTTGTATGTTGCTTCCAAAATACCATTTTCAGCTGCAGAACAAGCTTTTGATCTTTGACACAGTTTAAAAACAGTGGAATATCAACAACCATTTTAATCAATCTGCTGCTAAAAGAAGCAATTCCATCATTCATAACAGAGCCACCTCCTTTCTTGTGGTGAATCAAAATAGCAAGTGATCTGAGTTTAAGAACAATAACAAGAAGTTAATTCCATCAAATCCACTGGGAGGCCATATGCATTTGTGCTGGCACATAGGAAGAAAGGTAGAAGGCTGTATCAACCTCTTCACTGGAAATGCAATTGCTAGGGTTAAACAGCAGTGTAAATCACCCTGATGCAGATTCCTGTTGCACACACACTCTCAGTATCGGTATACTACTAAGCTAAGCAGCAAAAAAATCCTACAAGCGTTTAGCAACATAAAAAGTGAAAAGACTGCAAGATGCATGTATCACTGCTTTTAAGCTGCACTAGCACAGTACTACTGTTAGCATAACTATTTACTATACATAAACAAGAACACATTTTTATTTTATACTGTCACCCTATTCTAGGGTGAGCAGAGCTTTTACATGCTTCCGATCTTTTTCCTTACCTAACTTTTTCCTAGTCTAATTACATACCTGCAGATTAAGTAAACATAGGCTAACACACGAGTCACTTATGCACACAGAATTTAAAGATGCACCCACCTCAACAAAAGTCATAAAACGTAGTTCAAATAAACATCACTTGGCCGCCTATATTAAAAAGCCATTCTTGTTTTTTTCTACAATCTCTCTCTTGCTCCTGTCATTAGGAAGCTACTCAACTCTCTAGCCAAAACCATATCTCAAAACCACCCCAACAGGCTTCCCTTATTCAGGCAGCACAATATATGGCAAAAGTACCCCAAACTGGAGTACTGTTGCCCATTGTGCCAACGAGCACCTAGAATCCAAAGCTACATAGGTTCTCTACATGTCCTCCACACAGAAGGCATTATTAACCAAAGCAAGTGATTCTGTGGTTCAAAGCAGATCACGATTGTAAACTAGTGTGGCTCTGACTCCTGAAGCCCACTCAGCCGAGCAGTGGACCTGTATGGACATCAAACAGAGAAACTGTGGCCAAAAACTTAAATACGAAAATAATTCTATCATACCACTAAGCCTAATAGTATTTAACTTACAATAAAGCCCACCACTAACATGTTTAACAGCAACTATTAAATCAGCTGGCATTCGTTAGAGTGGTAAGAATCTATGAAACAATGGAAAGCAACATGTTGCCAGAGGTTCCATCCAAAATGGCCAATTTCAGAAGCTGAGCAGCATCCTGGGACAACAAAGGTGCATTAATTGTTCCCACCACTAATGAAACCTAAGTAGTCCAACAAATCACCAGAAATACTAATTTCCAGAAGGTTCTTTTCTGCAAAGTATAGTAACACACATGAAGTCTTTGGATACCAGAAGAAAAAGAGGCTTGTCTCACAGACCAAGCCACAGAACTTGCTGATACCTGTAAGCACAGGCAAGCCTTAAATGGAATCAGACAAGTGATTCTCTACTTTGAGAAGATGCTACTAATGGTCTGTCACAGGAATGAGGACCAAACAAAGATGGGACTAGAAAAGGTTCAGACAGAAACAATCAAGTAAGCAATTCCTGATATATTATGTGGAAAGGCTTGATCAAACCCACGACCGTTTATTTCTTCAAAGACTTTTAGTCTGCTCTAACAGTTAAAAAAAAAACACACAAAAAAACAAAAACCAAAAATGAGACAAAACTCCCGAACATTACAATTTTTCACATGGCTTTAGCGATTTATGAAATTTTACAGACAAGTACAGCATTCTATGAATCTTTTTTAATGTAAGTTCAAAATATAGAGGATGCAATGAAATCTTCCCAGTTGTACATGCTTTAATTCAACTTTGTAAAATGACATGTCGTTGTGCATTCAGTATTCTGCACTGTAATTACTAACTACAAACTGCTTAGAGCTCTATGTGGTAGCATGGAACACTCCATCATCCTGGCATCCCACAGGAAAAAATTGCAGCAACAGACTCTTCTCCAGCTGATTCTCCAAAAGCTACCATAACATCTTCTATTGTGAGCACCAGAGTAATTTAGTAGATTTGGCAGACATTCAGAAAAGTGCCTGATTTCTTAATGCATCTGATGTTGAACCCCAGAAGGAAAGAAAAAATAAAGAAAGAAAAGGAGGGGGGGACAACACATGACAGAATCCCCCTAAAGACAACAAGGCAAATAACTTGCCAAATAAGGAGGGTGGGGAGACAGAGATCCCTCTCCTCTTCTAAATCCAGATTTCCCTCTAACAGCATCACTGATTATTTCATTGTATTTAAAAGAAAATTATTACTGAAACGTAACAAGCAAACTTTTCAAGC
Organism: Strix uralensis; assembly: GCF_047716275.1. NCBI lineage: Eukaryota > Metazoa > Chordata > Aves > Strigiformes > Strigidae > Strix > Strix uralensis. The sequence goes on from NC_133984.1 coordinate 6,329,660, forward strand.
AAATTTGGCAAACCATCCTAAACCTTATGCATGAGTCTCCTATAAAGGAGCCGTGAAAGATTATGCAGGAAACGCACTGCGAATTGTGAGGCAACATATCCAAAGATGATAAATATTTCTCTCTATTGTTAGAAAAGGTCTTCCCTACCTGAATCTCAATTTAAACAAGAATTTCAAAACAATTAAAACTTTATTAAAGGATTAGTTTCTGAAGGACTAAGTCACTGTTCAATTCTGATTTATAGTAAAGACTAATGAGACATGAGGGAGAATTAATCATTTTTTTCCTCAAAACTTTTTAAGGAATTTAAAATAAATACTGCTGGTCAAAGAAACACACAACCCAAAATAAATAAAACTATCTCTCTGCAAGAAAAAGCACTCTACACTTCCATTATGATCTTGTTTTCTCCGGAAAATTAGATTTCTCACACTATGCACGTATCCCTTCATAAAAGCAAAAATATTTCAGAAACTTCAAGAACGTCAAATAGTTAAAAAAAAAATACACAAATTCACTAAAATAGGTACATCATCTTCCACAGAAATAATCTTTTTCAGAGAAAAGCACTATATCATTACCTGCCCCAAAATTCTCTATCTCCTGTGCTATACTTAGCTTTCCACAAAACTCATTGAAATAAGATTTATTCTTATGACAAAATGGAACAAATTATTAACACTGACAGCCTGCAAAAATTGTTTAGCTTTCTACCAGTGTATACTTTTACAGCAAGATGGATCACTGCAGCTACAAATGGTGAAACGTGAAAGAATAGCTGTTCTATGTGAAGCAAAGTGACACACTAAAAAATCATTTTTCCAGGAAACAATAAACCATCAAGAAAGGTTAACTGCTGTTTAGCACTGAATATAAAGGGTATACTAATGTCATCATCTAAAAACCTGCCTCAGCTGTTGCAGTAGCCTCTCCTAAGTGATCTTGAACTTCTCTTTAAAGGTACTCAAACCATAACAAATAATCTAAATAACAAAACCAAAACTACAAGTCTGTAGTTATAGTTATGGTTATAGAGCCTTCTTTTCTGTTCTTAGTAACGACTAAGGGAGATGAATGTTGCTGCACAAGCAGGTAGCTCATTTGGACTCTGCAGATGAACTGCAGTACCAAGGCATTGCAATAATTTGTGACCAACACTCCTCAGTGGGACATTATTTTCAGCTATACATTTAACAGCCCACGCCTAGAAACCAGAATATGCTAAGTATCATACCAAAGGTGTGCCAGAAGGACACCCCCCTAATCAGGAAGGAAGATGACTTTTTTTCTGGAGAGAAATTACAAGGCCTCACAAAAGATCCTCTTTACAACCAGCTTCGCAGCATTTTTCCATCCAGCTCGTACTACCACAGAATTACATTAGTGGATCCAGCTCCCTCAGCTACTTACCTTCCCCACAGTGCGTATTTCTGTACAATGGTTCGCTCGACACAGATACTCATGAAGACACTTAGAATGTCTTTACTGTAGTTCTGCTTCTTCCATGAGAAAGGGGGAAAAAAACGACTAAGAAAGTTTCTTGACATCTGTTTGAAAACACAATATTTTCTGCCATTGTACTTCAGTTTCCTTTTTCTTGTTGCCACAGGCCATGAAAATATCCTTTGGAATTAACACCTACAGACAGCACTTTTATACAATTTCTAGTAGTCAGCCATACTGTGTATCTTTGTACCATCAACAGAAAAACACTTTCACATTAGTTTTTAATTTTCTCAAGGTCTAGGTGTAGGTTCAAAGCACATTTTTTCATTTAATAGTTGTGGAAAATGTTGTTAAAATAGTCAAAAGAGAAAGCAGTATTATTGGTATGTGCTACTTTGAAGTAAAGGGGTATATAGCCAAGAATAAACTTCAAACTGAGAGAATATATATATACGTGTGTGTGTTGGGGGGGGATTATATAGATTATATATAAGTATGTGTGTAAATACAGATACATATAAATGCGTGTAAGTGGAAGCTGTAAATCAGAGAACAACAAAGTTCTGGCATATTATTTAATGTTGAGGCCTCCACTGACACAGGGTCTGGTAAATTTTATTATTGTGCCAGACTGCTTTTTAAACTCTTTTGAAAACATTTGTAATTTTAGGCCTATCCATTCGCAGTGGTTGGCAGAGTTTCACACACTGGCAGCCTAGTGGTACCCCAGCCACCTGGGAGCACTGCGGCAGCAGGCTGGCAAGCAGATGTGAGGCCGTCATGTATGACACAGGAGCCTGGCAGCTTCAGTGATGCAGAGGCTGCAGCGAGTGAAGTGGGAAGGTGTTCAAGTGCTGTTTCAGGAAGCAAGTGCAGGGCAATTCCAGTTCTCATATAGAGCCTCCAAACCCGGGAAGTCGTCACTACTTCATGTTAGCCAGTGTCAGAACATTCTCAAAACACTTTGTAAAGAAAAGGGAAATGCACCAATTGCCGAGTTATTGCAATCCCTTCCTTCTGTATAAATGTTCTTTCTCTGTCAGAAAAAGCCATGCTAACATTGTAAGATATTCTGGTTTTCTAAAGCAGCAGGGAGAAAGCTTAAATATACAGTCTGAAAAAAGAAATTAAAAAGAAGAATATCCAGAACCACAGAAAAAAGTAAAGTGAACAACAAGATTTACAAATACAAAAAAAAAACAGGTGTTGTGAAAGAGCCTTAAAATATACAGGATAATAGTGAGAATATGAAGAAATCCCTTATATAAATGATATTTCAAGATAATTTGGCCTAAAGTCTTTTGGACTTATATATGTCCATTTATATTTAGGTGTCTTAGTCTTTAAGAATTAGATAATGATAATTTCAATATATTCCAATATACCAAATATGGAATATTGGATTCCTAACAGTTTAAAACCTTTAACACTTATGGACAGCACAGTCTGTAACAGAAAAAACAAGCCACTTACTAGAAGGGATTACTAAGAAAATTCCTTCAACTGTGTGGCTCAAAAAGGACAAGCACTCATCATCTACATATGTAAACCCTAGGAAAATTTACTAAGACTGTTTACATTTACTTTTTGTCCATCTGCTAAAATAACACGCTCCTTTTCCAAATTTTGATTATTTTCTTACCAATATTATTTTAACCTGTTACACAGCAGTTGTTTCTTCATTAAATAAGAAAACATAACTCTTCAAAAGTTCAGAAACTCAAAACTTTCTTATATAATCTTAGAAAGAAGAAAAGTGTAAAGGAAGGCATCTTAAATATTACAGATTTTAAAACTGAATTTCATTAGATGCTCTTATAAATCTAAAGCCAGCTATAGGTTCTGAATCTTTAAGAAAACAAAACAAAGATGAAAAACCAACACAGAACACAAAACAAACCAAAACCAAATCAAATAACTTTCTTTTACTATAACAGTAGAGAAGTTAGTAATTGACCTCAAGATCAACTCAGGCTTTATGGGCACTTATAGTTTTTCTTCTCAGAATGAGTTGACACAAATGCTTATTTTTGCTGATGATCAATGCCCATCAACAAGGTGTTTTCGGTACACAGACCAATTTCTTTACTTCCTAGCAACTAATGTAATTTCTGTTTCACAGCCACTGCATACATTCATTAGAGAAAATGGCTGGTTAATATAACTGACTGGTCAATGAAATACCACTTTTAATACTCAGGCATTTCATTTCTTTTTTAGATTCTTTTTTATTCCGGTTTACAGAAGTATTGAGTAATAAGGAATGATAGAATCACTGACAAATGACACTTTTCTAGGACATACTTTTACTTTTTAAGAAACCAAACTGCAGGCCTGAAGGGAAGGAAGGATTCTTTTTAGGCTGAAACTTCCCTATTGTATCTTCATTCCTTTTCTCAAAAGTATTTTACCTTTTCTTGCTGCACCCTGCAGAAAATTAAGCCATAAATCCTGAATTTATTGGATATAAGTAGAAGGGTATGTGGAATTGCAAATGTGTTTCTATGAGCAACACAGACTTTAGACTGGAGCCATCACAGCAAAATAGCAAGAGTAGCAGGCTCTGTTCCGTGCCTGGAGACACATGGCTCTAACTTTCTGGTGTTAGAAAAGTCAGTCGGATTAATCTATTTACTACCAAACACCTAGTATCTCAGTTCTGGGAGCTATTTGGTATTCTTACCTTAGCAGTCAGTTTTACATGACCAAAACACTCAAACACTGAGGGGCACTTCAGAAGTACTCCCGTGAGCCCTTCAGAGGCCTCTGCACAAACAAAAGAGTTCCCCCTCCCCTCTTATTACTTGATCTTTTCTTCCAGAAAGCAAAAAAATTATATAATCAAATTCCAAAGTAATATAGCACAGTAGATTAATTTGCCAAGCTTTTGAACTTCCTAAATATTTATGCTACTAAAAAAAATTTTATGTAGACTGGAAAAGGAATGTGAATAGAAGATACGTAAATATGAATAAAACCAAACATTAAAACTAGAAATGAAGACAAGTGTCTATCTATAAACATTGTTTTAAAAGTAATCACCTTATACTGTTCTATAAATCTGTTTTTCTTCCTTTTTATTTAATTTTTTATGTAAATTAGTTTTCTTCTGCAGATTCTGAGCAAAAGTATTTTTATTAAATTACTCTGCAACCCCACCCTCCTCCCCAGTTTTAAGTTATACACTTAATCATGAAATAGAGTATGTGCCTTCCAAAACAACCAGAGACTTCAAAAATTTATCAAAAACTGAACAGACTACAGTCAGTCAGTTAAAGCTTTTATTTCACATAGAAGAAATATTTGTGTAGGTCAGTGTCTGAATCACAGGAGAATTAAACTATGCATGTATACATACAAAGAGGATTTATAAACTTGCAAGTACATCACTCTAAGACATTTAAGAGAAATAAGGTACAATTCCTGAAAGATTACTATAGCAAACTTCTTTCAACTGTATCATCTGAACAAGAGGCACAGAAATTGTGCAGTATCCTATTTAATACTAATTAAGAGACCCCAACCATTTTATACCTGCACAGAAAATGCAGAACAGTGATAGAACATGTTTGAGTGCACCAGGTTGTCTTCTGAAATAAAGCTGGTTGATCCCTGGACTGTATATGCAGTAGGTTTGAATGACATCCAACTAAAATGCTTTGCTAATGAAAACCATTCCAGAAATCTTACTAATGAAATCTCCTAAGGCAACAGCCAATCAATCCTTTTTAACAAACAGAAATGCACATCTTTTTTGAAATAGGTTCAACCACAGCAGTATTAAAATACAGTAAACAGTGTTCCTTGATTGCAAAAAGCAAAAAGGCAAATTGAAGTGGCAGACTAGAGTATGAGCTGCTTCGTAATAGAATAACAGAAAGGCAATGTCAGGCACACAGAGCAACATATGCACATTAAATTATTTCTGTAACACAATCAGTAAGAGCTGTACAGAAAACAGCTACGAACAACTGTGGTGATAGTCCATAAATTTAAATAAAAAAACCCACCTACCCCTCATCCTGCCTAAAACAGGAATTTCCTTCCAAAATATGACCTTGAGCATAAAGAGCAGGACTCCGCTCACAGCTCCTTAAGTACTATAAGCAAATACGTATTAACTAATTAGAAACACAGACATACTCACAAATATATGGGTTTTGGTTTGTTTGGGTTTTTATTAAAAACCAGCATTACTGCTTGTAAAAGCGAATAAAAGCAGCATGACCTGGCAGTACCACTGAGCAGAACAGGACTCTGTATTCAGCATTCCTGAGCAGCTCAGCTCTTTCTCAGAATAGGCAGAGATTAGTACTGACACATAATCTTTAATCTGGAGAGCCTTTATGTTTTATTAATGTAGAGATGCACCGTAGTAAGGAAAACATAACTTGTTGTCCAGGTCAATGTTTCAGCACTAAGCAATCAGAATTAGAGCACAAGCATAGAGCTAAATCCATATTCACATTTAACAATCAATCCAAAGTAATAAATTAGCAGGGAAGCATCTTTAGAATCATAAGTATTAAAAAAAAAAAGCGCCTGCTAAAAATGATCCAACATTAGAAGAAATCTGCAGGACTGCTGATTAGAGGACAAGGATGTGTAAGCACAGTACAAAATGTGATTAATTTCACAGTAGTTAATACAATATGCAAGTTTACGCATCACACAGAGATCACCAGTATATAAAAAGTGTTGTTGCTGAAGTTCTGTATGTATTAAAAAAAGCAAAACACAAAAGAAGTATTGAGCACTTTAACCGAAACTTAGATTGCTTTGTATCACAAGTCTTTTCTCCAAATGATCACATTTCTAAAGTGGTTTTAAATTGCTATCATAAGACAAATTATTTTACAAGGTTAGAAGTCATCCTGTAACCCTGTAATTTCTTTAATTACAACACTGTGTAGGAAAATAGAATCTGAAGTATCTATGTAAGATACCTCTGTTAGAGAAGTTCTTGGATATTCTCTTCATAATACATACATACACAAATTTAAAAGAGAAGTAAAGTTCTGGCTATTACTCACAGGTTGGGCTTTATAGGGCAGCACTGCTTCCCATTACATCCTGTCCTGAACAGTTCCTGGGTACCTTCTAGGATGCTGTTAGACAACAGGTGAAGCACCTACTGAATTTCTTCATTCATGGAAGATTAATATGAGTAAAGGCGTGAGGAAGAGTTTTAGGATTGTCTGGAAATAAATAGAAGCCTGACAGGCCTTTGCCCAGCAAAGATTTATTTACCTCTTGCACTTGCAGAACATTCAGCTACTCACTACTAAGAAACAAGCAGCTATGATGCAAGATTTATGCAGCAATAACAAGAGGATTTGTTAGCGTGATTCTGATTATTCTGTAATGAAAGTCTAATGAAACTAATAAAGCTTTATCACAACCTGCAGGGATCTTACCAGAAGCCAGACAGAATATTTGAATTAGGTTGTGGGAGGTCTTCAGAAAGTCAAGAGAGGAGCAGGTGCTAAACAAAGACAGACTTGGTAACATACAGCCAAGAATATCTAATGATAGGCTGCAGTGGCAGTTAAGCAGAAAACAGTATTTATGTTGGTGTCTTTTGGTTCAGGCTATCTTGAAGTGCTAGAAATATCTCCCATATTTAAGTTTCCAAAGGGCATTAAGAAGTTTTAGATGGATTTGACACAACTCCTCTGTATGTTGGCTTTGGGCGATATTCTTTCTTCACAAGAGTTTGATATCAACAGGCAAGGCAGTTCAAGATTTTTAATTTCTATTAAAGAATCACATCTATTACATTGGTATTACTGAATGAATTAATCTGATGTCTCTAATTTGCCCATAATTTCTGTTCTTCACCACACATTGTTTATTAATCTGTTCTGGATTCTGTCTTCCTCTGTGAGCAACACAGACCATCCTTTTCAACTATTGCAAAGCCACTAATATATGAATAACAGTACCACAAATACGCTTTTCATTATCCAATCTTTAAAAAGCTGCTGTTTAGCATTAAACTGTTCTTAACACTGTAGAGTGTTTTCTGAGAGATTCAAACCCATGTCATAACAACTCCACATTTCTTTTATTCTCTCACACTTTACATTTCTTACTGTGAAACAGATGACCGCTTCCTGTTTTCAGGTCTCCAGTCAACAGCTTACTTGCAACTCCTGAAACAACTGTGAATGTCCACTACTGTTCAAAACTTACTTCACAAAGGGAAGATTAGTGGTTATGAACCCATTAAAAAAATCAGTGCAAATACTAGTCCTGGATTCCTCCCTTACCAAATTCACATTGGTTTCTGAGGAAGTCCATCAAGCCACTCTTGAAAGCCTGGAAAACCAGCTGATGGTCCTCTAGCTCACTTCAAACTCTGCAGCATGGTACTGCCTTCACCCCTTCTGCTCCCCCCTTGCAGGGCCAGGGGAGTTGCGGTACTAATGCAACAAGCTGGTTGCTTCTCTAGAACACAGTCCTTATAACACACCTTCTACTCTTCAAGATATTACAGCACCAGCTTACTCATTTTTGGCTCTGATCTTCCTACAAACACTTTCCACTTCAAATTTCAGTTGCTATCACCAGCAGAGAAACACAACACACCCAGCCAGGCTGTTTGCCCACAACTGAAGTTCCCAAATAATTTTACAAGGGCTAATAAACACACTTACTGTGTGTTGCACCAAAGAACCACATATGCTCTACAAAACTGTAAACAAAAAAGTTTTTAATAATAGCTTTATTAGAGACAATAATAGTTATATTTTTAGAAATAATATTATTTCTTCCTTCTGCATGCTGCTGAGTCATGCTGTTTAAAGATACAGGTATTTTGACATGTTTAGTAGAAAGCAGTTGGGAATCAGTCATCTTAAATTGGTTAACCATCGCTTGTAACTTCTCTCAATGAAGAGCCAGTAATGAGCTACACATGCATTTACTCAAATTAATAATTTTAAATAAAAATAGACTGATGAAAATCTAAGATTCAATGAAATACTTATTCTCATCTGAAGCAACAGAAAGAAGGTGAAGCATTTTAACTCATGTTGAACAAGGCATTGCCTGAAGTTATCAAAGTGGTATCTATGTATCTAAAGAAATGAAGCAATCCTTAGTTTAAGTAAGAAGAGCCAGGTGCTCTCCTGGACAGGGAGGATCATATTTCAGGATAAAACACTGAATCCATCTAAACTCTGAAGAATACTTTGAAGTGGAAAACCACCTGTAAGAGTTAATATCCTCTGTGAAGAAAGGAAATCTAGAAGAATGTTCTGAGGATCTTGAAGCGCAGTCTCTAAAAGCCATCCTCTGATGTCAGCAGCTCAAGGGAAACGCTGCCTTATATGTGAATTCCTTAGAAAGGCTTCCACATTGCATCTGTCCAACAGATGCAAATTGAGGTGCACAACACTGAAGGCCTAGCTGCCACTGTGTCAATAATTCCACTTCTGATATAACCTCAGTGTAAGTAGTTCAAGCATGGTTCCCTTCATTTTATCACCCGTATCTTTCATCAACTTTTTTAACTGCAAGTCTGGGGTGGTTTGTTACCAGGTTTTATTGTTTGGTTGGTTAGGCAGGGGTTTTATTTCATTATAGCTTAAACAAATGTTAACTCTGAGCCTAATCAACAAGTTTGCAAAATCAGAGCATTGTGTACCTCAATAAATATTTCACTTGTGTAGCCTATTTTCTGCTGTATCCTAAGACAGAAGGGCAACAGATGGGCCAGAGTTGACGCAACAACCAGTAGTAAGCATGAAAGTTCTCTGTCAGAACATGCCACAGTCACTTATTAATGCACAGTGTTCTGTTCCCAGAAACAGTCTTTAGCAAGGCTGAAAAAACATTAGTGACCTGAAAGCAAATAATTTAAAAACACCTTTAAAGTTTAAATAACATAATTTATATTTAAAATTGTTTAATGATTAAATACTTATTAAGCAAATAATTTTAAAAAAAATCATTAAAATGTTTGTACTGCATTCCACTGTGTCTGTCTCTACCCCAAAGACCGCTAGCTTTTTACTGCTTTGAGGTTATCTTATCTTCATTTAAGAATAATGCTAATCTCAGAGAAGATGAAAAATGAAAACAACTGGACCACATATTAGTGCATTTCCCATAGATGGTTGTGGTTAGGGTTTTTTGTTTCTTTTGTTTGTTTGGTTGGTTTGTTGCAGTAGCACAATACTTGCCCTCTAGCACCATCTGCCATAGACGACTACTGGTTGCCAAGCAGTGAGTATCCAATCTCAAGCCTTTACCAGAAATACACATCTCAAAAGTACACTAGGTCAAGCGATAGTCACTTGCTCACTAGACAGCTGTTGAGAACAAGCCAAAAGCAGCTCAGGCCCTGACCAAGCCTAGAAAAGACCCAAGAACCTGCACTGGCAGGTCACTGCAAGACACATTGCTTCCTGCTAGTAATGGCTTACCAGGCTATATCATATCTTAAGTACTGGGTACAGTTTTGGCCTCTAGCTCAAGAGGGGGCAACTAAACTGATGCAAGGGGATGGAACACAGTTGCTTTAACATGGGATGGTTGAAAGGCTAGATCTCTTCCACCTGGAAAAGAAAAGGCTGAAGGCGATATACAGTGAACTTTTTCAAAATCATGAAGGTAATATAACCATCTGAATACAGAACTGTTATTTGTATAATCCTGCACTACCAAAACACACAGTAAAGGGAATAGGTAGAAATGTATTTAATATCCCTAATATACCAAGTGTGGATGCAGGAGAACAGATAACCAAAAGTGACTAGGCTCACACAATTGCCTTAAACAGTATTCATCTAAAATGCCACTGTTGGAGATCAAATATTGGCCTACCTGGACCAATGCACCCAGCATGTCAGTTCTGTTCTTAACAATTCAAGCTTTACGGCAAAAAAGGAGAGATGTCCTTGGGCTAAATATGTTGTTCACTTGCCACCAGGTCAACTCCAGACACTTCTTCCCTGGGGGATGATTGTGCTCTCTCATCAAATCATGGATTTACCCCTGTCTCATAACAGAGTGGTAGAGGAAAGGCAGAAGCAGGCTGCTACTGCCGCCAGAACAATTAATACAGTCCACAGCCAACCCCAAATTTCTTGACAGCAAAAGAACTGCAGGCTAGATCAGCTGCATGCTCTGGAGTAGCTGCTGAGCTGTTGGTGGGCACAACTGAATCTGTATACTGCTTGAACAGTTCATCCTCCAGAAGGGCAGAGACCTGGAACTACGCATGTCAGAGAACACATCCTTCTGAAGTAGCACTTAATTCAAAGTTAGATTAGACAACTTTCCACGGACCAACTGACAGAATTGCCTTGGGTATGCTGGAGTTAATGCTGATAAACCATGAAAACCTTGTTAATGAAAGAAGTCTTAGTTAATCATGATAGAAAACAAACAAACAGCTCTTACCCTTTTGAGGATCACTCCCACAAATACACTGTCACTTACAGGAAAAAAAGAAAAAATTTAAGAAAAAAAAAAATCAACTTTTTCTCATCTCCAAAGGAAATACTTAAACGCTCAGAAGCACTTACATACAGTGTTCACATTTTTTTTCTACCACAAAACTATCCCCAACTTGAGTTACACAGATTGCGTATTTTCCAAAATATCATTACCCATCTTCTTTTCCTTATCAACATTTAGTTCTTTCAAGACATATTTGAACAGATATGAACAGGATACACTTTCTTTTCTTTGGCAGTGATAAATTTTTTTTAATCTATTACTGAACTACAGCACAAATCAGCCCATTCTTACTTTACTTATTAGGTACACTAAGTATTTGCAACCTTCACATCATCCAAGGAGAAACAGCTCCATCTAAAGGTTAATTGGCTGCATACTCTCCTGCCTTGTGTTTTCCTTTTTCACATTAGCTATGTCACAAGCATAATAAACATCAGTAGCATGTTTATAAGAGTTAGACAGTGAAAGACACAGATTGGAAGGCTATGTCCTAAAGCTGGGGGGAAGCCACCTTCCCTACCTGAACAGAAACTTGACACCAGAAGACACATTAACAAAATGTGTCTTATAATAACCTTATACATTTGTGTTCTCAGTTTATCTACGTTTTCATGGTCCCTGCTGTATTAACTGACTTCTGGTTTGCAACTTATGATCCAATATCACATACAAACCACAGTCTTCAATCCTGAACAGATTTTATCATGAAAACAAGAAGCCAAAATCACTTTTAAGTGCCCTGCCTTTTAAAGCCACCCAGGAGCCTCTTATCCCTCTTAAATGCTATTGACTTGAAAGGAAGTACATCTCAGAAATAGATCTTTTACTTGCAAATATCTGATATTTGGTATTGGAAAGCATTACAAAAAATTTTTGAACAAACAGCTTTCAGAAACATGTTCCTAGCTGTAGTGATGTTGAGCTTTAAAAAAAAAAAAAAAATCGTAGTTTAAGAGTATGCTACTTTCATCAACCAACAGCTTTTTGTTCATCTTTAAAATGGTACCACGAAGTTAATTCTCAAGATAGCGTAACTGCATTTCCCAACATTAAACCTGCAAAGTTACTTGTAACTCCTCATTTCACAGTACAGTGAGTTCGCCACAGCTAAGAATAAAATAGGAAATTCTTTTATGTAACTGTAAGAATATTCTGATTAAAGTTTCTGAATTCTTTTCAGGCTCTCATGTCTGTGTAATCCTGAGCACAATTTGTGCACACTGTCAAAGCCATAGCATTGTTTTAATAAAGGCGTTCAGCAAGGATGAAGTACTTCGGGACTGCAGCCATAATTACAATCCTAATTGGCATTAAGTTAATAATGATGACAAAAAACAAGCTTTTCAAAGCAGAAATCAAGTGTTCATTATAAATATGCAGTGTTTATTGAACTACTATTCTTAATCTAGATAGAGCATTAGCAACCGGAGGGGAAAAACCTGATTATATCCCAAGTAGCAAAATATTCTCGGTGGATAGTTATGCTCAAAGCAAGTTCAGCAGTACAAGTTCTGATTCCTACCTGGGATATACTTCAGCTATATTCAAGATAGCACTGCTTTAGATCTACTTCTGCCTTACTCCAGTATCATTTTATTCCATAATTCCTATAATTATGTTGATAAAATATGTTTACTTTGTATAATTTATTCAACATCATTTAGAAAATTGAGAAATAACACAGCCAATACTGAAATGCTGCTGGACATTTCCTTAATTACATATGATGAAAGACTACAAACCAAATCACCTAGGGAGTACCTAAGCAATCAGGTCAGAAGTCTGGCCTTTTGGCTGGTTGTTGGGGTTTTTTTGGTCAGTGTTCCTGGTCCCCATAGTGCCACCTCCCCAAGTCCTAAATCTTTAGCATTCCTGCTATTTATCTTGTATCACAGCATCAGATTCTTACAAAGCGATCCTATGTACCAAACTTCACAGTAATTCCTCTTCATCTCCTCTCCTTGGGGAGACAGCTGGCTTTCTTTACAACACAGAGACTGAAATTTTAAACCTAATGAAGTCTACTTACAGTATAAATTTCATATTGATTAACCGTAATAGGATAATAGCAGCACCCAGAGGCATCTAGAGGAGTCCAGCTGGACTAATACCAAACCAGACACAGTAAACAAGACAGTAATCTTTTTAAGATCATCCTATGCTTCCCGTAACTTCTGTACTTATCCCTTTTGCAAGTTCATTCATGCAGCATTCAGAAGACACTTCCTGTACATCATTTTGGACTATTCCACAGAGGCAAAGAAGTATATAATTTAGTATAGCCACTCCCTGGTTTTACCACATCCACTTGCAGCACTGGTTTTAAATGGAATTTCAGTTACACACTTACTGATGTGCATCATATTTCCAGGAAGAAAACCAGAAGTGATGCTGTATCATCCTAAGGGAAGTTAGTCTCTCTTTTGACCAAAAGATGTAAATTTGTTGCTATTAGTAGTCTTTAGGTGACAGTATTTCAAGATATGTAACTAAAAACTTACACAACAAAAAAAGAAGTCAAAATAACAAGCCACAGAATTATTATTCTTTTCTAGCACACACATGGGGTTTAGGGTTTTTTTCAGATTTTTCTTCAGTTTCTGCTCTATGACTGAAGGCAAGCAGGACAGGGACTGTCTTTACAGGGCTCCCACATGGATTAGACTTCATCCTGTTCATATTATCTAAGAACAGAACTGCCCTGCTGGGTCAGACCAATGACCCATGTAATCAAGTACTCTGTCTCCAACTAACAGCTGCACAGTAGAGAAATAAGGGTTGGGAATAGGACACCTGGCACCTAAATTCTCATCAAAAGCTTGTACACATTATCAAAATACCTTCAAAAAAAAAATAAAAATCAACAAACAAAACCTAACAGACCATTGATTTCTTGACTAAACAGCATCAGCAACTGTCCTTTCAGATTTCCGATTTTATCCAGATAAATCCAATGGACTTTTACACCAGCTATCACTGGTTCATGTTTTGTCCCTTAAAAAAAAAATACTTGGTTCACATCTTTTTTTGCATGACTCAATACCTTTAGCAGTGGTTCTAGACAATGCTTGTGACTGAATAATCCTCTGCAAGGAAATACTGTGGAGCCTAACCTTTGTTTTATACAGAATCTGTAACCCAGTGCAATGATATACAAGACACACACGGACAGTGAAAGTAGAACAGTTTGTTGATCTGATTTAATCTCTTTTATATATCTACCACACAGTCTGAGACCAGTTCTGGAAATGTCTGTTTTATATATGATAGTGCTTTTCACTGCAACCTTGCTGCTGGTTGGTGGTAGTATGAATATGGCAAAAGCAAGTACCATGATGAGAGGGATTTTTGCTTTGCTTCCACTTACTTATTTTCCAAATACATGACAAAGCCAAACTGCAATCCTACCACATGAGTAACAAGACTGTACGTATGCTTTGTGCCCCTCTCTGTACCCCCCATTCCACCAATGCTGTTCTGCAGCAATCATATAGGTTGCCAGTAAATGCTGATTCACATTTGTATTAGCTGTTAAACATTAGTAAGTACTTTATCTCTAAATTTATCACAGTGGCAGAAAGTCCAACCTGAATACCAACAATTGGCATGGTGGGAGGGGTGTCAGAATTAAACAAGATGTTTCATGAACATTTTCCAATAAATACAATTCTAACTTAAAATTCTTAAAAGCATTCTTTCTGTGTCTGTCAGATTTCTGTGTTCAAAACAATCCTTTAGAAAACAAGTCTTTCTGAGAAATGTACCCTAGAGAGTTTTTCCAGACACTGCTGTGCTTGCTTCTGTTACTGTTCATCAAGTCTGTAAAAATATTAGTAGCTATGGTCACAGTTTAAAGCATCACCTGCAGTTTTTCTTCTGTTAGGGGTGGGAAATAATCTTGATGCCATACTAGCAATAACAGGAATCCTGGTAGCTTAAATACTCTTTCACTCTGCCTCCACACCTTCAATTTTCTTTAGATTTCACAATTTGTGTGACCCATCACTGAACTGGGAGTTGTGGCTCCATGTCCCACTCGGTTCTGCCTGAACCTAATTCTGAGAAGACCCACCCAGGCCCCCCCAGAAAGTGCCTGGGAGTGTGAATCCTCACTTAACACCTCTACTTCTCCTGACAGCCTTGGACAGCCTCCCCAGAGGATGGCACTCCTCACAGACCACAGCTAGAGTCCTTGCCAGCCTTATAAGTCAACCAAGAGAAAGAAACTTCAAGACTGGCCCATATAGAACAGGTTCCTCTATCAAAATCCTTTCCAGTACAGTGTATTTTACATTTTACAGGACTGTATTTTAGGTTGGCAAAGGTCTTTTTGCCATGACTACCAAGGTGTTTCAAAGGGTGCAACAGCTGATGCCTGCTAACCCCAAATCAGTTCTCCAGGAGAGAGCACTGCATTCCTACCTCCTACCTACCTCATCTGGGCCACGCCAAACCGTAAATTTCTAAATAACTTCTTTCCAGATTCCCCTTCCCCCCGACTCATGCAAGTCTACAGTTTAATTTCCCAGCTATCTCAGTAGGGTGCCATGTAATCCAGCAGTCTTAAAAGTAAGTCCTAAGACATTTAAAGCTTTATGAATAAAAGGCAGTAAGTATTTTAGAGCTTTATAAATCAAAAACTAGTAATGTGTTCTAATGCTCTTAAAATGTTTGGTGGAAGAAAATAAATTTTTTCAAAATATTTATTTTTTCATTTTACAAGGAAAAGATTGTGAATGACAGATTTATATCAGGTATGACGCAATGCATATAATTACAAAGCGAAGCAGTATAAAATTATAGAAATAAAAAGTAGCTGATTAATAAACAGAAAGAATAAACAGCTCTTGTTTCATACAAGTTCAAGTCTGATCCCACAAACAGCTCTGTATTGACTGCATGCATTTCTTCCCTGTTTAACCACATTCTTAAATCACGTCAACTCCTACGGTATTATAAGACATCCTATTACTAGTGCCTAGACAATATAAAAAAATTTTTACTGTGTCTCATAAAGCACTTTATTAGAGCTGCTCATGTTAAAGCTAAACATAACAGTTTGAAGGGTTTGCACCTTGCTTTGAATAAAAATATTGTGTGTTGGTTTTTAAACTCGATCTTTAAGAAAATTGTTTCTCTTTAAGCAGTCAAGTAAAAATTGTATAACACTTGTGACTACATTGTCTATTCTTAAAAATAACACAAAACTATTAAAATAATTTGAGTTAGATCAGTAACAAATAGCAAGATACTAATATTCTAACAAAAAAAGCAATTCAACTACTTTGAGAAGGTAATTTTCCACTTGTGTAAGCATTCAGGTTGATGGAAAGTTGCATGTTAAAGGTAGTTGCCAAAGAAAGAAAGATCATCTGGAATTCTCCCCCTCCCGCAAACAAGCCTGAAATGGGAGATTTTCAAGATGTGATTAGGATAATGTACATCAACTAGAAAACGAATATATTTGTAAATTAGGTGCTGAGCATCAACCAGGAAAAATTTATATTCTGTGAATAACAAGTGCTACAACTGGTCAACATAATTGTAATCAGTAATAAGAACTCTCAGAGCAGTATATAAATACTGGTTTAGTCTTTTTTAGTTAAAGGTAGACAGTCAACCAAGATGAGTAATTTTCACCTGATGTTAGATTTGTATCAGATTTTTATTTAATAGATGATTCTCCCATGAATTTACTATCCATTTCAGAGATCACATTACTTTAAGGTCTTTGAACAGCTTTCTTGTCTTTTGGAAACAGGAAAATATTTGCTTCTACAGAAAAATTGATTAATTCAGGCTTTGCCGGTCAATTCGTACTTCACTTCCTTATTCCTTCTTTAGGTCTCCTGCTGGTCCCACACGGAGTTAAGGAACCTTGATTTTTATAGACTATTCAGCTCCAGTGAAGAGCTAGCATACTGTGCACACAGTCAGCATAAAACATTCATACATCAGAATTTGTCTTCTACTAAATCCTTTATTTGAGTTCAGGATGTCTTTTCTCCTCAGAGATTTCACAAACATGAAATATTTTTCTTGGAGTACCTCAAAAAGTTCTATATGCAATCGGTTCAATCTGCACATTGATTCATAATCAAGATAATATATGGACTTATATTCCCCTTGTCCTCTTGCTTGTAGGGCAATAGGAAATCATCAGAATTACACTGTACACTTGAGTTTGTAGCTTTTGCCCGCCCACCCACCCCTCTTCAGAGCTTCAAGCAAAAGTCACTAGCTTCTGCATTCATGAAAAATTAGGTAATAACTTTTCATTACCTTGAACATCTACATTAGAGCAGCAGAACAAAAGTGTTACTTTAGGAAAGTGGGATCTTAACAAAAGGTATCATCCCGTGAGAAACAATATATCAAGATAGACCAATTCAACACCTCCTAGATGTAGCATCTTAGTCTTCAGCTGCTGTCTAGGCATTTGATCAATCCCTGGCTACACATCAAATCTAAGTACTACCTCCACTTAAAACTGAATCCTTAAAGAGATGTGCTAATCAGTGCTATTCCCTCTGTCATGAGTGAAGAGCCAATCATCATTACAGTATCAAAATACTAGAAAAGGTAGCCAGGATGTAATCATCAGCTATCATTTCCTTTCCCCTATCAAGAAGTAAAACTTCTCTTACACGCTGTATCTTATTATGTGCCACTAAAGCACTTCCAGCTCTCTGGAACCTGCTGAAACATTATTTTCAAAGTATACACAACTATGCCAAGTTAGCCCTGATCACACCTCAAAGAGTACTTTGGAGATTACTTTAAATATTGCTCAAATAAGTGTTTTCCATCTGCAGACAAATCACCAGTTCCTGCACAAAATTATCCCCACATTGCACCCTGACATTATTTACATGCATTTTTCCACAACAACAAGAAAAAAAATACTAGTCCAACCACTAGAAATACCTATGAATATCTCCAATATATTGCTTGGGTAAAAAATATTGTCACTGAGGACTACTTAAACAATATGAAATTCTACCTGATCCAGTACAGTTCACTTGATAAAGGAAACCCAAATTCAAAAGGCTTCCCTACAAAGTCACATTGAAAACAACAGATAGGATTAATGTGCTTCGTTCACCTAAAGTTTATATATTTAATCACAAAACCTGGAAAGCAACAGGGAAAAGCCTAGCTTGAATTATTTCTTGTTTTACTAGTTTTTGCTTAGTAATCAGTCAAGGGGAAAAAATATGAATATATAATACAACACATTATTGCTTAAACTTCCTTCTGGGATAAATAAAAGAAAGATACTGTGGCTGCAGTACAAAAAGAAATATTGAAGATTGCTGCTTTCTCTTTTCTCACAGCACTCACTTCCAATGGCACCACACTAAGAACATCAACAACTTTGTAAAGTATAAACTAACTAGTTCAACTTTAATTCTAGGTTCACCTGCCAGACCGACTATGCTAAACTCAATCCTCCACTGAACTTGCATAGAAATATACAGGATCAATTTTCATTTTATGGCCAAAGGAAAGCAAGCTGTCTTAATGGGCTCAGAGGAAGATGATGATGAGTCCAGTAAGTTAATGCCTCGAGCTTAAAATTTCTGTCTTTGAATGAACCTTGCTTTCAATCCCTTAACCTTCATTTCCTGAGTTTTGGCAATATAATAGTACATGTATTAAATTTTATTTCTGCCCAAATTCAACATGTCTGGGGGGCGGGGGAGCCACCAGCTGCAGCTGCGACTACTTCAAGTACCAGAAGCTGGAGATTTAGCACTAATATCAGCTAAATATACTTTTTCTTAATTGAATACATAAACATATGTTATGTTCAAACTTATTTAACTAGATATTGCTTACCATGAAACATGAAATTGCATTTTGGGTTTCAAATTGTATTTTGGGTTTCAAATGTACAGTCTATAGTCTTTAAACAAAGCAAGCAAATAAATCAACCTAGAAACACTGTTTAAATAGATTAATTTATTAAATATGACAGGATATGGGAAAGCAGACATTTATGACTGTAGAAAACTTCAAAGTTGGTATTTAAAATTAAGCCTATAGACTCAAGATTCCTCTGCACTAGGTAGCCGGTGAAAAAGGCCTTAAAAGTCATTACTGCACTAGGCTGTCACATCTGGTTTTGTTATTTAGCTCTAAGTCATTAAAAGACCTCTGGTTATGCAAAGAATAGGTAAAGTTACTCTTCAATTATGATGACATCCAAATAGGACAGCATCTACTTAATAAACAAAACCAAGCCACTCCTGTTTATTAAACAGTAACTGTGAAGAGACAGGAAATAGCAAATTAAGTAGCAGAATCAAAATTATATGTATTACCAGTCACACTGTAATTACCTATCTGACAAATTTTTCAATGTTAAACTTGTAATACAGAACTGATCTCTTTGCCATTCCAAACACATTCTGCAACCAAGCTATTGAACAAATTAAATTTTCTTTGTCATCGTTCTTTTTAATGCACTGCCTCCACTGATGGCTATTCACTCTGTAAAAAGTTGACTACAGCCAAAAGAACGAGATTAATGGAAAATTCTCTTGATCTATTTTACAATAAAAGGTGGAGCAGTAAATTACACACAAAACTCAATTGCTAAGTGATAAAAGGAAAATAATAATCTTCATATTCATCAATGACATCACCATTAATCATATAATAAAACAGACTAAAAGGTTTAATTAAATACCAAAGAGAACTCTCCAGACATACAGGATTAAAAGCCTAACATTTCTAATGGTACCAAATGTTCCGCCAAGCTTGATTCTTTATAATACAGGCAACCATTCTGCTCTGTGCAACCAACTGTCACTTCACTTTTAATTGGTTATCAACTTTACTTCAACTGACTGCAGAGATTTTGGGTTAGATACACCTAATCCAAGCTTGTATTTATTGAACATCATGATTCAAAACAATGTAGAAAAAGATCCATGGCTTACTTTTGAAATGAAATGAAAATGTCTCCCCACACATTCAAGTTTGGTTGCTGAGGCACAAGGTCAGCTATCTGATCAACCTAATTCAATTTCTCCTTCGTAGATGAGGTGACAATCTACTTGAGATATTTAACCTAATGACGTTTATAAACACCAAAATAAAGCACGTCTGCTATTATTATAACTACAGAGCTAGAACAACTACTGTGTTATCAGTTTTTGAATTCTTACAGGCTTTCTCTTTTTAAATATGCTTTGTTCTGAGTACGAATATAAGTCCATTAACCATTTTGTCATTAGTATATTCTTTACTCATTACGAATGAGCCTAAAATTGAGATCTTCCATCTTTCAATACAGCAACACTAGAAACACTGTGGGGTTTAGAAACAAATTATCCAGTGAGATAGGTCTGTAAAAGTGGTACCTATCTCTTAAAGGACACAAGACAACCCATTTTTCCAGTACTGTGTCCAGACACTTATACTAATGCTCTGGCTCCAGAAGAGAATAGGAGCAACTGGATGAGTTACTGCAGAAAAATCATTCAATAAGGTCCAACCTACCTCACACAAAAATTCAATCTATTTAAATGCAGAATAACTCCTTTTTATCTCCTCTCCAGTGTTATGGCTTGGGAATGATGGTGTCTTGCTCCCCTCTCCGTTATACAGTATCTGTAATTGCCAGCTAAGAAAATCAGTATAATCCTGAGCCAATGAATGCCTCTTAGAAATGATATCCTCTTCTAAAAACATGATGGACTTCCTGACAGACTGTAAAATATGAATCCTATTTCCATTTAATCAGTTCTAAGGGATCCAAAAGTCAAAACATGAGAGGCTGGAAATTGGTAACATGAATACTTTTCACAAATGTCATTAATTTAAAACCACTGTCAAGTCAGTAGCTACTATCAGCTGTCATATCATCCATCAGAGGACTAGTGGTTGCCTATCACTGCTGGTGAGTCACACATTCTTCTCCATTTCTCCTAAGACTATAAAATCCTACAAAGATGGCTCTTCCACCTATGAAACAGCAAATAACTACAGAAAAGGAAGTAATTAGTCATTTTTGGTCTTTCTTCAGGTTTTACATGAAAATTGTTTGAAGCAAAATTAAACAGCTAAAAATATTTTCTGCAATTTTTTCTTCCCTCCTTGTAGGAGTCTGGGCCGCGCTGGGGGGAAGTTAGTGCAGGCAGAAGAATGCAAGGACGAAGACAAGGCCAGCAAAATAAGGCTGGCAAAAACACACAAGATAACAGATAAGTGAGAAACACCTGCGGTCAGCAAAAGCACACAAGTCTGAGCAAAACAGGGTATGAGACAAGGGAGTTTTTGGCAAGTTTTGGGCTTCACGTGCTAATTGCAATTAACCAATGCAAATGCTTGTAGAGGCGCATGAACAGCGTGTGTAGATAACCTGTAGCCTATTAGAAGATAGATGAGTGCGTGTACGGAACTTAGTAGAATATAAATGTAACCAGGATTGGAAAATAAAGAGGGACGATCTGATCATCACATTGGTGTTGTGTCGTTCCTGTTCCCCCACGGAGAAATAAAGACCCCGGCTAATGGTGACCCCGATGCCTCCTCACAGATGTCACGACTGCACACATCTGCAGAAACAGTCTGCATGTGTATTGTTAGTGTTTCAGGAATCTTTGTACCTGTGAAGCAACGAAAGCTTACCAAGCTTTGTTTCACTACTGAATGCATTTTTTAATAGTCTGACTTTGTTCTCAGCTGGCACATTTAATTGTCTCACAGAGTACCTGATATCTTACATTAGAGTAAACTTTAACTATGACCTGGCTTCTGTAAGACTCACCCAGATTTACTGATGAGGTGGCCTTATAAAAGTTTAACTACTATAAGAACAGTGAAGAGATGTAGCAACTGTTGTTCTTTTGACCTTAAACCCCTTTCTCTCTCCCTCCTCCCCTCTCCTGTTCTTCAAACACCAACAAAAATTAACCACCTCAAGTCTTCAAGTATCACTGACAGTTTTGGACATCTGTGGTATTTTATCGCACAAAAGGGTTCTCCCTGAAAAAGCAGTCTCACACACTGCTAACACCAAGTCTCCATAACAATGGCTTTATGTTCCAGAGAATCATACAATTTCTGTCTTCTTAAGACTAATTCTAAACCTGCAGTTTTTAAATAGCTCATTAAAAAAGTCATCAAAAAAACCCATTTGATAGTCAAATTTCCACGGACAAAGAATCCACATCTCAAAATCTGCTCACTTTGTTTATTATTCTTGATACAGCTTTCAGTACCTTGTATAGCACATGCCATTGAATTTTGTACTAGAAATATAAAGTCTAAAGCACTTCAGCTCACCATTGAAGAGCTAACTAGCACAATTTTTGTCCATGTTTTATTTCTTTCACAAGCAAGCTAGTGACTCCCTTTTTCCCTATACCAGTAATTTCACACCTCTTTGAATTCTAAATTGACTTTATTAAATACAAGTCACTGCCCTGATGAGAGCCCCACATGAAGAACAGTGGATCACAGGAGACTGCAAGTAAGTCAAGTTTGACACTAAGGTTGCAAAAGGGACTCTAACAGTCCTAAAAACCCCAACTGGTGACATTCATAAATAGTATGTTAAGGAAGAATAGAAATCACCATTTCTACGCTGTCAGAAATTTCATATCTAAGTTTTATTTTCTTCCCACTGAAACACTAACACACCTCATACAACAAAAGGTAAAAGCAGAAGAAAATTCGATTTGACAACAGGAATGTGTTTCATAGTAAAAATTTTCTGATACTCTCAAATTGGAATTATTTCATTTGGCTTTGCTGTGCTCAATATTTTCATTTTGAGTTATTCAATATTGACTTTTATGTTATGACAGGCTCCATTGTTTCAGGAATGTTTGAAAGTCTCATTTTCTGTCTTTGATTGCCATTATGTCCCACAGCAAAACACAAAAACCTACTTCATTAGGTTGCAGACGCAGAGACAATGTGCTTCCAGGACTCTGTACTTAACTCTTGTAACAGTAACTCAAAATATAGACACAGCCGATAACTCCCAAAGTGTCAAAAAAGAACAAAAGATCTGTAGTTTTACCGTATCTCATCCACTGTCATATACTCTATCTCAAGAAAACTGTCTAAGGAAAAAACATATTTTGATGTATCCAGGCTTCACCAGGGAATCAGATATAACTTTAATCATAGACAAAAACATCTACAGTACCTCTGTACATCAATTCTGACCAATTTTATACGTGTTCATATAATGCCAACAGAAGAAACATGCTTCCGGCATGAAAGTTACAATAATTTCCCCTCAGAACAATGCAGAGGATTTTTAACTTTTATCATAGAATCAGATACAAATTATTGACAATTCAAGATCTTCTAAAACTAATTTAACCTTTATTGTTCTTCAAAAGGAAGGAGACTAATAACCAGCATTGTAACTTCATGTTACTGGACAGCTTTATTTCCCTTCATAGTGGAAAGCAGGAGATGAACAGCTTCTCAGCACTAAAGAAATCAGTCTCTGAAGAACTCAGAGGTGCGTGTAAATTTACTTGTAAAGTGGTACTTAACTAGAAAAAAAGGACTCAGAAGTACAATTCATAGCATCCTTAGCTTCTTAAGCACACAGCATTAGCTCTGTATTTCCAGTCTTTGGAGGAAAATATCTGTATAGTATTTAAAATTTCAACTTGGGGGTTGGGGTAGGAAAAAATGAGCCTTCTAGAACTGAATTGAAAACATGAACTGAGTTTTATACCATTTTTATGTTGTCAGTGCTGAATGAAATTAAGTTTACAGTAGCTACAGCTTCATTTAGGTACAGATTATATACAAGTATATCATCCTACAGTATTTCTTTAAATGGTTATTAAAACCCTATGAATAAGGCTGAAAGCATAAAAACCAAACATGAAAAACAGATACTGTCAAATCTGTCCAGTACTTCGACAACTGACATCATAGCAATATAACGCATTAGGAGGAGATTTAATCCTACAAATGGATTAACACTTTCTGGGTTCGAAATATTATTGAAAGCAAACAGGGTTATCACCTTTATCTACATACAAAGGACAAAGGCATTTTGGGTGGGGTTTTTTTGAAAGTTCTAGATCTTTTTCATAACAACAATCTATATAAACATTGTAACAGGAATCTCTGGGAAAATTTTCACAGGTACTTCAGAGAAGTTGGACTTATTTATCTTCTGAACAATCAATGGAGTAGATCTGAGTTCATAAAAATTCTGATAAAACCAGTATGTCTAAGTATTCAAGGCTGTAAGCATTTGAAATCACTACTCTATTCTGGAGCTGCTGGGTAGCTGACATTTACTAGTGTCATTGAAAGTTCTGAAGGAAAAAAATCCTACCAAAGAGTTTACTGTCTTTTACATAGCCCTTGATAACCTCTTTACATGAAACTACCAGATGATGAACGAGATAAATTTGGGGAGGGTTTTTTGTGTTTGGTTTTTTTTTTTTTTTTTTTTTTTTCCCCTGTTGTAGAACTGTTTTGACTGCACTGAAAAGCTGTCTCAGTGGGACATATGTCTAATACAGTCCATGTAAAAATTGTCATTATGCAGAATATTTTTTGCCTCTGGTATTTCTTCATGCTGCACATTCATTTGAAATATGCTATTTACTTACCAATAAATCAAAATAGTTAGTAAGAACTTGACTTTTCGTACACTGATTGTCAAGCATAAATCACAAAGTAGAGTATTTAAAGAAGTTATTTTGCTTTTTGTTTGTTTTGTTAGTCTTCCCTAACAGTATCATCTAGGCATCCAGTATGCGTCATACTATGGAAATTTAGACCCTTAAAAAATAACCACCCTCCCTGATTTTTGCAAATTGTTTGTTTTAAGGATACATTAATTTGAAGGAATTGTTTCTCACTGAGCAATGTGCTAGCATATTTAACTCAACTCCTGGCATACTGTCCAAGAGCTACTGTTGTAAGTTTACTACATTAGTCAGACATTACTAATTACTTACTGCTATAAGCAACTAAGCCTGGAAACACTGTGGTCCTTATAATGTCAGCTGACAGCCCTCAGTACTTCCTTCGCACAATCTGATTTTCAAATGGAGCCAATAATGACAGGACTTCATCTGCATTTCATAAAAATATAACAAGTTTTCAGTTTGGGAGGGTTTTCAGAATATTTTTTTTTAACTACTCAGCCATCAAGGGAATTCTCTACATATGCAATTGGTATAGTAGCTTTATCTTTTACATCACAGTATTGCAAGATTGGTAACATCCCGTCTGATCAAACACAATACATTGAGGACCAACCACAAAGTTATAGAAAACCACTGACAGAAAGCTCTGTTATACTTAATGAAGATATCAGTGAAACGCGACGTTACCCTCAGCATAAGGAATGGAGAAATCTCAGTGGCTTGATTAAAGCTATTTTTGTAACAAACATAAAACAGTGCTGCATTCTTTGAATTTCGAATGGATGAGAATGATGCCTTAAGGAAAGAGCAATTTCTATCAGAAATTCCCTAAATTATTCTTATTCTAGTATTAAAAGAGCAGAAGGAGCCAAGGAGTCTGCCTATCTGCCAGTGAGATCTCTGAAGTGATTTATAAAGCTTTTTGTGCTTGAAATTTTATTGTAAACTTTAAAAACCAACTCACTCATCTATTAATACCTAAGAACACATGCAAGGTCTGATGTTTGCTATGTTAAGCAAACAGAAAGAATTTCAAAGCTAAACAAACAACCTCAGAACTTTCTTTTCCAGTAAAGGCTGAAGCTTGTTAGAGGGAAGAGAAAGGGCTGAGAAGTAGTGGGGTACTGAGAATGGAAGACTGACATCAAAGTTGCACAATACCTTGTAACAGTTGATTCTCTTTCCTCATTGCAAAATAGGATTTCTTACAACTTCAAG
The DNA here is from genome assembly GCF_047716275.1 of Strix uralensis. Taxonomy (NCBI): domain Eukaryota; kingdom Metazoa; phylum Chordata; class Aves; order Strigiformes; family Strigidae; genus Strix; species Strix uralensis. The sequence goes on from NC_133984.1 coordinate 6,355,448, forward strand.
TAAAATACACCTTTTCTAAAATGCTATTTTTATCTGCCAAATATACGTCAAGTATCTGCTTTCATGCGGTTTTTACTTACAGTCTTCAAAAAGATACAGTTCAAAGAACTACAGGATCAAAAAAGCCCAGTTGCATATATAAAAATTATAACAGATATAGATCTTTTTATATATATGTATGCATTGATCCTCTTTTTCCTTTTTTTTTTTTTTTTTTTGCTTGCAGAATTTATTACATACAGGTTTGTGTAATAAGCCAGAATAAGAATCATGGAAGGGAACACTATGAAGCTATTGTTTTTGAAACACAACTGGAAAAATAAGAAAAGTACTAGAACAACCATAAAAATTCAAGAATACATGTGTTATGTTTCCAGCAGCACTGATGACAGATACACTCTTGTAGAGGGAATCATACATACAAAAAATTCAGCAGAATATTACTTGTGATGCAGAGGAAGCCTACCAAGAGTAGTAGTAGATCTTTTGCCAAGCCACACTTGTTAAACATGGTTAATGCAGCTCCCTCGTGTTTTGCCATCTGTGACTTGAGGATGCAGGAGTTAATTCTGCCATAGTTCTCTGAATATACAAAATATTAGTTCTGTTAACCAAACTGGATGAAACTGGCCAAAATTCTGAGTAACTGTTACTGGCAGTAACTGAGTGTTACTGCCAGTTTTGACTTTTTTACTCAGTTTCTGATACAAGTTACATAGAGAAAATACATTTCTTTCAGGGTTTTAGTCTATACATAAACTTTTCCTTTCAGTGACTGCTAACATTCTGTAAGAAACTTCTCCTTATGACAGTGACAATGACAGGGTAGTCTTCCTTTAAAATTTATATCCATATTTAAAAGAAACTCTTCTCTTAAAAACATAAAATTTGTCCAGAACACAAAATACATCAAAAATAATTACAATAAATTACTACTTAGACCTCAAAGGAAAACATATTCTACTTGCAAATGCAGTACTATCAATGCTTACTTCGAAGCTCTACTATGAATCACAGAATAGTTTGGGTTGGAAGGGACCTTAAATATCATCTAGTCCCAACCCCCCTGCCGTGGGCAGGGACACCTTCCACTAGCCCAGGTTGCCCAAAGCCCCGTCCAGCCTGGCCCTGAACCCTTCCAGGGAGGGGGCAGCCACAGCTTCTCTGGGCAACCTGTGCCAGTGTCTCACCACCCTCACAGGGAAGAATTTCTTCCTTGTATCTAATCTAAATCTGCCCTCTGTCAGTTTAAGCCTTACCTCTTGTCCCGTCCCTACCCCCCAGCTTTCCTGTAGCCCCTTTAAGTCCCGGGAGGCCTCTCTAAGGTCTGCCTGGAGCCTTCTCTTCTCCAGACTGAAGACCCCCAACTCTCTCAGCCTGTCCTCACAGGGGAGGTGCTCCAGCCCCGGATCATCTTCGTGGCCTCCTCTGGACCCACTCAAGCAGGTCCATGTCCTTCTTATACTGGGGGCCCCAGAGCTGGACACAACACTGCAGGTGGGGTCTCACCAGAGTGGTAGAGGGGGAGAATCCCCTCCCTTGACCTGCTGGCCACACTTCTCTTGATGCTGTCCAGGACACGGTTGGCTGTCTGGGCTGTGAGAGCACATTGCTGGCTCACAGTCAGTTTTCCATCCACTAATACTCCCAAGTCCTTCTCCTCAGGGCCGCTCTCAATCCACTCCTCGCCCAGCCTATATTTGTGCTTGAGAGGGCCTTGACCCACAGGCAGGATCTTGCACTTGGCCTTGTTGAATTTAATGAGGTTTGCATGGGCCCACCTCTCCAGCCTGTCCAGGTCCCTCTGCATGGCACATCCCTTCCCTCCAGCGTGTCAACTGCACCACACAGCCCGATGTCGTTGGTGAACTTGCTGAGGGTGCCTCGATCCCACTGTCCATGTCACCAAAGATGTTCAATTGCGCTGATCCCAGCACCAACCCCCGAGGAACGGCACTTGTCACTGCTCTACACTTGGACATCGAGCAGTTGACCGCAAGTCTTGGAGTGCGACCACCCAGCTAATTCCTTATCCACCAATTGCTCCATCCATCAATTCCATATCTCTCCAATTTAGACAATGATGTCGTGTGAGACAGTGTCAAATGCTTTGCACAAGTCCAGGTAGATGACATCAGTTGCTCCTCCCTTATCCACCAACGCTGTAAACCTGTTGTAGAAGGTCACCAAATTTGTCAGGCACGATTTGCCCTTGGTGAATCCATGCTTGGCTGTCACCAATCACCTCCTTATTTTCCATGTGCCCTAGATCATCTGCTCCATGATCTTTCCAGGCATAGAGATGAGACTGGCAGGCCTATAGCTCCCCGAGTCTTCTTTTTTTCACTTTTTAAAAATGGGGGTTATATTTCCCCTTCTCCACTCAGTAGGAACTTCACTGGACTGCCACAGCTTCTCAGATATGATGGGTAGTGGCTCAGCCACTTCATCTGCTATTTCCCTCAGGACCCACGGATGCATCTCATCAGGTCCCAGGGACTTGTGTACATTCAGGTTCCTTAGATGGTCTCGAACTTGATCTTCTCCTACCATGGATGGTTTTTCATTCTCCCAGTCCCTGTCTCTGCCTTCTGGGTCTTGGGTGGTGTGGCCGGAGCACTTGGTGGTGAAGACTGAGGCAAAGAAGTCACTGAGGACCTCAGCCTTCTCCATATCCCAGGTAACCAGGTGCCCCATTTCCTTCCAGAGAAGGCCCACATTTTCCTTAGTCTCACACATGTACAAATGAAGGATAAAGGGTAATGATTTTTGAAACTATAGAAGTATTCATTAATTACCAGATGAGCCATCTCATTTTCTACTAGCTCAGCAGTAAAATTCAACTATGCCCTAAATAGTTGAAATGCATTACCATTGACATCACAGTATACAAAATACTCATTAAATGTATAATAAAAAGTAAAGACATCCATGCCCATATTATGTCTCCCATTAAAAGAAAACAAAAAGTGCAATTACTAAAACAGCTTTTTAACCACATAGTGAAATAAGAATATCTAAATAACTTTAAAAAGTAAGCCAATTTCATTCTTAGAATTAATTACAATGTACAGCTCATTGACAGTGATTCCCCAGCATCACTTAGTACACTGTGCCCTTACAAAAGACAAATACTTATTTTCAAGTATCATGTCTGTTTCTTTAAGGTGCCAAAGAAATTAATTGACTATGTGTAGAAATCCAGTTACAGCCACCACACAGATAACTCAAAAAAACAATACTCCAGGTCCAAACTTTCCTTCATCCTAAAATGGAAACAGAAAAGACTCTGACAGGATGTAAGAAAAAAAGTTCCTGAGTTCACTCTGAGTATAGTTAAGTACTGGCACCAGTTGCCCAGAGAGTCTATGATCCTGTGAAATACTATAATTTTCACTCATCCTTTTGTAGAGATAGCATAAAATAATCCAAGAACATGGCAACATCTGTTTCAGCATCTGATGGTTGCTACATGATATAATAGCTCTCTCACAGACACATACTCTCCACATACACACACACATTTATTCCACAGTGTTCCTCTTGATTTTATGTAATTACCTAGGGAAAAGAATGCAGCAGGAAAAATACAGGATCATCAATTCCAAGAAGCCTACCTCATCTTTCTCAATGTTTACTTGTGCAAAGGAAGTTAAATGATATTTTGCTGTTTACTTACAAGCAAGAACTATCAGTCATGTTTTCCTGGAACATGACATGCAGCTATTAAACTTTCTTTGTAAACTACACCTTCATAAAAATCGGAGAACAAAGATGAATGATTTAAAAAAATAATATAAATATCAGGATTAGCAATTGAAGGGGAGGGGAAAAAAAAAAGAAAAAAAAAAGAAGGATTATGAGGTAGAAGCTCCCCAACCCCCCCACACTAATGTATTAGTGGAGTAACAGAAAGAAAAGATAAATGACCTTTATTGTGTCAGTGTGTTTCTGTGATTTTTTTTTTCTTCAGTGATAAAAGCACAAAACCGGAGATCATTTTCCTTAATATTTTTACACCTAGCTTTCACAGAAGTCCATACAGAAGCTGTTCTGAACACCTGCTGCTTCCAGTATATGTGGAAGAAGAGAAGTCATTTAAAGATTGGCTGCTAAATATACCTCAAACTCAACTTAATGGAAAGTCATGTTGGTATTTAATTACCTTTATTTCAAGATACAGTTTTCTTAAAATTTTGGCTGAATTTTATATTATTAGGGAAGATAACAACAGGGAGAAGTGCAATATAAAATTAATTCTGCTGTAGTTTATGGCTAAATATAAAACCAGTCTAAGGTATAGTTAAATTTTACCCTAGGGAGAAAAATTTAAGTCTTTAAAAAGGTCTAGAGATCAGGTGTTCAATAACTTATTTCCTGATGGTAGGAATTGCCGTCTTTCTGTAGTTAAAAGAATTACATTCTTTCTGCAGTTAAGCCGCGTTGGAGAGACAGTCTGCCTCCGAACTGCGGAACGGCCCACAGTAAGCATTATTTACAATTTTAATAAGGTTCCATTCCCGCGGGGCCGGGCCGGCGGTGCCGACAGAACGAGGGCGCCGCTCCCCGCCAGGGGGCGCTGCAGCTCCAGGGCGCGCGGCCGCCGCTCGGTGCGGGGCTGGCTGCGGGGCTGGGGGCGCCGTGGAGCCGCCTGCCAGACAGAGCGAGCAGCCGAGGGAAAAAAAGATTCCCTGCCTTCAAGAAGGCTTTTCTTCCTATCTTCTCTAATTAGGCCTGCCTCATCTGAAGTACAGCACGAACTACCAGAAGTAATAAAAAAATCCAGAGGGTTCTTATACCTATCAGATGAAAACATGCTGTGCTGCGAGTAATATGCCTTCAAAGTGACTTCCTTTTCTACACGCTTACACTCACATCCATAAACCTAATCACATGCATATATTCTGTGACAGCCTGTAGATAAGGCAGTCTTTTTAACCCTTTTTTTTTTTTTTTTTTTTTTTTTGGTAAATCAAGAGAACTAATATGAACACTGACAATATGTAACATTTCTAATTATCACCACCACTGCATCACCATTTTGGAAAGCACTACCAAGTGACACTTGCCATTCCCTTTTATCCTCAGCTACCAAAACATGTGAAGATAGGGAAACAGTTTCTCACAGAGTTGCCAGTATTATCATACATTAATTCTGTTAAAATCCAAACCAGTAATACATCATTGGAGGTCAGTGGTGTATCTGGTATTCCACATAAAGGAAACTCAGCAACAGCAGCAGCCTAATCAGTTACTGCCGCAGTTAAATCTCATGTTTTGAAGGCAGCTGGAAACAGTCAGGGAGCTTACAGAAGCCCTGTTCTCACTAAAGCTGCTGCTGAAGACAGGAAAGCGGGAGAGAGCCCAGCGAAAACGAAACCGGCAAAGCAATACAGATTGTCTCATACAAATGCCAAATATTTGCTTATTTTCTCCCTTTACCTTTCCTCTCCCAGGAAAAAATAAAAATCAACTTAAGAGCCACCACCCCCTCCCTCCACAAGTTACCCCTCTTTCAGCCCCAGACCATCACCACCACTAGACAGTTACGGTGAGACCACCACTGTAACAAGGCTTGCACATTCTATCAACAGTATATAGCCAGTCACGTAATCAAACAAGAAAGTCTAGCTACATTATTATACTGTAAACAGTTAAAAGAATAGCATGGCAGAACTTTGAAAAAGTGCTTTGCAGGTTTAAAACAGCCCCCCATCCTTACCTATAAGGTAGATTTTAATAAAGGTAGTGACATCAGCCTGTCAACTACTGTATTTTTTTCCATCTTTCTTTTCAACAGGATAATTTACAGGTGGAATGTCAAGCTTAACCATCAATTTCCTCCTTCCAACCTAAATATTCAGCCATTACTAGACTTTGCCCACCACTATCAACTCCATTTTAAAATAGCTGACTCAATTAACTACATCTTCCCAGAACACTTACCAGACATCAATATCAAGTAGTCTTTATGCAAATCCACTGCATACAGCCATTTTCCTACCTCAAAACATACCTCAGATAAATAAACACGTTTTTGATGTACCAAGATAAAGGATTTTTCTAGCAACCTAGCTTCATTTTAGTATCAGCCTGCAGAAATGTATGTGTTGTACAGTTTATGGAGAAATTAAATTAGTGCTAGCTTTGCAGTAATTGCAAAAATCACTGTAGCAACAGATGCAATATATATACGACTACAAAAAAAATACTTGAAGTGATAATTTTCAACTGGGTAATTTTAAGCTAGTTTGTGTCATCTCAAAAACATCAAAGTGACATGTTTTCACAGTCAAATCTTAATTATTGTATTTTGCAGACCTGTTGATAAAGCCTACAGGAATTCTAATTAGCTGTGCTTCTGCATTACTGCTTCTGCTGTATATTCCACTGTTCTCAGCATGTGCTCTCCTCTTGCAGCTTGCTCAGTCAAGGATGAATACAACCACTGGAATCTTGGCTTTGATCCAAGTTACAAAACCTGTAGAATTTATTTGTTGTTTTAATCATCTATTTATTCATCCTCACTAGTTTTGTATCTCCAGCTGCCTATATTCAGAGAGCAAAAGATGATCTTGGTTCCTTAAAAATCAGAAAAATGCTCTTTTGTAAATGTAATTTTAAATAATAAAAAACAGTAAAAATGAATAATAGTAAAGTGACAGTAATAAAGTAACAATAAAATAAAACGGAATAGAAAGCAAAAGCCTTTAAAGTAATGATTTTAGATATTCAGACTTAACATGAATAGGGAGAATTTTAATGAAATGTTAAAGCACTACTTTCATCTGCTTTTTGCAATGAATTATCTCCCAAGAAAGAGGTATTATTATACTGAAATTTGTATTTTTAATATCTCTATTTTTATACTAAAGAACTACTCCATAGTTTAAGTTTGCTGGATGTCATACACAAAATGACCTTTCTTACTGGTTTTGTGATCTTCTGCAGTAAGAGTTAGTGATGCATGCTGGTTGTGTGGAGTCAAAAATTCAACCACCCCCATTTAATTCCCATTGTCTCCCATTTGCTTCCTGTGTTGGGACTCTGTGTGTGCTGGGGTTTTGGTAGCAGGGGAGGGGGCTACAGCGGTGGCCCCTGTGAAAAGCTTCTTGAAGCTCCCCTGGCTCCAAGTCAGATGCACCTCTGGCCAAGGCCGAGCCAACCAGCAATGGTGGCCACACCTCTGTGATAATGTATTTAAGAAGGGGAACCTAGTAGGAGGAGTTGAGGTTGTGAGGAGAATTGTGAAAGAGAAACCTCTGCAAACACCGAGGTCAGAGAAAGAATGGAGGAAGAGAAGGGGAGGTGTGCCAGAGCAGAGACTCCCCTGCAGTCCAGAGAGGTCACCAGTGGAGCAGATGCCAACCTGCAGCCCATGAAGGGCCCCATGACAGAGCAGGGGGCTGGGCCTGAAGTTGTAGTTCGGCACTGGGAGGACTACAGCACATCAGAGAAAGTTCATGGAGGACTGTCTCCCATAGGAGGGACTCCAGGCTGCAGCAGGGGAAGAATACAACGAGTCCTCCCCTTGAGGAGGAAGGAGCAGCAGAGACAGTGGGTGATGAACTGACCACAACCCCCCTCCCCTTCTGTGCCACCTGGGGGGGGGGGGGCAAGGGAGGCAGAGAAATCAAGAGCAAAGCTGAGCCCAGGAAGAAGGGAGGGGTGGGGGGAAGGGGTTTTTAAGATGTGGTTTTATTTCTCACTGTCCTACTCTTTTTGATTGGTAAATTGGTGGTGGTGAAATTAAATTGATGTTCTTCTTCCCCCAAGTCTGCCCAGAATCTGTCTTTTGTCCATGACCGTAATGGTTGAGTCATCCCTCTCTGTCCTTATCTTGATCCTCAAGACTTTTGTTTCATTTCCTCCTCCCCATCCCTGAGGAGGAAAGAGTGAGCAAGAGGCTAGGTGGTGCTCAGTTGACCTCTGGGCTCAAGCTACAACACTTCCAGAAGCTATGTAATTCACTTGCACAATGCTTTAGCATAAAGACAAGGTACTAACTATTAAATTAAATAATAATAGCAATTTAAAAAAAAAGTCACAGTGGAAGAATGGAAGTAGGGTAATAAAAAATACCTTTCACTGACTTACTCTTTCTAACTTGTTAAATAGGAGAGGCAACAGTAGTACTTTCAACATAAAATCTACTCTGACACTAGTTTTGAGAGTAAGTTTGTAAGATTGCATTTATAATAAATTTAAATAAATATTAGAGCTTGGTTACAGAAAACACTTCTCAACAAAGCATTGACCAGAAAATCCTGTACATCAGAGGGTCATATTCCCAAGCAGATATGTTGCAGTACACTACTGAAGGAAACGGAAGCTAAAGATTTCAAGTTGAATGCAAACATTGTTCTACTGCTATTCTGTGACTTACCATGGCCCACAGCATAAGGATTACAGCATGCTATATGAACTGGAAAAGGCTTAGAGGTTACAGGATCACCAGATGACAAATCCTTGCCGAGCTTAAATCTCCTGAGCTCAGCAGACCTAATGCTATCAACATTATTCCTGTTAAAGGAACTCCTATGAAGCCCTGTAAGTCTTGTTTTTGTGGAGATAAAATCGTATAGTTTAAGTCACTGTATTTACACATACCAGTGGCTGTGATTAACAGGACTATCTTTCCAACTCATGGTAACAGAGCAGCACACCAGAAACAGCCAGAAGTCTTCCTACTTAGCTAACAGTTTTAAGCTTATGGCACCAAATGAATCCTAAGAGACATAAAAGATAAACTGGGTTAAGGTTGTCATTAGGTTCTTCTCGTGGTTTGGTTGGAGGTTTTTTTTTTGGGGGGGGGGTGGGGGGGTAGTGGTAGGGTTTTTATGTTTAGTTGGGGCTTCTTTGAAAATAGAGTTTTATTGATGCCACTCAGATATTCCATTGCAAAAACAAAATGAAAAGACTTTATCTGTTAATCAGGAATTAATATGACAGAATTCTTCATCCAGATGTGGTTGTGTTTCTGCTAGTTTTTTAGTTACCTTTTTTTTTTTTCAAAAAGAGGAATGGGAGGCAAGAAAAGAAAACTTCTTCGACAAAGGCTTGATTTAGAGATTTTCCTTCAAGAAAGAGCAGCAGTTAATACTGTGATCAAAGGTCTCCAGACAGTTGTACAAAGCCTGACCCAATTCCTGTTGAAGCTACACTGCCTGATGCTTCACCCTACACAGCAGACATACCCATACCTTAGCAATAAGGAAGCTTTGGACATCCAAAACATGGGTATCTTGGAATTTCTGAAATAAACTGACCAGGAGGTTGGGGGACAACGAAATATATTCAGAAGACAAATATGTATTCTTTGACATAGAACATGACTAAAGCCATACCATACAGACTCATATTGCAAGCATTTAATTGCACAACTGCGCATAACAGAAGTACCTTAGAGGCAGATAACTGATCTTCTGATTATATTTTGTCTTGGAATTAGGCTCTTTGCTCTTCAGACATGTCTTAATGTAACAGTAATTTACTTAGCAAGGCTTTCTAAAGCCTAATGATTTAACCAACTGAAAACACACCAAGCTGACAAAAACCAGCAACTCATTTTGAGAAAATATTTGCACTACTCACTCACAATTTAAAATATTTCTAACTACTGTGATACAGAATGTCTGAGATCTACCCTACTCTATCCTGTAACAGCTGCTAGGCTTTAAAATTTCATATTTTCCATAACACTAGAGGGGAAAAAAGCCATTAAAGGCAGGTAATGTGGATAGGGGAATCATGTTAGGCAAGAGCTGAAAGGCTCTGTCTGCGTTGGGTAGAATACTGTCTAACCCTACAGCTTACCTTGGAATCACAACCACTACAGAGATGCTGAGTGAGTACATCACTTGCTGTCATGAGGAACAAAAGCATGACTACCCCAAATTATTAGTATGCTCAAATTGCTAATTACTAAAAAGCATTAGAAAAATTACAGCCTTCGGGTACATACAAAGTAGCTTTCCACCAAAACCAGAAAAAAAATGTCACTATACAAAACTGTTCATCTCTCTTGCTATGTTACTTGTACACGTAGTAGCAACGATTTATAGTCCAGCTGTGTGACAGACAGCCATGTCTTCATGTAAACTCTCTAGGATACCTTCTTCATAAAAGTGAAGAGTGATTTAGCTGCATGACTTCCATTAACATTAATGGGTGTCACATGGCTAAAACCCCGTGCCTCAATCTAAAATTTTATATCTGTGTGTAATTCGAAATAATTTTTTCTCAACTGACTTCCTTTCTAAGTGATTGTGTGAAGACTGCAGAAAAATATTGCAGTACCAATCCACCATGACATTGGTGACACTGCTCTTCCAGAACTGGGATTGTGTGCGCCTTTGGTAAGTGTCACATCCCATCCCCCTGCAAGATTTGAGCCATTGTAATCATGACTTCAATAAGGGACAAAAGACAGTTAAGGCAAAAGGTAGACACCACAAGCAGAATAAAAACCAAATGGGGAAAAGTGCATATATTAACAGATACAATATAGGAAAAAAAATGCAGGAAACAGGTAAAGCAAGAGCAGCATGATAAAAAAGCATTTTAAAATGTTTGAAATGCTTGTTTAGAGAAAATACTTACTAAAAGTAAGACTTTGGGCTCATTCTACCTATTTAGAAAAGTGTGTAATGTATGCTTCACCTGTTGTTGTGAGCTGTAAGTAACTGATATAAGTTTTGTATTAACTGCAAATTGAAATGGAAAATTTAAATGGAAGGTTTTCTTAACTGTTCAAGTGTCTCTTAAAAGCTTGCACATCACCAGAAACTTTGTCCCACTTTTGATGGCTGTATTGTGTGCCAATACTACTCACTACTGTAAAAGGCCACTTGTTTGGTTCATGCACTCAGGTCTACTGTAATCAAGAGCTATTTCCATTCAATAACTGCTTCTTCATACGTACAAATGGAGACATTTATTTCAGTTAGCATCTTTATGAACATGAAGCAAAATCCCACATCACTCTGTTGCTATTTTCATGTACAAGCTAAACTGCAGTTACCTACCGAGTTTTTTCACTTTTTGGTAATTGCTCATTTTAGTGCTACACTTTGAACAAAAAAGTCTCAATCTTTCTAGTTTCTTCTCTCAACATTCATTTCTAAAGTGCATTCTAATTTTGACAATATTTTGAATGGGTGTGAAAAATAGCAAACTACTAACACTTTAAGTGATTCCTAGTGCCACTTGCAAGGCTGCTGTTTTTAAAGAAGCCACATTCATGAAACCACAGCCTCCCATGTGAGTTCCCTGAGCAATTAAATACATTAAGTTTTAAATAGCTTTGTATCGCTTTTACTCTCTTGAAGTTATGATGCAAATATACTCTAGAAACACTTACAGGCCAGAACTCTTGGCCTGTGCAATATAACAACAGCCAGTACAAAACATTCCCACCATCTTTACCAACTTTATACAATGACTTTAAAAGTCATTATACTTTGACAATGAGACACAATTTTAACGGACAGAGTTAGTTCTGAAGATACGCAGATTAAAAACCCCATCAACCTAATAGCATATTAAAAATGTTTTACCGTTATAAGCTGTGACAACACTCTGTGCTAAGAAGCTCCTCAGTCTGGTATGCATCTCTGACAACACAAATTTATGCCACAGCCATTACTAAAGCATCTGAAAAAATACTTGATTGCCTGGAAAGCTAAACTACTCAGATTTCTTTTTTTTTGTTTGCTTTCTTTTTTATTCCTTTGCCATTATAAACATTTTTTTCTTTTTAAAAATGCAGTACCAATGGCTGAGAGAACATCAATTTGTTCAGTCAAAATCCACCTACTGTGCATGGTGGGTGTTCTTCCATTTGGCAGATACATACCTTACATTAAAAATAAATGCAATACCACTGCCTACTGAATGGCTGAAACCTGACATTCATGGTTACTTACACAGCAGCTCAAAAGAACAGCAGCTTTATACTCTATTGATAAAATGCAGAAACACGTTATCCATCTTGCTACTGGTTGATATTTGATTATTACACCATAAGTTACCAAAATGGCAATGCAGTGCAGTTTTAATTAAAAGCTACAGGCATGTAGATACAGGTAACTAATCCTCCTGAAAACCTCCAACATGGATTAGAAAAGTATAAGATTGCTTATATAACTTTTTTCCAGGTAAACCAAAAAAAGATTTATCAACATTCTGCCCTTGTAAGAATAACCAGTTCAATTTAAACAGGTACAGCATGATTCAAGACTGAATGAAGACGTGACAAAACACAGAAAAGGTTCAGAAACAAACAAATGCAGGAGGGGATTTTAGAAGTGCTGACAGTGACTCCTTTATTCTGGGCGTACATATTCAATAAAATACAGTAGGTCAGTTGGAAGGGACCTACAGTGACCATGTAATCCAGCTGCCTGACAACTTCAGGGCTGACCTGTTCAGAACAACATCCATACTACTACTACTAACAACTGGAGAAGGACAGGACAGACTACAAAGATAATATTTACATCTAGGCAGATATTTATCAATCTACTCATCAATTGAGAAATACTTATTTAGAAATAACTGCATATTAACAACATCCATGAAGATAGCTGAAGTCAACTGCCCCATCTCACTTTTCCTGAAACTTTTTGGCCCAGTAAAGCTATACAGAACCAACAGACAAACTTAACAGAGGTTAAGTTTGATACATCCCATGTGCAGCATGACAGGAGACACACCAAGGTTTAATTATCACATTGGTGCCTACTAGGCTGTCAACAGTTTAATTTCACCAAGAATGGAAGTATATATACACTTTCCAAAAGTTTTTTTCTGTCTATTAAATAAAAGTAGCCTTAAATACTATCCCAGACACAAAACTAATTGCCTTTGAAAACAAAATCACATCAACAACACATCATCTTTTTAAGTATTGGTGCTTTTACCTGTGAATGGATCTTGGACTTCCTTTTCCTCCTCAGTTTAGTACATCTTTATTTTCAGTTTTTATCTTTCCTTGCAGCCTTCCCCTCCTTTCCCTGTGAGCTTCCATTGTTTTTATTGTTAAAACTGATCTTACTCCCAAAACCTTCCTCTTCTCTTGTAATTTTGTATGTTTATTCCTAAATCCACATTATTGCTTCAGAATTTTTTTTAGTACTTTGCAGTTATCTTTCTTATAGAGATAAAAGGGATTAAATATATCTGCCAGTCTTTCAAAGATCTGCACTAGAGGTAGGCTCTTATGTCTTTATCCTTCAGGTTTCTTAGGAATTCATTAAGTAGGAAACTTGCAAATCCACAAGTTTAACTGCTCTCTAAAGTGTATCATTATATTCTCAAAATGACCTTTACTAAAATTGCCTGGGAAGGTCATATTTCTAGATGAACAAGTTATTAGTTTGCATTTGTAGAGAGCTTAGCCCTGGCTGGTAGTAAAATAAAACTAGCTAGAAACAGACATTAAGTAAGCTTTGCATCCAGGACTACTCACATACCAAATTCCCAAACATCAAAACTTTGATCACCCTCCATCCTTAGTAGATATGCCAATCGTGACAGATTCATTAAATTTACTTGTAAACTGTTCAAAATCATAGGATATTTTCAGTAGATGTTCAATGAGCATATTTTTCTTGCTGATCTGGAAAAAAAAAAGTTTGAACTAGATTTACTGATGAGAGACTACAGAAGTTGTGGATTACATCTACACTAGCTCACTCACATAGTTTGCATCTTCACATTACACAACAGTACCATTTGGGAAACCAATACATAAACATGTTTTTAGTTCAAAGCAAGTTCATGCAAGTAGTCGCGAATACGTTTTAAAGTTAACCATCTGAGAACAGTCATCAAGCTCAAACAGACTACTCGCAGCACAGCAGCACTACTCATTTACAGCTCGATTCCTATGAAGTAAAAGTTCAGTTCTATAATGAGCGAGGACTCATCATACTGTTTACAATCAGGGTCAATCCACACCTCAAACTGAGTTTCAAAACTCATGCTAATTTAACAGCTTCAGGATTTACTTGTAGATGTCAAACTCTGTGCAAGTAGCTCTTGGAAAGTAAAAGAAATTTTTTCTGTTAAATAAAAAGTGTCCCTTACCATATTTGTGTCCTGGAGTTGCACAGTAAATTAGAGTTTCTACAACTCTATCACCAGCTGTAAAAATATTACCTACATTATCATACTCTCCATTCATCAGAGTTAAATAACTTGGTTTTGACAAGGAAGGAAAATAACATTCATATTTCATTACCATTAGGTGAAATATGAGCAAATAGACTGTCTAAGCAGGTAAATCTCATGATTATTTCTCAACACTGTTTGCAATGAAGTCAAGTTAAAAAAATACTCCAATTTTGGCACTGCAAAAGTAGAGAATGTGACAATCCTAAGGAAATTTCCTTTACTGTGCATTGCTGCTGCATGTAAAATTCAGCAGTAGTTTGTTTTAAATCTGCTGCTTCAAGATGATGTGGTACGATTATAATAGGTAAATATCTTGACACTGTGTATCGCATACTGCCACTCTGGGGGTGGTAATATCATTTGTTGTTTTCTGTAGATTTACAGTTTGATGCCTCAAATAATTAAAAAAACACCCCAAAACCAAAAAACACCACAACACAAACCCCCCACCCCCCCAAAAAAAACCCAACACAGAAGTAGCTCTATCTGCAAGCAGGCTTTACCATTATATATCATACATTTGATTGCTGTAATTAAGCACTTCACCTTCTTCCCCTACCTTCTAACTCCTCCACATCAGCACCACTCACTTCAGTAAGTTTCTCAGTATTGAACTCCACTGGGAATGAAAAAACTTGCTATTTTTCTAGCTGTCGTTACCTTATTCGCAAGATAGTAAAATCAAACTTTAATGCAGCGTATGAAAATCTTGCCTTGATCTTACTCGAGTATGACCAGGATCTAAGGTGTTCACATGATGTGAACTGAGTCAGTAATGCAAATATTTTAAATAAGCATGCAGCTGATAGAAAATTTCAGGATGACAATCCAAACGACGGTTGTAAGACAATGACAGCTCAATTCCTCTGCCTTCTCCCAGCATACCTGAATCCTGAAAGCAAACTGAACATGTACATTCCCTAATCTATTCCATTCTGCAAAGTTAACCGCATTGTTTCTCTGCTGAGACTGCAAATTCTGGGAAGGTTTTTAACATTCAAAATTTAAGACATTTATCTCATAACTCTTGCATTCTGTTTCTGCCCTCTTTTCCCATAGCTGTTGATGAACTCTCCAGTAGTCTCTGGCCTACTAGTACACAGACTATTACACTAGGGATTAAGACAGGGATCCATCCTTCCCTGAACTTCCCAACACTTAGTAAAATCCTTCCAAGTCTCATTTCCCTCTTACACTAAGCACAGGTGATGCCCATGCTACTGCCAGGCCTGGCAGCACAACACACCAACTGCCCCTGCACAGCAGATCACAGCGGGGACTTCCCTGGATATCCCCAAGCTCCCCTAGGTAGGCATGGGGCCACAGCCAAGAAGCTGTCACACTGGTTCTACTCATACTGAGAGCAAGGACCCAAGGGGGAAGCATGAAGAGGCGGTGGGAATAAAGATGTGCATCAAACCAATCAGGCATCTAGGAAAAAGGAGCAACAGTAGCAGGGAACAGTATGGGAACTCACCATGACTTTAACTAGTCATTCTATTAAAACAGATTTTAATACCAACAATACAACTCTGTTCTAGCCTGACGCAGCAGCAACAGAAAATTTGCAACACTATGGAATGATGGACAAAGTTGATTTATTATGGCTATATCATGTAGGTGTTGACAAATTCAACTGTAGGAATGGCTGGCATAGCCTGGGGAACATGATTATTCTCAGATCAAGGTTTTTTGTAACAAATCTCCTCAGTGCTCTATTTTTTAAAGAAGAAAAGGTACATTTCCTCAGAAAATTTGATGACCAGTATCATCACATATATCAGCCTAGATAAAGGTAGAAAAATCATAATATTTAGACATCAAAATATGCAGAAACAGAATATTTTAGGAAAATAAGCTGATCAAACTGATGTGCTATTCCATTTAAAAGGGAACTATTCTTTCCAGTCATCCTTTGGGTGATTGCTGTATATATGTCTGTGTCATAATACGAACTCCCTTCTCATTATAAACCTGGTCCTTCTTGTAGGCCTGCCTTCTGAGTCAGTCTACAATTCTTATGAATTTATTTCCATTAGAAGAACTACAGAGGGCATGAAGTAAGAGTTTCGGGAGGGAAGAAATCACTTGGTAAAAACTCCTGTCAAGATAACTTCACTCACACACAAAAAGAAGGAAGCTCATCAGTGAGCGACCTGAAGCAATGAGAAAGATATGAAAGGGTAACTCCACAATTTTATTTCTATGCATAGAAGGGAGATCTTTGCACTCTCTAGCTCTGTCTCACTGGCTTGCACAATACAGCAACTGCCCAGTGTAGACATACTCAGTTGCCAATCATATAGATTGGTATTTTGAAGAGAGACTGAGATTGGAAATGGAACAATACTCCTTTCTCTCTCTTTCTTGAGCAAAACCAGAATATTATAAAAAGTATTCTACTACCTGGTCTTAGGCTAATTAAAATTACATGGCATTATCTTATAATTTCATTTATTTAACCATCACACTCAGAAATCATTATTCTATCACAAAGCAAATCCGAGTTAGTTACGAGGTAATCCCAGAAAATTTAACAGCTGTCATACCTTTCTGGAATGAGGTGAAGCACTTCAAGCCAGTATTATTAGTAACAAATTAGAAAGTATGTGAGAAAGATTCATAAGCAGAATTAAAAGTTAGAAAGATCCTTCTTTGCTGGAGAAGAGTAGACCTTGGTGAAAGAAAGTGCTGACAGGAAGGTCACAGAAACTGCACTAATGACAACTGCGCTACTAGATCACTAGTCAGTATGCAGGAAAAAATGACAGCAATGAACAGCAAGTTATACTGCTCTCGTCCAAAACTAACCAGATTTAAGTGAAGTGTATTTTTAGCAGAGATGCTTGCATAAAACACACTTCAACACCTAGAAACTTCTGCTTTCCCAGTCATGATTTCTGAGGCATTTATCTTAAAAACTCCCCATGCAGGAACTGAGAATCAGTCAGTTTCAACTGCTCAGACAACACAAGGCTGACAAAAGGCAGAACTTCAGGAGTCCTTGGGTGGCATAAAGCAATTCTCTCTTGTCCCCCTAATTTCCATAGTGGCAAATAGTTCAGGGAATACAGCTGGGATTCCTTTGATTCTCAATTACAAAACACAGGGAGGAAGAAAAAGCACTTTAGCAGGGGTGATAGTGCATTATCAGTGCTACACAGAGCTGCCGACAACTCCATGCCAGCCCCAGGAGTGATCTACATACACATCAGCCTCCAATATAGAAAGTTCTGTGATCACAAGTCTTACCTCAAACCACACCTACAAGCAAAATATTCTGCTGCCCAAGGTAATTTGCATCTTATGAATTTTGAAACAAGTGGAACTAGAAGGGAGTAATCAACTGGAAGAGTGATCTCAGAGACAGTCTTTTTTTTTTTCACTTCAATATAAATTATCCTATGAGATATGAATGAACCACTTGAACTAATAATGGAGAATTTTCTCACCTTAAGTGACAAGTTTGAACCAAAACTAGATCTGATTTTTTGTTGTTGTATTGCTTTTTTGTGGGGTTTTTTTTTTTTTGAAATTGAAGAGGTCCTCATCTTTGACTTAAAACCGTAGGTGATTTTGCCCAGTCAAATATTTTTTCTCACAACAGCCCTTGCTACAATTACTGCTATTTGTTGTCTCAGAAAAGACAAAACACTAAAAACACTGGACATAAAATAATCCTACAGGGAGAGGTTCTGCTCCACCAGAGATGTAAGACAGCAGGCAGCCTTTGACACCACTTCTGTCGTTTGTCAGTTCCGTCAGCAAAAATCAGTGCTTTCAGTGTTGTTATTACAGCAGCCTCTAGGAAGTCAATTCCATTATTAATTACAGCAGTGAATGAACAATTTAAAATTAGTGAATTAAAGTTTCATCAATTATGTCCCAGCTTTTAGACATAAAAATTAACTGTGTAATTATTCAGCAGATACAAATGATCAAGACAAATCCAGTAACTGACAAATTTCACTGTCGTTTCACTTCAAAGAAAATGTTTGTGGAACCAAAGATGATAAACCAGGAGCATATTTAATAATATCCCATACCTTCTCCAGCTGCTCTAATTATTTTTGTCTTTAGCATCTGCTAATAATGCCATTTTTAGAATTTCAAATCTTACAGTATACACTGACTAGGTACCTATGTTAATTTTTAAATGAACAAATTGATTCCAGTGTATTCAGGGATATGATAATTAAAATGACTGATGGTCAATACCGAAGTCATTTATAGTTCTTGTCAACATATTTATGTTGTTCCTTAACATATTAGGCACATTATGAGATATTAAAATGCATCAATGACAAACTTTGAGAGGTAATTAATTAATCCTGTGTATAATTCACTGTATTTGGAAAGAAAGCAAAGACCCTGTACATCATTCAAGAGAACAGGGTCATCCAAGCATCTCAAGATGGAATTCACATCATAAACTAACTGGAATCAGGCAAATAAACAGAAGCAATTAAGCAATGTGTCCAGAATAGCACAAAACTGGTGGCCCAGTGGCGCTAAGAACATTTAGGGATTTATTTAAAATATCAACACTATCTGCTGTAATAATCATTAGCAAATTACAAACAGTACTATCCTATATCTGGTAATATTATTCATAATGATAACTCATACCTTGGGACTTGAGCAGTTAAGCAGCATTAATCACTAGGAGCCAATGAATACAGTAAGTCTGTGCACAGACTCATATCTTATGTTTCTTGCTCCCATGTAAGCTCTTTGTCATAATATAATAAATTTAGTAGAGATGGTCCTGATTGTCCACTCAACTACTAGTTACAGTTTTCCTAAGCAGTTAATTCCAGACAATCTACAAGAACGTACATTCACAAGTGTGACCTAAACACAAAACCTAGTATTTTGATTTTTTAAAAAAGGTTCTTGGCCCAAGTGTCCCAAAAGCTTAGGATGGATCTGAGAAACCTGAATGTAACCATCAACAAGACAAAAGAATGGAAGGAATTCAGCAAGATAAAGACAAAAGCCTGGTACAGCACATGCTAAAAGCTTAAACCTATGCAACTGTGTCCTTTATATGCACATGAAGTCGAATCAGCATTCCCGGCATCTTTAAGGAGTGTTCAGCAAGGTTCAGGAAGACATTTTAAGATTTGAGAGATCACATTTTATTATAGGTACTATTATGACTTCTTGGGAACAGTACGAAGGATTCCCAAAAAATTAATATACAAGCAAACGTCAAAGAAATTAAGCCACTATTTAATATTCAATATTGATAACTGGAAGCTGCTTTGGAGGAAGGAATTTATCTGACTGTTGAGGTTTCTCTTTTGGGTTTGGAGTATTTCTGTGGCATAAAATCAGTTCTCAACATCAGAGATCTCAAATCTTAAAAAGTTCAGTATGACTGAAAAAAACCATAAAAAATTACTATGTAGGATTCATACAGGTATTAAAGCTAAAAGACCCATACCAGAACTAGCATGACATCTGATAAAATTCATGTGTGGAGAACTTGAAACCAACTAGTAGTTTTCTTACATTAAAAGCCACTGCAACAAGCATTACTAATAACAGGACTTAAAAAACTGATTAAATATTTATAGCTACAAAAAAAAATCCAGAATCATCACAGTACCAATTACAAATTTAGAGGGGACACTAACCTTTTTTACATCCCACTTTAAGGAAATTTTAGTATTAGAGAAGAACTTTGAGACACAAGTGTTTTACATAGGCATGGCAAGGTTCTTGGGCCTCACCATAAGAAACCAGTTTTGTGTCAGTACGAAAATCCCTCTGATGTTGAAAGCATGTACACAAAATGACTGCATTGCCAAATGTGATACTTCAGGATGAAAACTGTTCTACCACTATCACATACCACTCTTACTCTTATCAGAGATTTTATTTTAAATGTCCTGAATTTTGACAGGGTTTCGTTTCCCTTGTTTCCCCCTCTTTACACAGGCACTTCATTAATAAGAACCAGACTTCAAGAATTTCAGTAATAATGCTCAAGGTTACCACCACCATCTGGGATTTCAGACCTGTGTAATTGTTCATAAACTTTAACTAGATTAAAATCTCACATTTATATTTCAGTGATAAAGTCTGCTAGGTGAGCAACCAACATCAAATTGGAGATGATGATTACCTGTGCATGAACAGCTTTTTAGCCGAAAGGCAAATTCTCTTGAGAAAAACTGATATTCTACTTAAGGTAGCAATAATCCATAGCTACTATCAATAACAGTCTTGAATATCTGACTGGCCTGAGCAACACACTCATCAACTATCACTGGCAATTTATTGCTGATCCTAACAGGTGGATGATCTCACAAAGTAATAAAACAGTTGATTTATCAATTAGAACCTGGAAAAAAAAAAATACTAGTCTTTTAAGTTATAACGAATAAACTGAATCTGTAGTGCTTTCATATATTTTGTAGGTACATATGCATACACTCTAAGGAGAAAAAGCAAGTATTTTGTTTGGGAGTGTAATAACAGAGAGGAATGTGGAGAGAAGTCTGTCTTCTAGATTACCTACTATCCCACTTAACAGAAAGGAAAGTACATTTAACAAGATTCCGGGAAAAGGGGATGAGAAGACATAGGAAAGGGTGCAGAGACAGTAATTTAAAACTAAATCAATTCTCTGCATCTACCAGTAGATAATTGCGAGGTTCTGAAAATTCATAGGAACTCACTTGCTGTGAATTTACCATTTGTAGAATGATGCTATTTCCATCTGCCTGGAACAAAAGCACCCAGACTTCATTTGCATTGTTAAAAACACAGAGCTCCAAGAACAGAAGTTCCATGTTACACATTCACTGAAACACAGAGATACTATTACCTGTTTTGAAAGAATGCTGCAATAGCCCCTTTCTCATTTAATTGTTAAGTCCAGGACATACTAACAGGTGTTGGGCTGTGTTTTTTATTTCCTTAAGGAACCCTGTGGGAATAGAAAACTAGCTTATGCTTTTCAGTAAACTCTTTCCTCTGAAGAGTGTATCTAAATCAGTAACTTTTTCAAGCAAAAGATTTTTTTTTCCCTGTTTTGTCATTCTAGATTTTAATTATCTAAATAAAATTTTAAAAATTTCAAACAACAAAACAACCTAGGTTTGTATTACAAGTTAAATACCAAAGACTGCCTTCAATACATGAAAGTTTCTCAAAATACTGGCCCAGGCCAGGGAGATCCATGTGAATAAATATGGCTCATCTGCAACAACTTAATACTTGCTATTTCACAGGAGACAATTCACTATAACAAGGCTTTTAGTTTGATTGCTAACATGGGACTCCTTCATATTCATGTCTTCTTCATATTTATGTCCTTAAATGCATAAAAACCCCAGCTCATAGTGAATGAAAATAAATCGCTGAGGACACACAGTAAAGCACGTGTGTTAATAGTTGAATGAGTACATTTTGTGTGTATAAATGAAAGACTGTCTTGTCCCCCCTCTTTTGGGGTGAAGGTTGCTTCACTCCTAGACAGCCCCACTCTTTCGAAATTGCACAGGTCAGTTGGTCAGTTCATGGTTCTCAGAATCACTGCATACTACACTGCCATCTTTGCAATGCACTAAAAAGAAGGAGGACTCATTCTGTAAGTTCTAACAAGAGCTGTCAAGTCTTGCTGGCAGAAATTCTATGCATTTGTGGTCTAAATATCTGCTTTTGAGTAGCATCAGATCAGAACCTGAAACCAATTGTACCGATCAAGCTCAAAACATCTCCAAAGACAAAAGTGAACATTCCCTCCTAATAGTGAAAGGCATGGAGAGTCTCTGCTTAGAGCAAACCTTTTGTTTCAAAGAAACATTTCAAACTATACAAGTTTACTGATTGCAACATGGACTAAGTCATTTGCAAAGGTCTGAGTTCTGTGCATCAGACATGGCTGCAGCCTTGTTCTAGATCTGATACCATGGCAGCAAATGTGACAGAACACTAGAAACCACTCCCCATTATTTAATCTTGACTGGAAAACAGGCAAGGAAGTATCGTCTACACAAATACTGCAATAAAATGGAAAAGCATACATTAAAATGTATTTTTAGTGACTTTAAATATTTCCAGACGTTATCTGAGAGTTTACTACTTTTGCCTCAATTCATTAAATAAATGCTCCATTGTACATAACTAGTTCATATTTACATTTCATAAATAACATGCTACATTCCTATTTCACTTTTACTCTTCCATTCATTTTTGTCTGCTTTCCTACACAGCACTGACAGGAAAAACCTTCTGTATTTTATTTGTGTAGAATAGTTCTGTTTCCCACTATGCTTCAGAAAAACACTGCACAGTACTTTCAATTACACAGTCTATAAAACTTACCACTCGCTTCAAATGTATAAAGCTGGCCTCGGAAGCTCCAAAAACTAACAACAAATGACACAATTGGTAGCAGCTTAGCAGTTCTCTGAGGGGAGGATACCAGCACACAAGGAAAAGAGTTAAGTTCCTTAGATTTAGCTGTCATTATGTGCAAACTACATCTCTGTAATGGAGACTAGAAAGTAAACACTGTTCTGTGGTTGGGTCACATCCCACCCCCCCATGTCATCTATAAAGAATATTGAATCATCAAGGATGAAAAATGTGAACTGCTAGAAGTAAGACAAATGTTTTCATACCTATTGTTTCATGTTGTCACAGTACTGCATTTCTTTTAAACTACAGAAGATGACATCTCACTGCATTAGGGAAATTGGTCACAGGGCACCCAAGACATTACTGCCTTGTCAAGTTAACCCTAAGGAACTTTCTAGTATTTTTTTAAGAGACATTAATACTCTAAATATTCAACAATATAACAATTCTTTCTTTAAAAAAATTAAGTACTAGCAGAGTGGAATAAGAACTCCAAAGATTCAGAGAGGAAGAACTACAGTACCGTGTGTATGACACATCCCAGTTCTGCCACCTAACATGAGTTCCCGTATTGTGCAACATGAAGACAAGAAACATACAAATACTAGTGCCCATGCCCTGTGTATCGAAGGTCCTCTCAGAATCTGGACGGAAGGGCAGGTAGCAGACTTTAGGTATTAGAGTATCTGAGCACTATAAGGTGCAGGAAACGTCATCTATCAGAATACCCCAGAAATAGCACCAGGGCTCCAGGGTACTTGGAGCAATTTGGTGTGCACTGAAGTTATGGCTGATGGATCACAGGCTGTGTGTGGTTATCTGGTACTCTGTTATGGAAACGGGGGGGTTTCCTCAAAGTTGTCATCTCCAACACATCAGTGCAGCTCAGTTTTTAGTTTCAGGTTTTTTCCTAAACTTCCTGTCAAGCGACATTATTGCTCACATTACAACAAGATGTGCATGTCTCACCTCTTACACATCTACAGAGTGAACTAAATTACAGGTAATGATTACTATAATAATGCCTTATGTTTCCTAGATATATTGTAGTCTATAATAATACCCTACAATGGATTCAAACAGATTTCCGTGATTCACTTTGGAAGACTTTTTTTGTTGAAACAAGAGACAACTGAATTGATTTTTTTTTTTTTTTTTTTTTAAGTCTCAGCCTGCAAACAACAGCTTCTCAACTACATTAAATTAGAAAAAGTCTTCCTCATAACAAAACTGTTTATTAGTCTTTGCAAGCACATCATGTTGTAAATTTTGTGTTGGAATCACACACTACAAAAAATTTCCTATAAAAAATATATTAAATTAAAAGTTAACACAGACTGGAAAGGACTTCAGGAGGTCTGTAGTCCTACCTCCTGCCCAGAAGAGGCTCTGAATTCAGACTGGTTTGCTCAGGAACGTGTCATGTTTACCACAATCCTCCAAAAATACCAAGTCCACAAGCTCTGTAGTCAGCCTGTGCCAATGGTTAACCATCCTCAGAATACGTCGTTTTCAATAAAAACGACTAATTATCATCTTGCACATGCACTTTTAATTGCTCGCATGGAATAATCACCATGTCACATCTCATGACATATCACTGAGAAGCACAAAGGAGCTCTGAGGGCTCTGAGCTCTTCAGGACTGTCTTACCATAATTCCTTGCCATAAATCCTTGTCAGGACTTTTTCATAATCTTATGCCTAAATATGGGTTATAGTTGAATATAGTTGGGTTGGGTGAAAGATTTACTGATAAAATGTCACATATGTTTTTATAAAAACTTTCTAGCACTCTGACACTTGTAATTATATACTTTCCCATTGTAACATTAAAAAACTAAGCTGTGACAACTATATTGTTCTGATTAATGTAAATAAAAGGAAAAAATGCTTCTCTGTATCTCAAAATTCTGAGCAAAGCAGACTTTTCAAACTGAATTATTAAAATTACAATTTCATTTCTACAAACAAAAATTACTTGATAAAGCCTGGATTGAATTAATTTTATACTTCTGGGAAAATCAGCAATCTTTTAAGTAACAGACTGATGTAGGAACAACATTGTGCAGACATTGCAACAACGTGCCAATTACCATGGTGTAGTCTCTGGTGAAATACATTTCCAATTTTCAAAGTTGAAAGACCTTCAATAATGGTAATTAAAGATGCTCTAATGCTTAAAACCCAAAACACACCAGGGATGGAAAAAGAGATTAAACAATTTCCAGTGGCTTAGCATACAGCTGATGTTGCAAAAACGTACTGGGACACTAGCAGAGAACACCACATAGCCTCATTTACAGGCACTCTCTGGAACATCTGACTGCCAAACCACGGCTGGGACTTGTTTTCATAGTTCACTAGTTGGAATATGCCAAAATCGTATCAGGGACCTTCCTAACAGTCTGTCAGCACAGAAACTTTAGTCCCAGTACTCAGAACATATCCTAGGCACACTTAAATTGAGTATATATTCAGCCCTTATTTTTAATTTACCTGTTTTGCCCTCAGTTGTCTTTGTGTTATTGAAAACGTGCATTCTAAATCCTTTTCTGTGTCTAAATTGGATAAATGAACTGATAGATATTAAATAACATCCTCAATGGCACAACTAAATTTGATTTAAATCAGTAAAAAAAAGTCAGTAGGGCAGATCACCAATCACCATTAGTTCAAGTCTTCTCTTTTAATAGAATAAGCAGCCTCTAAATTGAGAAAAATTACAGTGGAAGTAAAACGTGGTAATCGAGTTCATGTTGTAATCTTCTTCAATGCATTAATATTTCAATGGATTCAAAGGCAGAACACACTAACACATGTTTAACTTCTCTTCCATATTCATTTTCTTTCACAACAGGCAATTCAAAAGCCACACAAAAAGAGCAAGCTACTCACATTTTATATGCTGAGCGGTCACTTAGGGGTAAGGAGAAAAAAAAAAAAATCTATTTCATGTGCAATTTGTATTTCTAATGTATTAATGCCCAAAGCTTGGCCCTAGTTTAGTGCTTACCATTTCAAAACAGACCACAACCTGATTTTTATCCTCATGTTCATTTTTATCAAGACTTTCTATGTAGAACTACAAAAATATCTAGTGCTTGGAGCTGACATCCAACACTATGCAGATCAAATATAGAATACCTTCAAAGGAAGTTAACATTGCATGAAACAAAATTGGAGTTCTAGTAGTAGCTTTGCAATACGCTCAGCTGTAAAAACTCATCTCTACTTCCTTCTCCCTCTTTTTCATCCTCATAACCTCAACCCCCAAAACTTTTTTTTCACTTCTTCCCCATTCTTACTGACTACCCCAGCCTCTCCAAATCAGGACTTGCTCCATATTGTCTTCCCCATCTTACCAACCCATGTTTCCCACCTCCATATCCCCACAGTTCCTAATCTGTAAATGCACATCTTCCTAAACACAGTCAAGAACACCAGAAAGTGAGGAACTACTATTATGCACAACATGAAAAAAGTTTTTAATGGGCAGAGCTACTGATGTACAGACAATTATGTTTGATCTTACATGATGTACTTTTAGATAGGCAGAGTCATCACTTGCTACTGCTGCCAAAACCTATGATGAACTGTAAATACAGTAATGCTGTAGCGTAAATCCTCATATCTAATCCATTGGGTTGTCACTTATTCTGGGCTATATTATGAACAACCAAATCATGTTTTCTTTTATCCTTCTATCCACATCTATGGTTACAGTCTAAAAATGACGCTTTGGCACATATGTAAGGAAAATAACTACTTGACCTGAACTCAGATAATTTTAAAAGTTTACTGATACAAGCAGGTTGTATAGCATATGCTATGGAATCCTCACTTGCACTGCCAAAGGTATCCAGCAGTAAGCTAAAATACACAACTTTTACATTCAGAACTGGTAGAAGAGCTTGAAAGACAGGCAGCTACTCTGTATAGAAAAAATTACTTAATTTTAAAACCTACAACATAATAGAAGAAAATTCATGGAAGAAATAAAATTTAAAATTAACAGAAGAAAATTGTTATATTCATTAACAAGGTGACAATCATCCAAGATGCACAGGAACATCATTTCTACAAACAAAACAAGGAATGAAAAGGAGTATGAAGACAAACTGAGGACAAATTAAAACAAAAAACCCCCCACCTGAACAGGTTCACTTTCTTCAATTCATTGAGTTAAAAGTTTTCACACTATCCCAAAATCTGCCACTACAGCAGTTTACATGTGTTAAGCCTATTTAGCATAACTGCTACCTTAAGACTGTTAAAAGTTCACAAAATTATTTCAGAAGATGAAATATGACCAACCTCTTGTCCCAAACACAGAATCAACTTTGAATGTTTTTTCTGTGCTCAAAGAAATAAAGCCAAATGACACAACCTATTGACCATCAAGAAATGCAAGTGCACCCGGAAGTGTTCTGAGAGAGCAGACAGGACTCCATCATGTCTCCTACGGAACAGGAAAGTCATGTAATTTGTAAAATTGTGGATATCTCTGATTAAAGTGTTCTGGTATCTGAATGCATTTCAGTTTCAATATTGCCATTTGGTCTTATGAGAGGCGTAATTTGACAAAATATAAGATGTAACATGTCATGCAGGAAATTTAAAACCACAGGAGAAGGTTTATTTTCAAAAGCCTGACTTTTAAGGTGCCTCAGAAATACTGTAACAATCCTGTAATGGGAAAAAACCATGTATTTACAAAGATGATTCACATCTACCTAAATATAAAAATTTATAACTTGTATATTTAATAGTAAATTTGAAATATTACAGTAAATATTTCAAATATAAAATAAATATTTT
The DNA here is from genome assembly GCF_047716275.1 of Strix uralensis. Taxonomy (NCBI): domain Eukaryota; kingdom Metazoa; phylum Chordata; class Aves; order Strigiformes; family Strigidae; genus Strix; species Strix uralensis. The sequence goes on from NC_133984.1 coordinate 6,382,822, forward strand.
CTAGCAGTAACTCATACAGATTTCTAATCTGATTTTTTTTGAAGGAATTACACCCATTTACCTTTTTTTTTTTCCCCATCATATGAAGGTCTTGTTTATTTCCACAGCAGTACCCACATTTTATGATTACTAGCCTTTTTTCAGAGCTCTACAGCATTTCATTATTGAGTACTTCTCTTTCTGTGAGGTTTTATTGTTCCATCTGGCATTTTAATTACAGACCTAGTATCAATTTTACATACTTGCTGAAGAGGAAAAAAAACACCTGACCTTAACACTGACTTCCCTGCAAATTTACATCATGACTACATTAAAACAATTAATTTCGCATCAGAAGTTCAGCATTATGTGTTTTTCCTTTGTAATACAGAAATATATCTGACTATACTTTTGATAGCATTAGAAGAAATAAATTAAATGAATGCTGACATTTAAACACTCATCATTTTCAGTTTTACAGGAAATCACTGGAAAAAATAAAGTTGCGTTTCAATGAATACATAGGGAACTTCATCAAGATTAACAGCACTACCAATTACACAAGCTGTGTGTTTCTGAGGACAAACACAGTACTATCTGCCTACCTTCCATCAATCCAGGAAAGTACATCAACATTCTTGGTAAAATCCAACCATTTGTTTATAACCTTCTACATGAAACATTATATTTGATACATCATGTCATGTTGCTTGAAGTTTCATGTACTGTCACATTATCCAGTATGATTTGACAGGTGTAATTTGACAAAATGTAAGATGTAACATGTCATGCTAGAAATTTAAAATCATGGGAGAAGGTTTATTTCAAAAAACCTAATGTTTTTCCCCCCCTCTAGAAGTGTCTTCAATCAGCTATTTTAAAATATGACATAAAAATATAACTCCATAGTCATGTAATTTTCACATCTACTAATGACATCAAAATGACAACTCTGAAAATATCAGATAAATAAATCAGAAAAATTTTAGTATTTTCTGGTCCTCTTAATTTACTAGATATGTGTTGTCTCCAGAAAAAGTGTACTGCTCTTTATAAAGTCAGGTGATTTTCTACTCAACTTTTAACTTTTATTGTCCCATGGGCAAGTCCAAATTCAGAGACTTGTATAATTATCTTCCTGTCCACGGCTGCTTCAAGATTTACACACAATATCTACTGCCACAAACTAAAGCATTCCACCTCCCAGTAAAATACTGCAACTGTTCCTGTATATCAAGTAGTTTTGGTCTGAGGCTGCCTTTCTGATCTGATCAGTAGAAAAAAGCAAATGATGACACGAAAGCAAAAAGCATTAGCTTTGCAGAATTTTCTACACTAAGCAGATTTATCAATTCAAGGACAGAAGAGGAAAAGGGAGCAAGGACTTCAACTCTCCTTAGATGTAAGTTACTGACACAATTGAGATACTTATGCCAACATAAAGTTCAATTCAACAGGACCCTCTGGAGTTTTAAATCCTCTGTACAGTGATTCTAATGGGCAGTATGTGCTTTCTTTCAGGCAAACTGACAAGATAAAAATGAAAAATATGCATGTAGGGATATATTCACCTCACTGAACTATTCAGAAAATAAAAATTAACTATCATTTTCTTGTTTATGTCCTGTCCACACATTATCAATTTTTAAACCTGGAGGAAATGCACAATCTAGATTTCTTTCCATTACCACAAATTCTATTGAAGATCATGTGGAATTAGACTAACGTTGAGAAATAATTTTTATTCTCTAACAATAATTATTTTCAAATTTATGTAAACTGGAGAAATAGTTTGCTATTTGGTGTTATGTCAGTCATTTAATGGTAGATTTTACTATTAAAATACATGCTGCAAAATGAAAAAGAAAGCTTAATTCATCATTAAAAAAAGTAACTTCGAATATGAAAATCCCAAATCAAATACCAGGCTGGGAATAGTAACAGCAGTTATCTGATGCTAAGTATCTGAACACAGACGCAATGGAAATTTCTACCTGCACACAGACTGCACCATCAGCGCAGCCTAAATTCAGTCTCATTATGGCAATCCTGATGAAGGGGCTGCATGCAGTTACACGTGGGGCTTGACTGCTGAACAAAGTCATGTCTAGTCCAGGCAGACTGCTGGGGTGCCTCACTGGAGTCCTCGTTCCTTTGGGGTTAGCAGTTTGTGCTTTTTAATATGGAACCTTCACTCAGACTTCATCTCTTACAATGCTTTGGTCTGAGAGTCCTTAGATAACTTCTCTTCCCTGAGACGATAGTCTGATGCAAGGAAGAGGACTTTTAAAAAGAAAAAAAAAAGGGCAAAAAGCAGCAGGGGGAGGGTTTGAGACTCTGTGTAGCAGTATTTCTGAATCAAATTATCTTTCTCCTGAATAAATCACCTGAAGTTTGAGGGCTTCTTATTCACAACCTAAGCTATCACTCCCAGCAGAAAATTTTGTATTATTTTGCTTCATAAGTAGGTTATTCCAGATAGAAAAAGTCGTTATTTTCCAGATATAAATAATGACATTCTGTACTCAGTTTTGGAAGGAGAGGAGGTAAATTAATATAACATTGCCCCTTTTAAACTGTATTGTAAGTTCTCTTAGTCATAAATAGTACCAAGAATATGACAGTGTCCTAATGAAAAAAAAAAAAAAAAACCCTTTCGTGCATCTACGGTCTTCTGTTTACCCAGAGCTACAGGCACGGATGCTCTAATAGCTGTTTGGTAGCACTAGTGTAACACCACCACAGTGTTACTTTAAAATAGTGACTACATAAAGTTTAAGAGTAAAGATATGTACCTGAACATTACAGACACAGAGACATCAGGATATTCTGATTTGTGCTTAGTAGTGATCCTGGGAGACTTGTGTCTTAGCAGTGACTCAACAGCCTAACTACAGGCACACTTTTCTTGTTCCCTTAAGTATAACATACGGCCATTTGTAAGTGATTTTTTTAAGAATTTCTGTGGGTAGATTTTACTATCAGGAGCACATGTGCTCCTGATAGTATAGCCTGACATGAAAGGAAGAGCTTATCTCAGACATCTAAGGTAACAAAAATAAATACTTCTCTCTTCAGTCTCACCATCAGGTATGTAAGACATTACACATCTAGAACACAAGGGCTTCCAAGAATTACATGACGAAGGAAATAGGAAAAAAAACAGGATCAGTCTAAAAGAAGGAAATAGGGGAAAAAAAACAGGATTAGTCTAAAATTACATTATAAAAGAAGTCTAACTGCAGTACATGACAAGAACTATCCTAACACATTATCAGCAAATGAACTCATATGAATAACAAGTACACTCTCAGATTATATCTCATTTTAATTGACCCACTATCTCCATCATAGCTGGGTTCATCATAACATGGAAACTGTTGTTAACTGTTACACACAGTAACAACAGCATTTCAAACTGCATCAACAAGGATCATTCTGGTTATTATTTTCAGTGAACATTAACTAGTTTGAGAAATCTTTAATTCTAGAAAGTGTATGAGGAGTCATACTAAATGCTTGGGTATAGTTAAAATATTTTCCTCTTTAATGTTTCTCAATGCATTACATATCTTAGTGAGTTAAGCTTCACTAACTCTTGCCATACAACATTTACAATCACCCTAATCAAAGAGTAACACTTGGCCTGTGTTAGCACACTCACTGCTGTTATTGTTTTTCAAAAGGACCTGAAAAAAACCTCAAAATTCAGCTTCTTATTTGGAAGCTACTGAATATACTATCCATTTCAGAGCTGCCAGAACTGAATGCAAATTTTTATTTATTTAAATGTTAGCAGAAATGAGATACAGTCACATCTCAAAGGAGAGTCAGAGTATGGAAGCAGGCTATTAATTTATTTCTCATTACCACCTGGAATTTCTTTTTTTTTTTTTTTAACTGTTCATAACAATTTATCATCTGTTCTGCTTAGTCCACACCTATCAAAGTACATTCATAAATATAAAACAGAAAAACACAATTTTCTGATATACAGCAGTTGTAAAGTAATCTGACCAGTGGTTTAACAACAGCATTTTAAATTGGTGTCCCAAGTGTTTAATTTAGATGCAACTAGATGCTTAATGTACAGTATGTTAATTAAATAATTACTTCTAAGTGAAGATCCTTTGCTTAGGTTACTCAGGCTCCCATTTAAGTACAAGAGTAATTACTTGACTGATTCTCGTACTTAACTCTGAGTACAAGCAACTACCTAAAATCATTATCTGAGCCATTACTAATAGGTAGGGCGAGTGAGGGGGCAGGGGGTGCTGAACAGAAGACAAACCTTTGACATCCTACTCCTCATTCCATAGTCTTTTACTACTTGAAAGGCATTTTTAGTTATACATGTTATTAGTAAATAAAGCCAAACTGTATAGCTATGATCACAGCCTTGAAATGGAGACTAGAACAGTAAACTGAGGAGTACAGCCTTCTTTAAAAGCAATTTTGCCAGAACACTTCCCTGCATTAGTAGCATATACTATAAGGGCACATTAAGTCAGGACCTTCATTTCACCTTTCTAAGGATGCCAACTGTGAGCCCCTTTTTTTAATCATCTGCCTTCTACAGTGGAATGTTTCCTTTTCCTCAGCTGCTTGATCCAAAAAAAAAAAAAAAGCAGCCAATTTTTGAAGTGCAGTGCTAGAAAATGGGCTTCTATGGTGATTCTGAGCAAAACTGTTACTTATTTACCAAAGACATTGTCCCACCCTACTCACTACTTACAGACATTAGAGCCTAAAAAGCCATTTACAGTGACAAGTTCTGTCCTGAAATTGTTTTATGGGTAAAACTTTCAACACACGAATACAAACACCACTGATTTAGCAAAAGCAAATGTGGTGAAAACACAAAAAAGTTTACTATAATAAAACATACAAAGCTATCTTAAGTGCATCATGTATTTCTAGAAACAGTTCATTACAGCTATTTCATTTTTTAAATTAAGATATCATACAACTTATAGCCTATAATGCCTCTCACATTATACTGAATTGCTCTATATAGACATTCTCAGAACTACCTTCTGAATACAAAAATAGCAGCCATATAGCAATAAGAACACTGCATTTCTGGATTACAGACAGACTAGAAAGGTACATCACCTGCTTTAAGTTACAGAATTTTTGTTTCTACAGCTTACCACACTTCTCTGGTCATCATCAATTAAAAACAAATACAAAACACACCAAAAAAAAAACATTTTGCTCTCCCTAGAGGAAAGACTCCTCTAACCGTAGCAATTCATATTTATTTTGACATATTGCTGGTCACTGTGTAAGTTTTTCAAGTTATCTGGGCACACAGCTAGACTCGAGACTAACTCTGAGTTTTACTCTCAATGATTTGAACAATTGTCAATGATTGTCTAGAGTCACCTCCCTCCCCTTCTGTCCATTCTAGAAGAATTCTCACATAAATAAAATCAAATACTTAAGTAGAAAATGTCCTAAGAATTATACTACCATGCAGTAATGTTAAAGTGTGGTATAATGCTGCAGTCTCTTCAGTGAGACATCATAACTAATATCCCTCATAGAAAACAGAATAATAGAGGAAAGACAATGAAAAAGATAAAATTTGTAGTCATTTCTAGTAGCATATAAGAAGGTGGGGGGAAGAATAATTAATCCAGATGATCTTATCCTGTGCTCTATAGCTTCAGTAGAGTTGTTCTAGAGCACTGTAGACTTTGCTCAGATTTTAATCCTTCATGGATTTCTTAAATTTATTTAGAAAACTATCCTGGTATCCAAACTACTGTCTTTTCAGCTTTTGTTTCATTGAGATTTAGCACATTTTTAGCATTTCAATTTGAAGACTGTGCATTAAAAGTTTGGGAATAGAAAATGCCTGATGTTATTTCTGTAAAGATGGGGCAATACATATTAGTAAGTTGCATAACGATAGGTACATGTTATCAAGATAGAAAACAAAGTAAAACTGATTTCCAAGTAGTCAGCAGCAAATTTGAGGACATTAAAATGCAAGAGTAACTCAGACTGCTCCCTACACAGAAGCTGTTCAGTAATATTGCACACTCATACATCTACCAAAAAGCATAATCTTTTTTCTCCCCCGAATACTCATAGAACCTTCACTATTGCTGGTTTTCTGAGTGGCTTTCATCAGCCCTACTCTAAACAGGTCAATGTATTTACTTACAATTTACCCACCAGAGGGCACCACAGGATTTCACGATCAGCTAGACTCGGGGAAGGCGGGAGAGCTATGCACTACTACAGAAAAAGACGACCAAACAGGCAAGGTTTCAGCAGATGCTTTTTCATTTATTTTGGAATTTGTCTTGGCACCCACACCCACCCACTGAATACCGTTCTCTAGTATAATTAACTTGGGAGACATAGCAGAAAACTTTCAGAATGAAATTAAATGACCCAGTAATATAGATCTTGTACATTCAGAACTCAACAGCACATCAAGACCATACGGATGATTTCACCTGTGCCTTGTCTTAAATCATCCTCATCTCTTTCGAAGTTCAACTATTATGTTCAGGTTGGAACCATCAATTTATAACAGCTCATTACCAGCATTTAGTAATCTTACTTTCAGACATTTTTTAGCTAAAAAAAAAAAAGCCAACAACCTTAAAAAAGCCAACCACCTATAATTTACCAACAGGTAAATTACAAAAAAAAGTAAATCAAATAATATTTGCAATAAAACTGCCTAAACAAGAAAGGACAACAGTAAATGCAGTGCGAGAAGCACTTTTTTTTGTTGTTGTTGTTTTTACATGAAAAGAGACAACATCAAGACTGCATATCAGCACTTCCCAACTCCTGGTCAAGATGTTCCCAGAAGACATTCCTATGTCACTTGTGTTCACCAGTGACATTTTTCACTAAAGAACAAAACTGACAACAGAACAACTGACAACAGGACTGCCCACAGAGAAGGATTTGCTCTGCAGTCTTCTCCTAGTGCCAAAGGGTGAGGGATCACAGTCCTCAAGCTGTAATCCCAAAGAACAATGCAAGTTTTGGGAGCTTCCCGAGGGTTTAGAAAACATTTTATGCCTCGTTTTCAAGATCTAAAAGATGGCACATGTTTGTGGGTCCATAGAACACCTACAAGCCTCACACCAGGAAATGTATATTATTTTGTTATACAGACTTAGGTCTGAGAAGAGTATCCTGGAAATGTCTCCCCATGCTCTTGTATTGTCGTTATACTCCCCACAGACTTCCACTATTGATTGACTTCAAGAGACAGGAATGAAACTGGATGAATCTTCGATTTTACGCAATTCAGCTAATTCTATGTTTTTAGTTCCTTGTCTGATCTTCTGATGCCCATAAGATGCAAATAATAACACTAAACAGTAACACCACAGAACTCCTGTCAATAGGTCGATGTATTTATTCTGTCAGTGATAAGTAGAGGGCAGTCCTAGCCCCTCTGCTTTCTTATGAGCAACATGATGCATTAGACCTGAACATTTCCATGCTTCATATGTATAAACTAAAATAATAATCTGAAACAGATAATTTAGGTTCCAGACTCTACTTCTGAAGTCTTGAAACAGAAAAATTAATACTGTTGTGGTTTTTTTTTTCTTATTACACCTGTTCCTTATGCCATCCAGTAATACCTGTGCAAAAGGAGGAAGATGCACGGAAGTTTTCCCCATGTGAAGAGAGAAAGTGCATAAAGGAAAGAAGATTTCAAGAGCTTTACACTCAAGGACCATTGCTCCGTTCATTGCGCTAGTTTTCAACATAGCCTATTTCTATTATTAACTGCAGACCTCAGGATATTAAACACTAGATCTTTTGAAGGTGAAGGTTTCCAGTTTTTTCCCAGAACTGCAAGTCATCTGCAAAGCACAGACCTATAGCATCTCATTGCAAAGTAACTCAAAGAATCCAGCTTGTGGCAGAAAACCTGTTATCAGCTCAAGATAAATGCTTCTTGAAACATCTTGTCTTGCCCCAGAACAGAAGGAAAACAAAGGACTCTAGGACAGAAAAAGCCCAGGAAGGACAGCTAGCTTAGTTCTTACAGTAAGTAAAGAGAGAAAAAAAAAAAAAAAAAAAACCACACCAAAAAGGGTAAGAGATCTTTTGCTGAAAAAAACTTTTTTTAATGACAATTATCGTATTAACAGCCCATTTCTTCTTTGTTTATGAATCGATTCAATTCTGAATATCATGATGCCAATACTGGCTTTGCTATTACTCTGCAGTGTAACTTCAGCAATATAGCCAAACTTCTTCCGTGTTCTGTATAGCCTATGGTCATAAACTGCAATACCAGCAGTAAAGTGAGAATACAGACTGTTCACTTAAAACATCTGAAGCAGTAGACAAGAAAGGGAGAGGAGAAGAGGTAGGGTTTCTTAATTCAAACCCAGATGTACATGTACAACACACGTATACAAGCAGCATAACCTAGTCAATAGACTGCAGCCTGTCAATTCTTATCTCAATACAGAAAACCCACAAAGATCTGTAGATTTTAAATCCTCTCATTAATTAAACAACTACTAAAAGGCATTAAGTAGCATTACCATATTTGTTAGGCTCTCCGGTATCTTATACATATGCTTTTGTCCTTAGAATATTTTTACATTCATGCTGGACATGTAAATTTTTTTAACAAATTAAGAACACTGTAGTTTAAGCTAGTGATCAAGTATTTAAAAAAAAAAAAACCACAAAACACCAAAACAAAAACCCCATGAAAACTAACATTTTGAGAAGTATACATTGTTGTAAATATTCTATCATCTAAACACAAGCATGAAAACAATTACTGGATAAACACAGTGTCCTGGTTTAACCAGGATAGGGTTAAGTTTCCCCAGCAGAGGGGGCTGACGTCACATCCTGGTGCGTCACATTTCCTGGCGCGGGAGCGCGGTGCACTCGTGGTTTTGTACATCTGCTCCTCTCACTGCTGTATTTGGTAGCTATTTTGCTCTGTTCATTGCTATCACTATTATTGTTATTGTTGTTGTTTGTTGTGTTGCTATTGCATTGTTGTATTAAACCTTTCCTTATTTCAGTCTTGGGGCTTTGTATTTCACTCCCTTTGTGGGGGAGGGACAGCGGCCACGTGGTCTCAGACCCCGGCAGGGGCTAAACCACCACACACAGGTATAGTTTACCACTTACAGGTGAAGCAGCACTGGAAACCAGTAACAAAAAGAGATGCTGACACTACTTCAGTGTACATGGCAGTTAAAAAAAAAAACCCAAAACAGTGTGAAAAAGATTGCTGGAGAAACAGCTAAGGGTCTGAAACATGCCAGAGTCACTTCTGCAGTTCTCATACATGAGAAGATATGAAGTTCAAATGAAAGCATGAAAGACGTAGTTCTCATGGGTACTGCATATGGAATATGTGCATCAATATGATACCTTCTAGGAACATCAGATAAGCTTTATTAACTGTTGGCATAAAGTCAGGAATACGCCTCTTCCAAAAATAACTATGCAAGACTAATTCGTCTGCCCTGTAACAGCTCACCAGTACAACACTGGGAAGGGGGGAAGTTATAATTTTTGTCTTTTCTATGCTTCTAAAAGACCTTTACATGTTTAAAACAGCACAACCACATCATAATTTAAGATAGAAAGATAGAAACCAGTTATCCTTCCCACACTATTTTACATATACAGGTGCTCATATTTACTACCCCTCTCAAAAGATTTGCATAGTAACATCTTATGGCCAACAACGACAGATACATGTCTTAGAGAAATCAAAGTACATCCTTTACTTGGTTAGAACATTCTCATCTGGATGGCTGATCACCACCCAAGCTCTTCCACAGGAACCTAAAGAGGACTAACTATGAAGAGTGAGGACAGCTCTTTCTCTGCATACTTTGTATCAGAAAATCTAATGTGTCAATCTCCTTTTTCTTTATACAACTTACTTGAATAAACTTGGGCATTGAGCCTGCTCACGTAATACGAAACAATGAGCTCAGAAGTCACTACATGGCCCAAAGCAGTACACAATGTGAGCATAATTTGCTATTGCATAAAGATGCATAGCTGACAATAAACATGTGAAAATTTGAGTTAGCTACTGGTAATTACTGCTCACTAAAAATCTTATGATTTCACATCTCGTTATTTTCTCTCCCCTTAATTAATCGGGAATTCCAAATCAACACACTTAAAAAGCTTTCTATTGTATTTGGTTTTTAGAATAATACTGTCAGAAGTGTAGCTTTTTAAAGAATTAAATTGAGAAAACTCCTGAAACTCAGCCCAAGAAATTCTTTGACATTGTTAATTTCAGCTGCTAAATAAATCATCTGCTATTGGAAAAATGAAACAATTGCATATTAACCACTAGATTCATGAATGCATTGTGACTTTAAAAAACACTAGGCTATCAAGCACAGTAAGTTGCAGTGAGTCCTCCTAAATGTATTAGTATAGCTACATATAACATGGCACTATTTCAAAACTGGACATAGTAATTTTATAGAATTTATTAAAATAATGAGCACTGCACACACACACACAATCAAGTGAAATGGAAACCTCACTCTAGAGGGATTTAGTGTTTAGAGACTACAAACTTTCAACAAAGCTCTGCTGTTGAAAGCAACATCCCTTTTATGGTAGAGACACCGTCAAACGTTAGAATGAAAGGTTAAAATGGTTATGCTCTACCTCTCCCAGTTCTCATTTATTCTTCCTGTGCATTATTTCAAAGCTTTTAACAGAACTGGTTTAAAAGTACTAAAAGCCAAAGCTTTCTGTGATGTTAATGGCAAATTCCTTGTAGAGCACTCATTCACTGTTCTGCTTAACACCCCACTGTTTTCAAAGCCTTAGTGTTGTTTCTGCATTTAAAGGGTAGCTCTACTGAGTTCCTTCCCAAAGTGGAAAGGGTGAATGCGACTGAGCACACACACAAGAGACACTGAATTACATCTGCTCCATCACTGAAGCTGTCTGCACTCCCAGTCACGCTTCCACCTTCCAGAAAAGCAACAGTTTTTCATGTGGTATTTTCTTACCTAGAGATTAATTCATTAAATAATTGCTGCGGCATGCTCACCCAGGCAGGGAACGAGCATTAATGAAAGATTTGAGTAGTTGGCTTCACCTTCACCCTTCCTACATAAGAGATGAAACAATTGGAGTTGATCTTGCACTAAGTTTGATTCAGAGAACATGCAGAGTTGTTTCTCCTAATTTTCACTGATCCTGGAACTCAGGGCTAACGTACTAAAGTAAGCCAATCCCAGTAAAACTCTACAGAACAATTTTATCTTTCTTATCAGACCGACACGTTAAAAAACGAAAACAAACCCAAAAAACAAAACAGAAAAACCAAAAACAACCCACACCTAACATTGCAGGCCTAAGGTACCATTTATAAGCCATATGTGTTCAGGATTTGGAACATATTGTATACTAGGTTTGTTTCTACTTAAATAAATTTACAAAGTAAAACTTGAATTTAATTGTACCAGTGACAACTCACTTCAAAACAATAATACATACCTCTGATATGTAAAAAGGTACCTAATATTTGAATTACCTTTCTACAATTCTAGCAACCTGTTTATGGTTATTAAAAAAAAAAAAAAAGAGAGAGACAGAAAAGCAACTACAGAAAGCTTATGAAGCAGAGGGATTATTTTCTATCAGCTGCATGAAACACTACCACTAGGACTGACCCCTGTGATTTCTGTTTCTTTTAAAGACCTGTTCTGGTATCAGAAGATTGGATGAAAACAAATATATACAACAACAGCTTCAGCTCTTACATTAACAAAGAGAAGTCTGGAAGCATCAAGTAAAAATAAATTAAGGAGTTAAACTAGAAAGTGAATAAAGTGAACCCAAAATGTAATATCCTTTCAAAATTTAAAATTTAGTTTACAAACTCGTGATCTTCATTTTTGACATCATTTTGAAGAACTGGCCTTTAAGATTAAATTAAGGCTATGATGTTCACCCTGACCTTGGGGGAGTCATGGATATTTTATAGGAGATAGCTTACTTGAGAAACACATGCACGTACCTTCCAAACTAAAGTCAGAACTACATTTTCCTTTTACAGAGTTCACAGGAAATGTAGGCGTTAATTTTAAACTTGACACAGAGTAGTCCTACTAGCAATATGAAATGCCACTGCCTTTAAGGTGCAGAGTTATAGCACATGACATATATAATACATTGAAGAAGCTGCACTGTATCAATATAATCTATTTTACCTGATAAACTCAGGTTTCTCTTAAAAATGTATAAAAAAATCACTTCAAAAATCACAAGTACATGAAATAAAAATGACCTATCTCATCTAGTCTTTCTTTGCTAATACTACATAGCTCTGTATAAATCATTTGTCACATTCTCATCTTAATCAAGAGGCCCTCAAAGCAACTCATGAAGACAAGTTTGTAATTTAGTCTCATGTAGTCTTTGCACGTTTTAAAGACAAACTTCACTAACAGAAACTTTCCAAAGTAGTTCAAACTGAAACATCCTTCATGTCAAGAGGGAAAGAAAACAACTTGTATATCTGAACAAAAAAATCTGGAAACAAACGTAAAGGAGACAACAGGAAAAAGATGTTATCAACTTCCTAGGGGTTTGAATGTATGACTAAAGAGGATAAAAATACACACAAAATTGACAAGTATTAACAAATTAGGTGTCCCTGCTGTTCTGAAATCTTACAGCATACAGCTAGATATACAACTGGATATTAACACTACTGAATTTCAACTTACTGGTCAACTTTTTATTACTGTAGCAACCAACAGTCAGAACAACTGAAATAACATTTCCCTTCTGCATACATGAAGACCATATTATCTTTTTCATTACCTTGTCTCCAAGACAACGTTGCCTTCCACCTTAATCAGCCTTTTCCCACACTACAGATACAGCCCCTTCCACAAGTAAACAGTGTTTTCCCTCATTCTCATCCCACATTCTCACCAGCTTTTCCAGTTCTCTGCCCTCACAATATTTATTTTCTTTCCAGTCTCTCCAGTAAAACATGAAATTGTACAGCACTAATTCAGTAATTTACTTAACTGATTTCTCATAAATCAAATAAGAAACAGTCTTCATTAATTGAAAAAGTATGCTAAATGGTATTTCAGAAATCTATTAGAAATTTGTTTAGAAAGGACTATAACAGTTAATCTGTACTGGTTAACAGGTTGGCCCTTCTTTCTTTTACAAGGCTTTCAGAACTCAAATTAACATCAAGATAGAACAATAACTACTGACATACTCTCATCTGGCCAAATTTATCTTCTGTTTCCTACTGCAACTCTTCTATTTTTGCTTTATCTTATCTGTCTAAAAGATAAATAGGAAAGCCTGCATTATCTTTGTCTGTATTATGCTGCAGCATAGTATCACAGGCGTTCATAACCCAGACAGCAAAAGCACATCATATTTACACTATTTTTATGGCACTCACTCCAGACTATCTATTGGTGGAAATTTTTTGTCATTTCTAATATTCATGTATCAACAAAAAGCCCCCAAACAAATAAAAAAGGTCTTTTAAGTTACTTTAGAATCCTTCCGCATTTCACGATACCTTCAAGTCCAGTGTGCGAGATATGCAGTCAATAAATTGACCTTTGGAACCTCACACAGTACATTTATTTATATCTGTGACGTATAGAAGCCAGAATGCATTAGTCCAGTCAGTGCTAAGTACACTCAAGTGTACGTGTACATCACAAAGGTGTACGCATTAATGATTAGAAGACTTCTCACTGCAAATCCTAGTTTCAAAGACACCTTTCATGTACTAAAGCATGACTTGTACATGTCCTCCTAATTTTATCTGTTTCCTGTTAATGAGCTTTTGCAAAATTGGAGCAATATATGTAATCTTTTTCCTCTCCTGAAAATCAGAGAAAAGAATTATTGGTTCTGCCATATTTTAGATATTTCAGTTTAATATTTGTAAAAGCTGTAAGATCAAGGAGGTAATAAATTCAAATGACTAACCCCTCACATGATAAAGATCACTTAAGTAAAAAAACTAGTAATTTTTATGAGCAAGCTTTATGCCATTACCCTTAAAGGGATACAGCTGTCTACCTGAGATGCTGCATGTGTTTTATTAGAAGTCTTTCTCATGTGTTACATATCAAAACAGAAAACTGGAATCTGTTTTCCTAGATCCAAGCCAGTGTGTATTAACAACTTAACTGACATACACAGGCCTGTATGATCAAGGGAAACTGGGTTGTAGATTACCTGTACCTCCATCTTCTCCAAACAGTTTTCTACACTTTTTCCAAACAACCATAAACATCCAGAAGGAAGAAATGACAGATGATTAAATCTGTTGACAACAATAACCAAAAAGAAAACAAGAGACACCATAAATAATGTAGCCACAGTTGAAGAATATTCCAAGAAAGTTATGTGATTCATATTAACTGGCACTTGCTGGATAAAGCCTTATCACAAGAATGAATGAAAGAACTAGTCTTTATTCCACTCACATGAAGATTGTACATGGGATGTTACAGTTTTAGCTCAAAGTAATCTCTTTGATTTAAGGTATACACTGGTATTTATTCAGTATTTATTCAGCTTTTTTGCTACTGATAGCTATTACTTTATTTAAAGATTAAATAATTATAAAAAATAAAAAGCAGAAACTGTTCACAAACCCATTGGGAAAGATAGAGAATAAGTCTAAAGTAACAATGGGTAATCACTCTAAAAGAAGGTTTTCTTCACTGCTTTTGTGGAATTTTAATTGTGTCATGTCATCCAAGAGACAGTTTGTTGATAATTGAGTTTTAATTTTATTATTTGAGCTAATTAAAAAGTTTGCAGACATAGAACTGGAAATATTCTTAAGGTAGCACAAATGACAAAGCAGTGCTTAGGTTAATCACCAGATCAGAGCAAGGGCGTTTACCATCAGGCAGACGGTTTAGAGTGATCTGTACAATAATTCTGCAAAACACCATAAAAGGTCAAAACACATTTTATCTTCTCAAACTTACTATAAGTTTCATAACTTCCTGCTGAAATCGTTCTTAAAACCATCTTACCTGAAATATCACAGAGGAGAAAGAACAAGAGAGATCACACTAATCCAAGACAGACCTTTTTCCTACAGGAATTATGCTTAAAGGAAACAATGCATCTCATGTTTAAGAACAGTGTAATCTGTCTTTCTACATTAGTAATTCAGCCCCATGCTATGATAAAAGTAATAGTAAGAATTTTATTGCTAGTAATTTTTCAGATCCACAGGAAGACTCTTCTACATTTCCTTGCACATTTTCATTTCCCTTTTTTAGTTTATTCATCAGTCTTTGTTCAAAGAATCCTAGATCTCCCATAAACTTGGCTGAAAAGACATTTCAAATACAAGATGGCATCTATCACACGCAAAGGAATGCAATGATTTTGCAACAGTTAGGGGACATGCTGTTACCACGGTCTATAGGAGGAGTGACATTGACAGCTCTGATTTTTAGCATACCGGGATACTCTGAAACTAGGCAAGCAGTGAAGCTTTCAGAACTGCAAGCCAACAAGCATAAACATCCATTTTTGGGCAGCTTTAAGTTGTCAAGCCTGATGTCAATTTTATAACAAGATCAATGTTTAACCTCCTCTCCTTCCTACTAAAGGAAGCTGAGAGAAGTGTCACAGACTTCTGACACTTTGAAGCCCAGCCACAAACCCTCTATCTTACTGAAAGTCAAGGAAATGGCAGAGAAAGTGATCATGCAAGTCTTTGTATTTCTTTTCTAGAGGTTCCAGTAGACCTGCAAGAGAAACTAGTGAGCTGAGGAATTAATTTGCAACACTTCTGGCTGCTCTTTGCAAAAGGACAGGTGATTCAGTTCTGTGTAATGAAGGGGTATGATTTTCACTGGCACCTAATGGAGTGGATATATGTCTGAGAAAACACTATGTACTAATTAAAGAACACCTCGGATATTGCCATGTATAAATTTAGTCAAATTCCTCTTCTCCTCCCACTAGGACCACCTGGTCATATAAACCTGTGCTCCAGCTCATACTCCAGATGGATGCTTAGACTCCACCGTCCACAATACAGAAGGACCTATGCCAAGGTCAACAGAACTCTAGAAAATGCCATTTTTTCAGAAATTATGCCAAATCCCATCCTTGGTAACATTTCATAGCCTTGTAAGGTGAGCTTTGGCTTCATCTTCAGCAACAAGATGAGAGTTGCCTATTATCTTTGCAACCTTAGTTAATCCCAAAATATTCAAAATTATTTTCCAAATGAAGACACCAGTTGTACAAAGTGTTTTCCTTGAGATACATGCTTTACATTCACATGTATAAGACTTTGATGTGAATAAGGGCCCAGGCACCACTACTACAACCTTTCAGAAAAAAAGCTTTTCATTCAGAGAAATTCTAATGAGAAAAGAGAAATTACTTACCATTAAGAAATTAGTATTTCTAAATGTACAGGATGTACAACATTAAGACACACATGTTGAACTGAATGCTGCCTTTTAACTTTACCCCTCCAGGACAATGGTGCAGCACACCAGTTAAAGCCTTGCTTCAGCATGTCGCTAGAAGCACTATGCTGAATGTTTGAGTTTGGCATGGGGGCTCTATACTGGAGTCAACTGCACTGTCAACCATTTTTCAGCAGTATCTATGGCAGACAGAAGGTTAGAATGCACCTGAAATGGTGTGAGCTGTTGAGAAACCATTAATTTATACCCTACGGACACTGATTTAGTATCTGATGAGTAATTCCCTACATTCAGGTGACCTTTCTGTAGTCTGAAATGGATTCTTTCTACTTCATCAGCATTTGACAATGGGCATTTAATCTTACTAATCAGAAAAGGATTATACCATGAGACCTGAAGCACTAATGAAAGTTTTTGATGTGCTTCATACATTTAAACAGATGTGACTCACATTAATAGACATATACAAAGATTTTATGCTTAACTACGCTCTTCCTTTTAGAAGAGTTTTTATTTGTCAGTTGTTCAGTGTAATGAGATTTATTTTCACTAGAGTATATTGGGGGGGGGGTGGGGGGGTGGAAACAACAACCAACAAATCAAAAGAAATACGGATTCTGATCTAGTGAGTTTTCACATTGTGTGCCAATAACAGAATTTTTGGGGAAAAGAGTAAGAAGCAGAAAGAATAAGAATAAAAAAAGAAATCCCTAAACAGTGAGAGTATAGACCCAAAATCTTCATTTAGTCATTTATCTTCAAAACTGTAGTATATCTCTATTTATAATATGACTTAATGTTAAAACCACAGTTTTGGAATATAGTTTCTGAAATAATGAATTCTAGTAAGTTAATAAAATCCCCAGATAAACTTTCCAGATAGTGGTTCTCCTATCATATTTTATGTGATAAGTGAAAGAGAAAAATATTAGAGAAACACTACTCCTTGTCTAAGGCCATTCACAAGAACAAAACCAGAAACTGTACAAAAAACCCCCATGTATTGCTCCTAGCCTTTAAGTCAGTATGCTTAAAAGATTTTACAATACACAGGAAATCTTATTTCCTAGACAAATTTTCACAATGGTCACTGATTAGACTTACTTTGGTGTACTACTGCTGATTCCCAATAATTTCCTGAGCAAGGAACTGATATTTTGCAAGGATAAATTTCAGACAGCTTGCCATTAGATGCTTACCACACACATTAGATCATCTTTATTGCACCTGCATGAACATATTTCAGGAAAAAAAATCCTTTGTGTGTTTTCTTGGCTAAAAACACTGCCTCTTGAGGTAAAAAAGTTTGCTAAGATACCTCTTGGCAACATGCTATTGCAAAAGTCATTCCTTAAAAATACTGCCCCATCACTACTTAAAATATATTCACCACTTTTAGAAGTGCTCAGCTGTACTTACTACTAGAAACAATTATGTCAGAGACCTGTCAAAAAATACCAACTAATGAAAACATAGGACAGAACAGAAACTCCGGAGTTCAACCTGAAGGATGACTTGAATGACCCAGATGTATAGCACTACGCTACAAGCAAAGAGAGGTTTGTTTAAACTTTTGACCCACGTACCCCTTTTTTTTCTTTCAATAAAAGAAAAGACTTGATTTTTCAACTATGCTATAAAGAAAGGCATGTGGAAACTTTGTTGCAGTTAGGGAAAAAAATAAGACAAAATCATAAAGGGTGACATACATTTGTAAGACTTACAGGTAATTGAATATGGTAGTAAAGTCAAGATTATTTCAGTCAGGATGTGACTGCATTTTGGCCATCTTGCAGTTCAACAGTATTGGTGCACTACATACAAACCAGCAACATCTCTACCTTTTCCTCTTGAAAGGTTAGCAAATAAATGAGTTATTGTAAATTATGAGAAAATATTGCATCTTATGGACTGCCACTATACATTAGAATCTTCCAATGTTAATCTGCAAATTCCTTTTTAACTTTCATGAACCAAGTTCTAATCAAGCTGGTACCAGTGAAAAGGCTTCTTGGATGAAGCGCACACTGAGCATTTCTAGTAATTAGAAGTTGTATAAAGTGAGAAAGAAAACTGAAGCAAGGCTAAGACTTGAAATCAGGTAAGCAACTGTTCTTGGAAAAAAAATCCAGGTATGATATTAAGAAAAAATTTGGAAACCTCCACACCCAGTAATTAAGTATCTCTGAGGAACATTATTGTACTAAAAGTAGTAACGTTTGGTACGCTCTTTTCAAGACTTGAAACCCTACACAAAGTTAACAGCTGTGTCTGCAGGACTGTGCTGAAAAAAGGAGGCTGTGTGTCCAACTGCAACGAAGAGTTGGCTTGCAGAAAGACAGACATGGTAACAACATGAGGAACTTCTTTTTGCATCTGTTAGAGAAAATGATTTAATATTAACGACTCATTGTTATATTGCCTCAAATTCTTATTTACACTTGACCAACACCACATCTATGTTTTCCTCCTTTTTCCCTTTCTGTCTTACTAAATTCTCTTATGTACTCCCTGGTGCACTTTTTTTTTTTTGATTGTTCTGTGTAGAATAGATTCATCATGCTTTTCTACAGAGCATCCTTTTTACTTAACTGAGTATTTTATGAAACATTTCCACAATATTTTTTGAACTGATTTTTAAGAAAAAAAAATTTCAACTGATTGAAATAATTAAAAAAACCCCACACACTACGTATTTTCGTAACTGCAACTACCTGAGTTTGTAGGAGAAATGTAAAAATTTTTGATAACTTTAAAGTCTCCTGCTGTTTCACTTATTACTTAAAATCTAGAAAATATTTTGGTATAAAACTGTAGTCATGACATTGGTCTGTTTAACAGTTTCAAAAATTGCCCCACTGCTTATTATGCATGTTCAATTTAAAAGTTCTGAAATAGCTTACAAATCACAGCTGGATCCTCAAAAACATTTAACATCTTGGTTTTTCTTTTCAAATTCAATGAACAACTTCAAGAAGTTTACTAATACAGGAAGATACACCTTAGAACTTGTTGAGCTACTAAGCATTCTGCATTTTTTCATTTGATCCCACACAATTAAAACAGCAAGGTGGTATACTTATTAAATTTTTATGGAGATTGATTCCTGCAGAGACTTCAAAGACTTTTTTTCTCACTTACAGAGATATAATTATACAGAACCCAAACTTTTTCTTTGCTGAGAAAGCCAAGCTTTCTACATAGGAACTTTTGCTGCTTTTCTGGGTAAAAATAACTATGTTCTAAAATTTTAAGTCTTTACCCTCAAAATATAATTATTTTTATTGAACAGTGAAGCATATTGTCACACAATTTTGATAATAACATGTCAGAAACACTGATGACAAAATTAGCCATAGTATCCCTATAGCCAAATTTGTGAGATAAGGACTGGATAAGTGGACTATAATAGGGGAGGAAAATTGTCCAGACTGGTAGAATCAAAGGGTTGTAATGAGCAGTGCAAAGTCCCACTGCCAATCGAATACTAGTGGCATCCCTCCGGGATCAATACCCAGGCTGAAACTGTTCAACAGCTTTGTTAATAGGATCGAGTGCACTCTCACATTGATGGCAGTGGCCAATACACTAGAGAGCAGAACTGTTATTCAGAGGAAAGTTGACAAGCTGGAGAAAGGTGCTGACAGGAACCTCATGAAGTTCAACCCAGGCAAATGCAGAGCCCTCCATCTGGCATGGCAGAACCCCACACACAAGTACAGGCCAGGCAGGAGGTGGCTAAAGAGCAGCTTTAAAGAGACTTGAGGGTCCTGGTAGACAGGTAGAACATGAGTCATCAGTGCCCTTGCAGTGAAAGAGGCTGAACATATACCAGGCTGTATTAGCAGAAGTGTGGCTATCAAGTGGAAAGAAGTGATTACTCTCCCTATTCAGCACCCATGAGATCACATCTTGAGTACTGTGGCCAGTTTGGGACCCCCTCAGTTTGAGACAGATGCTGACATACTGCAGTGTGTTCAGGAGAGGCCACAAAGATAACCAGGGGGCTGGAACACATGAGCAAAGAAGGGAAAAACTCTGAACAGAATTCATAACCAGATGTAATGCTGAGTTAAACCTGCATCTTTTCACTAGGCTGGTTCCTATTAGGAAAGCTATACGTGAAGGAGTCACTCAAGGAAAAAGCTGAGTACACACTGTGACCATACTTACATAAATACTAAAAATGCATGTATGACACTGCTCTTTCACAAACAAAAACCATAGTGATTTCATACTTATAAAGCATATACATATGTACTTCTTACTTATGTACCATTAACAAGTGCCAGGGAACAAAAGAAATCGTACTCAACCAGAAATGTTGCAAAAAAAATGCTAGGCTGTTAACAGGAAAAATTAAAATAAGTATTTTAACTGTGTATGTAAAAGTCCAATTACAACTGTAAAATCATGAAAACTGAGGGGGTAAAGCTATGAAGCACTAACACACTGTTGTATTTTGCACAAACACTAGAGCAGATCAATTAATTCATTTTGATTACTGCACACCAGTACAAAATCTATCAATTTACCACATATTAACTCAATAGTTTAAAGTGCAGCTAAACATTGATGCACAAAAAACCACAGGAGATGAACAAGTGATAAAATTCTACACTGAACAAATGCAGTAACATTTCCAAATTCACAAAACTGAATCAGGGAAAGCTGATGAGATAAAACTGAAGAAACTGACTTCTTAAAAGGAGTTGTCTTTTTTTTTTTAAATATCCTTCTATTATGTAGAAATACAGAATACTAATTTGGGTATAATTTCATAGCATAAATCACCAACTCCTAAAACTTTTAGTTGTCATTTTAGTTTAAGATTGATGAACAGTTGTTATCGATTTTGTGGAGTAGAAATCCTTTGAAGTGGCTGTACAGAAACAATCAATATGTTTTGACAGCTATTCTCATAGCATCACTGTCCAGTAAGACCTACTGTTCCTCCTTCCTCCCCCAAGCTGTTTAGGACAGCTATATTTTCAGTCTGGCATATGATGACCCTTTTTTTTCTTATTTTCCCACAACTTCGCAATGGACAGCAAAGCATTGATCTTATATTTCCATGAAGAAAGTCTTGAAATAACTTACTCCTCCTTTTTGACAGAAGAAAAAAAATTATACAAATTTACATCCCAGCTGCAACTTGTCTATGTTCCATGAAAAAAATTATCTACTTCAGCAAACTCAATTGTTCAGTGGAATTCAGGGCTTTGATTAAAAATTGTACAAAAAAAACCCAAAGCACAATGTAAAATGCTTACTGAAGCTGTGATTAAAGGTGGGTAACATCACACATGGTGAGAACATTATACTACCTACAAAATGTCTAATATTCTGTTCACCAGTGGAAATCTAAGAAACAGACTCTTAGGTCACTGACCCACCTGAAATTAAAAACTGTTTCAGAATCTGACATTTTCTGCAGTAAATATTCGATTTTGAGCTCAAAGTCAGGGAGAGTGTTATTAGATGAATCCCTTAATACCTGTCTGGGAAGGTGCAAGAAAAAGCTGGAAGGCAAAATCACTTATAGTTGTACTCATAGAGGCACAAAACAACCTCTGTGTCACTGTGCCACACTTGTTAAAAATCATCTATTTTCCTCAGAATTGCAGAGAGCTCTAAGTCAGTAGTTGGACTGGCTGCAGCACGAGCTGATTTGGTCTCATTTAAAACATTTTTTGTAAGGTCAAAACTACATATAATCTGTTTATTAGCACAGCAAAGCTCAAAAAGTTGTCAAAGGACAGAACAACTATGTTACGCTTAATGGTGTATATGCGTTCGATATCATTAATTCCTTCATGCTGTTTGTTATAGTTATTTATAAGGATATATGGCTTAAGGAGGGTTTGTCTATCCTATACGTACTCCAATTAGTACTGTCAGAATAAAGCTCTTGGCTCTACCAGTTGTCTGACAGGGCAACTGCCAACTCCTCTAGCACTACACCTGCCATGCCAGAGATCCTCATCAGTACACAGCCTGCCACAGCCCCAGCTTTTGATATCACAGCTATGGCTACCACTGTTTTGTCTTACCAACAAGAAAAACAGGAAAAAAAAAAACCCACCATCAAACCAAACACACACACACACACCCAAAACACAAACTCATAACCAAAATCACTAGCTGTTCTTGTTTTCCATACTACAGCTGTTGATACCAACTACTGCTTGGTCCCTCTTAGGTGCCTATCACATATTGAAATCATTACTGATTACAAACTGATATTAATGTAATTGTTTTGATATGAGAAACCACAGATGATGCTGACGAAAAAAACAAGTCAGAAAGATTACTAAGACATTCAATTCTAAAACACTTTATTATATTCTACTCAGTTTACTCATCTAAGCTTTCTCCAAGTAAATCCAACCCACTGCAGAACTACACATGCAAGAGATGACAATCACTTGACATTTACCTAGAATTATTCTGATTAGTGTCAGTAAAAATATTTGTGCTTTATTTAAAACATCCCTTTGTCTCCTGAAGCACTGCAGCAGCACAAGGAAGGACTGGAGAGTTAAACATCAGTTATGTGTGTGAAAAGCCTAAGATTATAACTATTAGACTCAGATCAGGATGTTTAAAGATAAACAGAATGGCTTTTCAGTGAATTAATAAACAGCCACCTTTGTAATAATTCAAAAGATACTGTATCTCTAAATGTGGAAGCAAAACTAAAGAACTAGCACACACAATACAAAGGGAGAGGGAAAACAAAGATTCAATCTACTTTCCAGATACAGGCTGCTTTACAGGTTACAGCCTGTAGAAGTGAGAGTGATGAAATGTTTCACTATCAGTTTGCCAATGGGGTGAATTTTAAATGTTCATTAATAAGATTTGATTCTGGCTGATCTACTTTCTACATCTGCTCCCACTCTTCAGAACATTTGTGCATAAAATTCTGCTGGCTGGGCTGGAATGCTGATGGAAGTGTTGGGGTTTTTTTGGTGGTTTTTTTTTTTTTTTTTCTTCTTTATTACTATCACTAACCTATTTTTCACTTTTGCTAAAGTCGGCAACCCAGAAGTTTTGTTATGCAAATTCTACAAACAGTGTCACACCACTGGTATGTAAAAATTGAATTCTTAGCATCAAATATTTACAAGCCATTTGTACTCTAAAAATCATTCTTCAATATTATTCTAATAATCATTTAAAATAAATACATTTGAGATAACTGTAATATGTCATTAATCTTTTTCCAGAAAAAATTACTTTCACTGAATATGTTATGCACTGTGAAGTATTTATTCAGAATGACTCAGTAACTTTCATGACTTTTTTCCCATACCTTTTTCAAGAAGCTGATGATGTCTGGCCAGTGGGAACTATTCTATCAATAGAATTTCCAGAATGCCTAAAGCATGTCCACTGTTTTTTTGTTTCTCTTCCCAGTAATCATTGCTAGTTTCAGCATTTGGCCTATTGGATCACATGAACTATCTACTTTTTTTAATCTTTTAATTGCTGTTCTGAGATTTATTTTGATTCTCTCAAACCTTCTACATAGAGGTCAAAAGAAGAATCAAAGGTCTGACACACAGCATTTTGTTAGGAAATTACCTTGCTGAAGGCAAACAATGCAGTCTTCTCAGCTTTGTTATTCTCTTGAAGCATGCCCACCAACATTTTTTTTAATTACATGCTGATTGGCAGAGTCATAAAGTGCTCCAGTAACTGTACAGCTTCACAGGGGGTTTTTTTGTACAATGTTAATCCCTGAAGTCATACTAGCCACAACATTTGTTATTAACATTCCACAAATATATTGATTAGGAATTATTACAATCATGGGTATTTAGAAAATGTCATCAGTCGTTCAGGTGTTTTCTCATTAATTTAATTTTTCCAGTAACAGCAATAAGAACATACTAAAAGAAAACAACAGGATGTCTTCATCAAGAATATACATATAAACCAACCAAACAAAAGGCTACTTTCATCAAGAAGATACCAGGAAAAAGAAAAATCTCTCACAGACATTTTACAATTTCAGCGCAACCACATTTGGGAGTGCACGGCAGCAGTAACTCTCCTCCACTGTATTTCATTTCAGGGTTTACACATGCTAGTTCACAATATGTGTAACAATTTAGTTATACCTACATCCCATGGCATTTTAACTTCTGAGATCGGCAGAGGAAAGGAAAAGGGCAGAGGAAAGGAAAAGGGCAGAGGAAAGGAAAAGGGCAGAGGAAAGGAAAAGGGCAGAGGAAAGGAAAAGGGCAGAGGAAAGGAAAAGGGCAGAGGAAAGGAAAAGGGCAGAGGAAAGGAAAAGGGCAGAGGAAAGGAAAAGGGCAGAGGAAAGGAAAAGGGCAGAGGAAAGGAAAAGGGCAGAGGAAAGGAAAAGGGCAGAGGAAAGGAAAAGGGCAGAGGAAAGGAAAAGGGCAGAGGAAAGGAAAAGGGCAGAGGAAAGGAAAAGGGCAGAGGAAAGGAAAAGGGCAGAGGAAAGATGGCTACTAGAGGCAGTCTTTTTCCACAACCACCGCTGCTCTCTACTTTGAATACACAGCTGTCAGTAAGCCCCACAGCTGTGACTTACTCCCAATTCATGAAGCAGCATGAGTTTAACAGCTGGGAGTGGAGAGCAAAAGACCACAGATATCATTGTGAAAGAATTAGTGGATGAAAAGATAACTGGGAGCAATAAGGAGTGGTCTGACAAACATCCACAGTTATGTATAGATGAAACGATTCACTACACTTGCGTAATTGTCTGCTTGAAGTCACATCAGTTGTTACACAGTAAAAAGAAGTAACATTACCTCAAAGTACAACTGCTCTCCCCCATCAGTATCCTTTCTTTAGAAGGATTCCTTATAAATCAACAATATTCTACTCACATTTTTTAAAGATATTTCATTTATTACATGCTGTAATAGCAATGAATTTGCACTATGTGGCTCTCGTTTTTAACTTCTACTTGCTGCTACAGAGCTAGAGAAATTTCAAGAATTTCTAGTAAAATGTTATTTTGGGTATCCTTGATACTGCTCAGTGCTAACAGCTTCAGAGGACCCTTGGGGATATCACTAAGTGTTTCATAAATTTAGCAGCTGAGTTTTCACACCAGGCTGCATCTTTTGTCATGTAACCAAAAAAATCTACACCTGCACAAGATCATCAGTTTCTAGTTTCCACTGAGCTATCAGATGAAAAGACTTGTTCCACAGCAAGTAGTAATGACACACTGTCCTTACTGCAGTCTCTTTTGGAGAAGCAGAATGACAACCGGAATACCTTAAACTTGTAAGAATCCTTTGCAGCAAGTGTTTCCAGTTGAGGAAGGACAAAAGGACAAAATCTATATCCATAACCAACCTTTGAGCTTGAAGACAGAGTAAGAGCTAAGGTTAAACATGAAATAAAATTTAGTTCTTCAGACATCTAAAATGGATGAATATTAGTTTGAAAACTTGGTATCAACTACTTTTCATGCAGAAGCAAACCAAAAGCCAATTGGCAAAGACAAAGCCAGAACTGCTTCAGGAAATAATATCTGCAACTGGCTGTGAATGGAATTTCCTTCTCCATGTTCCTACTTTAACAGACAGTTATATTGCAGAACTGATTACTTTCATCTACCTACCAAATAATGTATTTACAAATTGAGATATCAAATCTAGCTCAGATGAAGGAATCTGGACCAGATCTTATTCTGATGTAACTACTACTTTTAGTCAGCAAAGAATTTGCACATTATAATGTTTTCACTAAGAAATTTTACTTGCCAATGTCTGAGTTTAAGGAGACCTACAGAAGTTGAATATGATTTAACAGCTAATTAGGCACAAGAAAATTTATCAGCTTTCATAGAACACACTCTTATCATTTATGTTAATTCTAAATTAATCCTGCAAAAACATTGTTTTATTTGCTTAAGTAGAATGATTACTGACCCTGTTACAGACACTATAAAATTGTAGTTAGAAGACTGTGATGTGTTCAGAAGTCCATTATGGGTATACACTACCAAACTTTTTCCAATAAAATGTTCCACAAAAGTAGCTATTATTCATCTGTTGGGATTTGCTAGCATGGGTCAACAATATTCTAATACTGACATATAGCATAGCTTGTTCTGAAATACTGGATAGCAACTAACACAAAAAGACAGTGGGAGGGTGGGGAGGGAAGACTGTCCGTATAGTGTTTGAAAATTACTGTTAAACATCCGACAAGGAAGAGAAAATAAGAATGGATTTGTTACCTAAACAGAGCTCTCCTCTTCCAACTCGAAATATTACCACACCTCCTGCCATAGATGATTTCTCACTGGGCTCTTAAAAATTCTTCGGAAGAGCAAATATTGGTTTTTATTAGGTACTTTAGTTTGGGGAATTTCAGTAAAAGACCTTACGAGTTCTTAAGTCAGACAGAGAAACAGTGGCCATAAATAAATTTAGGCAAGAAATCGGAAAGAGGTTTTTAACGATTGGAAAGAGAAAGCTTTGTAATATCCTTGCAACTGGAAGACAACAATCGAGCTAGTTTTAACAACTAGCACAACTTATTTATTTTCATTCAGACAGAGCTCTTATATGCACAGCTGACTAATAGCTAGGGAGAGGCGAGCTAGAAATGGAAAGAACTTTTTCAGCCAATGTTTCCAAATTTTTCTACCCATTCATTTTGGAACAAAAGGATATGTATGTATGCGCTCCATAAACAATTCATCAATTCAAAACAAATAAATGCAGCGTGTGTATTTCAAGTGTGAGATAATTTTGAAGTAATTTATATCACATTAATTTAAAAATATCTTCTTAGAGATATTTATGATTAAGTATCAGCTGCAGTTACTTTGTGCAAAAGTGGAAGAAAGCATCTGTTACTGAAAAACAGACCTTCAGCATGCTGACACAGTTGGAATCACAGTGAATGGGAAGCAGGAAAGAAAGCAGAAGTTCTGCCTAGGACACGGTCTCCAAAGCAAGAGTTATCAAAGTAACCTACTTAACAGTTCTGTCCTTTGTTTGCATTTAAAGCTTCCTAGTATAACACGCATAAGCTTTACTGATGATTAACACATGTATTCTTTTTGCTCTTAAACTTGGCGTAATGTTAACTTGGAAAAATCTGGTGCACATTAGCCACATGGCTTTCAGTGGCACACATTTACTATTTATGGATGGCCTTGTAAATTGTTAGTGTTCATCTCCTACTGGCTATGAAGTTTGTATGACATCATGCAACAATTCATCTAGGATATACAAAGGCTATGTCACAGAAAAGTTCCACACTTGCTTGTCTTCAAATCCTAACTGCAGTCAGATATCAGTATAGTATCCTTAAATTTGACTGTTAAGATTGCATATTCTATATTTCTAATTCTGCTTCTCCAATAATCTCAGGAGAAAGGTAAAAAAACTATTTTGCACAAAGCTTGCAACCATGTTGTTGGTGTAACTAGGATCATGATCAGCTCAGTCAGTAGATAAACACCACACAGAATTTTCATGTTAAAAAAGCAATTTTTTTAAAAAAAGTTATTCTAAAACAAGTACTTTACCTTCTCCATTCCACAAACCAAACTTGATGGCCAGAACCAGAAGTGTAACATCCTTCAGTCCTTAGCTAAGAAGAGCCCCAGTGACACCCAAAGTCAATATACAAGCTGCAGGTCACAAGCCTCAAATTTCTATGTAGTAGCAGATACTAAGATGTTTCACAGAACATTTTCTTCTCTCTCAGTGTGAATGAAAGGTTGAATTCAGAGTTTACATTGACATTCAGGCATGCAGCCTAAGAAAAAAAAAAAAAAAATCACTCTATATATTTCTGCATCCATCCATCTCCATTCCTCTGTAATGAAAACATACCTTTTGTTTAAAAATTAAAGAGTTCAACAGTCATCCTATACACCAGGGTCACTGATCACTGCACCAGGCACTGGACGGTCTCGTGCATCCAAACAGCGTGGCTCTAAGGTTGCACACAGTATGACAGCCACAGAAATAACAATCTTGATCTCAGAGTCTTATCTGTACAGCTACAGAAACATGTACAGCTTTACTAGTTCCACAGGCAGGTCAGCCATGCTGAATCCCAACATCTTGAGACATCTACATGCAACCACAGGACATGCTGCTTAGCCTCTTCTGTAGCTGGAAGACCTTGTTCAAAGCTGTGTAAGGTTTTACTTTACGCAAGAATACTACTTTCTACACTATTAATATAGCATAGCTTCCACACAGTATCACCAAAATGTTTCTCAAGGAAAAGATCAGATCAAAATCTGGACTTGACAAGATCTAGCTGGCAGCAGCAAAGTCATTTAATATCATTTGACATGGAAATTCCTCTGCATTAAGATATGTTAATGAGAAATAAATCAGTTCTTGAACTCAACAAAATTAAGTTATTCTAAAAGCTTAACTGTTGTGCAAGATATTACCCCTCCCCACCATAAAAAAAAAAATCACCAGGGAGAAGTCAAAATGTCAAAGCACTGATTTAAAAAAAAAAAAAAAAGACGACAACAAAACTCAACACTGTTTTGAAACAACATTAAAGTACATGACAAGCAAAGTTTCTCAGCCAAACTGAATTTAGGTGACATTTCATTCATAAAAATTTCAAAATTGTAGTTTTTCATTTCAAAGCAGAATAAAAAAGTTATTCAACACAAATCAAGTACAGCATCAAGAGCCATTTGAGATTCAGTTTCTGTAACAATGAAACTATTTTTTTAGATAACCTTTTAATGTAAGAGTTGAAGAATATCATGAAAGCTGGGTTTGGAAGCATAAAACATTTCAGCATATGAATAAATTCAGTTTCTTAACAGTGGCAAAATAATTCAATAGAATTAGAACCTCAAAGTTCTTCACAAAAGATGCCCATTTCATAAAATACAAATTGAACACAAAGCACTTCTTTCCATTCACTCACAATTCCTACTGGGATGTGTTGCACAGTATTTGATCATAAAATTCTTGTTGATATACTATGAAAGTGAGAAATAACATTATGCCACAAGATCTGGTTTTGTAATCAATTTGAATGAACTGGACAATGCCAAACATATATTTTGCAAATACTGTTTCCATTATTATAAAATTTGAAATATAACTGAATACATAAAATGTATTAACATTTTAAAATGGCAGATGACCTACCCTGACATTACCAAAGCACAATATATTGCAGTCCTCAAGCTGAATTCAAACAATGGTTGGAAATCAATAGTCAGCAAAAAGCAGTTCATCACTCCTCACTTTGAGAGGTATTCTTGAATTTAAGTCAACAGTTATTCAGTTTATGTCTTTATTTCCAGTAACTTTTTCTTAATTTCTTGATGCTGTCTGGCTCTTTTCCATGTAAATCAGTTACATACATTATAGATCTATTTTAAAAAATTAACAAGAACTCAGTTATAGTTGGCCTCCCCTTTTCTAGCTTCGTATTGTTATCGAGGTCATCCATACAACTGACAGCTCTTCAATTACTGCTGCATAAGGATCACGAAGTACAAACAGCACTGCTTCCTTTTCCTGCATGGTATGATATTGAAGTGGGGCAGCTTTAAGAACGCGATACAAATACAAAAACACTGACCTTTCACTTAACAAAAAGTAGAATTTATCTATTCATATGAACTCGATTAATTCTCCAAGCTACATGACAAAGAAAAGGGAGAAAAAAATCCACCACAGTTACGACAAAGCTTTGTAATTTTAATCCCACCAAACGGACTCACTAGAGGGCGCGGTTTAGCCAGAAATGTGCTCCAGTCTGCAGGGTGATGGGTGGGGGGATGGAGGAATACAAAAAGCTTTTTTCTCGTAATGCAACAAAAATGGCTAGCCAAATGTTAAAATTGATTTTTATCAGAATTATCCTTTTCATCATGCCTAAAATAAGATTACCAAAATGCTTTTTAGAAAGATATGTCTCTCTCTTTTCAATACCCTGAACTGGAAGAGGTTGGATGTGGAAAGATACTTGCTAAACTAAGGTTTAATGAAGGAGTGGCAAAGAAAAATCTTCCTAAAAGCCATGGTACACACAAGTGTTCCAGGGAAAAGAACAGACTTGTCAAGAGGAATTTCTTGGAAAAGCCATGATAAATTATTTTGGTTTTGCATTGCATTTGCAAGCCTCAGTGTCTAGTTTTCATAATGACACTTTATAGCCAGCAGCTTGAAAGGTAGTGCTCACTTTTCAAACAAAAGTATCCCCAAAGGTGTCTAAAATCAGAAGCTAAGTAAATTTTGATACATCGTTTCTTGTCTTCCTCCTGCATGAACCTCTACATAGAGTTGGAAATTATAACATCTACAACTTTGATGAACACAATACCTTCCCTGAAGCCAAGTACCACCGCAGTGCTGCATTACCAAAAAAAAAAAAAAAAAAGAAAGAAAATAAGATAGCACTACCTGCAATTCCCTCACCTTATTTAGATCTGTTCAAGATGACTTGTAATACAGAGTAAGACACACACCACAGTGTTTTGATGGCTCATCACTTCAAAAAAGATTACAATTTACTGCAGTATACCGTAGTAATGTTAGCAGTATCTCCTCTGAGGTACTGCTGCACATTCTGTGATGGGCAGATCTTCGGGAGATACTGAATGGCTCCACAGGATTTAGCTTATCTTCATTCTGCTGAAGCTGACTGTTCAGTACAAACGGGTATCATTATTTTGAAAGCATTTCTGGTTTTCAGTAGGCAGATATTAACAACAGTGAAGAAAAATAATACAGTTGATCTGAATGATATTCGGAAATGCTCAATGTTAAGGATGTTACCAGGCGAGTAGATCATATTTTCTCTATAAAGTAGTTTAACCTCTGACTTAACAGCTCTAAGGCAATTGTGCTACCTAATCAGCCACTGTATCTCTTGGTCTCCTTCCTGCAGTTGCTGAAATCATTAGTCAGGGAATTGGTGAGGAAGCTATAGAAACTCACACTAGCAGCAGGGAATAAAAGTCTTTAATGGTAATAACTCACACTAAAAATGACAATTTATGGCTTTTTACAGCATGTAATATAATTTATGGGATGTTACACATTGATGTGTATGCCTAATGAGTGTTGTAGAAAGCCATAAATCATCACTATTTCCAACTTCCCATTAATACCTCATTTATTACACTGTTCCAGAAGTATATCCTCATGATAACCACACCCTTGTCTTGCTTTATTAAAAATTAGGCAAAGGATAGAAAAGGAGGCTATAACAGCCGTCTAATGCAGTATTAAAACCAAAAACACACTCCAACTAAGACAGCAGAATTAAAAAAAAAAAAATGAGTCTTCGCTGGGAAATGCACTGACTTTCCTCATCTTACTTATTTTATTAACAACTGGGCGAATACACAAAGAAACATTTTCCCACATTCATCCTCTGTAATGCAAAATCTCATTTAAAGATGTAATATAAAAGGGAAAAGAAGACAGGAAGCCTGTCTCTAGAGCAACACAGTTCTCTCTATTGGTGACTACTGCCATACTGAATGAAGTATTACGAATTTGTATAATTGTAGTATTCATAAAACCAGAATACAAAGCCCAAGAATCCAAATAGTTCAGCAGTCAGCCTTAAGTAAGTGCATGTTACCCTACAAAAAGTCTTAACAGAGAATAGAAACAAAATATACAGACCATTCTGATCAAAAAGAAGCAGTGAACATAAAAAAAAAAAAAACACAAAAGCAACCAAAAACAAACCACAAGAAAAAAAATCAGGACAAGCCTGTGTCTGAATATTGTTTTGGGGTTTGCTTGGGTTTTTTGCTTTAGGCATTAGTTTCTAAGTCTCTGGTATGTATTAGTATAACTCAGACCAAAATGAAGTGAAATTTCATAACAGTTTCAGATGAGGTGATCCCAGATGAGATGTTGCAGGAGATGCCTCAGATTTTATTAAAGAATGTAATAACAACAACAAAAAAGAACAGCAGAAAAAAATTTCTCAGAGACAGGACTGAACTTCTAGTCAAACTGAAAACAAAAGATACACACTCAGAACTGTTAACCACCTCGAAGAGGTGGGAGAAAGACCAACTTCTTGTTCAGGGCTAGTTTAATGGTGAAAAAGAGGGCATTTTCTAGCAGAACAGACTGGAACTTTAACTCCTACATACACATGCTATAGGCATTGATGTACCCATCAGGAACAGAAGGTGTATGTTTTCCGGCTCTCTAAGAGTTAGGTAACCACATCTGGAGAGGGTAACTTAGCTACAGAGCTAGCAAATTTAAGCAGCACTAAGGGTTGTTTTACCAGTGAAGAAATTCAAATGCTTCCATTGCTTTCTGATGCTCAAACAAAACAGTCGCCCCCTCCTCAAATTTGTAAATTGTAACACTTCAAAATATAAGCTGTCATATACCTGACTGAGCATGCACTGAAACCCAGGTACTATGGCTTGCAGGTTTTTAAACAAAACCTTCTCATTTTGCAACTCTAACGTGAAAGTCAAAAATTCTGCAGATTTTCTACAGAATCTGTCTTCAGCTTCGCTTCTGACAAAACTCAAAGTAATTTCAAGACTGCTGAAGTTCATAACCAGAGAGTATGAGCTGATTTAACCAGGTCTGAGGTCGAAATGAATCCTAGCTCTGCCATGATTACAGTGGATCAGCAAGCTGTTCAAGGTGAGAAATGTTATGATACTTCTTGGTTCAGATTAACTTTTATTGTTTCCTTGGTTTTTATCAAATCTGAAAATTTATAGGGAAACAGATTCCTTCAGAAAGTCTCATTATATCTTTACATAAACAGCTCAGACCTCAAGCAATGAGTTCTGAAGCTTCTGTTAAGCTTCCTCAGCATATACCTTTACTTAGTAGATATGCCGGCAGCAAAGCCAGTTTGAAGGCCAGAGGACCGAAATGGGAAAATGCTGATCAGCCTTTTGTACTGTAGCAGCAAGCATTGCAGATCAGTCTAAGTGGGTGACAAAGCAAAGGCATTTATAAGCATTTTTTTAAACCAGTGCCTAATTCTTTGGCAATGTTTACAGCAGCAGCCAGCTAGCAACTCCCAGATATCCCATCTGAAAACATTTCTTGAAAACTATTACCCACGCTCTTCAATGGCACTGATACATTTTGCTGAAGATGAGACCAAGCTCCAGCTCGCTCATACAACATACAGTTGTGACTATTTCCATAGACTGGCAACATTAATGTACTTGAATAACATCAAGAAACCTGTAACATTGACTGGAAGTGGAAGTGTCAATGCTTGAGCTAATATGACTGAGACTGGGATGTACATAAGCTCTTGTACTGAGGTTTTGTTGGCTTTTTTTTAAAACAGTTCTTATGGATCACATACAAAAATGCATTTATCCATAAACTCAAGTGCAATGACAAGATTATGCTAACCATAAAACAAATACAGCTGTTTAATGTTTCCGCTTTAAATATTTAATTAAGCATAGCAACAACTCCATAAAAGCAGGAGTATTATTCAACGGTATTAGTTTTATTTGTGGTAGTCTTGTGAAACAGAGTTTACAGGACTCCCTACAGAAGTCAGTTATCCGTCTTCCCATCTACACAAAGGATAATGTTTGCAACCCTGAAAGGCAAACACCATATACAACTTCTTAAAACTGTGGACTGTGTTTGATCATCCCAGAAGTAGAATCTAAACCAGGTAACCTTCCAGCTTCCTGTTCTAGTGACTACATGACAAACTTCCCATACAGGCAAACATAAGAAAAATCATAAAGCAGTTAGGGTTGGAAGGACCGTATTGAGTTAATCTAGACCAATCTCAAGCTCAAAGTTGGGCCAATTTCAAAGTTATCTTAGGTTGCTCAGAGAATTACACAGGCAAGTCTTCAAGTATCTCCAAGGATGGAGATTTATCAACCTTTCCCAGCCTCTGTCCTCCTGTTTAACTAACCCTCATAGCAAAGATTTTTTTTTTTTTTCCCTTACACATAATCAGAACCTCCGTTGCCACAGAGCACCTCCCCTAGGCAGGTTGTTCAACCCTTACAACAAAACATAACCTCAGTGCATTCAAGGAAGCTTCTGGGTTGCCTGTGCTCCACCACACTGCTCTTCCCGAAGATACCAGTAATTAAAGCCCCCATGAAAAAACAGAGTCAGTGATCATGAAACTTCTTCCAGCTGTCAGAAACAACAACAAAACAGGCTTCATCCACCTCCTCTTCGTGGCTGGATCACCTGCAGGTGGTGCTCACTATTGCATCCCTCTTGCTGGCCTCTCCTCTAATTGATTCTGACCTATGAGCTCACATGACCTGTTTTATAGCAAAACTCTGTGCACCTGAGCTGCTCCACTGTGGTAATTGCACTGCCCTTCTTTACCTTCCTAGGGACCCTGTATCAATCCAGTGCAGCACTCTAGGTGTGCAGTTTATCTCACCAGGTCTCTCTTATTCCCAATTAGATTACAGCTCTGCCACTCTGTACATAGCTCAGATATTCCACTCCATCCTCCACCTGCTTAAGTGAGGAGTGTCTCTCCTTCCACATAGTGCAGGACTCGGGCTCTTACCCCTGCTCGGTGTCCAAGAAGAACCAGTTATCTCCTGTTTATTCTCTGATACTTGTGCAGTTTGCTCATGTCCTCCCACAGCTCCATCACTTAGCAGCCCAGTAACCTGAACATACCTCTCACATATGGGGCCACTGCTGCTGCCAGTGCCAGCCTCAGAGTAAATTACCTGGCACACCTTGACAACAGAGACCTGGAGAGCAGCACTGCCCATCACAACACTCCGATTCAAGACCTCTGACGTGCCTGTGAGGTTGAAGCTAGTTGATGGAAGAAACTTCATCACCACCACTGCTGCACAGACTAGGCTAGCCATCTTGCACAGTATCAAGCAATGCTTCTGGGTCCCACATCTGCCCTTGTCCCCTCCAAGTGTTGCATTAAGTGCCAAATCCCTGTTTAACCAGCCCCAAGGTTGGTTCCCTGGACATTAAACAGGAAGCCAAACACGAGCTTGCTCTTCTCCCTTTCAAGATCACGTGCTGAGTAAGCAGTTTACCAGTGTTTTGTGGCCTCCATCCCAGCCATGATAATCTCACTGCCTGAATGCCAAGTAGTTCTCCCTGCTTTACTGCATCCAGAGCAGGAAGAGGAAAACTGACAGAAAAATAAATTACTTAAAATAAAAAATAGTCATGATGCAGAAAAAGAATAGCACTCCCAAACACATCCCATTAGAAAATAGATACTAAACACTATGTGACTGAACATGAAGCATTCCTTTTGCTAGAAAAATCAGCATCAGAGCACTAAGTCTTTGCATGCCAAAAACTGGAAAGTATCAGCTCCTTCTGCTCTCTCCGATTTCTCCTCCCGTAAGTACACCAAGGTTGTCTGAATTTCCCTTATCTCTCCACAGATTGGAAGGGCAAAATAAATCCTCTTTATTCTTTGTGATAGAAGAAATTCTTCGTAAAGCATTCAGAAGATAGATAAAAATTATTCCATGCAGAAATAGAAATACAATGAAGAAAAAAGATAAAATTCTAGAAAATGTATTTACAAAGTGGAGTAGTAAATCAATGTTGCGTTTGAGTGCAGGGGGTTTTGTGGGTTTTTTTTTCATTTGATAGATGGAATCAAACTGGATCTGGCAACACAGAGAACAATTACAAATACTACTACTAGGAATGTTGTCCATATTTCACATAGTACATGCTCCCCCTCATCAACTTGATAATAAGGATGTATAGGGGTTTTTTTTTTAAGTGTTTTCTCAGAGTTTAATGACTTAAGTGTCTTAATCTGTGTTGTACAGACATGGAAATGCCAATTTGCTAGAGAACACATTATGGGAGACATCATAAAATTGGAGGAAACACACCCCACCCCAAAAAAAAAAAAAAAAAAAAAATCACAGCTTCTTTAACAGCTATTTTTTGAACATTTGAAAGAGATCTATAAAACAGGAGAAGAGGCAATTGTTTCAAACCTAAACACATGAAATGGAATCTGAACATAAGAAAACATCTTTTATTGGAAGGGTCCTTGAACACTGGAATAGCCCAGAGAGATTACGCAGCCTCCATCTTTGGAGATACTCAAAGCACTAGACATGGCCCTGGGCAACCTGCTCCAGCTGACCCTAGTGTGCTTGAGGTTGGGCTACACAGCCTCCAGAGGTCCCCTCATTGTAGATTCTTTATTATAAAACACCAATAAACACTAGGTAAATACGAAGTGTTACATCAAAGAACCTTCTTTTAAAGTACCGACATGATAAAAATCATTATCCATGAAACAAACTACATGCCCATAACACCTTTTCAGCTGGAACACTACATATGACAAAATAGGTTATTTCTCTATCTTTTCTCAATGCTTTAACAGAAATATGTGATTCTTGGAGACAGATTGAAAAGTACGCTACTAGAGTCAGATGAATTTTTATTTGTCCAAACTAAAGTCCTCTGATTTGCATTATGCTAAGAACTCTTTGGGGTATACCCCGACTAAAAGACCAAGAAATTTAGCAGTTTCCAGATGTTCATTTTGTTGGGGAATTTTTAGCGTACCCCTTGAGGCAAATTAAACATTTTTTGTGCTTGAACATTAAAAAAGAAAAAAAAAATTAAAATGAGCAATGCATTGGGTCGAGTCCTACGGCCATAAGCCGTTCTACAAGGAGTCTGCAAAGATGCGTCACAAGCAGATTCCTTATATACACTTGCACCAGCACGACTCCTGTGAGCATCAACATGGGGCACCGCAGCCTGGCCTAGGGTCCATCTCCCAGCCCAGCTCTGCTGCCCAAAGGTGGCTCCTGAGCCCTGGAGCTCCAAGACAGCTACAAGACAATGCTTCAGCTGTTTCATACCTCATCACCACAGGAAACATCACTCACTCACGAGGAGTTGCTCTGTGCCTGGCATTTCTGCTTCCAGCCCATTTAATCCCTTCTGCAGTTGGGCCTTCTTGCCCTTCATGCCAGATCATTCCTTGGTCACAGATCACCACTGCTGAGCAGTTACAAATTGAATTTCCCCTTCAATTTGTACCAGGACCCATGAAACCAAACCACACTTAAAT
The DNA here is from genome assembly GCF_047716275.1 of Strix uralensis. Taxonomy (NCBI): domain Eukaryota; kingdom Metazoa; phylum Chordata; class Aves; order Strigiformes; family Strigidae; genus Strix; species Strix uralensis. The sequence goes on from NC_133984.1 coordinate 6,420,330, forward strand.
CTGACTGTAGACACTGCACAGTTTGTACCCAGATATATGTCTTGAAATTCACCTGGCAATGTTTTGTCTTAAAAATCCAGCAATTGTCTCACATCATTATCTACAGAGTATGGTACAGCCAAATATTAATTGAATATATTAACAAAATCTCAAAACATTAATTACCAGTTTGCAGGGAAAAAGGTCAGAAGTGGTTAGAGCTGCAAGCAAAACACAGTACTACATCTACAGCATAGTCTTAGCACAGAAACTCTCAGAAACCTTGCATTTCTCCAAAGTACATGATTCAAGCCCTCAAGCACTTCAGCCTGATTAGCAACGATAAAGGTTTGAGCTTTTGCTGTCACCTTAAAAACAATTATCTCTCACAAAAATTCTATTCCATGTAGAGCCATAGATAGTACTGATCCCACACTCTGGAAAGGCCTCTTAACTTCTCTTTACACAGCTGCAGCAACAACAATACTACACTAAGAGCCAGAAGCAACATCTGCTAAGTTGCAATCCTTCTCAACATTTTCAATGCTTTAATGATTTTATTTGGCTATGTTTTCTATCAAAGGTTCAGTCTCTGCCACTCCAAAGTACAAAAGAGCAGTTGCTGCTTTTAATAAGAGCTGCCTCCAAGGCTGTTAGTTGGGAGAAGAAAGCAAAACCAGGAACAACCAAGCCTCACGCAAAGAAATTTAAAATTGATATATATTAATTGTATAAGACAACACTTGTCTGAAACAATACCATGAAAACTATGGAAAAACTTGAGGAAATTACTGATAAACCATCTACCTAAGATGAGCTATCTAGCTCTGAAGCCAAACAAGAACACATGTCTCCCAATATGAAGTTCACAGTCCTATTAATTAGACCAAAGAAATCTAATGGTAGAATCTTGGGAGATTCAAACAAACCTATTATTTGCTCTTTATTCTACCTCTACCAGTAGAGGTAAGGTTTACACACACACACTTAAGTTTCTTCCATATACCAGGTTTTAGCCATTAAAATTAACAGATTGTGTTGAACAAATGTGTACTCTAAACAGTTAAAAATCACATTAATGTGCAGTTTACTTCAAGGTGGCACTTCTGGCCAAAGCCCCTTTTGCTAATAAGGTTGGGAAATTTATACCATGTAAGAGTAAACTATTGAATACAATTCAGATAGTGCTTTAACTCATTCCGTAGCACTATGCTGTAAATCCTCAGAACAGCTAAACGCAAAAGACAATTAGGAAAATTAGGACTTGGACCTGGCAATTTCTCCAGGTTTTTGCAGTGTTGCATCAGAGAGAAGAAAGCTGGAGGAACATTTATGAATTGTACTTAGAAACAGCATTTTGGATACCAGGAATATTTGTTAGGAAGATTTTTGGGTACCAGACCAATATCGAGACCACTGTGTTTTTCCACATTTATATTCCATCACCTCCAAAACTAAGTACTGAGAGAACTGATCCTTCTGATGATGCATGAGCTATGCTGGATTGGATAAAAAGAAAGCAACCAAACACACATTTGTGCAACATCCAAATCATCTGTAAAGATAAAATCTGTGACATAAGCAAGTGGACTTTTAAAATTCCTACAACACCAAAGAGGAAAAAAAAAAAAAAAACAAGGAAAAGTTAATTCACTCTTTCAATTCATTTAAAACTCAATTCCCTTGGAACTTACTAGTTCTGAAGAAAAAAAATATCATTGATGAAACTTTTGGCTTCTGCAAAAGTCATTAAAATTAATGAGAATATTTGATATTTATTTGCAAGAAAAAAATATAGGAAGTATCTTTTTTCTGAGTAAGAAATCTGCAGTCTCCCAGGAACAGAGTTAAGAAATAAGCTATCAGGTATTGTAAACCTCTGAATCAAATTCCAACTTCAAATCCTCACTGAATTTTCCCAAGTTCTTGTTGTGAGTTACCTATTTACATTGTATAATGAAAGTTGTTTTTCAGCACAACAAACTTAATACATTCTGTTCCTTCTGTCGAACAAAATAATATACTTGAGCCACACACTGCAGCACATAGCTTTCAAATAAAAGGATGTAGGTCTGGCAAAGCTAGCAGCTGATTTTTAGTCTTCCCTGACCAGTTGCCATTTCAGCTGGCAGGTCCCCCTGATCCTGCCATCCTACAAATATTCAGCCTTCTACCTAAAATGAGCAATTTTTATATGCTAATACGCTGGACATTTCTGTAGCACCCAGCTTACGAATAGAACTTGCTTAATACAAATCAGAAACAACATACATTCAATCCTTTCACCTTTACAGTCCAAGTTCAAGACTCTGTCTGTTCCCAACTTGCATTTTCATAGGAAATTATACCAGCCGTTCTTATAAATTCAAAGGGCAACAGCCAACTTCTGTTTTATCACCCACCAGGTTTACATTCTAAGATGACTTATAAAAGTATACTGTTTTACAACAGGGGAGTTCTTTTCCTTTGGTCTTGTAGAGCCAACAGGACACTAAATTTGCAGGGGGAAGAGACATGACTTTTGCAGCAGAGCAGAGGTGCTACATTTCCAGATGCAAAGTCAGTTAATTTTAAGCATCCTGCAACTCATCCTCTCCAGACTTCACCACCAAATAGTATGTGGCATTACATTGGGCTAGGGAGTACTTACCCTATGTAGCTCTTAAGAACTACATTTTAAGAGATGAAAAGTACATTTCACTGAAGCTCTCAACGACTTTGAAGAACTTTGCTGCTTAACAGCATTGCCTTTTCCGGAGCAGCTGTACGCAGCACCATGCAGCAAAAACAAGGTGTTACTAAATGGTTTACTTCATGATTATCTAGAGAGTTCTCAAAATCCTGTAGTCAGAATGGAAGTCCACTGAATTCTAGAAAATAAGTTAAAAATAGGAACTCTACCTTCAAGCCATCACCTCAGCTTCTTGCAGAAAGAATGGTGCCAACCAGCTTGAAGGTAAAGGGACTGCTGCTCTCCATTAACTGTGTTCCAGGCATCTCCTGGAAAGTTACAGAAATTTAAAGCAACATCACTTGTTGATCCTATGGAGAGCATCAGTATTGTTCAGTTTGTCATTCCCTTTTTCACCACATTTCTTGAAAACACTGAATCTATGACTATATACTTCTATGAACTTCTCCTTGCAAAAACCATTCACATTCTAAGATTATAAAGGTATAATTTTAGACTCATGTCACTACTTCCCTAACAGTCTGTAAGTTTCAAGCCTACAGGATTACAGACACAACCACTTCTGCTGATTTAGAGTTTGCTACATTAGTACAAAAATCAGGTAGTCCTACATGCTGTTAAGGTGACTGCAAAATAAACAAACCCCACCAAATTCCAAGAGGAACCTTCCTGTCTATTCCAACATAATTTAGCATCCAAACCAAGATCAAGCTAAAAAGAACAAACTTGAAGAACGTATTTTATGAATTTAAAAACCTGTGCTCAGGTAACTGTTTTATTTCCTCAAAATAACCCTTCCCTTATGGAAAGCGTCTGTGCATGCACATGTGTAGGTACTGCAAACAGCTAAGCATATAAAAGCCATTTATAAATCAAATTAATGTTTTGCTTAAGTCTCTTTCTACACTTATGTATTCAATTTAGAGATTTACAGGTCAGCAGTGCAGCAGCTGCAACATTACAGTAGACTAAATAATTGAGTTAGAATAGTTAATGGTTTAGCATTATTTGATTAGTTTAATTGATTTATAATGCAGATAAGCACCAATAAACCAAATAAATAAAATCTGTGGAAATTAACATGTCTTTCTTCCCAGAGCAATAAAATTCTGCATATAGTAATCTTTAATCATGGAATCTTTACAATATTAAAAAATGTTAAAAAAATGAGTGTGAAAGAAATCATTATGCAAATTTATGTATAGGAGATTAAACTCTTTATAGAAGTTTTTTCCTTCATCAAAACAAAAAAGCCCTAATCAATTAGGGGTAGTTCTCACTTGCTTTGAGAAAGCAGGTGCTACATTCCTAGATGGAAGACAGCTTGTACCTCTTCCTCTAAGTAATTCAGCATTTCCCAAGTTACCTGTGAAGATGCTCATTACTGCAGATAGAGAAAAGAAGTCTATAATTTAAAATCACAGAAGGGCAGGTTACTGTCACACGGTAACACCAAGTAAATACTTTTTGGGTTTTCCTTTGCTTTTGGTTAAACAGATGGAGGGGCTGAGTGCTTATTTCACATTTGTCAAAATGTGTACGAAGTCTGTGACAACACTGAAACGGATGCTGACACAGTAAGCCTTCCTTATTAAGTCCTTATTAAGAAATATGGCAGTACACTTTGCAACATTTAGCTCTTCTCTATACTAGTATGACAATTGTTGGAAAGCCTTATGGTTTGGGACATGTTTGTTTCCTTAGGCAGCTTATTCAAGCCAGCTGTTGAAATCAAAGCTAACATTACAAAATAAGAGGGTTAGGGGAACCCATCTCCGAGTTTTCCTAGCCACAATTGATTTATATCCTGTGCAATTTAGACTGGGACCCCACAGTAATACAAGTCTAGTTAAAACTGGTGATAGATGGGAAGTCTCCTTAATTTTCCTTCCCAAAAATGCCAAATTTAAATGCATGTAATGATATAGCTAACACTTCTCTTTGTTTCACTTATGAAATATTCCCAACATGAGCAAAAATTCCCTAGTAGATTTAAGATTATTCTTCTTCAAAGGTGCCTTGAGGAGACTCAACTGATCCTTCTCTGTTTACTCATTTTCACTAATTTCTATGGTAAAATTTACAGCATTAGATTCACATTCTTAGCAGTATCAACAGTTTCAATAGGTGACTGAAACAGGAATCACCTGGTGGAATCCATTTCAATTCCACTTGCACATTCCAAGTCATCTTCTAGCATTCTATCAGTGTTTTCACTCCGTATTGTTTTATCTTATCTGAGGACAGGCACTGGCAAAGAAATACTCTGATATCTATCACCTCTTTTACTTAGCAAAGCAAAAGAAACAGTGTCTCAAAATGTAGACAGTAATTGTATAACCCCGTATAATTGACAGTCAACAGTATTCTTCCCCCCTCAGTACTTTAATTATCTTACTAAGCTCATCAAAACTCTTAAAAAACTAAGCCATGAATGATTCATAAAAGAAAAAAAAAACAAAACACAACAACAACAAAATAAACCCAACTTGTTGGGAACTTGTGGTTCATTTTAATGGTATCTGCTCTGTGGAAGTTGCAGATAAGGTCTTCTTTTTCATAAACAACCTGACACTGAAACAGAGCTCACCTTGCCCATACTCTAAACAGGTGTAATGCTAGCTTTTAATAACACATTATTCTTAACCTTTTCCTTTTTATTTCATTAAATAAGCCTTTACTGAAAGTTAGGAAAAGCTGGAACTCATTAAACACTGCAATACTGTGAATAGGCCTGTCAGTAAAACATAATGAAGTATGCTTCTGCAAGTTTACAGACTAAATTGGTTAGCACTGGACTATCTTCGCTAGCTGTAAGTATGCCTTTAGTAACTGTTTCTACAGCTGCATACAAGTTAAAGATAGGTGGAATTTGTTTGTATCCAAATGGCTTCTTTATTTAAAACTGAAATTAAAGCCAAATGTACTTGGAAAACTCCTGATCATATTTTAGAACTGCATTATGCTATACAGCACACTAGAATATATCCTTAGAAAATACACATACCCTGCTATGCATGAAGTACTACATAAATAGCAAACCCGTTGATCTCCCATTATGTTACTTGGACATTAAAAATAAGAGTAAGCGTGCTGGAGCTGAATCGCTAGGAAGAAAAACGTACAATTCTGAAGTGACAAGCTAGAATTCACTTGAAAACTCCAAAACATATTATGCCAGAGTAGACTTCAATTGGCAAATACACTGGGTAGGTTTTTGTGGGGTTTTTGTTGGTTTGGTTCCCCACGTACACCCCACCCTTATCTCTGCAGTAAAAGAAGAAATTTTGAGCATTAAAATGCTTTCTAGGCTGGTGTCTAAACTACACCATGTGGCTGAAGGAATTTATGAAACTCAGAAGACATGTCTTCTGATCTACTTTTGGTCAACTACATCTCTACAGCAGGAAGACTGTTACACACATGCCAAAGTGTCTGGAGCTTTAACTACAGCTGCCACAAGCTTGAAATTACTTCAGTCTGTATAGAGCTAATTGGCTCACACTGGCTGCTGGTATATAAACTGGGTGTCCAGCCTAGGGCCTGATTCTCTCTCTGTATTTAATGGGAGACAGTCACAGGCTGAAACCCAAAGCTGTGAGTCTACATGTTAAGCTAGTTTATGGTGCAAACACTACCCTGCAGTCTGATCCAAATTCTATACACACAAACACTAAAGTTTTTATCCTTTTATAGAAGGTCACATCAAGGTTTCAATGAAAATTTTAACATGTTGGTGCAACAGGTGTTTAATTAAACTGCATGTCCTTCAGCATGTCTACCTGCACTATTGGTGGGGGAGTCAGAGATAGTAATGATGTTTCATTACACTTTTTTCACTAAATATTTGATCCAAGGGTCCTTTGTTTACACAAAACAAACAAAAAACCCACCACTACCACACACAGTCCTTCATTCTGCCAAAAGACCCCGCACAGCCCAGTCAACAGAATAGAGACTGATTCTGGTTTACTGCTTCTTCTTTAAAAAGAATAAAATCTCAGAGGAAGAACTGTTAATAGCTAGCATTTCCCTTGTACTGGACAATTCCTCATCAGAACCACTTACACATTAATATGCCCATACACCAAACTGCAGAGGAGACCCCCTCTGAGGGAGATCATTCCTCAGTCCTGTGGCCTGTTACATTTTCAGTGTTATTTACATAATCCAGTTTCAATGAAAAACACTCCTGGTCTTCCAATCCAAAACAGTTTTATCTAGAGTTAGCTTTGTAGACACTGCAGTGCATACGCAACTATTTTAGGCACAAAGCATAACATAATTGTGCACAGGAGCTTCAGCTTTGCAACCTACTCACATATCACAGCATTTATTTCCGCTTATTAAATCACTGCAGTCAAGCAAGTTTAATGCACTGAAAGCCAGGAATAGGTGTTGAGGGGTGGCAGGGGGCACAAATCAGTGGTATTCTCTGTGTCATGACAGAGGATTCCAGTTATCTTTAGAGAGTAAGGTGAGAGCTGGGTCAACTATTTGTAGTATTAATTTATAAAACCAACTACATGCACTGCCTATCAACTGATATTATAGGTGCTGATAAACAAGAATGAATGCTAGTATTTAAAGGGGGATCTGGCATGTTACACCTCTTGAGTTCTACACCCGATTCTGACCTTAACACATCTTGAAGCAACTCTAGGACCATCCCCGCATACTTACAGGAGCAGCAGTTTTACTTGTTCAACCTACTGACTGAAAACAAATTGAGAGAGGAAAGCTGTGGCCTTCAGGGAAAGTCTCTGAAAGCCTCACTGAGCACGTGGTTTGTACTTTACGATAGGACACCATTTACAAATTTTGGGGAAAAAAATTATAATGTAAATAAGAGAAAAGTTGGGAAAAAAATACTACTAGAGCAGTGGGCTGATGTGCTGGTTGCATTGTTTTTTTGTCCTAAAGAGTTGTCAAAGCTGGAAGTAAGAGTGTTCGTTCTACGTAGTTATCTTCAAGCACTCTTCATTAACTTGATCTTCACTAATGATTATCAAGTGGAAAATCTGAAAGGGACAGCAAATTCTGCTATGAAACTTTACCATTTCTTTCACAGGTAGCCAGCAGAGATCAACTTTATATTTACAGCATTTAATACAAATATACTTTTCAACCCCTCTTGAAAATTAAGTAATGACAGCTGCCTATGTTAACTTCCTATACCCACAGGTACTACCCAAAATTTGGGCCATGATAAACTCTAGAAGATACTGTTCCACATAAAGCTGTATACGCAGTGAAACGCATTATTGAAGTAAAACGTCTGTTAAAGTCTTGTTACCGTATCAGGTAATTCAACCAAGACAATGAGCAATAATTATTACATTATAATGTGGCTGTTACCCAACAAGAAGCTAGCTATTATCTTGGTTCTCAACAGATGTCAAGTCAACTAGCTTTGGTGCTCCAAAGAGCTGTCATGTCTTGCACCTCTCTTAGTCTGTGGCCAAAATAAGTTATGTTGGCCTTGCTTGGCACAGTACCTGCTCTGATTTGGGCTTTTGAGAAAACAGTAACAGATACAGCAGTAAATTACTCTGAAAAGATTCATTTTGTTACAAAAAAAGTTGAGTGTTTGACATCAGTCTCAGAGATTACACTGCTATCATTATCTTGCCGCTGCAGCCTGCAGAGTAATGTGATACACATGTAATACACCTCAAACCTATCAGAATGAAATAAACAGCAACTTCAGAAAAGTGCAATCCAGATTCTTAGAGCTTAGTAGCAGTAAAGGAAATGCCAGAGGTCAATGAGATTTGTAAATCAGGACAGTATCAAAACAGAGAAAGTACAAGTATTAGCTGTTATTTTTTTGAGCAAAACATTCACAACTTCTCACAGGAAAGAAATATTATTTATGATCTCAGTCAGAACAGAAGCTGCCAGTCAAATTCAGCAATTAAAATTTATTTTTTTCTTTGTGAATATTTACATACTACCACTTTACATTGGCCTCTTTATTACTCTGCAGTTCAGCTTCAAGTCAATGGTTTATTACTTGCTGCTTGGAATGCTGCATTTCTAAATGGCATGTGAACTAAAATACAGTACCTCTCCAGTGTGAAACAAGATATGTAGTTAAAAGCACCCTCTAACAGATGGAGAGGAGCTTTACTGACACAGTACTGTATCTTCACAAGGTAGCCCACAGGAAACATCACTTTTGAACATAGTCATTTTGAGAGTGAACCCTGCTGATAAACACAGAGCAGATATAATTATGCACACTAGTAACACTCCATAGTAGCAATAGGGACTTGACTTAATGGTGCTTAGAGAGTCAGATGAGTGTGCTGTTGATGCCTTGGGTACCAAGAAAAGAATAATCAGCATTTAACTGGGCTCATAAAATTCAGTCTTAGCTAGGACTTTTCTGTCTAGAGAAGAGATGGAATACAGACAGATTTTATTACATTAATTAACATTTATTTTTCCATTCCTCATACTCTATGTAATAGATACATCTTTATACACTATGACACAAATTTTTAAAATAACTGGGAAATCTGACTTCATATGTTGCAGTAAGAAGGAAATAACACAACTAAGACTAAAAATGTTTTTCAGAGTTAATGATTCTATATTCAAATAGAGGTCCACAAATATAATTCACCTTGACAAAAGCAAGAGTTCTCTGCCTTTAAAAACACAACTCTGAAGATAAGGAATCTGTATTTATAATGACAAAAAGTTTATAGTTTTAGGATTCTTGCTGTAATGTCACTTTTGAAGAAAGATGGAGCATTCCTAAAAACCAGAGGCAAGAATATTATCATCATCATGTATGGGCCCTACAAAAGGGATCTTCATCCCATAGTCACACTGACTTTGCAGTAAAACCCCAGAGTCTCAATGAACCTAAGGGAATATACAAGTAAAGCCCCTTATTTTTAACTGTCAATTAAACAGTCCCGAAATCTGAAGAAGAAGAAAAGTGTAGGAGGGGGAAGGAAGTATTTGTTGTTTTTCTATGAAAAGGCAGAGCACATTAAACACTGTTCTTGTATGCCACGCATCACATCTGTACTCTCAGGGTACTATTTTTCTATTTGCAAGAAAACAAAGCAGGGCACGACAGCTTCCACCACAGATGTGGAGGCAACAATATACTTGGTAATATCACTCTTAAACAGGACATTCCTAATGTCATTACATTCTTTTGCAATGAAACACATTTGGAAAGGTAAGGTTTTGTCTAAAACTGAGAAGATAATTTACATGGCAATGTTTAATTTTCAAATCCTAGTATGAATGAAAAATTACACAGTAGAATAGGACTTTATTACAGTATCTGCCTGCTGAATGCTTTCAGTACATACAGTTTGAGTACTGATGACCAGCTCTCAGAAAAGCTCCCCAGGAAATTCAGTTTTGACATTGTTTGACCTGAACCACTTCAGATTTGTAAATTTACAAATGTTTAAAAAGCTTGGAACTTGGCAGTAAGCCATGTGAAATCAAGCACAGTGGTTTATAATACAAATACAGCATGCGTGATCTTCTCTAACTTCACAGTTGGAGTTAATTTCATTACTAGCTTAGGTATGGGGGTACTGACAGTTTCTGTCATACTTGGACAACTCACTATGACAAAGAGAGGAAACCAGAGTCCAGCAACCTACTGACTGTGTAATAGTTAACTGTGCTAGATAGGGTTATTCCTTATTTATTCAATTACTTTAAGCCTATTATTAACATCATTAAATACTGCATAACTAAGTGACTGCTAGTAAGTGTAGCTGCGTTGGGACTGTGTGTGTGTTGGGGTTTTGGTAGCACGGAGGGGCTACAGTGGTGGCCCCTGTGAGAAGCTTCTTGAAGCTCCCCGGCTCCAAGTTGGAGCCACCTCTGGGCAAGGCTGAACCAATTAGTGACAGTGGCTGTGCCTCTGTGATAACGTATTTAAGAAGGCGAATGTGAGAGGAGGAGTTGGAGTTGTGAGTAGGATTGTGAGGGAGACACCTCTGCAAACACCGAGGTCAGTGGAAGAAAGGAGGAGGAGGGGGAGATGTGCCACAGCAGAGACCCCCCGCAGCCCGTGGTGAGAGGGCAGGCTGTGCCCTGCAGCCCACCGAGGTCACCGGGGGAGCAGATGCCGACCTGCAGCCCGTGGAGGAGCCCACGCCAGAGCAGGGGGCTGAGCCAGGAGAAGGCCGTGACTCTGAGGGCAGCCCACGCTGGGGAAATTTGGTGCTGGGAGGACTGCAGCCTGTCAGAGGGATGCATGTTGGAACAGTTCATGGAGAGCTGCAGCTTGTGGGAAAGACTCGACAGAGAAAGTTCATGGAGGACTGTCTCCTGTGAGAGGAACCCCAGGCTGGAGCAGGGGAAAGAGCATGAGGAGTCCTCCCCCTGAGGAGGAAGGAGTGGCAGAGACAGCGGGTGATGAACTGACCACAAGCCCCGTTCCCTGCCCCCCTGCGCTGCTGTGGAGGTGGAGGGAGAGAAATCGGGAGCAAAGCTGAGCCCAGGAAGAAGGGAGGGGTGGGGAGAAGGGGTTTTTAAGAAATGGTTATACTTCTCACTGTCCTACTTGGTTTGATTGTTAGATTAAGCAGTGGTAGTGGTTGAAATAAATTGATGTTTCTTTTCTTCCCCTAATGAGTTTACCCACGACCATAACGGGTGAATCATCCCTCCCTGTCCTCATCTTGATTCCAGAGCCTTTTGTTTTATTTTCTCCTCCCCATTCCTGAGGGCGAAGGAGTGAGCGAGCAGCTGCATGGTGCTCAGTTGCCCTCTGTGCTCAAACCACGACAGCAGCTGAAAGATAATCATCCTCTGGAAGATACTTGATTTCAACTCAGATTTGACACAGTACATCACACTCTTGGAGTACTGACGTACTGTTGAATGTTAAGACTTTGTTCCAACTTGTTGCCTATAGAGATACTGTACTTGTGTTGTTCATGTCAATGTCAACAAGTTACATCCTTTGTGCTCTACAGCTTCTTGCTAAGTGAAGATGTAGCACGCTATGTTTTTACAAATGGCTGGGACATTTTTAAACCAGAAGTATTTACTGGGAAAGCTTTTCTTGCAAATTTACTTGTCAATAAAGTGTTGATTAGAAGATGTTTCTTAAATACTGTACAAACAGAAGTAAAACACTGAGCAGAACTTGTTTAAAGCACTCACTGATTTTAGAACTAATCTGCGCGATTAACATGTGAACTGCATTTACACCAAGAACAGGCTGATGATGGATTTTATGATAAGTCTTGAGAGGCCAAGTAGCAGATAATAGACTTCAGCATTTGAAACAATTTGACATAGGAAATGTGTCAGTTCAATTACTTTGGAAAAAGAGAATTTGCTTTTAAAAGCATTGCTCAGTTGAGAATCTAAATCTTCTCCCAGAAGTTTTTTTAGCATTGACTAGTGTATTGATTAATTTCTAAAAATTCATGTTTCAAACCTAACAAACTGCCTTAGCCAGAAAGTACAGCAAATTTTCTCAAGCAGTTCATCACACACATTCTATCAAGAAAATTTTATGTTCCTTTTTTTTGGTACTCAAGTTTTTCACTTAGGTGCCCAGAATACTGATGATGTAGATTAGGCATCAGTAAATTACTCCACACCAAAGCTGTAAAGATGCTATTTAAAAGAATGTTAATTGAGCACCTGGAACGCAAAACAAGAGGTACACAAAGAACAAAGTAAAATATTGTTATCTTAAGAAGGAATAGTTGGAAACTCACTGAAAGCAGAGAGCTCACAGCCACTCTAAATCTAAGTGAGTGAAGGGCACACCATAGCCACTTCACAGTATTTCCATCACAGAGTATGACAACACATCAGACAAATCTCTGTAGCAAAATGCTAACATAGATTTTATCTAAAGGGAGCGTGAAATGAAATGCAAAGGTTTCAGGTCATGTAAAAGAAACCTTTTAGTCCTGTGTTTAATGATACTCAGATGTAGAAGTATATTGTATTGAAGTCATCTGACAGGTGCAATATGTGTACTGCAACTGTGTTTTCATTATACTGCATTTTCAAATATAAACTCATTACAAAACAAACAGCCTCTCAAACAAGGTTGCTTCATGAACAGACATAACACTGATGCAAGTTACTGGCTTGATAATACAATTTGTTTTAAGACACAGATGCTGAACAGGTCATAGGAGTACTAAATATTTTAATACCATCCTGGGTGGTATGATATGATCCTTACTAAGTGGGAAAATCAAACTTCAGAGTAAGTGGTAAGTCTTTGGCTATAAACATACTCCCAAAGAAGAAAAAAAGGGGTTTTTTTATTATCATTACCATTACATTCAGCATATTCCAGGTTGGTATGTTCTGTCCTCAGAAATCAAGACTTCTGTTAACTATGATAAATGCATTTTGTGGTGATTCCAAAATAGAAGTTTCCCCATACACTAAAGACTAGGTTTATGGCATAAGCTTCAAGACACAAAAGATTAAGGGCATAACTATTTCTGGAAAAAACAATGGAGACGGAACCTTGGAAGGTGCTCTCAACAGGACCTGAAGTTACAAAGCACCGATATTCTCCAAACATCCTTTTACTTTCTATGATCAATGCAAATGTTGCTCCTCAACTCTAACAAGAGAGTTTAAGATCATCACAGCACTTACAGATTTGTTAATTTTTTTTAACTTTCCCTAGTAGGGAAAGTAACAAAAAAAATTGTTCATAAGTGTATTGTTTTACCAAGATTTAAAAAAAAAAAAAAAAAAGACAAGCTGGAGAACCAAGATAAACTCTGGAAGCAACCAAAGCTGAACAGTACCCAACCCAGGATGAAAAGCATAATATGTATATTTAAAATTGCATAGATTTTGCATGCCATCAGGATTCAGGGACCAAGCCTATTTGCAGGCTGACAGGCATTCACAAATTCATGAGTTCTCTTTAAAATTTGTTCTGAGACTGGTAGACAAAAAAAAAGAAAAAGCAGCATTCCTTGACAGATTTTGCAAAGTTTATGTACCTGTCTGAATCAACTTCAGAAGGCTCACTTTTTCCGATCTGATGCTTTTTCTTAAGGCTGGCAACTTCATGATCAGCATGTGATCTTCCTTTCAAGCCAGGATACTACTGATTACTACTAAAAGCTAGTGCTAACTTCAGGGAAGCACAAGCCAAGACAACTTCTTTCTCATTTAGTTATAGAAAGGGCTGTGGATTTATGTTTTCAGAATCCAATTATAAAACTGTACATGGGTACTGTGATTAAATTGGTATTATAAAGTGTCTAGTTCACACACCCACCACCTCTGCACTTTTATCAGCGTTCTTGAGGTAGTGGTATGTCCTCAGAAAACAAGTATATCCTTAGGAAAGCTAGCCATGTGGTAGCCTGTGATTGTTGCTTATGTTCTACTAATGGAAGTGCAAACAAGTGTGACTGCCAAAGGAAAAAAAAAAGAACAAAAAAAATAAAGAGAGGTGAAAGAGAGATAGGTTTCTACATGAAGATTAATAAGTGTTCATTTTGAATATACAAGCATGGATTTGGGCCTACTTTAATTTATCTTCAAAGCACTTCATCCTCCTTTACTCTGCATGCAGTTTCAAATTTCTCTGTGTAGTAGTAAGTATGATATCCTACCATTCCAAAAAGCCATTACTCTGTTTTCACTACTGCTGGCTAGCCAAGCAATCGAAATTCAAATTTCAAATTCAGTAGCACTCTACTTCAAAATTAGAGCTATACCCTGAACAACAAATTCTAGTCATAACTGCTGCAGTTTTAACATTCTGCTCCTAGCCACGTATCTCCGTGTTTGACATACTTCTGATACACCTCTAACACAAAAAAAAAAAAAAAAAAAAGTAACACAAGCATGCTTTCTTCTACAGTTAACTTTTGGATCATTTCTGGATAGCAGCTACTCACCAACAGTTAGCGGCCTCTTCTTTTTACCATCTATGCAGCTAGATGGGATTTGTTAAAATATAAATAGTAGCTATTGAAACTGAGCTTTGAATTTTGTGTGTGTGCTCACACTTCAAGTGGGCAGGAAGAGAAGTGGCTTAACTACCCCTCGATTTTGGAAGGCAAACAAAAATGCTTACAAACAATATCTGAAAAACTAGCCAGTTTCTTTACTGCAACCTTAAATAATGAGATGTGGTAATAGCAAGTGCAATTGTCAACACTTTCACAGCTGGGGGGCAGAAACATGCATCACTGATATTTAGCACGATGAAAGATACGGTATTTCTGCAAGCAGAATCAGTACCTTCCAACACCACAAGATCAAGGAGCACATTTCTAGTCCAAATATCTTATTTAAGAGTTATTTTGATGTACCAAGAATTGCAAAAAACCACAATGAAATCTAGAACCTGAGAAAATAAGACACATTAGGGTTCAGAGTTAGATCTTACCTCTCTCACAAAATCCAATCTACCAAAACATCAAGAATGAACCATAAACCTAGTCTCAAAAATAGTAATGGGGGAGCACCTGCTCAGGATTAGTGCTGATGCTGACTGTTGTGTAAGCCTTTGCACCTGTAAACAGCATCACTGCTGAAAAATTTGTCATGCACAAAATTCAGTAGGGCAGCTATGCACTTTGCTGTGCTGAAGTTTTGGAAAAGGAAAACTGACATTATTTATGGTTGGGAAGAGCTGGTAACCAGAAAACTACTTCACACTCTGAGAAAAAACCCACACTTTCAAAGGTTTCTTATGAAAGTAGCAAAAGCACATAATGCTCAGTACAAAATGCTGAAGTAACAGGATGGAAAGGCATAGTGCACAGCATGCTTTGGAGGTGATCAAACATCCAGAACAAAATAAGATGGAACAAAAGTCTCATACAAAAAAGAAAAAGCTACTCAAAATAATTTAAAATTGTAGGTCTTGTATCTTTTTTTACCTTACATCACCACACAGGCTACAAACAAAACAGCTTTTTTAACCCATTCCTCTCAGAACTTATTAAAATACAAAGGACCTGAGAGATGTATGTTCTCTGCGTTTAACACAACCACATCCCTTTGAAGCACAAGGCTGGACCCAGCCCAGCACCACAGGAGTTCATCTACCCAAACTCTGCAGTTTCACCCAAAGCAAACAAAAAACCCCCCAAAGCAAACAAACAAAAAAAACCCCAAACAAACAAAACCCCCCCCAAAGCAAACACACACACACACACCCCCAGCAAACAAACAAACAAACCCAAGCAAACAAACAGCCCACATACAATGTAATTATTTACCTTACAAAAAACCTACTTTGTGTGGAGACAAGAAGTTCACAAGATACTTGCACATCTCTCTGAAAAGCAAGACAAGCACTGGACACTCACCGTCCCCCAGGAGCAGAGAAGCAGGAGCAGGCCGAGGACAACACTTCCCACCACCAGCACTCTGAGGACATTCGCACCTGCCGATGCACTTCAAATAAAAAGACTCCGGAACAAATCTACACCCCCAGCACCCTTCGAGGTCTCTCCTGCAGCTCAGCCCTGGAGCCGGCGGGGGCGGTTTTAGCGCCACCCACGCGCCCCCACAGGCAGCCGGCCCCGCCTCCGCCCCCGCGGCGCTCGAGGCGCTACCCGGCCGCGTGCGCGCGGCGCTGCCCCGCCATGCCCCGGCCTGGCCTGAGGTGGGAGGGTGTCGCTGCTGCCGTACGTGTACAGCGGTCGCCCTTCTTCTCTCAGGGACATGAAGGAGTTTCGATGGAGGCTCCATTTCAGGTAATTCAATCTGTGGTTATAGCGTATTGGTATTTTCGGTTGGCTGAACTGTTTGAAGAGGAAGGTTGAAATACAGAAATCAAGCAAAAACGAGATGCGTTTTTGTGAATGTAGTTTTCACCAAGGCACCGAAAGTTATGTGGCTTTCAGATATCAGTGATTTTCTTTTTACATTTATTGTGAAAGTGCCATGAGGGGCGTACAGAACAAATCATGAACCATTTCCTCGGTCAATAACACCGTGAGCGTTTCACTCCTTGTTCCCTGAAGCTGGTCCTGGTTTTCCAGTGCCTTAGAAACAGCTATATGTAGTTGAAAGCAGTACTAAGTGGTAAATTTTTTACTGTTAGGACGAAAAGCTTGTGCCAAATGGGCAAGAACTACTTGTATGACTACGCGTTGGGCTAAATGCTGGTGAATGTTGTGTCGGAGGCTGCTGTGTAAAGCAGAACCACAGCACTTCTCAACAGAGCGGGCAGTAAGGGATATTGCTTCCTTAATTCTGGTGGCGGTTATCGACCCGGTCACTCAGCTCGGGACTGCACGCTCGTGTTCTCGTTGGGGTGTGCTTGTCTGCAAGTCATGGCCCTTTGATCGTTGTTAGAAACATTACAATTAAATATGTTTAGTTGTTGACATATTTTGTTACAAGTGAGTGAATGGAGATACTGGAGTATGCTTAGCACAGCAATAAGACATCTACTCTCTTGTTTACAAGATTTTTTTGTCTTTAAATTCCATGAATGAAACAGAGTTTTTCATGAAGAAAACTTCTGCAATGTTTAAAATATCTTTTTAAAAAAATTAAATGGTCTCTCCACCTTTCTTTTTGCTCGTTATTAAGTCATTAGCAGAACATTAAAGAGTGAGAGGAAATGTGAAGGACAGTCTTGAAATATTTTCTTCATGATTTTCACCAGTGGGAATAGTAGGAAGCTTTGTGACTTTTATTATTTCTTAGATAACATATAATTTCGCCTAGCTAATATAGATAACATTGCATAATAAGAAAAAAATCTCATTGAATTGACAGGCTATTTAGGGTAAGACAAAAAATGCCCAAGAAGAGCGGAAGTTCCTTTATATTCTTTTTATGCTTTGATGATTCTTGTTCAATAAGGTTTTTTAAAATGTCAGAAACATTTCATGAATAAAAGGAAATGTCCCTACACAAATCAACCAGCTGTTCTGTCCACCTGGTTAAAATAATTGACCCAGGTGCAACCAGTCGCATAATTCCTCTCATAATTTCTCTGAACAATACCATCCATATCCACTACTGACATCAGGAGAGGTCTTGATATTAGTTATAGCTTAAGGGAGACTGGCTGTAGCAGAGTTACAAAGCATTATGAGCAAATTAGAGCAGAAAGCAAAATTTATACTTTCTGAGAGACAATACAGTCTCTGGTGCCAGTAGGAACAGTCTACAGAAATACTGACTGAAATAATCTGAAGAGAAGTTTCTAAAGCAGAGTTTACAGGTTTTTATACAATCATCATATAAAGCTATCAAGGAAGGCTTTCAGAATAATTACACCATGAAAATGGAACATGCAGGTTTTAAGACATGAACATAAAGGGCATCAAAGCATTCTAAAGACAAACTAGGGCTACATATTAAACCTAGTGAAAAAGCAGCAGAGTGGTTATGCATGAGCTGAGGTGAATGTCAGCCTGTAAACCAATAAGGAGGATCTGAGGTAAGAGCCAGAATAGCTTCCAAGCTTGTCTGGTTTTGACTAATACAATAGAGCTACCAATAGGCCAGTAGAAGTTTTATCTAGTTTCTTGACAACATCTTAACGTATCTGTCTTGGTTCATGATAGAGCCAGTGTTTACAGCAGAAGCTTGATGAAGCTTTCATTTCAAATTAAAGTCAAAATATAGTCATTTTCAAGCAAGATGGGGTGGGATACCTCCCAAGTCTGCACTGTAATGATGCTTTTGCCTCAGGCAACTGACCTAGACAATTACTGAAAAGGGGTATTAGCAAGAGCAAACTGAATTGAAGTACAGATGATTGGAGTGTAAAACTGAAGGAATTTTCGTGTCTTACAAAACCTTACCAGATTCATGTACAGGAGTTCAGAAGATGTTCAGAAGACAGATAAGGGTCTAAGTGTTAGAAATCAGATGGCAAGCACAGATGATTCAGAATCATGACAAGATAATCTAATAAAATTATGGGGAGAAAGGTGTGTAAGTCATGTTGTACTACATTATGTTAAGAAACTAACTGGGAAGATGCATTATTCCTCCCTGCTCCCATATACTCTTCGTACAGCATTGCAGCTGAAAAATCCCACAAGAGACAGAAAAAAATTATGCGTTCCACTCTAAATAAAAAAGGAAATTTATGTCAAATCATATGCAGGATGGCGGCTACAGTATAAGATGTGCCTTATACAATTTAAAGCTTAAAAAAGCAAGATGAACAGAGTGCACTACTATTGGAAAGTAATATGAAAGCAATTTCTTATAGTTCAAACTGTTTTAGGCATTTAATGAAGTAGGGAGGCTGAGCACTAACTCTGAGAATGCTTTAAGTGTGATACTATAAGGCGTTAAAATGTTTATGCTGCAAATGTGTAAGATTGTTACATAACTAACAGGATTGTAACTAATAATATCCGGTAACACCATTTAGTTAGGCAGAGTATGTTCTACTTACTGTCTTGCTTTTTCAATAAATCCTATTTTAGTCTCCTTGAATAAAGACAGACTAACATAACTGTACAGTTTCACAAAAATATGGCGATTGCTCTACGGTAAGGGCACAGTGCAAGTTTTTCTGTACAATTCGTTGTCACTCAGGACTTGCAGCATTCTTTCTCTTTCAAGCTGCAGTCCTTAGCAGAAATAATGTTTTACGCTATTGTCTAAAATGTCATAGGAATGATGGGAAAGGGAACTATGTGCTGAAGTGGAGGCAGTTCTTTAATACTGATGATAGAAAGTTATATATATATGTATATACACACACAACTCATTAAGCTGAAATAAATTGGGGAGGGAAGAAAAGTGATTTTACAGCAGCTCTTCAGTATGCTGCTGAATTCCTTTTCTCTGAGTTTATCTAAATCTGAAATTCATGGCCAGTTTTCCTTAACATTCAGTAATTACTGTGAGTATGGATTTGGAAGTTTGGGGTGTTGGAAGAATCAAGGTTTGGATTTGTCTCATCTATGATTGATGGCAGGTTTACAGAAATATAAATTTAATCTAGATTTGTTATCTCAGTGCACATGACTGAATGAAACTTTTACTGCTGTAATCTGAAAAGTAATGTAATGTTTCAACTTCAGTAGAAAATGACAGTATTTATAAAATTCACACAGTATATAATACTAACCACAACTTCCTGAAAATATAATGCAAAAAACATACTTTCAGCAGTTGCACAGAAAAATAAGTTATTAGCAGAGTTATAAGAAAAATATTGTCATTAATAATTAAAATAATACTGCAAGGAATTTTTTTTTTTTTAAAGATGATTCCTATTAGAAACTTTTCCCTAAGTAGGGGAGGTAACTTATAAGGTAACTTGTAAGGATATGGGTGCCATTTGGTTTATTTTATTATGAGGCACAAGCTCTATTTTGGATATTAAATTGTCTTGTGAAAGCCAGAGGGCTCTTTTGAAGTACTTTGTTCTGTGCACATTATGGCTTCAGTACAATGAAGTTAAAGAACCTAGATTTCATAATGTAATTGAAAATCACACAATTTTACCCTAGTCAAAGGATGGGAAGAATCTAGATTATTCTATATTTTTTGAAGCTGAATGTGATCAGGTTAGCTGACAGGTATTCAAGATAGGGATGAGTCTAACAGTAAGTATTCTGCCTCTTGAAATAATGATTCTGTTAAATAGTAGTAGAAGCGCTTTACAGAGCAGAGGAAGTGAGAACAAATGCTGGTGAAGATTTAAACTCAGTGGCTATAACAAAAATGATGTATTAAGTAAAGTTGTCTGATAAAGCTGACAAGAGAAGCCTCTAAGCAATAGTTTTGCTGATGGCACTGAAGGGTAATGAAAATAAAAATTATAAATAAAGATTTTCCTACTTGCTTCACTAAAATAGTGCAGGATTGAGAAAGGCAGTAAAATAGATTCTTTAATGAAAACACTCCAACAAAAGATATTCTGAGGGTATGACTCCATGTGTTTGTTAGATATAGGTATAGAAACTTAAATATATTGAAACTATTTAAAAAATGAAGATGTACTATTCATAGTATTTCTTTTTCATGCTGTGCTTTATCACTGGTTCCTTTTGTTACTTTCAGTAACTAAAGAAAATGCTGCTAGTTCTGAACTATAATTACATGTTTCATACAGACACTGCAGACATACCTTTAAAAGATAAAATTTATAACTAAAGAAGATGTGTTTGGGACTTTCAGTTTGTTCTTCTTCCTCCGTTGTATTACGTTATATCTGTCTCTATATCTGAATATGCTCAACTTGTATAATTTCCCGGCCAGATTAAAAGGCCAGAAATAATTACAATTTTTCTTTAAAGCAGAACTGGGTGTGCGTCCTGACATCCAGATAACTATACTGCTGTCAGTGGAAACATTGCTTACTGTACTTCCTCGTAGGATTGTTTATGGTTGACACATGGTCCATTTAGTTCATTGCTATGTCTTGCTTTGTCAAAAGAGCTTGAGATCAAATAAAAGAATATTTCCGAGATCAGATAAGAGAATATGTCCAAACTCAGCAGTGGTAAACTTCTCCCTAATCCCTGCAGACATTTTAAACTTTGGATCACAGTGACTTCTAA
Source organism: Strix uralensis (assembly GCF_047716275.1). Taxonomy (NCBI): domain Eukaryota; kingdom Metazoa; phylum Chordata; class Aves; order Strigiformes; family Strigidae; genus Strix; species Strix uralensis. The sequence continues at coordinate 6,441,501 of NC_133984.1, forward strand.
CTTTCTCTAACCTATTTCTATGATCCTTTCCAAGATGTACTTGATCACATAATATTTGTGATGGCTAACATGTTTTACTGGAATGCTTCTACAACTTGTATTTCTTGCATGTCAGTGGAAAAACACAAGCTGTAAAATGTTCCATATAATGAAAATTGAGAGTAAACACTTCAGGGTAAGACAGTGAAGCACTCAAATGGGTTTCACTAGCAATTAAGCCTTGTGGAATATTTTAAAACATGGAATTCAATTTTTAATGCTCTCCGCGTATCGAAGATCCATTGAAAAATGAAACATCTAATAACTAGGGCAAATCAAGATTAAATAAAGGTATAGAAATGAACAGAATACTCTCTTTTTTTTTTTTTTTCAGGTAGCATTTTCTGTGCAGGGTAAGTTGGCATTAGCTGAACATCTGGTAAATTGCAAAGTCAAAATTATGTTATCTTGTTCCTAGGACATCCTCAGCTCATGTAATTCTTTTTCAAAATAAGTAAAAGGTACCATTTCCAGAATTGTGGAGGAAATATTCCAATTATCTATTTGCTTAGATTTCATCTTCTCATAGAGCTCCTTCAACACAGTTCCTTGATTTTGAAAAACAAACCCAAGTAACATCAAGATAACTAGTGATATTTCTTTCTTTTCAGTTGCTATTCCTCTCTACCATAATGGTTGTAATGTGAAAGCAGACTGTCTGGGATTTTTTATTATGCTGGTCTTTAGCTTTTGTACCCAATCATCCATTTGTCCAGACGCTTTTAGAATTCAAGTAGATGGAATCTCTAAGCTCATTCTTTTACTCTTAAGGTGGTTTCTTACACACACAAAACCCCCCTTTCTGCATAAGTAAATCAATTCTTTCTTTTAATGCAATTTTTCATGCAACCAGCATACGGGTTATATGTATGTGCACATGTAGAGAAGTGTTGCAGAGCTTTCTGCAAAAGCTATTTAAAAGGGTTTTAATTGTTGTTGTGTTGAGAGATTGTTACAGCTATGTTCAGGGACTTTTTTTTTTATTTATTTATTATTCCACTAAATCACAATCTCCCATGCACCATGGTCTTGTGATTTGTTTTTGTACATTTTAAATCTTTCTGAAGTTTTGCTTTCCCAGGCTGTTACCACAGGCAGCTAGTGGGGGAGCAGTTTTTTATCAACCACTGAGGTGGTAAGTGGGGGGAAAAAAAAAATAAATGCAGTGACTGTTTCTGTTTTAAAGGTCCTTCAGCATTAGCAAATTTCGGAAAGAATGATGCCATATAGGATGTGTGTCTGTTTTTACTGATTAGTGCTTAATGATCATTACCTCCTAGGTACAGATGAAAACATACTTCAGAAAAGGCAGTAGCACTCACTGTTGCTTGTCCTCACTAAAGCTGGCACTCACAGGTATTACGGTGGAAATAAAGAGTTTTGGATGCCTTCAAACATATGAAAGTACTCCAATCCCTTTTTCAATGTCATTTGACTGCAAGTGAAGAAAATTACAGGCTGAGGGAGGGCCAATTATGAAAATCTCTAACCTGATTTTGACAAATATGCATAGAATAGAGTTCACCTAGTCTTGGAAGATTTTTTTTTTTTTAAAAAAGGGGGGGGTATCTTAAGGGGCCATATCTGTGTGGGTAAGATAACTGTTATAATAATGCATAGTTACATAGATCAGCCTTCAGGAGCATTCCATTGTACTGTGTCTACAGTACGCCTAGTATAACATGCAGCATATTCTTTTTACATGCGGAGTGTTTCTTTCAATTTATCGTTGTTTGCTTGATGTTATCTTTGCATTTGTGATAACGCAACATGACAAAGTATTGAAAGACTGGTTGGGTTTTTTGTTGTTTTTCTTTACAATTGATGTTCTGCCACATGAGATTTCATATTGAATTTGGCTTTGAGGTGACTGGATAGTATTCGAAAAGGGTTTTCATAGCCTGGTATTTAGGAGATAGATGTGTTACTGGAAGCAGCTCCCTAAAGGAGGAATACATGTAGTGCATTTATTAAACATAAATAGTGCTTAAGTTAGTTAACAGAAAATACAGCTGATGAATTCTTCTTTACTGCTCTTTGTAAGCAGAATTCACAGTCTGCTGTATGTTACTTTGTATTTGGTTGAAGATTTTCCAAAGAAAATCCTTCTATGTGGGTGTGTACGTTGGTAAAAATTTTCTGTTACAGGTATGAGTGGGAGGTTGCAAAGCTCTTCTGTACAAGAGTAATCAGGGATAGGAGTGTGGCCACGAACAGATATTTTTGGACCAGTTTTCTCTTTTTCTTCACAGTGGTATTTATCATGCAACGTGTGGTATTCTGCACAGCTTTCTCTTTTGATTACCATTTTAAAACTCACAAAACCGATTTGTATTTTTGTACTATTTGCTTGTCTTGTAATACACTTTGAATTAAAGTACTTATTAAAACAAATTACTTTTAGGTATGATACCTGTATGCAGCCTGATCAGGCAACAATTTATTTATCTAGTCTCTTTCATATTTAGGTTTTTTACTAAAAAAAACCCCACAAAACTGTAGTGAGATAATCACAGAGAACTGCCTGAAAGAGGATCTGATCTACTGATTGATAGTAACATTTGAATTTTTTGCTTGGAGGTTTCTAAAAGGCTTTTTAAGCAGTACTAGGAGTTTATTTGAACTTACTTTCAGTACCTTAGGAAATGAGATCCCACTGCTCTATGTATTAAATGACATTTTTAAAGTCCTGAAGTACCCACGAATTACTTCAGGACGTAGTATGCAACGAGGACAATCATGGAATATTTCAGAAGGGAAGGGACCCCTGAAAATTGCCTAGTGAAACCCGCTGCTCAAAGCAGGGTTACCATCAGAGCTAATACAGGTTGCTCAGCGCTGTTTCCACTCAAGTTTCAAGTATCTCCAAAGATGGAGGTTCCATAACCTCTTCAAGTAGGTGACCACTCTTGTCAATTATTTTCTTGTGATGAGGAAAAACTTCCGTTGTTGCAGTTTCTGCCTACTGACTCTTAACCTATTATCTCTTCTCACCTCTGAGAAGAGTCTGTCTTTTCTATAACTCCCATTCACTAGTGGAAGACTGAAACTAGCTCTTCTTTTCTCCAGGTGAAGCACACCCAACCCTTTCAGCATCTCTTCACACCTCATGTGCTTCTGGCCCCCAGTGATCTCTGTGGCCCTCTCATGAACTCACTCCAGCTCTGTCAATCTCTCTTGTCGTGAGGGGCTCTAAATCTGGTCTGAGTACTTGAGACGCAGTCTTACAAGTGCTCAATAGAAAGGGAAGAAATTCAGTTCTTGTGCATAGCAACAAACCAATACTAAATGGCAATAGAAAACTTATAGTACCTGGGGCACTGGTTACATCGGTGCTCTGTGTCAAAGCTTGAAAGCACAAGTTATTGAACATGTGAGTCTGTGCTGAGGCTAATAAAATAATTTCTGTTCCCTAAATGATCTAAACATGTACATGAATGGTAGCTCTTGTATGTTTGGTTCCTGATCTTGTGTGCGGGCTGTGAAATGGTGGACACTTACAAGACAACCAAGGGCCTGGGTTAATTTTTTTCTTTTGGTAACTGTGTATATAAGTGGACCATGAAAACAGGGGATAAAGCCCTACCTATGTGCCCATGAATGATATATTTTATTTTAGTTGCGGTGAGTTAAATGAATCTTGATGGCTTTCCTAGACTCTATAAAGAGTGGCTACTTTGAGTGATAGTTCAGTATCAGTGGAAAAAATGTGATTTCTGTTTTACCAAAAGAAAAGCTCATTTGGAATGCAAATACAGTTTCTGGTTCACATTATAAGTGATCCTATTTACACAGAGAAATGCAACAGATTTTTTTGTTCTTGATGTTATTTAGATTGAAAGGTATTTCTAATGCATCATTTGTTCTGTTGTTCTGCACCATGACAGGCTTGATGTAATTATTCCTAACTTTCCTTTAATAGGGAGCTTAGTAGGAATAGGAATCTTCCTGGAAAAACTAACTGTACAGTTTTCTGTGGCAGTTTGGTCCATTGCTTCCTTTTCTGAAAGTATCTCTGACTTTAAGGTATGTAATGACAATATGCTCAAAGAAATATGCTGTCAGAACCTAGGTCATTCCAAGGAATTAGCTTTATTTTCTATTTTGAATTCCTCTAACTTGTTCTGCCCCACCATTGATAATGATCTGCTCTTGTTAATTTAATAAGCAGTAATAATTAAGTAATTTGGTAATAAGAGCATAAACAATATTTTCACCAATTTACTAGTACAGGTCACTGTCCCTGCCTTTAAGATCCATGTAAATCTTAGGTGGATTCAGCCATGTTCTTTGTGAGTGATGACTTGGACCACACATTTTCTTTTTATACATTTTTTGGGACTGAAGAATGCTTTTGCTTTGTGAGAGGATATGCCACTAAACTTCTTCAAGGTAAGCTGCAGCTTTTTGCTTTTTTTATCTAGACATGTGTTGATCCTTAGTGGTAAACTAGACTATTGAAAAATTTACTTTGCTTTCAGCTTGACTGTGATTATTGTTGCTTGAAACCTGATTTAACTTTTTTTTTTCTCTTTCATTTCTATACCAGCAATGCTTTTTGTTCATGTGCCAAGGGATCTCGAGCTTTCATTGTAATTTCAAGTTTTTTAACAAGATGATTTGCTATTTAGCAATGATGTTTTCTGAGATGCAGTTCAAGTTTCAGTGAACACTGAATAAGAGCATGCAGTAAGTGAGTAGTATTAGTTTTTTGGCAGGGAAACCTTTGAAAGATGAAAAAAAGATCCAAGCTGCAGTGGGAACATAAAGAATTTATGTCCTATGTCCTATGTGTTGAGAATTTAAAGAGAAGGGTCAAAACTCTAGAATAAAGACCTTTTACCGTTTAACTTTTGTGAGGTTTCATCACTGTAAACAGACTGATTTGGTTTTTATGATACAATTAGTAAGTATATGAAATAAGTGCTGTTTTGGTCATCTTAGCAAATCTTTGCAAGCTGTGCGAGGCTTAGCGCTATAAATCTTTTCGTTTCTGTGTCAGATTCTACCACAATCACAATGGTTTGAGATTTTGAGTAAAGATGAAGTATAGCATATGTCTTTAGAATTAGTCTGCTCTCTCTGTCATGGGACTCAGCCTTGGCAGGAGGATGCTGTGGGATACATAAATCAGGAAAGTAACCTGTATGTCTCCTGATTTGGTATGCTAGAATACAGCTGTCTCTGTGGTAATATGTTCTTTAATGCTTCATTGAACCTGTTCTTAGAGAAATGAAAATGCATGTGTTTGACACGCTTGTGTAGTTGGTTGGTTGATCAAAATAGATTTTTCTTAGCATTTTTTTCTCACTTATCTTTTCATGGGCATCATTATCCATTACTTAAAATTATTCTGAGAACAATGTCTGAAACTTCTTTCTTAAATTTATTTGAATATGTCTGTATAATCTACACAGAGCAGTGTCCTTTTGGACATGTGATAAAAAATTAATAGACTTCAAATTTTTTAACAGTTGGCTCCAGCTGCTGGATTTCTTCCTGTATTAAAAATCACTTAAAATCTCTTTTCAGTTCTGTTCAGAAGGCAAATTATCTGTGAAGGGTAGATAAAGTAAAGCTGGCAGATCTAGTATTTCTTGATGAGATGTGTGCGTATTAAAATATGCAGTTCTCTAAGGCGACATATAAAACATGCATGATCTATTATAATGAGATTCCAGAAAGTACCGTTCACAAGGGCTGAAATGTTTGGGAGTGGTATGAAGGACTGTGCAGTGCAGGCCTGGCCTCTGATGGAAGCCTGACTTCTCTGAAATTAGTGTGAGAGTTATCTGTGTAGTTCAGGGCAAAATATACCTGTTACTATTGACACTATTTGGATTACAGCATGGGAACTTTGTCCTTTTTTTTTTTTATTAAAAAAAAAAAAGTTGAGCCCTGTTTTACTAAATATCACAGATATACAGTGTAAAATCACTATAGTAAAGATAGTCCTTCCTCCTGTGTTTTTCTTTCCAATATAACGTGATAGAAGATAGGAGAGGGAAAAGTATTTTTATTACTAATATTTTGGAGGGGAGAGGAAGGCTGAAACACGTTAACAGAATTTGTCTGGCATTAGGCAGAGAGGCTGACAGGGCAATGAATCATTTTTCAAATCTCTGTTTTCATGGTATAAGAGCAGTATAGTTCCATATTGTGCACGCTTAAAAATTTGGAATAAGATAGAATGATGTTATAAGAGGAGTAATTATTTAGCTCAGAATTGCACTATCCTTTTCAATAATAATTTATTTCCAAAATATTTGAAATTGTTACATGATGATAAGTAGTACCTTGTTGTTACCTCACAATTACTGATGTATTACCAGTATCCTGTTAATTATATCCATCTTTTCTAATAGTCTGAATCTCTGAGCAACTTTTAAATGGTACTTAGAACAAGATGTTATGTGCTGTGAACATAGAATTTCGCATGCAAATTAAACAGATACCAGGATATAATTATGTCAGACAGTCCAGCAGTAAGAGTTATGGCCCTGAATAAATCAGAAATTCAAGAATGCAAATGAGAGATTTGCTAAGTGGGACACCTAAGGCAGGTGACGATGGGTAAATGAAGGGAGACGTGTTTGAAATATGACTTGTATCTTGAGTGGGGATGGCTTGTAATCAGTGTCACTGTGTGTCTGGTGTCTTAGCCCCAAACACCTCTGTGGGCTGACATGTTTCAATCTTCCGTTTAGGCACACAATTAAAAACCATCTTATGAGAAATACAAATGGAAAGGTGACTGACCAAAGCAGAAAGCTCTCTGCCTTTTTGGCTATTGTGTAAAGGTTAGATTACACACCTAGGAAATCCAGGAGATTTAAAGTGTGTTGCAGCCATCATGCAAACAGGAGGTTTAAGCAGTTAATAGGTACAAACAAGAATTATAATCTCCCATCAGGACAGTCAGCTAGCATGTTGCATACTCATGATTTAGTTCCGATTGATATGAACTGATAGTCACCAGGAATAGAGTAGCAGAAGATGTTCTGGTTTTGTTGAGGTTTTCTAATTCTTATATAGATATTTTATTTGTCACAAAAGGGAGAAGAGATGGTTCTAACTGGAAAACATGAGTGTGAGCCCATGACAATTGTTATCATGCCTCAGACACAGATCTATGACCACAGTATATTTTGAGCTGGGTGTTACACCTAATACATGGTTTAGTTATTTTTAGAAGATACTTTTGGCTTACTTTGGCTTCATGTCATTTGTTGTTCTAAGTACTTTTTTATTAAATTACATGGTAGTAACTGGGCTTAAAGTTTGTCAGACCATACATGGAGCTCACCCTTGTCCCCTGGATAACCATACTGTTTTTGAGTAACACTCAGAATATCTCAGTAGGCAGTCATGTTTCAGAGAAGAGGAAATAGTACGTGGAACTTTATCTTCCATTGCCATTTATTCATTTTATTTAGCATCTAAGAAACAAATAAAAGGAATTATGAAGGATTCTTGTTGGGCATGCAGTATCATGAGATATGCTAAAACACACTTGTGTAATTTGGAGACTCTATATAGATACAGCTTGTGTATTTCTTCGCTATGTCTTATAGATGCCATTATTCTTATAAATTTGTCTTCCTTCTTGTTTATAATATAGTTGTGGGAAGTTAAAGGTGCAGGGTTTGGGAGTGCTGAATATTATTTTTTGTCATTTCAGAAATTATTTATCTCATGTATATGCATAGATTTACTGTAGTAGCAAATCTGGCTTTCAGATCTTTGTTGTTTTGTTGGGTTTTTTTAAGTGGGCATGAAGGTATTTGTCGCATTATTAAAGAAAATATACATGTGAGATCAACAAAGATTCTTCCTATAAAGGCTCAAAACTGCTAGCATCAATTCTTGTCAGGTTTTTGGCACAATATTGCTGGCATTTTCTGTGAATACTGTTGAAGTCACCTTGTGACTTGAAACGCTACTTAACTTGGAAATGACAGCATATAATTAATGTAAAAGAATATTATCTGCTGTCTTTATAATACAGCCATCATATCAGTGTTATAGCCAGTAGAAAAATCACTAATTTCATAGCATGCCCATCATGCTCTCTTTTCCCCCTTTTTTGCTTATGTACTTGCTTGTGAGGTGCTACTGTTGCAAAAATTAACCCTTATTTATTTGTTATTTTAAAAGATAACTGCAAACTGTAATCAGAGAAATAAGTAGAACAGCAATTACTGTGGGAGCTGAGTAACTGGCAGCACTTAGAGGAGGAAAAGAAGTAAATATGTCAAAACAAAAAAACCTCTTTTTTTGTTCCATGTGCCTCAAGGTGTCCGTGGCCACAGTTTGCATTGATTGAAATGCCTTTTATCATTCTTAAACATAGTCCTACTGTAAGCAATCAATATCTGGGTTGGGGGGGCTTATCTTTTTGACAAAAACTGTAAGATTGATTACCTGCATCAGTACTATTTTTAGAAATAATTCATCAATGTTGTACAGGCACCTTGATGTCTGTAATAATTTCAACACATTTTGAGCCTCCCCTCTCATCCCCATCACCGTTAATCTTGCTTTAGTCTTTTATGACTTGGAAAGAATTAATATATGAGGCAAATGAATCAAGAACAACGCTGATACCTCCTCAAAGTCCCTGTGCAACACAGGCATGTTTTTTTTTCAGATCTAGGAGGACAGAGCTATACAGTTTGCTGAAATCTGTTGATGGCATGGGGCAGCACTTGGATGTAAAGCAGATGCTATTCCCAGTTAAAAGAAGTAGCAGAGTCCTCTTAATGAATATCCCTCCCATCTCTTAGGATAGTTCTTGCTCCACCCTCTTCCTTCTTGTCCATTTGTTACCAGAAGCTCGGAGAAAAGAAAACCCTGGGTTTTTCTGAAAAGCTGTTGGAGGGAAGAGGGGACTTCTTTTTGCTGGATGGCATTAGGAGAGGATGATTTGGATCCTAGAAAGGATGGAGATAACAAGATTGCTTGGAGAACATGTTGGGAGCGGTCTTGCAATGTCTGGGAGGGAACAAGAGCATTTTTTTCATTGAAATGGGGGAGGAGGAGAAGGTCTTAGGAAAGAGATTAATAGGATAGGCTGTGGAAGAGAAAAATATAGACTGCTAAACCAATCATAATCTTCTGAAGTTTCTTACATTCCCTCTGAGCCTGATTGACCCTTATTTAATAGAAGCTCCCTGGAACTCCTTTGTTCCTCTGTGTCCTATCTTTCATCCATTATCACCTGAAATTCCATGACCATCCAAGACTCCTCACACATGGAAGATCATTAAGTGCCTCTACTCACTCCCTATACTAACTGTTCATGTTCTCCAGTTGCCTTTGAATTTTGCATAATTGCTTAGGTTCCCTGAGCCCTTATTACACAACTGATAGCTCTTTTAGTTTGAAGGGAACATTCTGTCATTCATTCTCAACCTCTACTTCTTGTGGAGCCTAGAAGAAATACATAGAACTTGCTACAATTAAAACTACTGAAATCATGTGGGCTTTTCTGTTTCCATTGAAATAAATTTTATAGTCTCTTAATGTCTCAAGACTCAGAAAATTTATTGAGTAATAGGAGCAAAAGTATAGTATCGCTTGAAAACCTTTCTTGTAAAGATGCATCTGTTCTCTTTCGGTCATGAAAAGGCAATTTTAGATTCCTTTTTATACTTACAGAGATGGGAATGTTCATCAAAACCTTCATCAGAGTGTAAATCAGTGCATCAGTAATTTGCCATTCATTCAGTGGTCTTTAATTTCAGATTTTATTTCTGAAATGTTGTAACTCTAATTTTAGCTTTACGAAGAGCAAGAAGTTGATACACAGTTGCATTCCCTAGGTGACCAGTATGATCCCCACTTTCTTTCCAGCCCCAGTTATCTCATCCCCTCCACTGACACAACAAAAATAACCAAAAAGCTCAAATGTCATAGGCCTTCTTTACTAGAGAGATATAGAATTACAGATAATGACCTACTAATTGTTTTCAAATCAAAGGAAATATTTACATAACCATGTACATTTTTACTTAGATGTCAATTGAGAGTTGAGGTTTTCCATTAATTTCAGTGACGTTAGACCAAAACTATAAAGGATAAAAAAAGTGTCTACTAGTTTTGACTTCCAGAATGCACAGCTGAAGTATAAGGGAAGAAACAGGTGTGTCTTGGGTGAGGATAAAATACTTAAAGTCATTCTAAATTATAACAGTATCTTTTATCGTTATAGTGTAGATTGGATTAACACTTCACAATAAGCATAAGAGTATCATTAATTCCCCTGTGAAAAGTCAGTCTAAGATAAGAAGACAGCTTCCAATGTGGAAAGCAGATTAGTTGCAAATCAGGTAGAAGCACACTGCTATATCACAGTGCAGCTGACCATTCCATACCTTTTTCAGAAGAAAAATAAAATCCATATTCTTGTTTACCAGATTTCTTTTCTGAACCATCAAATTTATTGTAAATGAGTATGAAGATGACGACAGAGAAATTGAATGTTCTCAAATGGAAGTTCAGAGGCAAAAGCTGTTATCTTAAGAAATAAAGAATGGCAGAATTCTCACTGTGTGATTATGAAAGCAGTCTAGACAACTATTATTTGTTCTTATTTTAAAATTGTGTTTCTAAAGATTAACATCTTAAACTGGTTGCTGATGCTAGCAAGACCAATTCATAAGAATAAGTTCTTGTGGCTTGGGAAGCTTCGATGCAGCTGTTTTCATGGTTGATTATTGTGAATTGTTAAACTCCTTTGGGGATAGTGTTCAAGTGGTACATGTGGTTTTTTATTTGGCCTGGATTAATTTAATGTGTATTGGAACCAGATGGGATGATTTCATAGGGGATGGATTGATCACTTTTATCTTTCTGTGATATTAAAAAATTATATTTTAAAAAGTGTTCACCAGCAAATGTTCTTGTACATATCCTTTTCTACAGAAAGGAAAGGAATTCAAACTACTCTTTTATCCACAACAGAGTATTTCTTTGGCTTTATAGATATTCTGTATTATTGGCAGTTCTCTGTAGAACTCCCTTTCAACTTCAAAACTTTGGTTTTACCTCTGGAAGTTACAGAGATTATGATTTAATTATAAGCTGTGAGACAACATGTATTACTTTGAGAGGAAACTGCATGGCAACATAAAGGCAGCAGTGATAATTACATGGTAATTTTTGTTATAAATCTGGTATGTTCATATGATAACTTATATCTTACTGTATGCATCTTGAGATGAATATCAATGCTACTTTAATAAAAGCCAGAACAGATGTGTCTGATAAACTGGAAGGGGATTACATTGCATTGAAATAATGTCGGGGAGAGCCAGGATAAGTTCTTGTAATAGCTCTCTAGGTTCCCAGATGATTTGGCCTTGAATCTTTGTAGTTCCTGTAAAAATTAAATTGTCGGCATAAGAGACCCTGTAATTTAGGAAGAGTTGTGAAGGAAGAGAGCGTCCATTTCAATGGTCCTCTTCAGGCAGGACTGCAGATCCATGGGTTGGGGGGTTGTTAAGAGGGTTGCCGCTGACTGGGGCAGATTTTACACTGCGGGAAAGAAGCTAAATTGTGTGTGGATGAGAGAATTAGTGAGGGAGAGAATACTCCCACATAGGCTTCAGATTAGCCATTACTGATTCTTATGCTCTAGTGTCAAAATCTTATGGGGCAGACCACTGCGGATGCTGTGTTTTTATTTTTTTTATTTCTGCAGCAAGCAGCAATGAAAATTCTGACAGCTTAATCAGCCAGTATTATGTAAATGTGTGGAAAATTACAGTAGTTGAGGTTTGAAGAGGGTTGTCAGCAGTGAAAGTGTTTATAATGTTTGATAAAGTTATGGCTTTTTTTTTTGCAAACAAGTAAAAATAAAGCATGTATCACCACAATTTCCCATACATTTATGTTTTGGATTCCCAGTGAAATTCAAATTCAGCTGAATCAGTTTTGTCTCAGTGCAACTAGATGGCCAGCGTTTAGTGCTAGTGTAATATATTTTGGTGTTGATTTTGTTCAGTCTTTTCAATTGTTGTTAAAACAATGAAGAAAATGAAGGAGGAAAAAAGCTGGCAAAAGGCAGAGATAATCACCACCACCCAAGCGTCTACTTCGTAAGAGGTGAGGGGTGCTGCCAGCATTGCTAGCTTGGTGCAGGAAAATGGACAACAGAACCTTGTGTTGGCAGTTTGGATTACTGCTGGGTTGAGGTACTACAGAAGCAGGCATCGTCTGATAGACCAGGCAGCAAAAACATTGGTGTAATTCTGCGTATGACAAAAGGGCTAGCTATTGTATCATTGCTCATTGGGAAATTTCTTCATGGTATATTGATAATGGCAGGAGAGTAACAGTGTCTTAGGAGATGCTGTGATCTGTGGAGATGCAGAGTTTTTACTGCTGTGCTAGACTATCTTGTTCTTCACGACGATTTCACAGCATGGCTGAGAATGTAATAATTCAAGCTTGTACAGCAGCTTCATCTTGATGAGGGGCTTTATTATGCTGAGGCTGGCTTGTACAGGTGTTTGATCTGGAAGAGGCAGAAGCATATGAGAAAGGTGGAGATAATGCCTTAGGAAGTGTATTAGCTTTGGGGGGTCCAATTTGTGCTCAAGGGGAAGTGCATTCACATGGAAGAAAGCAGAAAATATGGACCTATTTATCTTCCTCTAGAGAGGGATGTATAGTTGACTTCACTGTGTTGTGGTTTTAGTTATTCTTTTTTTGGTGTGTAACAGCTAAAAGTCCCTGAAATATCAGAACAAGTGAGATTTAACTGAGATTTAGAAATAGCCCTTCCAGTTAAAGAACCACCATTGTGGTTTTAAGTATTACAAATGAAATGCATTAGAACAAGCTATAGTTATCTAAGACTTCAGAATTCAGTGCAAAATCTGGAAAGTAAGAAGCAGTGCATGGAAAATAGTTGCAGTATATCCATCACTGAGTTTGTTAAAAACAGAGACAGCATCTCTGTTGATGAGTGTATTATATGCTGATTTCACTGTGAAAATAAAAGAATATTAAGGTTTTCATACTGAGAGGCATTTGTATTGCACTTTGGAACATATGCTTGTACACGCAAAAAAATAGGCTGACGGTATAACAGGGATCCAGCACTGTGGTTCAGAACTGTTAAACACGGTTTCGTTATTTCAGTAGTTCTCCACCCTGTTGATTACACTTCTGGCAGCTCTGAAGAAATACTAGTTCATGGATTCTTTAATTGAATTTCAGCCTAGAAGAAGTCTGTATGGTGTAATTCAATGAACTTCGATTTTTCATTACTGTAAAATTGGAAGCTGAAAAGTAGTAACATACAGAGTTGTATGTCACAGTGTCTAAAATCTACCTTACAGGCAGATTTTGCTTTTGGTGCTGTAGGGTACCTGCATTGTTTTGAAATAGAACTTTCTATGAAATAGAATAATACTTTTTTGGTAACGAGCATAAAAGCAATTATTTCATGTACTGTACTGCTTTGGATAGCCTTTTTTTGGTACTCTGCAATTGCTTTAGCTAACTAACAGCTCTGTTAGTTTTGCAGTGTTGACATATATCAACAAAAATAGATGCAGACAATCAATTATCTGAATTATGTTCAGAGAGATTCTCATATCTGTTTTATGAAAAAAGAAACTTCAGTGGGGGAGAACCATTCCTATGCCAATTACTACTAAGCAGAGCTGCTGAAAGAGCAATTCAAGTCAGGGTTGGGGGGGAGGTTGGTTGGTTGGTTGGTTTGGGGTTTGTTTGGTTTCTTACATTGCTGTCAAAATTCATATGTGTTAGAACATTAGATTTGGGGGGAAAAAAGTGCACACAGTTCAGCCTATACATTTGAATTTAGTCCTGAAAAAAACAGTATACAAAATTTAGAAAATGATCTTGCTTCTTTTAAGTGGGAGGAAAAAAAATCTGGGTAGAGAGCTTAGAAGATTCTTCTGTGGTTCCCATTTAAATTTTCAATTACGCCTTTTTTAAAATCCATACACTGTATAGCAAATACTGCACAGTGAATGGAAATATATTTTTCTACTTTCTTGAGTAACCAGTGTGTATTCACTACCATGGCATAGCTAAGCATTTACTGCTGTCTTTATATAAATACACTTAGGATTGATCAAATCAGGTAGACTGCCTGTCCCTGTTTAGGAGTAAGGGAAGTGTATATACTTTATGGATTTTGCTTTGCCAGACTACTTACAGACATTTGTGATGTAGTTTTCATGTTGAGAACACCTTCCATTTCCCCCACTCTTACATAGTTGATAATTTTAATAAACCATAAAAGAGTTTGCATTTAAATTTTTTCTGACCTTACAACCTTAAGGTGTCCACATGCTTGATTTACTATAAGATAATGGGACTTTTACTTACTCTTCTACATTACCAAGATGCTTAAGTATGTTCATAATTAAAGTAGTTGCGTATTTTCAATCTTTTGAGTTTGGTATTTGGAAGTTAACATAGCTGTATGTGTTTGGGAGAATAAATGAAGAACTTTGAACACAGTGGTATCAAATACTTGGTATAAATTTTCAAGTATAAAAACTGAAGGCTGTGCTTTCTGTATTAATGATAAAATATATTCTAAGATAAGTGGGTTTAAGATGTATAGTAAATAAAATGAGTCTAGTACTCATATACTGCCTTTTAATGCCAACTTTTATAATAACACTCATTTTCATGACTTGAAAGCCTTGATGATTTTTTTTTTTCCATCAGAATGTTCCAATCTCTTTCTACTTTTTTTGTGCATGTGTGAATGCATGTTATGTTTTTGGCTTACTGAATGGAAGGAAAAAAGCTACGTTTCTTGGGGTAGAAGTGGGAAGAGCTGCAATAATATTCTAAATAATAGTCCATCTTTATCTAATTTTTTTATTATAATGAGAAAATAACTGCTATGTGAATATGCATATCTCCTGCTACTGCACAGCTGTAATCAAAATTCAATTGACAAAGATTTTTTTCCTGAACTGTACATGCAGAAGGAACTTCTGTCGGAGAGATCAATTAAATCATAATTGATGGTACCATATCTCTAAATAGGAAGTGTCTTTATTTTTTAAAAAAAAGAACAAATTCTTTCATTTGCATAAAAATATGACCTACAGCTGTAATACATTTTTAAGATAATTACGTGAGGGGAAAGAAAGAATCCTTCTAAAATTAAGGGTTTTTTGACCTTATTCTTGAGATGAAAAGTATTCTAAAACATATGTTTCTTACATACAGTTTGCATGAATATGAAGTGCATTCAGTTATTAAAAATGATTCCTGGCTCCACAGTTACGTACTTCTGCTCAAATTGACTGTCAGATATTTGACATCCAGATTATTCTCCCTGTTTGAGTGCAACTGCAGAGATTGTTATGGAAAAATATAAGCATTTAGAAATTCAGGCTTTTCACTGGAATGTCACATTAACATTTTAAAATAGTATTGTTAATGTTATCAAAGCATACATTAAAGAAAAATAAAGGTAAACTAACATAGCTTCTTCTGGTGACCAACATCCTGGCTTGAAGATGGTGAAAACTGTTTTTCCAGATCACGTCAAAGGACGAAGTTGTAAAGCTCTCAGGTGTTCTTTAGCTTCTTCCAAAATAGAGTTGATTGCTGTGCTGGCTTGTTTCCTGATTTTCATAATCTTCATTATAATCATCTACCAAAGAGCAAGCTGAATCAGGATTTTGATTAAGGAGATTGTTCTAATAATAAATGAATAGCCTTTTTTCTATTGAGCAAAATAGCAACCAAAGAACTCCTAAAGCTTTTGTTTCCATGAGCCTTATCTTTCCAGACAAATACCGGATTTCACAGATTTCCTTCATTTGACTGCAGGATGAGGATAACTGCATTCAGTGGCAGCTGTGTTATTTAATATTGCCCTTAAGAACAGAAAGGTTCTTAAGAAGTCACTGAAAAAAACTTCTGTAATGGGGAGAGCAGTGTAGGCTTATAAAATGAAGACAGTTTATTTAAAAACAAAACCAAAACAGCAAAATCTCTGAAATTAATAGCGATGCACACTAGGACACAAACTAAAAGCATTGTACATGTTACCCTGTTTCTCTGTTACTCTTAGATGATCACCTCTTGGTATTTAAAAAAATATCTTAACAGAGTAAAGCAGGTTTTAAGAAAAAGTATTAGCAATAATATGCAGGATTTAGAGGTGTGCTATTAATGATCATCATCTCTCATTCTCACGAACCTTTAACAAGTTGTCTACAGTCCAGAGTTAAGCTCTCTATCCTTTTTCTGTTTTACATTTTCTTGTGCAATACTGCTTCCAAATTTGACATGTCAGTCTTCTGCAAAAAATGTCTATGCTGTTCTGCCAACTCTGTAGCTTAGCACTGATGACTTGCTATTAGACAGGGAGGCCATTGCTTATGTCCTTAAGATAGAATGCCATTCTTGTGAACTTTAGGCCAAGCAGTTTTGGCTGACTTAACGATTTGCCCAGTCCACCAAGTGTTCCTCTGTTATCTCAGTCTCTGCAGTCCCCATATGAGAGGGACTGCTTAGAGGGGCTTTTCTGCCAAACCTAATTGCTTTTTGTTTGGGAGGGGAAGCTGGGACCGTGAGGTGTCACCTTAGGCTGGCCTATCCTTCTAATTCTTTTTCCCCTGGGAAATAGTAAAGGCTATTTTGTTATCCGCACTTAACAACAATCAATGAAATTAAAATGAACTGTCACCTAACAGAAATGCAAATGTAATCTGCTGGAGTCAGTTCCCTGCCCTTGCTCATCAGCAGATACCCATAAAGAGCTCCCTGCCATACAAGATTGCCTTCTATTTATCTCTTTATTTCACCTCCTGGGAGTAGTGATGCCTCCTGATTCTTTACAGACTCTACCAGACTTACCTCAGTAATTTAAGATGATGCTCATGACTTTCACCCAAAAAAATGCATTAAACATTTCTGGCAGTCAGAGCAATGAGATGTTGGGTAAAAAATCCCAACAAACTACCCTTCAGAAAAATTGCCTCTAAAGATGGATATAGAGATAATCTTATTTCAGCTTATTAATTATGCCTTGTAAGCAATGAATCAAACCACTTTGCTGTATAATACAATTACTGCTGTAATTTGTAGTCATTACAGTTTGCACTGAGGTATAATTGTGTAATTCATTTTATGCAGGTTATTGACAGAGAAGGTCTTAACAACTTTAGCATGGAGACTTACTTTGAGTTTACTACAGTTTAATTTGCAGGATGATTAGCACAATAGACCTAATAGCTTGTTGTGTCTACTTGTCATAGAGGCATTTATGTTTGGATCATACACCAAAAAGAGAGATTAAAAAAAAACAGATTCAAGGTAGAAACATCGTTACCAGGGGCATTGTTCTCCTTATAGTCCATTAGGTTTTGTTGTGTCAGTGCATTGTGTCTTGTGTGCAGACATAATTCCCTGGTCAGCAGGATTTTTAGAACAGGTTATTTGAAGATAGTAGGTGGCTTTTCTACATGCAGTGAATTATTTCAATTAACAGTTTAATATTTTGGCATAGTCTTCTGCATTTGATTAATGTTTATTAAATCAATTGTGATTTGACAAATAGATTTTTTAAGGGTCAACTTTCACATCTAAAATTGAGCATAATAACTGCTGTTACAAGCTGAGGAGCTGTTGTTGCAGGGAAGGCACTCTTACCTTGTCTTCTAAGCTTTCTTTGTTACTTTCCTGCTACCTGACATCTGCCATATAATAAAATATAACAAATCATATTCCAATTGTGGTTTTTTTTTCTTGATTCTGCTAGATTTATATCCTGAATGTTATTCTTGGGGGGGTTTGGAGGATTTGGGTTTTTTTGCCTTTGGTGTCCCTCTGTAGTATTTTAAGAATGATTGGTTTTACACTTATACCAGCTCCTTCACAAATAACAGGGATATTTTTCCTTATCTAGTGTCTCTTCTTTTAAATTAAGGAGAGTGTTAAAGTTAAAAAACCAACAACAAAAAAAGTGATTGTCATTTTGAATGCAGTGTTCTACATATTACAACATACAGGCTGTATGGACATCACTTAAGAAGATTTATGTGGGTGATTTGTATAAAATTGTTCCTATTGAAAAAAAGTGAGGGGATGATTCTGAAAATCTGTCATGTGCTGTGGGACTGGTATCTTGGCAGGTTTTGCACTTGGATTATTCAGTTCTCAGTGGTAAATATACATCACGTGGTTCAGACAAGTTTAGTTATATAATATTCCTATAAACTGTATTTGGAAGATGCTTTTTTGCCAAAGTCTTACCTGAGTGATGGGTGCTTTGTATTTCTTATGTGATCTGACAGTTTATAATTTAAAATGTTTTACAAGTGTAAACAATTACTTTCGGAAGCTTATAAATAGGCCAGTCTTGGACTAGTTTTTGGTTTTGGCCAAATTAAGATTTTGAAGTTTGAGAAATCCCTGACTTTAGATGTTACTGAAATTTGTCATGGTGGCAAAACAACTGCTTCTATACTTAGCCTTGATTCATTTTAGAAAAAGTTAGAGATACATATACCTGGCCTCCTCCGTAGCATAAAATTAGAAGAGCAAAAAAATAAGTTATTGTAGTGAGTTGTGTGCATGTTACTATTTGCTTACATCTATATTATAAATAAAATAACTTATATACACTGCATGAAGCTGCAATATAATCATAAATTGAAAATGTTCAATGACAGTGATGCTGGGAGTTTTTCTCTTCTTGATTAAAACCTTGGAATTCCCTTTCCTAACATTTCTTGCAAGAAGCTGTCTTATGAGTTTGAAAATGAGAGCTTACCACTATGGAAAATCAATTGAGTAGGAGAAGGGAGAAAATTATTACTAGAAACTACCAGAATGGGTTAAGAATCATAAACCTTAGAAGAGGAAGATCTGATACGAATGAGCTGATACGTGATGAGTATATGATGGAAGTTGCCTTTGTTGCATAATTGAAAGAGTGATTGCTTATCACCTCAAGGCCATTATGCAAGCAGAACGTGTTGGCTGAGAGCAGATGTAACAACCAGCCCTTGCAAAAGAGACTGCACAAACTTTTCTGTCACCAGCAAGTGAGCAGAGCTGAGTCCGTGGCCATCAGCACTGTGTCTTGAAAAATTTTATCTGCACAGTCTGTTCTGCTGTAGTAGCAAAGTATTCTTTGTCCGGCCTGTCAGAGCAGTGCAGAGATAATGCTACTGGGAGAAGTACTGGAAGAGGTGGGCGCTTGGGGAAAACTGTGATGGCAAAATCACAGTAAATTACTGGCATGCGAGGGAGGACCATTTGCTTTTGCCATCAGCAGTGTTGCTAGGTTGCCTCCCTGCTGAAACTAAATTCTGTTGTTAACATAACACACAAACAAACATGGACAGTGATTTTAGTCAGTACATCTGTCATTTTTTAGTTCAAGGAGTTGCTGTAACCTTGTTCTTGCTTCTCATGAGGATGAGATCGCAATGTGAGTAGGGTTTACATATGATGACGTGGCAGATGTGTCAGAAGGCCAGATAGCTTGATCTTCCATAGAGGTTCCTCAAAAACTTTATTTCATCTTTGTTTTGTTTCTAGTGGGTGCTCACAGAGAGCAAAGCAGTGGATAAATATCTCCCAGAGGTAATTGTGCAAGTAAAAAAGGTTATCAGCTGCAGCTGCTTGTCGCTGCCCTCTTTTTGGAGATTACACTGTCATGCACCAGCAATCTGATGATTAAGCGATTCATGCAAATACTCTCTCCTGTGTCTTGGACAGAATCAGACAGAACAGTTTAAATAGTCACTTTTTGCCTGAAGTAAATCAGTGAGCTTTGAACTGAAACACACCAAAGTAGATCAAAAGGGATCGTAACCTCCTTTTACTCATGTAATTGAAACCTTTAATATAGTCAATGGGCTCATTTGGCCAATCCTGACAACATTCAGCTCAGGATCCCAAAGTGCAATGTACTCTCTTTGCTTCTGAGTGACTGGAGCATATGTGATTGTGCTTGTTTGAAGTCAAATATTCAGTTTGCTTGAAATTGCCAGGATAAATGAATTATAACAGCTACATGCAGAGTTTTATCATGTATTTCTTTCTGATATATTCTCGTAACAATTTGAAAGGATACTTTCCTCATTTGGTGTGATGCATTAAAATGTTACATCTCAGGAATTCTAGTTCTCTTGTTGCCAATATGACCTTCATGTAAATCCAAATAAATCTTGCTATGTATAGCACAGATTAGTCCTAAAAGGATATATAACTTCTCATGTACCCAAAAGAAAAACTGGTAGCTCAGTTTTGCCTGAAAAATAGCTACCTCGTGGGAGCTACATACCATTTACATAAAATCCTAATGCTTTACCTTTATTAGGTAATAAATCACATAAATTTGACCACCTTAAGCCTGGAAGAACACTCCTAATTGAGAGCTCTAACAAGAAGCGTTAAAGAAAGAAAATAAAGAAAAAGCAAATTGGTTGCAAGATTTTATCAAGATGCTGCTCCAGCATGTAAGGATCTCTAGACAGTATTTGTCATGGCTTTATGATTGCCATTTTGGTGGCACTTGAGTGCCTTACTGACAGTAACGTAGGTGTCATTATTGTACTATTTCATTTTGTAAATAGAAATTAAATATGTAGATAAAGTAACTTGAGCAAGGACTTCGGTATTTGCGGTTGCGTAAGCTGTTGAACATGTCCTCCAGTTGCTGGCTACTGTCCTTTTCCTTCCAATACTCTTTCTCCTGATAAGTAGAACCAATTTTAACAAGTAAATCCCTTTCTGTCCCTTTCTCTCTCTGCCCCTACCTGTCAAGACACTGTAAAGAGATCCAGTGCATCTCGGAGAACCCTTGAACAGTGACCTTGGTTTATATGAGCTGTTTGGTTATACTGGAATATTGAAATAAATTCAGATTGCCTCGTAAATTACTTAGAATTTGAATTTACTTAACCTTCAATATTTTTAAGTACTTTGTGTGTTATTTTATGACTGTATCTTTATTTCTGAGTATGGCTTTTCATAAACAATGAGTATTAGTTGTCAGCTGGAAGGGGGAGTTTCTTGTAGAAGAACTGGCTGTGCATGTAAGCTACTGTGAATATAATTCTTTGCAATAAATATAAATTGAGATTATGTGTGCCCAGTAAAGGGGAGGGAGGTAGAAAGCAAGCTTTTCATATTTAACCCAAGCAACAGTATCTAGGAAATTTATATTCATGATTGTGAAAAATAACATTTTCTGATTAAGCTGATACTGTATGGAAACTATAATTATTTTTCCACATTTCCCATCATTATTGCAAATTTCTTATAATTGACCATTCTAAATTAGTATGTCGTCATGCATAGTAATGATTTCCAAATACTATCTCCTGAGAGTTACATATGATGTCTTGCACCTTATTTAAGAAAGAAAATCGTATAAGCAATGACATTTCTTATTGTTTTCATATGACCTCTTTTTTAAGCTACTTCCGTTCAGAAAAAAAAGACCTTTTAAAAAGTTGATATAAGAACCTGCAATAAAATAAAGTTATTCTATTCTTTTCCTTGATACAAACTTTATCCTCAGAATGCAGAATCCAAATTGTAGTGCCTCAGAAATTCTTTGAAAAAAAATAATGGCAAATGTTGCTATGGTTACAGAGCCATTCCCATTTGCTTTTCTTTTCTGCCTTAGTAATGAAAGTGGAAAGAGGGATTTTTATTCCAATGATTTGTATGATGCTTTGCAGGAGACATTCATCTCCCCCTAAATACTTAGCAAACAGTTTTTTAAACTAGAATATTTTGGGGTTTGGTCTCTTCTGAACCTGTTTATCCCTGTTTTCTTAATAAAGTTGATTAAAGCCAAATGTGATCTTAAGAAGCTGTAGTGAAGTTGTGAGTTTCACTCACAATTCAACTTGGATGAAGGACAGATTCAATTTCCATCCTCAGTCTAATACCCCTCAGGTATAAAATACTCAGGTTGGCCTGAGTTCTTATTTTATTGAGTTACCTTAGTCTCAGGAGTGACTGGCACTGATAATTTTTTTTTTTTTTAAAGAGTAAAGCACAAGATATTCTTAAGATTTGCATGAACTTTATCTGCAGGAACAGATAAAGTAGTGCTCTAGGATGTCCAGTTTTACCCCTCTAGGTTGCTGGGTTTTTTCTTTGTACTTTTGTGAGAAACTTTCAGTTTCTTCTCCTTCCGTTACCACAAACCTTTGTGAACCCAGAAGAATCCTACGATGCTTTGCTTCTCAAAGATACTTTCATAGGCTGATGAGTAATTTCTAGTGTGGCTGAATTTAAATGTTTGCAAAAACCCTTCTGCATCTCTTATCAACAAAGCATCGTCATCAGCTCTTCCTGAGGATGAAAATACATTTGGAAGCAGCCGCTGCCAGGGTAATGCAACTGAAATGTTCTCCTGAGGACAATAAGCAACCTCTTTTAAGGTAGCAATGATATGGCATAAATGTACTCTCTAAGGACAGAATAACTGATGTATTTCCCTGGGGGTCGTTATGGTTCTGCTGCAGAAAGCTTACTGTGAAAAGATAATGCAAATAAAGGCTGCTTGTCATGGAAACACACAAGAGATTGTGTAGGGTGGTGTGGGTTGTTTTTTTTCTTTTCCCAAAAACCTCATTTGGGAATGAGAATAAGCTTCCCTTTTACAAAAGCTGAAGACCTAGACTACTTTACCCAGCCCCATTAGGAAGATATATTTTGCTGGCTGTCTCGATAGTGGGGATGTCAGCATGGCTATCATTAAAGTTTTCTGATACTTTTTTTAGTAACATGTAGTTCTCACTAGCTCATAACTTTGCCAAGCAGCTATGTGAATTTTTCCATTCTGAATGGCTTTTCTAGATTTTTATACACACACACAGAGATATATATTCCCTTTAATGTTTTGTTTTATTTTATGATTTCAGCCAAAGTAGTTGCAGATGTCTCTGAGTTAACCTAAGGAAGTAGTATAGTGCTGTTTTGTTAGGGTTTTTTTAGCGTGGATTTTATTTTTCCTTCATTCTCTTGAGCCTTTGCTTTTTGGAAAACTTAGATTTTGGTGCAGAAACTTAATTTGATGGCCTTTAGCACTACTCTGCCTTTGCTGACCCTATGAAAACCTATCCACATTTTCCAAATCACAAGACTAGAAATTTAGGTTAATTCTTGGAAAGGTACATTGTTATTGTAGGCAAGCCCTTCACAACTTTTTTCTGGCTGAGCAGACTGGATGTTGTCTGTTCTCACACAGCAACTACATGTCCAGACTCTTAATGAACTATCTCTTCAGACTAACTGAGCATGCACCAACGGCTACAGCTTTGGAAAGGGAAAGGACTGGAAATGTGCCATCCTGGAGTGCAACAGCTGCTTCATGGTGCTTATTGCTGGAAGGAGGGGTGAAGAGAAAGAGCTCTTGGTTAGAACTGGGAGCTTGAGTTCTTGGTAATCCACTGCTGATGCAGTGGGAAAAAAAATAACAGATTGAAATGAACATGGTAATAGGGCAGGATCTGTGTGTAGGGGACATAAGCCTAAAAAAGCAACAGCTAGCGCGGCCTTAGTCTGGGAACATTAGTTTTAGAGCTGAACAGCAGAAAAGGACATGAAGCAGTGCCTGATGGAGATATAAAGCTTGCTTAGATTGCTTAGATTTCGTGGCATTTGCTGACACAACAGAAGCGGTGAGATAAGAGGACCTTCTGTGATGTGTAGACATAGCTCGAGACTTCAGCACAGTAGGAAAAGAGACATAACATTTTTTTTTGCACTGGCAGTTGACTGGGCTCTTGAGAAATGGGGTGGAATGGAGGAGAGTAACTGCAAAAATTTTAGAAGTGGAAGTTAAAGGTTGAGAATTCAAGAGGACTGCAGATATGAAGGTGAGTAAAAAGGGCTGAGAGGAGTCTGAAGTTTCAGGAGGGGGATGCGGGGGACCCAGGAGACTTTCAGACCGCAGTTGACAGAATAGATTAGGAAGGGCAGAATAAAGATCAGGAAAGAACACAGTAGAAAGAATCAAGTTTTGGAAATAGGAAAAATAATTTATCTACATTATGTTCTGGAGTCTGGATTTAGAGCTGGACAATAGTAGACAAATTAGCTGCTAAAAGTGTCAGACTGCCAATGTTGCCCGTGCCAGGGAGATGGCAAGCTGTTTTACTATTTTGCTGCTGCTGCTATGGAAAGAGTTGGATTATTAGCACCCAATGTCTAGCTGTGTTTCTTCAGTGAGTCAGACTATAAATTCCTTAAACCTGTTCAAATTTTAAAGTAACCAGAGATGGGTTAATGTACAATAGAGTACAGGTGATATTCACTGCCTAGTGTTTATACTGACTGAACCCTCAAAAGCACAGAAATGGACACAGGAGCCTTGATAAAACAACTGCAGACCTAAATACTTTATTGAAAAACCCTTATGATATGCTTAAAAAACCCCACTTTTTCTATTTTTGTCCAAACATATTATGGAGCATGCTTTAAACAATAAGTGTTTCTGATTCTTACCAGGTAACTCTCTGTCAAAGTATCTGGATTCTATGTGCAATATCACCATCAAAGATTCATATTTTAAATATTCTAAGTAACTTTGATGCTTAAAGCTTCTTTAAAAGAAACAGTAACTTATGCAAGTTTAATTTTTGTATTTCTGTGAAATTTATCTTCAAATATTTGATTGAAGTTTTGAGAGGTCTCTCTTGATTTCATGAAAAGTGAGACATTTAATTAAAATTTACTTAAAATCTAAAGAAATACATAGAGAGTTGTTAGAGATAACTTAAACATGGGACACAAAGATTTTATATATTTGCATATTTTATTACTGGATATAAAAAGCAATTTTTCAAATAAATGATAGTTCTTTTGAGTCTTCTGTCCATTTATCTGTAAAAAGATCAAACAGAGTATGCAATTTCCAGAATGCTCTGACTTCCTAAGCTGCACTAAAAATATTTTGGTTCTGGCTGTCCAATATAAGTTACTGGAGAATGTTCTGTCTTTTAATTGGTCTCTACTGGTTTTATGCTCAAAGGACAGTTTCTTTAAGATAGCTAGCAAAACTCTTCTAAGAGAAATAGCAATCAATACCTAAAAGGGGTTTACTAAAGGAAAATATCTTTGTCTAACTCAGTTTAAAGTTTTATACATTTTTCAATTTAGTCACTGAAATAATTTTTTCATTGTTAACAGTGCTCTGTCTGTAATTTTATTTCCTATGTTGTTTTCTGTAACTGACTTCAATATAGGATAAAAATGAGTGACTGAAATTTAGATTGTAATCCTTTGCTATTTCTAAACAGAGATAGAGTTCCCACCTACCCCAATGCCTGAACTTCTTAGAATTGTAAGAGTAGTACCTAGGCCGTTATTGCGGTGCATTGGATGTATCTGCAGAGTTAAAGAAAGCACATCATAATGCCTTAAAACATCTTCCATTTAAGACTTCACAGCTGGTAATAGATGTCATACTAAGAACGTGCTACCACTGTGCAAATATGCAAGTTTATAAAAAATTTTCCAGTGATTCTTTATCTCACGTGGTGTTGTTTGTATCTGCAGGTATCTAAAAATTTCCATGAGTTTGTGCATATTATAGGGCTGTAGTTCTCCTTCATGTCATACCTCATATCTCATGTTCCCTGACATTGAAATCTTTACATATACGAATTTTTAAATGTCCATGTCCTACAAACAAAGGGTGATTACTGATGATTATTGATTCTTGCTAAGAACAAAGGGTGATTATTGATTCTTACTAAAAAAAAGGTGATTACTAATTGATTCCTTATGTAGTGCATTCAGCCCACTACATAAATTTAGAGCATAGCGTTTGAATGGTAAGTTTTTAACAAGTGGAAGTAAAGGTGTAGCGGGGGACAAGGGAGTCTGCAGAACTTTGGATTTTGTTGGCAGGTGCAAACTCATTAAAACTGCACATGCTTGAGGAGGTAGTATATATATTCTGTACTGCTATTGAGACAATTCTCACAGAAATATTCCTGTTTCATCTGTCTGATAAATGGTGATCTTGGAAAAGAATATGGTTCTTCTCTAGGCAGCTGTGCAATTCACTGCTTCATGCTTCCTTTCTCTCTGTGCTATAAAGATGAAGTCTATTGCCTTAGACATTTACAAATCAAATCTTTTCATATGTCACTAACTGCTTTTAGAGAAAAGCACAGATGTAAAATCCCTGTTTGTCTCTGAAGAGAGGCTAGCAAATGGGCTACTGGCAGCAAGGCTCACCACTGTTTAATCAGAATCTATACTCAAGAGCGTTACTGCAGTACTTTCCAGGGAAAGTGTATTGCTTAGAATAGCTTTTCTTTTGAATACTGGAAAACAACACTACACTTAAAATAATGTAAAAGGGACAAAAACTGTAGAATATCCAACTTTTTATTTGAAGTCCTCTGCTTCAAAGCAAAAGATATCACTCCATCCCCCTCTCCTCCCTGTACAGCTTTGTAAGAATCGTGATTGCTGCAGCTGGGACGTGGGTTTGTAGCTGCACTGCAGAAATGTGTGGGATTTGGGGACCAGGGGGAGGGGGTGTTAGGGCCTTGGTTTGGGGTTTTTTTTTGCTATTTGTAGAACTACAGGCATTTCTCTCTGCCGCATGCTGGTAGGACTGCCAACTATACAGTTGGGGAAGGACTGTAGGTTTTGAAAAGGCTGCTGGAAGGGGGAGGGCAAGACTTCCACCTGCATTTCAGTTGTTTTTCATTTATTGTTGCAGGACATACACTTGAATAAAGCTTTAACACACTTTAAAATAGTTTGGATTTTTTTAATTAAAAGATAGCAGCAGCATTGCTGTCTGTTACTGATTGAATACTGTTTTCTGGTCTTAAATTGTAATGCTTCATAACATGAATCCACTATCAGAGCACTTAAAACTAAAGCAACAATGTTAATTTGATTTGATTTTAATCTAATTCAGAAAGATAGAGCTTAAATCTTGTACAACACATATGGTGATCTTTATTTTTATCTTCTGTTGTAATGGAAGACTTATACCAACCATTTGAGGCATTTTAAACCTTTAAACTGAGAAGGATGTCAATCCAAAGATTGGTCAAAACTGGGACAAAAGCTAATTTTTGAGTCTTTCAGCAGATCTGGAATTGCTTTCAAGAACCGACCTGTAGTTTCGTATTTTTCAGATCTGAAGATAGGAGGTGGCATAGAGATGTCAGTTTATAAAATTCTTTCCTCCACAAAAGCACAGCATGTTAAAATTGCAAGTGATAGAGTGGGGTATTTTTGTTATGTAGCAGGAAACATTCTCAGTGACTCCAGCATGGTTTTTCTCTTGCCGACAAGATAATTTGAAGAAAAATAGTTGTGCTTCCAAAATAATAGTGTCTCCTGTCATAGAATTGCTGAATACTTGGTTCTGCTACAAGGATTTTTATGAGAGAGGAGCAAGACTAATTTACAAACATCAGGAACCAGGATGTGATAAACCTGGCTATGCTTGGATGTTTAGAGAATCTGCACTGTCAGTTGAGCTACAAATGTGCTGTGGCAGTCAGGAACACTTGCCAAACCTCACTGCAGCCAAAGTCCACTTTATTCTAAAAGGCTTTCTTGGGTTTTTTTGAGGTACAAAGGTTATAAAGTCTGACTCGATGTAGTGTATGTCTCCATCATCTGGGTATTCACAAAATAGGAGTTGAGGCCCTTAAAATCCTTTACAGCTGTTCACTTAGACAGATGTAGAATGTACAATTAAATTTCTTTCATGTTGTATTTGCGTTTGGGAGTTCCACAACATACAAGAGAGGTGGAGAGAAAAAATGAAGAAGCAGCAGTAAAGGTTTAAAAAAGCTTCTAAGCTCATCCTAAAAAATGAATAAATTGCATTCATCCATCAGTTACTTTGCCTATGGGCATTTTTAAAATCCTGAAAGTGGGTATCCAGCACCTTTTTGATAGCGTATTGCCATTCACTAAAGTTTTTGCACTGATACAAAATGTTACAAATTCGTAATTGTTCATAACGTGGCTAGAGACCTACATGAGTTCTGATACTGACATTTTCAACAAGCTTCTATAATTCTGCCAGCATAGCTTTTAATTATTTGTCTTACTTTGTATTCTAATTAAGCGTGGAAATGGCAACAAAGACTAATGATGTATGCTCCTGGGTCTGCTTATATCATGGCATTTATTTCTCCCTTCACTTAAGAAGAAATATACATTGTTGTGGCCTCCTTGACACCTTTGTGAAAGCTGCTGTTACAACTCTTGTATATTTTTCAGCACCTGCATGTGGACTTTTTTGTTATTGTTAAATTAGTAATATCCTAAGACATTTCCAAAAGTATTCCCTGTCAACATCTTGTCTTTCTGATGCAAAGACTGTATGGCGTTTATACTGTAAAAGTTGGTTTAATCTGTTGCTTCTTAAGCAAAATAACTTTCTGATTTTTTTTTTTTTATATAAGGGCATCCTCTTCTTGTCTCTAGCAAAAAAATGGAGTACTGTTAACTGTGCTGTGTAAAAATGAGACTGTAGTTCTCTAATTGGAAAGCTAAGCACAGTGTAATTACGAGCTATGAATTGGATGTTATGTATATTTGAACACATATGTATCCCAACTACTGAGTTACAAATCAGTTGCTAATTTATACAAGTCAGGACCTGTCTCTTTGACTTGAAACAGCTGCTAAAGGCAGAAATCAAATATATAGAGACACCTGACAAAAATTCAGATGCTGGCAAACTGTAGTAGGTGCTTTGAAACACCACTGAGTTCTTTTACCAGTATTTTTGCTTTGACTTTTATCAGTGTAAAGGCATTACATGATTCCCTCTGAAAATAAAGATATCTAAGAAAGATGAAATAAGAGAAAAATCTATAGCTGAATCTATTATTCCTCTTGTCTAAGAGACTAGTTCATTGCTGCAGTGGTCTAATGAGCCACTCTGTGCTGGCACTTGACTTTGACTGCATTCTTAATGAATAGTTATGCTCTCTCCAGTCACAAATAGGATTTTTATAGTAAGACACAAAGGCAATGGATTTTACTTTTGATTCCTCAAGAAAAACTTGAGCACGCTAAGAACTCAAAACTTCAGCACATACAGAGCAAATCTGCTTGGACAGAATGAACCAAGGAAGGGAAGGGGAAGGCATTTTACAGTTAATGTGAAAGTAGGCTGGCCACCTAAGACTTATGTGTATGGCTATCGCAGGGTACAGTGATCTCTGTCTGCACTGGGTACTTCCTATTCCTTCATAAAATGATCACTTTTCACTGGTAAAGAGGCAATATTGAAAATAAAACTGCTGAAAAGTGACTGAGGTAATGATAAAAAGTGAGGGAGATACTGTTCTGAGGGGTTACGCTTATGTAAAACCGTGACCGGAGCTAGGTGGATTGCTGCAAGACGTGTATGCAGAACTTGTTTTGGTTTTTTTCTTACTCACTTTCTGTATTTCTGCTAACCTCAGGTTTTCTGAGGGAGAAGACAGGAATAGCCACTAAATCAAACCTCAGACCTTGCTTCTCTCACCCCTTAATGAATGCCATAAGAACCAGCCTGCTAGGTCTCTCATTATCAGGTATTCATGATGGACTTGAAATAACTTTCCTTCTGAAGCTTCATTGGAAAATGACCTTTTCTTAAAACCTTTTAATAAATTGTCACTTTGTCATGAAACTACTCTTGGAAAAAATCCTGGCCAACTATAATTGCAATGATTTGCCTTTAACATTTATTTTAGACATAAGTGTATGAGTGTGTGTGTGTGTGTGATTACACACCTACAAACTCACACCCCTTATAGTGCTACTGATCAACCATTATATTTCTAGAATCTTAGTTTTATTTTCAGCAATAGGCTTTTTTTTTTCTGATATTTTTGTTTAACTGAAAAGCTCTGGGAGCTATAGATGCAGACATAATTAATTACAGCCTAGTACATTTATGCTAGTATCTTAAACTTCTCAGTGGGCCACCTAGATTTTGGGAGCAAATGTACAAACATCTCCATATGTCTGTCTCTTTTTCATGCCAGTCTAACAACAGAGGAGCAGTTTCATGGCTGTGTCACTCCTTTCACCTTCTGTTTACAGTAGTTGCACGTAGCCTTTCTTGCTTTATACTTACTTGAACAGTTACTTGGCAGAGCTGTGGTCTGGTTTGTGGGTTTTTCATGTGGCAGGAAACAGAACCAAACCGTGATTAATTCCCATGAGAAGTGAGAGGAGAAAACAGAAGAGAATTCATCTAGAAATGTCTAATATGATCCTTTCAGGGATGACACTAGAGATGTGCATCTGCTATACCATCCCTTCCTCAAGATCATACTGAATCAAGATATGTCCTGAAATTATCTTTCTTAGACTGCTGGCTAAGGACTGCCTGTAAAGCAGGTATATATGTGTATAGATATGGGCTACAGGCACATAAAGCTGTGCTATACTTCCATTATTCAGCTGTATTTTGTCAGTCTGTTGAACCGTTTGATACCTGACATCCAGATCGCTCTGTGACAGCAGTGACCCCCCAGGGTTCAGCCTTAGCTACTGCACTAAATTTCCGTGGAAGTAGGGAAAAAGTGGAATCTGCACCACTAGCTCATAGCCGTAACCTCTGCTTGGTTTTAAGCTCTATGTTACACAGCTTGTATGATTTACAACAGTAAAGTAAAATGTATCAAGAAAACACATATAAATATCTGAAAAATTCAACATTTGTAGAAGTATAGTCTCAGGAGAGACGGCATTGCATATACCTATAAGCATCACTAAAATAAACATAGTCTACTCAGGAGCCTGGCAGTACATCTTATTTGTTAACTCACAGTTGAGGAGGAATTTCTGCATAATCATTGCAAACATAGGGACAGAAAGGGTTTCCTGCATCACCAGATACAGTGCTTCAATGTGGTAGGCAGCTGCATCATATAAACCCTCCATAAAGTGA
This sequence comes from Strix uralensis, assembly GCF_047716275.1. Lineage (NCBI taxonomy): Eukaryota > Metazoa > Chordata > Aves > Strigiformes > Strigidae > Strix > Strix uralensis. The sequence goes on from NC_133984.1 coordinate 6,472,471, forward strand.
TATGTTTCATTTTAAATTAATGAATTTTGCTCTTAGTCACCCTCCTCAGAGGTAATTCTACTTCCTCACTTGTCTAATAATTAAGAAGCAGTTTCCAGTCTAAATTAGTCTAGGACGTGTCATTCATACCTGTTCTTTGCTAAAAGCAAATAAACAAATAAAAAAAAAAAAAAACCAAACCAGCAAACCACCTTTTCTTTTCATGTTTTCTCATTACATTTGTATGATGTCTGACATAATAATAGACTGAATCATTGTGAGTTTTCAATTCCTATTTCATTGTATTCCAATCTGATCTAATTTTTCCAAACAGAAAATTAAACATATTGACAACATCTCCTCCTGGACAGAGTAGGCCTGGATATGAATTATACCTTACTAAATATGTTGGTTCATGAATACTCCTTAGATGACTTATTTTATGAGTGGCTTTATAGTAGGACATAAATGACTGTGGATGCCCAAGGATACTAAAATGGAATGAGACAATATTTTGAGAGTTTTTTGTTTTGATTATTGTAAGGGTAAGTTGGCTGTTCTTGGACCAGTGAACAATTTGCAGACTTTAATTGTCCATACAATTAATAATTTAAGAGTATCTGAAATTTATTTTTCTGGATCTTGAATCTACCTAATCCAGAACAAGTCCAGATCACTTCAACATTAATTTCCTTGATTCAGAACAGCACATAATTCTTCAGGCAGAAGCTACTACTAATACTGGCAGCATCTAGGTGGTTAATTTCAACTTAAACACATCTTTCTCTACACTCCCTCACAAAAAAAATTCCAATAGGCTGTATTGTCTTGTAACTTGCTTCAGTGTCCTACTTCTTGAGACAAGATGGTTTTAGGTGATTCAGAAAATACTCAGACCACTCCAGGAAAGTTGGTAGATATTTCAAACATCACCTTTTACCATTCACCATTATCACTGTGAAAAGTACACAGCTGCATCACACCAGGGAGAGAATTATGTTTTACTGCACTGGGACTATAAAAGAAAAAGCTATGAATACTTTATTAATTCATTTTCTTTTCAAAAGTGCATAGTTAGGCCCCTCAGAATGTATTCCTCAAGAGTAGCAATTTATGATTGCAATAAGTTAAACAAATGCAGACGTTTGAAACATAAAAATTACATTGTTTATTATATTTTGTAGTGCTATTTGTGCACTGTAAAAGGGAGTGAAATCAGTAATTTGCTGCACACAGAGCGCTAGACTCGGCAGTGCCAAACTGGGAAAGACTCACAGCACTGGGATCTGAGGACCATCAGGTGGAAGGGGCTGCAGTTGTCCTTGTGTATACGAGCCTGAAGAGGTGGCTGTTGTTGCATCATTACTTTGGAGCGAATTTGTGTTATACTTTTAATGCCTTTCTTTTGATGAGCATTTGATTTCTTAGAATTCGTGTATTAATGGTCCCCCAAATCCATATTTCAACTCCTTTTACAGTAATGTAGAACAACTTGTTTGTTGCTATAACCATGTGATTATTTTCTGGGAAGATCTTATTTCAGGCATTTACCACTTTGTTCCCTTCATAGTCTAATTTGGAATGCATTTTTGACCATTAATTGTCTATAGCCATGGTGGGTTAGGCTTGGCTAACGGGCAAACTCCCACCCAGCTGTTTGCTCTCTCCCCCCCTCAGCAGGGCCAGGGGTGGGAATAGGAAGAACATGGAGAAGAAAGCTCGTGGCTCAAGATAAAGACAAGGAGATTGCTTACCAGTTACTGTTGCAGGCAAAATGGACTGGACTTGGGGAAAATTAACTTAATCTATTGCAAATTAAAATATAAAACACAAGAAACACAAACATTAAAACACCTTTCTTCTCCCTGACCTCAGGCTCAGCTTCACTCCTTCACCCCCAACTTTTCTACCGCCACCCCCCTGAGCAGCCCAGGTTGGGGGGGAGCTTATAGTCAGTACACACAGGTCTCTCTCTGCTGCTCCCTCCTTCTCACCCTTTTCCTTGGCTCCAGCGTGGATTCTCCACAGATGATTGTTCCTTCAGGAAGTATCCATCTACTCCACCAACGGGTCCTCCGCAGGCTGCAGCGGGGGTTTCTGTGCTGGCACCATGGAGCAGCACCTCATCCTTCCTTCTCTGACCTCCACCTTCCCTCTGTTGCTTCTCTGTCCTGCACTCTGGCATGTTCTGCCCCTCTGTAAAAACACTTTCACTGAGCACCACCAGCTTTGCTGATGGGCCCAGCTGTATGCTGTGTTGGGGCCACTTCAGTGTCAGCTGTCCCTGGCAGGGGGCAACCCTGACCTCCTCCCACAGAGACCCCTCCTGCAGCACCGCTCCCCCCAGCTACGAAAACCTTGCTGCATACACCCACTACAGTAGCTAAGGCTTATGTTCATGTATGGTCTTTATTTAGTATTGTTCTTTTAAATTGACAAACCTGGAGTTACAGTTATATCTGTCTTTGTTATCAGCCTGTCAGTTACTTAATAAATATGTTCCATCATCTCTGTGGGAGTTTTAGTCATTTAGATGGTAATTTCTGTTTCACAGGTATGTTCTGCACTAGGTGCCAAATATAATCATCTATAGTATTACTGGTGATAAATTTCAACAGTTTTCATGTCTGTACATTTGTGCATAGTTTTACTATGTAGGAAGTATCTGAATTTAAAGTAGCATCTCAAATCTGTTTGGGCTGTCATCCTCTTGAAACTTCTTAATGTTGCTGCCCTTCAGCCACGTGACAGCATTGCAAAGTGACATACTGATGGACTGGGCATGTCTGTTACCATCAGTAAGTGTGGTCATCAAAACAGCAACCCAGTTTTCATCCCCACCTGCCAACATTGTTCATTAGGATACTCAGAAGGGAGACCCAGAGGAAATGTTAGAGACCTCTTTGTCTATTAAACTGTGCTTTAACTATTAGAACTGTTTCTTTTCATCCATGCTTTGTGGCTGATTAGGGCCATCTCTGACTGCACTAAAATGAATATCCTCCATGTTTTTCTGTCCCAGCAGTTTAAAGTATCCATCAAAATACCTATAAGGAACTTCAGATGCACGAGTACATGGGAAAGCTCTTCCTTAAAAACAGAGCCTTATATGGATCATATGATACAAAATGGTGTGTCTCAATTCCAATTAAGAAAGTAATCATTTTTGACTAGTCTAAGCTATGATTGAGTATTTTTACCCTGGTCTGTTTGTGAAGTGTCCTATGATCTTGGTGGTGTAGTAGAAGTGTTTTTGAAATTATTTTTTCCATATAAACTTTAGATATTCAGGATGGCTTTTTACAGACTGTCAGCCAGCTGCAAATTACTTTGCAGTTGTCTATCTACACTTACAGATTGGCCTTCAGGGAGGGAATAGAGACAAAGTGAGAAGATGGCATTAATGAAAGCTAGACAAGCTTTTCCACATTTTGTATTAGACTTTTAATCTACCCAGTTTCTGCCAGATCTTTTCCCCAAGTAAGTGCTTATGATGAAAGCTTTTCTATCCACTGTGCTTTAGACTAGGTGCTGTAAGTTTCTAAAGAGGAACAATAATTTTAGCTGATTTTTTAAAGTTATTTTAGTGAGCCTGTGTATAATTTTTGTATAAATAAAGTGACACATTTGCAACTCTTTCTATAACTTTAAAGTGTTCTTTGCAGAAGTGTTAAGAGTATTATAATCACAGATTACTTTTTTGGTTTCTGAGCACTGTTTAAAAAACCACGACATTCCTAGTGATTTACAGGTGGTGAAGGAAAAAGAATTGGGACAAGATTAAAAAATTGTTTGAAAAGATAACAGGATGTTTTTGAAACAAAGAATAGAGCCAGTTTAAAAAAAAAAAAATCATAATAGGCAATGTTCCCCAATTAAAAAAAAAAAAGAGAACAACACTCCCCAAATCTTGAGAACTAGGAAACCTGAGAGAAGCATGCAGAATCATCCCTCCCAACCCAGACCTGGAGTGTATTTGATACATTTCTATCAGTGTCTCTGCCAATGTGTGCTTACTGCTCTCCCATGACTCTTGATACCAGATGTGGATATTTCAGAAGAGATCATAAAATGCTAGTATAGATGACATTTCATCTTTCATGGATTTTTTGGTAATCAGAGATAGGTGAAGGTTAATTAGATTTAATACAGTGTTATTTTTTTTAAACAGAGGACAGTGATTGCCAACTGACACTGTAAGTAACCCAACTTTTACATTCTTCTGGTCTGTTCACTAAGTAATGAAATTTCTAGAACAGCAGAATTTGCTGCAAAGACATTGGGCTGGCACTCACGAGACTTGAAATTTATTCCTCACTCTACTGCTGACCTGCTGTGTGACTTCTATAAAAATCACTTCAACTCATTCTTTTTCATTGCCACCCTTTGCTGTAACTTCTTTATACAGGTAGTGACCTCCTAAGGCAGTAAAGCAACTTTATAATTGGAAGTTGGGCTTTTTAACCTCCTCAGTGTAAACACTGTCACTCTCCCTCTGTAACAATCTCTACATCAATTCAGTCCTGTTAAAAGTATGATCCATAGGTAGTATAATACAATTAAAAATGCCTTCACCTTTTTATCAATAGCAAAATTCAGTGCAACAGACTGACACTTACTATGAAATTATGGTTATGAAGCAGCTTATTGTAAAGTAAGTTTGATGGAGGTGTTCCAGTTGTCCAGTCAACAGCTCGCATGAAAACCTTACCCCTCACGGGAATCCTTATGGGAATTCTCAGCACAGGAAACAATGAATTAAGCAGCAGAATGAAATAACAAACCAGTCCCTTATTTCCAAGTATGGTTCTTCCTGGACAAGACTGCAATCTTCTCTGTCTCTTATTCATGCATCTGCACCGCCCTCCCACCCCTTTCTTGTTGGGGGTAGAAGGGGAGGAAGACCCTCAGACGCACGGCTTACCTTAATAGTGATGTGATAAGAGGAAAGGTAAGTTTCTATTAAAGGTCTGTTAATATCTGCTGTCAAAAATAGCTCTGTATTAGCAATAATTAAAGTTCTCATTTTGCCTCTCCTTTTCTTAACAATGATCGTTACAACTTTGCTGGCCTCTAAGCCAGAAAAAGTAGAAAACACAAAGAATGGCAATAAGAAAAAAAGATGTGAAATGATGAATTGCATTCAGCACCAAAAATATGTAGGGAGAAGAGTAAGAATGGCTGTTAAAGAAATCATATCATGAAAGATAAGAAATCTCACAGAACATCAGTCATTCTTATTCTGCATGTTTGCTGGCACAGTAAAGGCAATAAAACACACGCTTTCCTTTGTGTAGCACACAAAAGCAGGATCTGAGGAAAAATAACAGTATAGCACTAGATGGTAGTCAGCTAAAATAAAATAGATTCCAGTGCTGCAATTTGCAGTATCCTGCAGTGTTTGCAGAAGTTTTTTCCTCAAGCATTACTAATGTTAGAACTTTAGACAGCTTCCTTAAGTCTTTGTGAAACATGTTGTGTTAATACCTACAGCACTAAAATGATGTTTTGGCCTGACAATAGTATGCAAAACTCCCAGGAAGGCAGTGTTTAAAACATAAAAAGCTACAAGCAATTCTTTCTAAATTGCTCCCTCCTGTTTTAAGATATATTGCACTTTCAGACATTGCCACGTAACATTCACTGTGGTATGCACCTAAGAAATGCAAAATCTTAAGGTCTAGTCAGCAGTCTACTTCTATAGCAGGTTAAAGCAAATGAGTATGGCAAAATGAATCTCTAACCTGTTACGTGGTTCCCCAGCTTCATCCTCTGCTTACCCCCTCGCTACACAGGGAGACTGTTAGTTTAAATAAATAATAATAAAACCAATCATCATTTTGGCATATGGCAACGCTTACATAGTGGAATCAAATCTCTTTAGTGGGCTGGTTGGTCGCTGTCTGGGTGGCAGCAGGAGTTTGTCACAAGGATCCTTGCAACAGCATTTTCAGATGGAGCAGGTGAGACTTCCCAAACCTCTGTTCTGGAATTGGTATTTGGGAAGACAATGCCATAATTCTGAATGTCTCCCCTTCCTCCTCCTTACCCTGAGCTTTTATTGCTGAGCGTGTCTTCTTGTGCTCCCCCAGCCTTGATAGCCTTTACAAGTCCAGAGTTTAAAAAAAAAAAAAGTCTTGATAAACAATATTAATTTTAAATTGTTTGATATAAGCCTGAGACTTAAGTTTATCTCCTTTGAACAAGCTTTTTCAGTAGTTCTGCAGCTATGGGTGGGATTGATCAGTATCTGAAACTATGACCAAAACTTGAAACTGCCAAATTCATGACATTTTGGATCTGAGGTTTTCAGAAGGACAAAGCATAGACCCTGTTAATTTGCATTTTAAAAGTTCCATCTCCATGGTCTGTGCTATTCTTTGATGTATAAAAACTGAGGTGCATCCAGAATGAGCACTTACCTGTGAAAACATGCCAATTAGTTCTGCACAAAAGCAATCAAGTTAGTAGAATTCAGGAAGAGGAACAAGCTCTTCTGTCTCAAAGATATTGTCCCAGAACACCCTCCTTCCAGAGGGATGTTCAATAATAATGGGAAATCTTTAACAACAAAGGGAGTATTTATTGGAAAAATATAACAGTTGTCCTCAAAGCACGCAATTTTGGGTCTACGGTGTCAAAAAAACCAAACAGGAAAACAAAACTTTTAAAGGGTTAGGTCTGGAAAAAATGGAAATGAGCCAGAATTTGTATTCTGAAGAAGAACTAAAATAGAGAAGAGAAGAAAACAGCTGCTTCAGGAATGCAAATGCTAAATTTATTAATGCAAGAGAGGACAGTATGATTAAGTTGTTTAATGTACTGTGTAAAGCACCAGAACAGTTGGCTTAATATATTTAACCAGGAAGGCTAAAAACGCCATGAGACCAGGCAGAGTGAGTTCGTAAATGGGTTATCTCCCCATTCTTTGACTGGTTTTAAGTTTTACCTTTTTTTCCCCCTCACGCTCAATCCTGGCAAAACTGTATTGCAATACAGAAGTACCTCAATAATAAAAATGCCAGTTCCAGTCAATGCTGAGTTCCAGCTGAATGTATCGTACTGTAAGTATTCGTGACATTCAGCTCCACAGCCCAAGCTGAGTTAATGAGGCTTGCTCGCCCCAACAGCTACCAGAGCATTTCATTATTTTACTGTACTCTCATACAGTTAATCTCAGCAAAGGCTCCTTCAAAAAGCAAGATAGAGCAGAAATACTAAAACTTTACATGAGAGAGAATATAAGTTTTATTCCAGGAGCGAAAATATTGATGTCACCGGTGAATTCCAACAATAGAGAGATAAGGGATGCAGGGAGATACCCATATGGTTTCCATCAAATTTTACAGCTCTTTCTCATCGGAATTTTTCTCTCCTCAACATGTCTTGAATTTAGTTGCTTTAATCATCCTCAGAGTGACAAAAAAGTTAATAATATTGTCTATTATTTATATATATATTGACTGCTACTTACCCTCAAACCAGCTGCAGTGGGTAAAGGAAGAAGGGGAGCCCTTGCTAATCTGATTATCTAGACAGACTCTGCAAGGCTGTGGCAGTGGCAGGGGGCTGGGTAGAACTAGGGCCAGCCAACTAATAGTAAAAGGCCACTGAAGCCTTTTATTCATATAAGCATATATATGTATATACATACATACACAACAGAGTGGGAGAAACACCTAGGAGTACTGCATCAGAAAGAAAACCAGATGAACTTTAACACATACACAAGAACAATTTCTGTTCTCACCACCACAGCACATTCATACAATCAATAGGAGTTGAATTTGGATCACTGAGTATTGAAAGTGATCCATGTATGCCTTAAGGAATATATCACTGAGGAATGGTACACTGCTTGTGACATAAGCCAATAACTGGTCCTCTCAAGAGAAAATGCTGTAGAGAACAAATGTCATTTCTCTGCAGGGAGTAAATGAGCAAAAGTCTGCTCACTGGGACTCTCTTTTTCTTCCACACGGAAGAATTTAGTTCACTGGCAACACTGTCTTCCTCTACATTACATATGCTTCAGTGAAAATAGGGGAGAGTCTTACTACTTCCGCCTTAAGGGCAGAATAACCTTAAAGTTATTCCAAATGGAGTTATACCTTAAAAGACCTTGTAAAAAGTCTTAACAATCAAACATGACAACAAACTGTATCATTCACAGCAAATGGATAAATAAAATACTCAACAGTGAAGTGATGAGCTTGCATGCGATATACAAATCCAACTTTTTTTTCCACAGTCTCACAATGTGCTACAAAACACAGAGATTCATGGGACTCTTTTGTAAGCGTAGTTATGGTAGTTCTTGGCTCCCTCCATCCTCAGCAGAGGTTAACCAATACAGAGTACCATCCTCTTTCTACCAACTATAGGCAAAATCTAAAATTAAAACCAACGTCTGTGACTATTCCTACATATGCTGAAATAATCAGTTTTATTCTGTGCTTACAATTACCCAAAAACATAAAAGAAATTGCTGGATACGTTATCAGTTACACACTGCTTGCCAGTCTCAGCTATTTACTATGCTAAATTATACAGCTTAAGTACAAAACCAAAAGTTGCCAGAAATCAGGGAATTTATAAATTGGTAAAGCAGAAGGGGTGGGAGGGATAAGCTGACACCTTTAGAAGCAATGGGAACCTTCTTCAAAAGGGCAATTCACTGTGTTATTCAACAAGTAGGTAATTCAACATTTCATTAATTTGAATATAATTTAGCAGACAGTATCCTGTGACAGCTACTGCCAAGCAAACTACTGTTGTTTTGTTGGTCTCATTGTAAGGATTTGTGTTTGTAGGATGAGTCCTAATTTTTAAAAGTATCCTAAACGGCAAGAAAACATTTTGTGTACTTTTGTTTGGATTGTAAATGGAGGAAGTTGCGTTCATACTGCTTTCTATTTTTTCTTAATATGTAAACTTCCTCCCTAACTAGTTATCTTAAGATTTTAATTTAAAAGTTAATCTTCTAAAAATAATATTAATTAATATAGTTTTCCTTGTATTCCCCTATTACCTTCTGTCCTTTTAGTTCCAGGTTTTCAGTTGTAATGGCCTTCAGCTCTACTGCAGGCTTCCTAGCGGAGAAACAAATTTGTGCCAGCTTGCTGAATAACCTCGGTAATGTTCAGTCACTCAGAACTTCTCCATCTGTGTGTCCATCCATCCAAAGAACCAGATGCTCTGAAAAACTCCTTATCCACCTTGCCTGATGTATCAATATCTGAAATACGTTGCTACCATAACTGCCGTTTCCAGCCCTACAAGCCAAGGCAACAACTGACCTACCTGGAGTCTAGTCAGTCAGGTACAGGGTCTTCTTTAGAGGTCAACTCTTCCTGCTGCTAGAGCTAAAGGGAAACATCCAAAAGGTTTTTATATGATATTTTTTTTCCCCCACAGAAAATGAAATCTCTATCTTGGAAGCATTATACAAAAACTAATAGAAAGCAACCATTTCACCAAGGAAGAAGAGAAATTCAGAGAATATGCAGATTTCATCAGAATGAAAAACTAAGGTTTCTATATTACAGATCTACTATTTCCATTTGTTTTCCACTGATAGGCATTTAGACAATTCAATTATTTTATTATTGAAGTTAGATAATGAGATAATTATATAAACTTCCTTTCTAAACTTGTATATTCCACTGACACAGGTTGCAGAAATATTTTTGCTAAGAACTTGATGATTAAATGTGAACTTGTGTCAACAGATACGAAGAAATGTCCTTGACACTTTGTTGCACATCTCTGCAGCTCTTTTTAGTTCAACACAAAGATTAATACATAGGATCTGAATCAGCAGCTAATCATTTTCCAAACTATTTGGCTAGTAACCTGAAACTTCTTCTGAAAATATCTTAGAAGAAAGTTTCCTCATGTAAAAAAGAAAATGCATGCATAATATATAACATTTTTTGTAAGAAATTCAATTGTGATTGTTTATCATAAGTCATTGTAACTTTTCTCTGTCATACCCCCTTGAGTGAACAATTACTTCTGATTAGAAGCTTTGGCAAAAATATTGATTAAGCATGTTCCTAGAAACAAAAGAAAGATGTATATGAATCTCCAGGCTCTCTTAAAGTACAAATTAAGCAGGCAAAAAATATTTCTGATTTGCATCTAGGAAATACTCCCAACTGCATTACATTTCAAAGCATTGCGAGAGATATGTTCATTATATAATATGATAGGAGGAGTCCAGTGATTAATCCGGCAGCGTTCTGCAGCTTCAGACAAACGTAATACTAGAGTATTAAGAATGTTGTAGAATCAGTTTATCACTAAAGAATTAAAAGTTACTGAAAATACGTATTTTGTTTTATTGAGGAACTTTGTTGAAAATGCTTTACTTTTACTTTCACTGAAGTGCTTTACTACATACAGCAAATCAGTTTTTAATGAAAAATAGTAATGTAGTTGCAAGTCACCTAAGTCAATGAACTATGTTAACGAATAACACTTGGACAAGGTGCCTACGCATTTTAGTAGATTAATTTCTAGTTTTTAAGATACATTCCATCACTTAAGCATCAAAGCTTTTGCCTTGGGCAACTATTCACTGCTGGAACATCTGTGGAAGCTGAAATTACTGCCTCCCAACTGTTTGTTACCGTTACTCCTTTGCCAAAAATTGCCAGCCCCGTAGAACATGATGTTGCTCAGACAGCAGAATGCATGATACAAGGATCCCCTCATCTGTTTCAGTATAAAGTCAGCTAAGTTAACTTAAATCCAACCATTTATGCATTTTGGTGAATTAAAAGAAACAGCAGAATTTCTTCTACAGATTAAATGTTCAGTGTTACATACATTTTTGCAAAATGGTAATCAAATGTAAGGATTAAAAGGATTTTAAAACTCATCTCAAAGTTTGTCTGCACTTTCCTCTTCTGAAACAGCTTTAAAGTGTTGATATTGTCAGTCTTTAAGTGATTTGCTTCATTAGGGCTAAGTTAGATCATTGTTGCTTGGTATTTACAGCTGCTGCAGCAAGAATCAACAGCAAAACTCTACAAGACTGCTATGACACCAGAAAGAGCATCAGGAGGTATGGCCATGACACTACATGGCACTGTTCTGCAGATGTTCTCAATGCTTTTATGCTGTGTTGATATAAACAGGTACAGGGAATCTAATGAAAATATTCAAGCAGGAAATTTGCAATTCTGTCTAGAGCTTATCCAATGTCTTCACTTGACCCTTCCTCAAAGTTCTCTTCTAGAAATTACAACAGCAGTGTCTGGAATTCAGAACTGGGGAGGAATCTGGATCTGAATGCTCTAGACTGGATTCTCTTGGTCTACTAAAACAATGTGTCCCAATGCAAAAGGGACCTGTAAAGAAGGACACCTAAGAATTATAACCATACATTATGTACGGCTGGCACGTTAATTTTGCCATACGCTGATGGTACAAGTTGACTAAGAAGCCATGTCAGCAAGATAACATGAGCAAAACTGAGCTGTCAGGAACAGGAAAGAGTTAGAGCTGGACTGTGCTCAGTCCTCGCCATCTGGAAGTCTTCGGCCAGAGGCATAAGAATCGTCCCTAGCAACTGTAACCTGAGTAGAGTTTAGATGTCTTTGCAGCATGAAACTGCACCCTTTTTCTGACATGGCAATAATCCCCAGTTATAGACTGAACTGCAGGAATAAGGCGTTAAAATCATGAAAAGGGTAAAACCTCCTATTCAGAGAATATCCTTGATAAAGCAGCAGTGGGTCCTGTGTATCGATTAGGCCTAGAGAGATACGTTTTTTTTATGTAAGACAGAACCGTTGGTTTTAGTCTTACAGGTGGATTCATTTATAAATGCTGACCCTGACATATAATCTTGAATAAAAGCTGTGCTTTTCTATCTTATTTCCATCTTTCAGCTGAGACATTAGCATTCCTTATTCAATGTTCTTCTCTCTCAAGCATTACCTCAGATTAATTGGCACTGTATAAAATAAGTTGCTGGGTGCACAATGGTAACCATGGTAGCCTTCATACCATCTTCACAATGCATATGTAATTCAGTCCTCAGGAAAACATAATTAGTACATAGCATAATATATCCTCTCTAAACATCACCATGGTATGAAATACACGCAATCAGAGCAAACGATGCCTACAACCTCCACTGCACTGGGCTACCATTACTGAGCAGTTATATTACAAATGAATAGACTATTAAGTAGTTTTGCTGCAGCATCCCCAACTTGCATAATGCTTCTTCTTTAACTGCATGTCTTTTCTTTATGACCAAAAGGTGGCAATGTTCTACTTATTATCAGCTGGCCTTAAATAGTCAATAGAACTGTACTCAGGCAGGGAGAGTGAAATCTCTTTCCAGCCAAGCCAGAAAGCTATGCATCATTAACGGTGTGCTTACTAGGTCCCAATACTTTGGTGATGACACCTTCGGTTAAAGTGACACAAATGTTAAAATACCTTTCAAGTTGTAATCCAATGAGCTGTGTGAAAATACATTCACGTCTCTCTCCTTCTGAGGAAAATTAAAAAGCATACGCAGCTTAAAACCAAAGTGCCTTCTCTGTTACTTATCACATATCATCAGGCCTCATTCAGGATACTCCCGACGTGTTTATACAAGACAATTACTGCTTTGCAGCGAGTGAAAAGTTTCACTAGCCTGGCTGCTCAGAAGATGCCACTTAGCCGCTTGAGATTTTTACAGACGCTTATGTAACTCCTGTGAGGTGACCTCCATAATTCATCTGGGGATTTGCCAGTTGTGAATATTGAAGTCATCCGAAACATCTGCCAATGAGGCCTTAATACCACACCCACATGGACCGTCAGTACACATAACAGCCTGGAAGAAACAGCCTGCAGCTGTTATTTTTCTACTTAGTGTATCAACAACAATTCCATTACTTATTTTAATGGAACAAGTCAGGAATAATCACATGTAGGAATAAACTGCTACCCTGGTGCTGGCCCCACTCCTATGATTACCAAACACAGGGTGTCCCACACCCAAACGTTCAGATGCAATTTCCATAAGACACTAAATGAGGAAGCTGAGTGACAAAAGAAAGTTTGTTTTTCCTGGTGTTTCAGAGGGAGAAGTTTTTCAGTATCAGCAGTATCAGTATCAGCAGTAAAATGGGAACTCTCACATTATTTTGTACAACTATTTATGGTATTTAGGATGACTGACTGCTTGCTCTGGAGTTAAAGCTAAAGAAGGAAAGCCAGGAAAGAGAGGAATATAGTCTATATAAGGAGCATCCTTACAAATACACTGAAGGAATTGTCAGGTTTCTAACAAAAAAGATAGCACTATCTGAGGCCAAATTTGGCATCACAATCATTCCGATGAGGCTGGGGAGAGAAAATTACAGGAAGAGATTTAGAGAAATAAATACATTTTCAAATGCTGCCAGCTAAAATCTGTTAAATTACTATTAGCTACAAAAAGGAAAATGAGAACTGCTTCTTCACAAAACAGGAGTAACGAGAGTAAGAAATGTCCAGACATGTACAGAATAGTCAGTATTTAGCAGACATGAAAGTCACTTAATTCCTCATGTGAATACGTATTGATTTAGTTTACTGATGTACTAGAAATGTTACTTTCATTAAGTGTGGGACATCAGTGTGTCAGATGAAATGCAGTCATCCACTACACTTCTGGTAAAAATTTCAGACAATTTGTTTTGGACCCCAAATCAACTTAGCAAATATGATATGAAGCAGTTGCCTGGCAGTTAATTCATCTTAGCCCAGAATCCTTAGTAATTTTCATGTTGACAAGATTTATCCTCATTTTACTCCCTCTGCACGTGCATGAGGGGAAATACTTTCCAACCTGTAACAAAAAAACCCTTTGAAATTGTTATATTATTTTTTAAGATGTTTTTGATAATACTAGTCAACCTTCCTTTCATACCAACAACATTCTACGGACACTTCTCTCAAATCCTTGTGAACTGGAGTGCTGTTATCAGAACAGAATGAACTCAGTGATGTTTCCACTCAAACCTTGCCATAGCAGGTGACAGCCTCTTGTCCCAGTCTGCTAGGATAACATGCAGATCTCCATTTCAGATATTTATGGCAAAAGGTAGCATTATGATCATTAAATTCCAGCCACACACAGGCTGACAATCCATGTGCATCTGATTCCACACGTTTTGACTTTTAGGTATGTGGGGGAATGGAAGGAAACAGCACTTCTTTCCCGTGACAGTGCTATAAAACAGTTTTTCAGGTAACAATGTCATTGATTTAAATTATATAGAATCACAAGAAAATGCCCTCTGTTAATACTGTAATGCTTAAGCAGACACTTTTCATTTATGGCCATTATAAAATTTATTTGGCAAAAAGAGGAGAAAACTGGTAAAATAGTAGCATTCTATATGGAAAAGCTTGCTAGTTCAGGAAAAGCTATTTATCTTCATGTAGGTGATGACAATTATTTCATGCATTTAAATTAGGTTATTTATCATCAAATAAATGTTGTATGACACTAACTTTACATTTTTCTTAAGATACAGTATTTTATTAGATGTTTTGTCATCTAGTCTCAGTCACGTCATCAATTCTAAAAAACGCTTTTAAAGTAGTTCTAATAATTGCTGGTCTCACTAGATGTAGATCCATTCATTTATGACCAGCTATCCTGGGACATAGCAAAAATATGAATTAGTGATCACAAACAGAAAAAAAAAACCAAAATAATTCATTCAGTTTCAGGTAATAGAATTTGGGAGCAGAAAGATCACAAATACTATTTGCCGTACATTATATATTCTGTTTCTATTATATAAAGTCAGCTTTGCTTTATGTAAAACGCCCAGGCAATACTATCTGTGACTGCAGAACATTTTGAACCAACTCTACTAAAAAATGTATTACTGAGTCCTCAGAATAAGAGTTTTCATAACCCATCACATGAAAAGTATATATAGCATGGGGGTGGGGGAAAATGAGTTACTGGATCTTGAGAATGGTAATTAGGTGAAGTCAGCTGTCCCACAGTGGCTAGTACTAAATGTCTGTGGGAAATCTTACAGTCATATAAGCAATAGAAATACAAGTTAAAAGTCCTATTATTATCCTAAGTAATACAATTTAAGCATTAACACAGTAAAATATTGGAATATTTTAAATGCCTTTCAATTGCTGAAAACAAATTGTCGTTGTCATTAACTGCTGAACACTAGAAATCCTATTTATTCATTAGGATTATTTAATGTTTGTGAAATTATTTGACTATAATTTAATTACTGGACATTTTAAATCATCACCCTTTTCAGAGTCCTCCTTTTCAGACCTTCTTCGACTACCAGTATACCAAATATTTACCAACCATAGATACCTACATACACTGAATAAGATGTATAGATGTACACACTTTCTAGAAAGCCATGGTCCTTTTAAAGTCCCTGGCTTTTGGTGCCAAATATATATGGCATGATTAATTAGACAAGAATTTCTTAAGCATTGCAGGAATATCTCAAGAAAATCAATGGCCATAAACAAGAATCGAAGAAGGTAAGCTGAAAGTAAAGAGTCAAAAAAAAGCTTCTGCCATGGAAGTGCAGTGGAAAGACAAAACCATCAGCATTATTTAAAAAATGGAGAAGCTCTAAGAATTTCACACCAGAGATCGTACATAGAAGTTGCTCTGTTCCTTCAACCCTAAATACCAAGTTTCTGGAACAGTATTGTGTAGCCACAAGTTTCAGATGCAATTCCAAGGTATAATATAATGCAAGATGCCTACAGATACTAACTCAGAACCAGGCACTGCAGTTAAAGTATCGTAATGATTTGCAAACCAGCAAGGTTTTATGAACCAATTCAAATCATCTCCAATATTTTTTTTATGTACTATATATATATTTATACAACAAAAGAAAAATGAAATCAGCACGACAACAGCATTAGTCTTTTTAATGTCTGCAGCATACTTATGTTAAGACTTACTACACCTTAAAACTTTGTGAACATTTTGAAAGTGTTCAAAAGCACTTATAATGTTGGGAATTATTTTCCTTATTTTGGGAGGGGATCACGTTATTATTAGAATTAGATATATATTTTGTAGCACTTCCCCTCATCTACAAGTACAAATAGAGTCTCATGCTAGCTGCCATACAAACATTACATAGTCAATCCCTTGTCCCAAGAGCTGAAGCTAAACACAGCCAATGTATGGAACAGATACGAGTTCAAGTTCCAAAACTCATATTTAAAATACACAGCAAACCTTACACTGATTTATATTCACTAGCTACATTCATGAGGATGAAAATCATGTGAGAGCTCCCCAGTCAGCTTTCAGTCCAAGGCACCTTTCCTACGCTCGTGAGTGTAACATAATCATTTCACCTTTCTTGTTAAGCAAGATGCCCTTATAGAAACTTAAATAGAATGAAATATCATTTATATATGAGTTCCACACAAATGCACATTCAAGGAGACAAGTAGTGGCTTATGCTACATGAAAAATAAGGCCTCCATTAGAAGAAAGGCTAGTGACAGTAACTGCCCAAGTGACAACAAAAGGCAGGATGAAAGAGCCTGCCCCTGAAGTGAATATTTACAAACTCTGAGACCAATTACTACTGGCTTATTTTTACTAGATCACATTGTAGAACGTGTAGAATGTCTCTAAGCATCTTCTACTTGCCATTTTGTTAGTAGGTGCTAGTACAGCACATCCTGTGTTATATGCCATTACAAGTCCATTTAAGCATGCCAATGAGATCCAATTTAAAATAAGTGTATTTAAAGACATATTGTAAAATGCAGTAATGATTAACTGAGAAATAGTCACTGAGTCTTTTCTTTAAACAACCTTGGTTTACAAATCCTGTCATTTTTCACTATAGCTAGGAGTTGTCATTCAGGGGAAGCTGTCACTGTACTGACACATTGCAACATGAGCTCCAGGGGATTTGTGCAGATATTAGGGAACAAAATATTCATGTCCCATTTGAATGAACGGAAAAATTGTAAGACAAAATATGTGTTTGGTTAACTTAGTAACAGAGCTTGTCTTCTGACATATTCCCATGGGAACTGAGAACCCAAAGGCATTCTTTAAGGTCCCTTCCAACCCAAACCATTCTGTGATTCTATTGGAGAGGGACTCTATCAGGGCTGTAGGGATAGGATGAGGGGTAACGGTTTTAAACTGACAGAGTGGAGATTTAGATTAGATACAAGGAAGAAATTCTTCCCTGTGAGGGTGGTGAGACACTGGCACAGGCTGCCCAGAGAAGCTGTGGCTGCCCCCTCCCTGGAAGGGTTCAAGGCCAGGTTGGACAGGGCTTTGAGCAACCTGGGCTAGTGGAAGGTGTCCTTGCTCGAGGTAGAGGTGGTGGAACTGGATGATCTTTAAGGCCCCTTCCAACGCAAAACAGTCTGTGATTCTATGTGTTATATGAACTGACTAACTGTAGATACTTCCCATGTTAACGCTAATTCAGAAGAGAGATTTTCACTGTCCTTTACAGAGCTTTAACCACTTAAAATGTTTACTGCAAGTTCATGCGTACCAGTTCTGGAAACAAGAGAGAGCAATGGATCAGGCACAACAATGCAGTACCTAAAAACTGAAACATACAGACATCTATTAAAAAGTAGCAGAAATCACAAATAGAACTTGGCAGGTTTTTTCCCCTCAATTTCCTGAAGGTTCCAGAAGATTTGGCAAAACTAACATTTTTATCAAAACCAAATAATATGCCAATCTGCCATAAGTACTAATTTTCCCGCAGTTTACCGAATCTTGAGTAAAAACAAATATAATAAAGATTGGCCACCTGCTTTTTCTGCCAAGAAAATTCTGTGTAAGAGTCCCTAGCATATCTGGAGAAATCCTGAAAAACATCAGAAGTCAGAGAGAAGCTTACCCCGCTATGCTAAAAGCTACTAGCAAGGGATTATTCTCTCTCTCTCCTTTCTCATTCACAATGGTGTTCTTGGGAACAGATTTATTTTGTACTTACGGTGTCTAATAACAGCTGTTATGCATTTATTTTCCCACTATCCTGACACAGTAATGTTATCCTACTTAACTCTGCAACTCTTTCTGACATAAAAATGCACCCACCATGACATTCTTTAATACTATAACAAACTGGCAGTGACCTAGGACTTCATGGCTCTTACCAGTGCACACTCCAGTTGATTTAACTCCCCCATAGTACTAATGGATAGAAGTCATTACAATATAATTGCTACCAATAATATAAAACCTATAAAACAGAAAACGCCCAATTTTAATGTCAAGATTGGCAGACACATTACTTTTAGAGACAAGTATTTCAAGTAGCCTTTAAGTAGAATTGCTCCGTTCTTTTTTTTTTTTTTTTCACATTAGTATACTGATATTTTTCAGACACTCATAGCTCCATTTCAGTACGTTACATTAGCTTTGAAACCCAACATTAGTAAGTCTGATTCCCACAGAACTACCCTTACCTTCTTCCCCTAGTTCCACTATGCTTCTGTTGCTTTGTTAGACTTGCTGTGTCGCTATCACATACCTCCTCATACAGATCACAAATGATGGGTGGAGAGACATGATTTTCTTGAGAACTTATTATTAAGCTCCACAAAGTACACTTATTTCTAAATAGATTTGACTGGTAGGGTAAAGGTGGGGAGACACTGAAAGAATAATGACTTTGTCCACAGTTCCTATTTCCTTCTAAGATCAAAAAAGACTCACTTTAAACAAACTCCTTTTTTAGTGACTGGTTCTTTTCAAAAAGAGGTGCTACGTGTAGCTAGAAATGTTCCTTTGTTTGTTGCAAAAGATTTTTAAGCATATAAAATTAGATGTTTCTACCTGTCATTTCTTCTCCTTAAGTACCCTTTAAGATAGAGTCTAAAAAGTCAGAGTCTTATTAGATACGCAACTTCCTATGTAAAGTTCCCTGAAGTTCTCATGAATTTCCCTTTTTATGTCCAAACCATCGTGTGTTTGCAGGTCAGTGCAGTGAACCTGGTGAACTGGTTTATAGTTTAAAAGAAGAAAAAAAAAAAAAAATGGAAGGGGGGGAAGAGGAAAAAACCAAAGAAAAAGACTACTACGTTGGAAGAAACTCATTCAGACAGAGTTCATAATGTTGCAGTTGGGAGGGCAGAACTCAGCCTTGTGCAGCAGCCACCCCACCCGCCCCCACCACTACAGTGTCGCCTCAGGTATCATGGGTGAAGTGTCCAAGATTCAGTAGGCACTCCCTCCAATCACTGAAGTCTTTTCTTGAGAGGATGAATGCAAACAGGAAAAACCCAACTTGGTAAAGTTATGAGTTTTTTATTTATCTGAAATTAAAAAAAAAAAAAAAATCACCAAACCTAACCAAAAACTTGTAGTGATTTGATGTAGCTTAAGATGATTAACACAAACTAGAAAATGCAAGAGAGAAAAACAGAGAAAACTAGAAAGGAATCTCAAGTATCAAAACCTCATTGGAAGCAGAAAAGTTGGGCAAGTGGAAGGCAGGGACAACAACATCAACCCATTGGAAATGGAGAGGAAAAACAAGCACTAACGACACTAAACCAAAAGCCTATGTATGTGATATCTTAGGAAAACCCAACTGTAAAAAGTATTAAAACTACTGAAGTACTAACAAAGATATTTAGAAAACAGCAAATACTAATCATAAATGGTTTAGTTGATCCTTTCTTATGGGTGGGGAATAAATTGGATGACTTCTGTAAAGCTTACTTCAGCCATATTTTTCTGTGATCTGCAATTGCTATATCACAAAAAGTGGTACTTGAAAGAAAGTTAACTTGTATAAAAAATTGAAAGTTTACGTCTCTCTTATTTAGGCAAACACCCTAGTAGTTCAGAAGGCATTAAAGTATTTGTTTACTCAGGCTTGTTACCTATTCTGTAAGTTTTTATAACCTTCTAAAATATGAAGTAGCACACTGTATAATAGCGTTTCCAGTTTTCTCTCAAAATCCTTCCCAAACAGTAGCTTAATCTCTTCAAACACTTGCCCAACATTCCCTGCATGCACTGACACAGTGGAATATCTTCCAATAATAAAGAAAAATAACAGCATGATATTTATTTTATTTTTCATTTCTCTTGAGCTGTAAGTCATACTTGTAAGATAACGATTACTTCATGAATGATTAACCCATCACATATTTAAGACAGATAGAAGACATAAATTGAGAGTTGTTTATTCTGTGTTTTCATTGCCAAAATAGAAGGATGGCTTTCTTTTTGCAATTTCATGCTAATTACAGTCTGTATGAATATGAAAATCATAATCAGTGGGACTACCCTAAATATTCCTAAAGACAAAAGCCACAGAGGAATACGTCAGCCTTGTCTTTCAAATAACAAAATGAAATAAAATAAAGCAATGAAATAAGCTGGAATAAGCATGTCATAAGTATTTTTCAGAGGACACACTCTTTATACGGTGTTTCTGTTGCTCACACAAATTGACTGATAGGCATAAAGTGGGTGAGCAGTAGGAAGCCTAGTCTGATTCCTCTTGATTTTCTGAGATTATTTTGCTCTTACTGGAACAGCTGAAATGAACATACAGGGTTGTTTTGTTTGCTTCACAAATGAAAGCTTTATTTCCCTTGACTTTCTCTATGACAGAGTGTACAATCAAGCTCAAGCTGTGGACAGCGCTTTTTGTCTGTACTGCAGTCATTACCAGGAACAATACTGGCAGGCAGATATGGCAGCACAATCCAGTACTGCATCTCCTGGCTAAATCCACATATGAATCTGTATTAGATATAATCCAGTGATAAAAGGCCATTTGGATGAGTTCCTCATCTACATTTAAAACATAGCAGAAAGGAACCCAAGAGAATATTTAAAATAAAAAAGGGGCATTCAAATTGCAAACATCCCAACATCGGGAAGATTTACAATTCAGTTTTCAAACTTAAACATACCAACCTAAAGCTGCATGTTTTGAAAAAGAACGACATTTCAGGGTCACATGGAACTTCTGAAATCCAGTGTAATGAATAGAGAACTACCCTGAAATCTCTACAAGTCAGATTTTATGCAGACTGCACTCAAAAATGAGCTAGGCTTTTTGTACATTGCTTGGAAAACCATCATTTTGTCAACTGTCGTTCTGTATAATTTCGTTATGTACTGCTGAGAACTGCTACATAATGTAAAAATAAAAAGAAAATTTTGATTATATGAAGTTTTGCATTCACCAGGGTCAGGGGAAATGCTTTATTGTGTAGGAAGTCCATTTCATGTGAGCTTCCCCTTAATTCCTTCTGCATTTTCTGAATTTTTTTGTCCTGCTGGTTTTAATACGAATTACATCCAACATGTGACTTAATGTGCAGGGACCCTAATGCATAGAAACAAAGACAGACTTAAGCGAAGCCCGAGACAAGTGGGGCAATGTGAATGCAGTGGAATGCAGTGATTACAACAGGATGAGCTTCAAAGTATTTGAAACAATCCTTACTCTTCAGAGGTAAGACTAAGAACAAACAAGACAAGGCACAAAGGAAAAAGTTCTATGCATGGCTTCTCCTCCCCTTCCATTTGCTTACTGCAGAACAGTGTTATTTTGCCTTTTTTTATGTAACTTTGCATCATGCTCTTCTACTGGGAGGGGGTGTGTGAGTTTGTTTTCTACAATTATCATAGTGAAAGCTCCAGCTGAAGTTAAACATCACAAGTTAACTGAGCTCAGAGGAAGCATACCCAGCTTTAGCCCTGCTTAAGCACTGCTGTCTTCTTCCCACTTGCTTCTATTTAAACATGGAGGAATGACTCCTTAAAACAAACAGTTGAATGAATTTGAAACCACTTGGGATCAGTGGGATCAGAAAACATCCACTACTTCTTAAGTAGAATTAGCCAGAGAACTGAATCAAGGGTAAAGAAGCAGAGGTAATACCTAGGTGAAAAATAAGAATACTGATCACATTTGTAGCATTATTTAACTGACTGGCTCACAGACACTTCAGGCAAGGAAGAGGTTTGGTAGGTAGATTGTCAACCGATATGACTTCAAATAGCTCTAGCAAAGCTGACTTACCCAGGTTTACAGTAGCCTTTGATCTCTGAGAATGAAGGATTTTCAGAATTCCTTTAAGTTTCAAAACTGTGAGGAAAGTGATATATTTATAGTTCACGATGACAGGAAACACTGAGACGGAACAGAATCCTTTCTTAGTAAAGGGAGAAAGATAAACAAATACAAACCAACAGAAATTCAATACAAGAATTCAAACAACTGTGAAAGCAAGCTATTAACCATCGACTTCAAACCAGAAGATTTTAGTTCAGTCTTTCAGCTCTCCAGTACTAATTATTGTTCATTAACTTTCCAGGTAACCATCATGCTGCAACTTCACGCACAGGTTTTTATTCAGTAACTTTTACATCGTAATGTTTTTTTTTAAACCTGAATAAATAAAATGCACAAAGAGTTTACACTTATCACTGCTAAATACCTGTTCAAATCTTTTTGGCAGAAAGTATCTAGAAAAATAAAACATAATTATTTTGTACAGAAATCAAACTGACATGCAGTCCTTGTTCTCATATAGCCTTTCTTCTCTCTGCTCTTTCAGAAAACTCTTAAAATCTGAAACGCCAATAAAATCAATGTGGTAAGGATTAGTTTTAAAAAGAGAGCAACATAAACTCAGGAAGGAAAAAACCTCATTCCCACTGTCCTTGAGAAGGAGAACAGAGCAGACAACTAGGAACTATACTTGCCTACGAAGCCTCAAAAAAAAAAAATCATGAAGTTGTCAATAAGACAAAATTATTTTAGAATAAAAACAAATAGATGATGCTATGTAGAAAAAAATACATTGAAATAATCACAAACAGGAACAAGGAAGATGCTTGTCTCTTCTGTTTGCTCCTGTAGGTTTAAAATCTATGTCTTATTCTGACAATTTTACAATGTAGTACATCATGGTGTGTCTTCATATTTGACTTCTGGCACAGAGGACACCAGCTGTCTGGTTAAAAAGTCTTAGTTAAAAAAATTATACTTTCAAATTATAATTAATAAAAATATAGTGTCAAGAAGAATTTTTCGAACACTACAAAAAGGCAGGCTGTTTACTGAAGTTTTCATTTTTTTCTTTACTGAATACTTCATTCCACATTTTCCATTCGGGTTATCTTTGATTTATATTCATAATGAGCAGTTTGAACACAAGAAGAGAGCATGACAGGTGGTGGATGTTTTTAATATAAGAATTAAAAAATTCCTGACATGAAAGTTCTCTTTTAAAAGTTCCAAATACCAAGTAAAGCTAGTAATAAGCCTTCTCCTCCCTAGACAAGTTTACTACCATAAACTATTCATGCATTTACCTGCTATTTTGTCATGCATTCTTTTTTCTTACATTTTTGTACAAAATTAGAGTAAACCATACATACTCATATGGAGGGTCTGAGTCTTTTAAGTAATACTTGGTGTTACGACTACATTTGAAGATTGCTTTTATACACTATACATATAATTTCTTGTAGTATTTAAAACATTCATCCAAACCAGCAAGACTTAAGGGCACCTGACAGTTCAGATTTCTGGGTAGCATTGTAACTGACAGCAATTGTACACTAATTAAAATCAATTTAATGTGTATCTAGCGAACAATATTTTTTAAGAAAGTCATTGAACTCATGCTCCATTGGAGACCTAGCCAAGGCATCAATTAGAGGTATTAGAGGTATCGATTTAATAAAGTCCTAGTCCAGCCTCTACTGAGAGTTTTGTGAACATCAAGTTTTCTTTCACCATCAGCACCAGAAGTTCATAGTAATTACGGCCTCCACACTCCCCCAGAGCAAGGTTTCAGAATTCAAGCAGTACAAAGCTAACACCTCCTACGTGGTGTTAACTTGTAGGAAAGGAAAGGTAGGAAGCTGTTGGAAGCATAATACTGGGAAAGAAATGAGAAAAAAAATTTGTGTCAGCTGATTCTGTTGCAAACCTTTTCTCCTCTATGATGGAAGTTAGGTTAACAGAAGTCAAAGTTACTAAAGTGGCCCTCCACGTGTTCGAAACTTCAAAGAAATACTATACGCATGTATTACTGATGTCCTTTTTAGACTTTTTGTAGACATTTGGATGTGGAGATTTGGCATAACTGTGGGACAGATTTTATCAGGAAATAATTTTGCTTGGAGGACTTGTTCTCCAGCATGCTAATATCTATATCTGCATGACAGATTAAGTAGCACATGGGAAAAGCAAGATGGCATTTTTCAAGGTGGTTTTGATACACTACTAACTATCCTTACCCATCAACTTTGCCAGTACAAACAAATGAGAATATGCTAAAGCAAGACCAGATACATAATGACAGAGACAAATGAGACAGAGGACTCATGAATGTGGTACTGTCACAGTACAGAATCAAACTGACATTCTTACTAAAACAGACACAAAGCACATTTTTTAGTTAAAAGACTTAAAATAGACAGAGAAGGCAATACTTACGTACAATATGCAGTTAAAGGATTACTGAGGAATGTTGATTAAAACATTTTACCCCGCTTATTACGCATACACTATTCAGAATTCATAGAGTTTTGAGAACTCAGGCTAATTTTACCATAATGATCTTCTTAAAGATGGTGGTTAATTGAGAAATATAATGCTTACCAGTACTTTGGGGGCTGAAGTTACATGATAAAATCCAAAATACCAAGTAATTCAGATTTTTAGATACTGAACTAATTTCACAGAAAAGAAAGCTTGCATATTTAGCAGGAAGCCATCAAAATTCAAAATAGAAGCCAGCTTGAAATAAATGATGTCTTATTTTAGTGAGCAAATTTTGTTTAATTGCACTTCTGAATGGAATTCAGCTTTTAATGGAAGATAAAGTTTTCAGTGAGCAATGCATAATAAAAAGCATAGCACAAACACAGCACAATAGAGACCATTCCCACTATACATAATCTAGAGCATTATGATTCAAAGATATCACTTACCCTTACTAAATCAGGGGAATGTTTTGACATGAAATCTGAGCTGAATGCTTCTCTGAAGGACATTCAAATCCTTCTATAATACTTAAACTCAATTCACCATGATGCTATTCCCATTCTGTGCTTATACACTGAAATCAAACAGCTATTTTAATTATTACAATATAAAAAAAGTATTTCAGAGAGCTGGGGCCCTTTGGGAGTGGCATTCTACCAGAGTTAACAAATTCAGCCAGAGAAACACAATCCTCTCAGCTCTCTAGATTGCCACATCGAGAAAAACCAGAAGTTTTCATGTCTTCTTATGGGAAAACTGTCTGGGTGCCACTCTTTCCCAGCTCTCTCCCTGCTAAGAAACAATTGATCTGTCAGAGCTTCAAGATGAGCTGATTAAACAATCCCAGGGCAAGCATTGCAGCCCGTTATTTCTAGTCCACTTGCTTGAGCAACATATCTTTCCCCACTTTCACATGAGCTATTTACTATATTGTTTTGTTTGTTTGTTTTGAAGTTTGTTGTCTTTCCTCATTAGAGACATTTGCATTCCTAGGGAAACATGCACCTGATTTACATATTTGTTAAATCCAGAAATATAAATAGTCTTGAGTATTAGTACGCTGACAGAACGTCATGATGTAAATAATGCAAAAGAGTCTCATAACAATTTCAACACATATTCCTCAGGGTAATTTGTACAAGTGTTCTACGTTGTGGCATTATTAAGAAAATTATTTTGATGCAAGCCAAAATGACACAGAGTTACAAGTAAAACCATGTTAAGTTATAATTCTGTCCAACTTCTTACAGAGAAAAGAATTAAATGGGTGAAGGGAAAACATATTACAAGTGAGAAATTTAAAGAAATAGATTTAGAATTTCCATTGCCTTCTGAATACTGCTGTGCTACTGCCAGATTTGCAGAGATGCCTCTTGAGGGCATATCAGTCTAACCACAAGAAATCCCATTGAGTCACGACATTTTGAAGCACTGAGTGTACGTACGCTACTTGAATCCATGTAAGACTTTCTCTGAACTCTGTAGAATTTTACACAATTGTCATGTAGTTCTCCTTTCAATAGAGAAGAACATACTAAAACTTTTTCACAACTTCTCAGTCCTTATTACCATCAGCTGTGCTACAACTGAGTATTAGACTCACAGACTGAAAACAGTCCTTTTGTAGTGAATTTACATTATAGTTGTTGTGGCACTAGTTCAAATAAGCTTCAGTTATTATCTCTTTTATCATGTAAGCTACAGAGAAACTATGAAGTATCCTAAAATTGAAAGACAATAATACTTAGTTTTAAAGAGAGAGTTGTCTATGGCATCAACTGACCTAATATCTTTCCGTGTTATGTATGTAATTCTGTTTCTGAAATGCTTTTGTATTGTGGAAGTCAAATCACACCTTGATTTCCAGGGGTCGGCTTCCCAGCCCTCCCCACAAATGACATGCAGCTTTAGAGACTGTTTTCATAATAGAAAGACAAATAGCTTCTCTTTCTTTTTGTGTATCTCCTGCTGTTTTCATTTGAATACAGGAAGAGCACTACCACAGCACAGCACTACCAAATATTTATTTGTAAATAAGTAAGCTGCTGAGAAACATTTCATTCAGATAAGAGCAACAAGGCAGATGGGTGACTTCAGTTAACTCTCAAGCATGTCTGCTATTTTAGGAGACATAGTCAAATATTCTCATAGAATGAAGGGCAAAAAGCTCTTCCACAAAACTGAAGATTTCAGCCCTAGAATATTCATGGGTGAGATGGAAACCATGCACACCACTGTACTTCTGCTGCTGAATGTAAAAGTAGTGAAGGAGATGGCCAAGGGCACAGTGGTACAAGGTTTCATTTGTCTTCAGCAAGTGCAGGAAAATACTACTCAGACAGAGCTAGGAACCAGACATGGAATAAAAAGGGATTGAAGTTCTAGGTAGTGCCGTAACAGAGGGAGTGAGATACCACATTATTCAATCACTGCTGGTTTCAGGAGCTTAAAGCCTGTGCCCATACATGGTGATACTGTATAATTATTGTAGGAAATAAAAGCATTAGCATAGACATGAGTCATGAATGGAAACATTTTTCTCCTCCAAAGCTTAGAAATTCGTCTTTAATATGCAACCAGCAACATTATTTGACCTTTAGAGGTTGAAATTGTGTAAGTCACATGACCAGAGTCCCTGTTTTGAAAACCTCCTATCTTAGCTATACTTTAAAAAAAAAGGATGTTAAATAAAATTAACTCTGTATACTGTTACACATAATAAAAATAAAAAAATAAAAAGCATGCTTACTTTTTCATAAAGCACTAAACACCATAACTTTATGTAGTATCAATAAATATAAAGAAGCACATAATCATTATTGTTAAATATACAACTCCACAAAAAAAAAATCTTTATTTTATATTTATTATCACTGCAAAAATAGGAATAATTTTGAAATCAGATACTGATATAAATATAATATATTTATATTATATATGAAATAATACAATTCCTGCTTTGAATGTTAACATCTCAGATTCAGCCTTTTGAATAAAATGTGTATAGTGAAAAATAGAATATGGTTGCTCAGAAGATTAATCAAAAATAGAAGCCAACTTGAAAGAAGAAAAACAACCAAACAAAAAAAGCAGATATGGCTTAAAAGATAGGTGTGTCATCTATTCTTTTCCTCAAAAATCTATAAATGTAGTTGAATATGAAATGTGACAGATAAAACAACCCAAAAAATACCCAGAATGTAATATTTCTTGTATTGCTACTGATACAACAGACTACAGCACGTTCAAGCCTTTGCTCATGAGATCTTTACCCTATTCTGATTTGAATAGCATGCTAACTTCTTTTTTCTTTTTTTTTTTTTTTCCTTTCTTTTTTTTTTTCTTTAAGCTCAGGGGCATACTGGGAATCAGAGTATTATGTAATTTCCCCAAATAGGAAGATTTCCATGACAAAGGCAGACAATTCAGCACAGTGCTGTGTGAAATACAAAGCTGATGGCTGAAGCTGGAAAATGCCAAGGTTGGAGCACGCAGTTTATTCACATCTTCATCTTCTGCTACTGCTTGCTTGGTCTGCTGTGAGGTGACAGTGGCACCAGCACAGGAGCAGGGAAGGGAGCAGCAGGTTACAGTGGCAGGTGTGGGGCTGTAACAAATGCTCTTGGATTAAATGGGCTACAGACTGCTAATGGAAACAGCAGGAGTCCAGGGCAAACAAAGGAATACCTTTGCCTCAGAACAGATCTTGAGAAATGGTGCTAAGGCATTCAAAGTACTGAGTTACAGCAATGTCCTCTCATTAGGAAATCACACAGTATTCAGCTAAACTGTATTTAGAAGTAACAATGAAATAACATAAATGCTATCCCAATATCCACCTCCTCTCAGGTACTACACAGCAGGACTACTACGTTTTCCAGATTTTCATTACTTTATCTTCAAAACTACTTCGTGTGTCAAAGCTCTCATGCCAAGGATAATTAATTACTTATGTCTGACCTAATTGTGACTAGGGATTTTTGGAATGGGGTTAATTACACACAGAAGCCATTCTCTTATGCTTCCAACCTTGTGATTTGCCCAGATACCAAATCTAAATTTCAAATGATCAAACATAACCTGGATACTTACAAAGTTGAAAGAAATAACCAATTTGTAGTTGTCAGTCTTCATCACTTTGCTTGTCTGGGGAAAAAAAAAAAATCCTACCACTTAAATAATATTTATGCTGCTTGACACACACAGGAAGTACAAACAGATAGCCTACAGCTGTGAGCAAATCAGCCTCTTTGGATGCAGACTGCTTCATAAAACTAGTTTACTATTACATGCATATAATGAATAATTTCCATGCTGAGAGTTTATCATCTATAAGAACACACTTGCCTTTGTGTTCCTATTTAAGTTACTAAACACTACCTCCGTTTATGTGAACACATGCATCTAACATTTTCTCTCTAAAGCTTTCTCCTCTGTGCTCTAGCAGAAGAATTTCTTTCCAGAAGAATTTCACCATTTCTAGTTTTGCTCAATATTTTATAAAGGCAAGCGGCATTTATAAGGCAGATTTACAGAGCTTGCAGTCAGGTGGATTTCTGCTTGTGTGTCAGCTGAATGTATTTTCTTACTATAATGTCTATATGGTTGATAGTTGCAGTCAGATAACAACAGAAAAGTAATAGCACTAGGAGGCATATGAGCTACCTGGGGAAGTTATGTCTATTTAATGGGGATGGATTGTCCCCTGTGAAATTTTTAAGGCATACTATACAAAACAATGAGTCATTGGTTGAGAAAGCAACCAGTTCTGTTGCAGAACAGCTTCAGAAAAGCTGGTATCACCTCAGTAAAAGAGGTGAACCAGAAAGCTGGAACATTGACTCAGCAAATTAATGCATGAGCACATGACCACAGATACTGGAACTCTGAAGACTGATTTTCAGCTATGGTTATGAAATACAGAATTTCAGAAGCATTACCTTGTAGGTTACCAAGAGCTATATGTAAATTATTGTTTACTAAAAAGCAACAATGGCTCCAGAGCTAGATTATGCAACGTCGATTTTCATTAATAATCATCCTAAAAGTAATTTGAATGTTAATGAGAAAGCAAAGAAGTGAGTTCTCAAAGTCAGTAGGAATTCTGTTGTCCACTTGAAAAAGTGGGTAGTACAGAAGTCAGTGATAGCATTCTCTGCTAAGATTTCAAATACTATAAATATTAATTATGCCTTATATTACCCATGAAATTACACCTAATTAAGGAAATCTACATACTATGTTCTATGTATACATTATATACAGAGTTAAGAATGTTTTATATTGTTTTTCTTTTAACGTACAGCTAGATGTTAGCATCTGCTAATGTTCTTGCCACAGTAGAAACTCAATTTCATGTTTTACATGAAAGACTTAAGTCTTTTCATACATTATTATACTGCATGAAGGAACGTGCATGTTTGATAGAAGTGTTTCTAGAAATCCAGCCCCATTTTCCTTATAAATGGTACTTAAATTCCTATGGCTTTGTTTTGAATTCTTTGCTTACAAGAGAAACTTAATTCATTAGAAAAGAGATCAACACTCCAAGCAACACGAGCATTATGGTTTACTGTGAAAATGGGCAAGAGCACTGCAACAGTTCTTTATCATTGCTCATTCTTCCAAAATGACAACTTTATATAACACTAAGAAGAGCTGACTGCTTTCTATCCTGCTGTACTGACAGCTTTTGGCATAGGCAATTATGACTCAATTTTAAAAACTCAAGAGAGAGCATTTGCGCGTGAACGCTAGAGATGGGACAGCTCTTTTTTAATCAGCTATTAAGCATAACAAAAATGGCATTCGAGTTCTCTCTGGTCATTCTTCACCTTCCAGATTATCTGAAAAAAAAACCTAGTAGGCAAAAGAGGAAGGTTCAAAAAATGAAAAAAGAGCAGCGAAGAAGCAGAGTGAGAAGGACTGAAGAGCAGCAGTGATTGCAAACAGTAGTGGAGAATGGTTATTATTGTAAATCTTTTAATGACAGAATGCTTGTTCTAGATGAAGTAGCACTTGCTTTCACTACAAACAGCCATTTATTTTTCATGCAACCTTCTAAATAGGATAAACTGGAGGAGGGAAGTAGGTAAATTTTATCTGCATAATAATTCAGGCATCGTGTGACACCATATTTCTCACCAGCTTCCCAACCTATTCTACATCCCACAGACTAAACAGTTAGAAGCCTGTCATATTAATAAAACCAGAAATACTAAGGTTGATCATCCCCAACTCAAATGATCTGTGACCAAACAAAACAGAGTTGTAGCAATTATTTTTCTCTATGTGAACAAATTTTCATTTTTTACTCCTAAAACACAATAATTAGCTTCCAGGAGCAATACTGTGTGTTACCTGATCGGTGCATCTTTCCATCCTGGGGTATGCAGGTAGTCTAAGGGAGGAGGGTGCTAATTGTCACCTGCTACTTGCATTTTCCTTATCAACCATCTGGCTTCCAACTAAACAGCTAGCAGGACTCCTGATAGCAGTTTTACTCCTAAAAGAAGAAAAGATTAATGTCAGTATTTCAGTTCTTCTGTGGTAATAAGTGAAGTATCTGTAGACACTGAGACTCCTCTTCCACCATCTCCATATATATCCTTTCCCAGTACTGGGGCAAGATTTGCAGAACTGCACGATACTGCTTTCTAAAGGGAAAACACAATGAAGTTGTAATGAGAAATGAGCCTTGCTCCCCAACAAACATTTGCCAAGTCCCCCAACAGTCTTTCCTGGAAACAGATTGTTCTTTTGCAGTCAGCTAAAAGCAAAATAAGAAAACCAAACTATTCTTCTGTTGAATATCAGGGTTGCAATTCAATCTTCTGCTGACCAAGATATTTCACAGTAGCCACCATTAAGTTCAAGTGTGATATCTTCTTTGCTTTAGGAAATGACTGTGCCCAGGAATACACATTGTTTCACAAGTTTCACTGACCCGTTACCCACCCTATGTCTGTAACTTGGGCCCCAACGATTCAGCCTGGCAGACAGTGAACGCTGGTACTAAAGCTGCTCCAGTTCTTCCTGCCACTGAAACTGTCACCACAAAGCATCACTGGGATGAGAAGACATTTTGTATTCTGTCTTACACAGAAGTGCTTTCAGTAGCTTTTTCATCTTTAGAAGATGATAGCTGAAGAACAACGCTGCAGAATTTACAGTATTTAAAAAAGAATTGAAAAGCATTTTAATTGACTATGCACACATTTGTGCTGCTGACATCAGTACATATTTGGGACAAGTTGCTTTGGAAATACAAAGAGAGCTGACAACTGTTGGCATGCCAGTTCTCAAGAGCTCAGACAGTGCCTAGGCTCAGAAATCCTGTGGTTTATATCAAAATAAATGCTGATAGCACAACTGGTCATAACCCCTGTTATCAATTCATATTATTCTTCTTGCACTCTCCCCTCTTCTGCCTCATAAGTACATTAGTCTTTTTGGAATTATTTGCAGGCTACTTCATGGTAAATCCTATGATCTAGGCTTTCTTTCAGAAATTTAGGCCTTTGCTCTTCCGAGATAGATTACCCACTGACTTCTGTGAACTTCAACTAATTTTCCTAAACATTAAGCATATGCTTGCTTCCTTTTATCAGATATAAATACAAATTTATTCATATTGATAAATTAATACTAAATTTACACAAAAAGTTTTTAAAACGCACCTAAATTTACATATGCCTTAATGGAGATATTTAAGAGTTAAATCTTCCCATACTGTATGCTTATGCATATTGCCATTGCTCAATAAGTACTTAATTAGGGACTCCTGTCTGAATAGCTGTTTTAGGTACACATGGGATGACCTCTCTGTTGAAGGATTACCTAATCTGGAACTGTTAGTCGTCATCAGAAGAGAAGCCAGGTAGTGTCACAGCTTCAGAAGTGTGGCAGCGTCTGGCAGAATGTGACACATATTTCAGTCAGCATTTCTCAATGCATTCATTAGCCCTGGCCTGTAGAAATCCACAGGATTTCTATTGGCAGGATTCCTGAGCATCTATAGCAGTAAATTTATTTAAGCCCTCGTTCCAGCTTAATTCCATCCTCTTACTTCTCGGTGTACTTTTTTCTCTGAAGTCAAATCAAAATCTTAAAAATCAAATTCAATCAAGGCTAAGCTGGAGAAAACAAGTATGTTGGGGGAAGAGGATGGGAGTTTGCCTAGTTATTTCTTTCTTAAAGAGTCATACAGTAATTTTTCTTGTCCACACTCTTTGCTGATACCCGCTTATCACAGCGTTAACGGCTTATCACAGAGAATCAGTAGTCCAGAAGAGCTAAAGATCTGGCTGATCCTGCCTCAGACAGCGCTTGTGGATACTATTTATGTTATTCGTGGCTGTGTATCATTTTTCAGGCTTGGCAGTTGAATTCTCCTTCCAGGTCTGAACTCAGAAGTCTAGATGATCCTGAAACTGAGATTGTCTATGTTCTGCTCCTTTAAATATTAATTTGTTTATTATGCAATTAGTTTTTAAAAAGTTGGTAGCTTGATAAGACATTAAAAATAATGTGGTTTTTTAATTATTTTAAAATTATTAATGTGAATCAGAAGTTGGTATTTTTTCTGTGACTCAAAGACTATCTGTGATTTCCTGTGTTATCGACAAGTGGCAAGAGGATTGTTCTGAAGAACTGAGATGAGATTTCATATGTGATAGGGAAAAAAATTTCTGACATTTTCAATATCTGCCAGACATTTAAAAGCTCTTGAGGATGACTGAGGACATAACTACATGTTCTGAGGAAGACACATACATGGACAGAAAGAATTAGTAAAAGGAATGATAAATCCATAACAAAATGGATTTTAAAAGTAGTAAAATTTGTAATAGCTGTAAAAATGAAAACTATCATTTCTTTGGCATGTGTAACTGAACCTAGGCATCCTAGCTTACTGATATCACCAAACAGCTCTAGAACCTAAGAGTATGCATTTTGCAGGGAGCAGGGGACTTTCCACACAGGTAACACGTTGACATGAGACAGTGACAGTGACTGAAATCAGCACTGCTTACTGTGAGGTTCGATAGGCCGCTCACACCCTGAAACAGTTCCACGCCAGCAGAACGTGTATTTATTCATCTGTCCCAATCTAAACACTTGGCTTGAAATCTGAGGCAGGTTATTCAGAAAATACTTTCAGAAGCACAAACAGAGCATTATTCTGCCTGAACAGTGCAAGCATTTGCTAATGATAGCAATTAAATGGTCTTTTGCCTTTGTTAGCTTCCAGGTCAGTAGTGATGCAGGTAGAAAATAAACAGGAGTGTCCACCTATCTTAAGACAAACTACATATAAACATGTAAATTAAGAGCTTTACAGACTTGTGACTATATGACTAATCTTTATTTCCAGACAAAGCACTTGCCGATGAGCCAGTTTTGCAATCTAAAACCCAGTAAGTAAAACGAATTGAATGCCCAGACAGTCATACATGTAGTCAGTGAACACTCTGCTATTAGGATAAAGATTGATAAATTCTTTAGGACACACTGTACCCTATATTTTGGCAGCTATCCTCTATCTTTGACGTGCTAATTATAAAAGATTGCACTGTCATCCTACAAACCACAGAGCAGAAGTTAAGAAGGAAAACACACCCTGAAAGACATATTCAAGTAACAATTAAAAAAAAACCCAAAGGTCTTTTGTTGGAACATGTTAGAATGACATATCTAGTACATTGCGGAAATTAATGCATTTTTGTGTTCAGAAATTTTATAATCAAATCTCACACCACAGTTTTCCCTGAAGCTCCAAGAACAAGACATTTTGCATCACTGAAGATTACATGGTTAGTATTGGTCTATTTTCTCTTATTTTATTTACACTAAATATGCATTAAATAATGCAGGAATAGTATGCTGAAATGGCTTACCTTCTAGGCCATTTTTCTTTTTGTCAGAAGTCTGCTCTTCTGCAGTCCCAGAGCATTTTGTCTGCTTTTTGCTTTGCCCCATAAAGATATTTTTCTAAGCAATTAAGTCAGTTGCAACTAATAGACTTGAACAAAGTGAGCATTCTTCAGTTTGCTAGAAGCTGAAGTGATATAAGCGATAGAAAGCTGCAGAATGGGGCAGCTCACACTGACGAAGACAAATTCTATGCTGACATACACCTCTACAATTCCGCTAAGTCCTCTCTTCTCATTGGCACAATTTTTCTACATAAGTGAAGGAAAACTCTTATGACAAAATTATCTATAGTTAAAACTGCTATTTATATTTATGTGCAGTTAATTCTACACGTTACATAAAGTATGTTTCCACACTATACATTTAAAAATTTATCACCATATCATAATGCAGTTATAATCAAAACTACAACTGTTAAAACCTGTTCTTTTTCAAACTATGTTCCACTAAAATGAAACTATCCTTTTTATTCTGGGGTCTGTGCATTTGTATTTTGATGAAAGGTAAGTTGATAACACCATTTTATGTCTGTGATCACTTAAATTAGAAAGTTACTTTTACCACAGGATAATGTGGTGCTGTCAGGTGTGTACCACCCAGAAATAACTATACAAGTCCAAAACCATATATTTGGTGGTAGCAAGAGAAAGAAAGGTGCAGTTCATCAACTGGGGAGACTACATGGCATTCTGTTTACATCTTTTTGTAAATTTCTGATCAACATTTCTCCCTAAAGTGATGATCAGCTCTAGCACTTGGGACTTCACATAGCAACATCCCCTATGATCCTCACTGGGTAAAGATATACACACTTTTTGAGGAGCAGCTGCTAGCATAGTTCCATGATGACCAGAAAATGACAGCAGAATTCTTTCTTCACCTTTAACTGTTTAACTTGGTTAAACAAAATAATTCCATGAGGTATGTTGTGCACCTCTTTTGATTTAAGGATCCAATCTTCAGAAGAGCAAAGTTCAAAGAGGAGTTTGGATTCAGATAGACATTCCTGCAACAAATGTTTGTGCTATTGTCCTCAAAGTATTGTCATAAGCTCTTGCCCTGTATCCTTTCTTTGGAGGTTCTTGTTTTGCTTTCAGCAACACAGTTTTGAGTGTGTTAGCACAGCAGTGTGCTGGGAGTGTGATTCTGCCAGGTTTGACCCTCTTGCCACCAAAGAGGGGAGAAAAAATAAAAAGCCCTCACTCTAAGTTGTACTTTTAGAATATGCCAGTTACAGGAGGACACTGGGCTCTGAAACATCACGCCAAGGTGGTGATGAGCAGGGTTTCATTGGGTCCTTTTTCCTCCACAAACCCATTTATTGGTTAGAGACTCATTAACAGATGACATATGAGCAAAAATTCTGCCCTCAGCCATTATCTGAAAGTGAAAATATGTCAAGGAAGATTCATCTGGACAGCTTCTCTGCAGGAACACGCAGGACAAGATAAAGCATGCCCCACAGGAGACATCCTGCAGAGTTCCTACAAGTTTTCAGCAGTGCTTCAGCCTGGATATGGAATTTCTTCAAGTGCACACACCTCCCACGTCCCTGAAGCTACAGCTTTGCGAGCCTATGATGACTACAAGGCTGGTAACATAATGAGCTCCCTGCAGACTTCTTCCTAACACATGCAAAAGGACGTGCAAAATATAAAGTAATATTGCTAATTAGACAGAAAAGAAGCCCTGTAATTCTAGTCCCCCAAGCAGCTGGGCTGTTCCCTTCCACGGAGGGCATCAGGATGACCTTGTCCCTGTAACGCTTAGCGCTACTGTGGAAAAACAGCAGTGCACAAATGCTTACATGGCTTTCTGAAACTCAACTTCTAATGCTGCTGGGAGACCAATGTCTTTTTACAGGAACATTCTCTACTACCTATGGATGTAAGCTTTCCAACAAGTGGGCAGCTCCTTTATTGACAATTGAATTGATGGCTTAAGAGCAGAAACAGAAAACAAACATGAACTAGCATCGCAAGTGTAG
Organism: Strix uralensis; assembly: GCF_047716275.1. Lineage (NCBI taxonomy): Eukaryota > Metazoa > Chordata > Aves > Strigiformes > Strigidae > Strix > Strix uralensis. The sequence continues at coordinate 6,508,912 of NC_133984.1, forward strand.
CTGTTCCCTGTAGCACATTGATTAGAGAATGGTCATCAATGACAGTCAATCTACAAAATCAAGTTACTACTGCAATCCCCAGTGATCATCCCTTTCCTGAAACTCTTCACATTTCATAATTCAACCTACCTTGTGCTGTCAGGGTTACCTTAAATAGATGAGGCTTATTTCAAGCAATCATAAGTCTCACGCTGAAATATAAATTAAGAAAGACTTATTAAAAATCAGAGTAACCACCTGTAATTGAATAATCCTGAATGAAGATAGACTGGGCAGGAAATAACAACCTATAATAAATACAATTTAGTTGTTGTACAACATTGAGAGCTTCCTGGAAGTTTTCAGGGAAAACAGTTTCTCTGGAGATGTCAATACAATAAAGCCCAAACTTCCCACAGAAACAGAAATCTCTTAAGATGGGCTCTGCACTAAAATCTTTTCACAACAGCCCAACAGGTTGTTTCTGTGGGATAAAGGAGACCGGACTTCAACTTCCTTTCTTGTCTTTGTGTGGCAACTAACTTGAGATGCGTTCTCCTATATGAAATGGCAGAGGTCCTAACACCCTATCTATTTCTGGACCAGGAAACTGTACGTGTGTCCTGGCTCAGTATCTTTATTCATTAAGAAGCTCTTGAAGCCAGACATCATTTAAAATCTTGGATTTAGTATGACTTGGAATAGGACATTTTTGAAATGTCAACATCTGCAGACTCGAAATTATTTTGCAAATCAACTCCAACATGACTATCATTGTGATACATTTCTCTAAATACAGACATTAATAAATTTTTGCCAATAAATACTTAAACTGAAAATGAAACAGTTCTAACTGAAGGGTAATAAAGTTTATGTAGCTGAATAATAAGATTTAACATATTAAGCTTGATCAGAAATTTGAAAGCCTGTTACTTATTTCTTTGTTTCATTGAGCAGTATGCTCAGCAGTAGACTGCTCAGCAGTAGACTGCAAGAGGCTTATTTAAAGGAAGAAATATAGACAGGGCCAAATCTGACTACAAAAAAAAAAAAAAAAAGGGAAAGAAACTTTGGGAAGGAGGGAGCAGAAATTCCTTCCCAATGCAAATTCTGGTATCATAAGTCATGCAAAGTTTCACAGCTCCTGAAGCAAAAACAACAGAATGAGAACCATGAGAAGAAAAGCCCTGCTGAAGACTGTTCTAAGCCTGAATATATCTCCTAGGTAATTCACTCTAAGAAATTTCTCTGTATATAACTTCTACTTTCACACATAATTAAGAGCTGTCATGATTCAGGTAAAGAGTTGCTGGAAGTAGGATAGTAATTGCAATCTTCCACCAGGGATAGATGTAATAAATAGTAAAGATCTCTCACGAAACAGTACCTGCCTCGAGAACAGAACTGCTGTCTCTGTCACCTTCCACAAGCACATGGAAATCTGCTATGGTAATTTAACTTAAAAACAAGTAGAAACTTTGCTGGATAGTGCTTTGCATACAAATGTGTGTAAGAGACAGAAGCAAGAGACTACAAAAGAGAGTCAGACTAGCTGAGCATTTGGGGCTGAAGGTGTTTTTAAAAGAGATTGGTGCCTACCAGCAAAAGTCTCTCTCCATCCCTCATTTGCACCTCAATTTCTCACCAAATTTTTAAAGAAACAGAACTTGTGAATTCTTTGTAAATAAGCAAGATTTCATTTTTAAAAGTCCAAAAATTTACATGTAGCATTTTCACCTACATCCTTTCTTTTTCCATCTGAAACATCTTTATGTATACGTGTCACAGCCTGCACATGACTACACTATAAACACTATAAAGCATGTGTTCTCTCCTCCCTTCCTACCTTCTAATAACATTCACAGTTCACATGTAACATCACAGAAACCCTCAGAGAGTAGTTTCATTGTTATTCTGAATATATGTATTTGGAGTAATGTATTTCTCCTCTGAGACCAATATCTCCAGTGGCATTTTTATAAAATCTGTTCAGCACTGATGTGAATGCATATGCATTATACCCTCCTTGCAACATGCGCTACTGTTCAGAATGAAATTCCTCACTGCTTTCTTCTGGGAATTGCTTGAAGCCTCAGACATTAAACAGTTGTACAGAACCTGATAAAGTTTTTAACTATTAAGATGTAACGCTTTGAAAGATGACCCATGAACCAGGACTTGAAACATGATTTTTGCCTACTACAGCTAAATGGACGTTTATCAAATACTTACTAAATAGCTGTAGAACAAAAAATGATGAATACTTCATGCAGAAGGACTGAATTTTTTCCTCGCTCTAACTAAGTAGCATTCATCATTTTCTTCCTCCCCTGCTACATCCCCCTGTTTTCTTCAAGTGATGCTTTTAAAGTTGGACTTTTTGCTTTGCCATTTTATCTGTCAAGCAACTCAAAAGAAATCAATAATCTTACTGGAGTCCACTAATGCTTACATCTATTTTCTTCCTTGTCTTCACTTTCTCCTACTTTTATCAGCAGTGATTGTTTACAGTGATTTCAAGCAACTACATTCTCTAAGTGATGCACCAACAGAATTTAAAATCATTATCTTACATTATCAATTATGATACCTACCTGACTGAACAAGAAAAATTAAGTAAATACCTTTCAAGGAGGAATAAAAAGGACTTCTGAGAAAGAAGGGAATTCAATCATTCAACAACTGTGTTTCTTTGTTCTAATATGTGTAAGTAAATTTTGATGAATGTCCTAAAAAAGTCATATTAGTGATTTAACCTATAAGCTAGTTTCATAGCTTTCCAATAAAATTTTATGTCCTGCACTTGGGCTTAATACACAGCATTCCTGAATTTTGATGTGTAATGTCTTTTTTGTATAACCAAGACTCTCTATTTAAGTTTATGGATCGCCTCCCTCTTCTTGGGGGTGGGATGGAAGTAGTGAAAGTGTTTCAAAACAGCTTTAATGTATCATCAGAGATACAAACTTCCAAAAAATGCATTAAAAAATGCTCTCTCTTCATTCTAACCCAGCTCCATAACCTCCCCATACTTTGCTTGTTCCTTGAAGACCTCTCTTTCTGCCTTTATTTTCTTTGGCACAAAAGTGAAATTGTCTCTCTCTCCCCGCAGTTCTGGTAGTTGCTAAACTACTTATCAAAAGAGAATGTATTGGCTAGTACTTCCACTACTTTTACTCTGCTTGAAGTTTTAAACATCCAGTAACTGGTTATATCAGAGAAGGCAATAAGGACCAGCAGAAAAGCTGACTCCACTCTATGATGAAAGATGCTCAGAATCACTCATAGAAGCTTATTTCTTAACTGACAGACTTGAACAGGGTCCATTCCCAGGTGGCTTAAATTGCTGACTGTAATTAATTTACCTAGAAGAAGGTGGTCTTTCACTTTACTTGAAAGAAGAGCAATGCTACTTAGACTGAAGGGCAGCAGATTTGTTTGTTTGTTTCTTCGGTGCATTGACATACTCTGTTCCTCTGACTGTGCCTGAAATAACCTCTAGAAAGGAACTTTAAGCAGCATGGCTGGGAAATAACCTTCTCTGCCAGCAGGAGGCAAGAAGAGCCTGCAGTCTTGTACCAGATTAGTGGAGAGATACTACCAAAATTAATCCAACCAGTGTCTTAAAAATACAGAAACAGCCACTAGTAACAAACCGCTCTCAATGTTAGAGGTAATACAGGGCAGCTCTGCTAGATTAAGGCAATGTTGGCAAAAGGAATTCATGGAACAATATTTTTAGAACATGTACATTTCACAAAACAAAAACTTCTTTTCCCTTTTGCTGATATAAATGTTAATTTCTTTCAGTCCACTTTTTGCACCATGTAACACTGGCATACATTCCTCTAGGTTCCCCTCAATGGCAAAATGTATGAACATGGGACAGCCACAAGATAAAGGCTCTTATAGGCCTTATTCTTCAGGGTGAAATTCCCATGGCTGATATTCTTACAGTGATCTAGGATAGCCTTAAGTTATAGCTGTTTGGTTTTGCTGAAAAGTGGAAATTCTGCTGATCTTCCCCAAAAGATCCAATTAATAGTTGTGTAGAACTACTTTACATGTACAAGAGATAATGTCAAGAATATCAGTAAAGAGACTAGAATGGAGTTTTGAAACATTATTCAGGTTTTTTGTTTAAGGAACTCTTAATGGAACAAGCCTGAAAAGCATCACATTACAAACTAGCACTAAAGATGCTTGTATTACAACAGTTTTTCATACCATCTCTACACTACTGAAAGTTTTCTTTTCTGCTGAATAAAAGTGAAGGACTTGTAAAAGAAGGAAATGACAAGGAACAGACAGCAGTTACAAGCAATAAATATGACCCCCAAACAAAGAACAGGATCAAATATCAGCAAAACTGTTGGCAGTCCATTTTCAGCTCTCCAATTCTCCTGTTTTTCTGCAAAACAGAGTCCTTGTCTGAAAGAAGACTATTAATAATTCACATTCTGAGTCTTCCATACCTCTCTTCGACAAGTGTGTTTACAAAAAAAGCAAAGTAATGTATTAATCTATTCCTTGAGCATATATGACTTGAGTAATAGAGTTTCGGCTATGTAGCTAAAAAAAACCCAGCCTGGCATCACACATCAGCAGGGGGTGTGACAAGAAATATCCTTTTTCAAGTTATCAGTTGTTTTGATGAAAGTTATCCAATATATTGCTTCCCATTCAGGTCTTGTAGGGCACCTCAAATTATCAATAATTATGGTGACAATCTGTGCTGACCTCTGGTGATATTTTCAAGGTTTTCAAGATACAGCACTGGGCATATCTTTTCATTTTTTGTTTCATAGTTGAGCATTAAAAAAAAAAAAAAGTTGAATTAAGAGTTAAATCAGTCAAATTTAACTTGAACGCAAGTCCTCTTAGGGTCTTTGTAGGGCCTTGATATTTAATAGGTTTGCATATAGAGCTTGGTGCACATATTTAAATGGCTAAATATGTTTAGTATTATTTTTTAATTGACTTTAGAGTGTAGATTTCCCTTTCCCTCACCCTACACCCCAAAACTACACTTTGACCAAAGGTGGTTTGAGGTATGAGGAGGTTTGGCTGGAGGAAATAAGTTCCAGAGAGAAGCCAGAAAACATGAGCATAAAGAATAAGGAAAGAGTTTAATCTTAAACTAAATTTATCAGGGCGGGGGAGCAGAGCACAGGGAGGAGCTGTCATTTGAACTACAGGCTGTTTCCCATGCATCATTAACGGATTTTGGTTTCTTATTAAAGGTCTGTGAGTTGTCTTTAGTTTGTATCTGCAACCCAGAGGGATTATATTCACCACTACATGCCAAAAAATCTTGTATAGCAGAAGCCACTATTTATTAATAAAAATAAAGGAAAGCACTGATGTGCAGAGCAGTTCTGCCACAGAAAGCACTGCTTAAATGATGCAGGAAATTAAAGGAGGAAGGTAAGGAATAGGTCCTGCAATGAATCTTGACAGATCTCTTTTAGGAGAATTCAACATGTTTCCCATCTAGTTGATGTTTCAAGTGCTGCACTTACTCTCTTGGTATCTATCCCACCATTCTGTCAGAGATAAGACATGTCCTTACATTCTGGTCACTTAGAGCAAGTAGTAGACAACCAAAATAATCCCTGAGCAAAAATCTAGGGCAAAAATAATCCTTAGAGTAGTACCACTAAGTGCTTTCAATAAGGAACCATAAAGAAACAAATGTCTGCTTTTCCTTTTCTAGTTCAGAAATATTTCTGGAGGAAGCTCTGGCTGTGAACTTCAAGTTATGAGTAAAAGGTAACTTGTATTGATTTTTCTCTTACAAATCTTAACAGGTTTATGCAGTTTTTGAAAGGGGTGTTGACAGAATCCTCAAATGGATTACAATGCCAGAGAACAAAAAGGGAACTGTGATCTTTTATTGAAGAACTGAAAGCCTAAATTCAAAGATACTTCCAGCTTTAAAGAACCTTAATGCAGGAGACACAATTTTCACTTGTCAAGGTGTATTTCCTTTTTTGAAGTCCTGTTCGGTTTATTCTGACTAAGGGTAGAGCAGAATACAGAGGTTGATGTTCAGCAGATGGACTCTATACTTGATGCATCTCTAAGTGGTCTCTGGAATCCAGGCAGCACACGAACCAAATAATTTTCTAGATCTAGTCAATAAATATATATCTGAAGTGTTGAAATCCTGCCCCTTACTTAGCTGGGTACCTCTTTTATGACCAAACAGCTGATTTGTCCAACCCCATATGCAAGCCAAAACACCTCTAGAAGACAGCTGTTCAAATGAAGCGTTCTTTAAAAGAACTGTGAGAAATTCATACTTTTATGATGAAGTCCCAGTTGCAGTAACATCAGCACTCTCCAATGGCCTTTCTAAAAATGGCTACCATGTTATATTTGCAGAGACACAGCTTCAGATTCAAGTCCTGCATGAAGTAAAAGTATGAAACACACCTTGAATTTTGACACTCCAAAATTACATGGAAGTTTTGGAGTTTGGGACCAATTCGACTTAGATAATTTTAAACACAAATCATTTATCAGATATGTGCAGTAAAACAAAACCACCTCAAAATCACGCCCCAGAAACACTAGAAAACTGTGACCCTGTAACAGCCATTAAGGAAACACTTTTGTGAAGTACGCATATATGGATTGTGTATATAGGGCTCTGAATTAAGATTAAAAATGAGGACATTTTGTTCCCAATAGAGCAATGTCAAGACTATAATGTTCATTACCTTTTTTAAAATAATAAACTAGACAAGTAAGAAGAAATTCAATATTTAAAGTGAGAACAGGACTGCATAGGAGAAAAAAAAAAGAAGTGACATATTACTGTTTGGAGAGACATCTGTACTTTCCTTCCAGAACTCCTGTGGATTCTTAATTGATAAATTTCCATACATAGTTCAAAGCTCATGTACCTAAATCAACAGTTACAGACTTCAGGACTAAAAGTCATAAATGCTGGCTTAGACATATGTCTCTTCGAGTTATCTTCCTTGGGATTTTGATATTTGGATTTTAATATTACCACCACCATCCCCAATGCCTCTGATCAGCATAAAGCTGATTATGTGCTGCTATTAAAGGAGATTACATGAGACACTGACAGTTGGAAAGGCCTAATGACCAGCTGGATAGAAACAAAACAAAAAAAAAAATCAACCCATGTTGTTTAGTAATAAATTTGCCAGAATTTTTATAGACATCTTTTATCACCAGCTTCATTATTTCAAAACCAAACCCAAAACACAACACAGCTGGAAAGAAGTCAAGACGGAGAATGCAATGAAATTTATACTCTCAGCATAATGCATCATTAGTCATGCAGGTCAGTACTGTTCAAAAGATGAAAATTCTTCTGAAGATCTAACATCACTTTTCATAATGGTAGCCTTTGCTTCTCTGTAAACCACCCGTGGGTATTCAGTGTTACCCTAAAAGAATGAAACCAAAAAAATTACATCCATTGCATAAGTGTAAATCCTCAGCAAGACGGTGCCGAGACTAGTTATTCCCATCATGGAGAACCATTTATTTTCTCCAAGAACTGCAGGACTCAGATAACTGGCAGTCATGAGAAGACAGCATGATGCAGAAGCTCATGTTACAAGGAGTCCTAAGTGTCAGTGAAAGGAAGCCCTCCAAAAGAGAAAGATGAATAAATATCAACTACTCTCATCAGTTGCACTGAGTCCATTTAAAGGTTAATGTCCCAAATATTTTTTTATTCCACATCATATCATAGAATCATTGAGTCCCAGAATAAGATTGAAAAGGACCTCTGGAAGTCATTTGGTCCAACTCTGGACTCAAAGGAGAACCAGCTTAAAGGCTATTGCTCAGGGTCTTAAGCGATTCTGCATTTTATAAAGTTTGAGTCATAAATTTCAGTAAAACAGGTATATGTGAACCTCTTTATAGAAGTCAAAAATGCAAAAAAACCCCCAAACAAACCCAAATTCCCCCTTTCGGACAGTAATAAGCCATTTACACATCTTAAACTTCGGCTTTTTCCCTGTCTTGAAGTGAAAACACCACCTATCTAGCTTACTGAAAAAAACCCACTTTGGCAATTACATAACCCCAGGCATAGGGTGCAAAATATATAGGAGGGGTTTTTTTCTTCCTCATAACTTAAAAAGCACAAAAGTTGAAAGCCTAGGCTAGCCCACAGTTCAAATAAGCTTGGGTTTAAATAAGGAAAGAAAAAGGTTATTTCTGCTAAGAATAAATCAGACAAAAGCATGTTTCCAAAAGGTAACTAGTCAGGGGTTTTCTAGCCAAGAGTTTCCCAATTTCTTGGTCCTCATATTTCACATTCTTTCTCTGTCAAGTCAATGGCACTTCCTACATTTGTGTATCAGAGATCAAAATAACTGCAATTTGTGTAAACTTACCCTTTAGACTCCCTTTTAGAGCTCTGCAACTTGACACTGCAGTCAAGCCACTCATATATACATCAACTGAAAGCCTGTCCAAAAAAAAAAAAAAAAAACAACCCAACCCCACCCCACCTCAGTTCAGCTTTTTCCACATCATGAAAAAAGGACTGGCCCTGCCTTTCTGTTAGTATCACTGTCACTACTATCCCTAATCTCTACTATTTTGTATTATGGTCACAATAAGCTGTTTTAGAGATTGATTAATAATCGAAGCAGAGTTGAGGCATTTAATCAATCTGAACAACAGATTATTGCTTTGTGGACCACAAAGAAAGACAGATTATCCTTTTATTATTGATTAGGCTAGCTACACTCCTGCCAGTTCCATTGCCCTTATTTCTAAATATTTTTGCTCAGCAAGTTTTCAACTTGCACCAATCTTAAAGACAAAAAAACATTTCTTGGAGCTTTATACATATTGATCAGCTTTCTACTATAATCCCCCTACCTTTCTCAGATGATATAATAGTTGTACATTAGCCTATTTACAATGCATTCTTCCCTCATAGAAAATACACTGAAGATACTTGTATCTTTCACAGTCTTTTTCATCTTCCCTTTGTTCAGATACAATACATTCAGTCTCTACTCTTAAGACTTCCAGAGAAGTGGTTACAACTTACAGGTAAGCACCCAAGTTGCATCATTTCACAAAAAAGGGGCTTGGCACTGGACTGCACGGAGGGGAGAAGTGCTGCAGGAGTAGACTGTGCTTCAAAAACTGGAGAGAGTAGTACACTTCAGTAAGAATAATCAAGAGAACTAATTCAAAATGAGAACTAGCTTGAGTTGAGTGGAAATAAATACACAAAATCACCAACACAAACCACTAAAAATGTTCAAATACCAACAGATATAAACAGAAATGTCATATGCAAAACGTGAGGCAATCCCTCCACCTTCCCCAGCAGTGTCAGTATCTGCATATGCCTAAGACCCTCACAAGCACAGCAACAAAATTAAGAGCTTTAGAAAACACGTTCTGCGGGGAAAAAATAAAAGTCTTTACATTGAAAATTCATGTTAATAATCTTCATACTGTAAGGAAAGTTACTGGAAATGTAAAAAGAGAACATAATTTCCGTATCCACTGAATAGGACAAGAACGGTGACTTTTCACTGCTGCCAGGGAAATGAATCAAAAGGAGGCAATTGTTTTCCACTGTAAGTTAGTGAAGAACTGGATCATGCCACTTAATGCAATTCTGGAAACTATTTCACTAGAGATTTTTAAGCAGAGATAAAGATTTATGAGACAGTTCAATGGATTAAATGACCTCTCAAGTTTCCTTCAGCCTTGTTTTTTCTGATTATGTGAATGCTTTCAAACGAAATATTTACAGGCATTGCTAGTGCTAGAATTTGTTTATTCTCAGATCTACCAGAATGAAGCAAGTCAATTTTATATGAAACATTTGTGCTAAGAATTTGCTCTTTAACCTTCACTTGGACTACAGAAGCAGAAAACTATTATTCTCTGCTCAAAGTATCTGCATGATGTACCAAGATACTGATGCAAAACTGAGACAACAGTGCAAATGCAACTCTTCGTTGTTGTGACTTAAGAATGTTTGCTATGTTAACATCAGCATGCAAACATTGTATTTGCTAAAATTGGAACATCTAGTTTCCCAAGTGAGTTCCCACTTGCCACTATAAAATCATAATTCTTCATAATTCTTTGGAGAGTTAAACAAATACACTGGTTTTAATCTTGTTTATTTACCAATGTGTCCATTTGCTTTCAGAGACCTGTGCTGCTCTTGAGTGATTTGCATGGGTTCATCCCTCCTGAGACCTAGCTTAAGCCCAAGCAACATACGGCCCTATTTATGGGTCTGATTCTCCCTCTTTAATTGCAGGCCCAAGGCGTAACTAATTTAAGAGAGAACCACAATATTTATTGATTAAGCAACACTCTACTAAACAACTAATATATCAATTAAATAATAAGCTAGCTAATAAACACACAACTATTTTTAATTTAGAATTCTGTCATTTTGTGTACTATTACACACAATTATAAAGTCATTATGCATCACTCTTAAATGTTACAAATCACACACAACTACTATGGAATTAAATCCTATCACTCCTTAGGCGCTGTTCGCAGCTGTGAATACTTGAGCATGTTCCCATCGAGTCTTTGTAATCATCGACTCTTTGTAACAGACAAGTGTCGGTGATGAAACAGGAAACCACAATATCTGGTTGAGTTGCTTAACAACTTACGACTCAGGCCAAAGCTCAGTCTTTCCATAGGCCAAGATGAAACCTCTGTACTCTCTACACTAAACCTCTGGAGAGAGCAATGATATTAAACGCCTTAGGGCACAGACTGCTGTAGCAAAAGAGCAAAGGGCTCCTTTTCCAAATCGGAGCACTGGAGCGGCAGGCTGGCAGCTGCTACTGCAAACAGGGAAGGCTCGGGGTGCTGTGAGGGCAGCCTCTACTGCTGGAGGAGACGGCTCTTTTCTAGAAGCAGCAACCAGCACTCACTCTGTGTGTAGCAGCAAAACAGAAATTTCATTCACCAGCTTCTCCCTCTCCCTTGCAGTTCTCTACCCCACTTTGCCATTTCTCACCCTTTTCACATCAGGAGTTTCATGTACCTGACACTCTCCTCCCAGAACAACGAAATTCTGCTTGTGCTACTGAAAAGCCTTGCAGCTAATGTCACACCAAACTAAGAACAATCAGCTTTGAGAGAAGTAGCATCTTCTAACATGACAGAAGCTAGAGCATGTTCTTTGCTAAGAAGGAGACATCTTAGCCAACTAAGCCATTTTAGCTTCAGGATTAGGTATTAAGTTGGCCAAAAAACCTAGGACTATTTCAAACTGTTTGTAACACAAAAAAGTATTCCTACCCAGTACATTTTTTAATTTATTTCATAATTCTGCCAAACCACACCCTGAGGAATTTGTTTCTGCTCTCCTTTCTGGTTCAAACCTACTATGCGGGTGAGGCCAGGCTCTCCCTGCAGACAGTATCTTTTCTCTTAGAAGAGGAAATGATTCATCATACTTTGCTGTTTGTCTAGTGTTTTAATAGTTTCAAATCCTTTTTTTTTTTAAATTTAAAATGCATCTCCAATATCTGATCACTGTCACCCATTACATATTGATTTGTCCGCTATTTATTTTTGAACAGCAGAGGGATGTTAATGGTAAAATGGACTAAACCAGTTCTGTTTGTTCTGAGTGTCTGTGTTATGTTCCAGGAAAAGAAGGAGGACATAGGGGCAGCCTCCAGTGTTACAGCTGTTCCTGGGGACCAACTGAATAATAAGATGCCAGAAACTATATTGTGTACTGGGGAAAAAAATCACAGCGTGGTGCTGAGCAGCTGTGGCTCAATAAGGGACCATGTCCTGGAGCAAGGACCTGTCCTGAGAGGATGCAGGAGGGGGCAGAGGGAGGTTTAAAAATATTTCCCAGATGTGTTCTATCTCACCTATATAATATTTTTAAAGAGTTAGTAGTTCAATGTTTAATAAATCTGGCTTTTTAATTTTAAAAACCTTTTGATCGTTGAAGTCCTATAAGGAAAGACCTGAACAGACTCATCTCTAAGTTCTGGCCACATCAGATTCTGACTCTGTGGGCATTACCCAGACTAAATGGTAACAGCAGCAGTATCTATGCTTTTAATCCAAGGTTACAAATATAGATTGGTTTTATTTCAGCATTACATCTAACTATGGAGAAATTGATAAAGTGTTCACAGTAAAGGACTGTGTTTTGAATACTGTCCCACTAGATTTATTGCAATGACTCCTACTCAACTGTCATTTGTCACCAGTCCAATTGAACAGAGCATTTTATCAATGACTTCTGTTACATCTCTTTGGTCCCTACCCTCAAAGGCAGAAAGGTTTGACTTGCACATTTTTCTCCCCTTCCCTCTAAATATTTGTAACAACTACGGTTGTGATAAAGCTTATACATAATTCAATTGACTAAGAAATGCAAAATACCAGTTTTCTCATGTTGCTCAAAGCAATTAAACAGTGAAATAGAAATTTTTTATATATATATTAAGAAACAAGGCCACAAAAGACATATTTCTACATGTACTTTTTCTACACAACAACATTTTTCCTGACAGATATTTATACCAATAATGCTGTTAATTCTGAGTGTTTTCCAAAATATTAGTATGAATCTGTGGGTCAGACATAGTTCATATTTTCTAGTAATCTCATACTTTAAAGAATCTCTGTCCAGTTCACTAATATCTGCAGGGGGGTGGGGGTGAGGGTTGATTCTCATTTATTATTGTTTCTCTTAAATGGTGGAACCAGTAAAAGGTTACATAGGTGGCATCACCTACATAAACACCAAAGACCCCTGCTCCAAAAAGGTTTATATACAGCCTTGCTTTGGGTACAGTAAAGTTTGATTCCATTATCATGGTAAACTGAGGCACACAAGACTATTGCTGGGGTCTCTGCCTAGAGATGGTGATAGTACTCAAGTAGTGTTTATAACACTGAAGTAATATTTATTTCATAATTAATGCATGAAAAAGGTTTTCAGCCCCATATAAGATCAGAAATGCTCTACATAGACTAACTTGAATAACAAATTAATCTTAGAAACAATAGACTGTTCTGCTCCCAGAACTTTCATCGGCCAAGTCATCTTGCTGTGCAACTGTAAGACTAATGGCATCCTTTCAGAAATTGGAATTGGTTATCTTCTCACAGTGTTGGTCTAATTATGCTTTTAATCTGTTTTTTGTTGTTGTGTTTGTTTGTTTTTTTTTTTTTTTCCTTTAGGGTTCCAAACCTCTAGCAATTGCCTTTTCACCCACTGTTTTCATTCAGCAGTCACACTTTTCACCCATGGTTCTGTTTATTGGCAGGTTTAGGAATATGTCTGGAAAGCATTTTGCAGACAAAAGCAGTCATCACTCCAAATCAACTGGAAGCTGCATGGATTAAGTTAGCACAATACAGAAATCAACTCAATAAACCTACTGAAAGGCCTGCTAACATTAACTCAAATTCTGTTTCATATTGCCCATATTGCCACAGCTTCTGGTTGGCTCAGTGCTGGCCTGGCAGACATTCCTGTCTGCCTGCAAAATGCAGGAGACCAGATTTATCTTCTGTTCAGTATCTGCAATCATCTCCAGAAGCTATTGGTAACAGACTTGCGAGACCAAAAAATTTAAAGACGGACAAAAAAAATTCTTAGAACAGTTACTTTGAAACACACATTGGTCATATTAAGGGTGTGTTCACATCACCATTTTCATTTGTATGAGGAGCACACTTCTGAAGCAAATCTGATTAGACTAGAGCTCGTTGGCAACACACTGTTCTCAGCATCATGTTCTAGTCTACATATGTACTCTTACTGCTAATCGAGACACTCATTTGTTCTCAGGAGGCTGAACACTCATCTCTGGTAGAGCTCCCTGGAAAATAAATCTGCTTGTTGTGTGTTCCACGGTTTGGCAATTTGTTTCTATTATATATTTGGACAAAGATCTTTCAGCAGCAATATTGGGGGAGGTTGAAGGCGAAAAAAAATATTGTTAAAAAAAAAAGTAGCACTTCCAGTTGCCATAACCATTTCAAACATCTAAGTAGTTTTTGTTCATCCCAGTAAATATTTTTTGTACAAGCTAAAGAGAGCTTGAGAGAAAGGAGGATTTGAGCTAATGGAGGAAAAAAAACCCCACATCTCATCTGTTGGTTCAAGTCTTGGGTCCAAATCTCTACATCACTAAAACCATCAAACATTACAATCCTCACATTCCAGATAAGTATCATGAATTTGTTTACATGGACTCAGTCTGTTCTATCATGCAACCAAAAGAATCTTTGGAAGACTGCAAAGCTGTCAATTAAAAGAAAAAAATATTTTAAAAAGTTGCAATTCTCTATGCAATGACTTGACCTCATCAAACCAGCTACAAAAGTGTTCACTAACATCTATTTCATTCTTCAGTTATCTAAAAGCAGGTCATCATACAAAAACTTTTCCTAAAATTTTATTTTATTTGCACTTATTTATTAAAATAATTAAAAAGTTCCAGGAGGGGCTGAATAATCAGGTAATAAAATGTTCCTCAAGTTCCACTACATTGCCTCATGATCCTGCTTTTCCTCAGTGTTACCACCACCCCGCACCCTCGATTGCCATGTGTTGTCTGTGTGTTGATATGGAGCCTTTGTTAAAGGTCAGAGTGAGATTCAAAGGTACGGTTATTAAAGCAGAGAAAGATTGCCTAATTTGCATGATCTGAATTCTTTCATTATTTACTACTTCTTTACAGTTGAAAGGGCAGAATTATTCATGATAATGGAGTACATTAGGCAAGTCATCTTTCAATTGGTTAAACTAATTTAAGCTTAATTCATTTCCTTGCAACAGTTTGCATAGACTCCTAGAAAACATTAACTGTGAATTCCCCATTTATGATTTCTAAAAATTAAGTCTGCATTATCCATCTGTCTGTCGTTGTTCAGGAATTGGTGTATTCCTATGAAGAAGCTCATTCCAGATTCTTATAACCAATCTCAAAGATGATTCTGATATATATGATACAGTCTTGCTCACCCTGAAGAAAAACCGTTATGTCTTGTATAAAAATGAATTAATGCTTAACTTCTCTTATGTTTTTTAAACTAATATAATATTAGTATATGGTAATATCATTTTCAGTATTATAACTTCTTAAAATACATACATACTTTACATGCTGTACTCCCTGTACTAGCAGAAGAGATTTCCCCCTAAAGTGCATGTCAATATTTTGAAACTGTTGAAAATACAGCGCTCTCGCTGAACTGTTCACATTACACCCAAAGATGACTGATGAATAATACTGCTGTACACATACAGTTCAAAATGGTTTACAAAGCCAGAAAATATTACATAAAAGGTCACTGAGGACTCAAGAGCTTCACTTCTGCTCTAGTTCCCTAGCTGTTATGAAATGGTACTTCTCTGGTATGGTTAACTCCTGTGTACGCATCTTTGACATCGTAGTAGTGTATCTACACGGATATACATGGTTTATTGTACAAAACTATTTAGCAGAATTTAATACAGCATTTGAGCAGAATTTAATACAGCATTTGGAATTTTAACTTTATATTTTGGGAAAGGAATGCAATACGTTAAAAATAAGTAATTTATTATGTTATATGGTATATGGAATATTAACTAGTTACTCCAGATTTATCAGTTGAGACTGATTGTAATGTCAACATGTACCCTGCAACACATTAAAATATTGATAGTGTAAAGAGGCCTCCTATAATTGGGAAAATGGATAAAGGCTAAAAAAGACAACTAAGCTTTACTCAAACTACATTTCAGACAAAATGATCTTTTTGAATCTGTGGACCTTTTTATGTAAGAAACTGGTAAAATCACATATGCATTCAAGTATAATTTCTATTTTATGGGTGTTTGGCGTTGTTTTGTTTTGTGGGGTTTTTTTGCTTTGTTTTGTTGCTTTTTAAAAACCAAATAAACAAACACAAACCAACATTTTTCTGTTTGCATTCAAATTTTACCTGAAGGCAGAGGTTACTTTTTTCAAGATAAAGTGGAAGCAACATAAATTGAATTTGCTGCACTTGAGACTTTGTTCCATTCACAGTAAGAACATATTTGGAGAGAAGTCTGATCAGTACATCCAGACATAGTCAGATTCATTCCGGTGTGACAGAGCAAGTGAAGTTAGCAGATCTCTACTGATTTTGGGCCCTGGAATTCAGCCACAGGGAAGTTGTGTTGCCATAGAAGACATTGCAATTGGAACAAAAGAGTTTTTCCTGTTTACATCTAACTATTTACAAGCTAAATAGTAAATAAATCAGGATAAATCTTTCCTGGAGATACACTATGTGCTACTTTTCTTCCCCTCATCTTCACCGGTCTTCTACAATTGGTCCAGGTCTCCAATTATAATTCCTCAAAGAAAACAATGCTAGGGAGAAAGCTCTTCTCAACAGCAGTGAGTGCCTTAAAGTTAATGATGGCTAGATCTTGGCTTGACTGCTTTGGTCACTGCTACATGAAACAGTGTGAAGAAATAAATCCTGAGACAGGACCAGTCACAAGAAACAGCAAAGTCCTGCATGGCAGAGAAGGGCAGGCATTTAGAAGAACATTTTCTGAAATATGCATGACCTTGACCTTTAACGTGAATTTCCACTTACCCCAAAACATTAAGAGTGCCTCATTTCTCTATATTCTACTGGGGGAACAGTCTCTCAGTTTGAGCTATGAGACCTGCTTAATAAATTAATCACCGCTATAGAGCGTTTAAAGCTTGAAAAATCTCTATTAAAATCATTAGGTACAAAAAACATATTCAAGGTCTTTATTAGTTCACTGTGTAGGGGAAAGCACTAGGGAAATGTTGGCAAGAACATATGCTTAATTACCTGGAAGAGGTTTTTGTGTTATATTGACCCATCTTCCCTCTCCAAATCAACCCAAGATTCAGAAGAATCTCTTGAAAAATGACTGAAAAAAAAATCATCATTCTTTATGTGGTCAATAAAGTCACTCCAAAGTACAAACACACAAATGGAAGTGGAACTCCTACAGAATGTCCCTTTCAACTGAAAACAAGCTCAGAAAAATAACACACTGTTCGGGATGGAAAATTGACTTTTTAAGGTCTTTACAGAGGGGAAATATAAAAAAATAATTTGTGATGCCAATAATGTTTTGTCTGTGAACATTTTCAACCCTTCTCATACTGACTCCAAGGTAAGTTGCTCTCGGGACGTTCATGCCAGTGATAGTGGTAGAAAGAGCAGCACAATACAGCAAAACTGCTCCAGAGCTGAATACCACACTGCTGGCCAATAAAGCCTGCATGTATATTACCAAAAAACGGTGGCCAGATATTAACCCAAGTATTTGTGGTGTGTGTGTGTTTTCTTTTGAGGTCCTAGTCCATCTGTCATCCCTTCTATTATGCAGTACAAGTACTCCCCAGTCAAGATCAGATCCAGTCACGTGGAGACATTGTAATGGATTTCCCTAGTTACCAGGCACAGATGTAGATCTGTTTCATCGCCCATCAAACCTTTTCTAAATCAGCTATCCACAGCAAATCTCGATGAAAGATAAAATATAGCATGTGGGGTAGTGGTGGTGGGAAGGTCTCTGACAACACATTTTTTTCTCCCCTCAACAAAATTCAGTGCCTGCCTATCATAACGCCAGCATAAAAATAAAAAGAATAAACCTTTCACACTAGGTTTTGGAATATTTTTCACTTTGGCAACACATCAAATACTTTCACGTCTCACAGTTTTAAAAAGTCAAGTGTTGTGGGATGCATAGGTTACAGTTCCACCAAAACTGCCAGCTCTGGAAAGGAATTTAAAAGCTCTGGGCAAATAGATCCAACACAGTAAGTCAGAACTGGCAGCATTTTACAAACTGTTTGTGTGCCAAAATGACAACGTCAGCCAGTGAGTCAGCTGTACGCCTCTATGTTCCCTGGCACGCTAGAAAAAAACCTATTATCAGTGCTACTACATGGGGACCAATAACGATATTATTGATACTGCCTTCATGCTCAAAGTCACAGCAGTGGTATCTGAAGCCTCATATTAGCTTCCCTGTGTTTTCTTACTTCACCCACTGCTGTGGAAGGCAGAGACAAAGAAAGTTGCAACACAGATTATATATTCATCACAGCTAGTGCAGCCTAATACAATAAAGTCAGTGCCACAGTGTCACTTGTCACTCTCAGAGCATGAGATGAAATGATGCCATCTGCGAGGGAAAATAAAACGGGGAAGTGAGTCATAGCATACTCTGATAAAACAGCACAGCCACTCTGGAGCTGGAGAGAAAATGATAGAGGAAGGGCAATCGGAAAGCCACAGCACTAGTGATTACCTCTTAACTCATATAAAGACATACTTTGTTTTAGTCTATAGAAGTGTCACTTGATAAACCTGCTATGCACACCTGCACTTTTATTGTAGTTTTATTATATCTGCTAAACACACCTGCATTTTTATGACTGTGTTTGCCTGAAGGCCCTGTAGTAGCAGGGCCAAGGATATATTTGGAAAACTAGAATATCAGTAAGCAAATTCAAATGCATGTGAAAAATCAATAGATCATTAATTAGAATTTAATTCATTACAAAATATACTATTTTGTAGTTGATTAAACAAATCAAGTATTTGCAATCCACAAGCTTTCAGCATCTGAATTTCCTTTTCAGACGTTCTCTGTCCAAAGTGAAAAATCTAGTGCAATGTCCATACTCAAGATAGGTGTCCAACAACAACAACACGTTTAAAAAAATCTTTGAATTCTATTTATCATTCTGATTTTTTAACAGTTCTATTTTATACAATTCCACAATAATTCCATACATACTAGGAGTAATATAAGTTTACAAATCCAGGTATTCATTAGCTTTTAAAAGAGTGAAAAATGTACATTTTCCATTAATGTAATTTTTTAAAAAAATTATAAACAAATGTTTTGTGGTATCCAACAACACCTGGTATAAAACATGCTTCACTACTATGGAGAAAAGTGCATGCTTTCTTTATTAACCCACCTAAAATCATGCTGCCAGATAGGCTTCAGCTTGACCACAGATGCTGAACTGGCAAGGTGCTAATCCCATCTTTGTTTATCATCAGCAGAGGACTGCAACTCTGATCTTCAACTATCAGGCACTCCAGATCTCTGAAGCCAATCTCTCAGTTTTTTACTGCTGTACACATGACTCGAAGAATGCCTGATCCACATACTACCAATAGAAGATAAAACATACAGCTTTTTAAGGATACTATTGGTGTAGTAACACAGAGTCCATTGTTAGCTCTTTTTGTTATAAGTAACAGTAATTTGTATCATACTGCATCAGGCTTCTAACAGAGACATCAGCGATCTATTTTGTAACAGATGGTTATTTGTAAAGGTGAGGGTTTAGATTGCTACATCATTCGTCACCAACAAACTGTAAAAAAAAAATAATCATAAAACACGGCATGTTTTAGTAAAATCTTACCAGCTACCAGCAACTCAACAGAAGAAAGTTTGCATGAATGCCACTCAACTATATTACACATATACATTCACATCAGGTGGTCAGATGCTGTAAAATCAATTACTGCTTGTTGCCCAGATATTTGATGAGTCACTCAATACCATGAATGCAGATCAGATTGCTAAACCCTTCCTTGATGTTGTAAAGATATTTCTTTTCTCCTTTATGTCATATGGCATTATTGATTTAGCTTACTAGTTTCTTACAGAAGCACTGAAAAAGTGTTTCCATTCACCTATGCCAAATTAAGCTACATGTCTGCAATTATAGATCTCTAAAAGATACAAATCAATGTTTCTACCGTGACAATGAACAGATGACTGAAAAGTAGATAACCTGTTTGTTTGCTTTAACAAGATTTAATGGTATACACTCAACTTCTTTTTCTGCTTATAAGGAGCTTAATAGAATAACTAATTTTCTTTTTTTTTTTTTTATTCTTATATCTAATGATTTCAAACAATGAAATTACAGATTCTATGTACCTGAATAAAACCGTTAAGATGACCTAATGATTTGGTCACCTATGTAAAGTCACCACAGTTAAAAGAGTTGCTGCTCTGTGGCTAAGCCTTATAGCAGTGCCAGGCGTGTTCCACATGGAACACGCAGAGTGCTGGCTGGAATCCCCCTGCAGTGGAGAGCAGGTAACCTCAAGTGGTGAGCAGCAACTTGTTAACTTGCAGATCATGTCAATTCTGACTGGTGTCAGACCCTTTTCCACTTCCATGAAAGCCAAATACTGATAACTCTACGCAGTAATAGTGAACTTCAGCAAGTTCAGTCTTTGAATTTCCCAAAACCTATGAGTTCAACCAAGTAAATTAGCTAAAAATCCTGCAAGCTGTGGCAGAGGGAAAGGCCCTTACTGAACAGCACACTCTTCAAGACATCAGAATCCTAATGCAATTCAGACTCTCATGCCTCAGCGGGGTTTGTTGTATGGTAGTACCTCTGTGAAATGTCACTTTTATACGTCCACAAAGAAGCAGGCTGTCCACCAGTACTGAGCATACAAAGCAAATCAGGAACACCATGCCTGCGATCCCTCCACAGGGCAAGTCCTGTCTTCCAGTCACTGCTCCTGCCCTGCTGCCCCCCTCCACCCAAGTTTGAGTTAATGATTTTACAAGCAGATGGCTGCTGCTGGTAAATAGATAAATTATAGCCAGCAGAAAGCATGAAGCTTGGGATCACTGCCATGGTGAAAAATTGAACCCTCAGAAAACAATATTATACATAACTTAACACTGCATCTAAAATAATAAAACCTAAATTTTTAAACCCTGGTATGCTTTACAAAGAAATCTAACAGTTTCCTTTCTTATGCCTGAAGCTTTTCAATCACTAGGTTCCTGAACTGTATTTTTTCATTAGTCTTATGCTTCCAAATATAATCTATTATTTGGCAGCAAAAGCAGCAAAACATTTGTTCCCTCTCAGTACAGCTGCAACCAATTGGATTTAAAAAAAAAATAAAAGTATTGGAGATCCAACAGTCCTCTATCATGTTGATTTTTCCATGGTAACAGGGTTGTATTTTTCTCCTTTGGGGGGTGGTGGTGGTGGGAACAGGATGAAGAAATGCATTTCCAGGGTGCTCTGCTTTTCCAATTCTCATCCCTCCACACACCAATAGAAGGGATTAGACTAGACTCCAGAATTGCATACTATGACACTTTCTTTAACGTATATTTGTATAAAACAATCTTTTGTCTTTTTCATACTCAGGCATGCAAACATAAAGAAACTCCAAACTATGTCATTATATCTAAACATGAAGAGGACACTGGAGAGTTTACTGTGGCCTTTTACTTAGCATCTCTGAAAGGAAGTCAAGCAAATATGCTTCTCTTTCAGATATCTGACAATACACTGAAGATGGTACTGCATGTAGGTTACAGTGGTATTTACTTGAGAGAAACAAATAAACAAAAACTTGCCATAAATTACTTAAAGGCTAATATTAGAGCTAGGCTAGAAAGCTGGCCATGTAAAAATGGTGGACACCTAATTATATGGTCAAATACACTTAATTGCAGGAAAAGGCTGTATTTTTTGTACTGTATACAAAATACCAAAGCCAGCATAGTACATAGATTAGTACAGAAATATGGCATAGTACATGCATAACTTAATACATTCAAGTTCTGGCAGAAAACACAAGAAAGGAACAAACATCAGCTGAAAATATCTGGCTTTCTCAGAGATTCCTAGTGCCAGACTTGGACTACACTTGCACCTCAGGTAGACAGTTGCCCTATTGCAGTGCCACCAGTCTCAGCAGGCTGAGATCTGGGAAAGGATGCTTCACTTGTCATTCTTACTCCACCACATACTGAAGGTTTACCAGGTCAGTCTGATCGTGTTTGAAAAACAGAGTTAAAACCATGAAACAACCCAGCCATTTGGTGCCTACAGTCTTAAAGCTATAGCCCCTGAGCACACTGGAATACCTGAAATGGCAAGTTCATGCTTTATTTCAAATTAAGATTTTTTGTATCAGGTATTATTGAGTAAAAAATGAAAATAAAATAAAAATCCAAAAGTGGTAGGTAGCAGACGAGCTGACAAGTCCCAGCAGCGGGGGAGGAAGGGGAAGGGAATTCCTCCATTTCTGAATTGCAGTTTACCTCTACAAAACGTTTGAGGAAAAAACCACAAAACGCAATATTGGAGGGAATCAAACACAAGGACATTCATTGCAGCCAAGTGTTTCAGAGCAGTAGGACTCATTTGTCAAGTACAAAAAAATCGACTTCCGGTTTAATGCTGAATTAGGAAGGGAAAAAAAACCCAAACCCACGCAAAACCACAAGAAGCCTGAGTGGCAATGCAATTGCTGTTGTTTGGTAACACTTCAGTTAAGGACCAGAAGGTTAGAAGAGTTTATCTCTCAAGTGTGGAACAAATCAGGAGTGCTGCCATAGATCTTTGGCCTCTCAGAAAAGTATTGACTTGAAAAGCTGAAATTTCTCACCAGGTTTCTGTGAATTTTGTGAAGTTTACTAGACATATGTTTGGAGCCCAATATATTAGAATGAGTTGAATGATTTATGTAAGAGGTAGGAGAGAAACTATAATGCTAAATGAATTTGTTCTGCTGCTTGAAATCCATCCCAGTATCTGACATTGATTGTTCTGTTTGACTTGATCAATATTGAAGCTAGTCAACTTTAACAGACAGACATTTCATAATGTAGTTTCTGGCAATTGTTGTTCTTATCTATAATAAATTTTCCTATATATTATAGTTTAATTAGCTATCCAGAGTATTCCTACCAGCTGAAAAACACTAAGACAAGCAGGATTTGACAATATGATTATTTATCAGCCAGTGTAATAAAGAATTAAAAAGACATATGTATGATACAAGGGTAATCATTTTGAAGATTTAAGGACAAAAGGAAGTTAAAATATATAATTAGAACAATACAAAAAAACCAGACACAGATCATAGAAAATACTCTCAGGGCATCAAGGAGTAATTTTTCGAAATAGGCACATATTAAAAGAAACAAGCCATAACGGTGTCAGAGCAGTCCTCCTCTAAGTTCATAAACAGTTCTGTTCTGCAAGGCATCTATGCAAAATAGGTCTTTGGAATAAAGAGAGAGATTCCTCTGGGTTTTCCACCTCATCTGCTGTCTTGCAAGGCCAAACTAAGTTCTGTTGCCTTCATGTCCTGTTAACACTGCAAGTCAACAGAGACTCTTTTCTTGTGAAAGTAGACTGATTTCCTAAATTTCAACCCATTAGGCCAGGACAAACACACTGCAGGCATCAGTTTTGCATTAATGTAGTTACAACTTATCTTTCAGAGCTTGGCAAGATTGTCTATCAGTCCTTCCCCAAGTGACTGTTCAGGGAAGGCAATCGAAGGATTATTTAAAAAAAACAAAAAACAAAACAAAAAAAAACTCAGCACACTAGATACAGGTTTTTTAGTCACTGCACCATGTACATGAAAGGCTACAATAACATCTTTAAAGCCACTTTGAGGAGCACAAGGGGATGGTAAACAGTGTCTGATTTCACCTTTCCTAGAGCAAGGGTGATTCACAACCGATGCCTCATAACTGAGTCTTGGCAAAACACTGCTGGGTCCGTATGTGCCCCATTAGTGTTTTAAACGTTTTAAAGTATGAAATACCACAAGGTAGAACTACCAAGGTGACAGCATACGATCAATACTATTACGATATGTACTCCCTTTATTATCTCAGTTATAACTGCTAACTTCAGTGTGCACAACAGATTTTTTTGCACGTGAAGTATGTTTCTGTACACTGTTTATTCAGCAAAAGAACATCTGATTAATTGCACTGCAGCCAAACACTGAACTTCAGTATCAATGCATTTAAAAAGAACCCCAGACTCTTAGAGCCATCTAAGCACATGCTCATACTACTATAAACTCAGAACTAAGGTACATGAGAATGTACGTTTGCAGAAGACATAGCATTTATTCATAGGTATCGCTGTTGAGCTACTTTTTTTCAGCTGTAACTGATTTCAGTTGCTTTGAACCTATATGAAACAATATACACAATGCCACACAACTCCTTTGAGCAAATATCTACAGATACTAAAACACTGATTTAGAATGATGACTGTCTTAATATAATACACCATGATGTAAAATATTTTGTCATTTATTAGAAACTATTAAAAATGTGAGTTCTTTTGAAGGAAATGTTGAAGAACAATACTTGAAAAATACCTATTTCAAAATATCAAGCAAATACACACACATGTTTTTTAATAACTTGTTCCCTATCTTAATTTCTTAAAAGTTTATATTAGCTTGTTTTTAAAAATGGACTTCAGCAATCTACTGCTATATGATCATGAATATTTCAGAATACCCTTTGGAAACAGGGGCTATTCTCAAGAAAAAAAAATTCTGAGACAAAACCCAGAGTTGATGAAACAAAAGAAAAAAAAAAAAAACTAACAAAAAAGGGGGAAGTCAATTCCAAGCACTTCTTGAAGTTGACTGAATTATTCGATTGTGGCTATGAGACAAAAATATAGAGATTCAGTAGTAACATGGGACATAATTATGTCTTTCAGTCAGAAATCACAACCTTAGGAGTTATGAATCAATACAAATAGCAAAAACATTGACATTTCTATTTTCCTTTTTATTGCTAGAGAAACACTCTAATTAAAGGAAGCATAGGTTGATATACTGGTAAATAAATGCCTCCTCAGTTACATATTATATCCAATCTGAAAAGAGTTCACTTCATATGGCAGTAACTTAACAAATGTTTTAAGACTTTAGTTTTCATACACCAGTGAATTACTGAGCATAATTCCTTCTTCATAGTTGCACAGTAGCAGCACATATATTAAAAAAGTGTCAAAAACTAATTTTGCTGAAACTAATGCCCCCTACTCTTTTCTTCAAATTCTGTAATTCAGTATATTAACATATATGGCCAAAGGGTAATTGGATATAATTCACTTGATTTCTTCCCCTGCTCTTCTGCTTGGGGTCTCATTGACAAGACACACAGGTCACATAAATTTAATCCAAACAGAAATCCAGGTTTATGTCAAAAGAGTCTTACATGACTAGCACACACTTAACGGGTACTTCGATTAGCACCATAGATTTTTCACTGTCTTAATGAATGTAACTGTTTTCTAGTGCCTCATGCAATTTTCCTTTCATATCATCATCCTACTTGGGAATAAAATTTCAAGGCTTGAAGGGCTTTCTTCACCCCAGACAATACAGCAGTCCGACAGAACCACAGTACAGGGAACAAAAGACCTTCCCACCTCTGAGCAGAGACCAGCTATGTACCGCTTATTCCCCCTACAGTTTAGTGCCCCTGTTTTATGGCTTTGTCTTCTTTTTTTTTTTTTTTTTTTTTTTGAACATTGTAGGTGAGAACTACAAAATGTAGACCACATAGTTACTTTTGGGTAACATTGCATTCCTATTCTGTAATTTCACTGCATCATTAGCGTACTCCAGGACATAACAGTATTGCTACTAACATACCATCATGTGTTTTACAGAGATGAGCAAAATCTAGCTTTTCAACAAGGTCTGCAACCTTTAGAACCATTATTGAACTGACATTATTTACTTGACTGTTCATCACCCTCTGTGGAGTCTTATTGCTTCATTAAAATTAAGTTATTCTACTGTTTGACAACTTCATACACTTAAGAATATAGTTATAACATTTTCCTTGGTCTTTTTTCTTCAATTACCATTTGTCGATAGCTCTATGTCATGATGTATTTCTCAAAATCACTGTCTAATTTGCACACTTCAAATCACTCTGCTTTTTGACCTTGCTCCATGGTAGAAACACTTTAATTCTCAATAATCATGTTGTGTTTATATTCTGAAGTGACAGAACTCGAACACACAAATGGCAATCAAATCCTTACAGAGTTTTTGAAACTACTTCTCAATTTTCTAATTACTTTCCCTTCTTGCCTTGCACTCCCCATCCTTCACCACCCCTCCCAGCAGCACACATATTCCTATGACTCTGTCTCCCAGTACAGTACTAGGTACAAAATGAGGCAGCAGTGTCAGTGCTTATCCAGTTTTCCTCCCCATAACACGTCGACAAGATCATAAGTAAGTGTTACTGAACAAGTAAGCAAGCACTTTTTCATTATTCCAGGCCCTCAAAAATAAATTTAATCCGTCACATGTGCAATTTCTACAGAAAGCCCACATGGCCCCAGTCACAGCCTACCGCATCCTCATTTTCACTTGGGCTTACCTAGCATAGAAGTTCCTTATGGCTATCACTGCTGACAGCTTGTTTGCAATCTCAGCTGTGACTCTTATCTTGAGTAACAATCTCTTGTTTACTTACACTTTTATTTTACATCCTCAGCACTGACTTAATAGAAGCCAATCAAAAGTAGCAGTTTCTACCTTCTGGACAAATTTGCGTGCCATAATGTACGAGATGTCTTCAAACTTCATACATTTTTATACTGAAAAAGCAGCAACTTCTTTTCAGGTATGCTGTAATTTCTATACTACTGAAACATACCCACCAGCCTGTTATGTCCCACTTATGAATAGGGAAACCAGAGTATCTACTGCAAGAACTGTTATGCAGACAAACTAATAATTAGAATTAAAGGTCAGGCAAATCTCTCAATGGAACTCAAACCAGTACGAAAAACATGTATGTTCTCTTACTTCATATTGGTGGCCCATCACAACAATAATCAGTATGCCCTTCAAAAGCAGGTAAAGTTTAGAATTAATCTGAAGACAGACCTGAATAATTCATTTCATGGTACATAAATGTAAGAGACACTTCATGTAGTTTTGCAATTAAATACAGTTTTACTGTTTGAAATACCAAAGCAATGCATGTTATGAGCAATCTGACCATAAGTGGGGTGAGGAGTGTGCTAGGTTTGTGTGTGGTAGGGTTTTTGGTAGTGGGGGAGAGGGCTACAGTGATGGCCCCTGCGAAGCTCCTCGAAGCTCTCCCACACCATCTAGGAATGCACACAGACCAGGATAGAATGTTGTTGTTGGCCTTTGCAGCCCATTCGGAGCCCTAGCAAAACTGGAACTCTGTGCTTGCTTAGCCCCCGAACACACACCTGTGCCAGACCCAGCAACAACATTTAAATGCACCAAGTCAGACCCGCCCCTGGCCAAGGCTGAGCCTATTAGTGATGGTGGACATGCCTCTGTGATAATATATTTAAGAAGGGGAACGTGGGAGAAGTTTGTGAGGAGGACACCTATGTAAACACTGAGATCAGTGGAAGAAAAGAGGGGAGGGGAGAAATATTTGCCTAATTCTCAAAACATTTCTACCAAACAAATAAGAGTTGTTTAGAAATAAATAAGAAAAAAAAAAAGTGTTCCAAGTAAGACCTTCTCTGCTGGTATCTTATTATTTGCACACCTGTGGGGCACTTGCCAATAAATGTTATTTTGGAAACACATTTTAGCTATATAAGGGTCCATTTAAATGACAATTAAAATTCTGTTAGAACAGTTCAAAGACCAGTTTAACCTCTGTTAATTCGTACATTTTTGTAGACTGTTCCATGGAAGTTCATCTAAATGTTAGTGAACTTGAGTTAAAATAGCAGTAGTCTGAATAATTTACCTTATTTCAGTAGCAAAAAAAAAAAAAAATCAGCACTGCACCTCTTCTGATAAGGCAGCAACTTTCAGAAATTTAAGCTACACATAGCTGCAAGCAATCACAGGAATATATTCAAGCATGTGATCAGTCTTCGTTGTATAACGAGTTCCATAGAGATTGTTATTAATCACAGATAATAATTCCCACTGTTACAAAAATCTGTGCATAAAGTAGTGCCTCCCAAAGAAAAATTTCATTGCAAAGGCAATAAGATTTGGGATGACAATCGTCAAGTTGAGGAACAGGGAAGAAAAACTGAGAGCTTGCCCAGAATCATCTGACATTTAAGGAAAATCAGCAAAGAGATCAGAACTATCCTCTAAATTATGTTGCAAATAAGATACTACAGCAGAGTGAAAACACCTCATGTGTACAACAGAAAAATGAGCATATTTACCATTTTATGTTAATTCAACTATGACAGTACTGTTTTAAGCTTGCTCAAAGTATTAATGTGCTCTAGATTTTGGCCCTAACAAGTGAGAAATTAATTTTACGGCTTAAATTTAGTAACACTTTAACAAGGATGCATTGGATAGTTCCAGAAGAAAAATCAGCACGTTAGATAGCAGGTTCATCACTTCCTAGCAACAGGAACAATTTGAGATGTATAATCTTAGCTCTGCTGTGCTCTTATCAGTATGCTTTAACGTGTGAAATCTTATTAGCAGGGAAGAACTACATGCTTCCCAGGGAGAGAGAGGCACATTTACTATTTGCTAGAGAGGACTAAAAGGAATACAAACAAGAACATTCCATTACTGATAATTCCTAACTTGCCTAACTGAAGAAAATAGGTACAGAAAGGTTGATGGAGTCGCCATCAGTGGACAGGTGTTACTTTATTAGAAAGTACAGAGTGACATCTTAGCTCTCAGTTTCCAAGACAGGTTAAGACCAAAGACCTGAGACTAAACACACTGATCGTAACTAGTAAATAGAAGCATAAAAAAGAAACGTGTTTATTAATGTTTTATTCCTTTAAATCCAAGAAAATTATCTAGATATGTAATAAGGACGTAAATACAGGAAAACATGTTCTCAACAGAAGGTTAATATCTCTGCTATTAAAATAGTATTAAGCTGCATCTATGGCCAACTCACTTCAGAGAGCTCCACATGATCCATTAAGAAATATTCTTCCAACAGAAAAAGCAAGTAACCACATACCAAGCTAAACGTGCTAACAATATAGCTAGTAAGCACACGGACTTGATTCAGTAGGATGATTTCTGAAATGTGATCATGTGTACATAATTACACTGCAGGGCTAGATTAAATAGTGGTTGGTTCACCAAGATCACTTCAGGAAGACATATTTTTATCAAAAATTTTTATCAAAACAAATATACCTACAACAAGCAATGCTTTTACTTGAACTATTATGACAGCAGGTGCAGCATTTAAAAAAAAGCACAAATGCTTGACATACAGAGTGTTAAGTTATCCGTGCTGTTTTCACAGATTCAGACTAGTACAACTTGAACAACTGCATTTACCATTCATGCTTTTAACTGCAGAAAAAGGTGTCTAACACACCAGAAATATTAGTGTGTTTACTAGATCGGTGCATCCACGTTCTCATTTAGTTCACAGGAGTGAGAAGTGTAGCTCCTGATCACTCCCACTAGTAGACACACATTGGTTTACATTTTGAAGTGATTTAAATTCATCTAGATTCCTTTTGGATTAAATTAAATCAGAAGGTGTGCTCAAATTACACACCTGATGTATCCTAATCACTAGTAGGTTTGTGAACCTACAGGACCAAACTAGAACTAGTTTCAAGTAAGCGTTCCCTTCCCACCCCAAATGCAGGGATCTCATCTCCACTGTCTTACTGCACAGAGCTATGCCTACTTCACCACAACAGTTGCTAATGGTCACATAGTCAAAGTTTGGTTGTCTTCTGGAACATCTCCAGAATTTTATTTACTTGTTGAGAATCTTGGCACAATTTCTGCAAAAAGCAAGCCTGCTTCAGCAGAACACTAAGCACAGGATTCAGCCATCTGGATGGACTGGAGCAGTGTATCGACAATTGATGCTAATATAGTTAAAAGTAACTAAAATGCTTGTGATTAATCTGCTTCATTCACTAATCATGTGTTGCCAAGAAAAGTTATTAATGTATTGTTTCATGCTTACTGCATAAAAATGGCATTTGCATGAAGGGTCATCCAAAGAAGAGGAACTGTTTTTGCAACTTTGTGCTAATACAGACTTCCTTTACAACTGCACCTTTTTACATTTAATTGTCTCAACACTATCATGAAAACTTGGTTCTTTGAATTACAAACACACCTTCAGCATTTCTGAAGTAAGCAGCCACCTCCTTTTCCCAGTGCTTTCAGGAAATTATAACATAATTTTCTTCACTTTAATTAGGTCAAATAAGCAGAATATCTTTCCTCTCTAACATGTCCAAAAAGTTTCAATATTGAAATTTTGACCCAATTTAAAACTAATGCTCTTCCTCATCTGAGACTGAGGAACTAGCCATAAGCCCCAAGTGGCTTACTTGTCAGACTGAAGTATAAATCCTGATAATTCACACTTATAAACTGACCCTTTCACCAAAATACCTCAGTAATTAAGCAACTCTTACATTGC
Source organism: Strix uralensis (assembly GCF_047716275.1). Lineage (NCBI taxonomy): Eukaryota > Metazoa > Chordata > Aves > Strigiformes > Strigidae > Strix > Strix uralensis. The sequence continues at coordinate 6,539,171 of NC_133984.1, forward strand.
CACAAGAACAAATGCAGTCTTGAAAAGTGTCTTCAATATACTTGCAATTTGGAAGCATTTTTATCAGTTCAGAAGAAGGAACTTCAGTTACACAGATCTTGATATTTTTCTGGGGTTTTGTTTTGTATATAACAAAACATGGCTGCTTCTTGTTGCTTGAAAAAAATGTATATTAGATCTTATCAGTAATGCAGGATTATTCGTTCCTTTGAATTCAGTGTGTTTCTTATGAGTTTCATCAAATGAACCTTTCAGAGATTCATCATGAGGACTTTTATTATGTTTACAGTTATTGAAACAGTTCAGCTTATATCTAGTGCTTGTTGTTGAAAGGCTGATATTTAACAGGTCTATCAGTTCCAAAGTTTGTAACACAAATATCAGAATGCAATTTTCAGATTCATATTTTTGTACTTATTGGCTTTGCATAGGATTTTACAGCTTGAAAACAAGTACGGTAGATGAATCATAGGTTGTGTATTCAGTATGCACTTGTAAAAAGTGAAAGTAAAATAAAATAAATGGGACTACAACACTGTTTCCAGTAGGAATAAGATACCTCTAACACTAACCTCATAAATTATCTTGGGTGATATTACTTTAATCATTGGAAAAAGATGTTTTAGTTGACTCTAGTCACACATGAACATTTCACTGTCAGTTGTGGTGAAGACAGTTTTAGAGAATGATTTCGTGAAGGTTTTTTTGCATCAGAACTTAGTGGGGAAACCAGACTATGACTGGAATTGTGAGTGCAATAATCTACAAACATGATTATCATTCAGTTCGATGTACAGCTTGAACTCTTGTGTCTCTGTTTCCCCACTACTCCTACCTGACAAGATTTTCTCTCTCCTTGTGGTTGGCTCTTGTCCTCTCAGCCTGTTCTCCTGATGACCTGCCTATAAGACTATTGCAAAGGATCACTGTATTTGCAGGTCCGAAGATGAACAACATTTTCTTGATAAATCTGAAGTGCTGTGCACATTAAAAAAAATATATGTTTGATTTCATCGTGACATAGGTCTACACCTAGGGCACTTGTAGACAGTAGTTATCTAAACACCAACTGCCCCTGCCCCAAACCCCACTGGACATCATTAGACAGAATTAAAAAAAGCATACCCTACTTCAAAAATATTTTGTCCTACAACTGACACCCACCAATCCTGCCTCATTCCTTCAGACTGCTGGGAACACTGTTGTCACTGGGAGTGATGCTATTATATTCCCTGAGAGCAGTTCTCTAGCACTTCATGTCATTTAGATGATAACTTAAAAGCCCCATTATGTTAGCAGCAGAAAACGCTTAAGTTCTCATTTACTCCATGTTCTAAGAAGAAAACTTCTACAGGGTAAGAAAAAAAAAAAAAGGGACTTGTCATCTGAGCATGTATTAATAATCTTTTATGTATAATTTTGATTCCTCTTGATTTCTCAGTAAATAATGGCAAGCACTTAAAAAAAACCTACAAACAAACGACAGAAACTATGAGTTCCTATGAAGAGGTAAGAAGTGGCAATATGTTAGTGGAACTAACATGTTTTAGAGCTCCTGATGGTAAATTTCTGGGGAAAAAAAAGGCTGCTTCCAGTTGCAAACATAATTTCTGTACACTGACACAAATGCCTATATATCTCAACAGTCCGATGCTTTATTACTGTGGTTCTTAATATTTTTTGAAACATTTCCTCAAACATTGTATTCAAACTGAGCCATCTTCCTATAATGTGTAATGTTACCTGTCTGATTATAATTTACAGTTTTATAACTGTCTAGCTTTAAAACTCCACTGCTTAAATGCAAATATAAGCTAATGGCTTCAATTTTATGCAGCTTTTAAAAGCAACATCTAATCTCAGACAGTATAGAATTTCTGTAGTGCCATTTTATTTCATCTTCCCCTGTATGCAGCATTGCTTAGTATTTTTCAAGGTGGTTTAGTATCTTGCCTCTGTCAAATTCTATAATGGCTGTGGTTTTGGAAGAATTACAATGAAACTCAAGAAACGTGCAGGCTTTACGAATGTTTTAAGCTTTGTCTTTCTGAATGACTGTCTTTTTGCACTAATCTTTTTTAAACAGAAACATGTTCCACAAGAGAGGTAAGTACTTCATTAAAGCATGTGTTTTGCTTCTATGTTACTTAATGCTTCAAAATAATTTCAAATACTTAAATTCTTTCAATGTACTTAATGGAGAGAAACCATTTCCTTTGTTTTGCTACTTTTCTCTCCATAAAATAAGTATTTTTATTAGTGTGCTGCAGATCTCCCCTACACATAAATTAAACTCAATGAAGCCAATCATATATATTAATCCCACATTATTGTAATAATATTTGTAGCATCAGTTGTTTTCTGATCTGAGCTTGTCGAGGGTTTTTTTGAGATATCCAACTGATTCCAAGCATGCTTTGTCTTCTTTCATACATGCAGCTTTGTATCCCCTAAAATACATAAAAAAAAGTACCCAGACAACAGAACTTTGTAATTCAATCTCATATATATAATGCATAAAACCATTAAATGAGCCTACCCAAATATGTTGACCTCTTCCACTTTTCCCCCTTAACTACATCCTCAGCAGGCTCCAACTGATGTTGCCTTCTCTCCTTTTTATTCAACTAACCCTCAGCTTGAAGGGGCTGCTTCTGCATCCTAATGTACCCCACATACTTAGCAACTTTTTTTCCTTTTTGGCATTCAAAATTCTTATGCAAGTAACCACTGAAAAACTCCTTATCCTACTTTCATAATCACACAAGTGGTACCTCAAGGCATCTGTAAAGACTTTAAATATATTTAGTCTTTTCAGTACATGGTAGAACAAGTCTCAAGTTTTCCAACCACCACTGCAGTCAGACAAGCATCAAACAACATGGAAGCACAGTGAAGTACTCTGGAGCATTTCTCCTGCAAAAATGCTGAGAAGACACATCTAATTATTAATTTGTAATTTGGATTGTATTCCAAGAAAGAGAGTTCAATAAAAGGGAGTATATGATAACTGCCTAAATACATAATAGGTTGCTGCAAAAAGGAAGTATATATTATTTTTGCGCTTAACAGATAGCAATGGGTTAAACTGCAGCAGGGGATTTTCTGCTGAGACATTGGAAAACCCCTTCCAATGCTAAGGATGGTCCAGTCCTACACAACCTAGAAGTGCTGAAACTTATCAGATGTCTGCTTAGGCCCTAAAAGTAAAGGATGATATCTCGGGGATTGTTCACTGAAATTAATTTTTGGAAGTATATTGCATGGTTCTAGGAATAGTAGCCTGAAATTTAGCTAGAAATACATTACCATAACTGAAGTGTCTTTTTAGAAGAATAGGGAAATGTAAGACACAAAAAAACAAATGCATAATTCTGTGAATACCTCCTGTCAGTATAATAATGAAAACAAGAACATAAATTAGTTTTCAGTCTAAGAACAAATGGCTGTCCAGTGATGAGTCCTTCATCATTAGGAAAAGAAAAGCAGTATATCCTGAAGTAAACATCTTCCATAACTTGCAAAAAATGGTTTAATTGTATCTTGCTTGTCGTGTATATTCTCAAATCACATTAATTACAATAAACACCACTTGTGATGGTTCTCACTTTACTAAACTTGCTTTCCAACTCCAATGCATTATTTCCACCTAAAATGCTAAGCACCACCAATCAGGACCAAAAACACCAATGGAATTTACAGTAAGAACACTAAAGTATAAACACACTTAAAATAGAGTGAAAGCAATTTACCAAGCTTACTGCAACAGTCATTAAATACCATAGTTGTATGTACAAAAAATTATTTGAAAGGATTCTTTTTGGTAAATTCATTTTTGAAGAGTATACCCTTTATCATTTGTTGAAAAAGCTGGAAAGGGAAGTAAAAGTGTGTAGCTTATTTATGGGCTACACTCACTGATTTTTATTTTTTTTTTCTTTAACTGTATGAGTAATTCTTTGGCAGTATGCCTTCAAAGTTAAAAGGATGAACATTAAATTATGTGCAGAACAATTTAGCAAAGACTGCTCAAGCAGCACACAGGAACGAGAATCCACATTTAGAATTTTATTTGGTCTCAGGATTTTAAATTGTGGCAGATAACAATCTATTAGCTCCTGAATCTGTAGATACTCTGCTGCTAAGTGCTTCATTTAATGCCCCTTCCACAGACACTCCCCATGTTCAGATTTCCATTTAACAGTTTAAAGAAAATTAAGCTCTACAGGTTCTTGTCAGATGATTTTAAATTCTAGACAGACCCAGCTTCCGTATCGAGCATGTGATCATTTATTATAAGTCCACAGAGAAAAAACAAGTCTCTGCAGTTTTCCACTGCTGTCCTCATTCTATCACTGAAACACAAATCCACTTCAGGGCTTACACCAAACAGGAATAGTGATAATTAAACAGTAGGAAACAGAAGAATGAAATCACTCCACCTTAACAAAAAAGATACACCATTATACGTCTTCAGGGATACTAAAACATAACCCTAAATATAAATGTACTGGGTCACCATGCAGGTTTTCTACATGATGTCATGAGGCTCCTCAAAAACACTGAAATAACAACACCATTGTGTGCATTAGCAAAATGTAAGTCACCTTCTAAAGGATGATAAAAGGTTGGTCTTCGATGGGGTTTTGAGCAGCTGCTCACTCACAAAACAGAGCTTCTTCTACAGCACTACAGGAAAGCTATGACAATGCCAACATCACAATATAACCTGAATGGAAGTACAGAACAATAAGATCATTCTCAGCCATGAAGAGTAAATTGGCCAAGTGAAAAAACAGACTTCTCACTAAGTTTAAAAGTCTGGAAAGGTAGCCTAGCTGTCTCCCCAAACAGGTATGAGACAATGGCAGCTATCAGGGATGGTCTCTCCTTAAAATTATTGAAAGGGAGGAAAAATTAAGAATATTTATTCAGTAAGGAAAAAAGTTTCCATTTTAAATCTTTGCAGTAAAGGCTAAGGAAAATGTATAATCATTTGAAGACTTTTTTAAAAAATTAAGTGAAAAATTAAAGTTGTACATATTTAGTGGCAAGTCACTTAATAGTAAACACTGTTTTAAGTGACCAGTTATTACTGACCTTAAGAAAGTAGGGATCTTTTAATCATATTCTGTCAGGGGTCATTATAATAATGTTATAATGAGCCATCTGCAAACTTTCTGAAACTTTTCATTTTCTAGATATACTTATGAGCCTATTAACTCCAAGGAACCTGAAAGCTGGAAATTTCAGGAAGATAACAGAATACAGAGCTTCCCACTTCTATAAAACTAGCTGTACAGTCACACCATCACTAGAAGTGACAGGAGGTCATTATGAAGTCAGGATGCTTCACTGATCTACATGGAACCCTTTGGTGGTCTGAGTCTAGTTGCTTGCATCATCTGTAACACTAATTGGCTCCTGTCTTGGCAGATTCAAATGAATGAAAGTAATGGAGACTGAATTGCTTTTCATTCATTTCAGAGGTAGAACATTTAAGCCTTTACAACTAGCCCTGAAAATTCTTTTACAGTCTCCAATTTAGAGAACAAATCTGAAAAATCTAACATTGATGAATCATACAAGTTCATCTTATTAGCTCTTGCCTAAACTGATATTCACAGAGAACGAGTTTTACTTTGGGAGGGTTGGTGGTTTTTTTTTTTTTTTTAAACTTTTCCTTTATTAGAGAAATTATTTGGAAGATTAGTTGGAATACACCAAACTATCCTTGTGTCTGCAGAGCGAGGATGGGGTTGGGTACTATAAGAGAGGCCAGAAAAGGACTATGTTCATATAGCGAGAAAAGATGCTGCACAAGGGGTTTTTTTGCTTTAAGAGAAAACAAGAGGAAGTCCACAACAGTCCATAAAAGCAAGCTACCTCGGGGCCTTGGTAACAGGTGAGAAAAAAGCTCCATCACAGAAGGCATTCAAGTCAGTTGAGCATCGTGATTATTCGTTCTGTCACAAACAATGTAAATTACAGTGGTTTTACCCAAAGTTTAGGATCAAACCATTGCAAATACCCTTGCAAGGTGCTTTGACCATCAATCTGAGTAACTTCAGTTAGTTTTATGTTAATTTTAACTTCATCAGCTTTAGAAGGATGGCAGTGATAATATATACCAATACAAAAAAATACTTGCTTTTAATTTAGTTTTTGCAAAACATTCAGCGTAAAAGACCTGCACTTCTTTCACACATAACAGCACCAAAACAGTAAATATATTACAACAGTCTATCTTCAAAAGCAAATTTAATACAAAATAAAATGAAATAATGCCCTTACTGGCAGCTCTCTGCGTGGTCATTTTGGGAGAACACCACAGTGTTCTTTGGATCATCAGAATACACATGACGAAGACTTACAGTATTCCCAAATTGACAAATTTAAGCTGTTACATTCTAACAACTTCTCTAGAATTTCCTTATTTTTATGACAATCAATCACACATTTTAAAAGACTTAGTGGTTGATGTTTAGTAACCACACTTCTGACTAAGCATAACTTTAAACAGTTTCACTTGAAAGTTTTGAATTTATCATGTTCTGCATCTTTCTACAAGGCATTCACCTCATTCTCTGCATACTCACTCTGACTTTTCCTCAACTGCTCCCTTCAAAACAATCAACATCTAACTGATTAAACACTTGTACTCTTAACAGAATAAGCACCATTCCTCCTTAATTTAAATTATTTTTTCTGGTGAATACCTTGCCATTTAGTTACAGAGCATCATCTGTGGCAGCATTGCACAGTCTTTTCATTTAACAGAAGTCATACTCAAAGACTGAATCCAAAAAACCCATGTGGCCCTCCATTCAGGTCAACTCTGAGGAGACATTTGTTTCACCTTAGTAAGTATATATGTTGGAAGCAGAGGGGGGGGAAAAAGAAAGGAAGAAAAAAAAAAAAATCATCAGGAGGTACAAGAAGCAAGATTACATTACCACCTACATAGGGGTTTGCAGCTAACCTAGCCAGCCCTGAATTGTTCCACTCTTTCTGCATTACCCAGAGGTTCATACTGTGCAGAATAACAGCTCCCACCTTCTATAACACCCACTAAAGTTTGAAAATGAAAAAGAAGAAATTTTTAAGAACTTGCAATTTTGATGAATCATACTGTGCACCTACCTACTGGAAAGAATCAAGTTACTTTTTGGTCTATCCTACAGGAGTAACGTTACATTATTATAATAAAAATTCATGCCAAATAATATCATATTCAGATAGTCTCTCTAGGGAGACTGAAAACATGAGGATGTCTTTGCAAGTCCAAATCTTTGTGTCCACATTATGCTGCACTTGGTAAGGATGAAAGCTGTACAAATCATTGAAAACACTGTTCTCATTCTCAAAATGAGAGATCGAGTATCTTCAGCTTAACTAAATGCAGTTTAAAGATTTCTGAGATTCCTTACCTGAGGTCAATGCATTAATACATTTTATGTATCCATACTTCATAATACATTTTCATTTTAATCTAAAAGTAGTTCTGCTTAATTGTAATAGTAAGTAGAAATTACAAAATAGTTTAGAAGCCTTCATCTTTTGAGTTCTCTACTTAGCAGTTTGGAAGGAAGATCTGCAAACCAACCTTTTCTGCAAAGCACCTAAAGTAAGAATAAAACACTGCAGAACATGAGAGAAAAACAGGACAGCAGAAGCTGAGTGAAAATCTCACATTTCTTTGGATAAAAAGAAAGCATATTTAACAATATTCCTTTCTTAAATGAAAAGCCTTGAGAAGCGATGAAGGCATAGGACAAAACAAGTGATCTGTCAGGTACTCACTGTCCAACTATCTCTGTAACACCCCAGACATGACACAATTCATAACCTATTTCTCTTCTACACATCTCTCACTGTTAATCTGACTGAAGGCTGAGCAGACACTTCTTATCAGAGCCACTTTGAAATTTAAGACCTTACCTCCACCAGAATTGCAAAGGATGCAATGCTGCAAACCCTTTATTTCAGCATTTTAATTTACTTACAGCAACTTTTTTTCCCCCAGAAGTCTTCTAGAAGAATAATTATAACATTTTGGTAAATAAGGTATTGGAGTTTGATGGAACAGTATAATCCTCTGTTTGCAGAAGTTAAACATCAAATGCTTACCAGTATCACAACCCAGGAGCCTCAGTCACCTCCCTCAAGCTTCCTGAGCCAGACATGCTTTTCTTATTTCTCTTTAATGCTTCTCAGTGGTGTTTTTCATCACAATAATTAATTAGTCCTACTTTTTTCTTTAAACAGTATGAACTTTTAACAGCCATAACTTCTTGCAGCAAGAAGTCCCGCACACTGACAACCTATTGCATCAAGAACAATCCCCTGTCTGTTTAAAGTCCTTCACCTAAACTCTCCTTTAGACAGTGCTATAATTCTTCCAGAGCAAGAGACAATAAAAAACTCATCTATGCCATTCTTGATATACAGATTTCATAATATTATATCATTAGTTGTGTCTTGTGTAAGTGGAAAATGCTATGCTACCTACACGTTGCTATTTTGGGAAGCATTCTGTATCTTATCATTCTTGTTGGTCTTCTTGAAATTCTTTCTTGTTCTTCTGTAACCTTTTTGAAATTAAGATAACTCACGACAAAGGCACTTACCAAGGGTTTTACAATAACATAGCAGATGCTTTCTGATTTGTTATTTTTCAACAGTGTATGTAAGAATTCCATCACTAATTAGATGGCTAAAACTTTTCACGTTCTATTTTGTGAGTTCTTCGTAGATGATATGTCTTTCGGTTCCATGCTGTAATTTCCTCCTTCCATTCTGTAATTTTCCCTAAATGACCAGCAGCCAGATAACTTTGAAAATCTTTTAAATTGCTGGTAGTTGTTTAAAAGTTGGAATAACAATGTCATTTTATAAAATGACCACTTAGAAGAAATGCTCTTACATAACTAGACTGAAACACAAAAGGACTCCTTATATACATATGTTTCTAACAGTAGAATTATTATAGTTTGTGTCTGTATAATCTGGAAAAGCCTAATTATCTCACCAAATTTGTGATTTTCTAAAAGGCTTCTCATTCACCTCAACGTTGTTATTTTGGTTACTGTCTGAGCAACAGAAAATGCTACTAAAGCTTTCAGTTTTGCTACACACCAAAATTGCTATCAATAGGCAATATAAATACAGACTGCAGTCAGAAGTCTTTGGAGGCAGCTCAGTTCAAACTTTCAAAGTTCAGTCCCACATTTCCACAAAAAAAGATAGGTATGTTTGTCAAGGTACTAAAAACTTTGTGTCGTGCTGGAAGTGGAGGAAGGCGAGTTTTGCATCCTCTTTGCTTGCATTCCATTCTGAATCAACACCCTGCTTGCTCCACAACATCCAAAGAAAAAGAACTAAAATATTTTATCAAGTGCAGACTGAAATAGTCACAAGATAGAAGTACCAAAGGATCAATTTCACAATCTGTGTAAAGAAGTACTAAAAGGTACTAAAAGGACTAAAGGTAATCTTATCTTGATTCATCCTCAAGTCAGCCTGACAGTTTTTTACCCCATATACTATTCATCTTTTTGCAGAAGTGCTCCCTTTTTTCACCTTTAGAGTCTCCTGAGCAGCAGTTATAGATTGTTGTTCATCCAGATTTTGACTCCAAAGAAATTTCTACAAAATCACTCCAAACTGCATTCAAGCAAGGATTTGGTATTTGCACTAGGCATAAACATCTCTCTATTAAAAAAAAATATCATGATAAAATTGTCTCAACCTTTTCTTTTTAATTTCATCTTAGACTATCTCCTGCAGAGAGCACATTTAGTATATGCAGAACTAGAAAATCAGTATAGATGGTCTGTAAGCTTTATCAGTTGTTAAAAGTTTCGAAGACCAGATGAATCACTTCATTTATACATAATCCCGAATTTTGTGTTCTAGCTCAATAGTTTCACTATACCAGTGATGCCCTTTTGGATGTTTCACTTTTGCTTGTGCACTTGTCTTTGGGTCTCACAATATAATTGTAAGTATTAAATAGGAAATTTCTAATACTGAATGTGAATCAAAGTTACAGGTATGACCACAGTCAGTCAATGCTTCTTCTGCTTTCAAAGTTATTTTCTAAGAGGGGAAAAAAAAATTCTTCCATTTAAATATATATTTTAGTAAAGAATGAACATGAAAGAAAATCAGCATTTTGGAAGACTGAGTGGATGAGGCCCTCTACAGACAGATAGGAGCAGCCTCATGTTCACAAACCCCAGTCCTCATGGGGGTCTTCAACCACCATGGTATCTGTTGGAGGGACAACACAGCAGGGCATAAGCAATCCAGGAGGTTCCTGGAATGCACTGATGATAACTTCCTTCTCCAAGTGATAGAGGAGCCAATGAGCAGAGGTGCCATGTTGGACATGGTTCTCACTAACAAGGAGGGGCTGGTGGGGATATGAAGCTCAAGGGCAGCCTTGGTTGCAGGGACCTGAAACGGTGGAGTTCGAGATCCTTAGGGCAGTGAGGAGGGTGCACAGCAAGCTCGCTACTCTGGACTTCAGGAGAGCAGACTTTGGCCTCTTCAGGGATCTGCTTGACAGAGTAGCATGGGATAAAGCCCCAGTGGGAAGAGGGGCCCAAGAAAGCTGGATAATATTAAAGGATAACCTCCTCCAAGCTCAGGAGCGATGCATCCAGACAAAGAGGAAGTTAGGCAAAAACACCAGGAGGCGTGCGTGGATGAAAAAGGAGCTCCTGGCCAAGTTCAAACACAAAAAGGAAGCCTACAGAGGGTGGAGCAAGGACAGGTAGCCTGGGAGGAATACAGATAAATTGTCCAAGCAGCCAGGGATCAGATTAGGAAAGCCAAAGCCCTGATAGAATTAAATCTGGCCAGGGACGTCAGGGACAACAAGAAAAGCTTCTACAGGTACATCGATGATAAAAGGAAGACTAACGAAACCGTGAGCCCTCTCCAGAAGGAAATGGGACACCTGGTTACCTGGGACATGGTGTTCAGCTGAAGAAGAGAAGGGTCCAGGGAGAGCTTAGAGCGGCCTCCCAGTACTTCAAGGGGGCTACAGGAAATATCTTTATCTGGGAGTGCAGAGATAGGATGAGAGGTAATGGTTTTAAACTGACAGAGGGGAGATTTAGATTAGATATAAGGAAGAAATTCTTCCCTGTGAGGGTGGTGAGACACTGGAACAGGTTGCCCAGAGAAACTGTGGCTGACCCCTCCCTGGAAGGGTTCAAGGCCAGGTTGGACAGGGCTTTGAGCAATCTGGTCTAATGGAAATGGTCCCTGCCCATGACAGGGGGGTGGGAACTAGATGATCTTCAAGGCCCTTTCCAACCTAAACCATTCTATGAGAAGTGTACCGTTAAGCATGAATCAAAGTTGCTTTAGAGATGAAAGAAAATACCTAGTCAACTCCACCTTTTATCACATCTGATTCAAATAATGAGTTTAGCAGATCTATGCTAAAAAAAATAGCTACTATTCTATGTAGTTAAATCTATAAAAACTATGTTTGCCTCTTCAGGTTTTAAGGATATAAATTGAATTACGCCTCCAATGCAGAAAAGGCAACAGCTTGAAAAAAGGTGATCCAGATACCATTAGGCATTTTTTGCACCTCCCTACAAAAATCACACAATTGTTTTGTTTTGGAAAATGAACTCAGGAAGTCATCTGGCTGATTGCCAGCCCCCTCCTACACCATGTCTCAAAACTTGGCTAACTTCAATTCTGAAGCAGGTTGTTCAGCAACATGTCAGCCAAGTTCTGACTATTCACAAAGATCCAGATTTCACATCCTGGGCACCTGTTCCAGCATTGATGACCCTCTATGCAAAATTTCTTTTCTTAGCATCCTACTGGAATTTTCCTTGATGAAATTTGTATTCATTATCCCTCATCTATATCAACTTAAATATTGGCAGCCGTATTTGGTTTTGGACTTGAAATAATGTAGATGAACAAATTTGTTTTTCTTGCTGGTTAGCATCAACTGGAAACTGCCTAACCAAAAGCCTATGTTTTTGTTATTTACCCAGGATGACTTTTGTATCTTAACAAATACATCCCCAAAAAACATGATGGTTCATGCATGCTAGATGCTGAAACAATTAGTCAAAATTCTATCAAAACAGTGAAGTTGTGTAGTGATGGCATTCACTGTGACCAGAGTTTCAGTCTCTTTCTCATCTGATCTCAACCCTTTATTTACATACCACAAACATCTCCTGTATAGCTTAGGACAACTTTTAGTTCTCAATAGGGCAGAAATCTGATTTGGGTTTTCACTCAAGGAATTTTACCATTCAAGTGGTAAAGTCATGTTCAGCTCTACTGCTTTCGCTGCTCAAGGGAACATAGACTGTTTAACAAGTAACTAATTCCAATATATTTTGTCACAGAGTGAATGATTAACAAAATGAGTCATCGCATTGTTTGAATTATGGGACTTGTAACATCAGCTGTCTAAACACAGATAAGTATCACTGCTGATGAGTCAACAGTTATTGTTGGTATTTATAGCCACAAAACATACTATTTAAGGAAAGTTTCTAGCTACAGCACAACCCCCAACATATGTGAATAATAGCTAGATAATAGGAAATTTCAACATAGTACTCGCCACGACAATGTATTTTTCTTCCCCTTGTAATTTGTGCCATTCCATTGCTCCCTAAAAAAAAAAAATATTCCACCCTCATAGGGACCTAATTCCATTAAATACGTTGGAAAAAACGTAGCCATAGATAAACACAGAAGATAAGAATTCAGTAGAATTTCACAGTTCTCCGCTTTGCAGTAATCAGTGTTTTCAGATTTACCTCATATTTAAACATTTGCTTGCTTGATGCTTACGATGTTCTCAGAAAGTCAAAGATAACAGGAGTTATATATAAGACAACATTTTATAGACAGGGGTGTGTCTAAATACATCTATAACTGGAAAACTGAAGGTACATCACAAAGTTCTTATACTGGCAAGTAAGAAGAATGGCAGTAGAACCATTGCAAGTCCAACTTTGCAAACATGAACTCAATTTTCCAAATATGAGTTTTAGCACTACTGTTCAACATAACATGTCAATAATGTACAGAATACCTTCTCACATTAGAAGAATGTAAGGAGACTGTAAACAACAATAATAATTTAGTAGTGAAATGTGTCATTATATTAAGTTAAATCAAAGAATCTGTTCCTGTTAGCTCTTGATGCCCATTAGAAACCAAACAGCAAATTTATTCCACCATACAGTTCAGAGGATATTGCTTCTAGCCCGAGATGATCATCACATTGAAACGCATCTAAAAATGCTTAATTATTTGGATTTTTTTTACAGCCAGTTTGTCCGATGCTCTAGTAACCATAATGAGAAAAGTAGCTTATTGCTGGGCATTCCTAATTTGTACAGAAAAACAACAGGCTTCCAAACCCATTAGATATATTCAAGTGAACAAACAAAAGCTTACAAAAGGCAATTATCAACAAAGAACTGTTCTGAGTACGGAATAATATCAGAGAATATATATATTACACACATCGATTCAGTACAAACTTGTTACACAGTTTATAACTGCAATGTTGAACATTTTTACAAAGACCAAAATTTCAAGAAACTTAGTGGAAATGTATAAATTGAGGTCCAGCATGATCAGCCAGGACTGTAGAATTAAAGTACAATCAGGGTTGATAAATACCAAAACAAACCAGCTACCTAGTCATGAGTAAGGGAACCGGATTGCTAGATTATAACTCTGGATTTAGAAACAACAAATGTTTTTTCCATTACATGCATCAACCTCATTAAGCAAAGCTGGTGAAAGGAAGGAAGAATAACTTATAATTTGAAGTTATATCTGTTCTCATTATGGCAGAACTTCTTACATCATCACAAAGAAACGCAGCTATTCTTTAAGTTTTAAATCCATGGGTTTGTTTCTTGTCTCAGTTTAGAAGCTCCGTAATATAACCTCTTGTTGCAGTATTAGCTCTAACAGCCTTTACCACATACAATCAATCATGTTTTGAACACAGGGAAGCAAAAAAAGGGGAAAGTTTTAATTATCATTAGTTAGAAAAACAGTCCTGATGCACAATTTGATTACCTTTTTCCTAACATCCCCTTGATATTTCAAGTTCATTACAAAGATGTTTGAAGTTGTTCTGCATATTGATATATATCCTGCATAAGTTAACTACTTCAAAATGGCACTACACTTCAAGCCTTTAAAAACTACCTTTGTTTTTTTTTCCATGAGAAAGACAGGCAGAGAGGCAGACAGACAGGCATCTGTTCTATAACCATTAGATATAAAAACCTGACATTTTCATAATAAAAAGCTAAAGTTAATAAGTCTGTATTTCATAAACAAACCAGTTGGGTTACAGCTGCCAGGAAAACTATAATCCTGAAACAAAAGAGACTTCAACAAATCATTTCTGTTCTATATTGAACAGAACAAAGAAAAGTCTTGTTGTTCAGTAGTCTTTAAAACAAAACAAACAAGCAAATCCCCCCAAAACCCAGAACTCAACAGAAGTCCTAAAAATCCTAAAATTCAAACCCATCTCAGAAAGTCCAATGGCTAAAGCATTCAGGTGAATTAAAACTGGCTCTCTCTCAGATCAGGAACTGTCCCTAGCATTCATTTATTCTCCTGCTCACAAACTACCTTTCTGATCGAAAAGAAATTCCATCCCACATATTCAAAACATATATTTTGCAGCATTCATCTAACTCCTACATATACAAATGCTACCATAACAACGTGGATGCAGAAAGTGAGTTAAGTAGATCATATTCTGCAGTTAGATGCACTGTTCTGACACACAAGTATGAATAGTTCAACTTCTCTCTAGTGACAAATTTGCAATCCAGGGGAAAAAAGAAACCCATAAGCATAAGGATGTTCTCTTCATTACACACCAGACCTAGTCGTTGGTATGCTCATGATGTCACTTACTGGATTTACTACTGCCTCAAAATCTTTGGCATGTATACATGTTATCTCCATTAGCTTGGTCCAAACAACCCCAAAATGTCTAACACGAAAACTTATGGCTTGGACTCTTATGGGTAAGACGCACTTGCAGATAAAGTCTCATCAGAATTTATCTTAATTTCTGATTTCTGAAGCCAAACCTTTTCCAGTTTAAGAAAGTAAACAAAACCTCAACACACTAAAGGGTAAATTCATTAAACTTTCTCTTTCAAGGTTTTCTGATACCAAATGTTAGATGTAAATAGATTAACAAAGTGAACCATGAATTTTTACAAGCCCAAGTAAACAGCCAGTATATTAGAAAGAACAACCCAGTTAATTAGACCTTGGGAGTCACGTAACAAAAGAGACAGTAACAAAAAAATAAAAATAAAACCCAGAACAAAACCCAGTGAAATTTTCCAGTTTATATACCTGCTATTTCAAAACATTAGAATTACGGATGGAAAACTGGTAATAATGGCAGTTGGAATACCATTCTTTGTCATGACCTCGTGGCAGCTTTGAGTAACCACTAAGCATATGAGGGACTTCTCACCACAGGGCTCCCTAAGTGCTGGCTACACACCAGCTACGTTACATCCCCATTGAAAAGCTGTTGTACAGGAGGGAAATAAAAACCCAAACAAAAGCCAACCTTGGAACATGGCTGTCACTTCTTTGGTGTTGGGAACCAGTTTTTGTTGGCTAAAGGCATCAGGTTTCTCACATCCCTACACTGATGGCCTTAATCTCATTCCATCTTCTTTCTCATTTGGGTCAATCAAGAGAAGCTAAATCCCTGTCCAAATTAGTTTATAAAACTAAGGTAGATTAACCTTTAAGCACAAAACTTTAAGTTTGATTTATTGTAGTTCAATAAGGAATACCACTCAGATGAGGTTTACTCCGCTAACTAATAATGGCATCATTACCCCATAAATGTTAACAGCTTCTGATTGCAAATAAATTTTCTCCAATGCAATTTGGAAACTGTTTAAGAGCATATTACATAGTTACTTCACATTTCTTAAAGTCTTTGCCACCTTGCTTTGATATTGTAGATGATCTTTTGTGCTGAAGTTCTGGAAAAGTTAAGTAGCTACTCTGGTAGCTGCTACTGAACAAAGATCAGTTTGATTTTTAGAGACCAGAGATTTGGAAGGTATCCCAAGGGGATCATTTAGTCCTATCTCTTTCCTTACAGGGGAACTTTTCTGACAGCTAATTGTGTAACATTTTAAACTCCAGTGAGAATGTTTTTGACTTTTTTAGGTCCTTGTTGTAAAGAAAGATTCTCTTGCTACACTATATAAAATACTTAGAATTATTTCTGATGCTCCAAAAAGAGCCACACACCCCCACTGGCCCTGCCTTCCTCATCCTTTATTAATTGTTACTATTAAGAAAAGATCGGTCTTAATATCTGTGAAACCCAATTGACTATATTGGTTGGAAATTCTAGGACACACCAAGTACTCAGTTTTTCTACAATCAGTGGGTTCCCATTCTTATTATACTGGTATTTGAAGTAGCACTGTCATTAGCACAGAAGTGCTTCAGTTGCCATCTAGCAGAAAATGGCATGGAACAGACTTATTGAACAATGGCAACCAAAGTAACCAATTACGTATAAATTGCCTGAGTGCCTTGGGAACTCTGAATGAGTAACTACAACAGTCAGTCAGTAATATAATTAAAATCTGAGCTACAAGGCCATCTGACTATGCTTTAGATCCTTATCAGTGTGGCTCCACATTAACAGTAAGCACTATACCCATAACAAGGTCATTTTCCACAGCATATAGATACTAGAAATCTGACATATAAGAGTGTATCCACAAAAAAAAAAAACAAAACCAAAAACCCACGCATCAGCATTTCCTTACTGAAAGAATTCTGAAAGAATTTTTAATGTGTCTGAGGCTTGCCACCACATGAAATATGGATATATTACCATTTTCATTGCAGAGACTATCAACATGTAATAATACAAATTTTCCTATTTATTAACAATTCAGAGACTTAATAATAAGAGTAATAAATCTTTTTGCTATTCACATTTTAGAATAGATGGAAAAGCACCAGATGCTTCAGTGAAATCTTGATAAATTTACAAGATCCTTTATTTTCACCTCTTTCAAAACTCTTTAAGTTCCTTCACAACTGCATGCAAGTAAGAGACTGCAGTGCCATACAGCATGTTTGTCCTTTAGAGGGTACCTAATCCTTGTCAAAAAGGAAGCGATAAATTTGAAGAAACTTTAGTGTAATAACAGCCAAACTATCATGTTATCTTAAAAATCAAAGTACATTCTCTTCAATTGGAGAAAATGCAGCTACACTGGAGAAGTGAGCAAAGCATACAATAAAGAATTAAAAAGTATAACATCCACCTCTATGTTACTACCATCTTGCCTTTTGTGTATTCCACATGGTCAGAGCTATGCATTTAGAAAGTCACTTCTTCACTTACTTCCTCTCCTCCTAGTTTAGACTAGCACATATACAGTATTTTGAAGCCATAGCTGGTGGTGAAACAGAGCAGTGCTGCAACACCTGCCATCTCTCCTTAGAAAGAATGTGGTTTTTTTTTTTACCTTGCCACTTCTGATAACTCTTCGTCTGAGCAAAGCTGGACCCTCAGATAATCACATACTACATAAAAATTTTTTCTGACACTACTGTGGAGATGGGACAATAAGCTCCATCCTACTCCAGTGAGACAGTCATTGATAATCAGTAGCTACCTCCTTTCAGTTACTTGTTTGAGTACAACATGGATGTAGTCAAAGAGTTAACAACCATAACACAACACCCTTTGAACTTTATTCCATATGGCTACTCCCACCATAGCAGATGGTGTAGCTATTTGTTTTCAGTTTACTCCTGATGTACTGTTTTCTGTCTTCTGTTAAAATGACTGTGGCTAAACAGTAAAAATGACAGCTGCCCATTCCGGTTGTCCTTTCCTTGCAGCTTGCTATCTTAAAGCTCAAGAAGAACACTGCCGAAGGAGGAGATTGCTCATATGCTGCAAGTTTTCTGATTGCTGTTTTTCCTCCTTCCCACTCCTCCATATTGCAGCAGCTTCTCTTAGCTGAATAGACTCGTTGCTGTCTGGGAAGAAAAAGTAGGAGACTGCGGAGAAGAGCCAGGGACTTGCTTACAGCAGAAGCAGACCCAAAACCAAGCTGCAGAAAGCGATAAGGATGCAAGATTTCTTGCACAGTTGTTTTTACACCAGAGAAAATGACATGTACATTAGTGTGTACATAGCAGACTTCAGTGACCTTGCATCCTGTTGTTCCTCTTCCCTCCATTGCCAAGGACACATGACTGGTTTTTTTCAATCATATCAAAAGTTTAGTTCCCATTTCTTAATAGTTCTTTCTAAAATCCAGTTAAGTTTGTTATATGTGATTTTTGAAACAACATCACACATTTAAACTATGTAGTTTTAACATTATGTTAACTTTACTACACTTTTCTATTATGCTTCTGTACATGTGTCTGACTGAACTACCACTATCTGAAACTGCCCTGTGAAACCAGAGTTCTGAGCTCTGTGTTTGGTAGGTCATGATTGTCAATGTTCACCTCAGTTCCACAAGCTTGTCAGTAAATAGGAGAAAACCAAAACAAAACCAGCCAAACAAAAACAAAAACCCAAAATACCCAAAAAACCCCCACCACCAAAACCAAAAAACCCCCACAATGTTAGCATTTCCTCCACAAGGTCTCTATTCCTTGGGAATCGGGAAAAAGAAAAAAAAAAAATGAAAACAATCCAAAAGATCTTGAACTCTCCTCTCTCCTACCTGTATTCCACACTGAAGTGAGGAACTAGTTCAGTCTAGTCAACACAATAACCCCTATGCCCACCCAAGAGAAGTGACTGCATTTTTATCACCAAGTCACTAAACACATTGACCAAAGCTGATTATCTGTAACACTTGACTTCCACTGTACAAGCCAGTAGTCTTATTTATGTTATATCAGAGGTAGAATAAGACTTTAAAAGGACCGACAGCACATACATTGTTAGCAACCTACATCATACTCATTTAAAATACAAAATGCATTTATATTATCACCATTTGATCTAAGAGAGAGCCGAGACAGTGACCTGAAGAAAGTATAATAAATCTGGGAAAGGATTTATGTGCAATAACAACAAGAATTGAATTGTGAAATTTCTACCTGATAGCAGGAAATACAGCGCTGCATGTCATGCAATACACTTAGACAGTGTAACATGAACAGGAAATTCTAAGGAATCCAAACAAAAAAAAAAAAAAGGAAGATAAATGAGATGCTCTTTAAAAAAAAAATCCTGTCTGGCATAATAAAATTGGATTCTGATCTCTAGTGTACTACTAAAAATGTCTAAGCAGACATGCAGAAACTGTAACTAAATATAATATTGAGTGAACATGAAAAAGCATGTGTTAAACCAGCTCTATTATGAAAGAAATGTAAAAAAAAAAAAAAGCAAAGCTAATTGTCAGGAAGGCCAATATCACATTTTCCATTAAGAGCTTTTTCCAAACTCTTTGAAGTTGAGTTTGTTTATTCACAACACTTTTTTCATTGTTGTTTTTTCACAACAGCTTTTTTCATTGCTCCAAATAATATACAAATCTTAACAAAAAACATTAATGAACTCACATATTAAAGTTTTCTACAGATATTAAATAAACTACTTAGACATTGTTTCAGAGAGCTAGGCCACTGCATACTGTTGGTTTTTTTCTCCTTTTTTGCTATATATTCTTATTAACTCCCCAAACAGCAAATCATATGGCTGTAGGAGAAGATGAATCCCCATTATTACTTTGCCAAATTAGCATCATCTCATTGAAAGATGAGGGTATGACTGGGCTGCTGAGAGAGGAACAGAAAGTTAAGTCACAAGACAGATCTCTCAATTGCAAGTCAGAGATGGCCTACAGCTCATTTTGCCCATAGTTCCAAAGTTTAAGATGAACAAGTACTTCAACACCTATGACATCAAGTACAACCAGGTTTGTCTTGCAAAAGCTAGCATCGAAATTTAAACTAAACTAAACCTTACTTTTAGGTTTGGTTTTTTTTGAAGTGAACCTCTTGAGTTTAGTCTAAAACTTCATTACAAGCTTATGATGATTACAAGCTCTGAAATGCTTTTTTTTTTTTTTTTTGAGTTGTATAAAAATGCTTTTCATGACAATAATATACGACTTAAGTAATACTATTTTATGTTTCACTTTGACTCTTTATATTATTTTCCTCATTAATTAACTCTTAAATAAAAAGGCCAAAAGAGTGGACAGGCTTCAATTCCACATACAATGATGTACTGTCTTTACCCTCCACATCCAACTGCGTTTCTTTAACGTATTTTCTTTAAGTATGATCAATGGAAAACCAAACAAAAAGTCTGAACTTTCTGCTTGGTCCACACAGATAAATTAAGATGCTTGTGTTAGAGAAGTTATGACAACTATTCAAGGAATGATTTGCAATCATTTAACTGCATAGCTATCATGTTTTTCAAATGTTTCCATCACCAAGATATCAATTCCTGAGCCACAAGTGCTGGATAAAAGTGAATGGTTAGTATGCAACATCTTCATAAAATCCCCAGTTAAAAGTCCCAAATTATGGTATATTTTATCTTATCTGCCAGTATAAAAACAACATCAAAAACAACATAGATGTTTGACTGAAGCCATACGACTTGCATTTCATAACTTCAGACAAAGTTATGGTTTTCGGAGTAATTTAGTTCCAGCTAGATTGTGTGCCTCAGGAAAGGCTTTATCTGATTTCAATCTCTTCCTGACTCCTCCTCCATAAAGATGAGGTTCATATTTAATTCAAGCCATTCTCAGTCACTTCTTTCTCTGCCTTAGAATTGACATTCTGGCTGCCAAATAACACAGTAACATGGCAGCAAGCAAGAGCTGTGATCAATTTTCAAATTGTACTTGGATAATGGATACAGGCATATTTCATGCAGATTACAAAATGGGCAGGTCTTCGCTGAATTTTTACTATGATTTATTGTATAAAACAGAGACAAGCCTAGAAAGCGGGGCAAAACCCCCCAATCATTTATATAACATAATGACAACAACATGCATTAATCTACAATGTAAAAAGACATCTTTGGGGATTATTTCAGCCACTGTTCAATTAAGTCATTAGCTTTCATTTCTCAGTAAGACCCATTTAAAAATCATCCAAATGCCAACATCAAAATGAAATAAGAATTATGTACTGCTAAATTATAAAACAATCTCCTTAATGTAGAAAAATCAATTCTGCAGGCAAGGTGAAATTTGTGCAAATGCCTATTTGGCAAGAAATAACCATTATTCAGTCTTTTTAATATTTCTCAGGAGAACTTAAATTTATATATCATCTATTTACTTAAATTCATGTAACTAAGACTGCAGACAAATGACCTCTATAGCACTGTACTATACATACGTTGATGGCACTTGCTCAGTAGTAAAAGTGTATTTCCTCCATAGGAAGTAGTAGCAAGGGCTCACCCTCATAGATCCCAAGATCCCATGCAGATGCTCCACTCAAGCACTGTACCAAACACTGCATTACACACGTGACATTGTTGTGAGCGTTTCTATCTTTCACAGCTTTTAGAGTCACAATTACAGCAGCTTCACGGTGAAATCCAACTTTTCAAAAGACAATTTTTCCTTAACTTTAACCTGTGCTCCAAGTTGTTAACAGTCCCAACATTAGTCTCCTCAAAGAGTATTAAAGTATATATAAATGCTTCCAATACTAATTTGGGTCTAAAACATTAATTTCTCCTAACAAAGTTGCATCCAGATTAGGTCACCTTGAATCATTTATACAGCACTAAGGTACACATAGAGTTGGAAATCCCTGTCTTTCTGACATTGCCACTATTACAGGCATTTTTTTTTCTTCTTTTAGACCTTACTTAACCATTTCAAAGACCCAGGTCACTTCTTTTGGTAGAAGATCCATTTGGCAATTGTGCTTTGGCAATTCTTAAATCTTCCATTATCATCATTTGATACCTTGTACTAATGTTTTTTTCTAATCTATGAATTCTTTATATTTCAAATGCAATGTGGTTACTCCCTAAATTGATTGCTAGACTTGCACCATATCTGAACAGGGCATTTCTTCCACTCAACACTTCCTTTTCACCTTAAGGCGGGAAAAATAAATGAAGTTCACGCTGCATTTGCCACAGTAGTAGAGAGTTCTACATGCCCACCTAAAAGACACTAAGCACTGCAAAATTTTCTGCTGCTATTCTAGACTGTCTAGGTTGAATCCACTATTTCTGTACTACATCAATATGTAGCATAAACATAATCCAATTTTTGAGTCTGTGTTAGCCTCTACATTCTCCAAGATGCTCTATCATCAAGAATGGCCAGCCAGGCACACACTTGCTGCCCGTTTCATTGCAAAATGACATTTTTTCCATCAGAAAAAACTGATATCCTGCTTTTGTTTTGAATCTATTTGCAATATCAGATATGAAGCACTAACTGTTCAGCATATATAGTGGATACTAATCTAGCAATTTTTGCAGAGGCTGAAGGAAAAAATAGGTATGCTGAAGTGGATCAGTCATTGTCAGAATTACTTCAGCTACTTATTATGGGCAATGCATACTGTCACTGGGAAGGTTATGTTTCCTTGGCAACTATCAAATACATTGTTAATGTCCCTGAAGAATTTCTAGTCAATAATGATTTCAGTCCTTTAAAGCTTATTTTTTAAACTAACTTTTTGGTTAGTTTAATCCTACCTCCAGTTTGTGTATTTAATTGATTATTGTCAGGTAGCTGAACATTTTCATGAAGGAAAGGTTTTAACCTATACCTTAGTTCTCTTTAGAGATTTAGAGCAGTGCATCTGAAGAAGTCAGAGATGTCAACGAGAGATAAAACCTTGCAAGGAATCTACCCCATCTTTCACAACAGAAGTCTAGAATCAAACTGAATTAAGTGAACACTGAAATTACATGACAAACACTAATTCCCATTTATGTGTTTCTCTCTCAGGTAATTACTACATTGAGAACATGAAAATCATATGCAGTTTTATTACAGAAATATGGACAAGGATTGCAAATACTAAAGTAGAATGATAAAAAACAGATTTAAATTCAGCTGGCCTCCAGGAAGTTTTGAACACCCCTGTGTTCAGGATGTGAAAGAAAAACGCCAGAAAAGAGAAACTGAGCATATTATGATTCTTCTGGGCCTTCAAAATGGATGCTTTTTGTAACCATGGGCTTTTACTGTCAGGGGGAAAGAAAAAAAAACAAAAAACAATGCACAAACCAAACCAAACCCCAAAGCAACTCTACCCCCTCCCCCATACTCTGCACTGGTGAGGCCACACCTTGAGTATTGTGTCCAGTTTTGGGCACCTCAATACGAGAGAGATCTCAAGGTGCTGGAGCGAGTGCAGAGGAGGGCAACGAAGCTGTTGAAGGGCCTGGAGAACAAATCCTATGAGAAGCGATTGAAGGAGCTGGGAATGTTTAGTTTGAGGAAGAGAAGGCTGAGGGGAGACCTCATCACTCTCTACAACTATCTGAAAGGACATTGTAGAGAGGTTGGTGCTGGTCTCTTCTCACGGGTAATTAGCAATAGAATGAGGGATTGGCTTTAAACTGCAACAGGGGAGGTTTAGACTGGACATTAGGAAAAAAATTTTCACAGAAAGAGTGGTCAGACAGTGGAATAGGCTGCCCAGGGAGGTGGTGGAGTCACCATCCCTGGATGTGTTTAAGGGTCATTTGGATGAGATGTTGGGGGATATGGTGTAGGGGAGAACTTTGTAGAGTAGGGATGATGGTTGGACTTGATGATCCCATGGGTCTTTTCCAACCTGAATGATTCTAGGATTCTAAAAGGGCATTTTATCCTCTAACTTACTGTAGATCAGCTCTACAGTTAATATTTTAGATACAGAAATCATTCCTGATGAGAGATGACAACATTGTTTCCAGATTCAAACCTGCAAACTATTTAGCTGTACTAGTCACTAATGCTGACTAGGGAAACATGGGAAGTGAGTTTGATATTAACAGCTGTAAGCCTGTGAGCATGCATGAATTCAAAATACTTGTTTTCCTAATTTTGTTAACGATGTCACAAGCATCATTTGAAAGGCAGTTGAAAAAAAAAAGAAAAAAGAAAAAATATATTCCAAGTCAGGAGACTTTATATAAAGAGGATTAAATAAAACATAGATGGTAGGAACATGGATTAGTGACGCCTTTCATTGTTTCAGAAAACCACATTCAAATTTTATGGGGAGCAGAATTGACTCTTTTTTTTTTTTTTTTCCATCTCCCATTTTCTTTAAGTATTTACAAAGGTATATAAAAGCTTATAAATGGTCCCTAAACAACTGGGCTACTAGTGGTGTGGGCTACTGGCCAAAGTGTTAGTTTACACGTTTATTTCTGAGTTCTCCAGCTATTATGTTACTATCAAACAAAAAGCACCTATAAATGTAAAGAATCATGCAGAAGAACTCTTGTAATATTATACTTTTGCAAAATAAAAGCAAAAAAAAATTCTTGCAAAGTAGACCACATTTATTAATTTTTGTGTGCTGTAAGAAGTTACCTACTAAGTGTCAGTAGTTTTTTGGACACTTAAAGGAAAGCAGTGCTACAGTCTTCTGTGCACTTTTTTGTGCTACAGCACTAGCACAGAGATTTCAAGTCAGTCCGTTGAAGCATCTGAGCTTGTATGTTTGAGGAGCAAAGCAAAATTCAAAATGAAAAATTCAAAAGCTAAGCAAAATTCAAAACAAAACCAAACTAGATTACACATGCATTGTAAACAGTTACTGAGAAATTATTGCTATAATTGCATCAAGTCAAATCTAAGAGAGCTAGTACAGAGAACTGAGACTGGAACCATCTTTCACGTAAGATATTTTATTTTACAAATATCTTACAACAATGCTGGCAGTAAAGGTAGGGTAAGTAGCATAACAGAACAGAAAAAAGAATAAAACCACACACTGCAGTAAGAAAGAGTAAAGGAAAAGATTACAGATAATACTGAATAGCCTGAATTAAGTGTCAACCAGTGCCATCACTTTGAAATCCAATAGCTTCATATTTTGAAGCTGTTCGTAACAGCCAGCGGCATGCTTTACCACACCACTGGGAGTTGCTTTTCCTCTTCCAGTTCTAAATGTTATTCTTACTGTATCAGTAAATAGCTGGACCATTTTTAATACCTCTCAGGCCTTTTGCCTCTACATGCTACTTACCTTGGACAGCACAGATATTGACTGCCTTGTTTCCTTTTTTAAGTTTAATGACAGAGATTAAAGGGCCCACATACACTAAGACTTCACACTGAGCACTATAAATCTTCCCCAGTGGTCAGCATTTTCAGAAATTTGATCATAATTTGCTGATTCAAGATTCTCCTGCCACCATCTGTATGACAGTGGCCTTGAGCCCTGCTGCCATCTCTGTATATGCTTATCCCTTCAGTTAAGACTACTATACCTCAATTTGTGTCACACCTCATCAGTTACCACTTTCCTTTCTTCAGTGTCTTTGCAAGGATGTTATCCAGATAAAAGTAAGGTCTTACTACTTAACTTTCCTGCTTACATAAGAGTTAATTTTGCAAGTATTCACCTTCTTGTAACATGCACCGTAACCTAAAAAAAGCCATTTATTTTGAAACTAGTATCTCCTGATGTAGCAGTAAATGCCTATACACTACTCAAAATAAGAAAAACAGGCAAAAGGTCTTAAGATTAAAAACAAAAATGTATGTGACTAGCACAATCTGCCTTGTGCTTCTTAAAATGCAAATATCATTAAAGTGCACTTATAATTGTTGAATATTAAGAAATATTTGAGGGGGGATATATTAAATTTGGAACGATACTATTCGCTTGAAGAGATGAGTTGGGTTTTTTATGAGTAATCTATGATAACTAAAACCACTAGAAGGCAGTCCGGTTATTTTCTTCAGAGCTGGTATTTTTCCTCACAACTAAAGCTTTGCTGTAGAAGAATCTCAACCAAAAAATAGTTTATGGGAAAAGGAAGCCGACTGATATTGTAAGCTATAAAGGTCAAAATACTTCTGTGAAATATTCCCTTTGGAAAGCTTGGAAACAGTCTTTTTCTCCAAAATTTTATGGCAGCTGGTAAAGCAGGAAGACATATGCTTTTTTGTATTGCTTAAATAAAAATGAGGGATCTGACTTATTAACACTGACTCTCTCAAGATGAAAACAAGAGTTTCCAGCAATTTTATGCAGCTCTTATTATACATTAGCAATATCTGCTTTTAGATGAGCAATATTTATCCTAAACATCTGTTTGAAGGATCAGGTAAAGGATTTAGAAACCGCTTCCAAATTTAGTAGCTTACATAGAAACTGTTTTTCAGTCTATTGAGAATGATTAACTGAAGCTTTTAAGGCTACAGAAATAAAAACAAGTGGTAAGGTCTGATAAAAGTCATGCCTGTAATTATCTGATTCATAAACCAGAGAAGTTCAGTTACTTATATTTTGAAAAAGATTTTAGAGTTTTCCATACACTTTTAGATTTCAAAACCAGGGAAGAGACTATACTATATTCTGATAATAGAGTAATAAATTCATTGTAGTAGATAAAATCCAAAAAGACTAAATAAAGTAACACAGACATGTACAAGCAATAGCCTAGCGAAAATACGTACTGGAAATCTTTTAAGAAAGTGAATCTATTAAATCCTACTCAGATTTGCTAAAATAAAGAAATTTAGACTAGGTAGATCTTGCCATTTATATAGTAATCCTCCTCGTTCTAGGTAGAAATTGAGTAGCAGCACTAGACAAGCAGACTCCCACCACCAAGTCAGTGAAGGTAGTTATGGCATAAATTTTCACTTGTGGACACGAGAACAGTTGAGGGGCACGGGTGTGCCAGCTACATCCTACATTCCATCTGAAGAGATGCACATATGCAAGAGTATTGACCTAGAAGGCAGAAAGGTGATCAGGCACTTATCTATATCACTGATTTTCTGCTATCAGCTTAACTCCCTGCTGAGTACAGGCCAGACTTGCAAGAATTCTGAGAAAAGGCACTAGGCAGACACATTTCATCCAGTACTTGCAAGCTCCCTGTCACGATTCAGAGAGAACACTAAAATTTTGTGCATATAAAGGCTGCTTGGCTTAAAATATACAGTAAACAGGAACTGGAATATTACTAATAGCTGCAAAAATAGCAGCTGTTAGACAGTTATGCTATTTGTGTTCCTCATACAGACTGCCCCACTTTCCCACTATTATATATAATGATTCTAATACAGTATTTTCACTTATGCGTTTAAGCACATAATTTTTTTTTTTTCCAGGGAGTTTCTTCTACTTTAACATAATTCAGGTATGTAACACTGGGATACTCTCCCTGTTACGAAGCAGGACAACAACAAAGACTTCCTAACTTAATAAACAAACATTTCAGTACTGACAGATGAGTAATCTTTCACCGGTCATAAAACAATTTTGATGCAAGTGTTGTGAGCCAGCAATCTTAGACGACAAGTTTGTTTTGTGTGAGCTAGACCCTAGGGCTCATATAGCCATTGCAGTAGGACTCCCAGCCAACCAGTGCTTGAAGTACAGCTACTTTTCCCTTTGCTTTCCACCACCACACCACAGAATAACAAGTGCAGTTATTTTATTTCAAATAAAAAATGAAATAAAAAAAGAATGAGAACAAGGAAATTCTAAACAGAGAGAAGCTTAGAATTTCTAGATCACAAAAACCGAAGTACAAGGTTTTTGAGACTCTCTCCCCTCTATCCACAGGGAGATAGCAGGGTATGTTGTTTCCTCCAGTCCAGAAAACGCCAGTGGCTGAAAAAAGATTCCATGCAGGTTTTTTTAATCCCTCTCTGTTAGATCTGTGTCCCACAGTGCCCTCTACTCCAGACAGGTACATCCCCCATCTGAACTCCCTATTCGCCAGCTTGTCCTAGTCTCCTTGCCAAGAAGGCATGCAAATTTTGTTCAGTTCATCTTAAACAAGGTGCATTCTCACTCTCCTTCTCAACAGGCTCAGTTATGACCTAGAGCGCACACACAATACAAAGTAAACTAGAAGCTTTCATCCTTGTTCAACTACAATGGTTCATTGAAAGATTACAAGTAACCACTAGCAAGTTCAGCAGCTTTAGCACAGAAGTTCCAATATTAATCATCTCGTCCAGCTACTCTCAAGGCACAAAAACCTGCTCTCAAAGGATGAGCACTGTGCTGAACTACACACAGCAAGTCCTCTCATAACAAAGCAACAGCTACTTTCCTATGTTACTTTCAGTTATCCCTTACTTCTTCCTGAAGAATTTCCTGTCCTCTAAATTGTACCTGAGATCAAGTATTAAATCTAAATCAGTGTTACCTTTCCACAGAGAGAGTGTCAAGCATCACAGCAAAAGCCACATGCAATGTTCTGATAATTGTGCATTTTGGCAGCCAGCAGAATTTTGCGCACAGCTTAATGTTAAATGGGATTAATAATATATGAGATTGTCATCTGATGGTACAGGAGAGGGATTAAGCTATGTAAGGAAAGAGGAGAGGAACTAATTTACCACCCTCAAAAGTTAAGGGCATGTTTGCTTGACCAAAATCAAATTGGCAAATGTATTTATGACCACAGGCTACCCCAAAACTCTCATTAGTTAAAAAAAAAAAAAAAAAAAAAAAAAAAATCTACCAGAGAGCAATCTCATTACTGCTTCCACTGCCCAGGCCATAAAAAGCCCAGAAGAACCAACGGGACTTAAGGAAATACATATCTGGTTTTCACACTGCATAGGAAGACGTGAGTAACTATTCTGCAGTTTATTGCTAAAAGTAGCAAAGGTAAGATTCCACCTTTGATGTATTAGGATGGGATGAAAAGCAAAGCTACAGAAAAACATCAGAACTGGATAGCCTGCACCAAAGGTATCTAAACACAACAATTAACTCTCCAATAAAACATCATCCATTGTTCCATCTTTTTGCTTGGGAGGGGGAAGGGATACTAGACAATGATTTAATCTTAGTAAGAGCAACAAAGGAGCAAGAATCATCAATTGTGCAGCAAATAATCCCTCAATTTAATAGCTCCACAGCACAGAAGAATAGACCACCTTAAACAAAGTTAATATTTGTTGATTGGTGAATATTGGACAGAGGGAAGTCAAAGTATCCCAGTAATGTTCTCATTTTCTAACAAGATTCAGCACAGCAAACACCAAAATCTCCCTGAATAAAAGAGAACAGAACATATTGAAAACATACTTTAACAGAGATTTCTCAAGCACAACTGAGAAGTGAACTGAAGAACCTTTGCTGAACTCTCATCACACCATAAAATGAGACTTTAAACAAAGACATTTTCTAACCGTAATAGAAAATCAAATAAAAGCTCCCCTCCACAATGGAATTGCTGATTCACCACCAGCCATTGAGTACCCTTCTACTTCAGAGGAACATAATTAATTATTTTCCTCTTCTATTCTTTAAGAAAATAGGTTTTCATAAGTATCACAGTACTGCTAGATAGAGTCAAGTTAGGGCTTTTTGGTTGTTTTGATTTTACTTTATCTAAAGACATCTAAGCAATGAACTGATGAATTCATCTTGCTATGTTTTTTTCCAAATGCAAAACATTACAGTCCACTGTGTTTTCATCCCACTAAACATTACGACCTTCTTTGCTAAAGCCTCACAAAGCTCCACAAAAGCAAACATGACTCGCAAATGTCACACAATTAGCTTAGAGAGTTTTAGTGCAATACTGGTCAGCCCAGTGTTAGACACCATCTACCACAGAGACTTTAGCATCTGAGTTTTGGGATCTACTGTTGTGCATGCTAATTTGTACAAAAGTACCCAATCAACCAATATTGGTATATGTTTCTCAAATTGCTCCAATAAACACAATTAGAGCCAAGCCAAGAGAGAGAAAGGAATAATGATAGAACAAAAGGATAAAAGGAAAATATTGAGAAAAATTGAGACAAAATACAGTGATTTAACCCACATTATAGTGTGATATCTGAAGTGTGAAATTCCTAAGAAAAACTCCTTAGGATAGGAAGGCAGATGAGGCTGCTGATCTTTGAATCGTAACATGCCAAGACAGCTCTTTAATCTTGCAGCCTATCTATAGTAACATTCTGCAGTTCTACAGAGCTAAGTTATTTTTTACTTTCCTTTCACTGTTCTTCCCATGCTATCTAATGCTAATGTGTAAACGGAGTAATAGACTCTCAGTAAAAATCAAATTTTCCACTTATTCTTATTCCAGTGCCTACCCTTTCTGAGAAACTCAGAAAGGCTTTCCAGTGAAGGGTAAAAGACTTCTTGCACTGTCATGCCTCCTATCCCTACAGTCCTCCTAAAATGAGATGAAAGCATAAGGATTACTTCAGTTGTATCTTCACATGCTAACTGTAGCCAATGTTTTGTGTCTGAACAGATGCTTTCCTAGCCTCAACAAAAGTTATATTAAAAAATACAGTATGTTATTGATTAAATGTATTCTCTCAGCCACATCATGCATTCAGTGCTATTTAATGCAGGTAACTGAGGATAAATTACAGTAAACTGCAAAAAATTCAGTACATTCAGAGTTAAAGAAAGTTACTGTCTTTTACATAATTTGCCTTTGTACTAATAATTTGCCCAAGTAGAAGAAAAATCTTTAAATTACCTCATACTACCAAATAAATTTGTGCAACAACTCATTCACTTACTAGAACTGAACTGGCAAATACAATTCCCATTTTTGGACCCTTCCCTGTGAACAGAACATGAACACAATTCCAGCTCAAGTCCACATGGTCTTTAGCTCCTATATATTGTTTCACTGTTTTGTGGTATTAACTTCTGAACATTTCTGTGAAAACCCATGAGACCCCCCCCAATCCTGCAGAGCTTCAGTAGACTATGTTCACACTGAAGATAGGCTTGCCAGTACCAAGCAGACGACTTACAGACTCTAGAGCTGAAGGACAGTCTTGACACTAAGTTGTAAAATTTTGGTAGGCAATAGAGTTACATCAATAATACAAATTAAAAAGTTAGATGAGCTCCTATTTTTCCAGAATATAATCCACTGCATAACAAACTCATGAATATTTAATGAAGGCCTCCTAAATTTTATATATACTTAAGAAGCACCTTCAACAATTACATTTTCCAGAGTTAACTCGCAGGGCAGCTCAAGTGTTGCTAGCAAAATTTTAAAAGGCCGTTTAGTTTTTATGCAAACAAAGTACACAACTTCCCATACACATTTCAAACTCAGTTTTGTCATTCTCACTGACATCTTCCTTGTAGGCACATCTAATGCTTATTTTTAGCTATGCTAATCTGACAAGAACTTCAATAAAAAAAAAATAACTTCTCCATCATTAGGAGGACTACTAATTGTCAGCATTTTTGCAACTGGAAGTAATGTGTTCTTATTTTGACTATTTCTAATTTCTAAACACAGGCCAAGCTTCCTTTTGGACAGGATAATTTCACTTACTTTTTGACTGGAAATTTATAAAGAGAAGTTCAGCGTTATTTTAGAAGGTACAGGGACTATGTGTAATCAGGCTGTGCAGACAGTTGTACTATCTAGTACAGCAACAAAAAAAAGCAGTATTCATCCACTTTTAATCTCAACCAAAGGGGAATTCTCAAGAATCATTAAACAGGCACTTGATCAGAGTCCCAGGAGCATCCCTGTACGGACAGGGCATAAAGTGGAAGTAGCAATTCCAGTTTCCTTATAAAAGCCTAACAGCTATTTTAGATGCAAGTTTTCCTGACAATTGCTTCTAAATTAAGCTATTAAACTTTTGACAAGAAAAGCTATCCCTACCCTTATGACAAGTATTTTAGCAATTCCTCATCACGCTGAGCGGAATGAGTATGCGATACACTGTTACACCTCCAGGGGCTGATAAAAAACAGGGGGATTAAAAATGTCTTGCAATAAGGAACTAAATCTAATCTATAAAATTTGTCAGAAAATCTAGAGATAATTCAAGGTGGTATGTTCTGTTCTGCATTAAACATATAAAATATAAAATAATTAGATCATCTAAATTACTTTTAACATATATTCACAGAATAGTTTTTGTTTACATTTGTTTTCCTAAACCTTCTGTTAGTTATCTCAAGTACACAGTTTGAAGCCTAATTATTTTGCAGATTTATGGTAGCTGAATACCAAAGCACAAGTGTTTGAACACAGCCACCAACCACACCTGCAAGACAAAAAAGTGTTTACCTGAGAAGTTCCCGAAAATTAAAAAGGACAACTTTGAAATCCAGTAACAGATGCACGTGCACGTACATGCGTGCACCAGCAGTATATCCTCATACAATTCATTCTAAATCATCATGTTTTCCTGTAAAAGAAGGTCATAGTGTAAAGCTGCTACTGATTCAAGCAGCCATACAAATACAGAAAACAAAGACTGGCTCCAAACTATTCAATTATGAGTAAATAATCATGAAATTATTTTGTCTTATGATGTCTTCCCTCTCATATAAAGATCTTTATTTACTGAAAGCAAAACCAAGTCCTGATATTAAAGTGCACTTTAATAAACTTTAGTAACCAAATCTGTCAGAGGTAAGATATATCATTATGTACTAAATTATAGAGCTCTTGTCACCCAATTCTAGACTCAAAATTGTATGAGGGAAAAAATTTCCATTAAGCAAGTCACTTCAAAGTAGTCACCATCATCATTTTCAAACTCAAACTACTGTCATACCACCAATAATGTTATATTATGCCTTACTCTTCTTTGCCTCAGTAGTAATACAAAAATCAGTTAAAATATATTCCTAGCAGCCAACGTTTTTTCAGGTTGGAAAGCATTTAGAATTCACATGCCTACATTACCCTTTCCTTCTATTTATTATTGTCCTATTTCCAAGATCTTATTTCCACAAATATTCTTCACACACCTTGCTAACTTTCTCATTTCCATCTTCCTTACTGATGGTAGAGCTAGGAATTGATGCATAGAGTTTGTCATTCAGATGATGACAGAATCATTTCTTCAAAAATAAACAGAAGAACTCTGCCTTCTAAGGACATTACTCTCTTTGAAATGAGAATCGCTAAGAGTAGGGAGAAAAAGGGATGGCAAAGGAAACTCACTAGGTGCTGGCGAGAACTAGCATTAAAAAGTACTGAGTAGAAAGTAAATGGAGACAGGAGGATATTTAAAAATATGTAAGAAATACTTCTTGTACAGCTACAATATTAACCTTTTCTGAGGGGGTGGATAAGGGGAGGGAATGTTTCCTGTATTCCTACACATGGCCTTGAAGCTGAAGCTCAAAAGGATAAGGTATCTTTATCATGAAACACTGCAGAGAGTTTAAAATAAATCCACAACATGAGGATTTATAATCAGGTAATTCCTCTGTAAAAACAGTTACGATAAAACAAGTTATCTTCAGTTCATCGACTGATAATCCTCACATCTCATGGGCGGACTTTCCTAAAAAGAAAATGTGATACAATTCCCTATTGAGAAACTAATCCATATCAAATAAATACCTTCTCTTTGTATGAATTCAAATCATCAAAAACACAATTAGTTAAAGTTCATGTCCTAACTATGCAAATGATTTGTTTGTTTCTTTAGAGAGCATACCTCTACATATGTTCAGTATGATGCATTTCATGTTTCTTACATAACACTTATTTACACCCCAGAAACTGTTTAAATGATTCTGTTCTTCCTTCTTTTTGATCTCTGTATCAGTAATTAATACTGAACTGTAATATCACCTTTTGGGACCATAATCTGTTGCCAAGGATACTACGGATATAATTATGATTTTATTCTAGACTAACTGAAAGACTTCTCTTTGTTGAGAGTGCAATTCAGATTCATCTAGTGTTAATTGCACCTACACACCTCCTTCCATCAAGATACTGTGGAGTACTATGAAAATTATATACCAATACTCCTGTGACTCAAATTATGTTTCTATTATATGGACAGGGAAACTACAGCACAAAGGCTCTGAATGGCTTGCTGAAGGTCAAAACTTCAACTGAAAATGAAATTCAGGTGTCACTCTATCTCTGGCTGCTAATTTCAAAAAGGCAGCAATGTGCATATTTGCCTGGCCAAAGACAGCCTTCCACTATAAGTTCTTACTTTGTTGAGTTCAGCTATACAATTGTGAAAGCTTACTGTATTCCTCAATGCTACCAACTTAACTATAGTATCTGATGAGGCAGAAATACCACTCTAATACTAGTTTTGTCATTCCCCATCAGCATGGTGCAGCTGTTACCTCGCTTGCCAGAACTGCCAGCCCTCAGGAGGAAAGATCATTTCATCTAGGTTACACTCCAAAAAGCGCAGAACTTGAAAGAAAACTGAGCCAATGTACCAAGAATTAAATTGTTGAAATTGTAGTGATAAAAAAAATGCTAGGGAAACTCAATACTGGGTGTGCATGTGTGTGTTGCTCTTTTTTTTTTTTTTTTTTTAAATAATGGGTTTCACAATATTTTTATGGAATAATAGAATATTCCCCTTCATACAGGAAAAGCTTTGAAGCTTGGTATGAGTCCTGTGGACTCATTCTTTTTGCCACTTGTATCTCTGAAGCAAAAGAAGGAAAATGGAAAGGGAAGGGAGGTGGGGAATTAGGAAAAGAAGAAAAAGCATACATTTACTAAAGGTGGAATTCAACTCAAATGCATCCATCAGATATTAGGAAAGATTAAAACCATCATGTTACAAAGGGAGGAGAGAAAATACTAAAGGGTTAAAACAGCTTGAAGAATTTTAAGCAAGTATTGGGAATTCAGAACTTAGATTTACTGCTGTAGGAATTTTAGGTCACAGTTCAAGAGCATACCTTCTGTAACTGGCCTTGCATGCAGTTCCAGCTCACAGAGTTCAGCAGTTCATTGGAACCAGGACAGTTTCTGTCCCATATTTCAATCTGTATGCATCCTGTTCTGTGTAGTTTGACATGTCTTGGTAGCCCCAAGATTGATTTGTATCAAGCAGGACTATAACATGTATTATGAAATAGCTTTAACCTCTTATGAACTGCCTCCAGAAAAACCCCATAGTCAACTGAACTCATGTTTTCCATGTTGAACAAGAATAATCTCAGACTCAGAAGAATCAGTATTTTCAGATAACTTGCACACATAGCATCAACTAAGCCTTCACAAATATACACATCTATTCACTTTTTTTTAAACATTTTAGTCCTGAAACTCTGCCATTTTCTCTTTCATACCTTGAAAAGTTTGAGTACTCAAAGCAGTACTCTCACATAAGAGCAAAAAATAGGAACAAGTCCAGAAAAAAAAAAAGAAAAATCCTACTATTTATCAGAACACAAAACAAAAAAAAAGAAAACAAAAACAAAACCCCCAAACATCTTCACACTATTAGCACTATAGTTTTGGAAACCATCTCTGAAGAAGCTACAAAATTCAATTCCTACTTTAATTTTACACAGTGCAGATATTTCTGTCTGCTTTTTTGCTCTTAACCTTCCAGTTTAATACATTTACTACAGAAGGCACTAAGATCCAGGCCAAAGTGACTCCACTCTGGATTGGTTTTTCAATTATGTGTTGCAAGCTGCTTTTCTCAGATGAGTCTACTAATTGCTGTCATTAGACCACTCCAATATCCTAACTGAAGACAGCAGAATTCAAATTAGCTTCTTATTTGTCATCCAAAGTAGGACATCAAATATTAATTTTCATGGCAATCACTGTTTTAAGTTTACTCCTTCTTGGCAAGGAATTTAAAGGCAGGCCTTAATAACCTTTTAGATTTTACCAATACTAGTATTTTGACAAAAAAAAAAATTGCACAGAAACACCATTGAACACTTGCAACCTTCCTTGGGAGTGAGGAGAAAATAAGGTAGATTCATCTTTGACACACTACTAATTTTGGTAGATATAGGTATCTCTGAAAAACAAATGCTACCATCTAGTTTCTT
The DNA here is from genome assembly GCF_047716275.1 of Strix uralensis. Lineage (NCBI taxonomy): Eukaryota > Metazoa > Chordata > Aves > Strigiformes > Strigidae > Strix > Strix uralensis. The sequence goes on from NC_133984.1 coordinate 6,575,198, forward strand.
GGACAAGGTTCCTGAGTGCAGCAAGATGATCATGAAACCCTCCTTGAGATCTGTCTAAGCCCTGCACTCCTCCTCCTTTGTGAGTTCTGAGGAGAGAAGGATACAGTCTCCTCCTGTATGGACATTCACCTTGTCCTGCGTGCACAAAGAGCTACACTTCTGTAACAACCTTTCAATTTTAATAAAAACATTTTGTCTTACTCTCCAGCAGTATTTGACACAAAAACTGTAGATTATGTACATGATCTTGTGGCCTCTTCTGTGATTCTTAGTGATGGCCTGCTGACATGGCCAGCAGAAACTGTCAGGTCTGGGATGACAAAGTAGTTACTGCATACTTTTGTTTCCTCTGTCAGATAAGCATGCACTTTGCTCAGTTACTGTTCTTTAGGATAAGCAATGCCCTGAGAGTCATATGGGCTTGTTTCAACTCCCTGTCACTAAAATGGCTTTTACTTTTTGCGATACCTTTTTTTTTTTTTTTTTTTAAATAACTGTTCTCCACCTTTAGTGTTTAACTAATGTAAGTTACTACTTTCATCCTTAAGAGACTAAGAAATGATTTGGACTTCAGCAAACACTTTGGGGAAAGCCAAAATAACCTGCAAGATTGCAGGATTAGAAAAGATGATCTAGCACATCATCTAAATAGCAACTTTGTGGAACTATAGAAGGATGCTTTTGGTGAGAAAGTTTCAATGGTAATTTTGTCTTATAGTAGCAAACTGATGCATAAAAGGCAAGGGATCTGAGCATTCTTAGGGAGCATCACAAGATCACCTGGAGGAAAAAATTCTTGTATTTTTCTGTGGCAGAGATAGGAATTACAAGTATCCTAAGGGAGTAAGGATTTGGTTCTCTGAAAAGCATTTCTTTCCATTTCAAAGGGTAAGGTAAGCGTTGCTGCAGTTTCAGTATTTACCAATTGTTATTCTGTAGAGAAATCTACACTAGTTGTGTAAAATAAATATGATCATGTACCTACACTAATCAATAGATGAAGATCAGCAAGCATTTATCAAAATAGTGCCACCATGGAATATTTGACTGGTAATCAGTCTCAGCGGGTAAAAGGAGCCATGAATGTGTCAAAGGGTTTGCCAAGTTATTTACTAGACCATCCTACACTAGCCTACTGATTTTGGACAACAAAACCCCCTCAATGCACTATCATTTTGATTCCTGTTCTGCTCCTAGTTTGATTACAGCAAAGCAATATTCAAAAATTGCTTTAAGTATCATTTAAATTCAAAGTTCTTGCATCATCATAATAGCTGGCTAAAGTAGTAGTTCAGATGAAATCCAGGGCCAAGCTAATAATCTTTCAAAGGGCATTTCACAGTTATTGTTTCAAATCAACGGCCATATCAGATACACTTCCTTATCAGTTTATTCACTTGGCTCTTTTGCAGCACACCTGCTAGGCTGCCCCGAGGTCAAGTGCCTCTGACTTTGATGAGTCCATCCAAATATTGAATGGAGCCTTATTTTTTCAGAAACTGTACTGGCTTTTTGCTCAGAATTGGAACTCACTCACCTTTTGAAGTGTTAAAATATTCCATGGAAAATTATTTTCACCATCCACTTCGAGTGATTAGGTTATATACCTCCTTGGCAAACAGACTGTACTCAAGCCTCCTGTGATCTGTCCAATGCCATTCATTGCTTTAGGCACCTGCTTTGAGAAGACAAACACCCTCTGTGTTTTAAGGCTTGGTACAAATTTTACTACTGTTGAAGATTCTCCTTTCTATTGAAGTTTTACAGCCAGTTAACTCGTCTTATTACACAGTTCTGCCTGCCACCTGGGGAACAACTACAGTTTCTGAGACCCATGAGGATGGGCTGTTCAGGATTTCTTTTTCCTGACAAGGTTCTTTTTCCTAACTTCAGACTATGGTAATTCTATTCAAGAAACCTAATAAACCAAGTCTAGAAATTCTGAAGTATTCAAACTGCCATAAATGCATGCTAACACTAGCTTTGGCTTTTTTTGAACAAGTGAATGAAATGCTGAAAGACTTTAAGCTGCAGGAACCATAGGATTCTACTGTATACCTTACAGAGACAATGTTGAAAAGCACTGTAAAGAAATATTAGCATTCTTCAGCTGTAAAACCCTGGAACAGGAGTTGATGACTCATACTATAAGGGTTTCAAATTAGGTATTACCAGCCTCCTGCTGCAAATATACTTTTCTAGTTCTAATGTCACTGGCTCATTTTTATACACACAAGTTTGCATGGGAAGGTGTTTAAATAGAAGAACAACAGTTGCATGACATCACACCTCATTAAAATATTTGTTTCTTAGCTGTTACCCAAATAGAATCTTAGGTCTAGATTCAAGAAGAGTAGTTTCATGGTAAGTGGCACTAGTGTCCCGTCCAAAATGACACCTAAGGGAAACATCTACATTTTGTAGCCATATAGATGTCTACTACTGAGTCCTGAAATATTCAGCAGAGAATCAACGCAGAAGTTGGTTTAATTATCAGTTGTTAAAAAAAAGAAAAAAAATCTGACTTCAGCAGGAAATATTCAGATCTCCTATGTGAAAACTGATATAAGAAGAATTTGAACTCAGCCACATAACTTGCCAGTTTGCTTGCTGTTCAGGAGTGACAAGAAAAGTTTTCAGAAGACAATTTCTATCTTTGTCCATATCTTGCACCTCCCTAGTGAGACAAATAAGTGGAAACCCATCACAAGAGATACTAATCTCCCTGGCAATTCCTGGTAATTTTTTCTAAAATGTGCACTCAACACCAGCAGTAGTCAACCTTCTGCCTGTTACTGCAGGATAACAACCGCACAAAGTGCAGCAGATCCAGCTGAGCAAGCGTATGGTCCAGAGTGAAGACCTTCAGTTTCTGTGGATCTCACAGGAACCAACCTGAGCAGCCTCTCAGTAGCTACAACCAATGTAACCTAAGAACTTACATTTTAAAGGGAAGAAAAGGTCTCTCAGCAAGCTGTTCATCTCTAGCTACAAAGGTGAACAATCTGCAACATTACACATCATAGAGGCAAAATGGCATCATTTAAGGAAGAAAGAAATTGTGGTACAAACATAAAGGTCTCTTAATCACTTGAAAGAACACCCTGTGATATGTAAGTGCTTTGACAGTGTGAGGCTTTCATATACAATGCAGTCTTAAACTGTACCGAGCGTCTTTGAATGCTCATGTTAATTAGAATATTACCATCACTGGTAACTCATTTCATGGAGAATATATACAATCAAAAGCTAAGCATTTTTGCTTGTTATCTTAGATACTGTGACTGACCACGAAATTTGCGTGGCTTTGAAATCAAGTCATAGAATGAGATTTATACACAAATTCTCATCTGAAATTAAATGAGTATTTAAACTCCTGAAGTTAAGCAGAAAGATAAGTCCATTTTAAATACCACTCAGAGGCTATATGGTTCACAGGTTCCATACTGGATAAAAGTCTTCCTTACAAAATTCAAATACTTCATTGCATGCTCTTTGTAATGTACTGCAAATACTTAGCATTAGTGTTACTAGTAGACATGAAGTGGCTTAAAATATTAGTGTACTTAACTCTTTCCCAAAACTGACTGATGTAATATTAGTCACTTTAGAATACAAAGCTGTTTCATGATGCAGGTAAGGGATTTATTTCTTCGTGTGTAAGAGACTGCAATGACAATCCTCTTACCTCGGTCCTAAGCATAGGCTGCTCTTTTAAAAATATTTTTGCTGTTTGTTTCACCAGATAGTAAGATTCAGTCTCTTGTGTGGGTCGGCCAGTAGAGGGAAGCATCACATTCCCAAATCTACACAGTACAATGTTACTGTAATGCACCACCACAAGTTTGAACGTTTTATGATTCAGCTCAAAAAAAAAGTACTTTCCCAATTAAGCTTTTTAAAGCTATGACAGCATAAATGCTGAAACTACCAAAGAAAGCTGCAGTTCTCTCATCAGATGTTGTTTGCTGTTGGAGCCCATTGAAGTACTGCCGCACGAGGAAGGCTACACATACGGCAACATTTTATTTGGACTCGGAGTCTGGTTTGTGGTTGGCTGTTTTTTTTAAGATGTTATAAAAGTCAGTTCTTCTCTGATCACAGTGGCAGTTAGAAACATTTGGTGAAGCAAATCCAGAACTATTTCATGCTTTCCTGTTTTCATCTTAATTATGCTTCCAAATTCCAAGTTGAAGGGATACAAATTTCTTTAAAATAAATTGAAGCAGTAAATTCTGCTCAGAAATCACATGAAGGTAAGAATTAGTAGAATATGTCCCACCGATTTTCTAAAGCAATACCTGACATTTAACACTTAATTGACTATTACAATACTGCTTTTCTCAGATGTGTAAAAAGCCTTTCTGTTCCTAGCATATTGATTTTGGTTTGTTATTGCCTCCTTCACGAGGCCAAATCTTTAAGGGAGGTCTCCACATCTTTACCAGACTATCAGTAAAGCCAATAAGTGTGATGCACCTCTGTGCCTCAGCTGCAAATTTATAATGTGACAAGGGATTATTGTCAAGTAAGAAGATTCTAACCCATTTATAATTTCATACATGAAAAGAACTTTAACGTGAACCCGAGACTTTTATTAGGCAATCAACACACATAATAGAAAAATACTTCTAGCAAAGATAACCACATCTCAGGCCTCCACTCACTCAAGCTCACTTAATAGATTGGCTGCAAGTTTGCACACATAGTGCATTGCTTTTGTGCTTAATCTTGTTTCCATTACCAAAAAAGTAAACAAAAAAATTACTACTGTATTTTCATAGCAATGCTTAAACAGTTTATCAACTGTTCAATAGCAACCAAGGTCTTAATATAAGCAGAACTTAGTTGACAAGTATATTTGAACAGGAATACTCATTTCAACTTTTTATTGTCTGCCTTAATTTACCACCAAAAGCTGATAAGTAATTTGAAGGTAAAGTCCTTCTGCCTTCTGTACCTCACATAGTAGTTTGGGATATCTGCCTTCCTGTGCTGTATCTCAGATAAACAGAGTTAAACCAAGCTGACTACCTCGAGGAGACTTTTTTTTTTTTTGCTTTCCTTCACCCAGAATTTAAGAGACTGTCATCAACAAATTTTGTTTGTCTTTAGGTACAGAAAAATTATTAAGCTCAAATAGGTACACAAAAGCTGCACAAGGGACGTGCTGTACTATTTCACACGTTTGCAAAGCTCTTATCGCAGGTTGATATAAAAGCAAACATGACAGTTGTTTCAGCAGCTCTAAGAAAATGCATTCACTCGACAGTAAGAAAACCATGAGATTCTCTGCAAAGCAACAGAATTAGAAACATGGGGAAAAAGCAGATTAGCTGCTGAACAAGCGTTGGTGCTTCAAGGCTATTATCACAGAGTTAGAGAAGCACTGCATCTTGCAGCAAATTAGTGACTCGGCTTGACCTAAAATCATTCCCATATTGAACATTTCCATGCCAGAAACCTATCAGACTTTTAAAAAGCAGAACAATTCAAGAACAGAAGTCAAATTGAGACTAATGTCATATTTTTAAAGAGAAATATGGGGGGGTTTTGCCCCCAAAGTTTTAATTTTTCCAGAAATCACTGATGTCTAGTTATGTAGCCCTATGAGGGGAAAAAAACCCAATCAAAACAGATTCCAGCATTAAAAGCCCTCTCGTAATCCACTGCAACTTCAAATTTTTGTTTTGTATTCATTCCTCTAATTAACGTCATTACTCTCTGCAAGTGTCTTGTTTGGGAACACTGGAAAAAGCTGTACCAACTTTAATAATAACCTTTCTTCTCTTCAACCTACTTCCCTACTAGTTTCATTTGCTTTTTCCTTCAAATAAAACGGTGCCTGCACAATCAACCACTTGCAATAGAATAAACAGTTACGTACCCTCCTTTTTCAAGGCTCAAAAGCAGCAAGGGGAGATAATGTCCCATTTTCTCTAACCTGATTTCTAACCAACTTCACATATCAGACAGGTGAGCCTTTCTTTATCACTTCTTTATTACTCTGCTAATAGACAGCCTACAAACAGTATTTTTAGGGGTCATACTGCCAACAATTTGCTGCAAACCTGCAATAACAAACAAGGCCTGGATAAGTGAATCACACTTCAGTGACATTACAGGTCCAAATATAATTCTGTCTTGGACTGTGACGACAGGCATTCTCTGCTGAGCATGAACCCTCAAGCTAGAATTGTTTCTGGTATACATGGAGCTTAAATGGTTATTAATTGCTCTCCGTATTTTTTTAAGATCAAGAAATGCTTTGTCCCAATGATTTCTCCTCCTATAGTTATTGTTGACAATCTGCAATCATTTGTTAGCATACATCAGACAGAAACAAAATGTAGGCTTAAATTAATAAAACCTTAGACTTCAATACGAAGAACTTATTACTAGTTCATAAAATTGTACATCTGAGTCCATTTCATAAGTGTTCTTCAGAAAACTTTCATTAACAGAACTTACAAATGGCAGTAAACCAGAGAAAGCACTGATTAAGGGAGGATTTAGTCCTTCCTAGTTCTTTCTCTAAAGTGGCTCAAGCAAGTTACTGGACTCTTCCCTCCATATCTTTCAGTATATTAAATAAGGATTGCTGTAGTGCTCAGTTGCAGACAACATTTAGCTGAGCATAGCAATGCTTTGGACCTTTCCAGTCTGTAAAGCAAGCACAGGTACCACTGACAATCCAACTAACCTTTGTATGAAAATGCATCTGTTCTCAGCTGCTTAGCAATGAATTTACCAGCTTTAGTTGAATGTACAAGGTCAGCTTTGGTTCAATTCTCATTCATTTTATTGTCACTACTTGGATTTTAAATAAGGCCAGCATCCCATGCAAACTGCTTGTTGTTTTTTAACAGCAGTTTTCCCAAGAGTTTTGATGGGCTATTTGTTCTGTGTAATTGCCCAAGGAAGAAAAGCTATATTTCAAAAATCAAAGTGGATATACGCATCTGAGGATGTTCTATTCCCCAGTGATCACATTTAATCTATTAAATCTAAATAATTCTATTTATTTACTAAGATATCAGCACTACCCCGACCCCAGGCCTTCAAGCATTGTAAACTGAAGAGTCTGCAGTCTCTTCTCATGCATCACTATGACTGACATCCTTGAAACTACTTCTCTAAGGATTCTACTCAGCTCCTATGTCATTAGGAAGAATATGAAGAGTTATAAGAATTTGGGCAATAACAAACAGGTATTTTTGCTGATATCTAGGGTAAGAATAACTCCACACAGATCTATCTCATCACACTCAATACACAAACCAGTATTTGTCACGAGATATTTAAATTACTTGGCTTCAGTTAATTTCTCATTTTATTTATGCAGCACTAGTACATCTTGCTTTCTACCTTACCACCTTATATGTTACAATGTAGAAGTCATGGGAAAAAGTTTTTGTTTATTAAATTATTTTTTCCTTACCATGTACAGAATTTGAGGGTTAAGTTAATCATACTATTATTTTAAGGCTGCCTAATAAAGCTTGTATTGAACAAAAGCAGTGTTACACTAACAGATACCGGTATGTGGATATTCCTGTGCATTTTTGCTGGTTCTTAGTACTGTTTCGAAAGAAAAAAAAAAAAATGTGCAAGCAGAATAAGCATTCTTAATCTAGCCACAGATCACTTGTAACGCAACAAGGCCACGTATCTGTGATGGAATTTAGTTGAGGTATTGCAATTACAGATTACTTCAGTTATCACGTATGTCCAAGTGAGCCAAAATGAAGAAAAAAACAAAACAGCAATTAAAAAAAAAAAAAATCAGAAATCCTGCATATCACAGATACACATTTTTCCGAGTTCTGAAAAACTTGAAAAATTCAGCTGAAGCACAAAACCAGAAATAATTTAAAATGCAACTGCAGTCAAGTTCTAGTAATGACAGCTGTTTTCAGTATCTCAACTCCTAGAATTGCAGGACAAATCTTGTTATGATGAAGTTACACAGATTAGTAAATCAGGGGAAACAGCTAGCCTAATCTCTGATGATGATTTATGCACCACAATCATCCTGTAAACTCACATCTATGCAAAACTTCAATCAAATGGATACAAAGTTGGGGGATAGGAAATGCTTGTCAAGATTAACATCAAATTAGAAAACAGCTCACAATCAAATGGGTAGCTCTACTGAAAAACATAGTGAAGTAATGAATTAATGCACCAAGTGCCTTTATTTATGGTCAGGTTTCTCTACCTCTCAAAATAAAAGGGAGATCTACTGTCCTTAGGTTCACCCCAACTTCACATACTATTTAACTCCTACATAATAGCACTATGAACACTTTCTTTAAAGGTGGCTTGTGATCACAAGCAAGATACTGACACCTCTGGACCTATTGTGAAGCACATAATTTTCACTGAAGTCTTAGAACATGTGTTTTAAGTACACAACTTACTGTAAACACCTGGAAGATTGTGAAAACTTGGAAGAGAGTGGAACAGAATAATACATCCATACAGCATAAATATTGAGTATTGCAAATACTAGTTCCAGATTGGACAGCAAAAGAAACAGTGATCACCTTCCAGACTTGCCACGTACTTCAGCGAGAACTGTGTTTTACAGAATTTTATGCTGTAACAGCCCCCCCCAAACTGTTCTATTTTGTATAACCAAATAGTAGAGAGGATAAACTTTCTAGCTAAAGATAGAATTTATTTTCACACACACAAACTCAGGTTAGTACAATGTAACTGTAGCCTTCAAAGGCTATCATACCAGTAAGAATTAACCTTGACTTCTTAAGAGTCATCAGCAACTTTCTTACTAAAGAGATAGCTTTGTAATACAGTAGTACTGCTGTTTAGTGAAACAAGTAAAAAAAGTGATCAAGGTTAAGTATGTTATGAAGTGTTTTCCAGTGTTCAAATAAATATATTCACGTGTCCTTCAGCAGTCATTAAAAAAAGGGGAAGAAAAATAATTTAAAAAAATATTCACGCAAAAACCTCATCTTGCCGTTTTCATTAGGTCAAGTTCAGTTAGTTCTTCAATGCAAAATAAAACTACGCAACTGCTTTAGCACATTTCCTTTTACTAGATTTCACCATAGGGCAAAACATCATTGTACTTACTGTACAATACTAGTGTAAACATGTATGAGCTTGTGAATACCAGAGAAAAGAATATGCTTAAATAAGTTTGAATGACTTTTCATTTGTCCACATTCAATATCATTCTTTCTTTGGCCCTGATTACACCAAAGTATTGCTACTTTTGTCAGTATCTGCAACTTCATTTTCTTCCTCCCCTGAGTCCTTAGGTTCAACTGAAAAGTCAGGTTTAGATCAAGTTAGTCACTTGCATTATTATCAACAATTACAGTATCCAGCTGTGCACAGTAATAAATATATTTTTATACAGACGTATACAGCAATATCCTCCATAAATTATTTTTGCAGCTTTTTCCTCTAGTTACATACTTATGGGTGTTTTCATACAATGCCTGGTTTCCTGTTTCACCATCACTTCCTATCTAATAAAGCTCCAGAGGACATAAATCACAATGTTATCTGTGAATCAGTATTAACCCTGATGTCCTCTCTGTAGGAAACAGTGGGGTGGTTTGATGCTACTAATATCCATAATAGCATACTGAGACTTGCAGGAGTGTATGCTGGATTTATACATGTAGAAGTAAACACACACACAACCAGTGATCCCATTTGTTATGTAACTTCATATTCCTGGAAAGTCCGAAAAGTTCCACGGTCTGGACTTCAAAAAGCTGTAGAAAACTTAAGGGTCAGGCATGAAAATTATGATTAAATACAGTATTTCATGCAAACTTCCTAATTCATGCTTTTCTCTATTTCCTTATTCAGTTCTGTGCTACAGAGGGCTCAGCTGCTTTGTAGGAACACTAACTTCACTTACACAAGTGAGTCTGGATCTAAGTTAATGTTTAATGAAGAGAACTACCTACTGTAATGACCATGGTATTTCCATATCTAGGTTTCACTGTCACCCTAATAACCAGCATTTGTATGATTTTAGACTCTTAAGTCACATTGGCTTTCTAAGACTAACTTTCCTTCATGCACTCAAATTTGAGACCTTTTGAGAAAAGACTATCTAAGCACACACCAGGACCTGTATTTTGCCTCTAGGCACCACATAAGGAAAGCATCCATAACTAAGAGTAATTATGGAATCATGCAACTGGGATGAACTAAAGATAATCGTGTCTCAACACATCTTCCATTTTCAAGTTAGGCCTCAACAGTCTTGCTTTTACTCTCTAAATTATATATTCAAACATATCAACAGCACTACATAGTGGCAGAATTTGTAAAGGATTTAAAATACAAAGAAAGATGAACTGTATGAAAGGACATTTAGCTGATGACTATGAAACTGTTTACCTCTGTCACTTAGAAAAGCTGTCTCCACACAGCTCATACTGCCAGCTGATTTCAGCACCCCAGACAGGTTCTTCTTACTCACGTGCCTATTTGCAAAACTTACTTCTTCAAAATGTGTAGAAACTGGACTTCCATTTTGTGCTGATAAAGGTCAAATCCAGAATTTCTTCAACAGAAAGCAATGTTATCTGTGTAGAGGATAAATGTATATGGATAACACATGAACAGACTCCTGTCTCTTCAATACAAAGATGGTTTTGTTATCCACAGGCACCTCCCTTCAAAGATACACAACCTCTCCAAAACCATACGTTCTGTGTACTACTGCAGGTTAGTGACATATTTTATCTGTAATGACTTAGCAGTCTCCAAGTGTCAGAGGCCATTTCTAGAAAGTTTTTATTGCAGTCTCAGCTTCATCTTTAATTACCTTGTTGACTTTTCAAATACCTAAAGAGTCAATACTGTCCCATACCATTAATTTGTGACTCATTTCTACTCTGGCCTTCAGGGGAAAAAATAAAAAAGTTTCTTCATCTAATTACATTATGCCCTATTATATGCTGGAAAACAGTGTTTCTTAAATATAGCAGTTTCTAGGAGAGCTTCAAAGTAAAGTTTCATAGCACAAAATAGACCCCAAAATGCAATTAGTATAAAAGCATTAGACTATAAGGATAAAATGATAAAACATTAGCCACTGAAGTCTACATTTAAGTCCAGATCACAGATTTTTGAGCTTCAATGTAAAAAAACTGATATTCCATGATGAGCAAGAGTTTGACATGACAGAGCAATAGGGCACTTAAACTGATGATGAAATCATGTTTATCACATTTAATCATATTTTGGTAATGTCATTATTTCACAGAAAGCATCTCCTGAAATCATTTACTCCACTAAAATTTGCTACAATATTATTGCCTCGTTAGGAACCATCTAAATTTTTCTCAGGATTTTCTTATATAAAGTATAACTATTTCACTGTTTTGTGTTCTAGTACAAAATACTGTAAGAGCCTGAGAGCATATTAGGAGAATTACTAGTGTACAGTGATGATGCTCCATTTCCATTTAATGTTTATTTCCAGAGCAACAAGTAATAACATTAAATACAATACAACTGAAAAGTCTGGCACACAACAAAGCTGAGTGGAAATAATTAGCAAACACTTAACTGTGAATTGGTTTTCATCTGGAAAAAAATAAAATGATAGGGCTGTAATGCCTAAGTCTTGTCAAATCCTCACAAATTTTGGTCAAGGAAACTCAGCTAACTTTCTAGACAGCAGAGCAAGCTGAGGTATTAGAAAGGATAAGAAGTTGTTTTGGTTTGCTTTTCGTGAGCAACTTTAGTAGCCTATTTAAGTTAACCTTTTCTGTGCTAAAATCAGCCTTTTGCGGTGTTAGCTTCTTTCATTTCTGAAGAATTACCTTGTATCTAGCTGCCACAACTGGGGACTTGGCCCAGCCTGGGGCTGGGGGGCAAGTGTGCCTTTCCCAGTATCAGGTAATACTTAAATTCAGAAGCTAATCATTATCTTACCCATAAAACAGCTTAAGATGTCTAACACTGTTTCTGAGACCTTGGTAACTTCCACTGGAAGCAGCCATAGCTGTTATCTTACATCATCATTGTCCTTGGTAAACTTAAGAAAAACCTATATATATTAACATGCTGGTAAGTAATGCTGGTTCGTAACTGCAGAATTATTTTTACTTACTACTTGAAGTGAGATATAAAGCTGCTTTGCAGGAGATTTAAGCATATTTAATTGTAGTTGCTTAATGTAATTGGTTGCTCCGTACCAAGGGATTACTCTGTTGTGCAGTGAATTTGCAATTTACATTTCCATATGGCTGAGAGATCTGTTTTGGAAAATTACAGCACCTGAGAATTTTTTTTCCAGTGCAAATTATAAATGCATGATACATAAGTATAAATCATCTGCTATACCTAATTCAAGTTAGTGATCCTATGAGTGAGTGCAATCATAAATGCTAGATTTTATACATTTTTTTCAATTTTCCCGTTTTTCCATGTCATTAAAGTAATTTTATCGTATAAACATACATGCAAATACAAGCTAGAATTAGAAATTATTTAATCAGCAGGGGAGGAAAAGAAATTATTTCAAACAAAATGAGCTAGCCTGCAAGTGCAACAAATCATTTAAGCAGACATCATATGTTACCCAGTTTCTGTCAATGGTAATGGCTCATATTTAGAGTAGCCAACTGAGAAGGCAATCTTATTCAGTGTGGCTTTAGACATCTCTGAAACTACTGCCTACAAAACAAATATTAATCACTACTTCAGAAACCACATGAGGGACCCTGCAATAACTTGATGAGTTTGGTTATTCACTACTTAAAACCATAAATGAAGCATCTATACACAGCATCTGTTCTACAACATACTTTTTTCCACAGAATTAACTGTCAATGTACACGCTATTTTTCAGTAGTGAAATCCATCTTTGTTTCTTCCCATCTTATTCAAACACGCAATGGATAGGCAACCTTATTTTGGGGGGCAGTAGAAAAGATATCGCAAACCAACCTTGCTCTTCAGAACACATACTTACATTCTGATCTGTATAATTTACCCAGAGTAAGCAGATTTTATTTTTCATCATGTGACTACTTAACAGTTATAAAGAACTAGATATAGCCCAGATATGATTTATAGTCAGACCCTGAGCAGATAAGAAATACCTTTGTTATTTTCAGGCATAACTGCCAATATTTTTATTGCTATGCCAATTAATTATTGTAAAGAAAAAAAAAATCTGGTCAATATGGTTCAGGGATTCATCTAGTGTAGCAATTGTTATTTTCATGGATTAGACCCATGCAGTTCACTCTTTCGCCCTTTTTAAAAAACAGTGCACAGCACCAAATGGGACAGTACCTCATGGTGACGCTGCTGTACTTACTTGAGGGTAAACACAGAGCTGATGCCCTTTCTCCTCATGTAATACGGAGTTCCCTCACCGCTCAAAGCATTATGTAACACAGATGAGATAATCCACTTGTTATGTGCCATTATGCCTTCATATTTCAGGATATTTTTTGTCACATATGGTAGTCTAGTTAAAGCATCTACCCTGGTCAAATGTACAGGACTAATCTCCCAGCAACTCTACATACTTATCTTTCTGCATCCTCAACATTTTTGAGATAGCAACCAATAGAAAGTGGTGTTTTCCTACAGCTGCCAACTGCAGTTTGGCAAAACAATCTACATACTGTATAGCCAGCAAGTGAGTCTATTGTGGAAGCCAGCAGCCACACCACTGATTTTTGGCTGCAACACTGGGAAATAGTAGAACTACTTACTTGGAATTAGACATTCCCCAAGTCACTAAACTCAAAATAGGTATTTCTGAACATGGAAGTCCTGACTTGTGGAAAGGTTGCAGTATCTGATATTTCAAAATAGGCAATCTACTCAACAGCTGTTAAAGGCAGCAATCGAGAAGACAGCATACTGCAGGGGCGGTGCATGGCTAAGTAGCATTCTTTCAAAAAAAAAAAAAATGTGCAATTCCAACATTTATTTAGTTATGTGGAGCCGTTAGGTATAAAATGAAGTTATCTGGGACCTTGTCATACAAATTCTACAAGAAGGTACCCAAGTTATATTGGGATTGTACACCTAACTTCTCCCTTCCAAATCAGAGCAAAAGGAGGGGGTAGGGTGCTGCAAAGGTTTTTTTTTTTAAAAAAAAAAAAAAAAAATCAGAAGCATTCTTATTGAGGACTTGGAACATTCAGTAATGTTCATGAGAGGTAATCCAGAGAAAACAAGAGTTCTTGGATCACTAAGAGAAAAATAATATATGTGGAAAAATCTGTTTCAAATAGCAGCATGAACACTGGTGAAGATCAGATCTTCATCATTCCTTGTGACATGTACTACACTATTACCACTGATTATTCAGTGTTTCACAAGTCACTTGTAAGGAAAACAAAAGCTAAGTTATTCTTAGTTATTTAGAGAATGCCAATATACGCACATGACAGAAGACAGTTAAAACCCTACCTGATTACCTTTACAAACCCTTTGCTGATTCTGCCAAACCAGAAAGCCTTCAGATTACCTTATTCCCAAAGTTTTTGAACTACCAGTGTTATAAATAAAGATAAAGAACTTGTGCTCTTTTCTCTCTTTTTTTTTTTTTTAATTCCCATTTTAACCAAATTTCACAAAGAGATCTCAGAAGACAGCTTTTACAACATCTTTGAACATAGTCAGCAAGATAGAGAAGATACCCATGGTAAATTCTGTATTGACATGAAAAAGCAACAGCATAAATTTATCCCTTATACACCAGAGAACCTGTATGGGAGAGAGTTAAGTGCCTCATCTACTAGAATAATTTCAGAGTTTCTACCTTAGATATGAGAGCCTCAGCAAGGCAGTTAAGGAAGTCAGGTTTCACAAACCCTGCTGCTCATAAGATTAATTATCCTTTTACAGCCTTAGTTTTGTTTTTATTTTTATGATCTTTCATAACTCCCAAAGCATGAATTATTTGAATCCAAACTTGCTTATATTCGAATAACTGATCCGAGTTTGGAGAAATCAAGGCAAGTTTTGCAATATTAACTAAGCATCATAACAACAACCTAGAATGTTACAGAATAAAATAAGAACATAGCACATTTGTAAACTGGGTTAACATAATGCAACCTGATTTTCACAAACATGTTTTGTTGGAAGCTTTCTGCCTACTCATATTCCATTCAGGCTTAAATACCTTAAAAGGAGGCACTTCTTTTCAGAAAAGGCTGAGATCCTCACAGATACGTGGCTCAAAGTAGAAAACGCCCTCATCTAGTGACCTAGCTCTACCCTATTAACAGGTACGAGATCACATTGCTGTCATAAAAGCCTGAATTATTTACTTGATGCATTTATGTCAAACATAAATGATACTGTGGCAGTGAAGTACTCAGCATTACAGTATCTCATAATCTTGTTGTACTTACATGGAGTAAGTATCCATTACCACTTGGAACACTCGTTTAGCCTGCTCAACTGACTGCCTAATGAGGTCTGGAAAGTAAAAGCCTTATCTGCAAAAAGCCAATGTAGAAAGAGGCATGCATGCAGTCTTTTGTCCAAAGCTAAGAAAAGTATTTGTTCAGTCTTAATGCGCAAAGGAATTAGATTAAGGAGAGCGTTCAGAAAAATAAAAATTAAATAGAAGATGACATGCATATATATAGTATTTTCTGTGTAATGAAAGCAATGCTCTTTTTCATTTGTTGAGTATTGTGTTGTTAGAGTTTTGTTTTTATAAATACCGTTAGGCTTTCAAAATCTCTCCTAGAAGCTATGCATTCTCCCTCACCTCCACCAAACAAGCTCTTTAGGAATTCCACACAGCAACAGGTCTAGCGCAGCTCCCTTTTACAGCTTTTTTTGGAGTGTTTATAATGAGTCAGACTAGTCTGTGTTTCAGCTCCAGAAATAGAGTGGGACATCATTAGCTGCATTCACTCAGGTTTTAATTAACATACCAGTCATCACTAAATGTTTAAAAGGACACTGTCAGTAAATGCTGGCTACTCCCTTTCACTCACTACTAATCTGTAGCTACATTCAAGACTCACAGAGCAAACCTGCTATTGTTAATCACTGCTCTATCACTGCTGCCAATGCAAGTTAACTCAATATTCTTTCTTCACTTTAGAGATGCACAAATTGGATCAGACAGAAATCTGAAATTGCCATCAAGATCATACAGACTGTTTCTTACCAGGTATCTGCAGCAAACACATAAGTCTCTATGAGTCAAAGACCCTCAGCCACAAGTATTTGCTATTGAAAACGTTTCAAATTGAAGCATCAACCCTACATGGCAAAAAAATGTGTTGACTGACTGCAGAAACCTAGGTTTCTTTTAAGAAGCATTCTATGAATTTATACTTGTCTATCAACTGGAAAACACTGTTTTAAGTAGAATATTTTTATAGAAGAGTCATTTCAGTGCTTTAAATTAGATTTATTCTCAATGACATTGTTTACTTTGCTGCTTAAAACCCCATATTTTTATTAAATACTTTATTTAGACTTACTTTTTTTATTTAAAAAAAAAAATAATTCACTGATCCTGCAGTAAACAGAGCACTTAACCTTTTCTCATAAGACGTTACCCAAAGATCTGGTATACAGCAATTCTTACATTTGTAGAAAGATCACTGGCACTACTAAAGCTTCCTTTTAGTTCCTTTACATGTAAACGGAGAAACTGAATAATTGGTCAATTATTCTGATAGGAGAAAGAAATTATTTGTCATTCTAGCAACCAAAACCGACTTGCTTGTAGCACTTTCTTCAGTGTGCAACACTGGGCGTCTCCCAGAGCTGATAAATTAATGTTTAATTTTGAGTAGTGTCATGATGAAGCATTCCCCCCAAAAGGAAGTATGACAAAAAGCTGTTTCCTGTTTTCTGCAAACTGTGCGGTCACATTATTCATAATGTACTAACAACAGCTTAAGTTTGTCTACTGAGAAAGCACTTGTTTTCACATACTGATATAGTCAATCATAAGTAAAAATACAAACAAAAACCCTATCAAAAAAACTCAGGAAAACTGTTATGTAAAAACATATGCTTTCTCCTTCTATAAATACTGGTTCTTTATTGTTCACATAGACACTTGTCATTAAAGGTTTGGTTTTTTTCCAAGATACCTTGTCTCTCCTCACAGTGATGTTCTCACTAGTGTGACACCAGTCAAATGCATTTGGTTGCCACATTGTTGTTGCCATTTCATGAGAGAACTGGCTTCATTAAAAAAGAGAATACAGTGAATTTCTTGATTAATTGTAAATTGGGAATGTGAGGAGCAGCAAAAAAGCAGAGAAACTCAGAGCTAGTAAAACTGAATTCCAGCCAGGGGCTGGCTAGGTATATAACCTTTTTGTAAAGCTAAGGGGGGGGCGGTGGGAAACCCACATATTCCCAGGATCCCTAACTCCTCAAAGATTACATTTTCCCACTCTCCTGTTATTCCTTCTCTCATCTTTCAGCACTGTTCAGAAAGGTATGTGGCTGCTGTGAACCAGGTACACGGTAGAACAAACAGATCTAAAGAACAGAACAGTGCTGCCCCACGATGAGCCAGCACACACCTATTTCTGAAGTGAAATAAGCTTTTACTTCACACCGGAGAAATATAAATAGCCCTTGAAAAAACCAGCTTGGTACATTGCAGACAAGTATAAACTCTGAGATAAAACCAGCTCTGAAACAAGATACCAATATGATGGTAAAATACTTCTTGTTATCACTTATGACTCAGGCTAGGTTAGCTTATTCATGGCTACTGGCCATGTACTACACAGAAAAAACAAGCACTAGAACATTCACTAGAACAGTCAATGTTGCAGTAGTATGTTAAGATTAAGAAGCATAAAATTTTCTTCTAGAAGTGTCTGCTCTAGTAAACTGTTTATAGTTCCAAGATAATCTGAGGATATAGCAACAATGCTCCATTTATTAGTTAGTTAAGAGACTCCTAAATTAACTACATGTTTATCAATATAATCAATAATCCTAACCTTTTATTAGTGTTTAAGGCTGCTCTAATTTGTACAAAGCATGTATTTTAGTGCTATGAGTTGCTGAACAGGAAGTTTAGTCAAGTTTTAGATACAGACAAACAGAAATACTACCCTATACATCTGAATCACAGAATGGTTTGAGTTGGAAAGGACCTTAAAGATCATCTAGTTCCATCCCACCCACCATAAGCAGGGACACCTTCCACTAGAACAGGTTGCCCAAAGCCCCATCCAACCTGCCCTTGAACCCTTCCAGGGAGGGGGCAGCCACAGCTTCTCTGGGAAACCTGTGCCAGTGTCTCACCACCCTCACAGGGAAGAATTTCTTCCTTATATCTAATCTAAATCTACCCTCTGTCAGTTTAAAACTGTTATCCCTTGTCCTATCCCTACACCCCCTGATAAAGAGTCCCTCCCCAGCTTTCCTGTAGCCCCTTTAAGTACTAGGAGGCCACTCTAAGCTCTCCCTGGAGCCTTCTCCTCTCCAGGCTGAACACCCCCAACTCTCTCAACCTGTCCTCAACAGGGTAGGTGCTCCAGCCCCCTGATCGTCTTTGTGGCCTCCTCTGGATCTGCTGAAGCAGATACGTGTCCTTCTGATGTTGGGGGCCCCAAAGCTGGACACAGCACTGCAGGGGGGCTCTCACAAGAGCAGAGGGGAAGAATCCCCTCCCTTGACCTGATGGCCACGCTGCTTGTGATGCAGCCCAGGGCATGGTTGACTTTCTAGGCTGCGAGAGCACATTTATTGCCAGGTCATGTTGAGCAAATGAATACCACTTGCAGTCATCAATAACAGATTAATTAATAAAAAATTTAATGAAAGACATGATTTTATTGTCTCCAATAGCTTCATGTGCAACAAAAAATGTCAGTAGTTAACAGATTTCTGTGTAAAGGACAGCAATCATGCCAACCAAAATGTGTCAGTTCATTTAAAATGCAAACATTAACCCAGAAACTCCCCCCACCAATCCATTGGACTTCAAAATTTAGGGGCGGGGAGGGAGAGGAATTATTCTTTTTATTTACTTTCACCCAATTTTCTTTGTAATTAAAGCACATGGCCTTTGAAGTCCAAAAATCCTAAGTTTTTACCACTTTTCTAATTTCCTACTGTATATTACTGTACTTTAAACTTGTGAGATTAACAGATCGCAGATCAAAAGGCAATCCACCTTTTGAAATGGACATTTTTTCTCTCTCTCTTTTCTTTTTGTTTAAACACCATCCCTGTCTAAGTCTCTTCGTACGCTATTTTGCCCTCAGCCAGCAGTTGAGAAAACCTGAGGTTTTTTTGAACGTGAGGTCTGCCAGTGAAGGAGGACTGCTCCGTGACCTTACATTTATGAAACTCTTTTCCTTCCAGCTTCAGAAGTACATCACAATTTTCTCCTTTGAACTGACTGTGCATTCAGAAAGTACATCTGTATTCGGTAATTTTAATTTCTGTCCCTTTGGTGTGTCTAGTTTTCCTTCCCTCTACTATGTGAGGACAATACATGTCTAGATATAAACTATGTCACTGATAGAAAAAAGTGCCAAAAACAAAGCCAAGCTTGTAAAAAAGGTGAGGTAATATGATTAAGTGCTCTACTGTATAGAATTTACATACAAAGCAAATGTTCTGGCAGGGAATCTTTAAGTCAATAATGACCCATTAAAAATTTGATTTTTTCTGAGCATCTGGAAGTCACTGCATAATGGCATAAAGTATCAATGAGGTGGAAAAAATACTTGGAAGATCTTAAGTTGCATTATTGAACTAAAGGCAGCCATTCCTTAGAACTCTAAAAGTCATTAACAAAATCTACAGAGTTACAAATTAAGCTGACACATAGACAAACAGTATTGCAAATTCAATACTTAAATATTGACATTTATAAATATTGTATTAAAAATGCAATTACTTATAAACATTAAATATAAAAATTAATTCTAATACAGTTTGGGCACTGATTAAGAGTTACATTGGACAGTATATTGCAGTATGTCATTTGGATTCATCTAACAGATAAAAGCACCAGCTATACTACTCACAAGACATAACGAACTCAGCACCTGCACTAATTTTTTTTCTGCAACCTGTGAACACTCTATCACAGAAGTAGTAAAATTCCTGAGGTTATGACTGACTTTGTCAAAAGGTGTACAACATAATGAAGCAGATTCAAAACAACCTTGGAGACCTGTAACATATGATAGTAACTTCCCAACAACTCCTATTACATTGGAATAATAACTTAACTACATACAAGGACAACACACAAGCACAATAAAGTTGTTTATGCAGACATTTCAACAGAAAAAAAATTAATTTCCAAGCATGCTACATATGCTAGCTGCCTGGACCACTTTTTTCTTCAAAATGATTCTACAATCTATATTTTATGTTTTTAATAATTAATGTACATGGTTTAGTACCAGACATTTCATTTCCAGCTAATTTCTGCATATCTTTTTTTAAACCATCTTTTTATGCAGAATAGAAAATGCCAACATAGGAATGTGTTTTAGGCAACCATTAATGTGCTTAATATATTTCATTTTTGAGAATCAAACTACTCTATTCCTTTGTTCAGCTGTCTGAACAGGATACTTGATTTTAAAAAAGAAGCTCTAAATTCTCCAGTTCGTGTCACTAAACCCAGATTAGCATAATCTTGGCTGCTGTGCATCACTTTAACACCTCATTAGCTTCAATTCTAAATAAGAATATATAAACCCAGGAACTACTGTTAAATTACTGTATTCTACCAGTTCCAACAATTATTCCATTATGTTTCCTACACTTGATTAGTAAATACAATATGTAGAGGCTGCCAGCAAAAGGCATTGAATTCTGCTTTTGAACGACAGATGTAAAGCTAAACAGAGATAATCGTGAATTATCAACGAACAAGATTATATACATGCTGCTTTATTGCTTTAGAGTGGGAAGAGAAGTGTGGACATACCAAACTGTTTCTAGACTGTATAAGGGCAAAGTGCAGGAAGAGCTCTGCTAAGTACTAACCCTCTTTGTGCGTGTTTAATCAGTGGCGCTGACAGAAGTCAACAGAAGTCTTGGGAAGAGCAGTAGTCAAAGCACAGAAATACAAACAATATTTAAAATAGCATTTAGAATGGGAACTAGGAATGACATTCTTTGGAGAAAATGCATCAGTTTCAAAAAAAGCTTTTCCATCTTCAGAATGAAGCATCTGGTACCTGCCACCCCTGCAGTAAGAGCATTCATCTTGGTGCTAGAAGGCCAGTTCTGTCATTTTGCTCAACTGAACTGAACTTGGCACTTTTATGTCCCAGATAGTGCTCTGGGCTAGAATATTTTTTTTTTTAAACATGCTATAATTTTCTTGTTGTTTCCATGAAAAGATTATTAACTTAAATTAACACATCTGCCGGGGCAGTCACATTGTAAAAGGTTCAAGTAATTGGTCAGGAACAAGCAAAGATTTTCTCCTCCATCTCAGTCAAGTTTACAGCTGCTTAGTCACCCAGTATTCTTGATTCACTAATCTGAGGTGATAATAAGGTTCTTATCATGCTAGTTTATTTTAAATATAAAAATATTTACACAGAAATAAGTGTAAGCGTTGGACATACTTAGGCAATCATTTGCCTTTCAAAGCTGATATTAAATTTAAGGAATTCTAGCAAGCTGCTGACAAGCAGCTCCTTTTCTATTTCACACACTATGCTGAAAGATGAAAAGATACTAGACAGGAGACATGCAAATAACTGCCAGAGAAGTTTTTCCCAAACTACTGTTATAGAGGAAAATTAATTTCACAGTCTCAATAAAGTGGTTAATTAATATTCATAATATATATTCCTTTATTTATAAATGTGAGCTTAAAGTGCACTTTTCCCACCTAAAAAACTGCAACATCCAAAGACTTTGAAAACAGCTATAAAATTATATAGTTCTAGTTTCTGATATCACTGCGTTTATCCAGTAACTTGCCCTTAACTGCAGCTCAGGATGGAAATTAGATTAATGACCATTTGAGAGCCTAATTGCTAATCAACCATGGATATAACGTTGTTGATTTCTGAGCTTACTGTGTATTACACTCCAGAACAATTGCATGATGAAATTTTGTTTTTTTCCTAATCTTTTTTAAGCATAAGCTTACTACAGTGAATGCTGAAAACATTGCTTACTGGAATGTGAACCTAGAATGTGAAAAATAAGATCCAAGAAGTAGGTATTTGTTCACATAAGGAACATGACAGCTACCCAATAAAGTTTTCACTGATATGCAGCAGAATTACCTGCCAGAGTCCTGACTCATAAGCAGTTTGTTGGCTGTATTTAGCAGCAAATGAATGTTTAGTTGATTAGCTCTCCTATAACAATAAATATTATTGAACTCTGGGGAAAGTACTCTTGAGGATTTCAGAGAGTATGACATAATCTATGTAAAGCCTGACACTCCCAATTAACCAAAGGACCCATTATGAACTTTAAAATAATGTCTCAGTTGCTAAAAACTGGGAGTCATTCACACTTATGTCATCTGCCCTATCTAAGCATTCATATGGTTAATGTATTTTTAACTTTAGTCTATACAACCATAAACAAGTGACTATGTAATTACATTAAGTGATTCAGTGACTCATCTCACTCAAATGACTGGTCTCACAAAAAATACACAGAACAGGGGTACTGTGCTCTAAAGCCTAATTTTACTGAATTGTTTTTCTGTCATAAAGCAAATCTATATAAGACAACTTCAAAAAATACCATTTGTGCATTAAAAGAGGTACTACAAACAAAGCATTGTACAAGCTCCTACAACATACTCCACCACCACTTTTGCTTGTTTAGGTGTGCCTCAATACCAGGAGCCACGAGAACTCAGACTAACCAGTTCAGAGTCTAAGCAACATGATGTCATTGCTATTGGTAATATGCTGACTAATGTTTTTTTCAGTAAGACAAAGGTAACATTGGCTACTGTTGCACATCAATATGTTTATTCTGCTTTTGCCTGTTGGAGCACTCTTATAGCCAGGGCCTGTTTAACCAGCTTCCAAACAAAGTTAGCAGACCTTTTTTAGGCACCTTCAGCACCTTCAAACAAGATATGTATGCAGCTTAAAAATATAAAGCAATAATTTAGCAGTTAAAACACATAAAAAAGTTACTCCATTAAGAATGATACACTCACCAGACTAAAAAAACACCCAAAGAATCCCTACTGGCCAAACAAGCAAAAGCCTGGAAGATAAAAAGCTTTCACTGGCTGGAGCAATACAGCCTTCCTATTGCTACATGGCTATCTTTCATTAAGTCAATAGTGTTTTCAATTAGGGATTCCTATGTTCCATGTTAGTATTTTCCCTTTTTAATCCTTAAGCCACCAAAAAGCCTACCTCAGCCTGCAATTTTGCTTCTTCACCTCACATGACTCTGTTGCACAGGCCTTCTCACAGCTGTTCCTCAAAATTTAGCAATTTCCTCAGCAGTCTGAGCCAAGATGACGCAGCTGGGCCAGATCAGAGCAGGGAGCCGGACTCCTGAAAGGGACAGTTGAATGAGGAAGGTGTTTTACGCTGCCCTCTTACCTATCTTCCCTCTTGTACCAGTGCAGATATTTCTGAGACCACAGGATAGGCAAGATCAAAGAATTGAGCTAAATCAAAACCAACCATTTTTAAATAAGGTAAATTTTAACCCAGATCACTTTTGCCATCCACCTAACAACAGTCACATAAATGTTTGCTGTACACAAAAGGGAGCACCAGGAGACAAGAAAGGGTAACAGGCACAAACAAAAAAACAAAACAAAAAATCTTTTTACAGCAGTGCAAACTTTTTAAAGTGAAACACAGCTCAAATAAAATTTGAAGCTGCTTCAAACTAATAACTTTCCTTTAGTAGAACTACACAGAAAAGACAAAGTAAAGCAAGAACTCCACAGCAAAGACTTCAGAACTAACTGAACTATTACCTGCACATAAGCAGTCCCCTACCTGTGTATACTTCCAATGCCCTCAGGTTGCTAAAACTCTTTAATAAGGGGATGGGAGGCTCAAAAGTCCTTGGAGGATTTAAAGAGACAAATTCCCCCAAGAAATAGCATGATTTAGACCACAGAACCTAAATTCCATCAGAGACAGTGCCTGTGGAGCTCCACACCAGTTCCACTTCTTCCTTAGGCTCCGGTGAAACCACCCTCAGGGAAGTCTGGAATGACCTTCCAGCCAAACTGGGAAACCCTGACCTTTCTTGTGTCATTAGACACCTTTAGCAGCTGACTACATAGCTACCTCACTGCCCACTCCTAGCTTCTTCTTATTGCTCTTGATTCTCTTTCAGACACTCTTTTGGATAGTCTCACCTCTCTCTAGCTGTCTATACAGATTACAGAGCCCTTTCCTCTGGACTTTAACTCCTTCCTCCTGCAGTTTTCTCCCTGGAGAATTTCATCCACAGATTTCTGTACCATTTCTATTCTGAAATGGTAAGATCGTTGGAAAAAAATTTTTTAAAACCTGGATAGTAATCATTCCTGTAAACTGAACCTATATTCTTCTACACAAGAAATTTGCAGTTCCTGTACCATCCTTATCACTGCAGCATTGTGTCATCTTCCTATAATGCATTAAGCAAAGGAACAAGCATCTGTCACATGCTTGTTGCTCATGTTCCTCCAGAGAGGTATATGCAGGGAAGTGTTTTGTTTTGCTAGCTTTGTATTCATACTCCCATCACTGAACATTCAATAGAGAACACAATGCCAAAGGGTTCTGACCCAGAGATGAGCAAGAATATACCCTGATCTGGCTGACAATCTTAACTTGCCCCCAGCCTATACACCTTGCTCCTTTTCCACAACTTCAATTGATCTTAAAACACATGGCTGTGAATTGTGGCAGCCTGAGTGCAGACAGTATTCTTCCCTAAGTCAGTGTGGTAGACAGGAAAGGATAAATATCTTGCCAATTGTCGCAGCATAAACTGTCACATCTCATGAATCAGCGCACTTTCCATGGAGAGTTAAAGGGGAAAGTAA
This sequence comes from Strix uralensis, assembly GCF_047716275.1. Lineage (NCBI taxonomy): Eukaryota > Metazoa > Chordata > Aves > Strigiformes > Strigidae > Strix > Strix uralensis. Next base: position 6,600,198 of record NC_133984.1, read on the forward strand.
TGAGGATTTGGTATTATATTACTGTTAGCCTGGTAATCTCTCACTGTCATATTTGTTCCCTACTCCTTATGTCAGAGCTAGGGATACTACAGACAAGTGAATTAGCTCAGTAGACTAACCTGGCAGAAACCTTTTTTTTTTCTTAATCTGTTAATTTTGTTTCACATAAGGTTGCTAGGGTTGCTGAACAAATACACTTTGCATGTGGATAGAGGGAAACACATACCACTCACCACCCTGAGTCACCTTCTCTTATACGAAAAGAATTCTAATGTGTTCTCATCATGTGAAAAGTCACATTCTCTTGGGCTGAGCCTCAAAATCATTTTCAGCTACTTGTCTGAGTAACTATTAAAAATAAACAATTGTGAATGTGCAGGATAAGATCAGAGTTAGTCTTGCTTCTCATTGGTGTTATTATTTTATCACACTTCACCTTCACTCATTTATGAAGAGGACTAAGTGGACAAGAAAAGAATTTAGATTACATGTTCCAGAATTTTGCTTTTCACAAGTAAGTTCATTGTAAGAAGTATTTAAGGAAATAACAGACACAAAAGGAAGAATAATTCAGAACAAACTAAAAATGTAGAAAAAGACAAGATGCTCTGTTTTCTGTAAACCTCACACAATATCATCTTGCTAGAACTGTGCTAGATGACAAGGAAGCATATTAGACTTCAGGGCTAGGTTTTTCCATCAGAAAAGCTAGACATACAGTTTATTTCAGTGGTAGTTATTAAAGAATCTTGTAAATTAAACACAAATATTAAGTGAACCAAAACCAATATAGGGAGTACACCAAATACATTCCTGCACAGGGTAATTTTTCTCATTTCTCAAACTTGCAATACCTGCTTTTCAAGATATTTAACTAAATAAATCCTTTAAATACCATGAAGAAATTATATAATAAAATAGTATTATTTACCTACTAAATAATTGCATCATGTAACTAGTTTACCTCCCCTTAAAGAAGCTGTTTGAATAATCCCACTGTTAGCTCACATGAAAGGACACACTTTTAAAATGTGTCCCACCATTCTCCCCCAAAATGGTCTTTCGTGGAGTTAGCATAGCTATGAAAAAAAAACCCTTGATGCAATCCTGGTGATGGTGATCCCTCCATATAGTGTATATACCACCAATAAATGGTATTTGCTACACCCAAGCACAAGAATAGATAAAAAAAAAAAAAAAAAAAACAAAAAAACCAACCACAATCTCTTTCTAGCAAGGGGAACTATTATTAATATGCTGGACAGGCAATTACTGTGGCTGAAAATGTCACAAGTTTTTACCTAATTCTTCTACTGAACAACTTGAACAAAGATTTCTTATCATGATCTTTAGCTTTAATCAGGCCTATTTTTGTCCATCTGCCTGGAAGCTCTTCATTAGCATTTACTAATGCCTTAAACATGTGTATATTTCCATCAAAATGAGCTTCTTTAATTCCACCCGGAAACCTACTTGTTGGAGTATGGGCTATGGTGAGATTAATTTAAAACTGTTCCACTGATAATTATTAATTCCCTGTACTATAGAATTTTTATTTACTAAGCTTTCATATCACTTACAGAAATTATAAACACTATTTGCCTATGCTACAGCTTTCTTTGTAGACAAAATAAACAAAGTAGGAAAGTTATCATGTAGAGCAGCCTGACCATTAAATAACTGTCCTGTTCTGACCAGCCCTGGGTAATTCTGAGGCACGTGTGAGGGGTTTGCTAAAGAATGGCTGCAGTAGCGTATTTAGTTTTTGTGAAAAGCTGTGAAGATGTAGAAAAGCAAGATAAATAGATAGTTCTCTAGTGCTGAACATGGTCAAGGGAACACATGTAGTAAATAAAAGGAGAAATAAGTAAAAGGAGTTTATATTGAACTGTTTAGTTATGTTTGAGAAGTAAATTATGCTGTGAGATAGGAACATCAAAAGACATTTTCTAAACAATCTGGGGAACATACCACAGTATGATAAGCTGTGCAACTCAGCCATCGGTCTGTAGGGAGATGTGCAGAACAGGCAACAGAATTCCCAAGTAGCCTTAGAGGGGAAAAAAATGCCACATTCTGAAGAAATATCTTTTCTGTTGCCTTCTGCAGAACTGCAGGCAATGACAGAACACGCTCTCTGAATTACACTGTCAGATACAGATAGTGCTTGGTGTATAAAATACTAGAGAGACAGAAAAAAAGTGTAAAAATTCAGTAGCTTTTACTAAGATCTTGAATGCTCTGTTTAAATCCACAATAACTATTGGGATTTGACTCTAAATGAAAAAGATGTACTATATTGTTAAAATTGGTAAGGTAGCACATATGAGTAATATTAAATGTACATTTGAAAATCAAGACATAGTATTTAGTGGCCATATTATATTCTTTCTCTCTCTGTATAGATCATCTCCACTTCTTTCAGGCTGGGAAGAAAACTCAGTATTATGATATGAGACATAACTGTCTTTTATTCACATAGAGTGGTTGTGTCCTGGCACATAAAATGTTGTGAAAAGTACTAACCCAAGAAGTTCTGTATGATACTATTAGGATTATTCTATGGGGGAAAAAAAAAAAGGTAATAGGCATTTTGCTTGCCAGCAATATTGAGAAATTGCTGCTAGATGCAAAGTTTAGATAACAGTTGCACTAATAACCACCTCTTGTAGCAGGTAAGGCTACAGATTGGTATTTTAAAAGCAAAGGGGAAAAAAGAGAATAAATTATTAACTGATTACCATGTATATTAGCTACTTCATATATCAGCTGTTTGTTTTGTTTCGTTTTTTTCCTGTGGGAAAAACCCAAAATCAAGGAAAGGGACTTCTTCCTACTTATTTTTTTACATCATCCTCTGAAGTAATCCTATGCAATTTTTTCATACATATATTCTTTCTAGAAAACATGAATGGGGCATGAATGCTGTTTTACAGTTTATCTCTAGATTTATGTAAGTCACTCTAATGATGAAAGTGCCTTGACACAAGAGGAGTCCATACTTTTAATGTATCATTTAATAATGATGTACCTGAAGAGCTAAGGCTTGGACAACAGGCCCAAGCCAAAGTTGACCTATAGATGAATCCTGTATATTTTATAGCTGATAACCATTGTGCTAGTAGGTATTGTACCAAATTATAACAAACCACCTATGCTGATGTAAAAAGTGCTAAAGTGTTGAAATACTGAAGCCTGAACAACAGGCCCTGAGCCAAAGCTAACTTAGCATGTAGTCATTAACAAAATATGTAAGCTCACTAGTGAAAGATGCGGCTTAGACAGAATATAATCAGTAGTGAGGAGAAAGGCCGAGAGAATGTATCCAACTTTCCTTTCTCAGCCTTCTTCAAGGATGAGAACCCAAGTGTTTGGCCTTGTTAGAAACTCCCTTGGTTCTCACCCCCGAGCCCTGGCCAGGCTTTGGGTAGAATCCAACAGGAGAATGAAACCAGATATTTTCCGCTCAAAACAAAGGTGCCAGTTATTCTGGCTTGCTGATTTTTGGTATATAAGGCTGGACCCGCTTGCAGCAACTTTGGATGCCTCACCTATGGGTGGACACACCGCATAGGACTTCCCACTTGCCGGGACAGGCTCTCCAAATCCTCACTGTAACCAGGGCTCCCCAGCGTCTGCGGATCTGGATGATGGTAACGTATGCAAGTGGTGATGGATCTTTCTTAATCACTATTCTCTCTCTCGTGTAGTAATGATTTGATGCATTACCCTGTATCTTCCTATTTATTTGCTTTAAGTGCATTATTCTCTTTTCTTACTGCATGTTTTCTGTATTACTCTGTTACATTATTTAGTTATTACCAGTAAAATATGCCTACTCTTTTCACTCTGGTGTCCGAGTTTAATTGGTATCCTTAATCAGCAAAACAGTACCTCACCTAGCTCCAGTGCTTTAGGTTTTAAATTAGAGCTAGACATAGTAAGTAAAGTTGAACTATAGGTCTGCTGTGAGCACAAAGATAATTACCTCGCTAACATATGCAACATGAAAACTTTTTTTAAACAATAGGTGGGAAGCTGTCAGCTTCCTCTTCCTATAAAGAGTTTGCCTGTTTCCTTACAGGCAAAATGTGTAAGTTGACTTAAAACTTAAAGTTTATAGCCTAGTAAATGAACTGTTATGCAGCCACCTCATAGCTGGTTAAAACCAAAATGTAGCTGTAGCATTAGAAACTTAACCTTGCTGAAGCTGTAATCCTTATCCATTTATAGATATGTTCAGAATTAGCTGTGCTTTTAATTAACATTTGTGATATTGTTCATGATTATAACATGAAATGTCACTTTGTTTTAATGGTTAATATAGGATGTTTTAATGTACCTTCAAATCACTAACAATTTTTGTATAAATATGATAGTAACTTCTTGTGACTTAATTTGCAGAAACACTGTAGAATGTACAATTATTGCTTCTAACAGTCCAGGACATTATTGTTTTAGTTTAAATAAAGCTTTAGCAAACAAGTATTTCTTGGAATTGTCTTACCAGTGAGTGGATTTTCTCTGGATTTAGGTTTACAAATAAATCATATTTATTAAGTAGTTGAAGTCAACTTTTTTTTTAGAAAGTGAGGTTATTTTGTCAACAGGGAATATCTGTTCCTATGCAAATAATGCTATTCATTGATTTTCATTGCTTAGCAGTCAATACGTCTAATACCATTTTCCTACCTGTTAAGATAAACTATATACTCTGCGATTTTCTTTTTATTATTTACCACATTTTCATGCACTGTAAGCAATCTTAGACTGACTTCCTTCTGAAGATAAATGTTGGGATTTTTAAAATTCCTAAATGTAAATGCATTCCAACTAAAACTGCAAAAAGGGGTAAGGGGCAGGAGAGTAAAAACTGACTGAGGTGATGATACTGATCAGGAAGAGAGACAAGACAATTTGAAGGAAGTTTACAGCTCAACAGGAGTACTGGAAGAATTGTGGTATGTTTTCTGTGGTAGAGTGGTTGTGCTAATGATACAGAATTTCTGGATGAAAAGCTGGGGAATGTACTACTGGATGATTTAGCAGCAGGCTTCTTGTTTGTGGTTAAGTTAAATACTGTATGTTTTCTTTTGTGGTAGTATACAGAACAACTCTTTTTTTTTTTTTTTTTGTTTTTTCCCCCAGTGCAGTTAGGACAAAGATTTCAATGTTGTTAACTTTCTTCTTCAATATTAGAAACCTGGAGAATAGAACCTTTCTCAAGGACTGAAATCTGATTAGGAGGTTCTGTGACCAGCTGGTTTAGAACTGCTGTTATTAAGCAGAAGCCTATGCCTTCCCCAGCAAATGGAAATTCTATCATTGAATTTATAAAATCTCTTAAACCTAGAACCCTTTTCTTTTTCATATATACTTGGAGCATGTGTCTTCTGGAACCCTGCACGACTGTATTACTTATACGTTTAGAGGGAGGGTGCTAGAGCAGTAAGTTCTTGTATTGCTGGGTCAGCCAGTCATCTTCAAAGACCTATTTCATCCAAATTCAGATATAAAATAGTACATGTTTTGGGGAGGCTCAAAATATCTCATGTCTATCAGCCTATGATCATTTTGCTGTAAGATTTTTTATGGATGCACATTTGCAGTTTTCTGTCTCCGTTAGCAGCTGTGGTTATGTGACTGAATGTGACTGAGATTACACGTGAAACCACAAGGAGAAATGGTAGCATCTCCATAGCAGTGGCCTTTTGTAGTTACATGTTTTTCATGTTGTGAAATGATTTCTGTAAAATGCATAGTTTTAAAATACATTTTCTTCAGAGATTAAGCCAAATTAAGAACAGTTTGTACAACTACTAGTTTCTACCCTCAGGCTATACTATGTTGCTCTAGGAGATGGGCCAAAATACTGCACTGCAAACTGACTGCCAAAATGATCTGAGGTTTCTCTGGTTCCCTTAAGTGGAGTTGCGGTTTTATGGGTTTTTGTTTTGTTTTGTTTTGGTGTGGAGGGGCTTTCCCATTTAAATTTTCCTAATTGGGATAGCTGCATTATTTCACCTCGCTCCTTTTGCCCAGAATTGCCTGCGGAGTTTATATGCTCATAGGTCCTCGGTTCATACATGGAATATTTGTTTCTCAGTCTTGGAAATGGGGGGAAAAAAAGAATACTAAAATGCTGGAGTATGACTACGAACATTTTCAAAAAGAACATGGTAGGCTTTAGCTTCTGCTGAGGACACTGTGTTATAGTAATCTATTCAAAAGCAGGTCTCCAGAAAATCCTCTAGCAATGTTTTGTACAACTCAACAATTTTAAGTCACAGCTGAGCACTTGCAAATACTTGTAAGTTGGAGTTAAAAAGAAGTGACAATAATTGTGCTAACCAACCAGCCCAGGAGAGCAAGCAAATGGCAGGAGGAAAAGAGGAACTAAGAGTACTTGTGGGGTAGCTTTTTCATCACATGATGTAGCCATAGCCTGATGGTTGCACATCTTTTCTCCATCACTTAGACAAGGCTACGGTTATTACTGCATACCGGCACTAAAAGTAGTAAATATTTTGTGTTTTCTTTGGAATGTAATGTGCATAGTCCCTAAACTGACATCAGTGCTTTTTTTCCTGTTTTGCTTAAGATCATGAATGTGATCTGAGTTCTACTCCATCAAAAACTAAATTAACTCAATGCCCGAACATGCATTTGCTCAATTTTCTTGAGTTCTGCCACATGCACTTGTATTCACTCATACCACAAAGTATTTTTGCAATGTTCTGCCTGCTGCTCTTGAACCTTAAGAGGTCAATCCAATGTAAAAGTTTTACTGAAGAAGACTTAGCTAAAGCAGTATGAGTAGTACTGTGGCAAATTCAGAAACCGTGGGTAAAAAAAGCTCTTGAGCACTTAAGAGTTAATGCTGAACAAACAGTGCTACAGAGCGTGGTTCAAAACTCTTAAATTTGTGCAGAGATGTCAGGCAGTTGGAAATTATTCTGTTTTCTCAAACTCTGGAATGACTGACCTTTCTGCTCCAGTTGTGGGTGCTGCTTAATACAGACAAATAAAGGCAAGACAGAAAACCAAAATGGCCATTAGGGGTAACTGAAGAGAAGAAAAAAACCAGATCCGAGCATTTCCTTTAAACTGAAACTGGGAAATTGGTGTTAAACTGCTGCTGTAGAATAATGCACTGTAAATTATAAACTGATGTAGTTGGAAATAACATTAGATTGGCCATCACTGCAAATAAATGAGTAACTCCATTATTTGATTACTCTTGTAATTCCAAAGTTATGTGTGGTTAAGATAACAGTAAGTATTTGGGCATAGTTTATGCTAAAATCAGCAAAATTAAGTAAAACTTGTACTAAAAATAAGAGGTACATCCTGAAGAAAAGTTTAAACTAAGCAGTTTGATGGATCTAGCCTATTTTATAATCTACTAACTTCTGCTGCAAATATTCTACTCCGATTTTAAGACCCCTGCAAGCTTTAGAGCTGTCATTTTATTTGAAAGCTGGTATTGTCAGATTTTATCAATAGATTTTCACTGTTGGATTATCCAGTACTCAACTGACACAAGACTCAGACACAAGAAATGTGGACAGCTACCTGAATCTCAGGCATGCTTTAACTATGTGTGTTAGATGGAGAAAATTCACTGTACTGATCTCATTTGCGTCTTTAAAAGAACAAGCCCACTGTGGAAACAGTGCTGAGTTGGGAACCTTTTCTAGAGGGCAATCAAGACTAAATTTGGACTCCGAAGATTTGTGGATTGCCATTGTTCCACCAACAGATGAATGTTTTCATGAGTGTTTTCTCAGTATAACTTAACAAGTTGAGATTCAGCTATACCAACACAAAATGTGTATTCTTCTCTTTTTAGAATAACAATTATATTAATGCAAAGACATCTGTCAACATCAGCCCTCTAACAATCAGGCATGTGATCCTTATTTCCACTATCCACACTGAAACATCCAGGCCAAGAGACCTTCAGTTTATACAGTGAGGCTACAGTGAGGTTCAGCCAAATGGATTCCCTAATCCACAGACAGTTTAAGCTATTTTTCACTGTTGTGAACCATGAGCACATGCAGATGACTCAGATACTGGGGACTAGAGTTCTCAAATTTGAGAGAGAAAAAAAAAGTATTTTGTTTGTGGTAACAATAGCTCAATTTTTGTTGAAACACCAGAGTTATCCCTTATGTCTCCTGTATCTCCAAAATAAAATACAAGAGAACAAACTTAAGCCAAAGCCACCTCATTAGGGAGTGTCTGGGCACCCCGCACACAGGGCCCGGCAGCTGCTGCGTGACGATCAGTTGGAGACAAAGCTTTTCTGGAACACACGTACTGCCACGGCCATCGCCGGCCGTCCCGCCTTCTCGAAGCCGGTACTGCCACAGCCAGCCCCGGCCCCTCAGCTCTCTGCCCGCCCACGGACCCGCCAGCTTCGTCTGAAAGGAGACGGCCAAGGCCCAGGCTCGGCCCTTCCTCATCCCAACAACCTGAGGGATAATCCACCGACACGCCGGCTCCGCGCTGCCAAAGCCAGGGCCGGTCAGTTCTGTTTCACACTTCACCTTTCCACTGGGGGTTTCTGTGCCAAAACCCCAAGCGCCGCCATTTCCTGGAGAGGCACCGCCAGCCCCGCGACTGCGCGCGCGCTGTAGCGCCGGCCGGGTGTGGCGCATGCGCGGAACCCTCAGGGACGCATGCGCGAGGCGCTCAGGGGCTGAGGCGGTGGATTGGGAGGAGGCGGCGGGGCCGGAGAATCAGGAACTGCTCCAGCCGCGGCGGGGAGGGAACGGGAGCGCCCGGATCGGGACCTGCCCCGTGGTGCGTATCGGCCCGATGGGGCCTTGAGGATCCGGTCCTGGTGAGAGAGGAGGGCGTTTCTGCCGGGGCGCAGAGCCGCGGGGAGGATGGAGGGTCAGGCGGCTCCGGGTGCTGGCGGCGGCGAGGAGCCCCTGAGCTCTGGCAGGATGAACCCGAAGCGGAGTGGGCGCGCCGCGGAGGAGGAGAGCCGGAACAAGCCCAAGCTGGTGAGCGAGCTGGGGGGGCTGGGAGGGGGCAGGGGACGGCCTAGGGACGAGGAGGAGGGCGGGGGAGGGGGAGGTGCGGATGCCGCCTTGTTGCTTCCCAAGTAGAGTCTGGGGCGGAGGGGCGTGTGGCAGCGCAGGGTGTGTGTGTGCGGGGGGGGGAGGCTTTCAGGAATTAAAGGCTCTTTTTTTAAAAAAAAACCCAAACCGTCAGCTTCCGTGAGGGTTTTGGGGCGCTTTTCGGAAGCGGGAGGTGACAGCTGGAGGGGGCGTGCGGCGCGCTGAGGGCCGCGCTCTGGGACGGCCCCGGGGGAGCCGGGACTTGCCGTGCTCTGCGGGCGGGTTTTGCGCGGGCTTTGCGCGGGCCGTCCCTCCGCGGAGAGGTGAGGTGACAGCGGTGTGCTGTAGGCAGGACCTGTGGGAGTAACCTCTGCTCGCCTCTTGAGTCGGAGCTCACAGGCTTGGGTGGGGTTTTTTTCTGTCTCTGTTGAAGCATCCTGACTGTTGGTGGTTATGATGCAAACGATGTGCCTCCCAAGTGAACTTCTGAATTAATGTGACACTAGTTTAAAAATGTGGATAACGTCCAGTCTTTTTGGAAAGATGTGGCAAGCTTTTGAGCACATAAATCCTCTAGGACTGTAGGATTTGTTCATTATGCCTGTGTTTTTTTGATTTAAAAGAAGATATTTCTACTTACAGACCTGATAATTTGAAACATAGGTACACATCAGAGACAACATCACTGGATTGTATCTCACTTTATAAATACCGTAGCAGCAAAAACAGTCAACATGACAGTATTTACTTTTAATTGTTTACTTCTGTTACTTAAACTTATTTGTTTCAACGTTGAATCGATTCATTTTGGCTCAGTGATGGCTTTTCAAAGAGCAAGTGTAGCGGACACTTAAAACTTACCTGACTTCTTGTCGAATAGAGTACTAGTTACAAACTTTTTTTAGTCTGTGCAGTGGTTTTCACAGTGATAAAAGTAAGGCACTATGTAAGTGCTCCCACCTTGTGTTCCTTCTATTAAGTATAGTGCAAGCAGAGATTTCAGCTGATTAGCCTGGGAACTGAGGGGGTTTTGTCACTGGAAACTAAGTTAGAATGCGTGTGGGGAAGATGTTAAATTTGTAACGTATGAGGCATTGAAAAGTTGTTGAAAGTTACAATTATTTAAAAGGATGGCAGAAAGCCAGAATACTGAGTAACTTGAAGTGTGCTTGTGTTGAAAGTGACCATGTATATTTTAGCAAAAGGTAACTAAATGTGATTTCTTATTTTGTTTTATGGTGTGATTGGAAACAAACTCATACTTCCTGGCATAGGATAAATATCAACAAACTTCTTCATATAAACAAAGTGTTTGGTTTTGTTTATACTACCTTTAGTATTTCCTAGCTAAATAGCTAGAAGGGCTGCTTTCAGGGAAGATGCCTGCAGGGAAGTGATTTAAAAATCACCCAGGAAAGTGCTTCTGATGGAAACTGTGGATGCAGATTTGAATTTTGCTCTAGCAGAGGAGAAGACTTTGTTCTGAAAGAAGCACATAATTTAAGAAATAAAAGTGAAATGAGCTCAAAATTGGATTGAACAGGACACCTATTTCCATTGCGTGTTCTTTTCAGTTATTCTAGAATCACTAAAGTAGACTTTTATTGTTACAGTTAGTGGAAAAAGTATATCATGTTAATATTTGACATCATGTACAGTCATATGCTTTTATTTCTTGAGGGGATGATTACAGTCCAGCAGCAACATGGATCAGAGTAGTGGCACGTTGCTTGAATCGGGTATCTTCTGAAAGATACTTTTGATCTGAGATGAAGTGCCTTTGATGATAGAATTGAGTGAATGTGTTGAATGGGAAAGTAGATTTTTTTTCATTCTGGGCATGATGTACACAAACAGTGTATAAAACTGACATGAAGAGGGATTTACCTCTAAGGAAGAAAAGGGATGGGATTCCGGTGTGGCTTAAGTTGAGGCGGTGAGAGTGCACAGCCAGATTTATCAACTACTGCCATAGGCTTGCAAGGGAAGAACAAGACTGTAATCAGGGAAAGACTTCATCCATTATATAGGAGAATAATCTTACTAAATTTTGCTGGCTTTAATTTTGAATGAGGAATTGGTTCTAATGAGGCTAGCGATATCTTTAAGTACTCGAAGAGCAACCTTATGTGTACCGCATCCCTGTTCTCTTCACTGTGCAAAGAAGGTGAAGGTATTTTGGGGATTTCTGTAAGAGAAGCCACGCTGTTTGTGAAGTGTTAAGTTGTCACTGAGTTTGTATGCAAAGTTTCTTTGGTGTGGAAATTTTCTTGGTTCAGCTTCGTAACTTATAATTCATCAAGTTTCAGTAGAGTTATAGAGATGAATCAACCAGCACTTGTTTGTTACATATAATTCAAGGAACTCTACAGTGTGCTGAAAGAGCATGTCTCTTTTCTAAAACTTATTTCACACGGCAAGTGGAGTGCTGAACAAGGGCTTGGTGGGAGAGGGTGTGCAACTACATGTAACACAAGCTTTATTTTTAGTTCCTGGCATAGCAGCTGAAATTAGGCAAGTCATTGGGAAGAAGTCTAGGGGAATGATTTTTATATGATGGTCTAAAAATGGCTCTAGATGACAGGGAGCTGGGAAAGCTGAAGTCATTATGTTTGGGGAAGGGAGACTCTAGAATAAGGAGGAAGTTTTTTGTTTCCTCGTGCTCTTCATCGGAAAGTAAAAGGTGGGAAATGGTGCTTGGCCTGCAGAAGCATAGTGGTTTGGTGGGGGTTTTTTTGTGTGGTTTTGTCCGGGTGTGGGTTTTTTTTTTTTTGAGGACTGAAGCCTGATCGATGACATTTATTCCCAGTTGACAGGAAGTAAAACTAGACTATCAAGAGAGGATCTGTGCTAGAAAAGAAATTGATGGTTTAAAGTATTTTTCTGTAAAATAATTGATGACATATGTACGCATACAGATAATTGAAGATGGGCTATATTAGAACTAGTAATTCAGTTGTTCTCTGCTTTGGGTCATTCTGAGAGTCATTCAAGTTTCATATAATTTCTTGAATGTGACAGAACTGCACAATGAGAGTTTAGTTTTTATACTATTAGTGTGTAAACTGGAGTATTTTTCAAAAATGTAATGCCTCTCATGAGCACCTTCACACATCACAGCTGCTTAAACAGCTCTGACTTAATATTTTTTTTTCCTCATTTTTTGCTGGCACAAAGACTGGAGGTGGGAATGAGTGCCTGGTGTTTTTGTCATTATTTTTGTTTACAATGAAATGGGCAGACAAAAATTAAATTGTTTTGGCAAACAATCATCTGATCTCATGCCAGCCCTGAGAATAGGCTGGCATGAGATGGCTGTGAGCAGTTACATTCTTAACTGGGTTTGGCAATGTGCTTGTTTTGCTTGTTTGAAAGTATGCTTGTTATACTAGGGGAAACAGGCTAAATGAAGGTTGTCAGGGAGATTGTGGGGATTCCAGTGTTTGTTAATCCTTAACTTAGATGTTGTTTGCTCTCCTTAACACTTCAGTATCGCCTGGGAAGTATATAATTTTGTTGGGTACCTAGGAAATTGGTAAATGCTTGAAAGTGTCCGGTCTCATTTGACATAGCTATTGTAGCTTAGCTGAACCCAAAGTCTTATCAAGGTGTTCATCTTTTTAGTGGAGAAGTTGAAGCCAGGCTTTTTACAGAAGTTCATGGGAGACAGAGGTTGTAAAAAGGAGCAGGAGAGGTTGCTGGAAAGGAGACTGAGTATAAGGGGGAAAAAATCATGTGAAGGATGGTTGAGCACTGAATGACCAGAGACACTGGAATCACTGTCCTTGAAGGTTTTCAAGACCTGGCAACCTGGATGAAGCCTTCAGCAGGCTGGTTAGATTTGGTGTTCACCCTGCTTTTTGGGTGGGAGTTCGGACTAAACCGAGAAAACAATGAGATCCTTTGAAACATATGTTATTCTATGAATCAGTACTTGAGGTGTTACAACAGGATTTGTGGTGCTTCCTGACTGTTAACTAGAAGTTAATACGGCCACTGGTTTCTGCGTGTTTTTAAGTTAATAATAAATCATGTCAGTTTAGTATTAGCATAAGTAGAAATATTTCTGTGCGTGTAGTGGCTAGTGTCATGCTAAAAACATGCTCCATTACCACCAGGTTTAGTTCAGGTTTGTGTGGTAGTTGTTCAGTGATAGATACTCTTAGCTACAAATAAATTTCTGAAAGGGTCCATCTTCTGAGTGTGATGCTGCTGTCTTTAAAAGTAGATTAGAAGAAAGATCTTGTATAACATGAAAAACAAATTGTTAGGGGTAAGAGCTTATTTAATTGTATATCAAGTGGATTTGGTGATTCATGCAACAAGGAGCAACTCATACTTTGTTTTAAAAGCAGAAATTGTTTATGCTTAAGACTGAAGTCTTTTAAACCCCGTGAGCTTTGAGATGAATCAAAAGCTATGAACTCAACATTCTGACTAATGTGCCATAAACTAGCATCAAACAGTGGAATAAAAGCTTTTATCAATTAGCTTTAAAACAGAAGTGAACTGAGTGTGCTTGGGAGGATGGTTTCCCAGCTACGTTTCTCCACCCATATCAGTACAGGAGTTAACCAGTGCCTTAAATTCCATGTGTCTGTCACTGTCAGACAGGCTGTGTGTTACAGGACCTACATCCCATCATCACCTTTGACTCCTAAGGTGGTTTGATGTCGTTCTCCTGTGGAGAGATAACATGCTTTTTACACATGACTTGTTTAGATGTTTGTATACTGCATCTGTGAACTATGAGTCAGATGGAGCAGAGATTTTTGGCAAATGAATGAAATGTATTAAATTTGAGATCATAGTGTCTCTGGGTAAAATCAGCACGTGCCTGTAGAGGATTCTTGCTTCAAGGGTGTGCCTGAGGAAGAAGTGAACTGAAATGAGTGTGCTTTAGAAGACTCTTGGTCTTACCAGATCAAGGTTAAGATATTCCAGCAAGTGAAGTTAGGGTGCAACCATTACTGAAGAGTAAAATTTATGTCTAGGGAAATTTTGGTTCTATTGCTGAAAAGTATACTGATCAGGCACTACTGATACGGTAGAGTAGGGCATAGTTGGTGCTGAGACTTAAGTAAAAGCTTTAGCTTTTCATGTGAATTGATATTGACACTGTTTAAATGAGGTGATTGATGCAGTGATAAGCCTATATCCTTGTGGTAATTAAACTTCCTGAACTAGTCCTTGTAAGACAAAGCTGTAGCACTCTTCTCTACCATACAGGAAGCTTTGCAAACAAAGCAGATTCCACTTAAGCAATGTGAAAGACAGTTGCAGTGAGAACTGACAGCGTGCGTATCAAATAGAAGTGATGTTTTCTGAGGTTTTAAGCACTATGGTGCTCAAAATCCAAGTTATTGAGGATCAACTTTTGTTTTTGTGTTACAAATAGCCTGTAAAACATGCTAATAATACAGTGATTGCTGATGACCCTGTAAAGATAGGCTTAAAAACGTTGGGTGGGTTACAAGATGGCTTCATATTTTCTGCATCACTTGCAGTTCTTTACAGGTGAGCAGTAATGGCTAATAACTTTCCTCTAATTCTTTACATCCCTGTCCAAATTTAGAGGTAAAATAGAACAAGAGATGGCAGTTGCTGAAGCAACTGACAATTTCGGTTGGTTATTCATCAGTTTACTTGTTCAGCCTTAAAACCACAAGAAGTTAGGAAACTACTAAAATGATTTTTTTTTTAATGCAGTTCCTTGCAACTTGTATACCATGGTCATTCTTTTCATTCATTTTTTTAAAAATCATTTAGTTTGTGTTGGTGGAAATAAGTTTTCTGTTATGAAGGGCTATGGTGGTAGAGCAGATAATTTTGACAAGATTAGCAGTTGAAAGACTTTCTTTAGTATTTGTGTAGCAGTTTATAAAGTTGCTGGTAGAAAGCTGACTTGTCTTAAACTTGCATTTTATTTATGTATGAAACTGATGTTTTACTTAAGATCTTGTGAATAAAGTAGCTTTTTCCTAGAGTGTTGGTGGAGTGAGCACCTCTAGGTTTCCCACTTCCAAGCATAACTTCCTGATACGTAGATAAGCAAAACCTTGCTTGACAGAAGTAGTGCTAACACAGTCTGCAAGGCAAATATATTCTACTTGTTAACTTGTAATTAACTGTATGTGAGAAAGGGGTGACAATTAAAGAATCAGCTTTTTTGAGGCACCAGTGTAGACTTAAGCAGTCTCTAGACCAACCTTGGTGCTCTACTGACATGAGTTTTTTGTGTGGTAGTGGGACAAACGAGATCATGAAACTGAATCACACACCCCACCCCACCCCCTTTATTATTTGTTCTTCTTTGACTGTTTGCTAGAACTAGTAAGACCAGTGTTATGGCACACTAGCATTCCTCCTTTTTCTATTGGTTTATCTAAAGTTCATCCACTTGTACTATTAAATTATGATTGTGTCTGCTTTTCAGGCATCTTCTCATGCCAGCTGTTTAGTTGGACGCAGTGTGAAAGCAGCGCGTTGTATGCACATGGGCAGATCTGAAAAGGATCTGCTATGGCAATTAAATGCTATTGAACCTAAGTTGTGCTATAAACTATAAACTCATCTGATTTATAGAAATTGAGAAATACCTTGAAAGTTCAATTCTAAAACAAGCCCACACATGGAAAATGTTGTACGGTTTGATACAGCAACTGAAGGTCTTCGGTCCACCTGGGTGTGGTAATATTTGTTTTTAAGGTGCAGTGCATACTGTAATATCACCACACCTCCTCTGATATATAAACCAAAAATGTTCTTAAGAGCTTCTAATAGATATGGGCTCTTCCTGTGTAAAGAGGAAACTGTATTTTCATATTAATTTCAAGCTGTTCTGAGGGAGAGTGGGAGAAGAGGAAGTTAAAGGTTGTGCATGTGACAGGTGGCTTTCTTGTGAGGTTCCCTTCTTAGTCCTTTTACTCATCCTCACAGAAAATCATTGGAGACAGGATGGTGTTGGAGGAAAGTATTAGGTAGGCTGAGTGTGTGATGCATGCTTCCTGTTTGTAAGTGTTCTTTGCATAGTGCTATCAGACATGGAGGACATCAGAGATGAAAAAATGTTTTATTACTAAAAAAAAAATTCAATTTATACTTTGTAACAATTAAGTGTGTTTAAGCTTGTTTTGAAAGTGTAGCATGTAAGTGTAAAAGTCACCAGTTGATTAAAAAAAGTAATTGGAAAGAATCCTGTCTTCTGTCCCTCAATGATTTTTGTGTGTGTATATATATATATTTTTTAACACATGTAGTTTTACTGCTCTCCTAATTGTAGTGGAAAGATGACGTTATCTCTTTATAACAAAACTAAATTAACATATTTAGTTTACCCCTTTATGTGAGAATAAATAAAGGAGAACTTGCTTGAGGAATGCAGAACTTTCAAAGCAGTGCTACCTCCTAGTTTAGAACAAATTTTTAAATAAAGAAGGTAAGACTGAGACAGTTGGGGAATAGTACTGTAGAATCCCAACAAGGAGCTATGGGTCTGTAGCTGTACAGCCAGTAAAGCAGCGACTGTAATTTTAGATTTATGTAAGCCAAGGGAATTTCAGGAAAGGTACTGGTGGATGCAGGTTGGCTTGAAGGTACACAGGCCCATTCCCTCCTTTTTCTTTGTTCAGGGATTAGCTAGTTAAACATTAAAAACTTTGCCCTGTATGGGATCACATAAACACAATCGCGTTGTAATACATATTTAGGCATGAAGATGAGAGGAAATAACCACAGACCTTAAATGTTCTTGAGGATACCTTTTTGTCACAACTATTTAGTTATGTGTTTCCAAGTGTCTCTTTATAAATTCATGTTGGTGTCTCAGGGATAGTTAAACATGACAAAATAAGTACTTTGGTCAGGAAAAATGTTTGTTCTGCAGTTAATTCATTCCTAATATGGTAAAAGTTAATGATGGTTGTTAGAATATGACCTTTAAAGATACCTGTGTTATTTTTTTCAGTGACTGTAGCTTTGTGAGGAACAAATATTAACCCAACATAAGATTCATTAAAATCTATACTCCCAACAACAGATAGAAGTAGGTAGTTCTTGTACAGTATAGAGTTTTCTGCTTTCCTGTCTCCATTTCTGCTGTGAATTACTTTTCTACCTATAAAATTGAAGTAACTTCTAAAATACTGTGGCTTCATAATGGAACTGTGCTGGATGTTTGCATTTGTGTGTGTGCATGAGTAAATGAGAACTTGACGGTTATTAATAGTTGAGACGGTTACATGCAGTGTTCCAGTTGCACTGGAACAGGTAAGTATTTGCATAAAGAAGAAAAAAGGTGACAGCGTATCAGGCTAAGCATATATACTGATGCCATATAAATTTTAATTTTTGTGCCAGCCACATTTAAACAGGAGGTTTAAATACAGAACCTGAAACTCAAAGGATAAACCCATGTCAGCTGTCCAAGGTCAGAAGTAGGCACATGAACTCAAATTAACTGAGATCCTTCAGTCTGTGTCTGTCCCTCTTTGTAAGCCATGCAGTAGCATTTCTATCTAATTTTGTATACCCTGAAGTAAAATTTACATACAATAACTGTTTTGATAATCACTGCATGTCTTTGGCTGTAAAAGTTTTAGCCATGCACAGGTTGAGTGAACTAATGAATATGACAGTTTAGTAGAAGGTAGTTTATAACCAGACTTGAGACAGAAGTTGCAATCAGCTTTAACATTGAAGCACCTAGTAAGTGATTTTATCCTGTCTTTGGTGTCAGTATAACGGTTTATTTCTGCTAGTGCTGCCAGTCTTCATTTCCATAAAACCAGCTGCTTCTTCCTCTTTTGTGGGTGGTGGGGTTTTTTTGGTCTGATCATATAATGGGGCGGCAAGAGCTGTTACTCCCAGGCAATCCACTTTACTAGAAATGCTTCAGTTCTTCCTTTCTACTCCTCTGTGGCAAGTGGATCTTCCACTGCTTTATTATCTTCAACAACAAAAAGTGAGGTGAGGAAACTCCTTTGATTCAGCACACAATTTCTTGGCTGAGATAGAAACGCACTGGGCAATGTCTGCTGCAGTCTCTCTAACCTTTACAATCTTCCATTCTCTACTATTCTACCATCTTCCAGCAGTGCAGTTTGATTTTCACTCTCCAGTTTATTTACAGCTCAATGGAGGCATTCCCAAGCTAGAAAGGTAACGAGTACAGCACCAGGCTTTGGTAAAATTTCCATCTGTAAACCAGATAGACAATTTTAATTTTCATATTTTACAAATATGTGTTCATATTTGAACTTCAGACAAATCTTGGGTGGATAAGACAGGCTTCCTAAATCCATTAAGGTTAGTTTACAGTATTTTGTGATTCAAACTAATTCCTGAATGACTTAAAAGATAAGTAGTAACCCTGTGAGTTAACATTTTACATTTAAAAAGAATTGTTTTGTGACTTTATAGGAAAACCTTTATGAAATTCATGTGAGTGTTCATGAGTAAGCTGAGCACACAACACAATTCAATGTTATGATAATATTATATTTTTGCTTACTTTATCCTTTAGCAGAAGATAGCAGATTCTCCATAATAACCTGTTAGAGGCATCTGTAATCTTCCTGAATTCCTGTTCCTTCTTAACAGGGAATCTCACCTATACTGAAGTCAAATGATACTATTGGCTTCCTCATTATGATGTACAATATAATTCCTCTGTATTCATATGCTACTTCATTTCCTACTTCCTTGAAGGACAAATAATCTTCTCAGGAAGCTGTTAATAATAGGAAAGAATAGGAAAAGGAACAGAAAGCCCTTGTGTGTATCACAGCGGCTATAAATTCAGTTTAACCCAATAAGCTTTGACTATTGAGTTACATTATGGTCCACGCCCACAGGAATTACTTGATCTAGAATTTCTGTTCTTCAGGGAGAAGCTGAAGTTCCTTGCTATGGCAGCAGCATTGCTTCTTTTTCCAAGTTTTAGTATCACATTGTTTATTATTGGGGGGGGGGGGGGGGAAAGTAACTTTGCCATCAACTTTTTTGCTGTAGGGATCAAATACTGCTCTGATCAAGTACTTGTTCTTTACTAGGAAGTCTGTGTCTTGGAAGACAGACAACATTATTTTAAGAAGTTGTTGACATGATCCCTGTGACCGTATGTTCCAAGACTGCTGGGTACAGACAAAATGAATAATGTTCACGAGTAATTCCTGCTTCTTTGGCTCTCTGCATCCCTTCCACAGCCAGTTCCTTTGTGGGCCGTGTTTTCAGTTGGTTGGATTTTGTGGGGTTTTTCTTACTATTTAAAAAACAACCCGAACAAAGCAAATGCACATGTCCTCACTTCCTCAAAGTCTATCAGAGGTCAAGTACTCCATTTTCAAGGAGCTGCCCAATATCCAGTGAAGCTCCTCACAGTATAGACTTTCTGACCACTTTTGCAACTTGCTATGTGTCTTCTGTTTTATTTCTAAGTGTATTGATTCTCTCCCAACAGATACATTCTACCAGTTTTATCCTCACCTCAGATGGTAGCAGAGGAAAATTCAAATGGACTGTGTCACTTATTTCAGTGTTTACTGTACCCACAAGAGCAAGAGGTGTTCTACAAAGCCAACAGCATGATCAGTTAAGAATCTCCCCCAAACGATCTCTCCATATAACAGGAAGAAAAAGTGTATAGACATTGATCCTGTCACTTGGGTTAGGTGTTAAGCTTGTATTAGGGTATTAGGCTATGCTTGCACGTGCTGGTGAAATAGGAAGCTAGTAAGCAGGAATGGAAAAAAAAAAAAAGTGCAAAAGTACTGAAGAATTTTCTTAAATCAGTTTCTCAAATCAGTTTCTGCTTGATTTTTCAGAATGATTTCAAAAGAAACTGTCAAGTTAACTGGTCATTGCTCATCGTGAAAGAAAAAACTAGGTTTCAACAAAAGATTAATCCCAGGTTCAAAGCATATAATTGTAGTTACAAGGGCTGCATGTCTATAAAAGAGTAAAACCAAACTTTGGTAAAAGTGAAGGTGAACCTTGTCACTATAAAAAAAGGTGTCTCTCTTTAGGAAGTGAGGTATGAAACGAGGAGGCCTATAATAGCTTTTGCTCAGTCTGAGCAGCTCCACAATGTGCCTGAACGAAAAGATCAGCCAGTTGTACTCAGAGGATCCTGGAACAAGGAAGGCTGATGAAGAACAATTTGATGCACATCAAGTATTGCTGTCTAACAAAACTGGCTTTGTTCTGCTCCTACACTGAAAGCAAAGAGCTCAAATTCACTGCTTGTATCTAAGCGTAAAATTGAGATAAAGTCTGCACTTACTATGTCAATAATTGTTTTGACATAGTTTTTCAAGTTTAACTGTTCTGAATGTTTCAAAAGCATTTCACAATAATATTCTACCAAAAAAGCAAAAGCCAAGTTTCCTAAAAACTCAAAGCTCAGAAGTCAAACAACTATCTTTTTGAAAAATAAGCAACAGAGGTACAGGGCTGAGTACAGTACTGACAGGCAGCCTTGGCAGAAAAGCAACAGGCATGCAACTGGTACTGTAAGCATCTAAACCTTCCATTTACTGCACTGAGAACTGTTCTGTGTTCATTTTTAATTAAGTCCTGGAAGTTGATCCAATGACTATTCAAGTGACTAATTTAGCAAGTGATCTCAGTCTATTTTCCTAGTAAAAAACACTTCATAATTTTCTTTCAAACCAAGTGATTTGCTTGCTGTAGGTGCGCTAAACAGAATATGCTGATCCTGACAAGCAGTGCTGCCCAATCGCAGTATAGCAGCAACCACTTGGACAGATGGCTTCTTGTCTAATAAAGTATATCTGGCACTTTTTACAGGCACCAAATATATGTACAGAAAGCTACATGGGCGTATCAAAGGATTTTTGAAATTATTCCAATGCACTTCTAATCTACTAACATTTTACTAAAGGAAGCTTAGGAGGGGCAGTTTTTGAAATAAGCTTTCTTATCAAGCAAAGCATGAAACGTAATTGGCACTCGACTGTCTGAATCCCATTTTTTTGATATAATGCTCTTCAGGAAAGACCATTAAAGTATCCATTATGAAGATTATTAGATTTGAAAGTGAAATTATGTAAGCCCCAAATAAATGCAATGCTAGTCTGCAGGTGACCCCGAAAATAAAATGTATATGTATATGTCTACAGTGGATACGCTTAGCTTAACAATTTAAGTACATGAAGAAGTAGAATTCTCTTACTTATTTTTCCCATTTATTCTGCTGACATTTGGTGCAGTCCCATATGCTGTCTTCATATTGTCAAATACGACTTCCTTCTTTTCTTTATGCAAATACTTGCATGTTCTAGTGCAACTGAGACACTGCATGTGACGTGAGGTCTTCCTGTAGGTACCTGTAGTTCCTATGCAGAAACTTGCTATGAATTTCTGTTGCTACACTTCAGAGAAATTTGCCAGGCTGAACAGAATCCTTAAAGTAGACGATTCTTAAGAGAAGTTTCTTAATTATACATTTTTGGGCCTTAAGGACATGTAGCCATGGAGTTTATTTGTGTGAGTTATGGTTGGTGGTTTTTGGATGTGTTTTCTCTGTTTTGTTTTGTTTTTTAAGACGTGTCCTATAAAACCTTCTGTTGGTTAATGATTATGCAATGCCACATGCATTTCTAAATTAAGTACTAGAACCAGTGGGTAGAATTTCTGAATAAAAATGGAAGCTTCAAACTAAAATAAAAAGTTTAAAGTGTTTGTTGTAAGGGCAGGGTTTGCCGTGTCTCTTAACCTTTGTAAAGATCTTGATTAGTTAAATACTTCTTGGAATATTAAACCTGCATATTGAGGCTAGTAAGCTAGTACGCACTTCTTATTTGTTGTGAAATTTATGAATGGGTTTATGACTTGGCTCTTTCCATTATGACTTGGCTCTTTCAGAAGTTTAGTTAACTAGCAAACCGTTGCTCGATAGTTTTAAGTGAGGAATTTAAAAGCCATGGAGCATTCTGAAGAGAGACAGTTTGTTCATCTATACTGAAAAGCATGCTATACTGTCACAAGACATTTTTCCAAGATGCTCAAAGGAAAACCTGTCTTGCATGATCACTAGATATCAAAATAAGAAAGAGATCCTGGCTGTACAAAGTGCTGTATGAAGAGCTCACCAGTAATGTAGTGTAACAGTTATAAACTCTGCTTTATCTGTGCTGCTTTAGTGATGACAACTTACCTGATACGGTTGGTGCAGAGACTTGATGGAAAATATTTGGACTCTAGCAGTAGCTCTGGAAAATGCCAAAACTTACTCTGTTTGCCTCTGCACTGGCTAACGTGAAAACTACCTCTTTTAATATGCTTTTTGAAATAATTTCTACAGTAGTCTAAGCTGATCTGACTGCTGACTGTCCTGGTGCCACCCTTGCCCTTTTGTCTCGCAACCAGCCATGTTGTTGGCTTAGGCTGACATGGAACTGCAGCTTTTGGAAGAAGCTTTTAATTTTGCCCTGATTTTTAAAGCTTACTTATCAGTGAACACCAATAAATTATTGTCTGAAACAAACTTTTCAAAATGGTAATGGCAGTTTGAGCTACAAATAACAGAACAATGTTAGTTGAGTTGTCTCCTTCATATCTTCATTTACAAAGCTGCTGAAATTAAGGCTAAGTTTGTTTACAGTTATTTTTTTCAACTTCTGAATCAGTTTTCTTATTGGTAAAGGCTTCTTTGAAGTCATCTGGAAAAATGCAGTTTTTTGAACAGTCCATTTGCTTTTGGAATGTGATGCCAATCAGGCAAAAATGAGGAAGCAGTTTTAGTTTCTCTCAACCTCCATTTTTAGTCAGACCGCACTGATACTTAGGATCTATTACCCTTTCATAGAGACATGCTGTGGAGGTGCCCCTTTCCCTCATCCCCTGAGGATCAGACAGTGGCATTTGTGAGGGCGAGTGTCCAATATGATTAATGTGCCTCTAGCCTGTTTTCCCCTCCCTACTGTTTGGGAGCAGGGCTGAGTCACTCAATCTCCCAGCACTATGAATAAAGAATTGGTGCCCTCTGCTGTTAATAATTACCAATTTGGGTGACCCTCTGGCTTTATTTAGTATGAGGAGTTGTCTGACTTCTTTTCCTAGTATTGCTTATTTCTGGATGTTCAGTCTCCTGGGGGGAAAAAAAAAAATAAAAATAGAGTAATTGGGGAAAGCCAGGCAGGTTCCTGGTTGGGAAGATGGCTGCAACCCTCCAGTCCAACAGCGCTGACTCTGTGCTGTCAACATGAATAATTTTTCAGCTTCATTTTGGCAGCCTGGTGTAAGGTGTTCATATGCTCCCTGGTCTCACTTTGTAGTGCCTCAAGGGAGTGTTTACCTTCATGTTCAGGTTATAGATTAAGCCTTAGTTTAATAATTTAATATTTAAATTATTAAATAATGCATATTTAAGGAATTTGTGAACCAAACAGCTGCAAAGCTGTGTCATATAGACCAAATGCAAATGTGTAACAGTAGTAACAAAACTGTTAGTGTTGCTAACTTGAAGTATCTTTGGTACACCAGATGGACTACTACTAATAATTTGAAGTTCTTTTTGAAAGAATGGTAAATGTTCCTTAAAGTGCCAAAGAAACAACTATAAAGCAAACATTTTATGAATTATATTTTAGTAATATTACTAGTAATGCCAGCTATACTGTGTCATGGATAAAGATCTTGAAAGTTCTATATCAGTGTGTAGTTCTAGGTTTTGTACATCAGCTATTGTGACTTGGGTATATTCACGGTTACCTAGGTACCTTTTTACATTTAATTACAAAATTGAATATGTTAACAGGTTGTTAAATTGTCTAATGTGAATGTTACTCATTCTTTATGCTGAAGAACAGAGGTTGTAGGAGTGAATTCTATTTTGTGGCTGGAAGACCTACACTCAGGTTGCGCATAACTTTTTCTACTTAAGGTATTAATCGGTTTGTGGTTCTGTCCCTTTAAACTCCCTTGGTTCAGGTACTCTTATGGGAAGTTATTCCCTTCCTGTTTGTATGCAAATTTATTTGCAGCCAGTTAAAAAACACTTATCCTTGAGCAAAGTTTTACAATGTCTTTAGCAAGTGTTGAAGTCCAGGTAGATTTTAGAAAACAGTCATATCATCTTAGTTTAAAAACAAGAAAGTTAAGGGAAGGTCAAGTTCCTGTTTGTTACACTTAGAAAATTAGGATTGCTAGTAGGGGTTGGAGCTGTTACTGAAGTAGCTTGTGTGCAAGCAGGTGTTGCAGCACACCAGGATTTGCCTGGATGCAGTGGAGTGAAAATGGCTGTTAAGTTTAGAAGTAATCCATCTGATCATTGTTTCATTGGACGTGTGGTAAACTGTGAGCTGCTTTTGATTTTATTTTTGTGATGGTAGTGAGAGTCTTGAGTGTAACAATTCAGAACGTGGCAAAGTAGTAATACTTAATATGTAATGGAAAGATCAATCAACTGCTGTAAATGCACCTTAATTTGCAACTTGTGGCCAGCTCAGGTGATTTGGAAGGTTTTATTAATATAAAAGTTAAAAAAAGATTTCCAAAGAAATAGACTTGCTGTGAGATTTGCATTAGAAGTTAATGCAATAATCTCAAGTTGTTTAATTCTTTGAATGTTGACATTTACTGCGGTAGCCTGAAATGAGCTTGGATGAGGAAATAGTGATTTTTATACCAATAAATGTCGTGAACTAAGGTGAAAATCTGTCTACTGTTTTTATGTGCAAGATTTCAAATACTCTGAATGATCACATGGCTGATACTGACCTTTTAAGATCAGAGCAGTTTGATGCAGTTGCATTAGTCTATGCTATGATTTTTGTGTGCCTTAATGTCATGATCCATCAGTACTTAGGCAAGTTGTGGGATACTTGGAGTAAACTAAAAATGGGAGGAGTAAATAGAAGGTGGTATTTTAAACTGTTGATGGGCTGGAAAGACTATGTTCAAAAGGGAGAAGCTCTGTCACATGTCTTCTAAGTGAAGAACCAAATAAATGAGTAGGAAATAGTACTTTGATATAGCAGTTGATGAAGTTCCATGGTTTGTGTTGATACTAAAAACTGGGAGAGAGATGTTATGCTGCTGTCTTAAGTTATATATGTGTTTATACATAGAAATATTAATTTTATATCCCTTATCTGCAAAAGTTTTGTCATAGAGATTTTTACAAAACCTTTGGCTTTGGGCTGCTTCTAAAATCAGGGAGTTAGTGTCTTTAACAAGCTAGGAAAGGATTGATTTCTTTTCATCTTGTGATGCTCTGGCTGTCTTACAGACGGCTGAAAGAGTAATGCTAGAGGACTGACTACAAAAACTGTGATATCTTAAACTTCCTCCTGGGGAGGTAAACTACTTTTGGTTTATGTTCTTAAATCAGTCTGGAAGTGTGGTTTCTTTGTTAGTGTAAGAGACTGTCAAAATTCTGTGTCAGTGAGAATCTACAGGTACATAACTGCCTTGCCTCTGCCTCTAGCTACTTGCAGTTTCTCTTCTACCTGTTAAATGTGCTGCTTATCTTGAGTAGCTACTGGCAGCAGTGTAGTTTATGCACCATAAGGAGATCTGGGAAGTGCGCTTGAGATGTCTGAAAAAATGCTGTGTGGTATCTTGCTTTAGTATTCTGTATTTTGCCCAGAGGAGTTTGAGTGACAAATGCAATATAAATGTAGAGATGGAATAGATTATCCTGTTCCAGGGTCTGGGAGAGATTGACAGTACTTAAATGAGAAGGGAAGAAAAATATTTCTAGTACAAGCAACTGCTAAAACAGATACAGAGTTTTAGAACTTCTTGCTTACATAGCTGTCTCTGGGTTGAAGTCATGGTTAGACTTGACTTCATCTGGACTTCTTGCTCAATAATCTCCATTAAAAAAAAAGGTCTTTTTACCAGAGTAATGACATCTTAGTTTTGATTTCAAGATTAGGGTATTACTGCGTGTTTTGACTCCATACTAAATCCAGGTAACAAAAATACAGGAGAGGTGTAGCTGTAAGGAAGAGGTTTGAGATATGGCAGTTAGGAAGCTGAAATGATGTCAACATCTGGAGTAGTATGAGAGAAAGATTTTATCCTAGTTGTCTGTAATGGGTCAGGCTGGGATGGAGTTAATTTTCTTCATAGCAACCCTTGTGGTGCTGTGTTCTAGATTGGTGACCAAGATAGTGTTGATAAACCCCCAGTGTTTTAGCTTTTGGTGAACAGTGCTTACCCAGTGTCAAGGTTTACTGTTTCTCAGTGTGCCCCCCCCCAGGAGCAGGATGGGATGGGCTGAAGGTTGGGTGGGACACAGCCAGGACAGCTGATGCAAACTGACCAAAGAGATATTCCATACCATTTAGTGCCATGCTCAGCAATAAAACCAGGGCTGGCAGGGTGGGGAGGAGGAGTTTTCTTCCAAAGTAGTAGTTGCTTAGAGGCTGGGTAGGTATTGGTCTGCTGATGGTGAGTGTGATGGCTTTTGTATCATTTGTTTCTTCAGAGGTTGGTTTTTTTTTGCTTTTGCACTTACGATTCTCTCCCTGATACTGCTGCAAGGGAATCAGCAAGTGGCTGCGTGGGGGCTAACCTGCCAGCCACCTCTGAATACCAGATGTCTCTGCTTATCTTCATGCTGTTTTTAAAGTATGAACACAGTGCCTCTCCTTCCCACCTTGATGCCACCTCCACCATTTGTGGAGCCTTGCAAATTTATTTGTTTCAGAAATACAATATTGACAACTGTAGCCAAGAAACAGAAAGTAGAATTAGGAGCATGGTATATTAATAACTTCCACCAAGGAGAAGTAAAACATTGTGTGGTATATGTTGAACAGTTTTATAGGTTCATTTCCAGTGACATTGAACTTGTCCACCATGGTAACAGTACACAGTGGTATGGGATGTTGACTAGAAGCACCTTGATCATTTCAGCTGGTGAGACCATAACCGAGGAATCTGAAACCTTGCTGCCCAAGAAAACAGGGTTGTTAAGGAAAAAGCAAGAGGGTACTAGGGAGGGAGAGATAGTAGTCACTGGTTTGTGCATCATCAGTACACTGGCTTTACAAGTTCATCTGTCAAACCTGCAGAAGGCTCAGGAAGCTCGGGACAGGAAATTCTCTTCAACTGAGTCTCAAAAATTCTGTCAAAACTGAGAATGTCATATAGCTATCCGCTGACTCACTTTGAAGTCCAGGAGTCCCTGTTTGTTTTGGAAAGCTTTCTAAGAGATCTTACTGCTATTTTGTGAAATTGTGGGGGTACCAGAACTAGACAGGTTTGAGGTTGATGTGTTAAACAGTCAAAAGACAAGGTGCAATGGGATGCAAGTCTGATTTTTCACATAAAATGCAGTAGATCATGTACTCATTTAGCTGCAGTTTTTGTTAGAACACTTACTGAAATTTCAAGTGCTTTTTAATGTTAGAATACATGAAATACAGACTATTCTGAAACAGTAGGTAACACTGTCTTTTTTTCTTTGATTTGTGTGTGTGTTTTTTTTTTTTTTAATAGAATATTCAAATAAAAACTTTGGCAGATGATGTGGTAAGGTCTTTGTAACATCTTAATTAATGGTAACTCCACACTGCATGCTATTTTACTCCAAATGTGGACAATATAACATGTTCTTATAAGGATATTAAGCATTTGATTTCAGAAAATTGAATTACTATTCCTAAAGATTTTAATTTGTAACTTGGAAGTAATTAATTATCTCTATTTGGAGAAGCTTCTTTAACCACATTCTAAATACTTTAGTAATACTGTGGGTATGTTGAAACTGTTACTCAACAGTTCAAGTGTTACTTTTCTTGACCTTCTTCTTAACAGTAAATGATCTGGTGTGGTTCTTCAAAATCCTTAGTTGCCACATGATTCAGGTGGAATCATTTTGCGTAATAAGTGTGTACTGTATGTCAAACAATAAGTTTGTATTCAGTAGTCATTTAGTCATTCTGAATACTTGAAACCTGTTGCTAAGTGTTTTTACAGAAACCTATATCAAATCTGATTTCAGTAAAATCGTAAATTTTTATTTTCTAGATATAATAGATAAGCCATGCTGGCCACTTAGTTAATAATCACTTACATGTCTGAAACAAAATAATTGCACTTAGTAATTATGTAGAAAATTCTTTAACGACATGAAAGTGATCTCATCATTGCAATCTAATTAAACAAATTTGTTGTTAATAAGATATAGTGAAAGAGATCACAGTGTGATGAAATTGATCTTAAATGGCTTTTTTTTGCTGGCCGCTGAATGGGCATTTCAATGTAAGTGAACAGTAAAACTACATTTTATGTATATTTGCTAATTTGGGATATTGCCTTTCAGGCATATGTCCTATCTTTGGCCTTTTCAATAGGCTATGCCCTAATTATAGTTTCAAAAAATGTAAACAATTCTAATAAGGAAAAAATGGGATTAAAGTAATATTCTTGCCTTTTTAAAGACATTAACAGTATCCTTGTAGGTAATGTGTTTCTGTCCACAAATGTAAGACTTCTAAGGAAGAAGAAAACCCAAACCCAGCCCCCCTCCCCTCAAAAACATCAGCAAAAAAACCAAACCTCCGAAGAAATGCAAAGGGTATGCAGCTTATCTAGGGATACTTTCCCTTCAAAAATTTAAGGTAGGCTTGTAGGATCTCAAAAACCAGCAACAAAACAACAAAGAGAAGGAAGAACCTTTCTTCCAGATATTCAAATTTGGTCAAATTTCTCCACTCCTGACTGGACTATGTAAAATGAATTCCAATATCCTACCAATGAAATACTCCATTAAACTTTTCACACCTCACAGAGGTTGTTTAATTATAGAAAACATAAGCTTTGTTTTACATGTCTTCACAGAGAACGCAGTAACTGCTATGAATGATACCAGTAACCCTACATAAGCTGCTGTTAGATGAAAGCACATCTTCATAAGGCTGTTCAATGCCTGAAACAAATACACTAGTATTTGTTGATGCAAACAGTTAATTTAGAAAAATTGCTATAAACATAATGTTCTCAAAGGGAACATATATATGTAGTTATAGACAGTATTATTAAATAAAATTCTGACTCTTTGGAATGGTTATATATTAATAATGCAGTAATAAATGGCCTTATAAGGAAGGTGCTGTTGTTGGTTGTTTCCAATATTAACAAATTAACTGAATAAGCATGCTTTAAAAAAAACCCAAATGGCGGGGGGTTTGGCATAAGGCATAAAACAAGCCAGCCTTAACCAGTGAAACGTCATTGCAGACTGTATGATATGCTTTCACTAATGTCTGTTATGTGTATTTAACTATGGGTGGCTGCTTCTATGTGAGTAATCCATTACCTGGCTTTTAAAAATTATGCACTAATTTCAGGAGTCCGTACTCAAAAACACTTCAAGGAATTGTGAACTATACTTGGAGCATTAATTCCTCTACAAACTTTATTTTACTTTAGCAGGATTTTTTTATAAGCCTGATGAACTTGTGAGTACCTCCTTCCCAACGCTGGCTTTTTCAGTTGTCCTCCAAAGACTTATAGCTCTTCAGGTGAAGGAACGCTTGGACATTACCTTTGTGGTACCATATTTATTCACTATCAGGATAATTAGGGACTAATGTGAGAAGATGAACTCAAAATTTTGAAATGCTATGAGTTTAACATAGATGGTATACTTTTGAAACTGTGAGAAATAATTATATCCCTTTTGCATGTGACCTGTCATGAATTTACCTTAAATGTTGTTGCCTTTCTATGAAGAGTAATCTCTGAATGTTATAGTGTTTTTACTTACAGTTCAGTTTGAGTTTTAACTCTGCTGCTTGGATTAACTAAAAATGTGTGTATTGCTGCCATGTAATTGGCTGCTCTCCTATATTTCTATTTTGGCTTATTTTTAAATGGATGTCTTTGCAGCGTGACAGAATAACAAGCTTCAGAAAATCAGCGGCGAAAAAAGAGAAACCTCTCATTCAGCATCCTATTGACTCTCAACCTTCTATAAGTGAAATCCCGCTTGCACAGGCACTTGTTGATGAGCGTTGCATGAACTTATCAGAAAAAGAAGTTATGGATCTCTTTGAAAAAATGATGGTAAGATGATGTGCTACATCATTCTATGAGGTTTTAATTTGTTTTCATGCTGGCATTGATTATGGAGTAGTATTTTCAAATGTTGTCATTTTGGAAATAGTAATTACTTGGGAGGGTACAGCATAGGCCTAATAGACCTGTCTAAATTGGCACATAAAAAACTGAGTAGCTCACAGAATGCTAGTACTATATATGTTTAAATTACTTGGTCTACTTCTACAGAGAAAACAAAGACAAAAAACAAAAAATAAAAATCTTAAGCTGTTGACTGCTTCATTAAGATAACTTCTATAGACCTTAGTTGCAGTAGTTAGATACTGGTGTTGAAGGATAGTTTTTGATAAAATTAAGTAAATGCCTTTGAAAAATAGTAATTTCCATTAATAGTAATTTCCATTAATAAAATCTTAATGTATAGAAAGCTGACTTTTTGTATGCTCTTGAATATTTTCTGTCTTAGGATCACTAGTCCAGGTTTGTGCTTCTACTCACAAGCAAGCTTTTCTATTAGTAATAAAAACCCAAACTTTTGAAGTAGGTGTGTGTGAATTCTGCTGTGCACACAGCTGTTGATACATGAACTATCAGGAGATGCAGTATTTTGAGTATTGTGAGAAATACTGTTTTCTGCATCATTCTCTAAAATTGTTGTAAACTTCCATATGGTCAGTATGGCCTAAAAAAAATCTCCTGTTCCATTGTGTAGTGCTGTTCTGTTCAATGAAGTTGTGAATCTCTTTTGAAAGATCGGATAAGTGTCCTTCTTTGATTTGCTTGTTAAAGGATTAATTTTTAGCTTTTCCAAGTAATGAAGCAGACAATAGGTCTGTCTTCCAGAGACTAATAATTATTTGAAAAAGCTGTTAGCTAGTAAGGTATTACAGTAACATTTACCGGTCTTAGATGATAGTCTGAAGTTACTTTGACTTTTAATGGCGAGACTAGTCATGACTAGTAATGATTACGTGTTGTATTTAATCAGTTAACAAATTGAAACAAGTATCTTTAGGTTTAATCTAGCAGAATATTTAAATTTGTAGATCTGTTTTAAATACATCAGTTGGAACGCATTCACGTCTGCCCCTGCCATGATCTAATAATCTAGGCAATAACTGCCTTCTGATTAGATAATGCAGGAATGGTGTCTGCTGTGGTAAGATTTTTTTAAAAAACACAGGAACTTCACCAGAGTTAACACGTCATGTGATCAACTTGAGGTGTAGAATTTTTGATTTTGTCTTCTAGTTTTATTTCTTGAGCCAAATTTCACTAATGGTAACTACCTTTGATGCAATTGGAGTTTTGGCTAAGTCTTGGAAACAGTGAACACTGGAAGTGACAGAATTAAATGAAAAAATTGGGTAGCTCAGAATTAAACAAACTGAAACTCACATACACTGGAAAAAGTCACTTCTGTTTGTTTAAAAATGAGCTGTTTGTTTAAGAAAAGGAGTATAAAAATAACAAAGACTAATAAAAAGCATGAAATAGAATTTGATGTTGTGTGGCCTGTTTCTTTATAGGAAGACATGAATCTAAATGAAGAACGTAAAGCTCCTTTAAGAGATAAAGACTTGACCACAAAACGTGAGATGGTTGTCCAATACATTTCTGCAACTGCCAAATCTGTAAGTAGTCATCTCTCCACGACAGATAGATGAAAGTAAGAAGCTTAACTTTGTGAGTCTTATGCTTTTCAAGCTTGAGACTTTCAATTTTTTTGTCTGGATTTATGTTCTAAGAGTGGTAGGAAAAAAAAATTAATCCGTACTTACTAATATACCTGTATATAAATGTACTTATTAATACACATGCTTGCAGCTACATCTGAAGGTGAAGTTTGTATTTCAGTTGTTGGGCAATGTAAAAACTTTATGCTTGCTTGTAAACCATAAATCCAGTGCTGTAGAGTAATGGATGGAACCTGAGTGGATTTCTGTGGAATTCATCTTATAAATTTTTGGTACCAAAAGTTTTTGGAAGGGATAGCATGACTTCATGGTTTCAGTAATTGCATACGTGCTAGATGTACAATTTGCAGTGCTAGAGACATGGAATCAAGATATTAAAATTATTTAAAATTTAAGTAAAGCCAGTGTTTTAGCTTAATTTTAATGTGTTGAATACTGCATTAAATATTCTGCTAAGAAGTCTTCTGAAGGTAAATAAAATTATTCCATTAATGAAAAAATAGTCTTGAAACAAGTTTCAAATTATATTTTGAGTAGAAAAAAATACATTCAGACCTTTAATTTGTGTTGATCATTCTCTGTACTTAAGTTGATTGATTAACCCTTTCTTGATGGATCCTTCATGCAGAATTTTTGAAGTCAGTCTGTTTTGAGGTGCCAGAAGTGTAAGAGAATGACTGGATGCCCCAGATTTGTTGGGGTGGAGAAATAGAATGTCAGGTAGTAAAGAACTCCAGTTCATTTTCTGCAGTGGGACTATTAGTACTAATTAGTAATGCTTTTTGTGAGTTAAAAAGTTGACTACAGCAAATATAGATTTTACCATATAAAAGGAAAATATGCCACAAAAATTCAGGAATGTTGAATGAAACTATATATGTTGTGGTTTCCTTAGAAATAGAATTTGTCCTGATTTGTGCCACTACTGGTTATATAAAGATTTGTGAAGAAGGTAGTGATGAATTGTGAGGAACTGAATGTGTTGCAGTACTGGGGGGAAGTGAGTGTGTGGGACAGTAGCTTTGTGTATCCAAGGGGCAGTAGTATGCTTCAAGTGATAAAATTTACTGTCAGCATAGTTCTTCAATAAAATTAAGTATGCATATGATTTTATTTGGGAATTGGGATAAATCTCATCTTTTTTTCACACTTAAATTATTGTGTGCCATAAAAGGTTACTGGAAATTAAGACTGGGGAATAATTGTTCAAATACAAAATGGCAGCACTGCTAGGAGTTCAACAGAGCTGAGTATGAGTGCTAAATACAGATAGCATTGAATAAGCTGTTTCTTAGTGAAATAAACTGGCAAATGAGATTATGTTGGT
This sequence comes from Strix uralensis, assembly GCF_047716275.1. NCBI lineage: Eukaryota > Metazoa > Chordata > Aves > Strigiformes > Strigidae > Strix > Strix uralensis. The sequence goes on from NC_133984.1 coordinate 6,633,335, forward strand.
GTCTGCCTAATGAATCTATAAGCATGGACTGCAAGCAGTACAGTTGACTTGTCTTTTCACCTTTAAAATCAGCTCTACAGTGTTAAATTCCAAAAAACTAAAAGTACAGTGACATGCAATTATTAAATGCAAATGCTTTGCATGAAACATTATAAACTTAAGTGAGGAAAAACTTGCATTATAAGGTCAAAATGGTGATGTACATTTGAGAGGAGTGATGTTCCCTCTTGAGTTCATTTTAAACAAAATCCACAGTCCTTCAGTCTGTTCTGGAAGGAATCCAGTGCTTAAAGTGTGGTCTAGCTAAACACACAAGTTATTGGAGAATTATTCAAGCTTATACAATGAATATTATGAAATTTCCTGTTAATATAGTTTGCCTAGACTATCTTTGGGAGCTATGGATTGTGTGTTTTAAGGTTTTTGTCTTCACTTAAGGATCAATGTTAATTTTTTTTAGTAAGTGAAAATATTTTATTGAAGTAGTAGAAACTTTCACAATGGAAGTACTTGCAATTCTTTCCCAAAAAGTAGGTGGACGATGGTGATCTCTCTTATATAAAATGTTACTGAAACGTAGCTGCTTCAAGTACCGTAATTTTGTAGCTGAGTAAGAAAAGCATGACTGCCACTGCATGTCTAATTGCTAAAAATTTTGACAGATTGCATTGCCATATGAGCTGCAGCATGGGAAACTTATCAGAACTGGGGATACCTTTGCCAAAATGTACTAACAATTTAAAAAAAACCCCAAAACTAAAATGTCCTCATACATGAATGTGCGCTTTGAACTTAAGTCAGCGCCAGTATGGATGTTTTATACATATGCAAAATGTTATTCCTAATGGAAAAAGAGCTTGTATTGAAGTTTATGTACTTCAGTAAGTCCTTGCAGTTGAATCACAGCATTTGAATGGAGTAATTTAAGGTTGTTCAGAAATATAAATGACCTTTCTGTAGCATGTTACCCTAATTTGGCTTTTAAATAGCTAGTATCTTAACTGATTTTAAAAAAATAAGTAGAGCTCAGTTGTAAAATGCTGATTCGGATCTTAGAATAAAGCAAAAACCTAATTTCCGCTTTTAATTTTGTCTTCTGTTTAGTTAAACTAGTATTCTGCTTGGTTGAATACGACCCCCAACCAGTTTTTACTGCATCATGAATTGTCAAACTTCCTTCAGGCCATCTTCAGGCTTGTCATCCGTGAAAATGCTGATCGCGTTCAAAATGATCTTTCTTTAAATTTTCTACCTTTTTCTTTGGTCACAGATAATAGTTCACCTGTCTCCCTTTTTATACTGAAAATACTTGGGCCTTTTCTTGTACTTAGAGCTCACAAAACACATTTAACAGTTGATGTGACTTTTCTTCCAGTTCGTTTCATGTTTGTTAGGCTTTTGAGCTCTCTCTGCTCATTTGAAAATATCACTCTCATTTGCTTAACCAAATTCTTTTTACATTTGGTGCTTCATTTTCTCTGCCTTGTGTGCCATCTGCAGCATGTTGACCATGCTTTTCTAAAACACCGTACTGCCTTCAGAGTTCTGAGTGAGAAAGAATCCTTGGTTTTCAATGGATAAAAAAAGCTTTCATTTTCTTTGGGGGATGGAGGATGTGTGAAAGCTAATAAGCTGAATGCTTTCATGTGAAGTCATTATCTGTGCTTCTGATTCCTTCTGTCACTCGAAGAGAAAGATTGTTGACTATGGAAATTATACTTGGGAAATGGTGAAGGCTCAGAATTCTGTTTCAGAACTGAACTTGGTGACATCTCATGCTATATTGAATGAGTTAAACATTGATGGGAGAAGAAGGTAGTAAATTAGGAAAGGAGACTGTCTGGTGATGACAGTCCATCTTGTGCTCCTAGAGGAAGCTTCATCAGGAAGAGGAGAGAAGAGGTGATTGTGAAAGACTTATAGGGACTTCTGTCTTCTGAAAGACTTCCTAAAAGAATAATGGAAGAGATAAGTGTAGTAAATGAAGCAGAGACTGAACAGATAGAATCAAATTCACATCTCAGAACAAAATCATACTGTCTCAGGCTCTTAATCAGATAAAAGTGGTTATTTAATAAACTGGCTGCTATCAAATTGCAGCAAACAGCTGACAAGGAAAGGCCTACAATATTTAAGCAGAAGTCCATAGTCCTGGTGTTCACAGGAACGTGGTCATTTCTGCAAAGTGATAGAACAGGGCAGAGATGTGCTGCCTTTCTGCAGTTTCTTCCTTGTAAGGTCAACTTCTTGTTCATGAATATGCAGAGATGCTGTTCCATGGTAAAAAAGAGAAGATGTCATTCTGAAAATCACTGTTTAATTGTCCATGTAATTAAAAGCATCCATACTGAGCAGTTGAAGAAAAATGCCACATGAAATTTTCTGAAATGCAAGTTAGATTTATAACTGTAGGCTATGTTTTTGATTATGAAAACTTAATTAAATTCAGTGATGACATCATCAGAATAGATCAAAAGCTTCATAATAAGTGAAGTTGTTATATGTACAAGGAAGTCAATATGCCATTAGCTTTTTCTGTAGTTTTCTTGGTGTCATATATAAAATCTGACCTGATAATTTTAACGTAATGGCATATTTCCTAATCTTTCAAGATGTGGTTGGCAAGCTAGGTATTTAGTTAGTTGTTTGTAAATGTGTAAGATACTGACGATTCCGCAATGGAACACAAGATTTCAAATTATTTCTCCTACAGTAGAACGACTTGTTTTCCTGATGAAAAGCTGTAACTCTTAAACAGTTTGATAAAGTAATGAAAGAATGTAACTACTACTAATGATTAAACACTGAAAAGTTTGTGTGATGCTACGTCCTACTAAGTACTTTGCTGTGTTTATTTATGTATTATTATTATCTTTTTTACACAATAACCTCTCTTGGCTGACCACTGCATGCAGATAGTCGGAAGTAAAGTTCCGGTGAGTATGAACATGATAGTTTTGTTTTTTCTTATGACTACACTTCCATTTTTAGAGATTAGGCTGGAATATTTTAGACTTTTCTCTTGGATTTAGAAGTTCAGTGGGCATAACTGAATCCTTGTTACATCAAAATAATTATCAACTCCCTCAGTCATGTTTATCTTACCAGTATAAGATTGTTGATTGTACTTTTGAGGGATCTGTGTTTAAATTGTCAGGAATCTATTTCCAAATACTTCAGTCTTGCTGAGCACTTAGCTGTTCATTGTGAGCAATAAAGATAATTTAGTTTTGTCTTGCGTTTTATTGAAGGCAATCAATCAAAACTTTAAGTTCACAGTATTTGACTAACTTCATTCTGTTTAAATGTAGATTTTTTTAATATCCTAATTGTTAGTATTCATAGTTTGTCGTGGAAATGTCAGCTGCTGGATATCAGTGTAAGGCTAAGATTAATATAGAGGATTCAGAAGGTCAGTTAATAAGCATAAGATGAGATCACTCACAGCATAATTTTTCTGTTATTAAGTGCTCGGCTACATTTTATGTTGTCATTATGGAATTTAGAGGGTTTGGTTTTTTTTTTTTTGGAACAAGTATTTGGGACTTAATTTGTTAGGACTGAACTCAGCAAATTTTTTTCTTCCCAGAAAAAAGGATTTTTGGGGAAATAATTACATACACATTTTAAGTGATGACTGAAAGCAAAGAATTTTCTTTAATTATGGATGGGCTTTAGTTTTGACTGGAGCCAAAACAGGCTTTTCAGGTACTACAGGGTTTTCTACTTAGGTCATATTCAGTACTTATATTTTGTAGTAAAAATAATGAATAACAACCTATGACTTTAAATTGTCTAATCATTACCTCCAGATGTACTTAAATATTTAACGATATTGTACATAGGGATAAAACAGTTGCTGTTAGCTTTTTTTATTCAGACTGGTTTTTAAACAGTTTGGTCTGTATTCACCAGTACTTTTTAGTTTTGTACTAGTACAAAACTAACTAGTACTGTACAGTACTAGTTCTTATGCTGATAGAGAAAATACATAAGCACAATGAAGGTATTTAAAGGTATTTGATTTTTGAGGGGACAAGTTATTAATTCTCCAGTTCAGTGCGTTAAAACCAGTTTCAAATAATTCCTGTTGCCATGTAATTTCCTTAGGATATGAATTAGCTGATCAGCTGCTTTGTGAAGAGATCGTTTTATAAAGGAAACTGGTATATGCAGAATGGGTAGTGGAGAAATGCTGTAATATCTGTTTTCTTCCCCATGCCTTTTAATTTGGCATCTGATAGAGAGCAAGAATAGTTATGCTTCAAAAGCATGTTTTTTCACTGATAACTTGCAAAATAGTAAGATAAGAAATGCTGCTTTTAGAGTACAGCTTCTGCATATTATTGCTTAAAGAATGCATGCATCTTGGTGTCAGCTACCTCAACTTGTTCAAGGAATTTGACACTGTCCTGCATGGTATCCTTGTCTCTAAATTGGAGGGTGGAATTGACAGATAGACCACTCGGTGGATAATGAATTGGCTGGGTGGTCACACTCCAAGACTTGTGGACAACAGCTCGATGTCCAAGTGGAGAGCAGTGACGAGTGCCGTTCCTCAGGGGTCGGTGTTGGGACCAGTGCTGTTTAACATCCTTGTCGGCGGCATTGAGATCGAGGGATCAAGTGCACCCTCAGCAAGTTTGCCGATGACACCAAGCTGTGTGGTGGGGTTGACATGCTGGAGGGAAGGGATGTACCATCCAGAGGGACGTGGACAGGCTGGAGAGTTGGGCCTGTGCAAACCTCATGAAGCTCAACAAGGCCAAGTGCAAGGTCCTGCACATGGGTTGGGGCAATCTCAAGCACAAATACAGGCTGGGCCATGAGTGGATTGAGAGCAGCCCTGCGGAGGAGGACTTGGCGGTGTTGGTTGATAAGTTCAACATGACCTGGCAATGTGCCCTTGCAGTCCGACTAGCCGCTGTATCCTGGGCCACATGAGAAGAATGGTGACCAGCAGGCCAAGGGAGGGAATTCCCCCCCCCTCGATTTCACTCTTGTGAGACCCCAGCTGGAGTACTATGTTCAGCTCTGCTACCCCCAGCGTAAAAAGAATGTGGACCTCTTGGAGACAGTCCAGAGGAGGCCATGAAGATTATCAGGGGACTGGAGCACCTTCCCTGTGAGGACGGGCTGAGAGAGTTGGGGGTGTTCAGCCTGGAGAGGAGAAGGCTCTGGGGAGAGCTTAGAGCCCCTCCCCCCAGTACTTAAAGGGGCTACAGGAAAGCTGGGGAGGGACTCTTTATCAGGGGGTGTAGGGATAGGACAAGGGGTAACGGGTTTAAACTGAAAGAGGGTAGAATTAGATTAGATATAAGGAAGAAATGCTTTACTGTGAGGGTGGTGAGGCACTAGCACAGGTTTCCCAGAGAAGCTGTGGCTGCCCCCTCCCTGGAAGGGTTCAAGGCCAGGTTGGACAGGGCTTTGGGCAACCTGTTCTAGTGGAAGGTGTCCTTGCCTGCGGCAGGGGGGTTGGAACTAGATAACCTTTAATGTCTGTTTCAACCAAACCATTCTGTGATTCTATATTTTTATTGGATTCATCCTTTGGAATTTGATTGCATCTGCTGGCATATTTAGGTATTTTTCTGAAGATTTACAGATTTATTGTGTTGAGGGAGAAGAAGAAATTCAATACTAATACTATTGGGTTGTAGTGACAATTGCAGAGAACAGGTTTGCCTGTTAATGGGGAGTTTACAGCTTTAACTTACTTCTACTTGAGATCTCAAGCACTCATGCCCACTTGTCGTTTTAGCTGCCTGCAAAGTAACCTTTCCTTGCTTTTATAGGCAGTGATAATTGCATTGAAATGGCAGCAGCCCATCTTCTGTTTACCTGTAAGGCATTTATGTAGATGTCTAAAGTAGGATTACCTTGTTAGTTCTGTTTGTAATGGGTTAAATTAATGTATTTGGCTAATATCTACAGGGTGAAGTGGATATGGACTGTGTAAACTTCCAGTTTCTAGTTCAGGAGCTGATAGTGTTTCATACTGCTTTTCCAAGTCAAATGTGCAACAGCTAGAGTATATGTGGTTCAAAAAATTAATTGAAAATGCTTTTATTGCTTTCCTAAAAACAAGGAAACAAACCACCCCCACCCCCCCCAAACAAATTGTCTTATATAACTTTATTATTATACTCTAATTAAAATATAGTAGTTTCTTTGCTTGAGATTAGAAACAGAATTGTATTAACAAAGTATGCAAAAACTCTTCAGTTAGTAATTCGCAAGGGAGAAAGTATAAGTGATTAGTTCCACGTTGTTAATAATTATGCTGGTACCGGTTACTTGCTGCTGTCTAAAGAGTGATTTTTTCGAAATTATGGAACCCGGTATAATATATTGGATAGAAGTGACCACCTATGATATTGTGAGATTTTTATTCAGTGTACTACTGGCTGCCAACATTCTCACTGAAGTAAACACTATTTCATGGAAGCAATATACTTACAACTTCTTCAGCTAGACCTGGCTTTAGCTTGGGACCTAATGAGGTCTGAATTGTCTGGTGCCCCTGAGAGGAGTAGTTTGTGCAGGTTTTTCGGATCTTGTATTTTAACTGTTTCAGCCTGTCCATTTGGTTCAGGTGTGCTCCGCAGTTCTTTACCACCAAGTAGATCCAATATCTCATTATTTCCCCATGGAGGGCAAAATGCTTTAGCTTTCCCATTTTGTTAGATATTGGTTCTCAAGTTTGTTTTCAGGCCTCTGGTGGCACATCTGAGTAGTGTATAAAGCTGGACATTTGCTAAGTCCTGGGTGAGGAATTTCTTTGCCTAGGTAACAACTTTGAAATCACTTGAAGTCAAAGTAGAGTAAGATAAACTGTAATAGAAATCTCTAAAATATTTAATTTTTGCCTGGTTTGCTAAACATAAAAAAAAAAAAAGTTTGTGTAGAGAACGAACTGTGCTTAATTTGTTTTTCACTGTATCCTGCATTGTAAGGTGTCTGTACTGTCGCTCTGTCGCTGTTGTCCCTTAAACCCTGAAATGTGTTCTACACAGAGATTTAAATTGGTTAGATTTACCCCCTTCATGGGAAAGCAAACTCGGTTTTCTTTTACTTACTGTTTTTTTGTGAGACTTACGGCAGTTCCCTTAAACTTAGTTTTTCACTAAAACTTCATTGCTCTTAACTTCCTCAGAGAAGGATTTTTAAATGTGCAGTCCAGGCTTTCATTTGAGTTGTCATGAATGAATAATTCTATGCCTTAATTGTAATACTGTGAAGGTGACTGGTCATAAAGTACTTTCTAAGATTTTTGATCTTATGCATTGAGTTAATTTCTGAAAGTTCTGGTGTGGGACCTAACCCTCTGAGTTTCTTTGTACTTCACTTTTGCCTTCGTCTTTATTAGATGCTCTTGCATAAAGCATATCTTTCACTGAGACCTTGTACTTCAAAGGAAATGATAAATGTCTATATTAAAATTGATCCATGTGAAGGCATAGCATTACGTGAAAGTAGTATTCCAATAAAACTCTCTTTGAATAGGGAAATAAAAGAAATAACTCCTGGTTGTAGCACTACAATTAGCATGGCTAGAGGTAAGAATGGATTGAGATGAGAAGTTGATTGCAGAAAATACCAGAAAGTAATCCTGTTAAGCTGAGAATTCTCTAGCATAAGTGGAGTATTTGGGTGGAAGGTTTTGAGAATAGATTTTTATGAGCCATCTTTAGTGATCATCAGTTTTGGAGGGGGGGGGGGGGGGGAAAGGAAGAGGAGATGGTTCCTTATTGCTGTGCAATTAAAGGTGCTTAGTCGTAGAAACAATGGAGAAATATGCTGTCCTGTAAGGGATGGTAATGAGGCTTAAGAGATCATGCTGCCAATTCCTCTAACTTTTGACCTGTTTAACTGGTTTTGAGGGAGTCATATGTCTTATGAAAACAAGAGGCTAGACAGAGGAGAGCGGCCTCACTGATGTCCTCAATACGTAGAAAGAGGAGGCAGCGAGAGGACAAGTACAAAAGAAAATGTAACGAAAACCTGCAATGACTCATCTGAATAGGGATCTCCTTTGGATCTTGCAGCAGACCACAGTGGAAGGGCTAACCACAAGAAACAATCTTTTTCCAAAAACCACAATATCTTGCTTTCTGGAGTGCTTTTCAGGGTCTAGCTTAACATGTAATGGTATTTGCTTGAAGTTGCCATTGTCTCATCTCTTTATAGATTTTGTGGCTTACAGCAGCGTTTCTGTTCTCTTTTAGGGTTTGGGGAATGGCTGTTGTCTGAAATGACAAAAACTGTATCCAGTATTGTGTAGATGGTGTACATTAGTTACACATAAAATCTTTTTCAGCTTTCATCCAATGCAGTGAATGGCATAAAGCTGTTCCTGTTTTCAAGTTCTTTACCTTACAGTCTTCAGAGTGATGACTTTTTTTGAACTATGATGTTTTTTAATATATAGTGCTAATGTAACTATCTGATTTAAAGTTAGTTCCTACTCTTATAAAGATAACTTTTACCCATTCATTTCTTTTTTCCTTTGGTGGAAGACCATCTCTTTGCTTAGGAGGTTGACAGTGACATTGATGGTTCCTTTATATCCTATTTACTCATCTTTCTCTATCTTAGTCCTTTGATGTATAACTGGCATGCATTGTCCAGTTGAAGGTGCTGTGCATGTCAGCAACAAACATCCAGAGGACACCGTTGTCTTAATGCATTAACAATCTGTGTCAGATTTTTGTTTTTTTGAGGTGAGGACAAACAAGCAAAGTATATTGTGAACACTTACATAGTTCTGTTATATGCATTAATACTGCAATGTATGTTTGTCAAAATCATTAACTTAAATGTAGACAAGCCATTTTGTCATCAGCCATACTTACTGTCATTTTTGGAAAATGGATGGTAAGAATTTGAGTAGAGCAAACCAGAAACTTTGTAACAAGCGTAGCTTTTTGAAAGACAATTTAGAAGATTACAGTAGTCGGAGAAGTTCCTGACACAATTAAAACCAAATACGTATAAATCCTATTCTAGTTCAGGCACTTTCCATGTTGCCTTGAGACGCATGACGTGTTCATCAGGTTCTCCAACAGACCATTTAGAGCTAAAGAGCTTTAGGAACTCTATATTAATCATAACCACTCTTCTGAGATAAGCCTATTTTTTTGCAGCTTGTCAGAGCTGTGCAAAAATTAGCTGCAGTCCTTGGTAAAACATCTTGTATATTGTTCATGGTTTTGAATACTACAAGTCTAAAAACTGGTTATCAGGAATTTTAGTACTGAAATACATTGTAGGCAGTTATTCTTCTATAATGACACTTGAGCAGGGAGATGAGCTCTTTGTCAAATCTCCAATATGATTCTTTTGTAGCAAATAAGATCCTCTAGAGATCTCTTATTAGTGACTAGACATGGAATCATGGTACAGCAAGAAATCGAGTCATGCAGTTGCATGATTTCAAAAGCACTGATTTAACAGCTGGTGGATACCAGCTCCTTTTCAAAGTAATTTTCAGTGTCTTATCTTCTTCCTTTCTTTTGGACAAGAGAGAATTAATGTTAGAGTAAGGGTATGTCCATAGTGTTAATGCACAGCTTTTTTGAAATGGAAGTTAGGTACAGTGGTAATGATCAGACAAGCTTAATAACAATTGTGGGAGTTGTTGTGTCTCTTTGTTTATGGTTGTTTCTAATACAGTATTTGTGAAGTAGATGTTAAGTGAGAGTGTGTAGCAGTTAAATATTGTAATACAACTGAGTGATGGAGTTAAATTTTTATGTCCAAGATGTAGTACATGCACTTTACTCAAAGAAGTTGAGAAGATTCCAGAAAAATATTTACCCTTGTGATGCAAAACCTAAACTATTAAACACTTAATTAAAATCAAGTCAGGTGTCTTTAATAGTTTTATAGGGAAAACTCTGATTTTAAAATTCACACGGGAATATTGGCCTTACTTGTTACCATTTAAATGCTACTGTGATCAATATAACATTAAGCAGCGTTCTGTTTTCTGTGATAGGGTGGACTGAAAAACAGCAAGCATGAATGTACACTGTCATCGCAAGAATATATTCATGAATTGCGATCTGGAATTTCAGAGGAAAAGCTTCTTAATTGTCTGGAGTCTTTGAGAGTGTCTCTAACTAGCAATCCAGTCAGGTAAGTAATAATTTCTGCTGTATTTTTCATCATGCTGTTTTTGCTAAGCAATAAAGGGTTGTGTGGTTTGTTTTGTTTTTTTTTTTTTTTTTTTTTTTTTTAACCAGAGTAATTATTCTAATGATTCTCAGCATGAGAAAGTAGTTCTTGGCGCACTGGAAAAGAATAAGTGAAACTTTTGCGACTGTATACAATATCTTCTCACCTTTCACAGTAGTTCTCAACAACTTCTAGTTGTTGGAACTAAGCATTTGTCTTAATGGTTGATCAGGTCTTCCTGGGAAGTGCGACTTAAAGCAGCATCTATGAAGATGTAGAAGCAGTATTGGAGACGTAACTTTGCAAGTTTTACATTTGATTAAGAAATAATGAAATGCATTTTTTTTCCTTTTGCCAGCTGGGTTAACAATTTCGGGCATGAAGGTCTTGGACTTCTGTTGGATGCATTGGAAAAACTTCTGGACAAGAAACAGTAAGAACTTGAATCATTTGAAGGGAGAGGTGGGGTAGTTTGTGAAGATTGTTTGTACTGACATTTATCTCCTCCTTTTCAAGGCAGGAAAGTATTGATAAGAAGAATCAACATAAACTTATCCAGTGCCTCAAAGCATTTATGAACAATAAAGTAAGAAATATTTTAAATTCAAATGCCTGTAGTATTACTGTGTGTTGTTGACTTAAAGAGCTATGTAACATGTTGAATCTCAGAAAAAGAAGGAAAGCTTGTATATCTGGTGTCATCTGAGTCTTGTCAACTTGAAATGTATGTCTTAAACTTAGTATAACATTTTGCTGAGAGTCTTGTTCATAAACCTTTCTGAGTATGTGTTTTGTCTTAGTTTTGTTAAATAATTTTTATATTTAAATACTTTGCTTTTGGAAGCAAAGAGGATGATAGTATGGATTTAATGCAAGTTTGGAAATTAATTGCTCATGAAATTGAAAGGAAAATATTACTAAATTCAGGTTTCAGTACATGAGTGGTTTTGTTAATATAATGTACTTATCACATGATTTGAATATGATTTAATTTCCTTTTAGCTATAGTTTTTTAGAGTTGGTAGGTAGTGGGTAAAGGATAAAACTTTGGCCTAGTTTAAGTTGTATCTAACTTGTTTCTAACGTGGGCTATTCATGTTCACAAAGTGTGAGTACTGTTTCTAGAAGTTGATGTGTTAAACTTGTAATTTTGTTTTATTCATAGAAAAATCTTAAGTGTTGTTATAATGATTTATTCCCCCCCGTCTTTAAAAAATACAACTGTACATTGAAGTTACTTTTAACTACTGTTATTCAGTTTAGTAAAATCTCACAGAATAGCCTGTCTGATGAAGTGGGAGAAGTAAACTTAAATAGTCACACACTTCCCTCCCACTATTCCTACACTTAAAGTTAAAAATTCCTACACTTTAAACAGTTAGATATCTGATTTACCAACTATCCCGTGGTTAATGAAAATGAAAATTAAAAAATAATGCTACTTATAAATAAATGTGTGAGTGTTTTTTGATTTATCTGTACAGAAAGTGAAATAGAACACAGAATAAATTTAAGAAAATAGTTGTTTCAGAAAATAATTTCAACTTCTATTGGTCATTGTGTGGAAAATACTATTTTGACTTGCCAGGAGCTGTTAGAGTTCCAGGGAAAAAGAAGTGAACAAATTTCTCATACTGTTGAAGTGTTTCAAATACAGATAGAAAATAAAAACTGATTTGTCTTTTGGTGGATACCCGATTCTACAACATACAGTATCTTCCTTAGGAGCTGACTGTCTGACTTTCATAGGAGAAAGCCTCAAATGTAAGCTCAGGAAGACTGACTTGTGTCCCCGAACAGTAATAGCCATAAGGTTTTAGTAGAGTGTTGCTAAACCTCATATAGGGGGGGTGTGTGTGTGAAGATTCCTAAGCATCTGAAGCCCAGAGATGATGATGAATATTCGAGGCAAATACAATTTTTCACTGAAAGCTTTTTGTTTCTTTAAGTATGGACTGCAAAGGATTCTAGGAGATGAAAGAAGTCTCTTGCTGTTAGCAAGAGCAATTGATCCAAAGCAACCACACATGATGACTGAAACAGTGAAAATACTTTCTGCTATCTGCATTGTTGGAGAGGAAAACATGTAAGTAAGATATTGAAACAATTTTTTTTTATGCCCATGAGTTGTCAGTTTAGACACAGGTGAGAACACTTGTCAGTGGAACATATGCAGCCTTTTAAGTTTTTACTTTCTTAATGTAGTTTAAATGAGAAGAGCTTTTCACATGTTCCGATGCATTAATCCAGTATTAAATCGGACAAAAGCAAGTGAGCAGAGATCTTGAAACTGTGGTTTAAGTGGAAGGTCTAAAAGGACTATGATTGCTTACTATAGATAAGAGAAGACTTAATGAGCCATAACTGTTCATAAATGGCTGCTGAAAAAAAAATGTAAGTTATTTCATATATCTCTGAGTATGATCAGGAATTGTGAGCTTTTAATTGCCACAAGAAAAGCTGTCAGTTTTAAAGACACTTTAGAACAATTTGTGTTGGCATGGGCACTACTGAGCCCATTACAGTGGGGAGAATTGAGACTGGGACGTCTCCCCTGGGGAGGGGAGGTGAACTTACTGTATTGGAAAATTACTGGTTTGACACCGTGTGTTAGGATTTTTATTAGTTAGAAGACAATAATATAGAAATAAATATATGTATGGATTGTATTAAAATATCATGTCTCTACCTAAACAATAAATTTGAGAGCAGCAAAATGTTTGCATTTGTATGTGAAGTTTTGAGTAGTTCAAGTTATGGAATTGTATAGCACACGTCCATCATATTTTTTTAAAACAAGGATAATAATTTGGCATATGTTTGATTTGAATTATTGGGTGTATTAGTTTAATGAAGGTTCAAAATGGTAAAATCCATATCTTATATGCAATAAATAGATAAAAACATTTTGCTTTCTGAAAAGACCACTTATTAGATGAAATTAGATACAATCTTGCAAAGGTAGTGGCTCATTGGTTGTTTCTTAGCTGAATGTCACAATATTTTGGAGATTCATTCACTTTTTTTTTATTCAACATTAATCTTGTATGTATTTTAACACTTGGTTCTTGGTTTGTTTTCAACTTGATATGGATAGGTGTAGATAAATGCATTTAGATTCTCACTGCATTGAAATCTTAAATTGTGTAAATAGCAGGCTAAGTATCTTTAAAATGAGAAAGGACTGTGGTATGCTTTTTGACAGTTTATCTTTCTCTTAGTCTGGACAAGCTTTTAGGTGCTATAACAACTGCTGCTGAAAGGCACAATAGGGAACGTTTTTCTCAGATTGTTGAAGGACTGGAAAACCATGAATTCTTACAACTGCAGGTAGGTTTGCTTTTTTTATATGCTTACTAATACTTCAGAAATAATCTTAAAATACTGGAAGACTCTGTATTATTTTATGATCTTTAAATTACCAGTAAAATCGTTCAGTGCTATTACTCCAGTGTTCAGTAAAGGAAGAAATATAAATAGAAATGGCCTGCTGATACTACTTTTTCTAATTGTTAATGGTATGAAACCAAGAAACTCACTTCCTTGTCCCCAAAATAGGATTAAAAAGTCTTAACCTTAATAAAAAGAATCTAATTAGTGATATTCCTTTTCTTGGGTGCCAGATGTCATGCTCAGGTAATAAGTCTGTGAAAGCACTTTATTATCATTTGTCGGTGCTTAATCTTCTTGACTGGGAATTTTGTGTGGTTTAATGGAGCAATAAAAATCCAGCGCTCAGTCTGTCCTTCGAAATGTTTTAGTTGTTGCTACTGGACCCTGAGGAAGTTAGAGTGTGAGGAGTTGGAGGCAATCCACCCTGTATATCTTTTAGGTTTAGGGAAGAAGCATGAAAAAGTACTAAATTTCTTGTTTAAACACCTCTTTTTTTCCCCCAGTCTTGCCCCACCCAAAGTAAACGAAAACTTACAGCTCTGAACTGATTCCATCAAAATAATATATTTGTAAAAAGACAGAACAAATTTGCGTTGTGCTCCTGAAGTGAGTCTTTGAGTTTAATTTAGAACCACAACTGGAATGTCTTAACTAAGCATACACTTCAAGTATCTTACTGTTTGAAGTATCTGTGTCAGGAACATACTTCCAGTATTGTTCACCTTTTGGTAATATTACTGAATGAAGAAATAAATAAGCATAGATCTTAAAATCGTTAAGTATTTTGAAGGGTTTTCTTGTACTGAAATTTTCTAGGAACTGCAATCAAAAGTTTTATTGGCTATGAAAAATTTTGGTAATGTTGTTATTCTCCCTGGTAACAACAAGTTAGGTTAAATCCTAGCCTATGTCTAGTAAATTTGAATGGTTGACCTTTTTATGAAAAATTAATGATACAAGGACAGTGATAATTCATTAATAATTCATTAATATAAGTAAATTGAGTGGGAGTAAAACTGTTAGTTTTAGGTGTTTAAAGCTCAATGTCAACCAACACAGCCATCCTCTTAGATTAAACAGAAACAAACTACAGTCAAAACTGGTAAGTGTCAAGTATCATTTTTTATAGCTTTCATCTTCAGTATACTGGCTTTATAGTCAACTGAAGATAGACACGTAGCTTAATGTAACTATCTTTGAGTTTCTATGAAACCTTGTCTTGAAAAAAGATTACTTCAGCAACTACAGTGGTATTACCCTGTGGGTAGAGTATAATAATTTACTTTTTATGCTAACTTGTCCTTTTGAGTCTTCTCGTTATAAAATGTAACACTGTTTCCTTAGGATAGGTATGCAGATTTCTTCCATTGAGAAGAAAACGATAAGATATACATGCAGCTGTGTTACTGCTGCTGGGACTTTTGGCAACAGTATATGCAGCCTCTTAAATATTCAGAAATATAATAACTATGACAGATGTGGGTGGAGTGTGTCCATTTTTGGCAGGGTACCTTTTGAGACGAGTAGTGTGCAGCAGGATAGCATTGCTACTTGTTAACAAGAACTGTGCATGCCTTGGTGTGTGTTTGACATCTGCCCTTCATCAGCCATTGGTATGTTTCTAGGGACAATTCAGTGAGTTTCAAAAAATATTTTCATAAAATAATAAACAGTCTTCTGTGCAAGTGGTGTTTATTGAGCCATGTCCTGTGTCACATGTTCATTGCTGCTTATGTGTCAGTGGATAGAGTTTTTTAATCTCTGTGTACACACGAATAGCCCAAGACTTTTGGTTGCTATTAGAATGCAAGCCTTTTTAATTGCTTTTTTTTTGTAAGTTTTTGCATAGAGACCATGCGGTTGAATATCCTACTAAAGGATTACTTTATTTCCTTCTCATAATACGGTATTTATAGTCAAATTTTGTATTACTAAGGTACCGTGGCTGAAAGATATGGAAAAGTAGAAAGCATGCAGGGCAGGTATACTTGCATGGAAGGGATACCTTTTTCTTTTTTAGATTAAATATATGGCAGCTGTAGTTGTCTTGACACTGTGTTTACCATAAGTAGTTCTTTCAGAGCTGATAAGTTAATGATGTTCAATAAGTTTCTATAAATGACTTTCTAATCTTAACAGTGCTATCACAAAAGAATTAATTTTGAAGTTGTCTCCTACTTTATGACCTTGTTCATTTAAAACAAACACAACCAGCCACACAACATTCCTGCCCTCTCCTTGCCGAAACCTCACTTATACATCAGTAAAGGTAGAATTGCAAGACTCATTAACTTGTTTCTGACAAAACCATTCTTTACTTGTAATGTATTAGTACAAGCCATTAAGCCAGAGTCTCTTCTGGCAAAAGCAATCATAGCAGATGGCACTTCTTCTCTCTATTAATTTCAGATTGGACATGTACTTTGGCTTGTTAAGTTATGTCATAGTAGTAAAATAACAAGAATCATTCAAGCGAGCATGATGATACTACATTATCTGAAGATGCAGCTATATAAAGAGAGTGCCTTTGAAAGAGGATTTTAATAGAAATTTAAGACTCCATAAGGCGTTCCATTCAAGCTAAATAGTGAATGTAATTAAAACAGGAAGGGTGCTTTTATCTAATTTCTTTTCTCTGCAGCTATTGATTTTTATTTATTTATTTATTTACCTACTCTAATGCTACTTCTATTTGCAGTTAACATCTTCCACCAAACCTGGTATTTCCCTGGAGTCCCATTTTGGTCTTTTAATGTATATCAGCACTTTTGGCATGATACTATTGTCTACCTGTTTTAAAGTAAATCAATTAAAGTGCACAGCTGTTCAATTAAAGCATTAGTCAGTATCCTGAGACTTCAGACATTTTGCAAGTGTGCTGTGCAGGAGTAGAAAAGACACCTGGTGATGTGAATTACTTTGTGTATGGGTGTGTGTGTGGGTTTTTTAATTTTTTTTTTTTCTAAATTTCTATTACTGTAAAAATAGATTGTTTTCAAATGGAAGAATACTGACAAGAAAGCCAAGAAGTTGCAGTGTGGAGCTGTAGTGTGGGAATAACTTTCTGAAATAAAGTAGGACCTTTTGTGATACAATTTTGACATATGAAAACAGAAGAGTATTTGACTTTGCTTAAATTAACCAAAGTCAAGTGTTGCATGTGTGCTGCATAATAAATAATATCCACCTCTTGACATTTGTTTTTATAATTAAACTGAAATAGTCAAAGACAGTATTTATTTTCATTCTATACATACTAAAAGTTTTTGCCTGTGTTTCTGATAACAGGTAGCGTGTATGCAGCTCATCAATGCCCTTGTTACATCTCCAGATGATCTTGATTTCAGGATACACTTGAGAAACGAGTTTTTACGTTGTGGCCTGAAGAAAATATTGCCCGTAAGTCATTTTTGTATGGGAATTGATCACAGGTAACTGTTTGTGATTGCTGAAGATAATCAAATTGTTTTACTGACAGTAGCAGATGTGAAAGATTGGGGGTGGGGAAGGTCAGACCTGGAAAGGTCTATCAATCCATTCTGCGTAGTTGAAAATTTAGGCTTTCATTAGCTATGTAAACCAGAATGGTAGTTGAGACAAGTCAATATGTTAGGAAATAAATTAGGGTAGTCAGATGTAGTGTAATGAGCTCAAAGCACATGCAGTGAACGTGAGTCTGGCTGTGGAACCAATCTTGGATTACCTTTCTTTGTATATGCCGTTCCTCCTGTTTCCTGTGAAATCTGTTTTTCTTTTATTTGCATTCTGAAAATGCTTTTGGGGTTTTTAAGGAAAAAAATCAAAGTGAGTCCATTCTTTTTGAGACTGCATGTCTTTGTGCAGCTGCACAGAAGTATGCCTTTATGGGTAGTTGTGTATGAATATTTGGGACTTAGGGGTAGATTTATAGCTCTTACCCAAGAAACCATCTAGAATATGTATAATTAAGCTACTCAGCAGTTTCTAGCAAAGGATAAGAGAAAGAGTACCTGCTTATATTTGTCTGAAACAGAATTTATACTGCTGTAACTTTTAAGATAAAGTTTTGAATTGCCACCATTTGTCAAGAATTTTTTAGTACATTTTCAGTTTTTAGCACATTCAGCTTTGAAACCATTACTGTTGTGCATATGTTGATTTTTCTTAGGGTATGTACTTAGGTTTTATATCATGTACGTACATTAATGTGATCTGCTGTCTTTATTTGCTGTAGAACATCTGAAAGCCTGAAGAATTCTTAGTTTTTTTCATCTCCTGAAATTTAGTTTACACAATCAATGAATGCATAAAAACCTTAAGAACTGGGGGTGAGTTAGGTGCCAAATAAACTGAATTATAATAAATCATGATAGAAAACTTCATAGAGTTACTGACAGCTACATGAGTTCAAAAGTAATTAATATTTAGTGATAACAATCTTTTCTAAAAAGCTATTATGGTGAAATTCTGTCTGTAGTAAGGTTAATTAATATTTCATGTAAGCTGTAATATCAACTAAAATATTCAATACCATCTTGATGTTTGTTTGTTGGTAAGGTATTAATTACAACACACACATTGAGATCAGATCATTAATTCTGCAGGGAATGAATGTCCAAGATAGAGGAGGTTTTTTTGCATTAGAAAGCAACTGTCTTAATGATAAAGCATCTTAAGAAGACTTCATGCTCATATCTGTGCCTAGGGGTAAATTTTCAATAAATTTATAAATGAGAGTATCTTGAACAGAAAACAGTCAGGAGGAGGATCCACGTTTCTCCTTCTTAATCTGTCCAGGTTCACAGTAGCCTTCTCTGGTTCTCAACCATTAGAATTAGTCTGAGTTTCTACAGTTACAACAATTCTAGGTAAATTTTCATTTAAAGCATGAAGTGCATTCACACTAATGGCTTAGAAGCTAGTTTCACTTTTTTGTGATTTGCCTGGTAGGAAGCTAAACTTGTACTTAAGTGTATTAGAGAAATTACTTGTATTTCTTAAAAGAAAAACAACTTTTTTTCCCTCCTCCAAGTACTAATTTCTGGTTTTGTTTTTCTCATTTACCTTGTATGTATATATCAATGCATTATTGCTTTTATGCAATGATCTAGATTAACTTAATAACAGAAGTTGTAAGCATATCTTCTTTACACTTCTTTAGGCTTCTTAAGTTCACTTTCATTAATGTTTTAAAATATCCTTATGCTATTTTTTGAAAGAAACTCTGACATTAGCAAGCATAAACTGCTAAGTCCCATTAAGAGAACTCAACTCAATTAGGCTTCATATTTGTTCTGCAGCCCATACCTGCTATATTCACTGATAATTTGCCTTAATTTCTCTCAGCTGTGTAATTATAATAAAACCCAGGCACAGAGTTACAGCTTACTGCTGTTCCAAAGGTTAACGTCTTATATTTTGTCATGATATAATCTTTGAAGGGGGGATTTCTTGCTTTAAAAAAGCGAAAATTAAGATGTACTATGCCTTGAAAAATAGGGCTTGAAAGATAAGGATAATGAAGAGCTTGATATTCAGCTGAAAGTGTTTGATGAGAACAAAGAAGAAGACTTAATTGAACTGTCACATCGTCTCAATGATATCAGAGCTGAAATGGAATATCCTTTATAGAAATGGTGTTACAATTTGTTGCCTTGTTTAATAATGTTATGAAACATAAGTTAGAATGCTCTACATGCAGTTCATTTGTCACACTGGCATATCTTGTTGGGGACTTTCTCAAGCTGATTTCTTTCCGCTTGTTTTTTCTTAAAAATTTTTTTAGAAAATTAGTCCTTAAATTTGCATGTCAAATGTAAGTTATTGGGAACTGAATTAATTTTTCATCAATAACATCTATTAAGCTAAACTCTGGCTTGTAATACATGAAGATATAAAGTTATACCCATAGAAGATTATACGTTTGAAGGAAAAATGAGTTTTGATAATGAAGTTGGAACAAAGTTTCTAGTAGGTTCTGAAGCACTTAAGGTGGTGCATGTCTTCTCTAGTTGTGAAGAAGTGGGAAATTTAAAGTTACGTAAGTTCAGAACAGTTGCTTGCAGTTTAAGAGTAGTAGCTGATACTTTAGAAGCAGTGGAAGATTTATGCAACCAATGAGAGGAATATAAAATCACTAACAAATAATGTTGCATTACAGAACAGGTAATTACAGGTAATTTTCTTCTTTTGAGAAATTAAAATGATTGACTAGTGTGTCTTTGCCAATAGCCTGGCTTACTTCAGAATGAAAATGAAAGTTTTGTGTGAAATATGTTTACAGGAGTCTGTAATAAGTATGTAGTAGAATTTTTCTGAGTAGTAATGAAATGTCTTAATTGTTAAACAGGGGCAGTTTCTGTGGATAATGTTAGTGGAAAAAGGATATTTGCTAATAAGGATAGTAGTTCAGGGCGTTGAACAATATGAACAATATCTAGGGAACTAGGGGTAGGTGTTGTGTTGTGGATTGGTTTTTTGGTTTGTTTTTTGTTTTGTTTGGGTGTGGGATGTGGGGTTTTTTGTTTGCTGTTTAGCTGTGTTGTGGTGTTTTTTGTTGGTGTTTTGTTTTTTTTTTTTTTTTAAAGTCCTTGTATTTCTTTAACAACGTTTGCACTGATGTGAATGAAGTATTTCATCTGCTGTATAATATGTTGAAAGACACTTCTTCTGAAAATTACTTCCTGTCGATTCTCCAACATTTCCTTCTCATTAGGAGTGATTATTATATCCGGTAAGTGTCAGCTCTTAGGTTTGACCTTTTTTGGAGGGGATGGGGGGAAGAATAGAAACCAAGACCCTAGTAAACTGAGTAGCTCATAATTGTACATGAATAGTTGTGCTGTAACTGATATGTTATTTGTCTTTCTCCTCAATGTTAATACTGAAGATACCTTGTTAAATATAATGATGCTTATTTCAAAGACTTGAACCTTATTCTAACACTCTCATCCCAAAATCTCTTAACTCGTTGAGTACTTTTTCCTTCATTCAAGTTTCATAGGTTCATGACTTCAAAGAACTGGAAAGTTAGTTGTATAACTAGTAATCGAAAATACTTCCCAAGTGTCTTGTACTTTCTATTTTCAATGTAAGCTTCTCTTATGTGCACCTCATAGTGTCTTAGCAGTGTCGAAGCACCACATGTAAAATCTTGTTTTAAGAAGTAATTCTTTTGTTGTAATGGGATGATAAAAACAATTTATATGCAAGTGATAAAATTAAGCAAAATGTAGCTGGAGAAATCTTCGATTTTTATATTTTTTTTTTTTAATTTTAAAGTTTGGAATATCATCTTTTTAAATTTGAGGTTTTCCGACTTTGAGAGCTCAATGATATGTGAAACTGAGATGTAATACCTTGTACTGGTAAGAACTAGTAATTTAGAGCACAGAATCCCCTAATCTTAGAGGTTCCTGATGTTGTTTTGTAGAGATGTATATCAAACAATTAGTAACTTATTTTCTAAGTAATTGAATACTGGTACTATTGCCAATGATAGAATTTGCTGTGTTGCGAATGTGCTAAATAATTCTAGTAAGTATGAAAATAGTATAGGCATTGTTTATTGATTACTGTCTGGCAAAGGATAAATGAAAAGTGCACAATATTTTGTGGGGTCTTGAACTACTTCAGATATGCTTCTGAGAATCTGACAACAGTGCTTTAGTAGCCTGAATACAAGTAAGTCCTTTAACTTGATTGTTTTACTGACAATTTTGTAATTCATATATTAAGAGTTGAAGTTTCCTCTTTTTCCCCCCGCCTCCATCTTCTGTAAATGATTGTTCATGATCGTCTTATCTTCTAAAATGTGTTCTTTTTTAGACCTCAGTATTACAAGATAATAGAAGAATGTGTATCACAGATAGTATTGCACTCCAGTGGCGTGGACCCAGATTTTAAATGTAGAGGAAGAATGGACGTGGATTTTACTCATCTTATTGGTCTGTATACTATAAGCAGTTCTACCTTGTTTTACTGAAGTGAATGTTCTTTGTATTCTTCTGTCTAGACTTAAATTGACTGTGTGAAAATTTTTTAGTTTTCTGGAAGTAGATGTACTTGTGGAGAAGGCCAGATCAAACTCTGCAGCCTTTAATAAAATGACACTGAAGTTTGCTTCCCCAAATTTTTCTTGACTTGTATCTGAATATGATAGTCCTAATAATTAAAAATTGCTCGTTTATAAATTCTGTGAATTTCAGTTCTGTTAGAAATTTCAAAATGTACATTAGCATTAATTGATAGTGGATTTATAATTGTTATATGGTTCATTCTAAGAATATTTTCTTTAGTATTTTCCAAGTATTTAAGGTTAGTTTAAGATAAATTAATCAGTTAAAGCATTGAGGGACTGTGGATCTTCATATCATGTGGGAAAGAAGCAGCTGAATAAATACTATATGATGTAAATGGCAGTTATCAGCATTTAGAGGTGGTGTTTTATGCTTTTATTAAGATTTCTAAGGTAGATTGTATTCATGAAATACAAGGACGTCTCTGGACTAAAGATTTCATAGGGGGAAGCAATTGCTCTTGGAGAACACATTCTTTTGGGAAAATGTTTTTTTTTGGTGATGTGACAAAAGAAACAAAGGAAGGGTTTTGTACAGGTTGACTTGGCAGGGGTGGTGGAGGAGGAGAAAATTGCTTTCTAAAAGGTATCCTGCATATCTAAGAAGTATTTCTGCATTTTCCTGTTCACTTAAGAATCTAGGAATGTGACCACTTGATCCTACCTCACCGTGTCTTCTGTTTCCATTGACCTACTAGTTTTAGTGATAACTGGTTTGTCTTTCCATGCCAGATCCTACCTATAATATATAGTTACCTGTGTTTACCTCTCGTATAAAATACTTAGTTTTACACTGCATGAAAAGTCAATAGAAGTGCTTTGTATTATTGAGTGAAGAAATCTGTGCTTCACAGTCTGTCCAAATTCTTCTTGCCTAAGAAATAATTTTACTGAAATAAGGAAATGCTTGATTTAGCATTCCTAATCTGGAAAGAAGGCTTTCTGATTTGAAACCTCAGAAGTAACTATTACTTCATAATAGTGTAAAAATCCTTTCTTCATTCAAATTTAGTGGTAGATTGATATAAAAGAGAAGGGCATGCAAACTCAGATCTGTCAGACACAGAAAAACTATAATGATTCACCTTCCTTGGTCATGTCTCCTTAACACTTTTTTTTATATTTATAGATTTTGCCCATGAAAATAATTCACCAAATGTTTGGTCAGAGCAATCTGTTAATTAATTGTATTTTTTATTTTGCTTTTGTGTCATGGGGTCATAGAGAAATTATGATTGGAAGGCACCTCAGAGCTGTGATACATTTTACCTGACTTGTGTTGTATTTTATTTAAATTCCAGATGCATGTGCAGACAAAGCTAAAGTAGAAGAAAGTGAAAAGAAAGCAGCAGAATTTTCCAGAAAGGTAAGGCCTAATCATCACTCTTCTTAAGGTATGGAACAGAAGCCTGACAGGAACACTGCAGGCTTGTTTCATGGTAGAAATTTAGTGAAAACTGGAAAATAGTGTATCTTACATGCAGGATGTTCTTACATTTAATAGCTCTCTGGGTTTGGGGTTTTTCTTGACTGTTTAGGCACAGTGATGCTAACATTAAAATACTGCTGTATTTCCCTATAATGCCTATAGTAAATTATTATGTTATGATGGAGAGTATTTTATTTTGTTATTATTCACATTTAGGAATCTTACAGTGCATTTTGGAACCTGTTTTGGTAACAGATTTATTATTCTGGTTCAGTACTCTTTTATTAGGAACTTGATAAGTCCTATTTTGGTGATGAGCAGTTTTCATTTATTAATAGATATAGGAGAGGTTAGATATTTAAAACTATTTTGGTGGGAAGAGTTCCAGCTTGGTATATTTCTTGTAGTAATTTTTTTTGGAGGGGGAGGTGTGTTTTTAAAGCAATTGACACTTCTGCTTTATCACTATCGCTGTTTGTGCTGAAAGTATCTTGCTACAACATGTTTTCTCAAGTTACTTCAATCTGTATTTCTTAGATTATGTTAATGGCTAATTTGTTAATCTCAGCTCATCACATCCTGTCTAAGGATATGAAATGCTGAATGTGCTATATTAGCTGCAATAGTACTAAAGTTCATATACCATGTTGTTGTGTATTAAACACATGAAAAATCTTGATGTTTGGTCTGGTCCAGGAAGCCTTTTGCAGGCCCAAAGGCAGTACGTGTTCTTGATCACAATGATTACAAATTTCAAATGAAGACTTGAATTATGTCACTAATTTTTTCTCTTCGATATTAAATGTGGAGGCATTTTTAAGAGGAGCTATGGTGTGTTTATAGAAAGCAAATTGTTGTGATGCTTTCCTGGCAGAGTTCTTGATTATAATGTACTTGTTAGTAGCAGTCAACACATGTTGGTCCTAGTGATAAGTTGCTTTGCCCTATGGAAGAATGAATTACAGAAGCTTTGAAAGATGCTGATAATCTCTTAAGCCTAGCAAACAGTAGCCGGATGAAAATACGCACCAAATTTCTCACAGTCATGGTGTAAACTGGACTTCCATTTTAAATGGGAACATCAAGACTAAAGGGATGACTGACTTATCTGGGTACCTCCTTTCTTAAATTATTTTACGGATGATACTGGTGAAGCTGCACACATCTCTTTTCAGATTTAAGCTTGCTGTGTGAGATATTTTCTCTAGTTTAGTTTGAGAAGTGTGCAGTGTTCTGTCGGGGCGGGACCCTGTTGAGCTTTCAGCAGTACTAAATAGCTGGATCTGAGTGGTTGTGTGTCATGACCGATGGAACAAATTATGTGGTACTAGAAGAACACATATGGGAAAAAATGCCTTTTTAAAAAAAAAAGTTAAAAGTACATCTATTGCTCTAGTTGTGATACTGTTCAAAGAATTCCTGAAAGTATAGTATCTAGTCTGGACATAAATGGACAAACACTTATGTGTTGGTTAATCGTTACAGTTTGATGAAGAGTTCACAGCTCGACAAGAGGCACAAGCAGAGCTTCAGAAACGAGAAGAGAAAATCAAAGAACTTGAAACAGAAATCAAACAGCTACGAACCCAGGTAATAAAACTAAATCACAGTAAGCCTCATAGTTGATTTTTTTCTTTTTTTTTTTTTTAATAATTCAAAAGAAATTACCCAGGAATGTATTGTCTGTAGAGTTTAAAATGTATGAACTTAGTTATATTGGTTTAATTCTAAGCCAGCATAAACCACTAAGGATAGTTAGTGGAAGTAATATTTGTCTCAAATAATAGTGTATTCAACATCTGTCACAGATATTTGCTTTATTGAGGAAAAAATTTCCGTAGGCTATGAAAAGTTTGAATCCAGCCTGAGTTGGTTTTTTTTCTCCAAGTACTTGTTTATGCTTTAACATTACTACTTCTGTATGTTTCACAGAAAGTGTTTGTTTAGGAAGACTTTTTACTTGAATTGCAAAGGTGGAAATCATGATACCTATGCTTGCACAATATACATAGCTTTTAGCATGTGCACGCAACAGATAATAATTTTTTTTTGAACTCTGGATATCTGACTGTAGCCATTTCTAAAATAAATATTACGTTAACTTTACAGAGTCCCATAGGTATATGTAACAAAAAATGCAAGACCTTATGGAAATGAAGGTGATACTTAATTTCAACAAAGCTGATTTCACTTGCATTCATTTCCTCATGAATTTTGCTCAGAAGCACCAAAACTGTATCTCCAAGTGATCTGTCCAGGATCACTAGTGAAGCAGAGAGGACAAGAAATGCTGCATGTTGAGCGCTTACAACATCTCTTGGGTTTCTTTTGTTTAATGACAATGAATTGGGTTTCAGACAGGTCTTTTATACCTTTTAGGAACCAGCATGGTTTGATGGTCAAACCAATGATTTTTTTTTTTTTTTTTTTTTTTTTTTGTCTCAGCCTGGCTTATTTCCTACTCCTTCAATGCTTGGCAAGGTTTGCGTGTTGCCTTCTTTTCCTCATTGTGGGTATCTTAATGCCTATGGTCTCACTTCCTATTTGGAAAATAAGAGGAAGAATCGCATGTGATGTGCTATAACCTGGTTGCCATCATCCTACTTTCAGGATGCTGGTCTTTTGCTGACAGGTTGTCTGTGCTATAGCCTTACCAGAGCACCAGCCTTCACATCTTAATGTAAGAATGTTACGTTGCATTTAACAGTTGGGTTGCTGTTCACTGTGTCCTTTGCTATCAATACAAGGCATTCTTGTAACCTGTGGTGCCTTATGGTTTCTTACTTTTTTTTCAGACAGACACTTCTGTTCATACTTCATTCTTGCCAGTTTTAATGTTTGTTACAAATATCTGCAAGACAATGTTACACTGAAATGTGACAGTCTGTTTTAATGAGTTCACCAATTGTTGCATTACAACTTGTTTAGTAGTTTGTGGGCCAAAGAAACACATGCCTTGTGCAAAGCCAAAAATTTATTTTTAGTCTAATTGATTATTAACCCTGTTATATTGATTCTAACACTGTTCAGATTATCCAGACATTATGGCTCACTGACAATAATGGTACAATTAGAAGTCATACACATTAATTTTCTAGTATCTATGCCTTTTCTATGTAGTATTATGCTCCCCATACAGCATATTGTGGCACTTACTTTTAGACTCACCCAGATTTTTCTCTGATTTTTTTTTTTTTTTTTTGGAGACAAGCTTGCTTGCTTTAAACTAGAAACAGTAAATAATTGCATAGGGAAATAGTATGCAGATCAGATTAAATGAACAGCCTATATTACATAATGATTTTGTAATAAAAAATTAGTAGACGAAATAGAATTTGAGCTTATGTGGTGGTTTGTACATAGCTCCTGATGCTGCTTTTTAACAGATAGTTCTAAAGGACAAAAATCTCTGAGGAATTCGTACTAGGCTAGGATCATGTTATCACTGCAGAAACCTCTGTAATGGTTTAACATGCTGTTTCTCTTCATTGTTCCTTTTACAAGTTATTAGAATGTGTAGTGAAATTGCTGCTCTTACCACTGCAGAGACAACTGCAGATAGATTTAAAGGAAAGCATGATTGTTTTGTGCTTCCCCCTGCCTCCCCCAAACAAGATGTCACAATAATTATGAACAACTGTGGTCCTAACTAACCTCTTGCACTGCAATAGCCGCTTCAGTGATTTCTGTGGAAAATTCTCCACCAGCAGATTAGTGTTGTTAAAATTCAGTGTGGTTACTACCATCCCTGATGCCCCAGCTTGCCAGGATATCCTAAGTGGGATAAATGTTTTGTGCTTTGGTAAGAAATAAAATGCTGTTCTGTTCACTTAAATGTTACTGCTACTATTAAATTTTCTTTAAAATGGAAACAATTTGTTTTTATAAAAATGCTAGGTTATTCAGTTTACTTGGCAGTTTTATGGTACATGGCATAATCTATTGTTATTGCTTCTCATTTAAATAGGAGAATGGTTGAATTTCTCACTTTCTTGAGGTACAGTTGAGTACAAGGCCTCCTAATTGGTTCAGCTTCATATTAAACCTCCTCTGCACCCTGATGAAAAGAGTTCCCCTTTTATATTTCAGGGTCCAGGCCTGACAGGTCAACTGACAGAAGTAGCACCGTTACCTCCAACCCTACCAAGTGAGAATGCACCACCTCCTCCGCCACCTCCGCTACCTGGTGGAGCAATAATACCTCCACCGCCTCCCCTACCTGGTGGAGCAGTAATACCTCCACCGCCTCCATTGCCTGGTGGAGCAGTAATACCTCCACCGCCTCCGCTGCCTGGTGGAGCAGTAATACCTCCACCGCCTCCGCTGCCTGGTGGAGCAGTAATACCTCCACCGCCTCCGCTGCCTGGTGGAGCAGTAATACCTCCACCGCCTCCGCTGCCTGGTGGAGCAGTAATACCTCCACCGCCTCCGCTGCCTGGTGGAGCACCAATACCTCCACCGCCTCCGCTACCTGGTGGAGCACCAATACCTCCACCGCCTCCACTGCCTGGTGGAGCACCAATACCTCCACCGCCTCCGCTACCTGGTGGAGCACCACTTCCTCCACCACCGCCTTTTGGTGGGCCTCCAATGCCACCAGGTCTTGGAGGTGTTCCTTTTGCTCCCTTTCCGGTGATACCAGCGTTACCACATGGGATGAAGGAGAAGAAAAAGTATAAGCTGGAAGTCTCAATGAAGAGAATCAACTGGTCAAAGGTATTACAATGTTTGTTTTTATTCCCATTGATGAAAAGTGGCTTTTGAGGAAGAAGGTGGTAATGTGCTGGGGTTTATATTAGATTGTTAATTGTACTCATGTTTGGGGAATTCGTTCCGGTCCTGATCCCAAACGTTTTTGATGGAGTGATTGTGATTCAGTTGGTTTTCAAAGACACCTTATGTTATGGGCTAAGCTCCCTGTGCTTAATGCTGCCAAGAGTCCATAACACCCCATATTATAGGGATACCTGTAGCTAACAGTTCTCAAAATTTTGGCTGATTTTGTACAGAAGTAAGTTCTACATGTTTTCAGCTGTGATTGATATTTGACTTGCTTAGTGAACACTTCAGAGGTAAAATGTCTTGTTTAAAGCATGTTTAATTTAACAAACAATTGAAATGTTTACTTTATAAATTGTGTTACTACTTTTTGCAGCAAAATTGAGTTAGTTAAAGTATTGGTGGGTTTTAGGACAGAGGAAATGAATCTTGAAGCAGACAATTGAGTGGAAAACTGTTGGGAAGACTGCGTTTTAGGAACTTTGACAATCTGGCAGGTGACAGAAGTATCTTGAGTCAAGGGATAGCTACAGCTGTTTGTTTAATAGATGTGTGAGAAATAAGAAAGAATGTTGAGAAAGGAGATGTGTTAAGAGGTTTTACTTGAGTCTCTGGGTATAAATTGCAACTTGGTATGAATGGGCATACAGTATTTTGGAAGACAATGCAAAGCATAACTCTAGTTTTGCCTTCTCTGGGTTAAGCAAGCAGTGGGAGCCACAAATTATGTGGTTTATGAGGGTTTTTTTTCTTGCTTTTTTGAGGACAGGTTGGAAGTGGATCAGGCTTACAGAGACTGTAATTTTTGTCTTAGATACCTTCTTGACAGAACAGTTCATGATTGTTCTGGTTATGCATTCCATTAATTTATTTTAAAAATGAACTATGAGTGAAACTACTGTGGTGGCAATTCATAGGATCATCTAGCTTCATTTTAAAAGCCTTCCATGAAACTTAAAAATTTGGCTAGCTTAAAAAGAGAAGGGTGGGAAAGCATTGGCAAAACAGTTTTTCCTAATTAAAAGAATTAACTCTATACTTACTGCAACAGTAAGTGTACAGACTTAAACTACTGAAATTTTCTGTTTAAGGGCAGATTTCCTGATGTGAGGTTAGGAATTATATTAAGATCAATCCTCTGAACAAACACAGAAACTTACTGTAAATTAAAGCATCTAATTAGGAAATTAATCCCGTTATTTCGTGTTCACATTTCTTTTGTTTTTGTGATATGTTTTGGAAGTTTGAAAGGAAATTTGACTTTCATTGTCTTACCTGTCTGTCAATGATAGTTGTACTACAAAGCTCACTGGTTTTCTTTCTCTGAGAAAGGCAGGTGTTTACCCTGTTAAGACAGTTGCAAAACTGATCAGAAGCTTCTAAAGGCAGTGGTGTTATTAGACATTAGTTTTTATTGTAAGCATTGAAGACATTTTTACTAGAGTGAATATTTAGCTATCTGGTGTGTAAAATTATTACTGCTTTTAATTTAGCAATATGTGGTTTAATATTAAACTTGAGTTAAAGCTATGGCTCTTAGAGTTATGAAGCTGATGTTCCTCCCCTCCTCTTTACAAACAAATACAGTTGATACTGTATACTACAATGAATTTTAAAATGAGATTCCTGTTGACAGAATTTTGCGTTGGGTGTTTGACAGATGAGTATCTCAGGAAGCTAACTTAGTTCAGTACAAAAATCTTTTAAAAAGGTCTATGGGTTGCACATCACTGAGTGATAGATTTCTTCCCATGAGAGCAGAGAATGTGTGCTAAGCTCAGTGGATTTATGTGATGGCAGCAGGAGATGACAGTAGGTGACTGCTGTGTTTCTCTTTTGGCCTTGTCCTGAGGCTGGATCTGAGAGGACACACATCTGTGACTCCTCTGAGGTATGTGGAGTATGATTGGTGGGTGACTACTCACTGAATTTCATAGCTCTGCAGAGAGTTTGCTTGTATTGTTGGTCTATCAAATGAGTGAAAAACTGGGACATCCCAAATAGGACGGGGCATCATTCTATTGGGTGTCATGAACATGAATTGTGGCTTTGCATTAAGTTGCATATGTGTATCCAAACTATTAGAAATAGTTTTAAAGCAGTTTTCAAGCGTAGATAACAGCATGTTGTCTCACATCGAAACCTTCGAAGGTCGTGATGTCTACTGTAGTTGTAAGTTCAGAGAATGCTGGTATCTGTGCTACAGTGGTACCTGTAGGTTATTGATCTGGGGTGTTTGTTGGTCGTTTCATATCAGTGATGTGCTAGAGCAGGGTTGTGGCCACTGGGAGGAGCTTTGGGGCTGCTCGAGTGGGATGTTTAGGCACCATTAACTTCCAGTGAAGGTGAGCTTCTGCACAGTCTTAACGTGCTTATATTTAATCAAATTTCAATTTTTAAAATGTCTTAAGAGATAAGCATTTACTTGAGTAGTAAACTGCAAGCACAATCTCTGATTTGCAAACTAACCTGTAAGAGCAGTTACTAGTTACTACTTGTCTCCCAGTATAATTGGTCACTTTGTGACGAGAAGTTAGGCACGTATCCAGGTATATGTTTGTATATGTGTGGCTTTTAAACCCCTTTTTAATCAGTATAACCACTGTTATTTCTGTATAAAGGAAGTAAATTTGGGTTACTAGATAATTGCATCAATCATCAGCGCTAAACCATCACATCTTAAAGGCAACTTGTGGCTGGCAGTTTAATGGTATAAAATGCAATAGATGAGTTGAGGTTTGCCGTAGGAAAAAAATACATAGATCACCGAATCATCAAGGCAAATCAAAGGAGGACCTTCATATACTGCACGCTATCTGGTTTGAGCTCTAGCTTGGACTTCAGTGTAGCTTGAATGGATATCTTGACAAATAAGCAGCAGATACTAAATCTTTGTACTACTAGCCTGGTGTCTGACACTTTCCTTGAAAACCATATTCTATTTCAATAGTATGTTGCTACCAAGAACTTATTAAAATCATATTGCTGATGAAAGTAAGCTGATAAGTGGCTACAGATGGTCATTGCTGACCATAAGTTGCAATTTAACATTGAACAACTGTTGAACTTGTAATTTAAATCACACTCTGAAACAGCGCAGGTTTTTTCAGGATGTTTCACAGCTGGTAAAACTGTTGGGAAATTCATATGGATATAGGTACACATCTTTCTGTAAAAGTTGAATGTTATCATGTTGTCCTGGATGGAGCTGCAATACATGGGATGCCAGATGTTGCTCCTGGCTGAAGATGCTCAGTGTTCTCAATATGAAGCCTGTGAAATGAATCACATCATTGCATAGCATTAACAGTCCTTTGTTGACTGTTTTCATAATATTGCTAGGACACAGGATCATATGTCTATTGAGTTCTTACATAGCTGATCTACCCTGTCAGACACAATGGAATCTTGGTTTTAAGTGTATTTGAGGATGGATGGTCTTAGGGCCACAGCACTGGACAGTTTGGAAATTATTCTAGTTTTTTCCGTGGGGTTTTTCAGGTGATTCAAGGTAGGATGCTTTGATTAAGTTCTGAATATATACCGTCACCGCTTCAAGCAAAACTCTTCAAGAACTAGTAATGACAGAAGTTTACTGTTGGAAGAGGAACTAGACTGTCCTCTGATATTTTTGAATAAGTGATCTTAATTGTTTCTCTCAACAAGAAGTAAGTTTAGGTTTTGTGTTCCTCTACATTCTGAAGTGTTGAGTAGTGAAATGACTCTGTCTTTGGAGTAGTATCCAAAAGAGCAGTATCATGAATGATTAATCCCACTAATTTTAGAAGGAGGAATCTAGAAGCTTGAGGTAAAACCTATGTGGAAATGCATGGCATGCCAATTGATAGTTTCTTTTACCAGAAGAATTAATGTTTATAACTTGATTTTAGTATTTTGCCACTGGATTTAAAAATATTTGGAGATATACCAAAATAATCTGAAAGCGTATCTAGCAACACGCATCAGTGTGCATTCTTAGTGCTACTACTGTATGACAGTGCTGGAAACTTCAGGCCCGTTCTAGAGAATTGTAGCTGAGGGTGATGTTAAAAGTAACTGTAGTGAGTGCAGCAAAATGAAGTTGGTGAGGGGTTTTCTTTGTTTATTTACATGTAATTTTCAGTGCACTTATAGAAAACTGAACAATTTTTTGAGAATAAATATTAACTTTAATGCTCCTGAATTTAAAAGGAATTGTATAGTCCTGCTGTTTTCTTAAAACATCTTTACAAAATATCTTTAATCTCCTGCCAGTCACACCAATATATTATATTTTTTAAGAAGAAAAAATGGACTGTTTTAAGTAGCCTAGCTGTATTATTAAAAAGAAACAAGAATGTATGGGTTGCCATACTGGAAAAGATGCTCGTGTGTTACTTGGAGGAATATGGCATTACCAAGTGTTGGAATCCAGAGACTTGGTTTTTTTTTTTCCATTTGAAATTCATCTAGTCATATAAAAGTCCTTTTAGTTTATTTACTTTTATGAATCATTTGAATTATTCAGTTTTGTAACCATTAAACCCCTTATATAAAAGAGGTCACTTCCCCTCCTATGAATTGTTTATTGTCTGTTGAAGATACTTTACCATTGAATGTCCTTGTCTTCTTTCTGTTTAGAAGATTACTCTCTTGAAAGCTTCTATCATATAATTTTCTGTTTTGTTTTTTTAAAAAAAAAAACCAACTATTTTTCTTCCTTTCGAAATGGGGCTCTAATGTTTTAGAAATGCTTTTCCACCTGGGCTTTTAAGAAGACGTTTTGTGGCTATTATTTCAGTTAGCTTCTCTAACGATCTTTGACTTCCAGGTTTTTATATTACACTTGTATCTGTTTGGGTATTTCCATGTGGACTTTTTTCCTTATAGAATACAGGTTTCATCACAGGCATATTTTGCCAGTTTTCCTAAGTGGAGGAAGAGAACTTGTATGCCATGGACAATGTCATTCTGTCCTGAAGCTGTTGCTCGTCTTTGACTTGCCACTGCTTTGTCTGCTTAGGATAGTTTCTCTCCTACAATTCCTTTATCTTTTTCAATTATATAGGCATCTCACTTAAGCAGGGAAGAATTCCTGCCATATATGTAGCTTAGGCTTTCTACACTCAGTGGTCCTTGTTAAGTAGTATCTGATTCTAGAGTCAGTTGCACTAGTTTTGTAACTGTGAAATGTACTCAGACTGCTATCCTGTAAAAGTACAGAAAAATAAGCTTTTTAGTTTATAATACCTATTTGTCATTGCAGCCAATTTCATTGTAATCAATTATGTTTATGTGTTTATAGAAATAATTTACAAAACATACATATGAACACTGTGTATGACAGTGGAAAGTAACTGCAGATGGACATTTTGCTTAAGTGCTCTGGGAACAGTGCCAAAGATCTCCTGCATACTGAAGGAGAGGGAAGTCTATTTGATCATCACTTTTAAGGAGCCATCAGTTTGGGAATAAAATTCTTACTGTTTAATTTAGTGCCTTTTGTTGTAACTGTCTTCACCATTAGTGTTGGATTAAGGTGGTTTTAAAAAATTATTTACCTGCAGCTGGTGGTAAAGCAGCTACACATTAACAAATTGATCATATGGTAAATATAGTATTGATAAAGTTCCTGCATATCATCTTGAAGTTAAATAGCCCTTGAAAATTAATGGACATTTAAACAAACTTGTAAACAAGGATTGATAAGACTTTAAAAACTGGAAGATGAACACATTTTGAAAACAAAATAGCTGTTCTGAATCATACGTGAAGAGTAAAATCGGCTTTCACCTTCTGTGTTGCGCAGTACTTAATTCTTTTAACATGCCCAGTATCAGATAAGGTACTGTAATGAAACCTGTGTTTGCATTTGAAACATGGAAACTATAATAATTTTGAGTATAAAATTATTTATGATATTTAAAATTCTTTCTACAGACTTAATATTGAGTCACTGAAAGGTCTACATTGACATATCATTTGGCAATAAGGTATTCTGTACTCTGGCAGTGTAAGACTATGTCTTTTACAGTTTTCAAGTAGCAGGGATGCATATCAGTGGTGAAGAATTTGGGAACTGTCTATAAAGTACTCAAGAGAAAACCAGAACACTTTCAAACCCAGATGCTACTAATATGTTATCAAGCCTGTTTGAAAAATTTGTTCAATAGGAGAAATGTAATAAAAATCATTGTGTTGATAAAAGGCAGTTCATCTGATTATGTTTTGTTCAGGAAGCATTTTCAAGAGACCATAATACCTGGAACATACCTAAACTCAGTTTAGTCCAATTACCACAACAGGCTAGTAGCATTGGCTTTAACTTAGCTAACGAAAATACTCATTATTAACTTTGGAGATGCCATTTTTGTTTCAGATTGAGCCTCAAGAGATAGCAGAAAACAGCTTTTGGGTAAAAGCAAAAGAAGATAAATTTGAAGATCCAGAACTGTTTGCAAAATTGGCTCTTACCTTTGGAACACAAATGAAAGGTATGTTCTTTTACTTGGTAATATTCTTTTATTAAGTTTAAAACTGTGCAATGACAGTCTCTTTTATACTTTGTGCAATACCATGGAATTCATATAATGGTTTTATAGCAGGAAGATGATTTAAAATGTATGTTTTCATGAAGCATGGCAGGCTATTACAAGAATTGCTCCTCCCTCACTTTAGAGCATGAGGGGAGGAATCTTTTGTAATAATACCTCTTAAAAGTGCAGGGTATGTTGCAGACAGATGCAGAGTTTTTTCAATTTAAATTATAATTAAACGCTAATCCTAAAATCATGCTCATCTGCATTACTATTCCTAACTGCAGGAACTGTAAGTTGTCAGGTTTTTTTAGATATTCCACATGTGGAGGGTTTGTTGTGTAACAAGTTTACTTATATCACTCTGCTAAATCAAGATCCTCTGCAAGTACAAGTAAGACTTAGAATGTAACAATGACAATATGCACTTGAATCACAAAATCACAACTCTTTAATACGCCTCATCGTGATTCTGGAATATGTGGGTTGAAACCATCATTCTTTTCAAAGTTCTTGTGTTAGTGTCCTTTGCTTCTTTTTCTCTTTGTTTTACTATTTTTTTTCTTTTTGGAATACTATATGCAGCTGTCATTTAAGAAAAAATGAAAGTCTTTAAATATACTCCTTTAATTGGTATTTAAATTTGTGTTGTGTAATCTAGAAAGGACCATCTCCCCTCCCCAATACAGTTAAATTGTGTTGTTACTGTCATTTGTGAATGATGTAAGTTAGTTTTCAAAGAATTGAATGTGTGAGTGCACACTCACTGTTAGCTTAATACCATGGGAAACTGTCAGATAGTCTACCAATTTTTGTTGGAACACAGTGTGAAATGGGTCTGTTTAACTACTAGAGAGAACAATGCAGTGAGAATAAAAGCTGTGCTGGAGCTTTCTGTCAAGCCTAACTGTGGCTGTTCAGTATGTCATGTAAATAGCTCTTCTGCCATTGGTTTTAGATGAAAAAAACCCACATTAATTTCTCAAGCACTTAATTTCTTCAATAGGAGCTATGATGATAATATTTATATCTCGAGTTGGGAATGCAGTTACTTACCAACTGAATATTGGTTATGATTTTGATACTTTAATACCATCCTCAGCTCTTCCTGGCTTTCAGATGGTTTTTGAGTACTTGTGAAGCTGCACACAGCCTCCTCGAGTCTTTTCATTATTATCCATGGGTAATGGTCAATTGATCTGTATTTCATATGTGGCCATTTACCCATAATTTATTTCAGGCACTGAAAAGCAACAAGTACTGTTGAAGTACGGTTCAATAATAACTTACTCAGGAGCTAATGAGGAAGCCCAACAAATTAGAGTCCAATGAGTGGTAGATGCTGAAAGAATAAATTCCTGATCTAGCTACAAATCTTTTTAGAAAACAATATATTTTCAGATTGTGCAGTTCTTGACGGTGGATGGAGTCAGATGTATCGTTTATAGGCCACATCTGAATAAGCAAACACACATTTAAGATTTTGAAGTGAATGTGTGTACTGACTGTAAATATTTTTGTGCTGCTGTTTTGTGGTTTTTTTTCTTTAAGTTTTTGTCTTGGAGAATTAACAATTCATGTGATGCTTTGTATTTTAACCATAGGGAGTCTTCTGTTTTAATTCAAACCACCAGAATGTTCTCACTTCTATTTATTACTTGAGGATCTTGTTATTTCAGAATTAAGTTGTATTGCACATAGAGGTTTGTGGCTGTTGTCTGAATTTCAGGAACAAGACCTGGGGTTTATACTAATACAGTGTTTGAAAAGTGAACTCCAGTTAAGGAAGATGTCTCAGAGGACCATAACTTTCGTGAACCATTTCTTGAGTAGATTCCTTGAGTTATTTCTGAATATGTCTTTTTCTGTGCTCTTTTGAAAGCCCTTCAAAGAGTTAGTCATAGCTGTGTTTTTCATGAGATAAATATACAGCTCTTTCACTCAGAGCTCATGCTCTTTTCAGTAGTCGCTGAATTTGAGCCATTAGTATTCTGCTATTACAGTGCTTCCCACTTTCTGCTCTAAATGTTCAGATATTACGCGCAGTAATACAAAAGCCTCATCTGCAGTAATTGAACAGTTTTTCTGTATTGAAGTTGAATAGATCCTTGGTTCATAGCACTGCAGTGAGGTTAAAATGATCACTGCTTTTAATGTGATAGCAAGACAGGAAAACCTTTAAGGGAGAGATCCCCTAGCAGCAGATAACACTTACAGTGGAGTGAGACCCTTCTTAATGAAAACGACAAGCTTCTGCCTTGAGCCGAATTCTTTCATCAAAACTCCTAAGAAATGTTTCTGAGTTCCTGAAAAGCTTCTTCATTAAAAATGCTGAAAAAAAGCTCTTAAAATTTTGACATAGCTGTCGGTTGTTGACATAGTTGTGCAGTCCTAAAACTTGGAACAACAGAAATTCTCAAAATAGCTTACTGTGGTGATAGCCTTGCAGATATTTTTCCTGTTCTTCCTTATGTTGTTCTCAGTTAATGGTTGTAGAAAATAACATGCCATAACAAAGGATGGGAAGACCCAAAGTTAAACATGTTACTACCTATTATCCAGGATATGAAAATCATCTTTGCCTATCTAGTAGAGAAAGTCAGTGTTGTCTGTCTTTGAGTTCAAGTTTTTCTTAAAACTTGAAAACCTACTAAAAGTCAAGAAGAGTCTCAGAGCATTTAGTTGCAGCACAGGTTCAAATAATTGCATTCCACAAGCAACTTTTTTCTGCAACTGCTATCTATAAAGGGAAACATTAACTGATATTCACCATTCTTCCTTACCTTTTGCCTTAACAGCCACAGGCAGCTCATTAATCCCCAAAATACTTATTTCAAGCATAATCTAGGATCAAATTTTTCTTCTGCTTTAGTCCTGTTTCTTGCTGTGGTCTCCTAATATATTACAGGAAAATGATGGAAAGACAAATAGAAATGCATTTTATATCCTCTCAAGAGCACAGTCAGCATGTAAAACAAATAAATGGATGAGTGGAAGAAAACTGACAATTGCCAAAAGCAATTTGTGATGATTTAGTGTTTACTACCTTGTATTTCATGGCATTTGGAATGACAGTGGGAATAGTAACTGAAGTAAAACAAATGATAGCATACACACTTATTAAAAATTTGTAATTCCATATAGGTTGCAGCACTCAAATTTAATTAAACGTCTGAATTTTATTCGTGATTGTCTGGCACAATGAGAATGAAACTTCAGGATTTTTCTTCATTTAACTTAGTTTTGTTTTAAGAATCTCCAATAATAACTTAATGATGGTTGTCACTAAACTATGTGCTGCCTGTTTTCAAGGAAGGCAGCCAAAGCTGTAGGGAAAGTGGTATTTTGGAGAACAAAAGTGTGTGTGTGTGTGTGTGTGTGTGTGAAAGTCATAATAAGACACGTCTGAAGCACAGTTTTCATTAGTTAATGAATTAGTGCATTGATCAGTTACCTGCTTATGAAATATAAGAATGTTTAATCACAGAGCACCAGGAACAAAAAGGAGTGATCCCTGACTGGTAAAATAATTTTACTTCAAATATACTTAGATCCTAATTTTCTTTTTAAAAGTATGCGTAAGGTTAAATCTGTACTTGCTACTGTAACATTAGATATTTGATACTTATGCCCGGTGAATATGTAGAATATATTTAGTTAGGTTCAAATCAGCACTAACAGTTAAACTGCTTTATTTGGTCTGTGAAATCAGTTACTGAGCACAGCTATGAAAACACTTGTTGTACAGGGAGCAATGGAAACATTAAAAAGACTTTACAGGATTTTGAGATCTTGGAGTTTGAACCAAGTTAACTGAGATCTAATTATCACTGTCTCAGTACAGTATTGGAAGGATAGTCTCCACTTGTCTTCAAAAGAAATACAGATAATCTGAATACCTTTTAAGAACCTCTCACAAATAGACTCCAGGGCTTCAAATTTTCGTTAAAGATCTTAGATAACTGTTTTGAGCTTAGAATTGTGCTACCAGATGCAGAGATGGAAATAATGGTTATAGTCTCACAGACCATTTTTGGCAAGTAAATAATATTCTAGATCAGGCACACTTGAAGATGAATGGGCAACTGTGGTGGTTGTTTATGAGTTGGGTGGTATTAAGATGTGGGACGATTACTGCAGTGTGGGTGGCAACGAAACACATGGAGCATATTTCCTTGTGTAGATGCACAGAGAAAAATAGTAGAGATGGTATTAGTTTCCAATCAGCTACTTGTTTTCTTTCAACCTTGTTAATTCTAAGAGAGAATCTGATATCATCCAGAATTTTATGTGGCGAATCATGTGTTGCTTTAAAGTGAAAGCAGTGATTTTGCTGGTGAAAACATGCATCATGGTTTTACAGTTTTTGAGTCACGACTTGAAAATTTCAGGCTCAGTAGTACTTGGTTTGCAAAATAATGTTATCATGGATTGATTTGTGTTTTGATATTTAAATAGCAAGAGGAAGGAATTCTATTCAGGTATTGTTAGCTCAACCCTATCTTATTTTTAAAACAGTTAAATCTTACCTGCAAGCAACAGTCTCTTCAAACAAGGTCTTTTTTAACAAGTAGGATAACCTTTAGATAGTGAGGTTTTTACCTTTTTAAAACCTGTATGATCAATTCTGAGCTATGTGTGATCACATATTTTCTTAATTAAAAAAAAATCCTTTCTGGTTTATGGAGTATAAAGAAAATGTGAAACTGAATGAAGAATCTTCCTTACCTGGATGACAGAGTATGAACCCTGCAGTATTTCTTAATAACTGAAGAGAGGACATCCAAGTGATCAGATAAATGCATCTTGTCCTTATGAGTCTGTTATGTGATCTTAAGTCATTCATTTCTGTTAATACATAGTGAAGTAATGAGGTGCATTGTCAGCTAAGAATGCCTTCTTGTTAATGTCTTTAGATGGTCCCACTATCAAAATTCTAGAACTAAAAAAATTATGCATTTTTGGTTAAATGCATAATAGTAGTTTTCTACTATTACGGGGAAATGTTGTTATGAAGTTGAACTAGAATTTATGATTAGTATGTTAATCCAGTCTGGTTATCTTTCTCTGGAAGCTTGGGCTACTGGCTTTTGGCAGAATTGGGGGTGTTTAGGTTTGTGTTTTTGTAGAATGTCTTTAAAAAATGCAACAACTAAAATGAAGTGTTTACAATGTTAGTGTTCTTGGGAAGAACCGAATTAATAGCAAATCTTTAAAAACATTTAAGCAGGTCATATTATATTGTGCAGCTAGAACATTCTTCTTCTAAATTTTACTTTTGTCCCTTAATTGACATGGAATTTTATCTTTGACCTATGGTGTAAGGGAAAAGAACAGCATCATCATCAGGGTGATGTCTGTGGTGCTTTGTGGAATATGATCTCAAAAACTCCCTATGTTGTTGTTTAATTTTTTGAATATTAAATACATATATAATTGTGTGATGAACTGTCTTCTAGCAGGTAAACGTAAAGGATTAAAATGTTCTGACTCTGTAGATAAGTTGTGATACATCATATGCTTGGGGCCTCAGATAACTTTGTAATAAAGTGCCAATACTCAATGTATCAGGCCTGCTGCTATCAAAATCACTTTTCACTGTTTGATTGATAGTCTAATTGCAAAACACTACAAAGCAAGTTAATGCCTTCTCCCTAAAGGATCATGTTAATTTCTGGCTCTTGTAATTTAGGTTGTGTATTTTGCCAGTCAGGAATGATAGTGGTGCTCTGAAGAAATTAATTATGTGTACAGTAGATCTGTAAAGGTAGTAATTAGTACATAATAGTCTGTAACTACTGGGATTGTTCCAGTACAGAATTCATTATCCATCCAAGTTACCCCAAGGGAAAACTTCTCGATCAGGGTTCTGTTGC
This sequence comes from Strix uralensis, assembly GCF_047716275.1. NCBI lineage: Eukaryota > Metazoa > Chordata > Aves > Strigiformes > Strigidae > Strix > Strix uralensis. The sequence goes on from NC_133984.1 coordinate 6,673,562, forward strand.
TTCTTTATGATTAGACTTTTAAAAACCAATTCAACAATCATTTTGATATGTTTTCTAAATTGAAGTAAGGTTTTAATAGCTGAGTTGTATTTTTCACATTATGGGCTTTTGAGTGAGAGAGGACAAGAGAAAACACAAGATTGCATGTAAACTATAATTGAACAAAACAGGAACAAAATATTCAGGTTTTTATATATATAATGTAATAATATAAAATATGTCAAATAACTTACTTTAATACAGTTTTGTTTTCATAATTACAATATGAAAGCTTAGGTGGCTGTCCAGCCCTACCTTCAATATCTCCCTCTGAACAAATTTTAGGACTCATCTGTAGCTCAGTTTTAAAATATTAGTAATCATGGAAAAATTAGTCAAATGTTGATAGGATTAACTAAAATTTACTTTTAACTTTTTCACGTTTTGGGTCAGTGCCAGGATTTTTGTATCTGAACTTGTTTTCTTGGATGAGGAGCCAGAGGGTTGAAATGGTCAAGTGAAAGTAGTATGAAAAGGTGGTTGGAAGAATTTAAGAAAGAGCATGACAAGCATATCGAAATAGCTGAAGAACAGTCCAGGGAGACAACATTACTTCTGAGGAAGACACAGCATATGACATGATAAGGTTAAGAAAAAGGTGATGTTTAGATAACACTAACTACAGTGATGATGTCAACATTATTAATAATGTGTATTTGAAGATGATAAATAGTTTCGTTTTAGGCTATAAAGGTTAGACTATAAACAATTCAGGAAACTGTACTTGTGCAGAACTGTAAGCAGATAACAATGCTTATCTAAATGAGCTTATTGTAAACATTATAAGGTAAATGTTCTTTTAAAATTTGGTGGAAATAGTGAGGGGACTGTCTCCAAAAACAGATGAAGGTGAAATACTGGCAGTTACTGTACATAGGTGGTATGATGGATTATGCAGGTGTTGCACTCAGTGTTTTCATGAACATTACTGGCTCATCCACCAATACCCCCAAGTCCTTCTCCGCAGGGCTGTTCTCAATCCACTCATGGTCCAGCCTGTATTTGTGCTTGGGATTTCCCCAACCCATGTGCAGGACTTTGCACTTGGCCTTGTTGAACTCCATGAGGTTCACACGGGCCCCCCTCTCCAGCCTGTCCAGGTCCCTCTGGATGGCACATCCCTTCCCTCCAGCGTGTTGACCACACCACATCTGGTGTCATTAGCAGACTTGCTGAGGGTGCACTCGATCCCGCAAAGATTAAAAGATACTGACAATTGGTTTTTTGTGCTAGTAGATGATTGACTAGCATCTTTTGTTTGCATTTGTTGATTGTGGTAGCTTATCAAGACTTCCTCCAGTTTTGGTAAAGTTTCTGTATGTTATTTTTCCCTGCCTTAAAGTGCTTGGATGACTACATTCTAATTAAAGTGAATTATTGAAACTTAAGCTGCAGTAGTCTTTTGATTGCCACCCGCTTTATGTGGACACATGGCATTTGAGGTCTAAATGTCAGTTTTCTTGGAGCAATGAATTATGGGCCAGAATGTAGGTGGGCTGCTATTCCCAGCTACTTTAGCTGTTATTTTCCCTTGCTTACAGCATTCACAAGAGCACCTCATTAGACCTTAAGTTTATATTTTCCATTCTTTAGGAAACATGACAAAAAATTTGAACAACTTACCTGCTTCAGTATTTGAAATTATTCTTCTTCCCCAAAATTCTTTATAGGACAGCAATATGGATGACATAACTGTCTGTATGTAATTTTTTCATGTGTGTTGAACCAATTAGATCATATAAACTAGGAAGATGCAGTGTCCTTAGTATATTTTTATTAGGCTTGAATTAAAGCAATCCTGCTTTGAGTACATGTTGTTGATACTATTAACATGTTAATTCTGTAATATCCATGTGCAAGTAAATAGTGTAATCTCACTTGTTAACATCATGCAGATGTTCACATGTGGAATACCCATGTGCAGCCTTCAGTGAATTTTCTTTGAGGCTCCTTGCTGCTACTGGAGCCATTAAATGTTCACAATAGCTTCTGTCTTTTGAACTTTTTGTACCTTCTAATTTCAGTTGTGCCAAGGTACCTTTATGCAAGAAGGGAATGTAGAACTGACTACCAAATCACCTAGTCAGGAAGAGCATTTTAAAGCTATGTCTTTTGTGTTCTACATCTGACATAAAGTAGGCTGATTTTTGATTTCCTGAAGAAAATAGTGTGTAATTTTTTTGTGCTGTAAAACCAGTAATTCTTAAAGGATGTTGTGTAATTTTGTAGGGTTTTTAAAAAATTTTTAGTGTAACTACATTCTTTCTATTTACATGTGTGCCAGATATTGAGGAGAGGGAGATAGAAAGAAAAACAGGCCAGTGTCAGTGTAAGTCAGTTGATACTCTTGGTTCAGCTGACTTTTGTTCCTTCTCTTTGCCCCCATTGTTAACAGGTATGTCTCTGCCATGAATTTTATTATTTTTGACCACCTCTGTGACCAGTTAGTCATCTGAAGCAGGTAGTGTTTTTGTTTGATCAGAATGTATGGTTTAGTTTCAGAGTTCTCACTGAAATAATTAAGTTTGCATGCATCAAATGCAGTTTTAAAGTTTTTATTTTGCCATCAAAGTGATGTAATATTTCAAGATTGATTCTACCTCTGTGCAGTGTTCCTCTGAATGTTGCAAAGCTTATATTCACAGTTATTCTGAGAAATGGCAGTATGAAATACTCCTCATTATTTATCAGCCCTTCCTTTTTGCTTGACGTAATGAAACATTTTTAATGGTGAGAAAAAAGTTTTGTGTATCCTATCTTAGTAAAGAGATAAGTAGCAGCCAAAGAATGAGGTTGGTGCATCATTAAACTTGAAGGAAAAATGTTTGCATTCATTTACATTTGGTGCTTGGAAAGAAAAAAGAATTAGTACTTATAATTTTTTTGAATGTAGTACTTATAATTATTTTACAAGCTTCAGATGGACTTAGTTTTGGTCAAAGTTCTTGTAACACAGCTGTATTGGTAGGTGAGAGACAGCAAGCTTCAGTTTAATGCAAGAATTCCTAGCATTAAGGACAGATATAGTTGTACTAGCTCAACTACACACATTGCTTTAGTGAAATGAAAAGAAAGAAAAAAACACTAACTCATAATGTATTTGTTTCTGGATTACAAACTGCAGGTGGCTCCCTTGGTCTTCTGATTAATTCAGGATGTGTATACTTGTTTCCTTTCCCTCCTTGCCCTCTTTTTCAGAAGCGTATGAATCCAAACTAAAGGAAGATACTGCTTTGCAGTGTAGAGTCACCAAATGTTTCTGTGTCTTACAGCAATTTCATTTAGCTAGATTACATGCTTAGTCTTGATATCTCAGTTTCAGAGAGAAGTGAAGCAGGCTGGTTTGTTTTCATCTTTCAATGTATTTGAAATTGTTCTTTTTCAACAACAGAATAACTTCAAGTATCATAAAGCAGGAGTGAGTTACTAGTTTGCCATTTTTCATCTTTTCCTTTCCTTCTCAACTGGATTTATCCAATAGGTAAACTGTCAATTTAGGTATGGAAAAAGCTTTGCTTTGTTTAATCCTTGAGGTCCCTTCCAACCTGATATTCTGTGATATGGTGAGATAAACTGATGCCTGAAATTATTACCATTTAGTGTAGATTTTATATATGTGTGTATCTATATTTTTAATTTTAGATATTTTTATATGCTTTTTTGATTCTTAAATGAGCTTAGAATTATTTAAACAATGATTGATAGTAAATATGTTTCTCCATTAAGGAAAAAATATTTGTATATAACAACCAATGAAACAAAAGCTTTTCTGCCCAGAAGTGTCAGGGGCAATTTGTACCAGATAATGATACACAGTCTTGCTATGTTTAAAGTATCAAGAGAAGAAGGAGGGGAAAAAGGCACATACATTCTTTGTATTCAGTTTTGCGTCAGGTACTAAGGCTTAAGTGCAGAACCTGACTCCTTAATAGTTTTACTTTGTGTAACTATTGAAAGTTTATTTATAGAGAAGCATGGTTTCCAAACTGACCTTAGGATTGATGCGTGTAGTTTCGCTGCAGCTGGGCTATTGTTCAGGAGAATCACAAATGAGGCCTCCCAAGAATTACTTGTATGTATGTTCCTGTGTAAATTTTTTCATATGAGGAAGCCACTGTGCAAATGGTAGCTGTTCAGTAGCACCTGCTTCTGTTGAAGGTACTGTCTTTTATTTCAAGAGCATCAGTACCCATTTCATTCAGCATCATACAAAAGGACTAAAATGAGAATAGCATTCTGAAGGGGCCAAACCAAACCAAAGCTTCCAATTAGGAGATAATGTTGGTAAATTTTAGTTCTTCATATTTTACTTCAAATAACATTTTAGCACACTTAACTTTCAATAAGTTAAATGATTCCTTTTTTATGTGGAAGGTAATTTGTAACACTGAATCGCAAAGAAAATGTATTTTAGTTTGAAAAACCATACTGTGTAAAATAGATGTATTGGTGGTGTGACCTACTAACAATTATACTATTTACTTGCTAGAATTAGATCAGAAGCTGAATATTTACCCCCAAATTTGTATTTAAAAACCACTAACAAAAAAGTCTTTTACTCTCTTTACTTGGGAGTGCCCGGCAGTTCTGTGTTGATTGTATTTAACACTAATTCTATATGATAAAACACAATGTTGTATGATGAAATGTACAGATAGCAGTGTAAATATTACCGAGAACAAATGAAGGCTTTGCTGTTGCTAATATTTTGACCGGAAGTTTTGTCTGTACTGGACTAATGTGAGGTAGCATTGATATTTTGTGAAGACTTTTTTTTGAAACATACACGAAGTTTGGGACTGTAGAATTGTTTTCATCATGTGACAGTGAATGAAGAAGATCCCAGATAAAAAAATCCGTTTGGACTTTCTCAGAAGTTAGGATCAGTCTCAGTTGTGTTAGTTTTGTTTTGTTTATTGTATTGTTTTCCTATAAAATATTATGTAAATAATGCTTTCAGAATGATCATGCCATAGAGTGGACTAGATGCACAAATTTTACTGGGATTCTCTGGCTGTAGTACGCTTCCATTATGTCTCTTTTAGGACTCCACCGTTAAAAGCTTTATGGTATATTCATAAGGGAAAAAATTAATGAGGGACAGGTCAGATAGATGCAATTTTCCTAGATCTATTTGTTATTCCCAGAGCTTGCTTTCTTTACATGTGCAACAGTTAAAGTTAGTATTTCTTCAGAGCATTGGTGTTATATCAGAGGGGTTCGGATTGAGTAGTTTGGATATTATCTTGGTAAACATTACATAAGAACTGTAATAATTGCGGCTTCAGAGAAGCAAATACACGTAGTCTGTATGTAAATTAAATTATGTTCAGATTAAGAGACAGATGGGAAATAGTTTGAGGTCTGAGATATTTGAAAGTTGCTAGCTTTATTCATTGATTGCTTTGATGTATATGATAATGTATTCCACACAATTCCTATAGAAATCGAGCTCACTTTGAAAATCTGCATATATCTATTCTGAATCCAGGTCAAATGCTCTCGTGTGGAGGCTATTCCTTCAGTTTTAGTTCAATTAGCACTGCTTAACCCTTTTGAAATGTCATTAGGACAAGTTAGTCTTCCCCACTGGAGACTTGAGGAGCAAGGATACAAAATAAAAAGCCCTGCTACTTACTCCCTGACTATATTACTTCTACAGATACATGGTCATTATCGGCATTTTTTAGTGCTAAGTGTGAAACTGAGATTGTAGCGGATGATTAAATTAGTATTTTTGTTAAAAAGCTTCAGCAGTATAATTCAAGGAAGGCTGTTTTCTTTTTTTCTGAAGTATGACAGTATTACTACCATAGTTTTTCCACTTAAGTAAAGTCTAGTTTTGCTGTTTGAGTCATTTTGGGCGTTTGTTAGTATTCCTTCAGTAAACCTTGGGAACTGCATGGTAATTCTAAAAATGTAATAAATTAATGAACCTATTCTGTATTATTTCATTCATAAAAATCTGAATTTGGAAATAAGAACCGATTTTCAGAAAGTGTGGTTGGTGTTGGAGTTGTGGGGAACTTGTACAGCAGTGTTTTGTGTTGAAGACTTGGAAGGAAAAATATTGGAGTGAGAACAGCTGTGTATTGTCTTAATAATCTCTTGTATGTGTTTTTAACAATGTTGTGACTGAGCTTAGTTATAATGTCTTAAATTTTAGGTGGCAACTTACAGAATTCATGTATGTATTTGTTAGATCCAAGCTCTCAATTTAAAAATTGAAATATTGAGGAGAAAAGGTGGAAGAGCCAATTCTGACTGTAAAGAAAAGTCAAGGGGAAGTAACTCTCAAAGGCATGCATTGGTTTTTTTCCCCTACATTTGGTGTCTCAGAGGTCCCCATTAGAAAAGAGTAAAGATCACTACTTGTCATACACAGACAAATATATGTTACCCCTATACATATATTCAACAAGTTTGGAATTCCAGACTACTGTGTGATAACTCTGGTAGTAGTTAATACATTCTGTACATACTGTGTGCCTTGTTTTTCTAAGGGAAATAGAGCTTCTGTTTGTAGCAGCTTTATAAAATACAGCAGAGGTAGAAAGGCAGTTTTGTATTCTGAAATGTCTATTTCAGTCTCAGTGATGCAGTGCTCAAATAAACTATAGCACAGTTAACGAGCAGTTGAGGACAGAGACACATGTACTAGGCACACCAGGGAAAGGGATTGTGTACAAAGACTAATTAGCATGAAATATGAATACATTCATGAAGTAGTCTTGATCTATAATGCTCTTACAGAGAGTATTTTTTCTATGAATTTGACAAAAAAGAAATTCAGAAGTTGAACTGAAAAAACAATCTGTTTTGAAGTGAAAAGAAGTGGGTTTTGTTTGTTTTTAAACAAACAAAAATCTGCATCCTGAAATAAAACACGTTCTGTATGAACAGGTAAAAAGATCAGACTGAAAAGAATGCTTTCTGCAATGTCAAAACAGAAAATTAATCCTCAAAAGATAATCTTCTTCAAGTTTTTTTTTTTTCTTTTTGCAACTTCACTTTTTGCAAGGGAATTTGAGTTAGATACTAGAAAAATGTATTTAATTTGAAGCTAGTTACTCAGAACATGATTAAATAGCCCATTCAATGGATTTTACAGTAATTTTTTTGTTAAATGAACTGTTAAGATTATCTGTTATGGAAATTTTCCTGAAGCATGGCTTATCTTTCATGTGTAAGAACTTCTATCTAAATATGTTCATAAAATACACTGATGATGAGTTGGAGGTCAATCACTTGTCATTTCTAGGTCTGTGTTGTATAATTCCAGGCAGGATGGTTTTAAAACAATGTATTTTGTCCTCTTAGATGTTACTTGTAGCTCTAACTATGTTTTCTGCTTTCTTGATATTGGTAAAGGAAGCTCTGTACCTAGTTGCTACTAGAAAGCTGAGCACTGTAGTGCCGGCTCTTTAGCTGAAGTAGAGCCACACAATTGGCTGTGAATTTGTGACCCAAGTAAGAGTGGAAGGAAAAAAAAAAAAAAAATTCTGGAGGAAAAGATGGAGAAGAGATCAGCTACTTACCAGCAAAGTTTGTGCTGACTATTAAACAGATTGTGCACCTATATTTTAATATCCTGAAAGCTTCCAGCAGAGTTCCAGGAATAACAGTCTATAGGTTTAAACAAATAAAAACCCACCATGAACAAAGATGTAGTTATGAGCAAAATTTATGGCCTTACTTATAAAATAATTCTATTAAGTCTGTATTAAAGAGATGTTCCCTTCGCATTTCAGCAGAACCATAGCTTGTACATACTACATTAGTTCCTAAATGTACTTTCTCTCAAATTTCTCTTATATGGAATACAGTGTGGGGTGGTTTTTCTTTTTTTTCTGTAAAAGTGTAAATTGACAAAATGTGGTCTGATTTGTGGCCTAGTTCCAGTTACGTATTGTGCCGACCTGCAATGATGTCATATTTACAAAAAATGCCCCCTTCTCCATGCTGGCTGGTTTTATGTGCAAAATGCATTTTTCTTCTTTAATTGCTGACAAAAAACCAAAAAATTCTTTATCTGCTTTTGAGATTTCAACTTTTATCTGATTGATAGTTGTTTCAGCTGTGATGCTATTAGAGACACTTTGAACAGAATATCTGGCATTGCAAGAATTTCTGCCATATGTACATAGAGTAAGGGTAGATCTGTTATCTAAATGAATAAAGGTTCTTTGAAGAAAGATACATTAAAAAGCTATCTAAAGGATTAAAAGTTAACAATCGTGCTATTAAGTTTCTGAATTCACAGAGACATTGAAAATACTGGTACGTAGGCATTAACACAGATAAAAAGCTGATAATTTTGTTGAGTTACTGAATTACCTGTTAATGATCTCTAAAGGATGCAAAGCTGAAATTACAACTTTGTGTTTTCTGTAACTGTTGTGTGTCTTGTGCAGTTATGAGAAACTGAAACGTCATTCTTCCAGATAGCTTTTCTGTTCTGTAAGGTGGGAATGTAATTATTTTACAATAATATTACAGAATAATTTCCCAATGTGAAGCAGCAGGTGAACAAGAAATTTATGGCTTAAAGGCATTCTAAAAGCTAAAGTCCACATGGTAAACTGGCTGATTTTTCTAAGTTAATATAAAATTAGCTGTAAATTACATATTCTGAATGGTAGTATGTGTGGAATAAGTTTGGAGGTTTTCCTTTTGACATTTTTTGTTCTTGCATTTAAGACATTTGGATCATTAGCACTGAGATGCTGCCTTCTTAATGAATCATTTCAGCCAAATTTTGCTTATGTTGGTAATATAAAGGTAAGCAGAACATAGGTTACATCTGCTAAATTTCAAATATACTGTGGATTCTGTATGCTTACAATGTGCCAAGGTGAATAGTAAAACTTGACTGTGTTGGTAAAGATGAGAGACTGGTAGCTGTGTGTTCCCAGACTATTTTTGTAAGCTACAATCAAGTGGCTTAATTTAGTACACTGGTAGGTCCCCTAAGACTAATCCTGTAATGTGGAAGTAATTTATCTTTTACCTCTTGAAGGCAGATAATCATTGCACATGTATTCAGTGGGCACCTGGGTGTTTTCAACACACTTAGAGATACTTGGACCCCAAGAAAGCTTTTTCAAGGTAAATTTGTTGAAGGTAGTAATAACATACACAACCATACAGGGTTGTCTTCAGGCTAGTTGAGCCCAGTATTTTGTCTTCAGCAGGTGACTGAGAGCAGATGCTTAGGCAAAAGAGTAAATGTGTGTTAGTTAATATTAAGAGACAGACATTTAAGATATGTGCATAGTCAGAATAAACTGAAGAGTGATTCTTCCCAGTTTCCAGCAGTTGACAGTTTTGGTTTTTTTCTAAGCATAAGGCCGTATCTTTATGCATAGTAAAGTCTTCATTGTGTTTTGTTTTCAGTGAACTCATGATCTTTTAGCATTCATAACCAGTGGCATTGATATTCACTGTGTTTCAAACAAATGTATAGTTTTCCAGTGTTTCAGTCCTGCTGCTTGTTAGTCTTCCTTGTTTGTTGCCTCCTTTTTCTGTCATTGCAAATCTCGTAAAGAACTAGCTTATGTTTACCTTCTCTGTGTTTTCAAAGACCACAGAGGGGAAGACCAAAACTGTACGTGATACACAAAAGGCAAACACTAATACATTATTGAAGGGTCTGGAGCACATATCTTCTGAGGAGCAGCTGAGGGAACTGGGGTTGTTAAGTCTATAGAAGAGGAGGCTGGGGGGACACCTCATCTCCCTCTACAACTACCTGAAAGGAGGGTGCAGAGAACTGGGGATGAGTTTCTTTAATGAAGTAACAAGCAATAGGACAAGAGAGCATGGCCTCAAGTTGTGCCAGGGTAGGTTTAGACTGGCTATTAGGAAGCATTTCTTTACAGAACGGGTTGTTAGGTGTTGGAATGGGCTGCCCAGGGAGGTGGTGGAGTCCCCATCCCTGGAGGGGTTTAAGAGTCACGTTGACATAGCGCTGAGGGATCTGGTGTAGTTGGGAACTGTCAGTGTGAGGTTAATGGTTGGACTAGGTGATCTTCAAGATCTTTTCCAACCTTGATGATTCTCTGAGTTATCTAAATACTATCAGTTGACCTACCACAGTTATTGGGGGTGGGGGGTGAGGAAGGGAACCTCATGGATTTTGTTGTCTTAGTATGGAATCATCAAATGTCTCAATTACTGCTTGTTTTTCAGAGAGTTAAATTAGTATGCCAGAAACGTTTCACTGTCACAGTGTACTGAAACTGTATTGGCATGACCTCAGTTAGAATGATTATTAGTCAGAATGATTGTAATGTGGAAAGATACAGTACGTCTTCCCTGTGACAATGTGTGGTGTGGCAGTTCCTGTTCCAAACAAGTCACTGCCCTCTAACATGTCCAGTTCAAACTGTAAGTAAATCTAATCTAAAGGTTGTAATAGACCATATTCTCATCACTGACATGTAGCAAAAATTTGTGCCCACATATGATTAGGTTGAAAGGTATGCTTGTTAACAGATGACATGCAGCTAGTTAGATTTTTTTCGATACCATCCACCACAAGGCCACAATTTCAAACATTTGTTTATGAAAGACTCATTTCTCAATGTTTTATAAATAAGGATAACAGTTGCTATTTGTATTTATCAACTATCAAAGCTGTGTTTACCAGTTAACTTCACAGGGCACTGCTTACTGGTTATAGAAAGTAATGGAACCTATTAATAATAAATATAAATATTTTCATGCATGTTTGTTTAAAACCTTGATGGCAGGGAGATACTTCAAAAATGGAGAGAACACTGGAACATGCATTTGGAAACGTGTATTTTCCTTAGTGTTATATTTAGTCAGGAGCTTTATATGTCAAATATCACAGTGAAAGAGGAAAAGAAATCAATTTAGCTCTTCATTTTTACTAGAATTCTAGTCTGTTCCATTAAGCACCAGTATCTATTTAACTTGACTGTATAAAGGGATTTTTGGATCTTGGGATTTTTTTTTAGCTTCATGATTTCCATAATTCCTTTGGAAAATGTGCTTCCCATAAGTGTCTTTACTGGGAAAGATGTGCCTTTTACAAGCCTAATCAAGAGGAACAGTAGCTGAACTATTCATTTAAAAGATTTTAATTTACTAGACCTGTCATAGTAATAACAGAAAATTAGTTTATTAGAATATTGATAAAATAAGATAGCAGTTTTTGGACATCTTGTTTTACTTTGAATTTGTTTTTTTGTCTGAGCCTTGGTACTTTTACTTTTGAAAGTTGTATGGATAACAGGTGTATGAGTTAATCTGGAAAATAATTATAGCTATCCTATCTCACAGTTCTGTGGTGATGATGACCTGATATCAGAGGAAAAATATAACTGGGACAGGCGACTGTCTAAATTAGAAATACTATTATAGGCAGCATTTTATTTTTATAGGGAGATGTCTTCTCTGACCTACATAAAAACTTACTATATTACTTTGAAAATGGTTTGACTGATCTCTTTAGTCATTAGCCAAGCACTAATATATAGGCAGCAAAGACACGTAATGTCTCAGTACCCAGCAAAACCCACCAAGGACAAGCATCTCTTTGGAGCAAAACCCAGCATGTTCACATTAAGCGTTGCGGGTGTTGAAGCAGCAGCAAAGGGAGAAATGGGGTGGACAGTCCTGAGGCTTTCTTTCATATAAATATTCATGGATGGAATGTAAGAGAGGAGTTTATGGAAAAGGCTTCCGACATCTGTTCCAGCTTCTTACAGCATATCATACAACACAGTTAAGTAGATCCATTGAGGATATTTTCAGTTTAAGCATTATTTGCCTGCTCTTTGATTTCTGTTGTTCAGAAAGAGTACTTTGCATGTACTGTGACCATTTGCATGTGATGAATTTTAATATTTGCTTACCATCTTTCAGCAAAAGCAACATCTTTAGCATTGGCCTTCAGCAGGGTATATAGAAGAGGGCAAAATCAGTTGCGTGTGTGTTGTTCTTTCTTTTTTTAAATAAAGTATTTGTGGCCCAGACATCTACTTGATTTCAAGCTGTTGATAGAAAGCTGAAAGCAACCGCAATATGGAGTGGTTAATTAAATACGCTTAAACTCTACAACTTTACTGCACAAGTTCCTGATGCAGATTTTCAAATTGCACTGGAAAAAAATAGACTAGTTAGAACCATTTTAGGGCAATTTTAATAGAACAAGAAATACTTCATATAGTCACTAAATGTGTTGGTCAGATATAATAACAGTCAATTGTATTATAAGAACCAAGAAGAGGAATATAGATCCCCTGCTGTGTTTTGACAAAACTCATTTGTAAAACTAAGTTATGATTTTATTTTTTTTTTTTCTTCCCTCCATAGAGCATAATCTGTTGGGTTGATGTCACTTCCTTCAGTTTGATTACATTAATTAGGCAAAAAACATGAGACTGCAAGAGGTTCCATGTCTTTTTTTTTTCCCCTGTCAGTTATATTTTTTTTTATCTTGAGAGCTCAAACTAAGATCCACTTTCAGATCAATTGCTTGCTTTCTTTGTAATAAAATTATCTACCTTTTTTTTTTTTTAAAATGCTATACCAGGTATTTATCTCTTCTGATTGCAGAAAGGACAGAGTGACAGCAGGAGTGCTTAATTAATTTTACTTCAGGAATTGATAACTGAGTGATTTTAGGTGAACTGAAAAATGCCAGGTGGTGTTGGGAATAAACATGAGTTCAGGCAGCTGCTGACTTGAAATGACAGGAGGGCGTGGTGAGCTCTGGTCATGCTCTTGCATTTATCTTTAGATACTTGGGGAAATGGTTTGTTATTTGTCAAAGTTGCCCATGCCAGTGTGGAGACTATAAGTGAATTTGGATTGTAACCTACTTAAATCTCAGTTTATGCAGTTCATGATTTGCATGACAGACATGTTCTGCAGGAGAGACGATGTGGTCCAGGAGAGAAATTGTGGCTTCAACTGTGTGAACTGTGGCATCTCCCAGGGTCTCTCCTCTGGGACCCATTGAATATTCTCTAGTCTCATTGGTTTTAGGATTGGGTAGAGAATACCTCCTTGGTCGCTGATCCTTTGAGGTTCCACTGTTGTTTTCTGACTTGCTGCCATTGTCAGGGCTCTGCTTGTTCAGGATGCTTCTGGACACATTTGCACTTCTTGATGATCAACAGGTTATTTCCACAGTTTGGCTATCTGTTTCCTTGAACATGCAAAACTTGCCGGAGTTCATTCTGCTCTTTGGAACAAGAGGTTGGTCTTATTTCATATATGCTTTACTCTAAGAAGTGCTAGTTAAGTTCACAGGCTTATGCAAACTAGACCTAACTTGTGCGAACTGCTGCAGTGTTTTATTTGAGTGTGGAAATTAAGTGGTTAGACAAATGGAAAGACTTGTGGTGGTGAGGGAAGCGAATAAGTGCAAATTTGAGACTACATTATGTTTGATTTTCCTTCCTCTCCCTGTTCTTTGACTTTTATTTCCATTCTTGAGTGCCTCTAGAAGTAACACAGAAATAGAAAACTATTAGTAGCTTCCCAATATCATCAATTTAGCTAGGCTTCAAGAAGTTTTATTCAGTTGCAATAGAATTTACTGAATTTTTGCGCTACAAAATGTCTTCTAATCTTTCAGTGGCATTCCTAACTCCTTATTTCATTTTTCTACCAAGTTGAATCACATGGGGTTTCTTCAGTGAACTTCTTGGTGTAATTAATAGTTCCAGCTGTTCAAACATACTCTTGCATAATACAGTTTACATCCCTTGCAACAGTATGAACACTTACTTCTTTTTGTCCTATACTAGCCATAGATCTTCTTCCAGGTAAAGGGAATAATAAAACAATTAATTTCTTTTGTGTATTTGCTTTTGCTGCCAAATACTAGTAAATGCACATGGTAAGCCACTTGCCAGATGGAAATAAGATGAAACTACTTATTCATTTCAGATGACAGTATAAGAGCGTTTGTTCACTGTGGGTACAGACTTGATAGAAATTGGAGATTAAGGTTCAGGTAGGCTAAAGTTCACCTAAATCTCTGCTTTTTCCACGATGTAATTCGATGTGCTCCTTTTTATCTCAGTTTAATTTTCATGGTCATCATATTCATGACTGATAGTTTTTACTGTTAATTCTTTATTAAGATTATTTACTGCTTATTTTAAAAAAAGAGGAGTTTAATATGAACTGGACATTTCAGCTCAAAGTAAAGTGCTTTAACAGCTCCAATACAATTAAATAAAAATGTATGATTTTTAATGCTATTCAGTAACAAAATTAATGAACAGATGTAGAATGGTAATTTTTAAGAACTATTTATGTTTTGGGTTTTTTTTTTTCCACAGAAGTACAAAAGTACTGATGGTAGAACTTTTTTCTTAATTACGTCTCTGAGGTATTTGACCATGTTTGTGTATGTTCTTTGCCATGATTATCATCAGTCTTGTTTAATATATTTTAAACTTATATAACATTTAGTTTAGTGTTATTATTTTTTCTTTACACCCTAAATGGGTTTCAAGCAGTGCACTTTCTGTGGGATTAAACCAGTTCCCAGCTGAAGGTATCACTAAAAGTACACACTTAAGCTGCGCATGTGTTGCATAATGTAAGATGAACAGAAAACAATCACTTGCAGCATGTTGCATCAGCTTTTTTCCTCCAACACTGATAAACAAATATGTTTTTACTAACAAAATAGGACTGTAATCTAAATATTTTTTTAAAAAAAAATAGGTTATGTAATGTTGGTGTTTAGATCTGTATTTTCTGGTCTTAGGAAAGACATCTGCATATCCTAAAACTTCTTTTTCCCCTTTTGCTTTATCATATTGACTCTCTTTTCCCTCTCCTGTCTGCTTGAGGGTAAATAGTAAAGAAAGGTGAACTCAACCAAAACATTCTATAGGTGTAACTGATGTGAGATAATTATGCATTAATGGGTGTTTTGTCATTTCAATGACTGTTGTTTGGTTTGTTTTTTTTTTTTTTTTTAAATGGTTCCTTCTTTATTTCTTCTTCCCAGCTGAATGGGAAAACAGTTTTAAACAACCAAGAGTATAATTTTCTCCATTTCTTCAAAACAAAAAATCCACACATGTATGAGCGCTTGTGTGTGTGTGTGTGTATATATATGTATTCCAGATAAGTCCAAATATGAACCTACATAAATTAGTGTGAAAAGAGATTAACTTCCAAGAAAAAAAACAGAGACGTAGGGGATTTAAAAATGCTTTGCATCAACACAACAAAAGTGCATTAGCATTGTCTGTTATCATAGACATGGTCATCTGAAGTACAGGAGGACAACCTGACAGGCCCTTTTGAGTCTGGACTCTGCTGGTACAGATGCTGCTTTCATGTGGTGATGAAATACTTGGGCTTCTGGCCTCTCTTACTGAGAACTTGTGAAGGAGATATTCATCACTTTTGCCAAGAGTATCTGGACAGGCTTAACCACTTATTGGAGGATTCTGCCATCATTCCAGGGCTGTTAATGCAGTGGAGGACTGACATAAACTTGATTAGTGAGTATGTTCTGGGAAGTGGAACAGGTGAGTCATGAATTTGGAAGGCTGAATTTGGATCAAGCCTTATTTAAGGTGGGAAAAAGCTTGTCATGTGTTGTGAAACAAGAGAGGCAAACTTAAGCAGAGTACTTGGAGGAGGTTGGCTAGCTCAACAGGGAGTTGGGTAGGAGATGGACTCTGTGGAATAAAGCTTCAGACTTGAAGAGCTGACCTGTTTCTTTCAGTGTCATTGCTTAACCAATTGTTGTGGTCAGAACAGAAGGAAATTACCCTTCTGCTACCCATTTTTTCTTCAGATATGACCATCTTTGTTATGGAAATGTGGGTATGACTCTCACTAGCTCTAGGTACTGTCTGTAAGACTTGTGGGTTGGAAAAAAAGCTGATTTTTGAATGAAGATGTAAGCCAGTGCCATTATCAAAGGACTGTAATGAATAATCACAGCACTAAACTCCAAGGTCTGTGTGAAGTAATACAGATGCTTTAGCTTCCAGATTGATTTTTCATCTTGTGTTGTTGAGCTACCCTATGTTGACTGCTATAAAATCCTTTTTTCATCTCTTCCTCTGGTTCTGTGGCATCAAACCAAAAAACATGTCTCATCTTTAAGCAGGCATTTGTGAAGGGAGTACTTGAAAAGGGTTGGGAGTTGGTCAGCAATAGTGTATTGACTCTGAAATGTATTTAATTATTTTTTAAAATTCTGTAATCCATGGTCCTGTCACAGTTGAGTCACTGCTAAAATGGACTGTGATCAGAAGGAGAGAGTGCAACTAACAGAAGAGGGAAGAGCATGCCTTTTGATTGCTCTCTGATGCTTAATGTGATTTCAAGCATGGGTCAAACTGTGTTGGAGAAATTCTAGTAATTTAATGTCTCTTTCTGCCTGTGAGTCTTAGGTTGGTAAGATTGGTGTTGATGCTAAATTGTGACTTTGGTGCAGTCGCATAAGCATCAGCTTCTAGTATTTCTTCACGGTTTTTGTGAACCGTCATAAAGCTAACTTAGTTTTTCAAGTCTCATACTTTAAAAGGTAAGAATCTTTGGAAAGAACATCTTCTCTGGTCTTTTCCAAATGGAAAAGTTTTGATCTAACCTAGACATTAAATATTGGTAAAACGGATAATAATTTAAGTGGTGGTGTTACAGCCCTTCAGGCCTAAGTAGCTAAGAGTAGATATGGTTTGTTATAAAACTTTTGGAGGTTTGGTCTTCTGTGTTCCAAATGTGTTTACTGTTTTCACAACCTCTAAGAGGGCTGCAATCTGGAAACACGTGGGGAGGGAGAATAATGAGAACTGGTTGTTTGCCCTCTACGGGCAGAGTTACTGTTGTGAATTCTGACTCAGTCCATCCTCTGCGTGTCTCTTTCTTTAAAATATTGTATGCTTAAAAACTAAAGCCCCCAAACCACTTTTTCTTTTTTGATACTGTAGTAGCTGAGTAACTTGATACATGTTTTGAGTTGGGCTCAGGTAACACCTTTGCCCTTGAACTCTTGCTCACAATGGTGTTTCACTTGCTGTGTCTGATCAGGTGTATGTGAATTACCACTGCAGGAAAAAAGTTACCTTTGTGTGGGGTGACATTTGGTAATAAAAACATTTATGGTTGTCTTGTTTTCTTCTAATACTTAATATTTTTGTTACCTCTGCAGTTTTGCAAGCCACAGGACTGAAATGATGACACACTGAACTGTGTGTGTATTGTTTTAGCTGGTTATAGAACAGGTTTGTCTTCAGTGTTAACAACTACTGTGACAAGTATAGTACTCTCTGAGTGCATTGTGAGGCTGTGTGGTGTTCAGCTTTAAAGACCCAATCTTAAGTGGAAATCCAGAGGTTTTAATTCTTGAACAGATGAAGTTTGGAATAGGTCACTCATCTCATGAATAATTTATCTCAGCTGTCTCAACAGACACAAACCTAGGCTTTTAAATAGCTTCTGCTCATATAACAGAACTCGTAATGTTTATTGCCTTCTCATGGGACAGCTAATTTTTAACTCTTGGGGGTTTTTTGCTTGTTTTGTGAGACCTTGTTTTATTTCCTTCTTTAATTGAGAACAATTAGCGATAAGGGTGTGATTATTTCATGTAGTGTCACTTCAGGATTTTAAACGGTAGCTCATTATAGTTAAAGGGTCAGTGCTGGTGAGAATTTTGAGTATTATCTCTGTATTATCAAGTTGCCGTGTAGCTCTGTCCTGTTACAAATACTAAGTAAGCTGGTCATATGATGTAGTTAGGCTTGCAGAATAACAGCAGGGCAGGGGGGCAGGAGCAAGTATTGCATTGTTGTTGAATCGTCATATCTGTTTAGCTTTTCCTGCTTTGGACTTCTTAGAGGTAGCTGGGGATGAGGGAGCTGTCCTGTACTAGCTTAGTTGACACTGGTATGAAAATGCCCAAGGTAAACTAATTATTTAAGTGGTATAAACCCAGTAGAATTATTTTATGTCAGATGTTTTCATAGTGGTAATGTGTGTAAGGAGAAGAATAACTGTTTGCTTGGTTCTATTTTTTTGGGTGTTATTTGGTTCTATTTGGTTTTGGTGTTATTCTTCACACTAAAAATTAATGTTTTCATAGGAGATATTTGTAATGAAACCCGTGCTGATGAAATCAGTACAGCAAAAGACAGTGCTCAGAGAAGAAAAGCATATTTACTCTGCTTAAAAAGTCCTCTTAATTTGTCTTTCAAGTTTTTCGGTTACTTTTGAATCATTAAATTCATTGAATGACTTCATTAATTTTAGTTAATGTTAAACACATTCAGTTTCTATTCCCTTCAGTGCCAAATATTGTGTGGTATTTGAAGGGAAATAAATCCTTGATAGTGGGTTTACTTAAGAAGTTTCTGTGAAAAATAAGTATATTAAATTATGAAAAAAATCAGCATATATTTTAAATATTTCAATACCATGTTACTTTCTACATAATTTTAAGTACTGAATATAAGGCTATTCTTGCCACTTAAAAATAAATAAATTTAAAATGTATGGTATTTTTGTATTTGGTTTTGCTCTTTACCAGTAACAACCTAAATAATTAGTAAAAACCAACCTTTGTGTAGTGTAATAGATCTCAAATTATTATCTTATCGGTTTGGGATGAAGAACTTCAAATGGTATTCGAGTTAATAATATTTCAACAGAGGGCACTCACGTGCTTTGAGGTAACACCAAATCACTGTATTTTTAAAAGTGCTTGGAATAAACTGGAGCTGAAGATAACAAATTCTGTGGGTTAAAATGTATAAATATAATTTGTCAGTGCCTCAGAAAATCGGTCATTGTCATATTAACATTTTCATTTCATGTTCCTCCTAACTTTGTAGATTTGCTTTGTTTCTTTGGATATTTTACAGTACATTAAGGCAGTGCATTCATTTTGCCTTGAACTGATTCTAATAGCATTATTATGGCTTTCTAGCTGAGTTGCTATTAGTTTGTTAAGACTGAATAGTTGTAATAGTGAATCAGAATTTAATATATACATTCTTTTCAGCTAAAAAGGCAGTAGAAGAATCAGAAGAGAAGAAAACAGTTCAGTCAAAGAAAAAGATTAAAGAATTAAGAATTTTGGATGGAAAAAGCGCACAAAATTTGTGTAAGTAATGTGAAACGCATTAGGTGAATCCCTAATTAGCATGTACACACACAACTGTTTTAAAATGTTCTTTTTGGTTTACATGTGCAATATTTTTTTTCTAAAAGGTGCCTAATGTGAACATGAGTGTTAAGTTCAGAAGTGTTTTACATACATATGATTTGAATTCAATATACAACTAGAAAACTTAGGTAACATGAAGAAATAGTGTAGACTTAAATGTTAATGAACTGTTTTTTTAGTAAGAAAAAGTTGATTCTTTCATTAATTGTTTTAGACTGGAAGTATAATTAAATGATAATCACTTGTTCAGGGAAGGCACAGTGGTGGTAGATTTTGTGGATTGGGCTTGACAGGCCATTCCTAATGGTTCTTTCTGGTTAAAGCAATGGAGAAATAGAGTTTGGTGGAGTGGTTAGACTTCTAAAGAGAAAAATATTGCAAAATAAGATAAGTTAGGTGCAAATACTACTATTATAAATTGTAAGGAAAACAGCCCCACCTCTTGTTTTGAATTTGTTTCCTTTAATTATGGAGGGAATTCAATCATTAGGAGTTGTAGATTCTTTTATTTGAATTAGAAATGCCACAAAGTGTCACTAGTCCAACTATGCCTAGCTCAAATGAAGTGTGTAAAACCAAATCTGTGCATTGTTTATAACCACCTCCATGAGTACATTTTCTTAAGCAGAAAATGAGCTGTAACAGAAGTGATATAAAACTTCAAGTTATGAAAATATGGGTGCAGGTAAATCAGCCGTAGTAGTTAGCTCGTGAATATACAGCACTTAATAAAGTGGTATGGTAATCCATCTGTATTAGGAGTGCTTTGTAGTGTATTGAACTACCGTTCAGATGTTATAACATCCTGAGATCAAATCGCTTTGAGAACTCCATCTTTGAAGGGTATACAGTATACATTGTCCATATTGTTTAAGTTTAGTTACCGTAAAAAGTGGTAGAGTTAGGGTATTTTTTTTTTTTTGGCTTTGCACAGATCCTCATTACCTTTCTGACATGGAATTTTTTCTAGAATGTCATGTAAATATTCAGCCAATTATAAATGCAGTACAGCTATTCATACATGGTTATGAAAGCAAAAAATAATAGATTAAGTCTTCTAGTTGCTATATAAGTCTGTTTAAGTATTAATGCGGATGATTCCATTCATAAAAATAGAACTTTATTGCTAGAGATAAGTACACTGTTAGGGAGCAACTGAGGCTGATTGAGCAGTTAAAAGTGTTGTCACACAGTTTCATTTGGCAGAGATTAAATTCATTATAATTCAAACTACAATAATGTGCCTCATCTAACATTTGTTTTATATAGAAAACTTCTTAATGGTAAATTGGATTCTTATTTATTCAATTGTGAATTGTGAATTCTTAATTAGATCAGGATATGATTTTTCAGTTCCTAAAAATTGTTTACCTTATATCAGTATTTTTGATTCTAATTGTTTATTACTGAATTTCAGCAATATTTTTGGGTTCTTTCCGTTTGCCTTATGAAGAAATAAAAAGTATAATTTTAGAAGTTGATGAAGAGAAGTTGAGTGAATCCTTGATTCAGGTATGTGAAAATATCTCTGGTTTTGTTCATAGCTTGTTTTCCATGTAAAAATGCTGTAAAGGTATAAGAATTCAACAGTAAGAATAGTGTAGAGTTTACTGGATATCACCTACAAATGTATTAGTTGTGTTGACTGTTTTTATTTCACTTCTACTTTTGAGTATGGTCACATATAGCAGTAAAACTGTCTTTAAAAGGCACTGTTAACAAAAGTGCTTTTGAATCTCTTACTTTATGAAACTTCCCTTTCAAAAGGAAATCTCTGATAATTCTAGTTTTTCAGTTTCGAAGACAAGCATTAACCAGATTTATGCTGGTGGATAATGAGGTTTCGTCAGGCTTCTTGTGGAAACAACTCTGTTTGTCACTAGTGATAGATGAAACTACCTGAATGTTTCAGGATACTGCTACAATCTAAAAAACATCTGTAAATTAAACCTGCTCTCAAGCTGTTTCGGTCTTATTTCAAGCCCCAAAATCTTTCAGCTGGAGAGAAGAAAATAGGGAATACAGCTTCTTTACATCACTCTCTGATTTCCTCACAGCAGGAGAAGAGCAAGTGTGTACACTGCTGCTCGTGATCTCTGGGGAGTGTTGGAGTGCAACAGAGGAACATGTAAACCTAAAATGGTGTACAGATGTAGCACGCCAGTGATACTGGTGTTGAATTGGTTAATTTTGATATCATACACAGATTCAGATTTTAGCTAACATACTGGGCCTCAATTTATCCTTTTGTCCTTCCCTGTCTCCTGCTTGCACCCCTGTCCCATTCCCCCTCAACGCTTGCTGAATTAATATCTTCTTTCTTTCTTGGACCTGGAAAATGGTTATTCCAGGGATGCTGGGCTAAACTGAGTTGCCTGGTCTTTTCATAGTTATGTAATTGATGTGTCTTCAAGTTTGAACATGAATGTTTTTTAATAAACTTACTATATTGCAAAACATGCAGTGTAAATGGAATTAAATTTATCAAATTGAATTTGTTTGTCCTTTACCTGCAGTTTTTCTTCTGTCACCAAGACAGTCCTACATGTCTGGAGTTTTGTTTTCTTGAGGCTCTAAAGAAAGGGCTGCTGTTCTCTGAGACCTCAAACTACTGGTCTCAACTGTTTTGTTTTCTTACACTGTCATATCCTGATACTTAGCCTACCTAAACTAATGTGTTTGGAAATACATATTCAGTATCTGAAATTTTCATTCATATTTTGTTTAGGAAATCCTTGATTTTTTTTTAAAAAAAAAAAAATTATGATTCCTACAGCATACTGTTTTTGGAAGTTCCTGTTTGATGAGAAACTATTTCCAGTCTGACTTCATTTGCTGAGTTGCACTATGATGTCCTGTTTCAGGGCATGTTGGCCTGAAATTGATTAGCATTTCTAATATGTATTTACATTGCTAAAAATACTATCTTTGACCACTGAGTATATCTTCTTACAAAAACCTTATGCACATGATACATAGTATTTGGAAATAAATATTAAGTCCTAAGTTAATGTTTACTGATCAGGGATATCAGATCACTTAACTGAGAAGCCTACAGGATTAGTAAAATCAAAAATCAGCAGGGAGGGAAAAAACCCCACCTTGAATACCTCAAATGCAGAATAATGTCATATTTGTATAGTTATCTCTGCAACAAATGTAGAGATATCTTGAGACCTAGGTGATTAGAAATAGAATGTAATATATTTTGCTGAAGTATAAGGTCATGATCTTACCTGTTAACTGTAAAATGCTGGAAGCTACTGTTGTACTGGTTGCTTCTCAGTTGAAAATGATTGAGTAGAAGTAATACCGAGTTGGTGCTCAACAGGTCAAGTGTAGTTACCACTGTAGTGTAGCTATATGTGGAGCAGCTAAGCCCTTGCCCAGTCCCAACCACTTGTCCTGGCCTACTTGTCAGGGTCGGGGTGGGGCACAGATTGCCCACCCCTGGCCTACTTGAAGGGGAAGAAAGAGAGCAGGCCTTCAAGCTGCACAAGTAGTAGCTAAAATATTGGTGTGTTATCAACACTGGTTTGTCCACAAGTCAAAACAGCACCATATGGGCTGCTACGAAGAAAATTAACTTCATCCCAGCCAGACCCAGTGCACCATAAAAAAGGCATATGTGACTGCAAGGTGTATCAGGTCAAGTATTTCCAGTAGAGAGGATAATTATTGTTCTTTTGAATAATGCACTTGTAAGACCTTATCTGAAATACTCGCTACATGTAAGAAAAATGAATTTAAAATGGAGAAGCTGAACTGAGAAACTACTTAAGATGATTGAGAGAGGGAGAAGCAGTTTACTGAAGGACGCTAGAAAAGATTTGCTTGATTAGATTAGAAATATAAATATCTGAGAGGGCATATGACTACATTATAACTATATGGGGAGAAGAATGATGTGCATAAGCATTGGGGAGAAAAATGAAGTTGCATAAGTAAATGCAATGTTAACACCGGAATAAATGTATATGAATTCATCATGAATGCAACTGTCTAGAGACTCAGATGCATATAATCTTCAAAAAACTGAGGCTTTGGAGATTGGCCCATTTTGAAGGGAGTGGTGTGGTGGTGTTGCTTCTCATAGCAGAGAGATTTAGCCAATAACCCAGAAGAGATTCCTTCTGCATTTCTAAAGATAATCCTACAAATGTACTGGGGTAAATGGGCTGTATCATCTATTTCATGTTCAGTCTCTTCTGGTCTATTTTTATTCTAATCTTCTGAGTGAGTTATTAACTAATTTGCCAGTTTAACAGTTTTCAATACTACTGATTGGAAAAATTTTACAAAGCAAACCTTGCTTTCTTTCATGCTTAGCAAAACTTGTACTTTGTAAAAATGCACATGTAGAAACTGCTTTGTTCTAAGTATCAAAGTGGTGAAAGCTAAATGGGTATAGTATAATTGAGCATATAGAAAAGTGCTTTTCCAGTTATGCTTCTCAAGTCCTTGTTTCTTGCTGCTTTTCAAACTGATGTGGTAATACTTATTAAAATTAA
Organism: Strix uralensis; assembly: GCF_047716275.1. NCBI lineage: Eukaryota > Metazoa > Chordata > Aves > Strigiformes > Strigidae > Strix > Strix uralensis. The sequence continues at coordinate 6,697,298 of NC_133984.1, forward strand.
TTGGATTAATCAGTTTGAGTACATGGTAGACTATATACTGTTGTAACTCTTCCTTGAGGAAAACACTCTAGGAAAAAATACTCTCAATTCCCAGTGTGTCTTTGAGAGACTAAGTTCTTGTAAGCATGCAGTTGTCAAACACTATGTTTAGCAGAATTCAGGACATTGTGACAGTGAGTAGTGAGTGATAGTTTCAGCCTCTTAATATCAGCCTTACATGTCTGCTTATTTTTATGTTCATGTAAACCATTTTTATTTACCTGATATTTATTTAAACCCTCATCATCATGAATACATTATGAAACTCTGTTTCCTACAGTACTGACAAGGATTTGAGTGATCACTGAATGCTTTAGTTTCATTTTCAGTTATTCAATACAATTAATGAAAGTTAACATATTTAAACATACATACATATATATATATATATATAGGGAGCTGCAGTACTATTGGAGCCTAACTCTCCTTAGAAGCTAAGGGTAAAATGAGTTGATCTGTTAGTGCTAGACCATAAAGGGGTGTGGATAAGGGAAAAGAAATGATCAAGCATGCTAACAGAATTTAGTTATGTAGTTTTAATAGTAGGTACTTGTATTTCTACATTGATGGAAAAAATAATGTTTTACAGTAAGTTTATTAATGTGTAATGAAATATATGCTTCTGACAAGTACTGTGAAATTTTTGATGACAGCATTTGGTAAATAGTCTACCTAATGAAAATAGATTTTAAAAAAAAAAAAGTTCTTGTCTTTGATCTTTACCAGTCAATCAAATGAGTAAGAATGTTTTACAGATCCTTAATTTTTTTTTGAAGTAGAAATCTGTGGGACATGGGTTTGGGTTAATAGGAACAGAAGCATGCTTAAGTTTAAGCATGAGGCTATAGCTTAATTTTACGCCGTCAAGGTGAATCTGTCAATCTCTGTCAAGTATATTGAACTCTGTTGAGACACCCAGTAGCTCCTCAGTGTAAGTGTAAAACTATTTCTGTAACAGGGATGGTTTTTATGAGACTGCTTGTCATCTTTATTTTTCCTTATTAAGATGGGTGGATGTTTGATTCTTTCAGCTTGGAGAATTATGTTAGCTATCACTTGCAAATTCAACAAATTAGACTGATGCCTTTCTGAAAGTTGTACTTTAATGTGTACTTCATCAAGCCTGGCAGAGTGATCAGTAATCAAATTCTCCTAATGAATAAGAATATTGCAAGAGTGGTAGCAAGATTGGTATGTTCTAAAAATGAGACATCTGTACCTCTAATAGTACAGGTATTCTCCAATTAAGTTGTTTTATATCTGGAAAAAATAAGCTTCTATGGCGCTGGTTGCTTTTCTGATTTTGAATGGCACATAACTTTTTTTTTTTCATATCGAAGTCTTTTTGTGACATAAACTTAAAAGGCTCAGTTGTCTGATAGTGTCTGTGTGCATGTTTCTCCTATTTTAATCATATCTTATGGTAACACATGGCAATGCACCTTTTCTGATGGGAGGGGAGGAGAACTTATGTGCTAATAACCTAACCAAGTTAAAGGCACATGTTCTGAAATACTTTACTTTTATGACTAGTGTTGCAGAAAGTATCAAAAGATATAATTTTATTTACCTATAACACATTACCTATCTTCACTAAAATCTGTGTTGTTAATAAAATCCTACAGAACTGCAATTCCCTAGAGGTTTGCTTGCAATAAAATGTCTAAACCTGATGGTTATTCTACCATTTACTTATTCAAGTTTCAGAGGGTGGCTTCATAAAATAGTAGCTTCTTGTGGAAGAACATGAACTTACCCCTTTTCTCTTGAATACCTCAGGATCCTCTGTGTCTATGTAGAAGAAAAAAATGATTTCTGTGTGAAGGCGGTCTTGTTTGTAGTTATTTGGTACAGGAATCATTGCACTGTGGAGTTGGGTGAATCTTATGCTCATTTTTTAAAAAGTTATTTGTAAGAAAAGCGCACTACTTATTTGGCCCTTCTATGCATATTAAGTTTTAGCATATTAACTTTTAGCATATCTGTATTTCGAGATGTTAATATCATACAATCAATCATACAGCTTTCTTGGTGGACATGGATAAAATTTAAAGCAAGTTCTACTTTTTGCTGAGTTCCAGTATGTTTGCCATCCAGAAGATCGGTACAATTTTGAGATGTTGATCTTTTTATGTGAAAGGTTTTTTTAAGTGAACTTTGTGCATGGCTATTTTGAATGTCTAAATATTTTTTTTTTGTTAGGTAGTTATGTCTTGCTTTACACAGACCAGTTATTTCTTGATTAATATTTAATGAGCAAGATACAATCATGAGGGCAAAAAAGGATTGTTGATGAAGCATAATTCTTCAGGGTCTGACAGAATGAAGAAGTTTTGTCTAACTTTTTTAATACTGAGAAGGCATTCTTCAAATTAGAGACTGTAAAGAGGTGCTGATGTCTGTATTAAATAATTAGTGGTTTGATTTGATGTTACAGTATTAAATCTGCATAAATAAAATAAGCTTCCCATAATTCTCATGCATTTCCATGTTGTTGTGTTTTAAGTGTGCTATTTTAATATCTCAGCTAGTTTAATATAATGCCTTGTTTGTTTTAGAATCTAGTGAAGAATCTTCCTGAGCAGAAAGAACTCAATGCCTTAGCCGAATTAAAGGACGAATATAATGATCTTGCTGAGCCAGAACAATTTGGAGTTGTGGTATGTATTAGTTCAATAATTAGCTGGAGAGTTCTATTTTGTCAAATAGATTAAAAAGAAAAATTTTAGGTGTAAATTACTTTGGTTAGTGTTTTTGCAAGTCCTGCAGTAGGAAAAAGTTACCATCTATTCATTGATGAGTAATAATCTAAAGGTCTTTGTAAATAAATATTAGGTATTTTTCTGGAAGGAATTATGGTATGCAATTAAGAGCAACAGGCACTTCTGTGCCAGACCAAGTCTTTTGTCTGACTCTCTTGTATGCTTTTTAAACAGTTATGGAGAACGCTAGGTTCAAGTAATTACATTTCTAAGGGTTCATAAAAGACCCAGTAACTCAGTGGCATTGACAATTTTGGTAATTTTATTCTGTTGTATCAGAAACTGTAAACAGCTGAAAGAATTAATATGCTCATAATATGTCACATTTTACCCATTAGTTTAAAAAAACTCCATATATAAACACTTTTTTTATGTGTATATACACAGGTATGTATGTATGTGTATACATCTAAAATGTAAACGTATATATACAAGCCCATGGAAACTTGCAAAACTGCTCGAGAAGAACTGTGGATTCGTGCTAGAACTGAAATTGTAGATTGTATTCTGTTGCTTTTAATAGGGTTCGATACATACATCTATTCCAAAAGTAGGGATATTGAGTGTTACAGTGGCTATAACCTATCTCCGAAGGAAATTATAAGATGTGCATAAGTTACCCTAAGAGATGCTGGTAGTTGATGGTATGATACTGAGTACTAAGATAGGACATGGATGATTTTTTCTGCTTCAGGTTTTCCAAAGACCTGATAAATCCTTAGGCAAGTCAGTTCCTGTTTTCACTTCACTATGTTAGTCCAAGAGATTATAATGATGATAGCCTCTGTAATGTGTTTAGAATTTATCCCTAACTCTACAGGAGCTAGGTATGCTTTTGCTGGATTTTTATGGTGTTATGGACATTAAAATGTATTAAAACAGAAATAGAGGTCTCTTAAAAGGAAAGACAGAAACTGGATTTGTACTGAAATGCTCTGATTTGAGCATAATTTGGCTTCAGAAGTGCCTTTTGAGTGACTGGTTGGGGGGCAGTAGCAGAACATAATTTGACCCAATGAAATTTTTATGGAGGATTTAGAAAACTAAAGATAACAATGACTTCTTTTGGAAAAACTTCAGGCTATTGATTTTGGTTTTTTAATAAATAGTATAAAGTTCCAAAAATGCTTCATTTCAAAACAACCATGAGGAATTTTAGAAGTGGGATATATCGTTTGGTCTTATTGCAAGGTTTGCACTAGCAAAACATTACCATCTATTTATTGATTGGTAACAATCTAAAAATCCCTATAAATACTTGGTGCTTTTCTTGAAGGAATTATGACTTAGAATATATAAAAAATATAATTATAATATTTTTAGATATATTATAACTTATCCATATACATGGATATATGTTATATACACATATGTGGATATATACATGTATATATTACATGCATATATTCTATATTATATACATACATATATATGTGTATGTATATAAAAAAATCTGTTGCACTAGAGGAATACTTTGTTCCATTTTGGTCACGTAGCATACACTTTCAGAGTGACTAAAGCAATGTGATGAGATAACAGTAGTACTTCCAGCCCTACAACAAGATGGGCTTTTGATCCCTGGGAAGGAAGGCCAGAAGAATTGCCCTGTCTACTCTCCATTTCCTGCCTATTTTTGAAACGGTAATGAGCAAAGGATGCCAGGGAGTGGCTGATGAACCAAATGAGTATTTCCTTGTTTTCCTCCTACATAAATAATGCCAAACAAAGTGGGAAATTACTTGGGTTTTTTGCAAGGAGAATATCTGAAATTCTCTCAAGGGAAAACAGAATGAAAGTGAACAAGGTGGAGGCATTAGGACAAATGAAGACTGATGTCAATGAGGTCTATTCAGTTAACTATTTAAAATAAGCAAAGAAATTTAGAAAATTGCACATAATGACCTTGATTTAAAAGACTCTGTAGGCATTCCTTCATTTGACTGCTCTGAGCTCATTATGTTTCACTCATGATGTTTATAATTTAGATCCTTTCCCAACTTAATCCCTTCTTCTGGCACACATTTCTATAAACATCATACCTACCTTGTCTCTTTTGTTTCAGCCTTTCTCCCCTATTTGGTTTTACTGCATTTTTCTTCATAGCTTTTATATAAAGATATTTCTGGTCAACAATGTTTTCCTTATATACAGTCAGAATCTCATGAGTGCCATCTTGCATTTTGCTTCTTGTCATATCAGTGTGCACATTCAAGAATCCTCTGGTTCCATTTTCTCTTACCTTACTGTAGGTAGAAACATAACAGAGTCAAGGGCAGCTATTCAGAAAAGAACAGGTCTTATGGATTAACACTGGTAGGCAGGTAAGCACCGCACAGGTGCTTACTCACTTCTCTCTCCCATCCCCAGTGGGAAAGAAAGAGTCGACGTGAGAAAACTCATGGGTTGAGAGAAAAATCATTTAAGAAGTGAAGGAGAAGTGGAAGAAGGTGAGAAAACTAAGGCAAAGAAATAAAACTAAGTCAATCACTCGCCATCTCCCAGTGTAGACTGATGTAGAGAGATCCTGAGGAAAAGATGGTAAACTTATTGAAGCCCCCTCTTCCACGTTTTATTACTGAGCATGATATTATATGGCATGGGATAGGTCTCTGGTTAGTGTGGGTCATTTGGTTGGATGTGTCCCATCCCAGCCTCTTGCACACCCCCAGTTTATTCCCCAGGTTGTGCGAGGTTTGTGAAAAGTGGGAAAGCCCTTGACACTGTGCAAACGCTGCAGAGCAGTAGCTAAAGCATTAGGGTGTTAACAGCAGCGTTTTGGTCACGAGTCTAAAACACAGCACTACACAGGCTGCTACGAAGAACAATTTACTCCATCCCAGCCGGACCCAGTACAACAGGATTGGTCAAAGTTTATTCCGTTACTGCCAAGGTTTGTGTGCTTTGCCTAGGCTTGCATAGAAGCATAGGGTTCATCAGGATTAGGATAACTATATCTGACCACTTATGCAGAGATGATGTGCTGGCTGGTTTTTTGTAGATAAAATTATTTGCCCAGTTTCACCTCTGTGCTGACTGTATTATAGGAGAAATTCATTAATGTCTGCAACTTCATTAATCACCTAGTCTGAAATTTTGGCGGAGCATAGGGCAGGCAGGATCAGGTTTTGCATTTTTCACTAATTTGGTTGTAGTTGACTAATGACCTTTTCATTTTGCGTATATGTTAATACGCTGCTGGAAATGAAAGACTGAAAATAAATTTAAGGTGTAATTATTATAGATATCAAAAGGCTGACCCAAGACAGTAGAAACATTTTTCATAAAGTAAAGAAAACCTGCAAAATATAAGTCATTCTTTGCCACGTGTTTAGCTTCATCTTGGTTCGATGAGTGTGGATTTGTTAAGTGCAAGAATGTAACTGATACTCTAGTTTAAGTGTTTATATATGAATTGGCTGCACAATGAGTATAAATGACAGTGCAAAAACTTAAGTTTTCTGTCATGAAATGTAAGGTACTGAGATACTACGAAACTTAAGTATGTGAAAACACGAAGAATGTTTTTGTTCTCATAATAGGAAGATTATTTACCTCCAATTCAGAAGACCACAGGTTAGAAGGAATAGTTCTTCTGTTTTGTCTTGATGTAGTGGTAAAACAGAAACATTTAATGAAGTTGCCAATATACAAGTAGCGTGTAGTTAAGTATGTGTAGATAGTAAGTGTTCTTAGTATGCTTTTCACCAGAGTTGGAATTCACATCAATTTACGTTTTGCTGATAAATGCATGAAATCCACTTGAACTGAGAGGAGTAGCCTTGGGTTTTTGCTGTTATTGCATAGTTCAGTTTTATTGTTTGGTTGTTCATTTTTTTTTTTTTTTTAAATCAGATGCCTATCTGTGAGATCTAATACTTACTCTTTTCTTCCTTAATCATTTTATATAGTAGTACAATGGGTTTCTTTGTGTAATCTTTCATTCTGATTCTGCTGGCAGTTTCTTTCCCAGAAAATTACACAACTATGAATGAAAGTCACTTGGGAAACTGTATCCTCTCTATTGGTTGTCTTACATACCTGGGGGTCATGTGTTTCTCTGACTTACTATTACTATTCCATTGAAACTAAATTGTCCTTGTTTTTTTCACTCGATTGTGTTGAAAAAAGTCTTAAAAGTATCCCTATTTTCTGGCAGTACTAATATAGTCATGATCACTTTTTCATTGATTTGTGTATAAAAAGTTGAGAGAATTTTAAAGAATTTAATGGAACATTAATTAAAGAAACCTGCTTAATCAAACATCTCTGAATGGTGATGTTTGCTTTATGAAGGGACTAAGTTTCCTGAAGCTTGTTTGCTTATTCAACTTTACCATCTGGTTTGATAAAAATATATTACATTTCCTTATGGATAGTGATTCTGTCTTATTTTTAGATGCCTTTAGCTGCATTAATACTATTAAAATGCTGATTTTGTTTCTGATTTTGATCTAATTGTACAATCCATTAAAGTGGAAGAAATGCAGCTGAACTTAAGGTCTTTACTTGACTGGAGTCCTTCTTCACTACATGTTGAATTAATTTCAGAGTTTTGCATTAATAATAATCTTAACCTTGATGTTAAGAAGAATATGTTTAGGAATAGACAGAGAGACTATCAGAAGTAATATTTAAAAGGTGTACCCTTATTTGTATGTAAAATTCTGTAACTTAATAATTAAGACATGTTAATTGGATAATCACTGTGCCCATCAAACTCAATAAAGGTTGGAATAAGTTGTTTAAAATTTGTGTAGAAAACCCGTACTTAGTATGTGATTAACTTAATATAAGAGACCGATTAACTTAATATTCAGCTGATATGTAAATGAAAATCAGAATTGCATTTTCATTTAGATGAAATATTAAAATCAATTATATATGCAAATTAGCCATTGGAACTATTTTGGATGTTATATCCTGGGATGGGAAAAGGCAACACAACTTCATATAAAGAAAAGTTTATGTTGATGTTGAAGTAGAGCAAGAAAAATACATTGACTGAATCAGTTGTATAGCTTTAAATAAGCTAGGCAGAATGTTCTCCGAGTTTTAAATCTAAAACTTGTGTTTAAGAGTTAATTTTTTTATGACATAGGAACAGCTGCAACTTCAGTAATGATACTGGCTTTCAATTTTAGTGCCAGTTGAACATTTTAAGTATTATAAAAGCATAAGTCTCATCTGTGCTGTAAAGCCGGAGTACCAAACATTTCCTGTCAACTCAGAGGACACGCTGAAAAAAATAAAAATCTTTTGCAGTGTTACTGATATTTAAACTCAGAAAACTTTATCCACTTTACCACCTACTGTGAGTTTTGAAGTCAGGTTAAGAAGAATATTGCCACTTAAAAAATCACCCCACAATTATGTGGTGCAAGTTTTAGTAACTCTTAGTGACCCAACAAAACAAGTTGACTTGAACTGACCAAAGAATTCTGTTTCTGGTGTGTGTTCTGGAAAAGTGGGAGGTTTTTTTGATGGTTTCTAGTGAATGCAAAAAATTTCCTTCACCTCTTAAGAACTGGGTTATCAGTAATTTCGTTATTAAGGCAAGAGAGTAAGTTTCACTGAGTAGTTGTAGATAACTGCAGATTCTGTGACCCTTTTTTTGCTGTGTAACCAGGATTAGCTATTGTGAACAGTCCTCGCTGGGAGGTAGACAGAGTGGGAAGAATTGTACGAGTTCATTGCAACTGCATTGGTTTAGAGTCATTCAGTCATTTTAATTGAATTTATTTGTCACTTACTTTGCCTCATTGTAATTCCTAGAGCTGCTGAAGAATTAATCTTTCTAGAAATTGCTAGGGAAAAAAAAAAGGCAACTTACAGGTAAGAGGCTGAGTAAGTTGTCTTAGTAATTTGGCCAATTTGTATTTTAGGAATGTCAGCTTTTTACCTTAGGAAGTGAGGCAAATTTAATTGTACTTTTTGCCTTTCTCCAATAACCTTTGATCCTAGTTTTATATAGGGCTTGAGAATTGAATGATGATAATAAAGAATAAAGAACTTGATTAGGTAGAGAATTCAGACAAGGACCCTTATGAAAGCTCAGAAGGGGAAGTAATGATGCACAGTCCCTGTGCTTACAGTCAGCTGGAAAAGAAGTATCCATTTTCTTGCTGCTGTAACTGTTCACAGTGGAGGCTAATGTTTGCCGTTATATGCACCTATTTGAATATGATATTTCTTATAAGCCTTTGACTAATTTTTTTGAACTAAAAACCATTTGACCTTTTTCTAAGTAAATATAATATTTGCACCTTACCTGTTTTCAGAAGATACCTTTAAGTTCAATATGTTTATCAGCCATTGAACATGTCCATGTAGAAACATGCATGTGAAAGAAAAACCAGGGCAGGATGGGGAAGGAGGAAATAAAATAGCATTTGTAGTCATCTTTTATTGATACATAAACAGTATAATGTATATAAGAATGTTTTGAATTATAAGGAAACAGCCCACTTGAAACCGCTCTTAGGAAATTGTCAAGATACTTACAAAATATTATGCAGATCAACAGATGAAATTAAAATTTACTGCGGGTTTAGTAGACAAACTACCTTGCAAAGCAAATAAATGATCAGTGTTCCATGACACTTAACAGCATTAAAAAAAGAAAGTACCTACAAATTGACTGAAGTGTTGTAAAGGATTATTCTTCACAAATGTTTAAGTCACACTGTTCTGTTGGCTTATATGTGTTTTGTAGGATCTAAAGCTTTTGACAACTTTTTTTCTGTGCCATTTTGAGTAAAACCGGTAATTGGAGATTGTTCTACAAAAGTTGAAGCAAATTATGTGATTAATTTTAATTTCTATCTACTGCAGCTCAGTCAAGGTAGATTCTTTCAAGGCAGATGTTTTCAGTATGATATTTATGAAATACAGAATGATTAGAAGAATGTTTCAAGACTTTACATGATGTTAGCTCATAGAGGCTCACAAATTTATGACAATGGAGATGTATAAAAAAGATTGCAAGTTATGCTGGGATGCTTCTTTTCTGATCCTTTCTTTTTCCTCGTTCCAGTCTCATCATATTAATTGTTTGAGACCATCTGGAATGGCTTCATTTAGTATGAATTCATCATTATTCAGGCAACCCAAGTCTTTCCTGTGAAAGTTATTGCTGTTGCTTCTGGTAGCTGTGTGGTAGATAACACCAGCAGAAAAATCATGGTTCCTCAAAGAGCAATGGTAAAGCTTTGGGCACAGACATGAGTACATAAAAATCTTTCTGTTTTGATGGTCAACATCTGTGACTTACCACATAACAAAGCTTTTCTTTCAGAGGGATAAAATGCTCTAGGAACACCACTGATAATACATTGAGGGAGAAATCTTTCTGTATTCTGTTAATTAAGATTAGGAGTTAGATTTGGAAGGTAATCATTCTTGCATTTAAATAAAAACAATAATTTAAATAAAACCATTTAAAAATAATAAATAATAAAAATAAGTAGATTAAAAATTCTCAGTACCTATTTTTCTCTTAAATTTAAATATCCCTGTGAATTAGTCTGCTGAGTAGGAGGAAATATTATTGATCACTTGTACAAAATATGAAAGACATGGACTTATTTTGGTAGCTAGGCTAATGAAATTAGTCTTGGGGATTTAAACTAATGAATCACTATTGTAGATACTTTTCAGTATCTGTCATTTACAATGTTACAATGCTGTAATTTATAACATCCTGTGTTTTTATCAGATGAAGAAGGAATTAGTCCTATACTATCTTTTGTAAACTGTCTGAAACATAAAGGTGATACTATCTTGGGCAGTAGTTTCACGAAATATGTTTAAAAGGACAAAAAGACAAGAGGTGGAAAAGCAGGCAGTGTGTTGTCTACTAAGTATGATGTCATGGGATCAAAATTGAAAGAGTATATCCTTATCTCTAGGTATATTGCTTTTTATATGAAACTTACTGTTATGATTTTAGCTAAAACCTCTTTATTCACCTCCTGAATCTGATTATTCTTTGGAATACACAGATTGGGACTTTATGATGGTGTGAACTTGAAAAGTCTTAGGATCAAATACATTCCATACTGTATCTTTAAAATACCTTTGAGTTTATTTGGTAACTATCAATACTGGTAGGTTTCATATTATTTATTTTATAACTTGCCATAAGTGTAGATAATAACTTAACAAAAACCAGTTTGGGTTTCACTTTAATTAAAAACTGCAATAATCAACCTTGTTAGATGTAGCACTGATGTAATCTGTAAATATAACAATTAACAGCTCACATCAGTACAATGGCAAAAAATATTTCATGAACGTTAGTGCTAATGTGAGCTGGCTTTATACAAACATCTGACTGGTGAAGCTTGGCCTCCTGTGTCTCAAACTCACTTAGATGTTCTCATGTCCTTCCACAAAGGTCCCTGAGAACTCATTGTGTCTCTCCGTATTGTTCTCCTAGTGACCAAGAGCAAGTTGAGAACTATGCGTCAGCTCAGTATAGAGTCTAAAAATGGGAAACATAATTCTTTAGCCTAATCAGACTGAAGTATAGCTGTTTGCGTTTGTGCTGGTATCAGCACACGCACTTGAGAGGTTATTGTACCATTTCTGAAGTAAGAAAAACTGAAAAGCTTGGTTTTAGGAAATTGGTAGATCAGAGTTCAAGGGTACCTTCCCTTGAGATGTGATGAAATGTTTGCCGCATGTACCTTCAGGCTGATCTTCTGTTCTTGTTAACTGGTAGAACACGCTTACATTTCCTTTGCTGGGAGGAAGGGTTTTGCCAGTGTGTGTTTATTGCCAGTGAGTTTGGAATTGACAAGTTAAACGGTTTGATAGCACAAAGCACACTCTTATATTCAGTATGTTACTTCACTGAATTTTTTCAGGCAAAACATGTGGTTTGTGTAAAAACCTGTGGGCAGGTATGGATTCCAGGAATTACAAGATAGGCAATGAAAACATACAGAAACTGTAGTGTTGCTGGCTGCACAATATTTTTTGTAATATAGGTTATTTTGCATAAATAAGCTTTTGGTTTTTGTGTTCTGATTTAATGTTTCTTACTTTGTAGATGAGTTCAGTGAAAATGTTGCGGTCACGTCTCAATGGGATCCTTTTCAGGCTTATGTTTGAAGAGCACGTAAATAATATCAAACCTGACATTATGGCAGTTACAATGGCTTGTGAAGAGCTGAAGAAGAGTGAAAGCTTTAGTAAGCTTTTAGAGTTAGTGCTGTTCCTTGGAAACTACATGAACTCTGGCTCCAGAAACGCACAGTCTCTTGGTTTTAACATCAGTTTTCTTTGCAAGGTAAGATGAAGCTATAAAACTTTTAAGTGCAGATTCATGAAACTCATGACAAATGAGGATGTAGCCTAAACAGGGAAAAACATTCAATCAGTGTAATTTACTGACTGCACCTCCATTATTAATGACTGATAGACAGAGTAAGCATTTCTAGGATGGTCCCCTGCTGTAGATGTCTTTCTCAGTGCAGTGCCAGTTTAATGCAGTTTAATTGTAGGTTTGTTCTGAGTCTTTCTGGACTATACAAGTAGAACAGCTTTATTGATCTGAACTTGTTCAAGTATCATCTTGTCGATAGAATATACATAGAGCTCTGAATATGTTAAACAGCTCTAGCTACTCATCTTTTGTCCCATCTTCTACCCAACTGTCATTCAAACACTGTCACAGAAGTAAGTATTTTGGTTTAAAGATGAACATTGTTAACCTAAGTTTAACTTCAATTGCGGTGGCAAAATACAGGATGCAATGACAACTTCAGAATCTATAGCAGTCAGAATTTAATGTGCAGTGCTTGTTAGTTTATATGGTGAAATGTGTGTAAGGCATTGGTTTGAACTTGAGTTTGTAAAGTACATTTGAAAGTGTGTTTAAAATAAAGGTATGCAACATTTGTAAACAGGTAAAAAAGTTAACATAAACCTTGCAGGGGAATTGTTCAGTTACTTTTGTTTGGTCTAGTAAGAGGATCCAGGTTTCAAGTCACTTTTATGGGCACCATCAGGAAACCTGATGTGTACTTCAAGGAGATTTAATCTTGGAGGAAAATAATATTTCTAATACACAGCAAGTGTGATCTGACATATTTCAGTAGAGAAAGATTCTACTTGCTGTACTTTAATGCAAAGATGTTGCTAATTTCTGATAAAATAAAAACCATCACCTGAGAAAAACTTTCAATCTTTAATAGCTTTCTTTTTAAGGAGAGGCCAAGTTGAAGGATGTTTTTCATAGATCTAGTGCTGCATTTTCTTCTTGGTAGTACTGAAATCTAAAGGGAAATTAATGTTTTAAGTAGAAAACTACTTGTTAATGAGGGGGAGGGGAAATGATGACTGTGCATGAATGGTACTCTAGCATTGCATAGATTTGAGAATGTATTATTGCACTCCAGGTGATAGATTTATGAATTGCTGTCAATGCAAATCCCACAGATGTTGACACAGCTAATGTAGATTGACTAATCCTGCAAATTGTTCTCTACTGAACTGAATAATTGCTGAACCATAACTATCTGTGCTTACAGCTAAACTCCATTTAAAATAACTGAGACAAAAATCTATGACTATTTAATTCCGCCTTGCCCTCAAATACAAAATCTATTTGTTAACTTTTTTTTTGTTTTCAAGATAGATATTTCTGAGGGAAGTGTTGTGGGGTTTTTTTCTCTTCTAGAAGATTTAGAGAAAATACTTAAACATGCTCCGTAATAAAATGTTGACTGCACTGTTGCATTTAGGTACTAGGTATGTTTTGCTATAAAGTGATATCTAAAGATAAAATAATCACAAAGATAGTGATGGTGGTTGGAGCAAAAAAGAAGGTCTTACCAAAATCTAGACATAAATTGTATCATGAATAGCTCTACATATTGATTAGACCTTGTGAATTATCACTCATAAGTTCCAAACTCAGACCAAGTCACTTAATGGATATGTAGATAAGTTTCTCTGACAGTGTGACATGTGCATTGTCTGTAATTCCAATTTATTGTTTATTACTCAAGCTAAAAGATATTTTTTGCTATTTGAAGCTTTGATTTTCATTGCTTTACGTATTTTGCCATTTTAGTTTGAATTCGATTACAATAATTGAATTAGATTCAAATGATGTGCTTTTGCAAGGGTTATTTTTTCTCAAGTAGTTTTGCACCTGTACTTATGCTTTAATATCATGTATAGAGAAGTAGCCTTCTACTCAATTGATGTTTAATTTTATAATTAAGAGGTGTTTACACAGTATTCACAATGGATTTTTTTTTAATTACTGTTAAGAATCCAAATTTATATTTGTTTTTTTAATGCATTGATTATTTTCAACTGATAATTGCATTTGGTTCCTTTGTTTATAGCTTTCAAATTCTGTCCTCGCATTTTCCACCCAAAATAGTAAGATGATTTTATTGGCTTTGTGTTATTAACTAAGACTACAGTCTGACGGGCCTTTGTTAACTGTTGTGAATAGTACAAAATATTAAACTACATCAGGTAGCAATATCTTTTATAAGCACCAGGTTTAATATCTGTTTACAGCCACTTACCAGCTTTATTACATTATTCAAACAGTCTTAAAATCTATGATTGTTGGTTAATAATTGGCCTTCTAATTGGAGTGTATTGTCGTGTTTACTGAAATCTTGCTGTGAAGTAAAATTTCTACCTTACATTCCTTGGCTGAAGAAGTCCATAAGAGAAATAAGTAACATGTAACAGCAAGAACAAGGTAGCAGTCTGTTTGCCACTGTCGTGTGGCTTACATGGTTTTGTTCTGTAGGGCATCTGGATGCTATTAAATGTTGAAGGCTGTGAATATTGAAAGAATTATTTTTTAATTTTTTTCTTTTTGATGTGGTGGCAATTTGAAAAGGCACTGTTACCATATTAGAGGTCTTCCTTGAATAATTTCTAAGTGTCTTCATTTCTTCTCCCAGGGGATGTATTTCAGTCTTCAAGCTTGTCTAAAGGAATTTGGGAGTCTTTATTTTGCATTTTTATGGAATACATTTAAAGCATAAAGATTACTAACTTGTTGTAGTGTTTGCTGAAATATTTTGTGCGCTGTCTGTTTTTATGTATGGAACCATGATGAGCAATAGGATGTTACAATTTGGAAGTCACTGTTCCATAATGTCAGGTACATTGTTAGAGGAGAACTCAGCTATTATGTGCCAAAGTAACTATTCTAATTTTTGTCTTGCTTGCCATGAAACCTGCTACTTCCATCCCCGCCCCCCACCCCCAAGCAACTTCAGAATGAGGAAAGGAATTGCTTACCAGTTTTAAACATTACTTGCCTAAAGTAAGAACTGCTTCAATCTGAGTTTAAAAATCAAACAAGACCATCTGGCTTAATGTTTTAAAATGTTGGTCATTTCTTTGTCTAATTTTTTGGTGGCTCTCCCTGTCCAATAATTGATGAGACAAAGTAAGATATGAGTTTAACAACAGTATTATCCTTCTGAATATTGTCTGGAAGGACTTCAGCTGTTATGTGAACAGAATTTATAATCTAGCTAACAGTGACTCATGTTAGTTTTCAGCTGTTCTTTGCTGTAGGTTGATATTTTGCCCAAAGACAAGGATTTAACTCTCAGAAAACATATTCGTATAAGAGGAATCAAACCAGTGGATAATTCGATCAATGGTTCTTAAAGGCTTGGTGTTTGTTTTTAGTTTGTGGTCTGTTTGTGTGTTCTTTTTTCTTTTTTAGACCAGTGATTTATATTGTCTTTGTTAGTGGACTTTCTACCCATGATAAGAGCTTTTATTTTTTTTTTTTGAGCCAGCTGTCAGCAAAGTAGAATACATATCTGTGTGTACACATTTGTATGTTCAGAATACACATGGAGTTTTAATGATGAGGTGTCCTAGACATGATGAATGGACTTTTTAATAAAACCTGATTTTTCTATCGATTTTTTTTTTTTTTTTTTTTTTTTTTTTGGATCATCCCTGAACAATCTTAAAATTAATTGTCTGTTTAGTAGATGTAGTACTTGGGTTATATGATCTGAAAAAAGAAAGAAAAAAGTGGTATTGATCTGGGATAAATGTTAGCTTTTATAAAACAAATGTTCTTAAAATAGAGGTCGTTATTTCATACACAGAATTCTGTTATTGTGTAACAAGTTTATTAAAACATGATAAAATAAAAGAAAGCATAAATTCAGACCTTTCTGGTCGTAGTTAAAAAGCTAATGCTGGTATAGTAATTGCAAATCCTTAAAAACAGATTATCTTTCTGGATGTTATATTGCAGTGTATGATGTTACTGAAGGAAGAAATGATTTGTAGACAACCTTTGGCAGTAGGCAGAGAACTTAATTTTGTTCAAATAAGAGAGATCAACATTAGAATTCATGTGCTGTATTAAGACTGGCAAGCAGTAACAGCTATTCTGATGTATGTGCTAGAGCATTCATGATTGCCTAAGTGTTAAGTGCTCTGTGAAAACATAAATATGGCAGGAGAAGTGGTGAAGTTCAGGGAGCCTGCTGTAGTAATTTACTAAAGGTAAATCTTTTTACCTGTTGCTGCATTTGATTAATATGTACTTAGAATCCAACTGCTATTCTGAACCCCTGTTTCAGCAGTTAGTATCTCTTATCAAGGACAGGAGCACCCTCATAATTCTATAAAGTTATGCTAGACAGAAATTTAATCGAAAGAAAAGAGGTTTGCTTTAGACATATCTAGGGTACAACTTCTGTTCTTTTGTGGTGCATTAATGTAAAGACTTAACAAGAAACATCCCCCTGTTTTAATAAAGCTTTTATAGTATTCCAGCTGTATCAATGTGTATTTTATGTAATAAGTAATATTATGTTGCTACTTGTTCGTAGTGCAAATAGTACAAGATTATCTAGTCTGAATATTGCTGACTAGTGTACATTTATTAATTGTCTACCAGGCCCTTCTCCGGTAAGGTGGGAAAGATTTCTAGGATATGAGAAGTTATATAATCTCATAAAAATCAATGGAAAGCTTTTTTTATAGCTGTAATAATCAAATGTCACTCTAGTGGTCATTAAAACATACAGAAATTTTTCCTTATGTTAGCTGTCACCTTTAACCCTCACATCTGAAAACTCAATCCAAAAGCACCTGTAAAAAAAAATCTGTAGTTAGGTTTTGGTATTATTTGCATGTTTTAAATGCTTTACCGAGATAGTAATGTAAGTGGAGATTTTTGTTATATTGATGTTACTTCTGAGCTACAGACCTGAACATCGTACTCTCTATATTACTTGTTTTGAATGAGTGTGCTGTGAGCATTATGCTCTGTGTATATTAGTCTTTAATCCTTTCCCAAACACTGAATCTGATAGTATTGACCGCCCAAATTGATGCTTCAACATTCAGCTGGGAGCTGCTTTCTGTAGCCTACACTGATCCACTGATTTTAATTTTTTTTTCTAAATGTGTTATTCCCAAATTCTGTGTCTCAGATAAAGAAAGGCCATAGAATCAAAACCTGTATTTGAAAATTTTAACACCACAGTGTTAGTGTCGTCTTTAAAAATAAATAAATTTGGAAAACCTTAAGGCAGTGACACACATTGTTAATGTTTTGCAAATGCCATATATACAGACACTGTTCTGTAAAAGCTTTTATGTTCCAGTCTGTTAACACTACTAAAAATGTAGAAGTAATGCAATTATTTGTATTCCAAATAGTGAATTCCATTACCGTTGGTGAGTCTGTTGGTTTACCAAGTCTCAGCGAACTATTATGACTTCTCTAATATGGTAATGCTTTGAGAATTAAAAGGGTAGAAATACAGAGAGCATAATGCAAAAACATTTGGAAGGCATGGATTATTAGGATGGACTAACTTGTGTTCCAGTACATGTATTTATTAGGTGGGAAGCAAAATCCTTTATTTAACCTGTTTTATTTGGGTTTGTTTTTTATTTAACATACCTAGGTCACTAGCAGGGAAATTCTGGCTACTTCTAAAAATGTAACCCTTTGTACAGTCCACCTTTTCTTTTCCATCAGCCTTTTTTTTTTGCGAAGGAAAGGCTGATGGAACTGGGCTTGTCTAGCCCAGAGGAAAAAAGGTTTAGGCGGGGACCTGTAGTAACTTTCCAATACCAAGTAAGTTACCATAAAATAAAAACTGTGAAATTCTAACTGAGAATAAAAAGAGAGAGGTGACAAAAAATTTCCCCTGAATACAAGTATAGTCTGTGAATACAGAGAAATTAAAGACACAGCCATGCTGCTGTTAGCATTCCAGTTCCTATCTTTCATTTCTGTTTTTATATTTAAATAATATCTGCTAAACTGCACTCAAAACCCACCTATTCTCCTTATTATATTAGTAGGCTTAGAACTTGATTTTTAAAGTACATATATTGGTTCCTAAGATCAAACAGAGCTACATGCCACCCATTGTGTCTCTTAGCTATTGAAAATAGGGATGAAAGTAGCTGAGACATATTTCTTCATTGGGCCAAGGAAGTGAATTTGGCACATGATCTGAATGACTGTTCACTGCAGTTTTAAGCAACTTGGTAGGTGCTAATATTAACTCTTGTTAATGTGATGTTACGGCTGATGACAAAACGTGTTTCCGTTGTAACCTGAAGGGAAAATAATTTTGTCCATTTAGGGGGGAAAAAAAAAAAAGCTTTATCCACTTGATGATGTCAGAGAGATCAAAGACTGCAAATCCCATAGTTCTTGTTCACAGACAAATTGAAATGCAATTTCTTTTTACCGTGCAGATGTTCAGCCACTAAATCTACAAATTTTTTTCAAGTTGGAAAAACTTCTATGTACGTAACACATAAAAACCTTTTAACTGTATACCATTACTGAGCATTGTTTAGTCTTTAATCACGGAATCGGTATGAATTAAATTGCATTTTTAATTGCCTAAATACCTTATATTTTTAAAAGCTTGTTTTTCGACTGCACTCATTTATTCTTAACAGGGTAATCCTTAAAGCTGAAAGGCCTGTATTAAATTGAACATCGATGGCAAGCCTGTCATGAGGATTATAGAATTAGAACTTCTAGTGATTTAGAGAATGAGAAAACAAATAGGAGGTTTTACACACACATTTATGTATTCTTCTTAAATAAATCCTTGATTTAATTTGTTGTGTATGTTGTAGCTTCTGTGTAAGAACTGTACTAGATGAGTTAGTAAAATGCAGTTAAAAAAAATCTTTACAGATACACTTGTAATACTAATTCTCTATAAAAAGTGACATACACTCATATCAAACTCTTGCATACACCTACTGTCTCAATTGCCTTTGTCAATAAGGGGTAATCTCTACTTCCACTAAATCTTAAGTCAACTTAGACATTCATTCTTTATGTCTGCATAAAAATGGAGAAACTAAATTTGGACTTAAATTTATTTTCTCATTCTCTTAAGTTCATGATGTTCCTTTGCATATACACATGCATTCTGCCATGGGGTTTAGCCACAGGTGTCTATGTTTGCTTGGAAATTTGCCACTAGTCCTGTATTTTAACAGTTATTTCAGAATAATTTTTTAAAAATAATAAACTGATTGTAGCAGTTAATGTACTTAGGTTAATGGAGAACAGAGGATCTTACCACCTTCAAGAAGACAGTTTATTTCGGGTAACTAAAAATTACTTCTGTAGTTGAAAATATGCAGTTACTTATTTCTTCACAGTGTGCACAGTTTTCATGCAGCTTTTCATAAATAAAACTGGATGTACTAGATTTCCTTTACTGGCAGTTAGGATTACCTTTGGTTTTCTATTGTCATTTTGTATTCTAGTAACGTGGAGTGCATTTATTTCATGTGTCTGTATAGAATTTGTCTGAAAGTCTTTAGGATAAAGCAGTATACTTCAGATTTTGCTTGAATAAAAAATTGTGGGTTTTATGACAAGGAGTTTCTTCAACTTGACTGGTAAAATAGCAAATTCTGACTTTTAGTATGCTGACCAGCTATGCAGCATTTCAGAGGGAATCTTTTAGAAATCTGGCAGTGGGGGCATTGAAGGAGTGAACTAAATTCTGTTCTGTTCAATCTCTGTTCACAGCTATTTCTTCTTCACACAACAAACCTTCTGAACTGGCGTTGCTAAAGTCTCAGAACTTTATTGACTGTCTTCAGGTTTTGTTCTCAGCATAATTAATTATTTGTTAAAAATACACAGCATAGGGGTAGAATCCCTTTGTAGCCTTAAATTGTAAAGGATTGGAGAAATTGAATTTTCTAAATAATTTGTTTAATTTGCAGGCAACCAGTGTAGATAACTTTTTGCTAATGAGTCTACATCTGCAATGTTCACTTCAAACATTTTACTAAAAAAAGTGATATTTTCTTCTGTTTGTTTTCTCCTGTGTTCACTTTTTAGATTCGAGATACTAAATCATCAGATCAGAAAACAACCTTGTTGCATTTTCTGGCAGAAATCTGTGAGGAGAATTACCGGGACATCTTAAAATTTCCAGATGAATTGCAGCATGTTGAGAGTGCAAGTAAAGGTAAGCAAATAGGTAAAACAGCTAAAGGTAATAGTTGTTTCCTTGGACATTAAATGTTTTCAGCATTTCATTTTAGGCTGTAGGATTATGTATCCTGTGAGCATTGATAATCCATGTGGATTTTGCTTTCTGATATTTATTGACCTAAGAAAAAGAGGGGAGGGGAAAAAACAGTAATTAAGTTAGTTGTGGAGATACAGCGTATTTCAGTGAAGAACTTAAAAATCACATATGGGAATTTGTGTAAGCAGTGTAATGATGTTTAGTTTACCATTAAGCCTTTGAAGTCTTGTTGCTTGAGAGTGAACACCCCTGTGTGTGTGTGTGCATGTGTGTACACACAGTATGTTTATTATTTTAACACTTAACACCTGAATAGAGAATAACAAATACGCCTTCTAAAGATCCCAGACTGTATATGAAATATATAGTTTAATTATACTGTACAGTCAATGATTAATACTGATTTTATTCTTGGTCAGTCAGCAATATATAGCCCAGTTAATGTGGTAGGAAACTTAATTCACTTGTTGGATATCTTTTTACATGAAATGTGTGGTGCTGCTTAGTGCACTTGTTGCTCAGCTATTGAAGGTGAAGGCTATGTCATAGTCGTTGAAGAAAACATTTTGACTGGGCATTACTGACTCATCAGAAAATAAATACTTTGGGGAGCACAAGAGTATGAAGGGAAAGAGAGGGGGGAAAACTTGGATACACATTTCTGCTAGCTCTATCCAGGTGTTATCTTGCAAATTTTTGTCATCTTTTTTTTGTCAGTGTTATCAGTCAGTGTCTCTCTTCAGTGCAGTGGTTAGCTGTCAGATACTTTTTGTTTATTAGGCCATCTTTTTCTTTCACTTTTTTGTCTTCTATCTTAAACTTTGTTCTAGTGAGAGCAGAACTCTTGTTTCCCCAAGGACTTAGGGAACAGTTCATCACTCAACCTAACTTGGCTATTGTTTCATCTCCAAATTATTCACAGATTTATGTGATTGTCATACAACTTTTTGCTGTTTCTCAGACTTTGCAAGTACCTTTCCTTGTTTTTTTTTTCTGCATATAAACTAAATTTTATTTGTATTGAATAAATGTCTCCATGCTTCACTTTCCTCTTTGCTGATGAATACTTCATTGGCGTGAATGTCTATTGACAAAATCTAAGTGATCTGTCTGTATAGGATTGAGGATGGTATTGTGTTTTAAGGCAGTATAGAGACTAAAGAGATGACTTGTACGTTACCATCTTAAATGTAACATATATGTACACACACACATATATATAAGCATAAAGGTGCATGCTTAAACAGCATACAGCTGGCTACTTACATCTGAGAATTACTATGGATATTGGACAAATAATTTTTACAATTACTATTAATTTTTCTGTTTGCTGTCAAAGTTGTTTGTTCTTGGCCTCTGATATGGAGTCAGATAATTTCCTCAAAATGATCTTTTTTCCTCCTTCCTCCTTCCTCCTTCCTCCTTCCTCCTTCCTCCTTCCTCCTTCCTCCTTCCTCCTTCCTCCTTCCTCCTTCCTCCTTCCTCCTTCCTCCTTCCTCCTTCCTCCTTCCTCCTTCCTCCTTCCTCCTTCCTCCTTCCTCCTTCCTCCTTCCTCCTTCCTCCTTCCTCCTTCCTCCTTCCTCCTTCCTCCTTCCTCCTTCCTCTTTTCCTCCTTCCTCTTTTCCTCCTTCCTCTTTTCCTCCTTCCTCTTTTCCTCCTTTCCTCCTTCCTCCTTTCCTCCTTCCTCCTTTCCCCCCCAGCCTTACCCAGTAAGTGTCACTGGTCAGGCCAGTGTGTTCACAAGGACCTATGATAGGATAACATAGTGATTAATTTTATCTATGCAAATATCAGTTTGTCATCTTACATAAATTCCAGAAATGTTTTCTACCACTTAATTATTTTCTGGAGGTGATTTTAAATTTAATATTTTTCTTCCTGCATCTCTTGTTTAATTCTTTACAAAGCCTAGGGTTTACCAGGCACATCTGATGATCTCTTATTAATTTTTCCTGTGGCTAATACTTTACCTTGCAGCTTTGAAATTTTTATAGTCTGATTCAAAGCATCTCATGTTCTGTAAGTTGACTTGAGGAATTAAACCAAAAGTGTTAGTAAAGTTTAGTAAGCTGTAGCAGCCAAAAGAGAGAAAGCATATTAATGGTAGTGTAGTCACTAATAATCCTGATGCTTAGAATATATGAAAAAGCTTTTACTGCAGTTAAATTTGTTTCATTCTGTAGGATAAAAGCTCATTATGTTTCCTATAAACAGCACTGACTTCTTATCAGAAGCATAAATTACTGTTCATTTTTAATGCCCAAAACTTCCCTTTCAGCCCTTGTTTGCTTTCTGTAACAAAGCAGACTTTTGGCAGAAATAACTTGATTTGTGCAACTTGCTTCAACTGTTCCCCGTGGTACTTTTTGGTTTTCGTTTAATTGTAATGTTCATCTGTTCTGTCACGCGTGGTCATTTTTTCTGTGTAGGAAGCTAACATGCTTTGTGTGGAAAACAAGGTTTTCACTTCCTATTTATTGTTTGGTGTTTTATAAGCCAGTGGTTTGGGGGGATGGACAGTTAGCTTTATTTTTCCTGTAGGAGGCTTCTCTTGGAATAAATTAGCTGCAGATATGAGAACATTGGCATCAGTTAGGTATACATAAAATATCAGGATATCTACCAGCAAATATTATCTCATTTAAATAATGAAGTATGAGCTAAACAGGTGACAATCTCATTACTTGAGATGTATGCGGCTTTCTTTTTAGATGGAAGGCAGCCTTGTAGTTTGAATTAGACATAAAATTCCAAATACAGGATTTATCACAATCAACTTCTTTTAAATCTTGGGCACATTTTCTCAGTTCCATGTAAATAAAAAGAAACCCTTGTTTTGCTTTAATTTTCATATAAGAATAAAAAAAACCAGCATCTGAACAATAGAATTTTTTTTAACAAATAGCAGATAAAGCATAAAACGGGATTTTAATATGAAAAGGTCAATGGGATTAGATGAACTGCCCATGCGTGTACTAAAATCTTCAATAATCTGATATTAGGTATAATAAAATATTTGATCTTTTAAAGATGGAAGATCAACGTAGAGGTTTATGAAAAGTAAAAATAAATTAGGAAACCATTTTATTCTGGAAAGTATAAGCAAAGGTCAAACTGATTAACTATCAAGAGATTCTTGGAAAAGCATTCTTTCTTACTTGAAGCAGACTGTATGAAAGGAAAACCAATAAAAGAATCACAAGATTGTGACAAACTGGATTCTTTCATGGAAGTGATATATTTGTCTACCCTCCCCGGGTCTGCAGTGCTTTCCTTATGTTCCACTATGATTGAAACTATGCAAAGACTTTTTATTCATATTTCTACCATGTTCACTTTTCTTGTTCTTCTAGTTGCTGCTTTTCATGGAATTTGCTCTTACCATTTTATTAAATATCTGACAAATTCTCATCCCTTTTTGTGGCTTCAGTCAAACAAAACTTCAAAGCAAAAACAAGAGGTACCTTACTGAAGTCAGATAACAAATTTGGGTATTCTAGGCAGTCATGTTGGAAAAAGTATAATTGGGAATTCCTTAGAAAATATATGTATTCTTTAACTTCAAAGCCCTATGAGTGTCAAGCCTTCCAGAATCCTAAAAAAGAAATATGTAACACACAAAATGAAGAGAAGGAACATGAGCCGTATATTTTATAACAAGAACTTAATTTCAGGTTTTAAAAGAGCAACAGTTATAAATCACAGTTCATGGTTTAAACATTGTGTCTGTATTTAAAATGAAACATAACCATATCTTTATCAGGTGAACATTGTGTCCAGCTCCTCATAAGTTTAACACTCTTGACATACTTGTGTTACCCGCTTGCTTTGTCTGCCAAGAGTGGGAGTTATGAGGCTGTGTAGATTCATATGAAGTTTTCTGAGCTTGTGTTGTCCCACTGGTGTTTACTTTACAGTTGGTTTTAGAATGCTGTTACCTCTAGTTGGCCATTGGCCATTCTGAGTTGTCCTGACATGCTGGACAAGTTAAAGTGATACCTTGTATATATAGATGGAGTATGGATTTTGGGGTTAGCTGAGCAGTTATGTAGGACTCCCAAGAATAGCTAAACTCCTAGCAAAGGACTGAGCTTAGCTGTGAATGCCGTATAGATAGTATCTCTTTGAGAAATAACGAGGGTTTTTTCCAGTGCTCAACATACAGAATTCTGTGCTTGATATAAAGATATACCACTTAATAATTCTTTTAAAGTATTGTTAAAAGAAACACAGCATTCTGAGTAACATCAAGTGAAAGATGCCTTGGGGAAGGTGAATTATGTCTGTGTAGTAGACTAGAAAGTACTAATAACAGGAGCACAGATTTCTCACTCATGTTGACACAAAAAATTTATTTCTTTAATTTGCAAGCATATGGTTCTGATGGTTGAGGCATCTCTCTAGAAAGGACATTAACAATCAGAAGCACTGTGGAATGCAAATATGGATATACCTAATATATTATTATAAATACTGTAAGGAAATACTATTTCCTAAACTCTGTACAGGTAATTCACTGTGATTTAATGCTGTAATTTTAGAGTGGGGAGAACATTTTAAAACATTCTGTGCCATTGTTGCTTTAAAGTATAGCAATTTCAAACATACTCATAAGTAGTAGTCATTTTTCTGTCAAACAAAAGTTTTATAGTTCATTGCAGTAGAAGAAACTGTGTTTTTACAAAGAGATCTGCAGTATTTTCCACCTTGCAGAGTTTAAATTGCTGAAACAGATTTTGCCCAATCTGGCACATTAGTGGATGTAAAATAGACAATGCCTTCTGGCGTGAGAAATTTAATGCCTGCATCTGTGACTTTTCTCTCCGTAATAGAATCTGAAGTTGGCATTTTGCATCATAATCAAAAGTCAATCTTGCACTGTATAGTGACTTCTATCATTCTTTTCATTCACATAAACTGCAATATTGAAATGTCAGAAAGTCTCTCGGTGTTTTTCTGAACATAGTAAATACACAGTTAGGTACATCAAATGCTAGAAGACTTTTTTCTCTAGTAACACTCCTGTATTTGCATATAGCATTGCCATATTGATGGGAGCTTATGCATCATCTCATTAAAAGTTTTTCGACAGACATGTTCTCCTTCTTGACAAGCGTCAGTGAGGAAGGCAGGGAAGCAAGAACTTCACAGATAGTTTTTGTGTTGTAGGTCCAAGTTGCAATTTCTGAACGAGATCCTGTTGGAGACTCAGTAGGATTCTGGACTGGCTTACACTGTGCAAAATTGCTTACTAAATTTTCCCAGTCTGTGAAGATTTTGAGGATTTATTTAGTTGCTATTTTCTAATGTGTAATAAATGGTATGCAAGACAGTGGTAGTTCTGAATTCTGAAGCTACATTTTGAAGTTACAGTTTGGATTCTACATTGAAGTTATTTTGTATGGCATGCATTTTAAGGATCCACTTCTCTCTCTGAAGCGTAAATATCAAGGGCAAAATTTAAGAATAGCCCAAAACAGTTTCATGGGCTGTTGCTTATTAAAGAAATTAAAGCATTTAAGAATTTCTGACTGTAGCTAAACCAATTCAGATTTAAGGACTGCTTTAAATGACTTCTAAAGTTATGTAATCTTTTTACAATTCCTTAATACAAGCTGCTAGAGATATATGGAAGATACAAAACAGCAGTTACTGCTTTCTTTTCCCCTTATCTGTTCTTGAATTGGCACTTTCATTGATTTAAGAAAGGTGGTTACACCTCTGGAAGCATGGCTTGCACTTCAATTAATTGGAAAGACTGAACGCCTGTTACAGGTTGTAAGCCTGAATGGAGGTCTGTTAGATGAAGTTGCTCAACACGTTCTCTAGTGAGTTTTTAGTAACACCAGATAGGCTGTGTTACAAAAGCTTTGCTCCTTCTCTTCCATTGTATTCCTTTCGGTGATTTTTGCACACATGCAGCACTGAATATAGTGTGCCATGGCTGCTTCACAATGAATTGCAGCGTGTGTCTATCAGTTTGATATATAAACCAATCAAAGTTGACTGTGAAGAAATAGTGACAGTACAGGCTTTTGAAATAAACACAGCAGAATTTAGCATGTTCAGTTAACATTTCCAAATCTGGATGCAATTAATAGAAGTTGAAAGTCCTGTTGCTTCTTTCCTTTGCCTCACTTGCAATTTGCCTTATGCCTTTGCTAGAATTTTTTTCTTCAGTATCCTTGTTTAATAGATAATGATTTTGAAATTATAAGCTGTTTTCAAAATGAACTCAACTTTTGAGATCTTGAAAGACATCTGTAATTGACATCAAAGCAAGGTGAGTTTCTGGAGGAGATACCCATGTTGCCAGGAGAATGCTACTGAACACATTGCTGTTCTTGCTGATCAGCTCTAATGCTTCTGCTTGTGTTTCTGAAATTCAGACATCTGTTTTCTAAAATATTTTTATTTGTAATATGAAAAGTCAGTTCACATTTGACTAATAAAGCTTATATTCTACAATGTGCTGTTGTTTACAGTTTACTCAATGAGGTAAAACTGAGAAGTTAGGTGAAAAGGCTGGTATTGACGAGAGTTCAGAGGAAGTAGGAGGTTGGCACACACAGAGTTTATGCAGGTCACAAAAATAATCATAACACTTGTCAGGATTCAACCAGAATTAATCTTACGGGCTCAGAGAGTTTTTTCTTTGTCAGAAAACTTATATTCTGCTGCCAATTAATTTGACCTTAAGAAGTAAACATTTTGAGTCAATAATGAGTTGGATAATGTGACCTGTCCAATGCAAGGAAGGGATTTTGTGTTCTGATGTATCTGTCACTTAGATCAATGACTTCGTAGCGTGCTGTGCTTTGGAAAGGAGTTTTAACAACTGGCTAGTGTCAGTAGTGATAATGCTCCTTGGGCTCCTAATGCACTGTCATTTATAATTGAGTCTTAATGTCTTAATAAGTTGTGTTATGTGCATCAGAATTACTTCTTTATTCCAAAAACATGTCCATTGGCACATAATTGCTGGTACTGAGACAAGCGGATTCATTCCTGAAACCAGAGTGCTGTTCAGAACATAGGTTGATATTAAACATAAGCTACCCACAGAAATTTCTCTTTTTCTTCTGCGGATGTATTGAGTGTTTCAGGATTACGAGAACTGTTTGTAATTTCCTCAGCTCCAGAGGAGAGAAGATGACATGCTGCTTATGGCGGTTTTGATTTTAGGCCTGACAGGCAATGTTTATGTTGGTGTTTCCCCCCCCCCCCACTCTCTCACTTGTCAAGGCATGCTTGTTAATGGCATTTGCACTTCAGTGTGTGTAATATTTAAATCAAATTTCCTCACTTTCGATGGCTGTTATTCTGAGAAGCTGAAAATCTGTTCATAGTTTTTACCCAAATTTTATGTTTTAACGTTTTAGCTTGTGTGGTACAGTTCTTCTCCAGATGTGTGTTTAAAAACCGTGTCATCCTTTTCTTAAGTTTTATCAGATATATCTGTTCTCTTTCTGTGATAAAACATATGAAAATGTCATATACATTTGCAAACATTCCTACTGTGATGATTTTAGGTCTTGATCCCAGTTGAGATTTTTTTGGATAAGGATTGATAAGTCTACTTCCTTTCTCTCTATAGATGGAGAACAATATTGAAGTCTAGAACTTGTACACATACATGCCTCATTAAACATCATCTTGGACCGAAAGATAATAGTGTCTTAGACTGAATCTCTGATTAAACTCTAAAGCCAAGAGCTACTTTGGACTGGACTTGTTACAGGTTGCTCTTACCTTAAAATTGTGGTTCACCTCTGCTTGCAAATGGAGAGGACAATAGAATCAATGCACAGTTCTTTATCTTCGGTTAACTAAGATAATGATGATTACTGTAGAAGTCTGAAATGATAAAGCATAGCTGTGTCATTGCCTTCCTTCACCATTCAGTATCAGTGTTGTGATAAAGCAACTAAAATGCAGGGACTCTACTGGTGAATGAAATCTTAGCATACAAATTAGAAGTACAAACGCACATCTATGTGTGAAAAGTATCTGTTAAAAATTCTGTTTTAAAGCTTTTTCAAATTACATGTTTTCATTTACAGTACATTGTCATAATATATAAACAAAACATTACCATTTGGGCAGAATTGCTGGTTTTCATTAACTTTAAAAGATGCAGAGAAAAGTCTGTGAAAGATTTACAGGAAAAAAAAGTGTATTATGCATCACGTATTGATTGTTAAGCGTAAGTAGTCTGTGTCAGAAAGCTTACCCATTTTTTGAAAGAAGAGAATGGTGATGTGCCCTAGCTAGTTAAGATACTCTGTTTTCTTCCCCTTTGATCCCAAGGTGTTTAAACCTCCACCCATAAGCATTTCTAAAATTTCTTTTGAGCTTATGAACTTAATTTCTTTTACCATAGTTGGGGTTCTGCTTTGAAATTTAGACACTGTTGGCTTAAGCATGTACTTTTCAATACTACTACTTCTGCCTAAGTTCTGTTAAAAACACACAATGTTTATCTGGCAAGAGGAGTGTTTGCTTTTTATGAGTTTGTCTGATTCCACCTGTCTTGACTCTTCATCTAGTTTCTTCTTCAAAACTTCTAATGATTAAGTTCAGTGTCCTTCCTGGCAAAAGTACTTCAATATAGAGTTATTTTTTTGTTTGAAGTTGTTCTAGGTCTATTATGCTAGCGTGTGGCGAAGACCTAGTTTCTGATATAAGAAAATAATGCATGTGGTATCTCCATTTTTTTTTTTCTTCTGGTGTTCAGGAGGAATCATGATTGAAGCCATATATGTACCATGCTCTTCAGAATCATTCTTTAACGCTGGATTTACCTTTTTAGCACAGTGGTTTATCTGTATATCTAAGTGTGACATCATGATTGATCATGGCTTGTGTCTTGCAGACAGTATAGCTGTGTTAGGAGAGATTTCTAGTATGACTAGTGACATATTAATTACTTGAGAAATAACATGTTATGGGAGTTGCACTGTTAAGGAAGCTGTATGGGTTGTTTTGTGTGATACTGGCATACTGTGGTATATATCCCAGATACAAATGTGTGTGTGTTTGTACATATAAGTATATGTACATATATATATATGCGCCTCTGAGTTATACATGTGATGGTACACCTGTATCACACAAAAAATACCTATATAAACGTGTTCATATATATGTATACCTGTGAGACAGATATACAGACATATTTGGAGATACACACATGTGCACACTGGGCAACTCAGAATCCTCAAGTAGGCTGCAGCGGCACTGTTCACCTAACCAACAGAACATTTATTCTCTTAATAAATCTAAATTTAGTGGTATGAACTGAGTAATCAATGCTGTAATTCCTGCAGATTACATAATCACTCACCCATTTCCCCTCAAACTGTTTTTCAGACTTTTGTGAAAGACTACTTCCATCTGCCCTCAGGCAATAAGAAATAAATAATCATTAGCATGCTCAGAATGTAGTTATGGTATGAATACTGTCTAGATTTACAAATCTACTAGTTCATTTGCTTCGTATAAACTCGTTTTTGCTTACTGAAGTAATTTATATCATTGGCTCTCACTTGAGTTTTAACTAAAGGTGAACATGGCCATCCCTGTTTTGCATTGTGATCAGAGACCCTTTGAATTTATTATGCAAGAGATGCTGCACCTAATCAAATTGTATCATTTCACCTCTTGTTATAGGGGAGAACTCTTAGTCTGGTGCAGTCTTATTTTAGAAAGGATTAGTCTGTTCTTTGGTACTATTACTGTATTACTGTAAATATAAAATGCTTAGCTTGACTGTGAGGACTAGCTAGCGTTTGACATTAACATCAGATTAACTGCTTGTAACATTTTTCTAGGACTAAAGTGGTCTACCAGACATTCACTAAGCCTTCCTTAGCGTGCAGTCTGTGCAACTGCTTTCTCCAAAATAAGTGGATAGGATTTTTTTTTTTTTTTCAGAGGATGAATTAATATAGGGAAAATAGTAAAGCGAAGAAAAAAAATTATCACCTTTAATGTCAAAATGACACTGTACCTTCTCTCCAATGACTGGATTTCTATTGTAAATAATAATAATATACAAAATAAGCTTTTAATCAGTGGTAGATTTAATGATGCATGATAAACTGAGCTACATTCAGTGTTTATGCAGAGAGAATATTGATAAGTCTAGGTGCTTATATTAGTCTTCTGCTGGCATGAAAAATAATTGGACAATATGTTAATACGCATAACTTCATTCACCTTGTTTATATTAGTCCTATATGTTAATAGTAATTCTGTGTGATAATGCTTTAGTTACTTGAAGCAAACATGTTTAATTTCTGGCATTGGATTTTTCCTCTGTCTCATAAATCCTTTTATTATAGTGGTTTGAGGTACACACGTTAGAGATGCTGTATTTCTTTCCAACTTAAGAGTTGCAGCAGCTCGCCGCAAGCCAGCCTTTTCTTACTCCTAAATTAGGGGCCAGTCTGATACAGTTTGGTACAGATTGAGAAATCTTGCAACCTTTTTTCCTCTCTGGCCTTGGAGATGGGTCCATATATAGGCTTTAGGGTTTCTGTGGTTTTTGACTTAAGGCATAAGAATGTAACAAGTGGTCCATACAACCTGATGCTGTGTCCAGTGCTGACAGTAAGTTATGCTTTTTAGGGAGAACATTGCACTTCCTTCAATCTTTCTCCCACCATCCGTGCATGTTCTCAGAGGCATATTAAGCCTTACATCCCTGCCTATTGCTTTTGATAGCTGTTTATGGACCTGTTGTATATGAATCTAAATAATCCTTTTCTAAACTTGTTTATGCCATCTGCCTCCACTATTCTCTGTGTCAGCAAATTTGACTTTCTTCTGACTTCTTAAACTTTCCGTTTCTGAAATGCTGACTTTTCCACTGTGGATGGGGGTCTTAATTCTCTGATAAAGCTGTGGGGATGGTGAGGTAGATTGTTTATTGCTGTTGATTTGTTTTACTTGTGAAACATGGCAAATATTTTATCTTTGCTGCTAATAAAGGGAAATGTGCCAGCTTCTTGTGGGCTGCTTCATTTTCTTGGGACTGCTCATTCTAGAGTGTGTGGGTGTTATGGACGGTTTTTTCTGATTGTTATTGCTTGTGGGGGGGTTTTTCTTCTTTTTCCTCTCTTTTAGTATTTGCTTTATTGTTCCCATGTTGAAATCAGGTATTTGTGTACCAGTTTTAGTTGGTTGCTCTCTCCTGCTGCAACATTAAATGACAGAGAGGCTTTCCCACTAATAGTTCTTGAACACTGCTTGCGTGCCACTGAAGACCAAATGCTACCTTTAATCTAGATTTTTAGACTAGTTCTACTAGAATGCCTAATTTTCATGTGGAGTGATGGGCAAATTGAAGGAGAACAAGCCTTTGTCTTGTAATCGCCAACTTTGAGGAGTATAGTGATAGTGACAGTCTGTGTACTATGTGTGTTTAGGGAATGGTTTCAAAGAAATGGCATTTTGCTGCAAGTATAGTTTATGCTTTCATAAATGAAAACTTTGCAAGACTTCTAAGAAGTTTACATGATTTCCCCTGAAAGAGTAAAATGTATTCATGTTGCCTCCTTTTCACATTACTGAAGCAGTAAATCTCTAATAAAACTGTTTATGAGAGGAAATGCAGATATTTTATTATAGTCTATATATATGTTTCCTGTTACGTAGTCTTTTTAAGCTTGTCTTGCAGAACAACAGCTTCATAAATTGTTTGAACAGAAACTTGTACGTTTGCCTGGCTAGGAAGAAGAAAAGGTGAACGAAAACGCGTATTCTGCCATGTATTTTGATAATTCAATGTGAATATAGAAGTTAGTTATGGGAAGCACAGCTTTGAATGCAGCCTTCTTGCTTGGATGGAGCTCCTTCGTACTTTCAAAGTCAACACGTGCTTAATCTAAACTGGTTTCTGAACTTAGTCTTATAAAACAGTTACTGAAAACAATTTTCTTCCATTTTAATCACAGAGGCTAAGACATTATTTGTCATTGCTTGCTGAATTTCTTTGCACTTTTAAATTTCAGACAAAAATAAACTAGTACTCTTGCTAAGCAGTCATGCGTTGAAATATTTTCAAATTGCTGAAAAAAGTTAAACTTTGTCTGTTATGTTGCCTATTTACTTACCAGCTGGTTTTTTTTTACCAACAAAATTACCCTTTGCCTGGTCCTAATTTATTTGAGTTCTATCATTTTACTTCAGTCTCCATCTCCAATTACATAACAGCCTATAAAAATATTATAGTGATTCAAGATCTTTAGTTCAAGCAAAAATGTGTGCTCCTTTTCTGACAATAATATCAAATGATTAAATTAATGCAGCCATAATGTAAAAGCTTTCATAATGTTTATTACTCAAACTGCTTTAGTGATTGATTTCAAGGTTAACTCTTGAATGTTAAGTTAATAGCTATAACGATGCTGTGGTCAGTGTAGATTTATTTATTTTTTGCCCCAGTTGAGTTAAGCTTAAAAAGTTGTTTCACTGTAATTTTAACATTACATGATTAGTAGTTTCTTTGGTACCCGGTTTAAAATAGATATAATTGAAAATAAAATCAAGGTTATGTCTCTGATAAAGACAGCTGTATTGGTGCGTTATGCATTTGAATGTGCTTGTGAAAAGTCAAATCAGTGTTACAGCTGATATGAATAGTTAATTACAGTGAATATAGAATTGATTTTGTTCTGGGAAGAACTTATTTATTTAAGGATTTTTATTTCCTACATAGGGTTTTTCAAGCCATCTTGAATCAAATTTCTGCTACTGCTTAATCTCACATAGTCAAAGCACAATTTTTTAAATTACAATGAAATAGGAGAATAAACCATTCTTTTCAAAATACTCTATGCAACTTCTGGACACATGGCTTGCTGTCAAAAAATAATAAAAAGTGGAAACCCCTTGAAGAGTATAACTAGAGTATAAATCGACTCTGAAACAAAGTATACTTTAAATATTTTGCACTCAATTTAGAGGAAGGATGTCACATCTTGCAAATGTTACAGTGCTCTTTGGGCAACAGTGGTGTTGAGATTGTCTGCCTGTGCTTGAAAACACAGATTTGTAAACTGTGCAAGAAGAGACAAAGAATGGAAGATAGAATGAGGTTCTGAAATGCATCTTTAAATTGCGAGGAAGTGCTTGACAAACTGCTCTTTATGATGAAATTGAGTATGATAAGTGGACTTTATGGGTTATGTCATAAAACTCAATACTATGGGTTCAGTTCGTTTTGATATTACAATTTGACCAGAGGCTTCTCTGCAGAGACTCTGTCACTCTTCATCTAG
The DNA here is from genome assembly GCF_047716275.1 of Strix uralensis. Taxonomy (NCBI): domain Eukaryota; kingdom Metazoa; phylum Chordata; class Aves; order Strigiformes; family Strigidae; genus Strix; species Strix uralensis. The sequence goes on from NC_133984.1 coordinate 6,730,943, forward strand.
TTCTGGAATTTCTGTGGTATGGTATTGCTTCACCTTCAAAGTTGTGGTGTCATGATTTCCAGTGGAGATTTCTCTCAAGAGGTATCAATTAGCGGTTGTTTAATAGAAATTGCAGAAATAGTGGTTTACATTAGAATAGCATAGGACACAGTAAGCAGTGTTTCTTTAGAGTAGCCTTTTTTTTTTTTTTTGGTGCTGTACTGTGAGTCCTTTCCTTCTTTTAATTGTCAGTAGCTTTTATTATTCAGACCTACCTTTGATGTTAACAGAGGGTTTCACTGATGTTGGTTTCTAGAAATCAGTTTAATTTCAATAAAAGAAAAATATTTGATCTTTTCTCCATTTCTATTCCTTAAATAATTTCTGTGACAGAGTACATATATTAATAAGATCATTCATTTAACCAAGTACATGCATTAATAAGGTAAAATCGCTTTGAACCTTGGTTACTTTTTAATCTTTGTATTAGATTTAAAAGAATGAGATATTAGAATTTTTACCAATAAATTTAAATAGAAATTGAATGATTTGAACTAATGGTAGAATTAAATGGTGACGTTTCAACATGAAATATGATGATTTGGTATATTACGTTAGGTATTTTCACTTAATTTTTATGAAGAGCAGGATTTTTATGAGCAGTAATTCAGAAAAATGTGAGTCTACTTAATGGAATCATTCTCCTTAAGACTACTTATACTGACATTGTTTTTTCCCCTTCTGGTATCTTTTCTGGAATATGGAAGCTTTTTACTCATTGGCATTTCTTTCTTAGTTTCAGCCCAGACTCTGAAGAGCAACCTTGAGTCAATGAACCGTCAGATCCAGTGCCTAGAAAAAGACATTGAGAATTTCCGAAAAATACAAGATGAACACGATAAGTTTGTAGAAAAGATGAGCATATCCTTTTTGCATGTCTTCACTGGTGATCTGAACATTCAGATCGTCTGGTTAAGTATTTGCAACATTTCAAAATAAGTTTTAAGTCTCTTCTTCTATACTTTTATTCTAGCACAGAGAAAAGCATAACAGAACACATTAAATGTAAGAAAACATATAACTGGGTATAACTTAAAACATTTATAGTCAAACTTCCAAGGGGGAAACCAGATAGCCTTCTTGAAGGAAGAAGTTATAGGGACCGGTCATAAAGATGGTAGTATGGAGGGTTTTGTCCTAAAAAATGGTATTTAGTGACAATTGTTGAATCATTTCAATCTAGAAAACTATCAGCAGTGGAGTTGAGAGTATTGATTATTTTAGCTTCAGATGTGTTGTTTTTTAAAGGGGAGAGTATTAATTTTGTGAATGGTTTGTTATTTAAATTTTTTAACAGATCATTGTAGATAAAAAATATTTACATTTTCGGTACTCGAGTAATTTGTCCTTTTATTTCTGTAGCAATAGAGACTGTAGGTTCTTTAAGCACTAGTGTGTAAAATGTGTTGTGGAATACAGATTTTCTTTTCCCTTCAAAATTTTCGTATATCCATCTTTACTTTTGCTCAGATAGTTCATGTGATGTCTATTCATTCTTACTGCAACTGGGCAGAAGTCATCATTTTGTGGGTTTTTCAAAGATACAGGGAAAGAGGGGATAGATGTCTAGAGCCATTCATAGCTGCTCATCACATTTAGTAGGTGTATTTGGAAAGTAAGTTTTAGTGGGATTAATTATTTAAATGGATTCAGTGACAGAAGTTCACAAGAAGATATTTAATATCTTCTCTCTATGGATTTATTTTAAGTTTCTGACAAGACTTCAGAAAATAGATGAAGGGAGACAAGTCATGACTAAGTAGAAAATTGTTTCTTGTTACTTAAATGTTCTCTTCCACCTTGTCTTATTTGCAAGGTTAAGAGACTTGCTAGTAATCACACTTAGCAGTTCTGCTATTAAAAAAAAAAAAAACAACTTATTATTTGCCTGAGATACATTCACATCAGAAAATCTTACAATATTGCCTTGTAATTGTCTGTTTTGTCATCATGTGCGTAGGCTGAATGCTGTCAAATAAGCCCCACTTTTGTTCATAAAGGAAACCAACATATTGAAATGCACTTTTTGCAACCATGTTTTCTTGTTAAGCTTGACAGCTCTTTTTTATGGGTTATATACATTATTTTTCAGTTGTGTTGAGTAAATGCTTTGCCATTTATTGTTTTACTACCTATGCATTTACTGTACTTACAAAAATGATTGGCATCACTCAAGTGATTTGGTGAGGAAAAAATCCAAGTAGGTAATGTTTACCTTTTTCTGCTCTGCAGTTTATCACCTGAATTTCTTAAAGAAGAAGGATGGTGGTCTGACAATGCAGAAGAGCTTTAAAAAAAAAGTGCTGATGCTTTTTTGTATTGACAAAAACACAAGGATCGTATGAAATTTTTGAAAATTAGTTGTTGAAAGTCTCCTGGGCAGCCTTGCTTCAGTGCACATACATCGATGTTGCACCTAGATTACCAATTCCTGGTAATTAAAATAGGCACGCTGAACTGTAGATGTCTGACAGCTTTTATCATACTAGTGAATTCAGTGACTTGACAAGATAGATAAGACTGTAAGAAATGAACTGATTCTGCCAAAGGATTTATGTTTTCATAATTAATAGATGACCTGATAAATGGTGGTTTTCTTTTTTAGAAAGTCACCTCCAGTTATATGAAGTGATCAAATTTGTTTCTGCTTATCACTGAATATTTTTCAGTTTTCTACACTCCCGTATTTATTTTTTTTTTTAGATGGAAGAATAAATGTTATGGGGGGGAAATGACATCTTAGTCTTCAGCATGTATTGCTTTTGTTTCTGTCAGCTTGTTGAAGAATTGTTGATAGCACATACTGAGACTAGAAAGGTAAAGAATTTCAGGCTGAACATCTCTCTAAGTGCTGGAGTGTTTCAAAAAATTTGAGACGTGTCTGAACATAAATCATCTCTTAGAGTTTTAAAATACAGGAATTATACCATAATTAAAGGCATAGTTTCTCTTTCCTGCTCCTGCTAATAAACAAAGCTGTCTACTGGTAAGTGTGGATGAGACTTTCTTCAGAGAATATGAAAGTAACATTGCTCGGTAGCATAATAAGGTAGGAGATCAATTTCAATAAAAATACCATTCATTATCTTAATTCATAATAATAAATTAATATTCATAAATTAGAAGCAAATGCTATGAAAGAAATTACTTAATTTTAGGGTTTTTAACCTGTCAAAAAGATGAATAGAAATTCTACTTACATTTTAATCTAGGATTTTTTTCTTGAGTAATTTCTAAGCAGGAGAATTTGTGATTGCACTTAGTTTTTTATTTAGCACATACAGTTATTCATCTTGGTGCATACTACTTGATGTAACTCTGGAATGTTTAAAAATAGCTTAAAACTACTTCAGGAATTAAATACAAAGACAGGAAGAGCAGTACGTTACTATTCCACAAACTAAAAAATTGCAACATATTGCAGAAGTAATATGTTCAGGTGAATATACCCCACTGATTAGAAAACTTTGAATTAAAGCTGTTAGAATTAAATTAATGCCATTTTGACTGCAGTCTGCTAACTTGATACCTATCAAAAGGTTATTTTAATAGATTTTTATTAGTTACAAACTGAGGAAAGTGGGTTAATATTATCTGAGTAGTTTATGTTTAAAGGAAGACTGTAGTCAACTAAAGAAAAGAATTTGATAACAGAATCACTTTCAGTTTTACATCATTTTCTTTAGAGCTGTGCAGATATTCATGGGAACTGGTTCTGTAATTGTGTCACTGTCTTCCTGCTTAAGGGTGTCATCTTTTTTCCAATTATGATCATAAGATTCAAGGAATATAATAAATCCAGATGATGTACCTATTAGTTGATTTCCATATTTCATAAGCAATTAATAACTGCAATATATTATGATCATACAATTTGATTTCAAGTGTAATGGGACAGTCTCAGCAACTAATGCCACTATCAACTTGATACTTTTATTTTTATGATAGTATACAATCTTGACTTTAAAAGTTCAAGTAGTATAAATTCTGCCACATGTGTAATAGATTGTACCAATGATTTTTCTCTGAAATACATGTAATGATGCTGGTTTCACTCCTTGTGGTTTCAGGTTGTAGCCATCGTGATACTTTAAAAACTGTTGAAGGTTTTGGGACCTGTTTGCTAGCAGATATCTTTTCCTTCATGTGAGAATTTTTATATTGTGATCAGGTTATTTTAATTTATCTGCAATAACAAAGTAGATTCACTTCTTTATGATACTGTTTCCCAGCCTTTGCTTTGCTGTATTTTCTTAATATGCCTTTGAAATACTGATTTCAACTAAATACGTTATTTCAATAGTTTTGTTGCTTCATTGATGTGAAGAGTAAAAAAAGTAATATTATTTCTCTCTTTTTCTACATCAAAAAACTGGCTCTGTTACCACCATCATTGTAGTGGAACTTTGCGTTCAATTAGTAAACACAGTTCAAACTTACTTCCATGATCACTGGTACACAGTTCTGCATCTGGTAAGTGTGTGTCTGTGTTGTTTGTAGTAGACACTGTGGACTTTTTGAGATGGAATTACTTCTGTGGGATTCTGTCTTGCTATCATGCTAGGATTGTAGTTTGTTTGCCTTAGATTGGGATTTTTTAAAATATTTAATTGCCTAAATTTTAAGGAATGCTCACAGCACACTCTGAAGTCTGTGGGATTATGAAGCTGGTCTGTATGGTTGGCCACCAGAAATAGTTGATTTCAAACTGAGGATTGCAGCTATGCTGTAACTGAAAGCAAACTATAGTATGGTTAAAAAAAACAACAAACAAAACCCAACAAAACAAACCACCAAAAGAGATTAAAATCTTCTTTCCGTGGATTTCATGCTATATTAAATAACTTAAGTGTTATTTTTGAGACAACTTTTTCATGATCTGATCCATGACTAGAATTGTACTTTACTTGAGGAGCAAATTGTAAATAATTTCACTTTAAATGTGAGAGGTTTCTTTTATAATTAGTCCAGCTTCATGTAGCACTGGGGAGTATGATTCAACAGTTGAGAAAAGTAATTATGAGTATGACAAATCTGGCTTTCAGTCCTTGTTTTATTTCAGTGTTTATGCATCTAATTGAAGATTTTTTAAAATGGAAAACTCTGAATTTTATGCTTACTTGCTATAGCTGTATATGTTGTTTCCTTTTTAGTGATGTCTCATTGGGGATTGAGGAAGATATTCAGATTAATGAGGTTTAACTTTATTTGTTGTTAAGAAAGATTAAAGTCAACAGAATGAAAAGCTATTTCAGAGGGTGTAATGGAAAATTGTACAGAGTTATCTTATAAATTAATCTTGACTTAGAACTATAGATACATGAATAATAAATACCACCTCTTCCCTGCTCCCAACATGCACACACCCCCTGAATGACAAATGTTTATTCCTCTATAAAATAGGAGCTTTGAGCTTTGTTGTGAGGAGAAGGGAGTAGTGGCAGAGCTGGGGTGGCAGGAGGACATGCTGTTTGATCACTGGCCATCAGGCTCATCCTTTTTGTTACCATGCTAGTTAGAGAGACTGACTTTTTGCTGTGCTGCTTTTGGACAATTATGTAGTTTGTAAACCGTCTTACATTAATTTATTTATACAGTGTATCCTAGATGTACTAGTATGTCCTTAAATGAAGAATTTGTATAGCTTTTCTGTTTTTCATCTGTATCATTTACCCTAGTAAGAGATATTAACATGCCTAATCTTGTTAGAATCTTTTGCCTACCAAAGCAATAAATGGTGCCACTTGGTTTTCTAACTGATTGCTTACATGTGAAGAATTAAAAGCTTATTTTGAAAGAATTGTGAAATTAAGGGAACTATGAATGAAAGAACAAAAATTACTGCAGATAAAAATTTTCAAAGCAGTGTGTGTTCATCTTATCAGTAAACAGAACAGCGGTGATTTGTGAACTAATTTTAATTTTCAGAAAGGAATGCCATTCATTAACAGAATCCTTTTTATGAAATAAAAAAGCTGCCTTCCTGAAAGGCATATATTCTCACTTGATACGTATTTATGTTCATAGTTCTAATAATGACTATTGCTTCACAACTAAATATGAGTTTTATTAGTTCCTTACTTGATATACTTCAGCTGTAATGAAATGATCTGGGGAGAAGTCTACTTTAAGTGTGTGTGGGACTTTTATGCACTGAAAATGTGAGATAGTTAATGTGCACTAAACATCAACTGGTAATTCTCCTGTACAAACCACTGTACTGCAGAATCTCTTAGAGCAGGCCAGTAGGGAAGAAACAAATATACTTTCAATCAGAGTCTCAGCATCTGGAAATGGTTGTGAAACTTTTTTTTTCTCAGAGTGACTGAGCAGCAGGACATCATTTACACACTGACACAAAGTGCTGAAAGAATGTTAATGGCATTAACACTCTTGTCATCTGTTAACACTTGGGATTTCCTCCTAGCTTTGTTACAGAAAAATAATTCACTTAGTGTTTTGAGATGTCATTTTTAGGAAAGCCTGGTTTTGTTTTTCAGACGATTTGAAATGCACTGGTGCCTTCATATCTGCATGAGAACTTACATTAATATCTGAATTTGCTCATAACAAGGGGCTTGTTAAAAATAACCCCAAAGGGGGAAAATCTCTAGTAACGTTTGTATATGCCTGTACGTTTGAAGTAACTATCTTTTACCTTGTATCCGTTTGTATGTGTTTTTAAATGTTGAGGCATTTTTCACTACTTCGGAAAAGAGAACCATTCAATGATTTTTCAAATTCTAGGTCATGTATAATCCTTAGGACAATTTTATTCATGGGCCTTTTCTTGCGATATTTATATAAAGTTTTTGTTCTTGCTATCTACTAAATTGACATTTGAAAACACTTTCATTGGAAAGTGCAATTCTTGACTAAAAGAGGTATTTGGGGAAAACAATGGTTATTTATCCAGATAAAATACTTTTCCTAAATAGTGTCTAGGGAAAGAAGATCTACCTTACTGAAGTCTGCACATCAGTAAGTTTTTTAGAATTTTTTTTCAGACTTCTCAAAGGACCTGGTTCTTATCCACTCCCTACTTCCCTCACTTTCTGTCTTCTCCCCGCACACCCAAGTGAGAAAACCTTTGTTGTCCAAAAAAAGTCAGTGAAAAAGCACTTTATGTAGCTTGAAAGTTATGGAGTATTAAGTTATGTGATGAATAACAAAGGAGGAGAAAGACCTGGCTTCTAGATGTATCATGGGTTTTGGTTTTCTTTAAGTTGTTATACGAATGTAGTCAGGGTGTTTCGTTACTCTTGGTATTGAGCATTTGTTTAAAGTTAAGCCTTCTGCTTACAGTTAAAAACAAACTCCAAGGAACAGTCAGTAGAAAGCACCAGGGAATAAAGCCCTCTTTAAGAAGACTTATGAGTGCATACAGTGGAAGGACATGAAAGAGGAGTGATTTATTCTGGTTTGAGATCAAAATGTCAGCTGTTCTAAGTCTTACCTCAGAAAAAATTAATACATGATTAAATGCTTAGTCAAGCAATTTTTTTAATGTTTTCAACCATCAATTTTTAGTCTTTCTTGCTAATATAGAGAAACAGAACACATAACACAATATTCATATTATTGATATTGTTTGTAAATGAGTAAAGGCTAGAAACAATGGAACTTTAAAATCAATTTTTTTTTCCAGTAGGGAAAAATGGACTACTTCAAGCTTTACTCAACTCTTGATTTATTTGATTCTTAAGAGGATCGGTTGAGGCCATCATTATGGTCTATTTTGTTATCACTCATGAAACAATTATGAGCTTGTTGAAACTTTAGGATCTTGCTTAATGTCAACAAATTATAATGAGCATCTAGTAGTAGTGCTGGTATTACAGCATTTAATAAGACTTCTCCTATTTGGTATTGATTACTATTTAAGAATATATAATTTTTGTAATTGTTTGCATTTAAGTATCAGCTAAATTATTTTTTCAAAAATAAACTTGTGATTAATTTCCCTTCCTATTAGTAACATAGAAGAAAACCCCTATTTTTTCTAAATTAAAATAGTAAGTGGAAGAAAAAGAATTTGTGCAGCCTACTGGAGGTACAGCACAGCAAAGGAATAATTAATTTGCTGTTCAACCTTTGGTTTATGGAGTTCTCTGTTTAAACTGTATCTTGTCTTGTTTCAATATCTTTTTATTGTGGTTTACAAGTTTCAAGAGAGCAGAAAAGACCTTCTAAGGTCTTACCTTCCTGGTAAAGAGAGACATTATGGTTGCCTTATTCATAAGCAAGTATGTGCAGTATATTAGAAATAAAGAGATCAGTAAATAATTCTCTTCAGTTGAAAGCTCTGTGGTTCCTTTTCACTTTCTGTCTGAGGAGAGTGCAGCCAAAAATACTATGTTAAATAAAATGTAAAATCATCCTGTATGTTGGCTATTTCTATGCCGATTTACTATTTGACTTCTGATTCTTACAAGCCCATAGAAACTAACGACAACTGCTCAAGTACGAATGTGAATGGAATTAATTTTGAAGCTATGATTCTGTTGGGCTTCCTCTAATCACTCTCATTTCATTTTTCTGTTCTAGTCAAATGTGTAAAATAACAGAAAGGGAAGGGAGAATGCAATCGACTAGAGAAAGACTGGAGGAAAATATAGTAAGAGAAGAATAGAAAGTGGCCAGTAGATGTAAGGATGAAGATTGAGACTCCAGATGTTGAGATAAGGGGTACTGTGTCAGAATGACAAGGTTTAGAAATACTCTTATTAGTGGCAGGAAAAGTTCAAAAAAAGATGCAAATTATTTCCTTCCGCCTACACCCTGAAAGGTACAAATGTGTTTTGCTTCTTTGTAAGCCGTTCTTCGTATGTGCTCAGTACTTTTTAAATGGAAAATGCTCTAAGCAGTAGATATAAGTCCTATTATGCTGTACATCTGTAGCTTTGCAATTCATTTTATACTTAAGGTGGGTTTTTTTTCTTTTGTGTGTCTTTAGAATTGCGATTGTACAGATTAATGTGTAGGCCTGCTTTTGACTGTAAGTAACTTTTCCTCCTGTTTGATGTTCAAGTTGTCTAGATATCTGTTATTCTAGTGCATTTTCAAGTATGTAAATTATTCATGTTGCAAGGAACTTTTTGCAGTAGGATGTACATTTAAGTACTAGGAATACCATTTTTTCCTTCACTACACACTTGGGTCAATTTAAATTCATTGTTAATGAGATATTAAAGTGCTTTTATGAACTTCCACCTTTTACTACATATTCTATGGGCTTTTTACTCAAATTTGCTTAGTTGATGATGAGCAAAGGGAAAAAAAAACCTGTGGTAGGTGTACATTAAATTTTGCATCTGGGATGCTCTGTTCTAAGTTCATGTACCTCTAAGAAAGGTAAATTTGTGACTTCAGTATCAAATTTGAAATTCCATTGAGTTGCTTGGTTGCTTGACTGACAGCCACCAAATGTGTATGTCCCAAATTTGCATTATTGTGTGTTGCACCAAATGCAAGAAAAGAATCACTAAAATGCAGTTTTGAAAAGAAAATTAGCAGTTTATCGTTTTATAGGAGGTTACATTTAAAAACCTTTTATCTCTGAACACTGGCATCATATTTAGATGGGTATGCTAAAGGAGCCAAGACACACTTGATTAAACTGATCGTGCTTGTAATTCCTAGAAGTACATCTGAAGGTCTGACGTATTTCATCAGCACAGGCAGAAAATCCCACTTCCGAAAGCACTGTGGTACAAGACAGGAAGAATTAGTACATACATGTAATCTGCTTTTCTTTTCCAAACTAGCAGCTTTTTTAGAAAATTCGGGGCATCAATGAATAAAGTGTTTTCTTTTTCTGTTTTTGGATTGCTAATTATTCAAGCTCATAGGGTTCAAAATGCTGCTGAGATGTTATCAAAGAACTGACGCTGCCAGGTTCAAAATCAGATTATAGGCAATTTGTGCTGTGTTTAGTTATGTCTATTCAATTGACGTTATTAAGCTAGGGAAAAGAAAGACTACTATTTGATGTTGTTGAGCTCAAATGTACTTAAGTTGTTTACTTAGACTTTAGAGACTGTGTCTTCCCCAGCATATAAAATGATCTGCTTGTGCAGGCTAGTCCTTTTATAGGTACAAGTTTAAAAATTAGTTAATCAGCAGGTCAGAAATACATCTGGGACCTATTGCAGTTAGAAGGCACAATAACAGAAACACTTCTGAAGACCTCAGTCCTGAGCAGCACAGCAATACTCAGAGACAATCCCAGAAGCTGTAGGGGTTTTTTTATTTTTTTAGGAGATCATCTTGTCCAGTGGCAGCCATAATATAACTTTTGCTATTCAATTTCATTTTCACTGAGAAATGTCAATATGGCCTTGTGGCATTTACTAATCCTTTCACTTACCTAATTTTTCACCCTGAAAAAAAGTAATTAATTCCCCACTAAAATTGCTGTGAAATATTTGCATGACTGGTGTCACATTTCGTATGACTAAATATTTGTCATGAAGGTCAGCAGATACCGTTGAATTAAAAAGTTAAAGATGGTGTTTCTGCTGCATTATTTTCCCATTGTGTTTGCTGTAATACGAAGCAGATGAAGTTTTTTTACTATCCAAATAGAATGAGTCTCCTTTTCTGGTCGTGACTGAAAACTGGTTTGGTTTGTTATTTAATACGGTAAATGGTGGTGTTGCTAGTTTTCCGAAATAAACCTCTTCCTAAATAAGTGGGAAAAATCAATCAATTTGTCATGGTGCTGTTAGAGTCCTTATTGGGAGTTCTAGGAAATATTATGTTTTACAATTTCAGAATTGCTATACATGTTTTTATATTAGCCATTTTAAATGAAACTGTTTTCATTCATTTACTAATGTCCTTTGAACATCCATGGTTACTAAGCTGCAACCCTTGTAGAAGTAGAGAGACTTCCCAATTAAAGATGAATTTAACCTTCTAGAAAAAAAACTTTATCTTCCTGCTTGGTCAAGTCTAGTCTTCCTACTTGAGAGACAGTATAACATTAAGTACGTTTTCCTTAAACTGTTTCTTTGACAAAAGAGGTTTGAGGAATGAAGGAGGTTTGAGCATACTTTTAGCTTTCATTTTGATGTCCTCTGCTTTATTTCCTCTGAGTAAACGTGATACGAAGAGATATGTGAGAAATAGTGGTAGAGGAAACTGTCAGTCCACCTTCTACATTGAATCTGTAAATTTAAACAGACTGTGTGGAGTTACAAGGGTGTCTTACAGGGTATGTGGGGTAGCAGGTTCATCTTGAGGCAGATTGAACATGCTGTGCTATCAGTTGCAACTCTAAAGCCATCTTTGTTTTACTACGTCTCTTCCTTAGCTTTAATGAGGCACACTGAAGCTTTCTGAAATACATGTGGGAGGCAGGGGTTAATCAGTAAAAAGTCAAGTATGAAATTTTCCTTAAGGTATGCTGAAATTCTGTGTTTTCCTCTGGTGCACTATGCATCAAAAGAGTGGTTAGTCTGTTTTTATTACGTACTGTCAAATAGCAGAGATACTGGTCAGATATTTCATATTGTTTAATTTGATACAGTCTGTGTGTTGATCAGTGAAGCAGAATTTGGAAAACTTGAAATTGGTCAAGTCTAATCTCGCAAGATTCCAGATGTTTATTTTTGTCCTAATAGAAGTTTTTAATGATACTTCACTGTGCTTTTGCTTGATACCTGGCTTTGGTACCTTACTCTACTAAACATATTGCTACTTATCTTTTGTCTATGCTCTTAAGGCAGTCTGTAGTCTCTGATGCTGATCTTGTCTCAAAGCAAATCAATTTTCACATAACTGGTCAAGCACTGAAACAATGATTTAGTAATCTCTCTTTTTTGGTTTATATGAAATTTTGTTCATAAAAGAATAGAATATCTGCTGATCAATTATGCAGGCCTGTGTAGAGTTCCTTTTTCAACAAGAAACATATAGATATTAAAATACAGGAACATAAAAGAAGGAACAAAGCCAGGTACCAAGCAAAAGCACAGTGAAGTATCATTAAAAACTCCTATTAGGACTGTCCTTATGAAAACTGTACCTTAAGCCAGACCAAAAGTTAATGTTTAAAAATACAGGAATTATGAAAAATGATAAATGAAAATAGTGTTATACAAAGCAGACTATCAATTTTCTTTCTGACAGTATGTTTCTACCTGAAGATCTTCATTTCTTTAAGAAGGAAAGCCCTAATGTGGGTGGACATAAAATTATATTGACTTCTTTCATGTTGGGCTATTCTAAAAATCCTGTGAACAGGAGTGTACAAAACAACTGTAGGTTCCACTATAGTATGAATAAAGGGAGAAATTGGAGAATGTTACAAATGGGGAGGTGTAATGATATGCAATGGGTAGCTGTGTGGCAATTAAGAACTTCAAATAGCTTATTTTTCTAGTTTCTATTTATTGAAAAACATGCATTCTGTGAATTGTATAGTACAGACTTTTGTAGGTTATCTGTTTAAATCCAGACATTTGACTATAGATTTGTGCTGGATTTTTTGTTTCTTTAATCCTCGAGATTATGTAGATTTACCACATGAGGGAGCTCCATTCTGTTCTGCACCTGGAAGAATTGCGCATCTAGAATTGTGCTTCAAAGCTAGTACTGAATAAAATTGAGTGAGGATTTTATACAAGAAAGGAGAAAAGTATAAAAATGTTGCTGAAATGCATTTTTAGAGTATATGTTGGCTAACTAGTGAGAGAAATTTTTGACAGTAATCTACATAGACACATGAAAAATTATGCAGGAGGAAAAGCCTGCTTGTTTAGGAGATTCTAAAGAATAAAATTCTATGAACAAAAATCTAGTTAAATACATAGAAATCTAAAGGCTTCTTGATTGTGAATAATTGCCTGTGGGAAACTGCTTACATCCTTAAATTTATATTAAACCACGTTGTCCACATCACTGAAAGATATTTTTGTAAACAACTGTGCACTACTGGAATGATAATTCATTAGAGATCCATTGTCTGATTATTGTATGTTTATTTTAAAATCTCAAATTAAAGGGAGAGTGCACTCTATAAATCCCTGGAGCTGCAGCATTAGATATCAAAATCAAACTGTCATGAGAAATTGCTTTATCAAAAATGTTGGTGTTGATGGAACTGTTTTTCCCCTCTCCCCTTCTCCAGTCCCCAAAAAGAAATTTAAAGAACCCTTTTTGGAGGGGAAGGATGTAATTGAGAAAGTGTGTGGGGTTTTTTTGTTTTTGTTTTTTTTTAAAGCAGTCTATCAGAGTATAGGAAATGTTCATTTCAGATCCTGATTGCCCTGTGATTATGCTCTTTACTTTTCTGTCTGACCAGAATATTTGTTCTTCTTTTATTTGTAATTCCTTTTCCTCCTTGATTTTGAACATCTAGGCTCTTGAAATACACGATCTGAACTTTTTCAGATTTCTAAAAAAAAAGAAATTAGGACTTCTGACATTGCTGCATTAAAGGAAACCTAGAAATGTAAGAAGTCACTTCTCTTTTCCTTCCCTACACTTCACCAGAAAGCTTTATCTAGATGAAGTAACCATCAGATCTACTGATTGAAGCTTGTTTAAAACAGGGTACAACTGGCAGCTCAAACATACCTCTCTTAATTAAATCCAGATGAAGTGAGGAAAAACTGCATGATCAAAGAGAAAGTGAATGTGGTTGCAGTTTCTCTGAAAGATTTAGGGCACACAAAGCTGTAATTATTGTTTAAGGCATCTCATTGTGTGTTCCAAAGCTAATATAATATTTCTAGGAGTGACTACATTACTGTGGCTTTGCTGAAATAGGTATCGACAACTATTTTTTTTTTAATTGTTGTTAGAACATTGTTTGTCAATGCTTTGTGTTATTTGAAACAGTCACAATTAATTTGAATATAATATGCAAAACAAATTTTGCAGAATCATTTTGTTTGTACTAGCTGCGTTTTAGTTGTTTTCTTCCTTGTTTTTATTCACCTAAACAGATTTTTATCTAATTGTTCTCCAGGGAAGGTATTCTAGAAATCCATTACTCTTGCAACATTTTCTGTTGATATATTCTTCACTGTCATGTCTTCTGTGTTGCTTTCTAATTAATGCATGAATAGTGATTATAATTAATTGTTTGCCACCACAAAAAATGAGAGAGATTTCAGCTTGAAAAAAATTAGATACCACTCTTCATATTGTTTCAAATTGTTTCTAAACTAAAATACCGCAAATGAGAATTAAGAACTAAATTATTTCTTTTGCAAAAGGTGCTAGAGAAGCCCCTGCATAAAGTATGTAGGGAGTGACTAATTCTCAGACTTCTTAGTATGGGATTCCAGGCAAAAATGTGATCCTAGACTTTGAAGGATCTGAGCAAAGATCTATGAATCTTGTACAAGTATAGGTAAATAACCTGTAAACCATTACCAAGCTGGAATAATAAACTGGAGAATCCTTTACAGTAATTTTGTAAGACTTTTTGCCTTTCTTCTGTCCTGTCATCTAGTATCCGTTGTTCTAGCACTCCTATCAGTTACCCACTCTTCATGCCGTTGTCAAGCTGAAGTACGTGCTGTAAGTCTAAAAAGGCTTAAGATCTGCAAGGAAAGATGGTGAAATACTTAACCAGTATAGGCTGGGTGTGAAGTTAATCTCTATACCTATGCCTGTCTATTTTGTTCTTTATCTGGTATAATTTTTTTCCCTTATTTTTAACAGTTCTCCCTACTTCCATTTCAGAACAAATGAAGCTAAATAGTCCACCTCTTTCATTCATGAATGGCATTTTGCCATTCTCTTAAAAGGATGTTTTTCACCTGTCAGTGTCAGTAAATTCAGTTCCTCTCAGCATGTTTTTGCAAAAGCAGTTTCAAAATTCTGGTGACTTCATCAGTGGAAATAAAGCTTTGTTTTTGACAGGATGAAAGGTTTGTTTTGATTTCAGGAGTTCTAGAGATTTTAGAAATTGTTTTGATCTTTGTTTTCTGTGAAAAATGAGAGTATGGATTTTGGGGATTATTTCCCTGTTACAAATATGGAAAAAAACCCCAACTGTCTTTTTCTCACAATAAAACTTGGGTTTAGATTGATTAATGTTAATAACTAGCTTTAATTTTGGAGGTTTTCAATTTTTTAAAAAGTATTTTTATTTAAGATAGGCAAGATTTTCCCTTCTCTCTAGCCTGTGGGTTTATAAATGCTTCCTTTTATGTGTTCTGTTTGAGGAGCCAAGTGCTCTTACTTACTTTTAAAGCTTTCTTCTTCATGCTACCACAGGAAATGCCTAAATCAGCATCTAAGTCTTCAAGCAGACTTTTCCAATATAAACCAATTTAAGAAACAGCCTGTGGAGTTCTGTTCCTTGGACTGAATATTTTCTAAAATAGACCCTTGTTTATCAGTTTTTGTCTAGATAGTTCCTATGGGTCTTTCAGAGATATGAGCACTGGTCTTTGCATTCAGATTAACAGAAGTATAAATAAAAAAGGCAGTATTGAAATTATGTTGACATAAGCTTTCTCTTGTGCATAGTAAAGTGGTGTATGTAGAATCAATGGAAGTAGTCTTTTCATTATTGAGAAGTTTGAATGCATGAAAATTAGGAATTGATATGATTGCTTAGAGCTAGGAGTAAGTAAACATTGATGGATTTTCCTAGCGTTTATCAAGATGAAAGTTTTATTGCCATTTAGGGACAAGTCAGAAAGCCTCATCTTAATTAGCATGAATTTAGCATGATTCTGCACTTCAGGGAGACGGAACAGGTCACAGCTAGCATTGTTATCAGGTGGTTATGATCGTACTGTGCTTCATTTTCATGAACACAAACACTGAAATAGTGTCTGTACACAGTGTATTAAATAATTCTGACCGTTAATGACTTCTTCAAGTACTGATGTAGTGAAGGCCAAGGGGAGAAATAGAACTCTTGACTATATGATAACTGAGAAACAACTGTTCCTTTGTGTGGTTGGGTGTTTTTTTGTTTGTTTTTTCTGGGCTATTCTGTCAAATGCTGAATGATGAGGTAATTTGCTTTGTAATGAGAAAGAAATTCTCACACTGAGCTTTTTATGGGTATTTTATTAGTGAATCTTTAAGCTCTTCAGAAGTACACGATATTGTGTAAACAGATAAAAATGGGACTCCTTCTGTGGGTCTTGGTTTCTTTGGGTTCTCATTTGAGTAGATGAAGTGTGTTGCAATGAAGATTTCTGCTTGCCTTTTTTTTTTTTTTTTTTTTTTTGCAAAGGCTTTCAACGGGAGGAAAAGATTAGGTATATAATTATGATTCATAATTATCTGTGTGTGCTCCAGAAGTCTTGTCTTCTGTGTAGTCATTGAGATACATTATGTATGTAGTGTGAATGATAAAATTGTTAGCATCTGTTTACATACTGATAGCAGATGAAAATAAAGCTATCAGTGTAAATGACTTACTGTTATTAAAGCTGAATTTCTGTCTTCAGCTAATAACTTCTGTTTGTGTTTCTCCAGTTCAATTCAAAGAATGCTCTATTATGAATGAGCTTGGAGATTAGAAACTAAGAGCCCTGGTACATCCTTCATTGAAGATGATGACACTGTTGAATCAAACTTTCTCTTCTAGCTATATAAAACATATTTTTAACCTCTTTTGGCAGTTCCTTGATCCAGAATCCTGTTCTACAGTGGTATGCAAGAGTTTTGAAGTGACAGAATGCAGTTTGTGTGGTTGAAATATTTTTAGTAAATTTTCCACTTAATGGTAGTTGTTTGGAAATAATTACAAAAATATTTGTGTTGTTGTTGAAGTGTATTTCTTAAATAATAGTAGTATATAAGTGTACCTGTGGGGGGCAAAAAAAGTGTTTTGTTCTGTGAACAGTGTGTGGCACTGGATTAGCAAGAAGTTTACTTACGGTTTTAATTTCAGTTGATCTTGCCAATGAAGCATGGGTTTGGTTCTTTTTTTGTAAAGTCAGACAATGAGATGACTTAAGTCTGGATAGGAAGCTAACTCGAAATTAGTGCTGATAAACAAACTCATTTATTTGGTCCTTATACTTGCTTATCTTATCTTGTGACATTCTGATGATGATGAGAATAATCCATTTTATTGAAAGCCGAGTTTAAATAATAATGGCCATGTGATTTGTTGAAATAATTAACTATTCAGCAAGGTAATTTTAAAACTGGATGTTTATATTTCACAGTGAGGATTCTGACAGCTGGTTTGTTCTTGATGTTTTATGTTTCTCTTCAACAGTTCTCATAATCTGATTTAATTTTGTCATGCTTGGAGTGGGAAAAGCTATATTTGGGTAAATACGGTGTGTAAAATTTATTTGTAAATTTGGAATTTTTTTAATGGAACGAAGTTGCATTATATATCCAGTTTAGAGGGAAAGAAATTGTTTGAGATGTTATATTTTGAAGTTGAAATTATGTATAAACAGGGTAACCAAAGTCATATTCATTTGGATTTCCCAGAATCACAGAATGGTTGAGGTTGGAAGGGACCTTTGGATGTCATCTTGTCCAACTCCCCTGCCCAAGTTGGACCATCTAGATCAGGCTTACAGAACTGTGTCCAGATGGCTTTTAAGTATCTCCAGAATTCCATAACTTCTCTGGACAACCTGTTCCAGTGCCCAATCACCCTTTTAAGCTCAGTTTGGCTGTACTCAACACTTGACTCACGCTCAGAAATGTAGACGGCCAAATACGCATTAGGTTATGAATTTCCATTAAAGTTCTGTTAGATATAAATGCAGACCCCTCTGAGGAAGCAGTCTTTTCTGCTGGTTTCTTGCCTGCTGTACCGTACACTTCGTTTCCTTTTGTTGCTAATTCCTTACTGCTGAGGATGTCAAGTGCCACCTATGAATAAGGTTAATTTGTAAGCAGATCTGGTGATCCACACATAGATATTAGTTAAATGCAGCATTTATAATGAGTGGTGTCATGAATGTTTTTTAATCCCACTCTTATATGCTTTATCTAGTACATCATAAAGGCACACAAACAAGAATCAGCTGTTGTGTGATTATTTACATAATTCTTTCTGCCTAATTAATTCTCCCCCAAATATGTCTTTTCAGGCTCCAACAATTTTACTTTCAAGCTTTTTGAATAGGCAGTTTTTCATCACATTTATGAATTTTCCCACAGTGTCTGCAGTAACTTGTTATGGATTGAGCTGACTGACAATTAGTTAACAGAAGTAAAACTGACTTTGATTTCCTCAAACTAGAATACACAGTAAAGATAACAGACTGATTTTTATACCATTAAAATGTATGTACTCTGCACTGGATTAATAACAAAGTTCTAACTTTATCAAAACATCAGTTATTGGTATGTTAGTTGTTCCAGATATTCCAGCTGTGTCTGTCCCTTTAAAGAGCTACAGTGTGTACTCGTATCTCCAGAATAATAATGGAGTTGTTATATGCGACTGCATTCCCTCCTGCTTCGAGTACTGCTGATATTAATTCCATAGTTCTGCTCAGGACAGGAGAGAAACATTCAAACATATAATTTGTCATGGAAATTTTAATAAGCCAGTTTTAATTAAACTGTATTATCTGAGACACAGAACATTCTGATGGAAATTGTCGATTTTCAGAACAGTAAATGAGTACTCAAGAGTTTGGAATAGCTAACAGAATAATAAATTACTTCAAATTGTAAATTTAGTAAAGCATGAAAGAATACACATTGACATATTTTCAGTCTTGCAGTGTTTAGGATTATAAAGGCTCAGAGCTTTATCATTGCATAATGACATAGATCATGGATATTTTGCACTCAGCTCAGATTTATCAATCTGCAATTTAAAGGTAACAAACAAAACACAGTATATTTTTCAAAAACACATTATTTTAAGGAAGAAAGTTTTTTTGCATTGGAAAGAGTGATTTAACAGTTTGCCTATCATAAATTATAAATTATTATTGATGATAATTTTTATCTAAAACCAGTGTGTCATATAAAATCTAACTGTAGAATCAAACAGTTACAAATGCACCTAAAAAGACTGATGTGGACAAGTTTAAAGGAAATCATATGGAGATTTATAATGAAGCCACATTTCTGTTTTTTTAATGATGCTGTGCTGTCTTTTGAGAACAGGTTCTGTCTCTAATGAATATTAGGATCAGTGTGTATAGTAGAATAAGAAACATTGATACATTCAGTAAAACCGAACGTAACTGCAAAGTAAGTAGATGAGATATTTAAATAAATAAAGTTTAGGTGGCTTTTGCTTTCCACATTCCTAGAAAATCCCAGGCTGATTTTTTGCCTCCTCATTATAGTGCTAATTTATATAATATGCTAAATACATTGATTCTTTCCCTTTAGGTTGAGTACATTTATAAATGAGAACATCTTCCATCTCTAGTCCCAGTGGGCCCTTATTTTCTTTTGTCCTTGTGTTTTTGCTCTCTATTAGACGTTAATCCATCTGTAGCATAATGCCAGCTGCCTCTTTCTTATATGTTTTTTTTTGTGTTGACACAAGCTTTTGAGAATCAAGCGTTACATGGAAAAATTTCCCAGTGGAATGCTGCTTTCACCTGTTTTCAGCTTCCTGTAACCAGTAGCTGGAAGGACATGTCAAAAAGAACTTCTGTGCAGCCTTTGAAATGCTTTTGGAAAGTGTTAAGAAGTTTCTGGCAGGTTTCTCCTTTTTGTTTGCAGAGCATTCTTTCTTCTTCTGGAGGTATCAAAGACATCAACTCTGTGGTCTGTTTGTTTTACTGTTTCAAACCTGTGGTGAACATCTCTTAAATTCCATTTTTATAGGACTGTAACTGTATGCCATGGAGAGGGGCCTCCTGAACTGCTGGAACACCGGTGCATTTTTTATCATTATAGTTAAATTACCAATGTTCTTTTTACTGTGGCATATTTATTGTTGATGAATGCCAAGCTGTCAGTATTGGCTTTCGTTTTCTTGTAAATGCTGACAGTAGTAGGTGCTGCCTTTGGGCAAGTGAGTTTTTGTGTGTTCAGGTACTTTATTAACTGTTATTCAAGTTATTGATACAGTGATGTGAAATTCATAGCAGACATTGTGGTAGAAGTGATGTCTTTCTCTCCAGCTGATTTCTTTACCTTGATTTCTCTGATCTTTTTTTCTCTGGAAGAAACCGTTAGAAAGCCTGGAAGTATACCATGGTAGTGGTCATAATATGGACATAAAGAATTTAATTCTTCTATTGATGGTAATTAGTGGTTCTTTATCTCTGACATAATGTGGTAGTATAGTGTCATGGCAACATTTGTATCCATTGTTTGCTTAATTAAGTGAAATAATTTAGGCATTGCATTGAAATGCCAGCAAACTGTAGTTACCCAATCATATTTCAAAGTGTAAAAAATCATTGATTTACTTAAAGAAATTTTCAGTCATTACAGCTGACTTTGTACAGCCGACTTTGTACAGCCATACTAATATTTACCTGTGTTCTGATACTGATACTACAGTTAATATTCTCAGTCCAGAAATCCTACCCATCTAGGTATCTATTTTTTTTTTACCTTTCTGGTGCAGGTCATTGTCAGGCAAACCACAGAATTGGAGGGAAGGTTTATTTGGCAGCTGTCATACAAACACACACAAAAAAATCCTTGAAAGAAAGAAAAGAGAAAAAAAAAAAGGGAAAGAATTGTGGAGGTTTCTCAGATTCTCTTTTACTCTTTAACAGTAAGAAGAGACAGGAAAAAGTAGAATTAGTAGATACCTGAAATTTTGTAGCAAAAGTTAATAAAGCAATAAGAATAATGGGAGTTAACAGTCTGCATTTACCTGTATCTTTGTAATCTAAAAGACATGAAGTTTTCTTTTGTTACTTGTTTGCATTTTAATTTTCTTTAGAGTTCTTTAGAGACATGGCACGCATGGTAAAAAATGTATTGCTAACTTTTTGGTACTGGTTACTGAACAATGCTTCATTTATTTATTAATTTCAGGGTGATGTGTTAAAACCCATGAAATAAGTAGCACTTCCAGAAGACACCTGTAAATGTTAAACTGAAATAACACTTCTTCAAAAATTCAAAGCTGGCACTTAGAAAATCTCAGAGTAGTTTTGTGTAGTTGCCTTCTGCAGTAGTATTTAAAAGAAAAAAGGAAATGGATTAAAAGGAATAAACTTTCATTTACCTAGTAACTGATAAAATAAATATTTAAAAACTTCAGTAAGGATTGTATGTACAGAGTTGCCTAGATGGTGCTTAGATATGGTTCTGTCATTGCAGTGGTGTATTTCTTAATCTTAGTAAAGCAATAACTCTCTGTATATTCAGATGTACAAACCCATTTTTCTTGGTTTATGTGGAACTTGGGGAGACAGGTATGGTACAGAAGATGGAAAAATGTTTCTAAGTGGGTTTTTTTGGGGAGGGGGGTTGTTTGGGGTTTGGTTTGTTTGTTGTTTGGGGTTTTTTTAACTTTTCAAATAATAGTGTTTGCAGTAAAGTCAGGATAGAATTTTCCTATGAATATGAAAGGAACTAAAGAAAATGTGTATGTGGAAAAACAAGCTTGTGAATAAAGTGATTTCTCTTAGTTGAATAAGCATCTTAACACTTGATGGTTTGGTGATTTTTGTTTTGGTTCATAATAGTAAGAATGAAACCTTGCTTACAGTTTTAAAATGAGCACTCATTAAAGCTTTATATTAATGAAAACTGTTGGAATTAAGTATTTCAATTATGCAAAGTTTAGCTTAGTTTTTTTCATGAAATAGCGTAGGCAAGTATGGCTTTGCTCCTCTGGAATTATTGTGTTGACTAAGTCTTTGCAATGACTTGAAGTAGAACATTTCAAGGTGATGTTTCAAGTTACTAATATTTCCCAAGTATGAGGATCGTATGAAGTATATATAGTGTGACAAAGTAACTTTGTTAATATGACATGCTATATGACTAGAAACTTGTCTCTACAGAACTGACTTGTTTTCTTCAAAATTAAATATAGTTAAAATACTCTTTTCTCCCTTTGCTCATCATATGCATCCATCTTACCAACACACTTTTGTCTTACAAGCCAGCTGTTAATGGTACTTAAATAAAAATGTTGAAGTTACAGTATATGTTTCTACAGAGTTACTTTGAAATATCTTCTAGTTTCAGTAACACTACTGGGTTTTTTAATTTTTATTGCATACTGTTGTTATTTCTCATGTTCAGTGTGCAACCTGAATGGAGAATTTGACTCTGGGAGCTTTGTCTCAAAGAATCTGCAATGTTCAAAGGTTTTTTCTTTCAGATTTTTCAGTCATTTTTAGTATATTAATTGGGTTTTATATTATATGAGGTTGTTTTTAAAGGAACCACAGATACAATTTGTATAATCATATACCTTCATGGGGGTTTTTTTTAGTATTTTTGTTGAGTTTTTCAAGACAGTAATCTGCTGACTCTAAGGCAATTAATGTTTTTCTAAAATTCTTAGACTGTGCTCAATTATTCAGTATTATGCCGTTATTAGCTATTTAATGTATTCTTGCCATTAAACTTTCATTTCCTTTTATACAGTTAAATGTCATTGAAGACTGAACTATACCAAGTTTGTCTTGTATTAAGATGAGTCGTTCAACACTCCAAGCTTGAAATTCTAACCAAGCAGGTTAATCTTCATTTCAATAAACTGAAAATATAGGTATTACTACTGTGCACTGCTATGAAACCATATAGCTGGATATTACTGTTCCAAAATCTCCATATTTATATATTAAGAATCATCACATTGTTGGTTTCTACTTTTTGCCATTCTAAATTAACATTATAAGCTAACGAAAGAATACAACTTCCTTTTTATGCTTCTGAGGCTTTAATGAAGAAGGGAGGATTACTTAGAAAGTAAGTTTCTTAGGAGGAAAATTTGTATTACATAAAGTTTTTGATCATACTTTTAAGGTCCAATTGTTAAATTACTATTTACATACCTACCCTCCCATTAGTTAGAGCAGGAAAATCCAGGTGGAATATTAGGCCTCCTTCCAATGGAAAATATTTCCAGCTTTGGTATGCTTTCATGTAGCTTGTGGAACGACAGCTTTCTAAGTACTCAACAGTATCCAAACGCTACGGAAATGTTATGAACAGAATATCCACCTGAATTTCCTTTCTTTATTCTGCAATTTGTTGAGCATTTTCTGAAGAATCATTTGTGGGTTTAGTCTCATCTCAAAAATAAATGGTCTATATGATTTCTCTGTATATCTCTTCCCTCCTTAGTTTCCAGGTTTGCTATTTTGCGGAGAGATGGGAATCTCAAAATATTGAGTAATTAGAAATGTGATACTAGGCAGGGTCTCAAATTAGAGTCTGAAGTATGGGGAAAGGTTGAAGCATGAGCTCTGCTGTATTAATAATAAGAATCTGCATGGAATAGACTTGTTACAAGTAAAAGCCACAGGGAGCCAGGCTGCATGATTTTTGTAGTTCAGGGAATAACTTGTGTCTTTTGTTCTTGGTTTTTGATATGTACAGCATAACACATGCATCAGCTACAATTCAGTATCAGCAGAACTAGTTTAATTGTGTACTAGCTGTTTTTTTTACAGTGATTTGTGACTTTGTATCTTCGTGGATATAAACAACCACAGCAGAAGAAAACAGCAGACTGATGCTTACTTCCTTCAAAGCAAACTAGTATTTCCCTTAGTAGCTTGCACCTTTCCTGCATTTGCAAATGAATTGTTCTAAAAATATTTTTCTCATATAGGGGAAAAAAAAGCTACTTTTTTCCTATTTAAAAGGATTATGCCAAACTTTTAATGATGACTGCTGGGGTGGAAGTCAATTTCAGTTTCATTTCTAGACTTACTTCCTAATGGAAAAAAATACTTCTGTTGTTCCATGGTGTTTTTCTTAGTAATAATTTTTCAGTACTGTTTGTCAGTTAACTGAGGCAGGTGGGTGGATATTCCATTTTTATAAATTCTGTCAAATTACACAGTTAAGGGGAGAGAACACCCTAAATGAGTGTACCCAGTACAGGAAGCCTGAGGCATGAGCTGAGCTATGTGGCTAGGCAGTAAGGAATCCACAAAGAAGACACATCTGTAGTAAAAGGCAAAGAAAATTAGACATCATACTGCATAATTTTGTCATTGTTAGTTATGCATAGTGAAAATTTTACATATAAAATATACGTATATAATATGGAGGACATGACATCATATGACTTGAACATAGCAGGGCATCATAGTCAGATTCTCACAGCAAACTAATTTTCAGTGTGTATTTTCATAGAATGTATTATACAAAATTAATCATTTATTAGAAGAAAAATGGCCAAGGTATTTGGAAATTTTATAAAGTCAGTTGTATAGTCTGTTAACGGCAAATCTTCACCATTGGAAAGAGATCATTTAATGGAAAAGTGTGCCACTGTGTTGGTATGAACTTGCAGACATGTAACATTAATATATAAAAATGTCATGTTTGAAAGCAGGACAGCACTAGCAAATTTTCCAGTTCTAACCTTTGTACTGAGTTTTCTTTATTTGTTTGTGTTTTACTGTTAGATTGGATTATACTTGAATCATTTTCCTTAACAAAACCTTACAGCTTTGCTGAGAGTGCCCGAGAGCAATATGAAAAACTGTCCAACATGCACAACAACATGACTAAATTGTATGAAAATTTGGGAGAATACTTTACCTTTGATCCCAAAGCAGTAAGCATAGAAGAATTCTTTGGCGATCTGAGCAACTTCAGAACTCTATTTTTGGTGAGTAATGTCTGCAAAACATTATACATATTCTTATTTCTTCTTTCTCCCAATTTTATTTCTTTCTTCTTCTCTCTATTTCTTGTATTATAGTTTATATTTTGTTCTGTGGCAGGAAATTGGGTTTTGGTCACTGATAGCTGTCAACCTCCAGTTTGTAACTTGCTAACTCAACTGTAAATGTGGTTGAGATATATGAATATTTAGAAGATATTGTTCTTTTTTTTCCTCTATTGATTGACGCACAGCAAACAGACATGATACTGAAAAACATGTTAAAATGAAGACCTGAATGGATATGTCTGCGTTCGTGTTGTGTTAGAATCTGGCTGGTGCCTTAATGATGCTGTGATGCTAAGGCTGAGACTTTCAAGATGAGCTCTGTATCGCTGGCAAAACTCATGAAGTTCACTTAAGTGCTTATATTACTATTTCCAGTCATCCACTGTGGTTGATGTCAGGGTATGGCTTTTTTATGAAGGAATTTAAGAATTTCATTTTAAACAGCTCAGTTTTTTTAACAGGTTTAATGTCATCTTTCCTAGTGGCTGTCTGGGAGCCATAATTAGCTGCACCATAGGAAATGTACAGGCAAAACAGATGCCTAGAATGTCACATTGTGTCTCCAGAGAATATTAACAGCTCCTGGAAATACCACCATTTACCATACAGCTGTGGCTCACTGATCTGTCTATTGCCAGTAGCTGCCTTAATTTTTCAGCATTTGATCATACTTACGGTGGGAAAATAAATCACTGAATAACTTTTCCCATGTTCTAAATGTTTTCGTCACCTCTTGTTCTATCACTGTGCACCTCTGAGAAAAATGTAGCTCTGTCTTCTCTACACCCACCCATTACATCGTAGGCAGCAGTTAGGTCTTTGCAGAGCCTTCTCTTCTTACAGCTGAGCAAACGCATTTCTCTCCTCTTCTGCTTGTCACGTGCTCAAGCCTCCTTATCGTCTGGGTATCACCAACTGGACTCACTCCAGTGTGTTTGTCTCTGTCTTAAACTGGAGAGCCCAACCTGGATGCAGAACTCCAGGTGTGGTTTCAGAAGTACCAGCAGAGTAGAAGAATCGCTTCCTTTAATCTGTTTATTACAGTTTTGCAGAGCCCAGTGTGCATTCTGACTGCTCTGCTGCAACACCACGCTGCTGTCTCGCATTCAACCAGATGCCCATGAGGACCTTCATCTTCCTGCAAAACAGCTTTCTAGGATTGCATTTGCATTTTATGTTAGTAGTGTTTTAGGGCTAAATAGAAGCCTTGTAATGCAAGCCTATACTATACAAAAATCCTAGAGGTTGGCACTGGGAAGGGTTGCTTTTTTTTTAAAAAACAAAACAAAACAAAAAAAAACAAACAAAAAAAACCCAAACAAAAAACCAAAAGCAAACGACTAGGTTGAGTTTCATAAAAAGTATTTGTGAGAATAGCTTGCTAGTTTTAGGTTTCAGTGCATCTCTGAAGCCTGTAGTTAATGGGTGATTCTTATTTGGCCTAAATTGTCCTAACTCCCCCCCCCCCCCCCCCCCCCCCCCCCCCCCTTTGTGATCTACCTAATTTAAATGAGGTTCTGTTTTAAGAAAATTTAGTGAAACATTTTATTCACATGCTTCCAAATCTAGGTTGTTCAGGTGCTGTATTTAGTCACAGAATAATTTTAATTTGAACGGAGAATAAGTTTTTCTTCAGTGTGAATTAGTTTCATTTGTATTTATAACAAAGCTCCAGATACCCCATTCTCACTGGTTTAGCAAGCTGTCAAAGATTAGCACAGTTCTAACTTTATTTCTAAGCACTGAAACAGCTATAGCAATCAGAGTAATGAAGGTATTGAGATTGCTTGTGCAAGCTACTGTTAGTTAATATTTACAGATAATCCTCTGGTTAATGCTATGGGCATCTGTTTGCATCTTCTGCAAATACTCCTCTATGGATATGGAATGGTGGTGTGAATTGTATAAACTACCCTAATCATTTATAGTGAGAAATATTATCTGGGTTTTATTTGCCAGAATCTCCTTCACTTTGTTTGCTTTCCATGGGTGAGTGCACAAATACCTGTGTTCTTCTGAGTACTAGACAGTACTCAAAGCAGATAGCAGACTTGCCTTGATTTTATTATTATTGTTATTATTTAATAGGAGGGGAAGAGGCTATTGTGAAAGTGTTTGGCACAGTTAAAACACCCTCTGTAGTTGAATCCTTTTCTTCTGCTAGGTTTGATTTTGAGCAAGTAGGTTGTGTATATTTTCAGCAGATTGTAACTACTCTGCTTTTTTAAAATGTATTCCATCTTTTATTTATATACTAAATCAGTTTTAACAGACTTTTTAAAATCTTGATACAAGGAGTAGCTATGGGCAAATCAAAAGTAAGACCAACTCTGGTAGGCACTCTGTAGTTAGTCATGAACTAGTGCTTGCTTGTTTGTTACTGAGCATCACAGTAACTTCACGTATACATTATTAAAATCCTTGGTATAGGTTTTCATGTTCTGATAATATCTCATCAAAACCCTTCATCTTCTGGTGTAAAGACACTCAACAAACCAATGTGTTGCAAGACACAGTTGTCTTACTACCTAATTGACATGAAGTGCCTTCTATGTTAAGGGAAAATCATTACAGATACAAAGTTCTGTTGCTTCTCCCATCAAAGGGCACAGCCCACCTGATGTTTCAGGGACTGGGGGCTTTTCTGCTTTTGGAGTTTTGACAATCCTATGTATGGTCAGTTCCTATGATATTCATTAATATTTATGTTTTACCTAATAATAGTAAACTGCAATAAAATGCATTTCTAGGGTGGTAAATTATTGCAAAGTCTAAACCTCTGTAAATTAATCCAGTTTATCAAGACAGCGCTGTCAAGTTCTGTGTTCTGGTTTGGAATATTAAATTTCCAAATAGAAAAGACATACTACAAAAACAGTCTTTCTGAGTTTCCAGAAAAGTAAGACTAATTACTTGCATTGCTTTATAATTTCAGAAAGTAGACAAAATAATTTGCTAGGATACTGTTCTCATGCTACCTGTTGGTCTAAATAGTTAATTATATTCATGTGATGCTATGCTCTTTAAAATTTTTACCTGTCCTTTTATCTTCTAAGCTTCTTTTTAAAAAGAGTTACTTAATAAGGAAATTAACTTGGACCATATGTATGATGCATAGTAATTTAAATAGTAATGCTTCAATATTAAAAAAGTGAAATCTGAGGCTTGCATAGCTTAAGGAGACACTTTCTTTTCCTTAGCAACATTTGTGCTTCAGTCAATTCAGTTGTTCAGATATATACAGTAGTAGTAGTAATTGTAATTAGGTCTTTTGAGAATTTCTTATTTTATCCACTAGAGCAGAACCTTTTAGACTTTAGTGGCATAAAGTTGTTTAGGGGTTTAATTTTTTTCCAGACACTTGAGGAAGGCCCAGGGCAAGCATTAAAAGTTCACAGTACAGTAATTTTTTTTTCTATGAGGAAAAAATTACTAAAAAGCATTAAGCTTTTTTTGCAGTTTTTTTGTGCTTGTGAGGAGTTTCCCAAAAGGAGAAAGACACTGAAACTCATTTAATCAGTGGAATTTACTGTAAAATAAGTCATAACTATTGATATAAGAATTCAGGAGCAATCAGAAAAGCCTGAGGTATACAGCACCTACAGATATTCCCTAGAGCATGCGTGTTTATTAAATTTGTCTGGTTCAGACTGTTGTAATGCCTGCATGCTTTCTCTAAGTAATCCCATTAACTTTTTTTTAGTATTTTGAGAAATGACTGAAGTATAATTCCAGATATTTTTAAAATATTGATGACTTGCTTCTTCCTGTTTGTCGTTCTCCTCCATTATTGCTAATGCCTGTGTATTGATAAAGCTTGTTTCTTCTGCTGCTAGCAATTTTAACTTAGAAGTTCAGACATTCTTCAGATCTCTGCTTCTGTGTTTGTTGCAAACTTTTCTGGTGTGAACATTTATGATGACAAGACAAACCATAGAATCATAAGGTAATTTAGGTTGGAGTGAGACGCTAAGAGGGTCATTGAGTTTGATAGCATGCTCAAAGCAGTGCTAGTGTAGGAGTTAGTTCAAGCTGTGTGAGACCTTGTCCGGCTGAGTCTTGAGTATCTGTATGAATGAAGATACCATGACTGTGGGAGACTCTATTGGCTTTGCTAAACCCAAAGTATTTATGTGAGAGACTGTATTGGTTTTGCTAAAGCCAGAGTGACCAGCATCCATTGCCTTCCCCTCATTCACAGAGCCAGTCATCTCATTAGGGAAGGCAGTCAGGTTGGTCAAGGCACAATTTACCCTTGGTAAGTCCAGTGTGGCTGGTTTTGGTCACATTCTTGTCTCTTATGTGCCTGGAAATGGCTTCCAGAAGGAGTTGCGCTGTGACCTTCCTGAAAACAGAAGTGATGTGCAGTGTGTAGTTCACCAAGCTTTCCTCACTCTTTTGAAGATGAGCATGTTGTTTTTTCCAGGCACTAGATGTTTCCCTTGAGTCCCAGAACTTTTTGATAAAATAGAGGCCTTGCAATGCCGTCAGTGAGATGCCCAAACTGCCTGTGAGACAGTGATGGCAAAGGCTGAGATGAAGGTAGCCCAGAGTACCTCAGCCTCTTCTTTGATGTTGGGTTCCATGCTATGTTCAGCAGCAGACCTGCCCTTGTAGCTGTAAAAGCCTTTCTTATTGCTTTTCACATCCCTTGCCAGCTGTATCTCCATCTGAGCTTTGACTTTCTTATTTAGTCCCTTCCCTGGGCAGTATTCCCCCTGGATAGCATAGCTGTCTTTCCACTCTTTTGTATTTCTGTTTAGTGTCAGAGCTCTGTCAGGCATTCCTTGTTCAGCCAAGCTGGCCCCTGCCCCACCTCCTCAGCCTCCTGCATGGCAGGACAGGTGATTCTTGAGCTCTGAGAAGGTTTCCCTTGAAGGTCAGTTATAAATAATGAATGCTTTACATATATATCGTGTTTTAATTGAAACTACAATGTATATAGCTCAAGATAATTGGCCTTTGTCAGCACTTAAAATTCAACATAGCCCCTCAGAAAATCTTCACTTGTCTATTTCCTTTGTACAAACAGCTGTTGTATTTCCTTTGCTTAACCTGTGATTCTGCGTATGATTCCTCAGTGTAAGAGTGAGAGTATTGACTAAATAAGTTGATTGTAATGACAATTTTTCTTTCTTTCATTTACAACTAAAGAATATCTTATGTTATAGAAACACTAGCTGAATTGCATGAATTTGAAAAAGATGGCATATATGTGAATGTCTTTAAAGATGAATCTAAAAGAATTAAATCAGACATATATTCTGAATGGTACATTCCCAGGTCATAGAGAGAATTGTGTGTGTTTGTGTATGTATATGTATATACATTTGTAGCTTGATATGTGTTTGTCTTATAATGCTCATATCAAGCTATTTTAATGTTAAGAAAACAGCTAGTCTTTTGAAAACTCATGTTAAAGACTTCTGATGATCATTAGAGGAAGTGCCATATATCAATTGGAAAATAATGCCTATTTGATTATTTGATGAATGCATATAAATTTTTATTTCATCTTTTCTAATCACTTGCCTTTTGCAAGTTGGACAGAAATGGTATTTAATAAATGCACTTCCACGTGGTCTAAGCATTCAGAAATTCTTAGGCTTTATGGCAAGGTGTAGACTATATGAGAAAAAATTTTCTGGAACAGTCAGTGTTGTTTTTTCATCTTTCATTCTTCTGATCAAAATGTATCAGCAGTACAGTGATATTCCTTTGGTCCAATATTTTCTCTTCAAGTTATTTTCCAACAAAATTTTCTGTATAAATAAGTTGTTATTCTGTTATCCCTAAACAACAGGAGGAAAAAAAATTATGAGTAGACAGTGTGGGCCGATACAGTAACTGACCTTTCTCAGTTTTTGTGAGACATATTGATTGCTCTTGGAACACCTTTGATAATTTTCCCAGCAATAGACAATTACTGAAGGTATTGACTTATTAGTGGAAATTTTGTTGTTCATTGGTTTATGTCTTTAGAAGTGTCCAGATACAAAGCTTCCAGTCAAGCACCAAATTAATCTTTTGTACTTAGTTTTTATCAACATCTGTCTACATTTGTGTGAGAGAGAGTAAGTATTTTTTGGGCTGTTCTGTGATATTAGGAGCAGAAAAAAAGCACTTTGTAGTTAGGAATTCACAGTCTAAGTGACACCATTAAAACTGCCTATCATGATTGCAAATAGCCGAAAAACTTAACAGCACCTCTGACCAATCATCTGACCAAATATTCCTTGTGAGCCATTTGGGTTCACTGAGCTGTACTATAGTGAATCAACCTAGAGATGCAGATAGAAGAAACAGTTTGTTATTTTATTTATTATTCTATATCTACTCACATTTTATCCCCAGGCTTCTCTAACCATTTATACAGGAAACATAATTAGAGCCAAGGGTAGCGAGACAACGAAATAAAGTTTGCATCCCTTTACCCCTCTGTCTCTTACAGTTGGAAACCTTGTTCCTCATGGTCCCCTCCTGACTTTACTGCTTCTTGCTCAGTCTCTTTTTTTTATCCTAAGATTAGGTAGAATGTTTAAACCGTTGAAGTGAGCTTTTAACTAGATTTTTCCTGGTACTTGTGTCACCTCTGTCTATGTTTACTACTTTGATTTTGTGCTTAAGTATGTCTTGGTAACCTCATTGCATTCTAGGCATATCACAAGAAATAAGTAAAGCACTTCAGCGTGACTTTCCTTTGCAAATGGAACACAATTCAAAATCAAGCCTGGAGGGGTGGGGGTGGGGGGGGAAGGGTATTTATTCTTTTGGAGCTGACAATTACAGAGAAACTGAATCAAAAGTAGAAATAAGGTTTGGCTTTTATTTTTTTTCTTTGTAGTTAAAATAGTAGATCCACTGAATAGTAATAATACGCCTTTTATATTTAGGACTATTTTGAAGAAGAAATGTTTTTCAGATTTTATTGATTTAGTTCTTTTCTTCCATTGAAAGTAAACACAAATTTCTATTGTCCTTGAGGACAATTGCAACCTGATACATTTTGGTTTGTTATAGTTTCAGACTCTTATCAAATAATGATTAATCAGTTGCCTGAAGCAACATGCCAGTTTGTTCTTTTCTGTTTTGGTTCTTCACTTTAACCTGCTGTCTCACAGAGTTTATATCAAATGATCTGAAATATTTTTAATCTGTCAGTTTCTGAATGTTTGTTTCTGCTGCTGCTAGAGTATTTAAAAATATCCACCAAATCTGTCATGCCTACATTTGAAAGTGGACATAAACTTCCTTTTAATCAGATTGTGTGCTTTATGGAAGTTATATAAAATACATACTTCAGCATTAGATAGGAAATGTTCTTTTATCTTATACAGTTCTTAAAGGTTTCAGATTGTTTGCTCTATGGGCATCCCCTTTAATGCAGATAGTCTGAAACGTGAATTTTGAGTCTAAAAAAACCAATGTTGTAATAATGTCAACAATTATTACAATATAATGTAATAATGGCATTTATGGACTTAGTTGTTATGAAATGTAGAGAAGCTTTTTCCTTCAGTGAAGTGGTATTTTTTTGTATGTGGTAGACAGTTAACAGTGGTGATGGCTTCCCTCACATTTGTGTAAATGCAGCTCATTGAATACGGAATTAAATTTTTAAATTACTTATAAATATAGTTAGGGAAAAGTGTTGTATTCTAGTTTAAGTAAATATTTAAGCTGATGTGAGTAACTCATCAACTGGCAGTATGACAGATGGGTTCTTCTAAAAGACCTGTGACATAAACAGCCCTTTTGTATCAACATTGACCGTTGATTGATGATTACTGTGTTGCTGGGATCCTTTAGAGTAACGCTATAATACAAGATTCAGAAAGTGAAAACCTCCCCAAAATGATACGACATATGAAGTGATCAGTAAACGAGACACTTCTATTGTGGGACCACTACCCTGGTGTTTCAAGATTTTTATAAGATCGATGCCCTGTAGCAGACAGGAAACAAAACATTTGTTATGTTGCCTTCATAAGAAAAAAACTTTTACCAAAGTGGATTCAGCATCTTGAGTATAAATGTACCTGTAAGACCTTTTCTTCTTCCTTTTATTTGTTTGCTTGTAACTTGCTTCAAAGTAAATTTCAAGCTCCATGACTCAGGAATGTTTTTTTCTGTGGCTTTTTTGAAATGTCCCTTGAATAGAGCAGGTCATTGGCTACAATAATATAAATCAATGGATATACAATACATAAACTAATACATAATAAACACATGATTTACTATGAAATGCAATACATAGTCAAGCTAAATTCCCAGCTTTCAAACTCATAAATTGCGTTTGTAATTCAGGAGTGGTTTAAAAGAAAGGCTGTGTTTATTCATTGTTCTCCCTGGTTATTTGTCTGGGAATACAGTTTCTCCCCTCTGCCTAAAAAGTAACAGTTCTTTAATGTAGTCTGAAAGATAACAGTTTCTAGCTAGCAGGAAGCTATGAAAAAATAAAGAATAATGAGCAAGAAGTATTTTCTTGAAATTTCCCAAGAGGTAGTATCAAAAGTGAAACACAGTCCTTATTAAGAGGCAGTATATAGCAAGCTCTTCCTCCCCCGCCCCAAAAACCTGCACAAAGACCCTTTTGTAAGCTCTCTAAATTCTCATCTGAGTGCAGATGTCCAGCTAGTGCTGAGGAGAGATTTTTTTTTTTTAACCATGATATTGAACAAATCAGGAATTAGGTGTAGGCTAGGAAAGTTTACAAGTAATGGAATCAGAAGCAAAAAAAATCACATAGGAGCAGTAACTCATCAACTTTACTGACAAGCCATTAGTACTACTAGATAAGTAGCTACTCTATTAATGATATAAAAGGTAAGGATGACAATTATCTTGGAAGATATCCAAAAGATTTAAATAATAATAAAATAAACTGAATTACAGTACATTGCATTTGCAAGCACTTAAAGGTAGGCAGATTTAGGAATAACAAGCAGCGTAGATGGGATTGGGATTTGTTTCTGACAACTTGTTTCTGTGGCGACCTGGTTGCTCTTGTGGATGGGGTAAAAGCAATAGATGTCATCTTTCATGGTAGTGATGCCTTTGATTAAGTAATATTTTCAGAAGTAATATGGGAAAACATGGTCTAGAGGAAACTATGAAATAAAATTTTCTAATCTTGAAAAGGAACAGGTTTAAAAACTTTTTCTTAGAATTTTCCATTTGATAGTTTTAAACAGACTCTGCATCCAGTGCTGATGGCAGCAAGTCCAACTGAGTAATGTCTTTATTCACAGGATCTTGGAAGTTTATAATATTTCAATGAGGATTTTAAATCCTCTTTCCACTCTGGAAACCAGGCATTGTTTAGGATTTCGACAATCGCAATACTTAAGGTGTGAGTCACCCACATGTTGAAAACCTCTTGGAAACCAGTAGACTTTATTATCTGCTCTAAGTGACACCCTTTGGCAAGATTCTAAAAGAGACCCTCCATAGAAGATGCTTACATCTGCACTGAACATATTTCTAAAAAGCTGTCATGGGTTAGAATGAATCTGACTTCTCTCTAAAAC
Organism: Strix uralensis; assembly: GCF_047716275.1. Lineage (NCBI taxonomy): Eukaryota > Metazoa > Chordata > Aves > Strigiformes > Strigidae > Strix > Strix uralensis. The sequence goes on from NC_133984.1 coordinate 6,765,269, forward strand.
CTACACAGGGGGGTTTCATATAGCTTAGCCTCATCATTCTGTTTGTTCATATATCATATTAAGATAATTTGATAATTTGAATCCGTGTTTGTCTTAATTGTGATTTCAGATTGATCACTGCATTATTGCATCTTCAATTAGCTTGCTGATGTTCTAGTAAATTATAGCTCATTCACTTCCTTAAGTTCATATTTGCTTGCTTCTCACGTTTAGGAAAATCCAAAGCCAGCTAACAGAATTGGATTGTCCTGTCAAAATATAATATGAAGCATGAAGTGGAAGGTGTAAGAAACCTCAAGAAAAAAATTGCAGATGAATAAGCGTATCCCTTCAATGTTGTTTTTTTTATATTTATAATTTCTTTGGAGTGTAATGCCACACAACCTCTAGAACACTTTCTTCTGATAGTCCATCAGCCCTGTCTTAAAGGAAGCATGCAAAATCTTTCAAACCCAGGCAGTTTTATTTTTTTATTTAAATATTTAATATACACTGAATTGTGTGTAATTCTCACAGTCTCTATTAAAATTTTTTGAGCATTTCTAGCCAGAAACTTCGAAACCTTTCAACAGATTATATTCAAGGTCCTGCTGTTTAAAAAAAAAAAAATTTAAAAAAAAAAAAATCATTTTTTCTACTGGATTGAGGCTTTTGTAGGAACAGATTTTACAGATTTAACTTAGAGTGAATTTTTGGTGAAGAACCTAAAGGGTTATCCTTGCATGATGATGCAAGGCTTTTCCTGCCAACATATTGATTTGTCTCATCCTTGATTCAGAAAGATCCCTTTTTGAACAAAACAATAGTTCATCAGATGTGGGCCTTGGTTTCTTTTCTCAGATTGTACCCAAAACAGCTACCATATGTTTTGCTTGACTTCTTAAAATTTCTTTTTGGTAATGACATTACTACAGTTTTGTTAATGTGTGTGTTATTCAGGTATAACCTGAATATATTCAGGAATAACCTGAATTAGGCAGGCAGGTATCCAGATAAGGTTTTAAAGGAGCTATTAAAAAGAGTCTCAAATCTGTCCACTTGAGGGCTATTTAGTAATTATTCAAATGTATACTGTAAAGTAATTAAGACATAGAATATAGTTTTTCATTGGTAGCCTTAAACTGGCTGAAAAAACAGTAAACACTGAAAACCTCTTCTACCTTGCACTGCTAGACAGTCGTGTTTTTGCAACACAGCTGATAAGCCAGCAGCAAAACCCTTCTCCCTACCTGAATATACAAGAGCAGCTACACTTGCCAAAAATCTTAATCTGTAATGACATGCCAAAGACATTTCATGTCAGATGTAATGGCCCTGATGCCTGAACCATGGGGCAGTATCCCAAACATAATCTTTTCTACTTACTGTTTCATGACCACCCATCAGGAAATTCAATTTGTCTGCTCTTGTTTAATACCAGCTCATTGCATCTCTTTTCCATTCTTTTCATAAGGATAACAGTGTATTTGAATATGTTATCCTCCAAGGAATACTCATGAAAGATCTTTCTTTTACATGTAAACTGATTGCTCAATCTGCTGTATTTTAACTCTCTTTATTTCTGTAGATTGACTTCCAGTTAATCTGAGTTCGTTGTTCCTAATGAATTATGACTGAAAAAGATTATTTTTTTTTTCCTGCAACTTCAGTTCATATATTTTACAGTTGCAAGGCAAATTTAGGGAAGGCCTGAGGGATCCCAGGCAGCCTTCATTATTGGTGCATGACCGCTTTGTGGCCAACTGCATCTTTAATATCCAAGGAGGTTTGTGCGTTACAGTTTGTTTTCTTTCTTCTTGTTTTTAATAATTTACCTTTGAGAGTCTATTTACAACCATGTTGGTGTGTGAATGTCTGTTTGTCTGTCAAAACTTAGGATATGTGCAGAATGGAAGAGATATATTAATTTTTTATTTGCTTCTTAAGGAAGCCAAGCTATAACTTGCAGTCCTGAGAACAAGAGACTTACTTCAGTGAATCCTGATCAACACAAGGGGGAACATGAAGCTATGTGCCCCTTCAACTAGCTCCCTTAACAACTGATGATATCCCTTTGTGAATCTATTTCTCTGAGAGAGACAATAATTTGGGTTTTGGTTTTATTTTAAAAAAACCCCTAAACAACCAAAACCCCAACCAAAAACCCACGCTCAAAGTTCCCTTAACTTTTAATTTGCAGTTGAACTGGCAAACCTGCTTGCTGTTAGGCACCAACCAAAAATACTGAGGGTCATGAACAGCACATCAGAAAAAAGGGTTGTATACATTAAAATATTTACGTCTGTTGAGATTGACTTGAAAATTATTTCAGTTTTTGCATACATTTACAAACCTTGAGAAGACAGTATCTAGATGAATACTTCTCAAAATCTTTTCCAAAACTTCTGTGAAGGCTTTTATTCTTAACTGTGGATTGCTTCTCGCTTTGTGACACTTGTCTGGCTTGTTATATTAGTTTGTTCTTATCCTTTAATTAGGGAATAAATACAGTTGTGTATTGTATACCTACGAACGCTAGTATGTACTTTGTCACTGTTGAGCTACATTGCGGTAACAAAACCACTGAATTTTTCCCCTCTTTTAGAAGCAATGCCAGTTACAGAGCTGAGTCAAAACTCTCTTTACCTTTATTTACAGTCACATTCAATCAACTTTGAAGAACTATGATCAAATTTGTTAGCAATATTATTTCAAATATATAGTATGTTTATAAATACAGATGAACATATATTTTTCTTTCAGCACATAACTTGAAAACATCTGGGAGTATGTTCTTGCAGATGATTTATTTCAGGCTTTCATCCAACTCTGACTTAATGTACGATAGGAAGTGACATAACAAATATGAAATGGTTAAGAGTCCGACTGCCTGATGGAGAGTAATAAAAAGTGCATTCCAGGTGCTTTGGTTCTGAGATACTTTACAAAGGAAAGGGGTTGCGTGCACAAAATGATGGTGATGATTCAAATAGGTCATCCTTGTTCTTTTTTTCACAATATTAATTTTGAATTGGTATGTAGATGAAAAGAAGATATGTTAAATTTCAAGGAATGTGGCCTAAAAGTATTTGGGTGGGTAGGAGGTTCAAGGGAATTGGGGATGGCAGGAAAGTATCCACTAAATATTACAGCTGTTACCAAGTAGTTACTGGAGTACTACAGCAACCTTAAGAGCAGCTAAGACACTTTTTTTTCTCTAGAGTAGCCCTTTCATGTTGTTAAGAAAATGTTTCTGAAGCTGTATGTGTGTGGTGCTGCATTGCACTGCCAGTTCTGAAATGGCCAGTCTATGGACCAAAAGCCCCCAAGGTGTGTTGGTGCAATGCCCTGCTGGGGTTTCTCCTTCCGGCCTTGCAGAGAGCTCAGTTTGACTACTGCAGAAGGTGCTGGGTGTTAGTGCCCTTTTGCTGCAACCCGTACCTGTTGTAGCAACAAGTTGTGTGGAAAAAGCTCTGGTATTTCACACTGGTGCTGAGTGGATCTTTACTTGCTGTCCCCAAGTGTTCCTTTATAGTCTCTGGAAAGAGGCTATATGTGAATATACTCTAAAGCATTTACACCCTGGAAGAAAATAAAATACTAGGAAATGTGCATTTTGAAGAAATAATGGACAGGCCCATCTGCTTTCTTTGTGCTTCCTGTGCTACATTTGTTGGAATGGTGGGTTTTGTTTGGTATTTGTTTGTATGTAGACATGCATGTATATGAAGGGATGAGTGCAGGTAGATAAAATTAGGGACTCTCTCACACAGTTATCAGTATTTTGTTATTTTACAGTTCTTCAGGAAGATTAAACCGTTATTTTGAATGGCTTTTGTTTGAATCATCATTGGTAGCCAGCATATTTTATGAACTGCAATCTGTATTTTCATACATCTCCCTCCGGCTAGGACTTACAGAGTCTGGCTCAAAGTGAATTTCCAGATACAATAACTTTGGAACTTGTTTAATTCAGTCTACTGTAGTCTTCCTGTTAGAAAATGTGACAGAATCTATGATCTAATCATAGTATGTCAACGGCTAGTGGGCCACTAGTTCAGCCATGACATTTCTTATTTGCTTTCTCTTGTAAGATTGTGGGCATTTACTTTCATTACAGCCTGTGAAGTTGCAGTAAAATGAAATCTCTGTCAAGTGTGATTGAATGTGCAGAGACAGAAGTGTCCAAAATCAAAAAGGATAAAACATTGATTTTCTCCTTTAATTCTCTTTTCTCTTTCCTGAAAGAAAAGGTCTTTCTCAGTGTGCTCAGTTACGTGATGGTATAGCAAATGCAGTTCTTGGTCCAATTTTCAAGTGCATCCACAAGTAACATCACTGGTAACTGTGGTATCCAGCATCTCTGCAAAACAGTATCAGCTTTTAAAGAAGGGCCTGTATGTAGTATTTTACCTCAGTAATGTCTTGAAATGGCATATGCGCACTGAAATACACTGTCCTTTGCTTGGGTGAATATTCTGTATTTGGAGGCATTTGGGAGTCTTGGATTACAGAATAATGATATCATTTATATAAGTCTTAACATTTAAAGGTGCTTTAGATAGGGTTTTGATTTGAAAGTGACAGTCATTGTCCATAGTTTCTTCCTAGCATGTACACAGTAAGGTGAATAGTCATCTTCATTTATAAACATTTGAAATGTATTTTTTGAGGAATATATAGACCTGTATATAATACAAGTCTGCCCTAAATTTCTTAAGGAAATTTTACTTGTAAAATAATAACTGATATGTTGTCTTGGATTTTTACAAATACATCCACAAATAAATCATCTTTGTATTTGTGAACATATATGATTTTCCTAGTTTTTAAGGCATGCATAAATTGCATAGGAAATAAGGTAAACATTGGCACAGAAACCATTTATCTTATTCCCTGTACTTTGTAAGTATTGATTGTTCAGCTTTTTGAACTGAAACTTCATTAATGAGCATGCACCGTGTTAATTCTGGACATTTTCGAATCCAGTATCTTTACTGTTATTACTGTTTGTTGGTCATAGTGTGTTGGGACTCCCAAAATCACTAGGTAGAGGATGTTAGTATACTGTGAGTTGGAGAGGACAGGGAGCAATAAATTTGTAGCTGTTGTGAATATAAATAAGAAAATTATCCCTAACATTTATCATGTATGTCTATCTGACATTAGGTGAAATTCCATCGTGATGGATTTCAGTGAATTTCTTCATGATAAATGAATCTTAGGGAAGGCAAAACTAAGGAGAAATTTAGGATCTTGGGGAACAGCTTAAGGGAATTCAAATATTTCTCTTTTTTGAGAGAGCAGGCAATGTAAAAGGAGTTATGAAGGTATTTGTGAGAAGTAGTGATCAGTAAGTGTAATGAGTGTACGCGTCCAGGTGCTGGCAGCGGGGGCTGCAGGACCTGCTCTGTGAGGAGAGGCCGGGGCTGCCCCGGGCCGGACACAGCCAGTTCCCGCCATTTCTGGACAGCTCCGACAGCCCCACCCCAGGGTCCAGCTGGCCCAGCAGCGAAGCTGGTGGTGACTCTGTAAAATCCTGTTTAAGAAAGAGCGACATGTTGCATGGCAGTGAGGAGTGAGGGGGGAAAAGTGTGCAGAACAGCCCTGCGAGTCCCAGGGCCAGAGGAGGAGGGAGGAGGTGCTCAGGCCCCCAAGCCGGGATGGCCCTGCAGCCGGTGGAGAAGACCTGCAGCGGAGCAGGATGATGCTGAAGGACTGGAGCCTGCAGGGAGGACCCACAGTGGAGCGGGTGAAAAGTCAGGAGGAAGGAGTGGCCCAGACAAACTGTTATGGACTGACTGTATCACATGGGGCGTGGCGGGGGGCATAGAGGAGTTGAGAATGAAGGAGTGGAGTTGAGTGGGAGAGGAAGGGGGAGAGGTGTTTTCTTTTTTGTCTTTGTTCCTCACCATCCAACTCTATTTTCATTGGCAATAAATTAAATTAATCTTCCCCAAGTGTTTTGCCCATGACAGTAATTGGTGAGCGATCTCCCTATCCTCCTCTCAAACCATGAGCTTGTCATCTTACTCACTCCCCATCCTGTTGAGGAGGGTGAGTGGGAGAGTGACTAGGTGGGTGTCCGGCAGCCAGCCAAGGTCAACCTACCACAGCAAGAAATTGAGATTAATTTCCTTTGGAAAAGGAGGATATCTTCTAGACCAGATGGAGGCAAGATCATGGGAAGTGGTTGGTTGTTTTGTTTTTTAATTCAAAGATGTTCTCTTACATTTGTAGCTTTTAGTTTGGTAGTCTGTGTAACCTGTTTACTCAGAGATTTAGAGTAGTGTAGGTTTAGAGTTTTAATCTATAAATTCAACTGTTTTCCATTACTTTTGATGTGTGTTGTATCCAGACTGCTTTGGCTATTTCAATTAAAATATATCAGGAATTGTAGCTTAAATTTTAGTAACTGAGTTTCAATTACTTGTAATTGAAGTCCATTATAGTGGGAATTAGGCTTCATCCCCATTCATCCCTCCTAACAGCAAGATACATACTTAAGCTAGACTTGAAGTCTTAATAGAAAAAAACCATGTTGCTGCTGAAAAATTTGAATCTTCATTCACTGTAAATTCAAAGCTATTTCAATTTTCATTGTTCTGATTATCTGATAATTCTGATGTGTACAAATAGCAAGGTAAGTTATGTTTTGTCTAAGATATTTGAAGATGCTTGAAGTATTGGGTGCCAGTCCTTGTTTTGTTTTCCCCCTCATTGGATGAATACAGTATCTGTGCAAAGTTATTTTTGTTATTCATTCTAGTTTTCCTCAGTATATAGACACCCATGTTCATTTTATCTAATGCAGGAGGCATTAAAAGAAAACAACAAAAGAAGAGAAATGGAGGAGAAAACTAAGAGAGCCAAATTGGCAAAAGAGAAGGCTGAACGAGAGAAACTGGAGCGACAGAAGAAGAAGCAGCAGTTGATTGATATGAACAAAGGTAAGGCATCATTTTTAGTAGAGAGATTTGTTAAAAGAAAAAAAAATAGGGAGTAACAAACTGAAGGCTATTCCTGATCAATATGAAAAATTTTTGCTGTCTGTTTTGAAAGCTGAAAAAAAAGGTTAACTTTTTCAGTGAAAATTCTATTTTCTTTTAGCCTACCTGATCATGTAATTCCATATCAGCCACTTAATGTGTAATGTTCCTTTCAAGGCATTTTGTTGTGAATTATTGACTTGTTTTCGTTTGTAGCAGTTAATTGATTTTTTTCATATGGATTTACTTCCAAGAAGAAGTATCTTACTTGCTTTGTTGTTAATTTCATTCTGTAAACATCTCTATAATCAAAGGTAGTGTGGCAATTAACGTCTTTCTTTTTGGGCTTGGAGGCTCCATGTTATAATGGATGTTCTCCCAACAGTCCTATTAGGAGCTAGAAAATCTGGTTGAACTTGGAGCCTAAGTAGAGAGTGACATTTCAGCATGATGAAAAACAATGTGTTGAGCTTGTCAGTTGTGAGAATATTGTATGTTGCATGAGGCCACCCTGAGAGAGAGGAAAGTAAGAAAGCAGGAGGAATTGGGTGGTCCTGAATGATAATGATGCTGTGCAGATTTCCATACAGTTGTAAAATGCAGCCTTTATTCTTTGCCTCTTCGACTCCAGAAGACAAGTAGAGGTGGTAAAACTGTACACTGGATTGTGGGGAATATTGTGAGGCTGCAATTTTTTGTTAAGTTTCTGTGAGTGTGTTTATCTGCTTATCTGACCTAGATGTAAAACACTTGTCCTTCTTACTTGCTGAACAGTATTAACAGGTACATACTCATGGAAAAATGCTGTTTGTTTTTCGGTTATGCTGACCTTTATGGAAGATGTGATCATGTATTAACTTTGTGTAAGGATGATATTGCAGTAAACAATATAAGTACGACAAACTAACATAGTGCTATGCTGGAGATTGATCGAATGGGGGTAAATTTAGAAATAACACTGCCTTTCAATGGCATGTATACAGTATCTGTGAAGTAAATTTATACAAGCATGAAAAATAGTGGAGAAATGCTAGACCAGTGAAACAGACCCACTCCAACATGTAAGAGGATGACTGTGGAGGTGAACACAGAGTCATGAAGAGACAAGGTAGTGGTCAGAATGTCCATCACTGATAATGCAGTAGTAAAAAAATATTGTCACATAATACTTATGATGCTGTTTGGTGCCACATATATTTAAAATGCCAGTATTTCTGTCATATCAGTAAGTTCCCCATCACTAGTGAAAATCTATGACTTGTGTGTGGACAGGCAGCCCTCAAGGAATGTTAGCCAGCCAACTTCCCCTTTCCGTTTGACAACCATGTTTCTCTAGAACCTGCAGTTACACTTGTATCAATATATCTTACAAATATATCACCTATTTAAGCATTACTTTGACTGAATCATATTTACAATGATTTCAGCAGGTAGTGCTGTTTTATCTTTATTGGTACATGTATACAAGCGTCACAACTTTGTGCTTTTTTTTCTGCTTAGTAATTTCACAGTTTAAATTTGGTAAAAATGGAAACCCAGATATAAATATGCAAAAACAAAGAAGCAGACAAAGTGAGAACAAGTTTTTTTACAAGTGGAAAAATTTTCTTCTGTGATCACTTTCTATGTACTATTAATTATATTTTAAGAAATCATAAATTAGATTTGATACTGTGTTTGCTGATTATGATAAATTGTTTTTCCCAATACTTCATTCTTTGCATTCTGAGTTTAAAAACTGAATTTGTATTAATGTACTTTAATTTGAATACCGTGATAGAAAACAAATTATGTGGGAATCTGGTAAAATTTCTGGTGTGTTTGTGTACATCACTTTGCCACAAAGCCTCAGAGTTTTGCCGTTTACTTGATTGGTTTCTGTTGTTTTTGAAGTGACTTCCCTCAGGCTGGTTTGGAGGGTTTCTGCAGTGGTACCACAAATCCTATTATTTTTGTCCTTGCTTGAAGTGGCAGTGACACTGCATGGAACTGTAGCATAAGTTTTAGTCAAGAACTCTGTTGTTTTGTACAGATGACAAACTTCAATTTGATACCATATAAAGATTCTTCTAATAATTTCAGTTTAGCTATAAACAAAATATAAAATCTAAGTGCAGGTGATGCATAAATACATTTTCTATATTTTATGAAGTTAAGGTCGTGGAGATGTCTAAAGAGACTCTTCTAATCCATTCTTTCAACATTTGACTAATCTTCCTTTAACATCTGTCACCTGACCAAAAAAAAGTCCTTTGTAATATGGATAGGCACTTTTCTGTGAGTAGGGCAAGAAAAACTTAATCCCATCATTACTCTCCCCTCTAGCAGTGTGCTTGAAGGCATACTGGGAGAGGTTAGTTTAAACTACCACTTAAGACAAGGTAACATGTTTTATTAGCTTTTGAAAAGTATGAGAAGCCTGCTGGGATGCTGTTATCAGTGAATTGGACTGTGTTTGAGGGCTGTAACTAACAGTTTGAAGTTACACCTTCTTAAATTGTTTTAGCTCCATTGTTGAGAGCATTCTTGTCTATCTCTATTAATTTTTTAAGCAGGTGAGGAGTAGACCATGCTTAGCAGTAATATATATGCCTCAGTATACTGGTAGCATTTTCCTTTTTGTCATGAAAGACTTTTCTGAATAGCAGGTACAAGTTTAATTTTGCATTATATTTCTTTTTTACTGAAACTGCAAATATGTGAATAACTGTACATAGCCAAATGCACCAAAACTGCCATTTAAATAACTAATGTTGCTAAGTTGGTGAAACAAAGTTAATCTAATACTTCTAAAATATTTTTTCCAATTTTTAAATATATTGAAGTAACTATTTCACATATTACAACTGTGTTGCCTTGGTAGTAGACGGGGGGGATAGCTCCATTCCCACTGGATTCCATGACATTGCTATTCAAATAACTGTTTTTGCCAAGTAACTATTTTTTTCTTGATACATCTACTTCTGTATGCCCATTGCTGCTTATATAAATAGTTTGTAAATTTGTTTAAGTGAATGTGACACAGAAGACTTAGAGGAAGGAGGCAGATGTCCTCTCAAGCTGTCATTTTGACAAGGTGATTTTCACCCAAAGGGTGTTTTAACCTAACTCTCTTCCAGTTATTTCTCTAGCTAGATCTTCAAGAATAAAATGTTAACGCATTGCTACAGCCTTTCAGGTCAGAGCAATAGGGTTCCTACATTTTCTAGCCTTTTAGTGTGTAGTTCTAGAATAAGTATTTTTTGCTTTTACCTGGTTACACAGCTACAACTTTTTTTGTGGCCACTGGAGAATTCATATTAGAATTAATTAAACATTACAGTTAATACCTGTTTCTTAGTGTAACTGAGAGAGCAGAAAATTGCAGTGTGGCCAGAATCAAGAACTGTCCTGTATAATACCTAGTGATGAAGTAATCTCAGAGTTGCCAGTATTTTAAAGAGCAGGTTACCCAGTTTGCTCAGTTCTTTGTGTAACTGAGGTGCCACATAAATACTATGGGCAAATTCATATAAATCTTGCTAAATGTTCCAAAATGTGTAATGATGAATGTAAAAATATAGAAATGCTTTCAACGCCTTAAACTTTGAAGTGATTTACACTGGACAGCATTGTACAAACTTAAGTAATTCTAAATCTTAAAATAAGTCCACATTTCAAAATGTGCTTTTTTTGTGCAAAACTGAAAGTGGGCTGATAGGTAACAAAATCAACGTATACCTTCTAAAATAAAAAATTACAGTAGGAATTTATTCAACATATACACTTCTCTTTGCCTCAAGAAAACTTTATTATATCAGTGTGTATTATTTTTTGTAAGTAAACACAGTAATACATAAAGAAAGGTCAAGTGGTTTTCAATTAAGCAAAAATAAATATTACATGAGATGTTTTGAACCTGTGGTTTATCTTGAAGTGAGTGCTATTGGAAGTTTCTTCAGGTGTAGTCAATGGATTTGGCATTATTTGGGATAAAATTGTTGATACAAATGAGATGTTTTGGACTGAAAAGGCTGCCTAATGGCTTGGGTCAAATGCGACTTCTGTGACTTCCTATAAAAGCAGTGTGATGGACACAGCATTATATGGTGCTCAATATACAGAACATCTCAGAAAGTCTGAGAAAAATTTTCAGAATGTAACATTTTTCCCCTATCTGTGACATGCTGAAGCATTTTTGAGGAAGATATTAATATCCATACAAAAGTGGTTGTTTAAACACTGATTAAAAATTACAGTTAAAAAAACTTATCAAACTTGTTGGAATTGGTTGAATGTGGCTAAGAGAAGCAAATTTTTATATTGTTATGGAATTCTTCTCTTACTTGCATTAATGTTTTCCAGAATAAATTTTAATCTGTTCTTAGTGAAAAAGAGTATTTCATGTATCATTGATTTAAAACTATGTCTCACTATAATTTGTTTTAAGTTGTATTGTTTAATATTAAAACCTCCACGTTGAAAACTGTTACTATTATACGTATTTCCCATTGTGCGGTGCCTGAACATCTCTCACTGTGATCTGTGGTGCAGTCTATCTGTGATGCAGTCAAAACCACAGCAAGGCATTCTGGCCACTGTTGTACTCTCTTCATTCCAAACAATACTACTGTGGATGCTCAGCTCTACCTCCTCAGTTGTAGCTGTAGGGCTTGGGAATATTTGGTCCTTTCTGGTGTTATTTTCACTCTGCTGTTATTTATGCATCTGTTGGTTCTATTCCTGGACTAGTAAGGTACTGCTGTGCGCCTGCTTTCCTGGTGAAGTATGGAGACATAGAAAGACTTAAGTGACTTACCCACACATCTCAAGATCTTAAATCTCACAGTCTACATCACAAACCATTCTTTCTCATTACAGGAGAGAAATTCTGTGGGAAACAGGCTTAATAGTCCCTTCTCTTCTTTAGCATTCACTAGCTCTGTGGAAAGAGAATATTCTTTATAGCTGGTTTTCAGCAGTGTTTCCTATTTTTTGAGGGCTGTAGCAGACTGGGCTATGATACATTTATACGTAGTCTTTCATGACTTCCATCTGACTTAACATCTGCAGAATTCTTGCAGCATTGCTTCCATGTGCATATCTGAACAAGAGAGAGGAAAAAAGAACTGAAGACAGCTTTCTAGGAGCTGAAGAGCATATAACAGCAATTCTGATGCAAATGTTATTTAATCAGAAACAGTTTTGCTCCTCATTATATCTGATTACTATGGCAATTAAAATCACCTTTTAACTACCAGTATTAGGATAAAAGATAGAATGAGCTTCCTCAGTCCCAATTAGTATTGAATTAATTGTTTTGAAGACATATTAACATTCTCCCCTAATGCAGATGAAGATAATGGAAATGAAGTTCTGTGCTAGTGCTTGATGGATATTCCTACTTTCCCTTTTCAAGTACTCTTATATAAGAATTCATATGCAATTTATTTGAACTGGTATGTACTCGTATCAGCAATAATTCTGTTGTGTTTCCTTGAACTGTTATACTTGCATTGACTGTTTCAGGATACAACTCAACACGGTTACTTCTGCTACAGTTTTCTGATGATTCTGTGCTTTCCTGATTGTTTTGTCTTTCTTCAATGTCATTTAGCATAAACAGAAATCCATACTAAGTTTATTTCAAGGTACATGTTATTTTGTACACGTCTTAGCCTTAATCCTTTGAATTTATATATTGGCTAGTGATTTCATGGGGTACCTGGAGTGATAAAACTTGGGGCTTATTTACATTCTACAGATTATTAGTTTATGGTTCTGGATGCCAATGAGGCCAGTGTTACAATTCCTTTGGGAAGTCATTATCTTTCATATTGATGTCGATGGTCTGTTTGAATATGCTGCACTCTTCCTGAAATACAATATTCGCAGAAAAAAAATCAGATGGAAATTTACATTATGCTTAAATATGGGCATCTATAGAACCAGGATGACGTTTGATTTTTCTTCTTCAAAGCAATTATGCATGAGTTGCTCAAAATTTTTAAGATCTTTTTATGCAGGAGTTTGAAGCCATTTTGAGAATGGTGGATGTCAAAAATTACTGTAAATGTTATTAATATGGGTCAAAAGCAGCTCAAGAGAAATGCATATAGATGTGAGCATGCACAGAAAATTAGAAAGAAATTAGAAATTAAAATTTAATTTCACCTCTAAAATTTTGCAATGGAAAAATTTGTGTGTGCTTATGAATATGGCATATGCTACCTTCCAAGTAAACTGATATAATGAGGTAATTTGTCGGGGGGAAAAAAAAATATATTAGGCTCTGTGAAATCTGAGGTTGGGATAATTACAGGTGAAGAAAGGCAGAACAATTGGATTCTTTTCTCTTAAAAATAGGTTTCCTGGGGGCTATTTACTGAACAGTAACAAGTGGTAACTGGTAACCTTCAAAAAGCAGGTATTGTTAATTTTGAAAATACCTGTAATATTGTTTATCTCAGTGTAAGTGCTATGTAACACTATATTCATATATTTTATAGAACTTCCAGTGTTAAAAAGCATTTCTGAAACAATTAAGTAGTTGATCAACTAACTTTTTTGTTAGTATAAGGTTTGTTTGGGAATCAGATAACGAGGAGAGAATTGAATGTAGAAATATTGTGAAATGGAAGTTTATTTGACTGTAATGGCTGGACAAGTTTGGTGACTAAATTCTGTTTAAGTGGAATGGTTATGTTTTTCTGTGGTTGTAGTATCTCATTTCTAACAGAACGGTTAAGATGCTGCCTTCACGAGAGCAGTTTCCCAAATTAAGTAGGAAAGAATATCATGTTGATGAGTCTCTTTCTACTGCTGTATCCTTCCTGTAAAGCACACCCCTCCCCAGTTGTTTAGCAGTAGGATACGTAAAGTTAACTTCATAAATTAAATAGTGATCATTTGCCAATATATATCAAGATAGATCTTCCTATATGAAGTATTGAATAATGAAAAGTTATCACACTTCCACAAATGTTAGCGCAGTTTTGTACCCCAATACAATAGTTATACTTAAACGTAATTTAAAAGGCAATGTATGCTTCTAAAAAAAAAAAAAAAAAATCTCTAAGGCACCAAAGGACATTTATTTTAATGATAAAAGCCTATTTCTTCTCAGATGTAGAGATCTAATTAATCTAATTAACTTTGAACATTATGGCATTGATTTCAGTAATCCTTTGTTAGTTGCGTAGAAATTGCTGGTCATTGGTGAGTTGTGCAATCCACTGGTAGAAGATATAAAAAATTCTGAACATACTGCATTTCATCTTTTAAAAGTGCAGCAGAAAGAAAGATTCTGTTTCTGCACTTGTATCCAGAATATACATTTTTGTTGAAAGTAGAAATATGGCTGTGGTTTTTTTAGAGTTTGCCAGATGGGCAAGAAAGGTAAAAGTGTGACTTTGCAGGTCTGGAAATTTAGATTTTTAAACCTAAAGAGACATCATTCGGTGTCATATTCCATAAGGTGAGAGCTGTAATGTAACATTTGTCTTGAGAGTACAGAATGTTCAACTTTACCACATAAAAGGTGATTTTCAGTGAGCCATCAAAAGCTAAAACCAAAGTATCTCTTCAGACAATGAAATATTGTAGTAATGAGAAAACTATCAACTAGAAACAGCAGAAAATTCGGAGAACTGATAGTTGGTCTGTACCAGTGTAACAAAGCAAGCAACTGTATAAATGAGGAAATTTATATTCAGGGTTCGGCTTTACATTATAAATGAGTTCTGAAACTTTATGTGGTTTCTCCTAGCTTCTATATTTTTATTATATTTTGTAATAACTATTGTTTTGAGTGAAGTTTTCCATGGTTGCAGTAGAGCTAGTCAGTAGATTCCAGGTAGATTCTGTGACATATCAGGGTCAACAGTAAATTTCCTGTTGGAAACATGTTGGGCTACACATTTTAAATTTTAAAAGTTTTTATGTCTGTGTTATATTCAGATTCCATACTTGTCCAGTCCACCTGAAAGCAGTTAATTGTCATGGAAAGCAATGTAGGTTTCAGGACCACTTTGGAATCTGTGTAGAAAAGATTCAGAAACATGGACAAGTTACAGGTTGACATTTGCCATGGCATTTTTCTATCTACACGTTCTTAGTGGGAAAAGTCCTGAAATAGCATGCTTGATTTTCCAACCTCTATTGAAAAAAGGAAATTCACAAAAATGAAGCTTAATGAAGATCCTTTGAAGAAATATTTTTTTCTTTTTCATGTATTGTGAGGTATCATGCTAAGAAAAGAACTTCGTCAGTTTGGTCTAAACTAATTGCTTCCCTTTTTTTGAGATTAAATGTGTGATAAAAGTGAACATATACTGATAGGGCTGTCAGGAACAGGCCAAGAATTCTTCAAGCCGATTGATGAAACATAATTGACCTTCTATCATACGGGCATACACTTGGTTTTGCCCTAAAATAAAATGTATTTTTAAAAAGTTTTCTTTCTTGCAAACTCTGTAATAAGAAAAGGTTGGCTACAGAAGTTTTCTTCTAAAAAGTAGAAAGGCTCATATAAAGCAATCGCCATCTGACGAATGTTTTGTTATGTGTCACAGAGAGGTTTCTACCTATTTGGCTTTGTAATTGTCATCCCAACATGAATTTAAAATCAACATTGGTCACTTCTGGTTCTGGCACTGAAATCTGATATTTTCTGTGACATTAATTAGTACAATTGGCTAAAATTGTTTTAGGACTTGGAATAATTTAATTATAAATTGAATGAGGTCACTAGAAGATTAAGGAATAATAGTGTTGTGGTTTTAGCCCCAGCTGGCAACTAACCCCCACCCAGCCACTTGCTCACTCCACCCCAGGGGGATGGGGAGAGAACTGGAAGAGCAAAACTGAAAAAACTTGTGGTTGACATAAATAGGCAAAGCAAAAGCCGCGCACGCAAACAAAGCAAAACAAGGAACTCATCCACCGCTTCCCATGGCAGGCAGGTGCTCAGCCATCCCCAGGACAGCAGGGCTCCATAACATGTAGCAGTGACTTGGGAATACAAACACCATCACTTCGAACATCCACCACTTACTGCTTCTTCCCCCAGCTTTATATGCTGAGCGTGACACCGTATGGTCTGGGATATCCCTTGGGTCAGTTGGGATCAGCTGTCACAGCTGTGTCCCCTCCCAGCTCCTTGTGCACCCCCAGCCCACTCACTGGTGGGGTGAGAGGCAGAAAAGGCCTTGAGGCTGTGTAAGCACTGCTCAGCAGTAACAAAAACAGCCCTGAATTATCAACACTGTTTTCAGCACAAATCCAAAATGTAGCCCTATACTAGCTACTGTGAAGGAAATTAACTCTATCCCAGTCAAAACCAGCCCAAATAGGTTAAAAAAACCCAGGAAGAACATGGAAGAAATCCCCCTTCCTCAGAATGAGTTCGTAAGACTGGTTTCTTCCCTGAAATACTGGAAGAGTTCACAGAATCACAGAATCATCTAGGTGGGAAAGGACCTTGAAGATCATCTAGTCCAACCGTTAACCTAGCACTGACAGTTTCCAACTACACCATATCCCTAAGCGCTATAAGCAATTCTTAAAAGAAAATTATTTTCTAATGCTAAAAGCATTTATAATTTTGTGCTGCCTTATGTATCTGCTAATCACATAAATGAAAAGTTACCTTCAAACAGTAGTAGAGCTTGATTGCAGATGCATTTATTTGTTTAGGTATGAAATGGTCATTTTTCTTTCATTTTTTTGAGTTGAACAATCTTTTCCTTCTCAGATAGAGGCAATATCTTCCCAATTTTACTAAGTAATCCATGTTAAAGCCTCTTTTTTTAAGTTTAGTGAAAGTCATCCTTGCAAGGGGCATAAGTCCATTCAGAACGAGGCCCCGGGAGTAATGCTGATGCATTTCAATTAAATACATTCCTGCTGAAGTAGACCTTGACCATTGTGACATTTTCTGAAAATGAAAAAAGTGTGCATTTCAAAAAATTGTTTTCAATAACCTGCCAGTACAACAAAGCACATTTTTTTTCTCATTCTATTAACTTTATGTAAGGCTGAGATTAGGTTATCATAAAGTCAGCTTAATTGGTATGTAAGCAAGGATTTGGCTTGTTTTGTAAACTGACATGAGGTATAGGTTCACTTATCAGTCATACTGTCCTAACTTGTTCTCGTTTAATTAAAAAGTAAATAACAGTCATGAGACTGTATTCTAGTGCACAATGCCAAGGAAGACTGCTTCCTGAAGATATTTATTATGCATGCAAAATGAATTTAGCAAATGAATACAATGCAAATATACGAGGAGAACACAAAAGCACACTTTCCAAAAGACACTGAAAACTGACCTTTTAAAGTGAATATATTGCAATTAAAAATTCTGGTACTGATTATGAATAAAAAGTCATGTTTAAAAGTTTATACAGGACACACATTAGACGTGTGAAAAGTACTTAAAAGTTCAAAGCAAAACAGGGGATAGTGCAAGCTGTGAATAGAACTATAATTTTGAAACCTTTTGGAGAGGCAGGCAGGTAGACAGTATATGTGACCTAATGTGGTATTTAACTGGACTCTTCCAGTAAGAACCCAAATTTATGAAAAATTTCCTGGGAAGTTCCTGTAAACTTTTGCCCAAATGGCTGTGCAGTACTTTTTATTAGCTAGATTAGTTTACAGTTAGTGTATTTGTAATAATGAGTACAAGATGTTTTGCAAAGTACGTGTGGGTATTGCCTTTACTGGAAAATGATGGTGCACCAGTAAAATATATGAGTATTCCTATAGTAATCAGTGCAGACAAGTAAAAGGGAAGGCAGCAAAACACTCCAGAAACACAAGCGTGTTCCCAGGGCCTCTCAGAGCCTTAGCTGTGAACCTGAACTGAAGAAACCAAATAGGTAGGAGGTGGATCATGTTTTGGATGCATGGGCTGAGCTCTGTTTTGGCTGCAAGTGAAGCGCAGTTTCTGTAGTCCTAAATTATTCAAGTAACTTAAAAAGCATAAGCGATGTTGTTTTATTTACCATCAGTAATGCTACCCCAGTTCTTATATTTCATTTAAGTACAGTAGTTGTCTTGGGGTTTTTTTAGGTTCTAATCAAAATAGCCTTTTTTCTAGTGCAAACTGAAAAAGCAGTCATCATGAAGGTCCTGAAAAAATCTGCTAGAAGATGCTTATTCCCACCTTTTTGATAGATGATAATATGCTGAAAGCTGAGGAAAAACTCTGTGTAAGAGGCTAGAAAAAGAAACTGAAATTGGACTTGCCAAGTTTCTAGTTCTACCAATCTAAATTAGAAAGTTATGTTCCTGAATCCCTTCTCTAGTATGTACTGAACGTTTTGAGCTGGGAAAAATGTGACTGTTTATTTAGTGCATGGAAATATAGCTGACATTTGGAAGCAATGTTTAGATAAAACCTGTTCTAAATGTACTTTAAGACCTCACTTAAATTTACTCTGTCTTTGTATTTGGTAATGAGGGGAGGGGAAAGGAAGTTAAAGTATTTCAATACTTTTACTCACAAAAAGTGAGTAAAAAAAGGAAATTTGAATATTCAAAAAATTATTTTTAAAAATAGCTCCTAAGATGTAAGCTTGGCTTCAGGGAAATTGTTACTTGTCTTCTTGAAGAAGGTAAGGACCTATTTTTAGAGGAGAGAAACTAAAAACTCCCATGAAGTTGAAATCGTCAGAGCCAGCCACTACAACAGAAGAAAGTTCAAGAATGCCTACTGAAATTAGAGGCAACCCAAGAAGTTAAATATTCCCATCTTTATGTACAGTCTATGAAAGAGCTCTGATTTTATGTACATTTATCATTCATGGTTCAGGTTAGTCCCTAAACAGAGAAGCACTACCATGTTTTCTAGTGTGACCTTTCAGCAGTGCTCTTGTAATGGCAAGAATGACTTTAAAAGCCTCATAGGCTACAACAGGTTAAACACAGTTCAGTTTACAGTATGAAATTTTAGCAGCAGTTACTTAAAATAATAAAAAAAAAAAAAACAAAACAAAAAACTGTTCTCCTGACTCAACTGTAGCTTTTATTGCTCCTCAGGCTAGCAAAAGAATGATACTTCACCTGTATATTTTTTGTCAACTTTTATTTCCATTTTAACCATATGAGTTATAAATAGAAAAGAATATTATTTTGCATTTAATATCAGGAGGTATGGATGTTGGGGTCTCTTTTTGATGTTTAGATGAGATTTGTCAGGAAGTGATAAAGGAATGTAATATTGACAAAAAGGATTCTAAATCTAACTTAAGGGTCATATTTCATAAGGTGATAGCAAAGGAAAATATTTTATCTTCATCTCCATGTTGAAATGGTTCCTCTGTTTCAGAGTAAGTGTTGAAACAGAGAAAATGGCTCCAGAAGCAGGTGAAGGATTACATTTGCTCTGTGAAAAATAAGATAAAGTAAACATTCTTCATCATTCTCAAGTATTTGTTTTCTACCTTTATAACACACTCCTCATGGTTAATTTAGCAGTGTACAGATTATGCTAAAATAAATTACCTACCTATATGAGGAATCTTAGTTCTACGTCTATGTCAGATATAGTAATAATACAGTGCAAGAGCAGGCTGTTTCAAATAATAATTTTTAAAACTGAAGATAGTTTAATCTGTCTGCTGTGTTCCAGAGGTAGGTTAAATGTCAGCTCTATATACTTATTTGTGTTGGGTAAAAGACCTGATGTGCTTGATGAGCTTTATCTCTGGGCTGTGTTAACTGAACTATTTTTATGCAAATTCTTATACAGTGGATACAGGCAACATAAGGCATACAGAAGAGCAAAGCATCCTGATTTTTTTTAGTTTTTTTTTTAACATTTCCTATCTTAAGTACTTGCCAAAGAGAGATTTTCATGTAAGGAGGGTGACAATTAAGAAACTTAAATGTACATACAAAGAAGAAGTGAGACTCAGTGAAAACAAGACTTGTCTAAAAGCATGCTTGAAACTCTTATTTCTTCATGTATTATTATTTCTTTAAATTTTGATTTTTGTGTGTTACAGAGGGAGGCTTAAGGATTGTGAAATACTATTGCAGCAAATACTGCAATAGTATTTAACATGCAAAGGCACATTTATATTAATTTTACCTTTTTAGAAAATGTTTCTTTTTCTGCCTTGTTTCTAAATACTTAAAATTGTAAAGTTAATACTGTTGTTCCATCTCTATGTGCTGTTTGCCGATGGATAAAATATAAAGAATGGCTTGAATTTGGGACAGGTTATCTATCTTTAGAAAGCTGAAGTTTAAAAATGAAGTTCTGAAAATAGATTGTGTTCTGTTTCTATCTGATACTTATTTCTTTGGGAAGTACTTTACATTAGAATTAAACCACTAATTGATTGTAAAGTTTTGAATTCAGTGTGTTACATGATGAAGAATTAAGACAGACTAGTCATGCCTGATTGTACACTTTCTAATATATTTTTGACTTGATAAATATTCTAAACAAACAGTTATTGTTTGGAAGGACAGTTTTCCTCATAAATCTAAAGGTCATATCTGCACTGGAAGACATTTCAAAATAAAAACACTTGCTCAAAAGTAAAGGCTTCGTTCACAACTACTTCTTCATGCTGTAATTTATGCAGTAGGCTAAGTGCCTCTAATTGGTTTCTTGCATTCTCATTGCCTGTGTTATCACGTAACCTTTTTAAATGTATGCCATCAACAAGGAGTTACAGATTGATGCCTTAGGTAGAGTGGATTGAAAAGATCATGTGATTTACACTCCTGTTACTGCCTGTGCTATATCACATAATTCCTTTCAGAATTTTTTTGCTTAATCCTTAAAGTCCCTAGACTACTTCTTCCCAGTCTTGTTTGGAAATGCATTCTAGAACATAATTTTTGATTATGAACGTACTTCCACTAACTCAGCCTAAATGTTTTCATGTTTGCTGCTGTACCAAAACATCTGTCTCTTGGGGAAGTTATCTGTTGGGGTGAGTTTTTCCTCTCTTGAGACTTGACAGATTCTCAGCACAGGAGGTGGTTGTCATACCTCTTTTCAGTGACATCTTTATGTAGTCTAAAGAAATTATGCTGCCTTAGGCATTTCTTGTTAGAATCCACTCCCCCCGGTTATGGTAAAAGCTTTTCCAGTTGCGATTTGTCTTCTGTGAATGCAGTAATCAAGCTTGTATACCACTACCACTGGAAATAGAGTATGTTGATTTTTTAACACACTGATCAGATTGGTAATTCCTCATTGTTTCTTTGGTCATCTCTTTATATTGGAGCTCTTGGTCATTCCCCAGTGAAGAGATGCTGGATTACACCTGAAGTTATACATGCTCATTCTACTTTTGTTACTTTCATTTATTTCATTATTCCAAATCTTATGCTTGTTCAGTGGTATCTTCCAAAATGTTAGTATTTCAGGTTTGTATGTCATCTATTATGGCAAATTCACTAATTAGGTTTTCAGCAATATTCAGCTATTTTGCTTTCAAATGTTAAAACTTCCTATCTATAAACAAACTTTTGTTGTTACTTAGCCAGATATTTTACTAATGATCATATTTTGCACCTTTCACTAATGAATTAAGCAGCCATTATATGAAATGTTGAAGACCAGATAAATGAGAGAACTTTTGTAGCCAGATAAAGTTGCATTAACAGAAACCATAAACCATGAATTTAGTCTAATACCTTTGGCAGGACTGTGCTCTTATACTCTTGTGTTCTGCTGACTTCAAAACAGGTGAAGACTATGGTACTTTTTTTTTTCCTGAGCTAAAGTTTTGGGGTTTTTTATAAACAAAATTCTACATTTGCTGTTCTCAAATAATAATAATAATAATAGTAGGTATTTGGAATTTGAAATGGCATGATAATTTTGTAGAGATTCACAATTTGCTTCCACATTGGCTGAGAGAACTTTGTTAGCTGATTTGGCATTACCTATCCGTGGTCATTTATCTGTCTTTGTTCCAAAGGGGTAGTACTATTTGTGTGCATTAACACTGAAGTGAAAAGTTCACACATTTAACTGTGTTGAGATTTTTATACGTCTCTAGCAGCAGTCACTGTTGTTTGTAATACAGGGTTTCCCCCCTCACCCCCCCACCCCACCACCCTTTTGTACATTCAAATCTTCAGTTTCTGAATTAATTTCTTATGGTTTATCAAAGGTCTCCTTTTTTGAAATTGGCAGTCTAGTTCCAGAGTACTAATGTTTAGAATGTCATTTAACATAAAAACCTGAACATAAATACTAAATGCTTATTAAGACCAGTTCATCTGAAGTCTGCTATTTATAAGAGCAAAGTGTAAAATCCAGAGTATTGCCTTTATACACAGCAAATTCCTTTATAGATGCATGACATAACTAATCCTCAGCATGGATGGAGTTTATGCCAGTCTTTTTCATATACATTGTCACATTGTGGCCTACTCTAATCCCTTTTTCTTCTTCTCTTTTTCTGTTTGTTTCCTGTAACTGGTCAAAAATTATGAAAAGTTTAGGTATCTCGATATTAAGATTGCTTGCTCATCTCAAATGTGATTTCTACTTACTCATTGTAATTTTTTTTTCTGTCTGTGCCTCTCAGCTTGCTTGGGGCTCTTCAACAGTGTAAGAAGCAATAATATTGTTCTATGGAAGAAGAAAGGTTTTTTTGTCTTCATTATTAATGTTATAAGTAGTCAAAATCTGTTGACTAACACTGGTCTAAATTGTGGGACATCCAAGAGGATGAGTCTTACTGTAACCTCCTAAAAACGCACCCATTTTCAGAACAGACTGTATATGCTAAACCAAATCTGCAATAGAATATTAATGTGAAATCCAAATTAAAACAAATCGGGCTTGTAGTTAAACGCATCAATTAATGATTAAGAATTTTTTTGTCTTCTCAGTTTTGTTTAATACCTGTAGTGCATCTGGTTCTTTGCTAAGGCTGATCAAAGCCTTATAGAACTGGTCATAAGAGGGAAAGAGCTTGCAAATTTTTTTGCATTCATGTATCCATTTGCTGTCTCTTTACTGCTTGGGACCAACTTGGAAAAAAAAGAATGAGGAAGAAAATTATCATTCCAGTGAAACCCCTATCCTTGTGTACAATGGAAGATATCTAAAATGGAAATAAAATACATAATCCTTATTTCCACTGACAATTTCTGTTGGAAATAAGTTTCTCAGTTTAGAAACTTCTGGTAGGTTTTGTCTTTGTTTCTGATTTGTGTCTACAAGTTGGTAGTAAAACAAACAAACAAGGAAAAAAAAAAAAAAGTTAACCAAGGAGATAGCTGGCAATGTTTGAAGTACCTCAGCAAGAACTGTGGGGAAAGGCTGAAATTTCTGTTGAATTTTATTTATAATTTTAATGAAGCCTCACTGAAAATGAAGTTCTTTGTCCAGTTACCACTTAATCACCTGATGACATTGATTAAGATGCAGTGCTGAGATCAAACCTAGTAAAAATTTTACTCTGAGGAATTAAAAAATCTTATCACTATGTCTACACTTTCCTTAATTCATCTGTCTTTATATTTTGATATTCCAAAAATAGGGTGTTTTTTAGCAGTTGCAGTAATTAGTGAGTAGCACACTCAGCAAAAATGGAAGTGGAAAGCTGCATAAACATTTATGAAGTATTGAAGGATTTTTGTCTTTTTGAATAAACTCTGCCAACTAATTTTTAATGGAAATCAAACAATATTGTAATTTTTTTGCACATAAAATATTAAAATATTCTAACACTTTAATTCTATGTATTACAGTCACATTCATTAAAAATTTCAGACCAACTTGATGTGTATTAGTTTGGACAAAGTGTTTTCACAGACCTTTGATTTAGAAAATAAATTTAATACAGAGCCAACAATAAATCAATGAGTAAGCATGTGTAGGATAAGGAACACAAAGAAAATAATTGTTGTATGCTTTAGACAAGATTCTTGTCTATTTGTATATTTGAGTGTGAATACAGAGAAGCTAATTTACTTATTTTGCAGGAGCTTAGTTTTTTAAGGGTTTTAGATGGAAAGTAATTAAAAGTGGTATTTCAGAGTCTTCTGCTGGTTGCTACTCTTGCTCTGCTCCTTTCATCTCACACTGAAGATAACTTTATGTATGTGTTGTATATTCTACATAATGGTTTAAATTACGTTGATGTATAATTTAAATTTATCAAGATGTATAATTTAAATTTATCAAGTAGTTACACTGATGATCATGATGTGGAAATTTGAACCAGGTACTGTTTTAGGATTGGCGTGCTCTTCTATCAGATCTGGATTTAGTCTAATAAATCTAAATGTAATAGAGAACCAGGGCAGAGTACCTTTTGCATTAATAAGCTGCTTTTAAACTTGAACATTTGAGAGCTTGAATGTGCATTTAACCTCCTACACTTTGTGTGAGTCAGAAGTGCTTTACTGTAATATAAATCTTTTGCATAAAGTAATTATCTTCCCACTCTGATGGGGAAATTTATATTAACTTTAAGTCTGAGAGATGTGAATAAAATGTCCACCTACCTGCTGAGTCTAGTCTGTATTTTAGTTTTTGGTTATAACACAGACATGTGAACAGGAAAAGAGGCATTCATCAATAGTTTTGTAACATTGCAGTACTTTGACCCCAATTTCTCATGCTGTTTGAATGTTGCTATCAACTGTTATTAACAGACTGAAATGCAAAGGAAGTTACTTCCTTTTTACATATTTAAGTCTTTTAATCTTTCTACCCAGATTTCCATAATGCACCATGAAGTCCAGCAATTGAAATGCTATAGGTTAACTTGGATATGAAAAAAACGAGAGAAAGTTTTAGCAGAACTGGAATTGAGCTTTAAAGAAATGTTATGCCACCTGCTTTCACTGCATGATTCTCTCCTCATTGCTCTTACCTTAAGATCATCCATGGTATACTGTTACGTGTGTAGCATATGGCGTATGTATCCTCACATGTCGTATAGATTTTTTCAAGGATTTAATGCATCATGAAGACAGCATAAAATACTTGTACTACAGTATTTAAATTTGTGCCATTCAGTTTCATCAGATTTTCCATATGCGTTGATTAAATCAAAAGGAGATGACCTGTTTCTACTTCAGGAACATCTTAAAAGAATTTAGTAGTGAAACAGCAGTCATTCACCAGCAGCTGTCTATCTGCATGCTGAAGATATCAATAATGCACAAGATAACATCTCTAAGTTGAAAGACCAGTAGGACTGGCATCAATTTGCTTAATAGATCATCATACACAAACTAGACAGTGATACCTGAAGCACTGACAGCATCCATTACATTAAAATGTATGTGTGTCTTATTTGGAAGCGTTATGTAAACTTGACAACACTTTTACTTCTTTTCTTTCTGAAGTCTGATTTCAATTGCACTGAGATAAATATTATTTTTCTCCTTTTCTCAGAGGGTGATGAGACAGGAGTGATGGATAGTCTGCTTGAGGCCTTGCAGTCAGGGGCAGCATTCAGAGATCGCAGGAAACGAACACCGAGAGTACAAGGTAAGATGCTTTATAAAAACTTTTAGTTATAAACTGAGTGGGGAAAAGTTGTTTTGCAAAGATTTACCAACAGTTTTCACTGAAAACCATTGAGCTACTGTTGGTTATTGAGCTTCTGTGAAAACTCTTTGTGATCACAGATTCTTAACTTGTCGCTCTATCTGCAGATAACTACGTGCTCTAAGACATGGCAAGGGTTCCTGTTGTGTTTGAAATAGCATTTAAAACATTGCTGCAAGAAGTATATTTATCTTAATCTTTAAAACCATAAGTACAATTAATTTCTTGTCAGTGGTGATATGAAAAATGCTAGCTTCTTACACCAATAAGACTTGAGGCATACAGCTGATAGTCTTTTTCAAGCACTGGTCTTAGATACATTCTGGTTTGGTTGGAAGTTATAGTGTGTGTAGTCATAAAATCGAATTACAATGAAGTAGTTTCACTTTCTTGAGGAACACAATAGTATTATACTGAATTGCATATGGTTTAGGTGTTTAGTCTGAGCAATTATTCCTTCCTGGAAAGTTGATTTTGAGAGAATCTGAGAAGGCTAAGCAACTGCAGTGTTTCTTCTATTCATTTTTCTGCTTATGGTATGCCAGTTACATACAGTTTGTGAACTGCTTTTAATCTGCATTTACTTTTCATCAGAGCTCAGTGTAGTATACTGTATTTTGCAATTTTTTATTTAAAACATGTCTTACAGTAAAAAATACAGTCTTCAAAAATTTACAGTTAAAAAATTGTAGTTATTTGACGTAAAATCAAAAGCTTATGTTGGGTATGTGCTGCTAAAGGTTTGGCAAAATGGAGTCGTCTTGTTTTATAAGCAAGCCATGTTTATCCATGTAATCCTCAATGAGCTAGGGTTAGATTCAGTTGGCTGGTTATTTTTTTTGAGAAACAGAAGAGTGAAGGCAAATTCTACTACCTTTTTTAATTTAGCTAGCAAAGATGCTATATAATTATTTTCAATTTGCCATATGCTTGATCTTGTGGAAAAGATTAAAATGTTACATAATGTGTTCATACTAAGAAATGAATTCTGCTACAATTCCAGTATATTCTTAATTCAGAGCTTGTTTCATATCTCAGATAAGAACTGAAAGAACTCCTTGATCAAAATGTGGTTTTTTCCATATCTTGAGAAATATCAATGTGAGAGATGGTCTCTCTGTGTTGTGGCTTGAGGAGAGATTTGTCACCCAGTGGTGACAAAGAAAAGCTTCCCAGGGACCAGAGGAGATTGCACAAAATCTGCTGCAGCTGGGAAAGCCAATGAGATGACTGAATGCGGGTCCAAAACCAGTGGTTCCTCTGCAACAATAGGAGGCTAAGTTAATTAAAAATCCATTTTATTTCTCTTCTGTTTCATATAGTCACTTTGACTTCTGTGTGTTTGAAATTTCATTGTGTCAGTTGATATTCTAGTGGGGTCTGGCTTTTAAATTTAAGGTGTTGATTGACTTTTCAGAACTTATTGTGAGAAAAGGTCTAGGTAATCCATTTCCAAGCTCTGGCCAACTGTAAGTCTTCTCATAAGTGGATAAGACGATTATGTAAAGTTTTCAGGGGGTAGCTAAAAATTTAGACAAGAGGCAATAAATGTTAGTCTCAGTCAATCTAGTGAGAAGAAAAAAAGATTTTTGCTTACTTTTTGCAGTTTTGTTAATTAATTGGTAACAGGTAACCCCTACAGAAAGCCTAAAACCAAAACTAAAAAAACACAAACAAGAAAATGCCCCCAAAAAGGCTCAGCCATACAGTAGGTTCATTTGTGTACATTTTCATATAAGTGCTCTAGATCTGTCTTGTTGCAAACTTGCTTATTCTATTTGCATCTACTCAGGGTGAACGTAAAACTATAGAAGGTTACAATCCTCTCAATGGTTACAATCAGTAGACCATGAAAATTTGGCTTCTGTTGTGTTTTCTTCCAGTGGTTTCACAGAGTAAATTTAAATCAAAGGAGCAAACTGTAGCATCTCTACCAATGGCATTCTTGTCCAGTTTGTCTCAAAAGAAAAGAACCCACAACTTTCTAAAAGAAAAGCCCCTGCAATGACCTGCATTCCCTGCTAGCTTTAGGGGAGCATGTGGGACCTAGGAGGGATCATTTCATGTGGGTAACAGAGCTCCAATTACTGCAGGCCTACAGCTACCCTAGAAGAGTGTCGTTCTACCAGACAGACCTGTTCAATTAACCTTTTGTACAGAGGTCACTGGTGTACGTTGTCGCATATGTTTGTGTTTACGTGGGCATGTCTTCAAAATATTTAAAGAGTAAGAGACAGACTGAGGGGTAAGAGGTGGAGATCAGGAGGGAATGGTGCTCTGTTCATTAAGAATGGCAGCCCTACACAGCAGGAGGACGACTCAATACTGCAGTTCTCCTGCTGGGCAAAAAAATTTTGGTGAAATGTACAGGCAGGTTTGGGAAAGAAAAACTAATTTAAAATGTTATTTGTATTTGTTTGCTAAGCTTGTAAATGAAAGGCTACACTTTAATGGGTTGCATTATAACTATAGACTTTTCCAGTAAAAATCTTTTTGTTATCAGGTCATGGAAGTAAAAATAAAAAATTCCTGTCGTCCTCCCCTAGTTTCTGATTTCATTGTACTCTTGAGTCTACATAACAAGAAATACATTTCAACGTAAAAAAAGTTTCTGTGTATTTTTCTCTCCTACGCTTATTACTGCAAATTTACTGTCTCTAGGTGCTGGATTTTAAGTATAGAGATTGTCCTTTCAGTAGATTGCTTTGCTTATAGAGACTATAAAATAATAATTAGAAATCAGTTTCTAGAAATGCTTCTTCCTCTTCCAAAAATATACTTTCCTTTTTGCAAGTTTTCTAATACTGGAGAGAGAGTATAATAGAGAACAGCATTAGGTGGCATTCATCACAGGATACCAGTTTAAAATGTGTGTCCAGCACTACTGTTGCACCAATTATCCCTAACCTTTTTTTCTGGCCTTGGGGTATGCTATTATTAAAGAAGACTGATTGAGGAATATTTTCTCTCTAGTATTAGTTTAAGGAAATTTCTGCACAGAGCTAACTACTCTGTTAGAGTTCTTTCTGTTAAGCTACTAAGTCTTTTGCCATGGAATTTAAGTTAATTTTTTTCAGAAATGTTAATAACTAATGCCCTTTCCTATACATCCAAACTATTGCAACTGCAGTGATAATATGTGCCATTATTTCTGTAGTCTTTCACTAACAGGAAAGCATAGCTATAAGGAACATACATGCAGGTTCTTTCTACTTTAGATTTCAGTGTGAAGTGTATTTATCAAGTATTTAATGCGGTCTGTTAGTACACATATTTTGGGTTATTTTTTAATCCATCCATCAAAATCAGTGCAGTGAGATACACAGTAGCCATGATTTAGGAACTTTTGAATTTGATATTTTTGTGAGTTACTACACTCTCATTACTATTTCCATATTAGCAGTACACCTTGAGAGTGGAAGAGAAAGAATGAACCAACCACCCTTGTTCAGTTTTAACATCTAATTTGAATGTTTTATGCAAGCCATCTGAAGTGCTGCCACCACTTGTTTAACTTCTGTAAGATAAAAAGGAGTTGAGGCAATGGATTATTACTACTTTTTTATGATTTGATAATTTTCAGATGGTGTTCAGACACTTCCTTTAATTTAAAATATGTTTTTAAAAAGAATTTTTAAAAAGTAGGTGCATATTTTGCATTAAAGTTCCATCAGAATTCTAATAAAAAGGTTATAGTTTTAGGTATTTTGTGTCTTCAGCTTGAATACATAGCTATGCTTAAAGTTAAAGGCAGACTTCTGTGTTTACCTTTGCATTGATTATATTAAATAAATTCTTGAAAGTTAGGTTTCTGGGTGCACAGTCCTTATTTACCTAAAACTCATTCAGATATCTGCAGCAAAGCATATCTGCTTTACTGAAAGCATTGCAAATCATTTTGTATATAGCAGTTTCGTAAATAAACTGATACTTGACATGCTTACATCTGTCTGTGAATGGATGAGAAGATTATCAGTGTTAAAATCAAAAAATGTGGTAGGTGCACTTCCAACATCATAATTTGTGCTCAACTAAAATGGTGTTTGAGTAGCCTTGTTTGCTGTCTTTCAGTTGAACTGTGTGTCATTGTCTTTATCATTAAGTATCTGTTATAAAATTAGAAATATCCGTAATGGACTATAAAAATATTAGTCTCAAGTTCAAAAAAAGGTATTCATTTTAAATGTATTTGGTCATCTTTTTAAACATCCCATGGTAAAGAATTAACATTCCTATTGTTATGTTCAGCTAGCATCTCATAATTTTTTATTTTACATTAAGATGCTGAGTATTTAAAAGCATGTTTGCTACCTCAGTTATACAAGGGACGGTTTTTTTGCTTACAGTCAGGAATCATGGACTAATGAGACTTACACATATGATCTAAGTGCTTCAGAATTATCACAACTATAATAGCAAGAGCTAAACAAGGATCACCAATAATAAATTTACTGGTTTTGCCATCAAGGCATTATTGTGAGATTTAAGTTTGCTTTTATTTCTAAATATAAATATGGGTTGTATAAGGAAAATCTATTCATGGTACCATTCAAATTGAGTCTTAGCAAATTACCTTAGTCCAGAGAGCTCCATAAACAGTCCCAAAGCTATTTAAAAATAGGTATTTGTGGTGTAATCTGTTTTTACTGTGTATGCATTTTGGCTTATGGTTTTTGTAATTAAAGGAGTAATATTAGATAATATATTATTCTGGTGGCTTAGTATGAAAGCAACAGCTGTAGTATGCAGAGGTTTTATTGGCATTTCAGAGGAATTCTGCTTACAAGCAGGGTGAACAATAAGCGGTGAAAAAGGGAGAGAAAAAGGAACTAAAGCAGACTTTAACGTCCAGCCTGCTTAGACTGGATTCTCCAGGTTTTCAGATGGAAAACATACCATCCAGGTAGTGAAAAGGCTCTGAAAACACCTCATGACCAATAAGTGTCTGAATGTAAAGACAAGAATTCAGGAGTTGTATACGTTTGGATAATTCTTTTCACCTGTGTTATTGTGTTAATTACAGTTCTCTGGAGCACGGACTGAAGATTGATTAGTTTTCTTTCAAGTTGATTCTCTGATCTTGGTATGCATGAGATTGTTCACATGTTGATGAATAGCGTGTAAAGTACTTAACGTTTGGTAAACTAGACAGACATAGAGAAGTGGTATGGTGAACTCTAGACTTTGTATGTATTGCTGCAGCTTTGTTTAAGTTGTTACTTGCCATTTAATTTTTTTTTTGAGACGATTTTTACTTGAATAAATGAAAATATGCCATGAAATGGCAATGACATACATTCTGAAAAATGTCCTTCAAAAAGATGGTGCGATATAATTCTCACTAATTACATTTGAGTTTGTCATTCATCTAAAGCATTTAATAACTTACACAGGCTACAGAAACTTATGTGCCCCATGATTCTATTAGTGTAAGCGCTTCAAAATGCGTTTCAGCATAGTACGAAAGGTATTCCCTATAACTTCTTCTGGAAAATCATTATGTAAAATTTTACACTGAAAGTATCAAAATATTTGTTCAAGTTTTAGCATTTTAAAAAGTCAAGACTAATGTTACTTTACTCATCAAATTGTCCTAAGATCTCAAAATATAATTTTTTGTGACTTAAGACGTAGCTGAGTGCCTGTTTCCATTTGAAATAAAAACACATTCATGATGACGAGAATTACATGAAAGTGCTGAGGATTATTCTGCAGCCCCATGACATCTGTGAATTGCATCATATAACACCTGAGCTTATGCCAGCCAGTTGCAGAACTGTGCCAGTTGCTTCAGACATGGACACTGACTGTTATTCCTTTTAAAGTAGCTTTTGTCTGTTTCATCATAGGGCTCGGCAGGTACCTGGAACAGTTATAGAGTTCATACAGAGGGTGTATTATGGGGTTTCTTTTTCTGAGAGTTGACTTGGCACAGTTGAGTCTGAAGCTCTTAAAAGCCTTTAGAATTCCAAAAGCCTTTTTGAATGTCCTATTTTGTGAAATAGATTTTTACAACTAAAACACAGCTTTTCTGAGAACCAGAAAATTGTTCATAGTAACCAGCCTCTCAAAAAGAGTAATCCAGAAGGAGGCTGCCAAGTTCACGTGGTGGAATTTTGTATGAGTTGGAAGTCACCCACAGTTCTGATTTATTTTTTTTTTAAATTCACACTGAATCTGAAAACTGTTCTATTTTACTGAGGTATGTCTTGCTAGGTGTTAAGGCTTTCTAGAGATGGATAGCTCAGTTTTGGCTACATCTGTATGCAATAGCTGAAGTTAGAGAAGCTACTCTTGCACACAGAGAAAGGATATTCATGCATTCATTTACCAACTACATGAGTAGTAATAAATGATATGCAAGGCTAACTTAATTTGCATTTGGACATTTGAATTTTCTTTGTCAGCACCGATGCTGTTATCATGCAGTTATTGCAAAACACTTCTGTTTGAAAAATTTTCTACCGCAGTACTGTTTACTGAGGTAATGCACATTGGCTTTAATATTTTAATATATGTATACATAATGAATGTAAAGGAAAGGAAAGAGATGAAAATCACTGTTGCAGTGTATGACTTGGTAGCAGATGAATTTAACTGACATTAGGTCAAAATGGTTATTTTGCAGATAGGGATCCTTTCTGTTCCATCCTGTTCTAGCCCTGTAATGTAGAATTGACAGTCCTCTAACCTCAGCACGGAGAGACTGTCCCAGGTTTTTTACTAGTGGTTGTCATCTTCACTGTAACAGTTTAGTCTACTTTCTACAAAGACAGTATTCACCCTATGGGTTATGATGTAACAGAACAAATAATGGAAATTCTAATTTTCTTGTTGCATTATCAGGAGAAAATGAGATTCTCTTCTCAGCATACCCAAAATAATAGTGTTTAGTTACAAAGTACTGATATCATCTTAGCAGTAGACACATATTAGTAGTTAGGCCGTTATGTGATTGTGTGAGAAGCCAGAATCTCAGTTGCTATATATTGCCATAATTCCTTTTACTTTACTGATGGTTTTAGTTTAATAGTCTGTGACAGGTTAAATTAAGGATCTAAGCCAGGGTGCCCAGTGACAGAGGGACAAGTAGAGGCCAGCAGTCCCTGTTGGATGGAGAAAGAGGCTAAAAAGATTTCTAAAAATGATAGAAAAGCTCTGCCAAAAGAAAGAGGTAGGAGGATACTACATATGGACTTGACAATGTAACCTGCTAACTTGGCTTTTTTTTAATACAGTCTTCTCTATTTACTTTTATAGTTTAAGTCCCTGAATCTCAAAAAAAGTCAAGGTGATTTGAACGTACTGTACCATCTTTGTCTTAGCCACTTTCTCCAGCAACTTGTTCATACAGTTTTACAGTACTTTATCTGACGTGCTTTTGCCCTGAAACCATAGTCTTTTATTTTTCAGTTACAGTATATCCTCAATGTTTTAAACTCCTTATTTGGGGGAAGGTTTGTTAACAGCAGTCCAATGGATTCCTGCCCCTCCCTCTTGTGTTTTATTCTGATGCTAAAGTGATGGGTTTAAAAGAGGGTATTGGTGGTATTACTGTGTATTCATTGTGTTGTCTTTATCTGAAAATCTGAAAGCTCCTTACGGCACTACTCCCCCTTCCATCATTTAACAGATGAGTAAACAAATGCTGTAGTTCCATCCTCTTTCAAAACTAGCACACCCTAGCACTGGTGCTGAAAGAGCAGTCCTGCTCTGGCAGCTTATCTTGTTGTTAAGATTGTAAGAAATTCAGTGATTCAGTTTCACTTCATGGCTAGCCCAAACCTTTGTTTGATTCTCTAGAGGGTCTGTTCTTCATGCAGCACACTGTATGTAAGTCCAGAGTCTATTGCGGGCTGAACAGCCAGCCAGTCTGAAGCCAGCCAACTCCTAGTTTTCTAAATGCTCTTTGGATTTGGCTAAGGCAGTGCTGATCCCTGCTCAGTGGAGATCTTCGGAGGCTCTGAAACACTGCACTAACGCAACTATGTTGGCTTCAGAGTGACCTGCATGCAGGTAGCAAAGGCAGATTCATCTCTCTGCAAAAGACCCAGTTGGCATTTGTTTCATTTTCTTTATAATAGTTGAAGGAGTACAAAACAATCTTACATGTGTTATCAAGAAAATAAATTAAAAAGCATTAAGTAGTCTCCTTTTTTATCAATCTTTTAGGAATCCTGAAATTATATTTGCATGTAAGTTTTCTTGGGGCTTAGCATGGAATGATGCGTTATAATTACAGTGGAACTTGAAAAACGTCTGCGGTATTCCTAGTTTAATGCTTTTTTGTGTACAGAAATACCTGGAAAGAAAAAAGTTGAAATAT
This sequence comes from Strix uralensis, assembly GCF_047716275.1. Lineage (NCBI taxonomy): Eukaryota > Metazoa > Chordata > Aves > Strigiformes > Strigidae > Strix > Strix uralensis. Next base: position 6,799,092 of record NC_133984.1, read on the forward strand.
TTGAACCAGATAGAACTGTGTAGTTCTCAGCTACCTAGGGAAACATTCGAACTACTGAGGTGCATTCGGGGACAGACTTTTTAGTAGGGCCTGTTGGGATAGGATAAGGCATAATGGTTTTAAGCTAAAAGACGGTAGATTCAGACTAGATATAAGGAAGACATTTTTTACCATGAGGGTGGTGAGACACTGGAACAGGTTGCCCAGAGAGGTGGTAGATGCCCCATCCCTGGAAACATTCAGAGCCAGGGTGGACGGGGCTCTGAGCAACCTGATCGAGTTGGAGATGTCGCTGCTATTTGCAGGGGGATTGGACTGCATGACCTTTAGTGATCCTTTCCAACTCAAAACTAGTTTATGATTCTATGAAAATGCAGCATCACTTTCAGTTTAGAAAAGGGTCATATGCAACATAGAACATTCTTAAGCATGACATCAAATTCTGTTAGTACAGTGTATAAAGGGGTAAAAGAAGCTTGTAAGAAATCTAAAATGTTACTCTGTGTGTGTATTTATAAAACCAGGTGGAGTGAGTTACTGTTCAGTTGATGGAGTCATTCTAGATAATGAGTTTGCTTAATCTAAACAGACCAAAAGTCCTTACTGAGGGGCAAATGTCAGGGCAAGTGACAGAAATACATAGAATAGGCACTATAACTGCAGCAATTATGAAACTTGCTGGATACTGTGCTTGTTACTGGGCAATTGCTGCATATTGCATCCTTTTCCCCTCTGGAGCAGACCATGTTTCTGTCTCCTTATAGCTTGAGTATCTAGCTTATTTCTTGCAGAGAATGAGAAATCTTGTTTTATTTATGTTCAGCTTGTTCCTTGCATACCTTGTTGAGATTTATTGCATGGAGGGTTTGGTGATGTCTTTGTAATGGCCACCTTCAGCAGTTGGCTGAGTGCCTTTTTTATATAAATCAACTGAGACTAATTTGAGGGTATTACCATTTTGCTTCTCAAAAGTTTCACCAACAGGGAAGAAACTTTTTAAGAAAAATAATTTTTTTCCATTTGTTGTTCTACATAGCATTCAGGAGGTTAATATTTGGGAGAGCTTGAGCAGTTTAGGTGTATTAATCTATCCTTTATAAACACTTGTCTGTCAATATTTTATTCTGTTCACTGACTTGTGTGATTCTAATTTAGCTTCATTTTTACAGAAGACTGTTTCTAGACAAACATTAATAATTCCTGATGGAAATATACTATAAGTTATATGATACTGGTCAAGTTTCAGTATTCCTATTAAGATTTTCATGGAAAAGAGCAATTTTTAATATATTTTTAGCATACTGTAATGAATGATTAAGCTACTGAACTGGAGAGTACTATTGCAAATACAAGATCAAAGAATGGAAGTCAGTGATAAACAACACAAAATATCAAGAAACACAATTTGCCTGCAAAAAAAGTAGAGTACTTTAGCTGAGGAAGCAAACTAGTTTTAATTAGAGTTATAGATAAGACTTCATGTGATCAGTGTTACTTTTTTTCTGTGCTTAAACTTTTGCTATTATTATGATGTTAATTAGAGGCATGCTACCAAAAAATCGTACTTTGATCTTTATAGCTTATTACAAGTGGAAAATTTTCTCAATTTGGGGGTATAGATTTTGTAATATCAGCTCAACCTGAATTTGATTACTTCTACGCTTCTAGGAATTTTTGAGAAGATAATTTTAGGAATGTATTTTGTGTATTGGCAAGTTGTTGGCTAGTTTTATACAATGATTTTTTTATGCCTTTCTACAAAGCATCTCTGGGCATTCATTCATAATGGGCTTAAAAGACTAATGGGTCTGACTTTGCATGGCAATGAACTTTGCTGGTTTAGGTTTCCTACTGTTGTGCTACAGGCAAGTTTAAATTTCAGGGAGCATATTGAGACCTGGTCAATCAACATTTTTAACACAACTTCATGTCACTATCTCCAATACATTTCTGAAACTGTAGCACAGGTGGTTCCTCTAATTATTGTGCATTATTGACTCAACATAATATAGCTGAGCTGTTATATTTGTAATATATGTAGTTATAAAATTGCTGTTGCGTCCTGAAAACTATCAGTGGTAGTTAATTGTAATACATTTGTATTGCTAGATTGTTTCAATTTGAACACTGTTACATTTCAAAGGTGCTACAGTTAGGGTGAAGGTTTTTTTTAATTATGAATAAAAACAGATGTGAGATATTGATGATGTAGGTTGTTGTTAATTCTAATAGTTGTACATTTTGAATAACTCTAATTCCAAATCCTAGAATCATCTATATTCTGTAAAAACAAGACACCAACCTTGAAAGAGTTACGGTTTTTTAGTCCTCTTCAAAACATACTGCAGAAGAAACCGTTGATATGATTTCTTGTGCTTGTCTCAGTAGAAGATTTCTGCATATTATACTCCTGATTTCTTTTTTTGAGGAAAACGTTGATTATAGGCTATAAGATATAGTGAGAATATTATAACTAGTGTATCTATCAGTGTGTGCTTTAGCTCATCCTCTTTTACCCTCTCCTGGAAGTATATAACATCATAATATTGTTATTTAAAAACCATATATGTACTGTGCAGTGTGTTTCAGATGGATGTCTAAAAATAAAGAAGATACTGGAGTTCTTTGTTAGATCTATATTATGTTTACTTTTCATTTTCTCTGTGATTTCTGTAATTTTTTTTCTTCCATTTTCTGTTACTGCGTTAGGTATTCTGATGTTGAAGAGGATTCTATTTAAATAATTATAAGTCAGGTATATAAAATTGTGCAACAGTGTCTATGTGCCTGTAACTCCATGAATATATTACTGGAGTGGAATGTCAGCCTTTCTGCATTTTTTCCTACAAATTTAAGTTACAAAGAAAAATAGACATATCACACTGAAATGGAGAAAATGTTCAGTTATTGTGAGGATTTCTTTTTTATTACAAAATGAACAGATTTCTGTAATAATAGGGGAAAAAAATCTTATTGACAGCATTCCCGCAGGAGCTTATCTTCCTCAAGTGTTTACAGGGAGGGTTTTTTTGAGACTTTGGAACTATACTGATATCATTGGTGGCTTATGAGACAATGCCCAAGGTAAAACTTCAGTTCACCACTTATCAGGGGATATGTGAAAGCTCTTGGGCTGCAAGGTTCATTAGGTCAGTATATAGAAGCTGTCAGTCAGACTGAGCAGACAAGAGAATGTATTTGGGTTTTTTCCTTAGTAAGAGAGAGAGGGAGAAATAATCAAACTTTGAGGGGGTACAGCATTTTCCTTCTGTAATCAGGTTACATTGTCAAATTGTGTAGCTTTAAGCTCTGCAAGAACTATGGATAAAATAGAACTGGATGGACACAGAAGGGTCCTGATGACTTCATAGAGCATGGTTTGAGTTTGAATTAAGTTGATTTGAGAACAAAACCAGATTTCACCATACTGGGGGCTGATTAAAATCTAGCAAGGTATCAGATCAACTATTTGGAAATTAATTAATGATTTCCTTACAAAAAAAAAAAAAACCCAACCATATCTGTTTCACTCCTGAAACAATACCACATTTGTCAGACGTTCCAAAGATGCTTCAGAATTTCTTTACGTGTGAACGCTGCTCATTACAGGGTGGATTTGATAAAAGCACATTTTACTTTTAAATCTTCTTTACTAGAGTGAAAAACTTAAAGGGAGACTTACTGAAAGTTCCATTTCTTCTTCTAATGGATAACCACTCTGAAGGAAGCTAGAATTACGTTTATGGAGTCTTTTGAATATTTATTTTCTGTTGAAATAATATAGAGTCTATTAGTAAGGAATGTACATTTCAGGAAAAGATATCTCTTCACTGAAGGCAATCATGGTTTTCTTTTAAAGAAGTAGCAACATCTCATTTAAGTGAGCGGAATTTGAATCTATTTCCACGTTGTGCTTAAACTTAGGAAAATCTTTTCAAATGCATTGAAGAATTGCAAAGCTTTGTAGCAGTGAGGGGAGAGAATTTACAGGTATGTAGAAGCTTTTTAAAAAATGTTGTAGCAGTTTGCTGTAATTGCATTTCTGGTAGAGCTCTTACTGTTAGAACAGTAGTTGAGAGGGTGAAACATTCAAAGACAAAGCAATCCAATGGAACGTAAAACCTGTAGAGAAGTTGTCCTTCATTGTTTGGAGATACAGTCCAAGGTCTGCAAACATCTCTGTAATTCTAGCCATGTAAAGTATAACGGAGGATAAACTTACATCATGAGAGAGAAAAACAGAAAAACATTTTGTACTTGATTGACTATCGATTGTCAGGTATTGAAGACGCTAGGAAGATATGCACCACACAAGTAGATGAAATGGGTGAGCCTGTAGACGGGGACTGCTGTGAATGCAGAGCTGACCTTGTCATTTGATATTTAGGCCACACATTTGTAAACGGCACCAGTGTATTTAAATATCCACTGAAACATTTATCTCTGGCCGTATGGGGGTAAGATGATGTGTGTGAGAGGGAGTGCAGATGCACATATGTACAGATTTGCTAGTAAAAATATCCCAAACAGCTTCAATGCACTATTGTCTGTTGTTTTTTTATTTGTCTTCCATAATAGCATAAATGATGTGAGTTTTTGCTTTGTTGGCATATCACAGGAACATTTAATGTTCACAGAGCTTTCTGAAATTGTCTCTATGACTCTTTTTTGCACTGAAGCTTCACATAATATCAAGATTGGTTTTGAATTATCACTGATAGTTTTCTAGATACAGGTCATTAGATCCCATCCTTTGTAGGTTTTGTTCTCCTGCAGAACTTTGGCAAATAATGCTCTGTAATTTCCTGTGGTTGTTTCATACTTGCTTTGTCTACATAACTGCAGTATTTTCTTTCAGAATGGATACAATAAGCTCTCATAAATAAAAGTAAAACTTAACATTAAATGAATTATTATAGGGCAGGGGGGAATGCCTAACAAAACATAAAGCACCTTGTGTTTCTTACTAAGGAATTGCTTTTGTCCTGTTTGAAACCTCTTCTAGCACTGCATTTATTATGCTGGTTTACAGGCAATTCTCTTGCTTGTAGTCCATTGCCTGATTCTGGTGCGTCCTGCCCTCCAGATGTCAGTACAAACATCTTTGACACAATTTTCAATTCTCTTGTGTGGCTAGAATCCCTGACTTGGAAAAATCTGTTGACATTTACAGGGAAAGCAAAGCTTTAAATTGTCAAAAGTCTCTATAACTGGAGATAAAATTCAATATTTTTCATTTAAAAAAACCCAAAACAATCTCAACAAACCAAACAGTAAAACCCCAAAAAGCCTTTGTTTAGTGCTTCCAGCTCCTGGCGTGTCATCTGGCCCATGTAGTCATGAATATAGTCATTGGCAAACCCAGGAAGATAGTTGCAGCATGATGAAAATAGTCCGGAATCTGTTCAAACTTTGATTTGTCTTGGAATTTTTCATTCCCAAAACACGTCTCCCATGCCCTGCAGTTTCTTAACAGTTCATTTGTATTGAAAACCAGAAAGATCAACGTAAGCTTAGATACTCTTTGTTTTCAAAGATACTCGTGTAGTATGAAAAAACTTTAAAGGTTTACTCCAGCTTTTTTATCCAGTAGCTTTCAGTTCTCCAGTGACATACACTGGAGAAATTATCCTAATGCTGCTAAAAGATCAAAACATTTCAGAAAGGAAAATGATGCAAGAGGATTCTTAAAGTATCTGAGAGAAAGGTATCTGCAAAATATTGATAATAAGGCAGTGCTACTCTGACAATTACATATATAGAAGTGTATAAAACCTGTAAAAGTATCTGTGGATTTTAACTGCACATTTTAATCTTTAAATAGGATGGCCATAAATTCAGACTGCTAAGGACTTTCAAAAAGTTACTTACAAATGGGCCTACTAAGGATAGTGGGTAGAGTACATTTGGAAAATACTGTTGGAACAGTTTGTGTTTTCTAGCGTAAAATACTTTTGTAGGGCTTTGACTACCATAATTTGCATATGACACAGCTTATTTTAACTGAAAGTAGAAGCTTTCCTTAAAACATGATTTTTTTTGTTGTTGTTGTTCCAAGGATTAAGGAGGAATATAGTAAAATAAATGACAAGAAGCAGAATTAGAAACAATGCTCAAACTTTCTCAGACTACATCTATACAACATTTTTAGACAGGTCTTTTAAATTTAGGCCACAATATATTACCTAGTTCTTGTATACAACTTTACCGGTGTCGTAAGGAGTGCCATGAATCGAGATGTGTGTTGGGTAAAAGGGCTTCTGCTTCAGTGGCATATTTTATGTTCCATTATAAAATATGAAGATGTATTCCTTCCTAAAACATTATTTTTCCATAAAAGTGAGAAAAATAGTTTAGTCTCAATAGAAGCAGTCTGAAAACAAGAAGGAAAGAAAAAGATTGCAGCTCCAGCTATAAACAGGTTGCATTTAACACAGAAACAAGTACTACTTGTAGGTCACATCTAATTGTTTTAAGTTTGTGGGAATCTTTAGAAGTAGATGAAATCCTGAACTCAATTATTTGATTACAAAACTAGTGACTGAATTGGAACAGAAGTTGTTTAAAAAAAAAAAAAAAAGGCGCTAATCTTTTATCTCCAAATCAAATTAACAGCTGGTGTTCTGTAAAGTTTGTATCAGAAATTGAAATACAGACTGTGCTCTGCTTTATCTTCCTAAAAATGAGCTCAGAAATTTGGTGATTGTATTGATGTAGGTGGTGAACTGATGTGATCTTGTGTGATAGTAAACAGAAACAGTGGAACTAGGTACTTGAAAGACAAGTAAGTGTTGTCAAGTAAATGCATCATTATCTGTTAAAGATATGTGCATGCAAATTACGATACTTTATACTGGAGTGACCCTTACACTCCTAACCACAATTCGCTTTTAGAATTGTTGTGGATAGTAGGAGAAATCTTTTCCTTACCTTGAAAAGATTTTTTTTTTTCTCTGAAATGCAGAGAGAACTAGGGGCTGCATATTCTTCCTTGTTCTTTCTGTACTCTTTCAAAAGAAACAAATATTAATCTCTAAGGAGCAGATACAGAATTCTTAAATTGGACAAATATTCTCTCATAACATTTTTTGTTTCAAGTGCAGTCTTGAAACTTTCTCTGCTTAGCCAGAAAGCAGCTTCACCTCTACTGTATTATATTTCCTGTTCTTTTAGGAATGCCGGTTTCACAAGTCAGTAATAAAGGAGGACATTCAGAGAAGCCCAAGATGGAGTTTTAACAACTCTCCTATGCTTACTAAGCACAGAAGATTTCTGTTTCTTCTTTAACATTTCTTGCTTTTTTTTTTGTATACCCTATTCCAACAAGAACACTTTCATGCCATTGTAAACTGAAAAATAAACATGGGTTTGTTTCTTCAAAATTATTTTTTATTTTCCAAAAGTTTCTGCAATTCTGATTTGAGATGAGTTTTTTACCAAATTTATAGATTACAATATCTTTATAATGTTATTTTCTTCAAGTGAAATTCCTGTTCCCCAATATTTTTTTCATAAATTTAAAACTTGATATAAAATACAAAAAGTACTGGAGAATAAGATGTGTATAGAACTGCCTAACCTTTGGATTTCCACCTTCAAGTGACATGAGCTTTTTTGTGTGTGTATATATTAATTTTTTTTAATGTCATATTTTTTGGAGATGGCTTCATCTTGAACAGTTAGGATAAAAAAGTTGCATTTGCTGTTTCTTCAGTTGAAATTTTTAGGAAGAAATGTATCCTATAATAGCTTGCTTTTACTATCACTATTTCAAGTTAAGTATATGTAGTGTAGGCTCTGGATTTAAGCCTTTTGAAAATTATTCAGTCAGTATAAATTTACTGTAATGATGTGCTAATTAATTAAAGTTCACTGAGTTTAGCTAAACATACAGTGTTTGATTTAGAGAGATAAAGCTGTGGTCTGTCAACCTTTTCAGACATAGTCCTACTTTCAACATTATCTGACAGGTAGTCGGCCCATCAGGCCTGAGGATGTGCTCTGAAGCAGCTCATCTCTTCACTCTTGACTAGTTATTTATCTTATGAAGCATAATTCGCAACTGGCATATGGAAAGCGGGGAGGACCAAAGGGAATGTTCCAAGCCTTCCTTTCCTTCTTTCATGCAGTATAAAATGGTTTGTAGATGTGGCTACAATTCATATTTTTGTGTTTCAGGATTTTGTTTCCATGGCAAAACACACCCAAACATAATACCTTTTGGCTAATGTAAACTACCTCTTAGGGCTGTATATTCTGAAAGATGTATATTTAACCATACTCTGTTATAAATAATATTCTGCAAGGAATTTTTGTTACAAGCATTTTTTAACATTATGCATTTTCAGGATACTACATAATATGGAAAGATAATCTTTAAAAAGTCTTCACAAGAGAAGTATTCACACTCTGTAGCTAAATAAGTTTTTTGATTCAACTGGTGATCTAAGGTATCTCTAGATTTTATTTTATTTGAAAGGAAAATGATTTATTTTTTTTTTAATATCTGTTGTTGCTGCAGGCATACAGAAGAATGAGTTTAAATCAATCATTTACGAAAGATCGTGTGTCTGTCAGATGGTAGATATAAGGCATTGAAACCAGGGTATGTGGTCCTCAGATTCATGTGCTGATGGATGCAATGCGTTCACTTCGTGAGAGCAGCTTTCTTGAGAGAGTATTCAAGTACCCAGCAGCAAATCCTTTCTTCTTTAAGCTGCTCAAGTAGTTTGATCCAGAAAGAACTTGCTCCTTGGCCATAGAAGAGAACTAGGTCTTTAAAAAAAAACCCAAAGGGACCCACAAATATCTTCTTTAACTCCATAGAATTTTCTAACAATTAATTGTAGAAGTTTTAAGATTTTTGGCAAAGAAATAAATTGGAAGGGGCACTAGGGGAGAACCATTATGGTTTAAGGAAAAAATGAGCTTGCCTGGATTCTGGTTTACAATTAAAATTTTAAGCAAGTGAATAACTGATCTGAATAACTTGTACAAATTCAAATCTTGTCCTTTAAATATTTGATGGACCTATAGGCACATGAAAACTATAATAGAGAGCTTCAAAACTGCACATACCTCTTTGCTGTCTACAAATCTTTTAATCCATATTTGTGTTTACTATGCATTTGGAGAAGTCCGCCTTTTCCCAGTGCGCGTGCTGTTAATTTGCCTGTTCCACTCACGGCCAATCTTTTTACCCCATACAGAAAAGCTTGCAATTGCATTCTCCTTGGGTTTACATTTTTCTGGACTAAGCAGAAGCAATGGAAGGCTTCTGATGCAAGCTTCAGTCAAGTAAAACACTGTTTTATACCAGAAACATAGAAGAAAAAGTGTTTTAAAAAGTAAAATAATTAAAAATCTAACCACACTTTTGAAAACTCTCCAAACCAGTAGTTTGCTTACAACTGTAAACTGTACAAATAAGTGGTAATGTGGACCTCATCATTCTTGTATAATCCCATTTTTTTTCATGAAATGTTAAGCTATATTTTAATCTACTATGTATATTTGTACTTAATCTGAGAGACTGGTGCTGCAGGCATTCATGTACAGATAAAGTTACTTCTTAGGTATCTGTTATTAATTACAGTATTAAGTGTTCTTTTTTAAGTGCTGTATTTTGATAGAAGAATAATGCATGTAAGGTCTAATCCCATTTTCAGAACTCATCTGGATTGGTTTAATTTGAATATTTCACAGTTCTATGTTTGCATGCAGGTATGCAGTCTTTATATGCAGAAAAGTTCAAATTACTTGGTAATAATATGTCTGGGGGAAAAAAAGGGGTTTTTTTAAATGGCAATCATTTGATACTGCTTTTGTTTCACCTTCTGGGTGTCTGTCCTACTAGAAGAATCTTGATCTTTCATGAAGTCTTATATCCAGATGAATGAAATACTGTAACCTTTCATTTTGCTGTAGCCTCATGGCTTTTAAAGGCATAGCCTTTTAAATGTCAAACTAATAGGATATATGAAAAAACAATTTTGAATTTAATTGCCTGTTTGGAAATGAGTTATTATATTTAAATCTTATTATGTAAAACAGACTATGCAGAAAAAAAAAGTATGATTGCTTTCCTCGAGTAGAATCTTTCGAAGTGCTAAAATAGCAAAGGCATCTGAAGTCAGGGTTCAAGTGATGTCATTAACAGTTCTGGGTTTGGCAGAAGGGTCTAGGAAGCTTTCATATGATGCCCGCTTGGTCCATATGTCCATGGATGCCACTAGGTGGTACCATTTAATCTCCCTTTTTGAGAATATTAAAACTGACTCACAGTCAAAGAGTGTTTTGAGGACCTAAGTAAAGATTATTTTTTTTTGTCTGAAATCTATTACTGTAAATGGAAGTTTGTTGTGAAATGATGCAATAGCAGTAAAAAACAATTGCACCTTGAAATTGGTGAACACCTAGTAACGGAAACAGGTAAAGTTTGCTACTGTGCTTTTATTTTCATTGACAGTAATGATCGTAATAAAAGATTAGCAGAAAAGAGAACTTTTATATTGACAATGGTTCCCTATCCCATACTTTCTCCTGTGTCTTTGACTTAGCGAAGGTGAAGATTTTCACCTTGGGATCTACACAAAGCAGCTGCAGACAGCAGGGGGAAGAGTTTGGTCAAATTGCCACTATAACAAATATCTATAAAACAAAACAAAAAAATTTACATTACCAATGACAAATCAAAGCTGAAAGTTCGCCTTGCCTGTTGTCATTCATTGCCATTCATATTTAGAAAGCAGACTGCTGTGATAATTGATTTGATGGTCCAGCTTGAGTGGAAGCACTTCTGGGCATAGCAGGCCTCAGAGATGCCAAAAAAGAAGAAAAGGTGGGAATGAAATAATGCACTACTTTCTCCTCAGAGGCATGTGGCCCAGTTTTTGAGAACAGAAAAACATGCTTTAGAAGAAGGAAGAAAAAAAACTTAGTAACTCAGTAATAAATACAAAAATGACCATATAGCCTCAGTCAGATAAAAATAGGCATTCAAACAGAGACAATGAGTGTACATATTTTACTGGCAGGTGAATAATAGGAGAATGCTGTGGAAATAATCTGATTTTTAACGGACTCTATCCATGGGAGTACCTTTTTTGCTGAGTTTTTTTTTGTGTGTAATGACAAAAGAGGTTCTCTTTTCTTAAAAAAAAGGAAAAAAAAAAAAAAACAGCCAAACAAAAAAACCCCACACAAAACCCACTTAATTTTTCTTAAGCTTTTCAAAGAGGAATTGATAGTTCGGAAGAAGGAAAAGAAAGCAATTATTGAATTTTAAGGCAATGTATGTGCTTGGATTATCTGAACTCCTATTGAGTTTATTTACTTCAAGCAATAGGTGATAATGAAGCTTCTCTCTGTATTTTTTGACTAGGGGGTAATGTTTGCCCATAGCCTCCTGCTGATATGAATAACTTAGGACACTGAAGTGATAGTTGAGGAAAAAAGTAGATTAAAAAACTTTTTAATTCAATGCTTGACCTCTTTATCACAACTGCCAGCTCAACTGTGCACCCTGTCATCAATGTAAAGAAGCAGACAAAACCAGATAAAAGACGCGAGCAATCGGAACACAAAACTGTAATCGGAATTGGTTTGTCTTTTAAGTGATGCTTATTTACTTGCAAAAACAGTGTGGTCCTTCAACTTTACTGAACTCTTTGTATTCATAGTCTTAAATCTTTTATACACAGCAAAGCAGAAGTAACTGAAATTTAACAGTAAAGATTGAAAAAGAGGAGCCTGATGAAATATCAAGAGGTTGTAAGTATGCAGTTCCAGGTCATATATAAATATTACTATCTCTAATTTTGAGTTATTGGAAGTACCTTGCTTGCCTTAATGAGATAATAGTCGGTGTAGGCATGCAAATATTCAAGACGTATAAAGGAAATTCCATAAAAGACCTATTAATTTATTAGGAGAGTATTTCACATTTTCTTGTTTATCTATTATGACTTTTTAAATTCCTTTTTTATATATTGGAAGCAGAATCTCGGAGTTTGATAATCCATTAAGCATCTGAAAGTGGGATAGCCCATATGTTAGTATTCCTTTGAATTCTTTCTGGCTTTCTATCTACTTACATATAAAATTCTTTTTAAGTATCAAAATACTCCATTAAATTTCTGGGTAGGAAACTTGGGCATCGTATGTGGCATGAAATGTGTTGAATGATCTGTGCTGCTGCTTTTAGATCCTTTCTTGCTGTTTGAGGAGAGGTAGGAAAATGAAACACAGATGCATCAGAAAAAGTGACACTTTATGAAGATTTAATAAAGATTTGACTGGTCTTACTCTCTATGTGACTTTCTTCCTATGCACATGCAGAAACTCTTTAGTGCAGTATTAAATGGCCTACATGTCAAATAAGCAGATTTCAACATTCATCCCCTGAATATGATGTCTATCCAATTGCTACCTCTCTCCCTTGGTGCAAGGAAAAGAAGATGGTATCTGACCCTTAAAAGCAATAATCACTGCACAATGAAAAAATTTAAGTCCAGGACCCCTGATTCTTTCTGGCTGAAGTGCAGTATCAGCTTGCAATACCTAGTTCACTGCCAAATTCATTACATGTCATCAGTATTTAAGTTATTCTCAGTCACTTCTTCTATTCTTTCAGGGCTTGTTTTCCCCTTTTTATATGTTTTTTTTTTTTTCTCTTTTCTTTCCCAGTTGTGTGTTTTCTGGCTGAGAAGAAAAGAAAAAACAGGAAAGCTGAGCTTTATCAGCTTTATTGCTTTATCTGTCTCATACCTGTTTTGTGAACATCTGTAGTTGGTTTTGCTTGATTGAAGAGGGATGATGATGAAAGAATTAAGAATTAAGTTTTTGCAAGGCAGTCATGCTGGATCCTGCTGGTGTCACTGTGCAAATGAACCATTACTTGTGATCAGTCTGAAATCCTGGCTATGTCATTTTTATATGAAATATTTTAATGTGTATTTTTACCTACAAGGGAACCTCAGTTTTGTAGAAAGCCGGGGTGCATATTGAGATATTTTAATAATAGTACTGCCCCAGTTTAAGGGTTGCATATTGCTGCAGCCTCTCTGTCTTTCAAGACTTGCTCTACTTATCACTGGGATTTTTTTTCCCCTGCTATGTTATCCAGCTGGTGGCTGGCAAAGGCTTTCACTGCTCTGTAGAAAGCTGTAGGATTTCAAACCTGGTATCTGTTCTGTTCTCTCTGTTAGGTTTCAAAACCAAATGACAGGACTCCAGTGGCAGTGGTATCCTTGCATTAGAGCAGTCTTAGTGTCTGATTCTGCTGCCACTGAACTCAGTCGTTACTCTCTGATTTCTCTAGAGTTGTTTCAGGTTACAAGGAATAATTACACATATGCTTGGATTTTTATAAGTATGTAGTGTCATCATTTGTATTACATTGCTAGAAATCATACAGTCATTCTTAAGTATGATCTGATATTAGTGGAACATACATACTTCCCAGAATTTTATCTTTTGACAAATAGTTAGCAGAAACACTTACCAGAAGGTCTAAACGTGTATTGAAGCTCTTTTGTGCAAATATGTAAGCTATATAAGCACACAAATTCTGTGATATATTGTAGAATAGTTATCATGGTTTGAAGATGATCACATTTTCCACCGATAGCCCAGACAGAAATTATTGGCCTAAAGTATACTTGCGTTTCAACAATAAAACCCATGCAATCTGCTATTTCAGGAACTCTATGGAAGCAGGATATACTGTCAACTAGTTAGTGACTAGAATGCTATAGCGTTGTCTCACAAAAGATTAAACTATCCTTTTTGAAGACTTGCAAAATACTTTAAAATTGTGGTATTTATCCAACTCTCGTTTTTTGGCTTTCATGCTGAAGAAATTTGGAGAGAATATTTCTCATATTTTTTGGGAAGTAAGACAGTATTTTTCACAGGAGGTCTAGTTGTTGGCAGCTTTTAGAAATTTATTTGGGGCTTAACGTTGCAATAGATTGCTAGTATAGAGATGACTAGTTACTGCATCCATAACTACCTGATTACCTAGGGATAAAACTTATTTTGTTGCTACATGTCCATGGAGATTAACATGTTGATACTCTCTTTGCAGCAGTGTGTGTTTTAACACCTATACATTATTTATTTTTCTTAAAATCTGAGAGTCTCGTGCTCTATACTGAAAATGTTATTTCTATGCCTTCAAAAAGTTTTATGAAACTATTTGCTTCAGTGAGTGTTGTTGCATTTCAGTAGATTTTATCATTTTAAAAGTTTTAATACCACAAGTTAGACCCTGGTTTTGAGCTGTCCAAGAAGTAAAAAGCATCTTCATTATATGAAGCTATTTTAGACTATTTCTTATATTGTCTGTTAATAGTAAGCAAGAGAATATTTTAAATAGAAAAAAATGCTGTATATAGTAATTTATTTTACTGTATTCAGTTTCACTTTTAAAGGCTATAGATAATTTAACTGCAGCATTTAACTGCTTCTAATTTCTGTGTTGTTCTCATGAAGTTACGTACCCAGTTTAGATAAATACCAGCACAGATAGATGGTGACTGAAAATTGTAACATATCTGCCTACCTGTGTTTGAAGAAAATGCTGTTCCTAGGTCCTCTCAGAAGAAAACTTGTCTAAGAAGTCTTGGTTTCAAGGTAATGCTGAAGTTCAGTGGCACGTGGGATGCTTGCATTGCTCACTGAGCTAGGAATGATGTAGCAAAGAAGGTGGAATTAGTGGGAATTGAAGAGTTCTGGTTTAGTTAGGAGAAATTCATATGGACAGCTAGAAGGTGATAGCATGAAGAATGTTCAGCTGATGAGGAGAGTTGCCTCAACCTAACTCTGGATCATCTGTACATCAGTACTGAGTTAGTCTGAACCTGAACCCCACACAAAATTTTACATTACTCCAAAATGTGTAAATTCTCTTTTGTGTTTGTGGGAAAAATGTGTACTTACTTTCAGTGCTTTTGGAGACATTTGTGACAAATTACTATATTTTCTAAGCATATAAAACTTGGCAAGTTTATTGGAGCTTGGATGTAGGAAAGTGATTCCTGCTGAGCACACTGTAGTAAATATTAGCAGACCTTGATTAAAATACAATTTGAGTAATTTAGATTTTTGCTGCAAATTCTGTGTGAGCTGTTGTATTACTAATGATTTCTGGACCAGGGGGTTGTAGGCATTTCTATTCTATTTTTAAATTGGTCAGCATCACTGTCCTTCACTAATTGCATGTGCCTACCTCTCGGGCATATCTAGTCAGTCCATGACCTGCAGAAGGCTTAAGGCCAGAGAAAATCCATGCTCAGCATCCTAGCTGGAGAGCACTGTCTCTAAGTGGAAGACTGTAGCAACTGCTTCATTACTCAGCTTATGTGCACATATATGCTTATGCAGGCCCTGTTACGTAGCCTGACATGAGGGACCCTGCACACTGGGAAAAGTAATCAAGAGGCCTTTTCACAGCTAAGTACATTTCCATGGAGCTGCTCCCACTGCATTACCTACTTTATTCATACAGTAAGGGTAGCTGGAATTGCATAGATAAAATCCCCTTCATCCTTTGAAATATGCTTCTTCTGGCCATCTTCCTCCAAATGGTAATACAGAAAGGGGAGAGAACTGCAATGGTGGTAGTTTATGTAGCGTGATATGTGTGTTCACAGGCTCAGAAAAAAGCCTAGTCTGGAAGGGACCTCTCGAGGTCATCTGGTCCAACCTGCTGCTGAAAGAAGGGCCAGAGATTAGGGTCTGCTTCCCTGTCAAGCTGTCTTGAGTATTTCTAGCAAGGAAGTTTCCAACACTTGTCTGGGAAGACTGTTATGTTTAATTGCTGTCACAAAGGCGTTGGCGCTGGTTTTTCTTACATGAGAAGGAATCCACCCTGAAGGAATTCATGCCTTTTGCCCCTTGTCCTGTCATCACGCACCCTGGTGATGATAGTGCCCTATAACTACCATTTAGCTATTCAAATAATGTTTTTATCTGTGTTAGGTAAATCCTGATGTGATCACCAGATGTCATAACACTTCAGAGAAGAGCTACATGTGCTGTAACTGGTTAAATGTGCTTTCAGTACTGTCACATCGCTTTTAATAGTCATATGGAATTGCTAAATCATAAAAACAACCCAACCAAAGCTCTTCTCAAAGCAAAGGAGAGATCAGCACAAAAGCACCTTATTTAAAAAGGAAGAAAGTTATTGGAAGGTGACAGCTGGAATTCCAGTGCTTAATCTGTGTAATTAAAACTTTTCTAAGGAGCAGGAAAAGCAGGTTGGACTTGAGGTAGTTTTAGGAGTTAATTAGCAAGGTCTTTTTGAATATTAAGAATGCCTTTGAAGGATAAAGTTTTGAAAACTAGTTCAGGGCTTTCAAACAGCATAAATTAAGACAGAAACTTGTTTTTACACATCCTCAAGATGCAGGCAGAATCATCCTCCCTAACCATGCCATTTCCTTCCATCAGAAATATAATCATACATCCTCCTGAATGTCTGAACTTCATAAGGATTTGTTTACTTATAGTACACTGGTAATTTAACTGGAAATAATATTTTGCGTGGGTTTTTTTACACATTCATAATTGCACATATTAAAGTCAGCAGCTCTCAAGTCATAAACTGAGTTTCTTTGCAGGCTAGATACTGTGATATGTGTCTGTCATTGGAGACAGCAACCTGCATATTTCAAGGTACAAGGTGGCCAGTTCTAAGAAATTATAAAAAAATGCAGTAGTAATAATACAATCTTGATGTCCTCCATGTTTTCTTCTAGAAGTTCTTCATTTTTACAAGGGAATAACTGAAAACGTGGCTTTGCTTGCTTTCACACGGGTCTGGTGGGTTTTTGTAAGCATTTGCCAAGAAATAAGACTTAACTACACTGAAAATTTGGCCATATCTCTTAAAACATATGGAGAGTATGGGCTTGTTCTCTCCATACTTTATGTGTTTTTATGCTTTAGTTCATGAATGCTCTCACTTTCACAGAAATAAGAGGTCTGTGATTTTGTACTAACGTATAAGGGAAAAATTTAGAAGGTGTACTTTACTTTTACTCATTTTTTATTAGTTTTGATGCACTTAGCACTTACAGAACTTCGCGCTTGTGAGCTGTTTTAAACAGCTCTTATAACAGCAGAGTGCATCTTGATGTAAAAGTAAATAAATTCATAATTCATATAGTATATTATCTGTGAATTTGGAAAGAAAATCAACATAATTATCAACACTAAATATATCAAAGCAAGACATACTCAAAGTAAGACTTCGAATATAGTAGTAAGGTTCTTGTGGGATCTCTAGACATTCTGTTTAAAGAATAGTTTATTGTCAGCTACAGAGGAACTGCAGCATTGCACTGAGTGTATCATCTAGTTACTCCTTCTACAAACATCCTCTACAATTAATATTGGAGAATAATAATTGGAGGTATGATTACTTGGGGGTACTTTTCCAAGTAGTGAACTATACTTGTAATTATGCATGTACATAGCTATGCATGCTGCATCTAAAATATTATGGACTGTTTATTTTCAAAAAAGATAATGGATTACCCATAGTTTGATAACAGGTTACTCATCGCTTGAAATCCTTCTAAGGATCTGTTGTTCCCACTGTACCCTCAAAAACAGGACTTTGTGTTAACTATAGGTATGTGGGTGAGAAAGGGTTATGAGTTTCTTTGTACAAACTCAGTGATAGGGAATCCCTGACTTTTCTGGGTTCAGATGGAAAGTGGATGTTTCATATCGATCCAGATATTGCCTAAATGTTACAAATGAATATTGAATATTTCACTCTGGGTGTATGTACTAACGACGTTTAAAAATTGTAACATTTTAAAGGACACCGTCATTCATATAGCTGTGCTCCTTTACCAGTCATTACTTAAGTAAATTTTAATAGAACATATTTGTCAATTTAACATTTAGCTTCCCAAACATAAAGTTTAAAAAGAAAAAAAAAGTCAACAGGCTTCTAATCCTCTTGATGAAGAGTCAGAAAATCCAGCCCACATGGCAGCACTGCAAAGGAGGATGAAGATATATAAGTTGGTATATCACATTTTACTTCTAGTCATTGGTGAATTATTTAGAAGTATAGCGCTGATTCTCTCATAAATCAGTGCTTATCATCTTACTCTAAAAATACATTGTTCTAGAAACTGTAGAAATTTATAAACAGAACTGTCCAAAAGTAAAATGCTGCTCTTCTAAGAATATGAGCCTGTTAGGGTTCCTGGTTAGAGGACAGAAACAAATAACAAGAAAACCGAACTCTGCAGTTCATCATAAAACTGTATTTAAATGGTAGTATTAAACATTCACCTTATACTGGACTAATATTTACAGATATATGTGAAGTGTTGCTGTTGAAAAGGCACAGTACAATTGTGATTGCAGCTGTGCTCAAACATCATGGTCCAAGGATGAGAATTTTTTAACCTTAAGAGCTGCATTTCCAGCCCAGTTTGACTCTATAACTGTACAGATATAATAATCAATTAACATTGTGTTTGGCATGTAATGAAGGCCTTCGTGGTATGTAATTGAAGTATATTACAGTAAAGAATAGTGGCAAACATAACCTAAATAGTTTATTCATTTGTTCAGAGTGTTGTGAATTTTAAGGTAAGCCAAAAGAAAAAAAGATAGTAATGGAGCAAATGTCATGTCTCTATTATACTTTAGTTCCATTATTCAGGATTTTTGGATGCCTTTTCTTTTGTTAGGTGTACCTCAAAATCATAGTGGGTGACAATGATCATTGTCACGTTTGTCAGTGTGCCCTTGCCCTGATTCTAGCAATTTTCTGAATGGAATTATGAAGAAATCCTTCACGTTATGTTATACATAGGAGTACCTCAGACAGTATTTGAACGTAGCAGACAAATCTCTGAATAAAATGCTCCATGAGCAATACTGATATATTTAAGAACATATTTTAGACAACCTGTCTGTGGTGCAAATTACAGATGTGAGAGGTAAAACACAAATCAGATGTCAAAACATTTTATCATTCAAAAAATACCACGTCGTCTTATCGTTCACTTCATCTTGATGCTGCATAATGGGAATATGCAGGTCTTAAAAGTCATTTTTTCTGTGGAGAAAATGAGACTGAAAAATATGTGTCTGTATACGTGTTATACATGTGTAAATGTATGTTTGTATCTACAAAGACACACACATACACGTATAGAAATTCTGTGCTGGCACAAATATTTCATGAAGCTATAAAATTTTGTATGTACCCTAAGCAGACATTCTGCATGCAGAAATAAACCAAAATGTCAACTAATTTGTGTGAGAAAGCTAGTATGTAGTTTCAGTTTATCAGTTTATAAATGTTCAGTTTATCTGACTTGTGAATTTTTCTTTTATGATAATCCATGCTGCCTCTTAGTCTTAGTGTCACCTCCCCATTTATCTCTGATTGTCATGCTCTGAAGAAAATGTTTAAATTACAAAATAATTGTAATTATTTCTTTAAATATTAGTTCAATTTGCCTTTATGCCTCATTTTCTATACTAAAAGGGTCCTACTGCTGCTTTTCTTTTTTGCCGTGAAATTTATTGAGCAGAAATATTCAGTATGTTTACTTTTCCCTTGTTATGTTTTATACATTAACTGTACCATTTTAATTCCTTATTATTCAGTGTATTTCTGCAGCGGTAGCATATACTAAAGTAAAAATATAACTTGTTTCTATATAATCTATAGACCCTGTTACCACAGCAATCTGGTTACTAGCAAGCTGTCTTCTCACATTTTTGGTTTTTGTTTGGGTTTTTTTGGGTTTGTGGTGTTGTTTTGGGGGGTTTGGTTTTTTCTTTTGGTTGAGGAGTTTTTAAACATAAGGTAACTAGTTTAGCCAGCTTGCCTTCCAAATTTATTTTTTGCAAACCAGTTACATTACTTAGATCAAATTATTTCAGTGAAGGGTAGGAGAAACAAATGTGGTGAGTGTGGGTAAAAATATGTATATTAGTTTCACACAATAGTGAGTATAAATATCTATAAGTGCTTTAAAACTGGAGTTACAGTCACTTCATAATTACACCTGGTCTAGAACTTTGTCTTCCGATTAAGACTTGGAAGAGAAAGGCGAAGACTTTCCACATTCTACAAGTTTGTTCACTTAGGCATAACGAAAGATATTTACAACACTTCCAGTTATTGACCAAAGAAAGACTGTTCAAATTATAGCAGCTCTCTGTAATCAGTCCTCTGTACTCCTTCACAAAGCAGTAGCTAGTTCAGTATACTTAATATAACTGTGTTTCTGATTTGAGGTTTTCTTAATTTAGCATTTTTGCAACTATTAGTGAAAGACCAAACAATCCATTGACATTTTCAACTCAAGTGATTTCCCATACTTAGTAATCTGATTCCATCTTGATCTCCAGGTTATTTGTAGAATTTAGCGAGTTTTAGATGCGTACAGAAGTGTCATTTGCTGTGTCCTAAGGGAAAAAAAAAAAAAAAAAGAAACAACCCAAGAAACTGTCTGCAAATTTCTTTCTTTTGTTTATTTTTAATTTGGCTACATAGTGGGCAAGGTAGTTGTATTGGTATCTTCTAGTTGTAATATTTCTCTTCTTTTAACTGTTTTAATTTATTTAATGAAAGCAGGCTTTTATATCCTGGGACAAATACAATATGAAGTACTATTAGGTGTATTAAATATGTGTGCTGAGCTTGCAAGTCTTAACTTATAGTGCAAAGATGGCAATTGTCTTTTTGTGTCAGACATGTCAATTAAATAACCAGTGCTCATTAAGAGGGAATGTTTATCACCAATGGAAAGATGACTGGCCTTATAGTTGTGAATTAGTGTTAATTTTAAATACGTGCTTTTCATTTCTTGATCTTTCAAATACATTTTATTTCCAGATTGATTTGGTCTAGATAGTCATTCAGATCTTCATTGGGCTTGCTGAATGAAACCCCATGCTCCAAGCTCTAAAGCCAATTTTAAAGAAGGGGTTTTGGCACCATGATAGCAACCCTTTCATTGATTAGGTTTATTTTTCCTATGATGGGATTTCAAGTGACAAGTGAGTATCACACAGTTGTGGTAAAAATGGGTGAGATTGTTCTGAGAAGAGTGCTATCAGGGAAACAGCTTTTTATTTAGAGTTAATACAAGTTGTTTTTCTTCACCTTTTCTACCTTAAAAGTGGTAAGAATCATCACTATCATATAACTAAGCCCCTCGGAAGGTGAATATAAAACTAATGAGGTATTTATTTTTACAGCAAGGGGAAAACACACACTCTCAAAGTAAGAAAATGCTTTTATCATCATGAAAATTGTTTTGTTCTGTTTCACACAGCTTTCATTTAATGAGTGACCTTTCTTGAATAATTTGTTACTTGAATTTTTTAAGGATGGCAGAACATTCTAAAGTTCAATTTATCTTCAGTCCTTTTATTGACAAGATAAGGGATATAAGAGTTCACAAAATGCAATCAGTATTTGTCCATGGAATGGAGTTTCCACAGCAGTAAACCCTCCTTTTCCCAAATGTTTTCACTTCTTTTTTTATATCCTCTGATATTTTGTTGTCAAATTTTTGCTGAATAATACACATTAAATACTAAGAAACAGTAAAATAATGAAGAATCAGATTAGACAACTTAAAGCTAATGATAATTTTTAGTACAGATATTAGAAAGTTACTTTTGTATTCTATGTTTGTTTCTAGTGCTAATATAGCTCAAAGAAACTTTTCTTGTTGTAACCCAGTTTATTCCAAGTGTAAAAGTGTTTGAGTAAGTATTTCTCAGGTGAAATAAACCACGTAACCTTGCATTTTTGCCATCCCAGACATTTTTTCTTTTCACATCTACCAAGTACAGCTCTGCTACGTTAAATTCTGCTACTTGAATTCCTGTACGACTAGTATCAAGGTTGGCCAGAGTGGACTGCTAGCCATTTTGAGTTGTTAGTCTTCACAGATACTTTTAGTTACTGTTAATTATCCAGTGTTTACATTCACATATTTGTATCAGAAAAACATGTTTTTATCCATATAAGTCTGAAGCTTCTTTGTTGAGAATAATTAATAATACTTGCTTATATCTCTCATCATAAATGATCTCCTACAAACATAACTAAGAAAGTGATTTTATAAATAACAAAGGATAGTTTTAAGTGAATTCACTCTTCTGATAGTCTTGATTTGTCACTCTCCATCTTTCTCCAAATTCTAGAAATAACCAAAATAACATTATACTGCTTCATCCTTTCATGCATTTTGCTCTGAAATAATGTTTATGCAGTGGTATTGGATAATGTGTTCTGAAACACTCTTAAGTCCATTGGGCTTTAAATCTGAATGTAAAGAAGTAATACGTTACAAGATCTGCATTAACCAGTGACCAGCAGAATACCTGTCACCATCTCCAGATGAAATAAATCTCTCCAAACTCATTCATAATATTTTTCAATAGTAAACTAGTGTTTATTATAGCAACCAAAGAAAAAGAAAAATACTTGCATCTTTGATGTTTTCAAAGAGAAGTATCTGAAACTACCTTTTTTGGGGTCTGCAGAGTGTGTTGATAAAGTGTCCAGTTTCATATCTGGTTGCATAATTCATAATTCAAATAAAGAGCAAACTAGTGTAGATTTTAGACAGTCTTTGAGGACATTCAGTTTGGAAGTGATTTCTGAACAGATAAAGCTATAGTGGTCTTTTGTTATGTGTCATTTTATTCGAAGAAAACTCATATTATGTAAAGGGCAACAAGTTGCCTTTAAGACAGCGTTGATTTTAAAAGTATAACCTCAAAATTAGAAAACTGAAATACATTATTTGACTTTCTTCATGCACCTTCATATATAGTCTGATTATTTAACGGATTGTTTTAAAGTATGATCATGACCGTAATGAAATGCATATTATACTCTGAAATAAGTAAAGTGTTTTTGGGGGAGAGAGGTGAAAAAGAGCAATATGAATGTGATGAGAGACAACCCTGGTGATTTGGCTGTTATGTTGTACAGTGCTTGCTTCCTGCTTTCAGCAGGAATGTGCTGCTATAGTCAAGGTGACTTACCACAGCAAAACCCACGGGCATCTTGACTTTCACATCCCCTCGCTGGATTATGTACAAATGAAAATAGACAGGAGCGTGGTATTTATGTTTTATAAAACTAAGTATTTAAAGACATCCTAATAAACTTCTCTTGAAAGCATTGCTGTGCACTAGTCATGTTACCATGACAGTGTCTCTGCGAATGTTTCTGATACTGTGGTTTAGTGTTGTGATACCTCTAATATTATCCTGACATTTGCAGCCTTTGCATTGTGCGTTATTGCCCAAAATTTGTGATACATGACATTCTTGCTAAGTACTGTCAGGTATAATCAAAATTTGTGATATGTGACATTCTTGCTAAGTACTGTCAGGTATAATCTACCATGAAACAATCCTTTAGATTATACAGAGACTATAGTCTTTCTTCAGGGACACACCTCCTTGGGAAGATGATTTTCTAAGTTTAAAATTACCTGTACCATAGAGAATTAAAATTATTATTAGGAAAATCCATATTTTTAGGCCAGAGTAAGACATCTTGTGCTACCAAAATAGAAAATTTAACTTCAGGTGCGATGCTAACAATTTAAAATTAGCCATGTAGCTCAGCTCAGCAAATTTTTCTGTGGTTCCTGCATGACAGTTCTTTTCCACTCAGCTATAGTAAAACCACTTAAATTATTCTAAAGATCTTCAGACAAAAATGTTCAGAAGGCTTTAATTGAATTAACCGTGTACCTACTGGTAACATTCCAATTCTGCTGAAGCTAGATACAGAAAAGATACAGACTTTGGGGACTGATGCAAAAAATTTCAGGTCAAATCAGACACTTGTTTTTCAGGAACATGTACAAGGAGTTCATTTAGCTTCTGTGCCCTTTATGAAAGAGAAATAAGGTCACGGATTCTTCTGCTGCTAAATAGCTGCAGGTGAATTAGACACAATCACTGCAAAAGAATTTTCATTATCTTTCTAAATCAGATATTTTGATTAAACGTACGCCCTCATATTCATTTCAAATAAAGAGGTGCAAAATTCATATAGAATGGAGATAAAGCCTTGGCTTAGTTGTGTTCTGTAGCTGATGAGGTTAGGAAATACATTCTTCTCAACTTAAGAAGAGTTGTGGACTGATTGCATGGTCATAATTGAATAAAAGCATCTAGTGCTTATGATGTATTAAGAATATAGGAACTGCCTGTTTAAGTTTTATAGATTTGTCTAGATTGTTCCATTTTCTAAATTGCTAGGACATGCTTGTAGGTGTAGTGCCTAAGCATCAGGACTGGATTACACATTGGTATACATTTAATGTTTTCAATATAATTCAAATACTCATTAATTTGCATTTTATTATTTTATTTACTCTGATACCATGTTTCAGAGAGAAAATTATTACTTTATTGGATCATCATCTTTTGGAACTGTTCTGCTGTAATTAACCACGCAAAGTAATGAATTCTAAATTATGTTTTCAATTACTTGTGACTAAAATTATCTTAAATTTTAAAAAAATTGGTTTTGTCCAATGGAAAGCTTCATTGCTTTATCAGTGTTGTTGTAGTAGAGCTCTCGATTAGGGTAACTTGGTTTTTAAATTAAATGTCAAATATAATTTGCTATTAGAAGCATAAAGTGTATGCCTATAGTCTAAAGAAGGAAAAAGCCACTTCAGCATCATTTAATAGTGATATATATGTAAAATCAGCTTTTTACCAATTAAGTAATGTCTGGCAGAACAAAAGAAGCGTGTGTGTGTGTTAGGTGTGCATACAACCCTACTTTTGTATGTATGTATTTATATGTGTATACATACTGTGCTGTAAGTACAGGAATGCAGTTTGCTCGGATCTCCTAGAAATAATAGGTTCCATAATTTAATACTTTTCATAATATATTCATAACTTTTGAAATGTGAAATTCCTGCTCTGTTGGTCATTGACATCTCAGGCTGATGTTAGGTGGATGTGTGATTGGCTGTGATCACTAAACAGTGATGTGTGGTTCTGAATATACTGTGACCACACAAAACACCTACCTCAGCATAACTGAGGGGATGGTGAAGAACAGAGCAGCAGGTGCAGATAAGAATTTAAATTTAATGAAGAAACTGTAGGGGATATGTTTGGGGACTATTGTAGGTAATACTTGGTAGGAGTTACAGTTATTCAAAGTTTTCTTTGACAATTGTCAAAACAAAGAATTTTATCTTCTGTATTGAGATTGAAAAGAAGCTTCTAGTGAAAAAGGAGTTCATTTTTTTTCCCCATCATGTACAGAAATATATTTTGTAAACGTGGATCTCAGCCTTTGCCCTTGAAGTAGGGGTTTTTCCTAGGAAGTTAAAATAGGAAAGTAGTATGAGATAAGCATTTTAATTAAAATATTCAAGATATTAGGATTTTTTGGACCAGTCTAATATAAAGGTTTTAGGGAATGTTAATCTGAAGCAAAATTTTGTGTGTATAGTTAATTTAAAACCATAACAGCATGATTGTTAGCATCATTTATCATTATCACTTCTATTTACTGCATGGAAGACAGCAATTACATCAATTCCACAAATGCCAGCATCTGTAATTTTTTATGTTACAACTTTGGCATTTAAAATTGCAGACAGAAACTCTTTGGGGGAAGGGAGTGAAGCTAAGAGAGGGGAAATGACTGCTTGGCCTGCAAAGTTTAAAGCTCTTCAGGAGCAGGACTGTGGGTCTCCTGGTTTAAGAGAGCTGTAAGGCAAGCTGTTTCCCAACAAAGACAGCAATACCTATCCTCTTAATGCTTTATGCAGAAAAAAGGGTTCTTCTCCTCTTCATCTCATGGGGATATAGGCAGGGGTGGATTAAGCACTGCTCTCCTGAGCAGCTGCCAAAATGTACAATAAATATCACAACTTATTTCCTGCTCTTTTTGTAATAGTCTTGACATGAACTGCTAGCAATTTTAAGTTAAAGCACATAAAGATTTATATGCTGAAACAGGAAAGGTGTTATCAAAGAATTTTAAAGCATTTTTCATATGACATGTCTTGTCCAAACTCTTACCAGGGTTCCTGAATCTATGCAGAACACCTGCATAAAAGTTTAGATTTACTGCATGAAGTTTTGAACATATGAACTCTATATTTTTGCATTTAAAACAAAAGTAACATTATGTACTTGAAAGTAGCTTACAGGCAAAACATCATCATCCAACACTTAAGGTTGGCGTAAACTTGAGCCTTATTCAAAGTTCAGATTTAAGATATAGAAGATGGACATATACTGTCAGCCAGAAATATTTTTCATAATTGGTATAGATTAATGTTTGTATATAGAAATAGTTTAGGGGGAAAATAGCAATTTTTGAAAACACCAAGAAAATGTCTGCTTTTCTTTTTCAGTAAAAATTAAGGTTTTTTAAAGTTCATATATTCGGTTGTATAAGTTTATCCAGTTCCTCCTATAACTTTAATGTTTGACATTTATACTTTTTCAAGGGAAAATATTACCCAAGCAAGTTATTTTGAGCAAGTTATTCCTTGATGACAGAATGATGCCTGTGTATTGTTATTTAGTAGCAAAGATTACTAAATTCTCTAAAAGCAATACTTGCGTTTATGTTATTTTTTTCCGTGTTAACTCTGGCCTATATATTTTCAGATTTTTTTTGCATGCGTTGCAACTTCCCGTGTTTGTATTTTTACCTGTCTTTCCTCACTCACAATGGTGGTATAAGACACTGTATTAAAAATGTCAAAATGATCTTAAATCTTAAAACTGATTTTGTTTTCCTCGGAGCTCAGGTTACCATACAGTAGTAGCATTATTGAAATCAGGTTCTATGACTGTAGAGGGTCATAAATTTTGTTGCTTTTATAGTCCAAGTTCACTGCATGTTTGAGCTTCCATGTAATTTTATATTCCTCACTAAAGTTCTCAGGTACTTCCTTGTTACTTCTATTTGACATATTCAGTGCAACCTGCATCTCTGTTGTGTCCTTGTATCATTCACTTTTAATGCCTCACACACACCCGCCCCCCATTTACCTCTATGTATGCTTACAAGTGGGAAGTTTAACTCAAATCAACATCTACTTAAATTTCTGTATGTAATGCTGAGTTTCCCTGTATATAAACTTTAGGGAGTTGCACACACCTTATATCAATACTGTATATCGAACCAATCTGTACTAGACAGCCGTTAATAGAATATGCATTGCAATCATTCAGGTATCCTGGAGGAAAGTTCTTAAGATAATTACCTTCCATTTTGTAGATTCATGAACAAATAAAATGCTTTGGATATTGAGGAATTCATAGAGAAAAGTAATAAGAACTTCCCTGCCAAAACAATCAAGCAAATTTGTGGGTAAATACAGATATGGAAAGTGGTTGTTTTTGCTGAAATCTGTTGTATGACACAGGCATTGAAACTTATTTTTGTATTATTTGGGAACAAAATTGTGTTCCTTTCAAAAGTTCACCTCCATCAGCCCTTCCTCTCTAAATCATGTCTAAGGGGATTTGTCTCCTTAATCATAACTAGCATAGTAGATACAGTAATACTGATCTTTGTTATAAATATATTTATATCTTTGCTTTTTGTACTAATTCTTAAAGGGGTGCTTGATTAGTATGCAAATATGTTCAGATTATCAGTCTAAACCATTTTCTGGGAGTTTGTTGATTGACATTTTGTTACATGAGCTTCTGTAGGAATTTCTTCCCCAAATTCTGTTTGTGTTTCAATCCAGTGCTCAGTGCCCATTGAAATGACATAATTCAGTTCTGAATGTTTGGGGAGAGGGGTGGGAGGAGGAAGTTTCAGGGGAAACTCTGAGGATTAGGTCAAGTGCATGTAATTCTGAAAATTCATACTTATTGAAAAACCTACTTAAATCCTAAATAAAAAAAGTACCAAATAGGTTTTTAAAACAGCTTTCATTTTGCTTTTCTTGCTTTCATTTAAGCCCTAAGTGAAGAAAAAAGGCACTGACACATTGAACAATAAATTATGTTGGCCATTCTTTTTTGGTGTGGGTACTGGGTGACTGTGGTTTTTATCATTACTATGGATGCTTTTAAAGCTTTCTTCTTCCACTCTCTTTAATAGCCAGATGGTATCTCAAAATACTTTTTCAAATTGACAAAGCAGAATGGGAAGATAGAGTAAGGGAGGGGTTTAAAGGCAAAAGAGTTAATTACTTGCTGCAAGTCCCAAGTTCCTCGTATACCACTTAAGATATTCAGCACTTTTCAGTGTGCCTTTTAAGTTTTATGTTTAAAATAGCAAAGAAATAGATTTTTATAGATAAGAATGGCATCATTAGGGAACCCAGAAGTCATATAAAGTTAGAATGAAGGACAACTCAAAGAAGCTTTCACCTTTAACTCAGTCAGTATTCCGCAGTCCACTTAATACTCTTGAGGTGTACAAATCAAGCACTGTATACAGATGAAAAAATAAAACACATGATTTAAATGTGTGGAGAATGTCATAGAAATATATGCAAGCCCTTTTTCAGTGTCAGAAACGTACTATTAAAAATAAAACTACATTTAGGTGAAATACATGATGACAGGGCAAAAATGCTAAAGGAGTTAGAATTGCAAGAAGGAAAGAGGAAATGCTGTTCTTGTCTTTCATCTTCACCCATCATTTCTGCAGATATAAAGGTCTCCAAAATCTTTTGTCAATTGTACAAAAATGTTAAGGAAAAAAAAAATCAAACTGTACATTATAAAAGTTGGCTTGCATTTCACATTGAAAGGTCTTAAGATTTTATGGAAGGCAAAAATTTGAGGTTTTGCGGTGGCTTCTATTCAAGCAATTAACATTCCTTACGATTACTATATATTTGCACCTGAGATCAGGGAAGGTTTCTCATCTGTTTTGGTGTCCTTCCCTGAAAAATAACTCGGTGTTGCGGAGTAGGGCATGCTCCCACCCCTCTTTCTTTCATTTGATGTGTATTGCTGAAATGGTCAGGGTAAAACAAATAGATTTGGCATCAGCGAGAATTTTTTTCACAGGTCAGATTAGTGGGAACCTCTAAATCCTGTTTCAAGTTTATACAACTAAAGGATTTCAGAGAAGCATCTGTCAGGATTTTTTATTACATCCAGAATGTACTGGAACTGCCTTTAGAGCTTACTTTGGCTCTTAAATTTTCTGGTGTAATCTTTTACTCAGTGCTAGACAGAACACTGCCCTGCTTGAATTTTTTGAGTTTATAGTAACTTTGCATCAAGAAAAGGCAATCTACGTACATTGGAGAGATAGTTTTGAAGTATAAATATTATTAAACAATATACAAAATAAAAAATGAACACAGTCATATATAAATAGATTGTCATTGGCTTGTACTTTGTTTTAAAGTGTTTCTGCTGGGAAGGAGAACTCTGGGGGGGAAAAAAAATCAATGTACAGTTTCTGCATCTCCATTTTTCACACCACTGTTAGTTCTACTGTTACTTTCCTGCAGACATGACCTGAAAGCTAAAAATTTACCTAAAAATCATTTACAGCATATCATTTTTACTAAGTTGAAATCAGTTTCTCTATAAAATTGCACAAAGCACATAATTTTAACAATTTTGGCTTGATGTGCCTTGGTGACTAGACAGCTTGATCTTGAAAGTGATGTCTTAAAGTAAGCATTATTATTGCAACAAGGTCATTGGGTTGAAATTCTTTCATACATTTTCCTATTACAGGCTCTTTTGAAGGTGTGCTTGAGGGGTTCAGTTTGTCTGTTTTATCTAAGTAGAGGGTATCATGGTAAAAGATCTGCAAATATTAATAAAGGTCCCCTTTTTGCTTGTAAACTTTTTACTGTTCATACAAAAACATACTTTCTTGCTCTGTATTTTCTTAAAATTAGTTCCTGCCCCAAAGGAAATGCCTGAATAGACATTCTGCATGATGCTTTTCTTATATATGTAAAATCATTTTATTTTTTCTGAATTATCATCTAAGTTTACTTTGTAATTCCTAAGGGTTATCAGATGATCATTAAATCTTGATTTTCTGTCAGGAAGAATTAATAATCTTGACTTCTGAGTGAATTTAGAAGCAATAGGGGATTGGAGTCAAATATTTGAATACCATTTCAGTGTTAAATCAGTTATTCATGTTTCAACTTAGGATGACTGCAAGATAAAAAATAAATTCAATTCATAAATCCTTCCTTGCATTTTAATTATTTTTTTCCCTCAGCCGCGTTAAAAATGTACTTGGTTTCAGGTTAGGATTGCTGCTTTGGGTGCCCTGTGTTCAGAACATGTCTTCATACAAGTTCTAATAAAGAATTTATGTAGCCATATGGATAGATCACATATAATGCTGTCTTAAAAGTTAAAAATAAGTTCAGTAGAACAAAATAAGAATTGGTTTCTGTGTGAATTGGTCAACTTTATTTTAAAGGACAGTTAAAGCTAAAGGAAAGACTTTAATATTCTAATACTACCTTAGAAAAACCTGAAAGTTAACTTTAGAACCTGTGTTTCTGGTTATTATTTATTACTGTATTTAGTTTAAATGGCTGTGTTTTTATTAATTAGATATATTTTTACTTCTCAATCACAGTCACAAGGACCTCTGGGAAAAAAATCAATTAAGCTTCAAACATTTAACAAATTTTTGTAGTCTGCTTCATGGTTTATGTATTTTTATGTCTGAGGTGTCAATGAATATAGAGCCATATTGTCCCCACACCTTATATTCTCTTGTGACATGCCAGACTGCTCTTGTTGACGCAGTATGTTCATCTACCACAGAGCATGGCTTTATGTTTACAAGATATGGGAGGCAGTTTTATTCTCTGCTTGCTTTATTCTATTTATTTAACTTGTATGTGCTGCTGCACACCATTTAGTGTCTTATCTGAAGCTGTATGAAAATGTTTTCCTGAGCTATATTATTTCCCATTAATGAACTTATCTTCCTTGTTTTTCCTAGTGTGACAGATTTCTGATCATCTTTTCCAAATCCCATATATTTATCCCATATATATTTGTATACATACCTACATAATATACATACAGTGCATACATTGTAAATGTACATATATGGAACATATTATGTATGTGTTTCTAGCTTTAGGCTTGGAGTCTCTACAGTGTTTTGAACCCATATGTCATCCAGTCTGTCCTTTTAAAATAAACAAAATTACTCACCTGTATTTTGTTGTTCCTCTGTGCTTAGGCTTATCTTGAGAATACAATTTTCAGCCCTCAGTGATCCCAAGTTTTGCAAATCTAAATCTAGTTTTAGTTTCTGCAAATCTAAGTCTAGTTTTATTCCAGCATCAAAAAATCACGAACTACAAAGGCATGTTTGCAGTTAAATCTGAATAATTATTTTAAATTCTAAATCTAATAGCAGTGGAAAATAATCCTTTTTGGGCGAACAAGCAGGTTTACTAGAACCTACAGGAAAATATTTAGTCAGAAGGTCAAAGCCACTCTGTTTTACTATCATAAAGGTTAGTTTATGTATCTTACTTTACTTTCCTGTTGACAATGCATAGTTTTTCTATATAAAATAATGTTTAGACTTTCTAGAATAAAAGCTATTTTTAATAATGTTTTGTTAGGTTGGAGACTTTATGTTTATGTGAGAGCAGGAGAATTTGAGGCATCTTCACCTGAAATAGGTTTGTTTGCATTCCAGACAGGATTCATTAGGGTTTTCACTTTAGCACCCATTTATATTCAAACTTTGTTGCTATATATAATGACAGCATATTACTCTTTTGTACCTTTTGGTAATTCCTCTCCAGTCCTGTTTGGACTCTTAATTCTACCCTGAACAAGGGCTTTCTTGGCAGATGCAGTTTTCAGTGTTGACTGAAAGTTATACCACAACTCAAAGAGAATCAAAAAGATTATCATGACAGCTTTAGACCAAATTAGCTATTTCCTTGAAGTTGCCCTATAATTTTTTAGAAAGAAGTTTAGCATATGTCATATATTTAGAATAAAGCAAAGCTGAAATTGCTTGTGCTTCATGTTTTCAGACCATGCACACTGGAGAGACATCTGTCAATCACTGTTGTCCTTACAGATACAGTCTTTGCTATAAGGCGGCCACAAAAAGTAACAAATCAAAAAAAAAGCCATGTAAAAAACCCACCACACCAAAGCCCATGCAGATACCAGAAATCTGTTTTCTCTTGGTATTTCACAAAGCAGTCAGTGCTGTATTTTTTTTTTCCCTTTGATTTCTTTTACTTCTTAATTTCCTTCTGTTTTCCATGCTGACTCTTTTCTCAGTTATGTCTTTTTTCCTGTGGTACACAACATTCAGGAATCTCAGTGACATCACAAGAATTTGTCAAAGCTTGATTCTCTTCTTGGTATATTCTTGTTCTTTGCTGTTATAGAGCAGATTCGGTCAGTATTGTTTCTTTGGTGAAATACATGAGAAATCTAAGCATAATTTAATTAAGGAAGGATAACTTAAGTTTTCTCGGTTTTCCACTTTTCTCCCCTCCTCTTTTATTATCCTTGTGCAAAAACTTCTCTGGGCTTTTAGCTGAAGGTGATGGGAGACAATCAGAAGAGCTTTTTATTTATTTACTTTTACATAATGTAGGGAGGCTGTTCTCCCCATCACAGTGCTGACTGAAGTCCCTTTGGCTGTGTCTGTGGCATGGACAAATGTTTGATGGCATATTCAAGAGTCCTGTTCCACATGTTCATTGCCTCTGCAATTGCCTGATGCATAGTGTTCCTCCGGGCAATTTGGAAGGAAACCCAGACACACAAACCAGAAGTGACCTGGCTTATTCTTTACTGGGCACCTCAAATAAAATGAGTAGGGTACCTTGCTGAGGAATGCACCTGCTCCACGACCAGGATGTGGCCAGCACATGCACCATGGGTGCAGGATTATACAATACTGTGGAATAAACATAGCCAAAACCACAGAACCTCCTGCACCATATCCATAGCAGCACTTCCTAAATGCCCGTGTTATGGGTTCAATCATATCTGACTATGGCTGTTGTAGTTATGAATATATTAGTAATAATATTTTATATCTATTAAATGCTGAACCATGACTGGTAGTTTTGTGCGATCAGGAATTTATCAGGCAGCCTGAGTCCTAGTTCTACCATATCTTATCACTGAGTCCTCAGAGGGTGCTGAAGATCCCCTATGTCTAACTTTTGTTTATTTTTTCAGTATATGCTTTAGCCTGTGGGCATATGTTAACTATTTTAAGAACGAAGCTAAATAATAGATGTTAATTTATTTTCATTTTGTACAGTTACTTATGAAGAAGTCTCACTGAAGAGTTCTGGCATAAGCTTTGAACAGATTAGAAATGATAAATTGGCAAAAATACCCCTTTCCTATTTGAAAAATATCACTGAAACCAGAGCATTGGCATTTAAAACTGCTGAGACTATGGATGTAAATACTAATGACAAGCCAAAAATAACTAGTGTTAATACTTATTATTTCTGAATCCCTGATATGCGCTTGCCAAGAGTCGGGGAGTTGATAGGGTGTGAGAAACGTTTGGAAGAGCTTTTGGAAATCATCTAGTACAGCCTCCTGCTTGAAGCAGAGTTATCACCACACTAGATGGAGTCAGCTGTGACTTGTCAAACCAAGTCCTGAAAACCTGCATAACCTCCTGGGCAACCTGTTCTAGTGCTGCCCTGCATTCCTAGTGTAGATTTTTTTTTTTTTTTCTCCCTAACATTTTAGCTGTAGGTTTGGACTGCTGTTTCTTGTTTTACTTTCTGCCACGACCAAGAAGAATTTGACTTGGGTTTTGTGATTCACCTTCAGGCAGCTGAAGGCTGCTGTTAGATGGTTCCTTAGCTCTTCTCTTCACAAGAGCAAATTTCCTTCAACCTCTTCATAGTTCATGTGAACAGTTAGTGATCTCATAGGTCATCTGAAAGAAAAAGCAAGACAAAACATATTAGGAAACTGAATTTTCTTCCTTTTATAAGTAAGAAGTATAGAGGCTGCATGATATGAATTAATTTGGGGTTTTGTACAAAAAGTAAATTTTACAAAGGTGGGGTATTGGAGTCATAAGAATCAATGATTTTAGTGTATTATCTGAACATGGTCAATATTAGTATTATGGATTAAATATAAACCCTGTAGGATAAGAATTAATGTTTAGTTACATCAGTTGTCAGTTACAAGCAGGGAGATTTTTAATTGTATAAAGCCAGACTGGATGATTAAGCCATTTTCAGAATGAAAGAAGGAAAGACAGCTTAACTGCTGGCTAAACTACTAGGATTAGACCCAGAATATCTGGGGCTAAGTGGTTTGCTTAAATACTGACTCTGTATTTGACCTGGGACTTTTTAGAGATAGTTAGTGAGATTTTCAGCACCACTTAGATGTATAAGATATGATTCTACTAGCCATTGCAGTTTGGGGGGGTGGGTGTTGAAAAACCTTTATGCTCTTGCCTTTATTCATATGCTGCAGTGGACATAGAAATGGAAATAATACTACTATTTCTTATCAGGGTTTGTTTTGTCTCTGTAATTTTTTTGGTGTGGTCCTGTGTGCATGTGTAATGCCTAGTACTGGAGTTGTGATACAAAGATGATGCTGCTTTGTTTCATTAATTTAGGCAAGACTTGAGTGTTTGGAAGGATGCCTGCTTGTTTATAACAACTTTCTGTATCCCACCTGTAAGAGGTGAATAATCTGTCCCCTCTTTATTTTGTTTGGGGTTTTTTTGTTTGTTTTTATATAGGCTTCCTTTTTCAAGTTGAACAGAACTAGTCAGTTTTTGGTGTGGTTTTGCTCATGCAGGGATGTTAAGTTGCACTACCACATGGTTACTGTTACTGGATGGACCTTCAACTAGATCCTCTCAAAGCTATTGTGCACCAACCTAAAGGTTGCCGCCTTCTTTTGGGCTGCTCCATGGGATTATCACTGATAGCGTTGAAAAGATTGGTAACAGGCCAATGTGATGTTTACCCAACCTGTGTGGGGTAGGTCAAGGCCGCTCTATTGCCCATTCTCTACTCTCCTCATGTTGCAACAGCTTCTCTCTTTGCTCAGACTATTAGCAGTATAGACCCAAGTATTTTCCCACTGCTGGTATTTTATACTCTTACCAGACTTCAATATAGTACAGAACTCAATTTGTTTCTCCCATTCTCTCTTCCATATATTCACCTTTCTTTTCTGGAGTGGCTAGTTCATGTTCTTAAACAACTTAGGTGAAAGTATATTGTAGATGTAGCTTTTACAGGTGTGTTAACTACTAGTTAACTACTGGTGTGTTTACTACTAGTTAACTACTAAATTAACTAATGTTTTCTAATGTTTTATTTTCAAAAGTATGAGCACTATGCATTTGTTATAGACTTCAAAATATAATATTGTGAGGAAATAGGTTTGGTGGGATTTAAATTACTTTTCTCAGTGACAAATTGGTATGAAGATGCTCCCTTTTTCTTTTTTTTTTTTTAAACCTGAGGGGTTTTTAGTGACACAATTTAATATGCAAAACAGTCCTTCCAAGCCTCTTCCCTATCATGAATCTTATCAGTTAGCCCTTGGCAAACTGCAGGCTAAAACCCTGTTAAGTATCCTCATTGACACACAAAAAAAATATGAATTCCTTGTGGTTACTGTGGGTCTGTTTTGGTTTTTGCAAAGTTCTGGAACTTTCTGTCACATCTCCATATTACTCTTTAAAGAGATGGACATTTAGCAGCAGATTTAACCTTTTCTACTTTGTCTTATGAAGCAGAAATAATAGAAATAAAATAATTTTTAAAAATGATTACAAGCAAACTCAGAAGAAACTGAGAATCTCAGAAGTGTACAGAGTTAAAAGTAATGCATAATTGTACATAGATATTTCATAATAAAATATTGCAGTATGCTATTATTCATTAAAGTTGAGACATCTAATGAAGGCAAATGAGAATGAAACTAATATTCTCAGCTGTTGCAGAAAATATTCCCATTATATCAGCTGTCTGGTCTGCAAAGCTGACAGGCCTGACCCTGGGTGGGAAGCATCCAAGAAAAAATGAGAAATATGTCAGTGCTTATATCTTCCTAAGGAGGAAAAATTAATATTTTGTGTAATAAAGTATTTTCAGAAAGCTTAGAATTTGCTGGAACCGTTTTATTTACAGAAACCTATAGCTGCCCTAAACCTGAAGCTGACTTTAGGTTTAAAGTCAGCCTAAAGTTGACTTCTCTGTTTCAAAAACCTTTTGGGAAAAGTCTTGAAAATTGTTCAATATTCCATTTCAGTGTTTTTTTTAAAGCAAAATGTTTTGCTTCTTCATTTAGCCAGTTTATCTGAACTTCATTTTAATATTAGGATTTTTTTGAGAACATTTTTAGACCTGTATTTTTTTAATTCAGATTTCAGATGGCAAAGGCTTTTGAAATGCCCTACTATGAGAGCGTTTTTAAAGAAGAACTAAAATTTGCATCTAGTTTGAAAGTGATTTGCTCGTAGGGTCTTTAAACTGCAAAATCATTGTTTTCATATGCTAACCAATGTTCAACGGACCACATGTGAACAACAGTATAGATGATAACCATTTTTGCTAGGTTATTTTAAAGTGTACAAATTTGCAGATGTGGCATGGGTAGCCATTACCTATGTTGTAGATAAAAATCAGAAGTCCTGGATATCAGCTACTTAGAATAACTACTTTATCATTTTTTCCAGTGAGACTACGTATGTTAAAAGACATAATCTATTGTTTAAGTGATAAAATGTGTTGATGTATACATACATGAACATGTAAACTTATTTTAAAGCATATAAGGCATTTTTATTTTACATTCAGAAGGTCCCTTCTGTGAATGGTCTTGTCATGTGTGTGTGATAACGTAGAAGAAAAGGGGATGATCTTTTTTAAGAGGCACTGTGTGACTTGAACTGTTTTAATAGTTCTTTTACTGGACTGCTAAATGATTGGATCAATCACATCAAGCAGCTGTAACTGAACTACACTGATCGCAATGCAGAGTGACCTTTTAGTTTGCTCATCATTAAGCTTAAGTTAGTAGACCTTTCAGCCTGATGCAGGTTTTTTTTCCAAGGCACCCTGCTGTACCTTTCCTGTTTAAACTTTTGAATCATTACCTATTTTAAGGATCTACTGCCCTGAAGGTATTGTGACATT
The DNA here is from genome assembly GCF_047716275.1 of Strix uralensis. NCBI lineage: Eukaryota > Metazoa > Chordata > Aves > Strigiformes > Strigidae > Strix > Strix uralensis. Next base: position 6,836,273 of record NC_133984.1, read on the forward strand.
TACTAATCCTCCCCATTGGACTTTCCAGACATTATGGCTATCTCACACTGTGCTGGACTTGAAGTATATAAGGCATGTTTTTGAATTATAATTCAAAACAAACACAGTAAATCAAATTGCAGTTAGCACTTTGACTCTCTTTTCCTGTTCATGCATCTGTGTCATTCAAAGAGTATTTAAATGCATTCTTGTAAAAATTTTAAAAAAATGTATGAAATACTTGGCATACTTCAGAGCATTTCTCTTCCTTGTTTTTTTCCGTACATATTATAGATTATCATTTCCAGCCCTTTGCAAGCATGCAGTTTTATGAAATAATTATTTGCCTTAAACTGCAGTCAGTAGAACACTTGGAATATAAGTGGCAAGATTTGCATACTTTATGAAAAAAATCTCTGTAACAAATTTTGTATTAAAGCTTTTGAAAATTTTTCATTTACAGTTTGCTTTTCCATTACTGCTGAGTAGGATATTCCAAAATCACAGATGTAAATTCCATAACATTAAAAAAAGATTTTTAAAATTTGCCAACCTCACAAAAAAAAAGTCTGTAGAGATGGCTTTCTCTATCCAAAGCCTAGCTAACTTGTAAGTCAAGTTGTTAAGCAGAAATGCAGGCTCTTTTATTTAGTACTGTTTTTCTTGCTATTTTGTATTGAAATATTAGGTTGAAAAAATGGAGAAGTTTGCTAATTTATTTTTTCATTCATCATAAGCAGCTGATGAAGTAGTTTAAGAGTCTCAAAAACGTTATTTGTTCTTTAAGTTTACATCGCTTCCTTGAGTAGTGCAAGAGAAGTACTTGGACATCAACAAGAATTATCATTAGTGTTCAGCAAAGTCTCAGTTCTGTGTTGTAGAAAAGGCTGTCTAGAACATCTAGTTAAATAGAATACAAACAAAAAAGGTAACGTGTCCTTTGATCAAAAGTTTAATTCAACAAAACAGGCTTTGCATTGTGTGCTCTGAAATCTGATTCACTCTTCTGGTGGACAATGGACAAAACTGTTCACTATTTTCATTGCTTTAGCTTTAAAAGCAAGCAGAATTACTTGGCTTTATGAGTTATAAGAAAATACAAGGAAGAGGTGGGTGATAGTTAAAAGGCCATAGTGCCTAGTGAATCACAAATAGGTGTAAACCATTAACACACTAGACTTTGTTATTTGTAAAGATGAAACTAGTTCAAGCATGAAAAAATATTCCCTCAGATGAAGGAGCTTGTAGTTAAAACTGTTTACATACAGCAAAACATAATTCTAAAGGACACTGCCAGCTCTGGGCAAAAAATATCTGATAGATTAATGTTATTTTAGTGGCATTAAGGATGTATTTTCCTAATCATTTTATCTAGCAGCAAAATCTGTGTAAGTTCCTACTCTCTGCTGCCCCAGACAGAGGCTCCTGACTTTTTCTTCTACCTAAAGTCATGATTTCCTGGTTTGTATGGGAAAACTGGTTTTGGAATGGTGCTGTAAACTAGACTTCTAAAAGGCAAAACAAAGTTGGAAAGAAAAATGTTTATTTTGTTGCACAAAACATTATTTTCAAGGCTAGAAGGCATCTAAGAGGAGATGTGGGATTCTAAAGTCTCTTCCATGTGACAGTGAAAAAGATTACCCGACAACCCTCATCCTTATTAGCAAATCACGTCCTCTGTGTTCAGAAGATGCTTAAGGCCAAGATTTGTCCCTGAATGACTTGCTCATTTTTCTGCACTGGCCTGTTCTGAGCCTCTTGTAACTTTATACACAGCCAAGCTACCCTTGCCCTATCTTTCCCTTCTGTCACTTCAGTCTGAAGAGCAGAATTTAAATTTCGAAATCTTCCTGAGCATTTTTGTATAAGGGGTCATTACTGCTTCCCACCCAGCCCAAGTCAATATGGATATATTTCTTTAAACTTTACATTCACACATATTGCACGAGCTGAGTAAGTGGACTGGTTTAGTCCCACTGCATTAGGATAGATAAAAAGATGTGACTGTCTTATTTTTTTCAAGTTATGGAGCAGCATGGGGAATGGTGGAATGGTTACCTCATGTTGTAGATATCAATCAAAATTTTTGGAAGAAAGGCTATATAGCCATGTTCTGAAAATTCTGAGGGGGAAAAGCAGGTAAAAAATGAAGCTGATTTGCCTACAAATTAAAACAAAACCAGATGTACGAGTAGAGTGGGTTCAAAGGGGGGGGGGGGGGGGGAGGTTCATGGAGGACTCAGATTTGAAGAGTCTGTGTAATAGTCATGTTTTACGTCCTGTGATGAAAAGGGCTGAGAGTGGGTGGGGAGGTGGAAACAAACAGTAAGAGAAATGAGGCTTACCTTGTCATTCCTACTAATGAAGTAAGGAAAAGCATTTGAGATACTTTTCTTTCTGTCTTCATCACTGCTGGAACCAAGAAAGTACAGTCATGGGAAATCATGTTCTCCTGTAACGTAATCAGGTGGGGGAACATACTTAACCAGTCCTTTGTTGTACGTTGTGCTTCAAATTCTTGCTGATAGATGCATAAATAAATGACAAAAGCATCTAGTGACAGTTCATTAGCTACCAAAAGGTGAAGGACAGGATTCCTTATAGTTGTCTTTGTCACCTAGAATTTGTGGTATCTGGCTTGTGCAAGAGTTGAGAAAGTACAGAATATTTTTCTCTTCCTGCTCAGAATAGATCTGCTCAGTAGTTCTCAGTTCCCCTGTTCATAGTTACATATGCAGCTCATTTTCTATTATCAGTGCAGAAGTTGGAGTATGGTATCAATGTTATCTTAAAGAGATTTTTAACGTAGTGTAAGTTTAGTATGTCAGTGAAGAATAACTGGTAGATAATGTATTAAGAAAATTAATAACTGAAGAAGAGGCCAGAGAACACAGGAGGATTGTGAGCAATTGATATGAAGTAGTTTAACTTTCAGAAACAATGCAGTAACCAAGTGAGACTTAAAAGCACGGAACACCAGTTCTTACTCAGTGGAGCTGGAGAAGTGTACTTTTCCAACACAGTACAGCTAAAGTTCTTCAGAGAGCAAGAGGGGGGCAGTAAAGCTGCAAAGAAGCCAGACTGCACGGCAGAAGTCAGTAAAAGCGTAGATGTCAATAAACAGCAGCCCTGTATTATCTTAATTAAGATTAGGAAACTAGGTAACTAGTTTAACACCAAAAGGACTGGAGAGGAATCTGTTTATATAAGATCTCCAGGAGAAAAGACTATAGAGTATTGCCAGAAAGCTTTTGAATGAGTAGTTATTTAAAAGAAAAAGGTCATGCCTGAAGTTATGAAGGAAGGACTAATTTTCTGGTGTAGTGAGCATGTTACTATCATTTTGTGTTCTTAGCATTCATGTATGTAAAAAAAGGTTTTATTCCTATTATAAATGTTGGCATTAGCATTTGGATATAGTTAATTTTTTAATCAAAATAATAGTTAAAAACTCATGGAAAAATACTTCTCGTTTAACTCATTCATCTGTTACCTAGCTTTGAATTGCAGTGTAAGTTAATTTCAACTAGAAGTGCTTAAAAGACAAAAAACATTGAACAAAATACTTTTTTTTTTTTTTTTTTAATTTGTATGCAATATTAAGATTGTATCACTACCCGACAAAAGACGATTAATGTTAACCTTGGCATTGCTGGCTCTGGAGGTCCTTTTGTAAGTGGTAAATAATTTCATAAAAGTTTATAGCTCTGGTCTTGAGAGGTTGAATGTTGCCAATTAGTTTTCCATTTTTGATATTTGTCCAGAGAGTTCAATGCTTGTGGGTTGTAATAAGGTATCATCTGTTAATTGGTGTCCTCAAAAATGTTTGTAGTAGAAACAGTGGGATGAAGAAATCTCAGTCAGTTAGAAGAGCTTAACTTCTTTTTAGCTCTATATTATTTTGCTTTTTAAATAAAAATTTAACTTTATTTTAAACTTTGCATTGAGAACTTGCTACATATTCTTGTTACTAATAGGATGTGTTCTTTAGTGTCTATCAAGCCAGACCTGGTCTTGCTTTTAATACAGATGATAACGTTTTTTTAGGGTCCTCTTCATAATGCATAATACAGGCCATTGGCACTGCCACAGCTCATTGTTTAGTAAAGGAAGGGTTTGTAGTTACGCATCTGGGAAAGGTAGAAAAGCTTGACATGAGAAAGAAGTTACTGTGTATGGCTGTTTTGCTTCTGGAACAGTTGTGTCCATATTTATGTAATTACATTCTTTTTTCTAAGTAGGGATTCATTTAGGTAGTCAGACTCCTTTGAAGTAATATTTTGGTGTATGATTGTAAAAAGCTCTAGAGTTTTTAAACCAGTTTCTAAAAAGCAGATAATAGTAGTACACCTGAACATCATTGTCCCCTTAGTCTTTGCAAAAGGGCTGTCAAGGTCAGGTCCTTAGGAATCATCTGAATTACAGGTGCATGTGCTGTAATCACATGCTACCCCTGTCCTTCTTCCTTCCAGGTCCTCACTGTTATGTCAGAAGGAGCTGTATTGATGGAGATTTTGCAAGCAGAATAGACCATGATTATGGAGTGATCAGGTGTTAATTTTTGGGTTCCATTAATCTGAGAGAGTTGTTACTGAAATAGCACAGGAAGCCTTAGATAATGACACAGACACAAGTATTAATAAACAGAAACTATTTTGAGCTCTTTAATGAAAATTAGTTGCTCTCTTACAGCACTAACTGCTGCTGTACTTTTATTCTTTATATGAACATAAAGGGTCAAATTCGGCGTTGTGTGAGCACCAAGGTCTCATGTTGAATCATAAAGGAGTTGTCTGTGCTCAGCCAAGAAAGAAATTAGACTCCTAAGTTCTTAAAAGTTATTATATTTTACCTCAGAGTCTGCCACATATAGTCTAAATTGCTTTCTTGTATGAGTTCTTTTAATAAGCAATAGTTTCACATTCACGTAACCTGTATATGCCATTGTTGCAAATAATTTATAGTAAAAGTCACATGCAGTATCTAGCTATTCTCAGTTGGGGTGTGTAGAGAAGTAACAGGTAGTGATGAGATCATTTTGCCAGGCTCCGACAGAAGCTTTTCTTTAATGTTATATGATGAAGGTGCAGATGGGCACAGAAGACTACAGCCTGTGCCAGCCGGTCATACAGGAGTGATGTAGTTTTAAGTTTTCTCATAGCATATTCAATTCCATTTAAATATTGCAAAATGCTGAATTGTAAATGTTAACCTAGCCATGAATAAAAAATGCTGATATTTTATTTAATCAAAAAATAATTATGGATAGTCTGCCTTTATTGTATTATTTAAAGTATTTCATTTTACATGTAGACTACAAGTTATTGCAGAGGGGGTTTTTTTTATATATATATAAAGAGAATTTGTTTCTGACACATAAAAAATACAGGAGACAGACTTTTGCAGGCTACAAGGAAAATTATTTGCTTTTGACTAGGGCTGTCAATTGTCTGGGTATGGAGAAAATCTATTGTAGCCAGTTTACATGAAACAGCAGGAAATACTTGCTTTACAGCAATGTTATCCAACTCCTGTTCTGAAAGAAATTCCTTTACAGAAAAGAGAGCTTTTTCTTTTTTCCCTGTCTTTGAGTTCATTACTTTCATGTTCTATGCAAAGAATAAAGCATCTATGCATGGGAGATGTAACTTCCAGTATTTAAACTGCTAACTGATAAAAATGAGAAGTGGAGGTGGGGGTGATCCTACTGAGGCAAACATGTTCTATGCCACTCTTTAATAAAATATTGTAAGGAATAGATAGAAAGCTTCCCCTTTGACTTTCATCTGTCAGGTTTTGATTGTAACTTTGTAAAGGAATTGGTATTGACTTCTATCAGGCAGTTTCGGAGAAGAGGTGAAAAGCCTTCTCTCTTGACTTTCTGTATGTTTTGTCAAATCGAATACTTCCATTTGAAGTGCGAAGTGAAGGCTGATGTCAAGAAATGCCTTCAGCACAAGCTGGTGCTGGTCTCTCGCGACTTTCTTCTTTCTTAAAAGTATCAGATTAGATGGTAAAATGATGGCAATCTAGCTGGACATAAACACGTTTATTGCAGGCTCAGCAGCCATTACATATCATTAGTGAAAGGAGGCAAGGGGCAAGGGGACCACTTTGATGTCAGTTTGATTCTTTTTAAGGACAAATGCATTCAGATGAGAAGATGCTAACTTTATGGCTGCTTGTATACGAAGTTCAGAACCTATTACTGTCTTTATTTCTTTGTCCTGTTTGTAACCTTACAGTCAACTTACTTTCAAAGCAAATACAAATTGTAAGGGCAGTAGTGTTAATAGGGGAGCTGGGAATAGGACATTTTGGAAGCCAGTTTAAATTACGTTATTTACGAAGAGCATGGTTTATTAGTGTCAGACCAAAGCTGTTCAAAACGTCAGTATGTATTGTTGCAATGTCAAACACTTCTCCTTAACATTAAAATAGTGGGTACAATTAAAATAGGGAAACGCATCTTTTACATCACCAAATCTGTCCTCTCTGACATGAAATTGTTTTTATTAGAGGATCTAATTTTACTTTTGGACAACTGCTTAAAGTGTGTGTGTAGTTATGGAAGGACAGACACATTCTCTGTGTTTTGAGGTTTGGAGTTTTTTCCTTACTGAAGCAGACCTAGTTTATTTACTTTGAAATTTGTTTCACCCTTTTGATTCGTAAGATATACCTTATTCACTGTACATGAGATGCAATAAAGGTTACATATTCGAGGTTCAAGGGAAAATATCTGAATAAATGTAATTTTATTGCAGTGGACTTCCTTTTCTGTTTCTTTGTTACTGTTACTTAGACCTGACCTCCTTCCAAGATTTGACACATCACATCACATATCTTGGTCTTTTTTTCTGTTACTGTATGAAGTACTTTCAGTTGTCTCATTTGGTTTAAAACAGATCATACATTCATGTCCTAAATGTTTCACTAGTCAGAATAATTAAGTTGATCAGGTCTGGGAGCATTGGAAGGAAAATAATAGGGTCATTGAAGCATTCAGGCTCTAATGGGAACCTGAGTTCATTCAGATATCAAATCTAATAATTGCTTTACACCTGTATACACACTCCCAGTGAGCAAGTTCACATTAGAGGTTTAGTGGTACACTTTCAGTACCCTGTTTCAAGGGAATTTATACTGTTTTTAAAAGACTAAGTTGCTTTGACTTTTTTCAACTTTGTTGTTGCTTTTGTATATCTGTTGTAGTTTAGCTGATTACTCATCTTTATGCACTGGAAAATATTTTCACATGAGAATTTCTTACTAGAGGTACAATATGAGTAATGTATTACAGACTACATTTAAGAGCAATTGGAAAAATATGAAGGCCATTGTCTGAGTTTTGCTGCTTTGAAACAATTTACTAGCCAAGCTAAATTTTACTGTATACAATTTAACAGTATCCAGAATCTGAAACTCTGAGTTTATACATGATTGTGTGTGTAGCACAGCATAAAGATTGTAGAGATACTCATAGCCATGATTGCTGCTTGAAAAAGACAATTTCATAAGGATGAGGTAGAAATCAGTATTACTTTGTGAGATTGTATGGGAAATGAAGCAATAATTATAACTTCTCAGTTCAACTAAATTCTGTGACAAATCTCCATGAATGTCAGTGGTACAGGCTGTCACAAAATTTCAAATAAATGTTATCACAAACAAGAATAAAAACATACTGACTAGGAAAATGACAGCTATTCATAGCAGATTTTGGTAAATTCCAGACTCAAATGCTGGTCACAGCGCTGCTTGTTATTGGAGAGGATTTGAACTGATGCAATCGTTCCTCTTCATCTTCTTTTTATTTTCCCACCTTTATAAGTTTAGTTCTCAACTGAGGATTCAAACTGAAAAAGAAATGGAAAATGGCTGTATATGTGCCTGCATTGCACTGACATGAAGGCCTATTTTCCTCTGTAATTTTAAAGGCCAATTACCCTTGGAGGAAAGGAGAAAAATAGATTGATTTGTCTTGTAACCCCTGAGGCAGGCATGTGTTGTCTCAAACTAAGGCTTTTCCATTGCAGCTCTTGTGGAAGAGCTTTCAATGCATATCCCAAGTGGTACTATTAAAAAAGAAAGCAAAGTCAAGTTAAAATATTAAATAGATCATTTAAAGGTTTAAGGAATCTCAGTTTATTGGGCCAATTCCTTTCTTTTTAAAAAAAAAAAAAAAAAAAAAAAAGTCTTTAAGGCCTGGAGTAAGCAATAGTAAAATCTATTTTACTTGAAAATAGGGTTTACAAATCCATTTTTATTCTATAAATACTTAACCTTATTAGATTCTCTTCAGCTCTAAATAGAATAGGTATTTATTTGCTTAATGGAATTGTGATACAGATGGTCAACATCCTAGATTTTGGTTGCAAAAGTGTTACTTTTATTTTTACTTATATTTCCCATACTGTATTGACTGTGGTCACAGCTGGATTGCGCTGAGCTGGTAAATGTCATCACACATGCCATTTAACATTAAAACTTCTGACATTATTCATTTTTAAAGCATTTTTGTATATAACACATAGAACATAAATAAATGGTTTTTCTATTGATGTTCTGCATTCTCATACACCTCAAAGGCTACAATTAATGGTGCCCAGCAAGGTAGGTCTGAGTGGCAGCAGTAAGATTAGGTGTGTCTTTGTTCCCTTTTAATCTGAGTGAAACCCCTTTGTGTCAGGACTTAAATCCTTTAGCTCTCCTTATTTTAGACCTAGCTCTGTACTGCAGTGCTTCTGGATATTAACAACCTCTATTTAACAAGTTAAAAAGAATCCAAACATCCACATATGTTTTCAATGAGAAATTGTGCATGTAGGCTGGTCTGGAAATCTTCATTAAATGAAGGTACTGTGTGTTATCTAAATGACTACCACTTTTGTAGCAAATATTTTCAGACAGAATACATATCTTCATACAAATCTACTTGCCTTAAGGCTTACTATGTTATGATGATAATTTTGTCATTTCTGACTTCTGCAGATAAGTTAGATGTGTGTGTCTGCTTTTTTCTGAGGAGGAACCATTCAGTCTTGAGAGACGTCCTTTTAAGTCTGTTACAATTATCCTTAATGCTTGTTCTTCCTAGCCTAGAAATCTTCTTAATAGCTACACAGACCCTTTTCTTTTTCTTCCTCCTTATTTCTTCTAAAACCTTTTCTTACTCTTCAACACCTTTTCTTGTGTACCAATATATTGGCAAATATACCACTAACCAGGTTGAGAACATAATTTTTAAATTATTATAAGATCAACACATGCCTTTAATTAACATGTTTCAGCTGTTTATATGTGCTATCTAGTATTGAGAGCTTTAAAAACCAAAACAAAACAAAAACTCCTGCTAATTCTTTGGCCTAGACTTAAGTTTCTTTTTCTCCATCATAACATACTGTCTATATGCTCAGGTTATCACTCTGCTTTCATGTGAAAGTCTGGGGTTGGACCCAAACCAAAATAAAACAGCCTTTATAGAATTTGACCTCACAGATACAGAGTTTGCTTGAAATATCAATGGGTTTTTTGAAATTGATGCTAAAGTAACCACTTTAGCTGTCATTTAAGTTTGATTGTCAAGAATTTGAGATTCTGTTCAGAGAAAAAGCTAAAACCAGGCATGCCATATCACTTGATCTTTTCTCATTATTGGTTACAAAATTATCAAATCCAAATGAATGTAAAATGACCCAGTGTGATGGTTATAAACGGTCTAGTTCCGATTTTGTCAGGCATGTGTAGGGTGCCTGTTGATGTTGAAATAAAGAGTGTTACAGTTTCCCTTAACTCAGTTAGAGAATCGTTTTATTTGCTTGTTTCATCTATTTGCAATAAAGATCTTTTGGAAAGTGCTGTCTATTTCAGCAAGTTCTTTCTGAGGTGTTATTTTGGCTGCATTTCTTCCATAACTGATTTTTACCTCATTGCTATGTTTTTTTATAGGCAACACATTTTAAAAGATCAATTCGAAATCAAATCTCACAGAGATGGACTGTATCTTAACAGAATTGAAGTTAGGAGAGCCATTTTCTCTCAAGGTGCTGTTTCTCAAAAGAATTTTGTTCCAGACACCAGCAACTGTTTTGAAGCTCTTAATTTCCTTGACTAGCTTATTTCTCAGTTGGTATTCTCTAATAATGTCATATGTACAGGCCAAGCAATATAGAGAAGAGTGTTCAGCTGTAGCTGTTAGAGGTGCTGAAGATTGATGGGCTTCCCTGCTGTTTTACACTATATCAATTCTGCTTCTGTCTTATGTTCTATCAATTCCAATTTCCAAAAAGATTTACCTTTCATTGTTGGTAAGCTAAGCTGATGAAGGTGCACACAGTCAATAAAGAAAAATAATAAAGTTAATTCTTGTCAGTGGGTTGCTCTTTAAAGCAATTGATAATATGCTGTTAAATCAAATGACATTCTAACTTGGCTTCAGTTTTCCCTATGCATAGATGGCTCAAGGAGAAAACTAGAGGCTACCCAGGCTACAGTGATTTAAATTTATTCTAACTTGTCCCAATTTTAATCAATGACACTACATAGAAAATATTTAGTCATCTCTGTCAGAAAAAAAGTGACACTTGTAAAGTGCAATTCAGATTTCCACCTTTTTCTAAAGAAGAAATGCCAGTGTCATCGGTACGACAGATGCAGTGTTTGCTCCTTGGAATTATCATCTGTTGTGACAGTTTATCCATTTAAAACATTCTTAAATGACCAACTTACTTGTTTTTTGTGTAATCATACCATACTTAGAAGAAATTAACTTGCATTTCTGGTTGTTTTCCATGGTATATATGTTTGTGGTGTTTGCTGAAGTACCTGGGACTATATGAATCTTTTCCCTTGGGTTGCTCATGAAAACAAGATGTGTTTCAGTAGGATTTCCTAGTGAACAAAATTTTACATGAATGAATAAATATATGTTTGATGTAAATGCTTTCATTGACTCTCAAAGGCATAGGCCGTATTCCCTTACAGCATGCATTTCTGCATCTTTTGCATATTCAAAATTATTTCAAAAAGATTTAATTTTAAATATTTTATTCATCACTGAGTGTTCTACCTTCTTCATATGTTCAAGTCAACTCAAGCTGGTACCTTCTTTGAGCATTAAACAGCTTTTATTATTGTCAGCTATGGAATGGTTAATTCTTTCACCTTGGGGTGGTTAGTCAGGAGGGAAAAAAAAAGTTAAAAAATAAAAATAAAAAAGATATAGTGATTGTGCATGTTAATGGTGTGAGCTTTTTAAATAAATTAGCACTTCAGAGTTCTCCTTGCTGGGGCTCATGCCCTCCAGCATGTGCTCCAGCACAACAGTTGCTAGCTGAGCACCCAATGCTGTACACTACCCCTCTTCCAGATTCAACATTTTGGCATTATTTTAAGCTCTTAGTAATGTGATTAACGTAGCATTTATTAACTAAGACATTCTTTAAAATACGTGTTGTTCAGGTATGAGGGTCCTGTGACCACTATTTTTGAATAAGGCAAAATAGTTCTGGTAGTATTTATTCCTGAAAACCCCAATATTCTTTGTAGCCCGTTTTCCTACAAAATTTAGGTGCTTTGCTTTCTGCATATCAACTAATTTTCAACCTTTTGTTTTTAAAAAATGTCAAAAAGTAGTTATCTGCACCAGTCATGTTTGTTTGATGGTTTTGCAAGGGTTTTGTGTGATTTTGGGGGGTTTGTTATTGCTGGATTTTTAATGTTAATCAAGGGGATCTGCAGTTATTTACATTTGTGAGGAACTTAGATGCTCTCCTGATGAGCACTCTAGGAAAGTCTGTAGGGAAATAAAATTTCAAAATCATTCTAGTGTTTGAATTGACTGCTGTAATTAAGGCACAAAGAAACACTTTTAATGCTTTAACTGACTGGAAAAAAAATATTTAATCCCAGAGAATTAGTCAACTAAGGCACCAAGACCAATGTAGCAGTTATTAGTACATTTATTATTTTAATATAAGGCATGTCAAAGAGAGAACTTTTTTTGTGGTTGTTACAAGATAATACAAATTCCAATCGAGTACCTTTGAGGTATGGTTTTGTAGACTCTGTCTTTTTCTATTATCAGATATCTCAGTCTCATGACTAGTCTGTTCGATTGCACAACATCTATATTATTACTATCATTGATTGCTCATAAAAAGTAAGGTTTATAATTAGGAGAGCACAAAGTTACTACCTGGAAGAATGGATAAGAAGAAAGTGAAATGGAGAAATCACTTAATCTTAGTATTGCAGTTCTGCAAAGTATCATTTATTTTTCTCCTAATATAACTGAGTTTTACGTTGATAACAAGCTACTGAGTTAATAAATCTGTTGCAGCTATTGAGACTTCTCTTTTAATAACAGAACTAATTAAGGAGCATTAAGGAAAGGGAAAATACATTTTGCAGAATGTAGTTTTTGCAGAAATATTTTGCTCTCCCCTGCCGGTGTGCTTTTAATTGATTGTAATTTCTAATGCTTTATACATACAGAGTATAAGGGAGAACATCTTAAAGATGAAGTTGTCAAATTCCATAAAATTAAAATATATTGTTTAAAAATAACTGTTTAGATTTTTTTGTTTACTTCATGGCATGTATTTATTGCACTTATACACTAAGCTTATTGTGGTTTTGCTTTTTGTTTACCTCAGTAGATTCATGTTACATGGTGAATGATGTGTATGTATCAAAAGCACCTCTACAAATACCTTGTATGTCATAGATTATATTTAGTCTCATCTCAGGGCTATATTGAGTGCAAGAAGATTTGAACAAGTAATTGGTATTATAACAAAGTCCATGTGTTTCTTCTAGTGGAGGTATAAAGTTTGCATGGTCAGGAATACATTCCAGTGTTATATATATTAAAAAGGAACTACTGATTTGATTTCTCAGCAATTAATTGTAGATTTACAAAATATTTGCTTGAGTGACCTAATACCAGCCTAATCCAGTTTCAGATCCTAATATGAAGCCCTTTGTTTTAACCTAACAAATATGTTTATACATGTACAAGCACATTTTACATCTAGTGAAGAAATGAATCATTTGTTTATGAGTATGTATACATGTATGTACACATACTAATGCTGCTTTTTTTAACTAGATGTAAATGTGCACACACACACACAAGGTTGCTTGCATATTCACTGGTGAATAAAACAGGTGTCTTTGTAAAGAACAAGAAATACTTTATATTAACCTCCAAAATTTTCAGCTATGTTAAAGCTTTCACATTGGTATTAATTAAATCTAATCCTCCCATCCCTTTTTTATAATGAGCTGAAAATTTTATGAAACTGTAATTTATATCCTACTTGCCTTTGTTTTAGTAAGACTCGCTATAAAGCTTTGCAGAAAAATCTCTTGCAAATGCTGACATTGTTTCTTACTGGTAATAATTGAATCTTTGTACCCCAATTTCCTTGATTAGAAAAAACTTGCGGTTCTTTCCAGTCTTGAATCTTTCAGATTTTGTATTCCTATCTCTAGAAAATGTAATTACTTCCATTTAAAAAAGAGAAATAATTTTAAAAAATAGATTACTTCTAATAATTGGGAAAATAGCTGAAGAAGGGAATTATAATGCTTCTAGTTTTTACAGTTTTGTTTTGTGTTTTGTTTAAGTCCCAGTTGTGGAGTGACAGGAGAATCTGAACTGTCATTTGCAGCAAATGTTTGTCTCTACTATGATGGGGGGAAAAAAAAAAAAAAAAAAAAAAACCAGAAAAGAGAAAAATCTAAAAAAAACAAGGATGAAGAAATCAACAGTTCTTGGACTCTCTTAATTTGTTTTTAGTCTGTAGAGTTGACCGTCTTGAAATTATATCAAGAAATAGTCTACTGGTGAAGGCACTTCTCTCCACTGAGAGCAAGTATCACTAGACTCTTGACTAGTCACTGTTACAGAGGAACAGCAGCACATTTGAGTTGATAACTTCCCTTCTTGGGTTTTAGACAGCATTTTTATGCTTTAGTTTCCAGTGCCTAGTGACACTGCAACCAGTCTAGAGATTTATTCCCATGCAAAACAGACTGACTTAGGGTAATTTGAATACTTTATGCATGGATGGATTCATTAGGAAAAGGAGGCAAGGCAGAACTATAAAAAGAACTAATAATCTTGCTAAAGGAGCCGTTAATTCCCTATAGCATTGGAGACACTTTCATTGTACAGGGAAAAAGTAAGGTTGATTTTGCAGAGCCCATGCAGTCTCCACAGGCATCCTCTGTTCTTCATCCAGAAACAGATCACAGAGATTGCTTTATTTGTCTTCTCCAGAACCTTATTTAATGTGCTTGGACCATTTCTGACTTTGTTAGCTTAGAACAGAATCCCAAAATGGTTGAGGTTGGAAGGGATTTCTGGAGGTCACCTTGTCCACCCTGCCTGCTTAAGCAGGGTCACCTAGAGCCAGTTGTCCAGGACTCTGTCTAGACAGTTTTTGATCATCTCTAAGGATGGAGAGTCCACAACCTCCCCAGGCAACCTGTTCCAGTGCTCAGTCACCCTCACAGTAAGAAGTGCTTCCTGATGTTCAGAAGTAACCTCCTGTGTCTGGGTTTGTGCCCATTGCCTCTGGTCCTCTAACTGGGCACCACTGAAAAAAAGCCTGGCTCTGGCCTCTTTGCACCCTCTCTTCAGGTATTTGTGTACACATTGGTGAGATCCCAGATCAGTCTTTGCTCCAGCCTTTCCCCCAGTCTCTGAAACATAGTGATTCAGTCAATAGTTTTTTTCAAAGAATGTATTTCTACCCATCAGATGTGTTGGGGTCTCGTGCTTTATGCCTGAACCTTCTTCCTTGGCCCAAGTTTAGCACTCCCCCACAGCAGTACCAGTAACACATGCTTTTATAGTCTGCTGCACTGTGGAAACAGATAGAGCTAAATTGGCTCATTTGGAAAAAAACTGAGAAAACCTGCTTGCCTGCAGTTTATCTGTCAGACTTTTTGCTTCTGAAGTGACTGTTGCTTTATAACATTCCAGTCTATGTAGGAGTTCCACCCATATATTGGGACACCCTGATACTGTAGCAATGTAGATACTGTAGTGATGCATACAGAGAGCAGCAACCTGAATATGAGGTGAGAGACTAGAAAAGGCTAGGACAAAAGTAAGCAGTCACACACACACAAAAAAAAAGAAAAAAAAAGAAAAAAAAAGTGTGGCAGGACCACATTTTAAAAAAGAAAGATCAAAACCTCCAGAAAATTAAGTGGGGGTTAAGTTTCTGCCCCTTTTTGTGTGTGAGCATATGTATATTCATCGCTTTAAAATTTTATTCTAAAGGCATTTAGGAATGTGGCTGGTGCTTGATGATTGTTTTCCTGTGATAGAGACATATTTATTATTCATTGCAATAATTACTGTGTAATATTTTATACTAAAAGTTGTTCACATTGCACAATCAGGAAATGCTTAGGAAGTGGCTGATTTAACTGTTCTATTTTTAACTCTGTACCAAATTATAGTGAACAGTGTTAGCGCTTTTATAGTTGTAGCATCTAGTGGGCTTTTCACCACCACACTGGTCAGTACATTCTTATGAAACTTGAAATGTATTTTTCCAGAGCTTCTGTGCATAAATTGTTTCTAAAATAAGATTTTTATCCAGAATTTTAGTTATTGTGTGCTGTTTCCAAGGGGACTGTGTTTCAGGATTCTCCCAATGTTTTTATCACCCAGCTTCTCTGATCAAGAAAGTAATTTATTGCTGATTGCAGAACTCTTGAACTCAGTCTGGCAGCTGCAGTGTGAAACTTCTCTGATCCAGTCTCCTAGTTACTTATTTACATATCATTTGAAATTATTTTCAGGGCTGTTTGAAAACCTCTTGACATTGCATTATCCATGTTTCAAATCTTATGGTGATTTGTTTTTTCCTCTCTTTGTATTACAGATAACAGACGAGTAACTTTGGAAAGGTCTCGTTCTCGCCACAATGGAACAATTGCAGCTGTATGATTCTTCTGATGCCAAAGAATTAGTGAATTGTTTTATTTACAGTTAAATGGATATACTTTGAAAAGAGTTTATCATACAAATTGGCAATGATCATAAAGGAACACTGGTATTGATTAAATGAGGAGGTGTATAAATAGTATGTATTTTAAAAGCTATTGCTAAATAATCCACATACTGTATCTTATTACCCCAACTACCAAGATCTGTAAACAGTGTTAAACAGTAGGATATATATCTTATTTTCTTATGTTCTTTCTTTTATTTCCCTCCCCCTCCTTTTTTTTTTTTTTTTTGTAAAAGCTGGCAACTTACATGAAAGGAGTTGGGGATTTCTAGGTTATGTTTTATATGGGTAAGAAATTACAAATTTGTTGAAAGAATACAGCTGTGGATTCCATTTGCAGTTCTGATTTGGACTTGAAAGGAAAAAATAATAAAACTGTATGCTAATAAATTCAGAGATGAGCTGGTCTACATTATCAGAATCTTTTTTGTAACCATAAAAAAGCAACGCATAGCCCCAGTCAGGTTGCTGAAAATCTTATCTCAGTGTAAAGCCTGGTGGATTCAGCTATTTTGGCTGCAAGTAGGATATACCGCATATCTACACTTTTGGTGATATGATGATGTATAGTTACTTATCACTGCTAAAAAAAATTTCAATAAAACAGAGCATAGGATTTTACCAAAATTAAATGATATCAAGGCCAGGAAATGTTTTTAACTGTATCTAAGGAGGGATTTTTCTAATTATGCACTTATATATTCTTTATAAAGATATTTGGGGAAAGTATGATTGTCCTATTTTAATTATGCTAAAAATACCTTTGTGTAGGTTTTTAGAGAAAAGCTACATTATGAAGTTATTCAGAACTGCCTCTGAGTTTTTCCTCTGTTTCTCAGGTAAAATATGTAGCGGGATCTCTACTGGTGGGTTTTAGTGCTGAAAGTTTAGCAGCTAAGAACAAATTTTCTACCTGGAGCACTATATAGCAGTGATCAATGATTGCAGCAGTCTGATTTTTCGGGAAGCTCCTCCCATTCTACTTTGTATACAGGCCCCTTGCACTGCAGTACCTCAGGTGAGCAGTCAGTTTAGTAACTGACACTGTGTATGTTCTGCCACTCAATGGGAAACTATAGTTCCCTTTTCTCCCCAGACTCTAGTTGAATGTACAGTCTGTTTGGTGTTCAGGTCAGTCTTCACCATCCTTTTTACTAAAGGTTCATTGCTTATCTGGATGGGATGGAGGATTTTAAGTGGGAGTTCCAGTGGAACTACTCATATGTTGCTCAGCTATGATATTTTTAAAAAGCAGGATACTATGTAGTAGATGGCACTTGTTCTCAAATTATTATTGCTTTTCACTGATTGATGAATTATTATGAATACTTTTATTGCCTGGTGTTATGGGGAACTTTTTTTTAATGTTATATAAAGAATATTTGGGAAGTAAGGTATCACGTTGTTTTCTGTGCACAAACTGCTAGCTCTAGAGGAGCATTCGATACGGGGGCAGTGTAACTTTGCACTACTGCTTGAGCCAAGCATCTTTGTACAGTAGATTCTTTTTGCTTCTCTGGTAAGATACTCTTAAGACTATCTGACTAGTTTGGGATAAATTCAAACAATTTCAAAGTACAGTGATGAATATCCAATCGTTGTAAGAAAAGATACAGCTCCTTTTCAATCTAGTATTGAAATAATTTATTTTTTTTTTTAAATTGTCTTCAAAGGAAACGGCGTTTGCCCACTGCTATATCTCTAAACATAGGAATACAACTGAAGCCTAGTGAAATGTGTGCTGTCAACTAATACTCTTCCTAAACTGTTTGGGGATTTTTGTGGTTTTAGTAGCAAACTAAAGAGTTGTATGGTACTTCAGGAAAAAAAAAATGCATGCAACAGGATTATCAGTAAGAGAGACAAGGAATTATATCCTGTTTCATGTAAGGTCAACATCAACCTTGTATTGAAGCATAACTTTTAAAATGGAACTATTAAATTTGCAGTTATAAAAATGTGCTTAATGCACAAAGCCAGTTTAAAAGGATTAGGTTCATGATGTCTATATGAATTTGAACTACAATCAACAATGTATTAGAATTCAGATTTTAAAATGAGCATTTTGCTGGGATTTACAAGTATTGGTATAATCTTTATATGTGAAAAATCAAAAGCTCACAACAGAATCTGTAGCAGTAATTATTAGTGCGCGAGTTTTTCATTTCCATGGGTTTTATTATTTTTAAAGCTCTGTGAAAACTGACTACAGATTTTCAAAAACCAAATCTTAGGAAAAAAAAGGCAAATCCAAAATAACAACATCATCTGATGCTTCTATTTTACTACTATTTTTTTCATATTTGAAACATTTATATAATTTAATGGACATATCTGTTAGAACAAAAGTGTCTTTCAAAGGAAAAGTAGTTTAGAAGATAATTTATGTAAATATAGGGTGCTCATATTTATGAAGTCTAAAATATTTTCTGAAATTGATGCTGGTCACTTTGTCTTTTGATAGTTTTTCAGTCTATATTAAATTGCAGATATTTTTAATGTTTTTATTATTGATCTAATTTTCAGAGGTGTCACATGTTTATCTAGAAGTGTAGAAGAGTAGCACCTTTTTCAGAAATGCACTTGCCTTATTTTCTAATTTTAAAAAATGAAATATATCAGTTAAATTATATTTGTATTCAAAGTAATCCCAGAAAGAAAATCGCTGGAGGGTTCATACATAAATTTCTTGCTAATTATGTTTCACTATATGTCCTCTGAGACATTACGTTGACAATATACCAGCACATCTGTTTGCATTCACATTTTACCAGTTACAAGTACTGAAGAGATTTTTTTTTTTAATGATGTTACACTGTTTACATTTCTTAGTTTATTTAAGAGGAAGATAACCTTACCTTTGCAATGAATTGAACTAAATTTGCAATTGACATGGGAATGAAATTTTTAAATCATATACAAATATACATCTCTGTTGCTTAACTACTGGCTGTACAGATCAGAAATGTAAAGACACTAGACAATTTTTGCTCAAGTTTTATGCAGTTTACTGAGAAAAATGTGCAACACAATTTGTCATGTATGTTTGTTTGTGATTCAACAAATATTGTTTCCCAGCACGTAAGTGATGTTTGGTTTAAGTGTTAATCATATTATGAACTGATGCTAAAGCCAAAACAAAATTAGTGCCTCAGAGGGCATTGACAAACAGCTTCAGGAAGTATTCCCAGAAATACTGTTACATAATTTGTTCCGGTTTTAGACAACCATGGTCAATATGAAAAATGTTATCTAAAATTATCTGTTCTTTCTTGAAAATTCAGACACAAATGCAAGCATTCCCATAGTTCCCTTCTGTAATATGCAAATAGTTATGAATATCTGTATATTTTTGCATTTTTGTGTGTGGTATATGTACTACCTCAGACAAATGCTGTAAAAAACATAATGTTTTCATGGTTTCTATCCAAACCACAATTCATCAGTGACCTACTTTAAATTCATCCCACAATGTACAAATGGTTTGCAAAACTCTGAGAATCTGGCTGAGTTTTAGGTTTGGCTCTGGAAATCCTGCTATAGCTTTCATTAAGAAAACTTTGCAATGTTCGGCTTTTGCATCCCTCGGGCAAATCCTGCTTTGATGGGCGAATTTAGTACTTCCTATATTAAGAATGATATAGCTAGTAAATATTTAAAGCTGGTAATAGTTATGTGGGAGCAAACTTACCTATGTATGTAAATTGCTTCTTATCCATTAAACAAAGGCTTGGCTGAATTATACTTTAATGTTTGCCTTCAAATTGCTGAGAGGTCAGGCATAACAAGTGCTAAGTGATAAAGCAATGTAAAGCCCACCTCTTATGTGCCATACTGTATTTGCAAGTTTTTCATTTTAAAATAAATATTGTAAGAAACCTCTACATCTCTTCTTCTACAGTATCTACACAAACACCCACGCATGCACACAAATGTAAATAAATAAAAAAAAAAAATCAAAGCAGATAAAGCCAAATCCCTCAGCTTCAGGTGTCTCTATTTCAGATCATATTGCTTTTGTGCATAAGAAAGGGAGTTGTGTAAGCCTGTGAATTCTGCAGTCCTGCAAGCTGTCACTCAGCACCCACTGATGTCATTAGAAGAATGTTAAAGGAGAACGATTTGTTCATGTAGTGCTTCTTTTAGCACTGTTTGAGGTGATACATATGCCACAGAATGTGAACAATAATCTATTACAGTTTAGTCAGTCTGCTATCATGCACCATTTGGTTTCCCTTTTGGAAGTCATATGACTCCTGATGCCAAAAAAAAAAAAAAAAAAAAAAGTGACAAAACTCATGCGTTTCTATTTTTTAAACAGCTCTGTGTTTGTATGTAATGTTTAAAATAGGAATTTGATGAAATCACAGCCTGGCCATTGTTAATCCATGTATTCTGAAAACTGTAATAAAGATATACATAACATGATTTTGCTAGGTGCGCCAATGTTTTACTTGTTTATCATGATTATTACCTACTGAGTATCATCACCTCAAAATCTGTTCTTGTTATATAAAATTATCACGCTGAAATTACTTTCCATTTTAGCTTACTGACATTTTATGAATCTCTGGGTTTTTTTTCTCTGACGTGTCAAGTATAATGTGACTTGAATTTGGGGAAGAAGATGCCTCTTCCAGTGGAGGAGGACTTTAAAAACAAAATAATCCATAAAAGTATATAACTTAAAAAAAAAAAAAACCTCACAACATTAAATCATGGTGATACCATTTTACTTTTACAAAAATAACAGTAAAAGGGAATCACTAAACAAATTACATGGGTCCATGTTTGTTTTAAGTGGCTGGAATCCAGTATAGACTTTTTAGGACAGACACATAGTCAGACAACTATTGTTGGTGTTTTCCAAATTATTTACTTCATTCAGTCACAAAATGGTCCTAACAGAATAGAAACTTGACAGACTTACCTTCAAAACTCTATGTATTGCACCTTAAACAAATTAATGATGTCACCATAACAAACGGAACTGCACAACAGTATAGAGAGATAGCACTGAATTAAGTACTTAAGATTCTAATTGAGTGGAATTCTAATGAATATGATCAGCCATGTTGATACAACACTCCTTAAGTAACTTTTTATATGTGGAAAAGATATGCCAAGGGATGGTCGAAGGCACCATTTTATTTTTAATGAACTGAACTATGGTTAGAATGTGCTTTTTGATATATGGTGAAGCAGTAGATGTTTATATTCTTATGGGATTAACATGAAAAAAAAAAAATAGAACTTCTAAGTGCCAGCTATAAATGTAGATGCTATGATTGTCGTGATAAAGAAAAATGTAGTAACGGTGTCCTATGTATACCATATTCTTGTTCCTTATTTTTAGGTAAATGTTCTTGAATTTCTAGTGTGGGAGTCTGGGTTTCCCATCATCCTCTTAAATATTTTTGCCTTTGGGAGATTGGCAGGCAGAACTTGTCCTGAAACAAGAGGCAGGTACCTTTCTCCATGCTAATTGTTTCTGTTACTTCTTCACATGCTTAAGAAATCCTGTATGTGAACTTCAGATTGATAATGAATTATGGTGCTCTGCCACATAGATGGACTTCTTTCTTACATTTGGATACTTTCTTTATTATTTCTTCCAGTCATCATCTCACAATTAGCCTTTCTACATTTTTTTTAAGGAAGTCAGTAGTACTGGGCTGTAGTAAAATTATAAAAACATTCAATTGATTTGCTCAGAAGTATTTGATGAGTACTTAATGGCCCTAATTAAGCCCTTTCAGTAAATGTGAAACTAAGATTAAGAAGAAAAATCCGAACAAGGGATTTATTAGGTTTTTTTTTCCCTGTAGGCTCTGAGCAAACAATAATTTAGTCCACTTAAATTCACAAGATACTGAAAGGTGTTTATTTGTGTTAGTGTAGTAACGAGGCCAACCTAAGAAACCCATTTGAGAGGCAAAGGATATTATTACAGGTGCCATGCTAACAAAATCACACAGGTTTTTGATTCCAACTGGCTCTTGCCCTGCCTGCTCAGGGCACACGCAGAGCAGGCTTGCGTCAGCCCACGGTGTACTGCTCTAGATGTGCTCTCAGTGAGGCAGCGGTAGAGCCAGGTCTTCAGGCCAGGTTTTTATAAGGGCAATGTGCCCAACTTCCTTCCATTGAAATAATTGATCTCTGAGTCTTAAAGGGCAAATTATCTGTGAGGCACAGATGACTGAAAAACCCTGGGAGTGCGTATCTGCTTATTAAAGTGCCGGAGTCCTTAAGAAAAAAAAAAAAGAAATAAGACCTGGTCCCAATAAGGCATTGGTCAGACCTGGTGTAAACTAATTCTGATTCTCCACTGACATTACACCAAGCCCACATACTCAGGCCTCTGACCTGTAGAAGTTACTCCTGCAACATTCAGAAATGTATGTTTTTAAACAGTCTTTGAGAGTACAAGGATTAATTGATGAATAATTAATTATCAGACTGGCAATTCAGTGGCGTTAGAGATTCATGTCAGGCTGTTACTGTTTTAGCACTTTGGTGATGCAGATACCCTGAAGTGGCTTGGAAGACTCTTCCATTTGTGGAAGAAGCTGTTAGTGATCACACTTTCTCAAACAAACTTTATCTGCTGGAGTAGTAAAAAGGGAAAAGGATTACTTTGAAGAGATAAAAATAAGTGCTAACTGAAGGTATGTATATTATAAACTATGAATGAAGTTGTAAATTGAAAGAAACAACTTTTTAAATACACCACAGCTTGATTCCATGCCTGTTCAAGTGAAGTTCTTACTTAAGTGGTACAGGGTCAGTCAACTTTAAGGAAGCAGATTAAAAAAACCAAATCAGACTAAATCAAAAAAATAATGAGAATTTAATGACTGAATTCACTGCCGTGAAGAGAAATGAGATTACAGAGGCAAAAAGTAATGACAAACCTGTAAAAAGGCCTTTGCGCTATATATAACAAGTAGTACTAAAACTAAAGAGGAAGCAAATTTCCCTACATTCATTTGGTGGTGTGCGTGGTAGATTTTGAAACTGATCTGTCATACTTTAATGAAGCTTGTTGGATTTTTGAAAGCTGTGGTAACATAGACTGGCCAAATGAAAATTGTATTTCTAGAAATATTTCAAAATTCTGCTAAGCCACAAAAGATCTAATTTATATGTAAATGTAATATGTATTTTACCTGAAACTAACTAAAATCTCTTCCAATAAGCTATAGTTTTAATTCCAATGAACAATAATTTGAGCAAGATTTAATGAGTTTCAAATAGTACCTAATGTAGAGTAACACAATATTTTATATAGCTTCTTTTGTGTGTAGGTGATGGTTTTTGAAAGAGTCATAGCATCTCTTTCCTATGGGGACACACACTTAACAAACATTAATAAAATCATTTTTATTTCAGATATCATAAACAAGTTAAAACTATGAGGGTTCTACATTTCAATTGGATATATTTCTGTGTATTTTGTTCTCCATTGCACTTCGCTGTCCAGAGTTGTGCTCAAATTCTTGAGTGCAAAGAATTTAAGATTGGGTTTGCAGCCTGCCTAACTGCAGAAGTCTGCCAATGTGTTATTTATGGGGGAAGAGAGGAACTTACACTCTTCCAAGCAGTCTGCCCAATGAATAGCCTTTTTTGGAAATATTTTTAAAGCATGAGAATAAACTGATAATGATTGTGATTTTATTAACTTTTTTTTTTTATACTCGGAGAATTTTAGCTCATCACAGGGTATTGTTGACAATTAGAAATAAAGCTCAGTAGTAGTAGTGTTGTCATGGCATCATTAAGTCTAAATAAATATTTTACTCCCTGTTTATGAAAAGTGTAAAATTGAAAAGTGTAAACTGGTGGGGTTAGACAGTTTCTACAGTGGTGATAATGCTGTCTTGTTTTCTTTTGGTTTTGGGTTTTTTTTTTCCCAGAGAGTAGTCAGAGATGATTTGAAATGCTTTTAGCTGTGCCCTTTTAGTTTTCATTTTTCTGAGAAAAATTGTTGATGTCAAACATCTCACCATCAAATGAAAAGCAGAAAAAGCTGGCATTGAATTATTATAGCTGAGAAACACTCAAGGAAAAATTATACAACTAATGAATGAGAAGGATGTGGAAAGAAGATCTGCATTGGTACAACAGTGCCTCTTATATTCTTCTGTTGCAGTTTTTGCTTTTTAACCCAGTCTTACCCAAGCTACAGCCACTCACTGGCCTCTGCGGGAGCAGTTGGAGCAGAGGGATCTCTGCTGGGCAGGCGGTGCTGGGAGGGCCTGTTAGCGGCCCTTGGAGCAGTGCAGGAGGCATGCTTTGCACTTTGAATGGCAGGTCTTGGAAAGGAATTTTCGAAGGCAAGATGCTGCTGTAAGCCAGTTCTCAGCAGGGCAGGAAGACAAAGCAGGGGGAAGGGGCTGCTTTCTGGTACCTTGGATGCTGCCTGAGAAACAAGGAGCTGGTGCTTCCTCGGAGTCAAGAGTTTTACACTGCAGGCTCAGGCAGGCATTACTGCAGTGGTTTGTTTACGTATTTCAGCTTTCTCTGCACTGTAAAGGTTAAGAACAATTTAAAAAATATTGAAGAGGTGATTTTTAGTTATGTTTGACCCATGTGGAGGAATTCTGTGCAAAACAAGACCCCTGTGTATAGACAGAGCGTAAAGCTGGTGGTGACTACCCTTTGTTCTTAGCCCAACTACTAACCTAGAGCAAGTAACTTGGAGTTCGACTTTAATTTCATCACCTTTAAAACAAAATAGAGTAGCAAACTTGCACAAGATTATGCTGTTACCAGCTTGATTTTTGACAAGTTGGCAAAGAAATTATTCCTTATAAATTGGTCAAAATTTGTTTAGTCTTCCCTCTCCTAGGTAAGACATTAGCAGATTTCTGTAGTTAGTCTGCAAACCCATTTACATTCCCTCAGCACTAACACCTTTAATTTCTGAACAGTGAATTGGAGTGGAAAGAAAAAAATACTGAAAATAGTAATGTAGTCAGATGAAATGCAACAAAAACATTTTGTTATGACCTGCATGTGTTATTTGAAGCAAAAATCTGTTTTGATTCCCTTTAGATACCTAAGTTTATCATTGAGTTATTCCTGCTGTAATGGTATGCAAGTGTCTCCGTCACATACACAGTACATTGCACAATGTTAATGCTTTCTCAGGCCGCTATTCCTCATAAGCAGTAGGAAGTCTTAAAGCCTGATGCAGATGCTGGAATGTGATTATGTTGTGATGGAATGGAGCTTATTCAGCAATCCTGCGATTATTAAGGTAATGAGGGTAATTTATAGCCTCTTATGACCTACTGGTACCAGAAGCTAAAATGCAGGTGTTGGGGGAAAGAAAACCCTATTTCAAGAGCTAGAGACACAGAAGCACATCAATTTTTGTTAGGTAGTGATAAGATACAAGATGTAGCTTGTATACTTCATAGAGAGCCTTAATTAGTTCATATTTGGATCTTTAGGTCTGGTTAATATGCCAAGCCAGACATCCAAAATGGTCTTCAGTTCAGTATTATTAGAGTAGTTACCTAAGGTATTATTGTAATGTTTATGTGTACTATAGTCAATCAGCTGGATGCTGCTGTGTAGGTTATGCATATTAAGCCTGGCTCTGCTGATTTCAGGCTGATACTCTGAAACTGAATGAAATAAATGGCAGCTTTTCTGTGGACTTCAGAATCATTCCCCATCTATATGTCAAATTATAGTTATCCATACCTATATTGTTAATGAAAGATAAGTTCTCCATCAAAAGCAAAATGTCTTCATATAAAAAATTTCTCCAAACCATCTGCAAGCGCACACATAAATATTTGTCTAAGTTTTGATTCTTGAAGCATGATTAAATTGTTTTAAAAATGGATCAATTGTATGAGTTTATTGTAATTTCTTGCTTTCTTTAATATCATTTACATGCTGATAGAGTATGTGTTGGTTTATTATGTAAATTATTTCATCTTATTAGTTCCTAAAAGTAGCTGGTTCCCCATATTTAAATACTCATATGCTGAAGGTTAAAGGTAAGCTTAATTGTGATATCAGGTGATTAAAAATTATTTTATAAATTCTTCATCACAAAACTGGGCATGGATTCTATTTGGGAGAAAATATTTCCAAGTATCTAGTTACTGTGAATCTAACTAAACGTAATGGAAATGTCTTTTGAATCATCTACATTATGTTTGCACAGTATGGTCACTTAACAAAAATGAATAAGCTGCAGTCATTCACAGCAACATAACTTAACAATTACTTTATTATAGCATTCCTATCCAACTGGATATTCAAAACATACATTGGTAGAAAGGAGCTATCTCCAGTTGGAGTGAGTGGGAGACAAGCATCTAACTTTTTAATAGCAAAGGATTGACAAAAAAAGGAAGTGGAATGGTGATAATCAGCTGTCAGTCTCAGCTCTCAATCATACTGATAAAAATATCTCAAGGAACTTCATGATTTACACTGGAAAGCAACATTTGGTGTAACAAATAATGCCAGAAACCATAGGAAAGAAATAATGAGGAAGAACAAAATGCATACAAAACAGTGTTATAAAGTGATTTATGAAAGCTGGTGTTTCAAAAAGTAATGAAAATATGTACATGCCTCAAAGAGAAAACATGGAAATTGGTAGCACAGAGGGAAAAAGTCTGCTATATTAAGGAAGAAAAGGAGCAAACTCGCAGCATATGGTTAGTTTTATCATCTAACACAAGGTGTTGCTCAGCTCTCATCCTTCAGTTTGCAGTGTAAAGTGCCAGCATGTGTGTCCATAAGGTTAGTGCTGCTGCACAGCCTGTGAAAGGTGCCAGTGTGGGGGAAGGACCAAGGGGAGGGGTTAATTCGCCCAGTCAGCCAGAGCTGCATTCCAACTGTCTAAATTGCGTTTTTAAAATAATAACTATTATTTTCTTGCCTGCTGAGATTTGGTGGTCATCTTTAGGCATTACTGCCACCGCACTTCACTAACAAAGTTCATCCCACATCTCTGTAAAGTGGACTATATACCAACTATGAGTAGTCTCTTAAGAAATCACTAAAGAACTGCCATAAACAAGCAGACATAGCTTAGAAAACAGGTTTCTCTAATGTTACTTTACAATATGTAAAGCTAAAGTTAATTTAAAGGATGTTTCTTAAATATAAGGTGGAATTAAAGATCTAACCTTTATCTAATATTATTTTTTAAATGTGGAAACAGGAGAAACTGCTTTGCCACTCAAATATTTCTGTATTGTAAGACTTCAGTACATGCTGAAATGAGGTGGCTTAATGCTTTTTTTAAACGGGAATTTTTCCAGAATATGGTAATCATAAACCGGAGTAGGCACAAGTTACAAAAGGGGAAAAGAACATAGCTATGCTAAATAATACAGAAAAAAATATTTCAGGTGCTTTTGGGGGCTTTTTGCATCTGTCCTTGTATTTTCTTCCTAAATCATTTCATTTCTGTAATCTTTTACAGCAGCAACCATTTAAAGAAGCTCTAAATCATAGGCAGTATAATCCCTTTTACACAAAGGAACAATTTAAAAAGGATAAACTTCATTTTTATGGGTTTCAGCGAACTGTATCGGGGAAGTGTTGTCTTTTCCCATTCACTCAGTTACTTGTGTTTGCCTTGAGCTCACAGTGTGTTTTGCCCTGTAAAATCTTGAGTGTTCTTGATTCCTGCGTTTGGCAAAGAACTGACAGAGTAGATAAAAGGTCACTTGATCTGTTCGCTTTTGTTTTCCAACAAGTGATTCAGACTTACAGCTACTTATCTATGAGCTACACAGACTCAAATCTGAGGGTCAAGCACAATTTCTTGTGAAGCAAAACTTAAAATACTAAATGTAAAGTGAACAGAACTTGGAATGTAATAAGAATGCATCTGTTGAACACTATCTCTGATGTCTTTGGTTGGACTGTTAGAAAATGTTGGCCTTTGAATAAAATCTATTTATGCATATTATTAAAATACCTGGTAGAAGAGTTATGCTAGGATTAGTCTTAGATATTGCTTACCACTAGGATTATTCACCTAACCAGGTTTTTGTTGTTGCTCACTAATTTCACCATTATTGGTTTTCAGTTTGAGGCAGATTGATGAACACTATTACATTCGAGGAGAGGTGTACCCTGCCAATTTCAGCTAATGTATGTCATTGATCAAGGTAGGTAAGATACATCAGTTCTACTGATGTAGTTAAGCAGGGGAAGCCTTTAATGTAAATTCTGCTGTCTCAGCAAAACTACATTTTTACTGTAGTACATTGTATAATCAAGGAACCAAATTATATAAAACAGATCTGTCATCATTAAGTAATTTTGATTACAGAGTATACTAGTTTTTCTACTTTATAAAGCATTTACTCCTAATGAAGACATAGCCTACAATTTTGGTGCAATCCAGTACCAACACAGTTACAATTTTCTTTCACTTTTATTTTAATCAGATTTCTTTTATGGAGGATCAGTTGCAGGTGCCTGAGTCTAAAAAGGAGCAGATGTGAAAGATCAGGTAGGATCTGATGCTTAATTTAAATCAAAAGGTTTCTGTTGAGCTTCAGATTTTTCTTTCACCTGTGGAGCAAATTCTGAAATCTTTTGCTTTTGCTGTCTGTTTCATCCAGTATTCTTCCAGTTAGTTTGTCTCTCTCCACATAATTTCAGTTGCCACTGTGGTGACTGCCCTTTGCAGAGGAGAAGGTTGAAGTTATCAGTGACCATCTGCACTACATATTTTCAGACTGGAAAAGTAACAGAACGTGTGGGAGAATTTTCTAAAGAAAAAAAATTTGGCAACTGAAACAGTGAGGCTGGGTCATCATAATTTTCAGGGAAGCAGCCATCTTCACTCATACAGGTAGATTTCACCCCAGTGAAGCTCTGCATGTTAGTATATACTTTTAAAACATACTTCACTTATTTCCACTTGAAAAATTGGCTATTACCTGAGGACTGAGTAAGGATCTTAGTATGGTGGAGTTCTCATCCATTTGACTTCCTGTGTTTCATTTTCTACAAGCTGACAGTCTTTTGCAATACAACTGTTTTCTCTTACTCACTCTCCAGAATCATTTTGTGAACTAGTGAGTTTGAGTTGGGTACAGTGGAGAGAAATAGTCAGTTTTATGGATATTTCTTGAGGAGGCGGAATTGACCACAAGAGAGACTGACAGAACTGCCATTTGTTTATTGATGCAGCATGCTGGGAAACAGAACACTGTGTCCTAAATGTGGAGGACTTTTTCCTTAATGCAAGGGAGACAGCAGGGTAAATATGCATGGAGGGATGAGAAGTTGTATGTTCCACCATGGCAGTGAGCAATGACAAGAATTGTCTTCATCAATGATGCAAGGGTAAAAGAAGCAGAGGTTTATATTTCTCAGAAGGCATTGCTTATTCTGGCAAAATGTAAATACATCAATCTGTAACTGCCCAGCAGTGTGTGATGTGAATAATTATTTTGGCCCCAATTCATTTTTGGTGCAATTTAACATTGGTGGAATTAAAATCCAATCCTTTAACTATAGCTTGTCTCTCCCCCAGAGGAAACAGTCCCCTGTCTGGCTGAATGCCCTTCTCAGAAAATCTTCTTGGTAAAAATTAATCTCATTCTGAATGTGTCAGTGTTAAATGTATCTAAACCCACTATCTTACTCTAAAACTAGCATTTTTATACCTAATACTGGGCCCAGCCTTTTTGCAACATTTGTTGTAAAAGACAACGATATAAGTATCCAGCACAGAGACTGATTAAAAAGTTTTCCATATAGCTTCTAGCTGGTTGCAATTTAGAATATGAGTTGCTATACTGAGATGCTGAAAACTGTAAACAGTATTTGCATTTTGTTATGAATATTTTGCATAACTTTAAGGATGTTTTCTTTATCCCCAAGTGGGTCTGTTTTGAACCCATAATGTACTGTGAAGTTTCAGTAACACAGAAAAATTTGTTGAGCACAAACAGGCCAGTATCACAGCAGACGTAACAGCATTCAAGCAAAGAGTGTTTTGCATCAAAAATGTGTATACATTTGCATTTTTGATGCAAAAATCTACTTAATCAGCACTGCAAATGAAGTCTGTGAGGCAGTGCAGAATTCTATGAAATTGAAAAGTTCTGTGTAATTTCTGAAAAACAAAGTCTATTTTGCACAGCTCTAACTATAGCTAATATTTAAACCAATTTAATCATTGGTGAACTAACATGGCAGAAATACTCTGAACTTCCTTATCATTGTAAGTTTTTAATGTCCTTAGCTCTGTGGAGTATACTTTTTTTTTTTAACACTTCTTAATTAAACATTTATCCTATTTAATTGCTAGGAAAATGAAAAGCACAGAAAGATTGAGATCTGAATTTTAAACATCATTTTAGGCATGTTGATTTTTTGTTCTCAGTTTTAGATGCTTCGGGAATTATGTTGGGGGAAATTCAGCACACAAGATTCCTACTGAAAGCCAAAGGTGTTGCAGCTATTCATCTAAGTCAGTTGTTTGTGTCACAATTGAGGTATCTGTTCTAGAGATTTCTTCAAAAGTGTGGTCTATGATTGCTGTCCAGGGCTGACTAAGAATGCTGGAGTCTTATTCCCAGAATTCTGACTTTTGAAAATGTTCTTTTATCCAAAATAGTTTCTGTTTTCTAGCATTTGTGAGTCACAATAAATTGGTCTTCTGGGATGGATACTACCTGGAAAAGGGAGTAACCTCCATCCCAGAGCAGCTTTTAATCCAGTTAATAATTATTATCAACCGTTATTTCTTTTGGATTTATAATTTCTTTCTTACGCAATTGTCCTTGCTGGTGTTGATTGATTTTTAGTCTACACTACAAAAATTCCACCAGACCAGACATCTCTCCTTGAGATGAGGAGGTTATAGACGTGTGTAAACTGGCAAGGACTCCTCCTGCAGGCAGGTGACTAGCGTTTTCTCTATTGGCTGACAAAGAATTTCTTGCTTGGTCTCCAAAAAGAAAGAAAAATTTTTAAAATCCAAGGTTTTTAAACTGAGATTATAAAATAAAAGTGAATTTCAAGATAGGAACAAAAGAAACATGTTTATTTTTAAGACAGTAGTGTTTTTTTCTTTTAGCATTAACACTTAAAATAAAAGGAGAGTCTTCTTTCACAAAGTAAGGGGAGAACTACTTTGTCAAGTTCCTCCTATAAACAGATTTTCTTATGTAAAAGGTTTGAGACATTTTACAAATACTTTAACTGTGCTAATATATTTTGAATCCTATGCTTGCAATTTTAGGGGTTGCATTTCTAAACAACATAATAGATCTAAATTGGGAATCTCAGCAAATGTCAGGCTTCTTGTCTGTAAGGTATTTCCACTCTTTAGTGTAGAATGTCACTGTCATCCCAATTAGTGCAGCTGATTGGTATTAAATTTGTTTTCTATGACACAGTACAGTATTTTTGCTTCAAGCCACACATTTTGTATGAGATACAGAAACACCACATAATCACAACAGACTGTAGAAAGCAGAAAAGACCTCTAAGAATGTGTCAAATGGAAGAAACCAGCTTTCTAATTTTTGCAGTTTTTCAGCTATATTTGTTATAACAATATTAAATGATATTTTAGGAGAATACAGAGATTTAAAGTATGCCATCTCATTCATATTTTCTTGGTTTACTGGACAGTTATATTATTATTGCAACATTTCCACATAAGGACATCCATTTTTAACACATAACTTATTTGTCATTATACCTTCTTTGTCTAGAAAATTGGGAAGATAAAATTTAAAGTAAGATTCTTAACGTTAGTCCCTCTGTTCTTAACTGGCTTCTGAATTGGTCTTGTAAGGCTTTGGAATCCCAAAATCTGTCACCACAGTGAAGTAGCCCTCCTTCACTGTACAGATTCATTAGTTTATATGCTGAACTCATCCTGTTGACTGGAGGAGGGTCGCTGGGAGCGAAACATTTGTACAATAGTGTCAATCCTTAGGCTGAGAGGCATTTGCAAGTGACTTCCTTTGTTCGTGGATAAAGGTGCAGGAAGAGGATCCTGAATGCTGCACAGATGATGTTTGGCTTGATCTTTATCTTCTCCTAACTGGCATGCAGAGTCTTTATCTGACTATCTGATAGTGGGTCAAATCATCAACAGTCAAATACACCCCTGATGCCTCATGGGAAAATATTCAGAGAAGAATATGAGAATCCTAATGGTTTGCAGAGACATCTGCAAGCTTGCACACAGTTTTGGAAGAGAAGTTAAAGGCTGAATGGACTTGAGACTGAACTTCTCTTACCTGCCATTGTAGGCTGTGCAAATTAGGTATAAGATATGTGGGCAAGGCACTGGGGAAGAAACGGCAGAAGAGAAGAGGAGGAAGCCTCCATCAACACTGCCTGTTTTTATATAAATAGATTTTTCTCCCTCTGCCTGTCAGTCAGACACCCTCCACTAGATTCACATAAGAAACATTTATGCATGCCTAACTTAACATTTTACCTTGCTACAGTGCACTCCTATTGAAAAATAAGGCTCAGATATTCCATTTGATGTTAGTGGTATGCAGTAATATCAGGAGAGGACAGCTGCTGAACCAAAGAAACTCCTCAAACAAATAAACACAGTTTTCCTTCCCACCCTGACACATCGGTGTAATTACACTAATGGGACAAGTGTCAAATTTTCATCAGCATGAGAGCTTTCTTGGGATCCCTTTCAGGCACAAACCTGGGTACCATATCTGTCATGGTGACCCAGCAAGCTTCAGGAATTCCTTGGTAACAGAAAACGTTCTGGAGCAGAATGATAGCAGTTTGACTCTAAGGGATGTGAGAAAAGAAAGGTATTATATATTGAGAATATTTAGAAGTATCTGTAAAAGTAATTCCAGAAAAAGCCCCTTCTTATGTCTTGAAGTGAATGTCACAAAAGGAAATTTTCAGAGGATAGATTTGAACCTTTTCAAATGTTTCCTGTAATATCGTGTTTTACACTGGCGTTGGGGAATTATTACTTTTGTTTTCACTTAGTGTGTCTTTCAGAACTCGATGCTACTGTGCATGTTTTCAACCAATAACATGATTTCTATGAGATCCAGTGATGATGAGAATTTCAACCATCATCATCTTGAAATATTGACAAACTGCAGTTATATCAAGTCAAGCATCACTTCCCTTTTCTCAAACATGCAAAGCAAATTATGGAGCTCTGATAAACACAACAGACTGGTCCTTTAAGAGACTCAGCTCAAATTAGAAGCCAGAGACGGGTCTCATAGTCCACAATTAGTTTTAATAAATTCTTGAGAAGAAGAAAAAGAATCTTACAAGCTGCAGTACTTTTTTTTTTTTTTCTCCCCATGAAAAGGTACAACTATTGCTACCGTATTTTTCTGGGGCTAACAATCCCTAACATTTAAAATTAACATAAAGAAAATTGGCAGGGCAAAGGTAAAATTGACAGTCTGAGAGGGTAGTACATGCATTAAAAAATTAGTTTCCTTTGGCTGTTTTTGTTCTTTTCCACAGGCTCCCACATTTTTGTTTAAAAACAGTAACTGCATTGGGCTTTCATTCTTCCCCATATGAAGATTACCTTTCAAATGTATTGCTGCTCTTTTTGTCTATCCTCAAACACTGGGTAACAGCAAGAACTGTAAGTGCTTGGGGTTTCCATAGGCCCTTCAGTGAAGTTTAATCCTCAAAGCCAGGAGGGAGCCATTAGCCAGGAAGCCAAGTCTAAGAACATGAAGGTGTGTGTATTCACATAGACCCTGTACAAACACAGTGGCTGTATTTGGCATTAGAGAGATACACAAGAGTCTGGGATTTCAAGAGTCTGGGATTTCACCGCCATGCCTTTCAAGTTTGCTTGCATGAGCCTTACCTATCTTAATGCCTGTTAGTACTTTGTTGCTAACCCTGAGGCTGAAAAATGGGCAGTAGTGTCCTGACCTTAGAATTACTCTGAGTGGCAGATATTAAGCACAGTGTACTATCAGCCTTACTGGGGGTCATCAGGAAAATGGTGTGAATAGTCAAAGTTTGCATGAGGACCAAGCACTGTGGGCTGTGCTGCTCTTAAAGCACGTAGCTGCATTGAAAACTGTTGCCAATATGTCTTGACCAGATCTGCCTCAAAATTCTTGAATTTCCTAAGTGACCAGCAAACACAATACCTGTTTCTTTGGATCCTACTGACCTTTTCTTTGCTAAGAGTGTTTGGCCAAGCAATGCACAGGCCATCTAAGACCATTGTAATACACTTTTAAGTATATAGAGAAGGCTATCAATGTGCAAATGTTAAACCATCTAAGTATTTTCTTCAGGCAAGGCTATTATCTACATAGCAGTAGCAACATGAATGCATGCTATAAGAGCAGTAAGGGTTCTGTCGTCAGTTGCTAGAGATGTGTTTATGTTGCTTGCATACCTTTTTTGTTTGCCCTCCATTTCACTGTGGTGAAGTTGGTCAGAGGCCAGGGAAGTGCATGAGCTGGGGAGCACAACTGGGTGCTACTTGCACAGTATAGTATTACACTTACTACTACATAGGCAACATAAATTTGTTCAACGGTGCCAGGAGACTCCAATGAAAGTGAGAGATCTAAGGTAGACAAGTAATCATCCTTCTGGGAGAAGCAAGAGATCCCTGTTCAGTGGAACCAGTCATATATGGGTGACAGCTTCTGTTGGTCCCTCTAACTATACAGGGTATGAACTGAAAGAGCCAGCAGGGGCACTGGTAGATTAAAACAAAGAAAACCCTTTTTTATACAACTATTCTGTAGCTTTTTAATAGAAATGATATGTGGATGGTGCAAAGCTGCACCAGGAGCTGTTGTAATAGGGATAACAATAATAATATATTCTGTAGATAAGCATAACAAAACATTT
The DNA here is from genome assembly GCF_047716275.1 of Strix uralensis. Classification (NCBI taxonomy): domain Eukaryota; kingdom Metazoa; phylum Chordata; class Aves; order Strigiformes; family Strigidae; genus Strix; species Strix uralensis. Next base: position 6,871,153 of record NC_133984.1, read on the forward strand.
TATGGAAAGTATGCATGTTCCTTTGTGATTTTATGCTATACCTTTATGGACTTTTCCATAAGGATATGTATTAAATCTAGTATATTAAATATATGTGTAATTACTTGTATTTTAGTGGCTGTTGACAGAATTTATTCCAGCAGCTCTACTTACTCATGTATGAGAGAAGATACTCTGTTATCTACTGCATGCAAAGTCTGCATCTGTTTTTGTTCCATTCTACTGCCATGTAGCTTTAGTATAACGAGTAGGAGTTACTTCATTCTGTCAGAAAACATAATCATCCCAGGTTAATTCAGAACTTTCCTTCTTTCTCCCAGTATTACCCTTTTACATCCATTGCTTCCTTTGTTTTGGGTCACTGGGCCAGGCTTACTGTCTTGTTATCAGAGTTTTACAGTTCACAGTCTGAAACCCCTCCAGTTCTTAACAGATGTTGCAGACAAGAGATATTTTACCACTAGTGCTGCACTGGTAAACAGAGCCATCGTGGCAGAAGGTGAAGAATTGCATTCAGAAATAGAAATGACACAGTAAGATATTTTACTAAGGCTTATCTTACAATTATTTGATGTTTAGAAAAACTACAGTGTACCGCTCCATTGTTTGCCTTCAGCTATCTCTAGAATTTCAGTCCCACTGCTTTTAGAGGCTCTAGCCAGATGCTGCAAATAACTAACTAATATTGCTCTAAATACTGTATTCTACAGTGGCACTCTTCTTTCACAGAATTGTGTATCAGGTCCTGTTCATCAGTCTGAACAAAATGATGGCAACTACAAAGCCCCTGGACTTTTGCTCTAATACAGCCTTTATCCAACTTACGTCTCTTTTGTAGAAGATGACTCCAAATCTTGACATCAGACCTTGAAGCCCACTAAATCTGTGGGGACGCTGATGAGTCTAAAATCCAGAGAGAATTTATGGATGAAACTGTTTCTAATAATAGGACAAGAGATCCATTGTTTCTGTATAAATAAATGTGTCAACACACTTTTCTGTAACTTCATCAAAAACAGTGGTAGGATCTTCTTCCCAAGGGACGCAGGAAGTCCAAAGCAATTCATCTCCTCTTGACATTGTCACTTGTTCACCAAACTTCTCTTTTATCATCTTACTCCCTCTATTTTTCTTTTTTTTTAACATCATTGCAGACTAAATGCTAAAAGAAGTAAAACCTAAAATTTTGTTTTGTGGACAAATATTTAAAAGTAAGGATAGGCAGAGAGAATGGAACTAATATATCAACCAATTTTCGTAATAATTCCAGTATATCATTTTCCAGCCATTTCTCTCTTTCTCTGCTTAGAATGTTCAGCAGGGGATGTTCACCATATGTTTCTATAACATTTAGCCAAGTTAGATCCTGAGTAGAGCCTGTGGACCATTAATAAAATGTAAGTAAATCATAGTAATAAGTAATAAGGATCATTCAGAGATGACCTTCCCTGGTGGCAGAGCTTAGCTATTCATAACCTTCTGGTAAACACAAATGATGAAACAGAGGAAAATGATATATGAGAAACAGGTGTAGCATCTGGGGAGCACTGTACTCTTGAGCTGTTTGACATGCTCCTTACATCTGCATTTAATAGAAGAATAGAAATTATTACTTATCTTGGCAAATTGGATATGAGAGGTAATTAGAACTGTATCCCCTTGAAATTTCATAAGCTTGTAAAATGAGTGACAGTACTTTACATTTCCAGTTTGTATATTCAAAGATAGTTGAGAATTGCCATCACCATTTTAGTGGACTAATCTGTACAAACTAGAAAATATAATCATCTTCCGGATCCAGTTAGCTTTGGACTCATTGCTCTTTACCAGCGCTGCTTTCTGATGGATAAATAGGCCAGCAAGCGGTATGCAGCCTGAGATTCAAGAGACCTTGACTGCTATGCTGTCACCTTGTCTGTGACCTTAGAGCTAGATACACAGGCTATCTTGGTATGTTGTAACCTGATGGTGCGAGAACAGCTCTGAGGCACGTACCTACATTTCTGTGCAGTGAAGGGAATTAGGAAGTGGAATGTACAATATTCAGCACGAAGAAGGGACATCATCCACAGTAATCAATAGGAAATGATGAAGAGGAGGATGTATATTAAAACTTAAATTCCTTGTTAGTTTAGGAGTCTAATACTAGTTTAAGGTTGCATATCTTAGCTGGGGTTGAATAACTGTGTTATATATCTCAATAATCAACACTATTTTCTTTTAATATGCATCTAAGGAAAGATGTATTTCTGCTTCCTGCTATCTCCTTTCACAGAACAACTTTGCATCACTATAATCTTCTTGGGTAGTGGAAATAATCTTCCCAGAAGCAGGTGGTAGCATTATACTAGCTTTGTGTCAGCATTCCTCTGTAGGACTCTAAGCTCAGTCTCATGTTTCTTACTCCATGGAATATGTTTATTCAACACCTTTTTTTTTTTTCTTCTTCTCTCTAAAATGTAGAGACAATCCTTTCAACTGTTGAACCACTGTAATACAAGAAGCCCTAACCAACTGCTTTTACTCTGGCAAGCTGCTATGCTTGCTGTGTTTCCCACAGAGCATGATAACGCATGTGAAGTATGGCCAGGAACAGCCCACTGGGACATGTTACACAGAAGGGACAGCCAGCCTGGATGGGTTTAGATGTGACACCTGTGCTGAGCTGCTCAGTGCAGTAAGAGACAGTCGAAGTGTGTGGCCCTATCAAGTATAAGGAAATGTAGAATTTTACACCCTGTAGACACCACAGTGATCACCAGTGTTATGAAGATAAATAGAATAAAAGTTGTGAATTTTAAATATGTGAAGTATGGCAGATTTCATACCATTACAGTCAGGGAAAACAAAGCTTATGCCATTGCATCAATGTTGTCTCTGTTCTATAGATAATTTCAGACTCTAGTGCATCTACTCTGGCACCTTTCACAATTGTCTTCTATATGAAAAAAATGTGAAATTTAACTACATTTCCTGAAGTTGTTCCTGGCCTCCTATTTCCCTGGTTTTCATTGTACCATCTTTAGAAAAAGGATAGAGGAAAAAGAGGAAAGCATTTACTGTTTGTCCTGAGTAAATCGTGAGCAGTCACAGAAGGGATGTGTTTTGCCCACTGTCCATTTTCAAGTTCTGTCTATTGTTCCATTAAATCTTTAATGCAAAAGCCTCATATGCTTATCTGCTTGATTAAGTATACACTATCTTCTTTCATCTTCATCATTAAACTGACAGTAATTACACAAAATTGAATGCATGACCTCTAAGTCTTTGCCCCAGTAAGTAAACCAGAGAAAGACTGGTTATACTCTAATTCGCTGTCATGAAAGTTACAAAGATTTAGTTCCTCCAATTCAGAGACAGTGATTCACATCAGAGAAAAGGTGCAGATAATTACCATTTATTACCTGCAATACAAATCAGGTCTGAATCTTCTATCTGTGTTGGCATGAAAAATAACCACTACTCAGTGGAGCAAAAGGTGATGACCCACTGGCTAATGAAGTGTCAAAATGAAGCCAGGAAAAGGGATTGACTTTCAAAGTCAATGAAATGTAAAGGGAAAAATAAATGGTAAATATTTTATTTGTTTTCCAGGATTAACACAAATTTGGTTTCTTATTTTTTACTTGCTGCTGTTAATTCAATACTGCAGAATAGGCTCTCTCTAAAGCCAAACATTTTTGTTGAAAATTGTATCATGTTGAGAAGGCTTAAAAATATAGACAAACCCCCATATTATTCAAATAGAGAGCTCTTCTACTTTTCCTGCCTCTGTGAGATTACAAGTTTCAGATAGAACTGACTATCTTGTGGATGAAGTAAGACAGCACTTCTTCTGTGAAATCTTCCCACAGACTTTGACAGTCTCTAGTATTACTGCTGACGCTTCACCACAAAAATCTAGTTCTGCTTTGCTTTGTCTAGAAGGGAGCAGAGTCAGACCATATTCTGGTTTGCACAAGAATCAGGAATCAATGTCACTCCAAGCATGTCTCAAGCAAATGGCTACATTTCTATTTAACGTTCTGACCTAAATATAACCGGGTCTAATCAGTCACTAATAATTTTGAATTTAAACATACATGAAAACTAGTAAAGTGCTGTTCTTCAAAATATTTCTCTGGTATAGCAGCTTTGATTTAAATTATTCCAAGAGAAGCTATAGTGTCACTGGTCAACTTCTAAGCTACTTTTCAAGAATACAAATGAAAGTTTATTGGCTTTAGCTTGGAACTATTTCTACTAGCTGTTGCAAAAGTTTTGTTTGTCTACATGACAATTTACTACTTTAGTTGCTAACTTGCATCAGTTGGCACAAAATGAGATCAAGTAACAGCTCAGCCTTAAGCTGTCTGTCTGTCAGCATATTAGCTATTCTGTCATGGAATAGGAACTAGCAAAGCAGCCTGGATAAATCAGCTTTCCACAGTTGTCATTTCCTGCTATATGGGGACTTTATGTTAGAAATATATTGTCTGGATTAGGCATGGATTGATAGCTGTGCTCTCCAGGAATGATGAAGAAATATCAGGGATGATCATTATCCACATAGTCAGCTGCTTCTGGCCAGCCACTGCTTCATGTTCCATGGGAATAACTCTTACCCATCTCCTTCCACACAGCTGAGCTCATGTGAGCAGTGAAAAATTACATCTAAAAAATTACATTAAATAATGGAGCTGAGCAGCTGGCAGAACAGAATTCCTAAAAGCGCAGCACTGGTTGGACACACTTTCTTATGAGGTTTAAGGAAACAAGAGGGCAACATCAGATCTCATTTAACAGGAATTTTGTACAAGTAGAGAGTAAAATAGAAACAAGCAAACAAACGAATAAAATTCAGTCTTTACAAAGCAGTGTGAAATGCTGAACTGTGTCACGGGACTAGAGCAAAGGTTAAAATTAGAATTTACAGTATTGTACAAATCTTAGCCTCAATTTCAATCCCAGTGCATATCAGAGCAAATCAAAGCTGCTGTAATTTAAATGGTGACACTCATACTCAATAGAGTATGAAGACCTCTTCTTTTTGGTGATTAGTTCTGCCTAGCAGGGTTGCACAGCTTACAGGAGTGCTGCATGACTCGGGAAAACCACCTAATTGGTGGGCAACAGCATAACAGAATCTGACCCAGTAATCATATGAGCTATGACATATGGGTTCTTTTTTTTAATTTTCATAACTCTTTTACTACATTGCTTCATTATTTGTAGAAAAGCCAGAGAAAAAGTTTCTGTTAAAATAAATTTCTCTTAAATTTTAAAGGTATTTCATATTGTCCCATTTTAGTTTATCTTGATCCATATCAGATCTTGTAGTCTCCCTTTCCACCTATCCTGCCTTTAAACCCTCTTGTCAGAAAAGCTAGAATTAAAGAACTTCTGTTCTTTTAATGACCTAATGAAGGGAAAAAAGACCACTGGCAAGTTTTTCTGCAGTGGAATGGGCTAATGATATAGCCTTCCTAATCATGCAGTTATTTGTCAGATTACTAATACTGTGGCCATAATAATTCATAGTATTTTACTCATAACGGCTTTTCCATTCCTTGTAAAATTGTTAGGACACAAGATGTGTCCATTCTGGCATAAGATGGTGTTTAGAGAACACCAGAAAAACTTTCTGTTGTGACCCCAGCCTTAGCAAATGTCTGTTTTAGTAAGAGTTGTCTGAGGATGAGTTGAAGATGTGATAGCTAGCTGGCCAGACTTAGCTTTTAAAGCTGCAGAAGATTGTGGTGGAAACTTTGGGATTTAGGATGCACTGCAATACATTCCATTTGTGTGTGAAAGGAATGCATGGTCTAAAAAACATGGTCTAAAACTGTATGTGATGATGAAACAGAATAGCGTTGAGACCCATCAGGAGGTTTCAGGATGATTAAATAAGTAAATGGCACTGAATTAAAGGATCTGTATCTCGTGAATACTATTCTCTGCAATAGGTACATAGATAATGCACTAGATACGTATCTCTGCAATAGATACATAGATCACTGACTCTAATGAAAACCTCATTTCGTAGTTGTCCATAAGAATCTTTTGATTTGACAATGCTGGTTTTCCATATGAGATATCTGAAGTATGAATATTTCCACCAGTGATAAAAGATGAATAAGCTTTTCTCAGGAGCATCTCCCAAGCCCATTTGAGTGTGTCAATTTAGAGCTTTGCTAAGCAGAGCCTGCCATTCATGCCAAAGTGTGATCTGGTTTTGAGATCTGACATATGGGCACTGAGATTAAACCTCCTAACTTATCACTTACAAATTAAGCTACGATTGAACGTCAGATGTATCAAAGTGGTTTTGCCCACATCATAAATTGAACAGATTTTTTTATGGTATTCTGATAAGGCACAAATATAAGAAGCAAATCAACCAAAAATTGTAAAAAAGTAATACAAGAAATGAAATCAAATACTGTGGGAGCTGAAACTTGAACTGGGGACGGTTGATAGGAGCTTCTTTTGTACTTGCCTAAGAATGAAATAAATACTATCTTGCAATTTGTGTGGCGATGCACTGGAGAAAAATAGAGAAGGTAATCTTTAACTTAGAGTCGTAAGATTCCTGACTCCATTTCTTCAAATGCTTGTTGTTCGCAGTCTTGGACCTACTGTTATATTTTTAATGCAGATGTGAATGAGGTCCTATTTCAATCCATTACTACTTTTTCACTGCTCATCTGAAAACACGTTGAAAATCTGAACTCCCACAGGAGGGCCCCAATATTGCAGGGTGCTTACTCATGTGCCATGCTTTAAACACAGATAAGCACTATTGGCTTTAACACTAAAAGTCAGCAGTAAATTGAGAGATCTTTGACCCCAGTTACCACCTTTATACTACTATGGGACTCGAATTCATAGTCTTCACAGAAGGCATTCTAGCATCTGTATAGAAGCAGAGGATAGTCTATACATTGCACTTTAGAGTGGGATTTTTTGTTTGTTTACCTAATTTCCCCTAAGCCTTTGAAAGAAAGGAACATATGGACACTATATATAGGAATTATTTCTCTCAAAATAAAGTGCAGCTACCTGTGGGACTCAACAAAGCAGCTGCTAAAAGATCACACTAGTTTTTGAACAAGAAATGAAAAACATGATTTCAGGATCACTGTGCAGATCAGCAACATCTGTGTTTAATACAGCAATCTCACATCACTGTTTTTGCAAAAGTATGGGATTCAGCTTAAACCTTTGGGATTTAAAACTAATCAAAATAAAGATCAAGCCAGGGGCTGATACTTTAAAGATGGACACTGATGTCATTTTCGTAATAGAATATCATTATACTTGAGAGGAAACAGTGAGACACACTCCGTTGTCATGGTTCTTTTCTCTTTTTTGTAAAAGCTGTGTAAGTGACATTGAAACTAGGTTCAGACATTGCCAAATAGACTGCTTAAGCAGTTTGGAGGGATATGTCAAGCTATTGTACTTACCACTCTGGCCATCAGTAAAGTCAGAGCTAAATAAAAAGATCCGGTTAGTATAATGCTTTTGTCATATTTCAAGCAAAAAAAAAGCTAAGTAAGAGTATAGTTTAGTGGGCTGAATCCTGATAATCTTATTGCAAAACCCATGCTCATTTCTTTCTTTATAATGATCAGTGAAGATGGTGAAGAAGGGTATCACTTGATGGCACAGTTTTCAGAAGAGCTGGAGAGAGACAGTTCAGATGTGTGCAGTTCCATAAGGTTTAGAAGAAAATTTTTCAAAGCCATCAGGTAGCAGCTGTATCTCCCTGACTTGTAAAAACTTGCCTTCACTGTGGTGAAGCTTGGCAACAGCGAGCCTGTTCCAGCTTCTGCTTCTGACCTTCACTGTGGTGAAGCTCGGCAACAGCGAGCCTGTTCCAGCTTCTGCTTCTGACTGTATTTGAGAATAGTGGACACTTGCTTTGCTGTTTGTACATTGACCGTACGGTCAGCCATCTAGGCTGATACTACTTTTTGTACACAGGAGAGAATGCCTGGTACGCTGTGGCTTTAGTTTAAGAAACAGCTTTCTGATTTTATTCTAATCTCTCCTTCTGATAGAATTGTGATACAAAGCTGGATACTGTCCTTGAGGTGGATACTGTTCTTGCCTAATTCTTTTTGATGCCTTTCTTCTCCAGTCAACATCAGTGAGCTTGGATGTTCCAGATGATGAACTTTAGCAATGGTAACTTTTGCATTTGCATTTACAACACTAAGTAAATGCAAACATGCAGCATAAAGATATATCGTACATATAGCAATTGCAATACAGGAGGCAGAGATAGCATGTGCATGCTAATTATTTTCACTCCTGTGTACTTATGCTGCATTTTCCCACTTCCACCCTACTGAAGATGGTCATGTGCCATCTTGATATAGTTGGTATAATGGGCAAATAAAAAGAACAGATAAAATATTCTTCAGTTACTGAATCATGTTTATCAGTTCAGTAATTGTTTTCATATTAAATGTTCCTTTTATTTGTTTGTATTTAAGCAATATTTAAGTATTGTGAAAGATTATGAGATGTGGTAAGTGGTGCATTCTTCACACCCATTCTTTACTGCTAGAACATTATTACAAATAAATCAAAGAATTCATTTTAGTGGTATGTAGTTTAACATTTTTTTCTTCAAGTAAAAAAAAGTCTTAAATATGCTGCTTGCCACCTACAGAAGGGTTTGTAACATATAAGGACTACATTCAAAATAAAGAAAACCTAACATGCAAACTCATTCTGGCAGTCATTTTTCTCCTTGGAGCGTCCCAGCTACTCTCTGTGTATTACAATATGTAGCTCAAAATATCTTTTTTTCCCAGCTTAGTGCTGGATATCATTTCAAGCCCACTCGGTCAGACCTGAAGAGTGATTGTTCAGAACTCCTGAAACTCTTAAGAAAAATTACTGGTTTGGTCACATTAAGACTTTTGTCTCTCCCCCTTCCCATCTGTTTTTAAATGCCTGAATGCTCAAATATTCATGTAGGAAGGTGTTAAAAGAAATGCTCATCATCATGTCTTGAAGTAAAGGAACAAATGTCTTATGAATGCTCACTCTGATATCTTCAGACTTCCCGAGCAGTGATATTTCTAAAAGGTTTGTGTTCCTCATTCATTGCTATGTTTCCCAAGCACAGTTCCAGGTTTTGAAGGTTTTACTTCTGGAATGCAATTTTTAATTACTATATTTTAACACAAGCTTCATATTTAGCTTCCCTTGTGAATAAATTATTCTGATGCTTCTGAAATGTGGAAACAGGATGTTATTTTTAATGGGCATGACGATATGATCCATGTTTTCTGGTAAGATTTCCTGTCTTGAATGGATATGTGTTGCTGGAATATGCCATTTGAGTTCTTCCTTTTTTTCTTAAAGATTGCAAAGAACAAACTTTCAACATTCATTAATTGATGCGTTTTAGTTTTCATTTATGAAGCAGAATGTTTTGAGGCCACTCTTATAAACCAATTATGACATATCAAGACTGAAATCATATTAAATAGTGACTATAGGAATGCTATCTAAAGAAGGGCACCTTGAGATGGAATTAAATTTTTAATTACTTCAGTTCATTACATAAAATTCACTCATTGACTCAAATATGATACAATTCACAATTTTATTTATATATATCACAGTTGTAATCACAAATTTATAGACATCTATAAATCTTATGCATAGAACTGTTAAAATCGTTTTCTAAAAAAAAATCTTTTACAAAAAAGCATTTCCCTGAAAATAGGAATGTTCATTTTGATAACTAACTAAAGCAAGGTAAAATAAATGTTGTAGATATTTATATTTTTATTTGAAATTATTGACAGATTTCATGTTGATAATGTTGAAATGTTTCACTTTCAGAAGGTGTTTTATGATTCATCTTGCTTTCTGTTTGCTTCAGTTTTTTGATCTTGTTTTCTTCTGTTCTGTTATCTATTTGAATGTGAATTTTAATATGGGAACTTTTTATAGCTCAACATTATTAGGATTTTCATATTTTTCTCAGATTTCCATCCATTTCTAAAAAATGCAAATCTGACATTGAATTCTAGTCTAAACCTAAGTAAATATTAACTGGAATTTTTCCTTTTGCCATTGAACTTGACTAATATGTGATACAACCTCATTAACACATCCAGAATTTAATTTTATGTACACAATAAACTCACTATTTGAGCAATGGTACTGACTTTTTTGTGTGTACAAGTACATTAAGGCTTTGCTGGAGGTAGCTTACATATAAATTCAAGTTGAAAAGTTCTAATAGTCACCAAAGAAAACTGTAAAATAATTTATATATAATTTCAGCTGATTGCCACAAATTCAATTTAGTAAACACCAAATACAAACCCAAAATTTCTTCAGGTTCTGATGTCTTGCCAGTACATACTCATCACAGCTTGTGGTGGCAAGCATTCTTCTGTTCTGATAATAAACTGCTACTCCGTGGAGGTATCTGGGAACCTTACTGAGAAGCATGAATTTGAACATAAGGCAATTTTTGTGCTGTTAAATGTGAAATCATAATGTTTTTGCTACTTAAACCAAGCTTATTTCACAGCCTGATTTATTGTGGCACAGAAAAAAATGAGAAAAAAACATGAGATGCTGAGTCATTGAAGTGAGTAAATTTTTAAGAAAGCCTTAGCACTGCTCTTTATTTACGTCTGCCTAAACCTTTTCTGTGTTGAACACGTTTTTGTATGTACTGTATAAAAATGCTGGCTGTTCTTTCTCAAAACTATAGATTTGTTTTTCTTTTGATTACTGGTTTGTGATGATATGTTAAAAGCCTGTTCTGCAGCACACAAAGACCGGAAGAAAGGCAAATAAAGGGAGGATGGCTTTGTTCAGATTGTTCTGGAGATATGTGACTCATCTTCTGATACAGAACAAACAAAAACACCCAGACCTCCAGAGGAAATGGTACGTTGAAAAGGGAATTGAGATGAGGAACTGGTAGTTGAAAAGACTGCCTGGTGGTCAAGAACAGAAACTAATTACCATTTCATCCTACTAACGGTAGCTATGCAAAAAATTTTTGAGGCAAGGTAAGTTTCTTTGACCAGCTAGGTGTCTTCTCTTCAGTGAACAAAGTTTAAAGGCATGATTAGCAAAACACTTCAAGAAGGAAGCATCAAATCTCTTCAGAGGAATCTGTTTTGAGAATAATCATCAGAGAATTTACAAAGTCAGCTTTGTTGGCAAAAAGAGAAAAACAACATTCTAAAAAGTTCTTCCTGTTGAAAGCATCGCGTTTGAGTACCTGGGGTTTTCAGCTAGGTTAAATTGCACCTTACGAAAAACACACAAAGGGAGTTAATTTAAAGCAGATTTTCTGCTGTGGTCCTCCATCAGATTGAAGATTTAACTCCTTAGTAGGGCAATATAGAGCATGACCGTCCTATCCCACATATATTAAAATCAGCAATATCAGCAATGAATAGAACATCTGACCCAGGCTTATGCCAGAACAAAGCTGAAAGGGAAAAGGTTTTACTACTGTGAACTGGGCATTCTTTTGGGGTAAATGTGATGAGACAAGCAGTGAGATTCTTTTTCATTTTCAAAGAAATAGCAGTGAGATTCCCATACATTTGCAGAGAAATAGTGAGTTATAGAGATACTCTGCCCTCCCTGTGCCCTATTTCTCCTCTGCCTTTTAAAACTATACATCTAAGTAACACAGATTCAGGTCAGTGGAGAGTAGAAAGTGGCTGCCTATGGCAGAATTTGGCCCAGAACATGAGATTTCCTTTCTCATCTCTTCTGTAGTAGGAAGGTAGACAGTTGATAAAGTCTGTAACTTTATATGTGGGGCTTTTTTAGGCATTGTTAGTAATTTTGCTGGTGTACAAATGTCTTGAATTAAATGAGATTACAGAAAAAGTCCATTCTAATTTAATCAAATTATATGTAATTAGATTTTGTATTAATTTTTTCTATGTCAAATTTATTACCTTTAGGAGGACTTGTAATAGAGTATAAATTGTAGCTCATAATAAGAAGTCAAAGTAATAGTGAAATGAGTTTTTATTTTATTAGACATTACCATTCTGAGTGATTAATTTCTTTAGAAAGATTTGTTTCTTTACTTGACAAGTCAGTGTTTATGAACAAAACTTTTAAATTTAGTTACCATCACGTCACTCTCAAAATCAATAAACTTACGTTTTTATTATGAATAACATTTGTGCTAATTTTGGATTTATGGCACAGAAAAGGGAAAAAAAAAAAAAAGAAAATTGAGATTGGTTTGCTGCTTTCTGCTTCGCTGGATGAGGTAAAAATTCTGGCTGTTCCCCAGTGTGTTAACTAGCACAGGAATTCTATTTGTTATGAAAACCTTCCTTTTGTAGTCAAATTTTTAGAAAGATGACACAAAACCAGGTATAGATCCAGTGAATGTATGAGCATTTTTCCTGCATTTGTGTTGTTAATGGAACAAGTTGCATGCTTTTATGTTATATGTGCTGATCAGCTGGGAAAAAAAAAGGAATGCCCTACCCATGATCCCATGAGATTAATGTCAGTTAAAACAAATTTAGGCCATTGGAAAATGATGATGATAAAACTCAGCATGTGTGTTACTATTCTCAGTAACTGCCATAACAAATGTGATTTTGGTACGCTGGAGGGATTATCTGGTGCTCATTTCAGACCTGAGCTCCGCTGTTCCCCACCCTTTACGAGTGAGTGAGGAAGACCTTTCACTATACTCCAGATCACCCGCAGTGAACCAGAGCCTCTCCCTTTCATTTCCTCTGCTGCTCCTCCTGTACAATCCACGAGTGAAGCAGACCTTTGCTGTAAGAAATTTCAACATTCCTCTCTCCAGCTATTAGTGTGATGTTGAACATTGATTTGTTTAACTCTGGTCAGGTTATCAAAGGGAGATTTCCAGTGATCACTTCAGCTTATTTCTAGAACAGGAAAGAATATTTTTACTGATTTTTCTCTTGTAAACTTCTTAACTCACTGTAAAATACTCTCAGAATTGGATTCATCAGCTCTTGCCAGGCAACAAATTACTGCAGATGAATAATAGATGTTCCATGCTACCAGATTTTCTTCTTTTGCTGTTATTTATTTCCTGCTAGGTTAGGCAGCCTCCTCTTTTACCTAGTTCTCAGACTGGCCCTGCTTCCAAGTGGCTGCTCCGTGCAGTCTTTTTAGTTTATGATGAAAAGCAAACAATTGACAAGGTGCAGTAAGTAGCACAAATTCATCATCCATTTCTCCATTTCATGAACATCCTGCATTTTTGAAACTATTTTCATTTGTTCTGGAGCCTGGAGACTGCTGAAGTAATAATAGCTTACCCTAGGAGCAGATTTCTTAGTAAACACTATACCTTTGTGAAGAAATAGCTATTATTGCGTTCTAAAGAAAACTGAGGACACAGTTTTTTGGTGTGGGTGGGTTGTTTGTTTGTTTGTTTTTTCTCGTTGTTCCAGAGTATTTGTTTCTTTATTAAAAGAAACTGAAAAATTGGGGATTTTTAGCCATCCATTCTAGCATAAACCAGTGTGATTTATCATTTCTGAGTAACCTTTTATGAAAATGACAGTATCTAGGGATGTGTTTGTTGTTAACTAGATGCTTCATAATGCAGTTTGCATCTTTGTATATCGCAAGCCAAAATTACGATCTCCTGAGGAGTAAAACTCTCACCTGTGTTGTAAACGTCACAGATTTTCAGAAGGAAGAAACTCAAAGCTTATTTTGGAGCTTACGTCTGTATCCTTCCATGTAGTTTAAAGTATTCACAGTGAGTAGCAACTGAAGATCTAAGAAAAGCATTTCTATTTTGATACCTACACAGTAGAACATAGCTCTGGGAATTTTATGCATTTTGGATACTTATGCTACATATAAAAATAGGTGAAACTCAGTCAATATTTATGAAAAAAGACATTTTGCCTATAAATATTAGTGGAATAGTTTAAATATTTGGTTTCACACTGATCAAGCTAGTCCACGCAGTATCAGAAATTAGCTGTAGAAGTGACTGATGGCACATAAATTGATCAATGCATTTTAGGCATCCATAATCATATCTACCTCTTTTCACCTAACTGGATGTCAATGGAATGTACCCCAAGTTTCTTCCCAAAGCCAAAATATTAATCTCTGTAAGGGGGAGGGATACTAGGCCTGCAGTTCCTACGGTGACTAAACATTAAATGGCTACAAAAAATAACTGCTTTTTACAGAACTGATGTCACTATGAAATGTCAACTTACTGCTGCACATCCACAGTGTGCTGCATTTTGAATCCTTCAGAATACAAAGCTTCTGGACATTTTGCTAAGTCAAAGATCAGCTTATCAATATGTATAATTTTAAAAGCCTCACAGAGATTACATTTAAAAAACAGCAAGAATTTGTCAGCAATTATATGTCAGCTGTCCTTCGGATTTACTGATAAAGATTCTATTTGATGGTAATAGCAAAGGTATTATCTCTGGATCAATTTTCCTTGTTCGCTAAATTTGATGATAGAGCATCATAAGAAAAAATGCTTGGAAATGTAATTTTCTTGATAAGGAATGCAAGGTATTTCTGTCTTTTTTTCTTGCAATAAGGTATTCACAACACAAACGGCTAAGTAGCCTATATAATCTGTTGATGTATGACTGAGTAACTGAAAAGTACAGACAATGTGGTGTTATATAGGTCTTAATTATAAAATGCCTTTCACACCTCTGAGCATCTGTGAGAATTCTTATATTAAGTCTAATTACTACAAGTATTCCAAACCAAAGAAACATAATCTCATTAGTTCAATAAAATATCTTTCTGTATGAGCAAACTACAAGTGATCTTTTGCACAGATCTATTAATAGTTACAGTAAAGAAGCAGAAAAGCTGCTATAAAACTGTAGATGAAAATGGCTAAAAGGCACAGAGAAAGTCACTACCTTGCATGGTTTGAGTATTTTCAAAACCTAGGAAAAGATTTCAGGTGGGCTTTGTGCTGAGAAGTCTGGAGAATCTTGGATTCTTTTGAAGAATCTTAAAGCCTTTTGGATTTTGAAGCCAAGGTGTAAGCTTATTCACTTCCTACTGATCATGGGTTTTGACTTTATTATAATTTTTTGAGAATATAAGAGACCCATTACAGCTGAAGATGTTGTGAGTTATTGAAAGGTTATACCAACACACATATTTTGGGGTATTTAATGGAGAACCAAAAAGATTATTTAAATTACAGCGCTTTGTGAGTTCTTGTCTTTCAACCAAGAAAATAATTTCAACCTGTCAGAGGAGAAAATAAAACAGGAGTCCTGCCCAACAAGGTGCAAAATTGTTGCTTACTGTATTAGTAAGTAAGCTCATTTTGCGCTGCTATTTAGCATAGTTGATTTTGGGACAAATGAAATATTTTTCAATTTCAGTTCCTTTATGGGAAAAAATATCCAGATTAATACATGTGTGCAGTGGTCCTCAGTCATAACTTCCTACTGTGCCATGACATGTGAAACAGAATTGGAATAGGGAGAGAGACTTATACTGAAGTTGTTTCTAGGGAAACAATTTTCTAACAGAAAATGCAGATTTCACAGAATCAGTTTTGGGTTTCTGGAGTTGTTTCCAGGGAAGGAATTTCCTAACTGAAAATCAGATTTCACAGAATCAGTGGGTTGGTTTGTTTTTTAGGAATGCATGATTGTTGAGCTTTTCAGTAGAAATCAAGTAGTTGATTGTCCTGATATGCTTTCATTTTTCTTTTGAGGAAGACAGAAGACTCGGGGGTATGGGAAGGCAGGATGCCAGCTATCTTGCTATTTGTCAGCTTCCAGGTGGACTTAGAGGATTGTCCAGTTAGTTGGCCAACCAAATTCAAATTTTTATTCCACTTCACTGGAAATTGCAATACAACAATCCAGAAGTTTTAATTGAATGGAAACGTAGCCATCCAGCAGCCCTGTTCTGTCCCTTGTTTATATTCATGGTATCTGCTTGGCCAGCACTTTTGCATCTGATTGTTTTTTGCGTAAAAGCTGGCCTCGATTCAGTATGAGAAGTAGAACACGGATTGAAAACTTCTAGCAGTAGTCCAAGCTCATACATTTCTCCTGGGAAGCACTCATTTTGCCTACCCACGCAGTCCTTGGTACCAGCTGCCTGAAGTTTGCTCCTGATCCCCCTGCCCTGCAGCACAGGAACAGTTTGCACGTTAGCAGACAGCAGAATGAACTGGCCATGGCTGTCACAATCACAAAATTCATACCGACAATTTGTGCACTATTAATCAAATTTATATATTTCATACTCTGTTATCTAAAAAGAGCTGCCTGTCTTGTCCTTAAAATTATTGTCCAGAGAATTTGGTTGTGTCTTGTTATGTCTTTAATTGTATCTGAGAACACTCAGCTACATTTTTTAGAAGGACAGATCCTAAACATAGAGCTTTGATCTCTCATCTCGAACTTTACAGTGTCTTCCTGCTATCAAAACTTCAAATAATAAAAAGTGTGGAAGTACCTGGACTGAAATTCCCCAGGAATATCAAATGTGCTAAGAGAAATTTAGATAGGAGTTGATGAACGCACCATTTGTATCACTGGTACCACCAGTCTCAGAGGAACATATACAGAGCAATTGTACAGACATAATTCCTGCAGCTAAATAAAATGTTTCTTTGTTTCTTTCATGTTTTCATCTACTACTAATGCAAAATATAATCAAGCAATGTGAAGACATACTGCTTTAGTTTATAGCTCCTGCTGAAGGTAATTTGTCCTCTACAAGTTGATTAAATGAGAAGTTCTGATAATTGTGCTACCTCATGCTCTACCTTTACCCTTCATGACTTGCAATATCCTCCTTACTCAGGGCATTTGGGATTGTGGAAAGGACTTGTCATGTTGGCAGGCATGGACAACTGTGGAAAGACAACTATAGGAAGGAATTCCTTCCTACAGAGGTTCTTAAAATTCTGCTTAATATTTATTACACCTCTGTATAAAAACGAGTTTCCATGCTGGTATACTCTGCTGATGCAGATGCATGTTTCCCACGTATGGAGTCATGATCTTGTTTCCTTTCTGTGCAGAATTCTTTCTTTTACATTTCTAGAGACACATCACAGAGTTTTACCTTTTGACATGATGTTAAGGAGCATGCTATTTTTAGGAAAAAAGAACTACATGATACCACATTCTTACTAATAGTTCACTCGTATGTACTAAGGAAAGATTTGCTAATTAGTCTCCTGTCAAAAAGTTTTCATTTGAATCTATTGTCTTTTTCTAAGATATTTTTAAGTTAGTTCAATATCTTGCTATCCTTTATTTACTTCTTATGCGCTTTTAACACCATCATTTTTTTGTAAGTACAACTGAAGGATTTTGTATTCACTTACAGTAGGAAAGGTATATACTGCCCTATCAGCTGGCAATGTGGGACACTACTGAGACTGACAGAAACTGCTGACCTTTCCTCCTTCCCTTGGCCTTCGTTTTTGTCTGCTAACTCAACAAAACACATGTCTAACTAGTGCCCACAATGGAAGAGAGAGTTCTTATAGTCCAGCCTGAAAATATTTGCATTCCATGTGGGGTTTTAAAATGTTTTTAACTTACCTTTTCTTAACCAAAGCTGTATTTTAGACAGTGAAAATACCAGTTTGGCTGTTATGATAGCTTTCTGCTCAGGCAATAATATTGTTTGGAATTAGGCACACTTTGCTCTCATATTTTACTTACAGTTTCTGCTCAGATTAACTGAAGACTATGTATGAAGGGTGTTTAATTTCCTGCATTAGTCTCCTATAGGAAAAGGCAAGTTGGAAACTCACCCTAATAGTTTAGCACCTATCAATTTTTCATCTGTGACGTCCCATTACAGCTAAGAGATTGTCTGGATGTCTCTCCGTATGCTAAATTCTACATGGATCTAAAAATGTGTTTAGCTGGCAGTCTTCTCTGAAGACGTTCTCTGAATAATGTTCTGAATAACATTCACTAAAAAAGATATTTTACAGCAGTGCTTGAAAAATACAATTTGAAGCACTCAGAATTTCTGTGATTCCAGTGTAGTTATTTTTTTTCCTCTGACCTTATCTAGGTGGTGTTGGACACAAACTTCCTGGAATGCATAAGGGCTGTGACAGAGAACAAGTTCTTCATCTTTTTTCTGGTCTCGTGGGAGACAAACTCTGTGCTGGTGAGTTACCACAATTGTTTTTCTGATAAGCTAATGTCATTACTTTGTAGATTTTGGCTTCCTGCTGTGATATTTCTCTGTCTGTGCTCTACGCCAGACAATATTTGACTAGCTGACTGAAGCCTTGATGTTTTATGAGCAGTCAGCATTTTTTTCCCCTTTGTTATTTATGTTAAGTGTGCTTCTCTAGGCTGTTGCTGCTGCTGATTGATAGAATCACAGAATCATAGAATGGTTTGGGTTGGAAGGGATCTTTAAAGGTCATCTAGTCCAACCCCCCCTGAAATGAGCAGGGACATCTTCAACTAGATCAGGTTGCTCAGAGCCATGTCCAACCTGGCCTTGAATGTTTCCAGGATGGGGCATCTACCACTTCTCTGGGCAGCCTGTTCCAGTGTTTCACCACCCTCATCATAAAAAATTTTTTCCTTATATCTAGTCTGAATCTAGCCTATTTAATTTAAACCTGTTACCCCTTGTCCTATCACAACAGGCCCTACTAAGAAGTCCCTCCCCATCTTTCCTGTAGCCCCTTTAAGTACTGGAAGGCCGCTATAAGCTCTCCCCGGACCCTTCTCTTCTCCAGGCTGACAACCCCAACTCTCTCAGCCTGTCCTCATACGGGAGGTGCTCCAGCCCCCTGATCATCTTTGTGGCTTCCTCTGGACCCTCTCAAGCAGGTCCATGTCATTCTTGTACAGAGGACTCCAGAGCTGGATGCACTACTGCAGGTGGGGTCTCAGCAAAGCAGAGGAGGGGAGTCCCCTCCCTCAACCTGCTGGTCATGCTGCTTTTGATGCAGTCCAGGATACGGTTGGCTTTCTGGGCTGTGATTAAAAAAAAACTGAGAAGACATATATATATATATATATCTTAGATGATAGCTGTTAATATATTTCTGTTTTCAAGAATCCTTTGGTGCTAAAGTATATCCTTGATTTGGTGTCTGAATTATGATTGATTGGCATTGCTTGATGTGGGTATATAATGGAACAACTGTTTCCAACATATTTATGCCAGAACTTAAGTTCCGCATTTGTTACTTTCCAGACCATCCAGTCAAGTTTTGTTATGTGCTCAAACACACAGCACAAAGAGAATAGACCTATAACAGAGGCATGAAGGACTAGTGCTGAATTAGCTTCTATCTTCTCTCGATGGCTGTTGAAATCTACCTTGACAGAAACAGAATCAATTTCCGTTCTGGGACTTAGAAATAATTGGGTCTTTGTTGAAAGTGGCCCATTTCTGGAAAAAAAAAAAAAAAAAAAGAGGAAAAAAAGCAAGATTTTTCTCAAACTTAGGGGTTTTTGTTGTTGTTTTTTATTATTTCATCCAAAGAGCAAACACCATTCAGGTGTTTTCAATTGGTGTTTAAAAATCTTATTCAGAACTTGAGCATGCAACAGTCACGCTTAACAACAGATTTGTGGCAATTTCTCTAGGAATTAAGCTGTGTAATTCTGACTCCCCACACTCTAACTGCTAACTGAAGTTACTGTCATGAATAACTGAAGGATAAGCAAGTGAGGACTTTGTTTCTTGAGAGCCACTACACTAAGACTTTGGTTATTGGGGAGGGCAAAATACACCTGTGTTCCACCTCCCAGTCAGTGCTTCCACAGGGAACAGTGAGTCTCTGCTGATCAGCTAACCTGATTTCTAGTGAAGTCAGACGATATTTTTGTAAGCTTCAGTGAACTAAAGTAAGATTTTCAATGCATATTTTCCCATTTTTTAAAGGCTTTTAGAGAAATCCTCTGAGCAATAAGTAGCAAATTCTGTATGCTTCTGTGTTGCCTTCTTCCAAACTAGAACTCCTAAGAATTTCAATTGTGATACAGGGAGATGATTACCTGCTGGGCAACTTATAGTAACTTATAGCAACTTATAATGATTTCTGAATATTGCTTAATAATCCTGCTTGCCTTGACTGTTCTGTGGAAATTTACCAAGGACTACTGTGTTTGTCAAAAACAAGAGACATGTCCTTGGGAAGCAGATGTGTTCTAACAAGCTGAGTCTTTGCAGAGTACAGATAGCCATGTATGGATAGTAGAAACTAGTATGCTAGTGCTTTTAGATAAGCTAGAGGGAGTAAACTAGCTGGGACCACTCTTGTTGTTCAAGAAATTATTTAGGAGAATCTGTGCATGCTCTGAGGAAGGGAGTGAAAAGTACAAGGTGAGGAAGACTGTGAGCCTTCCTCCAGAAGACCCCCGAGGACGACCACCAGGAGGCAATGGACAGGTGTAAAAGATAACATAAACTGTTGGCACCAGCCTTTTGAACTAACTCCACCTTATTAATACATATGTATTGTGTGACTCAATGAATATGTATATCTACACTCTATAAATTTCTGGTAAAATGTGTTGTTAGTGTGCAAGCTTTGTGGAGAAATCCCCTTGCACCCTGGTGCTGGAATAAACATACCTGCTTTATAACTCTCTCTGAGTTGTAGAGTTTGTTTCCATGCATCAATTGCAAATAATAATTTTACTAATTGGTGAGGTGAAGTACAACAAAACTACAATGTCATCATTTTTCTCAGTCAATAATTAATTTGTTGTTTCCACAGACAATGTTACCATATTTAATTTTTAGTCACGCTTTAATTGCTTGTGACCCTAAGAATTTGTCCATGCTATAGATATAGTTTGTTTCTGTTTATTTCTGCAAGTCATTGTTCATTTTCCTGTTTTGTAATATAACTCTTTACTAATTTATCACTTGTTTATACAGAGTACATTGTTTATATTTTTTCATCTTTGTTTAGCTCCTGCAAATATCTACTTTTTTTTACTGCATATTCCTCTCCTTTTATGTTTCTTTCAATGATTTTATGTCAGTGACATAACATCTTTCCTTTTCCTGCATCTGAACTACTGAAGATTTCCTCAAGTGCTTCTATGCTGATGTTTTGTCCTAAATGTATGTTATGTTGTCTCCACATTTTTGTGCTTATTGCTGTTTGCCCTTCAATCAGTTTTATAGTTCACTTTATTCTTTATCTCTTGTATTGTATTTTCCAACTGTAGTGCTTTTTGCTTCCACTCCTGTTTTTTGTCTCTGTAGTTATTACACAGACATGATGCTACCTTTTTAGCTTCCTCCATTATATTATCTGCTTTTAGTTCTCAATTTTAATTTTGGCTCCTACTAATAATGTTCTCCTCCTGTTCAGAACTGTATGGCATATTACAATTCTACCACATCTTTCCCTATCCTGCTCTTTCTGTTTCTGCTTCCCTTCCCCACTGTCATATCCTAGTTGATACCATCTTGATGAATAAATTATCAAGATTTTTCTACAAGAAATCTGTCATGTGGTATGTGACCTCTTTTAAATCTGAGATTTAGCTACAAATACCATATTGGTACTACATGAGCTGCTCTTATGTAAATGTATAGGAACTGGTGTCTGGCAATGTCTTCTGAAGAATTCCTGTCTTTATTCTGCTTTTCTATCCTTCTATAATTTATCACTTTTAGGACAAAGTAGGTGACTTTAAAAAGGATGTTTTGCCCCAATTATAGCTTGATCGAAGTCAAGTTCAAACAGATGTACTCAATGCACAATCTTGCAAGTAAGTTAGTTTTTACATATTAAGAAAGAAACACACATAGACACATGAGAAAGGTGTGGGTTTCTTTTCTCCACCTTTATTCTTTCATAGTTAATAAAGGGTAAAAGTGTAACATTATGATTATGGTAATCACTTTTAGGTTTTCAGCTCAGCCAGGAGAAGGCAGTACTGGAAACCTCAGTTAAAAAGTTCTCTAAATATTTTTTCAGATGTTCTAGATTAACTGAACATTTGTACTGTTTGGCTTTTATTAAAACCTATCTGAAAAAAAAATTTTAAAGTACATCCTTTAGTAGTTAAGCTGAAGATCCAGTGGTAACACAATGAACTTTCAACATTCATTTTAATGTTTTTGTTATGATAATGGTGCAATCATCTCAGACTTTCCATAACTACAAGAAACATTAACAAATGACAGAGCAAAAACAGGTTGGAAGAAGAAGAGTGAAAAATAAAGCTTTATGTTACAATATCTATTTTACATTTCTTCTATACAATAGTATTATTGAGCCAAACTGCACTCATATTTTCACAAACAGAAACTATAATTAGTTCTGCCTGATAGGTTTGGGGCAGGGAAAATTCACAGAAGACATACTCAGCCTTCTCTTGTATTAAATAAGGATGTTAGGAAAAGACATTCTACACATTTCCCAAAAGGTACAGTACATGCCATCAGTTACACAAGTGCAATTATTTGCAAAGTTAATGCATGCATAGACCAAACCTCCAGGTCCAATATCCTCAAATTTTTTGACTTGCAGAATAAAAGCAAAAGTTAGTGTAACGATTGATGATTAGCATTAGAAAAATACAAAAGATTAAAATCAGTGTTCTCTGGTTTAGATTTATGACATTCTAAATGCAAGTGGGACAAGCACATTAATGCCTTCCCAAATAAAAGACAGCTGTTGTCCTAGGTCTGGGAATTCTTAAACTCAAAAGTGAACTATGGAGGGCAGATTTTAGATTTGATTCTGCAGAGGAAGACTATTTTTAAAGTATTTCCAACTGTATATAAGAAATATGTGAAAAACTGGTAACTAAGTAAATTCATAGGCTGAAAAAGCACTGAACAGCAATGATTTTTATCCATTTTCAGTTGCTTTAGAGACTATACTTTAACCTTTCAACTTAACTGTAGTTTAATCTTTTATTTTACATGGAAATTTAGTAGGCTCTAAAAATGTCCCAGAGGATGTTTAAAGGCACTCAGGTGCTATAATGATAGTTAGGTGCACGTAAGGACTAAGGCAGAACTTGCAACTATTAGTTTATGATCATCCCAATTTCCACCCCCCAGTATCTCTTCTTTCTTCTCAATATTAGATGACTGTCTTATCCTTTATGAGATCTCTCTTTGCCCTTTGTGAGGCTTTCATAGATGTGTTTTTAATACAGGAGCATTTGGAATTTAATTTCTTGTAATTATGAATCCATATTAACTGGATCTACTTTATGTACATGAATATGTCTCATTATCTCAGTATCTTTCCCCAGGAGAATTATACAAGAGACACTATTCACCATGCTCAACTAGGCAAAGCAAAGTGGTAATTTCTGTGCCAGGTCATTCTGGAAAAATATAAATCTGCCAAACAGAAAATCCAATCTTGAACAAGCAAATTTTGTATGTCTCTCAAGCAGTTTCATCCAGATTTCTTGGAAGCATTATTCTCCTGATATATCTTGCATCAGAATAGCAGACAAATTGGTTTCATTTTAAAAAGTGTAAAGGACTGTGTGGGTCTGTGTGCATATGTCTGAGATCCAGGGAGAGAAAAGAATGATAACAGACAGCTAATTCTTAGCTTGAACAAGTGCTTTTCCGTATGTTGAAAGAGTATGTATAATCACAAAGTGAATAATTTACAGAAAGCTTTGGAGATTTTTCAGGGAAAAGGATGTATTTTGGGGAGTTGGGAAAAGAAATCTCTGTATTTTATCAGAATGTATTCAACCCTGAAGAATGACATTTCATACAGTATAAAACTCTGAAGCTCAGAATTTGACTATGGGAGTTTGGTACAGATATGCAAAATGTGGCATTTCACATAAAGAATCAAAAGTACACCAAAAGGATGGAGAAATGAATAAGTGTTTTGTTATAGTTATTAGCTGCAGTTTGATTAGGTAATAAGGTAAATGGAGATTATAGTAAAAGTGTGGTGTGACATAATACAAAAATGCCTGTACTAGTGCAGAAGTATAAAATTGAACAGAAAAGTATTCTCAGTTCATAACAATTTGCATGCAAATTCAAGAAAATATTAGTTAATCTTTAAAAGCAAATATCTGTGATTTATACAATGCAGCAGAGAAATAGTGGATGGATTTGCAGAAGCCTCACAGAGAATACAAAAGAAAACAGGAATTACAATAGAAAGATAATGACTTTTGCCATACTTTAAACCAGATTGTGCAGTCCTCCAACATCCACAGTGAAAGAGAAAAACAGCTGGGAGGTGGAGAAGCAACAGATTCTGCTGAGTGAAGACTCTTACAATATTTAAGTCCTTCACTGCACAACACCTGCTGTGTTAATGCACACCAGTGTCATCAGTGTACTAGTGCTGTAGTACACTGTGTTCACCAACACAGTGGGTGTTTCCTGTCTGCAGTATTTGGCAGTAGGCAGGAAGTTTCTTGAGCTGGAGAATGTTCTTTCCAAGCTTTGTGTCCTAGTTTTATACACAACTCTCTTGCAGTTTGCATCTTATAAGTTCATTTTAAACTCACTTCCAATGCCTTACAATTTTCTTTTAATTCTTTACTTATATTTCACAACTCGCACCTAAGCAGCTTTACAGAAAATTTTCACAAAATGTTTTCATTAACAGTATATAGTCCAAGACTGAAATACTAGAGCACACCTCCTTGTCTAAGACCTCTGTGATCTGACAGATACATCTTAGAGCTCTGATGAGCTCTAGTGGCTATTTATCCACCTCAAGTGGCCCAGGCAAAAAGTCTTAGTTCAGGGGCTATCTCTGTAGGTTTTCCCATCTCTGAATATCCAATGAGTCACCCCGTGGCTGCATAAAGACTTGTGCAGATAAGGTCTTTCAGTTCATATTGGTTTTATATGACGTTTATTCTCCCTTGTTCATTAACTGAGTTAGGTAATTTATTTTTATTGTTTTTCATTTGTGTTAAATTTCAAAGCTATTTTGTCTGTCCCAGAGTCTGAAAGTTAACAAAATTAAAATGTTAGAAAGCTGTACCTAGCAGAAACACTTTTTTTCCTCTGATTCAGGCTCTGTTTCCACAGTAATGATACCAGATCTATTAATTATTGGAATATCCATCAGTACAAGTTTACATGCTTCTATATCTATCAGACTAACCTCTACAGGCACATGCAAACAAAAAAAAAATGGCCAGTGCAAAGTAATTAGTCAAATGTTTAGAGCAATTTTGAATCAGCTGAGTGAGATGATAGTATCAATCTACCACAGTATTTTTGATTTGTAACCTGTCACTGCAAAGCCAGATTAACTTTATTGTCAAGTCAGATGGAGAATTACTTGATGTTGGAGCAAAATGCCTAGCCAATATATTCAGTCTATACCTTAGAGTATGTATATATCATTAGAATATAGTG
Source organism: Strix uralensis (assembly GCF_047716275.1). Lineage (NCBI taxonomy): Eukaryota > Metazoa > Chordata > Aves > Strigiformes > Strigidae > Strix > Strix uralensis. The sequence goes on from NC_133984.1 coordinate 6,896,509, forward strand.
GAAGTGGAGCAAAGGAAGTTATGATTTGCTTATCCTTCTCAATTGATCAAATCATAATAGATCAATAATATAAATCTTAATCTAATTATATTTCTTGTACTTTTATTTTGTGAAAATAGGTTGTACAGTTGATGCTGCCTAAGAAGTAGTGAGGAAATGCATATAAAAGCCAGTTTTACAGCTCCAGACTGATGAACTCTGCCCTTTTTAGGTGACAAGAATCAGTACCATCAGTAACCCTTTAAATGCTATTTAATATTTTACAGTATAGCAAAAATTGGTTGTACATTTCAGTTACATACAGACTGTGAAGAAGTCCCTACGGAAAGCTTGGAAATCTTTGTCAAGTACTATAGTTCCTTGACTTTCACATGTGAAAAATACTTGAATTAATTTTACAGGGTTAAGATATTCAAAATCATCTGAGCCTTCAAAAGACTGTGAAAGTTGTGTTCTATTAGTGTACCTAATCAATACTCATCAGTATCTTTAAGTTAAGTCATTAATTACTAAAAAATTTTATATCAGTAATTTATTTTAACTTAATATAAAGGGAAGCATGAAGAATCCAGCAGCTGCTACATTTATTACAGCAGTATACAAAATTTTGTTTCTATAATTTCATGTAGCCCCTTTCCTTCCTGAACTTTCTTGAAAAGGGTAAATGACAAACTTTTTAAACAATTCTGCTCAAAACATGAATGGGATGGATTCCATTAATGGCTCTTGTTCCATTTCTTCTTCTTTCTTTTGATAATTCCATAGTAACTAGTGACTCCAAACTTCTGGAAACTGCTCTGCTCCAATTATATATTTTTAGTACTGGGGCGGGGGAAGGAATTGCTCTTTTTTTGAATCAACACAGATTAACTCTGTGAATTCATTCTAGAGGCTTTGCAGTGAAACAACCATCAAGATTTCTGGATTGCTTGGTTGTATCTTTACCACTTTAATGTACAGCAGCTACAGTGGTATTTTCCATCTGTGTAAGTGTTTTGGCGAGAGAAAGTGAATCCAATACTTATTTCCAAGGTGAAATCGATTTAAACTAGAACCAATGCATTGTATATTCCTGTGCAACTCAAGACTGACTTAGTATTCATGCTGCTTTTCTTCATACAGTACTCATGTGGTGTGTTTCATTTGCAAAGTGGCATGCACAGGAATAAAGGCCCAGAGGAATATAACCCTTCTACCTCACACAAAAAGTAAATTAGTTTTTCTTAGCATTCTGTCTCCTCATCATCTGGAAAACCTGCTGCTAGTGATATTTTCTTCTGATGTCCACTGCATTTTCTGATAAATTTGTAGCTTAACAGGCAGCTGCAGTTTGCATATAATCAGCAAACATCTGCAATAATTCAAAAGGAAAAGGTAAAACATTAGCACTAGACAAAATTATCAGAGGAGATCAGGTACAGCAGATGTAAATGTTATTAATAACTGAAAAGCAGGTGAGCTAGACTGCTTTAGGAGGCTCAGTAGTGTCCAGGAAAAGTATGAGTTTTTGCCTGTCCTGTGACACAGAACAACTGCTAGAGGAACTGCAAAAATGTCTACAGGAGAAAGTTTAATGACAATGATCAATTCCAGCTTGATGGAAAAAGTTTGGTTTCTCTAACTTCTAATATAATGTATTTACGAAGTACTGAGTGTAGATGCAATTTTGTATGGTATACAATTAGTGAACATTGATAAATATTGTAATTATTCTTGTGTTATTGGCCTTGTACTTAACGTGTCCCTAAGATCAGAATTTGGCATTTGCAGTAGAAAGGTAACTGTTTCCACACACACACAAATGACAATAATATGCATTTTGTTCATTTGTTAAAGTACATAAAACCCTAGATATCCAGCTTTTGCTAGCTTTTACATTTTCACAGTCATAGACAAAATCTTGTCTATATCTTGTAACGTTGCTGAGACTCTGAATCTGTTTTGGAAAGCCTTTTTAAAATTTTTTTTTCCTTGGAGGTACAGGCGGTTATTAGTGAAGTTAAGTGACTTTCCCTAAGGCATAAGAGTTGGTGGAGGAAAAAAAGAATTAAGACAGACTTTTCTAGCTCTCAATTTCATGTTATTACTTATCAGATCAAGCCAGCACTCAGCATGTTTCAAAGTGATTTCTTGGGAGGATACCACTGATACAAAGGGGAAATGTGTCATTTGGGTGCGTGCTGTCTATAGCCATCAGGTCTATCACACTGTTTCTAAAAGAGCATGAGAGTCACCCAAATTCACAGCAACCATTAAGTTACTTAGTAAACTTCACAGTGGAGGTCATCATGTCCACACTGATTTTTTTCTTCTCTTTCCATTCCTCCTACTCAGTAGGCAAACAAATATGTTCTGTGTGAATATATATCACAACAAACTGGCAATCACTGAGCAACCAAAGCAAATTACTGACAAAATCCCTCTGTCAACTTAGTAGCAAATCTAAACACCACAAACTTTACTATGATGAATATAATAGAGAAAAGAAGATGCTGAATACATGATTCTGCCATAAATTAAAGACAAGGAATTGAAACCCTAAGCAAGAGATGATGTCAATTTACCTTCTCTTCTACTGTCCTCATTTTTAACTTTCTTTTGTCTGTCTGTCTTAACTTTACCTCACATAATTTTTCTCATTTTATTAATGTTCTGATGATTTTTCTTTCTCCAAGAACAGTTTTTTGTATCCATAGTTATAGCCATTCTTCCCCAAAACATCAAGATGCCACCTTTATTCCTCTGACTAATTATTCTTCTCTGTTCTTGCCTTACTTTTTAAACACTGAAAGATCTTGGAAGTTTTGAAAATCTTACTACTCAATTGTTCATATTTAACTCACGTTAAACTGCTTTTATCTTGCAAATGTCAGTCCTTCTATTGTCTAAACTGACTGATCTTCCTATAGGCTTCATGAGTATTTAGTAATCAGGAGTTAGAGCATTGCAAATGTTCAGTAATATTTTTCAAGTACAAATGAAAATTCAGGTGACTGGAAGGTGTTAGTGAAGAAAGGAATCCCTAGAACTTCTAGAAGATTTAAGTCACTCGTCTAATCCAAAAGTGAGATTTACATTAGGACCTGAAAAACAACTTCCACTAGTGACTGACATTTCTCTTTCCTGGAAAACAACGTTTTGGAAACTTTTAATTCCCCACTGAAATAAAAGTGGAGCCACTTAATTGTTTTTAGACGGAGGGGAGTGCTATTACAAAGTTTATATTGGGCGTTGGCTTATGAGTTCCAGATTCCATATCAAAAGATTTTCATTCCACACCACTTTGAATCAAGCAGAACAGGAGGTTCAATGCTGTCACAGACCAGTATGTTAATTGGTCAGCAACAGCTTTTGATTCAGTATTCCAGTCTAGGTCTATGGAAATAGTTTCTCTTGCTTTACTGAACAATTGACTCATTGTATATAATGCTTTTAGACCAGTGAACCAAATCCTGCCTGCCTTTCTCTTTAGTTTCAGTGGGAGTTTATAAGCAAAGTAACAGAGCTCAGAAAATGGCACACTATCCCACTTGAACTAAAGGGAGAATTTTAGGTAGGTGGAATGTAATTATAAGACTGGAATTCAGCCAGGATTCAGGCAGGAGGAGTTGTGGATCTGTCAAGCAGCTATGAAACATGTCTCAAAGTTGTCTCCAAAGTAGAGGGAAAAGAATTGTTTTGTCACCTACACAGTATTAGGCTAAGAATTCTGTTGCCTTTCTTTGCTTTCAGTGTATGGAGGTAGAGGGGAAAAGTGACAAATAAAGAGAGCTGCTTTGCAGAACGTTCAAAGAAAGGTAGAGGAAAGTGCCAAAGATGGGAGAAAATATCAGTGGATTTCACAGTATGTATTTTATTTTCTGTCCCATTCTGTTAGTAAGTGGTAAATATAAGCAGGGTGTCTAATGTTCACAAAGGGAATAAAACATCTTGAAGTACGCAGACTGTGGGCTAGCTTTCAGTCAGTATTTTATGTAATAGTCCTTTGTAGGAAATGCATAGGGAGAGGAAATTAAGGTGCAGAAACCTCATCAAAACCCAATTTTATGAAGCATTAGAATTGGCTAAACAGAACTCTGACCAGTTATCATTAAATTATCAGAAGTCCTTTATTACCTCTCCCAACTTGCCTGCAGTCTAGAAATCCTGTTTAGTGAAACTGGCATTTTCAGGAACCAGACAGAGCTGTGATTCAAGAAATTGAGACTTTGTTTGGTTCTATTCTATTGTAAGAAATAGATTTTTTGATGCTTCCAGTCAGTCTCCAAATTGACATAACAGTAATTAAAGTGATTTTCTTGGTTTCTTTCTCGCCCTCACCAGTTCAGTCTTCCTAGGCAATAACATTCTCTAGAGATTAAAGTGACAGTCTGTAGTTAAGTTAGGAAGCAACACATCAGAAATAGCTGCTGATTGCTGGACTGGCAGTGTTGGACTCCAAGAAGACCCACAAAAATAAATGTCAGAAAGTGGAAAAAACTTTATTTTTTCATCAGTTTTCTCTCTGGCCCTTCTTTTCTTCAGTGAAGTGGTGTTTTGAAAGTCCTGTCTGTTTTCATCTGTATGTTGAAATAACATGTTATTTAAAATGTTTCGGTAATTTTTCCATTCCTTATTAATTTTAAATATTTTCCTTCAGTTAAAACTAGTTCAGAGACTGTTAAGAGCAGCCGTGCTCATTTATTTGGGCTTTTTTTCCTGATAGTCTATCTTTTCAATAAAATATGAAGTACAGATCAGATACATGTACAGTAAAGATAAACGACGTTTCCTTAATCAGATTGTCAAGAATGTGGGCAAAACCACAACATAACCCCCAAATTCAGAAATCTGTATAGCAGAGATAGTCTTTGGTTAAGAAAACCCAAAACAACCAAAAACCCCTCCTTAATTCTTAAAGAAACTATAATTAACTTTTATAATAAATGTTCCTGCTAAATAGCTACACAGGGAAGCATCTTCTAAAAATGGAATATAAAATAATCTTAAGGCAATTACAAAGGAGTTTTTGATTTGCAAAATTTAGTACAATTATGTAATTCTCTTTTGTGTGCAAGCAGGCTTGGCATTGAACTCCCACAACATGATGAGTCATATGAGCTGGTTATTTCCTAGTGAATAGCAAGAAGCAAGCAAAAATTATCATTTGAATACAACAACCCATGAGTACAATGCATTAATCTAATTTTACAGTAGAATCAATGGCAAAAGTTCCCTCTGACGCTATACCAAAGGTGTTATCTGGAACACATGAAGGCCTGACAGGATGCCTGTGACAAGCAATGGTAAAATGCTCCTTTCCTGAGATGTGAAAATGCTTTCAATCACCACCTTCAGATGAGTTCACTCCTTTAAAGATTTCATTTCTTTGCCAGTATGTTTGCAATGAAGTAGCTGTAATAGTGTGTTTGACTTTATTATGCACTGTGAAAGGTGAACATATTGTAGACATTTAACAGGTTCCTTATATCAGGCTTGTTAAAAATGAAGAGTTTAGTAAATGCAAATGTTCCCCAACTGAATATATGTCATTACATGTGTAGGTATATAAATTTGTGAGTGTAAGTATATATAGGCAAAGTAAAAGTATATATAGTTAGTGACACCCATAATCTAGATTTTAATGACTAAGCGTGTACTCCTGTAACAAAAATTTGCTGATCTCAGTGTTTACTAGGCCACAAAATAATTTGGATTAAGTCACAGTTTTGTTTAGAGCCAAGCAAATACTATTAAATTATTTACAAATATACTGCTATTTATTTTATCTTTCCAAGTCCTTTTTACTGTTAGATTTATTACTGAAAGGTGCTTTATCACATTTTGAGAGTCCAGTGTTCACCAAAACCAGGAATTCAGTTGTGGAGAAGACACAGGATTAAGTGCTATATTGTGCATGTTTCCAGAACTGCAAATACTTTAAAAAAAAAAAAAAAAAAACCACAACAGTTTTTTCCTGTATAAACTATTTTTAGAACTAAGTCCCTTTGAAAACTACAATCAGATGTCAGTGGTGCCCAGTGGCAGGATGAGTGGTAATGAGCACAGATCATGATACAGGAAATCCAAGTCAAACATAAAAAAATAGACCTTTTTGCTAGTTGACGTTGTTTTGGGCAGGGGGCTTGGAGTAGCTGAGCTCAGGAGGTCCCTTCCAACCTCAGTGATTCTATGATAAATATTAATCAGTAAAATGGGTTATTCACTGTGTTCAGAGAAAGGAGTTTCTAATTGATACACCCTTTTCAAAATTAAATATGCCTGTACTAACACAGGTTTTAGAGTAGGACTTTATTTTGAAACTCATTTTTTTCCAGTGGATTCTGACTCTGGCAAGGACTTGTTGTGCCATCTCTCATCATTAGCATATACATGACATGTTCAGAGGACCAAACCAAGTACTTTTTACAGGACATATGCTATGTGACTTGAGACACATTAAAAGATAATTAAGGATATTAAACAATAATTTGATTTATTTCATATTTGTTTTATATGGAGATATAAAAACTGATTCATGCCTAATTCATTTCCCAGGCAATATCTTTTCATGGCACAGATGTTTAGCAAGGAGAAACAGTGCTGTCTCTACAGTACTTCTCATGTTGTGTCAGAGAAAAACTTGACCAGACAGTCTGTAATCAAAGGAGCAATCACATAAAGAGGACAAATACATCTGATTGCTTGGAAACAAAAATTAAAAACAAGGTCCCTGAATACTTCCAAAATAGTACGTTGGTCAAAAGTTGACCAGGACAGATAATGTGAGGACTGCTAAAAGCAGTTAAAGACAATTAACTAGGAGAGGAAAAAAATAAATCCAAATTCTGTTGCTGGAAGTTTTTTCCCACTGATGAATAAAAGTGACTTTTAGCATATGCGAAAACCTAAATAAATTATGCTAATTATTATTTTACTTTTCTGTGCATGGGTATGACTGCTTGAATAGATGAAAGCTGGGCAATAGACTTAAAGTCAACAAAAATGATCAGTTCTTCTTTGTTAAACTGCTCTGAATTCTGGTTTTCTGAGGAAAATGACACACTGCTGTACTGTGATTGACACTGTCCAGAAAGACATGCTGATGGTGAGCAATAGTAGACAAGCATTAGTCTGTTAAATTGTGGGGTTTTTTAAATACAATTTGACAAACTTCAGGGCTTATATTTTGAAAAGTTCACAGTGATGTTCAACCTCCAGTTGTATGGCTTGGAAAAGCAACAGATTTTGTTTTCAGCCAGTCAAAACTGGAAAACTGGGCAAATAGAACAACTTCTGTGAGAGACAGTTCAGGACTGGCCTTGCCAGGGCAGAATTGTGCATTAAGAGGTATGGTCAACCAATGAGAAACAGTAGCTGATGCTGCTTCTCCCAGCTGATTCCATTTTCATTTTGTTTCAGTCTAAAATAGGTACAGGTTTATTCCAATTTTACAGATACTGAAGGATTCTCATAACTGAAAATGGAAATATAAAGTTAAATATGCAAAAGTTAAATACAAACTTTATATTTATACTTAAAAAAGGTAATCTTCCACTTCTGTGTTAAAGCATATTCTGATTTAGACAGCTGGCATGTTATCAGTAATCCATTGTTATAAAACATCATTTGTAAAAGACCCCTTAACACATCTTGTGTGAAGTATATATTATTATCAGATTGTTGGTTTTAAAAGAGAAGAATACTCAAAGGTAGAGGTGAGAATAAGGATGACATTTCATTTTTGTAAGTACAGGTGTTAAGGAGATATAACAAACCATGAAAAGTTTTAGGAATTATTATTTTGGAATTTAGAAGTCAAGTTTAGAAAAAACCAGAACATAGATACAAAAAGTAAAGTGTCCTATTTGAGAGCTTTTCCAATACTATCTTGGCATAGTGTCAGTCATTCTCAAACAATCTTGAACAACAATCAAGGTCATCCAGCATACACCATGCTACAAAGAAGACCACCCACTGGTTTGCTCTGTAACACTAATGTGATTTGGAAGAAGCTAACCCTAGTATGATACTCACTATACCAAGTGGCTCAGAGATCAAGGTCTCTCCCTGACATAGTCCACAGACACAGTAGTGATGTAGCTACACCTGCACTTCTAAGTCTTCATTTTGACATCCCTTATTTTTATTTCACTATTTACAAATTCCAGGGTTTTTTTTCCTGAGGCAGAACTGTGTTAGGAATCCAGGAAGCAAAAGTGTTCTTAAATGGTAGACAAAAACACACGGACAATTATGATACGTTGGCTAAAGTTTTGTTTTTCACCAATGTTCTGAAAGCAGTTTGTGACATATTGAATGAAATTGCAGTATTGAAAATTATGCTCTTTGTTTTACAAGTAAAAATGACTGTGTCTGGAGATCAAGGCCCTTAGCTGACCAAGAGTCCAGTCTAATGGAGCTGAAAGGAGGGCAGATCTGAGCTACTTCTGTGTTCCTAGTCCTTGGTCTGCCTAGTGTCCAGACAGGTTCTGGCTTCTAGCACAGCCTGAATTGAAACAATATCTGGAAGTCATCATTCAGGTGAGAATTTTCAGACTGGAATTATTAATATTTGACATTAGCACTTCTTCACCAGCCCCTCAAAGATTAAAAAAAAAAAAAGTTGCATTCTAGTATGAATGTACATTTTTATAATGGCCAGTTCTGAATAAATTGGACCCATGAAAAATGTTTATTTGGGGTCAAACTTCACAATATCTCTGTAATTTCAATTCCAAAGAGTCAGTCTTCAATCTTCCACAGTGATCAGGACACTAAGGCACTGCATAATTCACAGGCCTCTTTTTGACAGACAGTCCAGCTTATTACTTTTTTTTTCTTTTTCGTTCTTTCGAAATATGCTCTGCCTTTGAAGGCAGAACCAGGAGGCTTTTCTGGTGATAACTTCAACAGATTGTCTTGAAATATTTTTGTAAAGATTTGTTTACCAACAGGATTTTCCTTTGTTGTTTTTCTAAATTAATAAAATTGGTGGTTAATATCCATTAATAATCTATTTCTGTCTAGTGCAATAAACATCCTTTTATTAATTTATTTCTATGCTATCACTTAAACTCCCCATTTGTAGATCATGGCTGAGTTATGCAGGGTTCTCTGCAGACCTATAATGAAACAGAGAATTTACAATATACGTGAAAGAGAAGATGAAATAACAGGGCAAGACAATCAGGGTTGGGGATGAGAAGGAAGACAAAATTAAAAATAAAGAAAACTGAGCAGAAAAGCAAGAGTCACTGATGACTCCTGGTAAAACAAGAAACATAAATATTAAAGTATGATATCTGATCAAAAATGTTCTTATGTGCACAGATGTCAGAAAAAAGAAATAATAATATCTCTTTCAATTATTTCTAATTTCATTGATTTCTTAACATTTTAGGGAATGAGACTCACTGCCTCTATCTATATTTTAGGCTGTTTTCTATTTCTCTGAGAATTTTGAGGGCCTTTGTCCTCAGAGTCTTTGGTTTATCTGGTCTGCTTCTCGGTTTTATCAGTAGTGTCCTCTGTGGACAGTTATTTTATTAGTTATTTTGTGCAATAAATAACTAATTTTGAGAACTGATCTTTCATGCTCTAATTACAGAGATGCTTAGAAGTCAGTTGTATTATTTCTATTGTATGTATTTCTATTGTTGTATTTCTACTATATGTAGAATGTGCTCTAGGTCAGTATTCTACATAATTGTTAATTCTATATAGTTGTATTCTAGGTTTTCTTTATTTTTCTTGTATCTCGTATTTTCTTCTCCCAATAAAGATTCAAAACATCTTTCCTTCATTAAGAAGGACAAATCTTGACCCAAGCTAGATTCTAGCTTTAAGAAAGGTTCCATTTTCTTCTTGTCTCACATTCTGCACTAGAAAATTATAAAATTTGAGTTATTTCTTATTCTCTAGCTTTCCTATGTTCATATTGACATCTATAGTCATACTCTTCACATAGAGATTTATGAAAGCCTTGCAACTTTAGAGAAAAATATGTCAAAATATACACACAAAAATTAATTCCTATTTCAAGATTGTAATGGTTTTTGTTCTCTAGCAATTTGTCGCTTTAGACTATTACAGAAATAGTAAAACTTTGCATTGTAACATTCTCAAATTCCCTCAACACCTGTTTTAAGGGCATGCAGTTCTGCTGATGAATGTCCCATGCTTTAAGTAGTGATATGTCATTAATCACATTAAGAATTAGACCTAACGAACCATAAATTAAAAGTAAGACTATGTTACTAGCTCTCTTTTTAGTAAAAATTAAATAGTCTATTAATATCTCTGCATTTGAGATAAAGGAATATCTGGATATGTTATTGCCATGATAGGTCCTTTTTCAAAGCAGTGCTCCCCATTACAGTGACAATTCACTCTTTGCTCTGTACCAGGGAACAGTGACAGAATTCATTCCTATGTCTGTGCGGTTGCTTGTATGAATTTTCTCTGAAGATTGTGGTCCATAGTGCACACTGTGCTAATCACTGTCAGGCAAATTACTGAAATCTAGTCCTGATTTATACTTTCTGTGAATGGAATTAGAAAACTGTTAGGCACTGTAGCCTGAAGCACTCTGCGCATGATATCCACAACTGGAGCTATTTCCTTCAACAGTTATGTTGAAATTGTGATTATCAGAAGCTGCATTATTTAAAAAGGTAGGTTCCTGCAAGCAAGAGATATAATTAGCATAATCTGTTCTTTAAAAGATATATATGCCATTAAAATTTTAAAGAAAGAAAATCTTAACTGAAATCATCTTTGTGTTTTACTAAAGTTCATTTCTTTCCCACACCATTTTGTCAGAACAGCACAAACTTGGCGTTGGAATAGCCTGAGCCTTCAAAGTTGTGTTCAGTTTATATAGTTTTCATATGTCTGTAAGAATGACATTGATTTCCTCAGATTGCATACAGATTTTCCTTTTGCACTCTCAGAATTTTATAACCAAAGTTTTGAGTGCACAAGATTGATGAGAAACAATTCTCTCTGTTACTGAACACAGAACGTAGGTTAGCATCTACCACTTAATCAGATGAATACAAAAGGAAGACGACACATTTTGATATTGGTCTGTGTAGTGTAGTGAAAAACGAAGAGGAGATGGTTCTTTCTCTAATGTGTGATTTAGTAATTGAATACTTTTATTAATTGAATGCTTTTATTAATTTCAATTTTACGTACCTCAGTTTAATGATACTTACAAGGGCATGTAGTGATAGGACGAGGGGTAATGGTTTTAAACTGACAGAGGGCAGATTTAGATCAGATATAAGGAAGAAATTCTTCCCTGTGAGGGTGGTGAGACACTGGCACAGGTTGCCCAGAGAAGCTGTGGCTGCCCCCTCCCTGGAAGGGTTCAAGGCCAGGTTGGACGGGGCTTTGAGCAACCTGGTCTAGTGGAAGGTGTCCCTGCCCGCGGCAGGGGGTTGGAACTAGGTGATCTTTAAGATCCTTTCCAACCCAAACCATTCTGTGATTCTATATCAAGCTAACCTGCTAGCATCAAGATATTCCATGACTACAGGGGAATTTCTGGCTACTCCCAGATGCACTAGCACTGCATTGAATTTCTCCTACAGGTCCAGAGATATCAGGTCAAGATGTTATCATAGGATCATAGAGCAATATAGGTTTGAAGGCACCACTGAAAGTCAGCTGATCCCAGCCCTGCCCAAAGCAGGGTGCACTTAGAGCAGGGCCATGACTTGTCAAGTTTTTAATATTTCCAAGGATAGAGATTTCACAGACTCTCTGGGCCTCTGTTCCAGTATTTGACCACTGTCATTGTGAAATTTATTTTTCCCAGTATCTGAATGGAGTTTCCCTTGTTACAGCTGGTGTCTGTTGCCTTCTGTCCAACCACTATCTACCTCCAAAAAGAGTTTGACTCCATCTTCTCTATACTGTGCTGTTATGTAGATGAAGATAATATTAAGATCCATCCCTGTCCTCTTCTTAAGGCTGAACAACCCAGTTCTCTCCTTGCACGTCATGCTCCTGCTTCCTAGTGATCTTGATGGCCTTCTGCTGGACTATGTCTAGTTTATCCATGTCTTTCTTCTTCTGGGAAGCCCCAAACTGGACACAGTATTCCTGGTGCAATTTTGAAAGAGCCAAATAGAGGAAAAAAAAAAATTTCTCTTAAGATTTTGGCTATGTTTTTGTTAACACAGCCCAGGATGCATTTGGCCTTTTTTGGTTTAAGAGCATGCTACTGATTCATGTTCAACTCCTTGGCCACTAGGACCCCCAAGTCCTTTCCTGCATGTTGGAAATTTATTCAGGACCCGATACATCTCAGATATGCTTACTTGTTTGCCTCTGAATTTTAAAAATGTCAAGCATCTACCATACCTGTTCACTTTGAATGGCCTTCTAAAAGCTATTCTAGAGTCAGGCCCTAAATTTTTACTATCTTTATTTTCCAGTAGGAGAAAAAAAGACAGAAAGGTTACATTCAATGAGAAAAAATAGGAACTAAAACCACAAAGGTCACTTTTCACTTGTAACTGCAAAGATCCCTACTTTCAGATGTTACAATGTCTAAAGTCTTTTATTCACCTGTGTGCCATCTGTCTTTGGGCATGTGAAAAATCGCCTTCATTTATGCACATGTAATGAGAATTAAATAAAGAGGTTTTTTTAAGCCCTGGACTCTGCAGGAACCAGTAGAAATGTGAACTGTTTGTAATCAGGTTTTTATTTCAGGAATCAGTAGTAGTAAAAAATGTTGTTGTTCATACAGACTTCAGAGAAACTGTGAAAGGCCAGAACAAGTCACAGATGTGTTAAATGATGTTCTATCTTTAAGCTGCTTAACTTTTTTGCTTAACTAACAGGTTAGGTACTTCACAGGTGAAATCACATCTGAGGCTACGCATTCTCTACTGGATCGTGTACCAAGGAAGCATCATGGCATAACAGAGCAACAGGGAGTCTGCAGGCACTGGTGACACTGTTTCTTTTCATGTGCATGTCCTTTCCAAGACATACGTACTGTACTGCTCTGCTACATTAGGGAAGTGCACGAGTTGCCAGGGAATTGCTAATGAGGCCTGAGCGAGCACAAGACTTGTTTGGTCTTTGTGTTTAAAGGCATGTCCTAACTTCCACTTGTTTTCCCTTCAACAAATTTAGGCCTTACAGACAGGATTAAGTGTCAGGGGAGAGCAAGGAGAGACACCAATGTCTTCCCTCCTATTTCAGTGTTCAAAAGGGAGGATTTGAGCCTTTCGCAGTGAACTGTAGAATTGGGCAAATCATGCAGTGATAAAGTCTGAGTTTAGAAATCCTTTTTTATATGTTTATGTTAGGTATGCTATAAAAAGCATATCACCATGGTATCCCAGCTCTTTCCAATTAAAGAAAACTATTTCTACCATTTACTTAGCAACTTTGACAATAGCCTCCAGCAGCAGTAAAACAACTTGACTGTCTGGCATTTTACAAGATGAATTCTTCACTACTGTCTGTTTTTTCTTGCACTGTTGCTTGCAAAGACTTAAAAAGTTACTGCTTCTTCAACCACTGAGGCTGGTATTGTTACACTCACTTGAGCTATGGATCACTGATTACACTTTGTACCTCTACATGCCATTTTGAGAAGAATCAATTTTAGTCTTGAAGAGATGAAACTAGTGTTGCAGAAGATCAGTGCACATTTCCAGGTGCTGCGGGGCACTAGCATCTTGATAGGGATTCAACAAAACACGACACAGGTACAGTGCAAAATTGCTTACTCTTATTCTAAGAGATCTTCTGAAAAAAATTACAGAGTAAATCAGAATACTGTGAAGAAATGAAAGTCACACTAGCTAAAATAGACACGTCTACATTATTTACGATCTAACATAAAACCACAATTTTTGTTACTAACTATAAGTTACTGTATGCCAATAAATGTTGTAAGTACAATAGAAAAATCAGATAATATTTAATATGTAGATTAAAACTAGCATATACCTGATGTTGGGGGAAGAAACAGTTTGTGCATGATAATGGGTAGAAGTATTTGAAATACTTCTGTCAAGGTAGAGCTTGATTATCACCTAACTTGGAGATAATGTCAAAACAGTAGTGTTACTCTACCTTTTTCTTAATTTACATTTGTGTTCAGTTGACCCTGGCCGGATGCCAGGTGCTCACCAAAGCTGCTCTGTCACACCCCTCCTCAGCTGGACAGGGGAGAGAAAATATAACGAAAGGCTCTTGCGTCAAGATAAGGACCATTTATACACGTCTACAAAGCCTGAGAAATGGATCGTTTACTTCCTTTTCCCTGATATATTTCTACTCAGATAGAAAAATTCATTTTAAAATTTTCTTTTTGTAATTTGGAAATGGGTGTACTCTTTCCTGTTTTGAAGGACTCAGATTGCATTTCCGTGGGATATTAACTGTGCTTTCAGTGAGCACAGACTAGAAATGCTGAGTCCAGATAAGACATTCTGCTGAACTCTGTTCTCTGCCAGATCATATTTATAAACATTTTTGAAAGAGTAACTTTGTCTCAGAAGAGGTTATGCTAGATCAGGTATCATCTGTTTGTGAAAATCTAACTTAATGCTAGGTCAGGTGTTGTCTATTCTCCTGCAGCTGATATAAGTCAGATTTGTTCTGGTATAAAGTATAAACCACTATATATATTTTATTGTGCATTCAGGCTAACGATGCAGATATATTCTTCTGTCTGGAGTTGTACCAGCTTGAAGCAGTTACTGTTCCCCTGGCCCTTCTTCCTCTTCATGTCAATATTCCCTGTAGAAGCTAGTTCTTTTTCTAATCTGATGGATTTTCTTATCTGTATTGCTTCTTAACTAAATGATCTAAGTTAACAAATAGAGCATACATAGTGGAATTTTGCTAATCAAGCTGATTGGAACTGAAACAGGTTAGGAATTGCTTATACAAGCAGCTCCGCTGGGAGATTAGAGGAGGCAGTAACCTCTAACTACTGCAACAGACTGAAGGTGGTAATTATTTCACCAGTGTTGCTCTAGCTGGAGAAGGATGTATGAAAACAGCTTAAATGATAAAAAGGGTATGGATCCTATATAAATACAGATTGGAGCACTCACTCCATTTCCCAGTGGAAGCACTAAATATGCAGCCAACTGCAGGCTCAAGAGCAAAACCAAAAGAAGAACAAAAAGGGAGATTATGTAAAAAGACTTATCCAAGGTCTTTTTCCATTATTTTTTTTTCAGTACAGTTTTCCAGGAAATGCTGTTGAACATGCAGGAATGATTTTGAAATGCACTCTGCATTCTTCCTATAACAAATAGGTTAGATTTGTGCAGAGATAGTAAAAACTTGCCTAGTCATACCAGCTTTATATGTGCTCTATTTTGAAAGGAAAAGGCAGGTGAGAATTCACTTCCAAATATCAATTTTGTAGAACTAGCTCGGTAAAGCAGTTATAAAACAAGGCTGATTTAAGAAATTCCAAGTATATAAGTAGCTCAAGTTGACCATAAACCTGATCTTCACTGAAATATGAAAAACAAACAAGGAAGTTTGAAGTGCTTCATTAAGGAAAGTAAGATTTTTTTTTGTTTGTTTGCTTTAAAAACCACAGCTGTGATGGCAACAATGATTTTGTGACAAACTATTTTGGCATTTACATGTTTTACTTAATGCTACTGGATATTTTTAATTTATTGTAATGATTTATGACTAAAAAAGCCTACCAGTGTTTAAACTTAGATATAATTTCTGTAATGCTGGCAAAGATTTTCTAAACAATAATGTTATCCTTTTGTATTTTAGGATTTCTATAGCACATTTTACATTATGTTTTCTTTTGTTCCTACGGGGAAAATTTCTGAGTGATATCACCTTCACTTTATCCTTTTTTTTCGGAGAATACCTTTGAGCACAAATTATTTTCTTAAATTCCTAATGCTATGATACTCCAGTTACAGATCATTTGTATCACAAGTGATTGTATCCGCAGTGCATCAGGAACCATCTAATTATACTTTCAGCCTGTTATTATAGTCCCTCATCCTCATCTGGCTTTATTCATGGTGGCAGATTCCTGTGCACTGAGTCTCAGTGAACTTGGTAGAAGACTGCATGCATGCAGCACTGACCCACAAGCAGTAAATGTTAAGATGAACACAATTCCAGTGCTGAAGTTGGGATCTTGACTGCACTGCGTTCCCTCTGTATGCAATAAGAAAGGTAGACAGCTCCAGCATGTGATTCAGCCTGCCAAAACTATAACTAATCTTCTGGAGATGTCTTTATAGGAGGCCTAGGGAGATCACACACCTAATAGACATCTTAGCACGGTGCATGAGTTACAAGTGCAGTGTTACATGCAAACCAGTAAGCAAGCCAGAGACTGCTGTGCTTCATTTCCTCCCTCCACACTTAGCAGCTTCATATTGATTTCAAGGTTCAAAAATATTGTCAGGATATCTAGTCTTGGTTCAAATTAGTCTTTACTGGGGGCTAAGCTTCTGTAGACAATATATACTTGATGTATTTCTTTTCACGGTGAAGGACTCTGAAAAAAGAATCACTTTATCTTGGAGGGGGGTGCTGTTGTTCCATTTTTATTAAAAAGAGGCATATCAGGAGCCTGGCTGATGGATTAGGACACCAGAAATATAAAGGGAATTTAGGGCAGTGTAAGACCAAATCCATTCATGGAAATCACTATCATGAGGTGGATCGATGGGATATGTTTTCCAAAAAACAGTGCAAGAATGATGGGTTAAAGCTTTGCTGATATTGTCCATATGTTACAGGCCAGAATCAGTGGACCATTTTTATGTTGTATTTTCCTGTAGTAAGCAGTTATTCCTGTTAGAATTTGAGCTCTTTTGTTTCCATTTTATTTTACTTAAGGAAGAAGTCAGCTGTATTTAAAGAGAAAAATTCCTACTTCCTCCATTAGAAATGAATCACACTGTTTAAAAATGAGTGGAACAATTCAAACATTTCCTGAAAATCCTCATTGTGTTTCTGTGTGATTAACTGTCAAACTCTAAAATTTATTTATTGAAATTATGTCTGTGGAAACCCACTTGTGTGAGCCCTAGCATGTAATTCCAGACTGTTATCATGCTGTTCAAGCATTGTTCTTCATATATATTTACTTTTCTGACCGTATGACCATACGCTTAAAAGTTCATTTTCAGGAGCTGAATCAGTTGATAAGACTGAGTTATATTCATATTCTCTCCACCATTACACTTAAAGAAAGCAAAACAGTATTAATTTTGGAGATTTTCCTAATTAGCCATCACCTTGAATGGAGTGTGCTGGAGGAAGAATGCCTCATCCATAGTCTATTTTTCACTGCTTTCTATTTATTTCATATGTTAGGAGTAATGCTTAAAGTAGCATTACTGCTCATTACCTTGCTTAGGACTTAACTGTTTCCATTAACTGGCAGAATCTTTTTTTGGAGAAAAATATCCTTTTCCTCTTGGTTTGCCATTTCTAAACTCAACAGATGCATCACATACCATTTTCTTTTTTGCTGTTTCTACAATATTAGCTAAAAATATCTGTGCTTTCAATTATAAGTTATTTCAAAATTAGTTAATTTATGGGAAAAATTCTTGAATGAATATCTCTAAAGCAACTCCACCCCCATTCCCTTCCATACACAGGGAAAGTAAAAACACAGGTTTTATTCTGACTTCCTATTCTTACTGCCTTACATGAAAAGCAGATTCTTTTTCTCCTCTGATTATCCCCTGTATTACTTCATTTTAGGATATCTTTGAAGAAGCTACTCTAGGCAGCTAATAAGTATAAAGAACTGAGAACTCATAAATTAATTAGATAATCTGCTTCCTTGACTTGGCTTGCTCCAGTGATGTGCTACTGTGATATTAGTAGTGCTCCTTTTTTTTAAAATCTCATCAGCTTGTTTTGAATTGTAGTGGCTATTTAGAAGGATCTATAACTTCTGCTGTTAATGATCAACTGTGCACTCCATAGTTGTAATATTTGCCATTTCTGTTGTTAAATCCTGGGGTAAAGGTATTTATGCTCATTTGAATGATAGGTATTTATTTTAAATATTGACTGAAAAGGCAGTAGATCATGAAAGGTTAGAAGCCCAAAAATGTGAGTTCAATTTATTTTATTCCAGCCTAGCACCATTCATTTCACCTGGTATTTTTCCTGTTCTGTAAACAGTAAATGTATTGGGCACTGAATCAAAACCAAACCTAACCTGCAGTTACACCTTTACAAGGAATGTATTAAGTTGTCAGAAATTCATTAAAATAATAATCTCTGAGTGTATTAATGAAATTATTTTGACACATAGATGTAAGAAGCAGCAGAAGGATAGAAGACAACCATAAGTTAATTACTTGAACTTAGAAACTGCAGCTGAAATATCAAAAGAAAAAAATAGTGTTTATTTTTGCTTCAATACTTCTGACACTTCTCACAGACATATCTTCTTTTCCTGTGGTACTACAAAAGACCTTTTTGGGACATAAAATATTGTGAGAGAAACAATGCTCTTACATTAAACATCTTTATTAATATGGATATTCTGTGATTTAACTGGGGCTAGCTTCAAAACATGATGTTTTGGAAGACAAAGTACAATGAGAATTTAGAAGGAATGTGAGAAATAATTATTTGGGGATGGCTACTTCACTGACAATTCAAGTTTAATCCTTATTCAAATTGAATTTCCTTTGAGAAAGCTTAAGGCCATCAGTCTATTATCAGACAACAAAACTGACTATTACTCATGTGAGTTGGGTTTTTTTTTATTAAACCTGAAAGATGTATGGTGAACTAATGCACAGAAGATTGATAGTCATGCTTAATTTGGCAGGAAAAAGAGCTTTAGTGCAGTTTGTGTTTTCTCATCTTTTTTTTAACACACCTCAGTTCTCATTCCTGTCACCTTTCTTTTGTCACTTTCTGGGTTTTATTGCTCTGTTATAGTGTATGTTATGTTCTTTGTTCAATTCTAGATTGAATTAAGGTAGTGTGTAAACAATGGTGGTAGTGGTATGGGATTCACAATTGGCTTAGGTGCATGTTAACCAGCTGCTTTCTATAGACCCCCTAATATTACACTTGCCACAAAATTATCTTCATGGCAAAATCTTTGAAATCTGAAGGGAAAGTCTAGTGTGCATAACCATGGATCCTGTGTCTGACAGTGGTAGCTTGCCTTCAGCAGGATGAGGAGGCAAGCAGAGCAGCGAGATAGAACTGAGTAGATATGGGATCTACCCTGAAACAAGGGACACAAGAGGACCTTTGCAGCGCTACTTTAAATGCAGCTCATATAGACAATATGAATCTGGAACAACATAATAAACAGGACAGAGCCACAGCTTCTTTGTGCCTATGTCAAGCCTTAACACAGTGACCTAGGATGTCACAAGAGTGACAGTACTTCAGTTGGGCCAGATTTTGCAGGAGGAGGGGAGGTATGTTTATCAGGCATTTCTTCATTCTCTTCAGGTTTCACCCTGCTTGACTACTGTTTGGGGTCTGCAGCTGGGCTAATCTCTATTCTGTATCAGTGACAACTTCCTTATCACTGAACCTCCATTTTATATGTACAGTATTGCTTTCCTTCCCTACTGCTCTTTAAAATGCTAATGATATTTGTTTATTTTGCCAAAAAAGGCTTTTGGGGGAACAGCCAGGGCCAACAAAAGTAATAGATACTAATTAAGCTAATCACACATTAATAAATTGCTTTTCTAGAGGTTTAAAATCTCTGTACATTGTAAAGTTAAAATGAATCTTCTTCCCTGTGACATGTAAATGAAAACAGGTTATTATTCAGAAAACAATAGTAAAACCTGTAGCCTCTGTCTCATTAAGTTATTTTGGTATAGTAATCAGTGTTGTTTGGGACTGAAACAGATGCCCAGTATTATGATTAAGGATATGTTTATGCATATATTTTGAAAGAAAACTCCAGAGGACAGGACATGGCAAGATTCTACATCCAGGCAGTTCTTCTGAGTAAGTTGGTAGGTTACAAGAATGACATTGCTGACCTCTTTCTTTTTTTATAAACAGTGGTTTTATGAATAAAAATCCACACTAACCAGCAGAAATCCAGCTGATAGGTATTAGTCTGAATATGCTACTCAGTCACAGCAGAAGCACCACTTAGGTAGATTTGGTGTTACATTTTTACTCCTGATAGTTGTATCATTAAGATTTTGCCTGAATTTTGAACATTAAGTGTATTATTGATACAATAACATGAAATGATTAATGGCCTATCCTAGAAAATGTGTCATGTCCATAAAACTGTTTCTTAATAGCACTGTTGCAATTCCCCAGTTGAAAGAATTTCAAGAGCCAGTTAAGACAAAACCAATTTTTCATTATAGAAATTCCTTAGCAGTTCTGTACCTGAGCACAGAGGACAGAATGGGCTCAGTAACTACACAGAGGATTATTGCCACTCTGCTCCCATTCCTTCACTCCTTATCAGGAAAGAGGCAGTACAAAAATAAAGTGCTGCTTGGAGTTCCTTTCCTATACCTCCCACAAATTCACTAGCCAAACTAAACTCTGTCACCAAAAAAAAAAAAAAAAAAAAAGGGGGCGGGGAGCAGGGCTGGAAATATCATTGACTTCAAGATATTGGAATTCAGGAGTCATGATCCCAAAAATATTAATTGAAGTATTCAAAAAGGGTTTTGTTTTCTTTGTGTTTGTTGGTGTTCCCAACAGTAGGAGGCTCTGGGTTCCTTTATTATACCTCTTTGATTCTTTTTAATTTTAATTCTTTTTCTTTGGGAAATCTACCCTGAAGGTATGCATTAGGATACCATGGGCTTTGTTTAGAAGGGATGTTTACTGAATGACAGTAGCCTAAGTTAGTAAAACCCAATCTTTTTTTTTTTTTCTTTTTCTTTTTTCCTCACCTGAAAGTGCCAATGGACTCATACTTCTGTAAATATATAAATACTAACACAGCCATAGCCTGGATTTAACTGTTAGGGTTTCTGTTAGTGCATTGTTGTGATATGCCACATGAATTGTTTTGCTGTGTATTGTGGGAGACTTTGTCTGTTCTAGGTTCATACATACAAATATTCCTGGCTCACCAGTTCAGTGCACTGAAGTAACACTTGTTTGGTGTGCTTCTCCCTTCTGTTGGTGGTATCTCTTTTATCTGGAAATTAGTCACAGATTTAATTGAAGGTGATGACATCTTCCAGTTACTGTATCACTACAATGCTCACTTCTTCAGCCAGAGTTTGTGCCTCTGAGAAGGCAGATGCAGGCTTCTGGGGTCAGGTGGACCTGGTGAAGAGAGAATAGTTGATAAAAGTGAAAAATAAAACAAAAACATCCAGAACTCTGGAAATGTTCTTGCTGAAAAGCTTCAAAATGATAAATCTCAAACTGATTACATGAAATTTCCAGCTGTTTAAAGCGAACTTGATTCCTCCTTGAATCACTCTGAAGACATAATACATGTCTAAAATTAAAAGTCATCCACTCACCCAGGGCCCTGCAAACATGCTTTGACATTAAAAGTTTCACAATTAAAATATACCAGGATTAGAAAGTACCAGCAGGGCCTATAGAGTTAAACGTAGCATCACTGTTTCTGGCTGAATGAATACTTTTCATTTTGTGTTGGGGCACAGCACAGCCGGCTGCTCCCTGAGGGAGAGGAGCCAAGCGTGGTGACACCATCAGGGCCCCATCCCGTGGTCCCCAGGCAAAGTGAACAGGTACACCTGGGGATGGCAGCCAGCTCTGACCAGCAATCCGTGGGGTCAAGCTGACACGAGTCAGTGAATCAGGGGCAGGATTGGGTCTGGTGATGTTGACCAATGTCAGATATATCTCAGGGACTGGGGGCCAAGTCCCTATTTATGAGGTAGGTCTGAGGTGAGGCTGGGAAGTCAGTCCGTGTCTTGGTCCAGGTCTGGGTCAGTTGGGTCCACAGCCAGGCACAGCCTTAGCTGTGACACAGCTGGTGCTGTAGTTCAGGCTGGAGCCAAGCAGGAGAGTGTCAGCTTAAAAGCAGTTCCCACAGGAAGGGGGGTCAACCCTGCTCAGGCCTCCCAGCAGAGCTGGCTGGGGAAGGGGACAGCCACAGCTGCACTGTGGCTGAGTTGTCCCTGAGCCCTGGCAGCAGGAGCTCCAGGAAGGGGGAAGCTCTCAAGGCCATCACACTTTGATGCATTAATGTTTAGGAGAAATCTGGCTATTTCTCTACTTAAAATGATTTCTTTACCAGCAGAGCGGAGAAGCTCTTTTTCTTTACATTTCTGTCACAAAACAATTGGTGTGTCATGTTGCATTATGTCATATCATATGGTGAAACACAAGCTGACATACTGTATCCGAAAGGTATTTGAACATATCATGTCAGAAACTCGAAGAAAGAATACGTGCTCTTGCTCTCTCTGTCTTGGCAGAAGTTGTTGTTTTCCACTCTTGTTTTAATTCCCCTGGATTGCCAATTTAAAAAAAATATATCACTGCAAAGACAAGGGACCAGTTCTCCTGCCTGTACTCAATGCCCCTCTAATCTTTCCTTCTCTTCTTCAAGAGAAAGCAAAGAAACCATGAAACCAAAAGAAAATCTACCAGGTGGGTAAATTTTCTTAAAAAAACCAAAAAAAGCCAAACATAAAAAACACTTCTAAGACTTAACAACCTAAGGAAATATTAATTAAATAGAAAACTTGAGATTAAAAAAACAAGGTATCAAAACAAACCAGTGCGTAAGAAACTTGATGCCAGTCATCATCACTTTACGGGATGACACATGTCAAAGACTAAAATTAAGGGAATGGCAGTAAATACAAGCCAGGCTTCATATTTTATTTTATCTTTTTTTTAAGGAGGAATCCAGGGCAATATATGTTGTCTCAGTGTGATGGTATTAAGAACCAACCCTAGGCGTTCTGTTGCTCTTGGTGAATCTGATTATATGTGCCCCTGACCTCTACTGATATCTCATCCATTTTATGTACTTGTTCATTCATTTAACTATGTACTTTGTCGTTGCTGCTTTTCCAGAAACTGTAAAAAAGGATATGTAATCTCATTTGTATTCATTCTCCTTTCCCATAGCTTTCTATTATTAATTTGCTTTTCTATAACTGCTGTACATTTTATTTTCTTTTCTGTTTTCTTTCCTTGATTCTGTTCTTTCCTTTCATCTTTTTGGTGCATTGCACTTTTTTCTTACTTTTAACCTTCCCCCTTTCTTGTTTTTCTCCAATCAGCTTATGGCCTCCATTATTTTTCCATATTTTATATCTTTTCCCATAAGTGTTTTGTTCTCATTTCTTGCTCTGGAATAGAAACTTTAATTTTGCTGGAAAGGACTCCCAAAAAGATGTTGCTTCCCCAGTATTCTTCTGCTGTGGTAGTTATCTGATGTGAGACTGCTTCTGGTAGGCATTAATATTTACAGACTTGTTTTACGATTCTGAAGATTGATTTAGCTTGAGAGTAATGCAGGGAAACAGGTGAACCAGGGAAATGGTAGGGTCTACTTTCCTAAGATTCATAAATCTAAAAGCCATTCTGAGGTGAACAGCTTTTAGAAGAGCAACATCTAATGACTGAAAATCATTAAATGTCCAAAGTCCAAAACAAGTTCAAAATGTAACTTTCACAAGTACTAGAAATTATCTTTAATGGTTAAAAACATTCTCCAAACTCTTAGAGAACTACATCCCTTCTCTTTAAAATGTATAAAGTCTAAAGATTTCAAGTAACACTGGTTTTCTTAGGTAGTCAGGTGATAAATGTACTCTTTACTAGCATCATATATGTGTATGACGTCCCTCAGAAGTTGTGACACCAGTATTTCACAAACTTCTGCAAACTAGAAGTTTTAACTGTTCTCATTTTCCAGTTGTCAGTGTTATATACTATATATGCTCATATCTCTTTCATGTGCATAACAGCTATTCTGTATGTACTCAAGTTTTTACTAACCTAAATGGCAATATTTTTCCCTCTGTGTGCATGTCTGGATTACAAAGCATGTTGATCCTTTTGGAATTACCAAAATGTATACACATTTGTTTAGCCTAATAGAATTTTGTTGGATATCTTAAGGAAAACTCTGCACATTTACACTGCTCATAATCTACATTTCATCCATGCTGTACGTGTCCAGAAGGTGCCAGTACTGCAACTTCCCCAGCATGTTTCTCTCAGACAGGATTTTATTTTAATCTTTCATAGTATACACTTCAGCCAGTATAAAGTAAGGTGTTTTCAAGAGCTCAGTTGTTCATTGTAAACTATTTTCTACTCTTAAATTCAATGTTCACGTTAATTAAATTTTACTCTCTATTATTTAATAAATCCCCAAAAGGAAAGCTTATGATACTTATGGGTTCTTTGCTGATCTTATCAATAAAGTGATATTATCTGTGCTGCATCCACCTACATTTCAATTATGTAACTATGGCACTTCAATATTTGTCCTAGACAGATGTTCTCTAGCAAAACTTGCTGCATCAGTTTAAGATGATGGTACCCCCGACATTCTGACCCTTCTGTCCACTGAGAGCGGTGGTGGTTGAAGTGGAGGTGACTATGAGCCCCACTTGATCAACCATGTGTTAGTTAAGCACTGATAGAAGGTGTTTTGTGTCCTTTGTCTAACAGCTGTTAGTTAAGTAAGTAATAAAATGTAGAACAAGGTAAAAGTAATTTCTCTGTCAATCATTACCTTTGTGATTTCCTTTGCCGTTTGACATTTTAAATTGCATTTTCTATGCCTTTTCTTACAAGAGCTATAGCTACTCTTGCTATTCTCAGAATTTTCCTTTTCTAAAAATTATTATTTGTTTGGCACTGAGTGCTTTGTCTTCTATATACTAAATCCAAATATTTTTCAAGGTCAAACCATGAAATATAGATTTAGTTTCAACATGGACACTTGAAATCGTAATCAACACATAGTTATTACTAACTTTAAAAAACTGCTCCTATTACAAGTGAAACATGGAAAAATACTTTTGATGCCCTTTTGTAATTAAGAAATTTTATCAGTCCCAGCTGCAGAACTACTATTCTTTTAGACCATCTAGTAGGAAGTAACATTTTTAGATAAAATGTGACATTCAGAGGTTGAATTGTTGTATATCTTATGCACAGTAAGTTATACAATGGGAGCATTACAGCTATATGTTAAGCAGAGAATTTAACACATTTACTGTCCTTCTGACAGGAACAGATAGGAACAAACTGAATGTGTCAGTCATATGAGCTTGGTATTTAAGAATAAGACACCTTCTTCTGGCAACTATGAAGTGGTAAGAGGGAAGACATCTGAGAACTGTTCCAATAGTCAAGGACTTTGCTTTCTTTTTGTGTTGTTTATTAGTTTTGTGCTAGAAAAAATAAGTTGAACTCCAGGGTAAGGCTAGATATGTGCTTATGTAATCTGTACACAGATGCTCCCTTTTACCTGCAAATTTCATTTTACTCTAACACAGGCAGAATAAACTAGTTTCCTTGAACTGCTAAACTCTCCACTCTTCAAACTATATCAGTGAGCCGTTCCTAACCCAATCACATTATTTTTGTATTTCCTATAGTTTATATTTGTTTTATGTATTGTACATTTGGATGCTTCTCATCACTTTAGGGCTAAAAGCACAACTCTTATAACAAAGGCTCATAATAAAAAAGAAAAATCAAAAGCACCACACTGTGTGCAATTAAAGAGTGTAAAACTACAAGATAGTTCTCTTTTCAAGAGGTTGCTTACTCTATCGACCCATCATATAAAGTGATGCTTATATAGCTGCTGCAAGTCTCTAGTGTGTGTATTATACACATCATAAAAATACACATTTTGGAGAACAAAGTGGCACTTCTTCAGGATGGAAATGTATAGAAGTCGTCACTGGAGCAAAAAAAAACCAAAGGGCCTATGCACACTTTCCCTTGATTTTGAATAAAATTGTGAAACCAGGAACAGTGTAAGAAGAAAACTTGCAACAGGTACACGTGTGCACTGAGTATTATAATTCCACATACACTCATTTAATTCCAGAAAAATTGTTGCAGAGAGTGATAGAAAAATCAGATGGCAGACTTCACTGTGGGATAGAAATGAGATTATTGATTCTACTCAAGCACTGAAGAAAATTCAGTGTTAATGAACCATTTTCTAGTATCACACATTGTCCTCTTACCAAATCTGGTTACTTATTTCTTGGCAAAAATTTGGTACTTCTTTGGTACTTATTTTTTGGCATATAAAAACATCTGCATGCCAGTGCTGTATAGTGTATAGCTGTGTACTCCTTACTGAGCCATGCTGCAGTACCTATCACATCCTCTAAGCAGCTTCTGACTATTGAGAGCTAAGTAATGAAGCTAGAGACGTAAGGCTTGTTAATTTTTTTAAAAAGAAAACCAAAAACCACCCCCCCCCCCCCCCCCCCCCCCCCCGATCCCCTCCAAAGTACTGTGTAGTTCTGTATCTCTTTATTCTAAATTAATTACTCTGCTGGGTAGGTTTTGGAATGGGGTGCAAATGGTGTATATGGCCACAGTGGTTTTCAAAAGTGTCCTGAACATCAATAAAGAGTTGGTACTGTCAGGAGAATCTGACCACTCCATATTTGGTTGATCTTTCCAATTGCAAAATCTGTGGTCTTTATCAATATTCAGAGTGTCAAGCTGTTTCCCCCAAAGATTAATAGAAGTCCCTTACATATAGAAAAGAGTCTGCATTTGATTTTTTTAAAGTAATCTAAGAATAAATTCTTTTTATATAGATTTTTTCTGAACCTATATTGAAACATTTGAATTGTGGTCATGGAGTTACGTTTATAAGAAAAATTATTATCTTTTATTAGATCACATAATATATCTTGAAAAAGAAGCATCTCAGGCTCACAAATGCTTTTTTGGCCCCTTTCCGTAGGGATATGAAAAACAATCTTGCTGGGAGGAAGACAGCTCAAGGGAGAATATAGATGTCCTGTTAATCAGGACATAAAAAAGAAAGGAGAAGCTATGATGTGACAGTGACTGGTGGAAGAAAATCTGGCAAACAGCAGAGAGAAGATTGTGAGATATGACAATTTGGGGAATGTATGTATAATTTATAAATCCAGACTTATTTTATGAATTTCATGTACCACTCTGCTCCTTGGTCTGTATTTAATCTGCAACTTGCTGGCTGGGACTATGTCATAGATCACACGCTCTATGCAAGAACAGATACAAGAGTAATCTAAGAAGAGAGAACATGATAAGATTTTTTTCTCAGTAAAGCACTGAATATGCTAAATAGACTGGTTAAACTAAAGGAAACTTGTTGTCTGCTTCTAAATTAGAACAATGGAAATTGCCTAGTGAGAAAACAGATGAGACAAGAAAGCATGTTCTCTGAGCTGGGGAGCTATCTGATCGAGTGAGAGAAAGCTGGTCCTGCACAAAAGAGAGAAAGCTTGCTGAGGGAGCTTGCAGGCTGAGCAGGAGGACAGTGAGGCTTTAGTACCATAGAAGAATTGTCCAAAACTTCAAGGTCTTACAGGACTTCAGTGGTTGCAGAGAGAAGGTTTTTATTTCCAGGATTTTTGTTTGCTTATTTGCTTTTTATTTTTGGGAGTTGTAAGTCTAGGTGCTTTCTCCATTATCATGACATGTATAATAATATGAATTTATAGTCTCCACTTACTTTCTAAGTACTGTGCGGTCTCAGAAGATGAAACCATAAACTGCACTAGTCAGGAGGGGAATCTTTATGCCGTGGAGAGGTTAGAACTAGCCTTAGAGATCTTGATTACAGACTCTGAAGGCTGCCTGAGAATAGGCATCAGCACGTATATGTTGCATATGGTCAGTGGGCATCCCGTGTTCAGTTTCAAAGCACAGCAGCGAAGGCATCATGACCAGCCCTATTATGAGAGGGAAGGGAAATTCAAGTAAGAGTGATTAAAGGAAATGAGAGAAGCAGGTAGGAGAGAAGTATCCGTCACAGAGAAGTTGGTGCCTAAAGGGAGCTGTGTGTCAAGATGGAAGTAAGTTACCTTCAGCAGTCTTGGTAAAGAAAGATACAGAGCAGAGGAGATATTTTTGGCAAAAGTTTCATGTTTTCCTGTTAATGGCAGAAGAGGAGGGGGTAGAGCACTCTAGTTCAAGGGTAAAGAAAAGCCGTCCAGCCGAACAGATAGGGCAGAAGTGGCAATGCTGCTGTCAGACAGGTCTCTGGAGCTGGGATTGAAAAGTCAGGCACTGGCAATGATGAATAGCAGCAATGCCTTTTCACATCGTACTAGAAATAGTGGATGAATGTTTTGACCTCCTGATTTGCATGAGGTTGGTAAGGTTTTCCTGCATGGAGAAGTAGTACATCTTCCACCAAAAGCCGGCTTTAGGCTTTTGTCTGCCCTAGGTGCATGGTGAAAGCTTTTCATTATGCATAGTCAGTAGAAGATGTGCTGTCTGCTGCCACTAGATGCTTATCCTTACTTACAGACACAGCCTCATCGCAGACACCTTCTGCATGCTCATTCATGAACATCGACACAATCAGAGAATTTTGTTGCTACCTACTTCTTCTGCCAATCAAGTGTTGTGAATATTTAAAGGTGTGTTACGAATGAAGTGCTTGCTGGTATTATATATCTAGTAACATTTTGTTATGGGTATGCCCACAGATTCAACAGCACAAGTAGGCACAAGGGTGAGAGAGTCCAAAAAGGGAAATTCACATTTATTAACATCTGTAAAGCACAAATCATATGTTCATATGCTAAAATTAATTTGGAGTTTGCTATGATAATTAATTTTAATAGTAATGTAAATTCCAGTTAGTGAAAATATTCACCTTAATATTAGTTGGAAAAATATTTTCAGTGTACTGATAATATGTAAGTATTTCCATTAGGAAGAGAATACATATCTTCTTCCATTGGCCAGCTCAGTTCTTCCGTTACATCTTTCATTGGCTTCCAATAGCCAACACGGCTGTAGATTTATTCTACTATAGTTGATGTACCTACAAGTTTCCCTTTATTTGGAATCCATTAGGTTTTTTGAACTCCTTTAGTGGGCTGGATCCATTATAGTTGATGGATCATGCAGATTGTTCTGACGGTCTCTCTTTTCCACCTTCTTCTTCTGAGAGCCCGTGTGGCTTGTGTAGTGAGTTCAACGGCATTGAAATAATGTTAGTTTTGCAAAAGCACACATACAACAACAGAGAGATTCAGAGACTTTGAATTAATTTTTGTGTCAAGAAGTGGTAAGTAGATAGAATTCATACTATGGTTAATGGGTTGTTACAGTTGATGTTTCTTAGATTGCAAACCGTTGTACAGCCGTGATCTCACTTTCAATTATATACCACAATGTGAGCCTGCTGGAACTGCACAAGGAAATCCAAGTGGCCAGTTGCAGTTTATTTGGAGAAAATGGGGACCAGTTGTTGGACAAGAGCTGAATGCCTCTTCCTTCAACTACAAATGGCCTGGTCAGAAAACCAAGGTAAGCAGCTGCTTTAATTTTTGTCAGTAAAGGATGGTAAAACATCCCATGCTGTCCTTAGATACATCTGTGCCTTCCTGTCAGAATTTGTATTGCATTCAGAAAGGAAAGGAACAATGTGATATTTGGCCTCTCTGACACTCAGCAAAGATAAATAATGAGAGAAGAAACCAACAGCCCAGAGATATAAAACATCTTCAATATACCATAAGAGATCAGTGGTAGAAGTAACAGTGGAATACAGTTTCACTGTTGACATCTTCACTCCTAATGACGCCCATAATCTTCTCATTTCCTGGGGATCAGCAAGACAAAGAAGAAAGGAAAAACAAATATGGCTAACTGAACCTGTTTTAGAGGGCTGACAATTTATTTAATACTCATATAAATCACACAGCAGAATTAATCCCCATGGCGGTCAATTTAACTACAAGATTTATCTTGAATCAAAAGACACCATATCGTGTCTGCACTGTTTTTGTGTAAACTTAAGCATATCCTAAATTTCTTTGAGTAAAATACTAAATTATAGTGAGACTAAACAACTAATGAAAATAAAAAACCAAAAACTTTAAAAAAATTTCTTCTCACTTTTGACCGTCTGTTTCCTTCCCACATCCCACCAAGATGAGTGAACATGAGGGGGTCGGGGCTTACCTGCCAGCTGGGGTCAACCCACCACAACAGACAGGGAAAAGCATGGCTGTCTTTTGCCAATGTCCATGTTATGGCAGACCCTGAACTGAGATCCTTCGTAGCCTGTGGGTTGAGAAATGAATCCTTAACTATAAGATATCCAAGCACAATGCCCTAAGAACCAAAATTACATCCTTTTCTATCTGTTTTTTGTTGTTTGTATTCAGCATCCCTTATAGCTTGTCTCAAACAGCCTTTCACAAAATAAGAATTATTTGTATGAAAACTGTTCTTTTCTTATAAGATAAAAAGAGACCTCAGTCCTAATCTTTATATAAACTTAAGTTAATATTCCTTAGTTGGTTCTTTATCATCTGGTACTTCACTGAAATAACATCTATACTACTTTGTCAAGAATAAAAAAAATCAGAAAGTTCAGTATTTGGACAGAAAACACCTCAAAAGAAAATTTTAAAGAACAGTCTATATTGTGTAGCTGCCATATGTATGTATGTAGATGACATTTTGTATGTATTCTGGGTCATTTTAAAAGGCCTGGTGAGTTTGGCTTTGACATTCAGAAATAAAATCACTTTGCTGAAGAGTGAAGAACTAACTTTTGTTGGAAGTGTTGGATTCACTGGAGATTTTTTGAAATACATCTAATAAATCTACAGCTGAACACTCTCCTCTTCATACAGTGGATCCCAACTCCCACCTGTGCAAAACACAAAAGATATAACAGAGGAACATAGAATGTGTTCATTTTGACAGAAGTGTCAAGTTTGTCTTAAATTTTTTCATTTTCCATATAACATCACTGAAGCAAGCACAGTCAAGAGGAAATACTTTAGAATTGCTTTTCAAAAACAAGTTCTACTAGCAAATCAAGAGAGCATTTTTTCAAACAATTATTAGCTATTTTTAGATTCTGTTGTAATATCTACCTTTCTAGTTGCTCTTTTTTTTTTTTTTTTGTACCAGAAGGAATAGAAGTATTCTTAAATGAAAAAAAATGATTTCTCTTAAGCCTGGTCTTGGTTCTTAAAGCTAATTTTACTCAAAGTAGTTTCTACTAGCTATTTTTTTTTGTTTGTTTATAATAAGAAGCCTTCCTGAACAAAGCAAACATTTATGAAAATGAATAAACATTTTCTGTAGAAATCCAAGCTTTTAAACTGGCTTCAGTGAAATTATGCTTACAGTGTTGTATCAGAGCAGAAATAGCATACTGCATGTCTTGCTTAGACTGGGATATAAAACTGCACTTTGCATCAGTCTTGCTAATTTAATTGTTTCACTTCTGTGCAGTGTCTATTTATTTTTTCTTGATTTTTTCAAATTATTCTAGAAGGTGTCTTTGTGTAGATTCCATTTTAATGAATGTTCCATTTGCATGTTTTAAAAATAATTTTTTGATTTGGAATCTGAAAACTAAACAGTAGTATCAGGCAAAATGCAGAAAGGCTTCCTTTCTCAGCTTAGCTAATCCTTGTGGGCATGTTCCTCAGTACTTGACTTCTCTGATTCTAGAACTCCATCGGACTGGAAAGTAGTTTTGGGATATGCACAACTGTGGTGTTGGACAAGATCACTGAAATTCTTGGCATTCATAATCACAGGTAGCAAGGATGTCCTTTACAGATGCAAAAGTAAAGTACACGCTAGTAGTGCAGTCCAAGGACTCCTTACTCATATCTCATACGTGAGCCCTCACAGTATTTTGAGTTCTTCTTATCAGTCTGTTAATCTGAAACACAGCTACATTCTTTTAGCTGGTTTTAGCATTCAACTCTGTAGACAGATATGTATTTATGATATCTCTTTTCTGGCATTATAAATCTGTTAAATTTCTGTATTTTCTAGATCAGAGAAAATAATCAAAATAGATAGGAGATTGTTATTGTGCCTTACCACTAGATGGATAAACTTAAGACAGACATAGACAGTTTCACGATTTTGACTTGGAAATCTAACTTCGATTTAAAAAAAAAAAAGCTTTATGAGAATGCAGGGAGTCTTGGCTGCCTGCAGTCATGTCCCTTTTCATCTGATATTGTGCTTGTTAATTGGTTGGACCACCTCACTGAGGCATAGATGCCAAGTAATAATAGCTTTATATAGGCACTTTGCATGATAAGGTTAGTGGCATCGTTTGCCTCTGGGAGACCCATCACACTAACGTCTTCAAAGCACTGATGCCTCATGTCTTTTTAACAATGAAGTACACCTGTTTGTTTTTCTGTGCCAAATATGCCTCTGAATGGTGGAGGGAAGCATGGGAAATGAGATAATTTTTCATTGCCAGAAGAGGCTAGCTATACTGCAGTTGGCAACTTGGACCACTTACAGTATATCTAACAGGAAAACACTGCCTCATCATGGCTGGAGAGGAAAAATTAAACCACCTGAGACAGAGATCGTGGGCTTATGCTGAGAAATGGACTGATACTGATAAGAAGACATAGAGTGGAGGAGGAGCAACATTGTTCAGTCCAGGTGATGCTATGAAAAGTTAGAATTCCTGGGTCATAGATGCTGTGTGGAATGTCTGTCTGCTCCTTCTGAGTTAGGGTTTGGCTTTGCTTTTCCTTTTTTCATGGCCAAGGTCTTCTGAGCAAAGTATCTTTTTCCTGCTTTTCCTGAACAAAATTAGAATATATTTTTGCTGCAGTGTTCAACATCAGGTCACCACCAGATCTTGACAGAAGCCCAAGATGATATATACTTAGAAATCACATGATTCAGTTCTCAATGGATGCTTGACAGGTGCTTTAGGCAAATGTTGCTTTAGCTACCAAAAATTCTCTTTGAAAGAGTCTTTGGCCTAAGGGATATGTAAGCCTGTACATCGACATATTTCAATTCAATATCGAGCAGATGCATTGCTTAGGACATTTTATGTCTATTCTATTATATGTTTGTCCATTTATATTAACTCTTGGAATTTTAGAAATGGGAGATTGTCCTGTATATTTCTTGATGTAATATGTGGATCCTGCAGTGGCTATGTATACATCTCTTCTTTTATCTCTATCCTGTCAGCTGTCCTCCTTGTATCTTATACCGATCTCCTACCAGTACCTCTCTTGCAAATATTTCCCAATCTCTCTCTTTTGAGGCCAAAGTCTTCTCAGCAAAATATCTTCTTCCTGCTTTTTCTGCTAGGTAGTCTTTTTTAATGCAGCTGTTTCTCAAATGGAGCTTTTGTGCTAGTTTTCAGGCAACAGTACCCTCTTACATAAAGTGGCAACATCATATAGGGAATACCAAGAGGGATCAAGAATAACTAGCCAACTAGAGAAATACCATCTACAGATATACCATCTCTGAAAATAATACCTCATCTAGAAACAATATCTAGAGATATAGGGAGGAGTAGTTCATTCTTTTCCACAGTGACTGCATACCATCTTTTTCACTTGTTCTAGTGCTCAGCCATCTGGAAATGAGAGGGTGGAGAAAAAGACATTTTTACTTATATGCAATTTTCATTTTATATCTCAGGCTTCCTAGTAATAAACCTAAATAGAAGTAAAATACCTGCAAAGCAAACAACATTGTCAAGTATGAGAATGACAGAGTTAGAATTGTTGAGGTTGGGAGGGACCTCTTGAGATCATCTAGTCCAAACCCCTGCTCAAGCAGGGCTAGGCAGAGCAAGTTGCCCAGGATTGTGTCCAGTCAGGTTTTGAGTATCTCCACAGAATTGTTAAGAAGATGTCTCTTCTTGCTGCTGTAACTCAGTTGAACAGCTGCTACAACCAAAAGCAGTTACTGGTGTAGCACTACATGGTTTGCTTAGCAAGGGACTTCCTTTTTTCCTAATGCCTGTGGGAACAGAGGAAGGATTGAGGAGCAACAGAAGGAACAGAACTGGACTCTCAAATGGTTACAGGCTTTTAACTTTCTCATGTAGTGGCTGTGCAGTGTTGAACCTGATGATGAAAGAAACTCTCATAAAAGATTTAGATAAATCTTTAGTCTGGCAATAAGTAACCAGTGCAAAATCTTGCCCTGAAAAATCCCAGCTGGAGTTCAACCATTAAACTAACACCAAGCATTGCAACATTTGGCATGGGGGGGGCAGATGTCGGTTACCGCTCCAAAAACTGTGTGCAGAGTTGCACTTGTTATTATATGTAGGTAACTCTGTATTTTCTGATTGTGAAACTGTCACTACATATTTTCTTGTATTAGAGATTCAATTATTAAAATTGAAGTTTAATTTAGGTCTTTGGATATTTAACAGCCCTGTGTGTTTAAAAATGCAAATAATAACTTTAAAAACATTCTGAATTTACTTCATCACTAAGATATTTATACTCCAAACCTGGGATATTTTACAGGTTCTTTGATTAACTTTGCAGACAGCTTGTAAGTGAGTGTGGGTTATTTGTGTGTTCTGGTGACACGTCTTGACAATCTGTTGCCAGAATATCTGTCTATCAATAAGTTTA
The DNA here is from genome assembly GCF_047716275.1 of Strix uralensis. Classification (NCBI taxonomy): domain Eukaryota; kingdom Metazoa; phylum Chordata; class Aves; order Strigiformes; family Strigidae; genus Strix; species Strix uralensis. Next base: position 6,931,071 of record NC_133984.1, read on the forward strand.
TCAGTAGACTTCATTTTCTTAAAGAGAAAAGTAGTAATGGTCTTTGTTTTTTTTTTCTGCTTAAGGAACAAGATAGACTGCCAACTGGCTTTTTTTCTGTTGTTCCCTATTTGTTGGTTTTTGGTTTTGTTTTGTTTTTTTGTGTTTTTTTTTTTTTTTCACTGCAGTATTTGTAGTTTGAATTGAAATACCTGAAGGAATAAATTCCTTTTTCAGTGATGAGGATTAAAAGAGAGCCCCAAGATATTACTATACTCAGGCAATATTCCTTGCTGTCCTATATCAAGCATTCCCTGAACGTAAGGATTTGCGTGTTCCGTGTTAACTATCCCACCTATAATTATACCACCTTCCCATAATACCCTAGTGAAAGTGCTCTTTGTATTAATAAAGCATTACATTAATGAGAACAACTCTTCACACTGGTCTTCATTCTACATATAAACCCCCTAACATTAACAGGAAAGAAAATAAAAAGCTCTACCCCAAGCAGAAAGCAAGTTAGTGTGTCTGGCACCTTGCAGAAACAGAGCACATCTACAATCCTATTTGACTGCAGTCTTAGGGGTGTTTCATACCTCAGTCAACCTCTTTTTCTTCCTCAGGGATCTTAATTCTCTTTATCTACTCATTAGCATGTAAAATTAACACCGTTCCTGAGAATATTAGTGATCAGAATTTTAGTAATGCTCATATCAATGTTAATCTCACTGCATTTTCCATGACAATTAAGTAGATAGTAGAATTATATTGTAAGAGTCCTGTGACATCCATATTTCACAAATACTTGTCCTCTCTACTTGTTCATGAGATTTAAAAAAAATATTAAACTATTGCACTTCAGAGGGAGAAATTTATTTTTGCCTTTTCTTAGTGGGGTTACTGTCATAGCTGACACTTATCAGTAATATTTAATGATGTTGTGGATTTGATTCAGGGTGACTTATCTGAATCCTCTTGGCCTATCTCTTTAAAATAAATCTGTCACATATTCATAAACAAATATAGAGGTCAGATAATGTTAGTTGTCAGGTCTGACTATGCCCTGACTTCTATTTTAAAGTGCAGAGACCAATCTTAATAAGAGAACAGAACTGCTGGATTTAAATTACATGCTTTTCATCCTTTTCTTATTTGAAAATCCTGCCTGCTTAATTTGACAGTAAATTAAGCACCAGTGTTAAAACTAGATTTTCATTGAGACTGAAGGAACAATATCCCTGTTAAGAAGAAATGATCACAATGAAGAGGTCTGGTTCATTCATCTTCACCTTAATTGAGCTATATGATTATGGATTTAACCCAGTCTCTGCCCATCAAAGATCAGTATCAACAAACACTGTGATTTTTCATTTTCTCTTTTGCCTACCACTAAGTTGGCATGTCTTCCCATGCTGCCCTAAGTCCTCCTTGGTGAGGAGAAGGGAATTGGTTTGTGGAAAATGGAGGGACACTGGATGCTTTCTGACAACTGAGGAGACATTAGATAGCAGGTCCCAGTCTGGAAAACTTTCGATTCCAACTCTTTTCTTTTTTTGGCAGTTATCTTCCAGCAGGAAGATAGTGTCAAAACCAGCCACTAGAATAATGAGGAGAGGTGAGAGTTTCTGAAATGGAAATGCAAATAGGCTATGAAGATCGCTTTCTTCTGTAGCTCCTCCATATAAAGTCTCTGGCCAGTCTCTGAAAGGGAAAAAAAGATATTTATATAAAAAGAATATTTTATATACATTAAAAAATGAACATATAAAAATGAGATATATGTATAATATCTCAAGCAATTTGTAATACTCAGAATTAATTTCTTAACAGGAAAGTAAAATTATATAATAATATACTATACTAAAGCTGTTCCATGGCAGTGAGCATGATTATGAAAGACCAGTTTTCATCCTATAAATAGTATTTTAAAATTAAATTTTAATAACACCGTAATGCTGTCGTTCATGTTTCCTATATTTTTAAAAAGTAAATTGGTTACTTTTCGAATCTTTTTACAAACTAGATTTCTATCCTATGACAAAACTGAAACTAGTGGTTTTCCCAGATTACTCAATTATAGATATTCAAAGGAAATTCCTAACAGATTTAACTTTCACTCCACATTTAATCTTCCCATTTGTGTTTATAGAGGTTTTTCCTGGTTCTTGTTTCTAAAATGTACCTCCTGGTGAACATTAGTTACCGCTGAACCCATATAAGCAGACATTTATTGACACTGTTAAAATAAACTTAGTGCCTACAAAAGAGAGTTTGCTTATACATTTTAATATGTCTATTTATCTTTATATTTCTGTCAGAGTCAGTAAACAACCTGAATAGCTCTCTTTTATAGACTGTAATGACTTGCATGGAAGAGCTTGGCAATTTTTTAATTAATTCTATTAGATATTAATGCATATGGTTGGCAAGATATATATGATTACCAGAAACAATCCTGGAGTCGATTTGTTGCACTAAATGTGCAGGGAATTGTGCAGTTTTAGGGCTGGGGTATCATGTAGTTTATCAAAGAAACTGTCCTGAAGGCGACCTGTAGCCAGCGCGGGGGCTGGAGTGAGCACCACAGTGGAAACGCTCAGTCAGAGGCACCCATTGTGATTTGAAATTTTGAATCTGGCAAAGATTTTGTGGCAGCTGGGAGGCCCAGGGGAGGGCATCACCTTAGCAGGGAGACAGTTATCGAGCCCAGATCATACTGGTGAGTTCACTCCTCTTCTGGGACTCAGTCATTCACTCCTCTGAGTTCAAGTGCCTTCTCCTGAAAAATAATACATTTGTGATTTTGTTCACTTTTTTGCCATGTGACATAAAGAGGAATTTGTATCTTTACCTGCAACCTGCTTTTTAAAACAGGTTTCTGTACACTTTGGAGTGTTTTATCTGAATCCTTTATCAAATTTCTAGCTGTATTTAGGAGAGAAAGCACACCACCACAATGGAAAGAGACATTTCCTAGTGTGGGACGCTGTTAGGTTGTCCCAGTTTCAGAGGAAATACAGACAATTATAACTTTCTGAAGCACTGATTCCACCCCAGACTGGTGTGTAGAAGGTATAGCCCACTATCCCATAAGCAGAAATATCCCCAGAGGCAGAGTTTGTATTAAACTCCTTTGTTAAGCTTTCTTGTTTTTTTTCTTTCAACTTATGTCAAACAGGTTTTTCATTGAGGAACTCTCATTTGTTCAGAATTAACTTCAAAACAAAGGGACCTGAGAGTCGTTCTCAGGGGCATGTAGTCTTACTACCATCAGTTATCCACTGACTTAGCACTAGTGTTTGGGTCTAAAAAAACCAAGAAACGCATTCATTTATTTGAATAAATGGATAGGAACACTATACATAATTGTAATTCTCTGAACCTTTGTTCAGAAAAATTGCATGCAAAATCATGTATGTGGAAGAAATTGCATACCTCGTGGATGAGCTGTGCATAATGAGTAAATCCTAGAATGAAATGTTTTCTTAAACCTGCACTGTTTATTTTACACAAATGCTACTGTGAGTACAGAAAAAAGGCAATCTTTCTTGAAAGGATATGGTGCGAACACTACAAATCTCCTTTGGAAACCATCAGAACTTTTAAAAGGGTCTGAGAGAGACAAATTTTTCCCCATGACATTCAAAAGGCAGAAAGCAGAGCAGAAGAAAACTCATGGCTGTTCAAAAAGTGGACAGATATGGTTCCCCCAAAAATCTTGTAAGCTCAAATTTTGCTAATTCTAAACAAAAACATCTAAACAAAGTCTAAAGAAGAATACCTAGAAAAAAGTTTAGTGGAAATAGTGTGACTGGAGTGTGTACAATTACTTGGACATTATATAGCAAAGGCTAAACTTGTGCTGGCAGAGGGTTGGATAATGGAAAGATCAGATCAGCCCTTTCCTTTACTAATTTCAGTGGATTTGATTTTATAAAGTACAGACCGATTGAGGAGATTGCAACAGTCTAAATATTGTATGCTTCTTGGATCTTTAAATTTCATAGTTGCCAATAAATCTCACAGTTTATCAACAGTCAGTTGTCTTAGAAATCCTCCCAGCGGTATACCCGTTTTGAAAGTGAATTTAGTCTGGTAAGAATCTTGGACTGACAGCTCTGAAACACTGTAGGAAAGGGTGGTTCTTCTTCTAGGCCACCTAGTTAGTCTGGTTTTATCCTGCCTTCTAGGCTTGCGAACATAATTTAGTCTCTATGCCAACTCACTCCTTGACCTTCTGCTGAGCATGACATTAGTAACGCCAATTCTGGTGATAGTTTGTGATGTGGATATTTAGCCACTAAAGCTCTGGACTAAACCCATCAATTTATTTCATACAGGGTACAAAATAGCCATTGGGCAGCAATGACTTTCAGCCTTTACTGTCTAGGGCCAGAAGTGAGCCAATGACCTTTGTATGAAAGGCACTATTGCCTGTCAGAGGCATCATAGTAAACACTCATTTCAAATGCTATTTTAAAACTGATGAAGATATGCCATAGTCACTAATCAAAGAATAGTTTTACCGCCTCAAAAATGTGGAGCAAGTTACAGTCATCAGAATAAATTACAATTCATTTTGAGCAGTCATTGAAGAAAAGGTTCAGGGGCCATGACAGTAAGAGACCTTGGGATGGGTTGATACATTATTAATACAGTCTGTTAGGTCATGTCGTAGCAGTATATATTTGCAATGGGTTCAAAATACCTATTAAACATTTACTATTTTTTATAGTTCTATGCCACACTTAGCAGTGATTGGCATATTTTAAGAAAGTTGTGTGTTTTGTTCAATATTTTTTGGCACATGATTAGTATGCATGTGTGTGAACACACATATGCATATATACATGTATTCAAGTACACATACTTGTATATGTATAAAGAGAGAATCTGTTTTTTACCTTTTCTACTGTTATAGCATTGTTGGCATGACTTTTTTCCCCTCCTACTTTCACTGAGCCCTGCTAAGAGTAGACCCTGAGGCAAAATATCTACAGGTTTGTCTGCCATTTTGACATTCCAAATAATTCAAGAGGAATATAATAGAGTATTTTCCCCCATTCTGTTTCCTTACTTCCCTTTCTCCTTCCTTGTAGTTTCCTTGCCTTTATTAATGATTACACCATTTTTTTACCCTTTTGACCCTAATCCTACTGCCCCTTCACCTGTCAAGGGAATAGGAAATTAGATTGATGCTAAACAGCCTTAATTCATAGATTGCTTATGTTCCTGTTGCTGCATGCTCAGAATTCACCTTTTATTTCAAACTTCAGCTGTAGTGTTGCTATGGCACAATAAAACTTGCTGTAAAACAGGTCCCCTAAAGGACTGTACCATAGAAATGTGCTACGACACTTTCTTGCACTTCAGGATGCTAGAGACTTTGATATGGTATTGTTGTTGTCTTTCTGAGGTATTATCATATGTCTAAATTATGTTACTTTGGATTAAACAGCATGTCTCTTGTCATGTGCTTACATCATCACACAACAGGTAAATTATGCTGGCCATGTGAAGAGACAGACATTAATTTTTCCTGTAAGAAGTAGAATGTTTTCTAAAGTACAACTGAATAGTTTGAAATGCTGACTCTTTTACCTATTTTGACAGCCAAATCAATGTTATTCAAAATAGCCATATGTGTTTATGATAGCCTGAGTATTAATACTTCTAGCCTCCCTGAAAATGTCTGCTGTTTCTAAGAAGGTAAAACACTGATGGTGTTCTGTGAGTGAATCAGTGTTTCAATTTTTTTTTTTTATTTATTTTAAAAAAAGTTTTAAATTGGTAGCAAAACAATTTCTGCCAAAAAGGACTTGGGGAAAGCTTAATTAGTTCGCAAGTGGTGAGGGATACACATCAAATCCATATATTCATTGTACTACTACTAGAATTTAACGGAGGAGTGTGAAGGAAGAAATATGTTGCTCACCTCTAGCTAAGAGTAATTTGTCCAGTAGTGCTGGATGGGAGTTTACAGGTTTCCAAAGCTAAGAGATATTTAATATCTCTAATTATCTAAGCGTAAGATATCTATAATACTGTATTGAAACTTCCAAAGTCTACTGAGATTCATATTCCTTCTTCCAAACATTCCTTCTTGCAAAAATAAGATCTTATTTGAATTCTTCATATATAATAAAAATTTTAGTTCCATTTTGGAATCAAGACTTTAGGGAAGACCATGGTGGAGAGACAGACAGGAAAAGTAGTTTTTAATTCACTATTATTTTTAACTTTTGGATTTGAGGTTAGCATCATGTGGTCTTAAGCAGATAAATTCAGCTGATATGTAGCAGAGTAGTCTGTGAATTTGATCATGGGCTTGGTGTAAAATCTTTTCATCATTTACCTTCTGTTGTGGCTTAAGCCCAGAGGGAAACTGAGCACCACACAGCCTCTCGATCACACCTTCCCCCTCAGAGATGGGGAAGTGAAAATAAAGCAAAAGGCTCTGGAATCGAGATAAGGATAGGGAGGGATGATTGACCCATTATGGTCAGGGGCAAAACACAGACTCATTATGGGAAGATAAATAACATCAATTTAATTTAACCACCACCACTTCATTTAACAATCAAACCAAGTAGGACAGTGAGAAATACAACCACATCTTAAAAACACCTTCCCCTCGCCCCTCCCTTCCTCCCAGGCTCAACTTCACTCTTGATTTCTCTTCCTCCTTCTCCCCAGCAGCACAACAGTGCAGGGGATGGAGATTGTGGTCAGTTTATCACCCATTGTTTCTGCTGCTCCTTCATTAGCAGCAGGAGGGCTGCAGCTTGGGGTCCCTCCTGCAGGCTGCAGTCCTCCCAGCAACAGACTGCTCCATCGTGGGCTGCCCTGAGTCCCAGCCTTCGTTGGGCACAGCCCCCTGCTCCGGCGTGGGGTCCCCCTTAGGTTGCAGGTCAGCTCTACTGGTGACTTCACTGGGCTGCAGGGCACAGCTGCCCTTTCACCACAGGCTGCAGGGGTGTCTCTGCTCCAGCAGATCTCTCTTCCTCCCCTTTTCTTCCACTGATCTCAGTGTTTGCAGAGGCCTTCCTCACAACTCCTCCTTTCAGGTTTCCCTTGTTAAACGCGTTATCACAGAGTCATGACCACCCTCACTAATTGGCTTGGCCTTGGCCAGAGGTGGGTCTGACTGGGAGTTGGGGGAACTTTGAGAAGCTTCTCACAGTAGCCCCCTCCCCTGCTACCAAAACCAACACATACACAAACCTAGCACACTTTAATGGAAATAAAATATTGTTTGTTGTTAATTGCTGTCATTCCAGGTAATAGAGTGGAGGAAAACAGCAGGGATCCCAAAATGACTTCTTGCTGTTGTTGTTCACTTTGCAAAGGTAAGTTGCTGTAACACAGATATGTCTCAAGAGTGTATATGAATAATGAATTTATATGAATATATGAATTTGTGTCAAAGAATTGTAGACTTTTCTTCTCTAAAAATAGAAACTCTTATTCATAACACTTTAACTACTACTCATTAAGGAAAGTTATTACAGTAAACATAACCTTCTCTTATAGATAGTAATAAAATACTTAACAGTTATAGGTTGCTAGTTTATTCACCTATCTATATCTTTCCAAAGATGCGAGCGTTTTCAGTAACTCTGTTTTATGCTTTAATATAGAGCTTATTCCAGACTGTCTGTTAGAAAATCCTGTTTGAGATCTTAAAAATCTGGATGATTAGTCTTTCTACCTGCTTTTATCTGTGCAAAAGTTGGGAGCAGTGTAGCATCCAACACAGGAGAAACAATGTCACTTCATCTCTGGCAAGTGCACATCTGACTGATGGAATTACCTGCACAGATAACATGCTAATAAAATGGCTTGGACTATATTAAATTGGATTGGCTATCAAATGGTTCCTGAAGGAAGAAGGTTTGGTATGTGAAGCTGTTATCTGTGCAAGACTTTTTTTCATTTAACAAGTAATTCACTGTAATTAAAATTAAAATGAAATAGCTTTCACTCTAGTATCCTAAGAGAGTTTACTAAAGCAATACCCTAACTATGTGAAGACAGAGGTAATTTTTTATCCATAAGGTATTTATGGAAATGTGTCTATTCTTTCCCAAAGCAGAAAATGATACATTTTTTTAATTACATTTTCTAAGAAGGAAGACTTTCTGTGATAGAAATTTTTACGTAGTACATAATTTATGGTGTCTGGGAACAGATGATTGAAATGATGTTCTCAGTAGAGGTGGTCCAAAGGAGCCTTTGACATGTATTAAGATCACCTGTATTTGCAATACCTTTTTGATGGTTTTGTATAGATGAATGTTCACATGGACTTTTCACCGGGCAAGAACACTGTCTAGGTCTATTTGTGTTTATAGGTCTATTCTGTGTTTGCAGAGCAGTTTATTTTATGTTCTGCTTTAAAAACAAAAAAAGTCAATATGGGCTGTTTTGAAAACAAGAAAACTGTAATTAAAGGCATTGATGGATAGTTACATTAACAGCTCGTCAACAGCTAATCTGAGACCATCTGTTCTTTAGTGGTCTGAAAAGGTTAACAGCATATGGATGCCTCTACTTGCCACATACTATCATATAGACTTGCCAGGATGAAGGAATGGTGCTATAGTGCAGGACTTTTGGCAAAGCACATTGTGCTGAAGTTCAATTCATGCTGCCAGAAGCAGCCACACAGGACACAGTTTTTCCAGGCAGGCACATCATTAACTAGTGTAAGTCGGGTTTGGGTTTTTTTTTGGCAGTGTGGGTTAAGCAGACATAATCAGCAAGTGGGTATATGTCAAGCTAAGAGACAAGTAATAGGTGTTATTGGGGTTTTTGACTTTTTTTTTTTTTGTGAGAACTGTGGATTAAAAAAAAAAAAAGCAAGCTTTTAACAAATTGCCAGAAAACACTATCTTCAGAAAAACTCTTGATGTTGATTAATGAGCAGTATATTATGTATCTTCTACAGAAAATGGATTTTTAAAATTCTGCTGTATATGATCAATTTTCAATATATTATCATAAAATGAATAGTGGAGTCTCTGGGACAGAGCTGTTGTATTTGTAGGGAGCCTGGCACAATGGATTGTGGTTCCCAATCAAGCTATGATCAGCTGTTTCTGCAAAGTGTTAATGTCAGGGCTACAAGTATGCCTGTATCCAGCTATGGACTCTGATGATCTGGGTTCTGACCTGTGGATAGTCTGACCTTGAACATGTCTCCTTGCTGTGGATGGTTCAAGAAGAGATGACTATGCAAGTTATCTTCTTGGTTTGTTTCTTTCCCTCTTTATCACTAACATAGTTTTCATCACAGGGGAGAGAACATGAAAGTATACTTGTCTAATTCCAGAAAACTGGATCCATGGTAGGGACACAATGATTCTCTGACTTTCACTGCCATGGAGACATGGGATAAGTAATAGTAGTTTTGTCCTTTTATATTATATATATATATATAAAAAACATATAGTTCTTTAATGGTAAAGAACTATATATTTAATTTACCCTGCAGGGTAAAATGAAATTGTTTGGATTAGTTAAAATAACATGGAGAAAGATTTCTCATTCATGTGAGTATCGGGGTAGTAAGATAGCCATGAAGGAAACTGAATTGGGAAGAAGGTAAACTATGGTAAGTGCAGGAAAACTGAAAAATGGATTAAAAGGAACAATTGAGAAGCCGTCTCCACATATTATTGATTTCCCCACAACAAAGAAAGCTTCTTAGCGGATGAGAGACTGGCTCTTCATTCTGCCATCTTGAAGAAAAGTGGTTGTAGGAGTGTTTTGGGTTATTGCTCTCAACTGGGTAAGATACTTGAGGGCTTTTGTTTGGCTGAGGTTACCTATTTGACTGTAATATAGGCAAATTGACTGGAAGGTGGAAAACCTGTTTAAGAAGTTGAAGAGATGAACTGTGTTGCAGTAGATATGCTTTTATCAGTATATAAAAGCTAACTAAAATGTGTCAGGAATATTCTGCAGTCCTCCTGTACAGCTCTTCATCCTCTGCAGTAAAAGCATGAACCTGTCACAGTACTTGTATACCTGAGTTAATGAATCTAGATCACTTATGAAGTCTGATGTGGATTTAGCCTGCATTTTAGTTATGTAAACAGCTGGCTTCTGGCTGCACTAATGTTATATTCTCAGTATAGCTGTCTCTTAGGACAAAAAAAAAGGAAGGTAACTTCTCACAGGATAGAAAATGGCATATGTTTCAAATGTATTATCACAGAATGAAGTAGAGTAAAAGTCATTTAACAATGAATCATCAAAAATGTCTCTCATCAATTTAAAAAAAAAATCACTAAAGTGTTTCTGAGTGGTTGAGCAACCTCTAGAGCAAGAAATAACACTTGTATCTGTAAAAAGAGCTAAGTGAACAGGGATTATAAATTAGAGAAGTTTATTCATAATAGTGTCATTAGAGGAACAAGAAGAATAATGATATTACTCTATCAAACATCTTGTGTATCTGTATTCTTATGGAAGACATAAGAAAGAAACATGAGAAATATATACAATAAGGAAGAGAAACTGAAGGTCTTAGCACAGGGTCAAGCTTATGATGTAACTGGTATATGGAGACTTGAAGGAATACTTCGCATGATGTAATTCTTGAATAACATTTGAATTTGACAGGAGCATAGCTTGCCAAAAAAACCACATAGGGTGATATTCCCTCACAATAACTGACTCATGTCTAGAACACAGAGCTTAAGTGTCTGTAAATGTATAGCAAAAAGAGTAAAGTCATTCTGATGCTGCACATTTGTGAACGTTCATTAAACTGCAGGTTTGTTAGTTCAGTTTAATTACCACAGCATATATAGTTAGAATACAGACTACACTGGTTTTCACTCGTTTGGGGCTTTTTTTTTTAAAAAAAAACCAACCCACTACAAAAAAGCATAATTAAAATGACATACTGAAAGGGAAGGCTAGTCAAGACAGGAGAGAAATTAGCAGGGAGGAATTTGTTGAAGGAATATGCTGGTGAAATGCAACTTTGGAAGATGGATCATGAAATAATAGGATCTTTAGGAAAGAGGGGAAGATAATTAAATAAAACAATAGATTTAAATAAACTTCAGTGAGTGATGGGTTGTGCTTCATGTGAACCTAGACTAAGTGAAACAGTGTTAAAGAGACTCCAAAGAAACAACTGGTTTCACTATTTTTAATTCTTTTAATGGGGGGAAGGGAAGAGAGAGAGAGAGACAGAAAGTGTAGCAGGAGTCCAATTTGGATAAATCATGAGTTGTTAAATTGTCTTAAAAATGAAGTACAGAAGAACTAAGGTTACTGAGGGTGAGTACATAGGTACAAAAATAGAAAGGTGAGTGTACAAAATGAGATGCAGCTAAGTAAAAGTATTCAGACATTATTTCTGCCTGCTACCACTAAGGAGAAAACATTTTCTTTCATCTCTACTCAGTGAAAATGAAAAGTTACTGAGCAAGAATTCTAAGACAGTCCAAGTGTTTGATATGTTTTCCTTCATTAAAAAGGCCAACTGTGATTGCCTGAATGAGACAATTAATTTTAATGCCAAAAAGGTAAAATAGGCTATAATAGGAGAAGAACATAAAATAGTTGGGTTATGTGTTTTCAAGTTAGTTGGACCACATTAAATTAATCCAACAGGCTGAATCAATCTCAGAGCCATTAACGATGATTTTAGAGATGTTAGAAGATAGGTGAGGCTGTGGAAGACTGAAAGTGGCACCCATGATTATTTGAAAACATAAGAACAGGAAAATTACAGGTGAGGCAGCTTAATTTCAATTTCAGAAAAATTGGTAAACCAAACATACTACTTGTGAGCACCTACAAGATAACAAGAAACCATCAGCATGGGTTTGTCCAGAACAAATCTTATAAAGCCGATCTAATTTTCTTCTATGGCAGGATAACAAGACTTTGGATAGAAGAAAAACATTAGATGCATATCTTGATTTTAAAAAAATCTTTTGAAACTTCTATAACATTCTCCTGAGTAGGCTAGAGAAATTAACCCAATGTGTAAATGGTTAGAAAAGAGCACTCAAAAGCACTTATCTGTGTTTTACTTTTGTATGGCAGGTTCTGTCAAGCAAATTTCCTTAGGAATGGAGATTTGTATACAGTTAATGATTTAAATGACCAGAAAATGTAACCCTTGGTGTTCAGTATCTGAATTGTAAAATCAAGTTGTTGTGGGTGTATTTTTGCTTTTGGGTTTTTGTTGTTGTTGTTGTGGTTTGGTTTTTTTTTTTTTAAGACAAAACTAAGGTTATGGTCCCTATCCAAGACCCCCTTATTAAATTCTGGGGGAAGTTCAGATCTGAATTTTTTAGTACTTTGAAAATCAAATTGAAGATAGTCTTCATTTAATTAGGGACTTGTCTTCAAGTTTTCTTATGAAAGCAGATTCCTAAAGAGTTTTCTTACGAAGGACAATGTCTTCATTATAGATTAACATTACCAAAGTTACTGTACAGTTTAATTATTGTTTTGTGCAAGGTTTAAAAGAAATAGTCTTGCAGGGGCTTCTGCTCTGAGACCTGAAATTTACAGTATCTGTATCTGAAGTATACAGCAATATTTGGATATTATAAACTTTTTCTAAACTGGAAATGCTACATGATTTGCTTTAGCATTGCAAAAGAATAGAAAAAACGAAATGGTCTGACCTAGGAAAGTCTTTACAAGTACTTTGATTTAAATATGTTCAACATAATTATAGCAACTTAACCTTCCAGCCTTCTTGCAGATGTCTCTAATTTTAAGCCTTGGGCCCATTTTTCATTTGGAGTTTTTAAGGTTGTTTGATTTTATTTTTTTAATAGAATGGTCATCCTCATATCTTAATAAAACAAAAATTGAATTATATGCACTACTAGGCAAGCATGACAGGATTTTTGCTAGCAGATGTAAGGTGTGAAAACCTGTGGGAAAATCCTATTCATTTTAGGTTACACTTGAGAACACTGCAGTGCACTGGAAATGGATTCGGTCTTAATGGTACTGAAAAAGATAGAAGCTGGGGAACAATGGAAATCAATGGTTTGAACCTAATTAAAAAGACCTGATAAAAATTCTAGAAAGCCAGATGGCAAAGTCAATTTCTCAGTATAATATCAGTGCAGATAAAGAATATGATTAGCTGTTGACATTCTGCAAGGATAGAATGATCTCATCAGCAAGAAAGTCAAAGTATTTCTTTAACAATATTAGACTGTGCTGTTATAACTACTGTACACCTGAGCTAATTTAAATAATCTACTTTCCAAGAAGTATGAGATATAATGTTTTTCTCAAATGCCATAGTGCGAATCTCACAAGTTGGATATCTTGATACAAGCATTAGACTTTGACTGCTGAAGGCTAGACACATATATGATTTGAACATCAAAGCTGAAATCAAAGTCCAATTATAGGTGCTGGAATACATGAACACTTTTGTGGGTATTTATATCTATATTTGTGTTCATAGTTTTCAGATAATTTTGTGGAATTAGGAATAAATTTTAGAAAGTATGTTTCCTGTACATATGTATAATGAAGCATATGTCTCAGTGTCTTCAGCTGAGCTGCTCAGTTTTTGTAAAAAATGCTTGAAAACTTAAAATGAACAAATGATGTGATAGCTAAGATGATCATGGTGAAGAAAAGATTTCTAGGATCTTCCAGGTCCTGCTCTAGTGAAAGCGTTTTACATAAAGCATCCACTCGATAGACTCAGAACATCCAGCAAAGAATAGACTAAAAGGTGGTGATCTGAGAGTTTTCCTGGGAGGCAGAAGGTCCAAGTTCAAATCATTTTAGACGAAGAATTGAATCTAGGTCCCACATATGCCAAGCAAAAGTGGTCTGATCACATAGCTACTGAGTAAAAAAGGAATTATGATCATACACCATTATTTCCTGATTGTCTTCCCTTGAAGTGTTGGCTAGAGTAATTGGTAATAAAGGTTTTCATGTTAATTTATTGCTGTATTCAGAGATCTAGAATGAATGCCAGTGCTAGCAGACTTATGAGCTGTTTAATTTTGGTTTAAAGTGGTCACCTGGGTTTACTGATGTTAGAGTTTGGGAAAAGATGACTTGAAAAGCTCTGTTTATTGCTGAACTAGCCAAGCAGTCTCTGGTTCACTGATGGACATTCCAAACACCAGAGAGTTGATGACTGGCATGAGCATGAGCTGTTGGCCCCTTCAGAATTTTTTGTTGCAATAGTTCATGTCTGTACACTCAAGACTACATTTGCAGCATGTGTGAAAAATCAGGAAAAAAAAGCATCTGCTAATTGAATATATTGCTATATGTTAAGTGTCCTGGATTTCAAGGGCTGGTGATAATGTCAGCTGGGATTATTGACTGATGCTTAGTTTCAGTCCAGGTACTAGACACCTGAGTATGTTCAAACTATATTATGGCTGGGTTTGGGCTGGGCTAGATTTCACATTCTTTCAATTTTCCCTATGCTTGGTGGGTAATCTTTTATTGTGCAGAGCAACATAGACATGCCAATTTTAACTATTCTAGAGTGTTACTAAATGTATGGTTATATGTGACTTCCTTATTTTTTTAATCCATAAAAAGAAGCAGTCTCATTAGCTGCTTGTACTTCATATGGTAGTACTTTGCATCAAACTAGTATCCATTTATGTGTGTGCATAAATATTAGTGTTTCTAACATAACCATTACAACATCTAGATTTTTGAGTTCGGACAATATAAAACATAAATCACAGCTCTTTAAAAAAAATGGAATAACTGGTACTTGATCACCTGTGATGCAGGCAGTACAGGTATAAATTTAAGAACAGATGAATCTCCCTTAAACTATACTAATTAAACTAGCTTTAAAAATCTGGGCTAAAGATAAACAGATGATAGAAATGTATACCAGTAAAACACAAGACTAACTGACAAGGGTTGTCTGTCATACTGTAAAGCATACAGTGCAGTGGAAACAGTCTGAGTAATTGAGCACTGAAATCTTCCTTCTTCATAGTTTTCAGATAAAATCAAAAGCAGAACTGCTGGCTAGCAAATGGCAAATAGCAATATTCAGATCCTGGCTTCAAAATCTAAAGTAACTTAGATGATTCTGTTTCACTTGCATGTTCTTAATCAAATGTCTTTTAAACACCCTGTCCCTCCTTTGAATATTTTGAGTACATCTCCCCTATAAACTTTAAATGACTGGCTAAATATAGGACACGGCTCATAGCAGTTACTGACTTGTGTCCTTTATTGAAATATTAGACTTCATTATGCTAATGTCTGAATTTATCTCTGTCCGTGTTGAACATCTTAAATAGGAGTAACTCTTCTTATTAAGTGATAATTGATGAGTTGACACAGATAAGGAGTCTTCCTTAAACAGGATGCAGTTTGGAATAATCACAGTTCCAATAACTGATCACCAACTGGTTACTGTGTAAAAGAGCTGTCACTAATATATTATTCTCTATATAAATAAAAGTCCTGTTTTCACAGCGTAAAAATTCATTGTAATGACAGTCCTTTCTCTATCCTTAAGACAATATATAACCCTGAAAATCTCCCAACTATGGAAATATTAAGTGTAGCAGCATTTATGTACTGCCTGCTAATTTTCTTAATTAAGAGTGAAACTAATATGTGTTGTCTATTAAAAACAATACATATATTTCCTTGATATAGATCAATAAGGTATTTCATAGGTGATTAGATCCAGTCTATCCTTGAAGGATTTTGAAAACTATGTTTTTGCCTTTAATCTGTATTTTGTACTGCATAGATATTAAGATAATATTTCTAATACAAATTACTAATGCAATTTGTATTTTGAACGTGAAATTGTAATAATCATTCAATCCTTGGAGCAAAAGTCATTTTTCAAACTTTGTTTCTTTAGCCTTCTATTCCCTAATCACTTTGTGTATATGGTCGTTCTAGATCTGTATTTCCTGATGCTGTAGCTAGTTCTGTTTTATTGTACAGCTCATCTGCAACACTGCTGGGAGTATATCTGATGATCTCATTACTGGATCAAAGCCTTAGTCTCTTGGGTCACAACCCTGGTTAATGTTCTTGTGCAGACCCCTCCAGACTTCCACTAAAAAGCACTTTGTGCTCATAAAAACATTTGTTCAAGACATAAGCAACCAGAAAAGAAAAAAAAAAAAAAAAAAAAAGTAGCCTAAAAAGTATTTGAGGCTTTTGAATTAAAAAAAAAAGAAAAAAGTGTTTATGGTATCAGCTTTTCATTCTATCTTCTTACCATGTTGGTCTGTCACAACAAAGCTCCCAAAATTAGTTGTTTATTGTTTTAGGAAGTAAAAACATGGAGAAATTAAGCTTAAGGTTCAAGACTGTATTTTAAAAACAGTTTATGATCCTGAAAAGATAATCAAGGACACTTTGATTTTTCAGATGCTGGTCTCTTTCTTTTATATACATTAGATGACCATGGCATTACTTTATGAAATATGAAAGCTTCATATTATTAAGCTGTGATGGAATATAATGAGAAAAACTACAGACTCTTGTTTCCCATTCAGTGGGAGAACTTTTCTGATTTTGAAACTGGAGCAATTGACAGCAGAGGAGCAATCCATTCTGGAAAGAGCTAAATAGATCCCCGACAACAGATAAACTGATGCAGCCTTAAGGTAATGCATGTTGAGGTCACACCCTGCATACAGTAGTGATAACAGTCCTTACCACATCTGTTAACTCATGTAAGAGAACAAATATTTCAGGATCCTGGATTTTTTTTCTGTTCTTGGATTCAGACCAGCTTCTGCCCATAGCTGTGTAGTTCTGTGCAAAGATGGCCTGAGGCCCTGTCATGCTGTGGTTATTGCTAATGGGTAAGTTCCTTAAAGCGTGCACAAATTGTGGAAGGGCAAGCAGGTTTATTGGGCAATGGACAATGTTGAGCATGCTGGCATCATACCTGTGTCTGGGGGTCTACCCCTTCTTGCCAGGAGTCTCTCACCTACTGCCTGCTTGACAGAAGGGCTGCCACTCAAAGGGACCTAGGCAAGGTAGGGGAGTGGGTCACAGGAACCTTCTGGGATTCAGCAAAGACTGGTGTCCTTGCAAAGCAAGAACCCCTTGCAACAGTACAGGCTGAAGACTGACTTCTGGGGATCTGAGCCTTTTTCATATAGGGAGTCTGTATGAGATATATGAATCGTCATGCGAAACAGAGTAATCTGTGGTTTTAAGACCTGATATTTTGTAGTGTCCTCCATTAAATGCTCCTGACAAAATACATAATGAATGTAACCTCTGTATTCCAAAAGAATGTGACATTCAAATATTAGAGGTGTGAGCTACACGTAACTTCAAATGAGAGCTTGAGTACAGATATAACTTATGTTAGGGTGTGTGATATATTCGTATATATTATTTTTGACAGTATAGAAATGTGTATCTAACAATAAAAAAATGTGTCCATCTGTTGGTTATTCTAATCATAACCTTTGCAAAGATGTCAATAAAAATGGTCTGAAAGTACTAGATTCCTTTTGAGGAAAATTAGGCTAGCACTGAAATTTGGTATAACCTTCTGAGAGTGTGCCTGATGGGAAGACTGCAAAAGCACCCATTTTCCTCCCCAAGACAGAAGCCTGTTATAATTTTGGAAGGTTGTAGCATTGCATGACAGAGGGTAGTTTTACCTGAAAGTTTTTCTTTGCATTTAGGGTCTTTGCTAGTCTTGCCAGTACAAATATCTACCTGCATTTCCTTATCCTTTATAATCCATTTAAAAAAAGAAAAAGGTGGAGAGTCATGAGGGGGAAGGGGTTTGCAGATCCTCTAGCAAATAAGATTTAAAGGCTTAAATAACTGCAATGTGAACTTATTGCCATATGTAATACTGCTTCTTGATTTATCACCTTGGAAACAGCCTGAAGTCTTTGTTTTGTGTACTAGTTCTACTGTGATTTAAAAGCAGTAGATGAGTGAAACATATATCTAATAAGATTTAACTCTTTCATGGTAAGAACATGTAATTGGACATATTAATTGCTTGATTCTGGCCATAATTTTTGAAATAGAAAAGTCTTCCATGTGAATGAACAGAGTTCTTACTACTATATTGAGTTCCATCTTCATGCTAGTAAATCTGTTCTTTCAAGAGCCTTCTAAACAGAGGTTTTTACTGACCTACCAAATTCTCTTACAGCTATTTGATATAAACAGTGAAACCTTTTTAATTTTTTTTTTTCTTTTTTTCCCCAGCTGGTCGCTCATTTCTATCTAGCATAAGTGGTAATGGCAGCTCCCTATAACTAGAATGTCTGTTCCCATGGGAGAAAAAGCTATCCAGATCCTTCCACCTAACATGCTAATACATATTTCTAGAGCAACATTTAGGTACTTTTTACCTACTTCAGAGATCTTAATACAGATGGGTTGTTGCAGTACCTAAGAGTGTATAAACTGCAGAGATCTCAAAACTCTCTATATGTTGTTAATATTCTGTAATCAATAGGTTCTTTAGACTTTATAGAAACTGTGGAATGGCCGCTAAGTAGGTTTCCACTGGATTATTTCTTGCTTTCCCAATACAGTTGGGCTTGGTTTTTTTTCACCTTCTTTAGTACCGAAGAATCAACAGAGATGAAATAAAAGTGCTTCTATTTATTAATGTAAAAAACTGTTCCCCAACTTTCTATTGCTTTTAATTGTACAAATCAAGGGTGTACAGTTGCACTGCACAAGGGTTTCAGCCCATGTCATATTTTATGGGTGGTGACAACTGGCATATGGGAAAAAAAAAAAACCACCTTAAATTTCTTTCCCTTTTTTTTTTTAAAAAAAAATTTTTAGAATGGCTGTTAAATTATATTGTGATTCACAAGCATCTCTGATAAGGGAACTTGACTAATAAATTTAGAACTTACAAAATACCATTTTTCCATGTTCTGAAAGTAAATTGTGTTCAAATACCACTGTACAGTTAATGTTATAGGTTGTACTGTATTGCTCATCCTTTTCTATATCATGTTCCCCTGTAAATAAAAAATGTTAAATATTAAGAAAAATGAATAACTTCGAATCTTTTGAAACTTTCTGAAGAGAGGAAAGTGGTACATGCTTGAGAATTTATGCAATAGAATGTTAAAAATAAGTTAGCAAGAAAATAGCAGCCATGTCTTTTCAAAGATCGCAATCTTGTCTTAGCTGATTATCTACATGTTGGACAGTGAAAATTCATATGCAAGACACATGAAGTAGGAAAAATACCCACTTACTGCCTTAGTAAAATTATCTGATACTTTTGGCTGCATTTTTAGTTTTTGTATTTATGCATCCATCTGAAAAAGGTGTGTTTACTGTATGTGTGCTTACCATGGCAGTCAAGGAAAAGAAACTTTACATGATGTACATGGTAAAAGTTTGGGCTTGTTATCAGACTTTGAAAAATGAGATCTCCAGATGTGGATGCACAAGTGTAAATAAATTGTCATTTAGAGCATGTAGCAATATTAGAGAGAGGAAAATAGTGAAACCTTCAAAGTAAACTGTGAATGCTCCTTGTTAATGATGATAGCTTGATACTTTTTCTCAGAAAGAAATGCAAAAACCAAAAAAACTTTTTCCTACTCACAGAAGAAGCTAAAGCAAAGCAAATGTGGATTTTTGGTTTTGTGCAAAAAATAATGGAATATAACAATATAGCACAACATTAAACCCAACCAGGACACTGATGAACCTTGGTTTAGTGAGGAACACTTACCAGTATCAGTTACAATTGTGGATACTTCCAAGAATTAGCTCTATGTAGCCATCATGATTTTGTCAGTGAATTGATCCTGTGTTTCATACAAAATCCTGCAGATTAATTCAGTTCACATTATATCATTTCTTTGTGCAGAATAATGGTCTTTGTATTTTGTAGAACTGAGTACTTGAAACAAATGCTCAATCAATAAGTGAGTTTTTTGTATGAGTTTTGTTTCTTGTTTTTCTTGTCTCTAAGTGAACTTAACATTGACAAGTCCAAAACAGGAACTGAGTTGTTAAAACCAGCTTTGTTCTGGGCTCTAATCTAGGTCCTTTGAAAGGAACATAGAAAGATTTTCAGAAATTCTTTAGAGTCCATTCTCTGAAAATCAAATTCTTTTAAAAGATTAAAAGGTTTCTGCCTTGGTTATTATCTTGCAAATGGCATCTTCGATTGAAGAAGACTATGGAGTTTGTATATTAAGACATAACACCAAGCCTGAGCATTTTGTCTAGTAGTATAATGAGTATAAAGCAGATGTCTCAGAAAATTACTTGAATTATACAACCTAATTGTTGGATGGTGTTAGATTATTTTGTTTCCACTTGTGAGTCATTCACAAATCAATCTCAAATTCCACTAGAACACTAGTGATTAACTGGTATATGCTAAATGGTGTTAATAAACATCTTTCACTGCGACTTTTTGCTAAGTATTCATTTTGATGCAAGTTAGTGGCCTCTATTTAATTCTTATATTATTCTGCCTGTTCTTATATAACTGGCAAGCCAGGAAATAGTCAAAAAAAGTATGTGTGTGAACCAGAAAAAAATAGTTAAATAGTTAAAAAGTTGTGGAAAGCTATCATCTTTAGAACAGAGCCTATCAATAATAAATACATGACAATAAAATAAACATGTTAGGTTTAATGTTTTCATTTTTCAGAAGTTTTGGATAAAGAAGCCTATACTGCTTTTCTGAAAATACATTTAACTAGAACTCATAAAGCTACTGGTTGGTATGGTGCTGTTAGCTCGAAGATCTGCAAGAAGCTGAGTCTCAAAAACAGCTTAAGTAACTTGTGCCAAGCTAAGGGATGCATGCATGTTTGTGTTTGCGTGTCTGTGTGTGTCAGAGAAGTGTTTATTAAATACATTGAAATAACACTCTTCTGTGTAGATAGACATAGTATTTTCTCTGAGTGATCGTATAGGAATCCTATTAAACAGACTAAATGATTCTGAATGAATTGTGGGAATCACAGCACATCTAATTTAATGCTGTCCTATTTTTCCTTCTGATAATTTTTACAGAAGGAGGATTGATGTTTCTTACAGTAGTCTCTCTTTTGAGTTGCTTTTGTAATCTTAACAGATATGAATTAATATTTAGCCACTTCTCTTTTTACTAAGTTTTGTTACAAGGGTGTAGTATCAGAATTTCCCTTGAGTTCAATCCTTCCAAGTTTAATTCCTCTGGTTTTCTCTGTGAGCTGAGCCCAGTCAGTGCTTTGAAAGACTGTTCTTTAATTCTGCAAAACCCTGACTTTAATATTATTTTGACCTTTTTAATAGTCTGGGTTTAGAGTGTTCACCATGTTACAGTATTTCACAAAATGAATGAGTGACTACAATTTTAGGATTTGAATTGGGGATTTAAGTAGAAGAGGGCCAGAACAAATTTCCTTAATCTGTGGATGAGATAGTTTAAATAATCATGGTTTCCAGACTGTAATTTTCTGTTTTCCATCAACAACTCTTGCTTCTATAGTTTCTTCCTGAAAAATCAGTTTTTATTTAATTAGGGGTATTAAGACTGTATATGAAAATTTTGTTGTGTTGCTGATACACCTATATGTATGTCATAATCTGAGTAGTGGAAGATACTTTTTTCAGTGCTTCCAGATCTACTTTTGATACTTCCACTTGCTTTTGGAATCTGTCAGCTGTTTAAATGAACACTTAAAATGTATAGGTATAGATGACTTTAACAGAACGGTTCATAAGTGTTGCTGTCAAATTGCACATAAACTTACACAAATCTAAACCTACATGGTTCAGATTTATTTAGTACATATGTGTATGTATCCTATTTCTCAATCTTCTTCTTCCTACCAGTCTTGTATATATAAAAAAAAAAATAATCAGTAGGCTGATATCAAAATTGGGATAAATTCACAGTAATGAAACAAACATTTTATCTTCTTACTTAGATTTTTAGATGAGGGAGAGTTTTGATTTCCCTCAGCTTATTTAGCTTTATTTGATTTGATTGTTCTTCAGATTTCCTTAAATTTATATGTAATTGACTTTGTATTTTCTGGAATATTTGGGGGGAAGACAGCTATATTGTTGGGTAAATTTCATTATAGATTAATATGCAAGTGGACAATGCAAAGTAACTTTAATATACAAAAGTGTAAGGGAAACATTTAAATAGCTCTTTGTGGCTGGAGAGGTCAGGAAAATATTTACCTCTGAGCAAGTACATATGGACTAAATATCATCCATTTCTATTGGTAGTGACTTGTATGCTCCCCCTTATATACACAAGGAGATTCTTGGGTCAGCAGCTGTTAGGGAGTCCCTAGAAACTGTTTGCTGACTGATCTATACGTTATTAGAGAACAAATTGGAGGAGGTCATAGAAAAGGCCGATCCTCATATCAGAGGCTGTAGAGGATTAACTCATCTGTCTCATTGCTGAATCAATCTTATCTCTTTTCCAACCAACAAAATTCAATTAACTTTTATGAATTATTTAGCCACACTGAAGTCTTAGATAGTATTAATATTTGTGTTGCAGCCTTTTTTTTTTTTTTCAAGGAATGTAAAATATTTCTTGTTTAACATCAATCAAACTCCAGTGTAGATTGTAATTTTCTATTTCATTGTTTTAAGAAATATCTTCTTAATCACACCTGATGTTGACTGAAGAATCTTACATACTGGTTGATGCTTATATTTAGATTATGAATTGACTTGGGAAAAAGTCAGGGATCCTATGTAACTTAAAATGACAGATTTTTTTTTTTTTTTTTATTCAATGGTAAATTTTAACAAAAGCTTTTAGAATTTTAATGCTGCCAGATAAACTACAATCTGCTAGTTCCACCCAAGAAGAAGGAGTTTGAACAATGTTACCAGAAAAGTCTGTCTTTGACAAAACAGTTAAATTCTCATC
Source organism: Strix uralensis (assembly GCF_047716275.1). Classification (NCBI taxonomy): domain Eukaryota; kingdom Metazoa; phylum Chordata; class Aves; order Strigiformes; family Strigidae; genus Strix; species Strix uralensis. The sequence goes on from NC_133984.1 coordinate 6,953,941, forward strand.
TGAGAAACTGCTACAGAGAGTGGCTGAGAATAAGACAGGATTAATTTATAGATGGGAATAACTTATTTTCTGAGTGCCTCACAAAATGAAACTGTCCTTCACTCACTTCCTGCACTGTTCTTAATATGATAGCAAAGATCTAGTCATCAAAACTGAGAAACAGGAACTCGAAGACTTGGTAAGCCAATCAAGATCGTGAGAATGTCTTTTGCAAGTGCTCCATGAAAAAACATAGACAGAAAGGCTTAGAGGGTGAAGAATGAGACTGCATGGGCTAGTTACTTAGCCACTGTTGTCCATGTTGTGAAAGGATAAAAAGTTCAGTGCAACTTAGTGACCCAGCTGTGTATTCAAACTCATGGGTGAGTATTGGAGTCTGCAGTAACTTCATGTTTCTATGCTTACACTGGCACTCATTCCTGAGCTAGGTACTTTACATAATTTAAAGCTAGTGTGAGTATGTATGCAAAAATAAGAATTGGAGCAGGGACTAGCGTGAACTGCATCTCTAGACCTTAAATCATTTATGCCAGGATTTGTCTTCTCGAGTATTTTGGCCATTCCAAGTTATGCTGTCAGCACTTCTGCATGTAAATGAGTTATCTAGCACCTATGTACTCTGCCTTCATTTGAGCTTGGACAATATTGCATGACATCCTCTCTCCTTGAAATATCATATCCTTCACCATCAATCAGGTATTTTATCAGTCCCCTCTGGTTTCTCTTGAATTTCTTTAGGTTGATATAATATTGCATTTTACTATGATTTCTTGCTGCATTTTTTTCCATTGACTTTAATTAAAAGTCTGAGCCTTGTGGATCACAACAACTTTTATTAAAATTAACAAATGGATGGTCCTTACAGATCTGCTTGTAGTTGCTTGTAGTTTCTCCTAGTTTCATCAAAGCCAAAGACTCTAAATATAGAATATGGTTATAAGATAGATGGCAGTTCTGAAGACTGAAGAATTCATGACATGAATTTCAAATGCAAGCTGCTAATTTTTTCTTAAGAAAATACAGGGATAGCATTACCAAGCAAGATGGAGAGATACCTTTTTGAAAAATCTCAGTCAACTGCACATCAAACTTAACAAACATGATTGGGTAAGATAGGAATTTACTTACAAAAGCACAGAAATTTCCACTGAAACTTGGCATGTTGATTGTAGATGTTGAATAATTTAGAAGTCTCAGCAGTGCTGCCAGTGCTAGTGTAAGCTATGTTAATTCCTAATATAAGAATGTGCTGTTCAGTACCTTTGATTTTATTCTCTGATCTTACAACAATCTCATCTTTTCAGTGAATGAAACTCAGAACATATTCTTCTAAGTGTCAAAACTGTATGTGACAGAATGGCAGCACGGATCATACTTAGAATGTACTGTTGGAAATTCTTTTTGTTGCACAGTGCTATAAGCTTAACTCTAAAATGTATTGTAAATGTAGAAAGATGCATACACTTCTTCCCTTTCAGTAGTTTCTCTTGCACTGTATAAACAATAGTTGGAAAGGAGAAATTGTTTAACTTGATAATCATTTTTTGAGGTGCATGGGGATTTCTCACTTTAATTGTTAATACAAATAATTGCATTGACATTAGCTATTAAAAATTGTGCTATACATTAATTTTTTTTGGTTAATTATTGTAGACTGTGATCTTGCAGATAAAGCACACTAAAATTGGGTTGCTTTCCTCTTCTCAACATCCTTACATTTTTCTCAACAGTTTACAACAACTGTAATGTGTGTTCAACAATATAAATGTTATACAGATGTAGTTTACATGCCACTGTTAATTATTTGATTAGCTAAGTAGCAATTTTAATCATCATTATTAGTATAGTAGTCAATTAAGATTTCTGCTGTTACTTATAATAGTTCACCAGTTTTTCTGGAATGTACACAAACTGATATATTACAAGAATGTTGGTTCTGTTAACCTGGTGATCGTCTTTCTTCTGGCATACCTGTGGCAATTTCTTGTGAGACAAATTTGAAAATCATTAAGAAATCAAAGACTGTACTAAAGTCAGCAGCAACTATAAGGGATAAACTACAGAAAACATTTCCCACTGCTTATGAAATCTTCTATTCAGAAATGTAGTTCAATAATACTAAGCTAACCTTGCAGTAAAATCCAGGGAATACAGACTTCTCGGTAGCACTTAAAAGTCTGTCTAGATTTTATGACACAGTCAAATTTTCTCATGCAAATGTTAACATACTTGTTAATATTGCACACCTGGCCTAGTTATGTGATGCGTAATTACACTGACAAAAATGAGGATAGCTTTAAAGTCAAGTGTTGGCTTAATTTCAACAATTGCTGAGCCAGATCCATACCTTCTGCAAGTGGCAGCCTTTTTGTTTCAATAGAGGTTTTAACTTGAATAAAGAGAACTGGACTTTGTATGATCTGGTTGCTACACCCTGATAGAAAATGTGTCTAACAACCCTTTTTTCCATACCAATGTTCTATTTTTTAAAAAGTATTTAAAAATGTATGGATGCTTATAAAGCATAACCATGAGGAAATGTTAATCATTTTAGATCTGGTATAGAGTGTATAAATTTTACATAGTGTGAATTAAAGTGTGTCAAGGCCACACAGTGGCTCTGATACCTAGCAGAAAAAGTGAATAATTGTCTTTTAAGTGAATAAAATAGTTTTGGGGGAAAGGAGTACATTTACATAGCTTTTGCATCAAAATCAAAATTTTATACTTTGAACGCGTGGTATTCAGTATTTGTTAGGCCTTTATCTTATGTGACATTACAGTGCTTAAGCTAGAGCAGGTTAGGCAATAGTCACTTGACCACTAGACTGACAGATGTTAAAGAAGCTAAAAACAGCTCAGGCCAAGGAAAGCTTAGATAAGTCTTGAGTCTTGAGATCCTGCACTGTCAGGTCATTGCAAAGCCCTCTGTCATCTACTAATATCAGCAAAAAACCATATTTACTAGACTATTTAGCTACACTTAAGCCTAATGCCAGTCTAATTGAGTAAACTGAGTAACATTGAAGTTTTTCAATCCAGAGAGTGTGGCAGTATTTTAAAATGAATTTCCATATTACAGTGCAGTTCTCTAGGATATAAAAGGAAACTGTAGATGTCCAGTTTAGGAGCTTACGAAAGATTTGTTTGTGGAGTAAGTATTTTCTGGTAATGACAGTTAGGTAGCCCAACTTCCTGGCTGAAGTAAATGGTATTGAGCCTAAACACTTTAAAGTTAGAGAAAACTATTGAACATTACCTAATTGAGAAAGTCTTAAGCCTGCTCATTAAAATAAGTCTGTTTGAATAAAAAGTTTTAAAATGCCGTACATACAGCAGAAGATATGGCAAATTATCACAAGATCCTATCAGTAGAGCAATAAAGTTTATAAAATTGTTCTGATGCAGCAAATAACAGTTAAAATTTTCACATTTGTAAGTAGTATTCTTCAAAACAGCTAGAAGCAATTGCATTATTTAGAAATATAAAAATTCCATAAATTTGGGGAACATGCCACCGGTCCCGATACAGTGTTCTATTTCAATCTTAGCTAAACAGGTGACAGCATAAATGCCATCTCCTGAGAGCGTTCCATTTCCCCTTCAATTCTTTGAATGGTTTACTTTCTGTGCCTATGGTTATGACATGAAGATTAATAGAAGCACTCAAACTGCAATAGTAGTGTCTTTTTCTAACCTAAGCAATGCTACGAAATCTAAAAACAAAAAAAAATCCTCTCAAGGAATAGAAACAGGTTTTAAAGAGTAATATATACTTTAAAAGGTTAATTTTTAATAGAATGAAACATTCTACTGTAAATGACTTTAAACAGTTTAGAATGTTCAAAACATATTTGGCTGTCAGAATACATGCATGAGGTAATATTCTGTTTACCAGGTCAATAAATAGAAACACAGGACTTCAACAACTAGATTTAAGTATCCCAATAGCCTTATGAAGCCGACTTCCCTTCCTCCCCTAACCCCCCACTATTTTATTATTGTTTAGCTTGTATTTCAACCCTTACCAGTTGCACTTCTTTGAATTGCTTTCATGCACAAATAAGCAGTCGTAGTGTATATTTTGTGTATATTGATATACATAGATATAGATAAATATATGTATATGACCTGCAAGGTGAAGTGGGAAACTAAACAATTTAAAATGTTTCTGCTCAGTGTACATGCTAAAAGAGAAATTGTTGAATTCCAACATGAGCTCTTTCCTTAGGGCTTCCAGTATCTCTTCACCTTTGTATTGTGTCGTTTTAACAATGCCATTATAGTAGAAGCAGCACAAATCCTCTAAAATCAACATAATAACCTGTGGAGTAGAAGGGATGTGATTATTAATGCAGGTCATCTTCCTGCATACAGATAGATGTAAGCATAAGATCTGGGTCACTGAAATGTGGTTCTATTTACAGTAGTTTTATTTTAATCCCCTGGGAATTCATTAGCATCCCTCTCATATGCTAGTGTTCAAATCCTGCCTATAAGTGAGCAAATAAGAAAGATAACAAATTATTTAATATAAGACATTTTCCCAGGTTATGCAAATGCAGCTAAGACAATACTGCATACTTCTGCGTTTCCCATGTTTTGTTGGATTAGAGGAAAGATACAGAAAATAAAATGGGTTTCCCTCTTGAAAAATAATTTCTTATGAGGATGAATGTATCTCCTAGACAAGTGAATAATGAATGTAATTCACTAATATTGCACAGTCTCCTCATCACAGATTATAATGAACAGGGAGGAAGAAAATTGTTGTGGAGTTGTTTTTGGAGTGGATTAGGTGAACCGCATCTTTTTGTTTACTTGAGTCCTATTTTAGTTAAACAACAAGGGCAACTGTTGTTAATAAAGAAAACAACAGCAAACAATTCAGATCTTAAATTGGCCCTGAGTAAGGTGGTCATGCTTGCCTAAGTTTTCAGTGTTTTCGGTGAACCATCAGGAATGGTGGCTACTCAGGGGTATGTACATACATCCTGATGCTGGATAGAAAATCTATAAACAATGCTGGAAATGCTTTTTCGACTGAAAAATAGTTTTCATTCATCCCTAATAGCTCTTTGAAGGTTTTGCTTTTTAAGCTGAAATTCCCTATGATTTAATTTTTTGTCATATGTATTGTTCATGTACATATGGACGTTATCTTCATTTAGAGGAAAGAATTCTGATAGAACGTGTCTCTGTCTACTAACCGATCACCACTGAAAATCTGATTTTCTCCAGAGTGTAATATGAAGACAATTAACTGCTTCATCCTGGTGCTCCTAGAAGGTTTGCTTCTCTTACTGTTTCTGTTGGTCTGCAAATGTAAATATTTCTGCTGTAGGAACTGTGTTGGCATATGTTCACCTAAAGTAAAAGAATGCATGGAAGGCTTAATACTTGGGTTTTATAAAATCCATGAAATATAGGGCTTCCAATACATTATTGGGTCTGTTCTGAGATATAAAATCTACTTTATTCATTGCCACAGCATAAAACAAAATTCTGTATGTTACAGATGGTCACCAAATTGACAATGCATTTACTGAAGCATAAATTTCCAACCCACTGAAACTCTGCTTTCCATGCGCTCAAGAGACTCCTGGAATAACACAAAATGACAATATGCACGGGTATGCAGGCAAACATATGATGCATACAGCATATGTTATACCTTAGTTTCATGTTGAGCTGAAGGGAATTGATAGAAAAAAAAATGCTCTTAGCAAACGATCTTTTTGGTACAATCAAAACTCTTTCCCAATTCCAATAAGGATGGCCTAGAGATGCAGCTATTCACATGTCTATTTTATGTGACACACACTGTACTGCCAGCCACATACATGGTAAAGGTTTCTATAGCTTTCACGCAGCTCCTGTGACAGTAGTCAATGCTAAGACTAGGTCCTTTCTTCATGATTATAACTACTACAGTTCTGTTCTAAATAATTAAATTCTAGGGTTCTGATAGTTGCTTTAAACTTTGCAAGTATGTACTTGCTCTCCAAACATAAATTCATATTTACAAACACATTACATATGGAACTTAGATATTTACATCGGACTGTAAATGAAAACATATGTTTCCTAAAGCCAGTGCAGGTAAGAGAATGTTTTACTCGATAATGTCAAAATAGCATGCAAGTGCATTCATATAATCAACATATAAACTTAGGATATGAGAAATATGCCCACTATCATATATTTCTGTAAATACCTGTGCACACACTAATTGTGCTACTTTAATATTAATGTTAATGTGTTTCCAAGTCCTACATGCAGATATTTTTTTTTTTTTTATTCCTCTGGAACATGGTTTAGAAATTTGGACTCTACTGAAAATTTGGTGCTTAACCATCTGGTTTTAATTGTCTTGCTTTTTAATAGATATTGCTGGGTTATTTTTACAGTGGTTATTTTCTTGCACACATTCTTTGGTGTCAGGGCTGAGGTATAAAGACAGAAAGAGAACAAATCATGTGCCTAAAGACACCTGTCTAGTGCCCGCCACCTCCTGCCCCTAAAAGACATGGCTTTCTTATATGTCCTACTTGATATCTTCCAGACCTGTTCCTGTGACTGAAAATACCACAGGATATCTAATATAGTACTAGATGCCTATATTTATGGGCCAATAATGCTAATAAAGAAGCAGATTGTTTGTCTTACTAATTCCTGTCACTTCCAGCTGATTTATAGAGTGCTGTAGTTGTTACTCTTACCCCTGAATGCACATATCTGACCTTCTAATTTTGGCCCCCAGAAGAAATTCCAGGCAGATCAAAACCAAGAAAAAGAAGTCAGAAACAAATAGAATACAGGGAAATCAGGAAAAGTTGCCCAGTACTGTATCTGATGATAAACTGTGATGCTTTACAGTGACAAACTAACTCAAAGATTTCTTTTTTTTCCTGGAACAGAGGAGAAACCTTACAAATTTGAGTATATCTTTCTATTATCTCAAAGCTATATAGGCCAAAATCACTTAACTGTTTTTGAAATTATTCAGAAAAGTAGCTTTCTGAAAGCTACTTTTTGATTTAGAGACACAGCATTATTAGAAAAAGTGGTATCCTTTCTCATTCCCTGAAAGATCAGCAGTAATAGACCTCACCCAAGATGTGAAAGACCTAAGTTCAGTTCTCAGGAGACTAGAGAGTTATTGTCTATCAAAAACCTTGTCCAAATCCCCAGTCTGAACCAGGTGGAGAGAGTGGATTTTTATGTGTATATTCCACTACCCAGTTAAAGAAGTTGTAAGTAATTTCAGATGGATTTTTCTGAATTTTTATAGCTGGAGCCAGCAAATATATTTGTATAAAATATTTATGTAATCTCCAAGCCAGAGAGGGAATAAGTCACTAACTTGGTAACTCACCTGGGAAAATGGGGCATGTAGCTATCAGTCTCTTCTCCAAGTCTTAAAGATTTATGCAGGGTGGAATAACTCCATATAAGATAATAAGAAAAGCATGCCTCAGTAGTCCACCTAGGGCGCTTTCTCCAGAAATAGTAAATGTGAGCTCAGATCTGTGCAGGCAGAGGTCTGCACTGAGGCTGAGTCTCTTACTGTCTGGGAAATAGCTCTACGGAGTGAGCTGATAGAAAAGGCATGCTATCAGTACCAGTTTTATGAATCCAGTCCCTTGTTTTCTTTTCTAACAGGTGCTCAAAAGGCATTTTTTCATTTAGGTTAGGATGGAAAGTTTGAATTGACTTAAATCTTTTTTTATTTAAAATCCTCATTTGACAAGGATTTTTTTCCTTATTTGGTTTTATCTAAACATTTTTTATGCCTTTGTTTAGCTGCACAATATTAGTTTCAAATAGGTTCAACTTTTGAAAAGAATGGCCTCAAGCTCACCTACTTTTAGGTGACTGCAAATTCAGATGGGTATTGTCATGATTAATAAGGAACCTATGTTCTTTGTGTCTGGTGGTTTAAAAAAAATTTTAATAGGGAGATGGAGAAAGAATGAAGTCTATTTCTTTTGTTCATCAATAGTGTGGTGGAGAGGCCAGCTGAGCTATCTGCCTCTTTCTCATGCACATTTCTAATTACCATTTAGACTAGAGAAAAGGAGAGAAAACCAAACAAAATTATGGGAATTCTCTGACTCTCTAATAACTGCTTTTAAAACTATGGTACCATTCTTTGTGAATAATAAATAATGAATAAATGGCAATAACAAGATACACCTTGTGCTGGAATAGACAAGGTATAACTTTAACACTTCATAGTCAAGGAAAAGGCAAGCATTCAGCCTCTCTGGAATTGCCATTCTTTTGGATCATCTGGCAGGAAGTGCTATATGAGAAGCACAGCTGGGTCTTTTTCTCTCAGGAGAATCAAATGAAATACCCTGGTGTCAGACTCAGCTGGCTGAAAAAAATGCATGCCCAGAGTTGTCTCCCAGTTGCCTGCAAAATGCTTTTTTAATCTATCTTGCACTAACTGGAATTAGTTCAGCATTTCAGATTGATTAATAAGTATTTTAATAGTATTCAAAACACATGTCAGTCCCAGAGAAATACATAGATGTAATGAAAGCTACTATCGGAAATAGCAGACTCTTAAAAAAAAAAAAAATACTATTTTATAGAGAACACTGTGATGAACTACAGTAATTATAATATTTTCTATTTTGTTGTTGTAACAACATATATTTTAAGATCTCATTACTATGCAGTGATACAGAAATTAAAATATTTACTAAAAATAAACATTAATATTTCAACTTAAAAAATAAAAAGGGAACAACTTGTCCAGTTTGACTGCTAGATGTGCTTCCTTAGGCCCCTGTCTTGCAAATACGTGCACAGGGTTTTAACTTGATGCTGGTGATTGGTATGACTGAAAGCTAAGAGAAACTCTAGCTCAGAAAGTCAGGGAAAACCCCATGGAGGACTCATCTAACATGGTGGTTTGTTTTTTTTTTTTTCCAAAATGGATTAAGTTGATCATCTTGTGCTTCCCTGTATCATGTTGTTTTATAGAACAGTTCTCAAAATAGATTTTACAACTGAAAATAAACTATAATAATTCAGAGAGGGAAAGGAGTAAAGAAGACAACTACCTTTGGAAGCAGTAGTTTTTGTCTCAATATAATTATCATCCCCTTGGATTGTAATGAATGTTTTCTGCCAATTAGTTTTCTGTATGAACATCAGGCTTTGATTTTGACTGGAAAGCTTTAGCACCCATATACTCAAGATGAGAACCTTCTCACACTGATAACTCCAACAGCAGTGTGGAAGTTGAAGGAGCTATCAGTTCCCAGGCTTCACAGAGGAAAGGAACTAATAGTCTGGCTAGATTCTTCCCTTACATCTTATCCCAAAATACTCTGAAGTGTTCTGAAGAATTCAGTTCTGTGAAATTGTATTTGGAGTTTCCAGATTTATAAAACTATTCATTTTATATTACTCAATATTAATCTAAAATCAAACATTTTCAGAACTGTCATGAAATATGCAATGGTAAACATAAGAGCCTATTGGCTATTTTTGTATCAAACAGAGAACTTACCAACTACTGAGTATGAAAATATCTGCAAAAATGCCTCTCTTGACTGTTGGCCATGGTCAACATTTAGATATATTATTTCCTAAGGCAGTGATTGATTTCAGTCCATAGGTACTTCTCAGGACAGTACATGGTGATACTGAAGTAACTGCTTTGTTTTGTATTTTTGCCTTTTATTGACATTTTCTGTTATCTCCACAAAAAGCTGTCTTTTGGGGCTTTTTAGAAACTATATTCATATTTTTCATCTTCGTTAAATTCTTTTTTGTTTACCTCAGAAAAGCCATTCAATTTTTTTATTGAAGCCTGAAGCTTACTTTTTCTGTTACCCCCAGTCATATGATAAAGTTGTGAAGGATTTTATCCTGCAGACCACTTCTTTGGTATTATCTAGCAAAGCAGAAATTATAATAGATTCTCTCATTGAATTTAGCAGGTATTTTACATTATAGAAACCGGAGGTATTTTACATTATGGAAACATGAACACTTTGAATCAAACTCATCATGAAAATACATCAGGCATGAACTAGGCTTTTCAAACCCTCACAGGGCCTTTAAGAAAATATGTAAAATGTCTTTGTCCTAAACTGAACTTTCTTAGTTTAATGTGCTTATTCCTCTGAGAACTCCAGTTTTATGGAACATATCTAGATGTAGCTTTTTATTGAAATGGAATAATACTGGGAGATACCTAGGAAGTAATATGTCTTGCTGCAGTCATATCAACTATAATATATAGGAATATATTTGAATGTTTTCTACATTAACAAATACAAGCTTATTGGTGAGAATATATGGTTAGACATTCTGACATTCACTCTGGAAATATTTGTCTAGTGTATTCATTCCCAGAGAATATTATTACCACTTTAAAACAGACCATTGGAGATTCAGCTGTGATTACTTCTTTAGACTGGTTTCAGGATTACTGTATGAGTTTATATGCCATTTTATTTCACGATGAAACTGTTGTATTAAATCTTCAGACTCCCTCTTCCTCCCCAGTTCCTTCCCTTTCAAATATTATTTTTTGTAATATTGCTACAGACTAACAAAGCCAACGCTTCTCAGTCCTTCCTTATACTAAAGTTAGTTGCATTGTTGTAGATGTTTATGTAAGTACATCCTACAGTTATTTCAGTATAAAAAACCAACGCAACTACATCCCTGCTCTAGGGGAGAGGTAGATTTGTACTTTCTTGAAAAGCAGTTAAAAACAGTAGAGTTTTTTGTGTGTATGTAAGTTGTCAGTTTGTTCTGAACACAAAATGCTACCCATAATACAAGTCCTAAAGCTTCTGGTCACAGCAAGACATTATGTATTCTGCAGTCACCTGAAACCTTATGGGTGGGACAGGAGAAACAGTTTCTCCATCGTCTGATAAGACAGTGCCCAAGTGTAAAAAAAAAAAAATCTCCGTATGTCCCAAACACATGACATGGCCTTGCCTGAAGGACTGACAGGGAAAAAAGATGATGGCCTATGTAAATTGCTTTGATGGGCTGTACCCAGCCTGTTGGTTGAATTGACTCAATTTCAACTAAGTACAGGCTTATATTTCCCAACAGCTAAGAAATGTGATTAATAACAATTATTTGCATTTATGAAAATCATAATTATTTTCCCAAGTTATAAGATGCATATGATCCAGCTCGTTCAGCTTTGTATTGGGAAACTCCTCTACTATCAAAGTTCTTTAGGAACTAAACAGATTTGTTTCCTGAACATAATGCTGAGTTCTGGTCACGTCCCGCTCAGGTGAGGGAGACAAGTGACTCAGATTTGTAAATCCCCAACAGAGTGGACAACGGTGAGACAAGTCTCAAAGTCCAAACATTTATTAACTTCCCACAATGTACTAATTAGATACATGATAATTGGCTAAGTATATAACAAATAGTGGCAAGCAATACGGTATGCCTTGCATTAATCGTAGTGAAGGAAAAGGGGAAAAAGGAAAGGAGGGAGATGGAGAGAATAGAGGAATAGAGATCACTGGTCTGGGTTCCTGCATTGATCCCACCAGTGAGGGTTTCAGGAGGCATCTGTCTTCGCTTCGCTTCACTTCACTCTCTGCCCCCCCCCCCCCTTTGTCCACCCTGCCCCTTTGTCCCGCCTTGATTTATACCCACTTTCCTTGGGTCTGTCCACTAGGTTGACCCACATACCTACGTATTCCATGTATGGGGAGGGGTAAGGTGTTTCATGGGATGATGTAATTAGCATGATCTTGTTAGTCTTCGTTAGCATATTCAGGGGTGTTATCTTTAATATGTATTTTGTGGATAATGAAACAAAGGTCATTCACCAAACAGATTGCCCTTGCAATTTGGCCGGGTGCACCAGAGCAGAACTGTCCTGTCTCCACAGGGCTTTCCCGTCCAGCTGCATCCTGTGTTATCTGGGCAGCCTTTCAGCTTTGACCTCCACACTACCCACCCTGTGACTATAGTTTCGTTACTTGCGAGTCTTTGAGACATTCCTTAGCTCGGAGGGCCTCCACTCCCCCTGCTAACTTTTATCTCTTTCACAAGCTGTTTTTCTCAGTCCTTGTTTTTTGCAGGCCTGTTTTTACAAGTCATCTCTCACAGTTCTGTTTTTAGATTGCCTTGTTTATACTCTGGTTCATTTGTCGATTCTCATTCACAGAGATTTCATTAGAGTCACTATAGTCTTTGTCCAGCTGTTTTTCTCTGAAATGAATGAAAATGTTACCAAATATTTTTCACTCGTATTCACTTTTACCAAGTGTAACCAAAGCAGCCAAAACATGTAACTGTTGACTTATTTAATTGTCCTTGCTATTCTAAGGACATTTGGTTTGATTGATCATTTTATTTGTACATGTGTGTGTTTCTGCAATGACCCCTCACATTTTAATCTATAGATGAATATCACAAGAGTGTCTACAGTCTTAAATACATTAGATTCCTACAGGTTTAATGAAAACTGGCATTTAGGTAGAGGAGAGAGATGCTATTAGTCATGTAGGTTACAGAAAGTCTGTAGTATCAGCTAGGTTTGTATAGCACTAGAGAATCTATATGGGAGGGCACTATTATGGACAAAAAGTGCTCCAACTCCTGTATTGCTGTGCTACAACAATGCAGAAAAGCTTCATTTAGAACTTGTTAGAGATCAACTAATCTTATCACAAGGCAGGAATCTATATGAAAGCAGGCTTCCTGTGGGTCCACTGTGTAGAACAACCTGTCATTTAGTTTTGTTTGGCTTATTTAATGCATTTTCTATCTAAAGCAATCAAAGCATGCATTAGAGTAATTATAAGTTCTGTTGCTTTTCTTGTACCTGATTTTGAAATCGTCAAAATGGTATCTTTTGTTCCATAATAAATTAATTGTATTTGAATCTTCTATCATTGGCAGATGGATTTCTTTGTTTAAATATAAACATGAAGATGCTGATTTATTTGGATTCTTGAATGCTGATTGTATGATAATTGAGTGTGCTTATGAATGAATGAATTATTTTCACATTATGTTAATCTCATTTCCCTCAAAGCCTGCCTGAAAATCAGACTGATTTATTTACATGTATAGGTGAATACCTAATCCAAAATGATCTATTTTTAGTCTGTAGCAACACTCTTTTCAAATTTCCCCTGTATCTTTTTGTTATTGGTAATGCTCTTTAGAGGACTGTTAATGCAGCTGCAGGAAGTAATGCTTTTCCAAAACAACAGCTCATGCAGGTTATTCTACTGTAATTCTATAGTAATTAATTCTACAGTGTTAATATTTTATAATAAAACAGGAAAGGACTAGAAATGAGGATTAGGCCTGCATTATACTATATACTGTATGAAACATGTGTTTGAAATTTCTGCCTATCCAAGAAGTTTTTTAAATAATCAATAGCCTTTTTGTTGCATGCAAGTTATCGAATAAGTTGCATGAATTTTTCATCAATTTCACATGCAGAATCTTGTAATGGGAAAATGGAAACACACTTTATGTGTAAAGCCAAAATTTTATTATTAGCCTAATTGAAGTCTTAACACTTTAAAAAGATCATTAGTTGAGTTATGATGATAATAATTGTTCAAATTATATACAGCTAAAATTAATACACACAAACATTCCAGTACATACCTCTAGGTCCTAAGGTCAATGGCTTTACTTATGGAGTGGGCACAGGGTGTAGAAAATCATTAGCATCCTGTGACCTTTGCTGGGAGAACTATGATGTTGATGCTTTCTTCCTTGTTACTATAGGTTCTGCACAAGGTCTTTTTAATATACTTACTAATATGCTCTATATCTTGTTATTTCTGCATTGGTATGGAATTTCATGTCACATCCAAATTTACTGCATATGGTTTGTTTTACATATATTGGACACTTGCTGTTTTCCTCCTTCTTGTTCCTAAAAATGGTTTTGTCTAGTTGCATTTTTCGATGATCATTAATTGACCGTTGAGTCAATTGAGTTGCCTATAGCCCTGAAATCTCTGAAATCATCCTGTAATTGTACTTTCAGGGCTACTGCTGTCATCCCATGCCTGTTCTCCTGTTTGTGGCATTTTGTTTTATGGTCATAGATAGTTTAGTCTGCAGAGAGTAAGGGTTCATTATTATTAGATATTTCAGAAATACAGATATGTGACAATAAGCATTAAACCATGCAATAATATAAAGCTAAGCAAAAGCTAAACCAAAGTAGGTAAATGTTACATTTTTCCTAGTTGTTTTTCCACAGATAAACATGCTAAAACGAGTCTCCATGCAGGCCCATACAAGTCCAGAAAAAGCTTGATGAGTCCCAAGGCCTCAGCTGTTATCTTAATACAGAGCTAGTGACATGTCACAGGGAAAGTCAATTCCATATTCTCTGAGCTACAAGGCTATACTGGGAAGATTTAATCCAGAAATTTAAAGCTTCACATGTGTTTTTCTGTTTTTTCTCATTTTTCATCTGGATGAAGATCATCTGAATGCAAACTCCTGGTATACCACCTATTGATATGTTTTGACCGGAAAAATGAATGACCTTTTTTCCCATTGGAATATCAGTAAACATTTTTTTTTTTTTTTAATTACTGAATACCAGCAATGTTGATCACATAATCTGCTACTTCACACTATTCTGCCTCAGACAAAATTGTATAAGAAGTGGAAATACGTTTATTATTAATACTTATGTTTGATCATATGAAGTGAAATCCGTACCATTCAACATAATTTTGAGGTCAAAAGAAACCCTACAGTAGTTTGACTAGTGGGAAGTTTATTCCAAGCTCAGTGTCTCTGGTAGCAGTAGAATATTTGAAAAGAGAAGAATATATGTTGGCATGGCAACACTGCTTAACTCATATTTGTCAAGGCCACTGTAATTACTTAGCAGAAGACATAGGTCACAGGAAGAATGTTATCAGAAGCAAAATTGTTCCATCTTTTCAACTTCCAGGCCAAAGGTTTCGAGATAAATCAAGAAGTGCAGTTTGACTGGAGGAACTCATTCTCTCTTGCTTTGGCCTTGGCAAAATCTCCTATCAGTACGCATTTGTTCTTGTGTGTTCTGCATGTGAATTGCAGATTATTTTGATGAGCGTCTGTCTCTTGTTTACATGATAAAATGTCTGGATATGAAAAAAAGGATTGTTTACTTATTTGAAGTGTTACTCTTGAATGTGTTTCAGAAGACACTATTCAATATCTGAAATCAACACCATCTGACCATAGGTATTAGAATACAAATTAGTGTATCAAATTATGGGGTTTTTTTAGGAGAGATCATTAAAGTACAGTGTACTGTAATGTATTTATAAAGTAATATTGAAGGAATACTTGTTCATTTGGGGACTGAGTGGATTTGATGTGGTAAAACTGGAAGGCTAGCAGAACATGGTTGCCAGTGGATTGCTGCAAGGCTTCTGTTAGATTGCAGTTTAACTCATCTTAAAACCATGAGCTGCAGTCTCCCATCATCACTATTACATCTGAAAATTGCTTTTGTCAGCACAGGGGTTTGAGCTTTTTGATCAAAGTTTGAATTACCTGTTATCGTTAAAGGCTGTTCATTGCATATAAAAGTTGAAAATTTGCTCTTGCAGATGCCATGCTTTTAAGGAGGAGAATTCAATGGTTGTTAATAATCTCTCTGCATCTCCAAATTCATTTAACTTGCTTACAAATATGGAGCAGTAAAACTTCTCAGATTAAACAGTGGTAATTAATTTCATAGCTAAGAGACTAAAGAATGGCTACAAAATAAAATATTTACAGGTATTTCTCCTCTCTTGACACCTAAAATATTTTGCATGCCTAGCTAACAAATACAGACTTTAAAACAAAGGTCATCTATTGCATGTGCATCTCTTTGCCACAAGACATATGTTGATTAGTTGTCTTCTAAGGGGGGCTATGAAGAATATCTCTTGCAAAAGGGTTCCACTACAGTTTGTGACCTGCTTCTTTATTTTGTCCATTGGCTGTACTTTCTAGTGCTGCAGCCCTTTCAGTTCTCACTTCAAGAAAAACTTGAGTTGCGTCTATATTTGGAGAAGAGGTAAATAGTTGTTAGTGATTTCAGAAATGTGGTTCTTTTGCCATAGTCTGATACCAAACTGTGATTAAAATGTTGTTGACAATGTTGCTTTATTTAGCTGATGTTTCCAGACCGTATTAAAAACTCTGGTTTTCTTTTGTTAAAAGGAGGGATATTACTCCCTATGCTGGATAATAATTTAGGAAATTGTTATGAAGCTTGTTTAAATTCTAGTTGAAGCTTGAATTTAATTTATATTTTTTTCTTTATTTTCCTAAAGTTGTGTACACAGTGTTGTAAAATTCCTCATAGAGAATTTCACACATGGGTTACAACATCCACTGTTTATGATAAATGGCTTATAAATGAAAGGCATTATGGATTTTGATGGTATTTAAGCTTTATTTCTATTTTCTTCTATTGATCCATACCATTAATGCACAGATATGCTAAATTTATGTTCTGAGATTGATCGTGCTAAGTGTGGTTTGTTGGCTTTAACCTGAATGTGCATAAGAAGCACATTCAGATTACACATCCTTTGAGCAGAAGGAACTACTATTTGGAACAGAGAGGTCTTTTCAAGGAAAAAGTCCTAGGGAATGTTTCTCTTATATTACAGATTCTACATATAATTTTGAGTTATCAATAAAGATAAAGCTCAGAGGGAAAAGTTTGCTTTGCTTTACAAGAATACAGATTCTCAGTTGGTATAAAGAGGCCTAATTCCTTCAGTTTCAATGCACTTACACGACTTCATAGTGTCAATATGTATAGTTTCTGCCTGGGGGAAAGAATATCACTTTCATCAACAACCTTCCAGTTAAATAATCCAGTAATTTATCTGAGTAGCATTCTCAAAATAAAAATGTAGAAATGTTCTTGTTAGATCAGAGAAACAGAATAACAAGGCTGAGTTCACACCTTGCTGAGGATACTAATTGAAATTGAAAAGTCAAAACAATTTAAAACAAAACCAAAGCAATTAGCAAAAGAATATAACAATCATGAAGTTTACCACTTGGAAATTATCTTATTTGTTTCCCAGAAATCTTTATAAATTAAATTTCATTGGAAGTGCTTCTTTTGTAATTGACTCACAGAGTTATCTGTTAGTGTTTAATGGCAATATTTCACTTTATTGAATTTGCTTAAAATAAGATAGTACAGACTTTAGCCTTTTGTGTTGTGTGGTCAGATTCAAGTATTGCTAATACAGACTGTGAAATCTGCAAGTAATGGCTGCAGTCTCTGGGACAGCTTGCTGGAAACAGCTCTAATATCGAGCAATTCTCCATGCATACCACTTTATAAGGGACAGTACCTTTAAAGGCCTCTATTTTTTTCACTGATACTCCTTTATAAGCTCCTACCTGGACTCCACACAAGGACTTTGTTCTACCTGCATAAAAATCAAAGAAGTCCTTGAAGAGTTAATGAGACAAATGGGGAAAAAATACCTACTGCAGTGTCTTGGAAAAAAAGAAATCTTAAAACTATCGGCTCAAAAGCAGTAACATCAACCATCTAGTGCATTGCACTACTGTCTATTGCCTTGAGATTCTTAGTCAGTTCTGGGAAAAACCTAGGCTTCTGGGTTTTTTGTTTTCTCTATTGTTCCTAAAATGTTTTGTTTTGAGTATTTATGGCTTGATGTCTTTTTGGCTGTCATCATTAACAAGACTTGTGGCTTATTGCTATTGATATAAAAATTTTATTTTCACAGTGGGATAAATTAAACTGAAAGAGATTCAGGACCAAGGCTGAATGAATGTTATCCCATAAGAACATGGTGTCTTAACATTGAGGATGTAGCTGACCTCTGACTGGACTATTTTCAGGGGCTACATATGCCACTATTTTTGTGTAAAAGACAATTAATTGTTTCCTCCTAGAAGTGTCTTTTTATGAAAGATGAAATCACTAACAGCTTACTGGAACTCTCCTGTCTTGCTGCTCTTCTTGAGGATGAAAGTCTTATTTCAGAAGACTAAGGTGCCTGTAACTTTCACTTTATATTTATATTATTCAGGAAAAAAAGGCTACTTCCTCTATTGGTGTAAGCATTTACAGTTTCTTTGACTAAAGTGAACTACATTGACTCAAAGCAGTTGAAAATCCCCTAAATTTCTTCCTTATCTCTGATGCTGTCCAATTTATAGGTAAGAACACAACCTAGCCTTCCTGGCTCAAGATTCCCACAGAGTTCTGCACAGTTTGTAGTTGAAATTCCCAACAGAAGAGGATGAGAATACAGTGTTTAGACTGTACCTTGGGATTTCACAGATCCAAGTCTTGGTAACAAAGAATTGAATATAGGGTTCATAGGGTACAGAGTTTAAATTCCCCTGCTGTTATTTTTTTTGTCTAAACATGTCTTACATTTGCCCTATGTCAGGGAGAGAAAGAGAGTAGCCTCTCTTGAGATGTGGGAAGTAAAGGTTTGGACCTTTTTCAGTAAGGCAGAGCTCAAAATTAGGCCTTTGAGTCTTTAAAACTGTCTCTAACCCCTATAACTACACTGCTACTACCACCATGTTCCCTTGCCTTTTCTTGAGTCTGTGTCTTATTAGCTCATTTCTCCAAAGCTGTACTCTGTCTTTAAAGAGGCTTCTGAGCAGAATTCTGCAGTCATAACAGCTGCCCAGGGCCAGGATCAGATTTAGCCTCTCTTCAGGATGGATCCAATGGGCAGGTCTAGACAGTACCATACTGTGGGGATTTTTTCATCCTACTCTGACAGTAGTGCCCGGTAAAGGGAATGTACACATTTCGGCCAGCGTTCAGAACTCCACTCCAAAGGGTAGGCATTGCATTGAAAATTTGTGATGTAATGTAGTGAATAATTTCAGGGTTTATCTGATCTGCCATTTGACCTTCCTGTGCCATCATTGTAAAATAGAGCTAATATTTTCCAACTCAGCATTAAATATTATGATGTGTCTGAATATTAGGATAATGCTGACAGTGTAAATTATTTATATATACATTGGGATGAACTCAGCTGAACTTCTATTTACCATTCTGGTCATGAGCTTTTGAAAGAAATTACTTCAAGCTAGAATAGGTGCAAAGAAGAGCTACTAGTGGGATTAGAAGATGAGATAGATGAGAAAAATTTTATTTACCGGCTCTAGTAAAATGAAGGCTGAGATAAATATGAAAGCATATAGTTATCACAACCTGGGGTTCCAAAACACTTTTAAAATGAAGGCAAGCACCTAACGGGACTTCTAAGATAAAATGTTATGAAATTTTATCCTAAGCAATTGACTGGCATAGAGGAAACACAAATTACATTCTGATATCCTATGAATTTCTAGTAGACTCCCTCAGTATCTCTTCTCTAATGTCTTTTTGTTTCTAAGATTCTTTGAACTTCCATATCATCAAAATCCATGAGAGTTAATAGTGTAATGAAACTTTGTTCCAAAATCTAATTAACTAGCAAGTAAATCTTTAAATTATCTCATAATTTTCAGCTGAAATTTTCATTATTCTTGCTTCTAGGCCAAGTTTATTTTATATATTATTTTGGAAAGAGATACTACAGTATGTTTGTTCCAGAACCTTCCTCACAAGCTGCTTATGCTTTACTCACATAATAATGTTTTGTATGATTTTAAAATTAAGTGAAACTTAGGAATCTGATTCCACTTAAGATTTAATAATTTGCTGTCGGTTTCTGATAGATGCTCATTGCTATGTTTTATGAGAAATGACTGCCACTCAGCTATGATACCAGAATTTAATTTTGTCTTTTGACATTTTATAAAAGAAACATTCATTTTGCTTAAAAATCTGATATCAGTTTTTGGGTTTTTGTTTTTGGGTTTTGGTTTTTTTTTTTTTTTCAGAAATGTATTTTCCCAATTATTGATATAGTTATGAAATAACTCAGAGGGTTAAGAAAGTAAAAAAGAGATATGATATAGAAAACACTCATCCAATAAGACAGAGTACATTTCATATCTTACGTCTGACCTTTAAATTAAATTACAAAAAGTGCCTGCAATAATTGAGTATGCAACTTTTTTCTAAGATATTTTCTTGTTCACATCACACTTTCTTGTGTATACCAGAAAGCTTCAAGTGTTTTAAACACTGTGTTTTCCTTCTGGCGTGTAGATGAAATTATTGTAATATATTTGCATTTTTTTGAATTCTACAATTCCCTTTATATCTGTTCTTACTAGTCTCATAATTGATAAACAACAATTGGTAAACAAGAGTGCAGTGTGGGATATGTGTGATATCTCCTATAATAATTGCACTCCCACACAAGTAATTTTAGGGTGTGCAAAACTTGTTTTCTTTATTATGTGTTACAAATCAACACTGTAATCAGTTTCATGTGAGAGACAAAAGACATAATCCTGCGTATTGTACTATGTGGTGAATATATCCAGTGATTTATTTTAACAAGAATCTCAAAAACCTAATTTAATGCAAAGGTAGAATTCAACCTTGACATTGTTACTGAATATATACCCCTAGGGCAAGTGGAATAAGATCCTTCTGCCAGAGAAGGAAATAGAAACTAGCTTTGTGGACAATGTGTATTTGGGGTTAGTTTTTCAAACTGATATGCAAAAGCATTATTAATTTTCTTAACTAGGACTGTCTTTTGAAAGAAACTAGCTAATCTCATCTTTGGATATCTCTTTTTATGGAGAAACTGTGAAATGTTTAGTCAGTTCTTTTGGGATGAAGTACATCTTCTGAACTGCAATCAAGTAATCGTATTCCACATAGCTGTATCATGGTCTATAGTGAGAAACTGCTGATCCTAGGTACTTCTATGACCTCTGTTTCCAAGGATGGGGTTATTTGTAGTAATAAATGCATTAATTCATACATATTATTATGTATAATTATGTCATATATAGGAAGCAAGAAAAAGATATTATCCCTACTTCACAGAGAATGTGAGTCATAAAAAGATGAAGATCTAGATCGTTAATGTCAAATATGTATTGAAATAATTGAGAATTAATTATCCATATATGTTCAGCATCTGAACTTAAGTTAGTTGCTGAGCAAGGGAAAGAAATCTGTGGAGTATCCAAAGTATCTCAAATTCTATATTCTATATAGCCTGATAGCTAAACTAGCTATGGTATAGCAGGCACAATTTTCTATATGTAGATTTATTTGCAATCATTATATGTATTTCATTGGCGTAGGATGGTACTCTTTGAAGTCTCTATTAACACAAGATTTCATTAGGAAAATGCTCATTTCCATGTATCTAACCACTACTAATGGAATTAATTATTGATAAAATAATTATTTTGTTTCTACTTTGTGGCATATAGTTTTAGTGAGAGTATCATATGTTTTATTTTTGTTTGTTTGTTTTTAGAGTAACCTTGAAAAGAGTATCTTAAAGAAAAACCACAACATTTTTCAATATGGTCAATCCGCTATTTGCTCCAAGAAAGAAGTACCATGTCAACTACCTCTCTCCAGCTGCTACTAGCTAAAATTTGGCTTTCCGTGGGTGTTAGCAAACAGAAAGGAAATGACTACTCTGAATCAGAATTGAGAGAAAACAAATTCAAAAAATAAGATTTTGGCAACCAATGTTTAGAGGCTAAGTCATGCTTTCATAGCCAATTCTTAATAAGAATCTCTTTTTTAGAGACAAACAGCTGGGTCAGTTGCCTGGGGTTGGCATGATTAGATCATCCAATATGCCATGAGGGAGAATATTAGCTCTATTGTTAATATTACATGAAGGATATATGTATTTTTAGGGTATCTCTCTATATTAATTACATTAATTCTGTCCTCTTTATGTTGTTAGTTGAAAACTTTTTTTTTTTTTTTAATATCATTCTAAGGTAATTCTTTCCAAGCTCACTGTGTATTATTTAATATATTATGGGTCTGGCTTTTACAGATGCCAATCTGCAGTTGGGCAGCTCTTAATAAACAACTTTCTTACCATTGTATTGGTTAGTTTCGTGTCCGTGTCTGTTTCATGCTCTGTACATGTTTCATACCCCCTAGTCTGTCATGACAGCTGATAAAATTTGATGCTTCCTTAATCAGACCTCAAAATAAATTTATTGTGTTTAGTTGTTATTTTTACCTACAAAGCTCGTGTAAAAATTTTGCACAAACTTGTAGCTTAGTTTACTAACAAAAAAATCCATAACAATGTTTTGTTTTCTTGATTGAGCTGGAATCAGATAGAGTTACATGGGACATAGGAAGGGAGGAATAAGAACTGTGTTCAACTGAAGTGACAAATGTAAATCCTTCTGTTACCTTGAATTAAAAAATGCTCCCCTAAAGGGTAATTTGAACAGTGGCTACATTACAGTGTCAAGTGCAAAATCTTTAATGGAGAGAAATTGCCTCAACTAATCTATTTGTCAGTAGGGAGGGGAAGTAGAAAACTATATATAACTTAGAAGCTCAAAGGTTTTGCCCTTCTCCAAAAGAATAAAATAATACAACACTGAATAATGGTTTTGATTCCAGTTTTAAATTAGAAATCCAATTTGTTCTTATGAGCTCCCTATTCCATTTCTTACTACTCTCTCAATTCTTCTGGGTGACATTGTGAGATAAAGCAGAATTTACAAGATTGAAATAGGTAAAATTTTCTTGAAGGTAGACTGAAACATGTCCAGAATGACATATAAAAATTGTATTGCTTTTATTAATAAATGCCAAGTATCCCCATATAGGATAATTTTTATGCTTAGAGATGTGTTAAATGCAGATGTCAAAGCCATTCTTTTCATAATTAGTGTTACCTGCTGTAGGAGCTGAAATACAGAATTTTTAAGCCATCCAAATACAGTATTGTGTTATGATTACAAAAACAGACAGGGGAAACAGAATTGGCATGAAAAAACCCCACCTGTTAAAATAAGTGATTTATATAATTTGAAACCACTCTCAGAAAATGATATGCTATACAAGTGTTACTTAATAATTTATATCTATGTTTAAATTGGGACTTGTCTGCTGTGTTAAAAAAAATTGTGTGTTCATCATGCCCTAGGGTGGTAAGGGTGAAATGAGTCGGGTCATTATTTAGGTTATGAAAAACTGTGCCAAATAGCAGTCACATAGTTTAATGAAGTAGAGATCTTCTCAACAGTGAGATAAGTAAAATTTATTATCTTATTTCAAAGCCAGTTTTTAAAGAAAAACAACAGAGAGAGTCTAGGTTTCCATCTTTCCCATTCTGTGAATTCTACATGGTCAATCTGTGAGACAGTGGATTATTCTGTATATGCCACCAATGAAAAGAGTAGAAAAATACATTGTGAATCTTACTTTTACTATATTCAAAGTATGTGACATGCAACGGAAAAGTTACTGAACATTGTGTACTTGAATCTGAAATGAAAGGTTAACTCTTTTGTAAACTGAGATTGTAAACTGTTTTCAGAAAATTGTGAATTTGTATGCTAGTTGAAAAGTGCAAACCTTAGAGTCTGGCATCATAATATATTTGGACCAGAAACATTTATTGGCTTGTATGAAAATGCAAGTATTTATAGGGAATATTCTAGTGGAATTGTATTTTGTGTGTTTTGTAAAAACCTTTGGAGAAGAGGGAGGCTGATTCTTTGTTTCTAAGCCACTCTAAAACTCCTACTGACTTCAGCGAGAGGTCCGTATTTGCCATGTTTTCAATATACTTGCAGTTCTAAGAGATTGTAGCCAAATGAACAAAAAGAGTTTCAAGCTTTATTTATGTGTCCAAATTTATTGATGGATCTTTTACAGTAATGTCTTGCTCACAGGACTTCAGAGTCCTTCATTATCAATCATCTACAAATCACATTCTTGCACTCGGTAACACAAATATATATTTTTTTCTCTTCCACTGTGTATGAGTTTCACCCTCTCTTCATTGTCTAAAATTTCCAGTCTGGAAAAATATCATTTCAAAATATGAATTGTATGAAGATACAATTGAATCTGAGCTATTTCTTATCAATGACTTAAGAATTTATTATGGTTTTACAGTTTTATATTATTGTATAAAGTATGATTGTCTTAGTTCCTGCATAGTGATTCCAGTTATCATCACTTTGAAAGGGAGTTTCAGCCTTACTTCATTGTCCTTGTCACTTTCATCCTACTACTCACTGGTGGGTTTGTTAATATTTGAACAGAAAAGTAGCCGTACTGTGTCAGACCAAAAGCCCACTTCCACAAACACTTGCCCTGACTGCAGACGGCAGAGGACAGTAGTGAATACATAGGGAACAGTGTACAGAACCACAGCCAGTGGCTGTCCCTGTAAGTACTCTCCAAGCATCCACTATTCGGTTATTCAGGCATTTCCTGAGCCCACAGAAACTATTTTCATATTAATGTGAAGGAATTATCACCGAATGATATTCCAGATGATGTAAAACAACATTCAATGACAGTACACTTACTTATACTTCCAGAGGACATAGTCTATTCTATGTAGTTGAAGTTGCAGAATGGTATTGTTCAACAGGATATCAGAAAAAAAAAAAAAAAAAAAAAAAGGTGAATATTGGGATATTGATGAGAACCTATCCATGTTTTTATTTAAAACTTGTTTTGTCTAATAGCACAGTATGCACTCTACATACCCATTCATAATGGCCTAACATGCCATGAGGAAAAAGGTGAAATTGGTGAAATTATCTTTTTCAAGATAGAAGTTTTAATGAAGTTCAAGGTGCCTAGGTAAAATACTGCATTCTGTGTCCCCTTTGTCATCAGTGCCATTTGGCATTTGCCAGAAAGCTTTGCATTGTATCTTCATGTATTTAACTATTGATTTGATGACATTTCCCAATAGTGCCTTTGCTCTCTCACATGAATTATGCTTTGTCGCCTTCATATGTGAGGAAGTTGTCCTCCTAACATCCATAGTAAATGCTTCCTTTTTAGTGACATCCACATTGCTCCTTACTTGCTAATATCCACTGTGCTTAGTTTTATTCCTAATGTAAATTATTAGCCTTTAGATACTGGAAATGTTAGCATGTTGTTGCTGTAGGCTAAGTGTAATTCTTTTAATCTTGATGGTAATTTCCTGGTTAAATATTTTAAATAAATACATTTAAATAAATGACTTTGTACAAGTGATATTAATTAATCATATCACTTTAGTAGTACATTTGGATTTTCAGTTATTTCTGACTCTATATTTTTTAACTTTTATGTTTGGACCCTAATTTGGAAAAGAAGAATATGCCTTGTTTGTAATCCTGTGTTTTAATCAGCATGTTTTAGTTCTTTTAGTATCAGTGAATATAGTGGAAAAGTAATGTGGAGTGTAGAATGCTGTTCTTCTCAATGGTTGTCTATATAGATAAACATGAGAGATGATAGAGACTTTCTACTGTGCTATCCTCAACTCTGTGAGGTTTGCTCTGCTTAGTAAGCCGTACATTCACACCACAGCCCTTAGGTCATGTGTACTACTGTAAATTCTGGTTTTGTGGAGAAATTTGTGTTGTGTTTTTCATCATTTTACACCTCTCTCTTATGAATCCTGGTAGAACCCAGGTTGCTACAAATGAGTTGAACAGAGACACCATAAAGATAATTTCTTTTTTTATGGGACCATTGGCCAGATATAGAACAACTCAACAGTTTAAGTACTTTTTTTGCATAACAAAATGCTAGCTTTCACAATGTCACCAAAAAAAATTTCTTCCTCCTACTGGAGGAAGTAAACACAGACATTGCATATTTATATAGATTGTGCATAGTGTTTTGCTATTTCCTCTGACTTAATTTTATGTCTTTTTCATCTCTCTATCCTATTTTTCTGGCTTCTGTTTTTGCCTTGTTTCTTTGTAATATTATAATTCAAATTTAAAGTACCATTCCTATTAACATTTCAGAAAAATCCCTATACTTAGTAAGGTCATAATGAAATTCTTTAAAAGTTAATTTTAGAAAACCAATTTGTTTCAATCAGTTCTGTATAGATGACAATTTCCTTGGCTTCATATCTATTTTACAAATATACAAATATAAGCACTTACAGTTTTCAATTAATATTTGCTCTCTTTGCTCCTGTTCCTGCTACATAGTAAGACTGAAATAGTGAGCCTTCCTGTTTGGGACATTTTTTATTTGAGAATAATTCTGCAATTCAACTGAAATGTCACATGTTGCCAGAAGAATAACAAACTAAGAAATACTTGCGTGAGAAATAGAACAGTGAAGCTTTCAGGAAGTGTGAAGAACAACTGGAGAAGGCTTGCACAGGATTTCATTCTAAGTGGATGTCTTCCAGAAAGAAAATGCTGGCTCAAAGCACTGTTTTTACAGTTTTCAGTTAAATCAAGGGAAGTAAGCCAATTATTTTTCTTTTTACAAAAATTTGAGTGTGTTGTATACTGCGTAGAAATGAACTGGAGGATACATATTATCACTTAGGATACAAACAGATAGGGAGACCAGTGGAAAACTTATTAAAAGCTGATGAGTCTAAGACTGGGCCAGTATGGGGAAGAGGGCTAATGGAGAGCTCATAGAATCCTGTGAAATTTCTGTCACACTGGGACTGACTCCTTACAGGATGCAAGTGGAAGTCCTAGAGTTAATAGAATTTACCAGTAAAAAAAATCTATCCAGAGTGAAGCTAATGTAGACCATAACAGCAGCAACAAAAAGTCCACTTAAAGAAGGGATGGCACTATTTTAGTTCCACGGTAACATTATGGTTCTAAACACATGTGATAGCAAACTCATTAAATATGGACATGTTTACCTTTTTATGGTGTTACAATGATTTTGTGTCATGCTCTCAGCCACCCTGGGCATCCTGGCTTGCACTTACTCTGCCAGGTAGTCAGCTTCAATAGACCTCTGCCTTCCCAAGCTCTTCCCTACATCTACCAGCTATGATCCTCCTGCCCTTCTCGTGGCTGGCAATAATAAGTGGTGTCTGAAGAAAAAAGGGTTTATCATTAGCATGTGTCAAATGTTGCTTTAACCAGAACAGTAAATTGACTGATATGGTAGAGAACTAAAATGAGTGATGACATCTCCTGAAGCATATGGAAAGCTCTGCATAGAAGGCAGGCTAGAGCTTTGAAAAATAAATAGGGCAAGATTTGTAAAGAGAGCTAATATGTTGTATTTGATCATCTGATACAGATAAAAAAGAGACAAGTTTTGGGAGGAAATGTCTTTTTTTGTGGGTCAGTTTTCTATTTTATAGGATAGATAACCAAAATATTAATTATAAATTAGACAGATGTTTCTATGAGAAGTTATGTATCACCTTAAAAATTGCAAAGATAGTTATTTTTCTATTTACCAAGGGTTTGGTTAACAATTTTTAGTTAAATATCTAAAATGAAAATAATTACCTGTGTTTCTAGACTACTTTTAGAATTTGTTTTTTTTATAGTGGAGCAGTAGAGCAGATAAAGATTCATTGACTGATCAAACTCCCAGCATTACAATTTCTCATACAAACAGTTTGGTTCTGAGATGAACTTTGACCGTTGCTGTTCACTAATTTTCTGATTTACAGGACAGGTTAAGTTGCTGTCTGTACTTATAAAAAGTTTTGATTTCCCACCATTTTTTTTCTATAAGCTGACTGTCCATATATTACAAAACTACTAAGCATAAAATCTATACAAAAGTTTACTGTATACACTACATACTACATAAATTTTCTGCCAGAGAGGAAGATGTGAAATATAATATTTATTTTTTATTGTACCGTACATTAAATCTGAATGCAAAGTGTTTATACTTTTCCATTTTTCTAATAAGTAAGCTTGATATAACCATTGTATTAATGAAAGTGACTCTTTGTAATGGAGAAAAACAATTTTTCAGACTTTATATGATATAGACAATTCAAGAAATGGAGGACTGTACTGTTGCTGTTTAACAAGATTCTGGATACACCAATATTAATTAGACACTGTCATTAGGCTGTCACTTGCCACATTTTGTCTTTGATAGCCATGGAACAGTTCAGAATGCGGTGACATAATCTTAAAAAACTTTGGATACAGTATTATTTAGTTTAAAAAATCAAATGAGTTTTGGTAAAACTTTTAAAACCAACCAAACCATATCTGCAAAAGTGATTTAAAGTCTACATGAGTCTTTTCCTATTAATTTTTTATGAGACAGACTAAGTGGATAAATTATTTTGAAATTGGGATTTAGTTGTCCAAGTAACTTGTTACTTAGTCAAACTTTTAATTAACTAAACTGTTCTCTTTATAATTCATATTGAGCAATTTCCTGCAGTAGTATTTTACAGGTGAAAATCCATGGACTGCTGATTTACTGAATAAGAAATGAAATATGAAAAGAATGACTTGTAAAAGGTTTTAATTTATTGCTTTTTCATTTCACTTGAGGATGCTCTTATTTTTGTTCTGTGGGTTTCCAATTTTTCTTAAAAGCATTATTTTATGAACCATTGACATATATACCATCATTCTCTTAAACTGTAAAATTCTTTTAAAGAATTGCAGGATATTCTACATGGACAAAAGAACTACTCAAGCACCAGCTTTAAGGTTTTTATTAAAATGTCAAAAAGAAGAATTATTTTAGTAAAAATAACACTAATATTAAGGAAAAAAAATCCAGAAGGAAACCCTTGAAAGAATAAAAGTTTGAACAAGTCTTGTAATTCCCCAAAAGAAATTGGTTCTTTTAAAAGTTAGATATATATATATAATTGTTCCACATTGTGCATGGAGTTTTTATAGTGTAAATTGGATTGGAAATATTTCTTACTAGTAGAGGAAAATTATATTTCACAGAGATACAGGACACCAACCTTCTCTTAAACAATAATCCTAGAGGGCTATAAGGATGTCAGTTCTATGTAGACAACCTTATTTGTCCTGAGTCCTCTAACTCTTGCAGTGATTCTTCCCAGCATGCTGAATTAAGTTGGGTATTTTCTTGAACTAGGTTAATAAGGAAGAAAGAAATAGTGGATGTCCTCACATT
Source organism: Strix uralensis (assembly GCF_047716275.1). Lineage (NCBI taxonomy): Eukaryota > Metazoa > Chordata > Aves > Strigiformes > Strigidae > Strix > Strix uralensis. The sequence goes on from NC_133984.1 coordinate 6,982,943, forward strand.
TACTTCATGGGAACTCATGTACTAAATATCCCTCTGATCCACAGATAAGCAAGGAATATTCTAGTCCATGTGTGTTATTTAAAACAAAGGTAATTTTGATTCTACGGAGTATATTATCTTAGCTAAAATACAAGTACACCAAGTGCTCAGAACACAACTAATTAAATAGGCAGCTATTTTATAATGGGATCAGTTCATCCCACTTGATATATCATTATCCAAATGCAGTTCTTAAACTATATAAGATCTAATTTTGCACGGCACTATTCATTTGTTAGTAATGCATATGTATTGAGGTAATGGAACTATCTGCAGTAGAAACAACTCACATGCTCAGAGGGCTATAAAAGCATCTCTTCATGTGATAGCCTGTATTTTCCCCTTATTTGTTTTATCATAGGAGATGCCTTTCTAATAGATTACATTGCATTTTGAATATAGTTTACATTTCCAAAAGGACTCGAAAATTTCCTCTTAAATGGCTTATGATATGCAACTGAATTTCTTGTTATTGTGACAGTCCCAAAAGAAAGGAACACATGCCATCGATAGGGAAATTTCTATCATGTTGTTGTAAATTTTAGATCCATTTTATTTCATAGAGCTGCAGAGTGATGTTAAAAGTGGCTAGCATTATATCATTCCAGAAATAGAAAGGAACTTACTCCTTCATTCAGTTTTGCAGCCTAATCGTGTCTTGATAATGTAACCCTTCCTCAGTTCTTCTGTAGAAAAAATACTTATACAATAGATCTAGAAGGTTTTTTGTCTGTTTTTTTTTTTTTTGTTTGGTTTTGTTTTGTTGTGGTTTTTTTGGTTTTTTTTTTTTTTAAAGATTTGTCATTTCTTTATGTAATCCCCTACCAGGAATAAATTTAGTTTAGACTGTCGCCAGTTTTTATCATTTTGTAAATGTCAGATTTATAAAATGTATACAGAGTTTTATACAGAGATCTGAAAGATTTAAGTTTATGTCATCTAATAATTCTTACATAATTCAGTCTTGGGTTTTTCCTACTTAAAAGTTTTCTACATTTCAGTCCTTCTGGCTTTCCCATTTCTCTTTTCATCTTTAGACATCACTTTTATTTGCTGAATGCAAGAATTTAATATACGCATCATTTTCCAGGATACCTATCTTTATCACATTTAGCATAAAATCATAGGACAGTTTGGGTAGGAAAGAATCTCAGGAGGTCTCTAGTCAAAGAGACCTCTCTCCTGCTCCAAGGAGCATCAGCTATGAGATCAGAATAGGTTGCTTAGGGCTTTACCAAGCCACATCCTAAAAACCTACCAGGAAGGGGACCGTACCACAACCTGATCCAGTGCTTGACTGTCCTCATGCTGACACAGTTTTTCCTTGTTATCAAGTCAGGAACACTCTTGTTTTACTGATTCAGAGCTTGGTAACAGTATGTACACTGCAAGTGTCAACAACTTGTTGTCTGGGCCTTTGCAGAGATCATGTTGAAAATGGCTATATATTTGCATTTCATCTGATATACACCTATTTAGCACGATTCCAGTTGAGTAACAGAATCTGTGTACTCGGCCTTTACAGCAGCCCATTCACTTCAAAAGAAGTTACATGAGGTTACACATTCAGGTATATATTTGGAACTGGTATATCCTGAGCATGTACTACAGAGTCCAGGAAGACAAATGACAAGATCTTTTGTTTCTTGTGGAAATTATTATTTTAATAATAGTGAAATTTAATTTAATTGCATTAATTTTGTAATTGCAATGCTGCCTGGAGACTTGAAAATAGGTATTAGTTGAAATAAATTTAGACATATTACTAAATTTAGGGTTGGACAATTTGGCAAGTAGTACATGGTTATGACAAAGAAATACTAAATAAAACATTGATCTGTGACAATTAAAAGACTGTGTGTAACATTCTTAGTTACTAATAATGAACAATAATGTAAATGGAGTAGACTTTTAAAAATTATTCTCCAAATCCTCTCTCTGTACAAACTGGAGAACAAATAGTGGCAACATCAAATACATTTTCCTTATTTTTTTATTGATACATTTACTACTGTAATGTCTGAACATCCACACATTTACAGGTAATATGTGACTTCACTTTCATAGAAATATGGAGCTTCCACTTCGAGGTGGAATTTGTAAGCAAATAAATATAATCTACTTTTGGAAGTTGCTTTATTTTCTAAATGCATCTTTATCTATTATACACTTTATATATCATTTGCTGTTAATTTACTGATAATTGTACAGACATTTTTATAATGATTGTGTGGAGTTTGCAAGTGGTTGGTGTGACATAAAACATAATGAGCTAATGGATTCAAATTAATCACTGAACTAGTCAGAAAAAAAGACAGAGACTGGGAAGAGGAAAGGATAGTAAGTAATGTCATAAAACTCTGTCTTTTTGTACTGAAAAGGCTGTGGATAAAAGAGCATGACTTTTCAGATGTTAATATTCTTTATGTTTGTTTCTCTTTGAGGACTTTATTCTTTCTGCAAAAGTTTTTCACTGGTCTCCCTATTTGTTCAGAATTAAGATGTTTCAGGTAGCACAACGGTAAATTTTTTGTTGTTATTTCAAACACACACATTATTACTTTTAATGTGACATTATTTGTAAATACAAACCCCTGCATTTTCCCAGGCACTGAATATCTTTCTTAATTTAATTTCAAAAAACAATCTGAAATACACTAAGTGCCTTAAGAAATACATATTTCAATAAAATCACTCTGTGTTGTAGTAATGCTGCTCCTTTACAAATTTTTATTTCATTCCATGCTCAAGTAACTAACAAGTAGCAAATGTAGCATGTTGCAGAGTTTATTAGTCTTGGATCTAGAAGATGAAGAAAGAGGAATTAACTTCTAAAGCTCAGCCACAAGCTCATTTTCACATGAAGCCATGTCTTCATCACATTTAGAAGCCCACTTCATACCCAAACCAGCCACTGTTTCGAGGAACAAAGTCTTAGTCCTATTTTAGAAAGGGGATACATGTAAGCTTCTGGAGGGCGTGCTATAAAGATCACCATTCTAAATGGCTGCTACTAGTTAAGTTTTACATTTAATATATATATATTGGTTTATGTTTCTACTGAAATGTCAGCAGATGAAGAATTACTTTGATATAACACTATTTGCAAAGAGTGTGGGTTGGACTGAAAACTTGTTGTAAATGCTGATGCTATCAGGGTCATGTAGAAAACCTTGTGCTTTTTTATGCTGTGCCTCATCAGCAGACACATTTTCTTTTTCCCTTTGTTGTTCATCTCTGTCCTCTAATAATTATGATTAGGAAGGCAGAAAAATTTTGATTTTCCTTTTGTATTCTGAGCTTTCAAATTGGTTTTGCCCTGGGCAAAACTTTCTCTTGCTTAGTTTCTGCATGACCTACTGTGCTATCAAAATACCAGAGAATAAAGTGCAGTTGAGCGTCAAGAAAGTAAAACATATCCACCTACTTGGCAGTTGTTCCTTGTGACTCCTTATGTCCTATCTACATATGTTTCCCTGTCAACACTGCACAAACAATGCAGCTTAGTTCAAGGGCTGAACTTCTATTCTCATTCCCATATCAAATTGTCAGCAAAGTGCTAATTTGTGGACCTTTCATTAGTGGTGCAATAGTACATAAATCAGTCCAAGACCTACAGCTTGATTTCAAATTTTTAGGATTCTATTTCAAGTCTTCAATTCTGAGAGTTAAGTAATAATATAACAAGCAATTAAAAATCTGAATTAAAGGGTGAACATACTGTATCCTGCATATTTTCAGGTTCAGGCTTTACAGATAATTTGAAAGAGAAAGGTCATTTATTAGAGAAATCTTTTTTCCTCTGTTAGATTTCAAAGCTCAAATACCAGCCTAACAAAGGGATAGCTTTATAGCACACTTCTAAAACCATAACTAACACTTCCAGTTGTATTTGAAATTGTTTCATAGTAAGAGTAATCACAGCTTATTTTGTTCCATGGGCATTTTGTACATGCACACTCTAAAAAAGTGTTAATGTCAATAAAGGGAATTGAATGCCATGAACCAGTCTTAAAATGGTAATGTTTCATACAGATATAATGTAATAAGTGAAAAAATATGGGACAAAAAAATGCATCTTCATTATGAGAATCTTGAGGGTACCATTGTCAAAAGAGCATCTTAAAAATATGGTGTCCTCTGGATTGCTGCACTGCAGTTGTCTTCCTTTACAGTATTACAGTTTAGGGATTTTGAAGTTTGACATGTTTCCTTGAAACTGTTGTTTTGTTGTTTGTTTTTTTTTTTTTTTTTCCCCTGTACCTGACTAGAAATTTTTTGCAGGAAAGAAAATAGCTAGAAGGGGAAAATCAAGGTATCGTTTTAGCAGTTCCTGGTTGGTTGGTTTGACCTCCACAGTTTGTTTTTTAAGGGCATTACAGTAAAATCCCCCATACAGATGATATTAACATTTACCATATCTTTTCTCAAGGGTAAATTCCTTCAGTCTCACATGGGAGAGCTGTGTGGACAAATTCCATGAATACCGATGGAATGATGAAATCTTTTCTGTCAGTGAAAAAATTGTCAAGAGTATCCATTAAACAGGTATATGACAATTCCTTTATACATTTTACTAATAAGTGAGATCTCTGTTACATTGAAATTCTGTCCTCATATTCACATGTGTGCTTACTACAAGTACCAGAGGGAGATAATGTATAAGAGGTTTATTTTGTGCATTTGTAATTATATAACTTAAGGATACTTTTAAAAGTCTAATACCAAATTTTTCTAAGAAAAATTCAGCAACAAGGGCTTTCCTTGTCTGAAAATAATTCCCATAACTTGAAAATGCTCAATCTGGTACAAAAGAAATAGAAAAATTCCATATGAGTAAGTCCCAAATTTAGGATCTGTTATGACAGCTGAAGTCCAAGTGAATATGATGGCTTTTTATTTTGTTTTTATTTTCTATCATAGTCTTGCAGGATCTTTTTTTTCTTGTAAATGAGAGAAGCATTGCCTAGCATATCAATGATTATGAGTATGTGTTGATTGCACTGTGTGAACAAATTGCTCATTAACAGAATAATACAGGTAAATCACTATATTCTGTGCTAAATTGTAGTTTTAAGTTAAGTTAACAACCCTTTATTCTGAATTCATTCTGCTGATGCACAAAGTCAATTTGGCACCAAAGACAGAAAACATTATGACCGGATGTCATAGAAATTTAGCTATACAACAGAGAGGTTCAGACCAGTAGCTGTAGCTGAAAGACTTGAAAATCTGGTCCCAATTTGATGTTACAATCTGCAATATTCCATTAAATTCCAGATAGTTTTATGCCTAAACCACAAAAAGCCAGTCTTCAAGCAGTTTATCAAATAGGATTGAAACTAATCTTTAATAAGTTTTGATACTGGTTGTGGATTTGAAATGGGCAGAATGATTATGACTCAGAACATCTGGCAGTTAATTGGATCTATGACTCCAGTGTATTTTGAAATCTGTTTATGTGATTTCTTATATAATGTCTGGATTTGAGGTGCAATTTCAATAGTGTAAGCTAGACCTCATTGGTAAAACATCCATGATGAAACTTTTAGGAGTCCAGGATATCAGTGAGCATAGGAAATTAAAGCTCTGATGGCTTCTTTTATGTTGATTTTAACTTCCACTTTTTATTGATGAGACAGTTTGTATTTTATCAATTTCAGGTTAGCATCAGATTTTTACATCATCAATCACCTCTGAAAATAGAGGATAAGTCACAGGTATGTGATATTCCTGAAAAACTTAATTCTCAAAATTTGCTTTTGTCATAGAGTTTCTTCTAATTCAAGAATACAACCTTTCAACAGAGGAAGCATGACAATGTTACACTCTGCAGCCATTGATCTAATATTTTTTCAATAGCTCTAAATTTAGTGAGGTAAAGTAATATTTTTTTAAATTATGATAATAAGGAAAAAGGCATCCAGCAACGTTATTAGTCCCTATCGCAATCTAATGATCACTTCCTACACTAATTCTTTCAATTATGGTACTACATTTGTTGTTAGTGAATAAATTATTATTAATGTAACCTAATACAAACTTTATTCTTGCCTTAGAAAAATATTGCTAATTTCCTCTTTGGTCTTTCATGGCCTTTCATGCATAGAACAGATTTGATTTTCATGGAAGACAGTCATGTAAGGAGAAAAGCCTTCTCCAAGCTAGAAAATGTTTGGATAGAAGCACTGTTAGAAACAAAACCAATTTATCAAATGGCACAGCTGTTCACTGCATGTTAATAATGATCCTTTTTATTTGGGTGCTGTTTGGTATTTATAGCTAATTAACTCCCTTTTACACCACCCAGCAATCTGCATTTAGAGAACAGAGAAAACTGAAATAGATTGAATTAGAAGCTGTTAAAAACATAGAGCAAATTCAGTTAATTCACTGTAGACCAGTTATTACCAAAGCACTGAATAATATTTTCTTTTTTTTAATGTTACTGTGTCTTTATTTTTAAAAATTTTACTTAAAAGGCTGAGTATAAAGACTTTCACAAGTTGCAGAGACTCCAAAAGCAAATATCCTCGTTTTTTCATTATTAACTTTGAAGAAATTAACTGTTTTCAAGGTAAGATTAAGCAATTGTTTCCATTGCTGATGTTGAACTATTGATATACAGGTAATGTTTTGTAGTACATGGACAAAAAATTTTATGTGCTTATGGTCTCAGAATGTCATAGTTCTTTATGGAAGCTGCAAGTAAAAAAGCTGCACCTAGTCTTCTGAGGGGATGAAGCCTGCTTCCCACTGTGCCTCTGGCCAATGGAAGTAAAGAAAATACATTTGAGTAGTGAGTAGTATGAAACTGAGTTTTAGAAATGTTTTAGTTTTAGAAATGGAGAATTGTGGCATTATCACTTAAGTGTAGTAAAATGGGTAATGATAGCTTATGAAATAGTCTTCCAGTGTAGATGGAAATAATTTAGATATGAATTGCTGAATGTTCGTTCACAGAGCACAAGTTCCCAGTTAAATTCCTCAGTAATATGCTGTATATGCCTGCTCACTACAAATTTTGGAATTTAGTTTATACAAATTTAGAATATCAGTTACTAGCTATTTTGGGGGATGCTACCAATTAGTGGAAGTGAAGAGTACTTCTTAGATTTTCTAATTAAAAAAAAAAGATAATTTGGATGCTTGAGCATTTCTAAAGCTTTTTTTTTTTTTTTCTTCTCTTTTCCTTCTGGTAAACTTCCTTTTGAACTAAAATTAATTATTTTGGTTTGATGCTTCCCAAGTATTTTTGTCAGAACTTACAATTTTGAGGGGTGTAACATTAAACGTTTTCTTTGATGTGGTTATTTTGGGCTGATGGATTTCCTGCTTCTTTTTATTCTTAGTTCTTACTGTATGGCCTTAGAAAAGTCACTTTAGTGTAAATGTTCAACAATGATTGTATATATTTTGTACAGTCTGGTGTTAGGTGATGTCTAACAATTTTCCCATTTATAAAACGTGTGATAAAACTGTCTTCATATAAATATTTTGGACCCTTGTTGTTTTTAAAACATTTATTAATCTGTAGATGAGTCTTTCATACAATCACAGATAACAGATATAAAGGACTGGAGGCCTTGTTACTTACTTGGTTTATCTGCAGTAAGCCTCTTTCAAAAATTGTTTTTGAAGTATACATATGCAATTACTTCTGTTGTAATATCTCTGGGCAGAGGAGGTAGGCATGGGAAACAAAAAAGGAAGAGAGAGACATCTTCTACTACTGACTGTGATATGTCCTGCCTGTTGCTGGCTTCTTAGTTCAGGTTATGCACTGATGGTCATATGGGATGAATCTAGTGGTAAGACAGTACTGGATTCACCTCACAAACCTGGTGAGATTGCCTTGCAGCTGACTGTTGGGCTGCTTACCGCCTTTGTGTAGAATGGGAAGGTTTGTGTGTCTCAGATTTGGGAAAAGTTAAATTTCCATCTCTCTGTCCTGCCAGACTTTTCAATTGCCCTCTGTCACTGCAACAGCACTGCTAACATAGTTAGTTCTTGCCTTCTTCAGTGTTCCCTGAATATACCAAAATGTTTTTAACCAAAACACAGTCCTCCTAGCTCTACACATCAGCAAGAAAATATTAAAATCTTATTTCAGTATTCAGATGACATGTTGTTTGTTTATTATTTAATTTTCACTGACTTTAAGGCAGGATAATGTTTCTGTCCTTAAAGTTTAATAACACAAGTGGGCGTTAATTCTGATAGAGTTCAGGAGCTAGCAATACAATGCTGCTAGAATTTTAGCAAATAGAAAACTGCTGTAAATTTTAGTAATACAGTGCTAGTATCAAATAGAAAGAGCAGCCAGTCTACAGATGAGAGATTCAAACCACTTTGAACAGATCTCTCGTTCAATTGGCAATCATTAAAGAGCCATTTTTACTGGTTTAGCATCTGGTATTCAGTCAGAATTCATAGTTCTGAAAATGTATAAAATAAGTGCCTTTTATAAGCTAGCTAGTCTATTGGATTTGATTGTAACTTCAGTTGAAAACCCTTATCAAGAATATAAGCACAAAGAAAAATATATTATCTCTATAATTCTCTCTGTAAAAAACATCTCGATGTGAATTTGTAAACATTGAACTATGTAAAAGTCAATGGCAGATTTTCAGCAGACTTCAAATACCTCTCGCTACTTTTATTTCAGGACTGTTTTTTTTTCTTTTACTAGGCTTCAAGATTTTTATCTCACCAAAGTATCAACTCAGGGAAGCACTGACAATGTCATCCATTTTTCCTAGAAACATACCTTTCAGCATATACTTGAGTCCTATTTCTGTGACTCAGTAGTGGAAAGGATTTGAGGTTAAATTCAAATACTTGCTTGAAAGAAGTCTTTAGACAACAAGGCGGGGGGAAGTTACTTTATATTTAGCAGTTTTGAAGTGTGGAGAATTATGAAAAAAAATGAATACAAGAAAACAAGCACCAATAAATACTTCCCTTTTAATTCTATTTTAATATATGCCTGAGTAGATTTACATCACTGGAGAATCAGACAGACACTATATGTGTGTTTTCTGAAGAACTGTTATTTTTTGGCTTGATTTTCTGTATCTTATGCAATCTTTTCTTTAGCTTCCTGATCACTGTTATTTGTTCTTCATCCCTTTCTATACTCATGCCCATCATTAACTTTTACGTGTGTTGGCTGATTTCAGCCACATTTGACAAGAAGTCATGGATCTGAGGCATGGGATCCTATGAAGGTGTGTGTGACATTGGTTCAGATATGTGCAGACTCCAAAACTATTTGTTTTGCTTGCTATTAATTTAGAGGTAATGGTTCTCCAAGAATCAAGAAGCAGCAGCCAGCTGACCAGTCAATGTACATCAAGCTGGAAATGAAAATATAGCATATGCCACTCAGCGGGCTAAAAAAAAATTGTTAGTGTACATGGATTGTTTAGGAAAAAGAAGAGAGAGAGAATGAGTTGGCTGGAGGTTGAGCAATTGTGAAGGAATGGGTTGTAGAGATGTGAGGGAGCTGAATAAATCAAATACATAAACTCACCAAAGGCCAAGTTTTGTTAGTTTTCCTGCTCAGAGTATTAGTTGTTTGTCTTTCCTTTCTTTGCTGCTGTTCACAAGAAAGTAGAAGTAAAAAAGAATCACTACATTTCAACTCAGATGGGAGATCAAAAACCAAAATCATAAGCAGCTCATTATATTGAATATATCTTTTCAGAATATTTACTAGAGATTGTTTATTGTCTTATGTTCTTATATCATTTGCAAAAAAAAAATGAATGAAGTGTCTTAAAACTGCTACTTCAAAAGGAGTTCTGAAGCATCTCTTTCTGGGGGAGATGTTTAGAGTAAGGGTTACTCAGGCATACTATGTTAGTCCTTTCTTTGTGAATGAATTTGGTAGATACAGAAACATCAGAACAGATTAAGGAAACCTGCTGACGTTTTTCTTCCAGAATCTATGACCCTTGTTTGGTAGCAAATTTTGTGTAGGTTTTAAAATATGTCTGTGCATTTCAGCATATACATATTTTTAAGGCTTTGCATCAGATGGAGGAAAAGTAGACAGTGACAAGATTTGCTGAATATACACTGTATATAATCTGACATTTTCAGGACATGGATTTTAACTTAACTAATTTACACCATCAAGCCATGCTACTTAAAATATGTGACAGCAAACCATCTTCAAATTTTATGTATGGATTTCTTCATTTTGTAGATCTAAGATCCATCAATTTTGTTCTGCAGAACTTAATCTGCTTTTCTCCTTCCATATTATGACCATGAATCACTATTGTAGTTGCTGTTAGCTCCACCTTTAGTCGCTTTCCTGTCTGTATGAGAGCTCACTTTCTCTCATCAAGCCCTGGCTCTTCCCTTTCATAGAAAATCCACAAATTATCCATGGATGGATTAAACCATAACCTGTAGTACTGTGTATATCTAATTTGGCCTTTGTTATCTATTCAAAAGCTGTAAGAAGTCTGACTCACTCCATCCCGCTTCAAGGATGAGGAGGAAATATCAATAAAAGCATGGCATGTAATTGCTGGTGAGAAAAGACTTTTACACCAGACTTATTCACAGTAAATAATTGCTGTTCCAGAGGGAGGGGACAATATCTGTTGACTCAGTGTCTCTTGTCATAACATATAAGGAAAGCCATGTGTTATAAAGCTTTCTGTGAGATTACAGAACTGTCCTTAGCATTTCTCCATTTTGCAGCTAAGCTCTGATCTTTCTCACTATTATAGTCTTTGGCCACAGCTATGCCCCAAGTCCTAATGTTAATTGAAGAACAAAATATATCTGAGCATAAACCACTAAATTCTTTGGTGGAGCAGAGAGAGTTGGGTCCAGAATAATTCAGAGTGGGGAACATCTGGTTCTGGGTCAACAGTAGATTAGTAAATTGGTGAGTTGATGTAAGGATTACTGTGAATAAAAATTTGCACATAAGTGAATTTCAGCTACTGAAAAAACAGCAGGTATCAAAGATGTGAAGTGGCAATAATTATTCTTGGAGTTTCTGAAACATGCCATTATATGCTTTATAATTAAAAAAACAAAACCCCTTTATGGATACATCTGTTCCCTGTAACTTAAATAGCACCCCTCCCAAGGTTACTATTTGGATTTTTCTTTAATGTGAAATTTCCTTCCAGTTTTAGAATATATTTTGCTTATACTTCTGTTGCTTTATTGGTGGACATTTAAATTGTCTTACTGACTAAGCAGGATCAAAATCCAACTTTGCTACTATACTGAAATTGTTCCAAATTTACACAAGCAGTTCCTCATGAACGCCTAGTTGAAAAACTTCTAGTGGCCTGGTATAGGCCACAGCCCATTTTCATGCATCTTCTGGTCTCTGTGCAATTACTTTCTCCATCCTGGTCTGCAGTTTAAAGTGCCAGAAGCTTTTCTCTAGTTGGGTTTATATGAAGACAGTTTCTCCTATACAGATCCCTTACATTCCAAAAGTTTCCACAGTGCTGGCCTATTTTATCTATATTTTCCTTTTGGTCATGTACAATCTACCCCTCTGCTTCTATGTTAGGCATGCTCATGGTAAGAAGAACATCTCCTACCTAACAGCTTCAGTTTTGCCTCTAGCACATACCTCCCTACTGCATTTGATATTGTTGGTACCCATGATCTGTGCTTCTAACCATCTTCTTGGCTATCACTACAGCTATTTGAATGCCTCTTAATCAAGCCATCCACCACTCTCTCTGTTTATTTATGGTATTGTGAAATATAGTTTCACTTAATGTGGATAGTTTATAATTTGCATGGACTAGAGGAAAAATGTTTTCAGAATGCTGCGTGGAAAAGATGTAGTAACACCAAGGAAGGTTTTATTCCTCAGCAAGTCACAGGCTACGTGGCAAATTTCCCTGTGATGTGCTACAGGAGAATGAACTGCACTTCAGGGCGTTAATTAAAAATGATAACTCCTATGATTTCATAATGTTATATAATGTTATTATTAAAATCTTTATGCTTTTCAGATAAAGTTATGTTCATATTTTAATCTAAGAATAAACATTTTAACTAAAATGTTGAGGAAAACAAATATGCACACTGAACTACCCCAAACTCTCCAACACTGCAAAAATCCCAAAATGTTCAGCTGGCTCAGTTTCTTCTATGTTATTCCTATAAATCTCCCCTTCCTTAGCACAGGATGCAGACAGGCTGAGGGTTAAAGGCAATATGATTTATGTATACTGCATTTTTACAGAGTGGTATACAGAAAAACAGATCTATAGGAAGCCATCATCATGTACTGCTGATAAAAGCTATTCAGAACAACTGAAGTAGACTGAGGTAGCTCTGGTAGTAAAGGACTGGAAGCATAATGACACATTTTCTTTCCCTTTCTTCTTTAATTTTGTGGAAAATAAATTGCACTCTGTAAGTGTGAGGTGACAGATGATCTGAGTTTCCCGAATAAATTCTGAACAACTAGGGCATAGTGAGGATTTAAGTGGTGTTATGCATCATGAACTTGATTTGCCTATTTAGAAACATGTGCTGTTCTTTTGTGTGAGAATGTTATGTTCATGAGAACATTACTGTTCAGATAGAGAACGCTCTTGTTCTATCAGTAATATACTGGACTACATATTTTCCAAAGAACTTCCCAGCTTTATTTCATGCTCCCTGTTCTTGGGCAGCATGAAATTGCATTTGTTGGGTGGCAGTCAGTATCTCATTTTTACAGTATCTCTTCCTGATTATATCTCGTTAGAAACTATCACCACGTTAATCAACTGTTTCTACTGCTCTATGCACATGTCCAGTGCCACCAGAAGAAAAATGTGAGGAGAGAGGAAACTATTTGCAGTGCAAAGACCTTTTAGGTAATTAAGCTAGAATTGTGTACTGTTGATTTTGTTCTAAGAGAGAATACAAATGAAACAAATTTGAGAAGATCACAGTTGTTGAATAGCAACTGGGTGCTGCTCTAATTCCAGAAAACATGGTGGGTGATTACTGAAGATAATTGCAATTTTGGATTAAATATGCCCAGAAAAAAATTGCAATATATAATTAAAGGTGGCAAAGGCAAGAACTTAAAAGTTATTATGTAGCAAAATTAATGTTGCCATTACAACCTTGTTTGGGCTTTCTTTTGTGCATGGATTCTGACACAGTGCAATTACACAAACTTATGCTATTTTTAACATAAACTCCATGCTTTGCCTTGTACAGCAAGATAATTTAATTCACCCAATGAACAGAGGCTCAATATTTCATTTAATCCTTATTGTTAATTGTTGTTCGTCTGACTGGCTTACTGGATACCACTGGGGCTTTGATCTGAGGAAGAGACTGTTAATCACTTCATTGTCTGTTATGTAGCTCTCATCAATACAATGTATAGGTGTTTTTCAAACATTGATTTATGTGCTTTCATAATGCTCCTGTGAGATGGAAGAATACTATTTCCATTTCACAGATAAGAAAGTAAAAAACAAAGACATTGAGGTCAAAAGCTTTTGCAAATTTCAGAAAACTTGGATTTTATATATTTAAATCAATGCTCTGAGTTTTCACAGAAACCAAAAATGCCAAGTCAAGAGCCTGGGAAAAAAAAACACCACAAAGCTACTGTTTTCCTATGAAGATGTTTACTTAAAGTCTCACAGAATCCAGTTTCCTGGAGCCATTCTTAAGTGCTATAACCATATGATTGCTTTTTCCCCCACAATACTCTGCATCATTTACTGTGTGTCTTCCAAGGTGTTCTATAAATAAAATGGAAGTCTTAGATAAAAATAAGTAATTCAAGTCTAGAGCAGGTCTACCTTATGCAATAAATGACCAAAGGGGACAGTACTCATATGTGGAGAAGGAGGGGGGAAAACATGTGATGGTGTAATATTATACTTTCCAGCTCCAAGGATGTGTTTTGCAAAGTTAATGTTTTTAATACCATCTATGTGTGGGGTAATTCTTCAGATTGACATTATGTAAACTATGAGCAAGTATGAAACTGGATAAACCATATCAGTCACTTAAACAGAGCAAATGATCAACAGCAGGTTGTGATTCTCAATTTAGATCAGTCCTGAAAGAACATGCTTTCTCAGTGTAGAATCACATATATTTCTGAGAATGGACAAATATTGCAGTTGAGAAATTATGCGTTCCCTCAACCTGCATCACCTAACTTCTTTATTTCAAGTGTTCTTTTCATCTTGTAGATCCCACCAGTTCCCTAGGAACCTTATTCCCATCTACTTAATCTGTTTTCCATTCACTTAGCATATAAATTAGGCAGTTTCTTCATTTATGACTACTGCCAAACAGTGAGACAAGGTTGAGAACATAAGTGAGAAAGTTCACTGTCATTAGTTGCACCATCAACCTGGACAAGCCTTTAGCATACAGGGGAGGTTGCCATGCAGTTCTGGGCTCTACGATGCTCAACAAAAATTGCATCTTCAATGAAATTTCATGTGTGGTCTGAGTTCGTTGTTAATTGCAAAAGTCTGTCAAAACTCTCCTGAATGACTATAAAAAATCATTTTCACGAGATTTATAACTTGGTCCATTTTTTGGTTGATTTCCATTATTTCCACTACATGATATAAAGGACAGGATTGATGTGAAACAGTGTTAGCCAAACCTCTTGTCAAAGCATGAGCAAACTACAGATTCTTAAAAAGAGCCCTGCAGGAAGTGTGTGGGTTTTTTAGGGGTTTTTTGTTCCTTCTTTTTTTTTTTTTTTTTTTAAAAAAATTCAGGAAAAATCTTGAAATAGATTCATTCAGTAACAGATTAACTGCTTTGACTAGAAATTTTGCCTGAAACTCAAAGTGTAAAACTGACACAGAATATTTCCATTTAAATGAGAAAAAGAAAATCACTAACGTAAAGGTTTTTATAATGAGGAATGTTGGGCAATATAGGCAAGCTTTAATGTCATTATTTCTGTAGTGTGTATACTGTAAAAATCTATTGAGCAAAACAAGAAGTGATTTTTGTCTTTCTACTAATTGTAGAGTTTTAACTGGATGTCAGATCTTTACTCCTCTTTCTACAGAAACATGTAAAAACAGAAGTAGAATGAGTATCAGGCAGATTCCTGTAGTCATGTTGAGGAAGATTTTTTTTGGGGAAAAAAAAATGGTAGTGTTGTATTGTTTGGCCAATCCTCCATTGGAACAGTGTTACAAATGGGACTATTTTTTTCCAATGTATTTTGAAAGTTATTTTACAACTAGAGGATTGTCAAGGTGTTTTTGTACAACCATACCCTTAACAGTGGGATTCCTGCTGAACGCAGTTCTCATAAATCTATTAAAAAGGAGAGCAGTAAACATTCTGATCTCATAAATACTTTTGTGTGTGTGCGTATAGAAGGATTCTGTAACATTCCTGTGACTCACATCATATGGATTTTAATATGGAAAAAAAAAAAAAAATTAAGAGTCTGGGAGGAGAGGTTCAACCGAGACCTTGGACAGATCTGCTTTTGGCCCAGTTGCCATTCAAAAGGAGATAAAATATTTGAAGGGAAAACCACCGCGGTCAGAATTTGCAGATAGTCTCACAAGAGTAAGTGGTAATGGGAAAGATAAACTATATAAAATTATATTCTGTCGGGGTCACCATTAGCTGGGGTCCTTATTTCTCCATGGGGGAACAGGAATGACACAACACCAATGTGATGATCAGATCATCCCTCTTTATTTTCCAATCCTGGTTACATTTATATTCTACTAAGTTCCGTACACGCACTCATCTGTCTTCTAATAGGCTACAGGTTATCTACACGCGCTGTTCATGCGCCTCTACAAGCATTTGCATTGGTTAATTGCAATTAGCACGTAAAGCCCAAAACTTGCCAATAACTCCCTTGTCTCATACCCTGTTTTGCTCAGACTTGTGTGCTTTTGCTGACCACAGGTGTTTCTCACTTATCTGTTATCTTGTGTGTTTTTGCCAGCCTTACTTTGCTGGCCTTGTCTTCGTCCTTGCATTCTTCTGCCTGCACTAACTTTCCCCCCAGCGCGGCCCAGACTCCTACAATATTCTAAGGGTGTTTCATTTCCGTAATATATATTTCTATTGAAGCTTTCAGTTCAGAGGATATACATGAAGGCAAAAAGTGCAGGAACTTATTTCAATTTTTTAGGAATTTTTAGTTTTGGTGAAGGATTTTACTAATGTTACTAGGCTTAAAAAGTGAGTGTAGTCCATCAGTATCAAATAAGTAAAGGAGGATGAAAATCTTCACTTCTGTAACTCCAGTGAGTTCACTGAAGTTAATTAAAGTATCAGACCTGTGCATTTCCTGAATGGTTTGATGAAACCATAAGGAAGTTGGATTTCTCGTGTGCTCTTGTCTTCTATAACACCTTTCTTCTGAGTACCTGAATCTGCTTTTAAATAATCAATTGAAGTTTGTTGTGCCTTTGAGGAAATTTTCAAATCAATATTAATGGCTGAATAGATACTGGTGCTGTATTAAGGTTAGAAATAAAAAAAACTGGGAAAAGAAGACCAAGCACACAAGAAGACGACTTTTAGCTGAACTTTTTTAGGTTTGAGTCTGCATACATTTTGTTACTGAATTGGAATTCTAAATCTATTTTTATAATTCTGCTTTTTTAACTACTAGATTAAGGTTCTGAACTCATTTAACTTGGTGACAAAGTAAAATAAATTGTCTTGAAGGATGTATTGAGAAGGCATTTACAACTCTAGCTAATGTTCTTATCTTCCATATTTTATTTATAACACAACAAACTTTGATAGTATTTCCTGAAAAATGAAAGTGTCTCCCTCCTCTGCCCCAAATCTTACATAAATACAGTAAGTTGAACACTGGAGCTGTTCATGAACTGAGCTGAACAGGCAGACCCCAAAAAATGAA
Organism: Strix uralensis; assembly: GCF_047716275.1. Classification (NCBI taxonomy): domain Eukaryota; kingdom Metazoa; phylum Chordata; class Aves; order Strigiformes; family Strigidae; genus Strix; species Strix uralensis. The sequence continues at coordinate 6,999,870 of NC_133984.1, forward strand.
ATTTAGGATTGCATTATGGATTGCAACAACAGTATATCAACATAAGAATGTCAGGTAGAGTAAACCATGCCCCGAATGAAACTTATGTGGTTTTGGAACTGGCAGTTTAAATGTCCTTGTGGTATCCAGTATTGGCCACGGTAGCAGACCTCTGTCTCATATGTGGTGGTATGTTACTGAAGTTGTAAACTAGCAAATGAAATAAAAATAAAGGACTAAATATAATACTGAAGAAGGGGGAAAAAAAGGAAAATTATGTTGTTTGATAAATCTGGTTTTGGAGAATACATTACTTACCTGTGCACATGCTCATTCTCTCTCCTTTCCCCCTCAAGTTTCCTGATTTCCCCCCATAGTTAGCATTTATTTATATATAAAAATAATAAACTTCAAAAATTTTTTTTTTACATATATCACAGTATTTCTACTTTCCCTCACCAAATGCTTGTATCTGAGGTCTCTGGAATACCAGTGATTCTGGCTCTTTTAAGAAAGCAAATTCTAAAATTAATCATTCAGAAAGAAAATGTTAATAGTTTAAATCCTCTTAGCTTCATTTTGTTCTTAATCAGATCCTTGGAGGTTGGTTTTGAGGTTTTTTCACTTCATTGTCTTGTTTTGTCTGTACTGAAAGTATTTTCATTGTTTGTTCCTGAGGAGACGAAGCAGCTTTCCAAAGTCCAAGAGATTTATTCAGCAACTCATATATGTAGAGATAGTGGTACTGACTGAGAATCATAGTGCCATGTTTCATGTGAACTGGGAAATGCTTCTGTGAAAATGACCTTGCTGTAAAACTTAATATAATTTATTAAAAGTTAGAATTAGAATGTGAATAAATTATGACAGATCTTCAGGCCAAAATGCTTCTGACAATGATTGGCTTAGCCTGAAGAAGCTACTTTTTGTTATCTTCTTTTCTCTCTGCAAGTTGCTGCTAAAGGAGGCAGTAAGGAATGGTATAGTAATGTCCTGCTGTTGAACTCTTAAGATACCTGTGAAGGAAGTGCTGGGGAAAAAACCCAGGAAACGTAAGAAAAAAGACATGTGCAAGGGAGAGTGCAAATAAAATGAAAGAAATAGAAAAGTAGAGACAGAGAAACAAAATCAGATATGCACAAGAAGTTACATTTCAAAAAGAGAATAAACTCTCTACAGCTTCTCTCTCTCTAATTCTCTTATTATGACCTGCTTTCATAGAACTGTACATAAACTAAATGACTAATAATTTTTCAGGCTAGACCTGTGTGATTTAGCTGTTAAATTATTGTATTAATTAGGTCAAAGTAGATTTTTCTTTAAACTTTCCTCAAGAATAAAATCTGGGAGTTAACATTCTTTTATCTTGAAACATGTCAGTTCACTACATGTAAAGTAAACCCTCCATTAATACAGCATTGCTGAAATAGAATATGATCAACCTTCACATCTGAAAATGCCATTTCAGTAAAAAATCAGGGTACAATGTTGAATTCATATTATTTGTGACTTGAATTCAATTGGTGGCTTTATTTGTTTCCTGAAGTAGAAAATAGACATTCTCGAAGAACACTGAATATCCAGTGACAAAATGTCTGTAAAAAGCATGGAAAAATATTGTGATGCCTAAAGTACATTGTCATTACCTCCTTCTCCTAGTTATATGATAGGGAACTGCAGCCAGTGTCACCATCCTCATGTGCTGAGAGGAAGGGAGATGAAATCTTAACCGAGAAACTACTGTTTCATTTGATCCCAGTCTTTGGCACTGATTTTGTGCTCACTGTTACAGAGAGATGCTTGGAGAGAGTGCCAGGGTCTTCATACTTTTCTATGCACATAGTCTGTAAAAACTAGAGAGAAATTTAAATTGCTGAATCTAGATCGAAATATTAAACATTACATACAATAAATAAACCTGTCTAAGTAGTATGCTAATGCAGTCTAAAGGCTCACATTATGGATAATAGCAAATTTTGTGAGTGGAGTGAAAGATGGTGGTTGGAATTTTTTTGTGTTGTTTTTTTTTTTTTTTTCTTAATGGAGTTGTGAGAGTTGTGTGTTTATGCCTTTCTTAAATCTTTAGTCTTCATTCTGAAATTGCAATAGTCAGACTTAATCAGAATTGGTAATAAATTACCCAAATAATTCTTTTTTAAACTTACCAAATCATGAAGTTTTGATAAGTTTACCTTCAACTTTGCATGCGTAAAGAACCAGAAACAAATTAATTGCATGATTTCAGACTGGCTGTGTTCCAAAATTTCTAAACATTCCCCCTAGGTTTTTTTAAAATTACTTTTCTTGTTTTGATGACAGGCTGAGGTAATGAAACCTTCTATTTAAAACAAAAAAAGAAAAATACAAAAATACAAATAAAATTGCTTTAGTATTTCAACCTATCACTGAAAACTCTGAAATCTGTATCAAAATGTCCCATTTGCCTTTTAACAACAAATGTATCTTTGGAGTAAAGTCATCAGCTACTGTCTATCAACAGTTTTTTAAGAGTCTGAATACTACTCCTAAGCTGACATCTTCTCTATGCCTGTTGTAGAATTGTCCACAGGTTTTTTTATAAAGGAAAAATAAAACAAACAAACAAAAAACCCAAACAACCCATTGGCAGCTTTGGGAATTCCATAAATTCTTTTCTCAGTTGTAAGCAATAAATATAGGTACAACTTGGCTTCTTTTCCAGATATGTGTCTTATATCTAACCATAGCTTATATCATCCTTAGATCACAAGTGAGATAAGGAGACTTGCTCTTTTCAAGCCTGCACAACCAATATGCCACTTTAAATGCCAGACTTAACCATAATTTTTCTGTTTGATTTCTGTTTTCTGGGTTATATTCTGTCAATCCATACCATGAACAAACACCCTCAGGGCCTTTGTTCAAAACAGTCTGAAGAAACTCTGCTTGCATATTTATTCTACTAGTAAACTACTTCAAAAATTAGAGAATTGTTGCTGAAGTATTCCCACAACCTTGTATATCAAGGGTTATGACACAGTAAGACTGAGAAGTCAACATAATGTTTGTTTCCTTGTCCTCGCTGTGAATATGTCTCTGTCATTTGTTGGTAGCCCAAAAGGCATCTTGTAGTTCTACAGAATCTTTTCTAAATCAGGAATCTTTGAACTTTTGGACTGTTCATTAAAGGGAAAAAAATCCATCTTCCATGCTTTTTCCCTCTAAATACTTTCCCTGGACAAGATATCTCAAACTTCTAAATCTTTTATGTATTAAGAATCTGTTCTTTGTCAACACACTTAGGAATGGCAAGAAAATAATCTTTGACAAACATATTTCTTAGGTATGACAGTATAGCTCTTAATTAAAAAAAAAAAATTCAGAGACAGCAAGAAGCCATAGACAGCCAGTGAAACAATGTTCCATTGAGAGAATAAAAATACAGTCAGTGATATCATTTGAGCTTTTCTCCCACTTACTACTACACAATTTGATCGTTAATTTTAGATAAATACCATGCTTTTAAGGATGTACAAAGAATACTGTCTCTTTCTTCTTTGTCCACCTTTGCTGAAGTTATTAATTATGTATTATCTTTTTAAAATGTAACATTTCCTACTAATTAAACTCTTCCAAAGATAAGGAGGTATTCTTGTTTTTATAGATCATAACAACTGATTTGGGGGTTGGGCTAAAAGTGGTTCTGTAACATATCAGATTGTCTTCAGAACAGAGAGGAATCTGTGCTGCTGTGCCTCTACATATGGACAAAAAAAAAATCAGCTCTGCAATTAGGAGTTCAAACCAATAAAACTGTTAAGCAGAGCTGAAAAAAGTGTTCAAATATATTTTTTTACTAAACCATTTACTTTCCTGGAGTTTTATGAAAAATAATTACTACTCTTTTCAAAATTCTCAGTCTCTACTATGGCAGCCTGCATCACCACTCTGTTCTGGTTTCAGGGTGTTTTATTCTACCAGTGTCCACTTGCAGTGAATATGCACAATGCCCGGCCTGTTGGTCATTCCCATTAGGGGACCAGCTGGAGCACTTCTGCGCCCTCCTGCTCGTGTGCCAAAAGGGTGGACGTTGTCTCTTCCTGACCTAGAGCTTTCATACAGACAGAGCGCATTGAGGGACTAAGGCTCTGCTGTACACAGTGGAGCAGCTCTGCCCCATAGTATAGATTTGGCCTAAGGAGTATGAGTTATAACAGTCTGACTTATCCCCCCACCTCCCCCCTGATCAGAAAGGTACATAACTTTTTGATGCGGCAGAAGTTCTAAGATGCCAGCTGAATACTTTATTTAGTGTATAATTATATCAGTATACAGGGTGAAATAAAAGTCTATCAGACTCAGCTCCCAGCCATTCCTTTTTCTCTAGCTATATTTTGTGAAATACTTGCAGTTTTTATATACCCACCCCCATTTTAATATTGCAACATGATTTCATTCTAGCAGGCGCATCAGCATGCAATGTAAAGCTACCATGTTCTTGTACTTTAATGAATGATTATGCATAGTAACTGTGATAGACCACATTGCCTATGGTTGCCAAGTAAAGTGCTTAGTTTAAGTCACCATGAAGATGGTTCAAATCAATGTATTTTGATTTGAAATTGTTATTCAGTATCTATATACTTTATTAATGCAGCTTGTTTGATAGGCGATGACTTGTGAAGTCATGGTAATGGAGTAATTTCTAAGTGTGTGACTGTTCCGTAAAAGTTGCTCCGTCAAATGTTTAAGAAAACTGAATCTTAAAATTGTGTAAATACTGCTGGAGAGAACTGATTGCAGAACTTCTTTTGTCATATTTACTTAGATCTATTAATAATCTTGAGAGTAATAATGTAGATGCACAACTTACTCAGAAGTTGGGTTCTTCCTTAAAATACACCATTAAATCATTCTGTCATTGTCTTGCGTTTAGTACATGACTCAGGAGTAACTGTCTTGCATGTTTGCTCAAGCATAAACAAGTATGAGTGTATGTGCAAAATTGCTCAACTGGTTTGGAATATTAGGATGTGTACAATCCAAGTGAATGGTTGATATTGCAGTGATCATTGTTTTTTACTCAATTGCCTACTGTGAATTTAAAAATCTTCATTGGTGCCATATCTATCTATATAAATACAGAGAAATATAAATTTTTTTGCCTTTTTTTTTCCTTTTTTCTAATTTCTCTAGAAATCAGGGCCAAGTCAATTTCTGATGGTTGTAATAGAGACTAATACATGGATTCCTTTGATAGAAATGTGTTTACTCCTCTATTTTCTTTCTAATCTGAAATGATAAAAAATTTTTTTTCCTTTTGTGCATGGAAAGGGTAAAAACTCCCATGATGATTACGACAGAAGTCTTATTTGAGTTATTCATTAAGGCTGGTGTGCATTTCCACTCAATCTTCTCTTCCTAAAACAGAATAAACAATCACAAGCTTGACAATTTTTTCAGTGCTGAAACTCAGGCAGTAAGTAAACAACTTCTTTAGGTGGTTTGATGGTGACTTTTTCAGAAAAATGCCAAGCGTCATAGGTGTGTTATTTTTCCTCTGGGAATAAGAAATAATAAAGCTTTAGATAAGAGCTAGAGGGAAAGGCTACCCAAAAATCTGGTATTTATATTTATGTCAAATTCATAATTAATAAAAACGTATTTCCCAAATCTCTATAGGAACTAGTACAGTACTGTACTATTGCTAGATTCTACTTATCATTAAACATAGATGAACCTTTGCCACATCTTCCAACAGCAGATACTAGGTAGTTTAGGGAAGTTTAATGGAGACTACTGTACAAATAAACACAGCTATTGCATAGAATGGATATTTTTTTTAAGGTGGAGAAAGGATGCAGTTAAACCTCTTCACTGATCTTCTTTTTCTCTGTAAAACATACATGTTTTCAGCACGCTTCTGGTTGCATATGTGGATAGAATTAGTATGTGTTATACATCAGTGCACAAACTTATAAGTACTGGAAGAAATTAATACTGTGTACCAGGAACATTTCCATAATTACACTGAAAGCACCCAGTAATTAGAGGCACTCTATTAATAATGTTACCAAAATACACTTAAAGACTTCTAAAGAAATTTCAGACTAGTTCAAAATTTCAGAATCCCCGAAGATATGAGGAAGCAACTAAATCTGCATTTGATATAAGTCCAAAACAGTCTCGCTCCTGCATAGTCAATCTTTAAATTCATTAAAGAAAACTCTTTCTAATTAAAGTTACATCACATAAAAAATGAATCTAAATGATCTCTGGTAATGAAGAACTTTTCCCTGTTTGCTCATAAAACACAAACTTCAATGCATGTTTTTACAGAACTGCAGAATTCTTCCCTATGCATTTTTTTACTTTAGTAGATGCCATAGAAGCCTTTTATAGCAAAAGTGTATAACATATCTTTGCACCAAAACTTGCATTATATTAATGCTTTGATTTATGGATCCAGACTGTTAGAGATCATGTGGAAAATATGGATTGATTTTTATTTGATGCTTTTAGAAGTTCTATTGGTATGTTGTCCATTGCATTAGGGTGGTTTGGTTTTTTTTGTTGTATTATTATATTTTTTACTGCTGTTTTTAGCTTTGATCTAAATGGGGAAAAGTTTCTGGTTCAATCAGTTCTTCTCCATGGGACTTTGATAGTCAGTGGATGTGCAGAACAGCTCTTCATAGTATTCCTTCCAGCAATGGATGTGAATATTCTCCACTTTCTTGATTTAATAAGACTGAGTTTTGGATTGGATGTGTGCTGTTAGAAGCCTCCCCATGTCAAAAGAGTTTTTCTTTTTACCTGAAATTTGCATGGCTTTTCACTATAGGCACTCTTATGGAAGGTAATCATCTTTGTCCCTTCCTGACATTCTCTGCTTGGTGCTTTGATATTCAGCAAATAGGAGTACATGTGCATGCTTGTCAGGATGAAGACTATTTGTCTCCTCTAACCTAAGCAAATGACCTCACTTGGCATGACTTCTGTTTTGCGGTATGTAAATTTAGAAAACTTTATTCCCAGAGGGAATAGAAGAAAGTTTTGTGCTAATATGACTTTGACCATCTTTCTCTACATACTTTTCTTTTTTTTTTTTTTTTTCCCCCCAAGTCCTTTTTCTTTTTGGTAATTTCAAAAGGTCATGCTGAGGTTTGTTGGTGCCAGACTTCAATCACTATATTTTCCTACCAAATACATGCTAGTTTTACTTCCATTTTCAAATCAATACCTTACAGCCTGAAAAATAATCAAAAAAGATCAGAAACATGGCATTTAAACAATCCTATCATAACAGACTAGTGTTTTGTTTAGAGGTAAAAGTGCTGTTTACCTCAATTCTGACTTCTCATGACTTTATTTTAAACATGATTATTTCACTAAGTTTACAAAACATTTACAAAAATTAAAATTTCTCTTTTGACTGTTTTTTTTTTTTTGTAATTCTGTCTTTATATAAGCTACCTTTTTTTACGCTCACTCTTTTCTTTTTGTTAAGAGTGTAAAAAACACTTTCAAAGTCACCCCAGGGCAAGATCTAAGCCAGAGGACATACACTTTTTCCACCTTTTTTGCTTCAGGCTAAGATAGTTTGATCCATCATCTGACTAGTGGCCAAAGTATAAATCATGTATGAAAATGTCAGCTGAAATGTTATTACACCTTTATGTCATGCAATTTTTTAATCTCATGTCTGTATCATCTTCAGAAATTCCCCAAGATAACACAGTTGCAAGTACCAAATACTGACTTCTGGGGTTGGGGTTTTTTTGGGGGGTTGTTTTTGTGTTGATTTTTTTTTTTAATGGTACAAAAGTTGAAGAGATACAAGCTAGCTTTTTGAACTGCTTCGCAAGGTCAAGTCAAAACATTAGGTATGAGAAGTCTTTCCAATTCTACTAGTTTAGGTATATCTTCTAGACAAGAAAAGCTAGAGAAGATCTTTTGAAGTACAAAGGTTGACTGACCATTGGAATTCCACCAGCTAGTGGAAGTTGGTCCCTATGTTCAATCAGGCAACACTGTACACTTTTACTCAGAACTACTTCAATTCCTGTAAGTTATAAATGTATATTAAGAGATTCTCCAGTCCTCGTTAAAATGTACTATTTGATCTTCCTCCTTTGTGTGTGAGAGGAAGGGAAAAACAGGAAAGCAATTAAACTTGTTCTATTGTTTTCAGAGTTTCCTTTAGAGAATGTGGATCCCAGTCAAGTCTGGCTGTATAACAGAAGCAGTTCGTAAGTCAACACATACTGCTCTGAAATGTCTCCAACTTCAAAAGTTCTATTTTTATGTTGATTTTTTTTGGTACTGACAAAACCTAATTGACTGAAAAGTACAAAAACATCTCACAGAATTGATTCATTTTTTGCAAGCTATATGATTTTGTGGGATTTCACATCATAATTTCATATAATTACAAAGAAGCCTGGTATTCATATAGACAAGGATTACACTATAGTCTTCTTCTAATGTTTTCTGTTATTAATTGTTTTGGTTCTGAGGATTTGAATTCATTTTATTGTGAAGATTGTGGCTTGGAATTTGTCTCAAACAGCAAGAAAGGATTGATGTACTGGAAATTGAATGATTCTGACCCTTTGTGTTTTGTTCATTAGACTTCAATTACATTGTTTTCTGTACCAAACTGTGTACTATCAATCTCGTCCCTAGAAAGCTGCATTTAAAACTGAATCATCAAGCAGGATACAGTAATCACTAGTATAAAAAGGAAGTTTAAGAAGCTTAGTATAACCTCCTTGCTTCCTCCTGCCCCTAAGACAAACAGTCAAAAGAGAGATCAATTGGAAAATGAAAGCCTAGACACATATGAAAAATAGATCCTTTTAAAACATCATGGCTATAAAGCCAAATCAGACCTTCCACTTGGTTTTTTCTTTTATAACATATTTACACCTAAAAGGGTCCCTTCTGTTTCCTAATACCTCAGGCTGCCTTTCTTTTATTAAATGGTTTAAAGACAAGCTTGCTTAGCTTTATATGGTTATATAGATTAAGTAGTAAAAAGATGGTGGCAGCTAAAATTTACTTTAAAAGTTATGTCAAGGTTTGCCTTAGTGAGAGAAAAACATCTTCACATCTGTTTTTCCACAGCACTTCATGCATGTAAAAATTTAGCTGCTTGAGTAACACTGAACCCACTAATAAGCTATGAAGCTTTTTTGGGTCAGTAAGACTGTACAGAATAAGTGAATAATCAGAATTTCTGCCTGTGGAGTAATGGAGGTAGCAAGGGACATGAGAAAATACATATCTGTTTTGTCTCTCTTTTTCCTACTACTTTAGATCCAGAGATGTCACCACATAACCTAGAAAATAGTTTGCCTCTTGGATATCAGGCATTTCAGAGATAATATTTTGAAGATAGTTCAAGTGCTAACATACTCCTTCAGGTGGAATGCAAATGTCCTCCATTACTGGTGCACTGCAGAGGGAACATGCAGTCCAAAACACTAAAGACTAGTAACAAAAATAGAATTTACTCACCCTTCCTTCTGTTTATTTGTTGAAGTAATGTTAAAGAATTTTAATGTAAGGGAAAAAAATTAGAAAATTAAATTAGAATTGTATAATCTTTTGTAAATAATCAGATCCATTATGAAAAAAGTGGAATACAGCACCAATACATTCTAATATAGAACTGAGATTAAACTATAGAATTGAGATTTTGCCTATTGTTCTTTGCTCATGTTAATAGTACAATACTATTTATATTTCTTGGTCAAACAATTCTAATACTTCTTAGAACTGAGTCTCTGGATGAAAATTCAAATAGTGTTTGTCAATATTTTTCCTGTTTCACTATGGAGAAATAACTGATGCCTACAGTTTCTGCCATTGAACTTTCAGAGAGTAGTTTCCAGGTTTTCCCGGACACTTTAATTAATTCCTTTATTTATTTATTGATGTCCATGAGATTTTGGTACCTGAATAGAATCCCCTTGATTGTATTTGCACTTTTTGATTGAGTATGGGCCCGAGACCAGGTCAGAGTATGGATGTTCTAACCGAGAGTCTGTGAAATGTATTTTAGTGCAAGGAAAAAAAATATATTTGATTTACAGCCAGTTGTTAAGATATAATTTAACCACTTGATAAATTACATTAATATTAATGGTTGAATTTATTGAATTACTGTAAGCTTTTAAAAAAAATATATAAGCATGATACTGACTTAGCAGTGGTGGATGTTATAAGACTATTGTTAGAACAATAATTTTTTTAACTTACAGATCATATAAATGAATCAATTTTCTACAAGTGAATGAACCTTCTCCAAGCTTTTAAGATGTCAGTCACCAGCTTTTTTCAGTTGTTAAACACAAAAATGTTATCATTCTGGTAATGTTGCAATACAATAAACATAATGTACACTGAATAACACTAATTTCTCATTTTTATGAAACTCTGGTGCCTTCTTTTTTATAAACAATAAGACATAATAAGCTTCTATTGTTATGTTTAGGACCTTCTAATTCTTTCCATTGGTATGTTTAGGACCTAGAGTAACTTCTGTTGAACAAGTTACTGCTGCATGTTGGGAACTGTACAAATGAAAATATCTAGAACAGAAAAACCTCCATTGCTTGTATAACCAAGCTACATTTAGACACAGTATAGAGCAGATATCACAGGAGCTTTGTAACTGAGCTCAAACTTGCCTAGTATATAAAAATTTTCAAGACAAATTATGGATCAGCTGCATACATTAGGCAAACTTTAGAAAGCTTAGTTTTCATCTTCCCCTTATCATATCCTCAGAACTTGCACTGTGGATAGGCAGTCCACTAATGCTTTGAGGAGATACTATGTGAGCTGTGTAGGGCAGCAAAGTTAGTTTGCATGCATCTTCAGAAGGGGCAACGGTTATGTTTGATAGGGTGGTACTCAGCATTCTAAGCAACAAGTATCATATACAGTGCACTGATAAAGATTATGTGTCATGGAGCATCCATACTGTTGACCATATCAGTAGCAATATTTTAAATGCATATTAATAAATAGATTTTTTTGAATGATCAAAAGCATTTGTTCGTGTTCAATATAATTTTTTATTTAAAAAACTTGGAGATTTTAATAAGATCAGTTCAAACCAGTTGTTCAAAATTAACATTTACAAATAAAAATTCCTATAAAAAGACATGAAAGTATTCCTGCTGGAAATATCTATACAGGTTTTTTTGTTTGGAAAGTCACAATAACCTGTATTCCCATACTTCTGCAGACTTGTTCTCAGTGGATAGACTCTTCCTTTTTCTCTGTGACCTAACATCTGTCAGTTTGAACGGTGTGGCTAAGATGTTTTTAATATTTCCAATTGTAGTTATATTTTTCCTCTTCCTTGCATATTGCTTTTATTAATATTAAATTTAACATTAAATTCATTGTTACTTCAGAATCCCTGAAATTGAATTTACTGTTTCAATATTAATACAAATATTAATTTTCTTCATCTTAAATCCAAGTTATTCTTGTATATTATTCTTCTGGCCATGATGCCCTCCTGTTCATTTGCTATGAATATAAAAGTTTTCATGCTTTTTCTTTCCCTATGTACTCTTCAGATAAATGCAACCTTCTTTTTCTAATGAAATTTTCAGACCAAAGAATTTATTATTATTATTCTTAGCACTTGCCTTGGGAAAGGCATATACTTTATGAACAAACTCTGTTTCATTTTCCCATTACAAGAATGAATTCATTGACCTGCACTCAGCTTGACTATGTTAATTTTTCTTATCATTCTGCCATAGAAAGATAAACTAAGGAGTTTATCAAATTAAAATTTTGTGAATGTTACGTTTTCACATCCTCAACTCCTTAACTTTATCCCCTCACACAAAATGAACCAATCTTCTAGTCCACAGGTGAAAAAATGTGGCCCTTTCTCACTGCCAACATTTTTAGAATAAATAAATATATTATTTCTAGTCTTTGCATCTCTCTGGTTGTCTGGAATGCTAAGTCAGAAACTCTGTCTTATTCCTACATATAATTCAGCTAGATGTTTAAATATGTTATTTTAATTAAATCTATAATCATAGCATTAACATTTTCTGATTTTGGGGGTGTTTCAAACAGAGTAATTTTGTTGAACATTAGGCTTTTAATTTCCTGGCTTTTTTTTTTTTTTTTCCACTCCAAGTCATTTCCTTTATAAGAATGAAAATATTTGCTATTTATACAGAAGATAAATTTTCTTATTAAATAAGACTGAGAGGTTGAATTCCTTCTTAAAACAATATTATTTATATCTTCTCAGTTATACTATCAATCAAATAGATTAAAACTGATTAAAATAAGCTTGAGGGAAAAAAGAAAATAAGAATCAAACCTATCAGTTTTGAAAATTTAGCCTCTTATTCTGAATTATATCAGAGAATAAATATAGTGACTTTCCACATACTTTGATAAAAAGGCAGCTCAATACATTTAAAAGGTATTTCAGTCTATCATTCAGATAAGCAAAAAGCAAATGAGATTGGAATTACAAGCCAACAATTTATTCAGACTCAGAAATTTGATAGCTTAACAATTCCCCTTAAAAACAATTTATATCACATTTTGAATCTGCTTTTAAATCTGATTTTTATTGTTTAATTTTTATTTAAGAAGGTTTGCCATAATTATGTTGGAAAAGCATTATCATCAATCAAAATGCACAATATTTCCAGAAAAAGATTTGAATTTCTAATTTCCGGTGGGGGGGGGGCAAATCCTGCACTCTCATTTGCTAATAATTTCTTGCTAATTATGTTTGTCAAAGAGAGGTATATGTCTCTCCTTTATTTATCAAATTATTAATTTTTCCAAGTAGCCTACAGTACTACTTAGTCTTAAATAATAATTGAAGTTCACAGGTTACTGACCAGTCAAGGCAGTTGGAGATGCATTTTTGTAAGAGTACCTCTCAATCATTTAAAAACTCAATAGTTGGGCTGAACTTCTACTGTAACACCAACACAGATATTTAGCTAAAAGAAGCAATTTCAGATTTTTCAGACAAGCCCGTGATAGCTATGTATAACCCTTAAAATCGTAACACTGATATTACTTCAGACCTTTTTATGGCAAGATAGACATTTTTAAGGTTGAGCAGACAGATGCCACAAATTCTCACAGCAGCTGTCTTACAGAGGAATTCCACTCAGTTTCTAGCTTCCTTTAGAATGGCATTGTAGTAGGAACCTGCAGCTTAATTCTTGCTAAATATTTTACCAATAGATTAGAACTGTGAAAGTGCTTTAATACCTTTCTCTCAAAGTGGTGTGGAAATACTGTCTTCTCTGTGTTTCCTGAAATAACTTCTCATAGTTGCAATTAATTTAAAAATATTATCTTGAGAGTTTTCAGGGCACAAAAGTTAAAAGACAAATTGAGTTGCTCATCTAAATGTTAGGATATGCATGCTAATCTGACATTTATAAGCAAGGAGTGTAATAAAATCTTTCTGAAGTAGGAAGGACACCGTTGTTCACTGGGTGGCTTTAGGCTACTTGGGACTACTCTTCATACTACTTATTACTCAACCCTCTTCTAATGAAAATTCTATTTACTTTAATTTCTGTCGTTGTTCATGCACCTGATTCATAAGTCTAAATGGTTTTATTCTCCCGTTTTACTATTAAAAGGTCCAACTGACAGTATAGTACCTTATTTCATGTTAAGAGTACAGTTTCTATTTAAATGCTCAGATATTACAGCAGGATCTGAGTTTCAGAGATGACATCTTCAGAAGAAAATTGGGGACAGTTAGCAATATTTTATTGTATTTTAGTACTACTAATATTTTCTGTTCTCAAAGGTAGTCATAAAAGCTTTTTTTTAATCCAACATGTGTAATTTGACCATGTACAGTCCAAGCTTCTCTCCCATTGTCTTTTTTTCTGGGAGCTTTAATGTAGGTTTAAGTTTCTCCTTGCTCATTTAGTACTTGGCTATTATAGAAGTTTTTTCATTTTTAAGTAACTTCCCCATTCAATACCACTTTCAATGTCTTCCTAGATATTTAATATATGGAATGTATATTGATTTTTGGCAGATCATTTTGTTTCATATCTCTTTTATGTAGGGACATTAACTTACAAAGAACTAAATCTTTAAAGCTAGTCAGTGAGGCCAAGTCCATAAATTCTGAAAAGTGGGAAAGCACAGGGGAAATTCAAATGAATTATAAAAGAACTGAAAACTTGAGGCAATAGTATACTTTTATACTGCTTATTAACTCAGAGTTAAGAATTTCAGTTGCTTTTAAGTAGTTATCCATTACATAAAGGCACAGGAGACATAGAAGTGAAAAAAATGAACCCAACAAGTAAAATGACCACAACAAAAACAACAGTCCTAAGGTAAGTACTAAGTTCTGTGATGTCTTTGTTGCAGAAAGGTCTATGTTGAGGTTTGATTACATAGAGAAGCATTCTATTACTCTATTCTTGTTGTGTATGGGTGTTTTCAGTATTAACATTCATGGGGTACATATTGTTGACTTCACTGTGCTGGGTGAATTTAGTATGGGAGTCAGCATATTTATCCTGTCTAGGCAGGGACATTTTCTTCTCTGAAACCACATTAAGTACAGAGAATAACGAAGTCCCCAGTGACCACAGTAATGCTTGCTGTGCTCTTTGTATCAATGTTCTGTCTTCGTTCCATTTAGACCCTGCACATGGAGAGAGCTGTACTGTACATTCATTTTCTCTTGTGAATTCTAATGACTTTGCAGATTTTCACGATGCTTAAGAAATCTTATGTCATAAACGTCGGCAAAGCCCATGATCGGAGAGACTATTGTGGCATCTCCAACTTGGGGGAGCACAGTGTTTAAAATCAACACAGGTATTCAGACACCTACTGAAATTACCTCGCTCATTAGGGAAACATAGGGACTTTTAACAGCTGGTTCACAGCAGGTGGAAGCATCAGCATTGGCAAGGCCTAGAACTATCTAGTACCAAACAGTAGGGGTTTGTGTGGGCCAACTCTGGGTCTTAGCTGTCTGACTTAGAGCTGCACACAAATGCTTCATTGCTGACTGTGGATTTCTCCTGAGGGAAGCTGCTTAACTGACAACAAATATTACACTGCTGCCATATAAAAAACAAAAACAAAACCCCAAAATAAATAAATCTAATGGCAGGTGTACTTCTCAAAGTTTATTTACTAAGGCAAATTCCCACATTTCCAGCAGTATTTCAGCAACTATATAACAGTTATGCTTTCTTTTTTGACAGCAGCAACAAACCCCCCAAAAGTTAACATAAACCAGAATGATTTATGCCTATTCTTGCCCTCAAATCAAAGATTTGTTATGCAATTTTTTTACATGGGCATGGTAAAACTAGTTAAGTGAGAGTGCTGCTTCTCAATGCAGAAGTATAATGGCTTGTCTGGATGTTAGTTCATGACTGGAACTTCTTGGTTTTCTACAAAGTTTTGAAGACAGTAAAATCCCAGTTGGGCAACAGCTATGCAGAAACAAACTAGGTTTTTTTCAGCAATAGGGAATTCCAAATCAACTCACATTTTTCCTTCATGCTCATGTCTATGTGCCTGCAAGCAGCACGATATGAAGTTCTGTTTTGTGTGTGCACATTTAATTCAGACATTTAATTACTATGCCCCAAATTCTCGATTTCACATTTAGCAGATGCTACTTAACCAGTGACACAGATGAAGTAAACAGTAGTCATTTAACAGACATGCAAGGTCTCCTTGAGTGTTGTTCTATTTACCTCTTCCTCCTGTAATTATGACATTTCCAAATCTTGTATTTAGACCTTTCCCTGCAAAACACTCCAGGCAGAATAGATGCAGTGATGACCTGTTTACCTGACAAAGGTCTTACTTCATTTCATCATATAATGAAATTGCATTTAATTTCTGTTGACTAACATTTCATGAATACTCACCAAGAAGGGTGCATAATAGGGTAAAATACATGCTTGTCACTCAAAAATTTCACCTCTTTGGTGACTTTTTCTTTAGGTAATGTTATCTAACAGACAGAAAATATTAACGTGTGTTTAAAAACTGCAGATACCTATAAACTCTTTAGAGCTCAAGTTTTCTTTAAGAATTAGGAGAAAAACTTGAGGGTTCATTCATGTGACACACATAATGATCCTCACATAGAAAGTCAGAGTAGTGCAGACTTTTCTAATGTTTTCATTATTGTGTTCATGTGCACCTGATTTTTTCATAGCATTTGGACACAATTACAGTGATTTTTTTTCTTTTTCCTGCTATAGTCTTTGGATAAAATTGTTCTTAAATCAAGTAACATCCTTGATCAAATTACCAAAAAGGATTTGGGACAGATATTAAGAATGGACACAGTAGTATGCTATTGGAGTTTTAAGACAGAAGAGTAAAAGGGTGCTGAGAGAAATGTCCTTTTAAGAATGTGTAAAGGAAAGACATATGGAACTTCTTGTTGGCTGTATGAGAAGAATGACATGGAATGGCAAGGATGGCAGCAACTCGCTTATGCCACACATACTGGAAAATAAGGGAAAAATGAACATCACAACACGGACAACAGGTACAAAATGAAGAATTACTTGAAATGCAGACAAAATTATGGTAAAATATTCCATACTGAATACGTATGACAATAAATAGGGTCGTGTGATATACATGTGACATACCTGTGGGGTTTTTTATAAGCTCCCTCGTATGATTTTGCAACACAATAAACTGCATTAATATCAAATTTAGTCTATTAAATTCAGGCAGATAAAAGGGTGAGTAGATTATATGTGCTCTAGAGCTTGTGATTCCAGAAAGTCTGGATACCAAATTCAATTCTTATACAACTACATCATCTCTTGTTTAGCCACTGTATATATTTCTGTCTAGAAATTACTATCCTCTTTCATATCTGACAGTCAATTGTAGTCTGTATTAGTAATTACAAAAATAATATGCCACTCTTACTCTCTTACTAATTGGTTTTGCATCATGTTGAATTTCATGCAGAATCTGCCTGACTTCAGCAGCAGGAATACAAGGTGACTGCTACATTTCAAGTGCAGCTTCAGAGACTGAAAGGAAGGAAAGGTAAATACTCAGAGAGATATTCAATTCAGCTTTACACATTTTTTTTTTAATAGGCTTTTTTCAATAAGCTTTTTTATAATAGGTTTTGGTTATATAAAACTTTGTTTTTAGCAATTATTTAAACAAGCTAGACATTAGAACATCTGATGAGTAGCATATATAGACACTATAAATTGAACAGTTGAAACTCTCAGTCAAATCTATCCCTCTTTAGATGTGGGGAAGAAAGGATGCATTCAGCTTTTCTTTGAGAATCTGCATCTACAGAGAAATGAAGATTGTCTTTTCAGGACAACACAAAACAAGGGTTTTGAAGTATGTACTGCCCATAAGGATTTGGAAGAGGTGTCTTCTTCCCTGTCAGATATCTATTTGGCTGAGTATCCAAGGGAAGTGAAGTACTCTGAGAAAAAGGTTATTCAAGGTAATTTAAGATTGCCAACCCTTTGCCTGTTGGGTATTGCTTGATAGTGAATTTTGCCTAAAGATAATGGGTTTTGGTTTTATACTAGACCATCTTTTTATGCCAGTTTCTTCCACTTTACTCTTATAACATCTTGTAATTAGGTTAAACAGAGCTGTTTCTTCTTATGGTACCTTGGAAACTCCACATTTGGGCATATTTGCTTCAGGGCATTGCAGATATCACTGGTAGCTGCTTTCACAGATCGACATACCATAACACTGAATATAGCAGCACAAATTACTTTAGTTTGCCATGATTTGTTTAAATATTCTGGCTGGTAAGGTAATGATGTTTTGTAAAAGCCTGTCTCATATTCTGACTGTATTAGAATTCAGTCATTTCCTCAGCATATCCTTCTCAAGAACTGCACAGGATGTCTACAGGGCTATCATTGAATATTAAAGGAATGGAAAGAATTCTAGGATTTTTTATTTCTTCTTCTCGAGTTATGTCAGGGTTGAGGAAGTACTCTATATAACAGTCAAGACAGTGTTTAGCTCATGATGGAAATCAACAGAGTAGCTGCTATCATTTCTGTGGCTATCCCTTTGAAAGTCTCATCTGCATTTTAAGTCTGATATAATCATTGTGTCTTGGAAGTCAGTTAAAGCACAGAAAAACTTGCTGCAAGTTGATTCTCAACAAAAGCACTGATCTTGTCTTATTGCTTATCATTATGATTGCTTATCATTTCTGTAGAAAATTCTTCTCCCCAAACTGGTAAGTATCACAAATAGTTGTATGCTATAAGTTAAATCACCTCTAAAGTTTCATGCCACGGATTCCTTTTTGATATACCTTCAGGTTTGCTGTAGGTCATCAGGATGCTCATCATCCATATGATGGTGATCATAAAAAAACCCCAACAGCCCCCAAACACAAAGACACCTCCAAGGAGAGGGAATCCTCAAAAGGCCCACCAGCTCTATTGTTACACTGGTGAAGACACGTCTGCCTTAGACAGGATAGTGGACCTGTGACTTCAGAATCTCAGTACTCTCTTGCATGTGGTGCTCCTCAGGTTTCTGTTAGGCTTTTAGTCTTTATTAAAAGCAATTTATCCTTGTTCTGCATGCACTGGGTGAGGGAGCAAGATTCCCGTATCCCTAAGGCTGGCTGGATGCCTTGAGTCTCTGCAATGGGTCACCAAACAACTAATTCGACCAATGTAGTAACAACCTTTTAATTTTTCTGGCTGGATAATTTGTCAGGAGTATAGAAACAATCACTTAGTCTACCTGACAATGTGGCAACTTTCTCAAACTAGTCTATTATAATCACTTACAGCTGTTTGAATATATCACTCTAAATGATATTCTCAAAATGTGGCTTCAGAATTACTCTTTGTCATTCCTTTTTATCTTTTCAGCCTATGAATAGATTATAAATGGAACTGAGAAAGCAGAATACAGCAGCTTATACACACGCAGCGAAACTGGTGGCACTTCCTTGTGGAAAGATTAAAAGCTGTTAGGTCAGTATTTGTAGAATCATATCTTATTTTTTCCCAGTTCATAACTCAGCTGGAAGCTGAAGTTTAACTTGATTTCCACAACCAAAACAACATCTGAATACATGTCTGACATCCATATAGAGAAAATAATTATATTTAATAAGCATGTGTTAAATGAGATGTTGGATGCTCTGTAGGTTAGAATACAAACAAACTCTTAAGAGAGTAACAGCAGAATAGTGTGTTAACTGCCATGATCAGCAACCTCACATCTGGAACTCTGCCATTGCTCTAATTCAGAAAAAGAGGTAAACCCAAAATTAAGTAGAGCTTTTTTAAAAAAGCTTATATCATTTTAATTAATCTTTTCTCCTCTCTAGTTTTTACCCAGGACAAGAAAATATATCGGCTGTGCTGCCAGAAAATACTGTCATAAAGTTTCCAGTGCTGTTGCACTTGTTTACTGAATAGATTTTTTTTTTTCCATTTTTGCATTTTAAGTGTTTTAACAGTTTAAAACACTTCACTGTGTGAAGTAGGCACATAACAAGGAAATATAAAAATCCAATCCTATATAATATTAATATTTCATTACAATAATTTTATTATTTCACATTCTATTTTTTAAAAATCCCCAAAACAAAGGATGCAAAGTCTCTCTCCATCTTCTGTAAGAATAGAAACAACAGAAAGAAAAGAACAAGGGATAACTAACCCATTATCTAGCTGAGAACAAAGGTCTGTTTAGCCCCCAAGCAGTGGCCAATAACAAGGGTGTGGAGAAATATATTTACTAGTAATGTAGTGTACTTGGTACTCTACCATCTTCTAACAATCTTTATCAAAAGAATGTCCTATTTCACAATACTGGTAGATTTTTGTTTGACATGCTCTTCTAATCAGTAGTAT
This sequence comes from Strix uralensis, assembly GCF_047716275.1. Lineage (NCBI taxonomy): Eukaryota > Metazoa > Chordata > Aves > Strigiformes > Strigidae > Strix > Strix uralensis. The sequence goes on from NC_133984.1 coordinate 7,019,753, forward strand.
AACTCCCATTGTCTTAGCGTTCACTAAATCTAGAAGAAACAAGTTTTATTGTTAAACTATGTGTTAATTGAGAATGAAATGTGCACACAAAAACCAGTTCTTCATACTGTGCTACTTGCAGGCATATAGACATGAGCATGAAGGAAAAAGGTGAGTTGATTTGGAATTTCCTTTTTTTACTTGTTTTGAACTCATCAGTTGCTAGTTTTGTTTGATGTCCTCTAGTTCTTGTATTCCAGAAGATGGTAAAATATAACTCCCTGTTCACTGACTCCATGCCTCTCATGACTTTTATAGGCCTTGATAAAAAACTAGTGGTCTTTTTGCTGACCAGAAAAAACCCTGGTCAGTTTAGCTGCATGGAAATCATTCTAAACATATTTACTTTTCTATACTACTACTACTTTTACTGTTTTACTATTTTACTTTTACTGTAGGAATGACCTGTAATGCACAAAGGATTCAAAAGCATATAATGGGTTTCTGTGCTGAAACAATGATGTTTTCAGTTTTGTTGTCTATTCATTTTCCAACAATAGTTAACATTCTATTGCTTTGTGTTTGCCACAAAGCTGATGTTTTCATAGAATTGTCTATCATAACTCCAGCACCATATTTCTAAGTGGTAACAGCTTGGTCAGAGACCAACACTGTAGATGCAAATTGAGAATTTTTTGTCGTTGTGCATTGTTTTTATGTCTGTCAGCATCATATTTTATCTGCCATTTTATTGCCACTTTTTCAAGCTTGCAATGAAGTCTCATTTTTATTAACATCAATAAATTAAAAACAACAGAAAACCTTGTAACTTGGTAAAGTTTTTATTTCCAGTTCATTTCTGAATATAGGGTCCAGTACAGATCCCTCTGAACAACTGTCCTCCACTGTAAAAACTGGCCTAGATCCCCAAGCAACTTTTCTTTAGAAGCCTTTAGTGAGGGACCTTGTCAAAGCTTTTTGTCATAATATTATTAATCAATGACATCTTCTCCTCTTCCTTGTTACTCTTACCTGGATTTGCTTCATTTTTTCTGTCCATTTAGATAATCCTGTTGTAAATGACTGTTTAAGCCCAGCTGGTGGCTAAGCACCATGCAGCCACTTGCTCACTCCTTCTCTCTTACCTCCGTCAGTGGGATGGGGAGAAGAATCAGGGAAAAAAAAAAAGTTTAATTAATTAATGGTTTAATAATTGAAATAAAATATAATAATAATTGTATTAGAAAGGAAGATAACAAGAAATAAAACCCAAGAAAGACAAGTGATGCACAATGCCATTGTTCACCACCTACTAATTGATGCCCAGCCAGTCCCTGTGCAGAGGCCAGCCCCTCCTGGCCAGCTCCCCCCAGTTCACGTACTGGGCGTGACATCCTATGGTATGGAATAGCTCTTGGGCTAGTTCGGGTCAGCTGTCCCAGCCATGCTCCCTCCCAGCTCCTTGTGCAACGGGTCTCTGGCAGAGCATGGGAAACTGAAAAGTCCTTGATTTAGGATAAGCGCTACTTAGCAACAACTAAAACATCAATGCATTTTTTAACATTATTCTCATTCTAGATCCAAAACACAGCACTGTACCAACTACTAGGAAGAAAATTAACTCTATCCCAGCTGAAACCGGGACAGTGAGCAGCCCTTCCTTCATTTCCCTTCCTGCTTGTCATGGTTTAACCCCAGTAGGCAGCTAAGCACCACCCAGCCACTCGCTTACTCCCCCCGAGTGGGATGGGGAGTAAATCAGAAGGGTAAAAGTAAGAAAACTCGTGGGTTGAGATAAAGGCAGTTTAATAGGTAAAGCAAAAGCTGCATGAGCAAGCAAAGCAGAATAACGAATTCATTCACTACTTCCCATGGCAGGAAAGTGTTTAGCCTTCTCCCAGAAAGCAGGTCTCCATCAGTTGTAGCATAAAACCAACACACTGCTACCTGCCTCAAACCAGGCACATATAAAGCAACTTGTCTGGTGAGCAGAAGAAAAAAATGAAGTCTGCTTTCTTGTGCTTTTCTGGTTTTTGTCCTCTAAACACTCCTCCCTCACAACTCCGTAACCTCAGCTGTTCCCTTCCCTCTATGGAATCCCCACCAGGCATGACAAGGAATATTCCCATATTTCTCTATCTCTTATGAGCCAAAATCTGCTGCTTGGATAGCACTTTTATGTCAGGAAATTTTCAAAAATATTTGAGTGGTAATGTGCTAGATCATATATGTGTAAATATAGAGCAGTATATAGAACCAAATAATATAGGAGTGCTAGAAACAGAAGTTGCTACATATAAAAAGCACCATTACAACAAAAACTAAAGAAAGTAGCTTTGTTTAACTGGGGAAGAGTGTGTTTTGCAAACAAGTGCAGTCTATAGATAATTATAGAATAAAAGATAGAATAACAATATTTAGGTTAACATTTACCGTAAAAGAATGGAAGTGTATTAATATTGAAAAGACTTAGAAAAGATCTTGTGAGAACTTGCCATCATGTTTTTGTAAAGAAAGTTCTGTAGAATATCCTTTTTTTGCTGCGCCAAATGGAAGAACTACTGAGAAAAATTTATATAAGTGTTTGTATGCCTTTCCATATGCCACAATTTAATAGACACTAGCAGGTCTGTTTATATCATCATTTTTCCTCTTTAAAAAAAAAAAATTGCTCTTTGCTAGTTTTCATATGTTCCCTAAAGATTTTCATCTTGCAAATAAAAGAGCTTAATTATTTCTATAATGGAAGGATTAGTGTTCCCATGAGCAGATTCTTTCTGTTTAAAAATCATTGTAGGTATAATAAAATGCAAGTAGTTCATGACCAATGCAGCTGCTCCACAAATTACTGAAGTTAAAAAAAAAAAAAAAAACCAAAACAACCAAACAAGAGAAAAGAAATCCTTAAAAACAGAGAATTAAAAATACAACTAAACAAAACTAGTGCCATTAATGGCTAGTAGCATTCAGGTTAAGGCCACGGAGAATAAATTAGTTGAGAAAAGCATAATACAATATCTGACATCTAAACAACCTTTAATGTTTTTGTGGTTTTTCACTATACCCTTGCAAGAGAGGTTTAGGAGTATTACATAACAGCTTCCAAGAGAATTTCTCCCTACTGCAGCTAAAGTGCACTGAATGCTTTTATATATACATCATATTTTATTATATATTGGCAAAAGAAATTGGGTTTCTCTGTTCTCATTTACATCAGTGTAACTACTGGCTTCAGACAATTCATGTTTTACACTTCTGAATTATGGGTCTGTGTCTAGTTCAGGAACAGAAAGTTGCCTACCTAATGAATGTGACATCGAAATAGTGCATCCTGTTATCTGGTTCCCTTAATAAGTTTATGTTCAGTTTAAACAGAAAACATGACAGATTCATTTCAATGAAGACAAGGAATCTCCCACAGCTCCATTCTGGAGTGGGTTCCATTGGACAGATGGAGTTGCTCATCTATCTATTCCTGTCTGACTATAGGACTTTGCCCTCCAAAAGCTGCAACAGCAAGCTAACAAGACAAAGCATTTAGTGTGGGGACTACAAAGCTCTACTTTACTTTCCTTAATTGTTTGACAATCCTTTCCTGCTAATGTAGGAAGTCTCTTTGTTACTGTGAGACTCTCCTAGATTTAAATTATTCTCGCATTTTCTGGGAACTTCACAAGTTCCCAGCACAATTTAAACTGGGTATGGTAAAGGACACTGTAAAAGTTCTCTTCCTTTTTCTTACCTTTTAGGAAGTAGCATCAAACTGTCCTTTAAAAATGAGTCTACATTTATGATTCAGTGCAGCCCAGGGGCCAGCCTGGAAAAGCTGCTGTAAATCATTCAAAGCAGGGAGATAATAACACAATTATTTAAGATCTGTCTTTATATTACGTATGTTTGTAAAAGAAATAGATGTCTCTGAGTACTAGCATTCCAGCCTGTTTTTGAGAACTCTTTTCTGTGACTCACTGTAGCCTTTGGTCAATTTTCATCACTGTTCAGTGAACAACTTCATGTTTACTTATCTATTTGAGTTTTTTTGGAGGTATTTATAGTTAAAGTAAATCCAGCATGTTGCAACAGTAGACTACTCTCTTGCCATTGTGGAAACAGTACTCTAAAGTGCTGAACTTTGGTTGTCATATGAAACTATAAAACTATACTTAAGGGGGTGGTTTATGTTATATCTAAACCAATTTAACTGTGAGTTATACTAAAAGATGCAGTCTTGTCACCGATTCCTCTTGTCCTGTTGTTTCTTCCTTTACATCATATTTAGCAATCACATGTAGAAACAACTGAAAACTGATTTAACAACCCTCTCCCCAAATACTAGTTCTCCATCAGATTAGTGAACTGAACTGACTCAATCTGGGTCAGTAAATCTGCTGGGTAAAAAACCGGCTGGATGGCCGGGCCCAGAGAGCTGTGGTGAATGGAGTTAAATCCAGTTGGCGGCCGGTCACAAGTGGTGTCGCCCAGGGCTTGGTTTTGGGGCTACTCCTGTTTAACATCTTTATTGATGATCTAGACGAGGGGATCGAGTGCGCCCTCAGTGAGTTTGCAGACAACACCAAGCTGGGTGGGAGTGTTGATCGGCTCGAGGGTAGGCAGGCTCTATAAAGAGATCTGGACAGGCTGGAACGATGGGCTAAGGCCAACTGTATGAGTTTCAATAAGGCCAAATGCCGGGTGCTGCACTTCAGCCACAACAACCCCCAGCAGTGCTACAGGCTTCGGGAGGAGTGGCTGGAGAGCTGCCAGTCAGAGAGGGACCTGGGGGTGTTGATTGACAGCTGGCTGAACATGAGCCAGCAGTGTGCCCAGGTGGCCAAGAAGGCCAATGACATCCTGGCCTGTATCAGAAATAGCGTGGCCAGCAGGGACAGGGAAGTGATCTTGTCCCTGTACTCAGCACTGGTAAGGCTGCACCTTGATTACTGTGTTCAGTTTTGGGCCCCTCACTACAAAAAGGACATTGAATTACTCGAGAGTGTCCAGAGAAGGGCAACGAAGCTGGTGCAGGGTCTGGAGCACATGTCGTACGAGGAGCGGCTGAGGGAACTGGGGTTGTTTAGTTTGGAGAAGAGGAGGCTGAGGGGAGACCTCATCGCCCTCTACAGCTACCTGAAAGGACGTTGCAGAGAGCTGGGGATGAGTCTCTTTAACCAAGTAATGAGTGATAAGACAAGAAGGAATGGCCTCAAGTTGCACCAGGGAAGGTTTAGACTGGATATTAGGAAGTATTTCTTTCCAGAAGGGGTTGTTGGGCATTGGAATGGGCTGCCCAGGGAGGTGGTGGAGTCCCCATCCCTGGAGGTGTTTAAGAGTCGGGTCGACATAGCGCTGAGGGATATGGTGTAGTTGGGAACTGCCAATGCTAGGTTAATGGTTGGACTAGATGATCTTCAAGGTCCTTTCCAACCTAGATGTTTCTGTGATTCTGTGAATCTTTACCACTGAATCTAATGCACTACAAATGTTAGGGAAAAAAATAAAGCGTTTCTTTCAGTGGAGGCTTCCAGTTATTTTAGTTTATATACACTGTGCAACCATGCTCTAAATTAGTAGATTGCTAGTAGGCTTATGACTCCCACATAGTGTATATTTTGCACTATTTTATTTAAAAGGTAGAACGCCATTATAATCTCTCAGCTAAGTCTTTGTTATTCACACTTTTAACCTTTCTTGAAACCTTGGTAGTATTCTGCATTTTCTGTAAAGTATTACTTCTGGCATTAGAAGCAATTCCTGATTTATTATTATGTGTCAGTTTAATTAACATCCTGTTTCACTCCCTCTTCCAGATTGTTAATGAAGATGTTAAATAAACAGGACCAAACAGTGATCCCTGCAGAGCTTCACCAGACACCTCCCACCAACTTGATACATTGCCATTTTTCATTACCCTTTATTTGCACTCAGCCAACCATTTTTAAATCCAAGCGACAGTACGCCATGTCCAAGCCAATTTGAATTAATTTTGCAGGTAAAGATTTTGTAAGACACTACATCAAGTGTTTTACTCAGACCAGATATATTACACATGCTTTCATCCACTAATTTTCGAAAGCTATCAGAAAAAGCAATCAAGCTTTGAAGATTACGAGTGCACCCAGCCAGCTTTTTGCTGGTCTGTTCACTTACAAAACCAATCCTGGTGTCATTAAAGAATTGCCACTCCTTTACCTGATGACTGATTTAAAACAATGTATCTTTCTAATCCATTACCTTCCCAAAATAAGATACAGCCCTGATTATTCCTCCTAACTTTTAGTTTAGGGCTACATGGCATGTGGCTTTATGTTTTGATTGACAGATGGGTCTTTGTCTTTAAAAGGATCTGTGACTTCAGTAGCATAGTTTATGTTTATTTTACATATTTCCAGCTGTTAGCTTGTATCAGCAGTTATTCTGTACTCCCATTATGAAAGCAAGTAGGACCTAAGACACGTCTCTAATTGTATCAGTGAAGGAACATCAGACTGGCAGTGGGGGCAAAACATACAGTATAGCAGGACTAATTCTAGCCAAATTAGATTTATTTCTTCTCACAGCCAGAGGAACATGCCAGTCAAAATAAACTTTCTCTTCCTATTAATATATTCCTTCCCCCTATGTTTTATTGCTTAGTCGTGTTATAAATTGTTGTACTTCAGACTTCTAGTCAGAGTTTGGTTTTTCTGTTTTGGCATGTCCATTCCTTATCCTTCTGTCTCCCTAAATCTGGTCCCATTTGTTTAATACCCGTGCCCTTCCTAACAACCTCTTGTTGTGGTAGTGAAGAAGTACTGTGTGTGTTTTCCAGATGTGGTCTGGGGCACAGAGAAACTTCGTGACTTATTTCATGTTGCATGTAGACCCTTTAGTAAAAGTGGGAAGGTTTCAGGTACACTGAGGTTTTTCCTCCTAAAGTGTAGCCAATATACTGACTAATAAGTTGCTCTTTTACTGATATGCCTACTAAAACACATTCTTATTTTTGCTAGCATCATTCAAATACAGTTTCTGATCACCTCCCTACCTGGGGCTCAGTTCTGCCTCTAGTTTGTTTGTGGTATTTTTATTGAAACGGGTCCAAAAAGTTTACTGCTACATTTCTCAAGTCTTTTCATACTGTAAGTCAGCTTGTACAGGATAAAACTTACAAACTGAAATGTCACACTTACAAAAATGTTGATTTTTTTGGTAACTTTTATGAGTTTAGGTCACTGGGATCCTACAATAGCTGTATTGTTTATTGAATGTTCTGTTTTTTTCCTTTATTTATTTACTTAATTTTATTCACTTTATCAAAATTAGTAGTATCTGGAATTTAAGTCTTTCATCTCATAATGGAATGATTACATCTGAATACCCAGTATTTAATTTCTTTGCATATATGCATGAAGGCAGAAAATACATTGATTTTCTTCCCAATGATAAGAGAAACAAAGGTCATAGCTCCCCAAATGTCTGATTTCAACAAGATTAATGCATAGAATACAGCAAATGAGGATGGAATGTGTAGCTGCATGAACAAGTGTATCATTGTCAGTTTTGATTTCCCAGTGGAAAGAATATAAAATAATACAGTAATTTAAAATTTCTTTTTAAAAAAATATGTCTGATTAAGCCATAAGCAGTATTGTATAATCCTGTTTTGAGCTGGAAACAAGGAAAGCAGACCTCATTTTTCTGTTTGTGGCCTTTTAAAAATATCCTGTGTTAGATGCTTCCATGCATTTTGTGAAAAGCTAGACACACATTTCGGGCTCTTGCCTTGATATTTAAATGACGTTGCACTTGTGGAAAGATGCTCTTTCACAGAAATACTTCTGCGGTAATGCTTTCATAGCTGTGCAGCGAGACTGTCAGAAAAAGAGCAGAGCTTTGTTTTAATCAGTGTCTGTAAACCTTAAAAACAAAGAAATTGCTGATTAACTCAATATGATAAGAAATGGCTGGTGTCTATAGCAAATTGCCTGGAGTTAAAAGTCTCTTCTTTCCACTGATTGACCTTCTAGAGTCAAATGGTCAAGTGTTTATTCCCATTTTTCCCCCTTCAAGCTCAGACTAAGGGCACAAATCTTCAAATCGCCACAGGAAAATGAAGACTTTCCTTTGATATCCATCACTTTGAGGGCAAAATCAGGATAATTGAGACCTTACTGACCCCACCTCTGTGCGATTCCTATCCCTGTTTTCTGCTCCCTACATCAAGAGCCGTGAGAAGCCCTCCTGCCCTCAGCGAAGAAGCTGCCACGACCATGAGGGACGGCATCTTTCTGCGGGCCGGCTCCTTTGACCGTTGCAGCCCCAAGGGCCGAGGCAGCGGTGGCCCCACTCTCTGCCGCAGGCTGCTGGAAGCTTCTGGAAGATAATGCCTGTGGGCAGGGGCAGGGCAGGCACCACTGCCTGGTAGGAGAGGAGCGTGTTGGCAGCCAGGGCCCAGCCTCAGGGGTTCCAGGAAGGAGGAGTGTTCCCCAGGCAGCTGAGGGAGGCTGCCCGGCAGTTTCTGTGGCACAACAACCACTGAAGGCTGCTGGCTGAGAGGAAGACTGGAGGCCCCGGTGCAGTCAGAGGGGAAGAGGTCAGTTCTCTTACGTTTATTTCATCTGGTACATCTTTGCTTTATTCATTGGGCCAACCTGCTTGAGTGTCTGTACCGATAAAACAGACTGTGAGACTCAAAGGCCCTTTGATGCCTGTGGTGGGTGCTGCCCGGGTGCAGCTAGCGCTGAGGGAGGCGCAGGCAGCGTGGTGCCTGATGACATGGCGCTTGTTCATCGGGGCATGCTTGTGTGGAGTCTGTGTAAAGTCCACCCCAATCAGGCACTGACAATTTACAGGTGTTTTAAAATTTTAAGCTACAGCCTTTTTGTATGTGAGCTTTTCTATTCGCAAGCCAGAGAAAATAACTCCCTCTCATGCACATGTTGCCAGTGTGCCCTAAATAATCTTTGGAGGGCCTTGTCTGAGCACCAGTGAACACTGGGGTATGTTAATGAGAGGAGCAACTGCATGCACCGTGTGTGAACTATCTATTCAGACTGAATGTTGGCAGAAGGAGGATGTCAGGTTACCCAATTCCTAGTGTTAACTTCAGTCCACCACTGGCTGAAATAGATTTTAATGATTGTGATTATAGTGCCAGGTTTGGTTTTTTTTTAAAACACCTTCCTCAATGAGTAATTTTTTTTTTTTTTTTAGCATTTTGGTCAAAGGCTGAGGTTTGACAGATCTCCTGTGGCAAATTATTTCATGTCCCAAAGTTCTGGTTAAAGGTGTTAAACTTGAGAGGCTTGATGAGTGCAAATATTTTCACCAGCTTTGCTTCCCTGGTGCTTTGGATAATAAGAAGCTGGGAAGGGACCCAGAGCACAGCAGGAATGGTCTTATAGTAGCAATGACTGGGGTCTGGATTCTGTCATGGACAGTGTGTCTGCAATTCATCCTGCTACCTGGAGCTACAGCCATAAAGATACACATGTGTATATGTTTAGCTATATCTCATTTGAACACCAGTGTCTTTAAGTCACCTGTCTCAAAGTTCTGTCACGTTGTGCCTTTTGGTCAGTAGAATTTGAATTGCCGGCTTACCCTCATCCTTAGCAGTGTTTTTTCTGGTTTAAGATTATGTTGTCATTTGTTTTCCACGACTTTCTCTTAGTTTCTGCACCACTTTGCAGAGTTTTTCCGTACACAGTATTAGTGACAGAGATACAGAATAGGCAAATCAAAGGATGAAGACAAAAAAACAACATCAATGTTCTTTTTACAGCAGAAGAAAAGTCATGAACAGTGTCTATTTGGAACATTCAGATTTTTATAGTATATTGTTCAAAATTAAGTTCTGCTCTTTAGAAAGGATTTATTGTATCTAAATGGACAGATGCAGATTTACTGTGGGCTAGGCGGGCTAAAATGAGTTTTGCACCTGTGCATTCACATGCCTGGGTTTGTATCTCAAATTAATTGTTGACCTTCCTCATAGATAGGTCCCTGTTTGTTAACTCCTTCTGAGATACTCACATAATTAATGGGCAACAAATACCGAAAACTTCAGCAGTTATTTTTCTCCTTGAAACTATAATGAAGGCTTTAGAAACAGCTTCATCGTCAACAATGTGTTACAACTTGCACTTGAAGTAGAAATAAAAATGCCCATTTCACCCTATAATTGAATTTAATCTCCAAATTAGGCACAGTAATTCCTGAGAGTTTAACTGAATTTTTGGTTCACCAGACAGAAGTCTTTAAAATGTTTACTGGAGTTTTGCTTAATTTTTATCATGTTTCATGGATATTCTGAAGTTCAGCCCAATGCTAAGCTTTAAACATATTCCTGGCTTCTGAAAAATAGAAAACTTTTGAACATTCAGTACTAACTGCATAAGTGTATTTCTCTGTATTCATCATAATCTAGTAGTTTTAAAAGATTGTTCATAGACATTCAGGTCCAACAATGGATGTTGTTTTCTGATGTTGCTAGAGACATTTTGACCAAAAATTAACTCTGCCCCTGCCCTTCTTTTTTAAAAAAATAACCTCAAGTATTTCTATGCTCTCTCTTCGTCTATGATCAGTGCAAACCATAGGAGCTAGGTAAGGCATTGTGTGATGTTTTAAGTGAGAAAATAAGGTTCTGCTGGCATATATAGATGGTGGGAATATAAAATTGGAGGTGGTGAACACCGAAGATCATGAACTGTGGATTTTTTTTTTGATGATGCAGATGTATTAACAGATAATGCTTTAGGAAGGGGCATTTCTATTTGCAGCTCTTTAAAGCTATCAGGATTGTGATATTCTAAAACAAAAATAACTTTAAACATTAGTATTTGATCATTAGTGTTTAACTCTTACATTTTACAATTTTTGTCTCAGCTATTAGAGCTGGCTAGAAACTTAATCTAAAAAATTCATCAAAACACACCTCCAGCCGAATTGAAACTCTTACGTATTTGTGTCATTTCAAGAGCAGGAATTACTTGAAAAGAATCCAACAATACGAAACAGGCAAAAAATCCTAAAAAATGCCCACATAGCCAAATATTTCATCAGCCTAAATCTGTAGAGTGTATGACATTTTTGGATAAGTGAAAGAAAGGATGGTGACACTGATTTCCTGCTCTGCCTTTTCTGTCCAGCAGGGTGAAATACCTATTTTCACTTAAATTTTGTATGCACTTGTTATCTGCTATAAAAATAGCTAAATGTTTAAAGTAGGTAGACACAGGAGAATCTTTTCATTTTGCTTGAAAGAATAATGTCAGCATATCCATTTCTTTCATTATGGTGGTCATTTGGAACCAGGTTTGTCTTCTGTCTCTGTAGCACTTTATAGTGCTCTCAAGTCTTTTGTCTAAAGTTCTTGGAGGAACACTGCTAGACTGAAAAAAAAGAAAATTTATTCACATCTTTATTAAAAGGATGTAATACCTATTACTGAGCTAAAATCAAGCCTGATATAAACCTAGATTGCACCACCTGTCGTGGTTTAAACCCAGCTGGCAGCCAAACACCACGCAGCCGCTCACTTGCCCTCCCCCACCTGGGGGATGGGGGTGAGAATTGGAGGGGTAAAGGTAAGGAGTTTCATACGTTGAGATAAAAACAGTTTAATAATTGAAATAAAATAAAATAAAATAATAATAGAAAATACAAACAGGTAATGCACAATGCAATTGCTCACCACCAGCCGACCAATACCCAGTCCCTTCCTGGCTAGCAATCCCAGAGAAGCCAAGATCCCAGAACCACAATCCCGGAAGCGAGAGCCCCCACTTCCTGGCCGACCCTCCTCTATACACTGAGCATGATGTTATATGATATGGAGTATTTCACTGGCCAATTTGGGTCCATTGCTTTGGCTATGCTCCCTGCCAGCTTGTTGTATACCTGCTCCCTAGCAGGACATGGGGAGTTGAAAAGTCCTTGTTTTCTTAGCAACAGCCAAAACCATCATTTTATGATACACATTCTTCTCATAACAAATCCCATACTGAATCCAAAATACAGCACTATTCTAGCTACTAAGAAGAAAAATTAGCTCTATCCCAGCCAAAACCAGGACACCACCTTATCCAGGATGGTTTACAATTCTCTTCTTGTCATAGAGACTGTGGTGTTTTAGAATGTGTTTTAGAAATGAAATGTTGAATTAATGAGCTTCTGCCTCCCCTCTGATTTCCAAAAGCAAAGAAAGAACAATATTCATGTTGGCAAGAATTTTCTACAGTACTAAAATACATTTGTGCTATGTTAGCTTTTCTGTATTTTTCATACTTCACTTTTATTTCTAACAAAACTGGTTGCTTATCCAAAATCTTATGGTAACTTTTAGACTACAATCTATTTCCAATGTCTTTATGAAAGACAAGCTCTGTCATTATGTTCCCAAAGGATATACCAGTAAACCTGAAGTCTGGGGAATAAAACTGGAAGATTACTGTTTCTTGTCATATATTTCTGTTTTATGGCTTTGAGTACACTGGAATGGCTTAGTGGGGAGAAAAAACACTAGCAGTGAAGGGAAGTAACTATTAATGTCCTATCAGAGCTTGATGGAGCCTGATATAATTAAAAAACTTGTGATATCTCCAGCAATTGTAATTCCAATTATTTGCTAGCTAAAGGCAACTTTCACTGCTCCAAGTTAGGAAATCATGTAAATAGCCTAATTAATATAATTTGCCTTATGCTCTACTAAGAAAACAAAACCAAATATGTCATTTTTAAAAGAATAAATAACACGATATAAACTAAATATTGTAAATATTCAGTCCATTTGTAGAGCAAACATTACGTATTACAAGTCATTCTCAGCACTTCTCAGTAATTCAGCATGATTTAATGAAATTATGATGGCTTGCTTTAGCTTTACAACTGCATGACAATAAAAGGAAAGCATTCCTTTGTGTGGATTAGAGCTAGTTCTTTTACAAAATAGTGTGTAACAACATGTACAGCAGGGGGCCAGAACATATAAAGAAGGTTTCATCATCTTGTATCTGCAGTCCTTTAATATCCAGACACTTCCACAAAACTTAAAATAAGTCTTTGAAATATTCCATGCTGTGGTGGTAGAAAGGTACAATAAATAATACTTCTCTTTTTCCTCATGTGGAATGAAGAGATAAAGCTATTTATAAAACTGTAAAGACTTACAAATCATTCTAACAGGTTGTCATATGTTAATGTCAGTGAGAATTTAATCACCCAAGGTAAAAATCTATATTTTTTTTTCTGCAATCCTATCTTGTTTTCATAACTCTCTCTATTGACAGATTCTCTCATGATGATAAATTAAAGGAGTGCCCAAGACCACAAAATGTAAAAACAGAAAAAATACAAGGACTGAAGCAGTAGATTGTTTTTAAACTGTGTGGCAGTTTTTTTTTTTTTTTTTGTTGTTGTAGCATTTACAGGATCTAATGAGGAGTCATTGTGCTCAGTACTGTACACCTGCTTAATAAGACCATAAAGACATAACAAATAAATGGACTGTGCAGATTCAGATTTATATAACAAATAGCTAGACTTTCTGCGGAAAAAAAAAAAAAAATCACTCATTTTTTTTGAGAGTTGTTGATTCAGGAATAAAAAACCTTGCTTAGGAGCAAAACAATTTTATTCATCAATTTATTAATAAAAATTGTTACGACAGCTGCTTACCCAAAAAGCTGTTCAGCGTCGGTTTTAATTTGCCAGCTGGGATTGGAGTAGACTGAATTCTTTGGCTCTTAGCCACTTTCACTTCTATTAAAATGAGACACTTCCACGGACTTTCTGGGTGATCCCATAGTGATTTAGACTATCCTTCTGTATGTGCCTGAACCAAAGAGGAGTTTTAATTAAATATAATTTAATTTAAATATATGCAAGCTTTTTAGATTTGTCAGGTAATTTCATTACTTTCTATACATCTCTCAGTAAATCCAGTATTGGTCAGGTTTTAGTCCAGACATACAGCATTATTTGGTGGCCTGCTTTCTATCCTGCTTTCAAATGTAAGCGAGGAAGGATTATGTCATGCTTGTAATGCTTTGTTTTGTTATGAGAACGATTAGAAAAATTAATCTTAAAAATCATCCTCTCCTCTCCTTCCAAATACTATCATGCTACCTGTTGACTGAACTGACAGCTTCAATTGGCTTCTTCATAGTGTAAGAGCTGTACAGAAAATTAAAATATAAAATTTTACTCCCTTCATTTCCTTTGATTCTGTGAAGGCCTTCTTTGGATAAGCGCTAGCATTGTCAGACAGATTGGCATCGCAGAAATCACTTGTCCCGATTCATAAAAGAGTGTGATGCATCCTTAGATCTGTCTGTCAGCCAGGGAGCAGAGTTCTGTGTTCCGCCTCACAGTCCAGTGATGTGGGAAGCAGAAGGTGTAAAGTTTCTTTTCCATTCCTAGGTGTGGCCTGCTACACCTGAAGGGGAGGGAGAGAATAAAAAAAATATTTTACATATAAACTAAGCACATCTGATCTAGATGCCTTTAGTTTGTGCTAAGTACATTCATACCTCTCTGGGTTTTCAGAATATGATCTCCATTTCTCCTTAAATTTCACAAAGTAAGGGTTATTTCCAAGCTTAGGTTTTTAAATGAGATACTTTACCTATTAAAAATGCAGAACTTGCTTTATATTACTTGACTCCCTGATGAAAGGTTAGTTGCCTAAACACATGGGTTTGGTGGCTATGGTACAGTGCAGAGTGTTAGGGCTGGAAATCAAATAGTTCATTTCACAGCCATCAAGTACATGCTGAGCTGCCTGACTGGTTTATGCTGCTTTATCTTTTAGGACGTAAAACCTATTCTTATTTTATGAAAACAGTACTTTGTGTTAGATAATAATTTCATTTACATATAAAGGTTACACTTAATAAAAATATATGAACCAAAATTGCAACAAAGATACAACATCATAAACCACCTTTTTTAGAGTGTGCTGTTTTTTTCCCTTGAAAGGCTTCATTGCTTTTAAGACAGGAGATATTGCTTCAGAACTAAAGATTTAAAGCTTTTTTCTTCTGCCTGTAGTAAAAGTAATAAAGCTTTTTATTGTACAAAGACTGTAAATATATTTAGCAATAATTTCAACAGCTGGAAGTGTCTAGATGTCTGTAGTGGAAATACAAGGGTCATATTTACCTAGGCTTGGCCTAGAAATTTCTGTAACCTTTTTCTTTCACCTAAGCAGCACTGAACAGTTATTGTTTGTTATCTTGTATACACTGGAAGACAATCTCATAGAGGAAATGACTCCTTGCAGTTAGAAATAAGATAGTGCTGTGGCAAGTTTGTTGTGATTATTTTCTGTTGCCATCATTTGTTACGATTGTTTACTGCAAATAGGCATCATTCCTACAGTCTGGAGCCTGGCACCCAAACCCAGGGTAGCTCCTCTAAGGCTCCACAGCAGCATAGTCTGATGATAAAGAACTTTAGTTGCCTAGAAGAACATGCCACATGAAGTTTGCTATCTTAAAACAGTGGATGTTGTTTAGGGAATCCATGACAAGAATAATAGGAGAGAAGGTTAAAGGTATGACTTGAAGAGTTGACTTTGGCAAGAATCTTGAAGGACTCTGAACATGCCAAATATCTTCCATAGATTTATAGGTTCCACTTTGAATAGAATGATCTTTATTATAATTTTTGTTATTCTAAATGTATGAAATACTTTGGGTTTGGTAGAGGAACAGTTTTAGGATACAGATAAAGTTGATTCCCTTTAGAAATAGAGAACGTTGAGAAACAAACTTGTATCAGTTCCTCATAGCAGCTCACTGCCTTTCTCAGTAAATATCTCAGCATTGTCAGTGTTTCATTCCTAAATCAATATTAATATATTTCTATTGTTTCCATTTTATATTGTACTCCTGTTGACCTAAGATTAGAAGCATACTTTCAACTTCTAAATCTTATCATATTCTGAGGAACATGTTATACAGCGAGACCAGAGTACTCTGTAAACTGTGGAAGAGTGTATCTTTCAACTCCATTTTTTAAATAGTTATAATTCTTCTATTTTTGTATGATGTGAAATATAAACAATTATTGCATAGTTATAATCATGAAATAGGAACAAAATGCAAGCACAGACACTCATTGCATATGGGGAAAACAGTAATCACTTGTAAGTTTTTGATGAGTACTGTTAGAAAGTCTGTTGAAATTCCATAGTGGGATGGATTTGGAGGATAAATACTTTCACAGCTTACAGGAAAAGAAGAAAAAATAAAAAATATTAGCTAGCCATTCTGGAGTTGTTCATTTCAGGAGTTTTTCACGGTTGCACCTAGGTCTTTCATATATCCAGATTTTTCTAGACACAGTCTTTTATCCTAGCATTTAGAATGAGGATGTTTCTTGTGATGTCCCAGTCAGTACAAAAGCTGCTGTTCCTGGCAAGCTTTAGTACTTCAGAAACTTCAAAGAAATTACTGCTGTGCACAATGGCTGTACAAGGAGTCCCATGTATCTGGGCTGTGATGGACCTACTGTATGTGAATTTCTGCAGGTAGCCAGCTCAGGTTCAGGGAGGTTGACCACCAATATCTCTCTACTAATGGAAACCAAAACTGGATGAATAGTTATCAGTGCCAGTGCTGTACCTTGAAAGTGTCATATGAAAAGTGTGAGTCTAACTTTATGAAAGGGAAACTGTTCACTGGAGCATAGATTTGGGTGACTCTTGGGTCACATACTGTACCTTTATGGTATTAGGTGACCTAAAGTGTAATGTTTAAATATTTTGCTATCCTTTGGTTTTGTTGACCTTCTGTTAGAGGTTTTTATCCTTCTCAACTGACATCTATTCTGCCTTTTGTACTCTTAAATAGAAGAGACCATACTGAAAGAGAAGCATTGATGAACAGAAAAAACATTTCACTCAAGACATTTTAAATTTTGTCTTGTAATATTTCACAGTTCAAGATAGCTTGAAGAAATGATATTTTTATGTCTCCAAGTTTTGAGACAATACTGAAACATTCAGTTTTTGACAGCATCTTGCCAGCTACTTGAATTTGAAACATGAGAAAAATGTCCATGAGTCTCTAGAGAATACAGAAAGAGTGATGAGAGTAAGAAGGAAATGAACTGTGTATTGTTAAAAAAATGGACCTATCCAAACATACAAGAGTAATGGAAGGTAACAAATCAAGGAAAGTGTTATTGCACTAATAGGTTAAGTTAAGGCAGTAACGTTTCCTAATAAGGCCAAGACAGAGCAAATTACTGATTTTCAATATACTTAACTGATTTGGGGGGGACTTCTTGATGAATATGATATATAGTGTTTCAGAAAAGGTGTAGGGCATTGAAAAAAAAACCTTGTCAGAGCTGGAATTTATTATTTGTAAAGATTGTGACTGAAATTTTTGTTTCATTAGAGCTGGTTTTTGTTTGTTGTTTGTTTGTTTGGTTGGGGGGGGGGGGGGGGGCTGTTAGGAATTATTCTGTTTAAGAGAACTTAAAATGATACATACATAGTAATATATGTGAGATCTGATTGTTTTGCTATCCTGGTCTTTAAGACAGCTAAATTTGTAAGTTTGATGGAAGTATCACATGTCAACTGTATAAATGGTAGCTGCTTCTGGAATCTTTGCTGAAAACATTCTCATGTTAGATAATAAATTAATTTTCTTCCTCATTATTTAGGATATCAGCCCTTAGGAGTGGGCCTCATGTAAAGCTTAGTCAGACTGGTTAAACACATTGTCCACCTCTGTTTCTGCAGAGAAGTTAACAGCTGTTTAGATGACGTTCAGCTTCTGTTACTTGAGGAGAAAATCAACTTTGGGCTACCACACAGATTATTCCGTAGGATATAATCCTTTTATAAATGTCAGGTTATTTTCTAAGGCTGAAAGCCCATAAAGGAGGGGGAGACTTCTTTCTGACAGGTGAAAAGAAGACCTAAATGAAGAAAGAATTTGTAAAATAATGCATAGCTGTCATGTTTGAACAATAGTAAAGTGGGTTTAGAAATTATTATTAAAACAGATTTGAGCAACTTCTTGGTATTATATCTTGGCATCAGTGCTAAAATTTTTGTAGTCACTAGCAAACCATGTATACCATTCATTTCTAAATTAAAATATTTAATGGCATATTTCAGTAGAAGGAAGAGGATTTTAAAAAGTAGACATCAGTAGTTATTAGATATGTCAATATACTGTAAACAGGCATGATTTTGTGTGTTTCTCTGAAATTAAATCAAACTATATCAGCAGCCAACAAAGTTACTTTATTTACCACTGAAAGATAACTGTTCCAAAGCTACTAGAACTGCCAGTGATCTATTATACAAATTATCAAATATAAAACATTATATTATCAATTTATATCTTAAATCTGTGATATGATTTACTGGATATGATTTTAGGAAACATATACACTTGACAAAACCATTTTTCTGGTATCCTTTAGGATCAGCAACTGAATTTAGGTTTTGTAAAACACAATTACATGTTTAGCTGGTAAAAATTGACAGTGATATTAATACAGTTAGATCTGGTTTATAAAGATTTTATGCTTCTGAGTGTAAAATCCAACAGGAAGTCTAATGTCCACCTGGCTTGTCTTAAACTAATGCAGTGTATCATATAATAACATGATTTAGGTCTCCATTTTGGGTAACAAGAAGCATAAAGATATTTCCCCCTATAAAAATAGGCCTCTAATGCATCCTTACTGAATATCAGTATTCTCTGAATTCTTCAAGTGAAAGAAAGCAAAATAACAAGAGGAACTAAAAAAGTATTTTGTAAAGGAAGATTTGGTTTTACAAGCAGAGACAGTTTACCAGCAGATTGTAATACTGCAGTCAGAAGAGCTTAGGTTAAGTCTGTTGCAGGTCATAAACTGGTAAAAGTGTGATACTGTACTACGACCTACCTCACCAGAGAGAACAAGTGGACTGTGAAATGAATGAAGCACATTAAAAAAATCACAAAAAAGTGCTAATCCCTCCTTGTAAGATGTTCAGTATGATGTGGCTTTATAAGTAAATTTCACTACTTAGATGCAGACTATTAAAAATGCATAACTTTGTGCTTCTTTTGATGCTTTTAATTCTTCTTAAAAACAAATTAAAGTTAAAAACTATAACAGTTGAAGAGAAATTTAAAAGAAAAAAAAAGTTTAATTATTGAATCTGAATGGACTTCATGAGAATGACCTAAAATACTGTTTTGATTCATATCTCATCAAAGTTCTATATGCAGTATAACATATAAGCATTTCTGTATGCTTTTCTTCAAGAAGACCTTGTTCTCAGCTGTACCTTTATACTACAGACAAATCTTGTAGCTCACAGAATATGAATAATTAGAATGCAAACATTTTAATAGTTTGAGGAGAATCAGATCAATCTGTTTTGACTTGGAGACTTTCATTCCAGTTTATTTTATAGTTGGAAGCATCAGCATCTCATGTCTTACAGAAGTTAATGATCTGCCTGAAATGATAGAGATTTTAGAAGCTGAAAGAAAATATTAACTATTTCACTGCAAGTATATGCTATTACAGAAATTAAAGATGAGAATAATGCTGGATTCCCAGTTCAGAAGTAATGGTTTCATGTATTACTAACACCTGTTTTTTATTGGTGATGTTGATATTCACAACAACAGAGCTGTGTACTATATTCACAATGCCTATCTGGGTTGTACTTTCATGTTTATTGAAAGAGTATGTCTTTTAATATGGAGATAGTATGTCTTCAATTTTGTGATGCATTTAGCAACTTCAGGACATTCTGATAAATGTGGAGGAAATGTTTCAATGTTTGATCTTTATGTTTATGGTGAAAAAAAGTGAAAGTTTACCCCCTCTCCAGGTAATTAGTTTTTATTACAGGAAACATTTCAGGATGATGTAAGATCTACTGAACAAAATATAAAGTATGATGAGAGATGGAATGAATTACAGACAAGTGAAGGAAATGGGGAAAGTTTTAAGAGAAATTATCTTATATAAAATAGTTATTATAACAGTTAGTCATTAAAACAGCAGTAATAAAATTATATTTATAACTGAATAAGGAGTCTCAGTGTGATTAAGATATGGAAGTATCTTATTGGACTGTTGAAATATTAGGAAATTGAAGTGATGAAAAGTATACAAATGAAAACAAAAGTGCATAAAAATTAATGAGGGGGCTGAAATAGGAAATGGAATAAAGGAAAATAACAAACCAAATAATGTATAATGAATAAACATATAGCTCATAGACAAGGAGATATTAAGGCCATTGGAAAAGTGAATGGATATTCATTGCCTCAGAGCTGCTATTTTTGCAAAGCCTTTGCAAAAGTACAAAGTTTTGGTTTTATTTCTGTATAGAACGAGGATTTCTCCTTTCCATGATTTAACATTCTACAAGGTATATTTACTGTCAGTGGAGTTGCAAGGTTTTTATCAGTAAAGCCTGTCCACTGGACTATGATGCCATATCGCTGTCGTTGAAGGAAGCAGTCCTTCCCTGCTCTCAGCCCCTTGTTTCTGATTCTGTGTTTCCCTGTTGTGGTTGCACAAATGTTCTGGTGCTGAAGAACTAGTCTGGACTTCGTCTGACTTAAATCAGCCTCTGCTTTTATGGGGAGAGAAGGGAAGGCCAGGAGTGCTTTTTGTTGGGCTACCTTTAAACTTGATTTGTTCCCTGATACAAGTTATTGGAGGGAGGGTGGGGAAATTGTCACATAAATACTTCTGCTGGCACAAGGAAGGCGGCAGTGGAAGTGCTAGAACAGGCAGCTAACTATGGGAGAAGGTCATAAGCAATATGAAGAAACTTTGGGAACTGGCCTGAATTTCCTTTTCAAGTTCCATTTTACCTCTTCTGATTGCAGACTAGAGCTTCCTCTGTGTGATTTTAAGACTGAGTCTTCTCTCTTTCTGTGCCAGTCAGATGTGCCTTGTCACTGAGCCATAACATATTCCCAGGGCAACTGACTGCCTGTTGTGGGACAGTTCAGACAGAGTCAGATATACCTTGAGCCATTCACTTGCCCACTAGAGTGAGACAAGTGAGACACTGCAGCAAAGTGGACTATCTGGAGCTGATTAAATGCTGCAGCTGTGTGCCTGGTGCCTTATAATACTTAATATGTCCATGATCAGATACTGTGATTAGTTCTTGGGATCCTGAAAAATAAATAAGAATAATTTAGCATATGTAAGAAGAAATAAGAATAATTTAGGGTATGTAAACCAATGGTTGATAACAATGGTATTCACCAGAATGAATCCCAGTACCTACCTGTACATGAAACTAGGTACAGTCATTGATAGATTATCCTAGGGCCTCTGCATAAACCACATTCTCTGACCACAGGTTAGCTTTTATGGAAGAATTACTTCTCATTTCAGATTCATCCTTCTAGATAATCCTTGTTGCTAGGATGGGATTCATGTCCCTATTATCTCCATGTACCCATGAATATAATTTATCCAAACTCCAGTGCCTTTTGGTGCTTTCAAATCTACTTTGAAGTATGTCTTACCTCAGTAACAGGATAATGGGTGGTTTGTTGAAGTTCAAGTACCAAAGCTGTTATTATTCTAACATGTTTGTTATTAAAAGTTATATTCTTGAAGCTCATGGTATAATAAAATGTGGATTACAGACTCTTATTTCTGTTTATGCACACTTACTCAGGTTGCTCATTTGTTATTTTGAAGAATAAATCTCATATGGACATTCTATGTTGTCTTCTTTTAACATTCCAAATAGGAGGGCAATAATGTTTGTTTTGTAATGGATAGCCAGATATACAACATGAGTCTAGTATCATAAGGACAAGCATCTTTGTATTAGAGCCAGTCAAAAGCATTTATTTTCAACATATAGGGCTAAAAATCAAAGAACACTTAAAGTTTTCTGTGTTTCTGCCAGTACCTCTTCTTTTTTCCTCGGTGGCAAGATAAGAAGAGCTGTTTTCAGAATATAGTATCTTTAAAGGTTTATGAATGAGATTATTAGATGTCTTTTGGTTTGTATTCCAATTATTTCAAGGTTCTCATAGTAAATGTTTTATGTGTTTTCCAAGTTTGGAAGATTTGGGAAAACAATAATGTTTGGAAAATATATAAAACATTTATTATGAGATTTGCTGCATACTTCTATCTGAAGCTTTGCAGTGATAATAGAATTGTTTGTGCAATTGTATATCAGCACACACAAAGATGATGTCCGCACATAAATATGAGATGAATTCTCCTGCCAACCACTTTACATAATAGCTGATGTTTTGTTATATCCCCGATTTATACCAACAAGGTAAGATAATATATTTACAGTTAACTAACTCTGTAAAGAATTCTGGCCTCTGAGATACCTTGACCTGAAATATAAGCAGAACTAAAAACCAAACCAACCTATTTGGATTAAACCCATTCTTTTATTGCAAGCAGATAACTTCATCTGTATCCATTTAAACTGAATTCTGTTTTATCCAGAATTATCTTACTCTCTTCAATATGTGTGGCTAGAAAGGCTAAAACCCAAAAGCTACGTTCTTACTGCATGTTGTGCTAAAAATTCAGTTCCAGTCATTTCTACTCCTTGAACTTACTGTAAGAAAGCAAGAGATTTAGATTTAGATGGCCACGGGGTCTTTAGTTTGAAATTATTTTTTTTTCCCCACTGAGAATTGTAGTTTTTGTCATGACCAATGTTGTCCAGAAGGTAAAGGCATAATACCTGTCAAAAAGCTAGATTATTGTTCTCTAATTTGTATTTTGAATTTAGAGAGTACAGAAAGCTAGTTTCTAGCAGATGCTATTGCAGTGTCTTGGAATTGTCCAATGCAAGAGTAGCTTGAATGCAGTCACATGACTCAGTGTAAACACCATCATAAATTCTGTGCACCTTCACTATCCAGTTACTCTGTTATATTTCAGGTAATCACAATGCTGTGTATTTTCTTCTGAGTGGGAGAGAAAATCGAGTAATCTCTAGTAATATAAATAAAGTCAGAAACTGAACACAAGACAAATGGAGGGAGTGAAATAAACCACTGAACTAGACGTCTGTTGACTTCCGTTCTTTCTAATTGTATGGTATTACACTGGAAGAGACATCAAGAGGTCATTTCATGCAGTTCTCTTTGCTAAAACAAGATTAACAGATCCATGTCATTTCAGACAGATTCTCATCCAGTTTTCCATTAGAGAAACTATGCAACTATCCCAGGCAGTCCTTCTGATTACTGTTAGGATGTTTTTTTTTCCCTAATATCCAACTCTGAGTTTCCTTGCTACGTTTAAACCTATTGTTTATTCACTGTGGACATGAAGAACAGATCATTCCATTCCTCTTTTCAACAGCCTTTTATTTTCCTGATGACTGCTATAATGTTGTCTCATCTTTTTGTCTTTGTCTTTAGGCAAACTCCTGCAATTCAATTATTCTTTTGGCATAGGTAGTATTGATTATTCCTAAGTATTCTTGTCCCTAACACTTGTGCCATTTAAACCATGTTCTGTTTAAGACCTAATCTCTACCTCAATAAATTTATCATGTGGAAGTTTAAGGAAAAACAAATCTTTTTTTCATACAACTTGTAAATAAATTATGGAAATCTTTGCACTGGGCACTGCAGAAGCCAAATTATAACTAGTTTGAAAAAGCCCTTTGTGGAATATAGATCCACTGGGAGCAGCTGGAAAGAATTTTCCAAATGCAACCTCTAGCATAGGAGTTCTGAAACTAGGGGTTGTACCTGAAAGGGAAGAACAAGGAAAGTTCTTGCTCTGTTTCTTATGTTCTTTCTCTAAGCATCTGCTACAGGATATTTCAGTTATGATCTTTCATTTTATTGTTTCATCTTTAATAAGCTTAGTATACAGTGGTTTGCATAGACATTTTATAAATTTGTTGGCTTATTATTTCTGATAAAACCCATAAACGGATTATGGGCCTCTTATCTCCTACCAGATTAATTGTGAGCTAAAACAGCAAAGGTTAAGAGGCTTGCCATTTCCTTTTTGCTCCTTTTGCAAATGGCTTCCTGAGTCTCTCTAAAAACATTTATCCTTCATCTTGTTCATTTGTTGATCTATACCTTGTAATACAAGCTTCACTCCTTTTTAAGACAGAGAAAAAACATTATGTAATTATGGAGATAGTCTCATTCTTTAAAATGTCTAATTATTTTTTTGAACTGTCCTTGTTTCTTGGTTTCACATAAGATTTAAATCAGGAGTTTCAATTTTTAATTATTCAAGAAAAAAAATTTCATACTGCTTGTTTTTAAGAGTCTTATTTTGGTTTTATTGATTTCCCTCTTTTTCTTCCCCCCCCCCCTCCTCCTTTTTTTTTATTAACAAATTTGGCTGAGATTGGTCTTTGGAGGAAAGTAAATTGATTCTCTGCAAGCTAGATATTATTTGTGGGTTGGGGGAAGAGTCAATTAATTTAATACCAGGGCTAGTATCTATTCCTTTTCCAGCTTCTATTTTCTGACTCATTTTGTAATTTCTTAGTACTGCTTATCTTCACCTGGCTTTCAGTGCTGTGACACGACCATGGAATATTATTTTTCTTTTATCTACTTTGGGAAAAGATTGTGTATTTTGATCTCTAATCTTGTCCTTTCCTGAGTGGGTTACTGCAGTCATTTTCTTTGTGGGCTACAGATGGAAACAAATGAAAAACTTCAGCTGGAGCAGATTGCCAGTTACGTGATAGTATTTTATGAGGAGACTTTATATAGATTATATATTAATTGCCAGTTCACTTTAAAATTAAATTAAGATTGGTCTGTGTTCCTGTGCACATACCTTCAGGAAATAAGAGAGTCTTTGTCAGGGTTTGAATGCTACTGGTAGGCCTTGCCCTGACTTGCTTCAGCTGGGGCATCCCCACCCAGCTGTAGGCACTCTGGGTTCACAGTTCAAACCCTGGCTCATCGACTGGCTGCTGGATTGACTGGGGCACTGCCTCCGTGCTATCAACTTGCCAGAGGATCTGGGCTCTTGGTTAAACTGGCTCCGATTTCTGCTCTCCACAAGCAAAGGTACTGTGTGACCGGGTGCTGGCTGGCAGCTGCTAGCTGTCTTATTGCCCTTGCTCCCCAGCCTTAGAAACCAGTTTGCCCTTCTGCTCCCTCATGACTTCGGCCTTTGAGCATTAAGATTAATGGGGTAGCATGGGCTCTGCTTTTGGTACAGTTCCCGAATAGGATTGTGTGGTTTTGGAGGTCTCTGGTTGTGCATTTTGTTCTGCAGTTTGTACTGTCTCTTGGCATTTGAGAGAAGCTGTAATGTTTGTTTCCTTTATTCAGAACTTCTCTAAAGAGCTGTTTTGAAAAGAAATGGATTTTAATTGGTAGAGTGCTGAAGTGTACTTTGTTGTCTCTCACACCTGTGTGAGGGAGGTATTAGTTAAAATGCATGAATCCAGAACTTAATTGCAAGGTGTAAAAGAAAATAATATAAAAGTAGGACAGTGTCTATCACCTATCCTAATGGCTTAATGAAATTGCTAGAGAAGGTAATAATACCGAACTAAAGTGAAATGCTACAGTTCTTAGTCTCAAAAAATCTACTACTGTGTTAAGTGTCTTCCTCAAGAAATATGTGTACTGCTTTAAAGAACCAGATGAATGAGTAGTTGTCTGAATGCAGTTCTAAAATGGGAACCTTTTCAGAGAAGGAAAAGATTCTGAAACAAAAATCTATATAATAAATAATAGCTAACAAAAAAAGTGTGTTAGTTGTTTAGGAAGTGCAGATTGACCTCAGTTAAATCAGTCAAACTAGAAAGGATTAATGTTTTTCTGAATTGTTGCAAGATATTTTTTACCTTTTTTGATTATATTTTAAAGCCTTGAAGTTTTGCTGCTGCTACTGTGAAATAAACTATGGAGTGTTGAGAGACTCTGTAATATTTTTTTCTAATACCTTTGAGTGACTTAGCTTATAGTTGAATAATTGAGGGGAGTTAGTTTTTTCTCTGGGATAGTAATAAAAGATAAGTGATGGTCATACATGACAGTGGAATGAAGGGAATGATTAAAAATTGTCAGCATGATTATGAAGACTCAGTGGAAGTCCAGGGACTGCCTTAGAAGGGCTGTCTTCCTTTGTTGGAAGTTCAGTTCTGATGTAAAATGTATTTATTTCCAAATTGCTGAGTTTAAATTGAAATTGTGGGGTCTGTGGAGCAGCACTAGATATTAATTCTTTACAGGTGCTGCTTTTCAAGCCTAATCACAGTCCCACCTGTTCCTTTACTGGGGATTGCTGTTAGAGGGTATAGAGTACAATAGAAAAGATGAGGATGAAATTGTGATAAACCATTTTTTTCAGTTCATAGACAAATTGAGACTAGCAATATCATCTCTCTAAGTAATAAATTGACTTTTTATGCAAGTCTGGCCTCTAGTATTTGGAAGATGTTTGCAAAAACATCACATGATGCTCTAACATTTCTGTACCCTAACAAATCAAAAAGTAATTTTGAAACCTCCCTATTACTGTATTCTTACATGATTGACACAATATTGAATCTTAGCAAATATTTTACTTATTCCCGTTCCAACAAAATAAGCAAATAGACAAATAATAGTGTCAAAAAGACACAAGAATGAAACACTTCTTACTTATGCTTTACACTTTGGTTAAACTACTGGATAATGTGTTGGATTACCAGTTTTTTCTCTCAGTTTGATTAACCTCCAGGTTCTGGACTTTTTTTGGTTATTTCAGATGCTACTGTAGCCAGCAGGAACAGCTGAATTGGGCACAGTTTACAGATGTTAATGCAAACTACTGCCAACTTCAGTTTGTATTATATGCTAGATCAACAACTGAGTTATAGTTCCTTAGTTGTTCCTGATGGACTAGCACTTACCCTGAAGAGGGATAGTGTGGACAGCTGAGAATAATAATGTTTTAGCAATTTTAGATTAATCTACTTACAGCTGTGAGTTAACTTCCTGAATCATAGCTAATATTTTTTCAGTGGCCTTCACTTTGACTTTGTTCATGTTGCTGACCCACCATAATTTCCAAAAAGAGATATAAATGTTACTCTTCTACTGAATGGTGGTGAACTGGCTGTTGAATTTTATAATGCAGTTTACTTGTTAATAAACCCTGAAAATCTTCAGTGCAGGTTCATAGAAGTGGCTGAAGAGCATGTAGCTAAAATCCTACAGTTTATAATAATTCCCTTCTTATACCAGGTCATATAATCTGCAGAGGCCTCAAGCTTCACTGAGGTTTGATCCAGCCATTACTGACCACATTAAAAATGAGCTTATGACAAATATCTGAACATGTGGCTTTATTCTTGTTTTGAGATTATATGTTTATAGAAAGGAAAAATAAAATACCTGTGAAAGGGTTTGAATAAGCTGTTGACTTTCTACTAGAATTTACGTTGTTTGAATAGATGTCATCTTCCTTGATTTTTTTTTTTTTTTTTTTAATGGATTGCTCTCATTTTCCCCTGGAACTTAAAGGGTCTAATATTTTTTTTCATAATGTAACTTGGGTCTCTGTTGTGTATATATATCTCTCTCAGAGCAACATGATAACTGATTATATTATCTGATCCTTTGTGGAGAAAATGCTGCACAGTAAATAATGCAGAAAAATATAACTATAATTTAATGGTTGGACTAGATGATCTTCAAGGTCTTTTCCAACCTAGATGATTCTGTGAATCTATAATTACTGCAAAAATAACTAAATAGAAATAAAAATAACTATAATAGAAATATGTATTTTAAAATGAGATGAGTTCTTTGTTAAATACTTAACAGTTACTAAGCATCTTTATGAGCCAGAATACCATTCCTTGCTTTCCATGCTAAGTTTTGTAATTAACAATGGAAATAAGTAGCTACAGGCAAGATCTTTGTGTGTATATATATATATGACAGTTTTCTCACATACTGCAAAGCCATTTATTAGACTTGCATACTTTTTCTTTGGCAGGACCTTTACTGGCTTTTATAAAGTTTTTAAAAATCTTGAGCGCAGCAGCAACTTTTCTCAATTGTTTGTGTGTTCATCTCATTTACACTTGTTAGCTGAAAGTAGCATAGCTGGAGAAAAAAAAAAGATATTTCAGAATGGGAATGGGTGTGAAGTTGTATCTTCTGGTTTTTTGAAGATAATAAAAATTAAAATAACTAAATGCAAAAGAGAACAAAATTAATGATAGTTGATCTTATGTAGTGGAGTATTCATTTCTTAAAAACTTTCAATAGAGACAAAAGTTGCAAACTGTTTTGGAAACCAAAATCAGACTTTAAAGTATACAAGAGCCAGCTACATGGTCATTATACTTACTGAACGAGCATGCAGGCAAAAATCACATGTTTAAAAAGATGCAAGAGGAAATTTGAAAGACATTCAGTTATATCAGACAAATAGCTTTAGATGAAGACTCCAGCAGAGAACAAATTAAGAATTGGCCCAGAATGTGGGTGGTAGTTTTCGTCTAATCTAGTAGTGTGCATCTAATTTCAATAGATTTGCTTTGTCAAAACCAGGTTGGCATAGTTCCTGTGAATTCCATCATAAAGTAACTCTTTGGATGCCACTACCATACAGTATTTGATGGTAAAAGATGACTGAAACAGTGTTCAGTACATGCAAATGTGACAGATACTGCCAAAGCCAATTGCTAGAAAGCAAAACTAATCTTCCACTGTAATTTATAGTAATTTTATATTTTTTGCAAGTGTGTGGAGTTTTGGGAACTCTTCAAAATGTATCAAGATTAAAATGCAAAACAGGGCATATTTCTCCATTATTTTTCTCACCAGTGAACTCACTGGACTTTCCTTGGTAAGCAGTTTGTTAAAAAATATTCTGTAGATGAAGATTTCTGTTAATAATCCCTGCATATGAAAATGTGGACTCTGGTAGGTGATAGTATGAGAACACTTATTGATTTATTTAATACACTTGAGTTATATAATTCTGAAATGCAAAAATGCTTATAAAGTAATATGATCCTTTACTTGAGACTGGGTTCAGTAAGACCTCTCATTATGAATTATTTTTTTTTCTAAGATACTAGATTGGTCCCTTAATTTCTGTTAGACGTGTAACTCAGCTGTCATGGGGTTTATGTTAGCTGAGACTGTAACACCATTTTTATGGGAAGAATTTTGTCTCCTTTCACATTCATATTTGCAGACTTTTTATTTTTTCTGGGTGGAAATAAAATTCTGGTTAGGATTTTTTACTCTTGAAAACACACAGTGTTAATATTAAAAACTATGCATTCAGTACTGTTTTTACTTGGTAATGAATACACGCCAGGTGCCAATGTTTTTTAAAAGGGTTTTTGGTCACTGTATGTTCTTGAACTGTGTTTTTTATGCTGTTTTTAAAAAATAAAATTAAAAGCATCTTTTCTGAGTTATAACATTATCAGTATAAGAATATTCTTACAGTTATTGTCAGACCTTCCACCCCATATATTTCTATGGTTATTTTTCCACATTGACAAAGGTGTGCTTTTTATTTGTTGTCTCTTTTTGGAGAAAGATTGAACTGGTTTTACTAATATTTTGAAAACGTGCTGATTAACATATCCTTCCTTGATTGTTTGACATTAACTAAAAATCACTTTCAGATTTACATGGGTTTTTGCAGTATATTATAAGAATTTTCATACCTACTATTTATGGTGTCATTCCATGATCAGTAAAGCTATGGAGATATGAGATACAGTGGTCCCACCTTTCTCCCCTACCCACAGCTGCATGTTCTCACCCTTTCCTAAGAACTGGCCCCACACAGTGGTAGTGGACAAAGTACTTTTGGCTGTACTAGCTTTCAGCTAGATCTCTTCCCTGAGACCATAAACAAGTGGACATAAATATATTAATTTATGTCCATAACATACATGTTGTTATTGAGAAGATCATGGGCATGTATTGTACATGCAAATGATCTGACTCCTGCAACTATTTCCAATATACTTTTACTAGTGTTTGTGAAATAATGGATGAAAGACCTAAGTACAGAACACTGGGAAATCAATTATCACTTAATAGAGCCTTTAGGACATGCTGGTTCGGAAATATGGCATTTTGCCATCAAGGCACTCAAACTTTTTGCTGTTACTTTAACACTGTTGAGCAATTCATACAGACAAAAAAATATATTTGATTTCTGGTTATTCTTCTGACTATTATATTAAATGGATAAAGTTTAGGTGAGGCTTACGCTGGAGAACAGTAGAAATAACTAAGCTTTACTGGAAATAACAAAATAAGGCTTGTTGGCTTTGAAAACTTTTTACTATGTATCTCCTGCCACATGATACTAGTTTGGAAAAAAGAATTATACCTTACTTTGCGAGTGTAAAATCTGCAAACCTTTTTCCCTTTTTATAGGAAACATTCATTGTCTTTGAGGACCCTAGAACTTCCTCACATATGGAGGAAAGTCATTAAAGGGCTGATGGAGGATACTTATTACCCACCTTGGTTCAAAGTAGCACTGCAGTTCCTACGGTAGCCTGTGATGCTCTGCATCTCTCTGAAACTCTCTGCTCTAGAGAGAGAGTGCTACATAATGACACTCAGTCTTGACCTAGGAGCTATTAGTTTACTGTTCCATTCATACTAATATACCTATCTTCAGAAAGAATCTGTGAACCGTAACAGCTTTGTATAGACATATAGTCATTTAAATCCTGTAATTTATAGTGGGATGTTTGAATCCCAGAATTAAGAAAGTGCAAAAGGAGATTAAAATCAATTTATTTGTGCTTTCTTTTTGACGATGGGTCCTGGACTGAAAGTCAAACAGTAGAAGATTATCCCGTATAGACCTTCCATTTCTGCTAGTATCTGTTCTTTCATAACTTTTAGTGAGCATATGCATTAAGTCTTTTTTTAGATTACTTTGGGCAGCAGTATATAGGGGGATAGGATAACCTTACAGACTTTCTCATTACCGTGGATGAGAGCTTTGGTCAATATCTGACTACTGAAACTTCTTAGTGGCTTTAGTCTTTGTGTCTTTTTTTTTTAAAAAAAAAATCCAAATGCGCAAAAAAGATTCCTTGGTGTTCTGTTCAGTCTCACAATATCTAGTTCAGACTCTGTAACAAGGACAAGTTTTTCCGGCTTTAAAATCTGTCCATCTTGTAATGTACATACTTTATGCTGTGTATCTTAAGTAGCTTTATGCACTGGATGCTCCTAACAGTTCAGCTGTAGGTTCTCTTTCAGATGAGGAAAAGTGAGTTGCATTGTGCTTGTTTTTATGCAGTGAACTGACAAATCTGTTTGATTCCTAGTTGCAGTGTTACTAGTTAATGCTAGAAGAATACATAGTCTTGAATTAAGAAACAGTATTGCCATAAAATATTTAGTAAGTGTTTCATTTTTACATGTGGAATTTGCGGAAGCCAACAGTCTGAGTGGGAGCTACCTAAAGTAGACACTATGAAGTGCCAAGGAGAAGTTCGGGGGTTCAGCTGGGCAAGCTCTTCACTGAAGACTATGGTTAATTATACAGAACAAAACAGTTTCAACAAGACTGTTCAAGAAAGACTTGAAAATCCAATGGACATATTCTTGGAGAGTGACCTAAGCATGAAAGAACTGAGTCAAAACATGTGCTAAAATGAGTCGGACAGAGGAAGTGAAAATAGATATCCTCCTTCCTTGGTGAATATCTTCAAATGGGCTGTTGAACAGACAGACAGAGACACATGCTAGCCAAGCAGTTCCCAAATGTTTCCTTCCTCTTGCACTGATGATTTATACAAAACTCCATTTGTTCAGCCAAATTCATATTTTCTGAGAATATTTGAGAAAATGGGCTTTGCATGGGAGAAACTCATGGTTTAAGGGTTTTCTTGTGCCTAGATGCTGACTAGAGCTCTGACCGGATAAGAGGATTTGAGACTTCTGCATGTCAACAAATAGAAATTTATGCTTACTTAGCACTGCAAAAGAGAGGCTCCACTATCTAAAATGATTCAGAGGTTAAACTTTGTTATTTATGCAGGTGGCTTCTTTGGACTGTATGCAACTTACATTAGGAGTATGGTTGTGGTGAAATAACAATGTAGATTTAGAATAGAATCATGTTGCTGTGTGGACATCTTTGTAATGTTACTTCTGTGAGGACTAAGAGGGTTGAAATGAAGGCTGCAATATTCAAATACTTTGTTTCTTTTTGCATTTTTGTTTTCTTGAGGGCTTGCACTTGGCACTCGGTCAGGTCAAATAGAATAAATGTATTGGTTCAGCAGTCCTCCTTTCTTTTGGAGGGGGTGATGGTGGTGTGGTTTTTTTGTTTTGGTTTGGGGTGAGGGTTTTTTTGCCTTTGAGGCTGGATTAACTGGACATCTGGTGCTGGAGATTTTTCTCCTTTACGTTAAAGAGACATGAGTTGCTGCCATGCTAGTCTTCTGATGTCCGTCCAGAAGATTGTGTAATCACTGAGACATGCTGAGTTGTGGGTTTAGTTATCCTGGCAGGTTGTTAAAGACAAAACAAAAGATGGGAATTGCTACTCTGATAACAGAAGCCTGTACAGAAAATTCTCTAAGGAATACATAAAAAATGTGAACTGCTTAGTAATACAACATCATTTCTACTCAGGAGTTGTCTAAATGTTTTCTGCATATTTCTGGGAATTCCAGAGTTGTGATTGTGTTCACTTTTGATGCTTAATAGATACTATAAAATGATTATTTATGGGGTGGAAATAAAATAAAGCATTTACATTTGATTATCTTTTTTTGTCTGAAAAGCAGGGAATTAACTGATGCCAATCAAATTTGTCACTGGTGCCTATTGGGTTTGATACATTGTCATTTGCCATAAATATGTTGTATTATATATTTTATGTCAACTGTACACTAACATTTAAATAATGCTGTATTTAAAATATAGTTCATGTTATTAACTACTGTTAAACCTTTCATATACAACATGTCAAGGTTAAAGCAGGCTGTAGAGCTTAGTATGGTTCCTGGTTCCAGCAGTAAAATCTGTAACCTCAAGGTCTGATTTTAGGCTAATGATCTCCATCTATCCCAAACAAAACAAAGGCAGCTAGTCTTAGTATGAGGTTTCAGTCTATTTTGTGGACCTTTTCTTAAGGGTGTTGTTAGGTCTGTGCTCATGATAACACAGTTTGTCTTTTTTTTTTTTTTCTTCTTCTTCTTTCCTCCCTCTCTTCAGACCACAGTTTAAGAAGTTGTCTGGAACTGGTGGAAGCAAATGTTAACTTTCTTGCTACACAGTTAAACCTAGAGGAAGGTGAGTGTTTTGGAGAGTAGGTCTGAAGAGTTGGATTGACTGCTGGGTCGAGCAAGTCTGTAGGCCTAAGAAATATAGACTGATATCTGAAGGGATTAATGTCTATTATGTTAAGGTGGAAGTTAAAGTAAGTTTTCAAAAATTAAAAGATTTTTATAAGGCTCACTTTTGGGATCTGCAAGTCCTCAGGACTGGAATTGATGCCAGATTGAATTGCTTTTAGTTAATTCGAGTGAATATTGTCCCTTGGGTGTGTTTATGACAAGGAATGGCTATAAAGTTTGGGATAACTGGACTCAAAAAGATAAGCTTTTGATGAAGACCTGTGGGACAGTAATGAGGGCTTGAGCTACCCTGGCAAAGGGGTTTAAATGTTTTTGAGGTTAGTTTTAGGAAAAAAAAAAGGAAGTATAAAATATAGAGCTGAAATAATTCAAAAGCAAAACAAATCCAGCAGGGATGCTGATAGGGTGCAGGCCTTATTGCAGAAAAGTAAAATGATAAAGAAATGTGAATTGTAACGTGCTACTAGGAGGCATGGAATGCAGATTTTG
The DNA here is from genome assembly GCF_047716275.1 of Strix uralensis. Taxonomy (NCBI): domain Eukaryota; kingdom Metazoa; phylum Chordata; class Aves; order Strigiformes; family Strigidae; genus Strix; species Strix uralensis. The sequence continues at coordinate 7,053,549 of NC_133984.1, forward strand.
AAATGTAAATAAGAAAAATTTGCATACTAGAATACTCTAAAAGAACAAGTTTGACTAGGAAGTCCAAATACTGTTGCACTACAATCTTGAATTTTGAATTGAGCTGATTTTTCCAGTAGCAAACATAATTTCTATGATGTAAAAAAAAAAATCCACATAGGACCAAGAAATTTTTGGTGCATGCATCTTTATATGTGCTGTATGCTCCTGTTCTGCACATTGGTCATAAAGTTCCTGACTTTAGTCTTACAAAATTATGCTTCAGGCTTGTCCAAAACTGCAAACTATTGAATTTGGAAGACTTGTAGGTTATTTTCAATATTTTATTAATGATTTTTTCAAGATTAATTAACTTGCTATGCAGTCAAAAAGTAAATGTATTTTATGGAATTGGGCCATGGATTACAGGGAACTATTTGATACCATAAAGGAGGTGCTATAGTACAGCCCCTAGTAGTAACTCACACTGACTTCAGTTTGCCTCTCAAATTATGTGCAGATGTTAGTATTAGCTGTATTGGCTTGGGAGGCATTTTCACCGAGATGTAAAACCGTGAGTAAAGAATAACTGCTTTTGTTAGTCTTGTATTTCATTCAGAATAGAATTACTCTCCTGGTAAGAAAGGGTATGATGAATGTATTTACTATGAAATGCTGGCAAATGCACCTGCAAAGTACAGTTGAAGTCTGACAGACAATTATGCTAAAATTATGTGGCTAAGTAAAACATTGCAGTTTCCCCCATATTCATCCCTAGCTTTACAAATAAAATGATAGGTTCTGAAACAAGATCTTGGCACTTCTCATGGCTTATTGCAATTACTGAGAACAGTGGTTAAAAAAATCCAGAAAGGCAGACGGAACATTATGATTTATTAGGAGGTTAATAGAGACTGGAAAATTAAAAACATCATTATGTTCCTCTATAAATCCATACTGTCCAGGCATCTCATATTGTCTGTTGGTTGGATTTTTCTTGTCCCAGGATGTAGTAGAACTGGAGAAGATCTAGAGAAGAATGCTAAAGCATAATCAGCAGAATGGAACTTTGTTTTTAAGAATAACAACTCAGTTACACTAGGAGTTTTTAGGCTGGAAAAGAGATAACAGGGGAAATGTGAATGACATGGAAAAAAAGAGGAGGTAGTTGTCTCTTCCAGTATGAGAATTAAGGGCTATCAAACTCAGCAAGTGGTTGGCTCGGTGTGATGAAAGAACACAGTTCCTCACACAGCATGAAGTTAAGCTGTGGAAGTCATTGATCCAATGTATTGTATGTAGAAATTTGCATGGGTTCAAAGGCAATTGGACAAGTAGGTAACAAATTGAAGTTATTAGAACTTCTTGTATGCAAAGAAATTACTATTTTTCAATAAATTCTTGACCCACAAATCTTTGGATTGTAGAACATTCCCACAGAACACTATGTGTACTCTATCCCTATATAATTGTCATGATCCTACAAGCTTACTCAGTCATCTGCTGTTGGCTGCTGCTGGGAGACAGAGTATTGAACTAGATGGATCTTTGATTTGACTTTTTATTCCTGTTCTTACAAATTAGATTACTCATATGTATCTGTTTTAAATAAATAACTTTAAAAATCTGAAAGTGAAAAGGGCTAATGTCTACTTCCAAGAATAAATTAACAACTGAAAAACATAATACATCTTATGACTCCTTGATTCTGACATCATTTCTTGGACAAAAATCAAAGCTGTAGCTCAGACTGAGATGCCACATTAGATTAACTTGGAGCACTAACCCAATTTAAAAGGTTTTGTTTTTCTGAAAGAACCTGGGAACTCTGCATTAATTTTTAATCAAGATCAACAGAGGAATTCAGGCAGCAACTCTTCGGTGACATCAACCTGTTGATAATTTATGGGCAGGGATTTCACAGAATCGCTGATGTGGGAAGGGACCTCTGAAGATCATCTAGTCCGATCCCTGCTCAAAGCAGGCTCAATCGGAACAAGTTGCTCAGGACATTGCCCAGTCAGGTTTTGAATACCTATAAAGATGGAGAGTTCACAACCTATTCCAGCCTCACTTAAAAAAAAAAAAAAAAAAAGTGGTGGCATGTTTTTGTGGTGCTGTTGGGTTTCAGTAGTGGTTTGGGGTTTTTTTGTTAAGTATAAATTGAATTTCTTGTCTTTCAATCTTTGCCTATTGCCTCTTGTCCTCTGACTGGTTACCACTGAGAATAGTCAGGTTCCAACTTCTTTACATCCTCGAGCTAGGTATTTACACACTGTGATAAGATCTCCCTGAGACTTGACTTCTCAAAGCTGCACTGTCCCAGCCCTCACAGCCTCCGGTTGTAAGACAGGTGTTCCAATCCTTTAATCATCTTCGTGGCCCTAAATTATGGCTCTGACTTAAATCTCTTTAAACAAATCCCATTAACTTTTAAAGACAAGATAAGAGGGAGTTGATTGCTCCTTTTTTTGCCAAGCTTTTCTACTGGATTTGTTTCTAATTTGACTAAATGACCATGTGAAGGAGATGAGAGATTTCTTGGTATTGTTGTGATTCTTGTAGATAATGTAACACATTTAACATGTGCCTTTATTTACAAAGATAGAATTGTGGTATATCATGTGGGCAAGCAATACTAAATGCTCTGAATAGGAACATGATCTATTTCACTTAGACTGATAAATGCGTGTATCTTACAAGTCAGTCTTTTTGATTGACATAGATGTTGAGCTCTTGTATAAAATTTGAGTTTGCAGTTGTCAGACCTGTGAAAGAGATGTTTTTTCCTCTGTGGAACAGTTCTGACTATAACAATGTCTGTAGCACTGTTTAGTGTTTAATTATATATTCAACACTTGGTAAGAGAAAGATCTCTTACTATCTATAGAGGTATGCAGAAGGCTTTCTTTCAGTATACCTCTTCTTCAGAAGACCTTTAGACTACTATGACATGTTTGACTTGTTTTAGGCAATTCAGTTTAAATGCAAGCTATTGCATGTTGTGTATCTAAGTTTCTATACAGTTTTGATCAAATACAGTATAACCTTCATTTTCTTCAGGTGGCATATTTTTCCTGTATTACTTGAACTGTTTTAATATTCCTCTTCAGCAGTACTTGCTTTCATGAAAAATCAATGTCTATTTCTATAAAAGTAGCGAAATTACTAAAATCTATTGCACTGGTTAAAGATTTTTCACTTATTCTTGCCAAATATTAGCTGACTAATTTCAGAAAGCTGAAAACCAATAAATATAGTTCCCGCTAAAGAAAAAATGTCAACTAGAAAAAGGAACAAATAATTATTTTTAAAAGAATATATATTTCTTTAAATTCAGCTGAAATTATCCATTAAGTAGGCAGCTATCTCAAAGATCTGAGTGTTAAATTAGAGGAAGGGAGTCTTGAAAAGGAAAACATTCACTTTTGAAAGATGGAGAGGTGTCACTTGCCTGTTCTTCGCTTCAGTACTTCTTAATAATTTGATTCTATACAATTTAAGATCAGGCTGCAGTTATATATTGGAAGTTAGGGATGGGGATGCTCCAGAGTGGAGAACTTTAGGGGCTTTTGTAGGCTGTGGTACTCCAGAAGTTAGGATAAGGGCTGCTATCCCTTCAGGCATGGATGTCATCATCATTCTCTGAGCTCTGTGGAGTGATCCTTCCTCCTCTGTCCAGTCAGAGGTTATAGAGTGGAGGTTAGGATTGGGCAAAAAAATAGAGAACTTTGAAGGCTTTTATAAGTTGTTACAGTTTGTAAGTTTGAGAGCTGTTCTTCCTTTGACAGTGGGTGTTGTCTTGATTTGAGCTCCATGAAGGTATCTCCAGCATCTGTTCTACCTTTTCTGTTACTGTTATATAACAAGTATTCCCATATTTGAAGAGTTATTATAATTACAGTACAGTCTGAGTTTGGCAGTATGGTAGGTTTGATTGTTATGGCTTCCAACAGGACTCTGCCAGTTCTTACTTCAAGGGCTGTCTCCTCTCAGTGTATTTTGAAATGCATAGAAATAGTCAGTGACTATAAAAGAGACAGCTTTGGAACCATATGATTGTATTGCCTGGCAGCAGCAATTTAAGTCAGGATTGCATATGATTCACAAGAGAATTCTTATTACATCTATTTTATTTGTTTTCTTTAGTTATATATCAGGAAATTGGGGGGGGGGGGGCACATATATGATTGGTTACAAAACTTATGTTTGGGAAACATGCACATACAACTGACTGGTATTACTATCTCAGTGATATTTCTGATGGCTGTTTACACTTAAGAAATGTTAGTTAAAAACTTCTGCAACAGAAACCTCAATTTGTGAATTTATTTTCTAATTAATTTGTTTCTTTAGCAATTAATGACACTGTCACACTATGGTTTATGTTTAGCTTGTCCACCTTAAATGGGTCATTCCTGGAGAGTTACGCATGCTCTCATTTAGGTATTTGCTATTATGTTATTGTCCACAAAATTTTATTCAGTGATGACAAATGCTTTTTTTCAGAACCTAATGCGTTATTACCATTGTAGTGATTAAGGGACGTTCATATCTTTTGAGATAGTATTTCTGAAAATAGATGACCTGGAGTAATTGTCACAGTCTTTAATTGATTCATCAGAACCATTACACCTTTGTGTTCAGGATTTACTGATCATTCTGATCTCCATATCTTCCAGTAGTTCTCACTAATGAATGTGGCTGAGTTTTAACTTGCACTTCCATTGTTCTTAACACTTAAAGTACCCGTTTAGTATCCCCAAAATGTATTTTAACTCTTGTCATGCACAGTGTAGATTATCAATCCTCTAAGTAATTGAAAGAAAGCTAAGTACTACAAACAGGAGATCTTTGCACCTTTAAATAATAACTTTGGTGGCTGTTTGGAACCATTTATTCACTGTTCTCTTTCATATCAGTGAAAATCAATGCAATTTTTACAAAGCTGAAATCATCCTTACCCTTCTGTCTCTGTTACTATGCAGTAATAGCAAAACCTATCTCTGGAAGTTCATGAAGCAGAATTTTGAGAAGGTGAGTAGGAGTGGGGAACTTACCTGTTGGTGCATTTTATTTATTTATGTCCCTGTGGCAAATGGCCTTTAAAGTTCAGGTTTTAGGACCCCACAGATTAGCAGCAACTCCTCCTCTAGTTCTACCCATGCAGTGCATGTTGAGGGTGAAAGGGTCAGGTAAAAAGGTTGCATTGTGTAGCCACATGCTGCAGCCTTCATTCCCAGCATGGTTGGATTCCTGCCACCCCACATAGCAATTGTGTACTGTACAGTTTTGATCGGGTAGCAAGAGTGAGGTGAATCCCTGAAGCTTACCTATCTGGAAACACTTGGACTTGGTGAAGAGAAAATTGATAGTTTTACATGCTCTTACTAAGCTTTTGTTGCAAATATCTACTCTGCTTGAGATGTTTCTGAAGAAAAATACCTTTCAAGTTAAGGGAATTGGTATTGCTATTTCTAGTTATATTTAGTTCTCCATGGCATTGATTTGTGGTTAACTCTGGTTAGGAAGAACAAAAACCAGCCAACCAAAGATGACCTCCAGAACCCCAAACCAAACCCTTCCCTCTCCATGCAAAACCAGCCCTTCAGTATGTAAGAAGGCCTTTGGGACAAAATCATTTTCCTTCAGAAGCTTTTTCAGGTTTGTTTTTCTAATTTTCATTCTTTTTTCCCTTCCTCTTACATTTAACTTTATGTAGTAATCTTTTTCTTAGTCCATTTTTTAATACAGTTTCTGCCACCATTGGCTCTTAACAAGGTGCTACATGATTTGTTCTATTATACATTACAAAAAACGTGCAGGCCCAAAGGCTGTGGGAGTTTTGTGATGCCTAATTTTGAAATCATAGAATTTTTTAACTGAAACTCTTGGGAACTGCTTTTTTTAACAGCTTCTTACTTAACAAAAGTTTAGATAATTGTTCATTCATATTTATTGAGTTTAGAGCTGTTGATTGTATTACTTCACCTTTTTGTACTTTAATTCACTAGAAAACTATTTTTTCAGAAAACTGCATGGTAATCAGTATGATACTTGTTACTAAGAATAGTTAGCATAATACTTTGCGAGCTTCATTATTTTTACTCAAATGAAGTCAAGAGGAATGGCCTTTTTCAAATTACATAATGCTTCATGTACTTTTTCTAACCAGCTAAAACCTAAAGAAATAAAAAAACCCCATAGCTACATTTGTTAGTGTGTACCTTTGAAAAGGGTTAAACACGTTCTTTGAATGGTACTAAATTTCTGTAATGTAACCTGATGATAAAAGAAATACACAACTTCACAACACACAGGTTGTTGCTAGGGATTGGCAGCATTTGCAAATTGGCAGAACAAGTTGAAAGACCTCTGGAATAAGAAATAAATAAAAAGAAAAAAAAAACCAAAACAAAACAAATTTAAGGCACATTTGGAGAATGTGAGTGGTATTATCAGTATAGATGAGAAGTTTTTTATGAAGAGAACCAAGAAGTTTAATGCCCTTAAGTTATTCTATTTTCTTTTAACAAGTAGACCAAAATTATACAGCAACCACAAAAATATAAGACAAAGGTATGTGGGTCTTCTACCTTGTAGCATAAATTTGATTAATGTATTCTGAATTAAAATGACTAACTTGATTTTTTTTCATCCAGATTGTCTTTCCTATTTGACAGTCTTAATCATCTTTACTGGATGCTTTGTTTAGTTGTTGTTAACCATCCATAACTGCTCTAAATGGACTAGAACTCTATTGCTTTCTAGTTTAACTCTTAATTTGCATCTTTAATAAACTGTGATTTCATACAGGTTTATGGCTTTTCTGTTGGACTCCACAAGAACAATTTTCATTATTACATGGTGTAAAGCATATTGGTTTAGGTATATTTTTCTGTCATATATTAAATGTTGAAACAATAACCTTTTTCTCAATAATTTCTTTTGTCTTTGACTACATCATTGTTGGATTGTTGGCATGTTTCTGGGCGAGAAAAGATGGATTTGTCCTCTTGCTTATAGAAGGAATATTCAAGGCTTTTATTGTACTTGGTGACTGGGGATTAATCCTGCTTGTCTGCTCTGTAAGCAGTGTTATTTTTAGAGGAAGTTCTGTCTACCCACTTCAGAATGAGTGGTAACTGCTTATTTAAGGACTAAAAATTTCCTCTGTTCCTCAGTGCTGTGGGACTGTTTGGTTTTTTTTTTTTTTTTGGGGGGGGGGGTGGATGATGGGGCGGTGCTGGTGATTCTTGATTAGATGAATGAAGCCGGTGGTTTTTTGGTTGTTTTTCTTTTCTCTTTTGGTGAGAGTTTTATGGACCATAATATACTGAAGTAGGATACAATCAATACATAGAGTAGGAAATATATTAATAGCCTATAAAGACCTTTCTGGACATGCAGACTGACAGATCTGTGTACTTATCCTTACTTGGAAAATGCTATTGAATAGCTATTGCTTGAATTGAATCAGTTTTCTATGGAAAAGCAAATTGTTATAATAGTTTTGCAGTGAAAATTGCTGGTTGAAGGCTAATTTGTAAAAAGGATTGAAGTCTATTGAATTACTTTTCTAGCATAGTATGTGGAAAGTATTCTGGCTCCTCAGAAACTGTGAGGTAGAGCTGTAAATATGATAGCTGCATACAAATTAGTACAGCAAGCTGCTTGTTTGGCTTCCTCAATATCAAGTGTGTAATCAGCATGTCTTTGAAAAAGGAGAGATTTCTGGTGATGTGAACTGGTGAGTGCAGAGGGACCAATACTGAGCAAGAGGACAAACCTTTACAATTTAACAGTGGCTTGAAGATTTTGACTGTTAATTTGACCGTGTGTGTAGCAAGCCATCAGATACTTCACATGTGAGCTTATTATTTTGTGCTGTCATTGCCAGACATACTAATTTACAACTTGGACTTTTTGGAATTCCTGGAAACAGGAAGTTGGGAAGGTTGCTTTCTGATTATTCTGCTTTTATGTAGCCTCTGAAATTAAGCTTTTTGCTATCTCATTTATTTCAACAAGTAGGTGTGTCATGTGAAGTAATTCTTGATTTTCTTAGTGTTGGGTGGTGTGGAAAATCTTTCACTACTCTTGAATGAAAGTCACTATAGTGACGTAATCCTTTCGGATTCCTGGTAAGAGACTGATTCTAGATATGACTGTGAGGAATCATAGTAAGTATCTGTTTTCAAGGTGAAAACCTTTTTCTTTGAAATTCTTTATGTTCTACTTCATCCATTGTTTTATTTCCTTCATGCATGGGGAACAAGTTGTCATGAAGCCTTTTGGAAATGGTTCTATCAACTCTGAGTACCACAGCCCTGAGAAATAGGGTTCAGCCAGCAACTCTCACACATGATTTCTCTAACCAGCTGAAGTACTAATGAGTAATCAACAGAAGTGGACAAATTTACAGCAGGTCTGTGTTATACACTCAGCATGGTGAGCAATATTTTGCTGCTGCTAGGTGTCTCTCAGCTTGACATCTGGTGATATATCTCAGATGTTTGAGACAAGCTGAGAGTAGAGAGATGGGCATCTGGGGTGCAATTTGCTAGTTTAGAAGCATGGTGTGAGGAAACCTTGACACCTGAAAGGGAAAATTTCCATTTTCTTCAAAGCACAATGTGAACCCTGGTGTTTTACTGTGATGGCAGATGACACCAACTTTATTTCGTGTTATAAATTCAAGTTTGGGGAGCTGATGTATGACTGAGAATATGGCTGCAGGGGTAGAAGGAATAAAAAGCTTTCCTGTAAACGTTTAGCCTTAATTTATGCTTCCTAGTATAAGCAATGAACCGGTTCTTCTCTTAGTAAATATTTTCAGTAAATATTGTTGCAGACTGCAATCATCTGAAATAGTTCTGGTACTGATATGGCTAGAAGACCACTAACTCCTAAGCTTGGAGAAAGTGCAGTAAATGTTTCAGCATCCAAGAATGTGGGTTTTAGCAGTAAATGAAGAACTCAAAGTGCATGTTTTAGCTTTCATGTAGCTAAATATGTTGAACCACAGAGACTTGAAAGAATTTGATAAATACTCTAAGAGAAAATCAACTTCCCCTCAGCAGTCTAACAAATAATTTTCCCCACTCCCTCTTAACTTGTTTTGCAGAGGAGTAGAATAGAAAGGCTACTACCAAAACATTAAACTTCAAAGTGAGCCAAAAAAACCCATCCAAACTCGAAGTGTTCCCACAGAGAGATGGAAGATTATAGACATAATCTGTTCCCTTAATAATCTACGTACCTAATGTCTTTCCTGCTGACATCACAGTGCTTCAACATTGGAGTGTAGCACTGTATGATTTATCAGGGTGTCATGGCAGAAACGGTTGTACGGGATTACAGCATATATCAGTTACCAGGATTTCCATACTTAAGCCATTGCTTTTTGTGATTTTTTTTTGGTTTTTTTTAATGTTGTCAGTTTGAGCATGTGTGATGACAGATTAAGCCAGCCAGGTTGTACTGTGGACTTAGTTTCAAGACCAGAAGCTACACTATCACAGAAGCAATTTTAACAAAGACAGTATGTATGGAGAAATCAGTAGGGGTACAAAATAATATGAGTACTTACACTGATTGGTGAATGTAGACACAGTGGATAAAAATCAGAATATACTAGGTATGTATTTACATGACTGTTTTTTTTTCATTGTTGAAACGCAGAAAATAGAAAAGTATTTTGTGCAAGTTTTTGTGTCAGCTTCCCTAACATTACTGCTCATTAAAGTGGTTGGCCTCTGTTCCCCACTGTTTTAGTTACTCTTGCTGCTGATACTTAAGACATTTGTCGTTTAGAGGGAAATTAAAATTGTAGAAATGTAGCAGGTACCACAACAAGACAGCAGAAAAAGCTAGCTCAGGATTAGGAGCAAGTGCTCTTAATGCATCTCTTGGCCAAACAATTGCATGTACTACTAAAGCAAACATGTTTCTGCTCTGATTGAATGTTGACTTTGTGGGAAAGTAATCTTTTCTGTAGCTGAAAGCAGTTTACTTGAGAACTTGCACAAAGGCCCAAACATTGTTCAGCATTGTGTCATTATGAATGACAGCATAGAAACATTTATGTATTTCAAAAACTGAGATCATAGCTGACGTTAAAGTTGACTTTCAAATTAATTCAGTACAGTAGAAGAGGATTTAGTGTCAAAAATGATGGTGCTGAGAACCTGATGTCCATGCTCTGCACACATCACAGAATCCAGTTTGTGAATTGGGTGTCTGTTAGTGGTTTTATAGCATTAAATATGATCTTGGAGTTCACCATTTAGTTTAGATATGTCTGAAAGGAATTCAGCTTGGGCATTCTTACACCACTCTGCAATGCCAACCAGTGTATAAAAGGAGGCTACAAATGTGAGATTTTTTTCTGAAGTCCTAGAATGCTGATACACACACACTTTTGAATCCATGTGTCAAATCTACTATAATAATAAGACTTTCAAAATGATGAGTTAGAAATTGACATCGTGGTCCTTCATACCTTCTGTTCAGGGTTCTGTAGAATTTTGTTCTGTGATGTGTCAGAGAGGAATATTTGAAATGCTGACCATTAGAGACAGAAGAACAGCTCTAAGGATTCTGTGTTTATCTATACAAGGTGCATGATTTTCTTGTGTTTAGCTACCTAGTCATCTTTCCTGACTGTTCTACAGTTAACTTTTGGCTTGGGCACCGCTCACAGAAAACTTACTATGTGCATTTGAAGCAACAAAAGACACATCAGGACAAAGGAAAGACTTCATTGTATATGTTGAGAGAATTAAATCAGCATACAGCCCAAGGGTAAATGTTTTCTGGTACTAGAGTATCATGAGCAGATAACATACAGGCAAGAAAATACACTTATTAACAAATACTTAATACTACATAAACTTCTAGTTATCATCTTTAAATCTGTCTCTCTTAATGGTTGAGAACAGTAGGTTTGGGGCCTTTGGTGGACTTCTACAGACTAAAGTAGCACCAGGAAGTGAAAATAAATTCGAGTGAATGTTGTCTGGGTAGAGAGAGATGCAAAGCCTTCATTGGATCTGATCAGTTATCTTCATGCTAATAATCTTTAGGGATTTTGGTATGACTGGCTCTCACTTCAGGAATTCTTGCATATTACTGTCAGATTTAGATTTTGGAAAAACTCAGAAGTTTCTAAAACCAAAAGGTTCGCTACCTGTCCAGAACAAATTATAAATACTTAACACTTTTAATTCAGTTGTAACACATACACTTCAGAATTATAGTTAACATATGTAGTGATTGTCGTATAAAAAGGCTTATTTGGGCATAGAAATAATTACTAATGATGGATGTCAATGGCTTTAAGTTTCAGTGCATAGAATTTAGCTCTGTTTATAGGATTTTGTTAACACCTATCACTGAAGATTAACCTGATCTTCATAGCACAGGAAATTAAAAATCTTTTGACAGTCATTTTAAGATTATGAGTAGGAAGGCAAGATGAAGAGTCTCTTAGCCCCTTAGCATGCACCTTTCTCTTCTATTTCCTAGACAGAGGTAGGAAAAGTTGTAGGGATTAAAAAAAAAAAAGCGCCAGTGGTACTGACAAACAGCACATCTTTCATCTGGGTTATGGTACTTTTCACTTCTCTATGTTATTTAAGTAGCTGAAAGTGCTTTTATGTTGATAATTCAGCTTTCAAAGGTTGTACCTGGGAGTAGGTAAATTATTTTAATTTTTCAAGAGTGTCTTAATCCTGGGGTAGTGCCCATAAATATTTAACAGTGGCTACTACAATGTGGTCTTAATCTTACTGATACCCATGGGCGTTACTGCAATGCAGGTAAGAAGTGTAACATTGATGGGAAAAGAAAATCTGGCCCTCAGTAACTTTCTTTCTAATTTACTCTCTGTTAAAATTAGGTTTTGTGGTGCTTAGCCCCATCACAACAAAACTATTGAGTTTCTTCTCTTTTTGAAATTTCTCTTAAAATATCATCCTGCTTTTCTGCCTTATCCCAGCCTTCTTTCTTTTAGAATGGAGTAGAAAGAGTACACCATGCTGTCATGGGTTACTGAAATGGTACTGTAGTCTTCTGTTTGTACCAATGACACCCTTCTACTGCATAGGTTTAACCAAGAGCCAATTTACCTCTGTTGCTTTCAAGAATTAAAAGAAACTTGTTTTTTATGATTGTTGATGGGAAGCCTTTCTCCTGTTCTGTATGTAAATTCCTTGGAAATAATTCTGCAAAGAGCTAGATTTGTTGCCGTGGTGGCGTTGGATATAGGCAAGACTTATGTATAGGTAAGGAGAATAGGTCAGCTCTTGAGGATTATGCTCACTGTGTTTGTTGTACCCATTCCTCAAGGCTATGGACGTTCTAGTTTTGTGTCGATTTAGAGAATTAGTAGCTACATCAGCTTTGAGTGGAATATTGAGTTTAGAATTTGACTTCTCTTAAGGCTGCATCTTTGCTTTTCCAAGACACAAGACCCAGTAGAAGATTCCCTTCTCTTTTTCTTCTGGAGAAGAAACCTGACTTTGTTTCCAGAGACCACAAACAGCAGTGAAATACCATGACTGTTTTCACCACTCTATGAAAAGAAAGGAGTCCTTAAATTCTGCCTTCCTACAGACATGTCCTTGTTATACAGTTACTGAGTTTTGCAAGCAGCGGTAGAAAGCCTTCGAGGTAAACAGTTGAACTGTCAAAGAGAAGGAAAGAAGATAGGAATGCGTTAGGACTTAGTGACCACCATCATCCCTCTCAAGGCTAAATGTTGTATGTTAAGGGCTAGTAACTTTTGTGTTTAATACAGCTATATTTTCTTTGTATTTCCCAATTTTTAATTTTTATCCAGCTCATATAAATAAAACAGTTATGTGTTGGATTTTCTACACTTTGAAAGAAGCAAAGATAATGGAGAATGTTGTACATTTAAAATAAAAGATACTCAGGGGGTTTAAGTGTAGAAGGTGTATTGAAAGGTTTGTTGTCATTAGCTCTTTTTGGGTACAAATAAAAAGTGTGTGCCAGCTACTGCTCCTGTAGGTGTGACCACCAGGATTCCTGTGAACAAAGCTTGGGTAAAAATGACACCATAGTATCTGGTTGGCTGAATTTAGGAGAGAAGTGTGTACCTCCTGAGCTAGGCAGTGGCAGACTTGTATGTTCAGGCAAGAGTTCTAAAATCACGTACCTGCTTCATTCTTAGAGCTTATACCTGAATCATTTCCTTGGTAGATAAATAAATAAAAAAAAAATTTAAAATTCAAACTGCCTTCCATTATGCAGACATAGGAATTTAGATGCTAAACTTCCTTTATTATTTCAATTTTTAAAGGTACTTGAAACTAGGCCTATTCATTTTTATAACCCTTTGGCTGTAATGTGTATATTTTAGACATAGTCTATGCCATTAAATTATACGTTTGGATCTGATTTCTTGACAGATTATGAAACTGAAAAGCTAGATTTGGCTTCTTGTATTTTTAGCTCTCTTACTTGTCTCTAGTATTGCAGTTGGAGTTGCATTCCAGAAGGAAACTGGAAATAGTTAAATTCTCCTTAGTAGTAATGGAAAGTGGGCAGTTAAAGGCACTTACTGATACCTGAAGTGTCTTCTGTGTTTATGCTTGCAGAGTTATTCATCTGCTTTTCATGTAAAGAACTGCTCTTTCAATGACTGTTTGTCCAGTTTCATGACATTAAGTTGCTATAATTCATCATGGGCCCGGTTTATGTCTTCTTGATTCAACATGTAAAAAAATAACCAATCACCTAAAGTTACTAACAGCAGAAAATATGCCATTCTCTTGCTCCTAAATTCTACAACTCTTCCCTCTACACATTAGGCGCAATTAAGTGGGATGAGGCATGGTGAGTATTGCTTTAAAAGCTTAGCTATGCCAAATTCAGCTCTCATCAGCTGCTGTGAAATCACAGAAGGTAAAGCAAACAGCCAGAGTTTGAGATATAACAGGTGCTGGTTAACAATAAATAAATATGGGAAATTTTTATTAACTTAAAAAAAATTTTGTTTAAACACCACCTCAAAGCAGATGAATCAGATGAGATAAAAACCTGAAGTAGAACAAATGGAGAAAAATAAAGTAAGGTCTATGTTACGGTAATTCTCTACTTTGATGTACAGTGTGTGCTTATGAGATACTTAATAACTCTTAAACAAGAAGGAGCAGAAAAAAAATTGGACTCAAAAGGAAATTAATTTTGAAGGTCACATTCTTGAATGTCAGAAATTTAGATATATAAGGAAAAAATTCTAGTGTCAACTCTTAGGGGTTTTTGTACATGATCTAACTGCAAATTTCTTTGGTTGACAATAAAAATCCTGTATTTGTCATTTAGTGCTATTTTTCAAATCATCTGCCACTTCATTTTGTGCCACAGAAAGAAAAAGTATGAAAAGAGGAAGAAAATAATTCTGATGAATGAGACGGGAGCAAGTTTAACCTTTCCTTCGACATTTCTGTAAGAAATCCAGTTAAATTTATTTTTTCCAAAAAGTTGTAGAGGAGATTGAATCTTTGGAGAGGGAGTGGGGGGAGCGAAACAGCTTTGAGGCACGAAAATTAGCCCAAATCTTCTCTTAAACAAGCAGGCTTTCTCTTCCTTAACTGGGAAATTAGAAACAACTCAAAGCCCATTTACACCACTCAGTGACAAAGTGAGTGCCAAGAGCCCTGTGCCTGCAGGCTCTGGAAATGGGAGTAGCAAGGCAATATCAGCAAGACAGAGCTTACCAGACTAAGCCTGACACTGTGTTAACACAAACGTTCTGCTTCCTGGACCCAGACTGGTGAGTTCTGCATCATGGCTTGGAATTTTAGCTCTGCCCTTTAGAGACCTTGCACAATTTAATTTTTTCTAAACAGAAGTGGTCTTGAGCAAATAACCACTTTTTGAATAGCTTACAGAAACAAATATTTGAAACCTGAATTTTGGTTCGTTATGCTAGCAAGTAGTCTGACAATTATAGAACATAGAATTTATAGCTGACCCAAACTGTTATTAAATGAGGAATCTGGGTAACTATCTAAGATGTATGAAAATCAGATTGAGACACTTCCACTTGGGACTGACTTTCTGGTTTTGAACAGATTGGAGCTTTAATGACCTCCACAGATGGAAGCTGGAAATATGTTAATTCTCATGAGATATTCTTATCTAGAATTTTGAGAGGCCTGGTTTCTATCCTAAGTTTCATATAAATACGACTAAATGGGAAAATGCTTTTAACTACTGAAGGTAATCTTTCTTGTTTGTCTCTTACAATTTAAAAAAAAAAAAGTTGGTGGTGCTGTCAGTCTCTCTGGTACTTTAGGAGTATTCCTCAGTATGATAAGTCATATCTAATTTGCATTGTCTATGAGTTTACCACCAAAGGTAGTTCTTGGCTTGACCAGATGTATTTAAGATTTCTTCATAGTTACAGATTTTCTTAGGCTGTAGCGTGTTTCTTGAAAGAACTTTCTGCATTAAGAACAAATCAACTTTCTGAAACTGATGTTGTACCACAAGAATTAAGCTTCAAAATAAGCTCTCTCAAGTATTTATAAAATATTCAAGTGCAAGACAGTCAATTATTTGATCGAAGAATTTATAAACTCAGTTATGTGATCTTGCTAATATGAACACATTTTGGTGTTAAAACCATGGAAAACCAGCACAATCCAAACACTGTACAGGTGATTCTGAGACGAGAATCAGAAACCTCCATTCTGAGCTGCTGGCAGCTGGAAGCAATGTTAGTCTCAGCTCTGAGCCAGACTCTGTCTACATAGAAAATTCTCAGTGTTAAACATCTGTCTTTGCCTTCCCCAGTGTGAGAAATCCTTGCTCATCCATGTCCTGGCAAGACCTTTCAGCTAAGGAAGATGACATTGAGAACTTATTTCCTCCTTTTGCTCTTTATCTGGCTTGAGCTAATAGGGGGTGTCAGAAGGAGGGAAGAGATTTATATTATGCAAAATCCAAGTTAGAAGGGAAAGAAACCAGTTCCATGGAAAAATTGATTATATTTTTTTGTGACCTATCTTGTCCAATTTTATTCAGGGATTCTACAATAGAATTATATGGAAATCTTCAGAAAAATATATCAAACCTAGTATGATTCTGGCATTTCTGTAGAAATTGATGTAGTTATTATTATAATAGGATTGAAGTTGTACTGTATTAACTCAACTTCAGGTCTAATTAGTTGAAATATGGGTCTGTGAAGCTGGAGTCAGAATATATAACATTTCTGGCAAATGTCCTCTTTTTGTTATCAAAATCAAGGATTCCCACTTAAACTGCCACTTTTTAATGTCCTTTATAATAGTCTCAAAGCAAATGATACAGGCTGACTTTTTCAACTGTGCCTACAAATGATATGATTTTTCAATGTGCATTGAGGAATATAAATAGGGCAGTTTGGGATGGGGGAAGTCTTTGCTCCTATTACCTCTGCTCTGCTTGTTCAGTAACTATTTAAGAGTTTGATTTCATTTGTGGTTAAATCAATATTGTTGATGATGTTAATGTGATGAGATGGTTAAAAAAAAAAAAGAGAGAAGCATTGAGAGGAAAAAAACCCACAAGTTAAGAGAATTTCACTCATGTCAGAGTAATATCTGATTTCATGCATGTCTCAAGGCTCCAGAAAATCTTACAATTCTTTTAACAGGTAAAAAAAATAAAAGTATTGGTGTATGCAAAGTGCAAGCTTCTCTACTAATTGAAAGAGAAACTGAGAATTGATAGAAATAACCTCTTCACATGAGTTTTTTTATCTATGAAATTAGTGAAGGCAGGTTAAGAAAGCCCTGTCTAACATTCAGGAACAGTTAACCTTCTAGTACTTGTTTGAAACTTAGGCATCCACCACTTCAGTTGTATGGAGAGAAAAAAAAAAAAAAAATTCAAATAGGAATATGAACAACTGAAATAAATTTACAAATACTCCCCAGGTTATTTTTGCAGAATAAGAAGTGTCATTAGCTTTTCAAATAGAACTAGTTTTCTATCTTTTGTCATCCTTTGATGGCAAAATGAATGGGTGAGACATAATGCATGTTGTATTCTGTTTTGCCCATCTTTAGTCCTACCTCCACCTGGATTCTTGCAGTATGCCAGATTAATGTTTGCTGTAATTAATTTTAATTTTGCTATGTTGATTTACAGTAATAGAGAGTTTGGTCTAGATTTTTTAAAAGGATGGCTAACTGAAAGGGAAAATGAACGAGTATTCAAAGGCTCTTTTATAACCACCATGGAGTAATTGGAATATTTTGGTAGATCCAAAAGAATAGCAACTCACTAAGGGAATTAAACTAAGCTAATGAAAGAAAGCCTTTTACTTAGAACCAATAAAACATATTAGACTTTGTAATAATCTGTCTGAAGTGGTTTTGAAGCCCTGTGGCTTGATTTTACGCGAAGCTGAATTGGACAGTACGCAACATACTGTGGGAAACTACCTTGAACTGGTGTGGGGAATTATTAAACTGTATGTTAGATATTTTTTCACTCAGCTCTTGCAACTTTGTATGTTCTCTATGTGTGTTTGTAATCACTGTAATAATCTGCTACAATATGGTTTATGTATTCAGAAGTCCTTGTCATTATTAGTAAGATCTTGATCTAGATGGGTCATTGACCTTACTCTTTGCATGGTATCTCCTCTGGTCTGTGTGTTTTCTTCTCTTTTTTTCTTCCCCTCAAAAGATTTTAATGTGAAACAACACTGAAATTGTCCTGTTCAAGTGGTAATGAATGTTTCCATAGAGGACTGTGATGCTGCTTGACTTCAGGTTTCCTTTCTTGTTCCTCTGTTTATTTTCCTCTGCCTACAGATAACCTGTCAATCAAAATAAGAAACAAATGATAGAAAAATGTTCATTAGAACACCACATTTTGATTCTTTTCTATTGTTGGGATCACATTTCACTGCAAAAATGGCCACAAAAGTTTTTACAACTTTATGAGCATTTTAAAGATGTTTATTTTCTTTCTGGGTTTAAGACACATTTTGTTTCATCATCATGACTTATCGACAAACTCCTGTAGAAAAATGACATCCATTATTAAAAATTCCCCCAGGAAATATCTAACAGGCAAAAAACCTACTAGCTACAGCTATTCCTCCTTTGTTCCTTAGTTGTGCTTATCACAATACAAAACTTAATACTTCATAATTGGAATAACCATAATGTATATCCAATAGTTTAATGTAAAATATTATCTAAATGCATTTATTTAATAACCTCTCTTAAAGTGTTCTGGCTGTCTAAAGGTTGTTTCTGCCATGTCCTTTCTGTAAGTAGAAGACAGAAGATTGGGTTTTGCATTGTCAGAATGCCTGCTTTTCATATATTATGTCATACAGGTTTTTCTTGTGGTCACAATGCACTCAGAAGACAATTTGCCTTGAATATTGCATGGTTTTGCACTGTTTTACAGAGATTGTCATCAAACCCAAGAAGGCTTCTTAGGAAAAAATACTAATCTACTGAATTTTGTTTAGCATTATTTGATGCTTATACTTGTATTTGCAGATTTCTGAAAAAAACTAGAAACAGAAAGTTTCCTAGTAACCACCACCTCCTTCAACTTTTATCTAACAGATAAAGTAAGGGATGTTTCTTCTAGTGTGCCTGTGGCTTATCAATGCTGTTGTCAGAAAGCAGGCACGTTTTCAGGCAGACTACAGGTGGTGTTGACATTTATGGATCCCATTTTCTCTAAATAGGCTGCTTTTGAATCAAGATCGTATTCAAAAGCTGCCTTTCAAAACAGTTTTATTTCTCTTTGAAGGAAGAATTTTGTGAATTCAGATAATTAGCATTTTTAACAGCTTGCACTTTAGAAAGAGGGTAAGAAAGTCAGCACCCACAGTCCTACCATGAGGGATTAAGTAATTTTTAAACTGGAGGTATTCTCAGCTTGCTGTAATTAGCTCTCCGATAAAACTTTGCTCCAAAACTCAGTTAAAATGGCATTAACTTCAGCTAGTTCTTTTGAAAAATCCAGACCCCCACTGCAATGCTCCACTGTTCTGGGCTTGTGAGGAACATCATTAAATATGAAAGATGACATTGCTTTTAAAAAATATTTTTAGTGAAAATTATTACATGCCAAAACAGACAAAACTTTTCTCCCTAATTCTAAAGGCCTCATTTTCCTGCCAGTCATCCCTGTACAGCTGTGCCTTTACCAGCAGCCTTCTTAACACTGCAGTATAACCCATTCACTTTTCTCTGAAACACTGAGATTTTGTTCAGCGTGTTCGTATGTGAGCATTGATGGAGCAATAGAATTTGCAGATGGTCTTAGCATATGGGGATGAAGGTGATGGGATGATAATACCTTTTTAAAAGAACAGACTTTTTAAAATAGACATGTAAAAATTCAATTTTTTTCTTAACTGCTCTGGCCTGCGTGTTTTCTACTGATAGGGTGGATGAATGAAGGAAATGAGGTTGGACACAGAATTAGTAAACACAGAAGTCACATTGGTACAGCATGAATAGTGTACTTGCTATTTAATTGTTTAACAGAGGTAACTGGTGTACCTAACCTAGTTATGTGGGTCAAATCTTGCTAGACTGGTAGGAGATATTTGAAGTAGCAAGAGGAGTTTCCTTCTAAGTTCTCCAGGTACAGCATGACTATGATACCTTGTGTCTGTGGTGTGTAAGTCAGAAACCTATGAACATAAAGCACACTAACCAGTATCTTTGTGGTATGTCAGTAAAGGTAGCAAGTTTCTGTGTCTTTGCTGCCCTGCCATAGCTGTCAGGCCCACAGTATTCTGTGGCAAATGCAGTGGGTGTGGTGCAATATGTCCTTACACCTTCTTTTTAAAGATAGGTGAGAAATTAATTGCAATGAAGTACAATGATTGCAAGACAGAACTTTTTTTAGCTGTGCTGTGAGAGAATGACCATAATTCCCTTTATTTTGGACCTTTTCTTTCCTCTTGGCAAGGCGCACTTTCCCTACTTGTTTTTTCTGCATTAGTTACAAAAGAACAGATTCGCTATGAGGACCAGGGCACCCAAAAGAATCTGAACATCTTCTCATGGAAGTCATTCAATACAAAATACTGCACTGACCTTACATTTTATTTCCACATCATTACATCTCTGTTTAAAAAGCACTTCTTTTTACTATGCCAGGTGTGTGTTGCTATTTCAAACATCCTTTTAAGGCATATTAATTTGGAGAACACATCTGAGGCACAGTTTTAATAGCTGAAACATTTTATTTACTTATGTTTTTAATACCCGGGTAACTCCAACAATTGCGTGGTTTTTTTCCACCCCATTTAAAAATAAATTACATCTGGGTCAGAGTAAAATCTGAAGAGATTTTAGCCTAGCTGGTGTGTTGTGGTTTTTGTTTGTTCCCCACCCCCGGCAAAGTAATAAGTGAAGAATCATCTTGAGAATTGCTGAAGTCGTTTCCCATATGATACAGCTTAACATATTTAAAAATCATGGTATCTTGCTCAGTGGTAAATCCTAACATGAACAAAAGAAAGACAAAACTCATCTATGGTGTTATCACATGCCTCAAGCAGCATAATAAGAGAGGGATTTTTCCTTTAATAAAGAAATTACTTGTTTACAAGTAATAAAAACATAAGACACCTCACACTGTAATGGGACTAGTAGCTGAAGTGATATTCTTTAAACCTGAAAATCCAGTTTTGAGAAGAGGAAGTCTCCAGAATTCTCCCTGGACGATCAAAGAAGGCTTATTTAAATTCCGGTTGTTTGAAATGCATTGCAATTTGTAAACTTGCAATATGAATTTGCACTTCTATTAAAAATATCGAAGTTCCATGCCAAGGCTCTTCAGGTGAGAGTATGTTTCTTTTAGATGGGCAGACTAAGGCATGGAATAATTAGTTAGTTGTTCCAGGTCAGTTAGCTTAGGCCAAAACTATAATCAAAAATCCCAAATGTCCAAAATACAGTGTAAGTCAGTAATAAAATGGTTTCTTACATTTTTTGTTTTAAAACCATTCTATAAACTTTTACTTTTTTTTGAGCTTTTTGTGCAGAAAACAAAATTTCTGCATTTCACTTCTGGCTCGTGTTAAATGTTAAAATTTTGAATGACTGCTTGACTGTTTTTCCTTTTTCTTTCTCTTGTGCATGAACTGAAGCAGAGTAATCATATGTGGTTTTGTCAGAGAGGCTGTTAATGTCTGTGAGGTGGGAGAACTAGACAGGAAATAAAAATTGTCTGCACCAACACCCCAACAATATGACTGTGTAACCTCAGTCACAAGAATTTTTGGTGTCCCAGTCCTTCACATGACAGGGGACATTGGTGGGGGCTGTTTTCTGCTCATTACCGGGAGCAGCATCATGTTAGTGGCTTCTCGATCTTGGTTCTACTTTGGGAGTCAGCATTGTGTGATTGCTGTTTATATGCTTAAGTATTTTTTATGCTGTGTTCTTCTGTCACTGGTCTGCAAATCTGTCACATCTGAATTTATTACATGTGTTTTACACATTGAATATTTTATCTTTGTTTATTTTATTCCTGAAACTAGACTTACCTAATTCCTAAAGTTATGTTGTATTTGACCAATAATTGACCTAGTGCCTGCTTAGTCTGACATCTGTTATCATCTTGTGCCTATACTTTCAGGGCCTTTGCTATTATCCTATGGCTCTACTCCTTTACATTGCATTATTATACTAGGATTGTAGATAATTCATTCTGCATAGAATAATTATTTGTTGTTACTATCTAATAGTTACAGAAATATATATATATAGCAATAGATGTAACACCACAGTCATACAAAGCCTAAAACAAATTAGTCAGTGGTCTGCTATTTCTGGTATTAAGTGGTCATTGGACAATTGCTGTGGTTTAACAGGCAAAACCAATTTTTTCTTCAGGCAGTCCAAGAACAACCAGACAAAAACTGAGACCTGTGTTAGCTTAACATGCAGCCTGTTGCCTGTTACAAGGAACAGCTGTGCTACAGTCATTGGGCTAAAAAGTTGCAGGCTCTGCAGTTTTGGTCATACTGTGACTGCTAAAAACTTTCTTTGACTTAAGTCAATGGTTCATTTACATCAGTGTAAGCATTCAACAAATAGAAAATGAACAAAGGAAACATAAAAGGCAACAACAGAATTACATAATGTTTTTGATGTGTCCCAAGCAATCACTTTACACTGCTTTTTGTGTCTAGAAGTGATATGAAGAACATACTAGCTCCAGTTCAACTATATCACCTCGCTATATCCTTGTTTGTAATAAAAAAGCAGAAGGTATTAATGCCAGATTTGTTGTAGCTTTCAGAGCAGTTGCAACTCTACCGTTTTTGCCAAATGTTTCCAAAGGAATAAAGAGTGCTTAGAAATGCCTTTCAAGATGTCTTTTATACGCATTGCTGTGTAGCAGGTTTTGACCACATTTACTAGTAGGCCTCTGAACTGCTTCAACTCTGGCCACTCTTCTATATTAAATACTTTGCCCTATACCAGGTCGCAGTTGCTTGATCTTCTGTTTGTATCTGTACATCACAGCCGTGCTTCACAGGAAGGCATGAGATGAAGGAGGAGTTTTTTTTTGTGCTTCCTCCCCACTCTCTACATACCTGCTCTGGGGTGGGTAAAAGGTTATCTCTCATTTTAAAGTCCTTACTTTCATGTGGAAAATGCACTTCCACAGTTGTATGTTCTATTGAATTTCTGTACTGTTGCCTAAAAGACAAACAACACAGCCTGTTTCAGAATTGCAAGGAAATAATTAAAAAAAATATATATTTTTTTTCTACTATTTCATAGTTTTGTTTCAAACAAACAAATCGGATAAATCCAGGAAAAAAGTGGAAGAGATCTGAAATCTCAGTACAGACACAGCCTATGTTAAAAGTTCATACATTTCCTAGAGAAATAGACATAATTGTTTCATTAATTTCAAGATTATAATTAAGTCATCTTCAATGCTTTCAATCCTTTTCTCACAATATCTCTATGAATAAAACATCTCCCAATGGTATATTGTCTATTTTTTAAACATTCTTCTGGATTTCTCTCTAAACTAATTCTGAATAAAGATACCATCTTGAACAGTACAGTAGGTCAATTTGCTTTTTACAAATTAGGATTTCTGCTATTAATTGGACAGTTTCTAAAATATGGCAAATCAAGGATTCATAATTGTGTCGTAAAAGACTTGTACAAATACATGAATGAATTTTTCATGCATTCTTGATTTGTTCAAATGTGTTCATTTCTAAGTGGAGAGAGAATAATAGGCAGGATACTAAAGAAGGCCTTCATTTGTGGGCATAGGAGTGAGAAAAGACTTAAAAGGTATTATTAAAGGCAGAAGGGAATCTTCAGGTGAGAGGAAGAAAGCTTGGGCATTGTACAGAAGTAGTTTATAGATGAGGGACTTTATGGGGTTGGAGTGGGGAGACTTTCTCAGAGGTGGGTTGTGAGGGAAGAGAAAAGACTTCTAAAGAGGTGAAAGGGTGTAGTAGGTGTCGGTAGAGGAGGGTGAAAGGGAGAAGGGAAAGCAAAAAAGAAAGTATTTTGTAGCTCAGTCAGAACTATGTTTGGCACAAATCAACTCCAGCTGCATTTAGAAAGGTAACCAGCCCCAGAATCAAGAGCCCTTACTAGGGATTAAGGTCAAGCAGTTTAACACTTCTGGGTGTCATATTATCAAATAACTGAGCTAAGTGTCCTTAATTAGATGCACAGCCTCCATATGTAGCTTGTAGAAAGAGTGAAGCACTTACTGAATGTGAGTTTTACTGGAACCAAGAAGGTGGTCTAGGGTCTGTATAATTTGACAGCAGGAAATTGCTGTGAAAAGAGAAATTTAGTTTGAAAAAAGAGAGCTGGAAAATCTTGTACTGAGAAATACAACTTGATATTTTACAGCTTTGGGAGGCTGAGGAACTAATGCCCGTGCTCTCTGCAGATTTTTTCATTCATAAAACTCCTGCTTCATGGCTACCTACATGTCGTTAAAACCCCCAGTTTATTACCAGAAACGAAGTCACTAGCTGTCCATCTATATCTGGCAGTTGGTTTTTCTTTTCCATTCCAGAAGACAGATTTGCATTTACAATGATCTGAAAAAGCTTCAAATTCATAGTAACTGTGTGGACAACTTCAACACTTATTTTTAATTCAAAAGATGACAACTAATCAATAATGCATGTTTTCTCTGTTATTGGTGGGCTGCAAAAACAGAAGTGTGTTTTTGCATGTAAAATACAGCATCATCATTAAATAATTGCCTTTCTACTTTATAATACACAACAGTATCAAAACCAGGGAAGGCTATTTTTTTTTTTTTTTCAGTTAAAATACATTTGCATTATTGTTAATGGCAATTCAGACTTAGGCTATGGAATTTTATTTTATGCACTTTGAATCAAGGTTCTGTTGAAAGTCTGTCACTTTCTGTTGCAACAGAATTGCCATTCTTGCTGATTTTTTTTTTTTATTTATGTTTTGAAAAGGGCTTAGCTGAAAAAAAAAAAAAACCCCAAACCCAAACAACAAATTACTTTGTTTCCTTAGTTTGTATTTAGTTCTAATAATAAATGTCTTAGGAACTCGGAAATAGATCTTTAGTTGGGCTGCTAGAAATTAATATAGATATTTTAAAGTACCAATGTAGTTTTTATTCCCTTTCAGTAATGGTACCAAAGGAAACCATCTAACTACAGATTGTTTGCCACAGTTATTCCCCTTCTGCCCCATTTAAAAAAAAAAGAGAACAAAACAAATGTTTAGTCTTTCAAATCTTTGAGTTGTCAGACTAATTCCAAGTTGGAAGTTTGTTGCACATGTATAAGCTCTTAAGGAAGCTGTGTTAAAAGTATTATTGTTCCAAGTTGCTCTGCCTTGACAACGAATGATTTTAGCAAGAAACTGCCTTCATAGGAGGCCATTTCAGTCTGTTTAAGGCTATTTGCTTTTATCTTATCTTGGAGAGGTAGCTTCCAGGTCCATTCACACTCAGAGTATACATGTGTCCTAACATGCACAGGTGAAGAGACTTCTACTTTTATTGCCTACAGAGGGTATGCTTTATGTTGTTTCCTTCAAGCTCAGCACCTCAATGTGGAGGGCAAGATGCAGTTGGTGTAATTTCATTTTTTCTTAGTGTTGGTTATTATAATACCCCTGCCTTCTTGTGTAGTAATAGAGTGTGGCAGGCAACCACCAGGATTGACCTGGAAATGAGTTGTTTATGTAGAGTAATGATTGAAGTTGATTTTTCTTCTTTTTTTTTTGTCTCCCTTTTCATAGTTTCCACCCCCCAATGTGATAATGAAGTAACTTCAATGTTCTCGTGCCTCCTTCCTGTGCTATTATTCTGGCAAGGGCTGGCAAAACTGGTAACAGCTAGTTGGAGCTGTGTGTAAGTGTACTGGTTGGGCAGCCTGCTGCTGACAAGCACAGTGTGTGCTTTTACTGAACCAATGGATGTTGGGTCTCTTGTAGCCAGCAGCCAAATTTCAT
Organism: Strix uralensis; assembly: GCF_047716275.1. Taxonomy (NCBI): domain Eukaryota; kingdom Metazoa; phylum Chordata; class Aves; order Strigiformes; family Strigidae; genus Strix; species Strix uralensis. The sequence goes on from NC_133984.1 coordinate 7,079,036, forward strand.
AAAGCTTGTAAGAATAAAATAATCTCTGAAAACTTTGTTAGAATTAATTTGCTAATTCCAAAATTGTATTGGGACATGAAATATTGGCAGGCAGACAGATGGAGAGCATGATTACTTAATTGGCATTTCCTCTGGAAACAAAACTTAAAATAATGTAAAAACGTATGTATGTGTTTGATCAGACCAAACGTTTGTCTAGTAGATTGTGCTGTTTCCCATAGTGACCAGCAGTGGATGGCAAAAGAGTAGTGGAAGGATGAGATGGACAGCAACAATATTTCCCCATAATACTTTTTGCTTTTGGTAACTTTGTGTTTCAGGATTTCCTGAGCTAGAGGTTTTGCACTTGTATTTAATAGACCTTTATGGAAAATTTATAGAAGGAAAAGGCAGTGGAGCCCATGTAAACTTCTTAGCAGCTACAAAACTATGTGCTGAAATATTCTACATTTTAATTAAAAGGTGTGTGGAGGATCAAATATTTTAATTATTTTGATCGTGCCTGCCTGTCTGTTTTGAACAACTTCTTTGACAAGTAGGAAGAGAAAAGTTACCTATAAGGACCAAATTTTAGATGGAAGTAGGGTCTGGTAGGCACAGGGCATGTTAGATTAGTTGGTAGAGAGGCATTCTGGAAGATGAGAAAATAGGATATTTGAATGATATTGAGGTAGAGGAAGATTGGAAAAAAAAAAAAAACAAACAAAACTGTTTGCAAGAGGGAACAGTGTAAGGAGGACACAGATACTGATGTTCAGAGTGGAAGAGAAGAACGGTGAAAAACAATCTCACAGGGAAAGAGAAAGAAAAGGAGAGATTATGGCTGAAAGGAGGAATTAAAAGGAATATGGGGCTATTGGCATGGGAGAACATTTCGGGGGGTAAATCAGAGGGATATCTGCTAGTGTGTGAGAGTATATGGATGGTGTAATAGGGAAGTCCTAAAACAGGGATGCAGTTGTGGCCCACAGACAACTGGAGCTGAGATGGAACAAATGCAAGTATCTTTGGTAATTTCTGCTCGACACTTTCTGGAAATGGAAACTGGTAGGTATTTCAGTACATTTTTTTGGTTTATACATATGAAGATGAGTGAGATAGATAACATAGTTGCTGACTTGATATTTTCACTTAATTTCCTTATTATTTCTCCACTGACTCTGTACAGGTTTGATGTTGCACTCTGAAGTAATATTTGCGTGCATACTAGCTAGTGACCTTTTTATAACATCCTTTTCTTACAAACAGTTTATTGCAGTCATGAAGTTGTGAATGCTGAGAGACTTTTAATAAAAGGAGACTTCATATTGCATTCTTACTGTAGCTAGTGATTTATGATAAAAGACTTGCTATGCTGGGGGTTCTCTTTCTCTTTATTTCCATTTCATACTTTAACTTGGATGGCCTATGCGTTTCCCTGTTGGAGATATCGTTTGAACCTGGGTATAAATCTCAGAGTGCTAGTGTTGGCAGAGGGAAGTGTGTTTCTCTTAGATGTTCTCTGTGTAAATGTGCAGTGTTGTATTCTGCAAAAGTCCTGGGAGTGCAGTTTTTAACTGATGTTTTACAGAGTCAAAGAATGAACCCATACCAAAGAAGAAAATTAAAAAATATGCTGCTCAAAAGCCATACCCTAATGTACTTGATATTATGTCTGTATGAGCATTAAAAGAATACAACAAACTAGAAATCACCTGCTTATATTTGTGTGCTAAAAGAAACTTAATTTCACATCTGAAACACAACAATGATTACGATGGGGGAAAAAAATTTTTAGCCCTTCAACTTTTGTTCAGTATCCCTCAGAGTAAGAGACAGACAGGAAATTAAACACTTCAGCCTTCTAAAGTTTGACAGGGCAAATACTAACACCCATTGTTGGGATATTGGTAATTTGTTACATTAAAATGTTGACAAAACAGTATGCCACATATTGGGCTACCTCTTTTCACTGTGCTGGACAGCTACTTCAGGAAGCATGGAATGACTGTTACCTTTCATTCAGGGCTTTTACATGGAGTGGATTTTGTAGAGCTATAGCGTACTACTCGGCTAACATGCCATCTGTGTTGGGGAGGAGAAGCCTAAAAGTTTTGATCCCTATCTACCTCTATTACTCCAAGGAAGACTCTATTCATCGCTTATTTATTAATTTAAAAAAAAAAAATCTAGTGCTTCAATTTTTAGAAAGTCTTTTTCATTTTCATTAGAAATTTCATTTAGGAGACAAGTACTGTGAAGGCTTCAGGTTTTAATTAAATCATGTCCATTTTTACCAATTTGTCTTAACTACATGGGAAATATGAACTGAGATTAGTGTTGCATGAAGTGAGAAATCCATCTCTTGAGTTGCTGAGCTTTCTAGGAGTTAAATTTTTCCTAACATAAATCTGGCTATTCCTGCTAAAGCTAATTATTCACTTGTCCGTGGTGCTCAGATGCTATGAAACAGACATGATAGACTGCAGTTACTTAATGCGGATGGGGACAGCCAAAAAATGAACATTTTAAAGATTCTCAGGCCAGTTATAATTTATTGCAGTACTTGCCAAAGCATGAGAGGTGCTTTCAAAGTCCCCAAAAAAGTGCAGTTCAATACTCCAAGGAGTATACAATAAGTTATATGTATGAAGGGCAGAGATATTCAATTGGAAATGTTACAAGTTCTTTTGAATGTGGGAGAATACCAAGGACTCCCTACACTTAAATTGCCTGTGTGTGCCAGTATGACTTTGTTCTCTTGCCTGTGGACTGAAAGATGGTCACTTTCAAGCTCTATACTGAGACTTTTCCTAATAATTGTTATAGAAGAGTTCCAAGGTAGTATTGTTTTAAGTAGCACAATAAAGTCTTGTGCTCAGGGGATGAGTGGAAGCTGTCAATGCTTCTTAGAAGTTATTAATACATTCAGTGTCGGGGCCACTATTGCTTCTGTTATTTTATTAGGTTTTCTTATCTGCAAAATCAGTGAACTCTTCTTACTGGACTTGATACTCATTTTGCTTTGCATTGTTTTGGAAAATGTGGAAAACTGTATACAAAGCTATTTTCTCTGTATAGCAGTAAATTTCCATTTGATCTATTCTGATTCCTTCTGATGCCTTGGGTTACGCAAGTAGCCTACAGACCCACAAAAGTAGTTATAACAATAAAAAGAGCTTTTTTTTTTCTTGAAGAGGAACCAGGCTCTTCTCTCTATGATCTGCAGATGATGATTTAAAAAGAGAAAAAAGGAAAAAAAAATAGTCTTGCACGTGAGAACTGTTAAATCTCCCTGATAAAATTAATGGTTATTTCTTTATATTAGTCAGGGTTTGGATTAACTCTATTTCTGACATTACTGGCATCTAGGAGTAATTAGACTACTAAATTAGAAAGTATCATTTCAGTAAGTGACATAAAGATGCTTTTGCTAAGAAAGTAGCATATTAAGCAAGATCCATGATATGGCTATAGTATGGTGGGAATTTGAAGTGCTTCCAAGCGTGAGTCTCATTTAGGCACTAACCACAGCAAGTAGGGAATGGAAAACTTCCACTGTAGTACTTTTCATTCTTCTGGGTCAAGACTCTTCTCCATTAAGGCCTAGGGAAGCCTGGAAAGATTCAGGGACATCAGCAAGGCAGTGGTCTATGGAAAGGCTTTATACACACTGGTTCCACAAAAGTATTTTTTATTACTAGTGCTTTTTGTATGTTGCTGCTACTTCAGAAGTCAAAGCTCAGTATATCTGCAGGTCACATTGCCAATATCCTGTTAGATTAGTATCTGTGTCAACTGATGATAGCCTCATAAGATAGCTGTTGATACCACAATAAGCACAGCTGTGACTCATCTGTGGGGCTGTATTCTATTGTGTTACTGAAGAATGTAATTGGAAAGCAAAAGATATCGTACTGGAAGTACTGACTGAAGATTGTCTACAGAAATTCTCTGATAAGAGAAATACAGGACAAGAAAGAATTTTGCGCATCTTGGCAACAATATTGGAACCATGCTTCAAGGGCAGAAATGAAGTCAGCCTTGCAAAAGCACGCGGACAGGTTATAGGAAAGTCAGTCTCATAAGACTGACAACGCTTTTTCCTAGATATTGCATATGAAAGTGAATCCTGGGAATGCTAAAGTATGTCTGCTGCAGAGCCTATGAACCAGTGGATGTTCTGCTTTTCTGTTAAATTTTTTACACTGAAGTTTGCAGTCTTTAAATGCTGCTGTTCAGAACAGTAGATTCCGCAATAGGTAGTACTATCGAAATGGCAGACCATAACAGACAAGTTTTCATTATTGAAAATCTCTTCAAGGTAAATGCTGCAATATAGGTCTTAATATTGCCATACTTAACCAAATGACTGCATTAATCCAATTTCTTGACTGTGACCTCTTCGTGAAGTGATAGTGTGCTAAAAAACTACAAAATGGATATTTGACTTCCCTTCTTACCGGAAGAGTAAATATAATCCAAAATTATAAGATATTTAGCAGGCTTCAATCTAAACTTTTCCATAGGTAGTTACAATGGCTTAGATATTTGTTCTAAGAAGTCCAGTGGATAACCATGTGCAAGTGATAGAGTAGTGTAAACACCCAGTAAAATTAGAGATTGTTTTCAGTGATCTAAAATATAAATCCTGAGAGCAGCAAGAAAAAATTAAAGGAAAGAAGACTTAATATTGTATTTTAGGACCAAAAATACTTTGAATGAATTTCAGCAAATAATGAAACTTCTTCCAAAAGGGAAATGATGAAAGCCTCATCTCATTATAACTGAACTAAACAGGCCAGTGTACTGTAATCAGAATTTCTGCATCATCTTTTGACAGACATGCTAATGACATGATAGGTCTTTGATGTTTTACACTTTTCTGATTCCAGGAGTACATTCATAAAGTGAAATCTGTTTTCATTAGAAACAGTAAGATTTGGGGGGCATACGAGCATATGTCAAGTATTATTAGAAAAGAATATCTAAAAGGACAAACTTGAATCTATGTTTTCTGCACATACCATATGTACATTGGTGAGCTTGTTAAAACATTACAGAATTTAATAGGTTCTCATCCTTTTTGAATGTTGATTTGTTTGTACGTTAACATGTTACTTATCTTTAACTTGATGGAATACCAGGTTACTTTAATGAAGGGAGAAGCCTGCTGTTGTTAGAACAATTTGGCAGTGGATCTTAAGATGCTAAATACCTTCAGGACCTTTTAAAAGAAATGTACACAAATTTTCTTTTTACAGTAGTTAGAAGGTATGGGATGGATGTAAATCTGTGCAGTATTCTTTATTTACCTGTTGACTTACTTGCTCGTGGACATTCCCAGGGTCTTGTGTCTTTTGCTGATAGAAGATTCTGTTGCTTTAGAGAAGTTTGAGCTAAGCGTGGATCTGGTACGAGTGACTTAAAAGATACTGCAAAGAATTCATGCATGAATACTACTTCATTTTTTTGTGGCTGACACATGGTATGGGATTGAAGGGAAAAAGTTTGACTTGGTCAGGTTAGGTCCTGGAAATGGTTTGTGAGTGTTTCTTGTGTGTCCTCTAGGTGGAAAATGAGGAGATTCAATGAAACAGCCAATTCCTGTCTCTACTATAAGCTGAGAATAGTCTCACTGTATGTGGTGTATAGAAAAAATTAGCTCAGTTTGTGAATCAAGAAGGCAACAGAGAAGACAATGATGGTAAATGCATAGCTATAATTTAGAGACAAGTAGGTGCTATCGTCACACTTGAATAAGATTGACAATATCTTCCATAGACTAAGATATTTTAAAGCTCAATTAGCTTGCTTACTATCTCTTTAGGTTTTTTTTTCTTTAAGGAGACTGAAATTATATTTTTCAGGGTTTAAAGATGTTAATGTTGTTCAACCACGCAGGTATGGGGTTTTCTTTGTTATCTTAAGACGGTTAAGGTATACTGATACAATATTGCTGTTTCTATGTAAATTATTTGAATCTGAAACTCTGTACTCTCATTTGAACTTGTATTTGCAAAGCACTGCTTTATAAAAGCAAGGGTACAAATGGCTTTTATATTCCGTTTATTCAAATAAACAGACCAAAGGACATAAGTCATGTTAAGACTGCTATAGGTATGAGCATATGTGCATTATACTATTTAAATCAAGCATGTTTCCACAATGGTGAAATTACAAGGCTCTTTTGTTTCTAGTATGGAGTTATTGCAATAGGCAAAGACTGTGCATAAATTATGATCAAAACCTGATGTGTGAAATAGAGCTTCTGGATGTAGAAAGTGTTGAATTATTTTAATGAAAAAAATTTATCAGTGTCTCTAGAATATAAGACAGATTGTCTTGAATTTTATGAGTAAGTATTTTCCTTATGGAAATTTCACCTGCACAGGAGAAACAAAGAAATCATTAGGGCTTTGGGGAAGAGTAATTTTAATTGCCAAATGCCATTAAAAAAAAAAAAAAGTATCATAGGGTTTATTGTTTTAGAATAGATGAAGAATATTTTGCTAAATTATTAATACAAAATACTTTTGCATTTTACAAAGAAATAGTATCAGGATTTGTATCTTTATTCTTTTCTTTTTAGCATGCTCAAAGTCAAGTGAAATTAGGAGAAATGATCAAATTAAGCCTTGATTTTTATTTTATTCTTTTTTCCAGCTTTGTTGTTTGAAAATAATCTAGGTAAGGTACAAAATCAGTTATCCTGAAAATTAAATTTATTAAATACTATTTGTATAATATGGGACTGTATAATGTCTAAGGAACTTCAATTCTGTAACTTTTACTTATATGCCATCATACACGATTTTTCATACATTCAGTGTTTGGTAGCTGTTTTAGTGTTTGTATTGTTATTAGAGACAGGCATTTTTTTAACTAGTGCGAAATCAAATATTTAAGCTGTTGCCAGTCTGTACACTGGATTTTAAGCAACAATCTCTTTGAAATGCAAGCTTGTAACTTCAAGTCCTTTGTGCATCTCCTGACCCTTGCATGTCTTAAATCCTTTAAAATAAATGGAGGTAGCCTTTCATAACTCAAGATAATCCTTTTGTAATACCCTATTTACTGTTTAGACACTAAGAGGCTACATCTATGTTTGTAAATAACAAAGGGCAGCACTCATTCCCTAGACTTGAGAGTGAGTGCTATGCAAAAACTCAGTTTTCTAAAGCTAAATGCTCCACAATAGTGTTGTTTGTCCTTATTTCCAATTGGATACAGCTCCCACCTTCTGTTCCTTGAACCATTCCCAGTTGTGTTACTTGCCATAAGTAGTGACATAAGGGCAAGCTACTTGACATAAGTGTAGCTGAATGATTAGACAGTGCTTGTACCTGCACCAAGTCCTTGTTAGTTTACTGGATTGACAAAGCCCTAAGGGGCTGTGGTTTGGTTTGGGAGAAGAAGGGAAGGAGTGAAGCGGTGGGAATCACTGGCCAGCATGCTGGTGGGGTAGTGCTGGAGCTGTCCAAAAGAGTGGCCTGGCCCTGAGAAGGAGAAATGCTGAAACTACGTGAAATAGTGGCAGAAAATCAGTGAAGCTTTGAGGTGAGCTGTTAGTGGTTTAAAAAACAGATCTACTAAAAGTAAGAATAGGTGGGGTTGTGAATATAGTGTTCAGTCCTTCATCCCCAATTTTATCTCAAAACTTATTTCTTGTGCAAGGTTTCCCATGCTCATCCATTGAACAAGTGTAATGAAGAAAAATTCAGAACAAACAAACAGAACTCATGAGACTAAGTAGCTTGAGTAATCCTTACCTTCATTTCCTAGCACAAGGGAACAGGGAAAGTTAAACAGGGTGCTCTGCCTTGGAGCTCTTGAGAGCTTGTATGGCTACACTCACTAGCCAGCAAAACAGGCTTTGTAACTGTGCTTTGAAGGCTGCATGAGTGGCAGGTGGGTGGGGGGTGACACTGAGGGTAACAATATCCTGAGTTTTCAGTTGTTCTTTTTCTTTTAATCTTGTTTTGGGGGGATAAATAGAGAATTTACCGCTCTAGGACTCAGGTGTGTTACAAACATCTACAAAAAGCATTTGTATTTCCTTTCCCTGAATTGACTGTAAAAAGCTGCTCTGAGATCCCACAGGGCCTGTGCTATGTATTATAAATTGCTTAACTAAAGGAAGTGTACACTATTCATGTACTACTGCTGCCCGAGGCTAATCTCTTAAAACATTGTGTGTTCGCTATATCATATTGCCATTCCTTAATTTTTATTAATAAATAAGCATGACTACGTAGTTATTTGCATACTTTTTGGTAGTCCCTTCTCATTTTGATTTTAGAATAATGGAGGGGCAAATAAAAATGTATGCATTGTGTGAAGGGTGCAGAAAAGGGAGGAATACAGGGATACTTAATAAATTATGTAGGAAAATAATTTTAAGGCATCACTAATTTCAACAACTGAAATTACGGGGATTATATTTTCTCTAGGTAGAGTAGATGCACTGTATATCAACAAAGATGGACATAACACAATGCTGGGTTTTTTCCAGTTTAGTATTTGTTTCTATTCAGTTGTCTTCTCTGACACTTTCTTGCACTGCATGGTACCTTTCTCTGCTCCTTTCAGTTGGATTTCTTGCAGAGTAAGATGCTACTGAAGGGTTGCAAAGGTAGTAAAACAGCTTTCGGTTATCAGTGAGAGTTGATGGGGGTTTTTTTTATGTCATGTATGGCTTTTAAGTCTTTATCTATTACAGTGGACAAGTATCTTGTTGAATTTTATATTTCTATCACTGATGACCTCTTTATTTTCCACAGTGATATTTTATCACTGCTAGACAAGGTGGCCATTTAATTTGTGAGCCCTCTAACTACAGGCTGTGTGCAGAGTACATTTTTAGAGCAGCATGTGATAGAGTAACTGATAATAAAAAACCTTGCATCTAGATCAAAAATAAAACCTGTTAGAGTTCTCATATGAAAGAGGTTAATGGATTCCAAGGAAGAAATGAACTGGAGTGTGTTGTCATTCAATCGTACTGAGGTTTGATTTCTTTTATCGGGCTGAGTAATGACTGTAGGCACTTGCCCTTTCCATATCATTATAATTTGCAATAAAATGAAATGCTGAGGACTTTCTATGTTAACTAAGGAACAGTAGTTGACCATTTGCTTGCAGATTCATGGCCTGGTGCTTGTTTCAGAATAAAGGAATACAAAAGATTGATTTCTACCTGTTTTTTTTAAGACATCAGGTATATGTAAAATGGAGTATCAGCTTGTCTGTGCACGTGCACTTGCTGACTCTTTCAACTTCATCTGAAAAAATCTGAAGTACTCCTAGAAGCTGCTTTGAGTGATGGATAAGTAGGGAGCATTCTGTGGTTGCATCCTGAAAAATGACTGAATATAATTTACATACATATATATATATAAAATCTTAAAAAAGAAAAAAAAAGCAGCTGACTTAGTGGACTTGGAGTGTTTCAAGAAAGCAGAACATCCACTGACAACTCTTGAAAATTGTGAGAATTGTAGTACTTAAAATGGGAATTTAAGTGCATGGCTTTTCATATCTAATTTTCATAAACATGTCACTGAACATGTTCAGAAAAAAACCCAACAGTTTGTCTTCTACTAGGAAAAAAAAATCATGTCTTCTTGTCTCAGAGATTGTTACTTATTTGTTTTAGAATTTTATTTTTAATTTTTGGTTAGAAAAACAGTCCAGAATGGCAGGCACTGGTATTTTACTTAAACCAATATAGTTTAGAAATCCCTGAAGAAGTGAGATTAAGGATAAAATGAGGAAACAAACCTGAGTGTCTCAAGCCAACTCAATGCTTTTGTTTGTATGTAAGTGATGGAAAGCCTTTCTTTAGGTTTGATGTTATTCAATACATAGAGCAAATGGATTAAAATTGAATTGCGCATAGGGAAGCATAATCTTCAGCAAACATTATAAGAAATACATATTTACTGTTTGCAGAAAAGTTCTTTTTCCCTGGCTTTTATATATAATCTCCACATCAGTAATTTAAAAAGTAAAAAGCAGCTCCACCACATACTGTCTATTTCCAAGATCCAGGTTTGTTACTTTGACAGGATATCAGACTATTGTCCGCATTTACAGGTACTTAAAGTTTTGTGTGTAATGATATACACAATATTGCTTGCTGTTGTACATTTTATATATTCTTCCTGTCAAGATAAAGATAACACACACATTAGGTTTACTTACTATTCCCTTCCTGTATTCTAAAAAAAAAAAAAAAGTGGTTGCCTCTTCAGAAAAGCTGTCTTTATACATTTTCTAGTTGATGCATTGAATTACAATGCTCATGTCAGATTGTATCAGTCGTACAACAGAACTGAATGATGCACCTCCAAGAAAGGAAGCAATTAGATGCCCTTTTTTTCTACAGAGAGTTTTCATTTTATAGTTACAGTCTTATAGCAGGGTGTGTGTGTATTAGGACAATGGAGGAATCTAACAAGTAGCCAGAAGCAAAATACTAACAAAGGAACTGCTGTACGTGATCCCTTCGTAAGGAAGAGAGGATGGTGGAATTTTTTTTTCCTTCCTCTTGGTCTGGGAAACGTGAAACCGTTCATTCTACTTGTCTTCTTAATTGTCTGTGATTCTTGTGTGCATCTTGTGTGCATGAGTTATTTCACTTATGAACTGAGAAAAGGAAGCTTCAGAACAGATCATGTTAAGGAAACTTACTATGTTAAAGAATCTTCCCTGTGTTTCTCCAAATAGATTAATACCAATCATTTCCCTTGTATTAAGGCCAGTTTATATTAAGCTGATCCTGGCAGTTCTTCAAGTAGCTGCTATAGATATCTTGCTTGTAAACTTAAGAGAGTGCCAAACATTTGTAAGCTTCATAACCTGCAGGTTACAGGAATTATACATACTAAAGCTAAAACTTAAGCAACTTCTAAGCAGTCCTAGTAGTGTCAGCAAGTAGCTATTACAGCAAAGTTTTGAGTTCCCAGGCGAGATTAGAACTCAGCTATGTTAGACACAGTGCTGTAATATGGTAAGAGTCAATCTTCTGTTCCAAAACTTTACAGCTTCAGTACAACCTTTACAAAAAAAAAAAAAAAAAAAATTAAATTAAGACAACTTAGTGAAAAAGCTAGCACTGTCAATGAATCTCCACAATGCCAGTGAATTGTTCTTCCTGCTGAAGACAGAAAGACCAATGACATCTTTTTGGTTAGCTTAGTTCTACATAGATGTCTTGCAAGTCTTCCACAAAAATGTGCCCACAAGTGGACATATGCCAATTCACATGGAGTGATTACCAACATGTACAGGTGTTTCTTACAGCTGAAATACTGGTTGCATTTATAAGTTTCCTGATTACGCTGTATGATAGATTTTCTTCAGTTTCAGAGGTGTCTGAAAAGCATAATATATGGATCCACTTTGCTAATATATGTGTTAATTGTGAGAATAAGTAAAAATACATCACCAAGGCAAAACACTACATTTAGTATGTTTAATCTTGGCAGCTGACACCCGCCTCCCCCCCCCACCCCCACCCCCGGCCCCAAATGCCATGATTTATCAGTTATGACAGGAGCTGGAATATGGACCACCATAATACTTAAATACTGATTTTCATCAGATGACTTGGGTAATGCTGGGAAATCGGTAACAAAGCAATCATTTCATAACCTAAGTACAACTTCATCCACATAAATCCTGCTTGGGGTGAAATGCAAGTAGCTTTGTCAAGGTGCATTTTGATGTTTTGAAGTTATTGGGTTCTAACAGAGTTGTGAGAAATGCTAATAAATAGTAATATTAGAATACATGTGATCTCTCTTTAAATCGTAAATCAAACTGTGGTTTTTTTCTTTATTGTGCCTCTGTTTAACCAAAATATTTAAGCCTCAGTCTGCAATCTAAATAGAGGAAAAATAAGCAGTCTGCTCTCAGGCTTCCAATATTAATATAGGTTGTCTCCCAATTTACTTATCCTGCTGTTGTGCTAGGGAAATGTGTTTTTTGAATTACATACTGCATTCTGTCATTTTGGAATCGGTGTTAGATTTGTGATGTAGTGAATCCAGAATTTCAGCAGTAAGAATTCTGCCCTTCCGTTCCTCCTTGCTGTCATGAGAGTGGAACTGACAGATCTGGCCCTACCTGCATAAATCATGGCACAGCTCAGCTTGACTTTGTTCTGTTGACAGCTTTGAGCAGGTCTGCCTTTCAGTCTATGGGTGTGGAAGCCAGACTCAAAGCCAAGTTATACAAAAATACTCATAAAATAGGTTTTCTTCCTTTTATGATGGGTTAGAGAAATGCAAAGGCAATTTTAGAATTGGGAAAATACAGTGAGTGCACTGTAGGAGACAGGAAGTATTAAAAATATATTGGGGGGTGAATTGTCCATTGTGATGGTTGGTTGTAGGGTATGAGAAGTGGGAGAAACATCGTTTAATTTGAAGGAATGTTAGAAAAGCTGACTAGAAAAGGAAAATATTGAAGGAGTCCAGGCTGTTAAGCAGGGGGCTGAAGTTGACAGATACTGTCCCAGACTGAGTACAAATGATTAAGGCCTTTTTAATACATTAAGTATGTCAAGACCTTTTTAATAAAACCAGGAAAGTTCCTTTTACTGAGGTCACTTGCCAAAAGAGAGAGGGGGAAATCTTACAGATTGGGTATTTTATAGGCTTTGGAGGTCTACTTTCAATGTCTGGATCTCTGTAGATTTCCTATGCCTTTGTTTCTCACAATTAAAAAAGCATGGTAACAATACCTTGCTTAATCACAAAGGTCCTGAGAGAGTAGGTTGTGTACTGTAAGGTGTTCAGTTTGTTGATAGGAACTACATACTGTCATGGCTGTTTGCAAGGTAAAAGAAATAATTGGTATCTGATCTGCAGTGTAATTATTGCTGTTATTTTTTTATGTAAACAGACTTGTTGACAGTGACCTGTCAACAAAAGGAGTGAGCCAGATCAGGACCCGAGATCTGATTACAATATCCTCCTGGTAGGAATTAATACAGTTAAAACTCATGACAGCATAATTCCATTATCACCTTAAAAGCTGTGGACAAAAATAAACAATGCAGTTGCTAATATCAGATGCAAAAAAATTTTTCTCAAGAAAAAGCTGGGAGATGGCTTCTTCAGGGAAGAGGATAGAGTAGGGGAATTATTCAGAAAAATGACTCAGTCTAAACAAGAGAGAGTAGGAAGAGGCCATAGGACTCTGATCTCATTGTACTTACTGGTAAAAGATGTAGGAGTTTTTCTTTTTTGTTGGTTGTTTTTTTTTTTCCTTCTGAGTAAATAATCATTTAAGGTGCTCACATTCCATATCCTTGTTACTTGGTAGTGTTTTAGTATTCTCGTGCAAGTAGAATCTCGAAAGTTATTACATATAACTTATAGAAAAGAATACTGGCTTTAGTTATACATTAGTTAAATACATTGAGAGAATTTTCACTGAACATCATGTGTTGACCAGAATTCTGTACTCAGTTAAATCTGGACTATTTGCCTTGTCACTAGAATTGAAATTTCTTGGCTTTGTTCCCGACCTCCATAAGTTTCCACATTTCATTTTGCTTGATAAACTGCCTTACCAATAATCTTTAACTATCTTTACAGAAAGCTTTTGTGTTTTGAGGTTTTTAGGTGAAAGTTATTATATAAACACACTTTGCAATTAAGTACTTTCAACAGGACCAGTTAGAAGTTCATAGTTACCATCTTTGTCCATAATTTCCCCATGCACATGCTTTTTTCTTTCTTTTTTTTTTTTTCTTTCACAGTAGGAACATGTCTATTTTCAATGCAGCCATTTATAATAAACAACAGGTGTTGTGGGTGTTTCCAGGCTTATACTTGCCAAGAGAAAAGTACATAATCCAGTACTTGACTGCGGGGACAGCCATTTTTGCCATTAGCAGAGCGTGGAGCCTTGGCTCGCACATTGAATTCTGGCAAACTTTGCTCTGTTAAGTGCAAATGGGATTTTATTCATTGTGTAGTCTCCAAATAAATATATGTGCCTGTCCAAATGTATTGTTAAATTCTTCAGAGAGAAATAGCTTAGAATGGGAGACTTGCCATTTTTTCTCTAATTAGGAAACAAACAGAACAAGCAGGGACCTGTATAATTAAAACCTTTGTTTATCCAAAAGAAATTTAAAAAAATAAGCTATGATTAATGTACATGTACTTTGGAGTTCAGTCTAGATTTGGAGCTTTTTCTTCCCTCAAATTAAAACATGAAGATTTCAGTATAAGATGATTAAATCTAATCAGTTACCAGTGACATTGCTGCCCAGTGTTTATCCTCAAACTGATGCAAGCTTCAGCATCTGTTAAATGCTAGAAGGTTTTTAATACTTAGGGTTCCTTGTGTAAATCAGGGAGGAATAACTTGTGGATTAAATATTTCATGCGGTGAGAATTGGAAGCTCAGGAAAGTAGTTATGAGTTAGTTAAAATACCTCAAATGGTACTTTAGAAGGTGTAGTACATTAAATCATCCTACCTCTTTCTCTAAAAGCTAGGCATATTTTAATATTTTGTCCAATATAATTGTCAGAAAATAGTGTTTCTACTGCTGAATATAGGGGTTGGTTCTGACTTGACTGAAAATTAGTGTAGGCCAAAAGTGATGAGAAATGACTGTACACATCTACTGGGGTAGCTGTGTATTCTTCTTTCATTGTAGTTAGTATATTATTCACTCCTGTTAGACTGAATTACAAATCCCACATTCTAATTCTCATTGCCTTATACATCGCACTTTCCACAAGGCACACTTTTAACTAGGGTTGTTGAAGCTTTACATTTAGTTTAGCATATGTATATGTTGAAGATGTGTTGTTTCTTGTTTCCCCCCTCTTCCCACCAGTTTCTCAGTATGTGCCAGAAGATGCTTAATGTGTTCATTCGAGCTAGATATGTTTTCAAATGTGACTTTTTTCTTCCTTTAGTTTTCTTCATGAACAAAGGAAGTTCTCATTACATTCTTCTTGTGGTGTGTGTCTCAAAAAAAAAAAAAGTCTTTGAAAGGTGAGTGGAACAATTTATTCATAACTGTTTTAACTTGTAAATTTATGTAAGTCTCATCAGAGATTCTGAGGACTTTGCTTGCATCTGGCATCTTACAAGTGACCTGTTTAGATGACAGGAATTCCTGTTTCCATTAAAGAGATTTTTCAGGAGCCTGGAGGGTCAAAAAGATGCAAGGTACTATTTTGAACTGGCATCTTTTGAATGGTATATAGGGCCAACATATAGCAAAATTAATGACATTTTGTCTGTATCTTCTATATCTGATTAAACAGGAAATTTTCTCATTTACCATGTAACTTGCTTGAACTCAGGATAATATAGTTCATATAAAGCACTAGAATCACATGCCACTCCGTCTGTTTTAACTACCTCAGCAAGTCAGCTTTTTTTTTTTCCTTGAAAGGAGAAACTAATCACAAATAATTAGCATTCAGTTTTCTTCATTTCCCTGTTGCTTTTGATTATAGTGATATCTCTGCTTTCATTACTACTTTTGACAGTTGGCCATGGTTACTCAACCTGAATTTTGGAACTCTGTAATACAGTCTTAATCAACTGTCATCTTGTATATAGAGAATGTCTAGTGATCAAACATATTTTGTATTTGCTATTGTGGAAGTGTGTATCAAGGCTGAAAGTGGGTGGTGTTTCTCTTTTAAGCTGTGCATGAAATCAAGGTGTATGTTTTTTTCTGGAATGGGTTACAATAAATCCCACCCCCTTCTTAGCTTCTGTATTGCCTTTGCTTCTGTCCATGCTGAGAATTGGGGCCACAGGATTACACAAATTATTAGTAAGGATTTGGTGTAAAGAAGTAGGAAAGTGTGCTTGCTTGTTCTTAATTTTTGATGTCTCACTGCTGTTCTTCAAATGAACTTTTCTAGGGTAAAAGTTACTCTAAGCTGCCAGCTACCCAGCCCCTCTCAGTTATGAAGATAAGTCTGATTCAGAACCTTTTGTTGGATTTGAAACTTCTTGGGGTCACCAACTCTGTTGTCTTTTTCTCGACATTTAATTTTTTTAAGGTTACCCTGAGGTTTAGTTCAGCAATAGGGCAAGCCTGACTTAGCAGGCTTTTAATGAAATCATTGTTAAAAAAAATTGATGTGACTGGTTTTCTGTTCAATTAGAGTAACTTTGCTCATTCTAAAGGTGCTAACACTGTACTCTCTATGCATGTATCCATGAGTGGCAACTGTTTAGAGGATTGTTAATTCTCTTAAGGCTTGATCGAAAGCTAATTGAGGTCAGTGTAGAATCTCCTGTTACCTTGATTGAAGCTTGGATCAATTTTTAGTAGTTGTCAAATCTATGAAACACTCCATGAATTTTGAACACTTTTGCAATGCTAAGTTAAAACAACCTAGGTTAGTTAATGTATCTTTTGAAAACCACATAAAAATGTTATATTAATATGGATTAATTAATAGGAGTTATTTTGAAAACATACAGGAACATGTACGTTCTGTTGTTACCCTTTGATAATTTTGGTGGAGTTTTTTTCCTTTTAAGATCTGATTCTGCATATTTTTAGAGGTTTGTTGTTTTGTGCCTGTATTAGTTTGTTCAGGTTTCTACTGACCAGCAGATAACTTACCCTGTAATTTTTATGGACTTTTGACAGAATTGTCTATTGTGCAGAAACTTTGTTACTACTACTAATAAAACAACACAAGTCTTAATTCTTTGACACACAATCTTCTTGAAGAGTCAATTCCACTTTATCATGTACTCTGACATCTTGCATATTTTCTGAGCCTTTGAGACCTTTCATTCTGGTTCCAGAGGTTAACAATGGGGAGTGAAATTATAATTTTCTTATTTCTTGACTTATCTGTGAAATGCCTCTGCAGACTCTATATTGTGTAAAACCTTGATTAAAATGGGGTTATGGCACCAGTTATTTGCCCAAATATATAGAGGTCTGTAACTGTTTCTTTCTAGATTTGTAAAATGCTTTACTCTGTGTTGAAGAACTATATCTTTATATCTTATTATTTTACTACTGTTACATTGCTAGAAAAAAGAATGCTATATTTTGGAAGCCAACTTAAATGCATTTTCTTTGAATTCCTTGGTATTTTCTTTTTCATTCTGCCAGTTTAGTGGCATATAGCTGGATGAATAGCTGAGTACTCTTGCAATTCTGTGATGTGTTGGTCTGCAACAAATTGGTTTGAAATGTTTGAGGAATGAAATACATTTCTCCATTCAAAAAAACCTACTACCACAAAAAACCCACAACACAACATAAAAACCACTACCACCAAAAAATCCCTAATCAACCAAAAAACCCCCAAAACACAACAGCTTCTCAGTCAAGTGATAAAACTCTGTGTGTAACTAACTAGAAGGAGATAAGGTTCTTATTTGTAACTGATTTATTTTGTGGTATTTTAATGAGATACTATCCTGATATACTGTACGCCAAAGAGATTGTAGATTTTTTTTTTATTAATTACATATGTGTAATACTTTGGAATATAAAATTATTTTTAGAAGTCCAGTTTTAATGGAGAAACTCTTTTTCACCTTGTAACTGTGAACATGTCCTCCTCAGGATTACTAGTACTGTTACTGGAGGGGGGGGGAAAAAAAAAGGGAGAATAGAATTATTCTGCATGTTTATCAGGCTAATGTTTTTTAATATTTTTCAGCCTGAGGATGACTATCTTTCATTAACCCTCTCTCTCCCATGAAATAGGAGATAAAATATTTTGTGTATATCTAGGTAAATGCGACAGCTACAGAACCTCATTATATTTCATTCTGTAATAAAAAGGACTAGAAGGTGCAAAACCAGTATGTGCCCTCACTGCCACAAAATTACTAGAATCCTCTGTAACGTCTCAACATGATAAGATGCTACATACGTGCATATGGAAGAGCACAAATGTGTGGTGTTTTTGATTGTTTCATTTTTCTTAAATCCCCCATACCCTACAAGAAATTCAAGTTGGCATTAAAAGCCTACAGGTTTGTTACTTCTGTACAGTATCAGAAAACTTTTTAAGTCCTCACAGTGCAGCTACATTTTAAGACATCTTGATTCTTCAAAGAAATTGCCACTTGATTTGTAATGATTTTTGAAATCCCGCATTAGCTTTCCTAAAAGGTGACATTTGTAGATACCTTTTTTCAAAAAGACACATGACCAACAAGTTAGCATCTCTAAAGAAGTTCTCTATACTAATATTGTAAAATATTTTATTTGCTATATTATGCTCAGTTTGAGCCCCTCTCCATTGTTGTCTGACCTTTCTTTGTGCTCTTCCATGGGTGCCTATGACATAGTGCATTACCCCATTCTTCATCACACTGTTTCTCTGAGTAATCTTCCTTAGTTTCACTGAATGTGGAAACTGTTATACCATGGGTAGGTAAACCTGATTTCCTTATATCATCTCCAAGGACTGAGGATTATACCTTACTGGCCAATGCTTGCAACTCTGCCTTAGTGTCTTGCTGCTATCATCTCACAGTGTACTACCTCACATTGTTTGTTGACTACAAAATGTGTTTGGAGCTGATTTGGCACATCTTTAATTTACAGCAGGAATATGCTCAAGGATATGCTATAAAGCAAACTTTCTGTATGTTTATAAAATTAAAAGAAGAAAATAATTCTGAACATATTGCATCTGCTGCTGTTTTATGGGTATGTTGTAACAATTTTATGCAGCTCCATTTAACACAGAACTAAAACTGAAAACACAGTTTATTAATTTAGCAAGTTGAACTTTAAAGAGATTTTTGTCCTTCTGCAGAAGGGGCATTGCAAAGAAGAATTTAAGATAACAAAACAATAAAATTAAACAAAACAATCATAAATTATCCCTATTCAGGAGGAACAAGTTCAGTGTTGTCTTTTAGGAAAAAATAGACACGAGAAAAAGTAGATGTAAACTGTTTTGAAAACTAATAGCAACACATTCATATTTGCAGTTCTCTTCAGGAACAGGATATTTTTTTTTTCCTTAACTCATTTCCATGTTTGAATACAACTGTCTCAAACTTGTAACATGAAGCAGTTTAAGTTCAAGATGATTTGGTGCTGTATTAAAAATTAAGCTGTTAACAGAAATGTATTGATTATCTGCACTGGAGGAAAACTCCTTTGTACCTAGGCAGTGTCTCTAAACAGGTTTTTTGATCTGTCAGCTGCTTTCTGTTACTGGATCCAGAAATGGATCATAACTGAAAAAGGTTTCAGTAAGCTGCAGCTCATAAAGAAAGTGTTTTCTTTTGTAACTTATCTCACAGATGAAACCGCATGATGTCTACATGTGTTGCATTTATGGTGTAACGGTGTGAAATTATGGTGTAAAAAGAAAAAAAAATAAATGTATAGAGGCAGAAATTTTAGACTTGAGTTATTACCTTTACATTACCTGTTATTTATGTCAGTGATCATGTGACATGTGAACGATAGGTAGGATGCTTACACTGTCAGTCAAGTATGGTCTCAAAACTTTCCAAGCCCAACTTGTCTACTATTAAGATCTCTTGAAATGACATTTTTGTTACAGAAGTGCTTACAACTTTCCCACTTGTAAACCAGTTACTTCAGAAGTGTTTTGTCACAATAAGTGCTTTAGGGAGTGACTACATCAAATGACACTAATTGAAACCACATATGTGCCTTAATGCATGCACATGCATACACACAGATAGTTAGGATCATTTCTCAGAAAAGCTATGCTTATCAATGGGGTATCAAGATAGAATATTGTTGCGAGATGTATGTTGTAACGAAGAGCCAGTCGCAGAACATCTGTGCATGTTATTCCTTCCATGAGGTGTCAAGAAAGGACTGGAAGAGGGGACATATAACCCATAACAGGTCAAAGAAAAGAGATGGGAAAGTATTCACTGGCCTGATCCTGCCTTGAACTGATAGGATAGTGAAAGTATTGCTGGAAAGAGAGCCTGATCCTAATGTACATATGAACTATGTGTAAGAGGATGGATTTTGTGATTATCAGTGGACTGAAAGGATAACATGTTAGAAGTAAAGTTTAGAAGTCAGATTTAAATGAAAGAAGGATATATAAAGAGTATTTGTACTAATGTAATCATGGGGCCCAAGTCATGTGTTAAATTGTACATAGTCCTGTGTTGTAAGCAGAAATGAAACCATTTAACCATGAAACCAGCAGAAACTGAACCATTTAATGTAATGGATAATCTTCATAACTCTAATCTGTGTCAGGAGACAAAAGGCAATACTACAGAATTTGGGAATATATATCATTTTGAACCACCATCCATTTTGCAACACCGTTTCTGAAGTTAATTTGCATTCTTATTTCTTTACTGAAACATATTTAGATACATCAGACCATAAGTTGTGCTGTGGACAGCTGTAGATTTCTACATGCATAGTTAATCTAAAACATTTTACTATGAAAAAGAGTAATCTCTCTAACAGAGCTTACAAAATGGGGCAGATCCTATCTAAAGCCAAAACTGTCTTCTGAAAAAGAGCAGTATCTCATCTGTTTTTCATCTGTGAAGTTGGAGAGTCTTATTTTTTGCCTTTTTCCTTCACTCCGTATCTCTGTTCTAAAGATCCAACAAAAATACTAATACTCCCTGGCAGTATAAGCAGGTCACAACTCAAATGAGCTCTGAATATTGTTCCCAAGGGAACCAAGAACTATGTCACACTTGCTCAATTTCAACATACATATATTCAGAAATTTTGGAAGTGAGGATATACATTGAAAGTTATTTTCTTAATATAGTAAAATATGATGAAATATATTATTATGTGACAGCTCAGCTTGAAATGTTTGCTTGAAAGGGAAAATAATACTTTTTTCTTCCCATGACTTATTTACAGATGATGGGGGGCAGAACTAAAAAAAACCTATAAAAATGTAACACTACTAACATCTGAGTATTCAATACTGGATGAAAATAAGGATGGAGTATAAACTTTAATTATAAGCACAGATTGGACAGTTTCTAAAATATGATTGTAGGTTCTGCAGATAAGGGTCTGCAGAAATGAATTACATCTGTAAGCATAACAGGGGTTTGTGATCTTTATGTTAAGTGGATGCTAGTGAGAAATACTGTTTAATGGTGGGATTTCAGCAATCTATCTGCACTTTGTAATATGCACAAACAGAAAAGAACATTACAGAAAGTTTCATATTTACAAAAAAAAGTTATGCATGCAGTTGCCTAGGGCAACAGAATGGCTTTTCTAAGTAATTTGGCTGCATTATAGCTCTAGAGAGCTGAGCTGCTGCTGTAGAGGGAAAGGTCAACATACAGGAGAGAGGCCTTCTTCCAGTGCTGGGATGGCTGCTCCTCTGAGGAGCAGTAGTGATGCTTAAACCCTCTGCTTGCCTTGGTGATGGTAAGAACGAGTCAGACTCTGCAGTTGTCTTTCAGTCTGACCTGTTCGCTCACATCCTTTCCTATAACAGGAGGTGCCCTTCCCTAGCTAAGCCTATGCGTTGAAAAGATTTTTAGCTAGCAGCAGGATCTACCTATTCAAGTGGATAGTTGTTATAAAATTAAGTTACTTAACTTTATGTACACAAGAGTCGATGTAGTGTCTATGAAAGTGTTTGTTACTAGAGAACATCTGTAAAACTGCCTTCAATAGGTGGTTGTGTTGGTTTTGTACTGCATGTCTGATTCAAAAAATCAGTAGTGTTTTCCTGCTCCCTAACTGGTTGCAAAGACCTCTTGAGGGCTGGGGAGAGAGGCGAGGAGGGAATAAATGATTCTGATGGCTGAATAACTGGTACTGAGGTAAGTGGAAATTCTAGTTATTAAAAAAAAAAAAAAAAAAAAATTGTTTCCTGATACAGTCCTCTGTATATGTAAGAAGGAAAAAATGATTTGGTAAATAATAGCAAACCAATTTGAGTGGCAAAATAAATTACTGGTTCTTATAACATGTTATACAGAAGGATATGCAACTCAGTACTGTGCATGCCCATTCCCACTGTAGAGCAGATACAGGTATAAACTGGTCCATGATATTGTACCTCTAGATCTCAAAGATAAGTAACATTTGTGGTGACTTTTCTATTTTATTTTCATTAAGGTGAAAATCTTCCAGTCTTAAAATGCCTTCTGAATTAAATCATAGTACCAACAGAACATAAAGTTATCCATTAAAAAGCATCGTGTTAGACACGTACCCAGATAGATACATGTGATTTTTTTGAGATGACAGTGAAAAAAGAAATGTTTCCCACGTTTTTGATAAAATTTCTTGAAGTATATTTACAGTTCGAAACAGTGAAAGTAAGTGCATATCTCGCTAAAATGAGGGAAGCCAAAAGATTTGTGACATGCCATTTACTACATGTGAACAGTGTTTCAGTGACAAAGCTACTGAATGACAGCATGGGCACTCAAAGATAGACGTTGAAAGGAAGAATCAAGTAATTACAGCTTGCCCAAAATGAAGATAGAAACAGGAAGACCTGAATCTAGTTTAACCCTATTGTCTTACCACTTTTGATCGCCTGCCACAATTCTTTTCTATTTACAGTGTTTGAAGAAGCTTAGTGTTTTTCCTGCTGAAGTTGCAACGTAGAGAATATAAAAATGACATTTCTATTCCTGTTACACAAAATCTATTCTGTTTTAAGACATTTAAAAATAGATAATTTCTAAATTTTTTTTGGTTTATTTTGGGTTGGGGGGAGGTGTTTGGGTTTGGTGTGTGGGGTTTTTTTTGTGTTTGGTTGTGGGGTTTTTTTTGTGGCAGAGTATGAGAAATCAGTTCTTAGATTTTTAAGCAAATACTTAGTTAATGCTTTCTAGAATTATTTGAACTTGGAAATATGTATTTACTGCCATTTTTAAAGAGGTTCAGCAAGCTTTTGTAGAACTTAAAGGAAAGGAAAACATGTATTTTCACATATGCCCTTATCTTGCTCTTACTGAAATCAATGTCATCTTTCATGGGAGTACCCCTTAACCATAAAGCTAGGATGAGAGTATGCTGTAAACAGAGCTTCTGAGTCCATTATGTTTTAATGTTATTTTATCCATATAACAAAATATGCATGCAAACATGTGTGTTTTTATGCACACTGAATGAAATATAATTGACACTGTTGCAAAAAAATGCTAGCTCTTTTGTTCAACTGGTCCTAAAGATCATGTTTGTAATCCCTGCTCTGGTTTACAACCATGAATAAGCAAATATCAATTTTTATTTGATTATTGCCTGTGCCCATGAAACAGTTTTTGAAAGGAATGTAGCTAACTTATATAGCAGATCCACACTCTCCTGTTTGAGATTCTATGCATATACTGTTATATTCAACCAGTGTTTGATGAATGGTACTAGGGATACTTTCCAAGTGGGTCATTATTTTCCTTCTTTTTAGATGAGTTTTAGACTGCAGCTCTAGATGGCTTTTTTGGCCCTTTTTATGGAGCTCCTTAAAATGAATTTTCTACTGCCAGTTAAAAAGATCTGTAAAATTGCCCGGAATTGTGAAGGGTTGAATAAATAAAGTATACTGTAAGTTTCATTTTGATCTAATGAGAATGAAGCCATTAAACAAAGTTATTTCCCAATATTACATGCCTGTGAAATTCTAGCTTCCATCTTGAGGCCAAGATGTAGAAATATTATTATTCAGCTGAAGCAATTATAAATATATACAATGCTTTGCATTATACAGATAATGAGGTGGGGAGGGGGTGAGGGAAGAAATTCCCTCTTGTTCTTCAACCCATCAAGTAACTCATACCAATATAAAAGAAAGTCTTTCAGGAAGCACAAATTAATACTGCTGGCAATCAAAAGTGAAGTGATAAGATACAGTAAAGCATACATGTCAGAATTGAATTTTCTCACTCTCACCTCTGCATCTCAACAATAGTTTGTAAGTAGTGGATTGTGTTGGGAGAGAAGAATTTGCCTGTCTTGTGTTATAAAGATTAGTGTAGAGATTTTACAGCTGAAGTGGGATTCTTTGAATTTAAAGTGGACAGGGGACAGTGACTAATAAGATGTGGGATATGCCTTTAAGAATAAAACAACAGGAAGAAATACAGAAGTCAAAAATGTTGGCTAGAAAGAACCAGGTAAGAAAGAGAGACATAAAAATGAGTGCAAGTGAAAATGGAGATAAGTCACGGCTAAATTCCGTGGAAATGTTGTGTGAAGTGTTTTAGTTCACAGCAGATAGACAAGAATAAACTGGCTGAGGCTCATTGAAACTGACTCTATTAGAATGAGGGAAGTCCTAGTCACTTTGACGCTGCATTACGTTTCTTGTGTTTTTTTCTAATTTTTTAGAAGCACTGAGTATTAAGGTAATTTTTAAAAAAATCATCTAATAGTAAATGTTTCTGGATATGGTGTTTCCAAAGAAAGCTTGAGAACGTGATCCAACTGCAGTCTTCAAAACACTTCAACTTGCACTCTGTCAAAAAGACAGAGGGCAAAGAATCCTGTTGAAATTTTCTCACTGGAGTTGAAGCAAATTTGGTCTTTTTTTCTGATGTAATATTACAAATGACAAAAAGTATACTGGAGAAGGAGAAGAGAATATCTGGGAAGCTTAAGGTACAGAGTGCTCTTCCGTATGTACAATTAAGGAAATACTAGAGATAAATATGATTATTTGGCTACAGATGGAAAAAAATGTTCACTTTTTGCTCTTCAGTCTCCAAGAGCTTTTTTCATTGTGAGTATTCCTTGGAATATGCTACTTTGGTGAACAGGGAAATATTTTTTTGTCATTTACATGCCTGTTGAAGGTTTTAGATGTTTGCTTTCTATATCTCCTCCTGTTGGGCTCTGTCCTGCATCTCCTATGTTAGGCAGGAGAGGCTGTTGCTGCCGAGGCATACTGACATTTATGGAATCTCGGAGAAAGTTGTCTGTCTGCCTTAAGTGCTTTCAAACATGCCAAACAGTGGTTCTCAGCAGGGAAGAACCTAAGAGCAAATAAAGAAAACATTATATTGGGGCAAAAAAACCCAACTCACACATGTTTGCAGAAGAACATGCAGTGACAGGACCCAGTGGCTCCAGTGTCAACATCGCTTTGTGAACTAGGGTCACTTCACAGCACACTGTGAATCCCAGCTCTTGCTCTGATATCTCCTGTTTCAATTGTCCATGTCAAGAGGACAGAACATATTCGTAAACAGAGCAGCTTGTTATCTACAGTGGAAAAGATAAATCAGTAGCGTTGCAATACAAGCGGCTAAAGTCTGCTTAACATCAACAGTCACAAACAATATCTGTCAAACAGGAATCATATGCAGAAGTGATGTGCTACCTGCTGTAAGAAAACACAATGATGCACTGTCCCCATCACAAATGTAAATGTGGTACTGGATACAGAATGGCACAGACTGAGATAAATGAGAGGTGGTATTGCAGTATGAACATCCTTGCACAAGACTGCTGTTATGCTTTGCTTTGTTAGGGACTGATCCAGCTCCTGCCACAGGCAAGAACAGCACTAAAGGCTAGCCTGAGCTTTAGTAACCCTGTGCATTGCTGCAGAAGTCAGGAATGCAGTTTACAATTGTAGAAATATTCCTATTGCCTCCCCTCCCCATCCCACTGTGCATGTATGGTGTCGCTTTATGTTAGTGCTGTTACATCCACAACCAGAACCTGTTACTACTAAGTAAAAACACATGCAGGGAAAATATTAACTTAAATAATATCAAAAGTTGCTAAATACCTACGTTTGCTATGTTATCAATATAGAAATGAACACTAGAAATACTTTGTTGAGTGCTTGAGCATAGGTACTATATGAGTGCTTTTATTGGTTAAAACTGTATACATGAAAAATGTTTTCTTCTCATACCTTTCATTAATCTGGCTCTATATTTTTGCAGACAACACTGAACATCAGAGAAGCAAGATGCCTACTAAGATCATACTATAAATTCTCATCATATTTCTTCTTTGTTTTTTATTGCTTCCTTACTTGGCTTGACATTTTCATGTGAATAAAGTACAGTACCAACATAAAGTTGTTCTCACACAGCTTTACAAAGGAGAAAAAAAAAAAAGTCATTCGATACACATGATGAAAAGGTGAAAGAAAATACTGGAAGCCAAGCTACAGATGGAATGGATTTTGCATTTTTTCCCCCTCTTGTTCTTATTTAAAAACAGATGTATCAGTCAGTTCAAAGAAAACTAAGCTGTTTTGCTGATGCCTCCAAGAGCTGCTAATGTAATGCACTGTTTTCCGATGTATGAGATTATTTTGCTGCCCATGCTAACGTGAAATGAAGAAAATGTGAGTGCACATATTAATGTTCTTTAAATGGTGGAGTGATTTATTTTTTTTGTTCTTGATGTTTCTAGACTGAGAGGAGGTATCAGTTCTGAATTTGACTTGGATCACAAGACAAAGTCACTAAGTGTTCTGTCCTTGAACGCTTTATAAGAGACCAAATCAAATGCAGTGAATAAGTATTAGAGTACATCATTATTCCCGTATAAGTATAGTTAGTTTGTATTAACTTAATTTGCAAAAGCTATCTCGGACTAAATCTGCTATGAATTTGTGCTTTCTTCCTGTCTCTGTGGTGTTTCATTCTTGTCTTCCCTTCAATTCTCTCAGTCAGTTCTGTTACAAATATTAATGTATGATGGAGAAACCAAGGTTACATTATCTAATGCTCATCTGTATCCTGTGGATCTTCAGAACAGGATTATAAAGATTTTGATACAGTAAATTTGTATAGATTGTAAGAGTGGGATGCAACTCTGGTGAGGATTTGTGTAAGAAGAGCCTAGGGGATAATAATATGAATAATCCAAAGTACTAATTGAGACATCATTTATTATAGAATATATGGCTGAGGTTCTCTTTGTACTTTGGATGAGAGATGTTTTATTCTGGCTTAGGTTGTTCTAATTGTGTGGAGTTCTTCTTTTGTTTGGGTTTTTTTTTTTTTGTGTGTGTGTGTCAGCAACATGGAAAAGATATTCCAGAATATGTAGCAGGCTCAGCATTACTTGTCAGTTTGCTCTTGAAATGAATATAGGCTACAACATACTTTGTGCTTGAAGCTTTCAAGGGTTCGGAGTTTTAAATTGGTCCAATTGCTAATTGATGATGCATAAAATTGTGCTATGAAACACAATATGAATTTCCTTGCAAACATTCAATTAAGATACAATGTATTTCAGAATTTTGCTGCATTATGGATCTTATGCTGGATCTTTTTTAATATTCTTAATGGATCTGAATAAGTTTTTTCTCAGTTGGATAATATTTTCTAGAAAGTCACAGTTTACTTAGATACAGGGGTACCTTCACACTTGCCTTTTTAAAGGAAGTGTTTAGCCCTGTATGAGGATATTTTTTAAAGTTATGTCTTCCTCTGTTACAGGTGAAAGAAAAGTATATACCATGACCCTGAGGTGTCTCCTCAACTACAAATATTCCTAGCCAGAGTAAAATCTACTGTTTTGTTGGCTTATAGAGCAAGGTAGACCAAAAATCAGATCTACATTCAGGCCTCCCCAATGTTCAGAAGTGCTGGGTTATGTAGTGGTTGTTTTCATCTCTAATCTCTATAGACTCCAAAGCATATCAGGTTTTGTGTTAGCACTGACAAGAAACAAACCTGGAAAGAACTTGTTTCATTATAATGTACAGAAAGAGAATAAACAAACCTTATAATAATTTGTTTTAGTATAAAATGTAAAAGGAAAAGTCCCTAATTGAATTATATTTGTTTTGGAGGCTCTGCATTTCTTTTTAACTCTTAATTTTATGTTGCAGAATGCTAACTGATAGTGTTCTAAACAGTTTTAGCTTAAATTTACCAATTTCTGTTGTCCTTAGTAGGTAATGATTTTACCAAAGGGGACATCTTGTTAAAAATAGGAACATAGGTGTACTGATGTAACTGAGCAGAGGACAACTCTTTGTTTGCAGAAAAATGTTGAACACCTTCAAGAAACTTGCATGCTTTTGGAAAAATAATTGAATTAAAAGCTCTGTTTGAAATGTTCCTGGCCGTATACTTTTTCTTTTCCCTTACCACCACAAGGAGTGTCTCTAAAACCAAATCCATTCACAAAAGTATCACACTGATGGCAGTGGAGGTTATGACCCCATTCAGTTTTTATGGATAAATTATAATTGCTAAAACCCTTGAATGGCTCCTGCAATGGAAGTCAATATACATAGTTTTTAAAAAAAAGAAAAGGAAACCCTGCTGTGAAGCCATGCAGAGATGTTTGAATGGGGAGCGCAAGATGAGTTATCTTTTTGAGCAGAGGTTTTATTGACTTCCAAGATCATATAAGTAGAAAAAGAAAATAATATTTGAGAGCTCCCAAAAAATCTTTGTGTAAAAATGGAAAGCTTCTGTAAGGAAAGGTAACTTCAGTCTGTTCTCAAATTTGGTCATTTCAGTGTTGTTCCTAACACTAAACACCAGCAAATTGTGCCAAATGGCAAGCACAGTTAACAAGATAAAATCTAATCAAAATCCAACATTCTCCTGATATAGCTGGAATATAAATGTCTGTTCAAAAATTATGTGATTTAATTGTCTATTTATTGTTTCAATATATACCTTAAAAATCCGTACAGAAAGAGAAATGGAATACTAACTTTCCTTCACAGTCTTTTCTACTTTATTGGAGTATCTTGTTTAACTTCCAGAAATAGCAAGTGTCTTCAAGAATAAAATACTCCTTCTGTTAACATAGGGCTCATGACAACCTGCTAACCCTGGAGATTTAAGATATGTTATCTAACAGTTGTAAGTGGTGGCAGAAGAATATTTCTATTCTGTTGTTCATCATATGCCAACTACCTCTGAAAGAAAGGGGTATTTCAGTCTTCAGAGCTAAAATCTCTCATTGGAATTTCTGCTAGAACTTCTGTCAAAGGTTTTAGAAACTATTTCTTTTATCTATGTGTAGGGTGGTGTTAGGTTTCATTTTTGCCTTTTTTTTTTTTTTTTTTTTTTTACCAGAGCAAAATAATTTCAGAGTTGTGACCTAAATGCCTGCTTTGGCATGATTACAGTTGTTTTGCTTACCATTTCATGTGTATCTGCACAAATATCGAAAACATGATCTTCCATTTGTGGATACTCAGCCATTCAGTGTATCAACTTCATGTATTGT
This sequence comes from Strix uralensis, assembly GCF_047716275.1. Taxonomy (NCBI): domain Eukaryota; kingdom Metazoa; phylum Chordata; class Aves; order Strigiformes; family Strigidae; genus Strix; species Strix uralensis. Next base: position 7,108,169 of record NC_133984.1, read on the forward strand.
TACTGACCCCTTCTCCTTTCCTAGCTGTGTGAGGTGTCCTGTTCAAAGCATTCTTGTTTTTTCAACAAGAACTTACTAATTATTGATCATCTGTTCATACTTTACTCCTAACTTGTTTTATCATTTGTTATTGTTTTCATTTTTCTACTGACTGTATTGCCTTAGTAAATCCATTTGATGAATTTTTTCTGCACTTGTTTGTTTTAAGATTATATATTTGTTCTAATTCCTTTCAATCTCCTTATCAGTCTTTATAATTGTTACATTTTTATTAACATCATGTGTATAACTCCATTTTTGTTTTCATTCTTCCCTACACTTTATTTTTTCTTGCTTTCTTCCCTAGCCTTTATCAGTGTATATGATTTTTCTTTTTCAAAATTTTTCATTTCAGAGGTGAATGTTCTTGTCCTGCATAGTTTTGTCTCTTTTTAATGTCATAATATTGTCAAGCTATTGTTACTGATGTTTTATAATTTACATTTTAAGTTTTTTCAATACTGTGCATGTGGATTAGTTCATAAGTATTCACAAATCATCACCACTGAGACACATGCGTGCCTACCTCCATAGCACAGGAAAATATGTCAGCTGAAACATTAGCAATATGTTTAATCAGCAGTACAGCCAGAGCTCATCTGAGTGGCAGAAATTGAAGGTCTTTGGTTGAGCAGTAAATTCTGCAATGCAGAACACTTCTAAAGAATACAAAATGTAGCAAATTAAGGGCACCAAACTAAATTTATGGTCAGTATTAACAAATGGGCTGAGTGAAAACTGCCTGGAAATTTATATCCATAAAAAGAACTTTTAAAATGTTCCATCTGAACATGAGGCAAGACATCAACACTGTCTGGTTGATGAGGCTGGCTGACTTCAGTGGATAGCTGGTTTTCATATACTCACTATCCATTTTGTACAGTGATTTGGCTACTCATTATTAAAGTGACCATGGTAAATGAGGGGAAATAGTCCTGAATGTTAAATTTACTTGCTTTTGCTACAAATGATCACTAAACTAGAAATTATTGTGGTGCATTTAGACTCTCCCAAGATTGGCAGTATTGCTATCATATGGATGTCATAGGCAATCAGTGTAATCACAGGTACACAAATGATTCACTGGTAATCTTGTTCTCATGTGAACACAGATTTCAATAAACCAAAGAACTGGGAAAAAGCAAAAACAAAAACCAGAGCTAATTCTATAAACCATTTGCTAATTAAAGATCCAACTCAGACTGCTTCCCTGTCTACTTCATTGGTTTGACCTAATTTGTTCTTGAAAGACAGACAAACAGCTTCCTTCAGGGTGTTGTTTCTTTGATGACAAAGGGTCTCAGAATTATATGTGTTCCTCAAAAAGTTACGACAACCAAGAGATGCTTTGTGTGCACTCATACCCTCATAGCTTTTCTTTAGGACTTTTTTGGGGACCGAGATAGATGGAGATTCCTAAATAGATTTAGAAAATAAAAAAATTACATACCACAGTTTGATGCAGTTTTGGGGCATAGTTTAGCAGACAGGTCTTGGAAGTTTAAGTGCCATAATGTGTCTTGTTTGTGGTGCCAGGAGCACTTCTATTACAAGTTAATTTAGAGGCTTAACTGTTGAAATAACATCATCATGCTGGGGTTGGGAATTTTCTTCATATTAGATGTTACTGATCTTTCAAAATGCAAATAACACACAAAATAACCTGTCCCATGGATTTATGGTACTTTGTCATATGTAGTCTCTAAAACAGTGCTTTCTGAAGCCTTTTGGAAGAGCGCTTTCATTTTTGCTCATGCTGAGTCAGCAACAGTTGAACTTCTCTAGGGTGTGAGAATGACAACTAAATTATTTATTGGTTACAGGTGTTTATACTTACTCTTTTTACCCTAAAGCATATGAATTCCTGCTAGCAATTAAAGGTAGTTAGCAGTTTTTCACACTAATGTAAACATTTGTATGCAGTAATTAGAGCTTCTTCCCATTCTCCCATAATGAGGAAATGAAAATTTTACTGATAGGTGCTATCTAGTACTTCATAACTTTCACCTGAACGGTGTCATTGTTAATTGTTTAAGAAATGCTACTCTGATGAAATAAAGTTGTTTTGATTTCATACTAAGAATTCAGCTTTGTTCCTGTGAACTAGTAATGTTTTTACTGCAAATGCATGCTCTCATGGTCTACACAGCTCTGGGATATTTCTGGGATATAAAAGTTTCTTTTATTGTTCTTCTTGTTTCAAGAATAGGGTCCTCTCTGCATTTTGTCCAGAAATTTTTGTCGTCTTTTTTTGAAACAGTTGCAAAGAATTTCATAGTCATCAGTGGCTAGAAAAATCTTTATGTGGATTTTTTACTGTATTCCACTAATATGAAAGCATCAAAGAAATAGGAGCAGCAGAAACCAATTATTTATAGGAAAAATAGCCATCGGTTGCTATGGAAAATTATTTCAAGAGCCATTTCTGAACATTAAACATGTATTATTCCCCAGATATTTATGATAAAGAACCATACCTTTGGTTTGATTTAATGTGGTTTATTCTTGAGTGGCTGATATAAAGGGCAACAAATTCATATTATCTGTCGTTGTCAAGTAAATTTTTGGTGTGACTTTAATAATCGTTTAATGTAAAACAGGAGAATTTCTGTCTATGCTAAATGTAAGGCTGCATATAAAACCTTTTTGTACCCAAATGATACATTCTGTCTCTTCTATTTTCTAAATAATTTATGTCTAGATTTTACTCAGAATTTTTCCTTGTCTTGAAATGAGTACAACGTATCCTTACTGTCTACTCAATCAGAAAACTTTTATCATTTAGGTATAATGGGTTTCAGGTTTCCAAAACAATATTTCTTGGATCCTAGTCATTATTAATATCTTAGCAATCTTCCTGAAACATTGTCTGACAAACAACAATGAAAATTCAATGCAAAAAGTAGATTATCTCTTAACAACCCCCAGACAATAGAGAATTTTGAGAATACTCAAGTTGGTTGGTTTATTCTTGTTTCTTTGTGACAGGTCCATTAGCTAGATCTTTATATGCATGCTTACATTTTTTAAATATTCATTTTAATTCATGACCCAGGCTATTAGGATGTGAATATACAATTTTATTAAACTGAAGTATGCATAACTTAGAGGCAAGTTACATTGATGATTAAGTGAATTTGCAAATAGAAAGAGTTATATGCTTAATGCTGGTAGATAATACAACGTGAAGACAGGGTAAAAGGATAAGCGAAGGAAGATCAAAGGTCATCTTGAACAAAAAAATGAATGAAATGAATGAACGTTTCCCAAGTGCACTAGTGCAGAAGGAAAAAACCAGATATTTTAATTTCATGTGGAAGATGGTCTTTAATGAGAACAAAGTATTTCAGAATCTATTGTTTAACTGGTGTGAGGTAGTCTTTGTTTTGACTTGCATATTTTACAGTTACAGCACTATTGGAATTTACCAGTCAAGTCTAGAATGAGAGTGACTTTGAAAAGGTTTGCAGAGAAGATATGTGTGGCTGAGCAGTCTGTGTCTGTAGCCTGTATGGAAGCTCCACTGAATAAGAACATTTCAGTGATGTGAATGCTTCCAAAATGAATGTGAAGAAAACTTCCCATTAAACCTGGAGAATGCTACAGAGAAACCTTATTGCAGCCTTCCACTGTGTAAAGGAGGCTTATAAGAAAGATGGAGAAAGACTTTTTACCAGGGCTTGTAGTGACAGGCAAGGGGCAAAGGTTTTAAACTGAAAGAAGGTAGATTTAGCTTGGACAAGGAAGAAATTTTTTACAGTGAGTGTGGTGAGGCACTGGAACAGGTTGTGGCTGCCCCATCATCTGAAGTCTTCAAGGTCAGGTTGGACGGGGCTTTGAGCAACCTGATCTAGTGAAAGGTGTTCCTGCCCATGGCCTGTAAAGGTCCCTTCCAACCCAAATCATTCTGTGAAAATTGTCTTTTGTGATATGATCAAATGGGTCTGGCATTAGTGTTAGTTACTGACATTTACCTGGTTTATTTTGGTATGTTTCGTATTGAGCACATGTGAAAAGGGCTGTCTCATAGCATCGTAGTAATGATGTGATTTCCTAAGTGTGCATCTAGGTCAGCTGCTGCTGTGAAAATGAATGACTGGAATTCTGAAACTTACCAAGTACATAATAAGTTGCATTGAATCCTAAGAAAACAATTACAATTTGATTTATTTAGCTTGAAATTTGATAAGAAAGCAACTAGAAATGGTACAATACTCTTTCATTTAAAATATTAGCTTAGCAACCTATGTAGGTGTAAAAACAAGCAAAAAAAATTTAGTCATTCAAAAAACATTTAACAGGTCTAATTGGGAAGCAGTCTCAAAATGGATTTTTTCTAACATGTTAGACAGTGTTTATCGCAAACAGCAGAGGAGACAGTCTACAGGGCATTGATTCTGTCCCACTTTAGCTCTGCTAAGATAATGACTAGTCGATGTTCTAATAAAAAAGTTTGAAAATAAAATGCAAGTGATTACGAAAGCCGTAAGCATTTAAAATTGTTCTTAATGATGTAGCTACAGTTTCTGTTACTGGAATAGCTTTTGCTGATTTATATTGGTTTCTACTCAGATGGTTGTCTGGTTACAAATGATGTTTTCATCTACACTGAATTAAGGATTTAGAAATAACTTTTAGAATTAGCCTAATTAAATGCTTATTAATTTTTTAATAACTATCAGAACATCTTAGTTGTTGCCTGACGTTTTTGAACAAAAAAGTGCTTCACCCTCTTAAAAAGGTTAGGAAATTGAGGTAAGGAAAGGTTAAGTAATTTGTGAACTTGTTTGAAGTCATTGAGTCCAGACAACAATCACCATCTTAATTTGCTGAGCCATGCATTGCTTCATTTTAGCACACACATTAGATATAACACAATCCTTGATGACAATTTTTCATTCAGCTGGAGACTGACTAAAGTCTCAGGGAAAAAAAAAAAAGTTTTATTTATCTGGGGCAGTTCATATCCATTTAGCAGCTTCTCTTCCTGCTGTCACTGTAAAACAGGGTGAAAAGAACATGGATTATTACAGAGGAAGCTGTACTGTTCACTTACATCATGGTTACATTTTCTCCAGACTTTTTTTATCTCATATTTAATCCTCTTTGCTTTTTATCCAGTATTGTAGGAGAAGTAAATGGTCTTACTGGCCTTTCACAGCAATCTGCTGGTCTTTTTTTTCTAAGTTATAGTTGGTTGAGAATCTGACATTATATGCAAGTAGGTAAAATTTCTGCATTACTTTGCATTTGTAAATGTTGCATATCAACTTGTGTCATGATACTTGATTAACCATCTTCTTACAAGTCCCTTCAAATTTGCTCAACTATATTTTAATCTAGTGAAATTTTATACCGCTTAAATCTTTAGTCACTTAATTTACTCCTTCCTAAAAAGCCCTTTCTCTGCTTTATTCTCTGCACTTTCAATGATCAGAGGTGTCTTACCTCTCATCTGTAACTGTATTTTCCTTAGTAAACTTTTGGGATGGACTTTGTTACAGGGTTTTTTTTTTATGCTGTTTTAGAGGAAGGAACCTCTGTGAGTAGAGGAGTAAAATTCCCTCAGAATCTAGAGAAGAATTGTTACTGCTTTCCTCCATGTAAAATATCTAGAAATACTTAGAACTAAATAAAGGTTGAGATCAATCTGTTGATTTATTTTTCATTTCAGACCAAGAAGCTATTAAATTGCAGTTCTTAGAGTTCATTTGAATCTTTTATTAGTACCTTGACAATTTATTTGGATCCTGAATGAAACAGGCAAACCACTGTCAATGGGGTCTAGTCTGGCTCTGGAGCCTTGCTGATGATTCTTGCATGACTTTGTTCTAGTGTTGCTGCTTTTAATATGTCTATCTTTGTCCCTGTACCATGGATTGGGAGCTGAAATAGCGTTTATGTTATGCTCTTTACAAAAAAGGTTAAAACCTTCATTTTTAAGTAGTTTCCCTAGGTGCTTTTTTATTTTCATTTTTTCCTGGAGACTTTGATTCTGTCACAGGCTCTGAACTTCTATATGCTTAGAAACATTGTTTTGTTCCTTGGTTAATTGCTTTCTCATGCTTTTTAAACTATTAATTTCCATCATTCTTTAATCTGCTGTCACTTTGCATATTGTCCCTTCTCCAAGTTACTTTGCCTTAAAAGACAAGTCCTTTGGGACTAGTGGGCCTTACTAGGACATGCAGTTATTGCCTGGATATGGTGCTAGTTGCAGACAGATTAGTTCAGGGATGGGTTCAGAAGCTATGAAACTAGGCCTTAGAAAAAGCAGCCTCAGAAAACAGCAGCTTGAGGTATTTGGAACTTAAGAACATTTACCTTCCCAGAGAAAAGGGCTCTGCGATTTAAAACTGAACAAGCAACCAAACACACACCCAAAAAACCCAACCAACTAATAAAACAAACAAAAAATCTCCTTTGGTTGAGGTGAAAAACCTGCAGACAAGAAATATGTGGACAAGAACTCATGTGGAGAAGTTAGCTGCATTCAGAGAACAAGGAGCATGGCCTGGACAGCTAGCATCTAGCAACAGGTGATGGCAGAACTCTGCTTCCTATCTCCTTAGCACTCTGCCACCCTGCTGCTTCATCATTCAGCTGTACTCTGGCCAGTGCTTACAGGAATCACATTTTGTGTCAAAAGGATTTAAAATAATTTTGTTAGAAATATCATAATACATATATTCTTTATATTACACTAGAACCTGTTGGTAATTCTTTAAAAAAGAAGAAAAAGTCTTTACCAGAGAGGCTAGGATTTCACACAGAAGTGAAACATTTACATACAGGCTTTTCATACATAAATGAAAGGATATTCTCTAATCATGTAGTCTGTCTTTAAAGGTAAAAGTTCTTTACCTGCTGCAGCAACATCTGCTTACTTTTATTCAGTTTAACAGCTGCAATATGTTAGAGGAGTTAGTGCTGACTTTCCTCTTCACTGTGATTTATCCAAACATCATCTACAACAGAATTCGTTACCCTGCTACTAGGCACTTAGCCATCTGAAGATAGGTAATTAGGAAGTGTCCCTATTTTTGTATATAAAACCTTATTTTGCAATTATTTTTTTCAAACAGAACAGAACGTAGTCTGTGAGTGTTTCTCTCTTGTATTAGCTTCTGTTGTAATTAAAAGGAATGTTAGTTATGTACTCCTGATTTCCCTGGCCTCAGACTGGCACAAGGACGTGGCTTCCTACTAATCCAGCCAGAGTTATTGCTGGCATACTGGTGACTCCAGATTTTCTGTCTAGAGTAGTTCTGTTCACTATCCATCATATTTGAGAAGTTGTGGCAGTCCGGCGAAGTTCCTGCTGACTGGAAAAGCGAAAATGTAACCCCATTTTTAAAAAGGGAAATAAAGAGGACATGGGGAACTGCAAGCCAGTCAGTCTCATCTCTGTGCCTGACAAGATCATGGAGTGGAGGATCCTGGAAACTAGACTAGGGCACATGGAAAATAGAGGTGATTTGTGACAGCCATCATGGCTTCACTAAGGGCAAATCATGCCTGACAAATTTGGCAGCTGCCTAGGATGGGGTTACAGTGTTAGTGGGTAAGGGAGGAGCAACTGACATAATCTACCTGGACTTGTCCAAAGCACTTGACACTGCCCTGCATGACATCCTTGTCTCTAAATTGGACAGATATGGATTGGATGGATGGAGCGCTCACTGGTTAAAGAATTGGCTGGATGGTTGCACTCTAAGAGTTGCGGTCAACAGCTCGATGTCCAAATGGAGAGCAGTGACAAGTGCCGTTGCTCAGGGGTTGGTGCTGGGACCAGCGCTGTTTATCATCTTTGTTGGTGACACAGACAGTGGGATTGAGTGCACCCTCAGCAAGTTTGCCAGCAACACCAAGCTGTGTGGTGTGGTCAACACGCTGGAGGGAAGGGATGTGCCATCCAGAGGGACCTGGACAGGCTGGAGAGGTGGGCCCGTGCAAACCTCATGGAGTTCAACAAGGGCAAGTGCAAGGTCCTGCACATGGGTTGGGGCAATCTCAAGCACAAATACAGGCTGGGCAAGGAGTGGATTGAGAGCAGCTCTGAGAGAAGGACTTGGGGGTATTGGTGGATGAGCCAGTAATATGCCAAGAAAGCCAACTGTGTCCTGGGCTGCATTGTGGCCAGCAGGTCGAGGGAGGGGATTGTCCCCCTCTGCTCTGCTTTCATAAGACCCCACCTGCAGTGCTGTGTTCAGCTCTGGGGTCCCCTGTATAAGAAGGACACGGACCGACTTGAGTGGGTCCGGAGGAGGTCACGAAGATGATCAAGAGCATCTTTCCTGTGAGGACAGACTGAGAGACTTGGGGTTGTTCAGCTTGGAGAAGAGAAGGCTCTGGAGAGACCTTATAGCAGCCTTCCAGTACTTAAAGGGTGCCTACAGGAAAGATCTTTATCAGGGAGTGTAGGGATAGGACGAGGGGTAAAGGTTTTAAATGGAAAGAGGGTAGATTTAGGTTAGATATAAGAAGTTCTTTCCTGTGAGGGTGGTGAGGCACTGGCACAGGTTGCCCAGAGAAGCTGTGGCTGCCCCCTCCCTGGAAGGGTTCAAGGCCAGGTTGGACAGGGCTTTGGGCAACCTGGTCTAGGGCGATTGGAACTAGATCATATTTAAGGTCTTTTCCAACCAAAACATTTTATGATTTAAGTTGTGTGGTATCTTTTTTCTCTTATGAGTTAATGTTTTTATGTCTTAAAACACCAGCTCCTGGAATCAAGAGATTTAAGGTTGAACATCAAATGATGAATTGGCTCATCAACTGTTTTATTATTAATTTTATTTTTAGAGTAATTTCTTAGCTTTAGATGGCTGTCTCATGATTTTTGAAGTTTGGGTTTGGCAATACTTAACCTTACTGTCTGGCAAGGGTGAACACTGACCTGCTCCTGTTTTCTTTCCATGGTAAAACTCACCTTGCTGAAGTGGTTGATGGCAGGCTTAGGGGAAAAATAATGGACTGAATTGTACTTGGTCTATACTCGTATCATTCTTGATACGTTAGTAGTTAACATTTTCATTATATGTTAGCTTTTTGTGTTAAGATTTTTGTCGGTGCAAGTGGTATATTTACAAACTGACTTGTCTAACTCTAGCTTTGGTGATTTAATGATTATTTAAGTCCATATAAACTATTTTCTAAAATGAAAAACTATTTTTGCCATCCTTTAAACGAGGATGGCCTTATAGAATAGCTCCAAAGAGAAAGAATCTGGTAATTGAAATGCTAACAGATCCATAACTTTACCCCATTATTATCTAAATCATTTTGTAGATATTCAGTATAGTCTCTTTTCAAATTCCTTTGTGAGTTGGTTTTCCCAGTGCAGAGGATCTTGATGAAAAGAATCAATTAAGCCTGGGAAAGCTCTGATGGTATAAATATCCTCGGTAAATAAATTGTTATTGTATTAGATAAAACATGCTGATTTAAAACAGTTGATAAACCCTACCTCTAGTCTGTGGCATATTCTCTGGAAAAACTCCCAGATTTCATAGAATGAATAATGCATGAGTATCTCTTTATGTGATTGAGTTGACTGGTTGCGATGTATCTGAATATACTGTTGTTTGATTCTGATTTGTTCTCTATTGAGAGCTCCCTAACCAGTGCCTTCTGAGGCAGTGGAACAGCACTGAATTGCTGCTTTCAGATTAGTGCAGTGCATTGTCTTCACGTTAGACAGGATCAGTGATGAGAGCGATATTTAATTTTGAAGGTACAGTCGTTGTAAAATCAAAGAGGTGAAGTGATGAGATCAAGGATGTTCTGGGATGTTAGTGTAGTTATTACTGTCAACCACCTTGTCAAACAGTAGAGATAATCCACTCTGTTCAGCTTCCAACATGGAATGCTGGTTTTGCCATCATAATTTTCAGGTGCTGAGATGCTATTTAATTCTTGCCATGTAGATAGCTTTGTATCTTCTTAATTTGTCTAGAATGAAATTTTAGTGTTTTGTTTTCAGTCTATCCAGTGTATACATATAAAACTACATGTTATAAAAGTGTTGCATGTATACTTGTATTGTTAATAATAAATACTTCTGCAGGAATGTGTACTTCCATGAAGATATTCTTAGGGGGTTGCCCTGAAACCCACATTTAGATTATTTTTAAAAATTCAGGGTTAGTTCTAACATTAAAATCAATGAGAATAAGGGTTAAAGGATCATTTTACCAGTTATGACACTGGGTTTTTTAAATTGCATAAAGCTCAAAGTCTAGATACCCAGGGGGTGGGGGGGAGACTTAGGAAAAAGAAAATGTGGTGGACCAAGAATGAAAAGTAAGTTAAATAGTATAAGCATCAGTAAGTTATAAAGATAAAGAGAAATATAATGCACTGTAGATTGAGGGGATAAAATGAGTGAAAGTGCATGGATGAACATAGGGACATTAGGGAAACATGATTAAAGAGGTGAAAAAACATATCGAACTACAAAACTAGGAGATATTAGTTCAAAGAAGATAACGTAAAATTGCTTATGACAAAAACTTAAGGAGACTAAGACAAAACTGAAGCTGGCTAAATACTGCAAAAATATGTCTGCAAATTAGTATTCAGCCTTCTAAAAAAAATATCTTGGTTTCACTCCCTTTCTCCCATTGCTTGTTTCTACAAATAGTCAAAACGCTGAGCTTAACTAGGGTGGATGTTCACAGAGAGTGAATGTGTTTGTGTGTTAGTGGTTATGTGTGATTCCATCGTGTACTTATGGCATGGAAGGTATGCACAAGTTATGCAGTGCACAACTTATTTTGAATGTTATGTTTCATGGACCTGAGGACAATTCAATTTTCCTTTTAAAATATTTAAAATTCATCAAAGGGAATAAAAAAACCACATTTAGAGAATCTATGATATCTGTATAATCATAAGTATGTGCTTACCTGCAATATCGCATGTACATACCTCCCATATTTTCCAATTATGCTTTATAAATTATTCAAAATGGTCTAATGAATAAGCTGGAAAGCCTAAAACAAAATAATAGAAGACATCGGTAATACTGGAGATGCCAGAACTTTCTTGAAAGGTCAGACAGGAAAAACCTAACAAACAAAAACCCCCCATCCTGTTCACCATATCTATGTAAGTAATTTCACTTCTGGGAGAAATTGTACAAAAGTCAGCCTGGCTATTCCCAGGAGTGAAATTATTCATGAGCATACAAGTTTACCGGGTCAGGCCCTGAATCAACAAGCCACTGACTGTGAAAGACAGTCCGGAGCTGGCGAGTGAAAAGGAAGGTTAATGAGAAGCACTGGAAAGATGTTCATTAAAGTGGAAATTGAAGTCACCTAGGCTGAGAGTAGTGAGCTTGAAAGGAAGAAAGTGAGCTTCACTCTCAAAGTCAGGAAAAAGGTTAGAAGAGAAGTCATAGGAAGCAAATCCTGCATGGGCAGTAAAGGTGCTGTCAGATGCTGCCGAGTGACAGCTGACCAGCATGTTCTCTTTCAGATGCTGAATAATGTGTGCTGACTCAAGTTTAACATCTGTCTGAACTGGGAGCTGAAATACAGACTCTGAAACCTGATGCTTTGTGGATTGTTAGGCTTTATGCCTGTGAAGCATATATTTGCAGTGAAAGGAAAAATATTGGAGATGCGAGACTCACACAAATAAAAATTTGCCAGGATTTTTCTTGCATTTCAGAGTTCTGAAGTTAAAATTGTAGTCTGACACATCAATTTTTGTATCAAAATTTATGCAGAAATCTTGAATATTCAATTTGTAGCAACCTTTATTTTCAACTTTTGCAATCCCAAAGCCATAAAATATCCTGGAAACAAAATTTGGTTTCTTTTCACCCACAAAAGTCTGTGGGTTTCTTTTGTTTTTTCTTCCCCCAAGATCTTTTACTAATACGTGACAAACTGAAAAGATACCTGGATGATTCAGTCATGTTCAGTGCCTTTGTTCCTTATGCTGCTTCTTTAAATGGTTGACTTTTTGTGATTCTTTAGTTCTGTATTTTTAGGAAGGTGTGGACCAGACACCAAGCCTGGGTGTTCAGCAGCCTCCTTTCTGCACTGTCCCTATTCTCCTCGAGTGATGCACTGAGGAGTTAAAACTTCTTTTATCACAGCTTTTGAGTTTCTTGGAACACATAAGCCTCAGTGGGTCAAGAGGCTGTCTCCTGAAAAAGACAGTAACATCACCTGTTCTCAAACAGTTCTGTTCTCTGCCTTTGTGTTTGATTTGATAGCAACTCTCAAAAGTTGTAAGAGGTACAAAGGGTTTGCTGGTTATTCCTGAGTGTGTGTGTCTGCAATGAAACCCATTCACTGCCCTTCTTCTTATAAGAAGTTGGGATGTCAGAACTGACAGGCTGGTATGTGCTGGGACAATGTGCCAAGAAAAGGAAATGTAGTGGAAGAAACAAGCTACAAATATTGTATAGCAGGTCATTCAGTGAGAACAAACAGCAGAGACTGAGAAAACACTCATACAATGGATGCTTTTTTAGATTAATGCTGTCGGTAATGTTAAATAAACTGTTCAGAGGTCCCATCTTTTGTTTCTGATGGTGGCTAGTTACTGTTACAACTCTTTAACTTGCAGATGAATTCTGGTGTAAAATTTAACAGCTGAGATAAGCGTATTCAGTTTATTGTTATGTAGTGGCCTCTATAAAGCCTGGGGTTGTGTTGTAGTCAGAGGCTTGTGCTTGGGAGTTTGGGATTTCCACACAGAGTGAGATCCCTGTGGACACTTCCCAGCAGAGACACAAAGCTGTTTCTTCCTTGGCAGTGGAGGCTGCCAGTTTGTTGAATGAAATAGAGAAAACTGTTTTTTTCACTCTATAAAAGATGCATCTGTCCATACTTGCTTGCTGACAAGCTGTCCAGGTATTTTAATGGATAAGCTGTAGGATTGCAATTGTTGGAAAGAAGGGAGGAAAGAGGTTGCCTCTGAAAAAACCATACAAGAGAAGTTGATGTGCCAACCGTTAATTACAGGAGCCCTTCTTGCAATTAGCTGCACAATGGGTGTGCCTAGGTCCAGTCAATTCTCATGACCTAATTGTGAATTGGTTTGCTGTAAAATACATATATTTTCTCAGTTTGGTTGCTTTTTCCAAATTTTGTATTGCTTTCAAGGGCTATATTTTAGATTTTATTGTTGCACGTTCTCCATCTCGTGTTGTATTTACTCCCTTTTTGCCCCCTGAGGCAAAGACTGTTGGACACAAAAGAAAATATGACATACGTCAGGATGTTTCTGGAAAGAAATGCCAAATGTGCCAGATGTCATCCAAATACTGAAGAGTGCATGTATTTCTTCGATGACTGTTTTCATTGCATGTAGTTGCGTCTTGCCTTGTACAGCTGTTTTACCTGTCCTTTGGTGATATGCTTTTAGAAAATAAAAACATTTGCCCACTTGGCACTAGAGAAAATAAGTTTTTAAACGTATTTTTCTTTTTTTCAGTCGGTATCTCAGTGGGGCATCTTTTCTCTGGCCCAACCATGGCAGTCTGGCAAGGGGGGTGGGGGGGCCCTGAAACAGGGAGAGGCTGATAGCCAACATGTTTTGAATGCGAGTGTTGCAGTGATTTCCAGAAGCAGAGGAGAGCTGGTCTTTGTCCTCAACTTTCCTGTAGGTCCACCACCATTTCTATGTTGCACTTAAGCATTTCTAGGATAATTCCTTCCTTTTTGCTCTGCCTAGCCTTCGGTTTTCTCTGGGCCAGATTCTTACACCTGAAGTCAAAGGCAGATTTCAAAAGTGGGATATAATTGTATATATCATACCAGTTATACCAGTGCCTTGGGACCAGCTTCTTTTCCTGTATGGGTGAAGATCTCACATACAGCCAATATTTTGCAACCCAGGTGCTGCTTCAGCTTTGTTAATCTCATTAGATGAAAATGCTTGCTTTAAATGTAAAAATAAATACGCACTTTTAAAAGGAGTGATTGATCGAACTATAAGCAAAGATGTGTTCCTGGAGGGCATATATTGAGAATTTTTTTTATATTGAAATGCAACATTTTTGTGTCCTGTTTTTATCACTTAACTTACCCAACATCAGAAACAATTACAGCAATTATGAAAGACCTTGACTTTTCCTTTAGGGAAATGCCATCCAAGAAAACTCTAGTCATGTCTTGGTTTTTTTTCCCCCTGTCTCTCTTAAAGGTAATATTTGCCATTTATCCTAGAGGAAAAAACTGACGAAAATGACTGGTAGTTCCCCAAAGCATGTATTTACTGTACCAACTGAAATTAAATTTTGTGATTTTATTTTCCTGAAGTCTGTCTTAGGATCAGCAATTTTAAAAAATCCCTCATCCCAGTTTGTCACGTAAAGAGCTATAAGAAGGATCATGGAAAGATAGAAAAAGAAGTCTCACACAAGAAGCCACCTTTTCACTTAGAGCCGTTCTCTTCCAAGGATCCCTAGATAGCATGTTCATTGTTTGGATAAGAACCATAGCTGTCAGTCATCATTTGTCAAAATTCATTCCTCCCATGAAAGGGCCCACTGGTTCCTGTTTACTGCTATAAAGTGGAACCTCATCTGTAGTGCTCAAAAGATGTGATAATGAGATTCACTTGATTTGCCATGAATTGGGGTTGCTCTGCATGATTAGAAGGGAGTTTTCATTACTTTCCTGGGAATTCTGAAGCTGAGGATTTGCATGTTAATAGTAACATTTTCTAAAATACGCTTTCTTTTTTGGTGAGTTTCATGTTTAAAATTGTGAAATACAAGCTACCATCCTTCAAGATCTCATGTTGTGTCAGTAACTTCAGAGAAAATTCAGTTTACTTCACAGTTATAAAGAAGATTTAAATTTTTTTTTTTAAGTTAGAAAGCTTGTGTTAAGATCAGGAAACTGAGTTATATTCTTTCCAGTTTCTGGATACCATTGCCAGAAGGATTCTGACAGTCAAATCTATCCTCGGTTAGACTTCTGAATTTGCACCAAGGATTAAGAGTTGCATTGATGTTGCTTTGCAATTTGATTTTTTGCCTAACAACTCTGTTAGTGTAGTATTCAGGCCAGAGTCTCTCTTTAGCTCATAGAGCTTTATTGGATCTACATGGCCAATAGTGGAGAAGGGGCAGAGAGTGGGTTAGGCAAATCTCTAGGAAAACGTTCTTGTTTCAAATAAATAGTTGTGAATTGGAATGTTGAGAGGGAGCAAATCCAAATTTAAAAAGTATAGGCAAATATTTCTCATACTTATTTTTAAACCTTAACAACTTCTTATGAGTTTACAAATTAATGAGATTATAGAACTGGTTTAATATCTGGTGTCTAATTTTAGGGCATTTCCACATCTTCCTTTAACTTCTGCTATTCATGCTCCTCCACCTTTCCACATGTTTTTGCCTACCTGTGTTTTTTATGCAGTTACAAAAATATATCTCTGCAAATTCTTCCAACTTTGGATCATATTTGGATCAGTTCTCAAACTCTTGTGGAGAGGATGAGGACAAGAAAAAATGTTGGAGTATCCATAATGAACCGCCATTTGCAATATTCTTTTTGCCATCATTTGTTTATATAAAACTCTAAATCCAAACTCTCAGTCTTCCTTGCCTTGTTTAGTGCTTGCTGAGAAACTCTGCTTTTCTCTTGCTGAGGTGTGAAAGTATGAAGCTGAATTCTTTTCTCCATTTTGAAAGCCGACAGAATTTCATGTCAGACTTTTATGTTCACCTTGTTTGTCTATAGCGCAAAAAATGCTAATGCCTCCTTCAAGATATGCCAGCTACATGGCTAATAGACAAACAGATGATAGACGTGGCTAATATGGTTAACTAATAGAGAAATTAAGAGCTTTTGCACTTAAAATGTGTGCGTGTAGCTACGAAAACTGCTTTTATGTCTACCAGCTAGTTAATGTGTATGGAGTTTATGAGGCGTTGTTTTACTAAGTACTCGAGGCCCCCCTAACTAGACTTTGTAGAACAGAGTCACTAGAAATCTTTATGAAGAAATGTAGGTGTATAATGATTCTGCAGCACAGAGAATCATGTTTTGGGTGAGTGTAATATACGTGCTTCAGACAGGCATGTTTAGCAGATTGGTATGGAGAGTTAGGAATCACACACAAGTAATGCTTGTGCTTAGGCAATACCTTTTCAGGTAGAAAAAAAAAATTTCTATGTGGGCTTCACATAATTGAAGGAGGGTTCCTTCAGCTCCCTTTTCTTTTTCTTCTTCTGAAGAGACTGAATGATTTTCACATACCCACAAATGAAAGAAGCTAGTTAACCGATTAACTGGTTTTTATACCCCTCATGCTTCCAGCAGTGTTGGGTTTTTGCTCTGAAGTCTGCTAGTCCCTCTAATTTCCAAAAGATCAACACTATTATGGGTAGTAAATGGTATCTTTTAAACTGTATATTAAATACCTAATATTTTTATTTCTTCAAGTCTATTGCATTTGGTGTCACTAAACCTTACAAAATTTAAAGTAGCTGGATTAACTGTATGCTGTTTTATGATTTTTGAAGGTTTTAGTCACTGTACTTGAGATACCATGGAAGCAGAAATGTGCGTTACAGATGCATAAAACTAGACTTCATATCCATAAGAAGTCATGCTTACTGTGTAAGAGAAGTAATGTATCAGGCCTGTAATAATTTTTAGTTCTATTAATAATCCGGCATCTGAGATGGGTACTTCTGTTATGCAGTTGAAATCCAAATAAATAAAATAACCTGTGCCATAAGTGTATAATTACAGAAGATTTGAGAGTTGATTAAAACTGCTACAGCTACAGAAGCTTCTCGCAACATTAATGATTTCTGGCCAATATATTTTGTACAGAATTAATGAGTGTCTAGGGTTATGGGTTTCTTCATTTTGGTGTGGGTCATTAACATGCTCATTAAGGCTTAAAAAGTGCTTTTGGCTGCCAGCTTTTTTTTTTAACCTGGAAGTCTCCTTTTGCTGAGATTCCCATGCACTAAATTTACTGGTTTGTGCCCACGGAGTACTTTGTAAGGTGTTGAGCATTAATGCCTCTGCTTAAGAATGGGCATGAGTGATGCTTTGCCACTTCATTCAGCAGGATGGAATAGATCTTGTTGTGTTCTTCTCACACAGTTCAGAAGCTTGCTTATGTCAGACAGACCATCTTCAACAAGTCTGAGTGCAACACTTTGCTGTGAGACATTTTTGAGTCTTTTTGTCTTTTTCTCTGTATAAGTGAAATTATGGTCTTGGAACTCTTAACATAAAAATACAGATTTTTAAAAAGTTGAATGAGAACCTATATGAAATATTAATTATTGAATGTCATTCCAAAATGCAAGTTTTGCACTTAGTCATGAAAGTGTAATTGGTTTCCAACTTCTGTTACTTTACACTGAACTCCAAACAACACTCAATCTGGAAACTGTTTTGGTTTTGTTTCTTTTGATGAGAGCCAAGGCTGTGATTTAATGGTTCTAGTAAGAACAATTTTAAGATGGATGTTTATGATAGTTGTGAGACTTCCTGTATGTAGTATATTGTTCTTAGAACAGTCTTAAATCTTCAAAACTAATAGAGCTGCTCAGTGATTTTTTTTTTTTTTTTTTTTTTTTTTTTTTCACTCTTATACTCAGCTTTTCCTAGAAAAACTTACTGATGGAGTAAATGATTCTTCTCAGGAAAAAAATGCAGAGGACGACTTTGTTCCTTGGTAGAAAAAAAGGCATCTAATGTCATTAGGAATCCAGACCATCAAGTGGAATGCACTATTCCTTTGTAATGATATGTCTATCTCTGCCAATTATGCATGTCCTCCATGTTTCAAAACATGGATTTTGGGCTTGATCCTTTCTTTATCAGAAAATTTTAAATATCCTGCCTTATTAAAAATTTTACATTATTGCACTACTGGCTATACCTATACGTGTTTGAACACTGTTTGTGGATGTTTAATGTTTCTGCAAACAGAGAAAATGATCCTATTATGATAGGGAGGTGAATAACGTAGGTTTTGCTCGCCAACAGGAAAAGTAAAAAAAAAAAAAAATAAAATCACAGTGGAAGGAGAGTTGTATTGGAAATAAATATACATTATATTGGCACATAGGCATTGTACTCTCAGGGAGACAAGGTTCAGTTGCAGCTCTTGTCACAAATGAAATGAGTCTGATGGTTTGTAGTGAGCAGTTATGTATTAGGCAATAGATCTGAATGCTGCAGGCACAGAAAATCAACAATGTACCATTCAGATCAAAGTTAATCCTGTTTGATATGGGATAGCCTCTTTAAACATCTAGGGAGGAAAAGACCCACAGCACTGATAGTTGCATACAGAAAGCACCTAGTCTCTCTCATTATTCTATGTATTTGTAGGCCGGCATAATTTTTCAGGCACCAAGGACAATTTTGTGTTAACTTTATTAGCAAACTCTGCATCAGTTTGTGGTTTAGAGTTGGAAGCTATTGCAGCTATCACTTCTGTATCTTTCTCCTTCCAAAATAATTATACTACTGAAATGTTTACTATAAATTTTTTTCTTGTCTCTGAAATACTATATGACTTGCATTACAGCAAGCTTGAGTGGTCACAGTTTATTGATTTTTAGTTTTTGATAAAAAACTTCATAATAACTGTAATATCTCTGATACATGATTTTCGTGTACATTGTCAAGGAAACGGTCTTCAGCAACATGCAATGTATATTATTCATCGTACTCATGTGTTGTCCATTGGAAAGGAGTGTTTTTCTAAGAATAACGGCTGTAATTTGTTTAAGCTTACTGACAATTTTAACCTCATTTAGACTCTAATTTATTTCAGGGACATTTTCTTTAATAATTTTCCTGAGTGCTGCCTTGTTGTTACTGAAGAAATAAAAATGAAAAAAAAAAAAAAAAAAAAAACAAAAGAAAACCAAAAAAAGGCGTAACAAACTTAACACTCTTCTCCATTCATCCCTCTTGCTTCTATACTGAGCAGGAAGAAACATGCTGCTAAAAATTTGGGGACAGAACAGATTGATAAAACAAGATATGGAAGTAAGATAAGTGCAGCCACATTTTTTTATACCAGAAAACAAACAAATTTAGTACTTAAGAATTTTGCCACAAAGATGGCACAGGAAAAAAAATGATAATTAAGAAAGAGCGTAGTCATGCTTAGAAAGTTGTCTTTTTCAGTGAGCTTGATTCAATGCCATATTCAAACAGACAATTAATTCCCTATTCTTAGCTCCTTTTGGGTTGTTCCTCATGTTTTAGCTTGCTGAGTTTCTGGAAGTATCTTGTTAACTTAACCTCTGGGTATTGTTTTTTTTAGTCACTTGAATGACAAGCACTAGGTTAGGGCAGAACATTTAATCAAGAGCCTTTGTTTCATATGTATATACTGTGCATTTCTGCTAGAATAACTTCTTTTCCAATTGCTGTGTTAGATCAGGCAGTATTCTACACCATGCACATCCAGAAAAATTCTGTATCTTTTTCTTCCCTTCTGCCATTAGTGCCATCTTAAAACATTTGTTTAACAATTGTTAGTTCTGATGAAATTATGACAGTGCAGGTGAGGTTTCACCAATGAATTTTTCTGTCTTAGTTTCTAGTTTGTAATCCATTTGTTTGTATTAATCTGGTGATATCTTTTTCACACCCTTAAATTTGAATATATTGCTTTTCTCTTTTTAGAAGTAGTCTTCTCTCCTGGCAGAGTGCTAGAAAGCTCTACATGCGTAGGCAAAAAGAAATAGTATTCACAGTAGAGCAAAAACATGCCTGGGTTAAATGTCATATTATCATCTCTTCGGGTGTTGAGGTTGCATCTAGAAATGCAACTATCAGCATTTTCATTACAGTTCTACACGTCTGAACTTTAGTTTTCCATAAGCATTAAAATTTAAACTAATCTAAACCAAATGCAAGCCTCTAATGGTTGTTGGACTGTTGAACGCTGTTTCTAATGCTTTGCTCCTCATTGTGACCCTGGTAGCTGCAGCTATTTCGAAGTTATGGGATGGTCATAGTGGTGGAAGTAAAAGTCAACAGTGTTGATCCCACTACTGCTCTGCACATGAAGAGGATCTTTCTTGTACTTGTTGTGTCTTGAACTGCTGCAATGCTTGAACTATACTGGCAGACAGCTAGTGGGTCTACAGGAAGCTTGCATCTGAAGAAATTGTTTCAAATTCCACTTTAATATTCCAAAAGTTTTTGTGCTGTTAGGAAGACCTTTTGCTACAGCTGAAGAGAATAAAGGATTCATTGAATTTACAGTCCCATAGTTCAGGTAGCTGGAATGCCATCTTGCTTTTCTGAATGTGCAAGTTGAACTTGTCAACTATAAAGGCTCTTGTTGAAACTGATTTGTTGTCGTTATTTTTGTTACATCTATATGCAAAAAATGTCAGTGTGAAGAGCTGCAAATTTACAGAAATTAACATTGCAGAACATGACTTCAGTGATAAAAGTTGAGTCAAGTGGTGTCTTTTGTTCCCATATAAGCTTTATGCTTGCACTACAGTCACTTTTTATTGAAATAATTATATCTGTTCCTTACAATGACATTTTAATTGTCATTCTGGTTTGTAACTTCCTCAGGTAATTTTGGTTTCTCTTAGTACAGTAGATATAGAGCAGTATACTTTTCACACAGGTACAAGTAGACACAGTATGTAAACCTTTTGTGCCATCACTTTTAATTAAGTGATCCATGTTAGTTGAATGAGGCAGAATCAGTGTGTAGAAATGTAGCCTTATTTGCTAGTTTTGATGACTTAGAGCCTTGTACTAGAAATATTAAGTATAACATTTTTAGCAGTTCTATGTACATTAGCAGAATCGGTTCAAGATAGGAACAAGGAACCATTACTGTCTTTCTTAGGTTATGTGTTGTATTTTTTCTTTTTTCAAGTGACTTTAGGAAGACTCTCATACCTTTTAATTAATTGGCCAACTAGGGAAATCTGCCATAGGAATAAATGCAGTTCAAGTAGTCTTTCCTACTAGCTAGCATTTGTTGGGAAACCTTTTTTTTGAAGACTGTTAAAACATGCATGAACAACTACCAATTACTTAGTCCAGGGAGAGTTTCTTACAAAAAAATATGGAAATTATCATACAATAATAATAAAACCAATGAATATGTCACCTAGGGCATGAGCATATTTGCTCCTAATAACTTCAGGCAGTAGACTATCTGTCTAATTAAATTCATCAATGTGCTTCAATATCAGTTTAAATAGTTGATTTCAAATTGAGAAAAACTAAAACTTATTTGCATGAAATGCAGAGCTGCAAATCTCAAAGTGACATTGGATGTTTATCCATGAGGTTATTTTTTTATTACTGTGAAGTGTCTGTTTTTCTGTGATCTATAAGAAAAAATATTGATACAGATAAAGAATCAGCTTTTTGGGAAGAAGATTTTCTGTTACATTTTGTTACAAAAGGGAGAGTGTCTGCTGGTTAGCTACTGTCTGCATCCATAATTCCTGGATGCTGAGAGTTTTTTATGCTTCAGGATACAGTAGGAATGTAATGATCTGTTCTGTGATGTTAATGGTGGTGGTGTTGTCCCTATCATTTTGCCACTGAACAGGCTGCAGTGAAAATAGTGGCTGGAAGTAGGTATCAAGAAGGTGGTGAAATAGAAAGCTTGCTGGTATTAAATAGAAGTGGCTGATAAAGTGAAGATGCTCTCCCTTGCAGCCAGAAGTTAAGGCTGAAACAAATGAGGAACATAAGATGTGCACCTTAAAACGGAGATGTAAGAGAGTAGACACACCTCCTCTCTTTTTTTTTTTTAACCTACTGATGTATTATTCTTTCTTCATCAAAATTCTGTCTTTTCACATCTGAAATGTCAATAGTTGAACTTCATGCCGCATTTCTTTGTGTGTTTGCTAGTGTTGATTGACTGTTAAGGGGAAAAGGGAGTTGCAGAAAAATGGTATGACAGTGCTGGGTATCTAATGCTGTGGACTATAGATGAAAGTGGGAAAGCACATTGTTTCAGAACAGAGGTGATAAAAGGATGGTAAACTGTGGCTAAAGGAAAAAATGTATGTTGACTTGTAATTAAAAATATATGCAGTAAATATCCTTCAAACAGAATTCTCCTAGAGATAATTTTTTTGGGGATAGAAATTTGATTCTATGAGATCAGTATTTTCTGCTGTCCCTAGATCTTCTCATCTTTTCTCCCTACCAGTGATGACTGGTATATGAGTTTTGGGGCTTCAGTCCCTGTTCCCTCCCCCTCTCAGAACTACTTTCTGAAGATCCTTCAGCAACTGAAATTACTGTGATAGAATTCATTACACTGCTTCTCTTGTTGTTTGTAGAAACACTCTGTAGAATAGTCCTTAATAAACAAAAGATGAACAGTTGCCTTATTCCACCTTTCTGCCATAACCTCTGTTTTTTCAAATCAGTACTCTGGTTTTACGATTCCAGATTATGCAGAGCATTTTACCCTGAAATAAATGGGAATGATTTGAGGGCCATGTTTCTGTTTAGCACATTCTTGAAAATAAGAGTCTGTACTCAGACACCATAAACAGCTGAGCAAGGATGAGTTATTTGCTTGCTAGTTGGGATGAACTTTCAGCTTCTGTGGTCCTTCTGCTGCATACTCTGTAGCACCTTGCACAAAGATTGAACCACTGTTGGTATCTACATTTTTGAATGAGGCATGGAGTAGATTGACTTGAAAAGCAGGGGCAATGATTGTATCGTTAGAGCTGAAGAAGATTAGAAAGTGACCAAAACCAGCTGGGAATAGTTTAGGATTTGTGACAGCAGGAGGGGAGGAGCATGAGGCTGGCATGATAAAATCTTGAATGCAGTGGTGCTCTAGATGAAATTGTGAAAACTTTAAAAGCCACTGTTCTTTAGTAACTACTCTTGTATAGTCTCCTCCAAATATGTTTCTTTACATATGGTTAAAGAAATTAAGGTGGACAGAAACATGCATGTAGTTGAAGGATGAAAAATCTTGTTCCACTTCTGTAAGTCTTATGCTATTTCTCCATGATATTGAGACAAAAATTGTGCACGAAGTATGATTTTTAAATGTCATAATTATACAGTGTTTTCTGAGGAAAAGAGAAAGGACACAGAAAAATCTATCAAACTACATAAAAATATTGTGGTTCTACGTGGATATTTTATTAAAAAGCATAAGCACGTGTTGTGTTCATTGGTAAGCTTGTCTTGATCGGAAAACTCAAAGGAATATGAGCTTTGTTTCCAGAAAAACTTAGGCAATTTATGTTTCTTTTTATTGAAGTAATGTGTAATTTTTGAGGCTGCATGGGTTAGGTGTGAAATCAGGTGAACTTCAGTAGTTCCAGTTACATTACACTGTGGCTAATGCCAAAGACACCCTGTGAAATGAAATTGCTGAATTTCACACAGCACATGTACATAAGAAAAAAGAAAAGGGGCTTCACTTGACAGCCAGTAGAGAAAAATCTGCATTTCTCTTGTTCTAGCATCAATAGAATAAAGGATTTCCTTTCAAAGTAGTATTATGTGGATATTAAATAAAACCCAACCATTTAATTCTATGTTCTAAAGTGGCTTAGTCTCTTTCCTGTAAGATTCTGCCAATAAATTCAAACTGGATCAGATACAGCTTGCAAAACCTTTCAACCATTTTTCTATCATTACAGAGGCTGATGCAGTGTTTCTGAGACTCCATTTTTTTTGCTTTAATTAATTTTTTCAATTGCAGCATGCTTAAGGTTATAAAGAATTTCAGCCTGAATGTAAATGTGTTTCCCAAAAATAGCTTTCAGAGAACAAGGTCAATGTTTGCCATAATGCATAGAGTTATAAGAAGTTAATGTTTAAAAATAAGGCTATGGCATGGTGATTATTTTGAGGTTTTGTTCCATTTTATCAATCTGTTTTCCTTGAAGTTATGTAAGTCAGCTGGACTTCAAGAAAGAGGATTGTTGAATCCTAGCAAATCTATGTCTTATTTGTGCTTATTTTCCTCTAAATAGCCAATATTGATTACATGTTGGTATAGGCAAATTAAGCAAATCAAAGACGTGGTGGGTTTAGGTGGTTCAGAATTCTAATGAACATAATGTAAATGACTCAGAGAAGGGTCAGTGCAACAGGCATCAAGCTTTTATACATTCAAGAGGTATAATTCACTTGATACATGGCAGACAATAATATGTTCCTTGTACAAATCTGGGAATGTAGCTTGATTTGTTTGTGGTTTCTACATTCCAAACATTTTTGGTGATTTGGTAATTTCCCTGTGGTTTTAGTAATAGTTGTTTATACAGAATTACATCTATGAATCTCTGCTTCAGGACATGTGAAAATATTGAAAGCCTATAGGCAAGGAGTATGTGCATGTGGCATGTCTCAGTATTGTTTTATGCCTATGCTGAGATCTGCTGTTACTTTAATATCTGACATATATAGGAGTTGAAAGACATATACTTACTAAATTATAATACATCATGTTTCTCATACTCTGGTATAGATTAGTTACTTAGAGGTCATTTAAGCTGTGAAACCTTAGGTTTTCATTTATATTAGGGGTATAAATTCTTAAGGTTGATATATACTTTGGAATACTTAGCCATGGATATTTGGTATTTGGTCATGTTCTTTTTATGCCCTAAGTGATTTTGTAACTAACTTTCTGTTAAGGCCAGGTTGGAATTAAGTGCATAAAAGGTGAACTTTCTGTTTATATGTCTTTTTTTTTTATTCCTATTGTAGGTGAGTTTTGCACCTTCATGTCAATATTATTATATTCTGTTTTGATTCATGTATAAAGTTACTGTTGTCTATTAAAAGATGCTTGAGAGTGGCATGGAGTGGTCATACTACGTAAAGGATCACCTAGCTGCTTGCTTGAAATAAGAACACCGCACAGTTGATAAATAGACTCATATTGCCTTTGCCATGGTTTCTAGCAAACCTTATATCAAATTCCTGAAGGGAGTAGAAACACATGCTATGTCCCTTGTCAAGCATTCCTCTCAAGAAAGGATATCCAATAACTGTATAAAAGCATGTGCAGAATTATTGCAAGCCTTCTGGGTCTGCTCCACCAAAGCTGTTAGTGTTCAAGCACCTTGTTTTTCAGATTGTAAATCTGCCCCTTTAACTTGTATTTGAAGGACAAGGATAAACACAGAAGCTGAGCAAGCTACCAGTGTATCCATGTAGTGAAAGTATAAGTGAATCCCTACACATGCAAGGTTGGGCTAGGTGAAAAGTCTAAGTAGATACACAAGATTGAGATTGTTTGAGACAACTATTTGCACTGCTGCTAATCTACCGATGCTGAGCTTTTACAGTATAGAGGTCACACAGGAAAACCAAATCAATCTTTTGCCCCCCAAAGTAACTAAAAATAGCTTTTCAAAAAAACTGAGGTACTAAATTTATAAGTTAGAGTATTTGATCTTTAAATTTATTCATTCACTTGTTCTGCATAGGGGGAAGGGATACTGAAATTTCCTCTGTACAACCTTTCAAGTTCAACTGATATTTTTTTGATTTACATTTAAGTTTTTTTTAAGGAGAGAGGAGGACACTCAGGCAATTTCACAACACTAATTTAGGATTAGCAGTAAAAAAACATTAAGTTCACACCTTTTCAATCTCTCTGCTTTTCCTGTCACCTCCTTAAGTATTGTACTGAAGTGCACCTTGAAACACGTTTTACAGCATTAGAATTTGTAGGAATTTAGGGGTCATGAGATATCCCCTGATCTATATGATGATGAGAGAGGAATGTGTTTAACAAATGTGTCAAAAAAAAAAAAAAAAAGGGCCAGAACACCAAAAAACAAACTGAATGTGTTAGGACGCGCTAAGCAGCAGTGAAGTGAACCAAATGGGAACAGGACATAAACAGACTCCCTTCTAGTTCTTCTTCTACTGAATTGTTTTAAATGCACTATGTCAGGTGTGAAATCAGCATTTTTGTTGGAAAAGAAAATACTGTTTTAGAAAAAGACTATGTGTAAAAGCATATAGGTAACTTAGGGCTATTAGAAAAATATCAAGCCAGATTTCATAAAATCAGAAACTTGGACTCTATGTCATAATGTCATTTAGTTACAAACAGACTCAGAGATATCTAGCAATGTTTTTTTTCCTTTCATTTTCTGTGGTTGTTTTTTTTAAAGTACTTAACCATTTAATTTCTAGTGACTTTGAAATAACTGATTGAAACCACTGAGAACTCCGTCTATTTTGAGATGCCAAATATTTTAAAGAGCTGTTGAAAACATGGAACTTAAACTCCTATGTCATTTGCCCATTTTTTAAAAAGTTATTGTGAATGTGAAGATTATTTTGGATTTTTATTTAAATAGAATTAAAGGAGAAAATAAAGAATACATTTTGAAGAGAGGATGCATGAGGAAATCTGATCAGACCACTCTTCTCTAGTGAAGTGAACAAGATAGTACTAATGATGTTTCTCATAAGAAATGTGCTCTTGCTTTGCCTATGAAGCAAGCCTCAAAGGGTATTATTGATCTAGAGTTTTCTATGGGAAAAGCTGTGTTTTTTGTTTAGTGTAGTGCATTGTAGCTGGAATGGACATCTAGCTAGTACATGAAGTAGAAGGAGGTTGGTTTCCTATTTGCTTTTTTATGAGAACAAAATGACTTGGTTTCCTGGTGCTGATCTGGAGACCACTGAAAGTGAATGTTCTTCATATATGATGCTTGATATGATTTGTATGATCAGAATAAAGCCTTAGCAAAGGGGAGCTGATTTTTCACTCTAGTTGTCCTGGGTCTGATAAGCTAGTACCCTGGGCTATTGATTCTTCCTACTATGTGTCGCTTTCTCTTAGTCTCATTAACAACAATTCTTTCCCCCCAAACTCAGTTTTATCTTCTTTGATCAGAAAACTCGTATGTCTTGGCCCAGTTTCAGCAAACGCCTACGTATCTGCTGTTGAACACTTTAGTCTCCTCCTCTCTCTTTAAACTCATATTTTCAAAGTGCATGAAGGAGAACAATTTTTATCATCAATAGTGAAGAGAAGCTAAGCAGCAGATGTAATCGCACAAGTATCTTGTATTGGTTATAAATAAAAATTTAATCATTAAGAAAACAGCATTTCTCATGTAAAAGAGGCTTGAAGAGCTATGCTATTTTTTGAATTTCCTCAGTTTATCATCCTATTTATAAAACCATATATGCATCTGAAATGACCCTTGGTAAAAGAATCTCACAGTATATTAGTTCAAGCTTTGGTTAATTGTTCTTTATGTATGGGTTTTAGATCTTGGTGTCATCCAGATTCCGATTTTAATTGTTCAATAAGAACGAGAATAGCATAATGTTTCTCCACTCTTTTGAAGTTCAGTGTTTTTAACCCTTATGTTAGCAATGTTCTGTGGATAACTAATGGAATCAGTATGCTGATCTTTATTTGTGATGTGTATTCACTTTGTAATAATGTATACAATCACTGTAGGCTCATGTTGCTTAAGTTGTATTTTTACTTTTCATTCAAATGTTACGTGCAATTGACAATAGGCAGCAAGAGGCAAAAGTGTTTAGAAAGTTGAGAACTTCTTTTCAACCCTTGAACATTCATCCAGATGTCAGTGCATCTTTGAATTCTGGAAATTAGAAAAAGGTTTCTTTGGTTCTTCCTTCACAAGTTTTCCTACATGCCCATTTCTGAAATTATCTGAAGTCAAGCAGAAATACCTCTGTGCTGTGAATCAGGGTGCTGGTACCTTAAGAATGGGGCATTTGAAGTGATAGAAACATTACTTGATCTAACATTCCAGTTGTTATGCGGAGGGAATCACTTGTTTCTTTTAACTGAAATTTCAGTGGATTTTTTTTCTCTGAACTCAAAACTTTCCAATGTTTCCTGCTCTAGATGTACAGCTGTAAACAGTTGTTAATACTTTACATGTTGTTAATCAATATTAGCGGCACTTCATCCTTAGTATTGTTTTTTATACATTTTTGGTTTTATGTTTGTGGAAATCAAGAAGTGTACTTTCTTCACTACTGTAAATAACTTGTGCAGAGAATGAAATTCATTATTTTCAATATTGAGGTAATTGTGCAATAGATGTCTAAAACCACAAATAGGAAACATAAGTCTTTTCTGGATGGCCTCAGTTATAAGTCATTACTGCTTCTTAATGTCTCTGAAGTCAACAGGATACTGGTGAAATGTCTCTCCCTCTGAACTGGATGCCCGCATTTGCAAATGTACAACAGAGGTAATACCACAAATCCCTTGGGACTGTACCTTGGAGTGAGATGGATTTTTGTGTTACTAAGATTAGTTTGTAAAGAAATCTTACAAACAGATATCTGCCTGAAATCCCACTTTCAGTGGAACGAGGACAACATGCCTGTATGCAGAGCATGTTCAGAATGGAAAAAGGAGATTCGTTCGTGTTAAACATGCTTTTGAAATGGAGTTGATAGTCACTGTGTAACAGAACTGTACTTGGAAACAAAAAGGAGATTGTTTGGCGCAAAATAGCAGGATATAGTTTTTGCAGGAAAGAACTAAATGGGAAAGCATAATTGAATTTTCAAAGCTAACAAATTGTATAATGAGGAATGTATATCTCTGTGAATTGGTATCACTTAGTTATAGGGTACTGTAAATGATGTTAATATGAATGACAGAGATAATATTTTACAGGTTGCTAAGGGAACCATAGTCACTGGATTTCTTTTTTGTTGTTACAGTGGAAGTTGGCATGTATTTTAGAATGGTCTGGACAATTGAGCATGCAGTTTTCACACAAGTTTTCTCCAGAGATCGTATAGAAAACTTGTGACAAAAAGACTTTATTATTTGGATTTCATTGGCAAATCTTGAACATTTGGATCTTCATGAAATTTCTTTACCCCTAATACACCATGATAATAACTTGATATAGTTTTGAAAGAGGTAAGTCATAGATGTTGCTTTGATTTTTATGGCAGTTTCTAAATACTTGAAGAGATCTGATTTGTCAATTACAGTACAATATTCTTAGTGCAATTCATTTATGCTTGTTCTAGGTGTATAACTGACTACTGTGCTCATAATTTATAGAGGATATCCACAGGAATCAGTCAGTCATTATTATCGCACATGACATCTGTTTGGTGCAGACTGGCTTTTTTTCCTGAAAACTTCCCATATTGTATGCATACAAACATTTTCATGGCTTCTGTGTACTTCTATAGAAGGAACAGTATGCTGGCAAATAATTATTACTTTCAGACAAATCTCCATGAATCTAACTGCTCTAAGCATCTGTGTTGCTTTTGACGAGTGTAGCTGCATGTTAGTAAGAAACACGAAGCCTCTCCCATCAAACTGGCTTTTGATGGCACTTCTCATGCAGTCTTCTGCTTGAAGTTGTGTTGTTGTTTTTTTTTTTTTTTAGCACTGGGAGTTGGTCTTCTGTTGCCGCAAAAAAATAAAGAAAATATCTCTCTAGCAGAAAAAAGTTTTCCTGTCTTTTTACCTCTGATGCCTTGCCATGTAGAAGTATTCTGTGGCTGAACAGACTGTTTCTTGATGCTGTAACTTGGCCCAGTTTCCTGAAAGAAAAAGAAAATTGTCAGTGCCTTGATATACTGAGTCTTGACACTTGCAATACAGTGTACTTGCAAAAAAAATTCCTGTAGTTGACAACGTCCAGTGTGGGAATCTCAGTGCACAAAATGCAAGACATTTGTGCCTCAATTCTGGAGATAGTCACTGTGTCTACTCCCAGATATACTCTTCATACCTGCAATTTGAAAGTTTCCAGTCTTCAGTTCCTCCATTTTCTTTAGTTTATGCACAGAAGCAACAGATGCTGTACAATATTCCTTTGGCCTAGCAGGTATCAGCTGCATATGAATTAGAGATATGATCTCTTTTCCTTTAAAAAATACTATCATCAGAGGCAGGGGATTACGAAGGATCTTAGTTATGCAGCCGCTGCCTCTGAATATGCAGGCTTGTTGGTTCAGTTACATAGTAGATATATTATGGACTCATTTCATTAAACTGGAAATACATCTTCAATATACAATTCATGTTGTGAAGTAGCTTTTTATTAAAGGATTAAGGTGTTGCCACTGCAAAGCACTAAAACTTTATTACTTAGATTCTGAGTGGTCTGAAGATGTTTGCAGGCCAGACCATGGATTCCAACCAGACATTTGTCTGCACAAAGATTTCTTTTGGTTTTCTTAGTGAAATATATAATATGATTTGGCCTGTCAGTTCAGTTCCTGACACACAGATGCCCATATTACAGAAGCCAGAAGCGTTCTTAATATCAATTGCCTGTCTCGTTAGTGTTTATAGCTGCAGGGTATGGAAAATCATCCAATGAAGACTATGCTTCATTTAGAACTAATCATCATTAATTTACTGAGAGAAAAATGTTGTTCTGGCTAAAATACAGGACTTGAGTTTTAGGTTATCTCACTCTAGATCTAGAGTTCTGTTTGTTTGGGCAAGTCCATTGCATCTCTGCTTTTGCTTTTTAGTCTCCTAAGAAATGAGAACTGCTTGCTGAAAGCTTATGTGGTCAGGTTTCTTTATAACTGGAGTTAAGCTG
Organism: Strix uralensis; assembly: GCF_047716275.1. Taxonomy (NCBI): domain Eukaryota; kingdom Metazoa; phylum Chordata; class Aves; order Strigiformes; family Strigidae; genus Strix; species Strix uralensis. The sequence goes on from NC_133984.1 coordinate 7,138,749, forward strand.
AGACAGGACGCAACACTACTTCCTCCTCCTCTTCTCTCACCTTCCAGCTTCAAATACAGAACACCTACATAGAAATCATACCATATGTAAGGTCATTTGCTGTAGGAGTTTTCAGGATAGAAGAAACTATTGTAAATATGTCTACCTGTAATGCATATTACTTCAAGTGTTTACATAATTGAAATGATATTAAGGTTGCTATTTTGTAGTGTTACCTTGCAGTTAATATCCAAGCCTTTTATGTAACCTGTACAAAACCAAAATAAAACCCAACATCAAAAGCCCCCCAGCTGTTCAGGTGTTAGAACAATGCTATAAGTCATAAATACAAAGCCTTGCAGGTGATTTCACCTCAATAGATAATATTTAACTGTGCTGCCTTTTAGAAGAACTTTTATTATAGCTATTTCAGAAATGGATATTTGGTTTTCAGGACCTATATTCTTGGATGTTTGGGGGGAGATACAACTGCATGAATAGAAGGCTTGTACACCTTCTGCTCATGATTCAAGGAATATATGGAAGAAGCAGTAGGTGGAAGCAAGAATATGGCTTCTTGATCATCATTAAATTTGGGGAGGGGAGGAAATCCATGGTATTTAAGCAGGTTAATGGAGGGGAAATAATCTTTTACAAAGCTGCTTTTCCTGTTCCCTTTCTTGTTCCAATATCTTCTGCTTAAAGCTCTTCTACTTGCTTTTAGCCTCGTTCACGTATATAAGTGTAGAGAAATGAAATAGCCTTAATGATATGTATTAAAAAAATCTACTTTATAAATCCATTTGTTCACATTCATCTTCTATTCACATAACTCACAACCTTAGAATACTTAAACTCTAAACTGCAGAACAGCCAACTAGTTATGCCAGATTCTTGCACTCTTTTTTTTAACCAATCTTTCATTTATTTTATTTCATTCTATACGCTCTCTGAACACAACTTTGGAAGCTAATAAATTAATATTTGAGCTGTTTAGCAGTCTGTTCCACTGCAGCTCTTATATCTTCGTCTGTACAATGTCCTGAAAGACTTTATGTGCAGAATAAACAGCCTTTGCAGTACATGATTTCAAAGCCTGAGTGCTCTGCTACTTTACTGAATGCAGTAAATTTTAGGATAGATTGTAATCCCATTCATACTTTGGCTTTTAGAATGCCGAACAACTTTTAGAAACTACAAATCATTACATAAATGGAATAGAATAGCAGTGTACTGAATGTGTAGACATTTTATTGTGCAACGAATTTATATGTCTGTGTAATTCTGCTATAAATACACATCTGTCGAATATTCTTTAACTTAATGTAGTACACAGAACTTTGCCATATTAATTCATTTTGTACTTACAACAATCATGTTTTAATATGAGCTGATTGAAGTTGCATAGTCTGTTGTAAAAGATTCATTAGATTCTTTAAAAGCTTTTCATAGCAACATATACTAAACTGTATATTAAAAATAAAGATTTTTGTGTAGGAATAAATCTAGCACACTAATAAGAGCTTGAAAGGCAACATTAAGATTACTTCTTAACTTAGAAGCTTGCTCAGTACTGTTGGAAACTCATAAAATAGGTCACGTAAGGGATACTCCAGTATGCTTCTAATCAACTAAATGCTTTGTAGTCCAGATAAATGGACTACCTAGACCAGCTGGTCTTGGCAAAGTTGCATGATGTAGAGTTACTGTTACTTGCCTATAGAAGACTTAAGTTTTCCTTGAGTCTGTCTTCCATCTAGAAGTTTAAGTAAACTGCAAAGATTAAATCACTGGTCATATGGGCCTGGTCTTTCTTAAGCATTCGGCTGTAGACAGGATCCACAACGTAAAGGCAGATCACAGCTTCTAAGTTATTGTTCTGGTAACACATTTGTGTTCTCAGGATAGTCCTATTGAAGTTTTACATGAGCAGCCTGTGGTAAAATAAATCCATATGGGATGTTAGGTGAATACTCTGACTTGAAACTCAGAACTGTCCTGCTATAGCCAGTTATCTAGCTTGGTTTACAAATTACTTGGAATCAGATTTTTCTGATTTTAATATATTTATATTTCTATTTTTAATATAGAAAATTCTCAATTCTACTGAGCTATAATGAAGAGGCTGAAATACAAACTCTATACTTTCTGAGCTATTGTTTGTGTTTATTTTCTGTATGGTGTCATGTTTCAGAGCACTGGACTAGTCATCTGTGTATAGCCAGCTATAAACTGAAATAGTTGCAAATATTACCTATGTAATCATGTGTGTGTTCTATTCACACATATTCTATTTCTGTCCAGTGCCAAATGTCATTTCAAGATACAGAGCTTGCTTCCATGAGAGACTGGAGCACCTCCCCTGTGAGGACAGGCTGAGAGACTTGGGGTTGTCCAGCCTGGAGAAGAGAAGGTTCTGGGGAGACCTTATAGTAGCCTGCCAGTACCTAAAGGGGGCCTACAGGATAGATGGGGAGGGACACTATTAAGGAGTACAGGGATAGAATGAGGGGTAACGGTTTTAAACTGACAGAGGGCAGATTTAGATTAGATATAAGGAAGAAGTTCTTCCCTGTGAGGGTGCTGAGGCACTGGGACAGGTTGCCCAGAGAAGCTGTGGCTGCCCCCTCCCTGTGTTCAAGGAAGTGTTCCAGGAAAGGTTCAAGGCCAGGTTGGACAGGGCTTTGAGCAACCTGGGCTAGTGGAAGGTGTCCTTGCCTATGGTAGGGATGGTGGAAGTGGATGTCTTTAAGGTCCCTTCCAACCCAAGCTGTTCTATGATTCTATGAGAGATAGAAAAGTGTATAGTATCTTCAAGCAAAGTGAAGAAGCATAGCATGTGAGCATTTCCTACTTTACCTTTTTCTTCAGTGAATAAAATAGAAACATCTTAAAATTTTGAGGCACTAATAATAACACCTTGATTTGAAGACATTACTGTGGACTTTTTTGTGTGTGTATGTTGTACGTGTGTGTGTGGGAACAGTTTCGATATAAGTTTTTTTAGCATTATCAGCAGTTGTAGCTCTGCAGTGTGACAAGGTGCATGGCAGTTTCTGTCATATGCTTCCTGAACACAAAAGGTCACTCTTTATCAACTCCTAATAATCCCAATTGGATCTACAGCTTGACAGCCTGGCAGAGTCTCTTCACACAATACTCAATTCTGGAAAACGTTAACAAACTTTTGTTAAACTTTGTTGTGACCTTCACTCCTTGAAGTTAATTTACATTAAATATAGTCACTTAGAGGCTGATCTTGAAAGCATAGTTACATATTTTTGGTTTATATATTTAAGCATAGACATGTTGAACAGAGATATCTTGTGATTATGAAGGTACATGTATTTGTTTGTAAGTTAAGGTCCTTGGTTGCTGCTTGAAATAGCAAGTTGGGTCATACTGTAAATTCTGACTGTGAGACTTGGTAAAATATATGTCTGCTCATATGAGGTCACCAGTTCAAGTTCTTTCTCCAGTAGTACTCACCCACAGGTATTTCTGTCCATTCTGGCCAAGAATTTAATGAGCCTGGACCTTTTCTATGTATTTTCTCCTCTGCTTTAGAGATGATCTCTAGGTTATGCCGAAGGACAGAAGAATAGTGACATGAGGATCCTGAAATTGGACTAGTTCTACTGATCAGTAGAGAATTTAAGTTTTTGGTCTTTTCTCATACTTTCCATGGTTTCTTAAGGAAAATATGTCTCTTCTATTCCTCATCCATCATGCAATTATTTAAACTGTTGAAGCAGGTAGTTCTACTGCTCCTATTTGTACTGCTGATTTAGCTTGTTACTCAGCTCCTCCATGCCTGACAGCTCTCCCCTGTAAAATGTGTATTGTAAAACTGCTTACATGAATAAACTGGTTTAAAAATTCAAGGTTGGTTGATTGTACTGTGGAAAGCCAACTCAGGTACAAACACTGCATACAGAATCTTTAGTAGGAAATAGCAGATTACTTGGACAAGATTATGCAAATGAAAAGTATGTTCTTTGCAAAACGTGATTACAAAATTGGCCCTAAATTTCTCTGCAGATTTGGGGTAAAACTTGGAGACCCAGAGTGGATTTCAGAAGACTGAGAAGCATACATTATTGAAGAATATTAAGTACTTGGAACAATTGAGTGCATCTTGGGCTGGGGGGGTTGTTTTTGTTTTTTCTAAGTGAATTCAACTCTGAAAAAATTTGGCACTTGGGAATTCGATTTTTATTCATGATATTATATATACCATATATTATTGGTCAAAGCCCAAAAATATCAGAGATGGCAAATGGATGACTGGTGTCTGCTTCATCACATGTTTCACGGAGTTGCTACTGTTGGAAGAGACTTCTTAAGATCAAGTCTAACCACCCTGTTCAGGCAGGGTCAGACAGAGAATATGTTGCCTATCATTGTGCCTAGTCAGGTTTTGAATATATCTCTGGGAAAACTGTTCCAGGCTTTGACAGTGTTTTACATGCAGAAAAATAAAAAGGTATTTTTTATGTTCAGATGGAAATTCATGTGTCTTTATTTGTGCTTGTTGCCTCTTGTCCTTTTGGAGCAGAAGAGATTATGAATTCAAATCTAGACAATACAGTTTTAGGAAGTGATATATTCCTATCAGACTGCCTTGTTTGTTTAAACCAGGTACAGTTGTTTCAGAATTTTATCTACATTTTTTTTAGAAAAAATTATCCTTTTTTAAGAATAGCAGATCAAAAATTCAAGGTAGAAATCTGTTCCTAATTCTTTCATTGTCCTACTGCAAGACTTTGTTTTGTGGTTTCATGCCTAATATCACTGTATTTAATAAAAGGATAATAAACCTTTTCCTTCCTTTATGAATATCTTCTGGATATTCTTAGGTGAAAGGTCCTATAGCAGTACAAAATGCTGGTGTGTTTCATGAAATATTAATTGATGACTTTGGGCATATTTGCTGCTTTTATATAATGCACAAATTTATGCTTACAGGTAGCTTGAAATAAACGTTTAATCCAGTTACAGATTTGTTGTGTTTTCCAAAAAATGTTGTTTGTTTTCTCAGTAGTTTAATTGACGTGACAAAAATCTATCTCCTAAAGTCCTGAACCTTAATTCTTCCAGTAAATATCTTAAGCTCGTCTCCTTTTTAGTGGAAGCTATTTTGTGTCTGGAAGATTTTGTATAAATGGGGTGGCAAGGAGTCACTACAGATAAGATGCGCTTTTGTGCTTCTGTTTTGTCTGAGGAACTTCAGCTTTACTTGGGCTCTGAGAGGGCATGTGATTTGTCTTCTAGGCTTGTGGTGTTCTTGAGCCACATTTGTTAGCTCCTTTGAAGTGCTAAAATTTTCCCACTGCGTACATTAAACTAGAAGGTCTTTTTTTTCCTTTCTTTTTGAGAAACAAGGAATATTGAGAGTGTGAGCGTCATCTTAATGACATATATCTGACTATGTAAATGTTAACAGTATTAAATGTGCTGCCAGGATATAAACATCTCACTCAAATCAATAAATTGTAATTGTAGAGGTTAGTAGGTCTCGGTGGTTTTTTTGACCCTAAGAAAGCCCCTATACACTCTCCTTCCCTACCAGTACAAAAGAAAAATCAGCTGAGAAAATTCAGACTTGTAGTTCCTTCTTGCCTGCTAAACAGTGTCTAAAAATGACAACATAACTGTATTTCTTGCATTCTTTATCTAGATTTAAAGGTTATCTTTCACTTTAAATAATGTCTGGCTCATCTAGTCTACCACATATGAGTAATTTTTTTTACTATGTAGAGCATATGTTTCTTCTGTCTGCAAAAAGTTCTGTGGATTTTTATTCCTTCCTGTTTTACCAACTTCATGTTGCCCCCAGCTATAAGAAAGCAGAGGTCATACAAAGCGACTCCTTTAGAGTTTGTCTACTGTCGCAGTTATGAGCCTCACACTTTTACTTCCTGCTTCTCAGCTTTCACAGTTTACCTGTGAGATTCAGGATTTCTCAGGCACAGAAATGTCAGAGTGACAGTTTGGCTTAGTGTCAAAGTGTTGTGGATTCTAGACTTGAGCTGTCAAACAGACTATAGTCCAAAAGGAAATGGAATTATTATTCCTCCACTTAAGATGGCAGATCACAGATATTTGCCTGTGTCTGGTTCTTTTTGTGTCAAAATATATGCCTCATCTGTGTAGAAATATTTCACGCACAAGTATGGAGCATTCTTGATAGAATTGAACTTGACCTAAATTCTTGCCAAGGGAATTTGCCCCCCTGAGCTCCTTATAAACTACCTTAATCCAACATGGAAATTAAGTCATTTTGCAGTATATCATCACTGCAGTGTAAACACAAGTTGTAGAATATCTGAGAATTTTTAGAGAGCAAGTGGCAAGGGAGGTGTATAAAGGAGGTCCCACAGAGATATTTAGAAGTAGATCAGTGTAGAGGCCCAAGCATGTGCTGGGAGGTCTGTTCACATCTTTCCACTTCCTATTTTCTTTTCTGGGGGAAAGTAGTATTGGAAGGGCTGTCTCGTGTATCCTTCATACAGCGTGCCAGCGTGGCTGCTGGTGAGCAGAGAGGAGCTGAGGGTAAGCAAGCACAGAGGCACCATTTGTCTGCCTGGTCATTGGCCAGTGCCTCTTCTCCCCAGCAACACTGGCGTTACCATGTTCAGTTTTGTTCCACGTTCCTCAGCTTCTATATTATCTCATCATATCATTTCTTAGCATCATATCATTACTTAGCATACCAGAGTTTTCTTAGGACTCCACCTTCCAGAGGCTGTTCCATACAAAACCTCAGCAACGCTCCTCATCCACAGGGCCTGTGAATGACATTCCGAGTGGGCCAAGGCAGACCCCAGCTCTTCTGGAATGAATCATTGCTCCAAAGTATCTCAACCACTTGATCAATGCGGTGCTAATCCATTAACATTAGAGTTCTTGCTGTGTCTTCTCGAATAGTTTACGTTTTCATTGTCATCATCATTGCCTTTCTCAGAGAAATACAAATTGATTGACAACAAACAAGGGGGAGAAAAAAGGATTAAAGATCAGGCATTCAGTCTTGTAGGTGAAGTGACTTTTCAACCTCTGAAATACTACATCTACTCTGACTGCTGAGCCTGATGATTCTGCTCCTGCCTTCTATCCTTCTTACTGTATATACTCTCTCTCTTTGTACAAATTTGTATGTTTTGTAAGTCCTTGCACATATTCTCTCTTTATTACGTTAATTCTTGAGGGGAAAAATTGTTTTCCTGCCCATTGAACTTGGTCACTATGAGACTGATGATGATTAGCAGAGCATGGTATTCAGTGATGGAATTCTGAAACAATGAGATAGGCATGTGACAGATAATGATGGCATATGTCTGCATCTTTTATCAGCATATTTTTATCCCATGACTTAGTTTTGAAAATACTGCTTTTAATGTGGTTCTGTAGAGGATTTTCTCTATGAGAAGAAAATAGCTGTCAAACATCTTAGAGTGCTTGGTGCGCAGATGATAACAAAATTGATTTATGCCTAAGTAGAACTAATCGACTTGGGCTTCCTGCAGTTTTTACATTAGTCTATTACACTTCAGCACCATATTCCTTATTTTCTGAGCTCTCGTGAAGTGTTAACAGGCTCATGCATTTTCTTCCACCTCCAATTGCCACTTCATCCACAGCATTCTGAAACCCTTCCCATGTTCTAGCTGAATAATGGATAACAAACACCATAATTAATTTCAGTTAATTCATTGCTGATTGGTTGAAGAGAGAACTATTGAGCTGACATTGAAGCCTTTCCTGTGGCAAGGCACACTAATTTTGATATTATATTTCTATTGCTCTGCTAATTCCCTGTCCCTTCCCCTACCCCCCACCCCCCAAATCAGGATTTTAATGGTCTGTGAAGCTGCTGTGTTTTTGTCATATTGGTTATAATTGGTCAGTCAGCTCCAAAGTTATCAAATATGACTGACATCCAACAGTGTCATGGGTGCTTAAACTGCCAATTTGCACTTCACAGTGTGATTGTGTCAGCTGTCTTAGAAAAGCAGGCAAAAAATCTAAAATGCGCTTCTGACAACATCTAGAGACAGTTTCTGGTGAATAGTTAAAGATATTTTTGTAGTACCTCTAAAAGCCTTTACTCTGTTAGGTTGCAGGTCTGAGATAGACATCAGGGCATGGACAGGTAGTCACTTGTGATATTATTATCCCATTAACAAGTTCACCGTGGTCACAATTTTAATGCAGTTACACTGTGAATGTAACCAAATGATTGAGAAAGCAGCTGAAATAATCACCCTGCTGCAATGTGATGGTCACATTTCAGGGTGAGGATCATATGCAAAAGTAAAATGGGCTTCAGCTGAACATTGGTAACTTTGGGTTAAAGAACAAAAATTTATTGAGCTGCTATTATTTAAGTGTTGGCGTTTTTGCAACCATATACTATGTGTAGTCCTGCCATTGCTAGTATGTACTACCTTACAGATTTAATCTTTCTTGATCAACCTTCAGTTGATTACTGAAGGAGTTAGAACTAATATAATGTACGGGGATGCAAAAATCAGTCTTGATTTTTAAGTTTAACTATTGATTTGTCTGGATGGATAGTCAAAGGTTTTATTGTATCCAATACTTTAGCAAAACGATTAGTTTTAATTTCTGTTTTCTTCTAATTTGCATAAGGCCACATATTTTGGATAATTACTCAAACCATGTAAAGAAAATAATTTACATTTCCCAGCTCCTCTTGCATGGCAATCTGCATTAGAGAATTTCTTCATACTGGTTAAGTCCAGCTATTGATCTTTGTATTGTTTCTCTCTGCCTGTCTCTTCTCTGTTGTGCTGGCAGGCTGGCATGTTCTTGCCACTCTGCCTTATGCGACTTCCAGGTATCTTCTTTCAAATGCAGTGGCAGGGGTGCTTGAGCGGTCTTTATAGTTTGTTACCCAGTTTATGATACTGCATCTCTTTCAGAGAGGAAATGGCAGAGATAACTAGGTGTGGGTGAGTGTCGTCTTACTGTTTCAGGGAAGGTTGGGGGCCCTTATAACAAGGTTCAGTGAAGCATGGTATAGGTAGGTATGAGTGTTTGGATGAATTGTACCATGCATGCTTAATGCCTAGAGTGGAAGGGAAGGCAGATTTTTATCTATTGACAATAGTAACAAAGGGGGAAAAAGAGGGCTTACTGAAGTGTGTCATGCGTGATCCTCTTTGCTAATGAGCTTTTGGGTGTCAGCAACTGAGGGTGCCTAATATGTTGGGATTTACATGATGGCATAGAATAAACATGGAACTTAAAGGAACATATTGATGGGAGACTTGCTGTAGCCATAATCGAAAATGTCTGAAAATAAATATATTTGATTCCTCCCTACACGTTAATCAAGCTAATACAAAAGTGTGGCTTTGAGTGACTAAGCTCTTCCAAAAGCATTATTTAAAAAAAAAAATCATATGAGAATTTATTTTGGATCTCCAATCCATGCACATATTTATCTTGTTCTTGTATCACCGTGGATTATATACAACATTTCCTCTGTCTCTAGTTCCTTCAGAGAAATTAACTTTCTTAGCTTCTGAAGAAATGTTGAGGAAACAGTAGGACTTGTGCTTTTTAAAAAATTTTTTGTTGACTTCCTTTTTCTTTCTACTGATATTTTCCCATTATATCCATTTACATAGACCACAGGAAAAATCCTCAAAATGAATTGACACTTCAAACTAATGTAAAACAAAGTATTTAGAAGATAGAAATGGTAAGCCTGAGAAAACTACCCAAAATTGTGAGACCTTAAATATTTTAAAGAGATCTGATACAAAATTGATCCAAAACATGATTATTTTTTTTCTTTGTCATATTATTTCATACCTTCCCAATTATTATCTTTTTCCCTTCACTTGCCAAAAACAGTAAATTAAGTACCGTATGCAGTTACATTTCTTAAATACAGGTTAGTATTTATAGCCTTAAAGCCATGTCAGTTTTCAGTCATAGTTTCATTCCTTCTCATGTTGAAATAATCGCAGGAATAAATTATTTCATTTAGATGTCTCTTACTGTATCTGCATATGAAATAGTTTTCAAATGACAGGAAGCTATGTTCTAATTAAGGGGTAGGCTTGCACATTCTTACTCATGGGACTAGCTCTCATACATCTAGTAGTATGCATTTATTTGCATAGGAATACCTGTGAGGGTAAATGTTGACACGAGTGCTTCTGCACCCCATATTTCTGAGGGCCATTTATATCTTCAAGTGAGAGAAATTGATGAAAGAGCTCTGATTGCTCGTTTAGAACAAAGTCTCCTGAGGTGGCATTATAGACAGTTTCTTTTCAGCAGCCAGACAGGTTTTATGAAGTAGTTTAAATGAAAAAGCCGTGTACTCTGTTGTCACTGGAGGTCCGAGAGATACCCAATTCCTTCTTTGTAGATTTGATTGTGATTCACTTTTGAAAAGTGATTAGTTTGTGAAAACAGCTGTATAATGAGGAAGATTAAATACTTGCTCAATATAATCCAAGCCCATTTCCATTAAAATAAGAAAAATAATCACAATTTCTTTGACTTATTTTATGATCTGCACAGCTTTGCATTGTTAGCCAAAGTTAATATTATTTGTCATCACAAACAGTGTGAGACTGTTTATAACACGAAGTATATTTCACGGTCACCGTTGTCCCATGTCTACAGAAAGAGCAGACATTTCATGTTAATGTCACGAATTGGTGTCCGTACCAGAAATACATTTGTTTCCACGGTAACTAATTATTTAACCAAGAAAGAGGGAGAGGAGAAGCAGCAGGTTTTGGTAACACAATTGAAGATAAGATCAGGTCATAAAAGTGATGATGAAACGTGTGGAACTTCGCTATGTTCTTTTTTGTTTACTTTAAAAGGTACTACACAAAGGTATGAAAAAGTCTTTGCTATCAGCTCTGTTATTGAGCTGCATTAAAATTTAGTATGGCACATGATTCAAGATTTCAGTGTTTTAATTAATTTATTTTTAGCACATGTAAGTATGATCTATACGATGTATAGAATTTTGTATAAGTGTATATGCTAACATAACCTATTAATAGTTCTGTGTTGATCTTTTAACCATTATGTCATGAGCTCTTCTCTTTCTTTCAAAGAGTGTGCATTCTCCCAGTGGAAAGAGAAGTCTAGAAAGTCTCCCTTTCCCTCCGTTACCCTGATGTGTGCTATAAAAGGGGAAACATGTTTGTCACCATTTCAGTTCTGTTCAGCCTCTTGAGTTTTCTTGCTGCGTGATGCCGTTGACACTGTTTCCTTTTCTCTTTGAATCTTACAAGCTTTCTCAGAGGGCTTCTTTCTATCCTTGTGCTACTTCTGAGATTTGTAGCCCATTTTCTCACCCACATTCCAGGTATTTGTGGAGCTTTGGTGATGGCCGCTTGTTTGAGAACTGACATTATTGTCATTCCTTCAAGCTTCAAATAAGTCCAATGCAAGAGTTCTGTTTTGTTTCTGAGATGATTGCAGCTGTCAAGGGTTTGTTTCCCTAGTGACTCAACAGAGCAGGCATTGCCAGAGATCTTTTTAATCACCTCTGTCAACAAAACTCTTTGCAACAGATGCTTCCTTTGTGAGATGAGAAGCTCACCTGGATGCTTCTCTGGCTTAGGTCCAGTGATCTGTGAAGGAATGGTCCCCTTTAAAGTGCTGCTGAACTTCAGGCAAAATTTATCTTTTCTATGGGAATGGGGCTGTGTATACTGTGAAGAGCAGCTGTGTATGTCGCAGTGTGAGAGCACAGGCCTGGACTCTACCTGGAAGAAAGAAGTCCTGCTTATCTGTCACTCCTATTCTCAAGATCTATAGCTGACACTTAGTTTATTCCTTGCGCCTTTCAGAGGAGAATGGAAATGCCAGTGAATATGGTCTGTCTCACATTTCCTGTGCTGAGTAGAAGGAAGGGAAAAAAGTGTATCTTATATGTATGCAAAACTTTGCAGTCACTTATGCTAGGGAATTGAGTATACCTATATGAGAATTTATATACAGACTTTATCTTGCTGAGAACACGTTACTGGTATAAGTAATGTTAGTTTTAGATGCATGCACTCACATGACATGTTGTTTTCAATCAGAATTCTGTTCTCTATTATTCATGAACAACTGACTGAATTTACCTGTGATCTGCTGCACACAGTATATAAATATTCTCCATATGTTTGTTTATTCATTTTTTTAAGTATGATGCATAACAAAAATTATATGAAGACTTCAGTACATCAAAAGATGTCAATATATGAACCAGGTGTATTCTATAGTACAATAAAAATAGATAAAATTCAGTATAGATCAAAGAAATGTCATAACCCATTGATACCTTTCAGAAGTAAACATTACTTAAAAATTTATAAAAATGCATCAAAATTATTTCATGGGATAATTTGGGAGAGAAGTTGATATAATCTGCATTTGATTTTTATGTATTTTTGTTTAAGAATAAATGTTACTTTTACTGAAAGAGCACATTATTTCTAGAAACATGACCTGTCTATGACAGAAAACTACTGCAACCATAAAGTTAAAGGAAACAAAAAATCTGGGAGACCAAAATTGCTTTAACAATCTGTTTTGGTTTTGAGGTTGTCTGGTTGTTTTGGGGTTTTTTGTTTTGTTTATTCTTTTATATGATATGTTTCCTTTTTGTGGAAGGTTAGTTTCTTGAAATTTAAATATTAGGTTTATAATTCAGGATCTGGAAAACAGGAGCAGAGATTGAACTTTCTGGACAATTTAAAGGCTCGTTTTCTCCCATTGTTTATATTTATGTATATGTATTCAAAACTTTTCATTGCCATGCTATGGCTAAGCAAGCAAATTAAGTGTTTGATTTAGTGGCTACCATGCGATACCATCTATCTACTGTTTACCATGTTCATTAAATGGGGGAAAGGATTTCATTAGCGGTTTCTGACAACCTCATTGCTTAAGGGGTGCTATAGAGATGGATGGAACAAGTCTTGCTGACAGCTTTAGGGTTTATTCTGGAGGCTTTCTCTAGTCCGTATGGTCTCAGGCACACAGGATTGTACATGGATGGAACAGAGAGGGGAGTATGAGGCTTCTCTGGGTTTTCTTCTGCCTTCATCTCTGTGGAGCTCTGGATCAGGAAGAGGACTCTTGCAGCACATGAGGTGTGGGAGCCATCATATGAGTCTTATATGCACTGCTAAATGTGTATGGTACAGGAGTAGAGAATATGCTGTCCCAGAAGGAAAATGGGAGAGAAATAGCAGTGGCCTAGTTGTCATATCCTAGAGAAAACAGACCTCAATAATTTTGGTTTTAACAGAAACAGGATTTTCCTATTGAATATTTTAAAAAAGATGTGGTATAAGATACCTAATTTTAATTTATTTTACATTATTTGGCATGCTCTCCATTTTAAAAAATTGTTTTTAGAGAGATACAGCAGGATAAAAATGCCTTGTTAATTTTAAGTGGTTTTAAAAATAACCTAGTATCAATTTTTGATATATTTACAATATTCCTTTGGTTTTTCCTGATTCTGCTAATCTGGCATGTATTGTCTGCTTTTTAGTGCTGGATTAGTTCTTGCTTATGAATCTGTAAAATACACAGCAGAGCATACCTTCTCTGGAGAAAAAGGTTCTAGCATATTCAGTCAGCATTGAATAGCTGCCTGTCTGAGGTTGGGACATGAAAATCGCATGTTTTAAAAGGTCTGCTGCTTTATCAGATTCTACTTTGTGCACGTTGGAATTGTCCAGGGTGTGATATATGGTAGCATTGTGTATTCTGTCACTGTTGTACTTCATACCCAAACTGAAACTTTCGGTCAGTTCATGACTTCTGTTTGGCCATTAAATTGTGCTTCAAAGTCCCTTCCTCCCTGCTGATGAGAAGTGTAAGAGTGTTCTTTCACACTTGCATAACCTTTGTCATCAAAGCACTTTACTAGCTTTTATTCTATCACTTCACCTATTTCTGGCGTTTGCCTTCTCTCTTTCTCTGTCGTGAAAGTATGGCTTGTAGCTAATGTCCCTTAAATCCCAGAGGTATACAATGACTGATGATAAAAAAGAAAATTCTTATATTTTTTTAACTTCCTGACCCAACATTTCTCTGACAACAAAGAGGCAAAGGAAGATAGCAGGGTCGGCAGACTTGTGATCTCCAAGTGGTTAGAGGGTAAGGAAGAAGAAAAGCTATTTTGTGGAGTGGGAAGCTGACCACAGTTTTACTAGTTTGAGAAATCATAGCCAGAGGTTTAAATAAGCTTTTGTTTTTCAAAAAGTCAATGGCTGTTAAGGGTGTTGAAATTGGAAATCGACTAAGCCATTGACAACTTCTAGAGAAGGAAAGGCATTATGAAAAATTCTCTGAAAAACAGGAAGAGACTAGTTTTAGAACTAGAGGGAAATAACTGCAAAATGAAACTGCTTACTCCCTCCTTTTTGGGATTTGAAACAGTCCTTCCAAAAGTATCTCCTTCCTGTCAAATTCACAGCTGTTCCTGGCAGGCTACTCAGTACATTTGATGAACCAAAGCAGAAATATATTGGCAATGAAATAGTTGAAACTTCTGGAAACAATTGAATCTTTCAGTATTGCACTACTATTTTATTGAATTGACTGTTTATGAGGTATTTTAGGGTAAAGATGTCTGGGCAAGACACATGTAGTGTTATCGTAACAAAGGGATGCTTGATGTTCTGCAATGCACAGCAATATGTATGTTAAGTTTATTCAGTCATCTTCCTCCATAAAGCTGGAATCACATGTGAAAACATAGTGGGGGTGGAAAAAAAAAAAAAAGGGAAGTAAGCAAAGAGAAAATAGTTTTCTGAGAAACTGATTTAAATCACATGAAGGCATATTAAATTAAGAGAACTCAAATAAGATTATTAGATGCTAGAATACTTGGCTCTGGGTATGCTTAAGATGGCCAAAGCCAGTCGTGTATCATAGTTGGTATCAACTGATGTTTTCTTCAGTCTTAAAGTTTCAGGTCATAAAGTAGAATTGTTATGTTTGGCACAAATTAATGCTTTTACATTTTTGTCTTTGAGGGGAAACTAATGACTAAATAGTATTAATGACTGAAATATGGGTTCTTTTCACTGCCTGAGGTTCTTATATTGGAATAAGTTTAATGTTCCCTGGCAAAATAATCAGGGGATTCACCCTTCTGTTATTTTTTTTACTATCTACTTTGTGGCTGGATATGTTACACTCCAGAACTTGACTACTAAACTGTGTATGTCTGAATATCTGCAAATATTAAAATGTGTTCTTAAAGAATAGATTATGATGGAAACAAATTCAAAGAATTTAAAGGAGAATACTCCAGGAAAAAAAAAAAAAAAGTTGTTCAAGACTGTGGAGTAGGTCTGGTTTTGCTTCACTTTTCTTGTTTGCTGGATACTAGTTAATGGTATCTGCAGATCTGAGTCATCCTTCCTTATCAAGATGATAGTGCTTCTGCACACAGACAACTATGTTGTCTGGTATGTGTCCTGACGAGCAGGAGAATACCTGCTTTGTATTTCACCCTGAAAATACGTAATCTTTGGACTTTGGAGGGATAGAAAAACTGATGTCAATAAGAAATTCTGCAGCTTGAGAGAATTCTTCTTAATTCTGGAATTTTCAAGAGTCAGCTGGCTCTCCAGGCTATTCTGTCACTTCTTGTGGATTTCTTCTATGTGGCCTTTATTTGTTACACTGAATTTTAACCTGCACCTTTAGGAGAAGTGAACTTTTAGAGCAGATTAACTTGGATGGGGGGGAAAGATGACTGGGAGTTCTAGTGTGGGGAGGACTAGTGTGGTCTAGACGACAAAACCCGCAACAACTAATTTATGGTTAACATGATTCTGAGGAATCTGCAACTAAAAATATCTCTCTGTATATGTCTGAAAAAAACACATAGCATACTACTAGTGTTCTCTGCAAATCTCAGATTTTATCTTTAATAACAGATGCTCCCATGACAGAAGGCTTTTCTGTTTATACGGCCTCT
This sequence comes from Strix uralensis, assembly GCF_047716275.1. Lineage (NCBI taxonomy): Eukaryota > Metazoa > Chordata > Aves > Strigiformes > Strigidae > Strix > Strix uralensis. Next base: position 7,154,731 of record NC_133984.1, read on the forward strand.
TTGAACTAAGCTCTGAGCAGTGCCTGTATAAAATGCTTTTGGATGGACTACCGAGCAAAAGTGGTAGAAGTCCTATGTCAAGTGGCAGAAATCTGATAGAATGTTATATGAGAAATATAAGCCTTCTCCTGAACCCCAAAAGAGGGCTGAGGTGAATAGAGGTATGCAAGTATAAATCCTTTTTTCTACGATGTGTCAGAAACTGCTTTTCTGTAGAGGATGTATCCTTTCAGAAGTTGTTCAGAACTGTTATTGGAAAGAAATAAGAAATATTTCCTCAAGAGACACAGCATCAAAAGTGAATTCCAGAGAGATTGTTTTAAATCTGCAGAGAAGCCACATGAAAAGTGTTTTTCAGATTTCTAGATCTCTGTTAGTAGAGGTAACTTTAATGGTTTTTTGCTAGTTAATAAATCCTTAAAATTCAGTCGGATCATTGATATGTTGACATATGTCACCATATGTTACAGTATTGTACCAAAGCTGCTTAATCCCACCTAATTTCTCACAAACTTGCAGACTTCTCAACGTGTATAACTGTCAGCCCATGTAACTCAACTACGTTCTACTTCTCTGATATATGTTTTATTATTTTTAATAGTGACAATTTCATTTCTGTGCTGCCCCTTTCCTCCACTGTTAGTCATCAGATTATTTTCTGACTATTTGTTGCTTTGTTACATCTTTAAATCTTTAAGGCTCTCCATGCAACAGATCTTTTGGGGGGGAGGGTATTTGTTTTTTGCTTTACCAAAATTTTTACAAAATTATTGTTCTCTAGAATGGCTGTAAATACAGAAACAAAAGAACCTCACAACCCAACCTTAAAATGGTTGAAAGAACTGAATTTGGAAATATAAAATCAAAAATATTCATAATCCAGGATCTACTTTGATTTATAATAGAAATTACAGAAATAATGCAGAATACTGTAAAAGGTCAACCTCTTTTTTTTTTTTGTCTTATTACCTGTTGTTATTATATTACTACTGTATTATTAGTAGTATTACTATTTTTATTATTATTTAATTCTGTTGAGGAGGGTTGTGGGAGGAAGAGAGAGAGGTTTACTAAGATAGAAAAGTTGTTCCTGAAATGATTTTTCAAAAACTGAACAGAGAAACACAGAGTTCACCAGACTGGGGGTGGGGAGAAATATCCAACTAAATTCTGGAAATGTGAGCTTTTTTTTCTTTTTCATATGATTGCTCGATGGTGTGGCTCATTTGGTTGTGCAGAACTACTGTCTTTTTATCCATGCTTGTTGAGTAGCACTGAAAAAACATGTATCTCAGTAATAAAAGCAGATTCCTTGTTATCATTCCCTTTACTAATTTTATTTAGTTGTTAACACTTATGTGTCTACATCTTCTGTTATGTATGACTATGCTTAAGCTGCTCGTTGAGGATACTTTTAGTGAGGGTACTATGTGTGTGTACACGCATCTTGAACCACTCTAACCAGCAGTACTGATGTTTATGAAGTAATTTTTTCTTCAGTTTATTTTATGTCACTGTGGAAGTACTTTACTATAACATTGTAATTTTTTGCTCCAACTTATAATGTAGAAGTTTTCTGTGCAAACAAACTTTTTAAAATGCTTCTTCTGAGGATGTATTTATTCCTTGTTTGTTGATATTTTGAAATAGTAGTAGAAATTAGAGAATTTTAGATAGTATATGGCCTCCATAGTCTTATTAGAAGTCCTCTTACAGTTCAGTTTTACTAAATCTCCAAGCATTTCACTCTTCATGTTCTTGTCAGGGATGCAAGCAACTTTACTCTTAACTTTACTTGCTTAGATAACACTTCTGCTTCTCTTAAACAGTAGATGTTTTTTGTTTTTGTTTTTGTTTTTTTTTTAAGTAAGAAAATGAATAATGAAACTAAGTCTAAACAATGCAATTTGTGGTATATGCACTGAAACCACTCTTAGTTTTGATTAGTCTATCACCATTTTCCTAAGCAACTACTACAATTCTATGGGAAGCTCAACATCAGTAATTCTCAATCCTTCTAGACAATTATTCAGTATTATCACTGCACTGTTAATAAAAATAGTATAGGAAAATCTGCAGATTAGCTTCAGAGAGTTTAGGATGATCTTGCATTCTAACAATGGTCTGTAAATCATAGACTGAGAACCATCATCAGGAAAGAAGAAAATTCAAGGTCTTTATCCTCTAAGGAGGGACAACGAGAAAGACTGGAGTTATTTGACTTCCCAGTTAATTTGCGGAAGAAGCAACCCATCTCCCATTGCCAGACATCTGTGGTGTGGGATTTTTCTTCTCTAAATTTAAAGGGCAGCAACAGGGCAATCTGTTGTTTGTATAGAAAAGAGTGATGGTAAAGAAAGAAAACACACTCAAGGGGATATCTACTCTGCTCTAAGAAGCCACTTGAAAAATAAGCACAGGAAAACATTTGCACAGCATGCAGCACAGAAGCAGAGGAAAATCAGGAGGCAGTGGGTAGGTCTCCAGTATAGAGCATGCACATGGAGCATGTTCTTTCCTAAGAAGAGATCCATTTTAAAATTCTTGTATTTCTGAAATCCGCTGAAGGATTAGATCTGACAGGAGGACTTGACAGTATTCTGAGCTATGAATATGTTTTTGAGGTGATGGGAATAGGTTTTCCCTGTTAACTTGAGCTCAGAGGTCCAGGCCAGGTCTAAATCAAGCAGATGTTATTACACAGAATAAGGTAGCATTTCAGATTGATGAAGAGGACATATGTGAAGGTCATTTGACTTCAGACCAGTTATATTCACAGTAGTCGAGATAACAATGTTCTGGCTATAATTTTTTCTACCTGGTAGCCTGCCAATAAAGCTTTATATTATCTGCACCTATTTCAGTACAGTTCAACTAGATGTTTCTAGAAAATATCCTCACAACTTTGAATTTTATTGAAGTCATGATGGGTGAAAGAAGGATTTAGAAAAAAAAAATCTTAGCTAGGAATTGGTTGAAAACAAATTAAGCTAAATCATCTGACTGTTGAGAAAATTTTATTATTTGAAAAATGATTTGTTTTTTCCCCTGGAAATTATGCTAATTGATTCTAAGTGAATTTTTGGCTATGTTAAGTGTTTTGTGGTATCTATGTGTCCAGATGAGCTACTTGCTAGTCTTACTGTAAGCAAACAGGGCCAAATCAAGGCAATTTGGGGTGAAACCAAAAGTCAGGAAGTAATGGTTCATTCCTCTGGCATAAGATTTGTGTGTATGTATGTGGAGCATATGAGGGGCAGGTTTGGTGCTATAGCAGTGAATCTTTACAATGGCAATGAAATGAAACTCTTCTCATTTGTTTTGTTTTTAAAATCAAAAGAATGCGCTGGGTTTTTTTCTTAATACTCTGTTCAAGACTTTTCTAATAACATGAGAGATGATCTTATAACTTGTCATATCCATTACTCTCTCTAGAGTCCTTGTATGATATTTCCACACAATTTGGCCTTGCTTTTTGTGAAAGGATAGAATTAAACCATGGATCCCCAATCATTTGTTATATCCGTTACCTGATTTTAGAAATTGTCATAACGTGTCTGCAGGGTAACATGTGTTTATTATCATGCTCTAAAGTCAATGTCCAAACCCACTGCAGACTTAAACCCAAATGCAGTAATTGTACCTGTATTGGAGAGGATTGGTTATAAAACTGCACACTATGCTGCTCTAGAAAGGCAGCTGCTTTTACAGCACGTTCTTTTGAATAATTAGCTAACAACAGTTTGTGCTAGTGATGTAATACCTGCTTTGAAAGTCAAGGGAAAATGAGTTTCTATTGAACTATGCACAACTGGTAATTACACTCAGTAAACATTAATGTTCTATTTCTCTGGATGCTTCCAGATAAGCACTCGTACCCTAGACAGAGCACAGCAGGCCTGTGCTGTGAAAATGGGCCAGAGAAATCTGGATCGCTTGCACTCCCCATTGAAGTTCTTTTAGGTAGTGTTGAACAATAAATTTCTGTTGGAGCTTGCAATAAGTGACTGATAATAAGTAGTAAAATAATAATAACTGGTAAGAGCTTATCAGAAAGGGAAGGAACTTATGTCAAACTGCTAACAAGTGATTCAGATGTGTTTGACTCTGTTTACAGCTGATTTTAAGTTTCTTACAGGGCCTTACACTAACTCTGCTATTAACTGTTGAGGTATTTCTCAGATTCCCATTTTGGCAATCTTTAGCTTTCTGAAGGACTTGTTGACTGAATTGTTTTTATATAGTGTAAATTAATAAGCTGCTGGAAGGTCTACACTTTGCCATTTCTGCTCATCCAGATAGAAAGTGAGGAAGTACTCTAAATCCTCTTTCAAAGCAAGTGTAACTTCTGAGTTAAAATCAAATCTTCTCAATTATATGCAATATCCTTAGTGCATTTTTATGCCTAATAGAATCAATGTCTCAGTAACTTTCATTGTTGCTGTCTGGTTTTGCCTGAGCTGTTAAATTGTCAGTCATTTCTAGTAGGTTTAAATTATATCAGAAAGTGTCCTATATGCCTTCTTGAATTATGTTTAATTAATTATGTTTAATTACTTAATTGTTTAATTAATTACATTTAACCCCTATGGCAGGAAGTTTGGACCTAGATGATCTTTAAGGTCTTTTTCAACCCAAACCATCCTATGATTCTATGTTTAGAGGGCCAAATTCTGTTGTTTAAAGGTGATTATCAAAATGAAACCACGAATTAAAATGAAAGTTCTTAGATTCTTAGACTATTTTTTTCTCTCCTTAGATTAGAAAATACAGGTCTCAATAAAGATATGAAACTATTGATTTTCATAAGTCATATTTACTTTAAATTTTTCAGGTCTACCATCACTTTTCCATGATGTTAATGTCTCAAAAGTTCTCTGGAAATACAAAAATCCATATTGTTTAGTCAGTTCTTTGCAGCTGTGGAATTATTTTTCAATCCTTGTTTTCTTTTTTTTAGAATGCTTGGTCTAATTTTGAACAAATAGTTTCCTTATGTCAATCATAAATTAGAGTGGAGTATGACTTCTGGACTAAAACTTGGCAGAATTTTTTTCCAAAGCTATGGAATATTTCCTTGGTCTCTCGGTGAGATGGTCTGTTGATTGGTTTGTTGGTCTTATTGCAGATCTCTTGTTTGTTTTACAGATAAGTTTTAGTATTTTACTTAAAATTTTAGTGATTGAATGGAATGTAAGCAGTGCTCAGTTAAGACCCAGGAAGTCATGCTTGGACTGTGGTCTTCATGATGAAAATCAATCAGTTTTACCTTATCTCTATTTACTTAAGTGTTCATATTGGAAAATCAACAGTTGACTGCATTTCAGTAAAAAGTTCATAGACGCTGAAAAAATTTAATGTCTCTGGTTACTTTTGTTCTTCTCAGGGATCCAGTACAAAAGCTATGAGAGCTTTTTGTGTAGTATAGCTAGTGCTTTGAGCTTTTATGTTCTCAAATTTTCTCGCTTCCAAAGTCTTAGAAGTAGATGCACAAATGATCACATATCAGACATTTGAATATCAAAACCCACTTTCTAAAATGCTGCTAGATGACAAATTTTAATAATTCTGAAGGTGACATGTTTGCCACAGGGGAATGGATTTCTTCAGTTATTATCTAGGCTAGCAAAATAATTTGTACAAACTATTTATCACATTGTAAACATCTCCCCCCCCCCCCCCCCCCCCCCCGCCCAAATGAAAATAACAACAAAACCCCAAAAAAGCCCCCAAACCCCACCAACTAAAAACCACAACAATCTGCAATCTGAAGAATTTACCTTAAAATATACCAGACTTTTAGATTCCAGATACACTCAGGTTTCAATCTAAAGAATAACTGGAAAAATCTTTGCGCATCTTTTCACAATTGCATATCAAATCACATGAAAAAACTTCCCAGGAGATTTCTCCCATGGTGACAATTTGCTCATACATTTAGAAATAGTACTTCCAATTTTACTTACCTTTAGAAAAAATTTAAGCTGGAATCTGCACATAAGGATTCCAGATTCATTAGTATTCACTGTCCAAGTCACCAGGCCAAGAATCATAATCAGCATATTTTGCTGAGAGATTAAACTACTTATCCATAATTTTTATGTCTTTTCTGTTGCTTTCTTTCACTGAAAAAAAAAGTATTAAATAGCTGTTCTTCATGAAATACAAAGATTGATTGAAGAGAGTCACCATACTCATCTTATTTGTGATTTGAAAGCATCATCTTGCATCTATTTGGGAGGCAAGTTGTTGTTCACTGTCTTTGCATTTGGTGTTTTCCTGGCATTGAGTACGTCAGTGATAGACCACAGTCTTTCTGTGTTAGGTCCATTTGAACAGGAATTGCATAACATGGTAAATAAGAATAAAATAATGGAACAGAACAGTATTAAGAATGAGATAACAGATCAAACCCCACCAACAACAATCATGCAGTTTGCTTATAAAATAGAAACTTAATAGCTCATAAACATAAGTACAAGGAAACACTTGAGTCAATATTGGGTACTGTAACAGACATTGGCATCAGAAATCTAATAGGCTGATTGGTGCCAGACTCCAAAACTGACCTCAAAAATACTTTGTTCATCCTAACTAGGTTTTCACATGGTAAACTTCATAATATAAAGGGCCAATGATGAAGATAAGAATAGACACTGTTATGAAGTTGGATGAGCTGAGGAGCTTTAAGGCACTTTGTCCTGGTAACCAGAGCAGGACAAGACTCATTCTGAAAAGATGCACCTGTATAGTAGGCCAATCTCCAGATACTTAATTGTCCTCTTAGAATTGGTTTCATTTCAGATAATACGACCCTGATTATGTATTCTATTCTCAAAAGCTTAAATCTGCATCAGAATCTTGCACTGAAATGCCTTTTTTCTTTTGAGCTTTAGAGGTTAATATCAACATCAGGAGGACAACTCTTTTACTTGTCAGTTATTTCATGCTTGGGTCAGAAGTCCCAGAAGTACTTGAAGGATTCTGGTTCAATTCCTTTTTGCTCTTGTTCATATTTATCTTCTTCAGTGAAGACAGAGGTTGTATAGCCTTATCGAGACTCCCTGGACAATAGCTAGGAGTGCAAAGATCCCTGAAGTGCACACACATCAAATGCAGGACATAGCAGACATAATGTTCATGTGCTTAGTCTTACATACACCTTTACGATTGCCGGCCTGGGACTTCCATATGTTTGATTTTTTTCCTTAGAACTGATATTTGCTTAATGTCTGGAAATTTCATGTAAATGAATACCTATTTCCAACAAAGTAGAACAGAACAAAACTTCTGGTTAGAAAATGGAGAAACTGAACATACAGTAGCCTGAGATGAAATTGTGTAATTCAGACCTCTTGTTGGACAGGACTTTTAGACCTTTTTGAAGAACAAAAAAGGGATTAAAGTGTGTTCTTGTATCTTTTTTTGGGTGTCAAAGCGTAATATCAAGGCAGTCATAAAAAGAAGTGTTAGAATTGATCACTCAGTGGATATTATAGTTATGACATAGTGATTAGTGCAAATTTCCCATTGTCTTGTAGAGATTTCCTATTGTCTTGTAGAGGAGCCACAGTATGAACATTTTCATGTTGTATTTTGGTAAAACCTTGTCGTGGTTTAACCCCAACTGGCAACTGAGCCCCACACAGATGCTTTCTCACTCCCGGTGAGAACGTTGGAATGGGGGAGAGAATCAGAAGGGTAAAAGTGAGAAAAATCATAGGATGAGATAAAGACAGTTTAATAGGTAAAGCAAAAGCCGTGCACACAAGGAAAGCAAAACAAGGAATTTATCCACCATTTCCCATGGCAGGCAGGTGCTCAGCCATCCCCAGAACAGCAGGGCTCCATCGTGCATAACGGTGACTTGGGAAGACAAACACTATCACTCCAAATGTGTCGTCGTGTCATTGTCTCGTCTCCCCATCCCCCGTCGTGTCCCCCCTCCCCGTCCCCCCGTCCCCCCCCCCCACAAAAGAAGGAATCCTTCTTCTCCCAGCTTTGTATGCTGAGCATGATGCTGTATGGTCTGGGGTATCCCTTGGGTCAGTTGGGATCAGCTGTCACAGCTGTTTCCCCTCCCAGCTCCTTGTGTACCCCCAGCCCAGTCACTGGTGGGGTGGGTTGAGAGGCAGAAAAGGCCTCGAGGCTGTGTAAGCACTGCTCAGCAGTAACGAAAACATCTCTGAATTATCGACACTGTTTCCAGCACAAATCCAAAACATAGCCCCATAACTAGCTACTGTGAAGAAAATTAACTCTACCCCAGCCAAAACCAACATAAACTTGTAAAAAGCTTCATCTTCATTGGCCTGTGAAGAGAGAGATACCCCATTTCATAATGTGCTACTGAGAGTGATGTGCCTGTCTGCAATTTAATTTGTTGCCTTTTCTCACTCGACTACAGCCTACAGAAGAAACAAAACATGTAATTCTCTGGAGTTTATCTTTTGGTGGTGGGTTGACCTTGGCTGGAGGTCTAGGAAATGGGGGGTTGCAGACCTTACAGGCTGCAGTCCTTCAGCATAAACCTGCTCCTGTGTAGGTCCTTCATGGGCTGCAGGTCCTAATAGGAGAATCTGTTCTTATCTGGGCTTCCCCACACTCCGTAGTTCCGTCATGAAATATTCACCTTCCTCTCACGTAGTCTGGCACAGACACCTAGTAGAGTGCTGAAAAAGTAAGGAACAAAGATAAACATTAAAGGAGTGAAGGAATAAAATAAAATCAATTTTATGGGAGAGATTTAAGAAAATCACCTCAAAATTTTAATCGTTGGTAGGTTAATTCCTATGGGCAGGGCAAACAACTTGGAGAGGCATTTGAAAGCCCGCTCCTTCCAGCAAAAACGGATCTGTGAAAGCTGAGAACACAGAGTGAAATGTTACCAGCTCTTTCAGAGATGACAAAAAGGAATTGCTAATATCCTTGGAAAGACTTGGCATCGTGACAAACCAGGCCTAACAGGCCAAGTACCTAAGGTTTTATCATTTTTAAAGCACACCATTAGTTTTTAACAGAATGCTTTCAGAAGTTTCAACTATCAAAGCCCAAAAGATAATGACAGATTAGTACGGCCTATTCAAAATGACTGTTTCTTCTACACACCGTGATTAACTTTGCTGTCTTTACTGTCAGCCAGCCTCAGGTAAGATGCTGGTAGGATTGAAGTGAATGCTTCTGGTGACCTTACAACAAGCCAGAGTACGTGGAATTTTGAGTTTGAAGTGACAACATGCCTACCCAAAAGCTTTCATTTGGTATCTGAAATGACTTGTCCTAATAGTAGCCATCTCTGTGACCTCTGGCAGAGACAGTTTATGTGTGCCAATATTAAAAAAAATATCTTCAGTATTTAACTCAAAGTTAGACTCTTTTGGAACATAATTTTGTTGCAATGTGGTTTTGCTTCTAGCTCCTCAAAATGTTTCTAATCAGTATGCCGAAAAAAGTTTGAGGTGAAGTTCTTCTACTGTTAACAGCATGAGAGCTTGAAACAGCAAATGTAGCATGTAAATATTTTATTGCTGGTGCACTTTCCATAGGCTGTGCAAATTTTGGGCAAATAAAATCAGTGGAAAATTCTAAGATGCGAGGGAAGAGAAAGAGATGAAACAAGTAACAAGACAAAATAAAAATAATGATCAAGACAATTGTTAGTTTGCTCCTATCAGTAGATGAAAAATAATGAAATGTATCTGAATAGACTTGCCCATTGTTGTAGGATTCTAGCTGTTTCAGCTTGTATGTGATTCAGGAAATGGAAGGAATCTCAGATTGTAGCAAAATGTGTTCAGTGGAGCTAGTGCTCCTAGAGCACATCTTAAGTGGATATAACTTAAGTGCATGTCAGCTGAGCCAGGTGGAGTTGGATGACTTTCTCAAGTTGATCTCAAATTGTATTTCCAGATAGTAATATTTTAGTGTACCGTTGTCATCTGTAAAGAGTTAACTAGAGGATGAAATGCGTTCTGCTCTCTTCTGCTGAAGGAAAAGTTTTGCATTCTGTCAGGTTTATTGCTCATGTTTGTCATTACATGGTAGTTCCTTTGCAGTTCTTTCTGTAATTACTTTCCTAGAATACAGGATAGTCCTAGGAAAATTGAGCTTGTCCTGATCTGCAGGGGCTTGTCCTGGGCTCAAACAGGTTTTATTTACAGAAGCGCCTTGCTGTTAGAGGCAAAGTTGTAAGAATGTCCAGTGGGTGTATGTGATCTATGCTGTAGTAACAAATGTGGCATAAATAGACCAGATGGCTCTTGGCTGTGTCTTTTTTAAGTGGAAGGAATACCACTGTATACTGGATAAACTTAAGCCACAATTTACTTTGCCTGTTTCTGTGCATGTGAACTGCATTTTGTAGAGAATAATTATTTTTCAAGTAATCAACAGAGGGGAATAATGGTTATTATCCTACAATTCTAGAATTCTGAAAGGAAGATTTTTCTTGGATGGGGGTTTTGGGGGTTTTGTCTTGGGTTGGCTTTAGTTATTTATTTGTATAGAATTAAACTGTATTTAAAAGTTTGCAAAATAACTCATCAAAGATAGAAAGGAACTCAAAATTGACATCTCACCTAACTGCACAACTGCCCTATTGATTTGCTCATAAAATATGGATAAGATACTTAATACTGGTTTTATCCAGTTTTTTGTAGTTTGGCACCTTTTGGCATGTACTCATGCTGGTCTTCTGTTCAACTGCATAATCTGAGAACTTCTCCTGACTTGTCTAATGCATCAGTTTCTACAACACTCTTACTTTTAGAACTAATCTATGATATTATTTTGCTGTTGAAACTTGTCGGCTGAATTACTATTAGAAGAGATATGTGGTATAATTATTATGCACAGGGTCTGTTTTATTACTTTGCACGTTATAGCGTTCTTCAATAGGGCAAAGAGAAAACTCTTCTTTGTTCTGTCCTGACTTAGGGTCAGATGAAGCCCTCTGGCACTAGATTTCTCCTTCTCATGGACATACTCAAGAAGAAATAAACTCTTGGTGTGCAATCTGGGGCAAGAAGAAAATAGAAGTGAGCATGCAGGAAACCTGCAGTGCAGCAGAGGCTGAGACTTCTGAGGAAGCACATAAAATGTTTTACCTAGAGATCTAATAGAGTGTGTGTTACAGTTTACCGTAGCCTAGGAAGCCCTGAAGAATATCTTGATTGAGAGCAAGCCTGAGAGTAAGGGAAAACCGTGCAAGGATGCTATAGGAAGACATTTGTTTAGAAAACTCCTTTATTTCTGATCTTTCTCAGTCATTCTCAGTTCTCTCCATACCAGAAATGACTTGTTCTGTTGTGTATTTTCAGAAAACCTGACATTTGAGCTTAAAAGCTGTTCTGATCTTTTTAGATGTGCTTGTTTTTAAGAAAAGGGCTAGACAGATTTTTGTCAAAGCTCCGACCAATTTGGGCTCCTGTCATTGTAATAGGTGCTGACTTGTTTATGTATACTTTCAGTGAATATTGCTATTTTAAATGCCGTTTGTGCTTACTGATATTTTTCTGGAATTATGGAACTAAACAAATTAGACTTGCAAAAATTGAAGTTTTGTATGTGCATTTGTATTTTCAAATGCATAAAGCATAAAGAAAAATGGATGGATATTGTGCACATATGGGTGTTTTCTTGTCACCTGAACTGACCTCACTTAAAATTTTGACCGTTTTTCATGCTGTGAGCTTATATTCAAGTGGAAATTTGTATATTGAGTACTTGGGAAAGCAACTGAGTATTTTGAACTTCTGTGAGTTGTTTTTCTGCTGTACAGCATTGTATAAAGTAAGGAAGGCAAGATATTGTTTGTAAACATCTCTTGGGCTAGAAGAATTCTTCATTACACTAAAAGAATTTTTTAGCTAATACAAAAGGGGCTCTGTATGAAGTTTTATTTTACTTTCCTCCCACAAAAATTGTTGCTTGTGCTACAGACTTATTCATAGGGAAATGATGGTCTCATCAACAGAAAAAGTGTTAGGAAAATATACCTGTCATTCTGTTCCCTTTTGGTCTAAAATGTAATAGTCCAGGATTTAAATTTTCCTGTTTATCAGTATTAAATGAATGATGGGTAGATATTTAACACTGCTGTATTTGGAGTAAAAAGAAAAATAGAGCCCAAAGATTCTTTGTGACAGTATTTGGTATGTCTTTCTCATTTGTTCTATACCAAGTGGTCTTGAAATCTGTAGGTCTCCCTTACTTCACTGTTAATACCTCCTTGAAAGCTCGAGTCTGCACAAGACTTTTATATCACTGTATTCACTGTGTCCCTAAGCAGTAAAGTCTGAATTTATTAGGTAATTATTTTCTCAAAGACAGATCAACTGTTGAGCAAACAAGTGGTTCAAACCTTTGAAAAATTGCAGACATTGCCAGATAAGCCTGTCCCATTGCTTCAAAGGAACCAGACAGCCAAGAAGTATATTGTTGATTTTACTGGTTTTGTTGCATTTATTGATGATAGCATAAACATTGTCAGATATCTTCATTTCTTGTAGGTAGTATTCAGCATTTGTGTTGGTTCAGTCCATTCAGTACTTAACCCTCATGTTCTCAAAACAGATTAAGAAATGTCTGTCTTTTTCACATTTTCAAACACGGGAATATTCTGTAACTTGCTGGCCTCTGTGGCTTGCCTTTTTATTTCCCATTAGCAGGGGCAGTATGTACAGTTTCTTATGGAGGTGGACTTTAAAGGTGGAATTTCCCTCAAGATGAGTGCAAGGTTGTTTCTCTGTCCCAGCAGCTGGAAAACAAGCTTGCTCTTTAACAACTGGATGCAAACTGTTCAATGAAATATATAGTCTATTGGAAAAATGCTAGTTATTAGGTTCTTCCCGATCCCTGATGAGCGTTTTAATCACTGGACCAAAGCTAGTCTCTCATGTTCAGCCTTAGGGAAAGTGTTAGTAATTACACTAAGTAGAATGCCTCCTAAAGAGAATAAGAGCTCTTTAGCTTGGAGCTTAAGGCACACTCCTGATATATCAAATAGTCAGCTTGAGATATTTGGCCCTATGTTGAAAATAATGAGTTGAAGGGTGGACCCGAGGCAGACAGTTGGGTGGCTTTTTTAGTAAACACTCTGGAACTCCTTGCCATGAGATGCTGTAGATGTGAAGAGTTTACATAGGTTCAGAGAGAACTGCACTAATTCTTAGAAGAAAAATCAATCATTAAGGTTTGTTAAATACAGAAGTATTTAAGAAGCTCCTGAACTGGCAGTTTGTTGTATTATAGGTGAAGGCATCTAATATATAACATTGTCAGTGAGGAGATAGTGAGCGAAATAGGTCAGTATGGTTGTTCTCATATTCTTCGTGTGCTTATTGGAAAGAACAGTGATATGAACCTGTCTGCCATATTGCAGGTGAAAGCCTTATTTACAAGACTTACTGTATGTGTGGGATGTAAGAGTGGTACCTGTTTTGCAAAATATTTCAAAGCTATTTGGCTCTTCGTTTCTCATTAAATTGAATTCCTGCTTTCTAGTCAACCTTTACCTTAAGAAAAAAAAAGGTAAGAAAGGAAACTCATGGATGATAAGTAATGGTTTGATCATGAGTCTCAGTGAATGTGTGATAGAGCAAGATTATGAACTGGGAAATAAATTAAATTTTATTACATTTTTGATGTAGGAGGGTCAAGGAAAATGTAAGAGTGAGAACAAAGAGAAGCAGACAATTGTTTCTTAGCAAGAGGCATAATCCTCAAATAGCAAATACTTAACAGGAGCTGAGTATTTCTTTCCCTGCTGAAGTGTCTTACTCATCTGGTGTAGACTTTGTAGTGCCTCCACATCTGAGAAGTTCTCAATACATTTTTGTTTTAGCAGCACTTTGTTATTTGGAGGCCAAGCAATTAACAGTTCTAGCACAATTGTAATTCTAGCTGGAGTCAGTGCTCCCATTAGCAATAATGGAGGTTGGGTCTCTGCTCCTGGACACAGCACTCAACAGTCACCCATAATTGTCTATAAAATCAAATCATATCCACTTTATTATTTGACATTTCTCTCTCTGACAGTCCTGTAAACACATCAAAATTGCTTTCTTGGATGTTTAGTACGTACCCCTTTGTATCCTTTGAGCCTTTTCTGCTAATTTAAGATGTTCTAGCATGTTGCACTGGGAAATAATCATTGAAGATGGTTAACCTATTGATCTGTTACCCCTTCCCCTGCATTGCTTTTCCCCTCCCATTTCTCTAATCCATGTTTTCTTGTTATACCTAGCTCTCATGTTAATGTTAGTCTTCCAGATGAAATCATATATACATTCCAAGAGAGTTTTTTAGTGTGGAGTTTTGTAGTAGTAACACCATCATTTGTTTGTAAGGAATGTAATGTTTGAGTGTATTGTTTCTGTTGGTTTAACATATACTTTTATGAATGTTAGTCATGAAAACAGACCAATTTATCTTATGAAGAAAAGGAAATAAAATCTTGATAAAACGTTTTAACTTTCAAAGCTCCTTCTGTTCATTGCTTATGTATAGTTCTGCAGCCTGGATATTTTTAGACCGGTACTCCCATTGAAACCATGTGTTTTGAATGTTTAAAGAATGCATGAATACATCTTTATTGAGATCATCTTTGCTCCTATATTGTTCCAGTTTCTTTGCATCTACTCATACAGCAAACTTGATGGAAGCTTTTTTCTCTTTTGCTCAACTTAGTATGCTTTTTTCTGTCTTCAGAGATATGAATGTTGTAATAGCAGAGTTTGTGCAAAAAAGGAAGAAATTGTTGACTTGGAAGAAGTACCCTGTGGTTTGTTTGGCTAAACTACATCTCATCACAAGAAAGTATTTTTATTTACTCCTAATGACCATTTCACTGTGCTATTTCCTCAGAATGCTTTTCTTAAACTTGAACAGGAGTTTGTTTTTTTTTTTTTTTTTTATCACCTTATCTTTGTTTTCCCCAAGAGCATTGCTGGCCATGACAATTTCCATAAAATGCTGTGATCAGTGAAAAATGACGCTGTCCAAGTCTCAAGGTGATGACAGAAACATTGCGTGCATTTCCAAACTGAGATTAGTTAAAAGAAATGTCATGTATGTGCGAAACCCACGTACGTGGGCATTTATTTGGTTTTCCGAACCACTAAGGAATAAGGATAGTCAAATTTAGTAATATAATAAGACTCTATCAAAATGCAGATGTTAAAGCTTTTTTATCTGTGCTTAAGTCTTTGCAATGTTAGTAAGTGTTTGCAATGTAAATGCTACAGGCTTTTCTAGGTCATTTAGCATTACATGAGAAATCACTGCTCTGACCCCATATGGTGAAGTGTCAGAAGCTAAACAGATTGGCAGGGCTGGGTCATAATGCACAATAATCCTTGAGGACATCAGATGCTGTTTAGCCAATTCAAAGCAGCTTGACATTCCTTTCGCCAGTGACACTTTATTTCTTTGTAATAGTTCTGTCATAAAAACTAACTGCAGCAGACAGATTTGATATGAATTTCTTGAAGTAGTTTCAGGAGAGGTGGACAGGGTTTAATTCTAATATATATTGTGTATTAGTTGGTTCATACAACAAACTACATGTCTTGGAAGTGGAATAAATCTCTGGCTCTTGTATTTTTTTCTGAATACGTTACTAGATCATGAGGGAAGAGGTTACATGCTTTGAAGTATTGTGGTTTAGTAGTCAAATCACAGAGATGATAGGCCTCCTACATTCTGTTTTCATCAGTATTATTTGCTATTAGTAAAAATCCTATTGCATTTTCTCTGATTTTGCTTATGCATTCATGGTATGAAGAAGAGAAGTGGATCTGTGGAAAGATTGCTTTAGAAGGGACCTCAGGAGACTGTCTAGTCTGTCTCCTGATGCAAGATGGAATCAAAGCACAAGTAGTTGCTGGAATAAGGTATTCTAAAAGACCTCTAATGATAGTAACTTCACACATTCTGTAAGCAATCTGTTCAAGGGCTGCAGTAATGTAATTTTTTAGGCTGGCTTTTTAGCTCTTCTAACCATAAAGACAGTGTGATACATTGCAGGAAGAAAACTGGCGGATTTTGCATGAGAAACATTGAAAGTAATTTTTTCTGGTGAGCACAAATGTTGTTTCTCTTTCCACTTATTGTTATGGTAAACCATCAACCAGGACTTACCAGTAGTTTAGTATGTGTGTGCATGTGTGCAAACACATGTATATGTTATGTAAACATGAAGACACTAATGCCATCAACATAACTTAGAAATACCCTGTTAAAAAATGTTAGATTTATATTCCTGAAGCTGAAGGACTAGGAATGTGAAAATTCTATTCATAACAATCCTCTTTGCGAAAGTTTGAACTTGTTAGTTTGTACATCTCTCTTCCTCACCTTTAGAGTTGTGTAACATTTAATGGGATTGTAGAGCATTAAGGATCTGACATTTATGACATGCTTTTAGTTCTTCTGCCTCTCTCTTCATCTCAGTTTCTCAATGGTTTTGCTTTACTGTTATCTAGTTGGTTTTGTCAGACCAGAATCGGTCTGATAAATACAATAGAACTGTATTTAATGTTAAATATCTGCATTAAATTGTAAATAAAAATATTTCATGTAGAACATATATATTTGAAGGTGTGTGCTAATGGTATGTTTTTTTTCTCCTATGTACCAACTGTATTTAGAGGTGGTTTTATGTTCATCAAGGTCAATTTTGTGTTTTAACTCCTAGGCAATTATGGAAATATTTATTTAAAAGCTGATTAGGCTAGAATTGCAGCTTGAGGTATGTTTGCTATGAGTACACAGTGAACGAATCTGTGTGCAGTGTGTATGAGCTCACAATACAATTATTTATATAATTTATTTATAAATGAACCTGTGAAAATATTGTATATTTTTTGGATGACTGTTGCAGTCAGAGAAGAACGTCTGATTTTTTTGCTGTTATCTGGGATGTTATTCAGCCTGAAATAGAGGCTTATTTAGCTCAGACACTTCAAAATTTCCTTTAATCTCCACAAACTACTGTATTCCCAAAAGCATCATTGATCATCCATCTCTAAAATTATCTCCTGTCTTTGTTGCTCTTGTTACAGTGGTTGTTGCTCTTTTCCTCTCCCACTTTTTCTTGTTTTGTAGATTCATTTAAATATACTTGATTGGTTTGTTTTCCCTTCCTTTAGAAATAAGGTTTCTACCTGTTTTGTCTCTTCTCGTTTTTCAGTTTTACCACAAATTATGAGTTCAACCAAAAATGCTAGGGTTTAAGATATCCTAGATCTTTTTTTTTTTTTTTTTTTTTAATTTTTTAATTTATCTGCTAGGAAAACAGAAAAAAACCCAACATTTTTAACTAACACTCAGATATTAAACTCCATACTCTCCTATATTTTGGAGTCTTTTTAATACATAAAACAACTTGTTCAATAACATCATTGTAAAAAAGTCCAACATGGTACAATATTTGATTTTTCTTTGTGTCTGCTTTGACTATTCTTTTCAGCAACTAATACGTGTAATACTGTTACACATGACTCCCCAGACTGTCTTAAGAGCAATGCTCCTACAAAAGCTTTTTCAAATTCATGAAGAGCAGAAGTATGCATAGTAACTTTGTAGTGTTCCTAGTCTTACTATGGTAAATAAGTGTATTTTTCCTGGGGTCATTAATAGACCTGTAGCCTCAAACAATTAATTCCTCTTTCAGTTTATTGTATTTTATAATGCCAAGCTAAGAAAATTGGTTCAAATGCTTGGCTTGCTCAGATGATGTTTAAATTTTAATCTGCAGTGAATAACAAGTGTGGAATTCTTTTGTTATCTGTCAGCATTTTATATTGTCCAGTGGGAATCTTGTGCAACTCTAGAGGAGACCCATCTGTTTTACTGTTCTTCTCATTATGCCAATCAAAAAGTCACTTCTAATAGCATGAGAGAGTCACACCACGTTTTTGATTGAGTCACAGAAGAAAATGAACCTCCCCTACCCCCCTGCCATGAGGAGTTGCTTTAGTTCTAAGAATTTGCCTTTTCTGAATAGAACACTCAGCGAGCTACCTTTTAACTCGGATTTTAATTAGTTGATGTAATAACTATTGACTTTGCTGTAGGGATATGCCAGTATTATTGATATGACAATTAAATGCAAAATGATTAGTCTATTAAAGAAGTACTAATTGACTTTTGTCTTACCCAGCTAAACTATTAAGAGGTGATTGGTCAAAATAAAGGGAGTTGTATCTGTAATTATTAAGCTCTGAATTTCACTTCTTGCACTACTCATATTTTTTCTGTTTTTATTTGAATAATCCTCTGAATGGATGGATGTGTGTTTTCAGATTGAATTTAATTTAGCATGAATAGAAACTGCAGAAGTAGTTTGTGTTTAGTGTTGATGCAGTAGTGGAATGGTTTGTAGACAAAGGAGAAAGCTTTCTAGACAATCCGGAAATTGTTATATTTTGATGGTGCTGATAGGTTTAAGCATGTTTACTAATAAGATAATTGCTCATTGTGCTTAATATTGGGTCTTAACACATTAACTTAACTTCTCTGTAATGTAGTGTGTTTTCCTCACTTCGCAAAGTGGATGCAAGTTGTGCCTAATGGTTTAAAGTTGATCTGTCTTCTCTTGATAGGAGCTTATGTTCATTTTGCATGGATACAAATTTTTTCACAAAACACGAAGTACTGTGTTAGATTTTTTTTGTCTTGACCTTTTCTTCATTGTCCTGACAAACACCATTGTTTTATTTAAAGTAAAACCTTGGTTACTTTGTTGTCTATAGGCACAAGAGTTGTCCTTTTCTGTTTGGAAAAAGTCTTGTTAACTTTGAAATTTTTAAAATACATGAAATCCAAAAATGTTAAGATGACAGAAGTTTTAAGATACCAGGATGAGTTTAACACCTTTTTCTCCTATGCTATATAGGTAGAAAAATAGTTTTCCCCTCAGAGTTAAATCTTAATTGTATTGCTGATAGCAAATTGAAACATTTAACTGTTAAGTTGAAATGAAACTGTTGCTGACAGCTCTTAATCTATCATTTGTAATAGTTTGTGTGTACTAAGCATTGCTCTCCCCTTCCTTCTCATCCAGGTATAAAGGGCACTCATGTAGCTTCATAATCAAGATCCAGGAAGACAAGGTAAGACTTGAAGGACATAAATTAATGTTTTTACTTTACTGGTTTGGATTCAATTTTTGCCTTATGTTCCACTGCTTAGAAGGCTCTGTACTCTTCTTGTGAAATTGTATTCTTGTGTGTTTATTCCCATGAGAAATGGACGTTTTAAATGTGGTGGAAAATTTTCCCCTTTGTATCAGTGTGGTACTTTGTTTTCATAATTTGTCTCAGTTTGTCGTTCAGAGTGTAGGACAGTGGATGACTCTGGGTTGCTGTTGTTGCTTCATCATGCTAGTCCTAGAGTTTAAGCATAAATTAATAAAAAAACCCTTTGTATTTTTCAGAAATTCACTTTTAAGTAAAATTAGTCATGTCACACGTTTTCATTATTGCCTACTTTTTGTGTCTAAATAGCATGGCTTGAAGTATTCACAGCAGTCATTGAAAGGAAACAAAGTGAAATTGGAGCATGTGTATGACTTGCACAGACTAACAACAATTTTGCTTAGTTGTGTTGCTGGTGAGTG
The DNA here is from genome assembly GCF_047716275.1 of Strix uralensis. Classification (NCBI taxonomy): domain Eukaryota; kingdom Metazoa; phylum Chordata; class Aves; order Strigiformes; family Strigidae; genus Strix; species Strix uralensis. The sequence continues at coordinate 7,174,352 of NC_133984.1, forward strand.
CTTAGAACTATAGGCCTCATTTTCTTTGGAGTTTGATTGGTTTTTAGTTTGTGGTTTTTAAAATGCACATATTGACTCATTTTAGGAATATCTGAGATGCTTCAGTGTTAGCTAGTAGTAAACATAGTGGTGAGAGAGGATGCATGCTGATGTTGAGGTGAACCATGTGGAGATGGGTAGAAGGAAATGGCATACTGGGAACCATAAAAGTGCCTCCAGTTTTCTCTCTAGTAGCGCTCTGTGTCTTGGTTGATAACATATCAAAGGAACAACAAGAACAGCTGTCTGCTTTGTTATAAAAGTGCTTATAGATGCTACTCCCCAGGCAGCCCATCCCCTAGTGCAGGGGGATCACTAGGCTAACAGCACGTATCAGACACCTGTCTGCTGCCTTAAATCTGTTGTTCCCCTCCTCCCAGGCCAAGCTCAGTGGGTCTGTGTGATTGTAGTCTCACTGTGTCAACAGACAGGACTTCTTGAAGCTATACAGTTCAGAACTATTTTTCTGTTTCTGTGGAAAGGACAAAAAAACAACCAGAAGAGAGTGTGAGATGGCTTAATTTGAACTGAAGGAACTAGCTTTAAATGCCTGGAATCAAAAGTACGCTTTATGAAAGTGGGGGGAAAGGAAGAACAACTTTGCTAGTGGAGTTCAGGGAGAATTGTGAAGGTGTTGGTACAGAAGAATAAACTTATCTGAGCAGAAATTGAGGTAGGGGACAAAAAGATATGTAACCTTATAGTTGAGACCCAAACTTGATCCAAAAAGTAAAGTAGAAGGACATTTAGAAAAGAAAATCTCATGACACGAGAAATAGATGTGAAGAGTGACAAGTTCTTAGTGAGCTAGATTGAAATTTGAATCAAAGGGTATGTTGAACTTTCAAGATCTGAGGCAGCTGAGAAGTGAATGAATGTTTTACTTGGTATTAAAAGGCATTGAATTCTTTAATACACTGTAGATGGAGTTGGGGTTCTTGCATGTTGTGGAGTGGGAATTGCAATCTGGAAGTAGAAGGAAATAATTAGGTAGAAGCCTAGGATGCTGATAATTGTGCAATTAAGTAATATTACATAAGGTTCCTGATGCAGTGTTATCTTAACAGAAATAAGCATAACACCACCATGGTTTTTCAGCCACTAATAAAGAAATCAGTGGTTTCTAACTATAAGAATAGTAATTTAAAAAAAAAAAACGAAAATAATATGTTTTGTTTTCGATCATCTTTATAGCTGAGCATTTTGTTTTGCTGCAAGCAAATCACCTGAAAAATTATCTGCTGAAATAGAATTTTTTTCATTATATACACTCATAAGAGACTAGTTTAAAATACACTTGAGTTGGCAATCTAAAAAAAAAAAAAATAAAATAAAATATCTATCACAAAGGTTATGTTCCTTAGATATTGCACTCTGCTTTATATTTTTGAATGCAGGCCAATGTTCTCCAACTATACTGTTTCAAAAATCTTTAAAAGTGTTTAAAAAAGAAACAAACAAAAACCTCAAAATAACTCTGAGAATCTTTTCAAAATTCATTTAAGTAGCTTTCTAATTATGTATGCAAAACTGAAGTAGCTTCTTTTTCTCCTTCATTACATTCACAGAACCTCAGTGAGAAACATGTTTCATTTAAATAAAGCTCTAACTGCAGCAAATCAGACTGTATATTTATACAGGAATTTCAGAGAAATCTGGGCATTGACTATTTCAGCTGTAAGTCAACCAGGTATCTTAAAGTTGAATACATGGGAAAATAGTGATTTAAATGGATAATATCAATAAATCTCTGAAGAAAGGAATGGAGCAACTTGGTAGAGTAGATCAACAAACTATAGGTAGAAACACATAAATAAAATGTTCTTGGAAAGCTTGGTAACTAACAATATTTTGAATGCTTTTAGTTAAGTTATTGAGGCAGCTGTTCAACTAGGAGATCTAATGTAAACGGGATCTTGTATAATCCCATGTTCATTTATATATGTGGAAACAAGTAAGGAAATCAGTATGAGCGAAAACCCTTGAAGTGTGAAATTCCTACAGTTATGTTTAAAAAGTTACAGTTCTATCTTCTGGTCATTCCTGATAGTAGTATAAAGTCAGATGATAATACTAGGTCTGTATGGCATTTTAATTTAACATGCCATTATCTCAAAGGTTTGTTTGGATTGTTCCAGCAAGTGTTGAACATAGAAAAAGTTTTTTGATAAACCTGTTGAAAGTTTGCAGGTTTGGGGTTTTTTTCCCTCTCTAAAAGTTGGACTGTCATGGAATTTTGAAGAAAAAAGAGAGGGGGCAGGGGAAATGAGCAGCTGAATGGCTAAGATCCTGGCACTGTAGTATAGTTAGTGATTATGGAACAACTGAACATTAAGAAATAAGGAATCCATTTGAAAATCAGCTAGCCACAAGGAATCTGATTTAGTGTAAATGCTAATCTGTTATCATTAACACAGTCTGCAAAGAGGGGTATTGTACGTTTTAAGTTTGAGATTACTTCTCCTAAATTTTTGGGTATTGTTTGTTCTTTGTTCCTCCTGATACTTACAAATAAATTCTCTTATGAAGGTACTGACTGAATATTTGTAGAAGTTTTATAATTCCCATTAAGAAAAATGTGAAATTATTTGCATGCTATGATGAAAGAAAGGTCAAAGGGATTCACTAATTTCAGTTTTCATATGGGTGACTTGATATCTCGGATCTTGTTTTCCGAGGTGCTGAATAAGTGCAAAATTTGTAGAAATCAGTACATTTGTGGTCATTACTAGCTTGGAAATGAAATGTTTGTTGCTTGTTGTTTGGTATCATTCAATATTCAGTGGTGATCAAAACCTGGAGCTGATGGAAATTTTCCTGTCAAAGATTCCTGCAGTGCTGTACATGGAATGTTCTTCCAAAAGAAGATTTAAAACTCAATTATGAAGTCTGATTAATATGATGATCTATTAGGTTGTGCGTTTCTGTTTGGCTATAGGGATTTTTCAAAGCTGTAGAGCTCTGAACGTGTGAAAGGCATGTCTTTGAAACAACAGAGAAAGCTTGTAACAGATATGCATATCCTGTCCTTCCCAATCTTTTTTGGAAAATAAATATGAAATCTTATTTCACATCTGTGAAGTAAGAAGCAGAAATGGCCACATCACTTCTCTTCTTTGGTAGGGCTAATTTGAATCTTTTTCTTTGCTGCAGTGGTAGCACTTGAGACAGAGGAAAAAAAGAAAAATTAAGTATATTAGATAAGTTTACTATCCTTACATTATGCTGCCTTGAGGATGATTCTTCCCTTATATCTCTGATCTGAGAGGCCAAGCATAATGCTGCCTCCTACTCAGGATTTCTTTCTCCTTTTTTTTTTTTTTTTTGTATTTTTCCTTCTTTTCTTTTCTTAAAGGTTTTCTGTATGCCTTTTCAACACAAAGTGGGTCATCTTCAACTGCAAGCTGTTAAGCTTTTGCAATCCAATTTTCAGGAAAATTAACCAGCTCTTTCTTACCCAGATCATATGGGAACCCATGTAGCCCGAGGATTTCATCTTGGATCTAGTTCTCAGATATTTCTACGTTGGCCTGTAAGATTTTATCTCCTTTCATTAGACTTGTATATTCAAGATTTTCCACAGCTTTCAAAAAGTAAGGTGTTTTTTTTCTTTTCATTTTATATTCTTCTTATTTTGCACTTCTCAATCTCTTTTTGACACCATTGTTTTCCCTAAAATCTACAGGGGAAAAAACCCCTCAATTTCTTGGGAACGCTTGTAACCACACTCTTTGTTTCTAATTAGCTCATTCTCAGAAGACGGATATTGTCTCTTTCAATATTTTGATGCTATAAAGTCTCAGAATGTACGTCTGTGTAATATTAATTTTTTAATATTTAGTCATATTTATTTACCTGCATATTTTAATAGATTTCTGTAAGTTTCATTACTGTGCAGTGGGAAAAGGTAAGTTACTAAATGTGGCACTCTATGGCCTCATATAAGGAATCTTCCAGTCTTTCTAGATAAATATATTTTTTTGCTTTTTCACAGATTAGGTAATTTTAAGATAGTAGCCTAAACAGAGGGGCAAACTACAGATTATACTATTGAAAATGCAATTGCTGTTGTTCACCTAAAGTGGTAACATGTTACCGGGTCAAATACATAAAAGAAGGTTTTTACTTTGTAATACTTGCATGTTATGACACCTAGGATGTTTAAGGATGTCAGTAAGTGAAAAAGTCAAGTCAAATTATAGCTGTGCTAATGTTAAGTGTGTTCCAGTATGAATTTGGTTACACCAAGGCAATATTATTCATTGAGGTCACAAGGCAAATACCTGGCAGTAGTATGGTCTCAAAATAGCACAGAGGCATCGTAAGAAGGCTTTGTTTATATCTACTTAGTAAAAGTATTATATTGCATGCATTGCAGTAGACAAATACTAAACTTTTAAAATACTCATTCTTCTCTGCAGGGATCGGGGTGGTTTGTGGTTTCAGAGATGTAACAGTAACATTGCTAATCATCGCTAGTTGGGCATTGCACCAGCCCTTCGTGTCCCACTCCTGCGGCATGATTTTTGATCAAAATCTTAATTGAGTCCTTCAGGAATTAATCACATTTTTGCTGGAAAGGAAGGAAATGGTAAGATCCAGAAAGCATTTGACAAACACATGAAATGCTGAAGAACTAAGGAACAAAGTACAAAAAAAAAAGGAAAATAAACTTCAATTTGGGAACAGTTTCACACAGAAGATTGGAGGTATATGGAAACTGTCAGTGCATTCAGTTAGTTTTAAAATCCTAAGTTAATACAGGACATTTTTAATTTTGTCCAAAGAAGGCGTGTATGACATTTACTGTTGATGAAGAGAAGTATATCAAGTTAAAACGGGGCTCCTTTGCATAATTTTTTTATTGTCCCCTAAATTAATTCATATAGTATATATGCATTTTAACATTGTGTTAAAATCTTTTTATCCTTTTAATGTGATAATACCTGGTTAATGAATCTGAATGAATCTTTCTAAAAGTTAAAAAAGACAATCAGTCTGAGAAGCTGGACACATTCTTTTTAATGTCCTGTGCTTGTTGCCATTTGACCACTACTGTCTGTGTGCTAGCAAGTTTTACTACTCATTATTTCTAGTTAGTTTAAATTTTTCCTCAGCAGCCTGCTGCATAACACGATAATCAATAGTAAAACCACTCAAAAACTACTGTCTGGCAAAATAAAACTGTCTAGAATGAGAATCAATGAACTTCAAACAGAGGTAAATTTCTACAAAGCCATCTGTTGCTACTACTGCTCTATGCAGTTGTAAAATTTTGACAAATGTGTAGTTATTGCATCAAGATCTTGGCCACTTCCATATATGCTGTCCTTATATATTTCAATATTTGCAGAAAATATTTTAAAAGCTAAATTCTGAGGGTGGGATTAAATAGTGTTGTAGTGGTACTCCTGTAGATTAATCTGGTTTGGTTCACTTATGGGATGTATATACTGGAAAAGTGCTAGAAGTCGCTCCCCTTTTTGTTTGTTATAAAATTATAGTGAATAGCTGAGAGGTCAGCACACAAGCAAAGCACTTCAAGGACAAGTTTAAGGCACATCTTGATTTGTGTGGTGTCAGCTTCACAGTGTGGAAAGCTACAGCTGAGGGCTGTCTCCTCTGGAGAGAAAATGTACTCACACTGTCAAAGCCTATGAATAAAAGGGGAATGACGCTGGGCAGCACAGAAGGTGCCAGACAAAAGAAAATCCAGTGAGTTCAGGAAATTACACAGGTGGTAGCTCTTTGCACTACTATAATGTGAAAATCTGATTAATTTCATAGCAGATAAGATGAAAAAGTTGATCTTTAATACTGTGAGTCAGTAGAAAAGCTCTGTCATCTGTCCTCGCTTGGCTTCTTCCATTGACATATAGGTGATCTTGTGCTTTCTGGATATTCATCTTCAAGCTTTTGGTCTTGGATTTTCCAGCACAGCTGTTTTTTGAAATAAAACAAACCCGAATCTTGTAATGTGTCAGACATCTTTAAAAAAAAAAAAAAAAGTGTACTTTGGATACAGAAGTTCTTGTTTCCCTACAGCTGAAGCATATTGCAGCAGTATGCTCTTTTAGAGTGACCCAAAGTACTTTGAATGATATTTAAATGGAATTTTTCTTTGCTGCTACGTTAATGTTGTGGATGAAAATGGATCATAAACAAGATTTAGTGGGGACAATGCATGACTGACTGGCTGGCACCTTTTATATACTGTCCTATAATTGTTCAAATGAACTGTTTACTGACGAAAGGGATGGTATCAGAAGGACGAAGGGATTTTCCTTACCTCACAAAATACTTTAATGGGCACTTTTTGTTATTAAAAACAAGCAATGTAGACCTCTAGCATCTGGAGCTGTAGCATATTCACTGTTCTAAGATATTTTGTTTTGTGTGTGTTGGGAACTAAAATATCAGTTGGAAATACCACCATTTCTACTGTGTCTCCATCAACTCACAGCATAGTGATTCTTTTATTCACTGTGTAGTGAAATAAAAGGGCTGCTCTTCCTTGGATGTATATCGCACAAGAGTTGCGGCCCTTTTATTTCCTTCCATCTGACTCAGATATATGCAGTTGTTAATAGAGTTGCCTAGCAGTGCTTTTTCACCTCCTCAGCAATATCATCTTCATATTTGTCTTTCTCTTTAGTTCTTTCTCCAGTAACACAGAATAAAGATGATCCTGCTGGTAATACAGGTTTACAGTCAGGTTTTGGAGTGTTTTTTTGCATGCATATTGAACAGTGACATTGGTAGAACTACTGTTCTACCACACAGAAGTCCTGTGAGGAGAAAACATGTTGACTTAAATTATGCAGCACATACTTCTAGATTAGATATGAAGAAAAAAGGGGGGAAAATTGAAGAGAAACTCCAACTATAGGTCTTAATAATGCTTAACCTATAAGAATTAATGAAATGTGAAGACAAAAAACATCACACTGTGTTTCTCTAGAATAAATGCGAGGACCATACTCAGTATGAAATCAGAAATCAGAGCTTCTCCAGGAAGGAAAATCACTGAAAATTTAACATTGAAAACCACAAAATTTACTTTAGGATGAACAAGTAAAGTCAAAGGAATGTTCTGATTCTATTGACATGAAATGGTGTTGGGCTGTCACAGAGAAATAAGTATGTGTTTTGGCTGATACATCAGAAAGCTTTAATAGATAAGAACAATAAATTAATCCAGTTGTTACAAGCCTTGAGGGCAGTTAAGAAAAGCAGATAACAAAATGTATTGCTGATTTAGAAGAAAAAAATGTCTGCAAGACAGCCAGAACTTTGATCATGGAGGTTTTTAATTCTTGAGATTTTGATTGTGATAACTATACTATTTAATTTTTTTTTTTTTTATGATAACATGGCATTGCTTAGTGAGACAATATGTGGAACAATCCATGTAGTCAAAGGCTATTTGGGAGCTAATCCTATGAAGACGACAAACCTAATTAATAAAAAAAGGAGCATGTAGGAGCTAATGATCACAGTATTATCTGAACATACACTTTAAGAATAAGTAAAGAAACAGAAGTCTGATTGTGAAGCAGCTGATGTTGAGGGAATATTAAAATGCCCGAAGGAATTTAAGTATCTGTGTAACATATAGTGAACCATTTCATAGAGAAATTTGAAATGTTTAAGAAATTGTTAGCAGCAATGATATTGTAACTCAGTTTAATTAATTGAATTAATAAAGCAAATGAAAATGACTAACTGATGAGCAGAAAGAATAGTGCAAACAATGGTCAGATGATTTCTTCAAAATCTTTGCAAGAATAAGCATGGTAAAACATATAATTATAAAGAAAACTACATGAAACTTAAGATCATGAGAGAAGTGCAAAACTCCAAAGAGTGCTGAAATACAAAAGAAAAGGTATTCACCCAACAAAATACTTTGTTAGATTACATTTAATGGTAAATACTAAAAATAAGTGGTCCAGCGGAGAGAATCTGCTAAAGTGTTGATAGCTGTTGGCCAAGTTAAATGGTCTTGTATATGCCCTCTCCTGATCTAAAATGATGAAGTAAAAAGAATGGATAGCAGTATAATGAAGTGAAGTGTCAGGCAGGAGAGAGAGATTTGAGTCTGCACCATAATGATATAAACTTCAAGCCAAGCTCTGCCCTTACTGGGGTTGCCACATTCTCTGGGGGGAATCACAGAGTCTTCAATTCAGGCTTACTCTGAAGCTGCTTTATGAATGGATGCATTTAATATATATGGTCTGGAAAGTTTCTAACTAGAATGAACAGTTTTCTCAATTTAATACCCGTCCCACTATTTTATTAACATCACAGGCATTCCACTAATACATACCTACTAAAATAGGATATGAGTGGAGAAAAAGTAATATAAAATTTCATCTATTTTGTCCTGTCTTCACTACAGCAGTCTCCTCTCCCCAGGTCTTAGATAGCATGTTCATCCAAATGCATGGTTCAGGTGATTGCATTTTCTTACCCATGTGCACTTTAATGACGAAAATAAATGTTTTAGGGAGATAAACATCATTTGGACTTCTTACTGTGAGGGTGTGTATTAATTTTCTCAAAACTAATCCAATTTCTTAATTGTTGTGTCTACAGAATAGTACCTTTCTGCAATTGCTTACAGAAAGGTGTGCCTTGGTCTTTTGCTGCTGATTGACTGAGATGAACTGTCACCATAGCAACAGAATAAATTAATTAAAAACCAGTCAGAATACCAGACTTCAAAACAGGAGATGGGGAACTAGCAAATAATCTGTGATAAAAAAATAATTTTCTGTCTCCTGAAATTCAGGAATTTATAGTTCCCCCCCATAGGACAGATCTGCATTTGAAGTTGCTGAGGTACATGTAAAGTATTTAAGTGTCAAATTTAGATTCTAAGGTGTAAACTAAGGCAGGGAAACATTGTCTTGTGAAGTCACGCCCATGTAGATGTCTCTTCACAATTATTTTTCTTCTTGCTAAAAGGGGAAAAAATCAGCATTATAATGGCAAGAGCAAGTCAGCATACTGACCTAGGGAATTAGTACACTCTCATCATATCCTGGATCTGGTATTTTCCATATCCCATGATAAGCAGTAGCCACATGCCTTGTACCTTTGGCACAGGTGTGTCTCATTCTACTCTGTGGTTCACTTGTGGGAAATAGTCAAGTTCCGACAGGAATCCATCTTCAGAACAACTGATAGCCTTATGTTACGGAAGGGAGATATAGAACATTGAGAATCATGGTGTTGGCCCGGAGTAAGGAGAAACAAAATTTCAAATTCACTACTTCAGATTGATCTGAAGTAAGTGAAAATGTGTGTGCATCGTTCTGCTGGTGACTAGAAATTATATTATGAGGCTGATAAAAACTGTTTTCAGTTTGGATTTATCAGATTGACACTTGCTAGGTAAAACCTAACTAAATCTAGCAAAAATTACTATTTACAGACAAGGAAATTGGCTGAGTTTTATTTAGAGGAGGCTGTATAAAGCCTATGCATATGCCATAATTGCCATCCCTATTCATAAGTTTTAACAGCAAATACCAAAAGTAACAACTTTTTAGAGGTATGACTACTCAGTGAGACAATTTGTGGAACAACACATGTAGCCAAAGGCTATTTGGGAGCTAATCCCGTGAAGAAGACAAGCCTAATCAATAAAGGAGCATGTAGGAACTAATGATCACAGCATTATCTGAACATACACTTTAAGAATAATACACAACTGGCTATTGTGTATTGTGTCTATGTTTTAGTTGGAAACCCTCCTACTTTGTAAAGCACTCCAGCATCTGTGTTCTGATACCATAAAGGCACATACTGTGCTTTTCCTAAGAAGTGAGAGTTCATTATCTGTTGGTCTGTTGCTTTCATTAACCTAAAATTGCATTATTTAGGCTGGAAATTATTTGTTTTTAATAACAGTATTTTCTGATTTGTAGTATTATAAAAACTGTTTTCAAGGTATCTTGGAGGGTTTTTGAACTCCAGCTTTGGACTTAGGTATTTGAAAATGCCAGCTGTTATACAAAAGAAATCTTGCTTCAGGGTTCTGAGAGATTAATTGGGAAATGTGTCCTATGTATATCCTAAATTATCAACTGACATAAGGCAAATAATTAGGAACAAAATGTGTTACTTACAGTACGCATTTGTGTGTATGTCTATCTCAAGAAAATTTTAATCATTGAAGCTGTCACTATTAACTATGTCAGCAATCAGGAATCCAAAGCAAGTTCAAGATCCAATTGTATTCCATATAGCATATGGTCCAATTATGTAATTTTTCTTTAAAAAATACATCATGGAAACACTTTTCAAAGGGAAAAATGCAGGTAGCCTTTCTTGTGACATTTTCTATCCTCTTAATTGTGACTTTTTAGTAAGAAAGCTGATGCTGCATGACCCCCAGTTAATGATCTACATCAATTTGTACTCCTTTTAACTGTTGCTTCAGAGCAGGGTTTTTGTTTTAGTCTTTTACATTTACTGAAAACTGCTTTACTTTCCTTTGGTTTCCTGTATTGGGTCTTAGTAAGTTTAAGAGCACCGTTATGCCATTTACATAGTCTGACAAAGATTATAGCCTTTTCAAGAATAAGGTGAAACAAGCATATTCAAGTACTGAACTTTATGACCTTATCAGTCATGTTTTCACTTACCATATCTACCCACCACAAAATACTGTTACTACTGTTCTTAGCTATTGATTTGACCTTTGTTGTTTTTTTGTTGTGTGTTGTTTTTGTTTTTTTTTTCCAAATATCAATAAATCAACCTCTTAAATGCAATGAAAATTCAAAACTTCAGTTTGTCTTGTAACTTAGGAATGAAACCTGGGAAGTAGATGGTTGCAACCTTTATATATCTTGATTAGAAGAAATTGTGATGCATATATCTGAGTTTAGAAACAGGATAAAAATGTATCTGATGTCATTGTATGCAGAACTCTAAAAGCTGAAACTGAATGTACTTCTTCCTGTATATTTAATGGTTTATGTAAATTTTCTTTGTGTGTCTACTTAGTTAAAATGAAATTCCCACATGTCCATTAAAGAAACAAAGAAATTTTGTTTTATAAAGGGGACATAGGCAGCATTAGCAGCAGTTATAGCATAGCGAATGTTCCAAGGCTGGAAACAGGCATTCTCTCTTTTCCATTTGCAAACCTGATTCAATTCAGACATTTTATTAATAATGATAATATGTTGCTAACATTTCAACGTAGTTCAGCTGCTGTGATATAGCAACAAATTTCACAGAGGAAAGTTTCGTATCCTAGTTAAGCGTGTGGATACTAATGTTCTCACACTTCTTTCAATATTGTAACCAAAAAGAAATAACAAATATATAATGAAAAGTTTGTAGAATATGAAAATTAGAGCAGAGCTTCCTGTGTTCTGTCATGTTCTTTGTTTATCCTTCACCTGAACTGATAAAATTTTGTTAGTGACATCCTAATCACCTCCTACTCATAAAATTACAGTTGCACAGGATTAGTTGGTGTGTTACAAACAAGGGTTGGTTTTTGTATTCGAGGAGCAAAAGGCAGCAAGACATTTGAGTGTTATCATAAAGAAGTTTTACTGAAAATATGGTAATGGGAATATAAAGCAGAAATAAGTTTAGACCAAGGGTCGTATTACCTGTAATAATTAAGCTTTTTGACTCATGAAGTTAAAAGTGAATGAATCCTTAACTCTTTTTAACTCTTACACTGGCTTTGACTTGAAAGATCTGAAGGACTGTCACATTAAAGGGTTGAATTTATATAATACAGACATGGTGGAAGAGAGAAGAAAGCATTGTTTATTTTTTTTTAAGGAAATAAAGGGAGGAAGGGGAGGAGAAAGTAAGCATGGTAATAGATCACTTTGAAGTATCTGTTGCACCAAAAGCAGGCAGAATTACTTTCCTCACTGTGCCTCAACCATTCTCCAAATTTGGCTATCATTGCAACTAAATCCTTTTCCTACCATTGAGAATGGAATTAGTGAGATGGGCTAACTCCTATGCTCAGGAAACCAACTAGTGTCAGCTCAAAGTTTAAGCAGGGAGGCATATGTCACTGTCACACAGCAGGGGGCAAGGATATAGGCTGTCAGATACCCTGGTGCATCAGAACAAGGAGCCAGACTAGCCTAAAGCCTTCCTGCCTACACAGATAACTGCTGCCCCTATTACTGTTGCTGAAGACAGAATTGGGAAGTGTGGAGAGAGAGGATCTTGTGACACAATGTCCCAGTCCTACAGCAGACATCACCTCTAACAACATGAAAATACAGAAAACTTCTCTTTCTGAGATAGTTTTCTGGCTGGCTTTCCTGACCCCTCCTTTTCCTCACTCTCCTTATCCTTTCCCTCAAAACATCGAGGAAAGCACAGGAGCTGCTGGGCAAGAGGGTCTTGCAGAGTCAGCCAAGGACTGCCCAAGTGCCTGGACTATTGCTGCTAAACTGGGCACTGAGTTTCCTGGGCTCTAGGAAAAACCCCTTTACCATGGTTCCTCTGTTAGATAATAAAGTCTTGTTAGAATTGGTCATCTACATTGCTGGTCTTCATAGCTTTAGTGGCCAGGAGCCTGTGTCCCTGGTTGTCTTTGTTACCAACTGCTACTACTGGATCTGTTCACTTCTAGCTGTTTCTGCCAACCCCTTCCTAACTGGGTTCAGCGTCAGTGGTTCTTGCTCCCTCTACTCTCGCTGGGATGCCTGTGTGGCTCTGCCAGCTGCTCAGTGCTCCCCGCCAGCACACTGGCTGCTTTGTTTTGCCAGACCTTCGCTCTCCACAGCCCTAGAAATGTTTCCAGTCTTTGTGGAAAAAAAATTAATGCCACATGATACCAACCTGCAGCTCCTGTCAGAACTGGGGCTGCTCTGAGCAACCGAACGGAGCTTTGCCTTTTGTGAAAGAGATTGAGGTGGGGAAAAGGCCTCAAAGAGCTTCTGGGGTTTGCCTGGGCTTCAGTCCACTGCTCCAGCTCTGCAGCGAGCGTAGCCAGCCTCATTGACTGTAGGAGCACTTGGGGAGAGCTTTGGCTGCAGGCTTACACTGGAATAATGTCTAGTCATTTATTCACTGATATTATTTAGCTGTTTGTCAAACTGTTCTGAATTGCAAGGCTTTGTGAACAGTTGGTTTCAAAACAAATCCTAAAACTTGCCACGAATTATTCATAATAAATACTTCTCCAGCTCTCATTACATCTGTGGTTTGATTACAAAAGCACCTAGAGGCCTAAGTTGATGTTGAGACAACCAGTATGTTAGAAGCTGTGTGTATAGACAGTAAAATAAAATATTTATGTGAAGAATTTCTCTACAAATAATACTTGAGGCCAAAAAGCATCATCCCATTTGATGATTTGCTGTCGCATTCATGTTCCATAGGATTTGGTGTGTTTTGACTTGGACTGTCTAGGCAGGAGAGTTCAGTAAATTTTTCATATAAGGATGTATTCTTTCAGGTGTTATCCCATTCACCACAAGGAATTAAAACACAAGAATTTCATCAGTATCATATAAGTATAGCTTTTAAGTTTTAATACTGTATTAAGTGAAATGCTCTTTACAGTAATGCTTGAGAAGTCTCTGAGATCACAGAAATCTACTGGTGAGGGATGAGAGTTTACATTTCTTCACAAATAATGCCACTGACTATGAGAATTATGTGCCGTCAAGAAAATGTATTGTCTACTATCTGTAGCAGTTTTGGCACCTAGTTTTTGGACTGCCCTGTGTAGATTTTGTGATATTTTTTCTTTTATTGCACTGCTTGGATGGATTATGCATCAGCCATCAACAGTCTGTTTATGAAAGAGAGAACACTCTGGGAATTGTCAGTAATATCTTCTGCATATCAGTGCATAATAATGAGCATTTGCCATTCAGTAAAACTGCTGCGGTCTGCAAAAGAGACTGCTTTATACATTTTTTTTCCTTTAAAACAAATGTTTTGAGGGGAGTGTGCCAATTTTTTATTATTATTTCTTAAAATAATGATTCCTGGATAGATATGAGGGAAGTATTTGTGAGCTTTTGTGTGGAGGAATGCTTATCAAAGTAGAAGAGGTGCTATTTCTTATTCACTTGCATATCTTAAAAGTGCGTAAAATATTACCATATTCTGGAAGTGTAAAAAGCTAACAGGTCTTCATGTTTCAAGACATAAAACTCCATTCAATAACTCTTTTTATTCACAAATGGCTTGATGGTGTGTGTTTTTTCTCTTTGCCTGCTTAGGTACATGCTACTATATTTTCCTAAAATGTATTCCCAGGTTCATAATTTTTACATGATAGAATTTAAGAGGAATACTTAAAAGGCAATAGCAGGAGCTATATATAAATGTTTAAATTATAAGAAATGTTTGCAAAATGTTTTACAGCTTCCTGATATTGTTGAAGTAGGCTCTTCTCAGAGCTGTAGCATATGTTATTTTAAAATGTCTCTACAGCCCATTTAGTTGCTTGTATATTGTGTTGTGATGATATGTTGCTGTGCTTTCAAAGAAAATGGAGGAGCATCTTGATCCTAGTGATCTTAGTAATCCCTAAGAATCTCTATTGAACTTTGGGAAAAGTTAATTGAGTTTGTATCTCAGGCAACATAGCATGAACTAATGTCAAGGCTATGCAGTTTGTTTCTGTTTAGAGTTGCCAAGAAAACTCATACATTGCTGACTCTCTAGCATATGTCATTTAAGTGTATGAAGTATGTAGGCAACATAAGAGCCCCAGAAAAAGTGCCTTCACCTCCTGTGCCGTGCACTGGTGGAAATCTCTGAGAGTAGCACAATATTGCCTTTCACTTCAGCTGCAGTTACACATCCATTTTCTTGCTGTGTTTTTGAGGAACCAGTTTACTTTTTATATAGAGTGTTTTCTATGTAAGTACTAATGATGTGGAGGCTAGGTAAGCCACACACGAAATTAGAATTGAAGCAGGCAGACTTCTGTAGCTAGAAATAGTTATCACATGCTTTCAGAGGGAATGCTTTCACTGAGTAATACAAGAACACAATGGTAATTTCTGACTTTAAGGGAACACTGGCAAGATACTGGCAGATTTTTTTTTTTTTTTCTTTTTCATGCCTTTGCTAGACTACTAATAGCAGTTCAGGTTTTCAATGGTAGTAGCATTTTTAGAAGTGATTTTTTCCCCCATCAGTTAGGTTTGTTTTCTTTGTATAAGATGAACAGCAAAACTAATTTGGTCAATTTATTGCCAGTGTGCTGACAAATGAGTTGTCAATTGGGTTTCTAACTAGGCTTCAATGGCCCATATGTATCCTCCTCCTTTGTCATTATGAGGGATGTTTCCTTTTATGTTTTGTTGTTCTTGTCATAATAAGGCTAGGATTAAAATGACTACTGTAAGACTGTGTGAATGGAGTCCCCACCATAGTAAGAAAAAAAATCAGAAAAATAATTTCAAATGATCATTCCATCACATTATGTAAATTTCTGTTTTTACAAAACCAAAATTAAGTTATTAATCTGTTTATCGAGAGTGTTTTAAATTTATAACTTGAGAACATCTGTAGCAAAACAATTTTTTCCGTCAATTAGACGCTCTTTTTGAGGAGAAAGGGAACATATCTCCGAAGATTTTATTGCACTTGGAGATCATTTTACTTCAAGGTTTCTTGTATAACCATGCCACTTATTTATGGAGTATTTTCACATTAGACAATCTTAAGTAGCATCTCATGGCAAAGTGGACAGAAATAGCTGTAGATCAATTGTGTGTTCAAAGAGACATCTTTGAAAGATCTATAACTTTTTTTGAGTATGAGAAGTGCAAAAGCTTAGAAAGTTTACCTATGTTGTATTTTATAGCTTGGAAGCTAAACGGAGAGTATTTTTAAAGTGTATTTTTAACAAAGAAAAATACAAGAAATGCTCAATGTCTAAATAATTTTACTGACCATTTTTCAAGACATTTTAGGTTATAATAAAAACAAGCATGGTTAATGAAGTTAATTTAGGCCAAACATGTGAAAGCAGTAAGACCAGAAGAAAGTCTGAGAAAGCCCAATATCCCTTTTTGATCAGGATACCTGAAGAGGTTTCAAGTCAATTCAGACAACAGCCTTGATTTCGCATCATTTCTCTGAAGACGTTGCTCTTCAGACCTTCAAGAGCAGTTTGCTTCCTGATTAAGTGAAGAGTAATTCTGTACTCTGGCCCGAGTACTTCACACTGCACCTACAAAAGGAGGGGTGAACACTATCAACTGGCTGAATTTACTTTACTCTTTCACCCTTCCAGTGTTAGCTGTTGTAGGACTGTATTCTCCAGATGTAAGCTGTATACCACTTTCATCTTCATCTATTCTTAACGTGCTAGCTAAGCCCTCAACACAGATAGATGTTTGAAAAGTATTTGCAAAATCCTTTTATATGAGAGTCTTTATGGCTGAAAGACTGTCAGAATGTTCTATCTTACAGCAAGCTGTCATTAATGCTATCCATTACTACTGTAACTCATGTGCTACTTGAGAAATTTAACACGCTAATTTTTTTTTTAGTGACTCAACCTTTTCTTGAGTAACACTCTGTCATGACCAAGTTTGTAATTTATTTTTAATTAATATACTCTGTTCTGTTCCTAATATAAGTACCATCAAAGTTTTCTCATTTTTTTTCCTTCAGATTGTTAAAAAATGATAGACCTAAGCAATTAATCCACTACCAATTCAGATAGAAGTGAGATGGAGATGTAGGATTTTCATAAGAATTTATGGGACTGTATCTTATTGGTCTTCCTACTTCCTCATGAAAATTACTTCAGCTCTTCCCCTGGGATTTCTCTCCATATTTTTGCTATACTACAGGAAAGATGTACAGCTTCTCTTCAGTGCTCTATGTGACATATCTCTACTGGGAGGTAAAAATGCAGACAGTTATTTCAAATGGGAATCACAACCGAGGACTGCAAAAAGCATCCCCAGAGACAGAATGAATCTTATCTCCAATAATTTGCATTTGGCAGTAAAATCTGTTGTGCACTCCTTATTGGAAGTCATGAGCTGTGCAATTCAATTTCTGCACTTGACCTTCAGTTGGTGTGTTATTTTGGGCAGACCTTACTTAGCTGTATTGTTGAATGTCCTTTTACATTAAAAGAAAACTTATTTAGAATAATACAGTTCACCCTGGTATGTATGTAGTTACCAGCCCTAAAAAAAGTTTTACAGTAAAATGGAGTTTTAGAGGCTTGTCAGTCTCTTGCCATTGCAGAGTTTTACATGCATCTTGTTCAATACAGCAGCTTATGTCCTAGCACATTAGTGACATCAGTAATATAGTCATCATGAACTGCAAAAGAGATGGACAGTTCTAATTCTAAAGTGTCTTTTCCCCATTTAATAAATACTGGTTAAAACACAGATTTCTCCCTCCACCCCAAATACTGTGTATAATTTGGAAAAACAGGTAAGTTTAGGTTTGAAATAACAGCCTTGTGGAGTTAGGCACCCTAATGAAGTGTGAGACTTTTTTAGAATTCTGCTGTTTGCAGCTGCTCTTCAAGGAAGTGATAAGGTACTGGTGCTCAGTGCCTCTGATACAGTTGTTAAATATTTTGGCACCTCTTACTAGACAGGAGCTATATAAAAGGAGAAATTAATGTTTTATTGTTTCCTTTTGTCATTCATGTCTAAACTGCCATGATACAATAAACATGCTTATTATAAGCATGTGCTTACAAGTCTGTGCTGCTCATAGTACTCATTCTGGTCTGCTATGTCAAAGAGTTTCATCCTGAAACCCATTACATGGTGGTTGTTCATGAGTAAATGGATACTAGTGTGTATATGTTCACAAGGTTGTGCTCTAAGTTCCAGTTGTTCATTCGCTTGACCATTAAACACTGGTTCAGTTAACAGCTAACATGTTTTTGTGCTGCATGGCTTGAAAATTTTCTATTTGAATATTTTCCATATTAAGAAATTTTTTGGAGCTGCCAGGTAGCTTTTTTCACAGAGACTGACTTATTTGGGAATATCATAGAAAAAAAAAACCAACCCCCAAAACAGATATCATAACTGTAGTAATTTCTTTTCAGAATCTGTTCTTTCACAATGCTTCTTACTTTCTGTTCAGTTTAATGTAGTGTATCTATGATGTTAACTGTTTCACAATGATTTTGGTAGGAATCCATAGGGACCCAGTTATGATGCTATTACGATATGAAATTAGAATGGGGAAAATACATAAGGGCAAAAGTCCATGGAGGATTCATTAGGATGCTAATTTGATACAATTGTGATTATAGCAGTGAGATTTCAGTGTAAGCCTTTAGAGAACTTTTGATGATGTGGAAATGAAAAGGTGTCAATGCACATTACGTTGAAAATAAATAAAACATTAAGAAAATATCATAAAAAGAAAATAGAAGCTAAGTTTTTTGCAGACTAGAGAACTTCTTAGTATCCCTTCAATTTCAGCTTTTCATGGTTTTGTTTTTGATAATCAGTGCATAAGATTGCTAGCTGTACTTCACTTGCCAGTTTTAGAACTATCACACAGAAACCATCCTTTGTTTTAGTGTTGGATGTTCTTCACCTCCTCTTTCTTCCTGACGCTTCACCAGGTGTAAATTATCCTACTTGGTTCATAACAGGTTCGTAACGACTGACAAGTCGTTATGATACCAGTTCCAAGAGTACTAAACTCTGTAGGCAGAATAAATCTCACAGCACCTGAAGATTGGATTTGCTCACTGAAGACTACTTGTAGAAACATTCATCCCAAGGAAAATCCCCTGTCTGGTCTCCCCAGTATTAGAGATGGGCAAAAGCTGGAATGGGGCAATAACAACCCTGAACTTTAGGCGTTTTTTAAATGGTCAGAATAGGGGCCAGCTTACATGTACCTTCAATTACAGAGAACTCTTTCTTATCTTGGCATTTCAGCATGAGTACCTTTTGGAAGGATTAAAACACAGATAGGTGTGTACTTTTGCATGTACTCTGCCTAAGGTCTTTCGTAGAATTATTTGGTAACAGGGAGGTGTAAAATTTAGAGTTTTAGATATGTATATTTTTAAGCATTTGATTTTTAAGTTACTATTTGACTGGAAAAGGTGATTTAGAGAATGCAAGAAGCTTAAACATGGAGTCTGATCTGAAATAAAAAAGGGTTGTCTGATGATTTTTCTGTACTTGCATTCTGTACATTATGACTGTAGGTGGACGCAGATCTTCAGACACTTGTTTGCATTACTATTTTTGTGTAGTAGGAGCTGTGTAATCTGATCCTCAGTTCTCTAAACTGTTTTGTGCCACTAGTTCTTCACCACAAAAAAAACCCATAACAAAAACCAAACCAAACAAAAAAAAAAAGGAATGTAATGTTCCATGAAAATGAGCTAAGTTTTCCTTTCTTACAGGTGTGAAATCAGTATTCTAACCATCATATTTCTTTAGATTAATTGACAACTGTTTTTGGTCAGCGGGATAAGATTATTACATAATGTTCTGTAAACTGGAATTATGTCATATGACAGCAGCCAGTATATAGCTGGACTGTTAAGTCTGGTTTTGCTGATTGTCTGACTTGATCTACATCACCTACTACTATTGTTCATTTACCTATTCTCTGCAGGAATATACTTGATGTTTGGCCAAGTTGAAGCAAAGCCTTCTTGGGCGTGGGTGATAAAAACTGCAACACGTGATTGCAGCACTTCAAAACTTTCTGAATAATTTGCATTTAGCTCTTCATGCTGATAGGTTTTTTTAGACTTTGATCAGATTCTGATGGTTCCCTGTGTGAATGGGATATGTCCTGTTGTTGGTTTTTACAGGTATTTGCTTTTACAGATACGGTATATTACCAGCTCTGTGCAGGGCAAGTTCTTGCCATACATCTATACTACGACATAGAAGACCAGTTTTAATCCTTAATAAACCAGATTGAAGCAGGAAGGAAATAGCAAGTCACAGACATATTTGTTTCCTAAATTTAACAACTACTATGACTGTGCAAGTGTGCTCCTTGGGGAAAGCACATTTTCTTTGCAAGATAACTTCTGTTAGATGAAGTCACTGGCTGATATATAACAGATGTATTTATATGTAATAAATCAAAGTTATATTAATAATATCTCTAATAGACTAATCAGAGACTGAATTATATTCACTGTAACTGAATTCAGTCAAAGCAAAGTTATCTTTAGAAATGAGGTTGATTTCAGAATTGGTGAATATTTGCAAGTAGAAAATAGACTAAGATCTTAAACTGTAAAGTAAACAAGTGGGTTTTTTGTTTCTCAGCTTGATCCAAAATGCGTTATCAAGCACTGCCAAAATGCAGAGATACTCTAAAGGAAAGCAGTGTCTTTCTTGATGTAAAACCTTTCTTACGAGACACTGTCAGCTGAGCCAAAGCAGAAATACAGCCCAATTCATTCCTAAATGTATCTCTGCTGGACAAAGATGCTTGAAACACAGAGTTCTTAATGCATCTCTAAAGCATTGTTCTGGTCTTGCCTTGGTTTGCAGAAGTGACAACAAATTAAGGAAAACTGAGTTTAAAATGGTTGTTAAAGCTGAGGTCAATTTAATCTCTGAGTCACAGATGTATGCAAACATACTGGTCATGTATATACACGTGTTACATATATATGTTAACCTACAGATAATAAGTCTTACTTCCCCAATATTTAAATGGAAAATAAGGTTGTTGCTTATGGTCACCATATAAGGCTCTGCAGTAGGATATTGGCATGTGTCTCTAAATAAATAAAACACAGAATGGGAACTACTGTTTACAAGGAATTTAACAGCTGTGATCAAATCTGTCTATAAAGTCAATGAAAAATATTTGCTAAATGTATTAATAATATGCTTCAGACAGCCTAAAAATAAATATTCACACTCACACAGATACAGGTAAGATACAATTGATTGCATTGACAGATTTCTAGTATAGCATTTCCAACGTACACGCTTACAAAATGAAGACGATCCATAGTCCAAATTAGATTCTAAGTCCTCATAATTGGGGAACAGTGAGGGTTATCATATAAAACTGAAACAGTAAATAATTACTTTTATGAAAATTTGTTGAGGTTATACTTGTGATGGGATTATGTGATTAAAATGGTATTGAAATGCAGACACAGGTATCCAAGCAATGATGAAGCAATCCTGTCTTATGTCAATAGTCCATACAATCTACTCTAAGCTTCAGCTAAATATTTTCCATGTTTTATTAAGAGGCTGTTATTCTTGCTTATTTTGATCAACATTGCACTTTATTTTCTGTTAGAAAGAATAAAAAGAAAATTCAAGACTCCTCATGCAGTTGAAGGATACCAATTCATGTCATATCAAAAATATACTGATCTTTGTAACCTTTTCCACTGCTTGGTGACGTGAGAGACAAAGTTTAGAACCTCTTTGCAGCATATCAGAGAGTCTTGTCATTATGAAGACATTCCTCATTCCTACTGCTTTTTAAACTTTTGATT
This sequence comes from Strix uralensis, assembly GCF_047716275.1. NCBI lineage: Eukaryota > Metazoa > Chordata > Aves > Strigiformes > Strigidae > Strix > Strix uralensis. Next base: position 7,195,866 of record NC_133984.1, read on the forward strand.
CAAAATCCTTTTGCCTGGGATCCAAATTTATATACATAGCTTTATTTTTAAAATAAGTTATTAACCTGATACAGAAATGGAATATTAGGCCTCAACACCTTTCTCCCTGATTCCAACATTCTTGCTTAATAACAGAGACATTGAGTTTAAACCTTGTGAAAAATAAGCCTGTAATTTCTATGTTGTATACAAAGTTTAGATCAGTTTAATCACTTTTACACTATTTCACAGTTCTTCATTTCATATGCTTGTGTAGCTACCTAGTAAAAATATATAATGGATGACTTTGTACTACAAACTGTTAATTTATAATAATTTTATGTCCTCTACTGTAATTATGGCACTGTGTAATCTGTACTAGTTGACAATATTTTGGCAGAAGCATCTACTGTAATATTTACAAGGCATTTCTGGCTCTGTTTAATTTTCATTGTGCTCACAGTTATTCTCCTGAGTTATTTGGATACTAGTATATAAAAATGGCTGTTGTTTACTCTGGTTCTTGACTAGTTAATCAAACATATTTTAATATCTTAGAGCTTTTCAATAGAGAAATTATGCTCCAAAAAGATCCATTATACACAAACAGGAAAAGTAATGAAGTTCCGCTGGTACTGAAGTAATTTCACACCATTTAAAGCTAAACTCTATCATTTAATCATTTGCTTATAAATTCCTGTCTGTCTCAACAGAACTCTCTGAAGGTTTTTTACTTAATTTTTGTTTTTAATATCCCACTAGGTAACTCATGTAATTCCTAGACCTATACAGAAGTCATAGATAGACTGGATGGCTGAGGTCAAACATGTCAAAAGAATATTGTAATTGCAGAGTCAGATTTCTAGAAAAGCTCAGTATATTGGGACCTATTTGGAAACTGTACACTTATTTATTTGCAATAGGTATTTTGCTATCCAAATGGAAACTGCTAGCTGCTGAACACATCTTGAAACTCTTCACTTATTTTTGTAGTTAATAGGAGCTTAAGCTTCTTCCAAATTCAGATCAGACTACTGAGGATTATCATGTAATTTATATAATATTAAATTTCATGTTTGTATTTTGTTCATGTGTCACTAAATATACTATGATGATCTATCTAGATCTTTGTTTTGTGGTAAGAGTAGGTTGTGTGGTGCAGTGAAGCTTGCACGTAAATACATGGGAGAAAATGATTTTGCAGTTCTCATTCTTTAACCACAGATCATTCATGCTACAGCTAGTGAATTTTGTGGATGTTTACAGTTCTGTTACAATGAGTGAGTTTGCATTGGCGTTTTGATTTGGATCAGGAGTGTATATTTGAAGTAGATGTCCTGATTAACTCCAGGTAATCATGCTTTCATATGCATCATGAAACAGTCTTGGAGCATGCCAACTGGATTATTTTTGAATGAGTAGATGCATTCCAGGAGAGCATCTACTTGCTGAAGTACTGTCTCTGGAACCAAACCACTCCTAGTGCTAAATAGCTCTGCTCTCAGCAATATGTGTATTATGGACCTTGGGCCCTCAATACCAACTGTGTCATTCTGTAGACCTCCTATTTTGCAGCATCGTAAATTCTACTTCCCAGTTACTGTTGATTTTTAATAAGTTAATCATACTGACAGCTTAGAATTGTTAAGACTTTGATAAAAAAGAATGTGATTCCTTACAATTAGCAAGACCCTTAACTTTTACATTTGATACAAAATGTATCTCTTTAGAAAGAATTAACTCTGTAATTTAATAAAACTTTTAACAGTATGTGTCAAAATTAACTTTAGCTCTCAGTAGCTTGTGTTGATCAAAAACCAGTGACTATGTTCAGCTTTTGATACTAAGGCAGTTGTGTTCTTGGCATTAATGGAGATTACTTCTCCCCATGACATTGGCTTTGAAAGTAGTTATGTTATGTAGTGAATGTGGAATTTGGTATCGGTGCTGCTTTGTTATTCCACTCAGATATACTCATTTAAGTTAAGCTGTTCCTTTGACCCATTGCTTAGTCTCTTTGCATGCACACTTTGTGATGAGTCTGTGTTTCTTCTTCCTTCAGGGTGGGATCTCATGATTTATGATTTATCACAAAGTTAGGCTGGTTCCCTGTTACTCTGTTCCATTGCAACAGGTTCTCTTCATGTCCAGTTAACTTTTTGCCTCTCCAGTAGACTTCTCATCACAATTTGTGGTCAATATAAAACAGAGATATTTGTGCAAAGCATTTATTTCTCAGTATAGGCCATTGTCTACGAAGAAATAAATACAAGGCTAAGATGCGTATTACCTAACCTAAGCCCTAATTCTCCTGTTCAAATTTATGTAGAGATCAGCATGATCAAAGCCTTACTCCAGTGTTAGGCTAGATGTATTAGATTGCATCTCTGTAGTTTCTGGTTTAACCTGGTTTATGCAAATGCCTGGGGATCAGATGCTATTTTTTTATGAGGGGTTTGTCCATTAGAGCAGCAGAAACAACTTTGAGATATCTTCTGAGTCCACTAGGAGAGCTCTATATGAAATTACTCCTTCACATTCTATGACATGAAGCTCACTTAAATTAATCAACCAACAGCAAACTGCAGGACTAACGACAGTAAGATAGCACCTTGTTCTTCGCAGTGCTATTTCAAGATATTATTCTCAGTACTTGCTATATTTGTACTTCCTTCAGCGTAGGACTAATGGACTATGGCAGCAATTCCCTCTCCCACCTTAATATACAACCTTTGTAGAGCCCACGTTTCTGAAAACCTCCAAATTCATTTCTATTGTAGCTGAAAAAGGTCTTAGTAACTCTGTAGGTGACCCATTTTCTTTTGAATTGGTATTTGAATTGCTCTGGAGACTGCAGTGGTGCTATAGTAGTCTATGTTAAGGAGGACGTAAAACAAAGACCTTTATTCTTTGTTGTCATTAGTTACTCTAGGTCACTTTAAGAACTGTCTGGGATGTCCATCAGTTTGTAGTCACTTAGATCAGAAAGAACATTGAATATCTGATAAAATTACTTAGTATTTCTAATTGTTTCTTCATTTAGGTTGTAAAGTTGTGGGAATGAACAGGTCTGTCCCATTTCCATGCCTGCACACTTTATTTGAAGACAGTACTCTTCATTTCCCTCCCTAGTGGTGTATTGTTGTGAACAGGCTGCTGCATTGAAAGGCAGCAACATTTGTGGTTAATCTTGGTCCCCATATTAGAAATTGGGGAAAACTGAAAAAACAATTTCAACAGCTGCCTGTGGCCATGAATGTTCAACTGAGTCTAGGAATTCAACTAGGGGCATCAGGACACTTATTCTGTTGTATGTACAGCAAAAAGACTTGAGAGTAGTAAGTTGTAACTGGGGCACTTTCACAATAGAATGTTCAATTTGGTTGGGGTTGTAGTTTTCATTTTGACTGGAAATGTTTCTTTAAGGGATTATTCTCTTGACATTTCCAATTTATATGTTAAAAGCTAATAAATTTTCAGATATAATTTAAATTATTTTTGTGGATTTTATTTGTTATTCCAATCATTATATAAATATTTTTATGACATGGAGAGGTCTCTTTAGCAAATCAACAAACTTGTCATCTATACTAATTGAATTATGAATTATTTCAAAACCACCAACAACCAAAAAATTTGGGTTTGTTATCCTTTTTTTTTCTGTATACTGTTTTCATTTTAATTCCTTTAATTCATTTTATGTCTCCATCATCCAGACGTAGGGTTGGAACCAACACTAATGAATTATTTTATGTGCCAGTTCAAACTGTTGTACATTAGAGACAATAAGAAAGCTGGCATAATGCTGAATTCCAGAAAGACCAAAAAAGTTGCAACACTTTCTTATTTATCAAAGCTCCTGCATCAACAATGAAGATGAAAATATTAGATAAGTTATTTTGTGCACAAAAAAAAGAAATTATCTGTATGTAGAAAGACTTCAGTATAGTTATTGATTCTGAGGATGGTTCCATTCATTTAATCCCTCCCAAATGCTTTATTTCTGATCACAAGAGTCATCCAGTGCAATTAGTGGTTATAAAAAATGTCAGCATGCAATTACTCAGAGTAATAAAAACATTCAAAACAACAGCCAGAAGAATATGCAGTAAACACAAGAAATTTGAGGTCAAAGTGAAGTAGTTTTGTATTCAGTTAGCAAAAAACTCAGAGAATGTATGAATAAGTTTGCCATTTGCCCTGAGATAATACACTGTATTTGAAGGTCCCACATCTGGGTTTTTGTTGTGCTGAAGGGAAGTATACTCCAAAGGTACAGACTTTTCCCCAAGAATATCCTGTTGCCATTTCTGACTTGAATTATTTTATGTCAGCTATTATTGCAATGCAAAACTGCTTCCTCCTATCAACAATTAAATATTCCTTTGGAATCTGGAAAAAGCATTTGGAAGCTTTAAATTTCCTTTGATGGAATTCGTAATAGGAAGAGTAAAACCTCTCTGTTATTGAGAACTAGGTTTTGTTTATAGTGTAAGGCATTTTAAGTGACTTTGGTGTAGATTGTGGTTCTCTGAAATTGCATTTGGATTCTGATTTTAGACCCTGACTCTACTGCAAGGCTCCATCACTTGTTTTGCAGTGTCTTTTCATAAGAATTTTATTTTCATAAGGGTTGCCACAGCTGATGTGGGGCTGATGGTTATTTCATAACCACATCTCAGTTTTGCACCTGTGTAGGACAGCTCCCAGGTTACTAATGTGCTTTTGTTTTTCTGGGCATAACAAGAAAAGGAGGGAACATATGGCAACAGGGTGATACTTGGTCCAGTTTGATGTGGTTTTTAGGAAATGGCTTAGATGCTGAGTCAGAACATGATTTGCTTTCAAGGTGATACTGGAGGAAGTGATTTTACAATGCAAATTCCTCTCAACATGTCTTGACACACAGATCATCATTTGACTGAGAGATGCAAAACCACCACTGTTTCTAGCACAGTACAGCCCTTTTTAATGATCCTGTGCTTAGACACTGAAGCCAATTGTTTTGGGGGAATGTTTCGATGTTGCATTCATCTTAAATTTTCAAGTCTCAAGCCCAATAAAACAGCAGTTCATTGCAGAATTGATCAGTGTTAAATTATCATAGTGTCTTCAGTGCTTGATATATAAGCATGTCACACACAAATAAGCAACATCAACTGACTCCCTTCTGTCCACTTCCTTAAGAAATTAAGCCAATTTCAGGATGAAGGACCAATAATTGAAGTTTTCAAACTTACTGTGATAATATCCTCTTTGCCCAGCCAGCACTTGCACTCAAGGTTGAAGCACAGAGTTCACAGACCTCTGCCCTAGAAGTGCCCAAGGTCACTTATGAGTTAATTATATCTGAGAAGAATTCAACAAACACCAAAAACTGGTGAGCTTGCATGCTTGTCACAGGAAATAATATTTCTTGCAAAATATTAATGAGTCTTGTACCCAATGAGAGCTGTATTTTTAAATATGCTATCTGCATGGGATTAATGTTGATGAAAGTGTCCTGACACTATTAAGGTATTTAAGATAATGAAACAGTTTCTTTCACTTAAAACAGCTTCATTGATTCCAGAGGTGTATACTCAATACGTAGCCATTTATGTTGTCATTTACTGATTAAGAATTTAAAAAACAGGTTTTTTGTTGAGTTTAGATTTGCATGGTTAATAATGAACTAAACACCATAATCGAAGGGTATTCTATTTCTGTACTACTGGCAAAATTATCAATAATAATCCCATCCAGAGTCAATATTATGATGTAAATCTGTTTCCAGTTGGTGCTTGTGATTAAATATAAATGTTTCTTCATGCTTTTTAAATTACTCATTCATGTTCAATAGTCTCTTTCTAAGCTATTGCTGCAACTTACCTTGCTTGCAGTTGAACTGAGGTTCTGTAATGATGTGGATATATTTAACCATTTTTAAGAACTCGTATCACAATAAGTATTCAAGCTTAAATTTGTTTTATCCCATTGAGTGGCATAGCTACATTTTTGAGACAATTAGGTATTTTTAACAAGGTGACCTGTAGTTGAATAGTCAAGATGTTTCCTAAATCTGAGTGCAGCCAAGTTTGTCCACAGCTTTAACAAAATGAGGTTAATTAGCCCTTTCTAAGCAGAGTAAGTTTTTATAAGCTATAAAAGGTCGTAACTGTGAGATGCCCAAACAGCACTTAGAAACTTTTTGTAGGATAGAGGGAGGAAAGGCTTTGATGATGGATGAATCTTCCAACTGAAACATGGGGCACACATTCAAACTGACTCCATGTACCTTATGCTGTTATTTACTGTGCCATCTTCAGAGTTTCTTAAAGATTTTTAGATGTCTCTTTTTTAATGAGGACTATCAGCAAATATTACAAACTGCATTGTGTTAGGCATTTACTTACCAGTCATTTACATACCATATCCTAAGCCTGGAAAACTCAACCAACTTGGATGTATAATTTTTGCTGGCTTTCATTTTTTTGGTACATTTAAGAGTCAGAGGTTTTACACTTAAAGCACAGCAGAATATATGTTTTTAATGAACCTTAAAGTGACTCATGCTTTTGAAGTTGATGAAATACCTCCTTGTGTTCTGGTCTATTATGCAGGAGTATGAAGTTGCGGAGATGAAGATTATAAAAAGACCATTGCTCTTAATCAGTAGCTGTGTTATTGGCTGAGTGATTGAATAGGTCTTGGGGTGAGAGAACCCAAAGCCATTGTGGTCATCAAAGTCACAGGGTAGCTCAAAGGGAGCAGAGGAAATCATGTGAATAAGAGGTAAAAGGCCAGGGACACTGCTGGGTTGGCCAAATGTTTCACAGTCATTTGGGCACATGTCCAGTTCTCAGCATTTTATCTGAAAGGATGGGTGAAAATATGCAGCTTAACATTCTCTATGCATTATTTCTTTATTTAAATATTTGGAGATAATATTTATTACATTAAAAGAAAGAAGAAAGAATTTCAGGAGGAAAAAGACATTTAACTATTAAACCAGAAACTTGAATCTCTGCAAGACATTAATAAACTGGGAATCAGTTGTTGGAAATCTTTAGACAGGTAACTAAGAATGTTGTTAATGAACAAGGACTTCTGAGTGGTATACTTAGAAGGTTGGAAATTCTTTTATATCAAAATACTTTTTTTGCATAAGTTTTAAATAGTGTTACCCAAAAGGATTTTTTTTTTTTTTGACTATGCCCTGATACAGCACCTCTATTTCCAGTTAAGACTGAAACTTTTCTGACTGTTGGAAGAACTGACATATTTTAATTCAAAGAAAGTTGAAAACATATTATTAGTGGGAATACAAATCCAGCACAGAAAATCCAAGTTAAACATTGCAGTACATTCTGAGATAGGAAAATACTGAATATGAGAGGAAGGACTGAATTCAACTACTTGAATCCAAATCAAATGAACTGCAGAATTACCAACTGCAAATAATAAGATCAAGGGCAGGGGGGGGAAATGTGTCTACAGAAATCTGTTTCAAGTTTGTAAGCATATTACTTGTTGTACAGTTGAAACTTTTCTAACTTTGTTACAGCTGTGAAGGAAGTGATTACTTAAAAAAAAAAAAAAAAAAAGAAAGAAAACAGCACAACAAAACACCCAAAAAACCTAAACCAACCCAACTCCAGAGCTGGGGCTTGAAAAGTATTGCTGTTGTTTTGTGAGCAGTGACAGAAGATTATACTGAAAGTCAGTGGGTAAAGTATCCTGCAACAGATGTTTTTTTCTTGTATAGGTGTAGTTTTGAGACAGTTCTTTACATTAAAAGTTAGAATGCAAGTACTCTATTAAAATAGGTGAGTGCTAGTTTCTTATCCAAAACCTGATGCCAACAATGTAACCTGCACCTATATCTCTCTTTATAGCCCCAAGGGTAATGTTTAGATGATAAACTCCCAGGTACTCTGACTTTTCAGAAATGGTAGCAGATGCAGACTGAATTATTCTTCTGACTATCATCAGACATGAACTGATAGTCCCATGAGAGTGCTTTGGGAGTCGTTTTAATCAGTCATTACAGATGAAGCTGGCAGGATGGAGAAATAGGAAGGATGAACCATGTGAGAATTTCACCTTCCTCATGTGAGCAAACATATGCACATTTGACAACCTCATTCTCCAAAACTATTCAGTTTTCTTCCCTCTGCCTTCCAGTATGCCAATAAGATGAGCTATTAAAAAGCTATACTTTTTAATTACCAATGAATTGGTCTCATTTGTCAGATGTCTGAAAATGAGAACACAATTTTTTTTTTCAAAGCCCCTTTGCTTGTGTGAATAAATAGCTAAGTGGTCTTTACCTCCCAAGGGGTGTGCAGTCAGGTAAAGGTGGAATTAGGCAATTAACAAAAGAAGAGAAAGCAGTGAAATAAGAAAGAGTCTTCTGAAAAAGTAGGTGTTATTCTGAACTCCCAACAGCCATTCTGTGGGGTTCCACTTAATTGAGATGAATAACATAGTTTCATAAAGAAACCAGTGGAAGGTGCCTATTTAAACTTTCTAACTAATTAATAGTTTCTCAAGGATGCTCAGCAGTGGGGAAGTTAGTGCTGCTTGTGCTATTACCATGTTGTCTGCTGCTGTGTCTCGTTTGCCTTTCCACAGGAAGAACAAAGCATCTCTGGTAACCAGATTTGTATATCTGTCAGGGAGGGAAGGGGTCAGTTATTGTTACTGTTGGGTATTTCCCATTATCTAAATGCTGTCATGATTCCAAGACAGTTGTCACCTGTCTGACTGTTATAGACAAGAGAAGAACAAATGTGTAGGCTTAATAGTTGTTATTTTTATCTTTGTATCAAAGAAGAAATGCAAGATAACATTTTTCAGTGTTTATATACTTCTTCCTTTTTTGATTCACTGAAACGGTCATGTTGCTAGAAATTTGCAGGCATCTGACTGTGAACATGAGCTGCCTTCCTGGAGAATATGACACATCTTCCGTGGCCACTTCACCCTAACCATATCTCAAAGATGTCTGCCTCACTAGAATATTCTCATAAAATAGTAATCTTCTTCTGGACACAGACTTTTAAATCTATCCTTTATACCAGACAGTCAGCTTTCTGAACATTCAGAGCTTGCTTTTATGAAACAGATCTTCAGATAATACAGGACATGTACTGAACAAACAGTAGATTCCATCTCTTTTTAACAAGTTCTTGATGCAACCCAAAGAGCACACAGGTCCTTCAGTCCTTCCAGCAACTTAAATGTTTTCTGAAGGATTTGATTTCTTTCTTCTATGTTATCATGTCAGTGGGTTTGCTTGCATAACTGCAAATTGGTTTGCTTACCATTGGCTTGTCCATTCTGGACTGGCTTTTTAAAAAAGTTTGTTCGCTCTCTGTGTTGTCACCCTACTATCAGAGTGTGGATATATCTTTGTTTCCTTTTTCACCACCTTGGGTAAAAGCCTTCTGCGCCTAGCTAGGAGTTACTATGGGTTTTGCAGGTGTTAACACTCAAACATTTACTAACGAACACCCTTAGATGAATGTAAGGAATTGTAATATTACAGATAGCCAGTTCCCAATAATGTCTGAATTAGAGCACCAAAATACATGGATTTCACATTGCCGGTCTAGGAGCCTAAGTTTCAAGAAAGCAGTTGTCAATATCTAGCTAAGTGTTTATAACTCTTTTTATTATATATGCTTCCTTCATTATCTCTTCTGCTGTATGTTGTTTTTCTTTCTACCCATCTATGGGCCCCTAGTATGTTTTTGCAGAGGAAGTCAGACAGATATAGACCAGTAAGTATTTTCCATATAGCCATTCAATACATTATTTTTCTTGATGGCATGCTTATTTTCTAAGCCTTTTTCTTTACTACTACTTTTCTCTACTTTTCAAATTCAAGTAGACTTTCTGGATGTCTCGGTTACTTCAAAAGTATTTGGCAAACAAGTTATTTCTCACTAGGAGAAGCAACAAACTTAATCCAGGTTATCCTCTCTGCTCCCTGCGAATAGGTGCCTGCCTAATCCTGTAGAAAAGTAAATACTGTCTTGAACAAAAAATCTCTATGCTGTAAGATTGCTTGATTTTTATTTATTTTATTTTTGTCCAGAAAGGAAGAGAGATTTTTTGCTTTAACTGCTGTATGAAGAGCTGAATCAATACAAGATAAGACCTCAGAGGCCTTTTTTTTTTTTTTTTTTTTCATGTTGAACTATTGGATAAGCCTGTATCATTTTACACCTTGGTATACATGTTGTCTTCCTCTACTGCTTTCCATGGCAACTTGTAGCTGTACTAGAGCATAAAGTCGTACCAGGAACTCTGGGGGTGAATAGACCACAGCAGTCAACTTACAAAATGGTCCTTTTCATTAGTGAGCCTTTGGTATTGATTTAGTCATATGTCTATATTCATTGTACCTGTCTCTGAAATGTTACTCTTCAGTGGTGAATAATTTTAAACAAACATATACATGAAGTGGTTTTTTGTTACATGCTACATATTAATTGTATTGAGCTAGTATCTTCTTCACAGCTTTTCTGTAGGTATCTATTTTCTTAATCGTAAAATTGAGACTGGAAATTTGCAAAAGCAGCCACCCATCATTGGTGCTCATATAGCTTAGAGCAGCTGAAGGATGAGAGAAGAGCTGGGATTGCCTTTAAAACCAACAGTCAGAGAAAAAAGCAAAAGTAGAGAAGTGCAAATCAGCCATGCACTGCATCAAAAGGGACAAGATGGTCAGGTGGCAGGTCATTAAAATACTGACACTAAAATCATTGAAATTTATAGACATCAGGTTCCTTTAAAGCAGTGTTGTTAAATTTGTTGTTCCATAAGGTTGAAAGGCTGTGCCTTTGTATCAATATGGAGGCTCTACTACTTTTCATAAAAGCGTACAAACACACAATATTTTAATGTCACTTTTTAGAACCAACTTGATGCAGAGGTGTTTGACTCTCTTGTTACTATCATTTTATATGTTGATGTAAAATCATAGAACCAAGTTGATTTTTCTGGAAAATGCTAGACATATCTTTTGTTTTTTCTTGGCATTTCTGATCATCTTCAATTTTGAGCTCTTATAATGAGCTCGAATACTGTAACTCAAATTCCCTTGAAGTCTTTGCAAAACCTGCAGAGCTCAATCTCTTTGAAATATGACATGAAAATTCAGTTTTCTAGTTGCTACTGTTATTCCTGCCTTCAGTTTATATGATGAATCTTGGCTATTGTAAAGAGTAACAATGAGCTATCTGGGTTATTTTTTTTATTTTGGGAAAGCCATAGCCAAAATATTGATAGGCATTGCAAAGTGATTAGCAAGCCATGTTACTGTTCTCTGCATTGTGGCAGGTTTAATAATGTTCTTGTTTGTTTTCTTGCGTTTTATCTCCTAAGTATAGGAAGTTTCAGCCATCTGGAGAACACCCCTACTTGGTGTCTCACAAGCATACAGATTAATTTTTATCATCAAAACAGATCTATTAAATAGTGTATGTTGGAAAGCAAATAGTCATTGATGTTGCATCCAGAAGCGTCAGCTTGAATGTTTTCATACTGGCTTAAGAGAGACTTTTTGTTTTTTATTCTAGGATTTGATAACAGAAGTAAAAAGAAAGGGAAAAGGTACAAAGAAAATAACTTAAGTGCCTATTGAATCATCATTTATTTTTACAGAATATTTTCTTGTTTTCCTAACAGTGAGCAATGGAAGAAGAGCAATTCAAGAGCTTTACTGGTTCATGTGGAAAGAACAGTGTAAAATACAACTCATTTGCAAAATTGCTTCATGCCTTTCAAACCTGCGTGTTTTAGTCTTTGCACATGCAGAACATGGACCTAAGTGTACAAATCCTTTTCCTCTGTCACTACATGGGCCAAAGTTTTCTGAGGCCATCAGGGCTTACGTGCACCACTCTGTCTCCTTGGCCTTTTTGGACTCAGTTTTAATGATGGAATCTAAATTTTATATAGATCCCTTCACATGTATATAAAATCTTCTTATTATTAAAGACATTTTTTGCCTCTTATTATGAGCTCTTTATAATTTTTCTTCCCATCAACCAAGAAGTTCTCACTACCTTCCTGTAATTTCTCTATGTGTCATTCAAAAAGTCTTATTTCATGGGAAGATTTTTCTGTGCCAGGAAATCAGCTTTTTGATTATTTGACAGATCCTAGAGTCTGGTATCTTGCAAAGATCACATTTTTCAGGAAAATGCTGTATCTTGTGAAGGAAAGATTAAATGCTAATTTAATGGCAGTGTAATGCCTGTAGCCTTCTGTCTGCTTTGCCAAATCCTCTCTCTCTGCAATGTCAATTATGTTTTTCATGCACAAATCTAGGGGCAAATTATCTTACTGTTTGTAGTGGTGCAACTTGTGAAGTACCTTAGACAGGCAATGATATCGAATTCCAAGCTTTCGTGGAGGTTTTGCCCATTCTCTCTGCCACAATCAATACAGGGAACTGACTGCAATGTGAACAGGATTGTGTTGGCGTTATGCTCTCTTGAGAACATTTTCTGGTAGAAAGGAATAGGAATATTTAAAGCGTACATAGGAGCCTCTTCAAAATTCTCTGCAGCTGTAGTTTGACAATATTACACAGACTGAAATGTTTGCTTATCAGAAAAGCTGAAATGTTTAAAGAACATTGATCTACATTTCTTGTCAGTTTACTGTCTCCATTGGCACAACATTTGGAAGGATTCTGATTTTATGAAATGGAGAGTGCCTCAGACTTGCATCTGCAGTGAATACTCTGTTACCTCTTTTTGAGCTTTGGAACAATAACTCTTTCCCACCTAAACACTTACAGAATGTGAAACATATGATAGATCTGTGCAAGTTGTTCTTATTTTCCACCTTATGTTATAATGGCAATTGCTGCCAATCAGCAAAACAAGGAAGTTTGGAAATAGCCAATTTCTGTGAATGCCACAGGCTTCCTTAATTTCCTTGAAATTAAGTACAGGCACTGTTCAGTTGTTGACATTTTTCAAAGCTGAGATAGTGTCAGTGTTACTGACACAAGATGTTTACTGCTTAATTCAACTTTGTGTGTTCTGTAAATGAGCTCTGCCAGATCACATGACTAGTTTTCTGGTACTTATCCAACCCTGTCCAGAAGTTGTGATAAAGGAGTCAGATGGAAAATTTCTATCAGAATGTTGTTGTGTTTTTTTTTTTTTTTTAATTTCTCTTTTAAGTGAAAGCATTTTTGTGGTAGTTTTCAGCCAGCTGAATTGCTGAGCAAAGCCATGGTAAGGGAGTGGGAGATTAAGTTACATATGACTTGATAGCTGACTTTCAATTAGAATTAGACTATTGAATTTGAATGTAGACACATAAATTATTAGTCCTTTCCTTTCCTATGGTTTCTTTTGTATAACCCTATGTTACTATTTAATAACATCGATTCCTTTAAAGCTGTGAAGCTATGGTCTTATTTGATCTTATTTGTGGGTGTCTTGTTGCTGTATAACCGTGGTAATCCTACAGTAGTTAATGCTAAAGAAACTGATGGGGAAGCAATAATGGAAGTGTTCCTAATTTTACTACAATAATTCTCCATAATCTGCACAAAACACTGGCTGTTTCCTCCTGCTTCTCAGCAAAGATTTAAAAGCTGAGTGAGTTGCCATGTTACTTAAGACTTCATTATTTTTTACAAAGTATACTCTAGAGCATTTGCTAGAACATTATGAAGTATTATCATAAATGATTAAGCTGAACTATAATTGTCAAAATATGTGAAAAAAAGCACATCTGGCAAGCCTGGTTTTTCACTTTCTAATTCACATGACTCAGTAATTCACAACGGATCCTTCTGACAGTGCGAATAAGTAAGACACTGTTGCAGGGTAGGCATGTGGTTCCTCGGCTTCCTCTAACTGTGGGCACTTCTTGCTCAGTCTAATCCACAGAAGCACAGATCTCAGAGAAAGTCTGACTGATGGAACTGCGGAAACAGACTTTAGACAATCAGAAACCTTGTTGATGACCAAATCCAGTCCCATGCAGCCAGGTTAATTTTTGCATATTGATTAGCCTAACTTGTGGGGTTTTGCATCTTCTGTTTCTATTCCCTTTTCCCCTTTGCTTACTAGATAGTTATACTGTAATTTCTAACCTAAGTGTGCTTATGGTTAATTTATATCATTTGTTCTTGTGCCAGCATCAAACTTTAGGCAAAATGGTTCTTTTTCCTCACTTCAGGTTAGTTCTGTGATGAGAAAGAGTGGAAAATATATAAAATCCTTCTCAACTTTCATTTTGTAAGGTTATACAGACCAAGAAAAAAAGTAAATTTTATTTCCCTCAGACATACTACTACTACTCAGACACACTGCTAATGCAGATTTAATTTATTTTCCTTGGGTAGAATTGTATACATTATTCCAGACAAGGCCTCACTGGTCCTGTTTAAATACCTCTCCTGATTTAACCTTTCACAGCTGTATTATATTACTGGCTTGTGATCATTTTGCGGTTAGACATTAGATCCAGATTTTGTCTTCTATGTTTCCAAATAATGAGATGTTATTGTAAGTCTCCTATAGCATTATTTTAATAATATGGCTGTCAAAGAGAGTATCTCAAAAAGATATTCTGTGATGAGATTGTACAGGGAGGATGATTGAAGTGGGAGATTCCTAGTTCTTATTCATGCTGAGTCCCTGAAACACAGTAATTGCCTCCAGGTGACAGTTGTCTACTACCATTTTCCTTTTTCTTTCTGGGAAGTTTATGGAAACATTTTTGACAATTTACCTTTACAATAACATTAAGATCTTTAGTTGTATCCAAGTCTGATTGTGGATGTCTGTAATGGACCTTACTATTCTTTTAGTATTTTTCTGTAAAGTGATTTTGATCACAAAAGGTTCTGCACTTTCCTGTCCTTTTCCTATTTCTTCACAGTATTATTACATACAGCTACTCTACTACCGTTTTGTATCTTCTAATACTTGTGATACACTTAAAAAATTCTGTTCTGTCATTGTTGCAATTATCTCTTCACATTCTTTTTGAGGTTGTTGCCGTTTGACTGCCCAGGATTCTTGTTTTAACATCTTTCTTTTTTCTTTTCTGGTTAATGCCAGTTAGGTCCTCCACTACATTGGACCAGATCACCTTTATTATCTCTGAATTTCTTTTTGTCTCCTCCACCGTTCCTTTACTTGACAACCCCTTCCACCCTTTGTAACTTTTAAAGAAACAGTTCAAAGTAGGACCCTTTTGTCCTGTTTACTGATGTCCTTATTTTGGGTTCCTATACAATTTCACTTGCAATGTGGCAGCTGGTTAGTATTTGTAAAGCACTTTGAAAACCTTAAGTTTGTGTAAATGCTGGCTGTTCCATCTTGAATGACTTTTGCCAGATAGAAGCAGAGGCTGAATATTTTATTAACTCCTCAGGGCCCAGAAAAAGATTAGGTATTGTATATGCCAATGTTCCCCTCTTTTGCATACTTCACCTTTCAAAGACTATATCAGTACTGAAGAGGTGCGGTTGAAAAGTTGATGAAATTGTCTTACGGAATCTGCATCCTCAGCAACATTTTTCTAAGGAAAACTATATTGCTGAATCTGTTGATAGTCTCTCCTGCTTTAACTCTAGGATATGAGATGAACATACTTGAGTTTTCTCAGCCTCTGTCCAGAGGGGACACAGCTGAGAAATCTCATGCTGCATGAATCTATCATCACTTCTCTGCCTAGAGAGCCTGTGCTTGAGCTCCCAGCCCAATTTAACAATACACGAGTGTGTGTTGCTAAGCAGTACAGTTAGGCATATTATGTACAGAGGGGGGCAGTGAGGATTCAGCAGCAGACTTAAATTATCATGTCTGAGCAATTGAATAAAAACTTGGCCTGGAAGTATTGAAATTTAAGACTAAATAACAACTGGTTTTTACCTTTTGTGTTCAATGTTTGTTGTTACTGTGTTGTGATGGAGCTGTCCAGGTACCTCTCTAGGCTAGGCTGCCTGTCAAGACTAATTAAAAAAAAACCTGAGACAGACATTAAGGAATCTAAGTCATTTGATGTACCCAGTTTGCAGGTCCCTGCACTAGGAGTGTACCGGAATATCTCGGAGACTGCAGGCTGGCTTGTGGGACAGGAATATGTGGGAGGGGAAGGTGCCAGGTGGAAGGCAAGGTGGATGAAGTAACAGAACTGAAGAAGAGGAGCTATACAGGGTCAGACCAAACGTCTGCATCGTTCAGTATCCAGTGGTTGTCAAATAACAGATACCTGCAGAAGAACCTGGTGAGCAAGTAGCTTGCAGTTTGTGTATCTGTGATTTTTTTTTTTAAATTTTTTTGGGTTGACAGGTAGTATCTTTGTATTTAATAACTCTTGATGGATTTTTCTTCCATTAATGTCTGTCACTTTTAAACCTTGTACATTTTTTAATGTTAGTAAATTACTCTATTTTTGTAGAAATACCAAAGTTTGTAAATTCCAGTGTTCTTAGAAAATTTTTATTGTGCCTCTATTTTCTTCTTATTCTCTTTTTTTCTTCTGGAAAAGCAGGAACAAACTATCTAGAAAAACTTTTCTAAGCAGAAAATGTTATCTTTTACAGTAACTTTTTAATGAAAAGGAAGTGTTGTCCCTTTATCATACGGGGAAATAATATCTCAGTGTATACCATCACTGCAGAGGAATTAAATGTGTTCCACTGCAGGCATGAAGCAGTTGAGGAGGAGTTTCATGTACTTGCCCCTTCAGATTGTTAGAAGTTGCTGGTCATCAGAAGGAAACCAAAACCCTGTATATGCTGAGTGCTAGCGGAGGAGGAAGCTGTGTAACTATACTGTAGGTGGGACAGTAATTAGCAGGCCAAAATGGTTGAGATCAGGAGACACAGGACGAGGGCCTGATGGAGAAGGAGCCTGGCAATAAATAGAAAGAGGAATAGGTGCAGGCGTAGGTTGGGGGAGAGGGAAAGCAAAGTGTTAGAATAAGAGGTGAGGACCTGTAGAAAAGCTAAAGGATTTTTAAGGCCTAGGGGTCAGCTCAACGAAAGCAAAAGAGGACCCATTAGCAAAAGTTGATAAAAAAGAAAGGAAAAGTAGTAAAGAAGACAGGAAGGAGGGAATGGACATAAGGTCGGCAGCTAAGTGGAAAAGATGGATAAATAGAAGCTAGATGGAATAACAACAGGAGAGAGTCCTAGAAAAATTGAAATTGTATGTACTTTTGGTTGTGTGAAGGGTCTCTGGAAATTTGATTCTCCTCATGTGTTTGAGATCTTCAGTGAGAAAAATCCACCTGATATTTCTCATTTTGAAACTGTTTCCTATATTCACTGTGTCTGCTTGTGAAGAGCAGGTCTGTGGAAATTATAACTAGAATTTCAGTTTTGAGAGGCAGCTATGGCACTACTTTAAGGTTTGGATATCACTGGTTAATAAAGGTCTATCAATCTATTTATGAGTCTGCTACAGACCAAGTACAGAAATATATGAAGACCTCAGAAATTATTTATGATGCATTTACAGCATAAATAGCTACGCTGTCAACTATGATTGTAAAGTTCTTCCTCTACTTCTGCACTGTGCTTTTCATTTAATATGGCTTTGTTCAGCTAAACAATTCATAATTAAAATAGGAAATGATGAAAACTTAGAAACAAACCAATCCTGTGATGGCTTTTAATAGCTGTAATAAAATATTGAGAATATAATGTCTGCCAGTGTGGTGTAGACACACGGACTGTCTGTGACTGTGATGTTAGAGCTAGTTAAAAGTGAATCAAGATGGAAAGGAGACTTCTGGAAATGAAGGGAGAAAAACGTTGGAAATTTTGCAAGGCTTGAGTATGAAAAGCATATTTTTCTTCCAACCATTTTGGATTTCCAGCCTGAGGTGGAATTCACTGTACATTTTTCCCTGTAATATTAAACCTGTGTGTCCCTGTAGTGCCTGAAGTTAACTCTGTTAAAAAGAAAAGTATACATGCTTTGTAAAGAAAAATTGTTCTGAAACTGAGAGCATGAAATGGTTGGTCAGGCATCATGGTAGACCTGCACATCTGGTCCTGTCTTGGACCAGATAGAAGATGCCATCACAAAGTCAGATCAATCATTACTCTAAAGTTATCGAATCCAGACTCCTGGACTGTACAACTCATGACATAAAATGATCAAGTTCCTTCCTCAAACAAGTAAAACATTTTGTCCAATTGTTAATGGGAGGGGAGAGTTTTAGAATCCCATTGCACCACAGGCAGTAATCCATCATGTGACTTTTCAGCTGCAACTTAATCATGGCCATGTTACGTACACTTATTCCTCTATCAGTGTTATTTTTCAGCTTGAATATATGTTCTCTGGGTATATTTATGGATAATAATTGTAACAGTTTGCAGCTTTCATTTTGGAAAGCTAAACAAATCAAGCTCAGATAGACTCCCCGTTCTCACCATCCCAGTAGGCTTGCTCCGTGCCTATTCCACAGCAAATTCATCTTTCTGGATCACAATTACATCCAGTTTCCAGATATTACAAATGAGGACATTTGCTGAAGATTATACTTGCTGTTTCCATCCTTACACCATGCTGATGTCACGTAACATTTTGTGATAGACTGCACTACTGGGTTCCTTGCCCTTGTCAGCAGTTTCCGACTGCTAACATGTTGTCACAAAGTTCTTAGCAATACTAATAATGATCTACTTCTACTGACAGAGATGACTGAAAATATTTTTGTGAAGTATAATAGTTCAAGCTAGATAATTCTTTAGTGATATTTAAAGAAATAATAACTGGTTCTTAATTTTTTGCTCTATGTACCTTGTCAGGTAAGAGATTTGAGTAATTTTTGGTGTTTCTGGGCCCATACAGAATTGAGAACTTACTGAAGAAAGGAGACAGAGCAAGGAAGACAGAAAACAAACCCCTGTTTCATCCAGCTTTCCTACCAAGGAAAGATTTCACACATTATATAGTGCATTAGAATTAGACAGGAGAAACTGTTTTATTTACTAGCTTCTTCATGAGATGTTTTACTGGCAATATTAAATGATCTTTTTCTAGACATAGTGTAAAAGTTTCTCCACACTTGGTGGATTGGCATGAGAAATCCAGTAACTAAATTTTCACCGATTTTATGGAGACTGTCAGTGAAAATGTGAAACTGGAATTAAATCAAATGCAGTATGTTAACAGTAATTGTGATATAAGGCACAACAAAAGTTTTGGTAATTTGTTTTGACTTACTCTTCTAAGCCAGCCTGAACCTCCTCAGTATTCAGAAGTTTGTTGAACGTCTCTTGATGTTGACCTCCTGAAAAACCTTATTATTAATATTTTTGACTTCTGAATTCTTCTGAAATGCTGACTTTCCTGTTACATTAGTTCCCTGTATTCAGGCAATGGAGAGATATGTAGAGAAATAAAATAAGGGAGAAAAAGAAAACTTTGCAGCCTCCAGGAGGCCTGGTGGGGACCTGACATCAGTAATACAATGCAAATATTTAGTTCTGGAGTTATGGCCTAGATGACAAAACAGTTCTATTGGACCATGCGTTACTTGGACCATGCGTTAACTTGGACTACACATGAATTGTTTAGGCACACACTCAAATACTAATTGGGTTGCCTGAACCTCAGGCTGTTCTTTTGAGGATGATATACTTAATAGTATAAAATTCACTGTGACACTCCTGAATAATGATGAAACATCTCTATTCCTCTTTGGTCATCATAAACACCATTGTGCTTTATCCTTTGCTTCTTCAGGGAGTAGCACATGGTAGGAGCCTTGCTGGAACAAACACACACCTCTTTTTTTTTTTTTTTTTTGTTCTGTAGGTGTGACAAGACCATGTGTCTGTGGGCCTGTATCCTAAGACATTATCTTAGTGGCACTAAGCTTGGCAGGGTACACAAATTGTACATTTTAGATTTGAGCATTTAGTAGTTGGTGTTCTTTTTTTCTTTTTCTCACCTTTGGTTTAGTGAGAAATGCAAATCACCCCCATTTTCCATCAGTTTCACCTTTAGGCATGAATCACTCACTGATGCCCACCTAGATGCTGGTAGAGCTGCAGCTGTCAGAGGTACCACAGGCAACCTCCCAGAGTATGCAGTGGAGGATAGAAGAAATGCACATGCTCTCTTTCTTCAAACATGTGTATGTGGATACGAGAAATCCAAATTTTGCAGCTGTTCTGTAATAGCCTGTGAAGGAGGATCAGAAAGCTGTAGATGCAGTTTTTTTCTCTGTTAGGGAGCATGTGTCTTTGTGAAGGGAGTATGTGTGCAAGTCAAATGCACATAACATCATTCTGAAACTGATAAAAATTTCTTCATGCTGCAGAGAGAACTTCACTTGCTAGTGGCCAAAGATGTTTCCTATATCAGTTTAACAGCTGGTCTTGTTTTATTGTTATTGAAATATCCCACTTCACAAAAATTCATGAGGCTGGAGACAGCTGAAGTAGACACAATTCTAATTATATGTTGCACAATGGAAATCATACTTGCAAAGGAAAGTTTGTTAACAATTTTTGTTTGCTTATTACACCTATATTATCTATATGCACCATATTATTGCTGTGTATGCTATAATGCATGCTATTACACATAGTGCCCTTCTGCCTGGACCCTGAACAAAGTAGAGGAAAAAGTGTGTTTTAGAACTACTCAAAGAGAAGTAATAAGCACTTGAATGTATGTACATTGTTATCCAGGTAGGTGTACCAGTAACTATTCAGCCCTTAACAGTCTGGATGTCTGTGTCAGGAATAGTATTTTCCTGCCTTCGGGAAGACTGATGTTACAATACAGCATTTACTACATGTGAGTGATATGGCTTTTTGTAAAGGAAAGGGAATTCTGTCAAGGAAACACTCTACAGTTTGGAGATGCAGTGAGATGAAAAATTAAGAAACTGTTCTTTCTTATGTGCTTCTGTAAAATCCTATAGACCACATTTGCCTCTGGTGTATTCCCTTACGCACATACAGTATACACCGGAAATGGAAAGGGATTTATATGGGAGGAGACCATGTTCCTTGTATCAGATTCTTATCAGGATAATTTCTTATGCAAGATAAATTCTCCAGTGGCCATTATCAATCAAATAATAATTACTTTGAGTCACCTGAGTACTTATACCTAATGCTGTAACAAAACTGAGATTGTTATTTCACAGATACGAATGTAGTTGACTAGAAAAAATCCCTTACCATGGCCATTTTAATATCCAAAGTAAGAAAAAAGATTTCTTTGTCTCCATGATTCTTAACCTAGATTTAGTGTGCTGCAGAGATATTTCTCTGACATGTTCAATGATAGCAGAAAAATATGTGGTGGTGCATTAAAAGCTGTAGAGCAAAGGAAGTTTGGGGAACTTAATCGGAGCCTTAGGCAAGAAAAGGATGTGTAACACTGATATGTACATCTTGCTTTTGCTGTAGTTAATGAAAAATGTTATGCCAACACTGGTTTTTGTCCCTTATGGTTTAGCAATGCAGAACCAATCCTTTTTATTCTTTGTGTTTTGTGGTTTTCTTCTCTTAATGTTACTTTATCTGGAAATAAAAATGTTTGATTTCTGTCATTCCCCTTGGCTACTTTGCTTAAAATGGTGCTTAATTGTTTTCACTTTAAAGGAATGGGTGCCAGGTTTAAAGGTTTATTATATTTTCATGGATTTTGTTTTACAATTCCTTTTTTATATGCTTCTCCTTGACACCTGTCATAACGTTAGGCTTTCAAACTTAGCCACCACCAGTCTGAGAGGAATTGTTAGTGAATTGTCAGGTTGCCACAAAGACCAAGGTTTTTTTCATTCCCTCCCAGCAGCACTAATCGAGACAATTTTTTTACTCAGCACACTGCAGTAAATGACTCCTGTTATTACACAGGTCATCAGGAAGACTTGAATGAACTGTGTTGGTTTTGTTGGGAGCAATGGATGCTTATGTTCCAGATTTTCCTTGTGTAACTGTCAACTTCCTTACTGTAATTTTGAGAAAGGGCACTTCGAGAATAATTTCTGTACACCACTGGTCTACTTAGTACCTCCCTCAGCTCTACAGGGTGGTTGGTTTTGTTTTGGTTTTTTTTTTTCTCTGAGTACAGATGATGTTGCTTGTACTTCAGATACTGGTACATTATTGATCAAAGCATAGAGAATGCACAAGTAACACTTGAACTGAGGTAGTATAGATGAGGAAGAATAACTGTTGTCAGAAGCTTACTGTTATCTATTTTAATTTCAGGATATTTAGGATGTTTCCACTGGCACCATCTTAAAATTTGGCAAGTCCACATTTATCTAAGGAATGATTTATGCTTGAAATTAATCATCTCTTGGCTGTTAATTTTTTTCTGTAATGATTCTTTTCAAGGGTTTTTATTTTTTTACAGTCAAGCTTATTCCCAATTTCTAGATTTCATTTCCCTTAAACATGTTGAACAACTCTATTTTCCTACCCTGTTGTCTGTTTCAGTAGGTTGCAGATAAATTTGGTTATAGCTAATTAGAGAAAACTTGTTTCAGCATTTTGAAGATTGTCCTTTCCTTCACAACGTAAACAGTTTTAATTCCGAAGGCCACGTTCACCTCTCATCTAGAGCACTAAGACCAATGAATTGGCTGCTCCCAAGGTTATGGTTCCTGACCTGAATAAAAGAGCAATAAATCAAAGTATGTTCACTGGCATTGAAGCTGACTCCAACTGTGCGGAATCAACATGCCAGTTCCAAATTGTAATTTCACTAAAAATAGCATAGTTTAACAATTTTGACAGTTGTAAACTTGAAAGATCTAGACACACTGTCCATCTTGCTGTGTCTCATATGTTCTGTCAACCATGCATCTTTTGAAAATAAAACCAGAAAAATGTTGAACATCCTTCACACCTTTGCTCAGAGTGCCCATCCCTGCCCTCTGCATAAGGAAGCACAAATTTACTAGTGGTTTTTCAAAGGTAAAACAGAAGAATCCTTCTCTGTGAGTGGTGGCTCCACAATGGGAAGAAGGGTAGAATTTTGGATCCTCATCTCTCCTTTATCACTTCCCTTTTCTGGGTCTGTCTGCGTTTCCAGGAAACAAAAGACAAATTAGTAACTGTGTTACAGTTCATTAGTTTTTACAGGGGGCACAATGCAACTGCGTCTGTTCCATTCTATAGCCTGGAGAGCCACGGATGAACCTTTTACTGTATTTTCTCTCATCACCCAATCTGTAATTCATCCAAGTTCTATTCAGCAAACATTTAAGCGTGTATTTGATACTAGCCACGTTATTTGTCCTTTAACTTCCATAGACTGTATGAGCAGGTTAGAGTTAAAGACTTATTTAAATGCTTAGATGAATTGGGCATCAGTTACCTTACATTGGGGAAAGATAAATAAATCAAGCTTTTAAATCTGTGGTTGAAGTTTGTTGGTAGTGCCAAACTTAACTCTTTAGTTGGCCATTTCCCTGACAGAAAAGTATGTGTTGTTATGTATTGCTTTAACTCCAGTTAATTGCTCTCTGCCTCACAAAATGCCTGAGGTTGAACCACACTTTGCTTCATCAGAATTCAACACTGCTATTGGTCTGTGGGGAAAAAAAAAACCAGGAATTAGAAGAGACAAGAGCACTGGGGAGCAGTAATCTTTTATTTATGTATAATGCTGTACATTTCCTAACTCTACTGTGAGTTTTTCTTCTAACTCTCACTAATTATGGTGACTGGCATGTGGCATGTGATGGAGCCTCAGGAGAAGTGGGATACATACAGCTGTTCAGATCTGGCACATTGCATTCAAGTTTGCATTTGCTAGCAGGCCAAACTCTCTTTTTTCAATCTGAGAAACAGGATGTTGCAATTTGCTTCAAGTTGTGTTTGTTGCACAAAAGAAGACTTCATTAGAGGGAGCTGAATTACTTTCTGATTTATCCAGAGGAGTTGGACACACAGAATGGGAACATGAGTTCAGTAAACTGGTTCCACTGAATTTTCAGAGGTTATTGCTTGTATATATCTGTTCCACCTTTAAATCACCCACATATTGCTTATCCTGTGCCATATCTATTAAAAAAAAAACAAAACAAAACAAAACACAAAACAAACCAACAGCACCAACAAAAAATGTTTGGCCAAAAAGACATGATGGCTACATCGAGCATTAACCACTGAAAAATATATAAATTCATGTAGCACTATTAAGATTTGTGATTTTTGTCTTTGTTCAGAGGAAGGCAAGGAGGAAGAGTATTTTCACGTCATCACCATTACTTTTTCAAGGTGTTAAACTACTTAACTCATTTTACAAAATGCATTTTTGCCAACAGCCATATTTGCTTCATCATTATTAATTTTGTGAGCTCAGACAGAAGCCTTCCTAACTTTTAAATGTGTACCTGCAGAAAGTGGTAATGATATACCAGACTTGCTGCTCTTGAGACTAGATTTGTACCCTTGTTGCACAAATTGAAAGTAAGCCAAATAAATTCTTTCCCACTCTTGGGAAATATGTGTTATCCTAAGTGCAAGACTAGGAGAAATGTGTTAATTGTTTGACACTTCATCTTTTACAGTACTCATTAAAGGAGATAATGGTGATGCCACAAATATTGACCTGACAAAATTTTGTAGATCTCTAAGGTGGCCGCTGCATTCTTAATATATAGATGAGACTTTTAAGAAGATTCTATAAGGATATAGTCCATCTATCTACAGGCCAAGTAAACCCTTCTTTGTTTCCAACTTCTTTCCATATGCATGATGTTAATATTCACATTTTCAGAGATGAAACCATGGATATGTGAGGTCAGGGGACCTACAGTATTACAGCTGGTAAATACACTGTCCTCTGTGATGGTGTGCCATTTCTTGGTAATTTTTGTTTTGTTATTACAAAAGATATTTTAAATACAGCAAAATTGTAAATATATTCTTTCTGTTTTCTTTTCCCTAGACATCAAAGTAAAAAAAAAAAAAAAAAAGTGCTATCTTATTTGCTGTGAAGCCTTTCTTTAACACTCTTTCAAATGGAGCCCAGGGATATCCTTCATCATTTCCTCTATTGGTTTCTTCTCACTGTAAACTTAATGGAAGCACTCAGGCTTGTAGTGAAGAGGAAACCCACAGGCAAGTGACAGAAGCATCATAAGCTTCAGGGAGCTAGTTTAACACGGTTAATTAAAGGGGTGATCAGTTCAGGGCAGCACCAAGTGTGAACGATTGATAGAAAAATCTCTACAGTCAGTCTCTAGATGAATGCTCTAGATATGAGAAAAGGCCTATCAACTTGTTGGACCCTATACTTATTTATCAGGGGGGGAAAAACCCACAGCAGCAACTGCAAATTAGTGCATGGAGCAAACCATGTGTTTGCCATTTCCTGCCTTAAATATTGGTACCCTAGGTGTACAGTGCTTTATGTAGATTATTTGAATAGATTACCTTTGGTTTAGTGTATTAACTTTGGTTTAGTCTCAGGTTTTGGACCCAAAACAATGGGGGAAGCTGCATCTGAAATTCAACCTGCTTGGATTTAGGCCTGATGAGATTTAATGTTTTCACTAGGGAACTTTATGAAAAATCAAGAGTGTGTTAATGAAATTTGCCATTTACACAAATTTAGGTGGCATAGTCAATAAAGAGGAAGATTACAGTGTTATGTGAAAATAATTTAATGACTTTGAGATGTAGGGTAATAAAGATAGGGTACAATTCAGTTGTATAACAATACTGTCATACACTGAAAGAGGAATAAAAGAATTCTGCTGTAAAGAGGATGCCCCTCAGTTCCCCAAATTAAGACTGAGGTCTCCTTGGCAAATCTGTATCAGTCAGACGCACTGCTATTACAGATGTGCCAGTGGGTGATCAGACAGTGGTTTCTTTTGACTAGTTACTCAGCCAATGTTGAGAGAAGACTAAATCAAATCCTGAAGAGTTTACAGAAAAGCAGAAGTCACATACAAAGTGACTTGCCGTGTGAATTCAGCAAACAACTCTGTGTTTCAGTCTCTACGAATCTACAGTCAGTGGCAGAAGCCTGAGCTGCTTCCCCAAGGGCTGGTGGTGCCCCTACCCCCTCCTGCCACTTCCCTTGTCCTGGCACTGACATCTCCATATCTGTGGGGTGAGCTGGCTAAAAACTGACCCAACAAAAGAAAGAGGAGACTTGTTTTCAGCTAGTTCAATTGTCTAATTAAGAGTGCTCTTGCTGACACAGGACAGCCAGAGCGGCTGAGCAATTTTGTCACTGCTTTTGGCAACCGCACGTTTATGTTGAATTAAAGTGACTGTGTTACCAGGGTGCACGCAAAGACCTTTCATCAACTGTTATACGTTTATCAGATGTTTGCACTAAGCCTAATGCTAACTAAATGAGTATATTGGTGTATGTTGTCACACTGCTGCCACTTTTCACATCTGAAGCCGCTGTTACATGGGGACTCCTTTTCCAGGTTACTGACTGCACACAAATAGTTCCAGCCTCTTGGCTTCAGAGGGCTCAGCAAAGCAACAAAATGGGCTTAAATATATTCACTTGTGACTCACCCAGCTATGCTGTGAGGTTTCTGGTGATTTGCTGCAGGAAGATACATGTTTCTCACCTGGAGTTTTAACGTGGTGCATCCAGTATATGTAGGAATTGTGCTCTACTCCCCTTTCCCCAGCCCCCCAATATGCAAAGGTTTGGGGAAGACAGGTTTAGGCATCTGTTTGGGTTTTTTGTTTGTTTCTGTGTGTGTGTGAAGATGATTGCAGTGTTTTGGTGTATGGTCCGGATTAAAGCCTACCTGGGCACATAAATCACTGGAGATTTCATGTGCTCATGATTATTTTAAGGATGTGATTGGTGTTATCCGTTGGTGTTATCCCTTGGGCAGTTTTGCTGAGAGTTGTTTTTAAAAAAAGAGCAATAGGATTCTTATAGTTCTTTGCTACAGTGCAGTACCAGGTCACTAGGCTACCACTAGTGTTATTTTTAAATTTATATTGATTCAATAATTAATATTAAAGCCAAAAAGTGATAGGACCTAAAAATCACCTCTTGGAACTGCATCATTTCAAATGCTTGGTCAGTTCATTTTTTAAATTTCTGACAATTTTTAACATTTTTCTAATTCTGTGTACTAGCTATTTTTTGAGCTCTTTGGGTTTTGATGTTAAAATATTAAATGTCACTTTTTGCAGAGTACTATGTCTTCTCAATTACTTATAAGCCATTAATTTCTCTGCTGCATGAATGCTAACAAATACACAAAAAGTATTTATTTACATGTACACAAGTCTAGCCAGCCTGCAAAACCACAGTGGTTGCAGATGCAGATGCACATGCACTTGAAATCAGTCATAGCTCTTTTTTAATAGTGAACTGCAATGTTTATATAGAGTTTATATATAGCTTATCTTCAATAGAATTGTGTATTTATACTTCATTGTACCATATATATGGTATTTTTAGTCCTATAAAGCTTCCAAATAAGGATTTAATGATTTGTGTAGATCGCACTTTTTATTTTCCTGGGTTCATCATGGTGTAAATATCATGGGGCTTTCTGAGCCCAGTGCTGTGACATATGCCTTTGGGACAGGGTGACTTGTGATTTGACTTTTTACTGCCTAATCTTCCCTTGGGTAGAAGAAGGAAGAGTCAGGGAAGAGTAAGGAGAAAGGATGACAGTGCTCAGGCTGGAATTTGGCCAGGACACCAACCTTAACAACTGGGTTGTGTAGGAACTTGTAATTCCTCAGAGCAGAAGGGTCTAGTTTTTACATTTTGCCTAAAAGACAGAGCCTTTGGTATGTCAGGGCCCCTTTTAACACCATGTGGGTTTATCAGTACTAACTTAAAAATAAGAATGTCACAAATGAGATCGCTGTCACTTACTAAATACTTCATAACAGAGCCTCAGGGAGTTGAGAAAATCAGAATTTAGTAGCATCTCTGTTCTCTCTTTAAGCAAACTGGCAGTGCTTGAAATGCTGCACCCAAAATCACAAAGCGCAGTAAGAGACACTTTCTGCCTTCCAAAATACTCTCAAAGTGTGGTGAACGCTGGGGAGAAGAAGGGGAGTGTGATTAGACCTCACATCCTTCAGATGATCACTTGAACTTCTCTTCCCCTTTTTCAAAGTGAATATGCCAAAAAGAGACTAGAAAAAGACCAAAAGACTTGTAATTTCTTTAGCTACGTTTCATTACAACACAGAATAATAAAGCAACCCTTTAGAAGGCAAAACCGGACATTTTGTGGGAGAGAGAAGGTTTAAAATAAGGTTAAAAGGCAAATGTACCCCTTATCTGTTAAGACAAGATGTCCTCTTGGTTTTCTTTGTAGTTCAGCAACTTTCCCTGTCCTGCTAAGTGCCACAGGCACAGGCTCTCCACAAGCCCCTTTTGGCTTCTTGGGAGAGGGGAGGCTTTCCTCTACCTCTGAGGCTTGGCTCAACATCAAGCCTCTTCCATGTCCCAGCGTTCAGGCTGTCGCAGTTTTCTGGGTCTGAGCCCTTGCTGGGACTCAGCCTGCAAGTGCTGGGGCAGAGCAGCCCCTTCCCTGCCAAGGAGTGAAGCCCACATAAGGGGTCTCATGCTGGAGGTAAGCAGACCCTTCCTCCCCTTGCTTTTACTGGCCAACATGACAAGTGGCTCTGTGCACACTCTAATGACTCTTAACAAACCAAAGGTAGGTCCAGAATGACAAAGAATAAGAAGTGCAGAGGTAAGTCCAGTGTAGGATTTTCACAAGGGTCATGCCAAAGTGACTGGAAAGATGGTGACAATAATGAAAGGCTGAGGTGTGAAACTGGAGAAGATGCTTTTACATATGATTTTGTTAGGCATTATGAAAAATTAAAATTAAAACATCCTGCAAGAAATTCAGTGACTTCCAAGAAAATACTTTGAAATACCGGAGGGGAAAATATTTGCATTGCACTGTACATAATGGACATTTACTGCACAGACCAGGGATTTTTTTTTTTGTAGAATCTGTGTTCTTTCTAGTATATAAGCTGAAATGGAAAAGTCTTCTGCTCCAGTGCTGTGCAGAGCTTGTGTCCGTTCCCAAATCAAAATGTTAAGGCTTTAATAAGCAGTGACAAAGCTTAAAAGCACATTTGCTATCACTGGAGATAAGTACACTTCTGCAATATTTTGAAAATTATTTTATTTTATTATGATGTTTAACCTGAAGGAACTGTGTGTCTGAAAGCTTGTCTGCTTCTAGCTGTGTCATTTGGTTTAATGAAGTACATTACCTCTCCTTGCAAACCCTACTGCTCAGAAGTTACTTGGCAAAAAAAAGAGACAGACAAGGAAATTCTAGATTTCATTGGAACTGCTACTCTTTTGCCAGTTGTTCATTGCCTTAGGGCTGAATTTTAATGTACTTTTAAGTGATCAGAAATAAGGCTTTTTAATTGTCATTAAAACAATTATAGCAGGATAACTCAACAGTCTGGTCAAAATCATGATGTTTAAAAGAATCACTTCTCAGCAAAGGCAGCGGGGGTCCTGCCTTGAGTAAGAATATAGGGGAGGTGAAGTGTAAAGGGGCTCCTTCCAAGGTCTTTGGGTGGAAGGTTTAACTTTAGCATGATGGGCAGAGGAGGAGGACCAGATTTTCAGATGTGTTCTACGTTTTGTGCGACAGTCCTCTCTGAAGAACTGTCAAGGATGTAAACCAGTAGTATTACTGGAGGTCCAGCCTCGGTTGTGTGTTTGGAGTCCTTTAATATCTGAACAGACCTAAATCTGAGCTATGTTAAGAATTATCAACCCTAAATGACTTGAAATGACTTTCAGCTGGACAGATTAAAAGTACATTTCCCAGAAAGCTGGGAGTGATGAAATAGCCTGTTTTATTTCTAGCCATGCCTGTGTGGCACTGAATTTGTGATTATGACTGGAAGTTACTGGCTTGTATTGGCCTCGTCATTAAAGTCTGACCCTACAGTTGGAATATGAACTAATGAACTAATTCCAGACTGTATTTAAGTCTGACTCTCATGAGAAGATGTTCATATTTCTTCTCCCCTAGTTGCTCTCTGGAGCCAAGAAGGGTGAAGTTCTTGAACACTGACAGATTGTGCTTTGTCCTCTGAGTGCTTAGGGTGGAAGCACATAGATGTCTCTCAGACTGCAGCCTTCCATTTTGATGAATCCATGCTGATCTTTCCATTTGGGTATAGATTTTTGTCTTGTTTAAATGTATTCTCCCACTCATACAATACATGCTATGCGATCTAAATTTCCTAGTCTCCTGTGACCTGGGCATTGATAAGCACTGTGTGGAGTAAAAGATTCTGGCTTTTGTTTGGAGAACAAACTGTATGAAAAAAAACAGGGTGCTTTGGGATTGTTAATTATTAACATTTTTAATTATTTTTTTAAATTATTTACTCTGCTCACTGCCATAATAACAGCAAAGTCCTTATATGGAACAAGCGTGGCTGTAGGGGATTTAGAATGTGCTTGGTTCTGCTTTTGAGCTTGACAGCCATTTCTCACTTTCTGTAATAATGACAGTTAGCTAGGGAAAACGAGGAATATTAATAGATTTTTAGAGTGCTGTGTTTCTAGAGTAAAGACAGAAAAAGCTTTAGCAGGAATAAGAAAGGAATAGAAGAGAGGATTATTCCTGTTTCCTGGTTTCTGGTTCATTCTTGTTTGCAGTCTTTTATTTATACTGTTTTTCTAAAAGTAAATGTAATAAAAGAAAAAGTCTCCATCATGATTTATTCTTGCAATTTTCTTAGGCTTGTAGGATTACATCCTCCTCCCTCTCCTTCTCCTTGCAATAACCAGCCACTGTAAATCCAACTATACAACCTTTGAAAATAAAGGGTTTTGCAGAGGAGAACTGAGTCAACCTTAAACTTGCATGTTCAAAAAAAAAAAAAAATACAGACTGAGAAACATCAGGCTAGTGAAGCTCTGAAAGTATTTGTAGCATGTTATTGCTAGACTAGATCTGTCTGAATGTGCTGCAAAATAGACACAGGCGCTTGGAGCTGATTGTTCTTTTTAGAAAGCTATGAATTTCCCTGAAACTGTTTGGAGTTTTTGGATTTTTTTTTTTTTTTTTTACACTTTTACTTTCATCTTAGATTTTTCTTTTTTTGTTTTAATGTTGAACTTGTATCTGCATTTCATCTGACAGACAAGAGACTGTAGCCCGTTTTCTGAAATGTGTTTGCCACTGCCCAAATATGTCTTTGACAAGCCCTATAGTTGTGTATTCATCTTATTTCTACTGCAGCACATAAATCCAGCACTAATATTACATTTATCTTTTTTTTTCTTTGTTCTTTTTCTGGTTAAAGAGAAGAATTGTTGTGTAAAGATACATATACACATTATCGATACTGTGATGTGGTGACACTTGTCACTTTTCCAGTGAATAGATAAGTGGAGTTAGAATGAAAATTTCTATAAACAATTTTTTGTTCTCTTTCATATTTGTTAGATTTTTAAAATGTTAATTAGTTTTTTGTTTGGCATTACTGCAGTACAAAAAGGCATTTACTGAAAATTACTTTAATGAACAAAGTTCTGATAGGGTAGTAGCTGGTCTATATTATTTAATGAGTTCAAACTGTGTACCTTCTGAAAGGCTGGGAGGTAGGGGCAGCTTTTATAACTCAGACGTACTGCGATTCTATCAAAATAGCCTAAATTTCCTTCCTCTTTTCTTACAAATTTATAGTGTAAAACTGGTATGAAAAAACAGAAAATAAGAATATGTACATCAGGGTTCAAGTGAATGTATGGGGCTGCTAATATCTACCTAGATGAAGCCAATATGTTCATGTTTTGAGTGAGGACTGAAACATCATATGGCATTCATTAGACACTCTTAGTGAAATTTGGAACCTCTAAAATACCATTTTAAATCATCCCCATTTCACAGAAACTGTGATTATTTTACAATTATTCAGCCTGAGGTACAGGAAGTGGTTCATCTAATTCTTTTTAATAGAAAAGTGCCCCTGACACAAAACCACAAATTGACTAACGCTATTTGACAGTGATAAAGAAGCAATTGCATAGATCATGAAGAATAAACTCATTTCTCATGTTCAGAACAGGACTAGGCATCTTAGTAGGAAAGCTTCTACCAGTAACCACTTTATACCTGAGACAAGGGTAAGTGACCTGTTTTGTTCAGGTGATCTAAATCAGGAAATGGCAGGGTTACTAGCTTTGGAAAGGGTTTCTTTTTTTATTTATTAAGAATGTTTGCTGCTAAAAATATTCTGATGAGCAATTGAGGTTCTAAAACGATTCGGAGTTCTGCTGTACAATTAATACTCGGTAGTGGTTGCATCCCTTTCAGGAAGTTTTTCCAGTTCCTGAACTAGTAAATACAGACAAGAGTTAAAATTAGGACTGCTTACTTAATTTCTTACCAGTATCTGCTAATGTTTTTTTAAGATAAACTGGATTCTTTTTTACTGGCTTGGAATCTTTTCCACTGGGAATTTTGTAGCATGATGTAGGTACTCTTTGAAAGATTGCGAAAAGTAAGTGACATCTGATTTTCTGTAGAGGATGCAGAATGCATCAGATGTGTTGGCAAGGTCTGAGAAAAGTGTATCTGTGGTGTGCCATGGCTCTGTTCTAAAGTTTCTCTATGGTATTGACTCAGTACATCTTATTGCTTTGCTATACTAAAATAGAACCTATTTCATAGCAGTCAGAAGAGAAACACATGAGGGTTGGAAATGACTTCTAGCTGTTGATTTGATGCGCTTAATAGGATGGTTTCCAGACAAGTGCAGTAGCTGGTACCTCCTTGCACTTCCTGTGGCCTCCCATCATTCCCTTCCCATCATGTGTACGAGGCGTTGTGTACTGGGACTTCTGAGCCACTGGCTTTGGCTTGCTTGTCAGCTTCATAGCAGAGGGGGTTCTGTTGCTGTTTTGTTTTGACTGCACTGGGCTTTGTCTTATAGATCAGGATTACAGTCTTGAAAAATTCTTACTAGTAATGTCACAAAAATTTTGTAAGAGCCAGTAAGCACGTCTCTTATCTGGCAGTACTGTGTCACACACGACCCAAGTCTTTTTTATATTGATGGAGTATGTCAGGACAATTACAAGAAAACCTGAGCCATTTCTCATTGTTCCTCTAACCCCCCTGCTCCCTCACCCCAAAATGGCAGCAAGTGATCTTCTTCTGTAATTTCTGGGATTTTTCTGCACGTTTTTCAAAACACGGTCTGTGTCCTAATGTGCCATTAATAATACAAGGAACTCAGCATTTTGCTGAATATGGGTCCCATTTCAGGTCTTTAGTCTTGGCTGGCATACATAACAGCATTCATCATCTGTTTCTGTGTTGCGTACTCATATACTTTTAAGAGCAGAGAAATATATTTTTCCTGGTAAAATTTTATGCTACGGCACGGTAAAAACAAACAAACAAAACCACAAAAAAAACCCAACCCACAACAAAAACATACCAAAAAAACCACAGCAAACCCACTTACAGTTTCTGCAGAGTAAGCCTTTGCATTGTATTGGATCCTCCTTTGTGGGAGAAACAGTAGTGATACCAACTGGTAGAAAGCAGACAAAAGCAGGTGAAGACCCATCCTGGCAAATGACTGATATAAAAAATGAGTAAAGCTTTAAGTTGCCTTTAAGTACATTTTTTCTGAGATGTTTTTCTTATTTCTCATCTGCAGCTGAAATATTGTAGAAGTTACTTAGTGTTTGGGAAAACTTTGCTGGACTTCAGTCAATTGCACTGAAATTTGTTATTGTTAAAATGTATTCTCAGTATCTATTCTGTTATCTCCCGATTTATTTGAAAACAATTTTCCTTTTTTAGGTCCAAGTGATGGAATCAGTAGCAATTCACTATTATTTGCAAATGCAAATTTGACTTTACCTTGGTAGTCAGGAGCTGCAGAATGAAAACAACATCCTTTACTTGTCACTAAGGGATTCAGACAGCTTTTAGTTTCCATGATGGTTGTTAATTTAGAGGGAGAGAGATGGAGTTTTCACAGGTAAGTGATTTGAAAGGTTAGCAACAGAAATAGATCTGGCTGTTGGACCTGTTGTGTCTGAATTGCATGCAATATTTCAGTTAAATGAACTGTCATAAAATATTTAGCTTTCTTTACTGTGGCATGCTGAATCAGAGGAGCTGCAGTGATTGTACCCTGCTAGGAGGTATGCTTCCTGCCCCCTTTTTCATGGTGCAGTACAGTGTCGCTCCATAGAGTGGTGGGGTGGGGTTCAGATGTTGGGTGGAAGGACTATTTCAAGAGGGATGATCTCAGCAGTGAGCCTGTTCCATGAAGAGTATGGACATCAAGAAGGCCAGTGAACAATTTCTGCAAGACAGTGTACTATGGAGGAGAAGGCAGCTTAATGTTGAACTGACTCAGGACAAAGTATTTTCCTTCAAGAATGCACCACTTTTTTACCTAAAATATTGAGATGTTAATGTTTCACCTTCCCTAAATACCGTGTTGCAGAGCACTGATGGTGAAAAGTAGTCAACTACTGAAATGTTAGAATTTCTCATGGGACAAAAATTCAGTTATTTCCTTAATACTGTTCGTTATACATCTTATAAAGGATATCTTACAACTTAATTAGATGTTTTGTGACTATTATAAAAGAGGAAAGTAAAATGACCTGCATGGTGTCATACAGCATATTAGTCAGAAGCTAGGATTTACTGACTAGTACCAGCTGGTAAACAAGATTTCAGCGTAGCAGGAAATTCTGCTTCCAGTGATTGTTCCTATTTTGGATGTACAATACAGCTGAATCAAACCAAAGATATTTTCACCCAAGCAGTGGGTGCTACCATTCTGCATGTATGTGCCACAAAAATGAAGTATGAAAGTGCACTGCAATTTTCCATCCCTCACAACAACATGCCTGAACTAGACTGTGGGCCACCAAAAGGATATGTTCTGCAGCACTCAACCTCTGTGATTTACGCCTTCTCCTATTTATATCTTTTTAGAATAGGTTTTTCCTCATATTTCAGCAACTTGGAACATCTGGGTAGTTTTATGTTGTTTTTAACATAACTGCATAAACTCTGGCAAAGTTGAATGGTCAGATTCTCTCTGATGGCATAGCCTGTGTTGGTTAGGGCAGTAGCACATCCCTTACATATCCACTGCAGGCACCAGAAAAAGCTGCATCAGTTGCCTTCTGAGAAGTCAATCAGCTAACCCTTGTGTTGAGTTGCTCTGGTGTAACCCAGCATAACCCTTCTGTACTGCACCATCCAGTTTCCTTTAGGAGAAGGACAACATCAGGCTTGGAACCAGGTTTGGAAGTTTCATCTCATCTCAGGATGTTCCTGAGAAAGAGATTTTTATTTTCATTGTCTTGTCCTTTGTAGACTGAGACCTTCAGTCTTGTAGAGGTGTCTTCTTGTCAACAACTGAGTGAAAGAATATTGAAAATGTGAGGAGCCTAAACAATAAAATTGAAAACACAATACGCCCACCTTGTTTGTGAAACATAATCTGTGTGTGGGAAATCTTGTCCTCCCTGCATGACCAGTCAGCTAATTTGTCACTCCCGGCTTGGACATTTCCTCAGAGCCTCATCAGCTTTATTATGGCTCCCTTCCAGCGCTGTCAGCTTCTGAGAGCTTGGAGAGTTTTCTATGCAGGAGCCCCAACAACCTTCTGGCAGTTTTCCCTTCTGGGTCTTAGTGTGCTGTTTATCTCAGAAATCCAAAGGTCCCTGAAGGAGTGAGTTTCTGGAGACTAGGATGTGACAGATAGCCAAAGTCCAGATCCTCATTCTTAAGCTCTTCATCACTTTACTCCAAAGGGAATGAAACTCTGTCTCATCTTATCCCTGAGAGGAAGATAAAATGCTATGAAAGAAAGAGAAGAGGCTGTGGCGCTTTGGTACTGAAGGCTGTGTTCCACACCATTACAAACAAGATGAGGCTTAGACACCTTGCAAGAAGTCGCCCCATCTTGAAGCTCCTGGCTGAATTCTTCCTTTCCTACAGTATCAAACAGGATTTACAGATCTGTTCTCTACTAGTTTAGTGTAACTTCTTGGAGGTTGGGTGTTTTGTTTTGTTTGGGTTGGGTGGTTTTGAAACACAACGCTTCTCACTTTTAGTGTCTCTTGTGGAGTTTTGATTTTATTCTGAAGTCCTGTGCAGGTTGCCGGAAGCAAAGTATTCTCAGAAGGGATATTCTCATCCATCTATTCTTGTATCTTTATTGATTGAGTGTGTCCTTCAACTAGCCTGGACACTATAACCGCGTTCCACTTTCTGCATAATATTTCCTGACATGCTAATAGCAGGTAGGAATCTAGGTATGTGTTTTGTAACTCTGTCTTGAACTTAGTGAAAGTTATTAAACTTCAGATATTTGGGGAAAAGTGTTTCAGTTGCAGTGTACTGGTATTCTGCTGTGCAATATTAGAAGTTGTGCCACAGTATCCTTAGGCAGGAATAGAAAAAGGAGCTTTATAATGGCTGGTGGTTAATCTCATTCCTTTCATCTCTTGGTCATACATATCTAGACCATCTGAAAACAAATGCTACACGTTCATTGTGTGTTCTTTTCTTGTATACAGGGCTTCAAACCTTCCTGTACTCACATGCATCATGTTCATAGTGTACTGATGAGTCTCTGGAGCCACGGATATGGGCTGAGAACAGTATTTGCCCCTGAAGCAAAACATCCATTGAAAAGCTGATCCAGGGCTTCAGGACTTGACCTTAGGTATATAGAACTTGCCTTGGTACTGCTAGAGAGCCTGGAACAGCTGTGCCTAGGCTTTTAAATGAAACTAAACAAGAAACAATCCTTCATAATCCTGTGGTGCAGGGGAATAAATAAGTTGATGTTTGAAGCTGCCATTTCTCCTACCAGGACTTAATATCTGAAGGTTATTTCAGAAAATGCTTCCATTTTATCACTAGAAACTTTTGCTTTTTTCATTCCTTGTTCCTTCCCTTCCCTCACCCTCCTCCCCACCTGAGGGACAGGCATATATGAATAGTATCATTCATAAGTGTTTCACCAGAATTCATTAGAGCGAGGCTGAAGGTTTCATTATTCTTTAAGGGTGCATTAATAAAACTACTGTACGCTTGGGTTTTTTAATACTATATGAATTATTCTGACAGTTTGCAAAGCCAACATATCAATCATTAAATTAAAAATGTAGTAATACAAATTAGTGTGATTCAGGAGCTGTAGAACATGTGGAACAATATGCTCTCTGTTTGGAAACTAATACAGATCTGTCCTTCAAATGAGAAAAAATAGCAAGCAGGGAAATGCAAAAAATTACAATGAATTTATCCAGCACTCATAAAAATATCTATTTCCATGTATCAGAGACAATTCATGTTTTGTCCAGTTCTCTGTTATCCTTTTTGCAAATATCGCAGCAATCTTTAATGATCAACCATAATATTCGTTTGCAGATGAGGTGTCATTTGTGAATTGCCTGACAGTGCTTACATCTAAGGATGAGGCAGCATCACAGAAAAATCAAACAGATCTCCCCACAATTACTGCTTTTGTTTGCATGACAGAAGATGCAAATTAAATATTTTGCAAAAAAACCTGTTGCTGACTCACCACTTCATGAAGTAATGCCTCACACAATATTGCATCAGCCTTATAAACCTAATCTAGCCTGCCCTTGTGACTTCTGGTCCTCTGGGGAGAGATACTGTATCTGCTACTTTTACATCAGGAGAGAGAAATTATTTATCCTTAACAAATATGAGGGACTAGATGAAGTACACAGGACAGCTTGCTTTTTCACTTCCTTGAGCAGAAAGTTCTTTTTAAGCATCATTTTTCCTTCCCCTGCTGATTCTGTGAAAACTGTGTGGCTGTAAATAACACGTTGGGTGTTTGAAGTAGTCCAGTGAATGTGAGATAATGAAGTTGTGGCTAAGGTGCAGGACATTTTCAATGGCAAGTCTTTGCCTGTGGATTTTTCTCCTTTCTGAATTATGTTTCAGACAAGCTGCTTTAAAGCAGCTTGCCTACACTACAGATAAAACCGTGCTATGCATAGCTAGGTCTGATGTGCTTATCCAGTACAGTATGCTTACCCCAGTTGTGTCCGCATAGCATTCGTCCTGCCACATCCAGTGTCAGCCTTGGTGCCTGTCAGCAATAATCGTGTAGAACAGCAAAGTCTGTATCAGTGCATTCCTGGCGACTCTGGCTGCCCGCTCCCTACCGCCGTGCTTACTGGGGCTAGAACTGTGAGCAGTCTTCACACAGTACCACCCTTTTTAATATGTACTCCTCAGTGAAATTCCTGTCTTAATTCTATCACACAAGCACTGTCAAGAATACCAGCACAAGAAAACAGACTTAAAAAAACTGTTCACAGCCAGGACATGTTAACGATCCGTTATAGACTCACCACCTTCATAACACAAGGAATCACGGTGTGTCTGACCTGTGTGGGTTCAGCTGCATACAACCTTAGGAACTCATTAAAAATATCTGCAGCCTTAAGATATGAGATGCAATTTATTATTCAGGCTTTCTGCTAAACACAGATTTAAAATCCCTGGGTATTTCTCATCTCTGGTCCTTTCAGGGCTGTGATTTTGATGCTGCCAGTGAGGATTGCAGAGGTAAAAGCTGTTTGTTCTTGTTTGCTCCTTATCTGTACTATATAAGATGCATGAAATATCAGAGTGGTGGAATAAAGGCAATAATCGTTTCTAATAATGAAACTGTTCTGAAAGGGAAGACCTAGATTTCTTACCAAGATAGTGTGCTGAAGTATTTGTATAGTAACTGGGCTATAATTACAGATTCATCTCCTTTATGTCTCTTAGCTCTCAGGCTTAAGTAACCAGATCTTTAGAGCAGTCGCTCTTTTTCCTGGGAGGCTGGGTGTCAGGCAGCATATGTTAAGGCTGTGTGCAGTAGTACACTGACTGTGAGTAATGAGTGTTGATAAACTGTTTACTGAAGCTGGCTGAAATTCAGGATTTGTGTATTGTGGGTTTTTTGATAGTTCAGGAACATTTCCATTTTCAAGAAGTGGAATATAGTGTTGGGATTCATCAGAAATATTAATTTCTGGGATAAAAATTAGCTTGATTTTGACATTTTTAATTTTGCATTTTTGATTCTGGAATTTTGTGTTGGTTTTATATTTTACAGAACAGCAGTGGCCATTGAAAATATACCAACACAAAATAATCAAAACTTTCTATTTCTGTTTTATTTGAAAATCATTAACATCAGCTGTTGCTTAGACCCCCCTGATAAAACCCCTCCTCTAGACAGGTGTATGATGAAAGATCTCAGCCCTACTATCCAAAGAGCTTGCCTGAGTGATGTGGGGTAGTGAAGTACTGACAGTCCAATAGTTTTGATACAGAAGGTTTTGCCAAGCAGTGTTGCTGCACAGACCCTTTTAGTTTCTTCTTATTGGTGTACTGGTAAATTTTCAGTCCTGCTAGAAAGAATCCATTAACTTTTGGCTATATTAGATTCTGGATAAAAGGAGTTAGGCAAAAGAGTCTTTGCCCCAACTCAAATTAAGCTCTGTCTGGGTCTGGAGTTGCTCCTTGAGAACTGAGAGCTGACTGCTGAAAATCCTAGAAGATGGGATTGTCTTGGGGATTTTTGTGTACAAGAGTATTTGCAGCCTCTGTGTCACTAACTTTATTCTCCCAGAGAAACCAAACTGCAAAGCTCAGATATTTTTCCTACTCTGCAGAGAGATTCCTCAGAAAAAGGGGTAGTAGTATGAACTTGAGAGACAGAAATTTTGTGTCAAGGTGACTGAGGGTAGTTCTTTCCTTTTAGGTGTGTGCCAGAACGTGACAACCTCTCTGGAGAGACCAAGAGCATTTTTGTTTCCTCCTTACAGTCTCAAGTTGTTTGTGCATTTGTAATCAGTGCAGAGATTGATTACAAAGGGGACTCTCTATCCTGTTGTACTATCTGTGCCTGTAATGTTTTAAAATATTGCTAGATTTAGTTGCTTCATGCATCTGAAAAGTTTGCATTTCCTTAGTTTATATAAATTTATTATTACCACATTAGTGAAGGTATAATTCTTTTGCTCTTCTCTGTCTTTAGTCACCAGTTGTCTTTCTCCTTCAGTCTGTTGTGATGGCAAATAGCCTCCCTCCCTGAACAGTGTCTGCTTTGTTATTGATTATCTGTTCACTCCTGCCTGTCTCAAACTTGACTTTTTCACAGGTGAGCTGAGATGATCTTGGCAGGTCTCAGATACTCAGAATGCTTCCCTCCTTGAGAGGGGAGATTCCACTGAAAGCAGAAATCTAGTGTGGTTGCTGTGGTTTAGCTCCAAAATTGAATTAGTCTTCGTGGTATTTTTTCACTGTAGACTTGCTGGTATCAGCTGTGATTTCATCTCATCTATTGTGAGATAGCATTATGATAGAATATTAATAGAAATTAATGAAATTAATTTCATTATTGAAATTAATGAAATAGCTAACCAGCCCTTCATTAAATGCTGCGGTTTGAAATAAGGGTGATTGTCGGAATATCATAACCAATGAAAAACCAAAGAAGTGAAATGTTCACTTGGTATATCTGATCAATATTTGGGATGGAGCAGGTGGAGGTATCCATTCTGTATATTGTGGCTGTAGCCGAAATAGATGTATGTAACAAAGGAGAGTGTGGAAAAAATGTGATAAATTTCATATTTAAAAAACATTTTAAAAATAGGCAAATTAGCCTGACACTGATGCTATGTAAAATAACAAAACACTTTATTCAGGAGTTCATCAGTAAGGCTTGGCAACTAAAACTTTAATTAATACTAGCATAGTTATTTGGAAATACTGACCGTGTCAGACAGACACTTAGTATCTCTCTTTTTTTTAATTATTAACTGATATTGTGTGCTTGAACTTCAGAACTTAATACTGCATTACATTTTGATTTAAAAGCTTGGATTTAGCTGGGTGTCTTAAAAATTGAGTCATTGGTAGATACCAAAAGTTTGTCGTGAAGAGGTAGATCAGTGAGCAGTACTCTTCTTGTAGGGCCAGTTGTGGTCTAACGTTTATTATTATTATCAGTGATTTTAATCGTCAATGTAATTTTTTTGCAAAGCTTGCAGGCTTGGAAGATACTGGTGGAGTAGTAAGAAAAGAGGAGACAAGTTGCTTTTATTGAGTTATCCAAATTAGCCAGTTGACTGCAATTGTAAAGGGCTGTCTTTAATAAAACCAATGCAAAGTAACTTGTGTGGGAACAATAGGCGTAGGCTCTATGGACCTGAAGTTTTTGAACATACTTAAGTGAGATTCAGGGGGCTGCTGTAAGAAAGCCCCTAAACATGAGCTCTCAGTACAGTGCTGTAGCTGAAAGGATACAAGATCTTTTAGATAAATGCAGAAAGTGTTTAAAATGTAATTGGGAAAGTGATCTTGCTTCTGGGTACAGCCTTACCAAGACTGTTACTAGAATTTTTGAACCTTGTTCTGGTGTCAAGAGCTTCAAGGGATACAGAAATACTGAGCAGAGGTTTTTAAGTAGGTTAAATAATGTTCCTGGGATTGGAGGGGAAGTTTACATTCAGTTTATTATTCAGCTAATTTAGGAAGAGGCTGAGAAATCACATGGTTGTTGTACAGAAGTAGATAAGAAAAGGAGGTGGAGATGGGATACAGAGAAGATGGACCGGTGCCTGGACATTGCAAGCAAGTTCCTGAACAGGTTCTCTTTTTATATCATATTCATATGGTTAGTGCAGACTGACTACCAGATTTGGATTGGAATACATTTTCTTCTACTATTTTCTGATTATTGGATCTTGTGGGGTTTTTGTCTTTTCCTGCAGCATAGGTATATTCTATCTGTTGGTACCACATCTACTTCACAGGTTCAAGCCTTGGTCTCTCCTTTACCTATAGTGTACATTTTAGTAAATTCATAACTGAAATATTCTGTATTACTGAAGATGGTGGTCTGGACAAAAGTTAACAACCTGAAATGCATAGAAGAGCAAACAAAAGACATGATATAGCATGTGGTTCTGTGAAGGCTTAGGTTCTGTAAAACCCAGAAAGATCACCCCTGGTAATGCACCACAGAGACCTGAATAATTGTGGGGGACTTACATCACTTGGCAGCTCTAAAAATGGATGCATTTTGTGCAGTTCAGACTGAATCATCTGGATCCATCCCTGTTGTAAAGACATTAACTTCTATGCCCTTGTATTTTGGATTTTGCATTACACGAAAGGTCAGACCAGTCATTTTCAAAAGTCCCTTCTGGCTGAATTCATCTCTGAGTTTGGCATGCCTTTGAATGAGGTGGAAGTAACAAATAGTCTAACAGACCTTGAACTGATTTCTTATTTACATAGCAAGGAATTCAATATAAAAGAGAATAGGTTTGAACAAGATGAAAAGAAAAAAAACCTTCTTTAATACATATGCCATATGGCTGAGTGCCATTTCGAACTCCTTCAGATAGCTCTGAAATAGCTAGTTTCAAGAAATATCTACAAGGATGCAAGCTCAGATCCCTCAAGCGATATAGCTGTGACAGCACGGCCTCCATCTGAGCTGGTCAACTTTCAGTTGCAGAGTGCACTTGCTGGATGGGCTACCTCTGCTTAACATTGAGTTATGTGATGCAGACATGAGACACTTTGATGTCAAGAACGATTATCTTTCATTTGAGGATATCAAAGCATCTAGATTATATTAATAGAGTCTTCATGATCTAATGAGGGAAAAGGAGGGACAATGGATAATAAAATTGCAACATCAGAAAAAAATCGAGGCAAGGCAGGTTCATCAGCCATTGAGTGGTTTAGTAGTGTAAAACATACTTAGCTGGTTTTTATACTATTGTGGCAGAAGCATGAACAAAGGATGGATCCAGTGTGTATATATAGTAGCCAGTCTGTAGAGCTTTGAGTGCTTTGTGCCAAAAATGCACTTTCAGATACATCTTAGAAGGATATAAAAAATAGGCTGCTATAATGGGTAAGTACTGTGCATTTTCAAATTAGTACTCAAACCAAAGAATGTATGTATTAGGTTGATAGACTACAACAGTTCCAGTGGATAAGCAAATAATACTGGGGAGGGGGGGTATGGGGACACAGAAATAAACTAAATACAGTGGTTACATATATTGGTGACTGAACTGACTGACATGTGATAACACAGTGCTATTAATGTGTCTCAACGCAAGTTTAATACTACAATAAAATGGTAATTCAGACAAAGCCCTACATTTAAACAACATTAAGGACAATGAATAAAACCCACAAAAGCAAGAGATTTTAGAGTGAAGGCAGGGAGGCTGTAATTAGCTACATGTAGGCAGTGCAGCAAAACAATATGCAATAGGTAGCATTTTTCCTGGTTATCCTGCTTCTATCAAGTGCATTAAAATTTTAGCAGTATTAGAGCATGCAAATGAACTAGGGTATACTTTAAACTGTAAATTTGACTTTACTCACATTTGTAGTTTAAATCTGAACTGGAAGCATCATAGGTTTTCAGGTTTTTTTGAAGCACAACAAATATCCTCTTCATATTTTCTTCTATTAATTTTATTTCCCTTTTTGATGTGCCTAGGGAAGATGACAAGATTAAATCCACCTCACTGAAAGGATTTAATTGTGAATGTATTTAATTACTTCCTATTAACTGACCCATGTGTGAAGGTTTTCTCAGCCAGGATAATGCCATTTCAAAATGGGGCATGCTGAAACTTCCATTGCTGGAAGAACTGAGCCAGATTATGAACAGCTCATGATGCAAACACAGATCAAAAAAATTCTTGATGCACAGCCCAAATATTTGTCTCTTAGGTTAGATCATGCATTTTCCTTTTTTCCATGTGTGTTTGTAAAACTGAGAAAGGGACCAGCAAATGCCAGTTGCTAGGATCTGTCAGATCTTGTGTCAACACCTGTTTTCTCAGGAGAAAAAACTCAGCCACTGTAATTAGAAGCTTGAAAATTAAATATTTGCAAAACAGTCCACTCCTACTGTTTAATTGAGAAAATAATTCAGATCTCCAGGAACATGCCAGTGCCCTCCCTGCTCATTAGATCATGATGCCTCCATGTGATTTGTCTTGGTTGCTTCTGAGCTTCTTTAAAGTATTTTTTTCCTAAATATAGTGGTGGGATCAGCTAACTTTCATCATAATATGTTCTCATTTCTCACAGAAAGCAGAATATGTAATCTATCATGGTGGATCAGACAGGTGGAATATATGTGTTCCTCTCCAGCAGTTTGTGGGGGATTATAACCTAACATTCCTACAAGTAAATATGGTTAGTTCTTGAGGCCAAGCAACAGTAACTTATACTGCATTGTTGCTGGTACTTGTGTAGTTCCTTAGAGCATTTGGTTATCTGGGCCTCTTTGTAATCTGTTAATGTTCACTAAACTTAATACAGTATAAACTTCTATCTGAAATGATTGCATGCTTGTATAATACTCTGTTTCTCTTGAGTTGTTCTACTTTAAGCAGATATGTGTTATTTATGTATTTCTACAAATCTAAGCACAAATTGCTATTGGTAACTATACCCTGATTTCTCTGGGCAGCTTTCTGGAACTTGGGGCAGATAAGCCACTTGCACAAGTTCAGGAGAGAAATTCCTATTTGCTCTTGGAGAGGGCTGAGCCCAGTGTGTGTAAGAGGGCTCCAGAAATGTGCTGGAATTGTTCCAGCTGCAAGTGGGTGCTTGGTCCATTTGATCAGACT
Organism: Strix uralensis; assembly: GCF_047716275.1. Taxonomy (NCBI): domain Eukaryota; kingdom Metazoa; phylum Chordata; class Aves; order Strigiformes; family Strigidae; genus Strix; species Strix uralensis. The sequence continues at coordinate 7,240,538 of NC_133984.1, forward strand.
TGAAAGGCATGTAGTGCAACTGTGCAAAATGTCAGCACATCACTGTCCCGCTCTGTTGCGCAGTGCTGGTTGCTCACATAGCTACAGCTGTGCACAATGATGCCTTGTGTAGTGAGAACATCACTGTGCTTAACCCCTTAGCAAGTCTCTGGTTTTTGAAGCCACTTGTTTTGGTTTATGTCTCATTTGGTTTCATTTCCCTTACTTCTCCTTCCACAGGATTGAACTGGGGTATTTTCTTTCAATATAGTATAAAAAAAGTAGGCAGATGCTGCTTCCCTTCATGTGCAAATCTCCTAGGTACCTGGTGCAGAAAACTCTGTAAATAAATAGCATTGACTTGTCAGAAGCAGTCAATGTTTGTGCAGTTCTCCTACTGCTGAAGTCAGTGAGACTCTTACTATAGACTGAGCACAATGGTAGTCCTGCCAGGGAGAAATACAGTCATATTCTGAAATATGTATGTCCCATTTTTTTCCAGAATCCTTAAACTGCATTAGAATTGTGAAATTCCATGTTTTAAGTCTTTGTGACTTGTTTTCAGCTTTATAAAGATGTAGTAATAATTTTTTGTTACTCAGTCATAACAATTAACAAAAAAATTATTGTTAAAATATTAACAAGTAATAATATATTTTTTTTCTCAGCAAGTCATATATTAGGCCTGTCTATGCTTGTGAGTTTGTACTTGTGCCAGTGGCAATATACAGAGGCAGTGTGATTTCCTGATTTTCAACAGTTAGTGCAACACTGATTGCCAATACAAGTAGTGTTCTGTAATGTCTTTTATAGGGGATTGTAATCTTTTTTTAAGGGGTCGGATTCTTCCTTCCAGATATGCCTGTGCAGTTCTTACCTAAGTGAGCATCAGTGTCTAACTTCCTTTGGAGTTTTGCACCAACGCCCCCATTTACCATTTCAGTAAAGCTTTTTCAGAATGCATACATGAGAGCAAGATCTGGTTTGAAGACTGTTCTATTCAGAATAAATGGCAGGTGGCTTTGATGAGTGCAGCCAGCTTAGCTGCAGTTGTATTACGTTTCACTTTATTATTTCTGAAAGGAAATAAGACTATTTGAAGTAAAATGCTCCCAACAGCTCACATATAACTAAAGGATAGAATCTGCAACGGTCAGCTTTGCAACAGTAGTTTGAAAGCTATGGTCAGCAGTGCAGATGTGCCATTGGTAGGGGAGGGGTGAAGCTGCCACAACAATGGGATGCTGCCTACGCCTAGGAGCCTTGAAGTGCAGCTCCCTCTGAAATATCTTTTTTTTTTTTTTTAATGAAAACTGGATTAAGCTAAGAATTCTTTACTCAACTTATATTTAAAAAAAAAAAAAAAGCCCAGCAAAATTAGCTTCTGTAATTTGTAAGGTTATGATGCATTTGTACATGGAGATTTATTCTTTTTGTCTTCTAGTACAGGAGCCAGTTTTCCTCAAGATGAAGAACTTTCAGACTCGCTCTCATAGAACAGGGAGAGGCAGAGGATGGGTAAATAGCTGTTGTCCCCATGGGTGATACAGCAAGAAAATGACATGCTCAGGGGCAATATTGCACTTTGTTACAGTCTGAGTTGACAGGAAGAGCAATGGTGGTTTCTGTGATGATGAGCAACTTAAGGGAGACTCATGTTACCTATTAGCCAAAGATTGAGCAAACAGGTTGAGCCAGTTGCAGACCTCCACACTCTCTCATGACCTTGTGGCTTGACATCACTGTTGCCAGTTCAACCCAATTCATGTGTATCCTCTGAGCTAATGTTTATTGGGTATCTGAGTGACAGACTTCACCAAACAGAAACATTCCTCCACTTAGGGATTTAGTGGTTTACTAGTATAGCTTTGAGAAAATTCCAGTATCTTTGCTTTGCCTTTTTCCTTGCAGCCAGACTAAAGCCCAGACACTTGCATCTCTATTTAGTGTAGAATGCCTCGCTGGTTTAAGAAAGGATGTAATTCCACAGCTCCATGCTGTGGGATACATGATTAAGTCACTAAGCCATTATGCTAGCTGAATGCAAGTGTCTGAAAGTTAATGGCAAACTGAATTTCATCCAGTTCACATGTTTCTAATTATGACCGGCTGGTGTTTGTAGGTCTTTTGCCAATAAAGACATCCAAAAACTACAAATGTAACTGGATCAGAGAGCATTTGGCTTTAACTAGCTGTCAATTAGGAGGAGAATGATAGATTCCAGATATCTTTTTGTGTCTGTGTGTATAACTGTGTGTTCACTTCTTTTTTTGTTCCCTGAGCGCTCTCTGCATTGTAGCAATACGATGTGCTGTTTCAGAACTACTTTGGAGGAAAAGTTCCCTAGATGCCTCCTTTTTGGCAAAGTGTACTCTGCTTGTAGTGTTTTAGCTTAGATAGTCTCTTCACTTGCCAATTAGTCTAGTTACCTCTCCCCAGAAGTAAACTTGATAATACATTGATTTTAGTGGAATTATATACGGAGAAAAAAATGTGCAGCTTGTCTAAACGACGTGATTTACCAATATAGCTGTATCGGTGCAGCTTTACTGCTACAGTCCTGTGCATAATTTCCCATGTGGATGCTTTTAATTAGGAATAAATGTGACTTAACTAGAAAAGGGCCATCTTATACCAAAATAAGTGTTATAGTTATAGCATTAAAGGTCCACTTCAATGTTCTCTCTCAATTGCAGCTTTTCTAGCTAAGGAAGTTAGCACCCTGTGTCAGCCCTCAGCTCCCTATTGCTACTGTGTGGGTGGAGGCAGCTGCCCCCTCTGATTTCTCTTCTTTATTGTTTGTTTTCTAACAAATTTTATTAAAATAAATTTGATTAGCATAAGCATTTTAAATTGTAATTTATTTTAAACTTGCAAATTGAAGGCAAAATAATGACTGTTAGAGGGGTGGAGTTGAGTGTTTAGGGGTGGCTGCCATCTCAGACATCACAGTGGCTTTCAGCAGTACAGCTTAGCACACGTAGAGCAGTACTAAGCTGTGCTTGTTCAGACAGGAAGGAGCAATATCCTGAAATGTTAATCAAAGCTGATGGAATTAAGTGAACTGAAAAGAAATTTTATTCCCTTGTGTAGCATCAGGTACTCCATGTTTAAAAGATCTCTTGAGATCTGTGTGCTGGAACCTACAGACCATCCCACTGAAAACAAAGTATCAAAATGAAATTCCGCTTCGTCAGTATTAATTTGCAACTTAGAGCTGAATGCATAGTCTGAAATTTATAAGGCAGATTTTGGCCCTATCAGCTGATGGATTGAAGAGTGAGTGTTCACTTGCCAGAAGAGTGAGTGTTCACAGTTGTGTTCTCTGTGGATGTATTCAGCACCATTTGCCATGAATTAATGATCAATTGTTAATTCAATATTCACTTTTCCAGCTGCACTGATTAGATGCAGAAATCTAAAATAATAAGTCACATGGCATTGTTTCTGTTGCCAATAAGATGAGTCTAACTTGAATAATGTTTGAACAACTCAATTCAAATGAGCTCATGGAAACAGAATTTAAAATATTCCCTGTGCATCTTCACATGTACAAGCTTAACAATTTGTTTTCTCAAATAGTCATGACTGTGTTAATATGGAGGAATAACTGTATGTACAATGCAAACTAATAGTTGTGCTCAATATTTTCCATTGTTCACCTTCCACCAAGAACTGTTACAAATTAAATATTTATTTAAAATCTCCCTCTAATAAGAGGCAGGTAATCAAGACTCTGCTGTGATATTTGTGATCAGCTTTTCACGCTGGAGTGAGCTAACCCAAGACCCTATTCCACACTGTGGGAGTGCTTTGAGATCAGGATGAAAGACTGATAGTCTTTGTCCCAAAGAATAGTCGATATCATGGATTTTACTTGAAAGTGGAATTGGCATGCGCTGAGAGCATACACAGGCAACTACAGTTCTGATTGTTACCTGGAAAAGTTGAGATTTAGATATTCAAGTCAGCTGCCACACCATTTTTGTTGTTATCCTAACTTTGTTGTGAACTAAAGAGCATTTGGGGTCTAAAATCAGTAATGGAAGTGGTGTTGAGTGGGGATAGTGTTGTTGTGTACCTTGCCACGTATGACCCCCAAGATTGATCAGTCAGGAGTGTTCTGAAGGGACAGGTGCAGCAAAGCTCCACAGGGTTCTCACCTCAAAGAAATGCCAAAAGAGAGATTCCTGGACTATGCAGACCTTGTTTACTCAGCAGCATTCAGCTGTCTCTGTCCATACTGTGATCTAGCAATTTAAAGTAACAAGTTTCAAGGCAAATACACAGGTAACGGTGCTTGCTACCTACCTTTGAATACTCTTTTAAAATAACTGCTTCACAACCAGAATCAACAGTAATGCAAACCTAGCTGGCAGAAAGAATTGGCTGTAAATGATGGCTTAGTATAATTGATGCCTACCTGCCTGCTGTAAAGGGCTTATAGAACACATGCATCTTGCTTTGATTTGGTATTTTGTTGTAGAGTTGCAAATGATGTGTAGCTAAGATTAGATAGGAGGATCTTGCAACCTCTTGCAACCTGGTCTGCAGCTCCTAACAGCTGCCTCTGCGGTGGCAGCTGTAGCTGTGTAATTTGCTGAGAGGATTCTTCAGGTGTAAGACGTCCTCCACAGGCCCAGCCAGCCAGCTGTTTCTCAGACATACAGTGAAGGGGAAGAAAGTTAAATTGGGATATATTGCTTTGGTTGAGATATAGTGCTTTGGTTGGTGCCTGATGAGTAATATTGGCGTGACTGGTGTCTAAGGATATAAGGAAAGCAGAATCTCAAAGAAGAGGTAGTATCTTCTACTAGACCAGGTGAAGTAGTTGGAAAAAACAGTCAAGCTTCTAAGACTAAAGCCTGTGTCTGGATCCTTGGCTATCCTGCAGGGCCCTGCACACAGCCATTCCAGGAACGGACAGTGATGATCAGTGCAGCCTCTCATCCTGTTTTCAATTTTATGTTATGAAAGGTCAGATCTGCCTGTGTTTGTGTCACTGTTTGTGTTTACAGAGGTTCAAGCAGAACCAGCATAAATCTAATGTTTTGTGGCAACTTTTCACTTAACTAGGGGTGAACAGCAGCAAATCAAGCCCTGTGTACAAAATTATTGTTAGCTCACCTTCTTCATGACTTTGAGGTACAATGTCTTGATGTAAAACTTCAGCTTGATCTTTCACGTAAGTTACACCTGCTTGTTTTAAGTTTGAATTGGCTCTCACAAGGTACTAATAACTCTAATTCTTAAGTAAGTTTTATTCAGCTTTGAGTAAATGTTTATGCTTTGCTTGCTGGGAAAAAGAAATCAACGGTCCCAGCAAAAATTTATTTTCTATTACAAATCAGTGTAAATAAAATCTGTATTCTGGAGTCTTTGAGGGCATTATAGGATTGGATCTCTGCATGTATGCTGCTATATCTTTATTTAATGTATTTTGTCCTGTCGTCTTGATCTCACATATTAACACTGATGTACACCACACAAAGAAATGTCACTTTCTGTGACTTTTAACTTTTCTGTTTGGGGCTATATGTGTAATTTCTCTGAAACATACCCTGGTAGATTCCCACATAAGCATTTGAAGGGAAGAGTGGAAATCAGTTGGGTGAAGGAGTATTATTCTGAACTGGATTTTCAAAACAACTACTTATTTGTTTTGGGAGGGGTTTTGCTGTTGGATTTTTTTCCCCCCTCTACTGCGCTTGCAATTTTCAGACAATTTTCAGACATATGGCTCTGAAGAGAATTGTTCACACAGTTCCAGCTCATGTTTTCATTTAGTGGCTGGATTCAGTAAATTACACAATCATGCCTCACAGACGATCAGTAAAATGCTAGCCACTTAGGATTATTTTGTGTATTTGGATTCAGATAATAGTTACATTTTACCAGCTGTTTCATACAAACTCACAAGAGAAATAACCTCTGTGACATGAAAAACAGCAGTTTCATGCTATTCTGATCTAAAATGTTGGGAAAGGTAATGCAGTTACATACACTAGGGTTTCCTATAAGATATTGTGGATAGTGATATGTGATTATTGGCATTCCTTGAAGCAATCAGGCTTAAACTTCTTTCTGCAAGGAAAACAAAAAACAAGCTTAGTGGAAATGGAACAAGAAGCTGAAATATAAAGAAGAAGAAAAATCTCTGAGGAAGTACACTTTCCAAAGATCTTTCATGTTTACATTTCTTTTTTCCTTACTGTGAATAGAGCAGTGTGAATGTGATAACAGCAGGGCTTGTTTGAAACTTGTCTAGGGGACTTCTGCATATGCCAGGCACACAGAATTTACCTTTTAAAGTAGGCTTGTTTCTTCAAGGTTCTGAATTCCTTATACTTTTATTCAAGTCATTCTTCACAGAAGCTCTCAAAAATCGTTAGGATCCTGGGTGGAGAGTTGCATATATAGTACCTTTCAGAAGTCAAATTCACTCTTGGTTTATATCTGGCATGTTTGGACTGCAGAGAATTAAATTGGAGATTTTGGACAGTAACTGCCACATGTTCTGTACTGTTATGATAATTAAATGATGTTTGGACTATAACAAGCAAATGCGCTTCAGCTATTTAAGAAATTACTGACACTCAGCTGGGAATTTCATCCTCCCCCCCACCTGCCCCCAGCTGATATGGGATAATTGACCGTGAGTAAATTCCTATTTTATTGCAGTATAAGATTATACCTTGTACGTTAAGCCACTTTTAATGAAGATGTTTTCAGTTTGCACAATTTGGACTAGGAATAAATGTAGTATTATTTTCTCTCAGTTGAGGATGGGATTCTTTTCAGTCAGGACATTCTTTAACTTCCTGACTTGGTCATTTCTGTGTGTCTGGTCATTCCTGCAGAAAGTTTCTCCAGATGTTTTTAGCAGCACTATTACATTTGTGGCAATTTTGGTCTTGCAGATGCTGGAGCAACCTACTTTTTTTTCTCTTTTTTTCCTCTATCTTTTTTTTTTTTTTCTTCTTCTTTATTTTCTCCCAGCTAACAGCCACGACATTAGCTGTTTATCCAAGAGTCATAGAATCATTTAGGTTGGAAAAGACCTTTAAGATCATTGAGTCAAACTGTAAACCTAACACTGCCAAGTCCACCACTAAACCATGTCCCTAAGCACCACATCTAATGTCTTTTAAATATCTCCAGGGATGGTGACTCAACCACTTCCTTGTGCAGCCTGTTCCAATGCTTGATAACCCTTTCACCAGTCCTGCTAGAGCAGGTGGAATAGTCTGGTACAGAGCCACCCAAGGCTCTTCTGCAAAGGCCTTTTCCTCAAGTGTAATGACAGTTACTACCTAAAGATTGGCTCATCTTCTAATCAGCAGCATACAAGAGTTCCTGTTTGACTGCCTCTCCTGACCATGGCTGTAGGAAAGAGGGTTGTAGGGAACAACTTGTCAGCCACCGGAGTAAATTGGATACATCACCATGCTGCTGTCTACCTTTGTGAAGTCTTTAAGAAAGCTAATGGCAACAGGTCAGAGCTGCTCTGAGAGGTCAGACATACCCAGGGAACCATAAACTGGCTAAAACAGCTTGAAGTCAGCAGGTCTGCTGACTGTAGTCACAGTCTCCAAAGACTGAACAACCAAACAGTTAAGTTATGCATGGTCAGTATTCTGGTGTTTGTATCTGAGTTTTCCCTAATATAAATAGTTTGAAGAAGGTCAAAAAATGTCTCAGGGAATTGTAATAACAACTCGCAATTTCATAACTCTTTGCTGGTTTTGTTGTCATCTCCTATATGAATTCTCTGTGCTTGCCTGCCAATTTACTTATATAATTCTTGCTGCAGACGTAGAATTTTGAACCAAATCAGTGTCCTTATTCTGTTGTGCTTTAATTTACCTGTCACTTAACTGACTTTGCAGCTTGATATTTTATGTATCTAGTCATTTTCCAGGTTTTACCAAATTTGTTGTTCCAGAAATACTGCACTTGGAGTATCACACCTCAAATGTGTACGCTTTGTGTTTTATAGTCATATTGTGTTTTCTAATGCTTACACAGGAAAATATTCAACTCTTATATCTTTAGCTTTCTATTTTCTCTTGCTTTTACCCTATTTAGAAAGGATTTTCACACTTGGAAATACTATGAGACTGATTCCCCCACTGCATTACTTCAGTTTTACACGTGTGCAATACTCTGGATTAAATTGGAGCACTGTCAGCAGAGGAGTGAGCTGTTGGACTCAGGATCTGCCCCTCATCTTAGGGGCAGCATTTTAGCACAGATATATACTTGAGAGTCTTTCTTCTCATCTTCTTTATATGTGTGCAGGTGAAATTAGTTATCAGTCATTCAAATTAAGTTTTATATGTGGAATCACCTATTCAAGGCAGTGGCAATTTTATTTGTTCTATCAAATAGGCATTTTAACCTTCTGTAGCTAACGAGACCTACCCCTCATCAAGTTTTCAATGACAGGAATTTCTGGGGACCAGTCGATACATGCTGCCATTTAGAGGGACCTAGACAGGCTGGAAGACTGGGCAGATGGGAACCTTGTGAAATCCACCAAGGATTGATGCAGAGGCCTGCTCCTGGGAGGGAAGAAGCCCTTGCAATAATACAAGCTAGGGAGCATCTCTCCTGAAAAACAACTGGCAGCAACCTGAACATGAGCCAGCAGCACAGCCTGGCAGCAAAGGTGGCCAGCGGCAACCTGGGCTGGAGGAACAGGAGCACAGCCAGTACATTAAAAAAAGTGATTGTTTGCCTTTTGCTCAGATATTGGTAGACCATGTCTAGGTTACTGTTCCCAGTTTTGTCCCCCACCCCTACAGACACCCAGTATGAGAAAGACATTAATTACCCCGAGTGAACCCAGCAGAGGGCTGCCATGGGGCAGGAGCACATGCCCCTGTGCAGGGACTGAGAGCAGTGGGCTTGTTTAGTCTGCAGGAGGGAAGGTCTGGAGGGGACCTAATAGCAGCTTTCCAACACCTGTGAGCATCTTCACAGTGGTGCATGGTGGGAAGATGAGAGACAGTGGGCAGAGCAGCTCTGACTGGAGAGAAGGAAAACCTTTTTTTACTTATTTTTTTTACTGTTGGGACAGTCAAACATAGAGACAGACTGGGCAGAGGCGTTGTGTAGTCTCCATCCTGAGAGGCTTTCAAGACGTGAGTAGGTTAAGTACTGCATAATCTGGACTGATCTCATATCGGCCCTCCTTTGAATAGGAGTTTGGATTATCTACCTCTGTGAGATCCCTTCCAGCCTGGATTTTTCTATGATATTCTAAAATGTAACTGTCACTTTAAAAATGTAATTAATCTCTTTAAATATTCCTAGGAAAAAAGACATGAAAGTATATATATTTAGTGAGAAATGTAGTGTCTGTAATTCTTGCAGCAGAAATGTATCACCTTGCAACATGTCAAGGAAAGAACAAGTGAAGTCCATTTAGGCTCTCAAAGTAAAGATTTCAGTGACCAATATGTATTCAGATAAAATGAATTATGTATACATATATTTCTGTTACATTTAGTAAAATGATTCTTTAGAAAAAATGTTCAAACATTTTTTAAAACATTCAGGCAATCTCACCAAACTTGCTGATATTTTTGTTTGTTTATTTGAATACAATATTTTGAAAATCTTTACAGGGTTTTAGAAGTGCAGACATTTCTAAAAAATACATATATAAATCCATCAAATACTGTTGTATTTGAGTGAAAGATATAAAAAGCAGCAATAAGGCAGCCCTCCTCTGGACATCAGGAAAGAGCCCAAGTATAGCCCAAAGCAGTGCAACATAATTGCAGAAGTTGATGAAGTCCTGTACAAAATGACACTGCCCAGAAGCATTATCAGTGACTGGGATGAATTGTTTCAGTGATCACAGAAAGCAGAGAACTGTTTGAACTGGTGTTTGTTTCTGGTATTTATACAGTACTGAGTTTCCCCTGAGATCCTGCCTGTACTTATGATATGACTACAAAAAGGACGTCAAATTCTTCTATTTTAGAAGAGTAGTAATTTACTGGTGCAAATGATAACAAAATAAAGGATTCTTTTGTATGGATTGGAGTGCTACTCAGAATAATTCTCTTCCATGTAGGATCCATTTCCCCATCTGCTTTGGAGCTGAGGCATATAGGTCCTGGTCTGCTTAAACATGAATATTTGCTTGAAATCACATTTCCAGAAATCATGTCATAATAAGCAGGAGAGCGAACCACCCACATTTTACAAGATAAAATTCTTCTGATTTATGTGGATGTTATTCTAATTATTGAATATACTTGAAAATATTTCCATTAACAGTAAGCTATTGTGCCATGTTGTGTTCTTTTAAAAAGTGCATCAAGAAGATATACTCCATGAGTGATATGGGTACCACTTGTTCCCAACAATAACAAAACCACAGAAGAAATTTTCACTTCATATGCTATTTCTGTCCCTAAAATTTTAAGCCAGTCTTCCATCATCTTTCTTTTATCTTTTACTGCAACTTGCAAACCTGTGATAGGTTCACCTTGAGTGCTCTGTTCTGTCTTAACAGCTGATGCTTAACCTTTGTTCTAGATGACTGTTCAGTGTCTAATTAGCTTGGCCTTTAAAACCAAAAAAAAAAAAAAAGCTCTATCAGGCATGTTATAAAATCTCTCCTACTCCCTTATCATTCTTTCTCCCCAGCTTCCTCATTTTGGTGATTGAAATTATTCTGTATTTCTCCTTCTTTTGTACTACCATTTACAGAATCCTTTCTGATCTCTTGGTTACCAGTTTTCTTTGTTACTTTATTATACATGATTATCTTTTTCTGCAATTACAATATTGGGGCTTCTTCTGTTGCTGGCTTTTTGTGATTGAGTACCAGACTTGTCATTTGTAAGCTCTGTAATTACTAGCCATTCCAGAGTGTTTCATTTGCTCCCTAATTTTGTTGACTAGTTTTTCAGCAATGCAGAGAGTTCCCGTTTACTCTCACTTCATTAGTTCTGAAACCTTTCCAATTTTGGAATCTATGATTTGTATTGTATCAAGGCTACTAGCACTTGCTGTACTTAGCCCTTACCTTTCACATTCTGTAGTCACAGCAGCATATATACCCTCTGTTATTTGTGTGACTTAATGGGAACCTGTAGTTATAGTGGTATTTTCTCAGCTGCCATTCCTTAGTGACTATCTACTGTATTCCCTTTTTATTTTATTTTACCTTGTCCTCATGCTCTTGAGATAACTTGAATTTGTGAATTAAGTGGGAGAATCTCAGAATTCTGTCTAGTGATGACTTGTGCCATGGTCCTCTTCCTTTTTCCTGAAGCAAAAGCTTCAAACTAGCAAAATCATAGCTTTCACTCTGTCACAGTCTAAAATTAGGTTTTATTTTCTTGATATGCCACATATTGCAGCATAGTGCTCAAACCACTATTTGGCTTTGCGCTGTTGCTCTGTTTATAAAGGTTTTAGAAGGGAAGCAACAGATTCAGAAATAAGATAAACAAAAGCTCAGACCTTGCCATAGGCTTACTGATTATCTAAAATGGACAAGGAGAGGTCATCTCTTTTAAGGTTCGAGAACTTTTTTTACTAGATTTTTGCCTACCATGGAAGCATTTTGTTTGTTTCAAGGATGAGTCAGTTTAGAAGTACTTTTTTTCTTTTTTTCTTTTTTCTTTTTTTTTTTTTTTTTTTTCTTGTGCATATGCAGGAAAGGAGAAGGGATACTCAGAGTCCTCAATTGGCCCAGGTCAGTTATCTCTCATTCTCTCATACACATAGTGCTCTGTGCTTGAGATATATCTGTCTGTCTATATAAATGTGGATAGATACAGATATATAAAAAATGTCTTTTCTGTTTGTCAGTAGCTTTTATTTCCCTGCTCCATTTTTACCATATTTCCCAATAAATACTTTCAGCCTTTCTTTTTTAATTATATTATCTGTACTAAAAAAGGAATACATCAAGAGTTGAAATTTCAAACCCACAATAATCAAGTGGATTTGAAATTAGAGAACAGTTGAATTTATTTTCCTTTACCTTTAGACTATGCTCAGTTCACTCATATGGATGAGATCATGGTGACATTCCAGTCTTGGTCCTTATATGTGCAGAGCCCTCTCCTCCGGGTTCTGTTGCAGTATCCAAAAAAGTTGGTTTGCTCCAGGAGGGTTTCTGATGTGTCATTTCTGTTGGCTGTGCATCACTTCTGTAGTCCTTTTAATGAGTCTATAGTACAGAAATGCAAAATAATAAAACTTTTGTCAAAAGTAACAGTATATCATATTAATCACTAAAGCAATCCCATTCTTTTGATAGTCTAAATGTGTTCTGTTCTGCTAGATCATTGTTAGAACTATTTGAATCCTATTTAAACAGCTTGATACTGTATCAGTGAAGCACATTTCCAATTGCATTCTACTTTGATTGCTCTCACTTTTTTTTTTTTTAGTGTGTGACATGATGTGTTATGAGATTGTACCTGGGGAGATATTGTTCCTTATAGCCACCATATAGCTTAGTGAAGGCCACATGTCGAGGGGTATTGGGCTATCTACATTTAAGATTTGTGTCTACTTAGCATCTTTCTAGGTGTTTTTCTGTGCTCATTACAGCAAACTTTTCTCAATTTTTCAGCTGTCATAATAAATTTTTTGGTGAGTCTGAAAGTGTTTCTTTATTTTAATGCATAAACGTTTTTAGTTCTCTGTAGTACGTTTCTTGTTTAGTTCATAACTGAATGCTTGGCAAAAACAGTAATTTTAGTAACCTGAACAATGATAAAGAAACCATCAGAAACTTGCAATGTGGCAGTTATTTTGCATGAAAGAATTAGTGAGCACAGAAGTGAAAGAGAGGATCCTCATCTATTATCTGCTTTGTGCTGCTGCAAGTCAGCCTAGTTTGTACAGCTCCCATCTCCTGAAATATTGTTATTCTGTTGCTATTCTGTCTGATTCTTCTTTTTTTCCCTGTGCATAATTATCTCATAGTATCCAGTATTCCATCTCTTTGCTCTTTCTTGCATGCAGAACATGTTTCCCACAATCTGTTCACTTCTCCCTGAGTGTCTTTCTTAAAGGAATCAGTTTACATTGACACTGAGTAGACAGTAGAAGAGTCCTGCTGGGTGCCCTCGCTATAACCTGATTTCCTCCCTATTTGTTCCATGGGAAATGGTTACCTGCAGTGTTTAAACACACTTTTAGACTGCTGATTCAGAACTAAACAACTTAAAAAGCATACAGAAATGAGATTTGCAGGATCATTTGGAACGTTAAGGCTTTTACTGAAAGCATTTTCAGACAGCAGTAGCCGTAGTTATTCTTACAGAGTGGCAGAAAGTTCGGAACAGAGAAGAAATTAAGTTCTTGGTTTTCCTAGTCATGCCTTAGTATTGTCTCTGTGTGTATTAAAATTGAATTAATTATACCTCTGTCTCCTGCCAGTTGTCTTTTGTCAAGCTTCAGTATATTTTTCTTGACCAGATGGTTTCAAATATTAATTTCAAATGCTTCTCAGGATCTGGACATCTCAGTGGTTTTTGCAGGAACTGTGGAGCAGCTGACAGTTCTGGGTCTAGCTCAGGTAGGCAAAAGTCTTTCTTCATATGAAAGACAAACAAATAAGCAAAAAACTCCCCCACTAACTGGCATTTAGCAGCCTGTGAGAAATTATTCTGGACTCCCTTAGTCAATCCTGAAAGAAAGCTATATACCCAAATGACTTGCTGTTGATATTGATCTGCATTTATGTTAACAGTCACTTTGGGATAATTTTTTTTTTGCAAACCTGGTGTGCTGTGGTCTTTGAAATAATGGTTAGTTCATCTCACCATAGAATAAGGCTGTACTACAGAGGGTGTAATAAATTACCTTTGTCCAAATTATAATTTAATTTAAGATTTTGAAATATCTCAGGATGAAAGGTATGACTTAAATATAAAATATTGTGTGCTCTTATAAATCTTACCTACTGTAGCTGGGGTATCATAGAAATCCCTAGAAAAAATAACAGAGTTCAGTTAGGTGTAAAAGCTTTAGAAATGTGTCATTTTGGCAGGATAAATAGATCGCAAGTGCTAACTCAGAGAAGTGGTGAGCCCTTCTCTGGATTTGTATTATTTAATAAACTAGTGTGTTTGCCTAATCAATGATGTCAGGACTGAGTTCCTTGTGCAAGGTGTAAATATACATCAGGAATGACTCCTGTCAATAACCTAGTTTTGAATGAGGTATACACATGCTACTGAGACACAGCTAAATGGCCCTTCCAGCTCTCATATGTCCTATTTAAATCCCTACAAGTAAAGCAGAAGTCAAAATGGATCCAAAAGCAAACTGACAGAAAGGAGAAACGGAGTTGCAACTCTCTCTTTAATGTTGAAGAGATATTTGCCTGGACATGTACTTGAACTGTTTGTTCAGCTGAAGAGCAACCAGTGCTTTTTCCAATAAGGTATTATGGCTTTATTTCAAGAGAGCTATTTATCAAAACCGATGGGCTCTGTAATCCATCTAGTTTTCAGCATCCTGACATTTTAGTACCTTCCACTGATTCTCAGTGCTTATTTGTCACTCATTTAGGACTTTGGTCCTGATCCTTACACCCCTGAGCCCTTCAGCTACTATTTAGCTACTAGATGATTTCCTTATATGGCCCACCAAGATTTCTGTGCTTTTTGTTCGAAAAAGTTCATAAAGTCAACATGGAATGTATTGGAACCAGAAAGAAAGAGCCAGTCTACCTCTTCTTTTGCAGCAAATACCTCCCAGCAGGTCTTATTAACTTGAGCTTAATGTCACTGCTATGTGGCTTCCTCAGCTCACAACCAGTGAGCTCACATCCCTCTGCAAAAGACTGTGCAGACATATCTAACTACGACTTTATGGGGGTATTTAGCCTTACAGATCTGAAGCTTTGTGGTGTCATTTGGCACAGCTCTTCCTCCCCATGAAGGTTTCCAACTCTAATTAGGACTAAACGTACTTGTGTTTGAGACTTCACAGCAGAATGAAAAAACAAGGGAAGAAAACAAAGATCACAGGAAGATAATATTCCTGCTTCTTTCTCTCTCTTTATTTGAATCCATTAAATTTTCAGTGTTTTCAGAGACTTCACCATATTTTGGTGCTCTCACGCTATCTTGAATTCTAGGCCTCTCTATGCTTTTACTGCCTTTCGGAAAATTGAATTCCTGGAAGGAATTTTTGATAGCATTAAAAGCACCCACAGAAGGAATGGGTTTGTGCAGCTGTTCTCTACCTTACATACACCGAAAGGCAGGAAGTTCTTCACTTACAAAAGCTACTTTTTCAGATAAATTTCACAGTAAACAGTACATCTCCTATAGTGAATACTAGTACAAATATCTGTCTGAAGTATTCTGTGCTGGCATTACATCTGTGACAGCTGTTGTACATTATGTATCCAGAGCCTTTGCCATGCATTTGGGAGCAACGTACAGCTGATGTACAGTTCAATCTATGTACCTTCATAACACAGAGAAACTTCATTTAGGACTTTTCAGATATACATGCATTCACAGGAAAAATATGATGTTATTGTAACATATGGCAGAAATAACTGCATTGTAAAGCTATCATTGTTCACTTATAACAGGGATTTTGAGGAACTGAGGATGAATTCTGAATATGAAGAAGCAGATGAATATTAGAATGAAATAAAAGGGACGATTTTCTTCAGAGTCTTCTGTTTACATATTAAAAATAGGCATTTTTCAGTGCAATTTACTGGAATAATCTTATAGAGAATAATACAAAAAATTACAAGTAATGCTGTTTGGGTTAAATTGTGTATCTGAACACTAAGAGAGTCCCTTCTGAGTTTGTTATACTTGCCTTGGATTTCATAGAATAGTTTCGACTACAGCATTTACAGGATTTGGCCATTTGTGGTCCTTTAAAGTGATTCAAATGGATCCTTCCAAATGATACCAAATTTTGCCTCTTGGACTTTGGAAAGTATTGTTGATAGTATAATAAATCTCCTTGCTAAAAAAGCATATGTACTGTAATGAGGAGTAAGCAAGATATTCAGGAAATGATAGCTGCAGACAGAGTCTGTCTGCCAAAACAGACCAGAGCAAAAAAGCTCCTGTGGTAAAAAGGAAGGATATTCCAGACTTCTGTGGGATTGTTTACTGCCTGTAACTCTGAATAGGTGTTCCTGTGGATTCATAAAATTATTTATAAACTAGAACTGTATTTTTGCCTTGGGAAACTCAATCTGGCAGAACATTCTGCAGAGTAGAGAGATTATAAAGGGTTGTAAATAATCAGTTATTTATTAGAATTTTAAAATTCCATCATTATTTTTTTTCCTTGGAACTTTGGAAACAAATAATTTCCATATTGTTTCACCACTACTTGTTTTGATATAGAATAATTCACCCTTGAGATATTCACTATCATTTATTTTATGTAGAAGAATAACACATCATATCACAAAATAACCTAGACAAAAACAGGATTTAAAACAGGCTTTATAAGTAAATGAGAGTTTAGTCAGATCTAGAAGAAATGTAAATTAGTTCTTTATATCTGCAACATAAAGACATTCATGGAAAGTGGAAAATTACCATCGTTTGGAAGTCATTCAGCACACAGCTGAATCTGGCCCTCTCTCAACCTAACTGTATTACACCATTTTAGATCCATGTCCTATGGGATGCATGGGCTAGGACAAATTTTACACATACCAATCCCAACAGTTTCTCTTTGAGCATGCCAAAAGTACACAGAATGTACCGATGAAATGCCAGGACTAAACTTTGAAAGTAACAAATGTGAATAAATAAAAATAAAGCCTAGTGCCAAACATAAATAAAATAATAGATAAAAATAAGTAAAAATAGACTTCAAAAATGTGTCAAATAATACTCTGGTGTTATGCAGTTATCTAGGGATCTAACACATTTTGACAGAGTGTATCAGTCTATGTATGCAAAGCCAAACATTTTATTAAAACAAAATATATCAGTTTTTAAAGCATGCTATGTATTCTGTTCCCTGAAGAACCTTTTGAGAAAGATGTTCACTGAATTTCTGTGCAGGCTGATGAATTATTGGAGCTAACAAAGCAGAAATACAATTTTCAACAGGTTAGGGTTAGTTTGATCAACAGTGCACTCCAATACACCACTTCTATAACAATGCATCTATCTTCATATGTCAAACAAATGCATATTTGTGTATTATAAAGGAAGGACCCATATGGTGAGTTTAATGAAGTGTTGTATTAGTATTTCTGTATATATTTTTTTTACTGTATGGAAATCACAGAAAGAAACTCAGCAAAATGCCCGTTATAGAGACAGATTTCAGGCTTTATGAACGGACCTTAAGACATGTCTTCATGGAGTATCAGTTATCAAGTGGGGGAATATTCTACGTTGTCAGGCACTGAAAAGCAAGTTGCTGTTTCAGCATGCTTATCTCAAAAAGTTATCAGTGTGCAACGCATAGACTTTTGTCCCTGGTGTGAATATTGCTGTAAAAGACAATATGGAAGCCTAAATACTATTCATTGTCATTTAGCTTCTTGCTGCTGAAGTCTCCATGAATATATGCATGCTGATTCTTATGTCTTTGCTGAGTCTAAGCTCTAGTGGAAGACTACTCAAAATATTAAAACTCCTAACACTTTCTCTAGTTTCCCTTTCAAAAGTGTCTGTGGCAGCAGAATGCCATTGGAGAGCCCATGCCAGCTGGAGAGCCCAGCCACCACGTGTCGTTGGACATCAAGCTGTGCAGAAGCTTCTTACACATGAGAGAGTAGTTAGTGGTTGTGAAATACTAAGGAAAAGGCATTTGAATCAAATATGCATTCCTCTGCTGTTTTGATACCAAAACGATTGTTAACAGTGGTTTGAAGTAGTCTGACCTGGTACTGAAGAGATGGGGACTGCACACCTGAACAATAACAGGTTCTCAGATGAGAAATAGCAGCTGAGCAAGTTAGAGAAATATCTTGAGCCCATTCAAACCTTTTGCTGCTGCAACCAATGCTGTGAAATCCTGAAAACAGGGTTTTAGAATAGAACTGTCGTTAGATAGCGACGAATCTGTTCAGAAGTCTTCTGCTGCAAAACAGCAGTGACTGATTGCAGGTGGACGAGGCTGTGACTGTTCCTCATAAATACTAAAACACATTATTCTGTGAAGTTCAAGGAAACAGGTAGAGCAGGATTGTTTGTATCAATTGCGTTCAAATAATCTTTTTTTCTAAATAATTCCATTTATAGACATGGAAAATGAAGTTTTGCAGAGAAGAGATGCACAGATATGCATCCGAAAGCTTGCATTCATGTTCGACCTTTAGAACTTCCTCCTCCATTTATTTTGGGATCTGCATGATTATCTCTTCAGACCTTGTTTGATATAATACTGTGGCCTGCAGCAGCTGCTATAGATGCATTTCCCCAGTGTTAATTTTACTGTATAAAATAAGCTCTGGCAATGTGGTGACTAGTTAATTGAACTATATAACCCTTTCTGGAATTTGTGACTCCAAGCCACTGAACAATATAATTCATCTCAGACTTTTTATTAAAGTCCTCAGTGAAATTGTAAGGCTATAGTGGTATATTAGAATGCAGACAGTACTGTGTGTAACCAAGAAAGCCACCTCTCCAGTGGGCCTTTAATAAAATAAACATTTTCTGATGGTGCAGTACTTATTTTTAGCTTATTCCTGTTTCAGCTCAGAAATATTGCATCTAGAACAATTCAGAAAGCTGTAAAATGTATTCAAGCAGAGGAGAAGGAGGAGTAGAAGGGAAAAGGTCATGAAGAGATTTAAATGTTAAAGTAAAAATTTAGAAATCAACATGATTGTTGCATAGCATGACATTGTGATCAGTAGAGTACAGTGGAAATACTGAATTTAGAAAGAATAAACTGCCTAACAGCATGCTCCTGAACCATTTGTTATTTCCTAATTAAAGCTTGTGAAAGGGCAGTTTATAGACAATTATAATAAGCTCAGTGTGGGAGATGTCAGAGTGTAAATCAGACTCTCTACAGCAGTGGAGCTTTAAACATCTCTAATGACAAGTGGTGGTAGGTAGATGATACAAAAAGATTGTTTTGACAACATGATTGATTGAGATCTTGAGATATATAAGCAAACAAAAAGTGTGAATTCAGCAGGAAACCAAAACTGTGTGTGCTGTACAGTATAAAGTATAAAGAGAGGGAGGGGAGGCTTGTGGCAAAGAAAGTTTAAAGCCTTGTTTGAAAACAAAAAGTCATACTTAAGCAAACAAGCAATTGCTACTCAAGTCAGGATTTATCTTAAAAATATAAAAGCAGTTGTATTAAAGGGTACACCTTGCATCTTGAGATACCATAGTATCTCTCTCACTTATTTAAGGGCTGTTACTTCTAGCATAGAACTTGTCATCCGCTCTGTAGCACACACCCATGTGCTTTACTGTTCTAACACACGTATTTCCTCGGGTGTCTCCTTCCTCTATATAGCTGTCCTTCCTCTGTTGTCCAAGTCTAATCTCTCTCTTACACTAGAGTGTAATCTCTCTCTTACACATCTGAGAACCAAAGATGGTCATTTCGTCTCTTCTGGGAGAATGGAGTCTTAGGAGACCATTGCAGAGTTATTGGTATTACTTATTCACATCTAACTTTTTGTAACATTAATGTGTACAGGTAGGACTTTCAGATGCATCTGTTTTTGACCAACCTGTGTTTTCCAGTTGATTAAAATGGGAGCATAAATAGGTCAATGTTAAGTGCTTTTTCATATACTCCCTTCTGTGGAGACATGGCCAAGTACATTCTGTGGCAAGCTGCTTAGTTCAGCACATGGTTCCAAAATGTCACTAGGGACAGAGGAGTAAGAGCAGGACATTTTAGATTGCTTCCAGTTTCGTTTTGACCTTTGAAAGATTTGACAAGAAGACACAGCAGAGTGATTGGGTTCTCTACACTCATCCCTCTTGGCACATTAGCAAAACATCCGTATAATTGGTAGGAGAGCCTCTGCTGAGGGGGTGGGGGGGTGGGGTGTGTGTGCTTGCGTTAAGGTCATTGTGTTCCCTTATGTTCTGTTTGCCACTTAAATATCTGTTTTGTCTTTATGCCACCAATATGTTTAGTAATCTTAACAGATCCTTGTTTTCCTGCTTTTATTGCATGAGTCATTGCAATAGTTTGTGACATCCCGAGGAGATCACTGGATGAAGAGGTAAACATGCTTCTCACTACACATGCATGTGACCTGACAGTTAAGGTATGAACAAATACCATTTCTGTAGAACCCAAACACTGATACCTGCTTGTTGGATGCAAGACTTTTATCACCCACGTCTGTCATATCAGTTACAAGCCACTAGTAAAGTTCTTGTCAGACACTTCATGTTTGACATTGTGTTTTGTTCTTTACTCTGCCAAAGTCTTATCCATATTTTTTTTTTTTTCTGCTAACCTAGAACAAAATTTCAAAGACAGTAAGGGATACCTGAAGGATTCGTTCTCATTAAGGATGAGTACAAACCCAGAAGCTTTGAGTTTGTAGGAACTTACATAAGTTGAGCTCTGAATACATGTTTTGTCAACTAGATGTCACTGGAAACATCTCTAGATTCTCCACAGTTGTTCCTGACATCAAACCCATGTGTCTTGGGCTTGGAAAAATGCTATCCATTGTGGCTGTCTGAAAGGGGAAATATTCAGGCATAGAGAAGGAGCTGGCAGTACTTGACTTTTGCAAGGATATATTTGTCAACCTGCTTCTGTTTCCCAAATGCTGATGTTTTATTTGCATTTATAAAAAGCTAGAAGAATAGAAGTTATGCAAATTTAGATTTATTTAGAAGCAGTTGACTGAAATATAAAATTGATAAGATCTGATCAGCACTTTCATTGCCACCGTATCAGATCACTCGCTGCCTTCTGCCATCGCACAATACAAAATCAAGGATTCAGCCACCGAAATAAAGGTGAGTAATTTTATATTAGAAAATAGCTTGTTTATGCAATATTCACAACCTAGAATTAACTAAAACAAAAGATCACAAAGGTAAATGTTGTCAGGGAATTTCAGAAAGGAGGGGGTTTTTAGCAGCTATTGTCCAGACTAGGATAACTACAGGAGTAAGATACTGCAGCTGACCAAGGATCAAGGTGGAATTGATTCCTGCCCGTCTGCTGTGGAGCACTATCTGGCTGTGGCTCTGTATGATAGGTGGGGAACTTGGTTTTGCCTTTTTCAGATCCATATGCACATAAAAATTAGTGAGTGGGTACTACCTGTTGCACCCAGCCATGTGCTGGCTTCTGCAACCTGATAGTCTGAGACAGTTTAACACACTGAATCAGAACACGAGGAAAGAACATAGGAAATGATCTTTGTTTTCCTTGTAGCTATTTTTCTGTCCTGCTTGCTTAATGTAAACCCATACATCAAAGTGGCACAATTGTGGCACCCAAATCATATGTGGTATGTTTTAGAGCTCTGCACAAGTTTCACGGAGGTTGACAGGTACAGCACAAACATGCCAGATTACTGACATCTTGTAGGTGTTTTGTAGAAAGAGGTAACAGGGTGAAGGATGTTTGATATCAGCCATTTAAGTTCCACTTCCAACAGCTGAATGAGCTTGCTTGAGTTTTATTTCTAACTGTTAATACCATTTCTCTCTTCATCCCTCACAAATGCCCCCACACTCCCATCCCCAACATCGCAGCAACTCTGGCAAAGGCAGGCTGGTCAAACGAGCAGTAGAAGCTGTAGAGACTGAGAGGTAAAAAAGGGGCATTGAACTGTCTGGTTTCTTTGGAAGGGACTGTCTTAGTTCTAGATTAAAACCTGCCAAATGCTTCCCACTGTTTTACACACTGGCTGAAACAGCTTTCTACACACCTTTGGTTATCTTTGTTTTGGATCTGTGGTCGAATCTGTTAAGCTGTTGAGTTTAGCAAAAAGAGAGAAGTTGCTGAAGAGTTGGTAACTCCATTTAACCTTTTGTGAGATAATGGCTGTGGGGTGTCTCGAAGCACCTAGATTGTCCTTCAGATACCGATAATGTTAGGAAAATAGGATTTTCATTAAATACAGTGGCTGATTTTTCTTTTCAAGAGGGAAGTCTTTTTCATGCTGTGTCATTGTTATTATTAAAGGTTTGACCGTCCTGCACAGTGTATGGTTATAATCTCTCAGGGGAGAAACAGTCTGCTTTTCTGCTGTGATATCACTCTGTTCATCCAAGATTTTTTTTTTTTTTCTTTCTACCTCCTGTTCTTTTGCCATTGCTTGCCAGTATTCATAAATATGCGTTATCAGCTGAACCTCTCCAATTTTGCCTGGCAGAATGTATCTTTCTTTTCCAAAGGTCTCTATTTAATATGAACCGTGCTCCAATCATTTCTAGCACCTGTTCACTAGTTACATGGTGCATCAACAGCAATTTTAGAATTCTTCGGCAGCGTGACAGCTTGAAATTGTCATTTCTTTATGAACACTAGATGCACTGAAATCATGTTAGTGCAGTTGTCATTTTTCTTTGTACTCAAACATTAGATATCTTTTTGTGAGTTGAGATGGGTGGCGAACAGTTTTTCACTAAGCACCACTCTCAGTTTCCAGGAAATGAGAAGGGGTCTTTTGCACAGGGCATATGTCAGTGGGTATCCATAGCAAGGAGAATGCTTTTTGAAGTGGTAGATATGGACACTTCATCTGAGCACACGGATGATGCTGCCACATGAAGGACTTTTTGAAGCACTTAACTTCATTATACTAAGTGGAATAACATTATCTTTATGAGCAGGGATTGAAAGCAAATAATGATTTTGGTTTAATATATGTAGCACTAAGGAGAGAGAGAGATTTTCACTCAAAGCTGAAATGAAGGTATAAATTATGTGATACTCGGCAGAGGTAGCTTTCAAATAATTTTATTGTTTTAACATGTCACATTATGAGTATCGTAATGTAATTAGATGAATGAAGTGTGTATGTTCTCATGGGTGTGGTTCCAGGGATGACTATGTACCAATATTTCCATGGTTTAGATGGCTCAAAGCTTTAGGTACTGATTTTATATCCAAATGTTAATTGGCACACTCCAGATAATGTTGGAAGGGGTTTTGTTTGGCTTTAGCCATTTTGCATTAGTAGTTTAAAAACTCCCCCGAACAGTCCATCACCTCACTGTGTAAGGCGTTACAAGCACTGGAGCAAAACCTCTGCTGAATGCCCCAGGGATTTACTACCTGTGTATGAAACAAGATAACTGGTGAATTCTTGGAGATGGGGCAGACAATAAAATGGAAGTGGTTGTGGTGAGAGGCATCAAGCTCATCCACCCAGTTATTAGAACCTTGCAAGATTGTCAGTATACATTTTTGAAAGGGATGCTTTAGGGACTAACTGAAAGGCAAAAAATTCCATTCTTTGTTTTTTTTCGAGCACTGCAATGTTCACTGATTTCAGCAGAATCTGCTGCAGGTACAGAACTCTGCACTGGAATAAAACTAGTAAAAACCAGGAGCTGGTACTACAGTGTGGCTGTTCATTAATGAATGGAAAGTGAAGAAAGGGGCTTGGTGAAAGAAACCACAGTGTTAGTATTTGCCCTGTGTTTGATGTAAGCAGCAAAATAGAAATGGGATGATCTGCTTGCTTCTGTATAGGATTAAATTATGGACTTCTGTATAATATTTTGACAGGAGGTGGTGGCAAATCTAGACTACTTCTGGACTTTATGGTTTCACTTCTCATAGTTAAAGAATTAAATTCTAACATTTTAACACTATCCTGATTTTTTTAGAAATAACTATATAGAATAATTATAAACAAGCTTCAGAATACTGATATCAAAATAGTTTCTTGTTTCCATTTTATATCAGACTTGATAAAGTGTCAGAGAATGAATTGTGGGAAAATAAGTGCTTTGAAGATTGGCTAAGCAGTGGTAGATTGATCAGTGTTGTAATTAGATTAAGATGTGTTATTATTGTGTTTAATTTTTTTGAAAAGTTTTTAGACTTCAGTTCTGTATCTGTACTCAGACTACAGCGCCCTGATCTATATCTGCAATACTTAAATCCTGTAGTTATACAAAAGTTGTACAGTATTAATTTAGATTGACTACTGTGCAGGTTAAGTCACTATCATTAGTTACTTTATGTACTAATTAATATACCTCTCTCTGTTAAGGTTATCTGTAGCCCAGTCAAGCAGAATCCAAAAATAATCTGAGAAACCATTACTTCAGTTTCTTAAGCAGACAGTTCAGGTCTTTTGATAGGCCATCATCGTCAGCTTGTAGGGGGACTTCTGCTAGAACGGTAAGGATAGGAGAATAATTTCTGATGTTTACAGTTAAATTGCTTTGCCTCCAGCTCTCTCATGACTTCTGTGACATGCATGAATAACATAGCCCATAGCCAATACTCATATTCAGATGAATCCTAAAAAGCTATCTCTTTTCCTGACCTGTCATCCTGTTTCTTGAACTATCACTTTGAAATCATGTTTGCTATTTTGTAACTATCAGAATGTTACCATCTTTATAGCTGATCTTATCACCTATTTCCTCTACCTTTATCTCTATAGTGTTGATCCAGTCATTCCTTTCTGTCTCTTGTAAATATTATGTTAACTTTAACATTTATAACGGTTTGGTTTTCTTTCCTCCATTCTATTCATATCTTACTCTGGAATCTATATTGACTTAATTATACTCCTCCAGTCTGAGTCTCCTTTGCTACCCCTATGGTTGTACAGAAATTGTCCTGTTTCCATTTCAGTTGTTCTTTCCTTCTTTTGTTCTCGCTCCTTCCAAGATTCCTCAGTTACTGTTCATCAGTGAAAATTGTCTTCTCATTCTTACAACCTTTTGTTGTGCTATTTCACTTGATCTATTCATCCCTCTTCCTAATATGACCTTTATTTCTTTATCTTGATCTGTCTCTGAGATAATTAGTTCATATCTGGAACGATCTTTCTTTCTTGTCTACTGAGCAACTTCTCTGTTTTTCATTAAATTATTCCATAAATTCTGCCTAGAAAATCAGGTCCGCTGAAATCAGTAAAGACTTCAGGATTTTACAGCATGTCTTAAGCAGTCTTTTACTTTTCCCTTATCAATAGCCCAGATAGTGTCACTTAAACTATTGTCCATTATCAAATTGGCCTTTTTTTTTTCCTGTATGCAGTAGATTATAATGTCTTTAAGGAAGAGTTTATGTTTCAGTCTGTTCATGTACACTAAACATGCAATGGTAAATAAATTTTATCTCATCATGCAAATAGTCTTTGAACAGTAAAGAAGAAGTTATTTAATTATGTTATTTTAACATCTAAATGGACACAAACTGGAGAGAATGAGGAACAGAAGGAAAATATACATGATTGAACATTAATATTTTACTGTGAAAGAATTAAATATCCTAAGGAAATAAAGAAAGCAAGTCATTTCTTCCAGATGATAGTTAAAGTTTGATGAAATAATAATAAAAATTTAATCCTCCAGTTGAACAAAAAAACTCCATATGTTGTTAAATATGCCTAAATTTGAATCCAATTTTGTTGGTTTTCTGTCTCAGCCAACTGCTGCTTATAGGGATCAATTGGCTACAAATAAAGACCAAGACATCCCTTTTTTGTGTGATCATCTCTAATTTTTGTCACATGATTTTTCTTTTGGATCCTACTGCTGTCCAAATCCTTGAGGGCAAGACAGAAGTAAATGGCTAAACAGAGTAAATTCATGTGTGAGCATTTGTTTGTCTATATGTTCACAGAACATATTGTACTTAAATACTTAGAGATTAAATACTGATTCTTTTTGAAAACTAAACCGGTGCATTTAGGACCATTGTAACCAGGGAACAGACACCTTATGGATCTTAGAGCATTGTTTTATATCTTATTTGTATTTTTCCATCTGCCAGTGCAGCTGTGACAGTGGAACTGAATGACATTCTTGCACTTTGTGTTCTGCATCTGCTCCATAACTCTGTTTATCTCTAAACCTTTTTGTTCTGTGCCATTCTTCACTCTGTCTGTTCTGTACACTCTTGATCTTTCTTCTGTTTATCATTCCTTGCACTCTAGTATATATTATCATGTACAGTATCCTTCCAAGTTCATTCTTCGCATATGCTGAGATTGTTACAATCTTGCAATCTTTTGCAACAGACTCGTTTCATGCCCTAGACCTTTTATTAAAACTTATCTTTTATTTCTGTTTGCTTGAAGCCATCATTATTCCTTCTAACAAGCATACTTTTGTAGCTAGCACCATTTGACTACATCTAGCACGCAGGTCATTCTCTCTGTGTCCACCATCATCATATCTGTCTGTTAGTAGTCATGGTAAATGCATGATAAATGTTCCTTCTGAAAAATTTCTCATCTGCCTACCCTTTTGTTTTGCATAAACTGGTGATTTCCCATGCATATCCTTTCATTTTATATGCCATTACTGCAAGATCTACAGATTGTTATAACGTTCCTGCAAATCTCTGATACTCTGAGTTCGTGTCATAATTCCTGGTGCTCCAGCTTGATGTGTTTGTTCCTGTGCCAGTCACACACTTGTTTTCCCACTCTTTCTGCCGAGTGGTGAATACAGCCTTTGTGTAGCTGGCACTTACCATCCTGGTATGTGTCCCTTTCCACCCAGTTCATGTGACCACATACTCACCAAACAACTTGTCTTTAGGAGCATCTCATGTATCTGATCTGAGCTATTCAACAAGTTGTTCTGGTGCTGTTGGCACCAGGGTTTTAGTTTGGTGATAGTTTAAATACAGAAGCATTCACACAGTTGAAGACCGAATTTCATTTTTCACTCAAACTTGTCACTGTCAGTTGTCACACTAGATTGGTAAGCTAGTGAAGGCAGGATCAATGGATGTAGCCTTGCATGGCAAAGCTCAACAATTACCTGTGAAAGTTCAGCCAGCCACAGGATCAAAAACTAGTAAAATATCCCTTGCAGGTTTATGCCTGGAGTTTCAGCATGTGCCCATCCTAAAGTTAAGGTTGCCATTGAGCCATTCCATTGCTGCGTTTGCTATGCTTCAGAGTGCGTTGCTGCAGCAAGCGTGTAGTGACTGCTGCACAGCCTGCAGGAACATCCAAATGTGTCAGAATACAGTCTGCTGGGCTGGGATGTTGGAGGGCAGCACTGGAGATTCAGTGGCATTTAAGGAGCTGGTCAGGGACTTGGTGTTCTAGGCTTTGAAGAGAGAAGTTCCTTAGTATTCACCATGCAAAGATAGTGAAAGCAGGCAATCACTTTATACTCATTTATGCGTGATGTATGTCTCTACGTCTCTGTAAAGGAATCTTCTAAGAAAATAATGCATGTGGCAAAAAGCCAGCCAGGGGAGCAGCCAGAGGAAAAGTAACTGAAGCGCTTTGATTCCCAGGCATGAATATTCTAAGTAGACAGATACATGTTAACTTTACCTGCTACCTTTCGCACACGCATTTTGTTTAAACTTGGTACTGTGCAGAAAACATTAGATGCTTTTGACACTCCTGCTGCCCACATTACTTTTAACAACTCAGCTGTGGAAGCTTTTTCAGAGCCTTGGGGTGTTGTACTTCAGTATATTCATTCTTCTGAACTTCTTTTTTAAAACAAGTTTAATGAAACACATATTTAATTAGCAACACACTAATGAATAAATACAAATAGATATGCCCCTGTACACATTGAAGAATATCAGTGTGAATATTAAAAATTAAAGCCAACATTACAAAAGGCAAATATGTTAAATAAATAATGGCTGCTACTATTTACAATGCACACAAAACAAGAAGGGAACCTCCTTTGTTAAAGATGAGGAGATTGAGTAAAAATACAAAAAAGCTGGAAATATCTGCAATAGAATTTTATTGTTCACATTTTTTTCTCTCTTTCATTCCATCCCTTTGAGACACGGTCTAGTTCTTTTTATTACACTTATGAATGCGTCGAGCAACCTGCAATACAGTGGATCACAGCTTAGGTGGTGGATGGCAGGGGATGAAAAGGCAATACTGCTTCCAGTGCAAGAGCTGGTTCTTTCAGCCATGTTACAGCTTTGAGCATAATGCTGGCTTAAATTTTGCAGACGTTTCTGTTCTTAGTATGTGTGCGTAGATGTTTAAGAATCTTTGAGACTTTTTGGCAATGAAGTACAGGCTCAAGCTATTTTTGTATCACATTAATATCCCTGTTCCTTTTAGTTTCACCTGTTGTCAGTATCTTCAATTCCTGTCCTAAACTGTGTGTAGTGACAGTGTACACTGAATGGTGTTTGATTTTAATGTGGTTTATAGAGATGACTAAGTTTCAGTGGTAGATCAGGCAACTTCTTCATTGGGCCAAATTTGGATGTATTTATCAAATAAAACTGTAATCTCAGTACAGATAAAACAATTACCATTCTGCACCATATAGGCTATAGTTTCTAAAGAATTTTAGAAAACTCCAGACTGAGACGTGCAATACAAGTGTCAACTGTTTTCTAAAATTTATAGGAGTAATTTGTTATCACACATATTTTCTGCTACAATACTGAGGTTGGGAGTAATGATAAATGCATAATGCAAGGCCTTGCATAATGCACCCTTAAGTATTCAAAGATATTCCTGTAGGATCCTGACCATCCATTTCTTCTAAGCTCTTAGTCAAATTATGTGTTTCGTATCACATTTTTTTAATCTTGAATTTTAAAAACCTTCCCTTTCAGTATAGTTATGATCTGTACTCTGCCATCTTGTGTCTAACCAAACTCTTTGCCTTGGGGAGTTGAGGATGTTGAATAAGTAGTGCCGTGGAGCAGCAACACATTTTCTCTTAAGATTCAAACATAAAAATAAAAAACAAACTAATGTTCAAGAGGTAGTCTCATGCAGACCTTAAGTATTCTGTAATGATATACAGACATATTTCTCCTTTTCAAAACAAAAATATATCCAGAACTGAACCCAGCACTCATCTTTTAAAAGTGCTATTTATTATTCATTGTTAACAGATAAATGAAAAGCTGTGTTTGTAACAGTTATGTATCTCATACATTCAAGCATATATTCAGTATTTATTCCCATCATCCACTTTATCTGTGTAAGTAGGAGAAGCCTTTCATGACAAGGGTATGGATCAACAGGAAGTAGCAAAGGTTGTTCATACAGTAATATTACAAGGAAATTGAAGTATATAACTCACACTATGGGTTGAGCAATTTACTGCCATCACACTACACATTCATAAAGAGCTTCAAATTGCAGCTGGCTTTATATATAGTGCAGGGAGTTGTCTAAGTTTTCCCCATGCTGGGGGCACAGCATCTGCACTGGTAGGCTGCTGAGCTGTGGTGTTGGTGCAGTCAGCTCTGCTCTGTCTGCCCTCGCCTCTCTGCTTGTCTTCCTTCTGGGGCTGGTGGTGAGTGCATAGCCACGGGCTTGCATTGCAGGGAGTGGAAAAACACACCTGTGCTGGTTTAACTCCAGACCGCAACAAAGCCCCACCCAGCCACTCACTCACTCCTCCCTGGTGGGATGGAAGAGGGAATTGGAAGGGTAAAAGTGAGAAAACTCATGGGTTGAGGTAAAGACTGTTTAATAGGTAAAGCAAAAGCTGCGCACACAAGCAGAGCAAAACAAGGAATTCATCCATCACTTCGCATGGCAGGCAGATGCTCAGCCATCTCCAGAAAAGCAGGGCTCCATCATGTGTAACAGTAACTTGGGAAGACAAACGCTATCACTTTGAACGTTCCCCCCTTCCTCCTTCTTCCCTCAGCTTTGTATGCTGAGCATTATGCCATATGGTCTGGGATATCCTTTGGGTCAGTTGGGATCAGCTGTCACAGCTGTGTCCCCTCCCAACGACTTGTGCACCCCCAGCGCACTCGCTGGTGGGGTGAGAGGCAGAAAAGGCCTTGAGGCTGTGTAAGCACTGCTCAGCAGTAACTAAAGCATCCCTGTGTTATCCACGCTATTTCCAGCACAAATCCAAAACATAGCCCCATAACTAGATACTGTGAAGAAAATTAGTTCTATCCCAGTCAAAACCAACACAACACCCCTGGGCTTTATTCCCTCTTTTCCCTGGGCCTAGCAGGTTTGTGGCACTGATGGCTGCTGCTGTTGTCTTTGGAAGCAATGAGCTAGTCAAGAAGAGAGATCTTTCTGTAGGGAATGAGTTTATGCAAAGATAGAAATTAGAGGAGAGATGCTTTCCTTAGTACAAGATCAAAGGGAAGGACACGGACATAAAATTCAACTTTGATTATATTGCTGAGCTGATTCCATCCTAAATCCTCTGTCTGGAGGCTGGTGATCAAGAATGGTACCTGTTGACCTTTCTGCATGACCTTTCTCTTTGTTTGGATTTTGGTTATTTTTGGGGTTTCTTTAAATAGGAAATTTTCTTGAAAGATAATTAAAGAGTTTGTAATAGATTTTGGAAGTACTGTGCCCTTACTGTTTGCCTTCAGGAACTGCAGAGTTAGACCACAGCTGAAGACCTGAAAATCCCAGCTGCACACTTCCTTAATGCAGTACTGCTTTTGAACAATGTTATACAGTCACTGTGGGAGTGGAGATCGTTCTCAGGATCACAGTAGTGAGGGAACTCAACCATGAGACTGTATCTTTATTAAGTTCAGGTCCACACTATTAAAAATTCTTGAGATTGCCTGTCCTTTTAATGGACTGTAAGTTCTCTTTCAAAATGATACTAAAAAAATGATTCAAAGTGTGTCTGCCCAAAATAAACTCTTATCCTGTATATTTACCAAAGTGGTCAGAATGCCATGTGGAAAAAAAAAAAAAAAGAGAATACTTCATTATTTCTTAGATGTGGCACAGTCAAAGGGCATTCACATAAAAGTATATGTGCTGAAAAGAAATATGACCAAAATATTCTTCTAAAAGCTCCTTGAGGAATACCAAATGGATCCACTGATTCAAATGTGAACAACGTTTTCACATTGGTGGTCCATTAGTCCATCTTTTTCAATGAACCTGAAGATAAGACGTTGCAATGCAGTCTGGACACGCTTTCCCCTCATCTTCTGTTACTAAGCAACTTCAATGAAAATGGAAAGATGAACTCACTGGTATTGATGTGGTGGGTAGAAACACATCTAGGCTGCAAACCAGGATGTTGCTGTGGAAGAGAGAAAAATGATCATTTGGGATAACAATAAGAGCCCAAATCAAACTAAGCTGACAATGATGCACACTTCTTTGCTGTTTCCCCTAGTTTTTGTTTAAAAATGTAAGACAAATCCAAGGAGAATTACAGTCTAACACTCCTCCAATTTCCTTGCTACCTCAGACAGACAGTGGATGAAAAACTGCGACATAATGTGTGTGTTGAAAAATGCACGGTGTAGCAACCTGTCACCTCTCTGTTCCTGCTGCAGTTATGCTGCCAGTGCACAGAGAGGTTCACTCCAAATTGTGCAGGTTATTCAGTTTATCTGATCATCAGGAAAGGACTTTAGCAGCAGCAAATCACAATTCTAAAAGACCATGATGGGTGTAGAAAGTAAAGCTATTGCTATTGCCAGAGGAGAACAGGAAGGGAAGAGTAAAATAGCTCAGTGTAGGATTGGAAACTTTTAAGATGTGGTAGTATACAGCTCACAAGTCAGCCTGAGAGCCTGGCTAAGACAATTGGGAGGTAAATACAAGCATTCCCTGCAGTGCTTTATAGTTTCACTTTAGAAGGACTGGGGAGAAACAGAAAGATACTAAATGAATTGAGAACTTTAATCAAAAGGACTAAAAAAGAGATAAGCTGACTAGAGGAAAAAAAATGCAGGTTAGCAAACAAAGAACAAAGAGAGTGTTTGAATACAATTACCAAGAAATAAGGAATAGAAATAGGGCACTCATGCAGACAGAGAACAGGGAGGGAAGGTTGAGCAAGACAGGATTTTTGAAGATCCATATGGAGTTGTACAGAAGGTGTTGGATGGAAAAAGGATGCAGAAGTTCATCTGTCTGCAAGAACCTAATTGAAGTGATGGATGGAAATTGGGTCAGAAAAAAATAACAAAACCCTCCTTCACTTCCTCCCAATTTTCCTTCTCTTCCTTTAATATTTATGTGTGTTATTAAAGAAACATTTCTGGAAGGCACTAAGAGCAGAAGCTCTAAGTATCCCTGCAGAGACTACCTTGCTATAACAAAATGTTCAACATTTGAGACTGACTTCCTCCAAACGCAGAAACAGTGACGGTAAACTGCAAATGACAATTGGAAGATACGTGAGAAAGGCCAAACTCAGATAAATGACAGTGCAACCAGGGTAATAAAGGAGACATATGAGAGGGCGATGAGAAAAAGCAGTATCTGCCTGACTGGGAAGGCAGGAAACAGAAGGGATAGCAGTGCAATATATAGCAACCTGCCACAGTCAGGAATTGACATCACCAGCAAATGAATGGGAGAGTCTCTAAAGCTGCAGTGGCCTGATCTTACATACCTCTGGCTGGCACCCTGGGGACTCGCGCTCTCTTGCTTATAGTGTAGCAATAGGAGCATAGTTTGTCATGCTGAAGCAAACAAACACAAACCCACCTTTCTGAACTGGAGAGTAAATAGGATATTGACAGTCTGTTCTTAGAGAAAACATCTTCCACAGTGGCAGTAAAAAGCTGTTAAATGGATTTGGTTTGTATCTTAACATTGTAGTTTGACAAACATTTCTTTTGGTGGCAGTACTGGCTTAAGCAGTTTGTATCCATCTCCATGGCACCCTGTCCATTGTGACACTAAACTACTCAGAGTACAGGTGGTGAACCACATCAGTGAAATGATATGGGGCACAAGTGATCCAGAAAAATGTTTATTTTTAATCTGGATCCTTGCCACGATCCAGTGTAGAATACAGTGCCAAAAACAATTGTACTGGTCCAGTGTGTGCTGGGAACAGGGGAAAGCTGGGCATCACAGGGCGTGGGTCAGTTTAAGCTGGCAGAGTCACCACAAAAAAATGCTTATGTACACCCTTGGCCTTTTGATTGGAAATAAAAACGGAATTTGGTTCGTTTAATTTGCAAATGGACAGGAAGTAGATATAGATGTAGCAATATATCTAAAGTTTGGAATAAAATAAAGTTCTAGTGTTGGTACCCTGAGTAGGAATAGAGATAAATGCTTGAAAGTCTGATTTGGGACTTCACAATTATTTAAATGTTTCCATCATAATAAAGCTTCACTTGCTTTATGAGGGATCCATTTTTTTCCATCATGGAATTTCTCTCTGTTGACATGCTGTTGGATGTTGAGTTAAAAATATGTATTTCATTGTAAAGTTCAGTGAAGCAGGTTGGTTTACCAGCTACTGTTTTTTCATATTAAATAGGGGAATAGTTATACATTGGTTAATTTTAGGATAGCTGAAGAAGTCAGACTTGTCATCCAAAACACTGAAAAACACAGAAAGGTCTGACTTACAAAAAACTTAAATAAAGATTGCCATAAGCCTTGTTGCAGATGCAGGAGTAGGATGGTGGGTGGAAGAGAAGTGTGTCAGATCTCTAGAGTAGTGAGTACAAGTATTTCCCCCAAAATAAGCTTGAGAATAGTTTCTTTTAACACATAACCTGAATGGTAAGATGTCTTGGGTTTCTGAACAAGAAACTCTTGATCGTTTTTAAGATTCTTTATTTTCCATTTTGATTTACAGAAAGAGAATTTTGTCTGTACTCTTGCTGTATAACTGGATTGTTCTGAACATATACCTAGTTCATACAAGCAACTCTGTCTCCCAGTGGAAACAACTCAGTGAAGCCCAAAATATTGGGTACCTTCCAGGGTCCGTACTTTATGATGTGCTTATTGACATACTCTATTTGAGAGGGAAGAATGTTTTCTTGCTGCCCAAGGATAAGTGCATTCTTCACACAATAGGGAATGCTCAGTTGTGCTTCTTTCTCTACAATGACTCTTAAGATATTAATACTTTCATATTCTGAATCAGGTTTATAAAATGCTGCAGGATTATTTCTTAATGAAATGTACACAATGGCTACAATGTCTTATAGCAGGTGACTTTCTGACAGATGTCACTACCTGATTTAGATTTTGATCCCATGATGAAAACTTGGGTTGGTTTTCTATTCTCATAAACCCATCCTCATAACAGCAGAAAGACACAAACATTCAGTTTCTTACTCACCAGGTAGGCTTTATTCACATGCAGGCTTTCTGCCAGTGATTAGAGGTTGCAGTTGGCCAGATAAAATTTTAATTTAGTCTTCTTTGGTTGCCTAGGAAAGCTAATTGTAACACCATAAAAAATGAAAAAATTTCTGTCAAAACTGAAATTCACAGTACTTCAAAAAACAATATATAAAATGATAACATGTAAAAGCTACAACAATCCCCTGAGGGTGCCCCATTTCTAGCTTGGAAAAGAAAAATGGTTAAGATCTAGTAAATGCCAGATTACAAGATTCATTGCAGGTAGTTGAAAACTGCATTAATCAAGAGAGGTAGCTGTTGTGAAATGTCATCATTTCAGAGAGAGAGTGTGTGGCCGTTTGTTTGTTTGCTTTTCTTTTTAATCAAACACACAAAGTTGGGTGAAACAAATAGATTAAGAAGCAAGAAATGAACAATGAAATTATTAATAGGCTAACAGCAGGCCTACTACTTTGGATGAGCCACACTCATACTCTGCAGGTGTCAGATGATCTGATTTAGGCATCCAGTAGATGATTCTTCATTACTACTCTAACCTGATGAATCAATTAACTCTCTCATTAGTGGTTTCACCATCTTACTCACCTCTCAGAGAGGCTATATTGCCATTGCAGCTTCTTTAAAGGACATTAATTGCAGCTACCCTAACTGCTGCATTTAGTGGTTCTTGCTCTAGCCAGGGAGGGGTGGCAGTCTCTCCCTGGCCCTGGTGTGTACTCCCCAACTTCTCCCCACTCACTCTTGGTGGAGCAGCTATAAGCAAGTTCTGTTCAGTACTATCGTTACAGTTTCTAGTAAAATAATATGTAGATACTCTGATTTTGAGTACTGTTTTCATCTCAGTGGGTATCTGAACAAAGTATATTGAGCATACTTTTACATTTAAGCATTGTATTTCTTTTTTCAAAAAATGTTATTTTGTACCACAGTATACACATGGTTTACAAAGAGGTGATCTTTCTGTAGTTTGTTGTAAAGTGTCCTGTAAGATATTACCTTGCAGTCTTAGGAAGAATTTCTTCCCCCTCACATTTTACTCTGATGCTTGGACCCACCCTTCTGCCATCCATCTTCTCGAAGGACCAGGATTTTTTTTATTTTGCTCTCTTTGCTTGGAGGATACTAGACTAAAAATCTGGTTACAATTGTGGTTTCATGATTGTTCATGAAACTAGCAGAATAATGGAGGTCAGAAAGGTGCCAAGAGGAGAATAGTCTCTGCAAACTCTACCTGTATTTCACTCCCTAGAAACAAAAATGCAGAATTGCCCAGAGCAACAGCAGTGACACACTGAGCAGGCTGATGAGGGCTAAACATCTGCACTGCCACACACCAGTGGGAAGCGAGGACAGGGCCAGCTGAACACTAACCAGCAATTGCGTAGGCACTTCAGCATGTGCTGTGTGAGGAAGCCCTGCTTTTCTCGTGTGTTCTTTAGCTCCAAGACTAATGCTGCTAGCCAGTTGCCAGATCAGAGCTGGCTAACATCTACCAACCTGGATCAGTGCAGGTCTAGCCTGTTACTGCCCATACCTGCCCAGGTCAGCATGGTATTTGTTAGCTTTATTGCTCTTGGATCGAGACTAGCTCAGAAATAGTTCTGTATTCAACCACAGCACTGTGTCTTGCCACTTAGATGTATCTT
Source organism: Strix uralensis (assembly GCF_047716275.1). Taxonomy (NCBI): domain Eukaryota; kingdom Metazoa; phylum Chordata; class Aves; order Strigiformes; family Strigidae; genus Strix; species Strix uralensis. Next base: position 7,276,346 of record NC_133984.1, read on the forward strand.
TTGAGTTATTTCACTTTTATCAGTGACATTATGATGATAGCAAGGGGAAATGAGGCCCATCACCCCCAGCCAATACAGACACATTGTCCTATCTACTGAGACAACTTTTCTGAACTTGAGAGAGGGAGAGGGATTTCACTGGGAGTTGTGCCTGAGTGAGCAGGACAGAATTGGGCCACCATTTGTAAACAGGAGTAAAATTGAAGGAAACACCTGCTTTAGTTTTTAGAGAAAGATTAGTGTTTGTGATGGACATGTTTTTGCAAGGTTAGTCTGGCAGGTGTCCGCAGACAGCACCATCCTCCCCTCTGTCTTTTACATTTTCCATAAGTATTTTAAATGAGTTTGAATGTCCCAGAGGTACTGAACACTCAAGAGCAAAAAACCATTCTCCTGCAGATCAGTAATGACTAAAATAGCTTAGATCTGAGAATAAAGAGCAGCCTGTAGTTTATAACCAGGACTAGCTGACTTGCTGCAGCTGAAGTCAGAGCAAGGATAACAAGTATATGTGGTCATTGGCGGGGGGAAGCAAGAAATCACTATGCACCAACGCGTGTTTTCAAGCTCTATTTTTGGTTTGTCGAGAGTTTCACTCTTAGCAGCCTAGGCATGTCTATTGATTTGCATGCTGTGGTTTCTGGTTGGCAGATATGCTGTAGATTTTGGAATATTTGCAGCTTAAAAGAAAACTCAGCAGCCAAAGAAAGCAATTCGAGTACTGATCTCACTTTCGTCTTCTCAGACACAGTTGCTATCACAAGAGGAAGAAAGAAAAATAATGATATCGAATCAATAGAGAGAGAATGAGTCAAAAGAAGATTGTCATTTATGATGATATAAGAGAAAGGAAAATAAACTGGGAAATATGCTGCTGCTTATGGGAAATGGTTTGGATCAAATCCTGGTGCTCTCTGAATTGGTACAAAGCTAGCAGGCAGGATTTGGCCCTTGATGATTATAATTCCCTCTTCTTGGAAATTTACTGAAGCTTTCAGTGAAATTATTTCTCAAAAATAAAGATGTGTGTGTCAGTGTAAACACTGTGATCAGTTAAATGCTAACTAGCATAGGTTTGTGAAGTCTCATTCGTTAATCTTTCAGACTGCATAAGAAAAGCAGCTTTTGAAGTGCAAAGTATTATCATCATCGTTATACATTCATAAAACAGGTTTTGTGCCTCGTTGAAATGTGAGAATGCTGAAAGTGGCACACAAGGATGCCAGATCTGTGCCAGATCCTGAGCCTCTGCTGGCTTCCCCATATTCTCCTCAGCCAGAAAAGTGTGATGGGGTGACAACTTTTTTGATGTGGAATGCCTTGAAATTCCCTCTTTAATTTCCTACTCTCTGTGCTTGAACTGCTATGGTGTCTGCTTTGTTGCTGTTGACTGCTTTTGAATTATTTCTACTTTTTGAGGGACGTCCAGCTAAAATACGTCTGACTATATGATATTATTTAGATGCAGTTTAATAGACTCTCCTTCCTCTAAAGTACCTGTATGCAAAAACAGGTACTAATGACTAGAAAAGTAGTAGACAGGGCAGAGATCACAGCGATGGGGACATAAGTTACAGGGAATTCATGCATTCACCCAGTGATGTGAAGGCAGCTGTGAGCTTGCTCTGCCTGCACTCCCAGTGAGCCAGTCAACAGCTCTACAACCTGGTCACCGATCCTAAGCTATTGAGTCCTGCTGGGAGTTGAATAATATTGACCTGGGCTCAGCAGTGTGCCATATAAACATACACTAGTTATGAGTATGATTACTTGCTATTGTTCATTTTGAAGTTGTCTCTTGTTAAATACACTTAAACTAAAAAGGAAATAAAAATCAATGTCACTGATTCATACAGGTCACCCATCTTGGCTGATATGAGTTGGCCTCCTGATACCTTGGAAAGGAACTCAAAGGCAGACAGATTAGTACCTTTACAGTCTAGCCAGGGAAAGCATCCTGTGTATAGAGAATGGTATGGAAAAGCTGACTTTTTAATGACTTGGTCATCTCTGAATAACATGTAGGCATGTGTGCTGGGCTTCCACAGTGCTTGTAAAGACAGCTGTGAAATTCCAGTGTCTTGGAGGAGCAAAAAATGACCTGTTGCTGTTTAAGCCATTGCACTTCTCCCATCTGAAACCTTTGTGAGTCCTTTATTCTTAAAGCAGCAGTAGCCAGCTTTTGAAAGCAGTACATCACAGTACAATGTAGCTACCTGGAAAGGAGCAGTACATCAGAGAACCTTACTGGGGTTTTTGCCCCTCATTTTTTTTCTCTTCTTCAGATAAAACCTGGATATGTTCACAGCTTTATGGAGGGGGCAGAGAAAGGCGTATTGGCTGAACTCCTGCACAGCTATCTCACCCCTGCTGTTCATGAGGGAGTTCAAGGGAAAAGGCTCCTATGGGTAATCTCAATTATTGATAAATAAGTGGAAATTGATGTTTGGCCCTGGAGTTCAGTACCTGAAAATGCCAATGAAGTAAATGGGGCTATAAAATCACTGACTTAAGCATCTGTCATACTGAAGAATCTCTAGAGCAGCATGGCACAGGCACAAGCCATGCTTATCTCGAGGGATGAGAATAACTCTCAATAGAGCTGGATAGGAATGAGAATTCTCCCATGGGGATTTTCAGAGAAAACCTCACTGAAAATTTTCTTGAGAAGTACCTTTCTTCCTGTATGAGAATTAAAAAGGAGAGGGGGAGGTTGGGGGATAGGGAAAAACTTTTCCCATTTTTGTTACTTTTTCCATCTGCTTGAAAACCATGTGCAATTACAAAACTATGTTTTCCTCTGCTTTCTTGTACTTGTGTTTTTAGACAGCAAAGCTGCAAGAAATTCAGAAAGTGAGGAAAAACATAGTCTCAGCTTATTTACTGTTTTCAGTGTACCAAAAGATGCAAGCCATTCACAGAAAACATAGAAAGCTACATTTTCTGTAAATCATAGTTTCACTTTTAAAATTTATTTTGCCAGAGTTGTTGCTTCTCTGTGAAAGAAAATCTTTTACAAAAGTATTTTTTGTTGAAAAACATTTAACCAGTTATATCACTCAGGAACATGTTGGTCCTCTTTTCAGTTTTTTACCTTCATAATCTCATAATTTTTTTTTTCTTTGTTTTACCTTGATTTTAAGGTTTGCTTTGTTTACCAAATTATTTTCATGGCTTGCTCTTCTGCTTCGTATCATTCTGCTTGAGCTGCCTATTTATTAGCCAACCCTCTACATAGCCAAAAAAGATAAGAAAAAGCAGAAAGGCTGAGTATTTTGAAAATAAGTTAGACCTAAAGATGGCAAACTGAAACGTTTCACTCTAATGATGAGTGAGTTGCATACTGATTCTGTGGGTGATAGATCTCTTGAATAAGATGTGCTTTGCATTCTTCAGTGCTGTACACAACAGAAATTTAATTTAAAAATCTCACAGCAGCTCCTGTTATCTTTAAAAAATGTTTTTCAAAAATCTACATAGTCTGAAAGAAATACTGAGATGTCTACCATTAAGTCTCACTTGTTCTTAGTAGCTATCAGTACTGATTCCTAATTTATGCATGCTGTTCAACTTGAAAATATTTATTTTTACGTGCTTAGCATACAAATGCTGACAAGTTAGGTAGTTCTCTAGCAACTTTCAGAAGCTTTAAAAGATCAGGTAGTTAATTAATTTCTGAAATGACATGGAACCCAGAGATATTTCACAAACTTCCTTTCCTGTGTCCTCAAACAAATGAAGTCATTGGAAAAGCCCCTGCCTCTTGAAGTAAGAAACACAAACCTATTTTGATACTAGAAGCATATGATAGCTTGCAAAAAATGGCAGTATAATTAATTTTTAATGTGTCTGATAATTAAAAAAAAATCTGCTTTCATCTGATAATTTAAAAGTCATGCATAACCTGAGCTGATTGACACTCATGCCATGTAAGTGTTACTCTATGTAAGCTATGTTTTCAGCATTATTCTGTTCATTTTGCATACTCGAGTGTGAGATACGTATTCAGAGAAGATATGCTATTGCACCCGAAGTCCAGCTCCCTGTCCTTTGGCTTCAACTCTTGTCACTCAACAGACTTTAACAAAAACATTGAACTGTCAAATGTCATAACTGCTGCAAAGTTATGCAGTTAGTATGACATTTTGGCTGATTGCTTTCTTACTAACTTATTAAATGCAATCGGATGGGTGCAGGTAAGTGCTTTTGTTTGTCTTCTAGAAGACCTTGACTGCTAGTGTGTGGAGTGCCCAATGGTTAGATGGTTTACCTGGCAATCAAGTTACTCAAAAATCATTAGCTCAAAATTCAAAGTTAACGTTAAGAGAAGGAATGGTAAAGCTGGTCTGACTGTTTGTTTGTGGACCACTGAGTCGGTGGGCTTGGTGGTGATTGCTTATTGCTTTGCTTGTATTTGCTTGCATTTCTTGTTTTTCTTGTTGTAGGTAGGTCATGATAGCAAATAAGTTTCAGAAAATTTCCAGGCAAAAGCCCCACAAGCTGCCTGGGCTTGCATGAGTAAATGCACATTTGTGTAGAACAAGCACCTGAATTTGGAAGGTGGCAGGTCACACTGTGACTCAGGGGGATCTTGGGAGGTCTCCTTTCACATTCGTGTTCTGTATGACTACCACAACAGCTCCATCTTGTTATTTGTCATTTTCATACCCTACAGGTGTCTTCAGCTAGAGGTAAAAAAGATCTGTCAACAAGCAGGTTCAAAGAGGAAGGTTTTGTGAAGAGGAACTAGTGTGACTGAGCTCATTTAAACTGTTTGCAGATTGTCTGAGGAGATCAAGACTGTTATGGATGTGTTTGTTCAAACTTGCTCAATTAATAGTTGTTATTTGATCTGGTAGATAAACTGTTTGCAGAGCAGTTCAGTGTGAGTGTTCCATTGATTATTTGATATTCTGTGTTTATCATTAGGTTTACATTCCTTATGTTATATATGAGATGCAAGATTATTTAAGAAATGCCTCATCTATTATGTGTAATAGATCCTCCATCAGGGTAATGAGCACCAGACCTCAGAGCTCAATAAGAAGAATAGTTAATGTATTCATGATCACATAAGAGTGCTATAACTTTGTAATTCAACTGAGTTATTGATGCAAAGAAATGGGTGGACACTCAGAGCTTTGTCCTCATAACTTTTGTCCAACTTCCTGTATCACAGGGGAACAGAAAATGTGAAGAAGTCACAAGGAGATAGGGAGGATTGTCCCAACAGCTCTGCGTTTTCCTGCTCAGGCTGAAAAATGACCAAGTGATGCTGAAAGGCACTGTTTTTTCTGCTTTTCCTTCCACTGGGTGAGGCCAGGAAGTTAATCTTTCACTACAAAACTCAAATAGTCCCTGTCCCCACCAAGAAAAAGTTTGCTACAGGACCCTGTACAACTTTGGGCATTTCCAGGCCCTAGCAGAGGAGCAGTCTGTGGAGCAGCACAAAGAACAGCTGCTCTTTTGTAGCAGAGCAGTACAGCTGCTGTAAAACAAATTACCACCAGGCATTTAACCACTCTGGAGATGTCTCCACAGAAATCGTTGGATACCAGTATTTCACCTCAGTCTGCTTGAACCACATAAACCTTCTTATGGGTTGAGAAAGGAATGAGGGAAAAAAACCCAGAAATGCAAAAAACCAGAACAGTGCACAGAAATGCACTGTATTGTACATTAAATATACATGTGTACATATACATAAACACACACACACAAATACACATGCAATGCCATGCTTGGTAGAGAAACTAGTATCTTTACAAAGTCTTGAAATCTGGTATGAGACTATGTGTCAACAGAGAAGTGTGGCTAATGAGTAATTTTGCTGTAGGTAATGCTTACCCCACATAACTGACTTTAAAGTTAGAACTAGGTGCCAGCCTGAGTGTGGGAAAGTCAAGGTTTTTATATTTAGCTTGTCACTGCAGTCTGCATAGCCCAGAAAAGTAGGATGAGTGCAAGTATTGGCAAGGATTTATAACAGGTGTTAGTTTTAATGTAAATTCTTGCTGTGATTAAGTATCTAGTGAAGACTAGGGTTAGGGCTTTGGAAAAAAAGCAATCATTAAATCAACTCTGTTCCTGTATTCTGTGTGACCTCGAAACCTAAGGTGGGTATTAGTGACTTGTGTTCAGTATTGGTCAAAAGAAGCTTAACCAGGGAAGGGGTAGAGCTAAAGGTGGGAAAATATGCATTTATACATTGCATTTGTGTTTCATTCAGCAACACCTAGGAGTCAGGAATAAGAGTTACCAGCAGGGACAAGAGACTGACATCATTTTCAGCAATGTCCTAATGGCCCAGTATAGGTTACAGCTATGTTCGGGGCTGTTGTTGGAGTTGAGGCCACAGAGGAGGAGATGGGATTAAAGCGGTGTTCTAGAAGATGAAGAAACTAGAGATGCGTGTAATGCTGGTAGAGATGACTTTTTGTGCAAGTACCAATACCATGGGTACCGTAAAAGCTAGCATGACCATTCAGTTTGGAGTAAAAGGTTATGATTAAGATAATGTTTGAAAAGGAGTCATGTATTAATTGATTTTAATTCCTGGAATGGACTAGAAATAAAAGTGAAAGTGTTAATAGTGAGAAACAATTGATGCTTGTTTTTCCTCTAGGCACAGAAGCACATATAATTTCCAGGAGGTTTCTAGGCCTTTTGTGAAACAAAATGAATGGCTAATATGTTTTCTTCTCTGCCTTGGTCACACAGATATAGTTGACAAGTTGAGGTAAGGTGGGAATTAGGGTTTGGGTTTAGGGTTAAAGAAAAAGCATGTATGACTTAGAGTTTCTGTTTGAACAGGAAATAAAAAATGAATGAAATTGCTACTGGTCACCTAGAAGTGGCTAAGAATGGCTGTGGAAAAACACACCTGTATCAACTGAGTTTATTGCTACATTTTTGGAGGCTCTGAAACATAGGATAACTTATCAGGAATGAGTGCCTGATCAGTATTTGGCTAAGTAACGGTCCCTCAGTTGCAGTGAAAGCTAGGTATAAGGGAAGTCTGGGGAATGAAACATTTCTAAGTCAAATTTATTTCTATATTCTCTAGAGCAGAGAAAATCAGGATGAGTTTGCAGTCATCTTAAATGCATGATGTTTGAGGGGCTGATATCAGCTTCCCTCTAGGTACTGGCTACCTGATATGGTGAAGGTTAACACTAGGGTGCTGGTTGAGGGATTATGGTTAGAGTTAAGAATTTGTGAACAGAGACATTTCTGAGTTAGGCTGAATGCTGTTTTCTAAACAGAGTGGAACTGTAGGATAAGTGAGGTTGTCAGCAATGATGAATGACAACTGTTTGTTTTTCTTCTGGATTCAGCTCTCCTGGGTATTGTTAAGGCTGGTAATAGGATTAGGGACAGAGAAAAAGCATATTTATGCATCAGGTTTATTGCTGCAGTACTGATGGTTTTCTAGGATAAATGTGAGTATAAGTATGGAAGAATAGATAATGTTTGGTTTTCATCAGGGACAAATCATCTAGATTCAGACAAAGGAAATGGTTAGGTTAAGTTAAATTTGGAAAAGAAGAATTTCTGAGTTAGGTTTATTGCAGTATTCTCCCAGTCCGTGAAATCTGGAATGAGGGCTGAGGTCAGTGGGGAGGAGTTACTTGTGTATAGTGATGTCTCTGGTTAAGGTTGAATTTCAGGCTAATTTTTGCAAGAAGCATATATGAGTTTGCTTTGGGTAAGTTTGCATAGTTTTGTGTAAGTGATAACGTCAGCAAAGATGAATTATGAAGACCTGTTTTTTCTAGTTGTCCTCCTGAATGAAGTTCAGCTAATTAAATGATTAGGATTAAGATTTAGAAAGAAAAATAATATTTTACTGAGGTTTGTTACAGCAACTTTCTGGATCCAGATGTTAAAATTTAATAGCAGTATCAAGCTAGTATTTGATGCTGTGGTGTGATGCAGAATTCCATTTACAACAAAGAACAGGGTTAGCATTAGGGCAGGATTTTAGGAAGGAAATACGGCTGAGTTCAAGTTTCCCGATGAATCCTGAAACTGCTATATTCTGTATAGTCTGAAAATAGACAAAGGAGGAAGGGTTTGCATGCAGTTCTCATTTTCACTCTCATCACTTGAAAATGGTTAAAGGTCGTATGAACCTGGTGTTGAAATGGGATTGGAAAGAGATCAGTTTATGGCTGGATCTTCTAGGCACTGGACATTTAAGGACTGACTTGGGCAGGGCTGATATTTTGATGAAAGTAGTTTTTGTACCTTTAAAGCTAGGAGTAGGCTTTAGTTAGGGTTAGGATTTATGAAAGAAAGGATTTAAAGTCACAACATGCAGTTTAACGTTGCATGCGCAGAAACCTGGGATGGACCCTAGTGTCAGGAGTGATGATGGTGTAAGTCTGACCTTGGTCTGAATACTGGATTGAATATACTTGAGGATAAGGCTAGGGTTCCATAGTTGCTTATGTTTTAAGGAAGAAAAAATAAGGGATCCACATCTATTGCTGGATTTTCAAGATCTCGAAGAGTTGGAGAACAGGCTCGATAACAATAGCAACAATCATGCTCAATTTTGATGCAGAAATCTGACCTGTTTGTTGGATTATTTTTTTTTTTCATTTGCACAAGCAGTCACCATGCTCTGCCATCCATATCTGCCAAGTAAACCATCTTGTTTTGATATCTGCAGATAAAAAGCTCTGAAAAAGAACTGGCTATTATCATGACTTGTTTTTCTTGATCCTTGTTTTCCTTTATTTGTTGGAAACAATTGCTCTTCTACCTGAAAATATGCAAATTTTGGGGATGAATAAGACTGATTTCAGTTCATACCCAATTGTTGAAACTTTTCAGAAACCACTTTAGAGATTTCGGTATTTTCTTTGTGCCTTGTGTATTAGAAGATAAATAAATAGCTAAATGCAATATAGTCAATTTTGACACATGGTATTGTCTCAATCAAGCAAGGACTTTTTGGTGTTTTAAAGAAAACTAGTATTTTTTCCTCCTGTTGTTTCACTCAGCGTAACACAATTTCTGGAGGACACTTGTGCAACTGTTCTGCAGCTGGTATCTATTTAAAAGTTATACTGGTGAAGAATGAAATATTCTTGTGTGTGTTAAATCATCATTGCTAACAGCAATTAGCAGATTGACAGCATGCCTATATAAAGATGATACAATTTGTCAATAGTTTTCAATGTAGAAGCACAATTCTTAAAATTCTCATTTGTGTTCTATCTCTTTGCAGTATTCAAAGCATTGCAATAATTAGAAAGCGTAGTTTTTCCTCAGAGTAAGCTACAGTTAATCTTACTGGAGTGCCTATTAAGTGGATATTGCCTCAGCTGTTGGCTGTTTGAAACCTGGCACTGATCCTAACAAAGCACAAAAGGCATGCACCAGTGGCCAGGTAATGCAGACCCTGTAGTGCCTTATTTCTTCTTTGAATTTAAATTCCTTTCCTGGACAGGTGCTCAGTCTTTGAGCTTTGCTCTCTTTTGCCTTAGAGGTCTTTCATTCGTGAACTATGAATGACTTACAGTTTGAATATCCATGGACAGAATTCTTTTGAGAGAGGTGTCTCTTAAATCTATTTTTAGTTTAAAAAAAAGTAGATAGCATTTGTTTGCTTTCAGGTGTGAAAAGGGTAGAAGATACTTTCTCACTTCACTTTCATATATTCACAATTATTTCTTGTAGAACAAAATCAGACACACATGCAGTACCCCTTAGGAAAAAGCAAAGAAAGGACTAGCTCAAGCATTAATAAAAGCCATTTGAAAAGCCAGACACAAAACATGTTTTAGAGTGTGCTTCTTAACTGATCGTTTTCTAAGAAAGAACCTGGACACTTTCCTTAGTTTCTGTAAAACAAACTTGAGTTTGAGGAGATCAAGACTGCCTTTGGCTAACTTAGGTATGGGGCAACAGGACAGGAGGATTTTTTTACTTCTAGGTATTACCTCTAGAACAGAACAGTTATTTTAGGACAGCTGAATGTCAGCTGCATGATCAAACTGGTGATCACAGTCCATGTCCCAGTGAACAAGCATATCTTCACAAAACCCTGTCTGAGGAATTTTACAGGCACTGGCCAGTTTTATCAGAATCCAAGGGATTGTGGCTTTAATCCAGCAAAACACTTAAATACATGAGAAACTTTGAGCATATAATAGTTCCACTGAAATCAATCAGACTGTGGATGTACTCAAGTGCTCTGCTGGATCAGTGCCTGCAGGAATGGTGACAGAGCTCTACCTCTCATATTTTAAATATGGTTTCTCCATGGACTGTCCCTGAAGTGTAATGATCAGATGATATTGGGAAGTATGTGTTGCTTGTGCTGTACCTTGTCTGGAGATAAATTGGCTTAGTTCTTCCATGCTGCCTGTCTAGCAATGTTCTTGGCACTAAATTAACTAGGGGGAAAAAAAAAAAAAGCAAGCTATTGAGTAACGTCCCTGATTAAAAGTTCTTATTTTTTAAATATTTTATGAGCCATAAATTGTGGTGGTCATAGGGAAAGTAGGTTGATTTGCTCCGTAATTTGCAGACATGAGAATTTTCAAGATGGAAATGGGAGCTGATAGAGGCAGGTTGCACTTTTCAGGATTGTTCAAGGTTTTTGATGGCACCTTGCCTGGACTGCAATGAAAACAGACTCAAAATGCTACAAGAGAAAGGAGAGTGAAGAGGATCAGATCTTTGAGACAGTATGTCCAATTATCATAATGCAGAGTGAAATAAAGAAGAAACAGTAATTCATAGCACATCAGGCAACAGATAATTGTGGTAGCCAGGAGTTGAGCAAAAGCTTATGTGGAGGGTCATGTTAAAATCTCAAGTTATCAAGTTAAGTCTGTAGGAATATAGCAGTGGTGGTGGGGGGAATTGAAATTTGTTACTGTCTACCACAGATAAAGGACTGTTGCAGACAAATACTACATCTCAATGCTGTGAAAGGAAAAGAAAGAAAAAAAATAAAAGTGATAAAAAGGACAGGGAGTTTCTACTCTAATTTTTGCTGAGGCAAGTCTAGAAAAAGATCATTTCCCGTGGAGTTACTCTGGAATAAGAGGGGAGAATCCATTTCTGAGAGGTCTGTAATGGAATCAAATTGATCCAATTGGCAGAGAAGAACTACATTTGAGCAGCAAAATAATGTGCAGAACTTGTGCTTTTGAAACACAACAAAGAACCACAATGGCCAAGCAGGACAATGAACAGGAGAAGAAAAATCACCACAAGTGGTAGCAGCTGAAGGATGGCTTTAAATTTGACACCTGCAGAATGGTAATAGTAATTATGTTTTGTCCTTACTGTTAGAAAGGGGAAAAACCATTGAAGTAGGGTGACATAAAATCTAAGAATCAGGAGTGGGGCAGACCATGTAATTTAGAGCTGTTTCAAAAGAATTCTAAATGGAAGGATGGAAAATAATAGCTAAATTTTCCTTCTGCAAATGACAGCAGTTTCAGTCAGAGTCCTTTAAGTGCTTCTGGCAGAAAAAATATAAAAGAAATTATCTTTTAAAAAAGTGGTTTCAACCAACAATTGCATGTGTTGATAATGTAGGGATTTCTTGCCAATTTATTCTACATAGCTACTTCTCTACAAATCACAATGCTGGTGAAGTTTCTACCTGTGTCTCAAAAAAGTAATCCCAACAAACACATATCGCTTCTATATTTAGCGTCCTGAGAGACTTAAAACAAGGAGTAGCTCATATGAAATTAATATAATCAGAAAAAAAGTTTGTCCTAAGAAGTTAATTCACCAAATCTTTGCCAGATAAAATGTTGTGAACTTGAACAAATTAAGGACAAATTAAACAAACAAAAGATAGAGATTGTAAAAAGGCAAAAGATTCAGTGCTAGATTAAAAAAACCAAACTCATTGGATGTCTTGGAATGAAATTCATTTTCAGCTTGGATAGCATCCATCTAAAGATTTTTTTTTTCCCCCTACAAATTAATAGCATAAAAGTCCCAGGCTGTGATAAGTCTTATTCAGAGCTATTTTGTGTTTGCTAAATGGAATGTGACAGGGATCTGAAACACTGCTATACTACAGAAAATAATTAGTTGAGAAGTAACTTGATAATTTTACCACTGTGAAGAATGAATGGAAATCAACCTTCACTTTAATTATGTGCAAAGGAGAAGTATAATTACCTGCACAAGATACTAATCAGAGAAAATGATAATACATTCCTCTCTTATCTAGTAGATAGCAAACTAGCTTGCTTAATCTGTTCACCTCTGGTGTATCAAAGATAGCAAATTAGTTACTGCTGAGCTATCTATATTCTAAGGTTACTTGAATCATTTTATTCAGTCTTTGAGATAAATGCTTCTGTAGAAATTTTGAAAAATAAAATTATCAGCCACTATTTGAATATCTTAAAGTTAAAGGAGAAAGTCAAAATCACTTTCTGCAGCTCCAGAATATCAACAAACTCTGAAAACGTAGATGCCCCAAAGGTAAGAGGTGGTCAAGAAACAAAGACATTACCCCTGGTTAATTTGTCACAACCTTCATATTTCCCAAACATGGCTGGTAGAGGTGGCTCATGAGAGTCCTTTTGCACTGGCAAGATTATTGATGCTTTTCTACCTTCTGTAGGAGCAAAATCAGGACACTGCTTTTGAAAGTATAACTTTGTTCTTCAAAAGCAATGTTTATGGTCTCAGACATCAAAAAGGCCCTTCCCAGATCTTGAATGTCCATACTTAAGCAGAGAAAAGTTAGTGCTCCTTTGTCTTCCCTGTCACAGGCATAGGAGGCCTAACAGACAGGTTTGATTCTGTTGCACAGGTGAAGACAAACAGGATTTAAGGGGATTTTTCCAAGTTAGATCTCAGATATATACCATGCAAATGAGAAAAAGCCACTGAGATTTTAATGCAAAGCCTGGTAATTCCATGTGTGTGACGTTACAGTGTGGCCAAGGAAAGGTAGTGACCAGGCAAGTTTTTTTCCAGTGGAGGCCTATGTGAAGGCTCTGCTCTAAGCTTACTTGTAAATGCAGTAATGTTTGGCTAATGAAGCTATATAGCAGCTGAAGGCACTCTTGCACTTGTCTGCATTAAAACAGTAAAGAACGAATCAATAAAGTGAATCAGGAGATCATATAGTTATATTATGGCAGTAGTCAGAGAACACCACAAGGTCAGAAGTATTATAAACTAGTACTGGGGCATTCCCTGTGTAATGAATCTTCTGAAATCAGATCTATAGAAATCTACTAAATACAACAGAGCCTTGAGTGTGAGGAAAATACTTACATGGTAATCATTTAAACAGAGTCTGTTTTCAACTTACTGAAAATGTTGTGTTCAGTCTTTATGAAAATCTAATCTTTGGCAAAGGAGTTTCTACAGTCTCTATTTGCCTTCTCTTTGATCGCTGAGAGGTCTTGGCTACGTGCTTATGACACCTTGTGGGTCACCATAAATTTAGTCGTAGTGTCAAAGGAAAAGCATCAGCTTTCAGGGTTTGGAGAGGAAATAATGAAATTCTTCATGGTTCCTATTTCCTCCTTTTAGTCATGTTGGTTTATTTGCAGCAGTAAAACTGTATCCATTCTCAATTCTGGCTCTCATAATGACTTCATGCCAGTTTGAACAAGAGGAGAAAAACATTAAATGCATCCCTTGCGTCATCTCAATCTTGGCAGAGTAGCACTAGAGGTGTCTTTGGCCCAGTGTGCACTTATCCAGCAGGACATTCTGTATTGCAACCTGAATTTGTCAGTGCTATTTAAAAATAAGGGGAAGTTTCTTAAGCCAAGTCGCGTTTCAGACTCAGTCTATTCTGAAACTCAAAGTGTGCTGGCAGAGTTGATTGTGAATGTGGTGTAAACGTAGCTGAGACTGGCATGATAGAGATGAGGTTAGCCTAGTCATGTAGATAAGACATAACTGATATTAAAACAATAGTTTTGAAATGTGCTCTAGACTATCAGGGTAACAAGACATCTTATAATGATACATCTACATGTTTTTTGGTAAAAACTAAATATAGCTTGAAATGAATGCTATCTCAACAATGCAGCATTGCACCATCGACCATGGCCATGTGTGGAATGAATGCAAAATAAGGGTGAACTGCTGGAGCCCAGAAAAGATAGTTACTAGTCCTCTCTCTCTCCTCCTTCTCTGTTTGAAAACTGTAATCATTGTCTTTCCAAGAATATGTGTTGCTTTCTGAGCTGAGAAAACCTTTTTTTCTTCTTGGTCTTTGACATACCTGACAAGCTACTGATGCACAGTGGTGAGTGAGGTCCAACTGAAAGCATTCACTTTGATGGCATACCTTTTCCCTCTCTCTCTCTCTCTTTCCTTTCTTCTACCTCACTTATGTTTTTATGTACCTGTAACTTATTTTAGCCATCTCCAGTGTAGATTTTTAAGGCAGAGATTATTATGTGTCCAGTAAGATAGGGCCCTCATGCCTGCTCAGTATTTCTAGCCATTACAATAAAATAAATTCCTGAAGAACTGACACCAAAGCATCAAGATCTCTGCCTTTTCCACTGCAGTAGCAGATGCCTGCTACTTCTTTGGGAGACACTGTTCTGTATTTTTATTATTATTTATATTTTAGCTCTTTATTCAGTTCAGAAAGAACAGAAGGAGATTTTTTTTTTGCAGTCATTCTTGACCAGAACTGACAGGGAAGTGTCTTTGTTTACTTTTGCCAAATCTTTTCCTAGAGAATACTAATTTTCTATTTTCTTTCAATTTTTTAAAGAAACTTCTGTCCACAGGTCTGATCTTCCAGTTCATAAATTCAGGATTCTCCATTTTAGAGAGCAAGCTTTTATATTCTTCTGCCATTGCCTTGCTATGCTTCCAAATTAAGTTTAGGTGTTTTTCCTTGAAAAAGTCATTCTTGCGCTGTGAAAATACAACCAAATATTGTGCTTTACGCATTAATCCAAAAACCAGAGAGTCAAAGAAAATAATCAATTTAATTTCTTTTTATTGCCTGTGTAATTAGTTATATGTCATAAAAGATCAGATTGCATCTAGAGTTAATTCCCTGAGCCTCATCTTAAATTTTCTCATCAACATTAAATTAATCCTATATATCCTTTACATTCTCCCATCCGCAACTTTCAATAACATTTCATTGCACATGAACTTCTCTTCTGAATCTTCTCATACTTACCTTAGTGGCAATTAGGAATTGATGTACTAAGTCCGTGTTCAGGGAACCAGATTTGTAGAGTATGTATCTTCTCTTTTGACAGTTTTGTGCTTAGCATTTGTAGTGCCAGAGATGATAAACTGGTGTGGGATATATGAATGTTAGATTACATTTTTTCTTGATTTAAATACTTGGCACCTTTTCTTCTCATAACTCTGTCCATAGAATACCATCAGTCTGTTGGAACTCAGGGTTTTGGGAAATGTAATGATTTTTTTTCTGAGCCACTGATAATTTTCTGGATTCTGTACTGTGTGTTCTCTCGCACAGCCTGAAGGGTTAAAAAAAATATGTGGAAGGAAGCAGGAAAGAAAAGTAGCATCCAAAGCAGAATGAAGGTGGGTGTATGTCTTTCTAAGCTTTGTCTGTCATTGAAAATAAAACCTTGGTTTTACTTTATAAGGAATAAATGAAATTGATAACAGAGAGAGATGAAATAGGAACTGAGAAAGAACTGTGGAGACTTAGAAAAAATAGAAGTGGATAACATAAGTATGAGACTTAAATTTTAGCAAGGAGAATTTAAAAGAGACATTAAGAAAACATTTCTTCTGGTGACAGCGATTCTGAAGGTTATGGATTTTCACTCACTGCAAATTTTTAAAAGCAACTCGGATAAACATTTCTCAGGAGTGTCTTGGGTGTGGTTACTCATGCTTTAGGCAGTGATATGGACTGTGTGATTTCTCTGGATCTGCTTTATATGATTTAGTAAGGTGGGAAGTAAATGAGAGGGAAGATCAGGGATGAAGAACAAATGGAATTTGGGAGGCACAGTGAGAAGAACAATTTGTTGAGTGGCTGTGGTGGCATGAGGACTGATAAAAGCCAGGTCCAGCAATGACTGAGACTATACTAGAAGAAGAATATAGTATCAGTTTAGACTCCCAGTTTTAGAACTTTGTAGGAATGTCATTGAGAGGTTGTGGTGTTGTTTCTCTAAGTTATTTTTCCTCAAGTTTTTGCTTGTGGTTACTAACAACCAACTTTGTGCAACTTTGTGAGGCTTTCTGCTTGTCTTTTATATGGTAAAATCTGTCTCATCTTCTGTGTTCTTATCAGCACTGAAGTGAGCTTATATAGCTGCTTTCAACTTTCCATTCATAGGAACAAGTTTTAGAACATCCTTTCATTATCCGGTTGTATGGAATACATCACAACTCTTACTCTCCCTTTCTTTGTTGCGCTCCTCTGCCAAGCAAAGATTTTTTTCCTCAGACCTTTTCCTTATCATCATCCCCTATAAAAGCAGAGTTAACATATTGCTACATTTGCAAAGAGTCTTTCATTTGGATGATGCAAAAGATACGTATATGTACAAGTCCCTGTATTCATTGAATAGTTACTTATTACATTAAGAGGTAAATTAACCAATTTACATGCACAACTGGTGGTACTGATTGAACTAAGGAACGTATGTTCAGATATTTGAATGTATACAAATTTAACACACACTAGAAATTTTACTTCTGATGTTATTTTATATCAGTGGCTATGGGGGAAAAATAAAAACAAAATTCAAGCTGTTTTCCAGATTAGATAAACAAACCCTTGGGCTCCTGCAGTAAGCCTGTAAGACCGGGTAGAAAGCTCTAGAAATTGTATTATATAATGGTTCTGTATGCAGTTTCTCATTTCAGTGAATCACAGATGATAGTGGGACTTCTTATCACCACACTTATCTGCTGCGAATACAAATGTATTAAGATGAGTTACTGTGTAATTACGATTGCTCCAGACAGATTTATTATGAAGTTACCAGATTGTTACCCCTAAAAAAGCCTGTCTTATTTCATGATAATTATGCAAACTGGTGTCATTTTTGTGCACAAGTTCTTAACTGATAATAAAGCAGGCACTCTGCCAGTTTAAATAAGCAGTAGAAATTAGTTACTTTCAAAGAAAGAGAAGATGGGAAACACATGATTTATGCTTACAGAATGTTCACCTGCAGAACATGCAGGTGAACATTTTAGAGGATGAGTTTCAGACTCACAAAAATGGCACAGATGGACAAGGATGCACAACACAAATAAAAAAAGCGAATGAAGTAGTTCAAACTGGAGGACATCACACCTAATATGGTGTCCTTAAATTTTGACTTTTAAATACTTTTTTAAAAAAAATTATTTCAGATTTTTATCTGGGGTAGAGTGGGCGTTATAGCTCATTGTTGTTAATCATGCAGTATTTTGTATAAACTAAACTAGATTTTATGTAGTCATACATACTAGGCTCCTGTTATCATAACAAAAGCTAAATAAAAACTTTCATGAGTGGAAGGGCAGTGTTTCTAAATCAAACTCAGTGTCTGGCTCCATGGAAATTCATCACCCGTTTGTCAAGAGAAATAACCAGCCCAAAATTTTACCAGAAATTCAGAGTGAATCTGTGGATTCTGAAAGAGATCTGCAACTTTCTCTCCTGTCATACTGTGTTTTCACGTTCCTCTGCTGCCAGCTTCAGCTCATATAAAGTGTTGAAGTACCATTAGAAAGTCTGTCTTGACAGTGTGACTAACCTGACCAGATGTGGGTAATATTGGGAATCTTGTGCTAAACCTGAACTAAAAGGGTTCTCCACCAAATTTTGAAAAGCAAAGGAACTGGAAGATAGTTGAGGGTCTGGGAAGGACACCCTTTTTTGGTGCTTATCCACATGCTCTCTTCCAAACTTTGGGACTTTGCCAGTTACTGTTTAAATCTGTATTCATGTCCTTTTATAAAAGTTAACATCTGGTGCTGATACTGACTTTTCCAATGACTTTGAGTATAGCAATAGCTTTCAAAATCTCATCACTTTTCAAAATATTATAAATAATTAACCTAAGAATTCATTGAAAATACACAAGGACACAACATGCCAAAAAGTTGTGTGAGCACTGACAGAATAGATATTGAAGAGAGAAAACATTAAAAAAAACCCAGCAAATTAATCATTACCATCTGTCAGGTCAAGTCAAGATGAAGACACTGAAATTAGCAAAAGTATAACAGGAGCTATCTGCCCTATCTTCAAGGAAGTCATCCTGGTCTCCCTGAATTTTTGCTGTGCATGACATGTATCCTGGTCTCACTGAGTATCTGCCACACCATCTGCACTACTAGTGAAAATGTGACAAGTGACATCATGACTTATCCACAGAAATACAATGCCACTTAACAAGGTTAACGCAATCAGGAATGTCCAATATCAACAGTGCCCGTTTCCCAGTATTTTATTTTTTTAATATCTCCAAATTAAGGCCCCACATATTGTCAAAAGGCAATAGTTTGTCTGTGTCCTAAAAGAAGGATTTAGTAAATTTGTTGCTCACTTCTTTAGGTAGAAATCCACAGTCATTTTTGCTGTGCTGTGGAGTATAAGTTCTTAAGTGTTTTCCCATATTTTGGAAACAAGGGATTCAGTCACTTTACTGACTAAATAGTAGTTTTGACATTACTCCAGATTCTGTCACCAAGCACATGAATAGAGCTCCCTGAAAGCGTCTGGTTCAGTTTGCAATGCTGTAACTCCAGTGGACAGTGAGCATTCATTTCTGCAAGGTGATGTTTGGCATTACTTAGGTCACCAGCTAATGTAACCTGTTGTCATAGAGCACACAAGCACATTTTAACAATCAGAAGCACATCTCTAAAAAAAATGCCATTATTCATTATTTAGAAATTCCATAAATAATTGACTCTTGGCTAGGGAAGTGGATGACTGTTTCATCGCAATAGGTTTTTTTTTCCTTTTGGTAGAAGAGCAATGCGTTTTTCTGAAACGGGTTTGCTAATGTATGTATCATATACAGCCTGCTTGCTTTGAAGAAGTAATAAAGCCAAGCATGTCTTCTTACACACTTTTGTCACCTGCAGTATTTTACACAATTCTTTCTCCATGATAACTAATCCCAAATCCTCTTTGCTGCTTTTCAGACAAGTCATGCTGAGGTTTTTTTACTTCCATGATAAAAGAAAGCTATTTGAAAACAAAGTTAAGTTGTTTGTGGGGGAAAAATATTTTCTGCATTGCATTTGCTGATACTTTTTCACTTGAGAGTCTCAAGTCCTTTAATTTCTTGGTGAATAAAGTTGCAGATATTTTTACATTTTTATATATAATTAAAATTTATATATTTGGAAGTTAAAATTTTCCAGCTTATCAAATAAGACAGACTATTTTCATAACATTGGAATTCTATTATTTATTGTCACATCTGTCCACATACTGAAATCTTTATCTACTGGAAATGCCCAGCAGCATCAGCTACCCTCTAAGCATAATTTTGGATACTTGTGCGGAACTGACTGTGTGTCTGTGTTGCTCCAAAGTAACACAGCATGCTTGAAAAGAGGCTGCATCCATTGTGTTCAGCAGAGTGTTTTGACAGAGAGAGTTCCCACCATGTATAAAACTTTAAATTGTATTTTAAATTAAACTAAGCCTTATGTTGGTGGCAAGGAGACCATGTTGCTGAAAAGAGACATCATTTGTGACAAAAGCATTACAGACGTTGAATGTCAGACACTGTAAAACAGTTTCCCTTCTGCTTTAATTAAGTGAGTGCTTTCTCAAACAGCTGAACCTCAAAGGAAATCGCAGTGATTCCCATTTTTCCACGAGCAGTTGAGCTGTTTTAAACTTTACTTAAAAAAACCTAAACTGGGAGTTGTTTTGAGGATCCAAATTTAAAGTATTTTTCTAGGCTGTGATAAGGAAGACAAAATAGTTACCAAGAACAGCAGTAGGAATTAATAACAATAGTCAAAGGGATTTTAGTTACCATTGCAGCTATATCTGTTACTGGTTCTTTTAAAATACTAATTTAAAGAAGGTGATGGAAATTTACCACTTTTTCCCCCTCATTCCATTGCTTTAATGATTTAAATTCCCCTTTACCATTGTGTGCACATGCATTTTTTTAGCTTGAGTGATCACCTGGCATCCAAAGATCAATGGGAAGTGTTACACAACCATGTCATTACATATATTTCAACAAGCAGATGCTAGTAAGAAGAGTTCTTCGACCAGTTTTTGAAGCTGTTGTCAAATTGTGGCTTAAACATCAGAAGAACATTCTGCAAATTTACATAACCTCTACAAAGCTTGAAAAATTAATTTATGGTGAGCATCACTCAGCACTCATTTCCAGCGGAATAAAAACCCCAACTCTTTGAATGTCCTTTTCAGTTGAGCTCATATTTATAAAATTGCAAAGATAATAACGAAGCAGATTAAAATTAACAGCAACTGCATATGTGCAAGTGTTGCTTCGGATGAATACATTACAGAAGTCACAGTGAATTAGAACCACACAAAATGTTGCAGCCTAGGACTAGAGTGGGATATAATGGTGTCATCCTTGAAGCTAGAAGCTGAAAAGTAAGATTGCTGCTAAACAGGATACTGCTAATCTCTGCAGATGGGCATATGCTCTATTTGTGGTTTTATGACGTGAACATCAAGGTCTCATTCTCAGAATTGTTTTCTACCTGTTTTCTTCTTCCTCCACCTCCTCTGTTTTCAGTATGTCTCAGTTTAGTGCAAAAAAAAAGAAATATCTAATTTGTAAACTTCAAAGCTGAGTGTTAAATTCAAAGTGGTGATGGGCAGGAGAGCCTGTTTTGATCTAGATTAGTACTGTGTTTTCAGTGTTTTTTAAAAGCCTGGAAAGAAGTATGATTCAGGCTTGGTTTTTCCATGGTGAAAAAGATTTCATAAGCTTTGAACCGCAGTGGTGAAATCCTTATGATGTCTCCTGAGCCTGCCAGGTATTTCTTCCATTTTGAATGTGAATCTCAGAAAAACTGGTCTTTAGATTTTTAAGTTTTAAGGCCAGAAGGGGTTAGATCATCTAGTCTGACCTCCTAAGTAGCACAGTTCCTTATTTAGTTACTCTGTGAGTCCAATAAAATGTGCATGATTTAAACTTGTATTTCAAAAAGATACTGAAACCATGTTGAGGAGGCATGCAGGCCGGTTTTGTGTCTGAGATACCAACCCAGAGGGATAGATCTCCCTCTGTGTTTAGATTCTGTATCTTCCTTCTTTTCTCCCTGAAAATGCAAAGGAGTTTAATTTGTAAATTCTATGTCAACTTCTTTGCCTCAAACACAGGAGGACATGAAAATTAGAATTTCTTTCCAATGCAGTAGAATAAACATTTTGATGTGTTCCAAATGCTAAAATGTCAGGGATAAAAGGGCTTGCTTTGTTTTTAATCCAGGAGAGAGAGAGTTAGAAAACTTAATATTAGCAGAACTGCCTTCGTGCATTTTTAAGCACTTCAATAAATGTGTTCTTGATTGGATGTAAACTTTCCCCTGTAGTGTTTGCAACCCAAGAGAATATTAAAATAAAAAAATCACTTTAAAAAGTTAGAGGACTGTAAGTGATTTTACATATATTCCAGTCTTTAGGGTCCTAATTTTTCTGGCTCATATTAATTTTAATCCATATTTATAGCTTAAGTGAGAAGAGAATCAAATTCAAGAGGTCTGTAACTCTGTATAAATAATTACTGTTTATGAATATTACTACAGGAATTATAAAAAGGATGGCAGATCAGGAGAGATGAAGTGAAAAACTCTCCTGAAAGATATTTAGGTGTTTAGCTCACAGTGGTTTATCAGAAGAGCTTAGAAATATAGGCAGGTTTTGTATTTTCTAGTTGTCTATTTGTATGCTATTAGAAATTGGGCCTTTTAGAGGAAATTCTCCCATCTAATTTCAAGCATTTAACTGAGGAGCTTGTGTGAGCAAGGCTGTCACTGCTGGCCCCTTGGATAATCGTGAAGATAAACAGTCACTTTTGGTTAGCTTTGTGTCCAGTGGAGGCTGATTTGGCTGCTGGAGGTGGCAGCTTCTCCCCTGTGGTAACTGGAGGAGCCCAGAGGCATCAGTGTTCAGCATAAGCACCTCGTGTAGATGGTGTAAAACCTCTCTACTTCATTTAGCATGAGCAGGAGACCTAAAAGGAAATTACTTGTTGGACCTTGATCTGCTGGGTAACTTAAAGTTTCTTCACACTTGCTGCAGAGAGCACAGTGGTACTTGGATACCCAATGTAGGACCCGAGGGAGAGATGGCTGTGATTTCATCACGTGCTGTGTCCCTTCATCTTAAAGGATATGTTTGCGTGGCACAGTGCAGTGCTCATCGCATATTCCTCTTAGCTATACCCAAGGCAGTGCAGAGTGGCATGGGCACACATCAGCAAGCTACACATTTATGCATATATATGCTCACCTGGGGTAATTACTTCTGCTGAGAACCAGCGTGTAGTAGCCTGGGCAGTACCAGTCTAGTGTGGATAGCACTTACAGTATTCAGGCTCATTAGCTCAAAGACACTCTGAGTTCACTCGCAGTTTTGCATTTGTGCCACACACTTTTTATGTGTTTGCTGAATTTATCCTTAATTTATACAGTGGGAAATCTTATTTAAATCTACAGGTAAAGTTGTAGGAAGTGGCAAAGCTGAGGGAAGACTAAAGGAGTTTTGTGCCTTGTGTCCATTCTCTAAAGCAGTGTATGAATTTGTACCAGTTTTCACCCAAAATGTATGCTGTTAATTTCATTCATCTGTATGTTTTTCATTCACCTGTATCGGGATTTGGAAGATTTTCTGTGATGAAAGGATTCTTTAAGTGTTTCCAGTAGTCAGGGAAAACATTTGATTTTTTTACTTGAAAGACTCTGTACCATGTTTATTTATATATACATTAAATTCAAAATGTTAAATGCAATCTCAAATACTTTTGGCTTTCTTGAAAGTCTCCTGTTCACATCCTGATTTAACTTAGTCTTGCTAAATTTACAAACTCTGATGAGATCAGGCACAAAATAAAATGGACAGCTGTACTATGCCTTAATTTCTCTGAGCAGAGCATAGCACACTGAGCCAAGAGGCTAGAAACAGAAGACTCTCACCTATCTCTCAGTAATAGATAGTTTCTTTCTTGTTTATTGGGATTTTAATGGAAGTACTACTTAAGGCAAGATTAGGGCCCTGTTTGTATACCTAGGAGTGCAAGACAGGACATTAAACCCCTGACAGCTGGGCCAGCTACTTACATCATCTGGGAAATGCACAGGAGAAAGAGTCTGCTGGCCACAGAGCACAGAAAGAGAGGAAGGCTAGGGGTGAGGGGACTGATTCTCTGCCCTCCACATTTAACACCATTTCCAAGTCCATGTATATCCTGAAAGAAATAGAGTATATCACATAGTAGGTTGGTATAGAAAGGTTACTCTCAGAGGTTTGTATGTCTGTGTTTCTCTACCCATGTGATCATATGGCATTGTAAAATGACTGGCTTGCACACATGGAGAAAATATCCCTCAAATATTAATAAGTTTAAAATGTATTTAATAAAGCTAAGACCAGTAAAGTTTGAAAATGTATGTATAAATATTTATGAAATTACAACAGAAATAAATATTACAAAAGCTCATCTAAGACAAGAGCTATGACAATTCTTGTGAATTTTTCATATTAAAAATAAACATTACATTAATGAGTCTTCATTATATCATTAAACATTTTACTTTGTTTTCTGTAGAGAATTTTATTTTTACTTGACATACTTTTTAAAGTGTCTAATGGGCTCTTATGACATTTGTAAATGAGGCAAAACATAAGGAATATAAGAGTTAATTCTTTATATTCATCACTAATTCAGGCTAATTTATCATAAGGGAAATAATAGGGAAGTAATCTTTTCCTTTTTTTTAATTTACATATAAATAGGTCTAAATCACAAAATTGGGATACAGATTTTAAATACTCCAGAGTCCAAACTGACTTAATGTGGGGTTTCACTTTAGTTTATTATAGCATAGCAAGGACCTGGATTTTTTTCTTAAAAAAAGTTCAAACAGTTCAGAGATGCTAGAAATTGGAGATTGCTCTGATGTATTTCCAGTGGCTTGTATGGAACCAGCAAATATAATCTACTTGCACCCAGTTCTTTTGTGCCTTAGGAACTAAGCTTTATATCTCATAGCCTGGTTTAGTCCTGCAGCATTTGTCATACAGCATTGATGTTAGACTGTAATCCATGTGTTCCTTCCATCAGTGAAGAGAATAAACAGCTCTGGTGTACAGTACAAACTGGGAGCCCGACATTTCTGGGTTCCTCACTCAGGTGCTTGGTTGGCTGGCTGGCTTCAGGTGGGATGAACTGGTAAGGTCAATTAGGTGGGAGCAGTGAGCGTAAAGAAAGGGTTTACCATTTAGAGTGACTGCCCTCAAACACTCTCACCTAACATTTCAGTTGTACTTTTCCTGCGTTGGGTACAGTATATTATGGTAATATTAGAGCTAGGATTGCAGTTAATATATTTGTTTGCAGATGTACTGGAGATCTGATTTTTAGCTCTACAACATTAACGTGTGCAGTAATGTGATGACCGCAGGAGTGATTGTGATCACATATTTATATAGCGTGTTGCACAAATGGACTTCAGCATGCTTTGGGCTTCACTAGCCTGGCTGCAAAGCAGTGAGGAGCTCCTGATCCTGCCTTGCACAGTGACATGGGCTGTTCACTCCTCAACAAACTGTATCAAGTGGGTGCTGGATAGGCAAGGTAATCCTTCTCTTGTTAAAATTGATCTTTTGCCATCTTCTGTCCATGTGGGTTAGGGAAAAAAGTCATCTTTCACAAGCAAGACTTACCATAACACAAACAGTGCATTTTAAATGCCCTTCTCCTACACCTCTGCCCCACACAGTTGTTAGCTAATAAATATTCCATTCAGCAATGGACCTCTACATCCAGTCTTCTTGTTCCCCCAAGAAACCTGCCTTGACTCTGCTGGCCTTTGTGCTCACGGAAAGAACATGACTCAAGGTAGCAGTATTGTTAATCCTTCTGCATTTAATTTTGTGGAGCTCATATTGCATGTGGTGTTTCCATGCATGATATTAATTCAAAGTGTTATTAAGAAGAGGTTGCACAGCCCAATACAGGTGGTGTCATCTTCTTAAAAGCATAATCTGATCCAAGACAGCGTCTTTAATATTTTTGTTCAGGGTATTACCCGTCTCTTTGTCATTTCCTCAGGCTGTGTCTTCTGTATGGGAATTTACACTACAGTGCTTCCATTACTGTGGTTCCATCAATGCACCCTCCAGTAATTTACCGGATTAAGCAATATCTTTGAAAACCTAGGTTTGCCCCAGTGCACAGCATCCATGTTAGTGGTTTGCACTGTGCGTTCACAGTGATGTTGTTAGAGTGGATCACATCTCTTTAACAGATAAAGGGCATCAGTTTTGTGAATTTGTCTCAAATCTAATACTGTGTTAAGACATCTTCTGCCATTAGATTTATGCACCCAGCTAAGCAAAGCAAATACTGATGCTCTCTGTGCATGGAATAACAAACACATTTCTTCACAAACATTTGAATTTCTGTCAAACATTTTAGCACGTTTACTTTTTGCTTTGCCCTCCCTCTTTGTGCATTTTTTAAGCAAATTAACTCAGAAGAAAAAAGTAGTTTACAGATCAAAAGGAAATGTTGAGTTATACACTTTCTTATTCTCTCTCTCCCAAGACTGGTAAATGTCTCTTCTCAAATAGAAACTTGAATGCTGCCACATTTTTCACACTTCTCCACTGATCCAGTTCCAATGTGATTATCTTGCACTGTTCATGCAGGAATGAATTTTACAGGAAAGGCAAGGACCAGAAATCTCCCTACTCCACAGAAAAGGTGAGTTTCTTTGGGAAGCTGACTGACCAGTGCTACTAGTAAATTCATATTAGTTATAGCTTCACTTACCTTTTCTTTACTCTTCCCACTTTTTGGAAACATCAGAGACTGTTGATCAATAATCTGCCGATTATTGATCTTTTTGTGATGTCTCAAGACACCTCTCACCTCTGGTTGGAGGTGAACGCTGTGTGCATTGGAACAAACTAAAGTTGTGACAAAAGAAGATAAATCCCCCTGGCCTTACTTTGCTTTCAGATCAGTTTCTGTAGGGTTTCCAATAAAACAGGCCAACCAAAAACTTTATCAGGCTATTGAGTTACAGAGTTATTAGATACTCTAGATTTCTCCTTCATTTATGTTCTTTTTATAAAAATCTTTCTGTATAGCATCATGGTGCGTGATAAAGACCTGAAAAGTAGGAGCCCTGCTGTGCTTTTATTTTCTTTCTTAAGCTTTTCCTATCCTGACCTCATCCTCTGTCTGGCCTAGCTGTTCAGAAAATTTTGGGCTCCTAAGTAGGTGTTGTACAGAGATTGGCTAAATCCCACAATTCAGGCTAAACATCTAACAGGGGCTGTGAACTGAAGGAATGAAGCGGGACAAGTGAGATGAAGACTCATATTTGCCTTCCTTCTACATCATTATTTTTTAATTTCCAAATATTCCTGTGTAATGAGAAGTGATTCATCCTGTTTTGAATAATATTAGGGGAGATAAGGTGGTTTCTAGCATTCAGATAACTTCGGTTTCTTTACCTTTTCCTGGTCTTGTTCTTTCTCAAACTTTGAGGAGGATGTTTAGTTTTTTAGGACAATGACTTTACTACCTGGAGAATGAGGTTAGTACAAGGCATGCTGGTGTTTATGAAGTTTTTAAGAGCCTCCTAAGAAAGGACAATATGTTATTTTGTCTAAGCATCACGCAACAAGGTTTCTTGATTTGTTAATGTTCCAAAACATAGCCATGACCCTAAAGAAGCTGTTAGTTTTTGGATAATTTACATCTCAAATATCAGTGCCTGAGCCCCAGAAGCTCCTATCAAAAAAAAAAAAAAAAAAAAAAAGAAAAAAAAGAAAGAAAAAAAAAAGAAAAAATAATCTTAAACATTTTATTTGGAAAGAAATCAGAGGTCAGAGGAGAGCAAAGACTGAATACATTCACAGATTCTGTTATGCTGGCCTTAATGTAACTTCTGAAGCATATTTGAAATAATTGGGTCTGCTGGAAACATTCCAAAATATTTCAAGGGGCCAACTGAAGAACTGGCTATGCTGTATCTAAACTTTAGTTACAGAGTCTTAATTCTTAGATGTATAAAAACCTTCTAAAAAAAAAAAAAATTTCTTAGAACTCTTCACTTGGTCTTATTAAAATAGCACTTCTCTGTAGAGACGAGTTAATCATGATTGCCAGACTAAAGATTCTGTTAAACATAAAAGCTGTCACAGCCCTTGTAGTGAACTGCAGCTTAGAGAGAAAAAAGACTGAAATGATGCTGTTAGAGAAAAGGTTGTTCAAATTGTACAGACACCCATCATAATTTGTGCTAATGATAAACAAACATGCAGCAAAATGAGAAAAAGATCTGCAAAAGGCAAAATAGTTCCTAACATGTTGATCTTCCTAACATGCTGGTCTCTCAGTCCAAATGTGCTCAAAGAGGAAATCTGTGCCTTATCTAGAGGAATGCCAGAGATGTTAAAAGGTAGAAAAAACAGATTTATTGCAGTTAGCTGAGCTGGTATCATGATTACTCTGTCTTATCTTTGAGCAGCTCTCTTCTACCACAATGTCGTCTTCAAGATCAAATGCCACCAAAAAGCATTGCTTCTGGGGTGAGATCAGTCTGCTGATTGTTCAGTTCTACAAAGTACAACAACATGAGAACAGAAGTGACTTGACATCTAATTTACTCACACGAATAGCCACACGTTAACTGACTGGCAATTTCCCTTAGGCAACAGCAGCTGGCTTGCTAGCTGTAGACTTTCTGGTTTTACTCTGTTCATCGTTCTGAGATCAGTCAGTCTTACCTGGAGTTGTCTGTAGCAGGAGATAGCCCTAGCCATGGTAGATGGTGCTTTATCAGTTATCTTTTAATGGGCAGATATTAATTCATTACTTTGCTATGACTTCTTGATAGCTCCAAGAATTCATAGTAACCTCAACACCTCTTCAGAAATCTTCTTGTCTAAGCCAAAGAGTCTGGAGAGACATTAGGTTGAGAACAATCTTTGACTGACTGGTCTGGCTTTGTCAAATATTATGGGAAGTGTTATCATGAAGAGGCATTGCTATGAGCCAAGTGGAACTACATTTTATGTTGTACAGAAGGTAAGATATATCGAACACATCTGAGGGCTGATCGGTAAGAACAGTCATTGTACAGTGTTGGTATTTCCAGTTAGTTTATATTCAGGTTTGAGAAGTGCTGCACTTCTTGCAAAAGGAATTGTATAAGAGCAGTTTTAAAAATTACAAAAGAAAGGTGAAAAAGGCAAATTGCACTAATCTAAGTTAGAAGAGCTCTTCTTGTGATCTTTAGGGATTGAGTCCCAAAGAAAAGATCAGCTTGTGACTGAGATCTGAAACAAGGTTTTCTCGAGTGTCTACTTAAAGATGCAGAATGAACCCCTCAGGAAAGCCAAGCAAAGGGACTTTGCCCCACATGGGTGGAAGTTTCTGGAGAAGGTACAGTGCTTTCCGTGCTTATGCAGCATGAGCATGATAGCAAAGGAGAGGTAAGACAGAGGTAGCTCTGACAAGTGTGCTAAGCCTCCAGGAACTGGCACAGATTACCCTACTATGAGAAGGTGCCACAGGAGACTGTCTATCAAAAGTTATGCTGGCAGAAATGAGGTGTCATGTAGTTTGTGTGAAGACATGAGGAAAAAGGAGAAACAATTTGCGGAAAAGGCCACTTGCCATCATTTAGTAAACAGCAAGTGTAAAAATCAGTATGAATAGGCAAGATGTTTTATTTTGCTGCTCACTGCATATGCATTTTCCAAGAAGCTAAACCCACCATCACTTACACTGTTGTAGGATTTGGGTCACCATGTTTATCTCTTTTTGGCCTCCCTAAGAAAATGAGTGTTGTTGACAGTGCTTTGACTCACACTTATATGAGTATTGTCACACCGTATTTGTACGGCACCGTTATAGTACATACTGCTTTGTCTTGAAGGGTGGGACAGGACAGTACTTTGGGAGAGGTAGGAAATGTTTAACCAAGAGAAGGATTGCAGTTCTTGACTTAACGTGTATATTAAAGTTTGAGACTATTTGGTGGATGGAACAGAGAATTTTCCTCACCTCAGAGCATGTGCATGACTGTGCTGCAATTCACAATTGCTGGTTATTAAAGGAGGAATAAAATAATCAAAAGCAGCTTGTTGTAGTTGAGGAAAAAGTTTTCTTCATGCCTGTACTGTCTTTCAAGATATACTGTATTTCACTCCCACTGCTGGGCTGCCAAAGGTTTTCAGACCCACTGTGATAATTACCACTTCTCTGATTGCCTTCGCTAAATGTTACACTTCTATCATTTTAACAATGGAAGATGGAGGAGTATGGCAAAATATATGTCTGTGTGCGCGTGCGCGCGCTCATGTATGTGTGTGTGGAAAGAGATTTATTAGATATTGCTGTCACATCCCTAATGTGACACTTCAGACCTGAACCTGCTGGGTGCCTTCAACTCCCACAACTTGATTTTTCAGAGGTGGTGACTCCCTGCAGGTCTGATTGATTTCAGTGGAATTGTTCCTGCTCAGCACCTTTGTAAAGGCTGTCCCCTGCTGTCCTCGGTGAAGGTGCTCAGCACCTTGCCACATCAGGCTTCTCCCAGCACATTTTCAGTCATACATCATGTAAGTAACTCCAAAGCTGCCAACAGCCTTTTCAGTGTTTTTATCAGTCCCACATCACCCAGCGAAACGTACTCGTTCCTGAATAGCTTGCAACTGTTGATGAATACTACTACAGTTATGATAAAATGTTCAGGAATATCACGTATCTCCATTCCCTGTCCCATCATTCAGATACTCTGTATAGCAATTCTCTTCCTTACTGTATCTCTCAAATGCCTTCCATCCCTTGATGCTGAGTGCTCTTTATAGTATTATGTCAGTGATCCCCTTACGCTGCATATCTGTTCCTCGTCCTGCCTCTCAAATACTTCTTGTAATACCGCATCTCCCTTCCCTGTAATCTTTCTGAGATACTTATAATGCTTCCTTTCCTTGTCATACCTTTCAGATGCTCCATATATTATAACCTGAACATTTCTGTGCTCACCTAGCCAGAAAGATTGCCAACACTCTGAATGACAAAAATGATCTAAAGAAAGAAGATGTAGTGAAAAAGTAAAGGTTACATCTTACTGCGCTCAAGAAGGATCAGTGTGGCTTTTCAGGTCTACTAGCCAAGCAAAGACTGCAGCTACAGCATCGTTTGTAGTTCCAATTTGCCTGGCAAATATCATGAAATTTCACAGTTCTGGCCATTGTGTTACAAGAAACCTGCACTGGCAGCATACAAGAAAAGCTAGACATTGATATAATTCACTGAAAGGATTTTCCTGTCTATCAGACAGAGAATTAAGTCTCCACTAGGTAGTAAGTTGTATATCTTCATTTAAACTATGGAATACTTCTCCACAGCTTAATTTGGCAAAACATGCTCAGAAAGACAAATTCTCTGCAATCTCCCTGAAATCAGTGGGGCCACGCTGAGTTTAAGCCAGCCCCCAATTCAACATAAGCACTGCTTCCAAGTTATTTGACTAAGCCTGTTTCTTGAAATGCGATACAAGGATTGCTTGTGCTGGCACAAAGGTATGAACTGTATCTCCCTCCACCTCCCAGAGCTTCATCCCAGTATTTTGCTGTGTGCTTGAATGTGTTACCATCACATGCGGTTAAAGTAGAGTGAGGCGTAGTGTGAAGACACAGTGCACCAGCTAACCAGGGAGGAATGGGAGCTGTGGGGATGTGCTGCTTTATCTCAGTCAAAAACAAGAAAGGGAGATATTTTCAATTTGTATCCAGGGATACGGCAGCAGGGAAGAGTTTTTAGTTTATACCTGTAGTCTCTCCAGTTATACAGGAACTGAAGGTCATAGGCAGCATATAAATATATGATTATTCAGTGGTAGTGGCTCTACAGTGTGTGGTACCAGTGAGCGCTCTTCCTTTGGGTGGATACTTTCTGTTTGTACCTCCTCTGCCAGGCTTGGTGCTAGCACATTCACTGCCGTGCTTAGCGCAGATGGAAAGTAAGGCTCATATTTTACCAGGAGTTACCAGGTTCTGGTGGGGATGGAGATGAATTCCACAGTCCCCAAGGTAAGTGCCTCCTCTGTACTTAGCACGCAGCCACCACATTGTCTCTGCTGGTGGAGTACAGAGATCCTGGTCAGATCAGTGGCTGTCAGTCTTGGCTCTCTTTCCCAACCAGTGCTTCCATATCTGCCCCTCTGTACTGTCTTCCTTTTCTGTACCAGGGGAGGGTTTCACCATTCTTTACTGTAACACCCTCCAGAAGTGTCATTTCTGCCCTCCATGACTGGACAAGTGATTGTCCCAAGGCAAACCCATACTTTAATACATTTCATTCCTCCAGGGCCTCGCTACCACCAAGGCTGCAGACACACTGCTTGCAGGTTACTTAGGCTTTATCAGGGATTATAGGCAAACTAAATCAGAAAATAATAATAATAAAGCGCCCCTCTTTTCCACATACCTTTGTCTCAAAATTTTGGTTGATCTAATCCACCCTTGTTTGAATGATTGTCAAACTGAAATTTTTATGTCCATTAGGCATTTTGCTGTTACCTCTGCTAAACAATGTGAAACGATCATCACTTGCTTTAAGGCTAATGTCTTCAGTCTTGACTCCCTCATATGTCAAATTTTTCTTTTCTTTTTGGCCAGTGGTGATACATTTCTGTTTTACTCTTTCCTCATTCATCACACAGAGTACGGTCCCTATCCATTCTGTTTCTTCCATCAACATGTTTTTCTGTATCCGCTTTGAAGTGATAATACAGGAGTTGTCTAATCAGAGCCTGATTATCCTTTTGCATGAAGGTAGCACCATTTGGATGGGCTCTAATCTCATTAACACTACTTTCGTTGTCTCCATCCCACTGATGACATCTGCAATTCCATCAGTGTGATTAACATCCCAGTCTGGCTTTTGGCATGTTTAGTCTTGATTTATGCCTATATGGGATGAGAACCAGGCTATCTGACTTCCTCCAGCTTAGGAATTTGATCCCTCTAGATAGGTTTTGGGGGTTTTTTTGCTTATTTAAAGTATGATCCAGCTGTTGTTTTCTCCATTCCTTTGCATTATCTGGCCAATGAAAATGGTACTTTTCCTCTAAATGGATAATTTTATTACTGTCATACAAGTGTAAGATTGCTTCTTGCAGATCTTCCTTTTGAAGACTGAAGTTATAAATCAGTTAAGAAAGTGGCATCATATTAGTGGATACGCTTGGTTTTTGTAAATATTTTTATCTGTGTCTATATATTGAGCCATGCTAAGAGGCGACTTGGAAAATACTGATTTTATGAGTGACAGATAATCTACTGTGGTGAATGCACTGCGATTTAGTTCCACTGCAGACTTGTTACCAAGACTTTGCAAATTCCTTTCCTGAAGAATCTGACATCCACTGTTATTAAGTCAAAAAAGCAGCATTTGCTCCAGATTGCAGAGCTGACATCACACTTATGAATATTTTCTCTGTTGAATCTTTATTCTTTGTTATCCCTGAAATTCTGCTTTAGGTAGACCCCTTTCTCTTTTTAATTTCAATTTTAATTTCACTGTGTTTTTGTGGAAGTTGGGCTTTGTAGTGGTATCTTACCCCAGCATGCGCCATGGATCAAGTCTTTGCAGTAAGAAATATGTTTGAAATGAATGGTAATTTTCAGTGAATGTCAATCTTACTGCAAACTAAAGGAAGAATAGCTTGTTTTATTTT
Organism: Strix uralensis; assembly: GCF_047716275.1. Taxonomy (NCBI): domain Eukaryota; kingdom Metazoa; phylum Chordata; class Aves; order Strigiformes; family Strigidae; genus Strix; species Strix uralensis. The sequence goes on from NC_133984.1 coordinate 7,309,259, forward strand.
TTCCAGGAAGTTATTATCTGAAAATGTAAAGTTAATTTATTTCTGGAGCATACCTAGGATTCTTTTGTGATGCATCCAGACTGTAAGATAGGTAGGCAGAGACATCAAGAAGAAACAGAGATTGTTTGCACCATCTCTGTGTCCATAGCAGAAAATTAGGCAGTGAACGACACTGATCAGGCCAGAAAGTCCTGGAAAGAAGGTTTACAGGACAGAATAAAGTGAGAGAAGTGTGTGGAAATGTGGTTCTGAGAACAGTTCTTAAAGTTCCTTTTTAAGTATTAGAAAGATTAGGAGAATTGTTTTTGTGATTTCTTAGCATTGCCATGTGACGAGGGCATTCAGTTTCTGCCCTGTTGACCAAGAATCATCTCCTGCTGCTCCAGCTGGAAAAGTCACTGCCTACTGAAAGCACTTTGTATCTGAAAAGAAATTTTGGGTAGAAGGTAATAAAATACTCACTTCCAGTCCACTGAGTTGGTGAAAACTGATCTGGTCTCTGGTTATCAGCTGACAAACATAATTGTAGCTTATAAATCAAGTGTGGCCACTTGAGAATTTGGCAGCTCTTCTGGTTTTAAGATGTTTGCTAAAGCTGCTCACATTATGATAATGAAAAGTTACATAAGTTATATAAAAGTCATTGGTTTTGCTCTTAAATAAAAATAACAGCCATCTGTAATTGTTCTTCCCTGTCTCATCCTTGGGAAGAAATGGCATTTAAATGTGGAAGTGGAGCTGGAACAGTGAAGCTGGCTGCCCACTGTTCTCTTTTTAGATGAAGCTAGGAGAGCAGAGAAGATAACAGCCTGAACCTGGCTGTGGACAGTGTGAAAGTGGGAGCACCTAAGGATTAATTTTGGGAAAGAAGAAAAAGCAAGGGGGAAGAAAGATTTTTGACAAAGGAAGGAGAAGGGGAGCAGTTACTGTTACTTGTATTATGTCAGAATCAAGAGAGTCTGCTGAGGCAAGAGCCTTGCTGACCTAGTGTTTGGCACTCCACATGAAGGAAGAGCAATCTTGCACTGGAGCATTTATAATTTGAACAGGAAATGATTGGGGAAAATTATCTACTCTGCTCTCTGATTTTTTAGACAGGTAAACAGAAGAAAATTGAATTTAGGTGACTCGTCCAGAGCTATATGGGGATTCTGTAGCACAGCTGGGAATAAACCCTGATAATCTTTCTTTCAAAGAACTGGCAGTATTACCCATCTCATTTTATAGTCAGGTCACTGAATCCAGCCCAATGCCTTTGCTGGCACTCAGAAATCTGTCTTGAATGCATCCCAGATCTCCCTCTCTCTCCTGATCCAGAAACACTTCCAGAAATCTCTCACAGCTTCTCTCAAACACAATCAATTTTTCTTTCTCTGCTCTTTGCAGGAATTACACAACCCCAGTAGTTTTTCAGCTCTGATGGTGTTTTAAACTGCTTGCTTTTCTCCACTGAAGATGAGAGAAGCCCTTCAGCATTCCTAAGGAGAAATGAATTACTGGAGGGAGTAATGTTTCTCCTCCACTCTCTCCCACCAGTTCTTCTAGGGATGGTTCTGTCATCTAAGAGCTGCATAAAATGGCTAGAGAACTACATGTGGTTTGTAACAAGCTACAAAATGAAGGTTAAGAACAGCTGTTCTTAAACAAAAGAGGTCATAGTCCAAAAGGCACAAGAAGCATGAATATTTTCATCTCACCTTTTTGCTCTTGGTCTCTACTGAGCTTTTAGCAGTACTAAAAGCAGTACAGAAACTACTGTTCAGATTCTTTCTGTATATCCATGTCTGTCACATGGAAAAACACTTTCTTTGGTAATGTGCATGTCTGGTAACTCTCAGGTAACTGCATGAAAAAAAACCCAAGCAAAACAATCCCACTTACACTTTCTATTAGAAAAAATGATGCAGAGTGGAGGAATTAAATCAGGAAAGGAGCAGGAGAGGCTGATCAGCCCCTGAAAAGCTTCCAACTAGTTTCTGAAAAACGTATTTGATTGCAACCACGGTGTGACTTTTTGGCTGCAAAAGAAAGGTCTTGTGACCCCGCTCAGCTTTCCCCAGTTCGGTGTGAGCACTGAGTTTCCCTGAGAATAATGAAGCAGTAGGTAAACTGGCCAAAGACAGCAGAGGTCAAAAACATACAGTTGTCTTCCTTCTCTTCTTAACTACTGCACGAGAGTCATTGTGAGCTGTTGCAATTTGTGTGTGCTGTACGACTTCAGAACAAAGCTGATACTGTCCCAGACTCTGGCAACCACCGTGTTTCCCTACATGAAGCAGAAGGTGGCCAGGCAGAGCTCCCCCAGTGTGGGGAAGAAGCCCAGATCCACATAACCTCATCCTAAGGCTAGAAGTGCCAAAGGAGTCCAGGATCCCACTTGCTCTTGCATTGTTTCAGTGAGTCTGTTGTGTTACCCTCTGTAAACATGGAGTCCTGAGCATTCACAGCCTGTGTGATTTGGCTCTTAGGTGTAGTAAGAAATCTTGGCCTGTATCTTTAAGAAACTTAACAGCAAAATTAAGAAATAAGTAATCAGTATTTATATGAGGAGTAAATGGATAGCATGCCACTTTTCAGCGTAGATTTACGGGTGCTGTCTGTATAAATAGAATGTAAATGCAGTCAGTAATCCACGTACTGAGAACTTGCACACTGGTGTCTTAAATATAGAGCCTTTTCTTCAGCTCAGTAAATTGGCTTCAGTCTACTGCATGTTGTAACTCCACTAAATTTGAGTCGTTTTAGTCAATGGAACTAATCCAGTTTACTTCAGCCCAGGATCTAATCCACAATTAAGACTGGGTTTACAGTAAAGGTTTTCTCAAAGCAAAGTTCTTGTATAGAGTTTGAGGTGATCAAAATTTTCCCTTGCCTGCTTCTTGGTTCCTTAATCCCCAATTAATTTTTAGATCTACACATACATGTGACTTTTTCAAAGAATGCTCTGAGTCACTCCAATCGGTTCTTAGGCACAAAATACCCCTTGGTTGACATTCTGAGATCATGAGCTGTGGTTATGTGTATTGCACTGTTCACATGGTAACAGAATCAAAAGAAAATCATAATGAAACACAATGGTTGGATTCAGAAATAGGTTACAAAAACATTCTTTTGAGCAGTAATAACAATGGAGAAGAGATGAATTTACATTGGGCCAAATTCATCCTTGTTGCAGTGCCAATTAAGACACTGCAGTTGTGCCTTGGAATAACTTAATAATTAAGCAAAATTTTTTCAGTTAGACTTGTGCCACCCCCAGCCTCCCTCCAATGCTAACCCGAAAATAACTTGGCTGAGAAAAATCAGGTGTCGGTATTTTCATTAACACTTTGTGTGTCTTCGTTTTTTAAATCATTAACTATTTAATACAAATTTGCATTAGAAATTGATATTGAAGCTGGATTTATCCAAAAAGATGAGCCTCTGATGGTTTAAAACAGAAGCAGGTTCTGTATAAGCATGAGAAGAAAGGGATGAAAAAGACTTAATTCTGTAGCTCTAAGCTGTCCTTTGTCTTAAAAGGTAAGAAAAGAATTACCATGGAAACCTGCTCACTCACTTCTTTTCATAGAAAAAGAGCTTGACTTAATTACTATGAACTTGTACTATCTTATCTTAAAATAATATTCCAGGTCTTTTTCCCAAGCAGTGTATCTATATGTGTCAGAAAGAACTGAGGAAAATGCTATCAGAAGGGAAATAAGCATTTGTCTGTGTGTTTAAATCATAGCTCTTGCTCTGTAGCAAACATTTTTATTGCTGTTGTGAAATTCACACCTCTCAGGAGGAAACCTTATAGAATCTGCTGGTTTCTTTCAGTTCCTATACGTGTATGTAAGCAACTGTAGCAAATCTCTTTTAACTGGCAACAATAAAGAACAGTAATTGCACAATTTAATTTAAAATTACAAGAATGTGCCTTCCTTTTCTAGAGGGGAAACCTCTTCTGTGGACCACTTTCCACAACTAAATGCCTGATTCTCAGAACAGAAAAGCATCATCTTGTTCAGATTTACAGAGAACACAACAGTCAAAACGTGGGACACAATAAAAATCTCCGAGTGCTCTGCTTTTTCACTCTTCCTTGTGTTTGCTCAGTTTGTACTGTCAGCTAATGAAATATTAGAAGACCATGGTGCTGTGAATTTATACCTGCAGGTCTTGGGTCCAGCTTTGAGCAAGGTTTGCTCCTGAAGCTGTGTCATGCCATGAATCACAATGGCGTTCACCCTGCTTCTGAGGCACCACTCCTAATGCTTCCTCTCCTCACTTTCCTTCAAGCTGTCCCTCAGTCTGGGGAGAAATAAGACCCTACAGCTGTTAGAAGGTGTAGGTTTTGTCATAGACTTCTTCTAAAGTAACTTACCTTAGCCAGTGAGACCTGCACTGTGCTCCTCACTTGAGAGCTTCATCCAAATACCTGGCAGTCTTACCCAACTCAGCAGTCATGGAAAGTAGAACTGGTTCTCTACGTGAAACTTTGACAGTCTAGCCCACAGTAAGCGTATTAAACATCTTACATTTCACATCTAAAACAGTAGTTTCCCATGTATCTCAAAGTACTGCACAGACTTTTGGTAGCAGAGCTTCAAAAATTTTTTCCAACTATCTGGCCCCAGTAAGAGTGGAGTCTACATTACCGGGTGATGTAGGAACAGAGTGTATCGTTATTTATCTCTAAGATAATCCTTGGTTTTCATATCACATCTGTGAGGCTTCCAGTCTTCTTCTGCAGTTAGACTGCCAAGAATTATATCTGTGGGAGTTACAGTTCCCTAGAAAAAAGGCAAACAGAGAACTTTCAGTCTAAAGTAATTTAATTTAGTGGAAGAAAAGCATTAAAAACCAACAAAAACAGAGTTTCCATGAAAGGCCACAGGAAACGCCTGTCTCCTGAAGCTCTCTACAGTAATTTCAGAACTAAATGGCTGATATCTTTGTAGACCCTAGAATGGTGTGAGACTTCATAGTTTCAAGGCACTTGTTTTTAGAATAATATAAATTTGTGGCAATCATAGATGTATTTAGTTGTGCTAGAATGTTACATCCTGTTTCCACCCACTTTATGGTGCTTTTGCATTGTAACAGCAATCTAGAAGTTTCTCAAAATAAATGAGACTCTACCAATACACTTAACATAAGAAGATTTAACGTGTTATCTTCTGACTTAGTTTGGCCATGATTTTGCCCTGGGTTTCTCAGGGTGGAAAAGACAGTAGGGCACATACAGAGAAGAGAATATAGTGAATTTGAGTTGCATCTAAGAAAAGAATTGTAGTATGGGTTTAAATGCCAAACCTTAAAACCTGAATGCACTAGGTGGGCAACATGCTCCCATGTATCATTATCTTTATGCACCAGGAAAGTTGTTACAGCCCACTTTTACATCTGGGCATGAAAGCTGTATAAGCTTCGACTTTCAACATTTTAATTCAGCTGGTTTTAATAACGCTTATAACATACAAAGATCAGCTCCAACTTTACTGAGCAGAAGCTATATTTTCTGGTATCTGCTAAGCTGTGTGTCACGAGTTTCTGTAATAACTACCAGGGATTAGGTTAATAGCATTACAGCTGGAAGTGTTACTTCCGGCTTTGTGAGACCTGTTTACGATTTACAAGGTTGGAGTGATTAGTAGTGCAGATGCAGGTTCCGCTGGTTACAAAAGCTTATGTTGGCTGGAAAGCATAGTGGATTCATTTTCTGGAAGAAAAATATGGTATGTTACAGTAAAAAGTGTTGCTGGGTATGGAGAATCTCGGGCTCATTAAGGATCTATTCACAAAAGTAAAATAACTTTATAACATGCTGCTAGGATTCACACACACACACCCCCCCCCCAGTAACTGGGATGTCACATAGCAGCATACATTCCAGAAAGTTATAAAATAAACTGGTTCTGAAAGCACTTAAGTGGCAAATCCCTATAATCCACATGATGATAATAAGTCAGGTCTTTCAGGAGTATAGTTACATGGAAAAATTTCTTCATTATGAAGCATAGCTAAGAGCCTGGCAGTCACTACAGAATCTGGTTGGGTTTTATTCTGCAGAGCAGCTGTAGCCATCCCTCACGTTAGCCAGTCCACTTAGAAGGAACATATCAGTACTTTATAACAGTGTAAAACTTGCCCAGGTAATTCTCAATTTCCACTGAACTATATCTTTACAGGCAGACACTTCTTGTTGCTGTTCTGGACGTCTTTACATCTAAACTAGGCTTCCAGCTATATGGGGCCTTTCATCTAGCATCTTGATCAGATGCTCCCTTCATGTGAAAATGGTGGCTTTAAAGACGAGCATACTGTCAGCTAAACCAATTCTAACTATTGCAAATTCAGATTTTCTAATCTAAAACTTTGAATCAAAGTAAATAAGATTGTTGCAACACTGAAGACCTGATAATACAAAGAGTAAATTCTGACAGTTTTTATATTAATCTTCTGCCTTTAAATTGTTGGCACCAGTGTCCATGGCATTGCTAACTGTGATTTACACCATCAGAGGCCAGCTAACGCTGTCCTTTCATTCATGGGTTTTGTCAGCTCTCTGGTGCTCCGGTAATCTCAGTTCATTTTCTTTGCTCCTAAGTGGTTTCCAAAGATCGACATTTTCCCTTGGTATACTATAAAACGGAAAACTACTGATTCATATTGACTGTTCTTCAAAGCATAAGAAGGAGTGATTAGACTCTGACCACAATGGTGAAAAGCCCTATGTCTCATTTAATTTCCTTTCTGCTGCATTTTTCTTAAAGATATCTTACTAGTTACAGCTTTCTATAGATAAACAGGCGCTGTGTTGGAAAATTTCACACTCAAAGTGAAGCCTACAAAATTTGCATTTGTGAAATTTTACAATGAGGTGGAAAAATGACACTCTTTACTCAAAACAAATTTGAGACATAATTGCTTGTAAGCTAAGCAGATATCAAATTCATTTGGTCATGAGTTAAATTGTGCTTTGGTTTTGCTGATTGCAGCCCCCCAAAAAGGACCATGTTTGCAATCATTTCTGGGGGTTTAATACTATCTGAAAAAATTGATGGTGTATGATGTGACTAATAGAATACTAAGACTCCTATATTGTCTTCAGGCATAAAGACAGCCTGACTCTTCCCAGACTTCTGTACCTATCCAACATTTCAATGTCACTCTAAAATGTTGCCCAGTCACAAGGACAGTTGTGCTAATGCTGCTTACTTCAACCAACCTGTCCTGCACACTAAATGTTTGCAAAATAAATTGGGTCCTTCTGAAGAACTTTAGTCTAAAGAGTGTCCTAAATTTATCCTCCAAGGTAGTAAAAGATTGCACTAGTTGGAAATTCAGTCCAGCTCTCCAGGAGGCTTCCTGTCACTGCTGCTGGGAAGCTCCCATGCCAAATGGCAGCCGTGATTAAAAGCATGACAGTCAGTGACCCTTAGCTTGCTCTTATAGCATAGGACCTTAAAAATGCTTCAGTGAACCTCAGAGGAAATTCAGATCACAAGGGAGACTGTTTCAAATTTGCCTAGAGGAATTGAGTTGTTTGGTTTTGGGTTTTATTCCCTTCAGAATATATGTCTTTCCCAGTAAAAAAAGAGAGAAAGATTGTATTGTCCCAGGGAAAGGTGGCTATGGCATGAAGAAAGAGTAGTGGGAGGCGGAGGGGAATTACAAGCGCTTTTTGTTTGCTCGTATGTGTTTTAAGTGCTATGTTGCTGATGCTTCTTACGCCATATGGCGGAACAGCTGATGGTTAAATGCTGATGCTGAAACATGATGCTGACACAGCAGATGCTAAAACGTGATTGTGGCAAAGATGATAGCAAAACACTGAAGGTGAAACACCAGTGAAGAAAATGTCGATGAGAAAATAGAAACCTCTGATGTTCCTCTGTTAGAAATTATATTTCTGGAGCTGGCAATAACTGTAGCAGCCCAGATGATGTTTGGAAGGCCAGACTGGACAGTTGCCAGATACATGGGAAACTAGAGGAGTTGTCAGCTGTTTGTTAGCAGGAGATAGTAAGCAAAGTTTCTTGCTCTTTGCTCTAAAGGGAAGGACACAAATCCTTTAGGAAGACGCAAATCAGTTGTGAAACTTTCTTTCCGCTTCTTAGAGTCCATCCAGCAGAAGCTTGCATCAGCTATATGCTGGTTTTATAGACATGAGAGAGGCTGGCTGCAAACCAGCAGGTTTCCAGCTGGTCACAGTGGAATAATGAGGTCATCCAACACACACAGAGTCTGTTTGCTTGCTTGTCTCCCTTAACATTTATGTATTTTTTATGGTTCTAAACATTTAGAACAAGAGTTTTAAACATTTAGTTGCAACAAAATGTGGTGTGGTATTTTTTTAACAGGAAGTCATTCTTGGGTGTGCTTGCCTAAGTTTCTGAAAGACGGCTTTGACCTTATTAGCAGATATACACTGTGATCGTGTGAGGCAAACGAATGGCATTTTGTTTATCAAGTACCCAAGTTGTTCTAGAAAACTGAGGTAATTTAAAAAACTGGGAGAGGGCCAAATAACTTAAGTGGTGGTATAAAAGTTACAAGAAGAAGTATTTGCAGATATTAAATATTCTCTAGTCCAATGGTCTGTGCCCTCAGAAAATCCAAGGTAAACTGAGCAGCTCTCTGGCATCAGGAAAAGCTGCTCTTGTTTCCTGCAGACCAGATCTTGTTCTGCTTCTTAGCTTGTTGACTGAATTGTAGAATATAAAATTCACATTATTAAAATACTTTGTGATTATTTCAGTAGCCATTTATTTGTTAAAGATCTTGTAGCATGCATTAGAAGGGGGATGGAGAAAGTTTTACCACTAACATGAGATTATTTGGAAAGGAGGGAGGGCATGATCTGCATCTCCCACAAATACTGAAGTGTTCAACATGTGAAATTTGATGAGAAACCTTCAAACTGTACGTTTCGTTTGAGAGTCCTGGCATGTGTTTTACTTGTTTGTTTGTGGCTTACTGTGTCCTCTAAAAGAGTGTAGGTAGGCAGCAGGGAGGGGGACTTGTTTCTGTGTGTGGTACCATCTGCTGCAGTTTGGTCAGACAAGCTCCGTGAACACGGCAGACCTGAGGGATGCTCCTGGAGTACAGAGAGGGCACAAAGAAATGATGAGAGATTTTGGTAGCAACTGATGAGAAGGGCAGAGAGAAGCCAGGACTCAGACATGGTACAAAGCGTGGGAATCATTTACCTAACCACTGATACACCGTGTGGTTTTAAATACCTAAAGGCATTGAGCTGTCTGCAAGGAACCCCAGCTGATGAGACACACGACCTATGGGAGACCTGCACCCTCTGAAGACCTCGTCCCTCAGATACCCTGGGGCTTCTCAAAAGGCACAGCATGCCAGTGCATAGGTACCCATGTCCCTTCCTGGTAGCCTTCTGTCACCTGTACTACTTTCGCAGCAAAGGAAGCCACTGAATACTCGCTGTGATGAGAACACAGAGGGGAAGACAGAGGGAGTTCTGCTTTCAAACTCTGATTCTGTTTTGTGCAGCAGATCTCTAGTTTAAAAGTAGGTTGTTATAGTTCATGTTTAGAGATTCAAAATCCTTCTGGGGTCTTTGTTTTAAGGAAAAGAACTCAGCAATTGTACCCCAGGCTCTGCCTCACCATGTTTAGTCCAGAGAAGGATGTTTCCAGAGTAAGCGCCAAGTTCTCTTGCTGGAGAGGTAGGTAGGTTGGGTGTCCCTGGGCTGGCTGTGAGTAACTGTTAGGGAATCAAACACCAACTGTGAGTAATAGCAGTGCTGTTTTTACAGACTGCCGCTCTTACCTTTGGAAGTAATGAATCCTAGCAAATAATGTCAATGTTAGGAGGAGGCTGATAGTAGCAACGCACAGGACTGGGCCTAGATCTCAACTCTGGACAGGAGGGTGGGAAAGCAGATGACACTGTAACTTTTCTCCAGAGAGAAACTTTCACAGTTGCACATTAAATGTGAATGATTAATTAGTTCTTTTACAGTAAATTGTAAGCGCTTCAGTTAATTTTGGTGGGCATTCATGTCCAACTCATGCTTTTCCTGGTTCCACACTTTCATTCTTTTTCCCACACTAAATCTTTGTTTGGAGTTCCCTGGGAGGTATTGTGTTGTCTGTTTGTTTGCTTGGTCAAAGTGACAAAAACGTCAAAGAAAGATGACTGTGGAATATGATCTAGAGTTTACCAACACTTGTGTTCAGAAAACCAGCTCCAGCATCCAGCCAGGTGTCGATAACTAGCCCAAGGACTCTAGTACAGAGCCTGGGGAAGGAACACAACTGTTGTCCCTGGAAAAGTTCATTCCAGTGTGAAGGCTTATGGTTAAATGGGTTCCAAAAATGTTTTTGAAAAGTAATTCGCACCCCAGTGATTTGGGAAGAGGTTCAGTGTTTGGTACCTAATAAAGATAGCTGGCATTGGAGGGTATGTTATTTTAATTATAACAACATGGTGATGGCATTTTCAGGAAGGAATCCCACAGAGTTCTGACTGCAGACATTTCTCTACTCACAGCATTTAAACAGCTGCCAAAGGGTTTTCATTAATAGGTTATTTGGATACAGTATATGCAGGCTTATGCTGTGCTATCACTGCTTCACAGCCCTTCTTTCACTTTCTTGACTTTTTTGGAAAGATGAGCCAAATAGATTTGGCCAGAGCCAGTGTCTCAGATTAGAAGGCAAGAAAACAAGCGGTGAAAGGCAGCTGGTATTGCAGCTCTGTACCAGAGAGCAGGGTAAGAACCACAGCCCTCAAGATCACCAGCCGCTGTAATCACACTCCACATGCAAAGCATTTGCAGGGCAGCTTTCGACGTCTGCCCATCCGAGTGGGCTGATGCAGCAAAAACCCTCCGAAATTTTGTAATGTAACTATACTGAGGGCCTGGGAAACTCCAGCTTCAGTCTTTATGTGAAATCTCTCTAACTGCCTGTTATTTTTGGAAATCACATCATTTGTGACTTGCTGTCATTTATTGTGCTGGTGTAACTAATTACCAGTGACCTTGCTGGCATTTAGAACAGCTGAGGATCTTGCTCAGGGGTCAGAGCTGGGACCCAGCATTCCTCTGCACCGGGTAATGCCTAGTATGTCTGGCCAGGTCTCATCTCACATGTATCACCCTACATGAAGAGTAACTGGGTAGGAATCCCAGAGTCAATCCAGTGCAAGGTGAGAATCAGGCCCAGCTACTCATGCTTGCAAAGTCATTTCTCCTGAGAACGTGTGTCTCTTATCGTGTTTCCTCAGAGCAGCTTGGGTAAGAGAGGAATTCAGGGAGTACCTGGGGCCTGTCAGAGCTTGCAGCTATTCTCAGATCAATTCAGCTATGCATTCACATTGCTTAGAAGATTTTGAAAAAGTATTACCATCCCAACCAGATTGTAGTGCTATGTTTTATATATATTAAAGTCTCTAACCAACAAATCTTTATGCGAAAGAAACCTGGAAATAACTCTGTGTAAATCATCATCAATTTTTTTATTATTCATTAAAGTAACATTAATCATAAACCTCTTTGGTATTCATGTGGATGTAATACGTAGTTCCAAAGGAATTATGTATTAAAGGGGACTTAAGCTCAGAACACTCAGTTCTCTATGAACATGCTGTGTTCATTATGTTAGATTTAGTGTGAACTATTTTCTTCAGTATTATTAGAAGGGAGTAATGGTTGAGTTTCGCATTTATTTGAAAGTGATTAAAGTAAAATTTTCACCTTGAATAAAACAGCAGCAACATATTAACAATTTTTATCATGCCCACAAAAGAAATCTCTTCTCAAAAGATTGGAAATAATCCTCTGAAATCTACCTGCAGCTGATTATATTAACCCATTCAAAATATACATTTCCACCTCTATAGATTATTATTTTTTTTTAATTTTACACTGTTGAGGTTGTTAATATCTCTGCTACTCACAGGCACCTAGGGGTAATGTTAGGATCACTGAACATTCACTCTTCTGTTTCTGACTTCTGAAGGCCCTACATTATTATTCTAAGACTCATTACTGATGTAAAAACTAACTGGTTTATTGAACATTGCATGTCTGGCCTCATGTCTGCATAGTACTAATTAAAAATCACGAACTTCTTTACCAGCAGGAAGCTTTGTAAAATGTGGTGTGGATTTTTTAGAGGATTTAATCCCATTTCTGTGTATATAAACCTAAGGGTGTTTTCTAGGCACTCCTGCAAGTTTAGAGGTATTATTTACAGTATCCTAGGTTGGATTCTGCCTAATCTACCATTTTACACCACAGTACTAGACAAATTAGCTCTAGTCAGGAGAGATCTGATAATGAGAAATTAGTTTATCCCAGGAATTGTAAAGATATGGGTCTCAGTGGACCTTGTTCCTGCCGCTGAACCTACCATGCAGTTGATAGTGTTTACTTTCCAAAACACTCACCTTATCTGAAGGGTAGAAAGTCCTCTAAGTGCCTGGAGGTCAGCTCATATTTCATCACTGAGCTTTTCCTGTTTGAATGGAGATTTACATCAAGACCTTTATGAGGTAGCATATAGGGCCATATTTTATCAGGTAGTGGATTTCTTTTCATTTTGTATTAGCAAAGTGTGTGTAATCCTAATTAAGGAATAAGTTAATCCTAATGTCAACTAGCATAAATCCTGTGAGGAGTGTTTGCATTGACAAAGTACTAGAACGTATTTGCTTGCCTTTGGTCTCCATGTTGTCCTTGTTCCAGTGCAGCCCAGTCTAAGGTCAGGAGAATCATAGAATCATGGAATGGCTTGGGTTGGAAGGGACCCTTAAAGGTCATCTAGTCCAATGCCATGGTCAGGAACATCTTTCACTAGATCCGGTTTCTCAGACCTCTATCCAACCTTCTGACCTTGAACACCGTGAAGAGTTGGTCCACTGCCCTTGCAAATGCTCAGCTTGTTTGGTGGAGTGTCACGGGATGTCTTGTACTTGTCTGGACACTGCTTAGACCTCTCGCTTGTCCTTGTCATCAACAGTGCAACTTTTTGTAAGTTCTTCAGGTAACTCTTGAGGTGTTTGTTTGTTTGTTTTAATTTTATGAATTGTGAAGTGCCGAAACCTCCAGCCACTATTCCTATCATCAGACATTTAAATTCCCTACCACAGCTGTGGCTACATGTTCCAACTTAGCTTCACACTACTAAAACTAGTTTTTGGGGTTTTGTTAAAGAAAGAAAAATAAAAAAGGCTTTGACAACTACATTATTCAGAAATGGTAAGAAATTGCAAAAAGGCAGAATTAACTCCAATTAAAGTTCCAAACAATCCCTTCACCCTGCCTCTGAGCCACAGTCTGGGCTGACAGGATCCTCTTTCACCCTGGATTTCTCCATGACAAGCACCTTCCCCACTGCCAGGCCCTCCAGATGGCCACTCTGCTGCTCCCAAAATGATTGCAGCCCAGTTCCCCACAGAGGGGTTCTTATAAATATGTGCTGTCTGAGGACGGTAATTGTTGCTGCATAGTTGTCATTATCACTGTGTATCACTGGCTTCCACTAAATCAGTTAGAAACATGGTCTCTGATTTTTTCCATCCTCTGCCCTCCTTTCCACGCACACTCAGAAGAGAATTGTATGTTTTCTCAGAGAGATTTTGGGTTTGTTCTTTGATACATGGTTTTCTTAAGGACAAATCCAGGTTTCAAGTCAAGATCCACTCACAGTGTTGTTAGGTAAACAAAAATGGCTTCAGAGACAGCAGTATGAGCCTGTCCTCTGCAGAGTGGAGGTTTTGCGTGGCTTTTTGAGAGTAAGGGTGAGAAGAGAGCTGCCCCCGGGAATGGCTTGGAACAGGGGATAGAGCCAGATCAGCCTTAGGGGGAAAACTGGTGGGAGAAAGGGGGAAAACAAATCCCTTTCCCTGCCACTCCACAGCACATTGAAGCCTGGATTCTGTAAATATGCTTTTATGTAGAATAAAGATGGCTGTGTAAGGAAAGCTATAGCACTAAATACCTTCAAACAGTGTCTTCTTTAGTCTGTGGGGAACCTTTATCTGCAGCAGTCACAGCTCTCCTGCTAGAAATCAACCTCTTTATCTCTTTTTGTATGAGGCATGGTGCAGAGGGGATAGAAGAGTTTCTGCTGGCTCATATGGCACGCATCATTGTGTTTGTGAACCTCTCTCAGTTATTAATAATGAATTAGTCTTCACAACACAAGTATATAAGGAAAGGTGGCTAGTAGTGTCATTTTTGGTTTAAAAAAATGAAAGCAGTGAGAGATGAAGAGAGCTGGTCAGGATCATACTGCACCAGAAATTGGAAACTGAGCATAGGTTTCCTGAATGCTATGTCAATGCCCTAGCCAGTTTAAAAACTTCACGTTTCTTTTATTACTAGCTTGCCCTGAAGAGTTTTTCTTATCGTCCTATTTCTTTCCCCTTTCTTTCCCTCCTGTCAGTACAGTACAGAGATCCATGTAAGCACAACTTTGTATTCTGCCAAAAAAATTGAAAGGCCTCAGGACACACTGTATTTGCAACATACGATGCCATTTTGCAAAACAAAAGTCATATTGCTGTTATTGAAAATAGTAAGAAAAAATATAATGCCATGTATTGCAGCAGTCTGTGTTGTTCAAACGTGCATGTCTGTCCTCTTCTCATGACTATTAACTGTTCTTTTGTTCCTGGTCTTTCCTTCTCTGCTTTGGATCACATGCTGGTCAAAAGCTACTTGCCATTTTGTGCATCAGAGAAAGAAAATAAATAAAGGAATGGGATTTTTCACTGCAGGTGTATGATTGCCTGTAACGTGGAAGGCTGCCAAAGGGAGCGTTCACATGTTCAGGGACTGGTGTTGCTGGTGTTAGTGCTTGTGTAAACTACCTGGTAAGCTGTGGGCTAAGGCTAAATTTTCTTCTTCCAGTGGGCTAAGAAGATTGGCAACACTATTTTTCAGCTGAATTAACTTTTCTGATAGCAGTCCAAGAGATAATCTTGAAGCAATCATCAAATAGAGCAGCTAATACTACTTTGCTGTTATATAGTTAGTTTGTAGACCCAGGAGCACTGCTGTCCTGCTCTGGGGGGGATCTTCAGGCGCTCTGTTCTCTTACAGGTTTTTAATCATGTGTTTCCATCACCTGCTTGTATATATCATAGGTGGGGAGAGAAAAGTACCTAGATACCTTTGATATTCAGCCAGGATAAATTGGAGTAACATTCAGGCTGACCTACAGTCTCCTAAATAGAGCAGCAGCAGAGCCAAAGCAGTGGGATGGAAGCTGTCTGCACCTACACTGAAGTGTACCCCAATTTATGCCCCGAGGAGCTTTACAATTCCTGGAAGGTTTGGGATGGGATTTCTCTTGAAGTAACAAATGAAGATGACATGGCTGATACTTCCTCTACACAGCCCTCCGCTTCACTCCGAGCACTGCCACCTTTAAGTGCTCCTCACTATTACCGGTAGCAGATGTGTTTAAAACCAAAGTGAGATCCTCTCCTCTCAGCCTCTAACCAGAGTGCTGTATCAGCGCTCTGATTATCAGGAGAGGAAAAAATACACTGAGTGAGTAAGAAAGCTGTTAGAGCCAGAGAATCCCAAAACGATGAGAAAAAAGCTTCCTTGATGAAGGATTTTTCTGGGCATGGTGGGAATTTGCTGTAGGGAAAAGTAAATCTTGTGAGTAATTGGGCTGTGAGTGGGAGGAGGGGAAGAGCTATATTCCAGCCCACGGCTCCCACCCGGGGCTGCTGCTCTGTAACCCCTTCGCACCTATTGAGTTCAGTGGCTCAAGAGGGTGGCCAGTGCCTTGCAGGGAAAGGTCCGTAATGAATAAACATCTTCATTTTAAGTCACTGTAGGCTCCTGATTTTGCATTTCATTTCCAAATGCAGTTATCCAATTTTCAGTTTAGGCCCTCTGAAATGTAGAAAAATAGAAGTAAACTGCAGAAGAAGGGGAGAAAAAAACCTTTAAAAATTGCTAAAATGATGCACAAAGAGAGAGAGAAAACGACCTTTGGTTGGGCATCCAACAGTGCAAAGAAATTCTAAAGTAGTTTACTTTGAAGTACATTTCAGTCAGAGGGATTTTATAGCAGTAAAATTGGGCACTTAGCAGGGATTGCATATAATTTCCACTCAATGCCAGTATAAAGCTTCAAACATAATGATTTTTTTTTTTTCCGTTCAGCACCAATAACTAAAGCCCTTGGTCATTAATAATGACTCATTCTTCACCTGCAGTATTTGAACTACATTTGTCATCTACTTACTAGCCTTTAAAAGAACTTAACCTGACTCTTCGTTTTGCCTTGTCTTTCAGTTTGAGTCATTTTCTCTACAAATGACACACCTTAGAATTTGACATTTACGTAGGACTCTGTACCTTATGTTAGAAGTGCTTTTAGATTGCATTTGTCTTAATTTTTGGTGTTACTATTATACACTAGTACATTTTATTACATTGTTTAGTTTAATCCTCCCGTAAGAATACTGTGTCAGGAATGGTAGGGGTTTGGGAGTGAGGAGGGGGTTGGTATGGTATCTCCAGCACCAGAACTTCCTGCTAGGTACGAGGTGGAATGATTCATCTAGAAGGCAGCCAACCTGTCAGAAAGGCTCTTTGGACACTAACACATTTTACCATAAAATCTGTCGTTGGCATCTGTAAAATGACCTGGTTTAATATGCATTTGAGGCAGCCAAGCAGAAGCTGGTAGCATCCAGTCATCAATGAGGAGCGAAAGCGTCTTTCTCAGCACGTGAAATCCAGCAATCTAAACACTTAGCAGCAATGCCTGTTGTGGTTTTTTTGCTTTGTTAACAACCTGGGTATAACAGGAGGTAAAAGCTGTTTCAGCTCATACCCTTCCTTACATTTAAGGTATGGCTGAAGACCACGTGAAGACTGACAAGGTTAGACCCTGCGCCTGTTTTTTATACACATCTGTAGGAACTGTCATATCAGAAAAGTCCAGTCATGCAATTTAATCGGCTGTTGTGTCCTCAGCAATAGCCAAGTCCTCTCATCTAAACAGCAGTTGCAAACATATTCCGTAGAAGAAATATTTCTAGCTAGAAATGTTGTGTATGATTAACATAAATTCTGTTAGTATTCATATTATTTTATGTTTTAGCCTGAGAAATGCTTTCTGTTTTACCAATTATGAAATCCTGCGTTCCAGTCGTGCAGCAGTCACAGTAACCGTAAGCAATGCTAATGAGGGAAGCGAGCCTTGCTCCCACCAAAATCACTGCAAGTTTTGTCAGTGACCTTCATGTCAGAAAGAGCTGGCCCTGTTACAGAATTCAAAAATAAACCAAAGCTGTAAAAAACATCATATTTTCTTAAGGGAGTCATCCTTCTGTGTTTTCTTTCAGTGCCTGAAGTGCCTTTTGTAGAAAGGTTACTAACCTGCGACAGATGAAAGTTAAAGGAACACGGTTAGAAGGCAGAGTAAAAGGTAGTTATGAACATATGGTTGGAGAATTATTTTTAGAAATGAAACATAAAAACATTGAAAATATAGGCAAGCAGTGCAAACCAATGTTCCATAAATTGGAAGAACTTCATAATCAAATATTTATGGTTCTCTTTGCAGTGTTTGAAAAATTAAATTATTAAAAGCAAATATTGTGGCAAATAGGTTCCCATCAATCTCAATAAAAGTTACATTTCACTATCTCTGTCACATTATTACTTTTTTGCTTTCAGTCTTTTAAGATTGAAGAGAACAGTAACAAACTCCAGTAACAAATCAAAGCTTTTCAATGTAATTTACTTGGTGAGTAATTTCTAATTGACTCAGACTGATGGGTCTGCATAGTTTGATGTATTGCCGAAGTGAGAGATACTTTGGACGAAGTGAATTTATAAGCACCTCTTCTCCAAAGAAAAATGGCTGCTATATTTAATTTTGTCATTTCTAGCTGTAGCAATGTTCATGTATACCTATCTGTGTGGTCTCTCAAGAAAAGAAAAACCCAAACCAGCACATACACCTGTCAGGAACCCCACTCCTTTCCTGCAGTGGAGGGGGGAGCCAGCTCCCACGCTGGATCTCAAGCGTGGGGAGTCGGACACAATGCATATTTACCCCATACCAGCAGCCTGATGTGTGTGTACCGCTTGCTCCTTTTCTCTCTCTTTTTTGAAAGTGTAGTTGCTTAGCAACATAATTTAGTCACCTGCAGGTCAGGGTTCAGATCTTGTTAATGTCATTGTGAATTAGGAGGAGGAAATGACTTTGGGGGTTTTACAGCTTCTTTGTGACATTGTTGTTAACCAAGAGGTTTGTATCCTGTTTGGTGGAAAGCCTTCAGTGACTGCTTGTTTTTTATGTGATTATTTCCATACGTATTCTGCAATATTTCTAAAGAGAAGAGGGGAGAGGGGAATATGACAGAAGATAAGTTATCTGATATATACATTGCAGATGTTAAAGGTCAGAAGTAGTGCTTTGCACCCAATGACAAATTACTTCATTTTAGGGCAAATTAAACTCCAGACTTTCGAAAGAAGTGTTCCAATGTCAGTCCTGCTCTGTCCTCTTGTCTTTCCCCACAGCACATTCAGGGAGGCTTTCAGGAGAGCAGAAGCAAGTTCCCCTCCACACATACCTGCCACTTTATTTCCCACAGCAGAAATCCCTGAAGGCTGGTGCCTCAGGGGAGCAATCTAAATTTAGCAACTACAAAATTCATCTTGAATTTTTGCTCCATACGCTTGCAACCTCTCAGATACTGTCTGATTCTCTCTGCTTCAGCCTGGTGTGATAATAGATTCGGTCTTCCCCTGGCACCCTGCTCTGGTCAGATGGCGAGGTTTCCCAAGACCGCCTGCTCAGTCTATGGCATTCTAGGATCCAAGGCATTGTAGCTGATGCGGTCCCAAATGCTGAGAGACTTGCAGGGCCACTCAGGCTTGGAGAAGCGAGTGCTTTCAGACCTGCCCGGGTGCCTCTGGGGTTGCTGCACATCCATCAGATCTGTTCAGTTCATCAGGTGGAGCCAGGAGGATGGAGCCATAGTGCAAGGCTGGGGATCTGCAAAGGCTCAGAAAAGCAAATGGGATTTTTGCATGCTCTGGGTGGGAGGGAAAGGCTTTGCCATTTTGATAGAAATATTTGAGCTGTCAGAAGGTTCTTTCCACTTCTTTGGCCTAACCAGTTGAAAAGAAAGCATGCATACATCCATGTGTACATATACATATATCCAGCGTCTGTGTTAGTATTATGGGTGAAGATCCAAATTTGATCCAAACATGAACAATTTGGTCCAAAATTGAATATTTCATTGCACTTTCAGGATGATAGCCACTTTCTATTACCATTTTAAAACAAGGTACTCAAGTCATGAATAGAAGTCTCACTGAAAAGAAAAAAAAAAAAGCCATAACATTTTCCTTGGAAAATAACCGAATTAAATATTTTGCATGTACTGGAAATATTTCTTCATTGTTTAGAGCCAAAACAGTTTTATCAAATTCAATCTGAATTCATGGGTGGTTAAAATCCTCCTAAAATCTCATTTCTTGGCAAACTTACTATTCACCAATTTTTTTAGCCAAAGTTTGCATTTGATTTTCTGATCAAATCTGTATGCATTGCTCTGGCCTCTGTGGTTTGAAATCCTGTGATAATGGCTCTGTCCCGCTGAGGTTTTCACATACGCGTTGTTTCACATGGGCTTTGTGGCTCAATTGTAAGCTGTGCGAGAAGCTGCAGTTGTGTTCACTGTTCACAAACACTAGTAATCCCAGGATCATTTACATGGGTGATTTGTGGTCTGGAGTTCATTAATCTTTAGTTGTGACTGTTCATTATTTGTGCTATGTGACTGGTCAACTAAGGCATATGGGGCCAGATCGCCAGCTGCTGAAAATCAGCGTGGCTCCGCTGATGGATGAAGGCAGGCTGGTTTCCGTCTGTGACGGATTGGATCCTGGAACAGAGGGGCTTCCTGCTTCTTTGACGGGCTTTGAGGCAGGCTATGCTAGTTTTTGTAATGTATGAGCTTCTACACAGGTGAAATCCACCTGTGAAACAAGCTGCCTTCTGATACCTTGCTTATGTAAACATTTGGGATCTTGTTAAAAAAACCAGTGTGAACAGGTGTTTGCAAACAGGAGTTAAAAAGGCAACCAATAAATAGTTGAACTGAAAGACTTACTCGGAAATTTTTTTATTTTTGTTCAGGTGACTTCCCAAATGTAAAACAAGTAATTTCTTAGGTGGCTGTTTTACTGTTTCAGCAGTTGCAGACCATATTCTTGACTCCACTTCCTGCAAAAGCCTCAGTAGTGACAACAGTATTATGCAGCGGTTGTGCTAACATGTAAAACCTGAGTAATACTATAAACCATTATTTACAGGGATTGATACAACAAGCATTTAGGGTAAAGCTTTTTAAAAACTGATGCTGGCAAAGGCCCAGTGCCATACTGCCAGCTTGTAGTGAGCTTTGCAGAGGGGAGTCCAAATCACTGGCAAAAGTTTACAACTTTTCTGTGCTTTCATTCAGAATTGGGTGGGCAGAAGCAGCTATGTAAAGCAAAAATATCTTGTGGATTCACCTTTGTATTAATTAACTTTAGAAATATTTCAGATGCATTGCCTAACTCAGGCCCTCACAAAGTTGTTGGCACGTGAGACGTAAATCACTCATGCAACAGGGCATCTACCATCAGGGGTGCTAATTGAGACTAATGTTGCAGTGGGTAGTTGGTGAGATAGCAGAATGGCAATTAAAACTCAGAGGAGAGGGAATATTTCTTTCCTCCTTCCTTCTGGGTAGCATTGGCATTGTGATTACAGGCTGATACCTGGATTTCTTGACCTCTACCTGTATTGTGCCAATCTCCAGCAGCACCTTTAATGTATGACAGACACCAATGAACATAAGACCACCCTTAAACTGTGATAGGGGTTGTAAATAAAGAAGATTGTGGAAGGGGAAGATTTGTACTGTTATTAATTGTTCCCCATCCCTCTCTACCTCTTCCCCTAACATTTGACAGGGAGATTATAGCTGATAATAATATTTGGCAGTTATGGGAGGTGAAACTTTGAGAATTTTTGGAAACTTTTAATCCATGGATCTCAAAATACTTTCTAGACATTGACTGTCACAACTGGTTTGTTAGTTAAGTATAAGGCTGAGGAAAAGGGAAGTTACACAGTTTGCCAAATGGTGTGTGGAAATCAGTAGCAGAGCTCAAAGTAGAAGCCAGAAGTCTTTCCTCATACCTCTGCTCCTTCTCCAGACAGTATGTACTGCTCTTTGATCTCATTTGCAGAACAGCTAGGTGCCTAGTAGTGATTAGCTAAAACTCACTACTTGATAACTCCTAATAAAAGCAAGGTCAATTGACACACACAACAGTAGAGTGAGGAGTACATCAGAAAAAGAGTCACACTGAACAGCTAGATATTTTGGTTTTAATCACGAAGTTTCATATTTCCCAGCCACTAAAGATTTGGGCGTTCAAATTAAAGGAATGGAGTATAGATTTTAAAAAGTCTTCATATATTGTTTTATCTATCATGTATTGTCTTAAAGACATCCAAATCTACTGTGAGCCTAGCTCTGTGAGACTGCCATGCTTAATTATTGGTGGCTGGGGACAGGTTTTGCATGAGGGCAAAAGTTCCTAGTTTTTGTTTTCTATGTGTGCCTAGTGCTCTAGGAAACCCAGAGTTAATGAAACCACATAAAAATGAAATGGTTAAAACCAAACTTCTCTGTAGGCAAAGTTTCTTTTATTTTTCTTTGTAAAGTTTGGAGAAGATGTACCAGTTGTCTTTTGTTTTGTGTTTTCCTTAGAAAGAGAACCAACAGGGCTTGAAAGGAAGTGGATCTGTAGAGCTGTCAGCAGAATCTATAAAAGACACTCTCTGGGAATCCCATCCACCTCTCCACTTGCAGGCAAAAAGACATGGAAAATAACACATCAAAACTACATTTCTTAAATATTTTATACATAACTTTCAATGTTCCAGCTTTCACAAGAAAGCCAGATAGCTGTACTTCCTTTAGTGTTTTATATATGATACTTTAAAAACATCTGAAATAAGTTTATACCTTGTATCAGCTACCTATAGCAAACTGTTTTACAATCACCGCCATATGTAGTTCTGTTATATACACTTTCTTAAAGGTATAGGCAGTATAAAGTTGGAGCCTCTCTCTCCTGAAATACCTGTTCTTTAGCTTATACAAGGCAGTGCTGTTCTTGAGCTTATGTTTAGGACTGTGATATGTTCCAGTGGCAAAACTACAACCAGGTCTCAGATGAGCCTGTGATTTACAAGAACTGATTGACCAAACAAATATCCTAAGCCTTCAGGAGGTACAGTAGATTGAAAATTAATTTGATGTAAGGTTAATGACTTGGTGAAAATATAAATGTCACCTAGAAAGTCAGACATCATGCCTCTACTGTAATCATAAGTCCATAGTGATTGTACATGTGAATGGTTGAAGTTAAATACAAGTTTGAAATATGGGGTTCCTTATTCAAGAACTGGTAGAGAATAGAAAAACATATTTTAGCTAATTTGGCAGTGTAAATCCAGATTAAATCTTTCTGTATTTCTTAATTAACTGCAAGGTTGCTTTATGCAAACACAGTTTGATCTACATATTTGTGTGTGATTGGCACAGAGATCAACCATGTCAAGTTTAAGTAAACACGAGCATATAAACTCAAACAACGAGCTGTTTGCCCAGCAAGGCAGCATAACTCTTGCAAACAGAAAGTCACTTCTTCATCTTCACATAGAAAAGCTTATTTTCTTAGTGTCTTCCCACACTAGAAGCCCTGCAGACTCAGGTCTTTAAAGTGCACTAAACAATTCTGTATGGATGCAATCAAGTGTATTGTGAAGTACCTCAGTTTTACTTACTGGTATAGAGACACCTGCAAGGTAAGGCTTTTCAGATCTGGCTGCGTCAGTCAAAAAACAAACTATCGCAATTGTTACTCAGCTAGGAGAACAGATCTGCTGTAGAGCAAACCTTGACCTCCTCATTTTCATTATTTCAATTAACGTAATATTTCTGAGAGATGCTGGAGAGACAGCAATGTAGCTCAAAGTCCATTATCCATCCCATAGCCAGTATAATTGAATTAATGTTGTAGTTTGCTTTTCTCATTATAAAATCTTGGTGTGTGCTGGTTAGTATGTTCACAAACCTGTTTCTGAAATACTCTTCTTTCCTGAAGAAGGTAGAACATGTAAGGTCTGATTTCTAAGATTCCCCCACGATGTGTAGGATAGGAGGGGGTGAGGGTGGGAGAGCTGCCTGCAAGCTGCCTTTACTCTGCCTGCATTTCAGGCCTGTGCAGAGGGACATGTGTAGCCTCTGGGTGACTCAGAGCAACCTTACAGGCCACAGGAGACAAAGGAAACACCAGGCAGCAGCAGCAGTGTAGCTAATTAAGGTGGTAATTTTCCTTATACTTGTGCCTAGACCACAGTAGCTACTTGGAGCAAGCAATAGCTGGCAACAGCTTTCAGTCACTGAAGGCTGTGTTAAGATCCAAACTCGTGCACTACAGAAGAACTGAATGATGCAGGAAGTGTTAAAAAAGGTGCAAAGAGTTTTCTGCCAAACACCTTTAATCATTCCATACTCTCTTTTCTCACTAAAACTGTTTTCATACAGTCTCTGACACCGTAGGTTGTGAGCCCGACTGGGTATTTCTGTGGACAGACATCACAGCTCCACACAGCACAGAAGACAGAACGTGACTCACCTTGAAATAGAATCTTAAAAACAGGATTTCTGCAAAATTGTTTTGTCCTGTCCAGGTTGTGGCATACTGCAGCAGATGATGATCACTGTTGTCTGGAGCTGGTCTGCTGTGGAAGAATCGAGGAGACAAGTATGTGCAGCATTTTATGCTGGCTTTGGGTGGATTTTCTACCTGGACTTCTTTGTGTCTGACTTCCAAGTGTGCCCATACATCCCTTTGGAGAATGGCTTGCAGGAGTAGAGCAGCCAGAAAGGAGGTGAAGGATCACTGTCTGCTGAAGCTCTTTTAACTTTCTTTCTAAAACCCCCAGGGAGGCAAGGGGGAAGGTGATGTGGGATCAAAAGCAATAATGGAGGAGCATTTGCAGGGGTGACTTTTTTTAAGATGAATTGTTTGGTTAGAGATATTTCTTTCTTTCTTCTCTAATACCCAGCTGCTGAGCTGAAATCTAAATGTACCTGGTCACTGCAGAGCATTGAAAACCTACAGTCCAAATGTCACAGCCATTTCTTGCCTTGTCTTTTCTTACCCTATCCAGAGCAGGAATACTTCCCATAAACAAGTACACCTTTACCAGCCTCTCACATGCAGGCATTTTCAAACCTCTTTATAGATTTAGGAATACAACATCCAGAAACTTTAAGGCACTATTGCTTCAGAAACAAGGGAAAGCTGCCATCTGTCTCTTCGTTGCTTCTCACTCCAAACGGCAAGAGAATACTTTTTTCTGACCCAGCTCTTCCCATCTTTTACCCAATAAAGCATTAGTTAAAATTAAATGACACTGTGTTATTCACTTGGGAAAAATAAGGTAATTTATTTACATGCCTGTATAGCAGAACAGCGTGTTAGAGGAGGTAGCTAACTGAAGGAGGACAGTTCATGTCTCTGAAAGAATAGACTGCTTATTTAAACGTTAAAAGGAAGTTAAAAAAAAATCTGCATTCCCCTTTACATGCAGCTTTGAGAAAGTGGAGTATTTTATGCTTAAGAGTCATTTTGTCAGCTGGCTGGCAATGTGTTAAAGATGCTTAAATGGAGGAGAGCAGAGCTGTGGTGACTTTTCCCCTAATCAAGCAGCGTGGCGGGGAGAAAAGCACAGATGTAATTCTGGGTCTTTGAAATCAACAGAGCTGTGACAACAGAGGCTGCAGTTTCACCTGTAGCTGAGAGCAAGACAAACAGTATGCTGTATTCAGTGTATCTCCCTTTTAAAAAAATTGTTATTGCAGCAGTCTAAAAGTAACACAGCCAAATGTAGGCACTGCATCTTGGGGTGTTCCTAGAGAATAGGAGATCATGTTAATTGTCAATTTTTTGAAATAAGAGACTCCTGTGCTTACACAATGAAGTCTTTAATTACTGTGAAAATCAAGTACCTGTACAGAATAGCTTGGATTTCTCACTGGACCAAGAGAGGGTAAATTTCAGAGGGAAAACAGCTGAGTTTGGGTCATAGTCTCTGTCATGGTGACTTTTTCTGTTTTTTACAACTGCACCAATGGCTTGTCTCGTTGTAAGATCAGTCTTTGGGGGAATTCTTGCCTGTGGTGTCAGAGAGAACCCCGCCCAAGCCTTTAGAAATGCCCCTCCCCAAGCTTTACCCTCTAAACTTTGAAACCTGCCCTTTAAAAATAAAATCTTTAAAACCTGAAGGTGGGCTGGGGGGAGATGAAAGGACAAAGAAAGACTCTTCTGAAATGTGTCTCCTTTGAAGTAGCAACAGAGGTAATTGGATGGATAATTATCTTTCAATTCAGTACCTTTACTTGATGACTTTGAATTCAATATAAACAAGCAGCATACCTGGGTTTGCTGAGAGCTGCCAGTATTCTCTTGGTGCATGGAAAGGACAGGAATTTTTCTTTTCATACATCATTTACAAGTAACTGCAATGACTCCACAAAGTCGGTACAACTCACTAACAAAGCAGAAAAATGCACAAAGGAAAGAAAAAGATATTTTATTGCTGTTTTTTAAATAGAAGTCTCTGTAGGCAGAGTTCAGTTGCACTGGGATGGAATCAAAGGGCCAGTATGGAGGAATTTTTTTCACCTTCTGGAATTTGGATGTCTGGCTATTGTGTCAATTATCAGTACTCTTTATTTACTGAACAATGCCTCATATGAAGATAGCAAGATAATTTGATATTTGCTTATGAAAAGCCCATTTCTAAAGCAGTGGTACTGGAATTTTTAGCAGTTTTTCACAGGGACCATTTGCCAGAACTTCAAAGAAAACTGTTCTTGAGCAAACAGTCATTTGGAATAGACCTGTGTTTTCTATAACCTGGGGAGAGGAAATTTTCACTGCGAGGTGAAAATTAGTGAAGCGAATCTTTGGACATTTGTGGACAGTCAGAGCACCATAGCTTTCTCCTTGTACCCTCTCTCACATGCAAGAGCCACATTTTCTTCTATCAGCCAGCCCCAAAGCACTGTCATTCCTGTAGCTCAGAAATGATTTTCAGATCAGGCTGAAAGCCAGTCTTCCCACCCATCCTCACTATTTATTTGCTGGAGTGATGACAGGTCCAGCCAGTTATGGAGTAAAAATTTAGTTACTCTTTCTATGGGAGACAACATTCATACGCACAATTTCCTGCTGTGTGGGAGGGCTCCTGTTCCTGTCCGAAATGTCTCTATTATCTCTCCTGACTGTGGCATTCCAGGCAGGCAAGAAGGCAGATGAGATAGCCTCGCATCTTTCCCAAAAGTGCCCTAGGCTTGATGCTTCATGATTGAGAGATATCAGTGAGCAGAGCTTTGTCCCTACAGCTGAGGCAATGGGCCAAGCAGATATGCAGAGTTTTGAGAGGGACCAGTCACAGAGACTGAGCAAGGGAGAGATAAGAGGTATCATGTCGGAGAGAGAATAAAAGGAGAATGAGGCAGGCAAAACTCTACATGCAACAGAGTGGAGAAGGGTTTAGAAAAAATCCTTTGTGCTTGTTAATTTTTTTTTAAATCCCAGTCTTCTTGAACATGGGCTCATCCTTCAGAGAGCAAAATGGCTGACAGAGGAAGAAGTGGTTAGCAAATTACCTTCTTACATTAATTCCCTGGATAGAAAGAAATTTACTTGTAAAGGTATATTTTTAAAGATCTGCTTATAGGTCTTATCAACTACAGCTCTATCTACAAGATTGTGGAAACTTCAAGGTTTTTTTCACTCCATACCTCTCAGTTTCATTGTCAGTTGCCCACAAAGAGCTTAAAAAGCATTTATCCATTTTTCACCAGCATGACAGACCCTGTTGCTATTCTGTTGTCCTCCAAATACTTCTGCCTTAGAAAAACTTGATCTCTTAAGTGTTGTTTTCCCTTTCTTTTTGCAGCTAGGCGAGATGGAGCGATATTACACTGTGTGACACAAATCACAAAGTCGGTGAGTCCTCCCTTTCCTATCACTGCCCCTGCATACCTCTCTTATTTCGCTACTACATTGCCACATAGTATTAATCAAGACTGTGTGTGATGCTCACATATATGAGCTTATTATGCAACCGATATTAACAATCATTACAAAAATCAGTCTGGCTCTGGCAGTCAAGTGGTGCTAAGCTGTCTGTGATGGACTGAATTCAAGGCCACACAATTTCTGTTCTGAATTTCTGAAAATCTTAAGGCTGGCTGTCTTAAAACCTTAACTTTGCACACCACTAATCTTGGAACAAGCTGTGCAGGCAACCTTGTCACTGTAGTTTTCCAGGTTTTCCGATTTCATCTTAGTTAAAGCTTTATTTCTGCAGCCCATCACTTTTAGCCATCAGTATGTAGTGTATCTACGCTTCCTGCATATCAAAAAGGATATGCACATAGATAAATTGCCAAGGAAAGATATGTTCAAGGAGCAGAATTTAAAAGGCATTTAGATGGTAGAGGGGCACACTGAGAGAAGAAATGATCAGAGGAATTACAAACTGACACATGTTTTGGAATTCTCGGTCTTTAAAATCTGCCCCAAGCTCCATAATTATGGAACAGGTCCGCAAGGAAAACTGTAACCTATTTCCCTTTGTTCAACTCTTTCTGGTTGGAAGGATTTATTAAGCCAATGTCAATATTCTTCCCATCAATTTTGGAATGTCTGAGTCTTTGTTGAAACAAGCTATTAGCAGCAATAAAAAGACACAGGACTAGAATAATTTGTCTAGAGTTCTCTTGTGTGAAATATTCGCTATAGTGTGAAGAAGCCGGTAAGTAATATTATACTCACAGCTTATTTTGGCTCACAGGTGGCAGCAAAATCAGTTAACTATTTCTATCCATAGGAATTGACTTCCACCCATTTTAGAAAAAAATTCAACTTTCAGTTAGTAAAGTTACAAAACGCTGCTCTGAAGCTGTGCAGTTTTGTGATGTGCTGCAAGATGTTCTTTGTGTACTAACCACCCTGGCTCCAGGGCAATGTGCTTCATCTGGTTATTCTTTCCCAGAAGGCAGAAGCTCCACCAGTACTGAAAATCTTCCTTACTTGAGTGAGCTGCTAATCTGCGTTCTCATTTGAAGTTTCTCAAGCTACTGGTTGGCACTGCTACTTACTTCTGATTACTTTTGCACAGAACTCGAGTCAGCAAAATTTGCAATGACTAGTATGAATGTCATAATACCATGAGCAGTGGGAAAGTGTGTTTTTGCAGATAAGGCACCCCACACTACCCATTTAACTCAGTATGATCCCCACACTATGAACCTGGCACTGTCCCAGAGAACGATATGGGAGAAAGAGGCCAAGCTATTATAGCAGGTAGATCAGTACACATAAATTTAGGCAATCATTTAATGGGAGCTCAGCTAAACAAGCTGTCCCTCACCTTTTGTTCCTTTATAGATGTTTATGTTACTAATTAAGCTGTGGGTTTAGGTCTGCAAAGTAATGAGGCTCTTCCACCTGCTGATGTCAAAATATCTGTTTGCTGATACTTTAAATAAAAACAGGTAGGAGAGCTGGCTGTAGTAATTGACTGGTTGCCTGCAAGAGTTATTTCAGGGTGAACACTGGAGAGGCTGGACTAGCCTAGAAATTCACAAAGAAAGGTTGATTTTTCCAGAGGTTGCTGACTGGACTGTTTTCCTGAGAAGTCTTAGCATTTGGTAGTGTTCCTCACTCTAGGTGTAGTATGTACTAAGCCTACATCTGGGTTTTCATAAGGGAGCAGATTGTGTGTGTCTCTCTTGTATAGTCTAATTAAAATAACTTGCATACATATGTCAGTGTTCCCACTGAGTCTTATGGTATTTAGTTAACTGGTTTTCATTTTGTTGAATGTAGACTGGGACAGATTTGTGTTTCTAAGCTTTTGTGGCTGACAAAGTTTTAATTGAATATATAATGAGTGTTGTACATAAGTAATTATTTGAACCCTATGGCAGTGACAAACTGAAATCTAGCATACTCTCGTATTTTGCTTTATATTTAAATACCTCTGTTTGCATGTTTTGAAGACCTGAAGCTATATTTTGGGCTATATATTTTGATTCTTGACTACGCTTTAGTGGGAAACATCTGAGGAGCACTCCAGGTTTACAGAGCAAAGCTGGCAATGCTATACATTGCTCTTACCCTTTTCCGCTCCTTCAGACTTCGACCCTGAAACAAAGCTGTCTTTACACTGCAGTTGATCTCCTAGCTATCCAAGATGAGTTGTAAAACCTAGGTGCTGAACACTTGTTATGAAGTTTTTCAAGGGTAAGACCATTAACCTCAATCTGCTGGCCAAATTCCAGTCTTTGTATTTAACTTATCTGAGCTCCTCTGGTAGTTTCAGTTATCATGATCTTCACCCTCTCTCATCTCTGCAGCTGCCATGTGAGATTTCCCTTCTTACTTCAGCAGAAGCTGCAGATTACCCAGCTCTAGATTTAATTCAACAATGAAGCATGCATTGTGGAAGAACACATTGCTGCTAAAAGATGTTCATGTTATCTTAATCATATGTTAGGTTAAAATCTGGATCAACATGTAGGAATGAAATAATATATTTGCATTTCTGAAAGGATAACATATTTTTTTGCCAACTGCTAAATCCAATCAGGAACTGCCATATAAAACTATCTGAAATGTATGGCTGTTAACAATTAAGTTATTAAAGCACTGTGTAATAAAAAAGGATTACATGTCCTTGTATAAGAAGGTTTTCAGTAATGGGTTAATATGGTCTGTATCTACTGTTTAAAAGTAGATAAAATATCATAGCAAAAATAAGGGTGATATGATAAAAAGGTGACTACTCAATGACTTAATGTGTGAAAGAAAGTAATGAGAGTGGAGAAATCAATATCATAATATATATAGGTTAGCATAGGTTCAAGCAATAGGTGATGTAGCTTTTTCTGAATAGCTCCTCTGGTTCAAATCCAGATTACAAGGCAAATTATGCCTTGACATATATCACTTATTTAACCCCAACGACTTTGGTTAGTAGAATTTGGGCCTGCCTCAGTGATGACATAAATTCTACTGCACGCAAATGAAAAATTGAGAATGAATATGTTATCTACTCAACTTTTACTTATTTTTATAGTGACAAACTGATTAAAAACTTCCTGATTATTTTTCCTAGTCCTCTATCCAAAGAGCTTTTTCTGGGATGAAGGGAACTGTTTTTTCAGTTGTTAGCTTTTACAGTCTAATACCTGCTTCATGGCTCATGAAAAGTGAATATGAACCTACTGGATTCACTGTACATACTGAAGACTTGCCTGGACGTTTTTGTAAGCTATTGCTACTTCAAGCTGCTTTAAAGGAGAGACCATCTGCATCAGGAATCTCTACAGCATTTTTGCCAAAGTTTCTTCTGGGTCTCATCACTCAGATTTTGGGTTGTGCCCAGAAACAGAAGTTTGAATTTTCCTTAAAGACTGCAAAAAGTAATATCAAAAAGTTGGTTTTGCTACTGAGATCCTGATTCAGACTAAAACTGAGTGGTCAAAAGGAATTTTATGATTTATGATCTGTTCTGAATAGGGATGTATTTAAACACAGGATTGAGTTTCAGTATCTAAGAGGGAAGAACAAAGCACAGGAAGGGATGAAGAGGAGTGAAATGTGTCATATCCATGATTGTAGGCAAGTTCTACAAAACCCATATAAATAGCTTAGACTGTACTGTACTATTAATCTCTGGGCCAGCTATTTAGCACATTGAATCTGAGGTGTCTTCATCCTTTATAAAGATAAACTCACCATGACAAGATTAAGACCTGTGAAGAAAAGGTTTGTATGCTTATGTCTGCTAGAGAGTTAGAAAAGGCAGGTTGAATTTAGTTTAGCCTTAAAATGACTTAAAAACCTGATCTAGTTACTGCATTTTTTCACAAATAATGCATTCTTTTAGCGTGTAAAAATGAGCTGCAGCAAAGCTGCCACACAAGCATGATACAGTAAATAGACCTTAATCAATATTTCAATCAGCCACCTGTAGGTGACTGAGAATTGCTAGTTAGGGGTCTCCCAGGCAAATAAAAAGCTACTTGTTTTCTTTCTTTGAAAGAAGAGCTGTCAGGAAGTTTGCTTCTTTGGGAATTTCTTTACTTATATAAGCAATAGTGTTCTTCAAAAAAGTGAAGTATTCAGTGAATTCAATCCTAGCTTTCAAAAAACCCCAAACCCTGTTTAATTTTGACTGCTAAAGGGAATGCTAGATATTTATGTATCAGATCCAAGCTGGTATTAAATAAGTACAGCCCCATCAATTATCATGGGGCTGAGCTGAGTGATACACACCATGTGATAATCACACCCCCACTTTTGCAGAGAAGATTGGTTTGGATATTTTTATTCTTTTGTTGTTCAGAAGTTCTTATCTGAAGAAAACAAGAAGCTATAGTTTCTTGGCGTTGACACTGCTATGACCTCATTGATTGAATGAAGGTTGCTATGGTATAACTGCAGAATCTGTTCGGTGGTGTATACGGTATCACCACTGAAAGCCCATCATCTGCCAGATACCACACAGTGATAACTGGGAGCCTGCATTTTCCCTCCCGCCTCCCACCTTCGCAAAGTGCCATATGGTAACTGTTGCAATCACTGAGCTTTAGTGGCTATAAGTGTGTCTTCAAACTCTCCTCTTTTATTTATTAAATCATTCCTTTTTTCAACTTCAGGACTTAGTTGCACACCAAACTTAACATGATCATTTACTACTGTGGATTTCTTCCTAGAAGAATTGACCGGCTTGTCCTTTGAAATCTGCTAAAAAATAATTACAGGCACGCTGCAGTTTTCTCTTTGGGGAGGCAAGGCCTCCCCAAGGCACCCGCTGTGCCAAAATGGTGGGGTCAGAGCTGCCTACAGGCAGAGCAGGCAACGTACCCTGCTACCCGTGGCTGGGATCCTGCTGGACACAGTTGGATGGCTGTGCCCGTACGGGAGAAGTGTCTCGGCATATGGGGACTGGTCTTATTTGCTTCCAGGAATGTTGTGTTAGGCTTTTTGCAGACAGCTGTGAGTGTGGCTCAGACCTGTAACTAAAGGGTCCCGGTGACTCAGGAAGAGTCGGGGACTGTGGGCAGGATTACTCACGCATTGTCTGTCCACCAGGGATGGGGGCAATATTAACATCACACTAACAGCAAAGCTGTGAGCACTCCATGAGGCATGAAGTGATTCAGCTAACCACAACAAAACAGTTTTATGTAGAATGTGTCAGCCTTGAGAAGTGGGGGAAAATGTGTCACAGCAATATAAAGCCACATCTCCTGTGGCACTTTACCAGGGAAGTCAAAAGCAGCACGTGAGGTGAATGGCCGGGGACTAGCATGGGGGAGGTCCATGTGTACACTGTTGTCCCAGGGCAGGAGAAGATCTTGAGCTATGCTTAGTCTGCTTCTGGATATCAGGTGAAAGAAGAGCCAGTGTGTGCTGAGCAAGGATGGGTGCATGGGTGGTTAGGAGAGGAGTGGAAAAGAGGGAGAAATGCATTTGCTTCAATACTGAGGAGAAGACAAATGCCTGTAAAGAGGAGGAATAAAAGTCTGTTTGCTCTAATACAGCTAATAGACACTAGAAATTTTCCAGCTACCCTTTACCCCCCAGTATCTGAGTTTTGCCTTTATCATTTTATTTAAAGGCCAGTAAAACATAAAAGAAAAGCTTTAATTACTTCTGGCCACATGGCACTTAAAGCTTTCTTTGCAGGTTTCTCTGTCCTCTCTGAAACTAGTAGAGATGCCATCCTTCATATCCTGGATTTGAGCTATTAAGATCAACCTGAACTGACATCAGAGAGTGTATCACCAGTGAAAAAGTCTTGAATCCCTGGGTTTAGGGTTGTCAAATCTCTGAAACGCTTTCAGCGATCTAAACAGCACAGTATTGCTCATACATACTATATCTACATTAGAGCGTTCCTCCTAAATTTCATGTGGGATTTCCACTTTTATCTAGTGACATGCCTATACAATATGTAAAGCTCTTATTCTTTTGCACTAAATACACAAAACAGGTAGAGTGGTATGAACAAAAGTAATTGTCTAGTCATTTTACTGTATCATATGCAAAAGCCAGCTGATACATTCTAAGATGCAGAACAAAGGGAAAGGAGGAGAAAGAGATTGTTTCTGAAACTCCTATTTCTCCAATGATCTGTCAGCATATTTTTTTTTCTTAAAGGAAGTTTATTATCAGTGCTTGTCATGTCCACTACATTTTGCCTGTGAAAATGGCTGTACTGATCCTTTGATTTGAAATTAAGTAGATATATAATGTTTTCATTATAAAATAACAAGGTTTTTTGCTGGTAAAAAATCTTGTTTTCTCTGTTCCTGCTCTGTGACAGTTGGTTGGCAGAGAAAGGAGGAATAGTAAGTTTTAATTATATCTCCCCAAACAAGCAGATTTGAAAGCAATGCAGGGATTACATGAGAATAAAATCCCTTCAAGCATTAACTGTCGCTGGTAAAAGGATGTTAGATATAATCCTATAAGGTTAGATGTCCAGACATCCTGGTTTAACCAGGACAGTCTAATTTTTAATTTAACGTTCTGTCATCCTGATTATTTTCTTCGGAAGGCTCATGTGTCATGTTTGCCTTTGTGCCATACTCAAGAGTGGCACAATCATGAAAATAACACTTTAAATCATCACGCAGCTTTTCTCCTCCAATTTCATCAACCAGCATCACATGTCAAAATGCATTGAACATCACAAGCCAGGAGAATAGGAATTGTATTATCTTCTACATTAAAAAGGAATAGATAAGCAAGAGAACAAAGGAAAAGTAATAAAGAGGAGTGGGGAAAATAACTCCAGATCTATACATGCCTTTTTTTCTTTATGAGGAAAGATGCCCATGACAATACACAATACACTTGTCACTTGCTTGTTACGTAGAGCTTGAACTAAACCGGTTCCAAAAAGCTTCAGGTCCTGTCCCCTTCAGACATTTCTTGGTTGGCAGGAAACTAGTAAGCAAATGCCAGTGGAATAGTTAAGAAGATGGAAAGATTTTTTTTTATTCCACCCATGAGCTTTCAAACTCCCTCAGACAACAGATGGGTGATCCAAATTGGGTCTAATAAAGCAAGGATAGATATTTTTTCTGAGGCTAGAAGAAGTTTGGTCAGACTTAACAGAGTGTTTATTGTGCTCTTGTAATTTTTGTTTTTAGTCTGGAAGCAGAAAGATCTACTGAAATACAGTGTAGTTTCCAGCTGAAACCAGAACAGTATTGTGAATCACATGAGAGAAGCAGATCCTTTGTGATTTCTAGGCAGAACAGGTTGAGAAAAGCATCTGAACTCCTTCAGGATTTTCTGATCATCCAAGCCTGAGGCTTTGCTTTTCTCATCCCTCTATCCTCTCTCTGAGTCTCATTGTGAGAGTCGCTGAGTGCTCCCTTTGTCCAGCTTCACTGTCAGGTAAGAACATTCATTACCTCTGAGAAGGTGCCTGTGCTTTGTCGGATGAGATCTTAAAAATACCATGGTCAAGAGGTAATGCACAAGGTTTTAATAAGCATCTGACTAAACCAACTGGTTGTTTTCTTTTCAAGCCAGATTTTCTTTTATAAATTGTTTAAGTTTCATCAATGTATTGCTCTTACGCCCACATGTTCATCGTCACCTAAGTGAAGTCAGGACTTAGGTCTGTGATTCATTTGGAATTTCCCAGGTACTCAGAGGCTCTGTGCACAAAGCTGGCATCTCAGTCAGCCTCAGGAATTTCTTGAAGGTCTAACTACTGTACAACTTACTCTCCCCTTAGGGTAGACAATAGTAAGTTTAATAGACGTCTTGTTGGATAAATAGGACATGTCATCCGTAGACTTGGGCCAGGCACTGTGCACGGGGTCTGTTGGTTGTCACATCCTGGCTGCTTTGCAAATATGCAAGCACAGGATAATGTGCTGAAGTACAGTGAAGCATGTTAGTCATGCTGAGGGAGGGTCCTCTGGGAGCTCTCTCAGTGAAAGAAAACACTGCTGCAGGAATTAAAGATGAGGTGTGAACAAAGCATTGCCACTCTGGAGAACTAAAAAAGCCCTTTCTTAAGTAAAGAACATTCCTGACCTACTGCTAAGGAGTCAGTAGTCAGTGACACACTTGGAAACCATTGATCCTCAAGCATTCATCCACCTTGGATCCAAAGGTAGAGCAGTGAGAAGGCCAGATCAGTAAAGCAGTGGAGATCTGTTCTCTCTTCACACACTTGTGAAGTTCCACCTGTGCTAACTGGAGTCCTGACTGCTTTCACGCTGTGGTACATCTACAGCAAGCTGATGCAGTAAGAAATGGAAGGAGCTCTCTCCATCTCAGCACAGCCACATGGAAGGAGTTAAGTGCTGCAACAGAGAGGGAGAAGCCAGTTACTTGTAGCAGAAAGATAACAGTAGGAGCCCTCCTGTAAGATGTATAAGGGTGGCCCAGGATGGAGGGATGGCCAGGCCTCTTCCATCCTGTCATGTGTTCTTGCAAATGCAGTGGTAAAATATCCAGGGTGGAGCCACAGTACTATCCACCTCCAAATAGGATATAAAGCGGATAAATGGTGCTGGGAACCATTAATCTCTGTTCCTCTTCTTTTTGCATATTCTGGCAGACTCTTGATAGTTGGATTTTGCTGTCAATTTTTATCATTTTTATTTTACATCAAAGAACGGAAGAAAAGCTTTCTGCTCTGTCTGAGCAGATGAGCTCATGGGTAAATGAGTAAAACCAGACCACTGAAATCTCAGTGCTCTGAAGTTTGATGGTAGCCAAAATGACAGGGGACAATCTTCCAATTGGGCAGGACACCCCCACCACCCACTGCTAATCGTGTTATTCAGGAATATAACTCAAGATGCTTTGGACCAGATTGTGATTTGAGATACACCTATTTAAATCTGGCATCAATCTTTCCTTCTGCTTCTATATTAATTAATGTCTTGTGGGCTGTATTTCTGCAGCTAGATAGTAGGCTGCTTTGGATCCGATTTATTTCACTGGATCAGGCAATTTAGTTCTCTTTGAAGTTTTCATTGTGATTTATATTTGGATGTGCCTTTATATAACTGAGAATTAAAAATGAGTATTTATGCCTTTTTGTTATTATTACGTCTTTGTGATTAAATGCTTGTCTTTAATAGCGGGTTGTAACCCAGGAAGTCCTTTCCAGTCCTGCATTCCTCTACTGAAGACAGGAGGATTCTGGGCCATGCAGCGTGACATGGTACAGAGCAAACAGTGCGGTGGCATGGAGAGGAGGAACAGATTTTTGAAGAGACCTTCAACTGAGATTCCCTGTCAGCCACTGAGGGTGTTCATTGCGGTGAGGGCAGTGCTATCAGCCCTGCTGCTGGTGACTCAGCTATTGCACTGTTGGCTGCAGTTTGGCTTCAAAACAAATGCCTCTTTTGTGCTTCCCAACTCCATGCCAGCACTGAGGCAGTGTCCTGGGGCAGAGTCAATGAGGATAGTTTTGTGAACCTTTAACTATGAAAGGTGCTATGCAGAAAACCAAAAACATATCTCCCAGCCTCAGGCTGGACTCAGGCATGATAGTTTGTATAACCACCAGCAGCTGTTCCTTTGCTGGCTGGAGCTCAATCTTCATGGAAGGCAATGGAGGGAGAAAGATTAAGTAACGCTGCAGGCACAGCTGCATCTATTTTTCCCCCCCTGTGGCATCACCACTTTACCACTTGTTAAATGAATAGCCTTTGCTGATTCCTTCTCCCTTCTGTGCAGTACAAAAGCAGGATGGACTTGGACTCTGCTCTCCACCCCAGAGCAAAACAAACAGTCTAACTTCTTAACAGCCAAGAAATTAAGCAGGCAGTTCAGGCCACAAATTAGTCTGTTTTATCAACTTACTGAACTTCGGGTTGTTAGAGCATTCAACATTTTACACGTGCAAAGAAAAGGCAGGCTTCCCTACCTCAATTCAACATGTCCAGCTCAAAGCCCTCTGTTAGTACTTTTTAAATCAGACCTGGGAGTATGTCTTCAGCATGTTGAGGAGAGCTTGGGGTACCAGACAGTGGCTGTGGCTATAACCAGGGCCAGATACCAGTCAGACATGATTCTGTGTGTTATGAATTTGACAGTGATAAAGAAGAATCTATGGGGGATGCATGGCACACTTGGGAATTCACCCAAACAATCACATTCCCAGTTTCTTCTCCTTGTCTGCCCTCCTCCTCGTCATCACTGTTAGCCCAGCATTGCACTCAAGGGCATGGCCAGCACTGGCAGCAGCACGTTGTTCTTGGGAAGTAGTGCTAATCTTCACTGTCCCCTCTGTGTTGGTTGGGAGGTGCAAGGTCATCACTTAAACAGAAATCAGCAGTATTAATTAGGAGAAGCCCGCAGTACATTTTGTTATGTACAAAAAGAACTTGGTACAACCTTTCTCATGACAAACCTTTGGCTAAAGTAATGAAAATGTTCTGGCAATAGCTAAAAGGAGCAGTGCACGTTGGGTAAGATGATTTCTGGCTACTTAGTCAAGGTGAAGTTCTCTCTGAGTGTCTGCCCAGTGTAAGTCTCACTTTCTCTCATCCCACAGAATCCTTTGAGATTCCTGTCCTGATACTCACACCCCAGTTCATCCTCCAGCAACCAAACAGCCCAGTGAAACTGTGACACTACTGAAACCAGTAGTTCTTGTGCCTTTCCTGAGCTAGCATTTTACCTCCATGTTTTTCTAGGCCTTCCAAAACATTCGTTTTATAGATAAGAGTAGCCACTCTATCTCCCCATATAGGATGTTGTGTCTTTTGCCATCAGGCTGCCACATATGCTCATATGGTACTTCTTTATTTGCCAGTTTGTTTTACCCAAGGGTAAACCTTTTGACTGTAAGAGCTGTTGCTCTTGCTGATTTACCCCAGAGAAGGGTAAATCAGATCCACAGGTCATGAGTAATGTAGCATAAGTACCTTATCTTCTATTTACCTAGGGAATGCAGTGCTGTTTAGGTGCTAAATAATGAATATAATTAAAAAAATGCACTGCTTCAGCTGGTGGCGTGTCCCCAGGAAGAGAATTCCACCAAAGAGGCACAGAGGATTGAAAAGTACAGCACTTTGAGCGTAGCAATATTTGGGATGATTAACTGGTACTGTAGAAGGTCGTGGCAGAAGCATAAAGAACAAGCTGTGGAAAACAGTGATTCTCTTCCATAAATAAAATAACATTGTGATCTTAAAGAAGCAGGACTTGGAAACAAGCAGACGATGTAAATAAGTAAGTAGCAGGGGGAATGTGAGAATATCAATCAAGAAATTAAGCCGACAGCATAAATAAGCAGGCAGCCATAGCCTGGGGGGTGGATAGAAGAACATGAAGTCAAGCAAAGATGTCAGTGGAATAGTCGAGAGAAAAGAAAATCTGTGCTATGAAGACAAATGGTGCAGTGGAAGGAGTCTGAAAAAGAACTTCACCTCAAATACCAAATTCATGATAAGCAGGGCTGGCCAACAAACAAATTAATATAAGTGAAGCATAGGTCACAGTCAAAGAGACAGGATAGGATCCTTGCCACTGATAAAACTACATTAGCCTCAAAAAGTGATTTTGTATTTAAGTCACTGGTTTTATATCTCAGAATTTTTTTTAAATACCACATACTATAGAGGCTGTAAATGTGCCTAGGGAGGAATGCATTATGGATATAAAACTGTCAGTTATTCTTTACATTTCTAAAATCCTTCACTTTGAAAACCCATAAATGAACTGTAGGAGGGCATTTTTGAAGTAGGCAGCTGTAATTTTTGTTTTTGCTTTTAAGCTGTATCATTAGCAAATACTTTTCTTTTGCAACTAATAGTCCTTGTGGGATGTATCTGAATATTAAAAAAACGGGAGAGAAGGTCAAAAGACATGTGTGGTAAACTCAGTTTTGTCATTTGACTTATTTTCTTCCATAAACTGTCAAAGTTTCTAACTAGTTCTGTTTGGCCCAGTGAGCCCATCTTAATTCTTCTTCATTAACAAAAGCTGTAGAAAATATCACCAGTGACAAATTAGGAGGTGTTTGAAGACACGTTCTGTGTTCATGAGAAAGCATAGGTTGAGAGGACAGTTTGGTGCAAGAGCTATATATGCAGTCAAAATAAAATAAAATAAACTATTTCTTTTTAACAAAGAAAAGGTTGCTTCTTCGAATTTAATGTAAAAATTTGCTGAGAATAACATAAGATAGGATAAAGCAGGCTGGGCTGACAGAGTACTGCCATGGCCATTGAAAGCAGTGAACATGATTCTGAATTTATTGAGACCCTTTCACATCACTGAAGCACAACTTTGTGGGTTTTGGCTCATTCACTGGCACCCCCTTGCAGAAACAAGACCCTCCACCTTTCTCCAGAAGCAAATTTCAGATTTTTTTCCCCTTCAGAACCACATACCATTCACAACTACACTCAGAGACTCTAAAGAATGGGAGAATTATGTTATTTCTTTAGATTTTCCTCTTACAAATCATTATTTTCCTGCATTTGCTTTGGGAAAACCTTGATTAGGTCTAGTTTGAGCCTAAGAAATTTCATGACCTTTCAGGGCTGGGCCCCGGGGTTCTCTTGTTCAGAATACAAAGCTTGCTAATAGGTTGTGAGGGCATTTGTTATATCTTTAGTTCTTGGAGGAGTTGTGTGTGTTGGAGGG
Organism: Strix uralensis; assembly: GCF_047716275.1. Classification (NCBI taxonomy): domain Eukaryota; kingdom Metazoa; phylum Chordata; class Aves; order Strigiformes; family Strigidae; genus Strix; species Strix uralensis. The sequence goes on from NC_133984.1 coordinate 7,349,073, forward strand.
TGGATGCCTTTAATCAGTGCTCTGGAGGCTCACTGCTCCAAGGCCAGCAATCTGCTTGCTGTTTACTATGTTGGGTTTCAGTTTTGGTTTTTTCCTGAAGAAAACAAAATGAAATGATCACATTATGTGACAGTGTATTTGAGCTTTTCAAATCAGCTTCGATATACTGGTTAAGGATCTTGTTGGTCTTTACCTCATGAACTTATCTGGCATGGTTAGAAAATCTTCTATTATTCTACTTTGAATTGAGTTTCATTCTCCAGAGAGTACACATCGCAGTACTTTGTGGAGTTTGTCTGCTAGCCTGTGCAATACAACTCTATGTTTTCAGTTGCTTCGTGCAAACTGCATCCCCAAATACAGACACAGAACAAAGCAGAAGATAGAATATGACATAAATTACAGAAAACACTCGCTCAGAGATAACGTTTGGAAGGAATACGTATAAGCAATCAATCACAAAGCTCAGGGGTAAGCTCTCTGGGACACAGCCTTTTCTGTGTTCAGAGTTGTATTCACATAACAGCAAAGCCCTTGTCCACAGTGGGATTTCTAGGCATTACTACAATACAAATAATAATAATTAAAAATAAGGTGTTTAATTCATTGCAATTCCAAACAATTCTGCAGAGAATTCTATAGCAGCAGAAGATAAGCAACTTAAAAGGAAAGGTACTGTATACTTGATTCTGCTTGCTCACGGGTGGAATAAAAGCTATTACCAATTTAGACTGGTTTATCAAGAAGGAGTATCGGATATATCAATAAGTAATCGGTAAAGAAAAAACAGCACTATTAATTAGCACGTATCACTTCTGCACAGATGACTTTGTTTGCAGAAGAGGCAGCCTTAGGGCCTGGCCAAATCCTGTCCTTCATCATTTATAGTTTTTAGATACTATTTTTTTGCTTTACCTGAGTGAAGTTTTTATGATTCAGGGGGATTTTTTTCATTACTAATCCCAGCTTTTTCCTGTTCTTTTTACCACCATGTTAGGACTGAAACGTAGGTTCTCTGTGAACATGGCTTTCCACTGAAGTGTTTGAACCAAGAAGCTTGAACAGAGACCTCTCCAGGCACCAGGACAGAGCAGGAAAGGAGTTGTCCTGTTGGCTTGCTGGAGCAGCTGCAGGCAACATGTTTATGGGTCAGGTCAGCACAGGATAAGAGTATCTGCACCCTTGTTTTCTTTAGTCCAGTGCTTTGTATCAAGTCATCAGTTTTGTGAAGACATTAACGAGCATCTTTACACTTTTGCTGAGTGAAATGATGCTTCTATGGATCTAGTCAAATAGAGAAATTTTTTTACATCTTAAATGAGCACTTTAAGACTCCTCATTGTAGTCCAGTCACTGTAAGATATGAGCTTTTTTAATAAAAATGCAGTCAATTCTCCTTCAATGTTGCCAGCAAACAAAGATTGACTGTTTTTAATGTACATTTCAATTTACAGTGCTTTTGGAGGCCATGAGGGAAATATATAGTCCTAACCGCTTAGCTGAAAGTCGTTGTTATGTCAATACAAAATCATTATAATAAAAAACTCCTGTCGTCTCTGAACTTAAAAAATCTAGAAATAATTTGATACGTATTTTATACAAATCCATAGCTTACCTCAGTTGGAAATGGTATTATGGTTAGCTCCATTATCATTATTAGAAACTTATGATCATAATCATGGCACCCCTGCAGAAAGAGTTCTGAAAGGCTCCACAGCCCCTCACTGCTGACAGGGTAGTTTCTATGGGAGGCTTTACAGCAAGGTAATGGATCTAGTTAATGTATTGTTGAACTAGCTGGGACTGGGATGGAGCAGGCGGTCTGTATGCCTGGGCTTGCCACTACGACCCGAACATATTGACTCTTCTGTCAAAGCAGTGGGCTCTTACAGTAGTGTATGTTGGAAGGGACCTCTGGAAATCACCTGATCAAATGCCCTGCTAAAGGTGGGCCAGCTAAATCAGATTGCTCAGGGCCCTGTCTAGTCAAGATTTGAATATCTCTTTGGATGAAGATTTCATAACCTCACAGAGTACCTTTTCCTGTGTTGGACAGGTAAATTTTTTTTTCCTAACATCAACTCAGAATTTCCCTTATTGCAACTCTTGTCCACTGCCTCTCATCCTATCATCTGTGCACCTCCAGCAACCCAGCTCTGACTTGTCTGCACCCTGCCATCAGGGTGCACCCTTCAGTTGTAGACAGCAATGAGATCCTCTCACCCTTGTCTTTTTAAGACTGGCCACACCCAGTTTTCTCAGCCTCCCCTCGTGCATCACGTACTCCAGCCCCCTAAGCGATGTGCTGGCTCTCTATTCCCTGTTCTTCTGCACTCCAGGGACCAGGATTTGGGGTGGAAATTGAGGACTCCACAGGACTTGATACCTGGCAAATGAAATAAGGATTAGTACATCTCCTCCACAGAAAAACTCACCTTTGTATCAGGGATGCTGTCAGGGCCAAAGGCCTCCTGCTTCTCGGGGTGGAGAGCTCATGCCTGCTACTCTTGGAGGTTCCTGACAGGGTGCTTAACCTCCCAAAAGAGAGTTCAGCCAGGTTTGGGAGATGATATACGGCAGGCTAGCAAGCAGTTTTCAAGCTGGCTGGATCAGGTGATGTGAGAGGAGGGTGATGATGATCTGCCAGTTAAAGAATATAACAGGAGATTTCTAATATCTTTGAAAGGTGCGCAGATTGGTTTTACTTTCTAGTAAGGAGAGGCGGAAGCAGAAAGCTAGGAGAACAAAAATCCCCTGCATTGCTGAGTTCCTGGTGAAGCAGGAAACGGGTCCTTTTAGTAATGAACTCCTCAAAGAGATTAAGAAATTTTGAAGGCAGCATCTATCTATCTCTAGATTCAGCTCCACACGTGACAAATGCTTTTACTGAGAGCGAGCATCTGACCTTTTCCTTCCCATCTCTCCTGCAGCTGCAGGGCTCAGCCTGCTCATTAGCAGTGCTTAGGTATTAACCTCAGAATAATCTAAGAGAAAAGCCCAGAGAAAGCTGCAGCCTCCATTCTTAAATACTCCCTTGCAGGCCAAATGAATGGAGCAGGTACCGTATTCCTCCACCCAGGAGAGTTCCCATGCAGGTCACCCATGTTTTGGAAACTACCAATATAATCCTTTTGAAAGCACTGATGTGAATATACCAGAAATATTTTGGTTGACCCAGTAAAGTCTGTGTGATGTGTGGATTTATAGCTTTACATGTGGTATAAACAGAAAATAAAGCACATCTTCCCACCTCTTTCTTCTTTGCCATGCACAGACATATGCTTAAAACATACGAAGCACAAAGCAAGGGTTTGAAGGGAAAGGTGCTGGCAGGAGGCTGCCGACATGTCTGATGCTCTCTGACATCCCTGGACGCTGGTTCCTCACTGCGGCTGTTGCAAGCACAGCTGCTGCTTGTTCAGTTGCTGTCAACACCCCTGTGCTGCTGGTGGAGAGCCTCTAGGAAACAGAACTTTGTTTTTCTGGTAGTTGCGTTATGAAACTTCCCAAGAGCTGTGCTTAAATACAGGTTGGAGTCAGGACTGGCTCCCAGAAAATACCTGCATTTTGAATGATAATGGGAGCAGAGGTTTGCAACTCTCTCAAATGAAGGAGAGCTAGATGGTAACAGTGACTGCTTACACAGCCTCAGGCGTAATTACTTGTCATCTTGGAAGCGCTAACATACCTAAGAAATTGTTAAGTTGTAGCTAGCCAGAGTACAGACTCGTGGTCCTGTCCCTTGTTTGTTCCCAGCTTTTGCAGAAGAGCTGCTTTGTTCTCTTCCTTTAACTGTTTGGTTTGGGGGAACAATAAAATCTACTTCTAAAATAAAGACTTTTACCTGATACTCCTAAGAACATTCCCCTACTGTTTCTAATAATCAGTAACTATATTTTAATTCATACCTCCATATTTAATTGGTAAGTTAGGAAGTCTAGTTACAAACCTACTCTGCAGGCTGTGTCAAGGTGTGCCAGCACATCACTGAAGGGAGCAAGTAGCTGGCACACCACTGCACAGCCTCCAGACATACTGATATGACTTGCAAAAGCCTCTGGATGCTAGTTTCTGTTCGTTTTACAAGGCTCTTCAATAAATGATCAAGTACGGTTCTGTACTCTCCAGTAATTTGATATTCATCTTAAGGCAGTGATATTTGTCATGAGCTACCAGTCTCACTTTTTGCAGAAACAAAGGCTAAAGAGACCAAAGAGCTGCATGGCCATTTCATCTTCTTCTTGATAAAGAAATGTTTTCTCCCATAGCTTTTCTACATTCTGCAGCCACCTTCTGCTATGATTTTGCCACCTTACACAAGGTAAGGAGGGTTAGTCCAGGTTACTCAGATGGGTGGCTTCTAAGAAATAGCTGAGCTGCTGAAGGATAATATTTTCTTCGTGATTCAATAGGTGAATAGTAGCATATCTGTGCTACTAAAGATGCAGTCTTTCAAACAACATGGAAAGCAAGCTTCTGAGTATATACTGTCATCAGGTATCTGTCTGCACTTTTGAAAGAGGTTGTCCCAGTAAATTCCCATTTAGGTAACTTCCTGTGAAGTATGATTCAGGAAAAGAAATACGCTAAAATATACATCTGGCTTTTTGTGCGATCATGTTTCCAGTGTGTTTCTCCCCTGTTTGTATTTACTGTTTTTCCTCAGACTTTTGTAGGAAGTGGAATGGAAACAATAGTAACTTATGTGATCAAATATTACTAAGCAGTAGTCATTCATTTGCCAATCTATAGAGTCAAAAAAGAAAATTAATTAATAGCAGTCTGTTAAATAAGCTGAGGTTATTTTGAATTGCCAAAATTCCACAGAAAAATTGATTTTGTACTTTCTGCACTTTTTTCCTGTACTTTCTCCTTTCATTCTTTAAATTCCCTTGTGGCTTCAAATGGAAAAGATGTTTTCTCGTTCCTGTCAGGTGAGCTTGGATAGTGCTAACATGTGCCATAGCAAAACTGCGTCATATGTGCTGGATGCATGTAAAGCAGTGCCTCCAAACTTTTGGGGAGGTTGTTCTTTATTTCTCAGGGTTACGTGAGGATGGTCAGAAGAACAGAAAACACATGTTAAATTTCTGAAGTCAACCTGAAGGAGTCATGAGGTGGTCTTGTGCCTGTTAGAATTTACATTTCTAGTAATTCTATTAAATCACCCAAGCAAGGGATGTCCAACTCCAAGGCTCAGAAGAATGCTTCAGAAATGCTATGCTATCAGTGCCTTCCAGCTATACCTAATCCTTCTCATCATTTCTCACATGAACAATCTCACTGACTTCAGCTGGGCTTCTCCCAGGCCTTAGTTCAGGAATGGCATCTAAGTGACCCTATCAAAGCGCAGCCTCTTGCACCTTCATTTGCCACTGAGCACTTCTTCCTGCTTTAAACAGGTAAGTCCTCCTGCTCCCCCTCTCCCCACATGAAATGTAGCCCAGAGTAAGAAAGGAAGAGGAAAGAATCTCTTGTTATATTAGGAGTGGTTTGGAATAAAAGGGTACTGTAGAAATGCATGATGGAGATCATTATCACTTATTTCTTACTGCCAAACATTCTCAGCTGTCGATCCGGTTGAGTCTCTCAGTTGAACGTATCATTGTGACTTGCTGTCCATTTGAGATCAAACCAGTCCATCCATCCAACTACTCTATATACTTTTTTTGCCTATGACAGTAAAGCAAAATCATCCTTCTGCAGCATATCTCTGTCAATAAATTGTCTGCATTTTGCATTAACAAAAACAATCCTTTGACAGTTAGGGAAGGTGATTATTACTTAGTGCCTCTTTACTCACTATTCTGCTTCTCCAAATTCATCCACATGTGTTAATTTAAAAGAGGAAAAATAACAACAGTAAGAAGAAAGAAGACCTCATGCTATATGAGGCTCAATTTGAGGAGTTTAACTTCCTACAGGGAGTTACGTAGCAAAACCCCATCTAGATGCTCACCTACACTGTTAAACTCTGCACATTTTTGCAGGTGCCTGGTTTTACATTATGTGGTCAAGCCATCCAGGTCTTTCTAGAAACATGACACTAAAGTTGGCAGAAGAGCCATTAGCTCTTGGACATAATAGACCAGCCTTTCTTAAAAATTCTTTTTTTGTAGGACCCACCAATGCAATTTTCAGAGGTGTTTTTTAGGATTTGAAAATAATAGCTGAGCTTGCTTCTTTCTGCATGGGGTATTAGAACATGAGGTCTCAGCATTCTCCTTGGAAAAGTGGCTCTTCAGCTGTGTTACCTCTATGATGCTTAGGTCTCTTAATTGTTGCTTCTTTATTTTGTTGAAGACTTGACAAGATGCTTCACACTCAGGTATTAATACATGGCACCCTAGCTGTCCCTGGGCACCAGTACCTGCTGATACACTTCCACTGAGTAGACAGTTGAGCTTCCAACCAAAATGCACCTGCTCAAGGCAAATAGGCAACTATGGGTCTCAGTTCCCTGTCTAAAAGTTCATCAACACAATCAAGAACAAGCCTGAAGGGGGTCTCGTTAAAAACAAATGGTAGGTTCTATAAAGGGGCAACTAGTAATTAAAGCAGAGCACAGAATGCAAAAAAAATTTAAGTTATTAGAATGAGAGCTTTTTTCTCTCCTGTGAATGGTAAGGAAAGGACATAACTCCAAGATCAGAGAGCTCCTTGATCATTCCATCATGCATCAGAAAGCTCCTTGATCAGCCTTGTGATTGGTACATCAGTGTTCAATTGTCATTTCTGTGAATGTTTTCTTGTTAATTTTCAATTTACCATATAGAAGAATCAGAGAGAAAACACTTACTGCAAAGGTCCACTGAGGTTAGGTGTATTAGTGTAAAGGAGCGTCAGAGCACTTGGTCATTTTGTTATGAACAAAGCTAAAGGTCTCTGAGACCTTCACCACTTGCCTTTCCAGCAGCCTTGCCAGGCTTCTCCCTTACCCCAGCTGTCTTGTGCTGGCAACTGCTCAGTCTAACACGAGGTGGAATTTGGCCTTGTACCTACCCCTGTAAAGCTGTAATTTTTTGTTGCTGTTGTCCTTTTGTACCTGAAGTGTTTGGGAAAAATGCTGATATCTTGGCAAATATCAGGACATCTTTGCTGTTAAGAGAGCAGTGATTAATGTGCTTTTTTGTTCTCTCTGATTAAATTATAAAACATGTATTCTAACATGTCTTGGAGACATTTATAATTGTCCTTGTGTAGCCCAGCTTATCAGGACGCAGTAGCAGGTGTTGTCAGCTCAGTCAGCCAGGATTTTTATTCCTGTATGCCAGCCTCTCTGCTGAAGGCCAAGGCCCAGATGCCACAACCCTTTGCTCATGCTAAGCAGGATTTTCACCAGCAGTCCTGTTGCCGGGGATGGAGGCTGGGTGACTCTGAGGACCACGACAAAGCCCTCCTGCAGCCGGTGTGCTGAGCAGCAGTGCCGTACGTGCCGTCTTGCAGAGGTCTCTCCACATTAACCCGCCTGGCTGCACTGGAGATTGGGGAAGGTGGCTTTTTAGATTTCTCAAGATCTGTGAGTACTTGAAACAAACTTTACTGGCTTTATCTTAAATAGAGCTTTTTGCTAGTTTATCTCAAAGTGTGTTTCTGTGGAGAGTAGTAGCTGCTTTGATGTGGGAAGAAAACAGTTTCTGTGAACAGCCTATTCTGTGCCCTGTGAAGAGCCCTCTCCTCCTCACCTATTGATGTAACCCAGAGAAAAGTGTCCCCCTCCATCACCACCACTGCCCCTCCTGTCACAGGGTACTCGAATGTAGGGGTTTGAGGAGGTTATAACTGCTGAGGTGGCTGCCTTCCCGGTCTGCCCTAACCCCTGCCACTGCGCTCATGTCATCGAGGCTACTCAGTTCTCAAGACAACAAGTTTGTCTGTCTGGTGGTCACTTTATCCAGATCTGGGATCAGCTTTGTCCTGACTAAGCTCCTTCCCTTTTTCTGGTGAATTTTAGGCAAGTGGCGTAATCTTCTTTATTTCCAGCCCCTTTTGAAGGGGCTGACACTATAGGCTAACACTATAGGAAAGCCTATCCCTCGAGAAAAATGTTTATAGACTTGGAGGTTATCCTTCTTGTTCTAGAATAAAGTTGAAATAAGTTTCATTTGTACTTGTGCCATCTTTGTGTGAGGAATAAAAGATAAACTGATTGATAGCATTTGCAGAATTGCAGGAGTTGTACACAAAGGTTCAGGTTTTTCTGCTTCTGCCATTTTGTCATTATTTTCTCTTAAGAAAGGTTAGGTCCATGGAGGTGTTGCCACGTACTACTTGTTGAATGTCTGAAAAAATGAGTATCAAAAAGTTTAAAAGGCAGGACAGTGTTCACTGTAATGTATTCAACAGCTGGAAAGAGGAATGCATGCTTGTGATATTGTTCTGTTGTTACAACTCCTTGGCAAATTCTTCCTGCGTAGTGAAAAGAACTAACAATCCCTAAATACAATACTTAGCTAGGGGCCATTTTTGCACTTGTTCATTTGTGTCACTTAAGTTTCCTTTGCCCATCAGCACCAGAGTCACGCTAATACATCAGTTGTGTTTTGGGGATGTAAATCTATTTACTGTTCTGAAATGCCTGTAGACAGGGATCTGGTAGGAGCTCTGTTAGAGCATTCATCAAAAAACATCACATAAATGGTGTGTCTGATCACAATAACGGACACTCAGGGTTACCATTGATTTGGTAGCAGATGTGTAACAGACAACTGAGATTTTTATCAAAGGTTTTCTGGACAGTGAGTTACCATGGCAGTTGCAGTAAGATGAAACACTGTAGGATCTTTGAGAAGGAGTCTGTTATAATTTTGTAATTCTATAGGGCATATTGTCCAAGAATTCAAAGCACCCCATTAAGTTTCACTGTGCTATTGTAAGGTGGGTAAATATGATTAGATCCATTATTAGACAGGCAAAACGAGACAGAGAAGTGATATGATTCCCCCACTGTGGCATATATACACTGCTGGTGTTGACTCAGTGTTCCTCTTCTGTCATGTAAGCCTGCCACAGCCCAGCAAGGCAACTGCAGGATATCTGATGGCTCCTTTATGCAGTTTTGCAGACTCGGGTGCAGCTGTGTTTTCCCAGTGGTGTCTATTCCTGGCCTCTCAGAGATTCACCCCTGGAGTGAATATTTTACATATTTTGCTTGATGTATCTAAAAGTAGAGTTCATTAAGCAGTCCTTAAAAAAAGCCCTACCACACAGTTCATGCCTTCATTAGCGTCTGTATGCTGTCAGTGCTTTTATCAGCCCCCTCACCCACTTGAAGTGTTACCCCATTGAAATCAGCAGTCTGTGCCTTTACTCCCACACAGTGCATTTGTGGCTGAGACCATACCTTCCCCCTACCCGCATGTCCTAGACCCTTATAGCCCTGATGTTGTACTCTCCTGTGTCCCTACCACAGCTCCTTTTGATTACAGAACAGCAGCAGCTGCCCTCCTGGGAGCCTCCACACAGACAGGTACAGGCCAGAACTTCCTCCTGAGCTGGGTATTTTTATTAAAAATTACTCCCATAGGCTGATTGTTATTATTATTCTTTTTAATCCTGGTATTGTCTCCCTTAGGCCAGTCAAACTGAGAAGAGACAAACTTTAATCTGTGATTGCTTTTACACTTGCTTGTGTTTCACACATGCTGGGAGGTGCGAGGCTCCTGCATGCACTCTCCCAGTGTGCTGCTTCTTCACATTCCTGAGATTCTTTTTGCAGTTGATTTTCTCCTTTTAAAGGCAATCTGTGCTCTAAAGGAGAAATCAACTCTTTCTTAATCCTGTCTTCCTTACTAGCGTTGCTTTACCTTTGTCAAGACATGGATTATCCAGGGCTGAATATGATTTGGGCCTTTCCATTGATAAACATTTGGGATGGGGGAGAAAACAGAACAGACATGCTTAGCTTTAAAGACAGCCTTAAAGAGATTCAGCTTTCTCTGGGAAGGGGCCAGCTGCAGTATTTTACATTTGAGCTCATTCCAGCTCTAAGATCTTGTCTAATCTGTGGACACAGGGAGTTCAGTGTAGTTGGGAAGGCCAACAGTGGTCCTTCAAAGGAGCCTCAGTGATCTCCATTCCATGCCAGCCCACCAGGATGGCGTCTGGTAAGATGCAAATGCAAAGTGAAGCTGCAATCATGTATAACAGCAAACTTTCAGCTCAGCCCCACAATCTGCTCTCTTGGGCACGAACACATAAACTCTGGTGATGGGAATACATGTGAGAGTGCACTGTGAGCCCAGACCTTTGAGACTGCAGAGCAAGCTCTTTGCTTCATGTTCTTTCTCAGAAGAGCATGCAGAAGGGATACAAACAATAGGTCAAACAACTTTTTAGCAGTTTAATTTAAAAAATCAGCACTGTTGCTGACTTCAGTATCTAGACTTCCAAACTCCTTGTTGTTTCCTCAGTTACCAGCCCCTGTATCCTTCCAACCCTGCTGCCACGTTTGTAGTGGCATCCATCAACCAGGGATGGTCTCTGAAATTCATGGCATCCAGCAAACCAGCCCTTCCTTCTTGGTTCCTCCTGCTGTGACATCTTGTCTTATCCAGTCTGGGCTCATATAGTTATAGTTTCTTATCTCCCCTTTCTTGACTATTTTGTGATCTCCTCAAGGCTGACTTTTTGGTCATGTTTTTAGAGCATGCTAAAAAGTCCTTGCTCAAACCTTCCTAATCTTTTCTTTCTCAGCCTTTCTTCTTACAAAGGACTCCTATGTCTTCCCTGTGCTTCATTTTATAATCGTCCATCCTGATCTCAAATATTATATGATAGTTCTTGCTGATTCACCAATTAAATTGATCAGAATAATTCTGATTGTTTTAAAAGTAATTTTTAACACACCTTAAATCAGCCCTATTGATTCTTCTCTCATGTGGCCCCTGTAGGTGTTTTCTGAGAGGGGAAAAAAAAAGCATCACTTTTACTCTTTTTTTCTGACTTTTGGCTTTTGTGGCAGCACAATATTTGACTCTCTGCTCCTTGTCTTGCTCTGAAACAGTTTATCACATCTCCTTCAACAATTACTGTCTGCTCCTCTATTATTCACTTTCACTAGCTTGATTCTTTTCTATCAATCAGCCTTCTTTTCCCTCTCCAGCCTGCATTCTGTCAGCATGAAAGTCTCCTGCCTTGAACTGCAATCCAGGGTAAATGCAGACTTTTAACCCTTCCCACAAGTGCCCAGCCCTCTATACCTTAATGCCAATACAGCAATTAATTTTCTATCACCCTAGTTCAGCTGAAGCTCTTCAAACTCTTCATCATCTGCTCACTCTTCCTCTCCATTTGTTAGTGTGGGATTTCTGAGTCAATGAAATGGTCTTCTGCAGTTTTTGCTCACCACCTCAATGACGTTCCAAGTTTCATCAACATTTTGGTGGGTGCTGTAAGTTTTTAGGAAAGCAAAACCTACTGCAATACTACAGCTTCTCACTGATTTCGGTGTACTTCAGATGAATCTTTGAAAACAAAAGTTGTCCATTCATTATGACCACAGAAGTGGATTCTGCTTCATGTTCTGCTGTGGCCCACAGTGTGTTCTTATCTTCTTTACCTTTGAACCTCCCTACGTCTGCCCTCCCCCTGGTTTCACCATCCGGAGTGTCAGTATTGCTGCGTGCAGTCACCTCAGAGCCTTCATGTGTTTACATTTTAAAGACTCTCAGAGAAATAGGTTTTCATAAGTAGGAAGTAAAACTCTGGTTTTATCATAATCATTAATAAAGCAATTAATCTGGTCTGTGTGCTATAAAATTTGAAGACCTTTGGTAGGTCATGCTTAGAAGTACATGTCTTTTGTATTAGTGAAGTGATAAAATGCAAATGGAAATGAGAAATGTTTTCTGCTCTTTACATAGAATGTGGAAAAAATGTGCTAGAATTGTACTGGATTATTGAAGGAAATATGTTGGGTGACTATTCTTAATAGTCTCAGAAAAACATGAAATATTACTTTTTTTCCATGAAAAAAGTAGTTTTAAGGTAAAACACTGCTCATTTATGAAAAGTATATAATTTTGTACAACCCCAAAGCCTGTCACAAAACTGTCCTTGCAGTGGCCTGCCACCAGTGGCAGCAGTCTGCGGGTAGCAGCATAAATCTGGTGTGAGCCAGTGGAGGGACGGACACCGACACTCAGCAGGTTAGTGGCTGAACGACTTGCTCAGATGGAGGGAACTGGAAAGAGAGTAATTCTATCTGTGCTTCCTATCAGTTAGGATCAAAGCTACTTAGCTGTCTGAGATATGCTTCCTCTGAATCCTCATTTTGGGTTTCTGTCATGCTTCTCTAATGTCCTACAAAGTTACATTTCCATAAAAACATTTCCATTTTTCCTGCTTATTTTCGTTAAGTGGAATGTCTCCTTAATGATGTTTTTTGGATTCAAAACCTCCTCATCTAGGTCAGCATTTTCAGAATGCCAGTTTCCCAGTTGTTATATTGCTACGCCTCAAATCCTTAATTTTAAACAATAAAAGTCTTGGAACTGTTCTTGCTTTTCTTTAATTTCCTTCCTTCCGAGAACTGAATTTTTTCTCTCATCACAGTCTCCATCCCAGCTTCAACCCATTTATCAATTTATAAGTCTCGCTTCTTCCAGAATAGTTTTTCAGATACGTATTTTTAGATGAGAGCTGTTCCATCTTTCCAAAATGATCACTTCAACCTCAGCCACTGGAGCTCAGACATACAATATTTAAGTTATTATTTATAGTTCAGGAACATGCGGAGACTTTTATTAAAGATAAGGCATTAGGCATGTGCCTTGATGAGCAAAGGCACAGTGAATGATAGTCCCTACTCTGAGCAGTGTGCACTCTTAAGCCTGGGTGGACATGCTGGGAGAATTTAAGCAGAAATTCAACCCAGACACACATTAACACCACCCAGGGTTGAATACAGTCTCCATGTGTTGTCAGAGTTATCCAGCCCTGCCTTCCCCATCAGTACCACCCCATCTCAGCATGATATTGCTTTTGTCTCAGCACCCGGTAGGCAAGAGAGACAGCAGGACGGGATCAAACAGAGGAATAAGGGAACTGAGTGCCATGAGAGCACGACCACCCAAGGGAGATGTGAGGTGAGCACAGATGGGCGCCTCTGCCTCCACCGTGCAGAGGAGTGCAGTAAAGCGATCCCCAGAGTTGCAGTTGTGGTGGTATAGCTCTAGGGCACAGTAAGGAAATACTGCCTTGAGATAACAGATTACATATACAAACATGGACAGACAACTCCAGACTCCAGCACTTTTCCAGTCATTGCTGGAGGTCCCTTTTCTCCATTGTGTCCGTAATTCTTTTGATTCCTCAGCTAGTACCAAGTCACGATCTGTCAGGCTTCTACAGAGTCTGGTGCGTTTCTGTACTGAAAGAAACCTTTCTACTTGGCTTACCATTTATAGCTCCAATTTTTTTCACTAGGTAGTGTAAATTAGTTCTGTGTGACTTGATGGATTCTATCCCTCCCCCTTGACAACAGTGATAAAAGATTGGACCCCTTTCTGGGTGTTTGTAAAACCAAACATGCAAAATCTAATTTGTTTAGGGCCAAGCTTTTAATTGGTTTACCATCACAATGTGAAACTGAAAGCTTTAGCAATCTTGGGGATTGATCGACTGACTTATAATAAGGGACTTGACCTGAGAAGGATTATTGCCCTTAGATGTAGTAATATAAACCTTTTTGGATGGTCAGGATGTTGGTGCTGACTTCTGTGGAGCACAGATTTGGTGTACAGCTTCTGAACCCTGCTGTGGTTGTTGATGAAATGTCCTAGTAAAATGGTCTTCCAAGCTGCACTTCTTATCAGGACTGAACACTATAACAGAGAAATGAAGCTTAACAACACTGGCCAGAGTTTTTCTCTGCTCCCAGGTGTCTGAAAATCAGGCCGTGTCCCCTGACCTAACAGGGAGGAGTGAAACCCCCTGCAGGTTTGATGGGGTTGGTTTTGGTTTTTGACTGCTCAGAATTAGGGTTGCAAAGCAAAACCAATACTTATATGCAGAACATTCCTGGTCTTAAAACTACCTCTAATTAATTTAGGGCTTTTTGCCCTGGACCATAGATCATAAAGCCTTCTTTAGCCTTTCAGAGGCAGCACTGCTTTAGCCTTCTGTTTGTGCTGATTAATATCAAGTCAGAATAATTCTTTTTTCCCTAGAGAAATCCCCTGTGTTTTACTCATAAATAAAAAAGAAAAGGAAGAAACATTCTTGATGGTATTTTTACGATTTGACTTTGCCATCAGAATAGAACTGCACACATACAGCACTTGTCGTCCCTAAAACTTACATTTTGAAAGTTCTTTGAAGATGTAAATTACAGATCTTTCATATGAAAAGTTAATGAAGGACTCTAAACAAAATAAAATAGAAATGATGACATGAAAGAGCCTTCTTATGGCTTCAATAACAAGATAAACAGTTTAATATTCCACATACTGCATTAAAAATAACAGCTGGGCTCTATGGAGACGAATCCCCTAACTCAACTACATTGGTTTTCACATTAGCCAAGGACAGTTAAGGAGACTGATGACTCTCTCTTAATTGTCACCTCCTTTTGGCCCCCAGAAACACTGAAGGCAGCCAACACCTGCTAAGTTTTAGCAGACACCACAAGTACTTTAGCAAATACAGTAGTAAAGTGCCATTACCACCAACACTTCAGTAGCCTCCAAAGTGATAGACACATACTGTATTGACAGCCTAGAATTTTAATGAGCTATAGCTGTTTCAGACTGTATTGATTGTCCTTTTTTTCTCTTCCTTCGATTCAGACAAGAGGAAACAAGAACCAGCGTTTCATTAAAAGGAGACTTTGTCCAGTGATTCATATTTCATGAATACTTGTGAGCGAGCACGTCCTGTAAAATAACCAATTAATTCAGCCATGTTAAGACTCAGGCTGAAAACTGAAAACTACACCACTACATTTACAGAAGCCTGGGAAGGCACAAGGTTTGAAATTTCCTACTGTATAAAAAGTTCCCAAACAAGATTTTGATCCACATCCCTTGGTTCACTTCACTTCACTTTCTACTTCTTGGCTTTCCTGACAGCTTCTCCTGTGTATATTGTTCTGTGTGACTATCGTACCGTGCTGTTCACAGCTCAGGATGTTTCAAGATACAATGCCCATTTTTCTGTGAGTGGTTTTTGGTGGTGGTGGTTTTGACAGCATCACAGATTCAAGTTAAAAATGACCGAAAGAGCAGGGGAAGGAGTAGCCTGCAATAATGATTTGCAAATTGTGTTAATTTCATAGTGGGATCCTGCTTTTTGATAGGATTTAATGCGTAATGAGCTCCTGAGACGTTATTTTTGCTTCAAAGCTTTGCTGAGTACTAGATCCTATTAAATTCTTGCAGTGAACACACCAAAAAATACTTTGTGCTAATTTTAATAATTTTTAATTGAAGGAATATTTTTATTCCAATTTGAGTATTCAAGCTGTTTAAAAGTTAACACATTCTCAAAGTATTCATCTGTCTTTTCCTTCCATAATATCTTTTTTTAGGCAGCCTGTGGCCTTTTTTTTTGTCCTGGATTTGTTTTTCAGACCCAATGGAAACAAATTTAGACTTTTTTTGCTATTTATTTCTTTTAAAGTGCCTGCATGCTGCAGTTTAATCTCCACTCTTTTTATTGCTATTTTATAGTCTACCATTATTGTTTGTTTGTTTCCTTTTCTTTTTCCTAAAAGCAGAAACAAAATACAAATTTCCCTGCTAGTCCTTTCTTTGTGTGTATGTGTGTCATGCTCAGTAACATATGTATTTCGTTGTTGGTAGCATTGTTATATTATGTTAAATCTTATGGACCCCAACAGAGACTGGCATCCCAGGTTGCAAGACAGCTAGCAGGAGACCAAACAACGTCGCAATCTACATATATAAGCGAGAAATGTGTATTACTGCCATGTTTCAGGAAGGGAAAGTACATGCTGAGAGATTCAGTGACCTGGTTCAAGCCTTCCTAAAGATCTGGGATTGGTTCCCATAGCCACAAGACTGTTTCTCTGTTTGATTTATCCTCTCAACCTTATTTCTGCTCTCCAAAATCACATGGAAAGCTGGAGGACAGCGGGCAGTCATATGACAAATGAAACACAGCTGTGGAGTTTGTCTCTTATGCAACTCTGCCATTTTAAGCATGGTGGAGACTAAAAAATTGATGTTAAAGTGACAGCTGTGCTGAAGGTAAACCCTGGCCAAACAAACCCTGTGCCTGAGGCCCTCCTACATGATGACTGCTCAAGCTACGGCAGGCGTGAAGCAGTCCCGAGTCCCACACCTGCCACAGGATTTGGGGCTAGCAGAGGTGAATGATGGTGAAGCCGCCGTGCGTGATCCCAGCTTGCCTACCATTTCCTTACAGTTGTCAGCAAGGGCTGTGCAGCCAGACACTTTGGTGACAGATGTGTAAGGTGGCCATGGGCTTAGTTTGGTGAGGACCAAAGGCTTTTGGTTTGGTGCTGTGGCTGCCCAGGGCTCTGCTCCTGGTGCAGCTGGCACAGGTGGTTTTTTTGTGGTAAATGAGAGTGACCCTAATGAGTGAGTCATTCTTTCTCTCTCCATCTCCATGTTAATTCTTAGGAATCACAGACAGATGGTTAAGAGCTTTGAGATGTTTGGGGTGACCTTGGGGAGGCTCTAACTACAACGCAAAATTGCAAATGGTAAATGCAGTAAGCAGATTAAGAGTCTGGCACTCCAGTAAATCTCAAGACCTAGTCTTATGTTGCTATTTTTCCCCCATGGCAAACTTACAGATTTCAGAAGACTTTGCTGTAACAGTGACTTGAAAATTATAGTGAGTGAGTGTTCCCTTTTAAATAATGGATTATGAGGCAAAGATTAATTTTTGCTCAATTTTCACACTAATTCAGTGCCTTGCTGCCAGCAGAAGCACAAAGAAGGACATGAATTCAGAGTGGCTTTCTTTTCTTTCAAAGTCTTAACATGGTTTTATTGGATGGGACTGTTTGTAATAAAGTCCCATCATTCACATCTGGCTGCCTACCTAACCACAGGACTTTGACATTTCTGGAACATCCTTTGGTTAATGTCATCAGTGAAGATAGTCAAACCACTTCTCAGCTTGCTCAACGCCCGTCTAAAGGAAACCAGTCCTCTTCTACTACAGACAGAAGGTCATATACCAACAATCCCTATGACAGCCAACACTCTGCAGCTGCCAGGCGCTGCTTATTTTTAGGCCAACTGAAAAAGGGAGGAAGATGAGAGAGAGAGAGAGAAGGAAAGAGTGAAAGGCAGACCGCTGGGAAGAGGTGAAACCATAAATGCTATGTCCCAGAGGCATTTATCAGCCCAAATTAAATGGAAATGGTGAAAGGGAAACACTGCTTTGCTTTTCTCAAAATTGTATTTCCAGTTGAATGAGTTGAAAAGAAAATATCCTTTCCTTTTCCTGTGATTTTGAGAGATCTGTTTGCTAAGTCTGGAGGCTTAATAGGAGAGACAAGGAGTATTTATTTTCCGTATACGTTGGTAATTTATGAGGTTGCTATAAATGCAGAGTTTATGGAAGTAAAATCAGGCCATGAAATAAAAAGGATTTTATTCAAATATCCCAGCTTATTAATTCTTTCTAATTCTTCACAGAGAAGGAGATGAGTGAGGATGCACAGAAGGTTTACTGAATTTTAAGAGGGAGAAGATCCAGTAAAAGTAGCAAATGCAGGTGTATTTTAAAAATAGAAAAAGGGGAAAGATAAGCGAATCTTATTAGGGTTTGAAATGTAATTGAATTTTCCTTTTCCTATTTTGCCATCAAAGATGTCAGAAAGAAGTTTACTGTTCTGGGAAAGGGTCTTGCATTGCTAACTAACTTACCTAAAGTGGCTTCACCTTCTTGTGCAGCAGGGTGTGACTGACGGGATGTAAATGCAGCTCTTATCTATGACACATGAATGGGTGGAGAGGAGATTTAGAGCCTTGAGCAAGAAATAAGATGCCACAATTGCTTTCACTGGGAATTAGTGTTCCACCAGGAGCAGAAATGGGACAAGCATATTGTTCTTTATGAGTAGTATTAACTACCAGTTCCACTGAGTGCCCGTCAGTATGCATGGCTGTGTGTTGTATTATTGTTCTGCCTTGACTTCCAGAAGCCTCCAATAGGTTGAAGGGGTGACGAAGGATCCTATTTACATGATGTGCTGTAAGAAACATAGAAAGATAGAGATGCTGCTAAAGTGTCACAAAGTCTAAGGCTAAGATGCTGTACCTGAGAGCCTCAAAAGCTTTCAGAAATCTATCCTTTTAAAATGCTTTTTGGAAGAAAAGAGTCAGCATAGCATGAACCTTCAGTATCTGCTGGCTTCATGTCAGCAGGCTCTCCCTAGGCATGACACACTTCCCAGTGGCTGCTTTACTCTGGTATTTGGATCTGGAAAGGGAGAACACATGGGAGTGAGGGTGTATTGAATGCTGTAGCTAATATGTCAGCTGATATTGATCTCACAGAGCCGTTGTTTGGAGGACTTCTCCAAATCAAGTCCTTTCTATTAGCTAACTTTGGAAAAATGCAAATGTCCCAAGACATAATTCCTTTCTTGGCAGACCCAAAGGCCCTGCACTGCCTTCTCCCACCCCTTACTCTCAAATTTTGTAACGTCTGAGTATGTTTATTATCCCAGCTGTCTTTAAGGTATCTGTTAGCTTTTCCCCCCCAGATTGATACTCCACATGGTTTTGGACATGAGGGATGAGGGTGCAAATAAATCCCTTATTCTTCATAGCTCAACTGTTTTCCTGGCTAAGAGGAGCAGCTAAGCCCCAGAATGTCAGAGCAGCTGGTGACAGCAGTCACCACACAGCTCAGTGGGCTAAATGAGATGGGGAGGACAGAAGCTGAGATCTGTTTCCTTGAATTAAACTGATTAGGGCTCTGTAGTTGAGGCAAATGGCATAGAATGAGGAAAAAAGGTCATTGCAGTGGCTCTGAGTGGAAGCATAAGCCTCCTTCCCATCTTGGCATCTCCTGACCTTGTGTGTCTGCCTCAGCTACTCATCTCTGCAGGGGTTAGCTGTGATCCCCAGTGCTCCCGTGAATGCAGCTCTGGCAGAAGGTACATTAAAGCTGGTAGTGTGTGGTAGAGGAGCAGCACTGCTCCTGGAGTGTCAGCTGGCTGGATGACACAGAGCAGTTTCACAAGGCAGGAATAGACTGGAAGTCTGTGATGAGACCGTGGGACAGAGGGGTTTAAAGACAGACTGGCTCTGGAGTTCCTAGTCCAGCAGTACCCCACAGGGGGCTGTGGCTGGGGCTGTGATGGCTAGATGAGGTGGGCTGCCGTTTGCGTAGTGCCGTAGTGCACTAGTAGTATCACAGTTCGTGATACTTTGGTGTCTTTTTTTGGAATGCTTTTGATAGTAGAAGTGGCATATGACCTTCTGCATCTGAGATCTGACGGCTCAGGAGTCTCCAGCTATACTATTGGCCATCAGTCCCTATTCTTGTATACAGAACTATCGCCAAGCTAAGAAAAGCCTTAGAGAAAGCTGGCTTTTCTAAGAAGCAATTCCCATTGTTACATTCACTAAGACTTCTGGACCCCTGAGGTATACAAGGGAGTGTCTGAGTTGTAACTATCAAAAGAAATTAATTATTCTATATTATAATTAAGACTTTTTTAATTAGTTGAATAATTAGAATTTTTCTTGCGTTACGGTGCAGCTTTTCACATAGCCAGATAATCTGTAACTTTAGAACTATTTACCTGAGTAAAAGAAATTTCTAGCATCAACAATTCTCTTTCTGTAATAAAAAGTAGTAAATAACAGCTCTACTGTGGCTGCAAGAAAGGCAGCTCTCTTTAAAAGAATTCTGTCAAGTCAAACTTGTCCCTCAAAATGTATGTTTTGTAAAAGCCTTCAGAAAATGTTGGGTCGAACTGTTTTAGTGTTATTGTGAGGAAATCAATATTTCCCTGCAGCCTTTGCAACCCCCAAATTGTAGCATGGTTTTTGTGCAGAAGAAGCTGAAAGTGAAACTGTCTAAAAATGAGAGTGAAGTAAACCAGTCTGTTTCTATAATTTGCCCTAAAAGCACCCAAGGTAAACAAAATGGCGCACTTGAGCAGTCAAAAATGAAAAATTCTCCTAATGTGAATAGCTGAAATGGGAGGGCATTGGTGGGGTTTTGAGAGGGTTTTTTTCCTTTTCTTTCAGCTTTTGTCCCTCTTCCCTCATCCTTCTCATCTCCTTCAATACCCTGTTACTCAGATGCTGTGCTAGATATTACCATGGAGCGTGTCTTCCAGGCTTTGTCCTCCAGTGAAAGCATCAAGGAAATCATGCAAGATCCCCACATGCTTCAACAGAGAAATTAGTGAATTGCCTGCAGCGGCTCCCCCACCACTGGAGAAGAGAAAACCTTTTCATATTGCTCTGAAATTCCAGCAGTGTGCATCAAACACAGGTGGGAGCAACAGCTCCATCAGATGTCGTCATGCTTTTGGGACCCTTGAGCTAAGCAAAGACATGGACAGCGCTTCCGTGTATTCCTGATCGCCCGCTGTGAATTCTGCCAGATGACATGGCCACGGGTCAAAGGCTCTGTAGGGCTGGGGTCTGGTCAGGTGATGCCAGGAGGAACAGGGTTTATGGTCTTGGATACTGTGGCTGTAGATGGGTATTTTAAGCTGCTGAAACTGAGTTCAGAAAGGAAGCACATTGGTTTGGGGAGCTTGGCTGAGATGTCCATCAAGAAAATGAAAAGGGAAAGTGTGGGAGACACATAACTTGCTCAGAGATACACTGGTGTGGATGCAGCAGCTTTACAATGTCATATGTTCACCTGCATCAGACAAGAAAAAAAGGTTAAAACAGGTTGTGGGAGCAGGAGGGCAGAGAGCAAAGGACCAGAGGAAAGAAAATGCTGTGCTGACTGGTAAAGAGACTGCTCTCTTTGTGCTCTTTGTGCTTAGACTGAAACATCTTCACAGGATTTTTTTTCCTCTAATCTGGAAATAATTCTGATTTATTTTAAGCCTTCTATTAAGACAAGTCACGCAGCACTGCCTGGCTGGCAGCAGGAGGCTGTGTGTGTGTGCATGTGTGCGCGAATGTGTGTGTGTATTTCCAAGGGTGCTGCCTGCCTTCTTTAGTTGACACTGCAGTCAATTATTGTGTTTTCAATTATATATAAAAGGCAATGATGGAGTTTTTCAGCTTTTATAGCACCACAAATCACAGGGTCCTTCACTGTAGAAGCAGCATTGCTACCACAGTGTAGCCTGGCAGATCACAACTTTCATGTGCAGACTTGCAGAGGTATCAGTGCCATCAGGGACCCCCAAACTGCAAGAGGACCACCATGGGGCAGGCAAGCTCTTGCAGGCAGATGCTCCTCCACACGGTCCTTCAGCCGCCAGACTCTGTCTGACAGACAAGGAAGGACAATGTGCTCCTCGGGCTATGCCATGGAAGGGCAGGAAGACCTATTTGCTGCGTGCTTCGTATGTTCAGCAACAGGTTTTTGAAGGAGCTGTGCAGCTTGGATGTGAAAGGAAGGGTTACAAAGGCTAGATGAGAAGGTCATTCACGGGAAGTGTCATGATACAGAGAATGACATTGTCTACAGCACAACTTACCATGAAAACTTTAGCCACACAATGGGTCTCTTGCCAGCCCAAAGTAACTTGGTAGATCTGAAGTGAGTAGGCTGGAAAACTGTTGGAAACTATGGTCTGTTTCACAGAGTGATCATTTAGTTGTACATAATATAGTCACATACTCACTGCTGTATTTGCAAAGCTAACCTTGGAAAAAGGGGGTTTAGACAGGCAGGTCAGGGGTGTTTTCCCTTGAAACTAGGCTATATAAGGAAAAACCTGAGAATGTAATAGTGCACGGGCACCACAGTCCTCACCAGTAGCCAGAAGATGCCACCTACCATCCAGGGATCTGAGCAAGGTCTCGGCACTGTCAGCTTTGGTCTTCCCTCAGCTTTGGCATTTGGGCATGTTGATGCACATGTAAACACCCCAAAATTGTCTGGTACAAGGGCAGCACTAGCAATTGTCAGCTTCTCTTGTTTAGTAAAAGAGATATTAGCCAAGCCATTTTTATTCTGCTCTGTGCTGGCAAGGAACGGCGTGTCTGAATGCATCATCAGACTGCATTTTACTTGTGGCATATTGGTGGTAACCCAGCAGTCAAGTCCATGAGAGTGAGGCTGTGAGAGTCTGAGCGGAGCAGGGATAGAAATCAAATCATTGCCACATAGGGCGAACAAGAACACTTGAATTCTGAGACTCCAGTAAGCAAGTAAGTGAGAAAAATAAACAGAAGTTGTCAGCTATACTGGATATATTGACTGCAGTAGAAACTGCAGGAGGAGTAGTGACCCTGATGACGGGGATGGAGACATTTAGAATGATCCCATTTCACACAGGCCATACCCTGGAAACATGTGCTCCTTCGCATAATGAGCTACAAGCATACAGGCAAGGAAGATCCCATCGTGGTAAAGAATACTGTTAATTCAAGGAGACAGGGACCAGTATGAGAGAGAGACCACTGGAAGACTCAAACGGAGTTGGTTACCACTCAAAGCTGAGCTTTCACTATGGAATTGGGACTTTAAATAGGGATATTCGTGTGGAGTGGATTGTGGCTTTAGGCAAACAGCCCGGTTAGACCAATTCTGATGAGAATCCTGGAGCTAAAGCTGGCTGAATGCGCACTGACTGGACTTTGCATGACACTGAGCTCCACGAGCCTGCAGTGGGAAGAGAGAATAGGCTACGGCTGTTGTGATGAATGTCAAGATTTTGAACTGGTTTGGCATCTAAGCTGGAAGAAAAAGAAAAAATGAGATGAGGGATTAGAGTCATGTATTGCTAGAAAACTACTAGTGGGATAGCTGCTGCATTATTGCTGGGGGAGACTGAGGTCCTATAGATAATGAACTGGGATTCAGAATTGCAATGCTAGAGGTGAGGCATGACTGCGGGACCTGGGAACTCTGCTAACATAAACGAGGGGCACGGATGGAAGGACATGCTGGGAGGGCTGGAAGGATTTTCTGGAAAGAAATGAAACCAGAAAGAAATCTAGTCAAAGCATTTGGTACCGGTAATAATCACTTTCACTAATCAGCGTCCTGAGGACAAACAAACCCAAAGCTCTGGAGGATGAGAGGGACCTTTTGCAGTCCTGTAATATGTGGCACTCTGCCCATGGGAAGGCAGAGGGTATTTTGTCTGGACTGGTTAAGTCTTGGAAATGGCATTTGAAGATATGAAACGGGGATTGGAAGGAACTAGAGAGCCTGGGAGAAGATATGGCGAGGTGGAATATAAAACCCATTAGTGTCTTAATGCATAAATTGGCAGAACTGTACAATAACAATGAAAAGCAAGATACTAGGAACCCAAACTGTTATTGGATTCTGGTGCCTCAGTGACTATTGAGATTACTATTTTGCATGAGTGTGGGTGCCTACAAGGTACACCATACGGACACGAGTGCACAGAGGTCTTCCATGGTGCATGGAGTGTATCAGCTCTGCTGCTACACCCATTTTCAGTGCAAACTGCTTACTGGAGGGTGTGATTGAGTTTTCTTGTATTCAGTATCATATTCAGAATTAAAAATGGTCTTTTCAGCAGCCTGTTCCTTAAACAAAATAGGTTACTTTAGATCTGACTAACTGTGGAAGGATAACGCAGAAATAGAAAGACTCATAATTATCTTACCTACAAAATGATATACTCCTATAAAGGCTCCTGAAATAGTCAGAACACCTCAGGATGAGGGTGAGTTACTTTCTACAAGTATAAGCTTGAGATAAGTTGGAGTATGGAAAGATTAATGCCTTTGCTTTAATAACAGGGCTTGATCCAAGACTGCAGAAACGATGTAAGTACCCAAGCGAAGCCCAGAAAGGATTGTTGTCCACTATTAATAGCCTGATGGATCAAGGAGTGCCAGTGCAATGACCCAGTGTGTGTAATTCCCCTGTGTGGCTGGTATTAAAGGGAGATAGAAAGATGCATCTGACTGTGGATTTCAGAGCATTAAATGCTGTAACTTCACAAACATCACCTCTTGTTAAAATGCCAGAAATTACGGCTGCAATACTACAAGGAGCTAAGTGGTTTTCAGTCGTAGATCTAGAAAATGCATTTTTTCTTTAGCCCTTTAGCAGAGAAATGTTGGTAAAAGTTTGTTTTACATTGCAGGAGAAACAAAATTGTTTCACATGAGTTCCTCAAGGATTTCACAAGCTCATGTGATTTGTCACATACACACCACCCGAATGTGATAGAAATTAGCCTGCAGGTCCAGGAAGCATGTAACATCATATGTGGATTGCACCTGAATTGGGGAATTCTGAAGAACAAGCGTGTCTGCAGACAGGAAGTTTTGGCTGCAGTCCAGGAGGAAGGATTGAAAGTCAACAGACAAAAGGTTCAATTAGTGCAACAAGAGGTAAAATATTTAGGAGCAATACTAGGTATTGAAGGCCAGACTCCTGATAAACAGAGTGTGGAATTAATTCAAAAGCTACCCAGCCCCACTGCTCTTCCTAGCTAACAGCACTGTAAGGCACATCTAATTGTATGCAGGATTTTATTCTGATGTTCACTGAAGTGAGTCGTCCTCCAGCTAAGCTTTTAGAGAAAACTAGGCAGTGGGAGCAGGGTACAGAAAAGCAGGCAGCATGGTCGAGCTGAAGCCAGCCCTAGCCCAAGCTGCGGTGGTGGGCTATCTGGACCCAGGAAACCTCTTCATGTGTGGTTTGCCCCTCTGTTAGCCAGGAAGGAAGTGCCAGTTTGGCACAAAAGAAAGATACTGTGTTACAGGCTACTGCCTGTGCATTTCAAATCTTATTGACACCACTACTCCTTGTCAAAAGGAATGAGTATCTTTAGTCTGGAAATCAGAAAAATTGGATTATATCATTGGAGGAAGGCCAATGGCACAACACACCAGTCATGCTTCTTTGAAATACATTGCGTTCAGTTAAGCACAAGATGGTACATATCTAGCTCTAGGTTGGCAAAATGGACCCTCATGTAATGAGTCAGGGAGTCAGGCCTGGAAAAGGACACGGGACACAGGCACCTCCATGCCTTAATGGTGGAGGGTGCTGAGCATGAGTGTCAGATATTGCAACCTCCTGATGTGCAGCGGCCTGGGCAGGTTTAATTTCCTTTGTCAAAATACATCCGCATAAACCAGAAATCTGCTTTACAGGTCATTCAAGTTCCCATAGGATAAGACTTGCACAAGATTTGCTCCAGTCCGTGTAAAGAAGAGCAGGAGGTAGTGGGTCAGGTCTCACCTCACTCAGTACAACTGGCAGAAATCCCAGCTGCATTGTCAGGTGTGCTTCCCAGCGGCATGAGCAAACAAGGGTGAAGGATTTCATTTTACTGAACAAGTTTTTTGCCCAGCTAGGTATAAAGCAGCAACTACACGTAACAGAATACCCACAAACCTCAGGATATGAAGAATTTGGCTTCTAAAGGAAGCTTTAAGGAAGTTAGTAAAGGTGAATGGCAAAAATTAGGATGTGGTGTTCTCGTCTAAATGGCTCCGCAAATTACTACAGCCAGCCATTATTATATTCCTTTTAAGACCATGATATGAAGGGAGATGTGACTGACAGTATCGGTGGTTAAAAACTTCCATATCAGATGAATAGCAACTGAAAGGTCTCACAGATTAATGGATAAAAGGATCTGACAAACTGCAGCAGGATAATCAACAAATAGCTGAGCAATTAGGGAAAAATGTTCATAGAATAGATAAAAAGTATAAAATGGTAAATAACCAGCATGAAGAATGGCAAGTAAGGGGTCAGGTAGTTTATCATGGGTTTCCTGGAAAGAAGCACAACTTTTGCTGTAAGTGGGATGGATCTGGCACCAGCACAGATAAAGGCATTTCCATTGTTTATTAGTTCAAGTAAGTTCTGACAATGTGAGGCAGTTTCATCAATCACAGCCAAAGCTCTGGAGAGGAGAAAAAGACTAAGCTTTATGAAAAGCTGTCTTTATTTTTCAGGGTCACATAAAGGGAGTGAGTGTTAACCAGTTACCAGACCTGGATCAGCACAGAAACATGGATTTGCTGTGGTGTGTAAGAATAGCTCTTCCAGCTGTTGTACAGGGTATCAATGTTATCAAAGTTAGGAACATGGCTGAACAGTGTCGGGTTCTTTCTGTTGTGCCTTCTCTATCAGGACAAGGTCTGCATGCAGCCCTGGTGTTGCCTGTGTTTTGCAGTAGGGTGAACAGGAGTGGAAGGAGCAGAGCTGTCAGGGATGCTGCCTAAGATAGCTGCATCCATCTCCTTGCTGGTTTGCACCCTCTCTGTCTGAGCAGAACACTTTCCGTGGTCAGTATGGGCAGTCAGTGTGATAAAACCATTGTACAGGCCTTGATACACTAGATGCTAGACAGCAGCATGGCCTGCAGACAGAGCTCTCTAGCCTGTATCTCTGAGACGTCCAAGTTCCCTGATCATCCACAACTGGATGCGTGCAGGGATGCCTTAAAGCTGCATTAGTCCCATTTTTCTGGAGCTAGTCATGCTTTGGTGTGGTTGTTAGAAGAACACAGTCTCGCCTGACAGTGTGAAAGTCCTCACGTTTTTTTTCCTTTGCTCTTCCCTCTATTTTACAGAGTCCCATCCACTTTATTTTAAAAGTATTGTATTTAACAGGAGACATCCCTCTTTCCTGAGAGGCCAGCATGCTGCTAACAAGTAATGTAGTCATAGCCACACACTATTGTTCCTGTCATCTCTAATCACTCAGTGATCACCATCACGCTAAATCCCTTCTTCCATCTGAATTATGTGAAATACTCCCTCACCCCTCAGTGCAGCCTGAGATTCTCTTTGCTTTCTCCATCTTTGGCCCTCCCCAACCTGTGCAAGCAATCCAGTGGCTCCAAACAGGAAAACTGTCTCATTATGGTGGAGGGTCTCTAACTCACTACATTTTCCTGTCGGAGAGAGTAGTTTCTTCTGCCATGAACTAGAATCCCTTGAGAGAAAGCAAGTTTTAAAAGTCTTTCAGCAGCCTTTTCTGTTCTGCCCTCCTGGTGCAGGTTGAAAATAAGAAGAAAAGGGGGGAAAGATTAAAAAAAAAAAAGAAAGAAAGCAAAAATCTTCAAAAAGGAAGACTTTCCCAGAGCCCAAGCAATCAATCGGACAATAGGAGATAATGATTCCACCTCTGCGCCCTCCTCCTGCCGGACAGGAATTTTAAACCCTGCGTCTGCCAGAGATGGTAAAAGACCTAAGTGATCCGTCTTGGCTCTGAACGTGGCACCTTGGTGACGAGCTGAAAAGCTTGTTGCTCACTTTGCAAACAGACTTAGCAGAGGGCAGAGGTAACACCAACTGGGACCTGGCCTTCTAATCAGGCCCATGCTGTGAGCTCATAGTATTAATCCGACAGCCAGTGACATCAAGGCAGGAGGCCTGCATGACCCCGAGCCTGTCCAACGGTGGCTTACACTACCCAGTACTGCATGTTCCGTTTAATAAACTCCATTGATATATTTAATAAAGACACCTCGTACTTCCACAGTTTCATGTGTGACCTCTCTGTGGTTGCTACCAAAAACACAAAGTAAGAGAGTCAAGGATCATTAGCTGACGAGGCAAAACTGCCCCTTCCCTTGCTCTTCTATTTTTCTTGTGAATATCAACTGCTTGGGAGGCAGCGATAGCTTGTAATCCTTCCTGTCTCCATTATAGAAGGGACAGGTTTCTGTGAGAGCTTGGGAAAAAATTACAACATAATTGTCTGCAGTTTGGGCAGCTCGCAGTCCCGCTCACTGCCTTCAGACTCCTCATGCCAGCAGTCATCTTCTGCCCAGAGGCTGTGTTGATGGGCTCCTGAGAGCCTGCAGGGATTGGGTGCTACTGTCACCCCATCTCCTCCCAATTTTGTGGTGAGAGAGGAGCATCTGCAGACACCAGGGGCCAGAGGAAATCCATTAGCAACCCCCAAGCACCTCTCTGAGGGCCCCTGGCTGCGCTGCACAAGCCAGGGGACTTTGGCTTCTGGTAAAGGTCATCTTCCTCAGCAGGGGACGATGGACATGTACGTTTGTAATTTTTTTCTAGACAGACTAATGAAAACCTTGTAGGAAAAATGTCTGGTTTAAAACCTAAAGAGAAAAGGGTTTGTTTGGTAGATTTTCCGTTAAGTTTTTGGCTTACTGTTTTTTGGTTTCTTTTTTTTAATTACTGCATTTGGTAGTTGGTTTTTTGCATTAAAAATAGTGTCAGTTGTCAAACAAGACTCCTGATTGATTTGGTTTTTTATGTCTAGCTTTCAACATCCTCAAAGGCATCTGATTGTTCAGGACATACTGAGTATCTGCACTTACAGAAATCAAGCCTCAAGTGGAACTCCCCTGAAAGCAAGGCACCGGGAAGCCAAGATTAGTTTTCAGAAAGTAAGTGGTTTTCATTTTTCGGTTTCTCAAGGACTCTCTCAAGGGCCAAGCAGATGGCTGGGAGATCCACAGAATGGAAACCTGCAGTTCTAATGGGGACAGAAAAGTGTGTGTGGAGGGGGTTGTTTGTTTGGGGTTTCTTTTAGCTAAAATCGTCTTTTTGTTTGACAGCAATTTATGCTATTTATGCAGCTGAAATGCCAGTGCATTTTTTGTGTGGACTCTTCCTTTTCAACAAAGCACTGAGGAAATTGCCACACTAATTCTCTGAGCTTCCTAGCAGCTCTCAAGCATAACGAGAAGAGCAATTTCCAACTTAAAAATACAAAGGCAAACAAAAGAATAAAAGCACACACAGACCGGTTCAGTTCAGAAGCCTCTTGAAAACTTTAGGCAGCTATGGCTATATTCTCATTGCATTTTGAGTGGAGACTTGGGCCTGTGCTGAAGACCAAGCCAGCCTTAGCTGCCCTGTGGGTTTCTCAGGAACACTTAGGGTTGTGTTAGTCTTTTGGCCAGCCCAGAGTAACCATCAGCCTGCTGTGCAGCTGGACGGGCTGCCTCCATGCCCTGGCAGCAACGACATGCTTTGGAGAGGCTCTAAACCCTCGCCACTGCAAGGCGTGATGGCTGCAGGCAGGCAGAGCTTCGGAGAGGCTCTGAACCCTTGCCACTACAAGGTGTGATGGCTGCAGAGCGCGTGGGATGGGCAGCACAAGCCACAGGCATCCCCACGGCACCCAGCCCTGAGCCTGGCCAGCCGAGATATGGCACCGCTGCACCCCGAGGTCCCGGCAAAGCTTTGTACCCTGGTAAGTGGAAACAAAACTAAAAGCTGGCACATTAACTCTTATCTAGTACACGCCATCTGGACCTACCAAAATGCCTTGTTACATTAGAAAAATAATGCAGATCTTGCATCTGCGAATGGGAAAACTGAGTCTTAGGATAGGGGTGGTCCCTCTCCATGGGGAGCCCCATGCATTCTTGGGGATCCTGCGCCCACCAAGCATGGGCTTCTCTGGAAAAGTGCACACACACCCCCTCTCTGTGTCTATGTTTGCATGTATTTGCTATATAGCTGTCCCACACGTTTTCCTTGTTAGCCTGTCATAACCATTACTAAAATATGCTTATCTCATATATGCAAATAGCAGGATATTTATAAGGTTCTTTGAAATTTCCATAATTGTGTAAAAAAAAAAAATCTCTTTGCTTATCTTACAAAGTGTTGTAACCACAATGTTACTTTTATTGAAATCCAAAAATCACTCAGCAAAATAAGAATAGTTAAAAAAACTGACAGTTTTTTTATATTTTTGAAATAGAAGGGAAAGAAAGTAAGCAAACCAGGCTTTATTATTTTAAATTAGAAAGTTTAATGCTCACCAAAAAGGATATAAACTGTAAATGTATTTTAGCAGTTCCTAGAGAAAAAGGGAGAGGTTTTAATAATAACACTGTGTGCTCCTATATCATTTTCATTAGAAAAATCTCAGAGCACTTTCTGCTTATTAAAGAATGGAATGCCTCAGAAGACTCTTGGGAGGTACTATAGAAAAGTAAGGTAACAAATATAAATCCACATTATGCTCCATACTGTGATTACCTGGAACTTCCTAAGCATCTTGGGGATATACATGTCCCTGCTATGGCTCAGGATTATAAATCTGCCCTCCACGGCACAGCCTCACCCAACTGTGACAGTAGCTGGCTGTGGCAACTCAAGGGGCTTCGCTGCACGTATCTGCTCATTTCCTGGGTGAGTGAACCAACGCCTGGAAGGTTTTTCCCAAGCTCAAAGGTGAGGAACCAAAATGAGCAACAGGGCTAGGCCAAGCACCTTGCTGTGCTCATTGTGGGCTCCTGTCACCTTGTATCCTGCCCCGTGGGGACATGCAAGGAGCTCTGTGGGGATCTCAGGGAATCCTGGCCGGTCTCTGCCCTCACTCGAGTAGGTTCCCTCACGGTGTACAGGAACATTGCCAGGCAGACTCCGACCATTCACCTTGGGAATGATCTGGAGAGGACAGAAAAATAAGATATTAGCCTAAAATTAGCAAGAGTCACAAAATGTTTACTGGAACAACAAAAGGAGGAAGAGAGGCTGTAAAGGTAGAGGATATTCCCTGGGCTGATGAAGAAAATAATATTAAAAAATCCCTGGTGTTTAATTTCAGAAAACGCAATAGACTGAGTGCCCAGAAGAGGAACAGCATGTTAACATATCTTAGATAAACAGGAGCCAAACTGTTAGCCTGACAGAAAAACGAGAAAGCCCATCAATGCAATGGGGGAAAATAATAAATTAAAAAACAGATGGTTCAAAGATGTGATTGCATCTTCAGCTTCAGTGAAAGGAAAGAAGGGGAATACATATGTATTACAGGCAGGCCGGGAACACAATAGCTGGAAAAACATACACGAACAGAAGAGGCAGACTCGTCATAATGAAGTTAATTAAAATAGCAGGACCTCAAGTTATTTTAGGTCCCGGTGGTAGAAATCCCAGAATTCCAAGCCCCATTCTTCATTAATACAAAAAGTTTCCTATTTCGTCCATGCTCAGAAAAGGGACCTCTTCCTTTCTGCACTAGATAGTGAGTCAAGGCAGATGGGAATTATTCTGAGCTTGGAGAAAACAAAGGAACACAAATTAATGGCTTACTGGCAGAAAGGCAGTTTAAAACACTTTGCCAAGGCACATTTTATTCCTACACTTACATACATATTTTTTTCTTTAATTCTGTTTAGATCAGAAGTGCATGACCAAGCAGAGATACGTATCTGTGTTGTGTGTATAGGCTGGAGTGGGCATTAAAACAAACAAGCAAACAAACAAAAAGCAGACAAAAGAAAGGGGAAAAAAAATCTATAATGGCTGGTGCAACAACTTAACAACTTGCTTCATGTTACTCAGCACACAGAAAATAGAACAGCCCCATCTTGCCAGCTTGAACTCATAATTTCTGTGTGGGTTTATATGCATCTGTACTTCTGTCACACATATATACAAATGTGTATGTGCACACCCATATATTGCTGTTTCATATGAAGAAGCACTGATTGTTTGCAGGGGGTCCTCATGGCCATAGGGACCCTGGCCAGGATCCTTATTCTACCATAATAAGCAGTTTTGCCTTTGGCTTCCAAAGCGGCAGGGTTTCACTCCAGCTTCCTTTGCAGCAGTAAAACTTTAAATCTGTAGCTAGACTTTCTCTGCCCAGGACTGTACTTCAACCACCTCTGTGAGAAATCTGGAAATGGTTTAACTGTGCAAATTAATCATGCATAAACAATTTAAGATATGATACCAATATTATTTCAGTCATAATTTGGCAAGATGATGGAGGCAGAAACTCAAACTGTACTTGTGTCTGAATAGTGTTGATTCTTTTGTAACTATTAACTCTCATGACTTCAATTTTTTATCCCTTGGGAACAGATTCTGTCTGTATTTAGGGGCTTAGAAACAGGAGATCAGGAGATGTAGGTTCAGTTCTTGTTACATGACTTTTAACTACTTTCTTAACTTCCTGACACCTTTTTTTTTCCCTTGTGTAAAATTAGGATAATGACATTTCTTCATATGACAGCAGCTTAATGCATTTATGTCAAAAATGCTCAGGTGAAAGTTGCTATACATTTCAGAGATTTATTGTTTGTTACCACAATTGTTATTACTGATGTTTCTGAGAGTTTCACTCTCACATATATAATAAGGGCAAAATATTATTAACATTTTGCCTTATTTTGAACTTAACACCAGTTTTGTTCTGAATTAATTCCTTTGAATAGAATTATTCCTGAACTACATCAACTGGGGACCAGCTGCTGACCCCAAGTGTTTAAGAACTACAGATAATCATGGATGAAAAGAGACAAAAATACATTTTATCTAAGAAGTGACTACTGTTGTGATAGAGGCTGAAATTAAAGTATAATCCAGAGAGAGGAGGGAGAGAGAGTATTCTTTAATTAAAATCAGCTACCTCAAAAGATGGATATTCTCAGGAGTGAAATTTGCACTGTGCTGAAGGCTTTCCACTTAAACCCTTGATGATGCAAAGAATAAGAATTCTCAAGGAGTAATATTGGCATTAGCAGATAGCCACTTGCCACTGCACAATAAGGCAAAATTTGCAGCAAAAAAATATGAGGACAATAGAATGGAAAGATGGACAAAATAGGAAGCTATCTGAAACACAAACCCATGATTTTCCAGCAACAAATGAATACTTTGTCAAAGAAAGAGACTGAAGATAGAGACTTGGAGATAGAGAAAGAAAAATTAAACCAGAAGCAGCAGAGATCAATGAAAACAATCAGCACTTTCTGCCAGGAGATATGTTAAAAAGTCTGAAACAGAGGTTTTAGATAACGTGTTCAAAATGATCCATTGTCCCGCACACCATCTTCATAGCAATTAATGGTCCCAGTCAAGGAAAAATTATGGTACAAGCCATGAAGATTGTATGGATCTCCCATGAAAGGCAGCAGGTGAAAGGCAGAACATCCATTTGGGGTAGTTCTGGGGCTTGTGTTGATAATGCCTTCCTCACCTTCGGAGAGATGCTGCTTCTGGCAACGTGGGATCCACAGAGTGTGCGCTTGAGGGGAGTACTTGTGACGAGCATTTCATAGTGAATCCTGTTCTGTTCTCATTTTAGTTACCATCACAGATGGCTTCCTGCAATACAGAGAAGGCTCCTGGCAAGGCAGTTTGCTGGATAACGTTAGAATTGGATGTGATGGAAGTATTACCTCACAGAAACACCCATTCACCAGCATTTATTTCATTGTGTTCAGCACAGTAGATTTGAGCAGCTACTTCGCTCTGGCACTGGCTTCCTCGCACTGCGCTCACATACAAATCTCTCTTGCATGAATCTTGCCTAGCAGTAATCTGTAACCAGGTGGTCTCTGTGAGAAGTGGCTATGCTGCTGTGAGGAAAAATGTATCCTTTTTTTTTTTTCCTTCCTGTTAAAAAAAATATTTCAGCAGTAAATTGGAGGAGCTGCTGCAGTGGTATACAGAGGCTCTCTGGCTATGTCTCTGGGGACTGTGGGCAGCAGCAGAACACCCTCCCTGGGCTCTGGGCACCTTATTGCTAGGGAGACCATGCATGTAGCTCCAGTGCCTATAAATACCTTGTAGCTTTGCTGTATGTGATGCAAATGTTTTTCTAGAAAGAGCCCAAAACCAAATTGTTAGTCTGATATTGGCCACACGATACTGCAGCCAGGAAGGATGGGATATGTAGTAGGTGACTTTTTTAATGCATCAGATTTAAAAAACCTGTGGAAATCTTGGCTGAGTCCATGTTCCCAGAGAGTCGTTGTGGATACAGGACAAATTTCAGTTCAAGCAGAAGGGTTGGCTAATCATTAAAATACATCATACAGATAATCTGGCTCTTAGTCCCAGACCTTTAAAAGTATTTTAATACCCATAGTATTTTAAGTGCTAAAATGGCTTGACCAAACTTGGCATTAGTTACCAGCATCTCTTGAAAGGAAAAAAGAATTCATGGCAGTAAAAGAGTGAGGCCTTCTTGGTGATGTTGTTTACATTGGAAATTGGTGGATCACACTGAGCTGAGTTACAAGTTCTCAAAGTTATGGTTTTTCATAGCAACTGTCCTCACTCCTCATTTGCCAGTTCTACCAGTCTTGCTCACACAGATGCCACAGTCCTGTAGAGCCCCTCTGAGCACACAGGGCTGGGTGTTTCATGGGAGAAGAAAAGTACTGAAAGTCCAGCAATGGTCGTACATGCTGGCGAGCAGTATTCACATATTAACAGATTTCCACTCAAACTGGCAAATAGGAATGTCTATGTTAGAAATGCTGTGTGAAAGCCAAGGCAACAAAAGTCAAAATGTGCATATGAGAATATGTGGTACACACAGTATATGTCACAATGTTTACCATCACTTCAAAACATGCACCCGCCCACAGTTCTTCACTAGCAGCATCCTGGAACTTCTCCAATTGGGATTTGCTATATGAAGCAAAAGTCAATTAAAATCAGCCATTATTGTACAGATCATGAGATCCATAGTACAAGATACCATACTCATCCCAGATGCTCATTAATAGCAGTGTGTTGCAAACAGGTCCAGGACAATTGTATGGGTTTGTATACTTTTCTGATTGCTGTGTTTGCTCAGTTAGCACATAACACTTTCAAATGGGTTGGCTTAAAGATTTTAGCAAATAGCAAATTCCCCAGAAATGCAGTTCTGTTGCATTCCGGAACTATTGCAAATGTAGGTCAGAGTCAGTAAGTAGGTTTAGCTAATGAAAACAGAGGGGGGGAGAAAGATTTTGGGAAAAGGAAATTATGTCCATCCAGCTTGATGAGGAAGACCTGTTAGCCCCAGCTCACCCACCTTCTTTTACCAAAGAGCCTGCTGCTGTATGAGGTGTGGTGACTCATCTTTGCATCACACTAATCCTACATTTTTAGCCTGGAAAGTAACCACCTGCTAAAAGCGTGGTATGCTTGGTTGGGTTCCCTCAGTCGCTTGTGGAGCTCTTCCATGTAGTCAAGAAAATGTGATTTTTCAGGGAGGTAAACTGTGTAGTCTCATGTTCAGGAGCTCAC
The DNA here is from genome assembly GCF_047716275.1 of Strix uralensis. Classification (NCBI taxonomy): domain Eukaryota; kingdom Metazoa; phylum Chordata; class Aves; order Strigiformes; family Strigidae; genus Strix; species Strix uralensis. The sequence goes on from NC_133984.1 coordinate 7,384,151, forward strand.
ATAATTGTACAACTCTAAAAGCCCAGTTCCTGCCACACTTTTATTTGTGAGGAAACAGCATTTAGTGGCCCAGTTCTGAGAAACCCGCACAAAAACACTCTTGAGCTGAGGTGGGTGGAGGCTTCCAGTCCTTCAGGCAGAGCTGAGCACTAGCATACAGCTCCCAGCTCACAGGTTAGGCCTCACTAGAATTACAGACCAGCAGTGAATCTGGTCCTTCATTTCCTGCTTGGAAGCAAAACACTGACAGTTTTTTTAATTGAATAAAACATTCACTCAATAGGAAACAAACATCTTTGTTTTGGAAAAAGATTCACCCACCCCTGCACACACACAAATGCACATGCTAATTTTTAGGGCTGATTTATAAACCAAAAAATCTGTAATTAGCACAATTTTATTTGTAATTAGCAGGGATAAGTTGTTTGCTTTAGTGCTAATATTAGTAGCAATGGAAGTGCACTCGCTGTTTTGTTTTTAATTCTTTCACTGCCTCTTTGCATTTAGTTTCAAGGTGGGATCAGTATGTGGAAACATGATGTAATTTATGCTGTAACCATCTCATGAACTTCGGCAAATCCACTCCCAATAATGTATTATAATTATACAGATGATCAGAATTGGATTTGAAAATGCATGAAGGCTGGCGTCAACTGCTGCTGTGTGTCTGACCAGACCAGAAAATGAAAACAACAGTTACTGGCATTTATTGTCAGAGGAGCTCCTACTCAAATTTGCAGACAGATATGGACTGCAAAAATTAAATGGCTATCCACTTCATATATATACCTAATTTCTGTGGATTTTGAGACTCATGTCCTAATCTCTGTTATGCTTGTTCCCATTTTCTTCTTCCAACAGTACCCCTTTAAGAGAAGCTTCCCTACTTTAAAGCCAAATGCAGTGCTCCCTGCTGTGATGGATTCCTTCTTTTTCCTTCCTAATTGGAGCCATTTCATCAGATCGAATTTTGACAAAGATAGTAATTGTCATCCAATTTTAAGGCAATGACAAGATCAATATGAATTCTCAGATGACAAGTATTATTACTGGGTGAGCACAAAGAAACAAAGAAAATGAAAAATCCATGTTCTACGGATCAAAACAGTTAGAGGCGCATGCTTGCCTTGATCCACGTGTGTGTGAATCCTGTTGACAACAATAGACGCTGTGCATGTGGATGGATGGGGTAGAACAGATGGCCTTTGCCAGTCAAATAGCGAAGGAAAACGAGCACCCAGTGCTTTAGTACATTGCAGTTTCGGTAATATGGGAATCAATTAACTTACCACCAAACAGACTTACAGGGAAAATTACCCACAGCCCCATCTCAGAGAATTCTGCTTCTCCTTAACGTTTTGTACTCCTTCTGTTTCCTGAATGTCAGGAGTAAATACCCAAGGAAAATCCTGGTTCTTTAAGGTAGATACATTCAACATATATTTATGTAGGCAGAAGTACTTGATTATTTTTATAACATTGTTTAAATGAGATGATCTGATTAGTTAATGGTCCAAAGAGTTCAGCTAGGGTTCAAATAAGGATTTAAAATGTGTTGCAACATCTTTAGATGTTTTCCCAACAACAGTGATTTTGGGACAGATTCTGCCATGTATGCGTAACTGTTGCCAGATACTGTCATTTTATTTTAGTGGGTTTACCCTGCAACAAGACACTTCTTCTAGGCGTTTGACCCTCAGAGCTCAGCTCTTGTTCCACATTTGCTACTCAGTGTGCATTCAAGTTACCTCTGCAGGACTGCTATGCACACATTCATCTTGCTATTAAACCAGGCCTCCTGCTTTCCCACCCCCAAAATGTTAAATCCAAAGAAACAGACACTGTTTTTTTTCTTTTGCAGTATTTATATTCAGAATACAGTTTAACTGAGGAAAGGGATTTTGGCAAAATAATACATGATTGTCATACTAATTGGCAGCTGCAATGATAACAACCATGACAAGTTTTAGCTCTGTCCACTTCAACCCAGCCAAGTCATTAAAGGTTTCCAAGCAGAGGATTGTGTTATGAAGCCTAATATACACTGGTAGCTACACTGGTATCACTGGATTGCTAACCACATTTTTAACCACCCGAATGCAGGTCCAGCAGGATTTTGATCCATGGAGGAAGGTCTCAGCCAAGCACTGAAAAGATGTTTGTTAGCCTCCAAAATATAAATAAAATATTTACAAAGAGAATAATTGACTTTTGATGTTTACTTCAGGCTATGGTTAAGCAGGCAGTGTCTGTACTAAGCAATGCAGTGACCACCTGCCACAAATGCTGTGATATTTGACAGATCCCTTTCTGCCAAGAACTATAATTCCTATTTAAATCTAAATAGAGGAGCCATGAATGCAGATTTCTCATCACAAAGACGCTGATGTTAATCCCCAGTACAGAAAAATAAGAAAAGCCAGAACGTTTTATTGGATTTTATATGGAAGATAATTAAACAGTATTTCTTCTTTACTTGTTATACAGCATCCCATCAACATTCCTGCTGAAATTTGTTTATAAGAAAGCCAGAAAGTTTTATTACATTTTTATGTAAAAGAAAATTAGCATTTTGTATATTTGAACTTACATTAGAATAACAAAAAGCAGGTAAACAAAAAATGACCAAAGAATGATGAAAATAAATAGAAAAGAAATGTAAGGAAAGCATAACACTGTTCTCATACACACAATTTTATATTCTAAGCATGCAAAGAAAATAAATGTTTATGTGCATATGTATGTATTGTATATATTCACGTACCAAGCAGTTCTGAAAAACTAAGCTCCCAAAAGTTAGGAAATGCTAGAATTAGATACGCTTGCACGCCCTTAATTTGGCCTTTTTTGAATGTATACACACGGACGTATGCTATTTTTTTTCCACAAGCACACACCCCCCATACAAAATGGTGCAGTGTAGGCAGAAAATTGGCTGGGAGAATGATATAATCTCTGAGAGAGCTGCTTTGCAGAAGCCTGTTTCTTTTCTGCCCACAACCCAGTTTGGTATTTTGGATGTACCCAAGGAAGTTATCTTAGTATGTTTCCCAGCAGGTGGGTGCTGCCAATCTGAGTCTGTAAGAGAATGTGTCTAAGTGTGCATTTAAAGCGTGCTTATTAATAGAGGGGAGGCGGGGGGCAGGGGGAGCTGTATCCAAGGTTGCATCCTCGGCATTTAAAAATGTTTCAGTTCAGCCTGGTCTGCCATTTACTGCATTATGTGATGCATGTGGATTTTCCAAACAAAAGATGTTTATAAGGAGAGTATATTTTAAGATCCTTTTCATGACTGTACAGACCCCTCTCCAAGCAGATGGCCTGACAGTTGCAAGAAAACTATTCACAAGCCAAAAGTAGCATTTAAAATTCTTTTTAAAAGACAGTTTGTTCTCCATATACATGTACATTTTAAGCAGGTACTAATTCTGTTCGCAGCAGCACCTTCCCTGCTTTCCAGCGCATTCCAGATCTGACAGCACAAACTGAAGACGCGCAGGCTGCGGGGAGCGCAGCCTCCAGCAGCACCAGCAGCGCGGCACAGGACTGCCATGTCGCATCAGCACCCTGAGCCGCCGTCTCCGAGGCTACTTTCAGCAGTGGTTGATGCAGAGAACACCATTAAAATTCAGACTCCACTCACTGCTAACTTGGAGTAATATTGGAGGTACAACAGTTTCTCTTTTGTACTCAAAATAGGCTATATCCACAGTGGAAATATTTACTTAGTGTTTACAAGTGCATAGAAACAAGCAGCATTAGCAAAGAACTTTCCAAGGACATGAATATATTTCATTCCGTTTTCATTCACAGCCTTGACTGTTACTTAGGTGTAGTTGAAGTTCATTGGGGAGAATAACCAGCTGAGAACAAAGTAACTAAACCTGAGCCACTTGACCAGTACTAAGTTTATGTATTCTGGGAGAAATCTATTGGCAATGACTTCATACCCTGCATTTACTGACCCTTTTAATTGCCTTCTACAGAACCTCCTGCTTGAAGGAAGCGAGCACTCCCATATCATGCACTTGATAAATAAATAATGCCGTCCCTCTCGAGACAAAAATTCCATCTCTAACCAATCTAAGCACAAGGACAGGACTAACTGTCCTTACGGATTAGGGGGATTTTTTGTTTTTGCTTTTCCTTCACCTAGGTAACTGAGGCTTATTATTTGTAGTGTCTAATGCATTTAGAAATATTTCCGAAAAATTTGCCTAATATCCTGCAGCAATGAGTTGCAGGGTTGATTATACACTGCACAAATGTTTTCAGAATTTTTCCTTCACCTTTCCATGCATATTTGTTCTTGAGAGAAAAGAGAATAGCCCCTTCTCCCTGCTTCTGTTATATCATCTTTTACTCTTGTGTTTTGCAAACTAAACAATGCTAGTCTTTTTAATCACCTTTTAGATGGAAGCCTCTTTCCTCATGTGTTTAATCACTTTTGCTGCACTTTTTTTACTGCAGAAGTACATACATGTGAGAATATACACCCCTGGAGCAATCAAAAAGTCTACTAAGAACAGGTTTTAAGGCTTAGCGGAGGTTTGCTCTTTGCTCCCAAAACAATCCCTCTTCATCTCATTCTAAATTCACTTTTAGAAACAGGGTCCCCCGGTGCAGGTGCTGAGATGTGTGGGCGGATGTGCAAGTTTAAAAGTGAGGAACAGGACAGAGAGGGCAGGAAGGCTTCATATCGCATTCAGCAGTGTGGTCACCAGGCCAGTCCTGACTTGCTGCAGGAATGGAGCCAGAGACTGGTGCAAGGTAAGAAATTGTTTCTTCTGTATGAGGATGAGCTTTATTAAGCCCATACTTTTCAGACGTGATAATCTGTAGATGATGCTCTGTTTCGTCTTCCCGAGGCTCACCTTTACTCCAGTCTGCCTTTGTCCTTCACTCGCACTTTGCGGCACAGAATCTCTCTTTGAACAGTGATAGTAAGTTCAGGTCTGGTGTTACAGCTCCACTCAGTCCAAAAGGGAACATGAAGGAGAAATGAGATGCTGGTGAAAAGCCTCTTGAGGGACAAATGTGCTCTCCAGGTGGGACCAGCATCTTCGTAAAGGTGCAGTCAAAGCAGTTGTTACATCTCTTTTGGCAGCCTTGTGTTCTCTGTTTCAGTCCTACGGAAGATTTTTTCTCATTGCTTTCTGGATCCAAAATGCTGTGTGTCTTATAAAGGCCAAAACTTTTGCTCGGGGAAACCAGCATGCATTCCATCAAGGGGAATAGTCTAGGTGTACGTAGATTAGCTGAAAACCAGGCCCAAAAATATTTTGGGTGGGATTACCCTGGTTTAATTTTAGCCTTCTGAAGTTTGATTATCTAGTCCAAGCTTGTTGCTTAATCTTCTCCTGCAGTCAACAGAGAGAGGAGTTGATTCACCTCATTACAAAATAGGGGTCTGAGATAGAAGGGATGGCTTCCTGCCCTGAAAGTACCTCCCCCTCCTTTGGCACAAAATTGTTAAGGTGGTGAACTAGGTGTTTCCCTTTATAGGCTGTAGAGCTGCATAACTAAAAACTATCCAAAAGTGCTTGCTCACAGATCCTACTCCTAGGGCCAGTTAAGTTGCTGTTATTGATCTTGGTATGAGCACTGGAGAACTCTGGGGTACAGGAGGCTCATACAGACTCAGGCTGTCTTACAGCAGTGGCTGGAAAGAGTGATTATGGGCAATGCTGTTACAGACCTATTGCCAATTGTGCTACATCGATAAGCAGTTAGATTTGTATTTACGATGGTGATATATGGTTACTAAATAAACTTTGCAATATTCAAATCGGTGTTTGGGGGAGAGGAAGGGAGCATTGGTTTTTTCCCCCATCTAGTTATAGCTTCTCTGTCTAAACCTCTTTTGAAAAAAAAAAAAAAGTTAAGGCACTGAACTTTCCTTTCGGTCTTCAAATCAAATCAAATATATCTTGTCCTTGGAAAGTTCTTTGTTAATCCTGTTTGTATTTTTTAAATGCTATGCAAACATTTTCATTGTGGATTAATGTGCTGTTTCAAAGCAGTTGAGATTTTAAGATTGTCATTAATTCAGAGAAAGAGACTTCTGTTACTATTCCAGTTCTTTTGGAAACTAATTTCATTCAACGCCCTTTTTGAGGCTTTGCACTAGAGTGCTAACCGAATACTATCAAAGGCCATATTAAAGAGGATTGTATATAGTTGACCAGGGTTTATATCAGTGACTAGTTTTAGATAGTGTCTTACATTGAAAATATGATTCTTCAATTATACCTCCTATTGCAAAAATGAAATTACCTTGAATGCTTGGTCTAGTAGGCTTATTTCTTAGAATACAATAGTAAATGGTCAAATTCTTCCTCACACTAAAACATATCTGATTAAAAAATGAAAGAGAGAGAGAGAAATGTGAAAAGCAAAGTCAGTCATAAGAGCCCTGAGATCAGTAAAAGGACAACTTACACACTGGCTCTCCGTTTGAGTAGCCCAAATAATTCCAGGACTGCCTGAATGCTTCAGGTAGGAGTGTCTAAAGTGCCTAATGTTCTGCCAGCTGATTTAGGACGCTGCAAAGAGGGGTTAGAAGGCCAAAGCAAATATGCAGAAGCTCTTAAACACATTCATACTATTCAGAGATTGTAATCAAAGCGATTTGCAAATACATCTTCTTAGCAAAACTTAACATCTTTGAGATCACAATCATAAAAAATAATTGATACAATTAGGGGACTGAAGCTACATTTGGTGTGACTGCAGCAATTCACACATTATGTTTCTAAGTGTTTTCTTGTCTGCTTTCCCAAGTCATAATGTACATCTGATTTATTTGGAGAATAATAGTGATTTGCAGTAGTTCCCTGTTCTTTTCTTCTCTTGTGATCTGTGCAGATGTTTTAGGCGTGACTTCACTGTGCAGAGGGTCTGACCCTGTGAGAACACACCAGGCCTTGGCCAGACAGCTCTGGCTGGCAATGCTGGCAGGTTGGTCTTGGTGTTTATTGAATTGAGCACCTACTGCTGCTGAATGTACACGCAACCTCAAGGCTACCTACTGTGGTGTTTCTAAACACTCTGCTTTTCTAATTCCAGGATTACAGTGCTTAAAGGCACATAAGGATGATGAACAAGTGGAAAGGATCTTATGTCCTTACATCCGCAGGGAGTTTTGTGCCTCTGTCCTGTTGGCATTAGTCATGTAAGCCTCTCATTCATCTACCTTGGGAAGACTGATCTGCTCAGCCTTTGGTGTTTTCATCTGGTTTTGATGTGCTAGCTGAACTAACTCAATGATTGCTTATGTGTATGAGAATTAATTATAATTTTTTACTATACAAAGCAATCTTGTGGACTCATGCTTCATTAGTAGTCTGATCAGTTAGCCACTGCAATGTTAACTGACTTAATTTGCACTGCAGATACTATAGCTAGAAGGCAGTGGACATCTGTGTGGAAGATGGGAGGTGGAGTTTCATCAACTCTTTGCATTAAATTCTTAGTATCCTCCTCTTACCTGGGCAGCATATAATGAGAGGACAGCACAAGACTAAACGTTGTGCTCCCTGCTGAAAATTTGTCTTTGATAAAGAATCCATTGGTTTGGTTCACTGGAGAAAGTAAGCTACTCAGGCCGCAGGGGTCCAGCTTGCTGAGCATGGACACACACCTTGAGACTCTTGTGCTCTCACTTTCTTCAGAGCCATGGTAAGAAGTTCCAAGAGCTATTGTTGAAAAACCTAACACAAGAGTGAAGTGGTTATTTTCTCTTTCTTATCTTATTTGTAAAATGATCAAAATGATCCTTAGGAATATACAAAGCATTTTGAGACCCTGAGCCACCACCTGCAGGAATCTTATTGTTTGCTAGAACAGAATCATTTTTGTTTTCCAAAAAAGCCTGGAAGAGGACAAAGAAACATTTTTCTATGTTGTATGCATTAGTAAGAAGAATTAGACAGGCTGTAATCTTGGTCAGTCTGACTTCTACAATCATGGAAAATTACAAAGATTGATGTTAGTTGCAATTTATCTTATTGCACGAACTCATACAGGATGAATCTTCTCTTTTGAAATACATATTTCACTAAAACTGGCATATATATGAAGTGATTTCTTTTTCTTTCATTTCCCCATCAGACTGATAATAGACTGTGTAGGAAAGTGCTGAAAAACACAAAAAGAAAAAGTTGGAGCAATTCGAATTGTCATGGCAATATCCTAGATTCTTCAAGAAGTTTGGTTCTGTTTAGCTAGTCACTTTAATTTTCCTTTGCTAACTTGTCTCCATTCTCTGCCTTAATGATAATTCTTTATATGACTGTCAGCCCTTTGCATTGTGACAGCTTAAATTAATGTTTTGATATTTCTTCCTTTGTAAGAATACAACAAAGACGACAACTGCCAAGGATAGGACAGAAACTGTATGAATGTAAAACAGACATTGTGCACCAATAAAGCCAGAAGGAATAATTTTCATTTTATTGCCTGGTTAATAAGTCTTTGCAACAACTAATCCTGGAGACTTTAGGTTCTATAGGCTAGTGTGGCCCTTCTGCTTTATCTGGATTGCAGTAAACTTCTTACTGAGGAGCTTGGATGCTTCTGGGAATACTTCAGCCCATTTAGGTCAGGGAGGTTTAATACCGAAGGCAGGCTGATTCAGCCCCTAGTACTACACTAACTGTACATCTAAGCTTTGGTGGATTAGCTTGTTTTAAAGCCATAATCATAATAGCACTTGTTCACAGTTGAAACTCTTTTGCAAACTAACGTATGTTCATCTCATTTTTACGTACCACCTTGACAAAAGTTAAGAGGATCAATAATAAGAATTACAAAAGGAAGATGCAGGAGGAAGGATTTGATTTGGCATTTATGAAAAAAAATGGTGGAACAGAATTGTCTTAAGATTTTGTTGAGGTTTACACCAGTCCTTATCTAATGTTCAAGGCCTTTAGCAGCATCATTTCTGTTCTTAATGTATGCTTCGAGAATCTCAACCACATCTGGCATTGCCTTAAATGAAGCTTGACTTCAATGAGGATAGTGTTTTTCGATGTTCTTTAAAAAATCCTTTTAAAAAGATCTAAGATATTTAGATGCAGTTTAATGTTTCAGTATAGTTGAGGATTTCATTACTACCTTTTCTCATTTTTATCATTTTCCGTCTGTTTTTCCTCTCATATGTTCCTTCAGGACCTGGCCTCACCTGAGAGATGAGGAATTTAAATGAAAGTAGGAAAAAAAAAAAAATCAATTAATCTATTCTTTGTGGCAGAAGCCACCAGATGATGCTGTTACTCTTACAGCTTCTTAACATGTGAGCAAGATTTCAGTTTTTGAAGGAATACTGCATTGTTATTAGTTTAGTTTTACAGTAATCCTCTGAGAGAAGCTAGCAGCAGAGTGTGTTTTCTGCTTCATTCTCCTATATTAGGATGCAGTTCTTGGGACAAATTACTTTCCTTGGAGTTAAATTTCCCAGCTGGAAAATAGTGCTTTCTGGAAGTAGTAGGAACTTTTGTGATTATTGCAGATAACACTGTCACAGGTTAAAAAAAAAAAAAAAAAAAAAAAAAGGTTTCACTTAGGAGAAAGTTCACATTACTTTCTGTTCCATCAACAGATTGGTACCAAACCTCCAAATTCTGTCACTATACAGAAAGGAGTGATAGTTGTCACAGACAGAAGACACTGAAGAAGTAAAGGACACTCTTATCACCGTGGATGTGCTGGGCTATATAAAGAAAGCCATAAGGAGAGCAGTGTTTGGATCTCAAACCATTCTTGTGACCTGTACCTCTCCCTCTTTAACAGAGTGCTGGTCCCAGAGAGCTTCAAAGAATAGATCAAAAGTGTGAGACATACTATTTATCTTAATGGACCACAAGTACTGAAAGCTAGGGATGAAAAATTTAACATCAGATTTGTCAAATATTTCACTGCTGATGGGATCATTTTAGCAGAAATGACCAATGACAGTGCTTATCCATCAAATTGAAGGTTTAATATAAAAAATAAATAACACAGAAGATAGGGCTTTTAATGGATGATTCATTTATGCATTTCAATTAAAAATCTTGATTGTTTAAATGCAAATGAAGCAAACACAGAAATGCCAGTGCGTTGCATCAGCATGCTTAAAATCACAGCACCATCAGAGATTTGGTTCAGTAAGATATAGTGATAGGATCCCGAGTGAAACATATGAGAAAGTTTTACTGTATCTGCAGAAGATATTGCCATCGGCTGTTCCTTACTCTGCTTCTACCAGCAGAAACAACCCCCACAGCAGTCATCTGAAGAAAATGAGAGCTCATGCCCCAGCCAAGCTGTTACTGGACAGTGATCTGTTAAACTAGGAAGTTTTCCTGAAGGGCACATGTCAATGCTCAAACATTTCCAGATCTGAACAAGGCAAGATTAAACTATTCAGTTTATGCTAGGAGGACAGAAGTGACATGCATATACCCGAGATCATCTTTGCCCTGGAATTTCTAAGCTTAACTGCCATTTTATGTAAAATAATTTTTGTTTACTTTTTATAGATCTTACAAGAAAGAATAAGCAAGTACGTACAGAAATCAAGAAAGCATGTTACAGAGCTAATGCATCCAGGCTTTGCAAAGCCAGTTAAGCAATCAAATCAAGGTCACAGCTGAGGTGGACTCAATAGATCAATGAGATTGAATGGCCAAAATTAATATACTAGGAAATTAAAATCAAAAGGATAAAGCTGAGACTGAATTTGTTTTGGTTGGTCTTGGGCTGGGTATATTTAAGGGGAAGCTGTTTTCTTTTCAGTCTAAAGCCACAGCCAGTACTCAAAGAGCATGCCTCTGGCCAGAAAAAGATACAAATCCTCAAAGGATGTTTGTATCCATCAGGTGCAAGGTCTGTGTTGGTCCTTCCCAAGAGACACCCTCTAAAGCAAAGGGTGTGATCCTGACCTGTTTCATTTAAAGAGGAGGTGCAACAACCATAGTGCTGTCAGCAGCTCGCCTTCATTATTTTCTTCCTTAAATCTCACTGTTGTAACAAGTTATTAGCTTGCTGTTCTCTTTTTTCCCTTTCTAACACAGAGAAAATCTTTCCATAGAAGTGACACAGATGACAGCCAAATCAAGCAGTAACAGCTTTGGGGAAAAAATAATAAATCCAGAAGAATCTGCCTAATTATATGCAAGATTTGCAGAATTTGGTGTTTACTTTTAGGGACCTGTATGTAGTGCTGTTTCTCCATTATAGAGTGCAAATATGCAAGTGTGTGTTTGAGATAAGGCAGTATCGTCCCTGTATAATGAAAAGGAAATGAAAAGAAAGAGTTCAAAATGCTTTATATTTTGGTATCCTTCACTTGTGGTGTTGACAGCAGCTGTAACAAAGTTTCAGGTTGAACACAACTTACAATTCATGTCGAACATCTCAGTGGCATTAGCACAGTCAGTAACAAGTTCTTCACCTCTTTTCCTGTGAATTGTACAGTCACAAGAGGGAAAAGTTTTCTGTCCAGAAGCTGTCCATGCTGGCTGGAAATGAATGTGCTTCTTCCCATCAAGATCCTCACCCCTTTAAGAGTCCTACTCGTGGTGATTAGGACAAGACCTTGCTATAGATGATGTTGCCTAGTGGACATGTGTTCATGAGGGTGAGTGTGCACTGTCATGCAATATCTGCTGGTCTAATTGCAGGCTGCTTGTCAAAAAAAGAGATATGGAGGGCAGGCTGTGAAACGTATGTTTACTTTCTGGCTTAACAAAAAATAGCAAGTGGACAGTACAGTAAAATACTTCAACAGTAAATTCAATGTGAGCTCTTTCATGGCAGTTACTTCCTCACCCTACCTTGGGCAGTTAATGCAGGTAAATTCATATCTTTCCCCAAAGAAAAATTATTCATTTTTTTTCTCCATCAGGCTAAATTTCACTCATAATTAGAGTTTTTCTAGGTCCAGTTCAAACTGATTGCAAGGAACAAGCACAGGTCTGATGGGGAGCGGCTGAGGGAACTGGGGCGGTTTAGACTGGAGAAGAGGATGCTGAGGGGAGACCTCATCGCCCTCTACAACTACCTGAAAGGAGGATGCAGAGAGGTGGGGATGAGTCTCTTGACCCAAGGAACAAGCGATAGGACAAGAGGGAATGACCTCAAGCTGTGCCAGGGCAGGGTTAGACTGGCTATTAGGAAGTATTTCTTTCCAGAAGGAGTTGTTGGGTGTTGGAATGGGCTGCCTAGGGCAGGGGGGGAGTCCCCATCCCTGGAGGGGTTTAAGAGTCGGGTTGACCCAGCGCTGAGGGATCTGGTGGAGTTGAGAACAGTCAGTGTGAGGTTAATGGTTGGACTGGAGGATCTTCAAGGTCTTTTTCCAACTGAGATGGTTATGTGATTCTGATTCTGTGATTCTGTGAAACTTTGTTCTAAAGGAACAGATTTCCCTTTGAACATGGGCTGGACAACCCTGAGTCCAGGGAACTGGGCTGCAAGGCCTGTGTCTGCCATTCCCCTTGGGCTGGAGTGAGGCCCTGCATGGGGGCATGTGGAGCCTCTCCTCCCCTTGCCACATGCTTCATCAGCAGGAAGCAATTAGCCACTCACCAGGTCTCACCAGCCATCTGCCCCAGAACAGCCACATCAGTCATGATGGAAGGGCACATCCAAGAGCTAGGATTTTGATGGGAGGTGGGAGAGGGAGAGAAAAATGAGTCTTCTTGCCGGTTGGCTTGAACATCCCCATGGACTTGTAAAGCCCGGAGCCTGGTTGCTGCCTGTCTGTGTTACAGGTCTGCGCAGAGCATGCCAATGGCTGCTGAGGCAACTTCTGTGAGCAACTATTACCCAGCATGAGGGGCGGGCTGCAGAGCCAGGCCTTCTGTTTGGGCAAAACCCAACAACACTGCTGAATTAAAGATGTAATTGAGGTTTTGGCAAAATTGCAACACAGCTGCCCAAGGTCATCTCCAGTGAAAGTAGCTGAGGAGGTTTACACAGAAGATGTTAATTGGATTTTCGTTTTCTCTTTAGAAAGGTTTAGAGCTATCGGATCTCACCACACTACAAGCGGCATGAATATGTCCAGTGATATTGTGAGCTGATTATTGTTCATTCTTAACGGCTTTCCATCTCCGTAACAACGGTATTAGCATTAATATTGTGCCCAGGGCTCTGAATATGGATACTAATGGAACTCAATCAGCTCTTAAAGAACAAAGGATCCCTTTTACATGGCACCCTGTGACAGTCAGCGGATTGGATTAGCAACTTGTCAATCCTCCGGTTTGCAGACCTTTTTTGATGCGCTCTTGAATGCTTGGATAGTATGTAGAATTACATTATCTGAAAAATTAATACAAAACATTAAGTGAAAGCTATGTGCTATTCCCTCCTGACCTGATTATTCTAGATTATTTAACTAAGTAGCCAGCATACCACCTAATTTAAGTGTTGAATTTCTACAACACAAAACGCTACCTTTTCTCATAAAAGAAGCCCACGAAAGAGCAAGCTCAATTGCCAATTATGCTTCTTCCATGAAATCTCTTCTATCCCCTTCAGGATAGGTTTGGGTAAAAATATAATTGCAGTGGATAAGGAAGCTTAAGAAAAGATGTAAATGAAAAATGTTATGTGTTGGCATCTGATTGATCCATTTGAAAGGAAGAGAAGGAGAATTTGACGAGATGGTAAGGAGCTCATAGTTTGTTTCGAAGGAACCCAGCATTTTTAACCTGTACAGGGTGCTGAGCTATAATTAAGAATGGCAAGTCAGTGAAAAATCTATTTAAACTCCTGACAGCTTCTCTAGATTAGCATTTTTGACATCTACATTCACTCTGGCAAATCACTAATGGGATTTTTTTTTAAATTATATTTTTATTAGCTTTCTGCATATAATAACAAAGTAAAAATGATGTTACAGCCTGGACAGGTCTTTAACTTAAAAGCTCAATACTTACAATGTGCTTAATTAGCTGCCTGATTATTGTTTTACTCTGAAAGAAGTTTTGTAAATGTGTTTTCATCTATAAAGCGTCTTTAAAGTGAAAGCAACTGATTCTACTAGTTGGTGAAAACTATAGCAAACCCTAGATAACAAAGCACCGTGAGTAATTGATGTCAAGATATTCATCTCTGCTTTTTTTTTTTTTCCTGAGACGATTGAAGTACTGAATAACAAAACAAATATTTGGGTGAACTCTTAAGTTATGTAAGTCTTCCCCATTAATAATTATTCTGCAGGGAAAGAATATGGCTCAAACCTGGTAACTCGGGTATAGGTATAATATTTTAAAACACATCAACAATCTTGTTCAAACTGTGAAGAACTTGCAATAACATTTAAGTCACATGCACTGTGAATGTGTTGGTTTTAATTTGATAGCAAAGAAATACCATCATTAATTAGAATGCTTTCAGATTAGTGTTTGTCTTGCATAATTCAACATTTGCCAAAGTTCAGGGAAGATATGCACTAAATAGAAATTATTACTTTGATAATGCTGCTACATTTCCTCTCCTTAGTTTTAATATGGCTTTTTAATTTGGGTAATGAGTATATATCACTAATCATTTTGAAAGCCTATTACCAACACCAACCAATCCGTCAACTTGAGTTAATAGTTTACTTTATTATAAAAATTGGAACTGGACACAGCTGTGGAGAACTGAAGGAAAGAAAAAAATGCCTCCTTAGCAGATAACCTATTTTCCTCTGTGCACAAAATGCCCCTTGTTCTGTCGGGACTTGTTTTCCCACTGCTGGAACTCCATTGGTAGCCATTAAGCTCCTGCTCGAGACACATTCCACTGCAGGGCATTTGGAAATTAAATGCTCAAGGAATTAGAAGATGACGGTCTTCTCCCATACTTAATTTTCCTGTGTATTATTAGTAGCTGCCTCTGCACTGCTAATGCCCTTCTCCCACTGTGTAGGCATGAGCTGGCAAGGTCATTTATTTTTGAACGTGTTTACTGGAAAAATGCGGTGGCATCTGAATGATTGTTTTGGGAAAAATAAAAATCTTTGGATGAGTCATAAGTGAAGAAAAAAAGGTCATTTGAGAAGATTTCAGTAAGAGAAGAAATTGATAAAGAATATGGAAATGCATTCTAATTAGAATGAAAAGTTTGAAGACTGCACCCTGTAGTGAAATTAGTGTCTGCAGCAGACAATGCTCCTCATTAACAAATCGGGACCTCACTTTTATTACACTTAAACCAAGATTCTTCACTGTGTCCTACCACTTAAAAATATGCATCAGTGACCACAACACTTGCGCCTGTGGTTATTCTTAACCCTCTACATTCATGAGCAAAGAGAAACTTTGAAAGAAGCACTAGTTGAATGAGGGATGCTACAGAGATATGTAGTGTATTATGCTGAAATTGAATCTTCCTTTGAATGGTGGAAGAATAATAAGGACCCTGCCTACTGAATCATGTTAAACTGCAGCATTTATTTATTTTTAGTACAGTTTCATCTGGTGACAATGCAGTCATCATAGCCTTTTGTTGTTAAGGTGTGTGTATATTTCTATTTGAAAACCTTAGCATAAGAAAGGCATGAACAGTAAAGCTTTTAAAATCAACCCCCTCCAAACAGTCAGAACTCCAGTTCCCCCAAGTTTTGATGTTTTGTCATTACTGTGTGTTGTTATATAGGAAGGAGAGGAAGAAAAAAAATTAAATGAGCAAATATTCAGAAAAATTTTAATTAGAAGTCTTGTCTTTAGTAAGATCTTGCTTTGACATTAATCCTTATCTGTAGCTGAGGTGTCATTGGCCTTTGCCAGAATCATGGTCCCATTCTTCCCCACAGCTTCTGCACCCTGTAGTCCCCTTCCATCATTCTCCAAACCCAGCCTCTGCAAGGCCAACAACATGCCCCTGGAAATGGAGAACTGCTCACAGAAAATGCCAACAGTCCAGATGAGTGTGAAAGGAAATATAGACCAAACCTGACATGTTCCAAGCCAATGAAATACCTTTTCAGGTTTCCTAGTGGAATATTCCACCAAAAATCTACTATCTGCACACAGAGAGTTTAACAGTTTTCCATTTCCTGATGGAAAAGAATTTCCCTGAAATATGGTGAGTGGCATTTTATTGCTGCATCCAGCCCACATGCTTAGAAAGCAGAAGCCGCATCTCCAACAGCTGAACCAGCCCCATCTGGCCCAGCGGCTGCCCGTGCCCCTCAGCTCGCCTGCCCGTCCCTGTGCCTCGTTGGCCAGCACCGGGCCTGGCCCCGCTGTGCCAGGAGCCAGGACCTGCTCTGCCAAGAGCCTCACCGGTGTTTTCCCCCAGCAGTTCATTGTGCAGCTCCAAGCTGCAGCAGCGGTGCTGAGTACCCAAGCGGATCCATGGCCTCAGCTCCCCATGCTCTATGGCCAAAGCTCGGGGGTGTCTTGTGTCCGCTCTCTTCCCTCTGGAGACCAAGAGGCATCGTCTGAAAAATGCTGCCAGCAGCGTGCCGGCCCTGGCAGGTGCCGCTTTGATCGCAGAGGTACGCTGGAGGTGGCTGCCTCTGGCCTCGCACCGCATGGTGCTGGTGCGAGGTTTCAGCAGGGCTCTCGTGCTGGCAGGAGGCTTGATTTCCCCGGAGCGCCTGTGTTTCAACACACCTGCAGCTTGCAGTGAGCACAACATGTCTCTAACAGAGATAAAACCTGACTAGCATATCAAGGGAAGGCTACTTTTATTTACTTCAGTCTTGTGAAAGAAGAGGGGTGTGAGGGTGTAGATAAAGGTAATAACTCCAAGCTCTGGTAGCATTTGAAATTATTCTGCTGTTTATGGTTTCTTTTGGCTGCAAGTAATTCTGTATCTGTTAAATAGCCAGTAGGGCCTTCCTACTGATAGGACCGAATCCCAGCGCAGAGCCAAAGCCACAGGCAGGGGATGACAAACAGGAGGCACACCAGGTACAAAGCAGGCATCTGTCTTAAATTCACTTGACTTGTCTGCTGTTTTATGGGCCTTGTTCTCCTTGCTCGCACACTTGTATTCCACTGGTGTCAGTACAGCAACTTCAGTGAAGTCCTCCTGTGTAAGAGCACTTCAGACCCTCCAGACACAGAATAGAAAGGCTTTTCATGCCGTGGCAGTGCCTGACTTCACACACACCACCCCCACTACACCCCCCCAGCCTCACAGCTCTCAGGTTTATTCTCCACTCTCCAGCGTTCTTGCTGTGCAGCACTGCTAAGCCATTTGGGTAAATGTTTTTTTAAAAAACTAGTTATTTTTGTTATCTACTTTGTCAAGGGAGCTGCAAGAGCTCACCTTGCTGAAGTGCTTAGGGACCCTGCCGCCACCGAGCAGCACGGCTGCGGGAGGCGTGCCTGGGCAGGGAGCTGGGGATCACGCCTGCGCCGTGGGGACGGTGCTGGGGGGGGGGGCGGGATGCTGGAGAGCTGCAGCTAATTACAGTCAAAAATCATAACTTTAGACAACTCTAATGTTTGCAGCTGGAAAGACTTAAAAGCTATTTGCCTCTAATCTCCCTCTGACAATCAATGAATTGAACAGTAAATGTTATTAGACTAATTTACTGTTCATCAAGAGTAAGAAATGAATAGAATAATTTACTATTCATACATCCAACTGTGTGACATGTGTACAGATCAGTTTGAAAGAAAAAGCAACATTAGGGTTCCAATTCTCCTCCCATACCTTTTTTTATTCCAATTTATCTCCATTCTTATCTGTAAAGCTCCTCTGGCTTTGCCCCAGTGACAGAATGACCACATCTGTTTGGGTACACATCTGCTTTGGTATGTGGAGTAATTTGCTACCTACCTAACCATCTCAGTATTTTTCACTGGGGGAAGCAGTCACAAACTGTACAACTATAAAAGAAGCCCCTGCTAATTCTCAGTTCTTTGTGGGAGACAATTACCTCCAGTTTTTGGGCAACTCCCATGAGGATGCTACAGTTGTGCTGCATCTTGAACACCTCATCCTTCTGCTGTGGTTATCCTCGTTATTTGGGAGTTTGGAACATACAAGGAATAAATAGTATTATTTGCCCTTTCTAGGCTAAAACCAGGATAGTGTTAGGCATTTAGAAATGCTGAAAAACCTGCATTTCTTATAGAACTCAGCAATACTAATGTGTGGAAAAAAACCCAAAAAACAGGCCCACAGCCTCCCTGATCAAATAGTCTCTGAATATTTTAGATATTAAAGAGAGAATATGAGAGCATATCAGTCACTTTCTGGATGCCACAGATCTGAACACAAGGAAAGCACATAGAAAAGTGTGGTCGAAAATGACTGGAAATGAGGTTCTCATTGGGGTTCATATTACCTGCTGGTGGAAATGGCCTTCCAACCCTCAGTGATGGTTTCTGGGGTTAAAACTCTGGGCTTCCTGACTATGGTAAGAGGTATGACAGCCCTGGTGACCTTATCTCCCAACCCAGCACAGGACCAATGTCCTCCCTATTAATTCCCCTTGGCTAAATTAATTTTTTCCACAAGTTGCACCAAACAGAAGCAGTTTTTTAGCTCAGAGGAAATAGCTGGTAAGTGCACACAGACAAATTCTCACTTCAGCTGTATAGTTTTTCCAGCATCTCAAGAGATGCCACAGTTTTTGTTTTGATAAACAAGATGCCACCTACCATCTGCCATCTCCCATTGCCTCTGTCAGGAAGTGCGGGTTGGAGAATTCTTCCGACTGGAAGAGTCTCAGCTGTCTCTGCACTTCAACACTACCCTTTCGTGTAATCTTTAAAGGTCTGTCCACAAGCTCTGAAATGCTAGTATTGAAAAGAAAATCTGACAAAACCAAAGATTCAACCTTGAAGATTTAGGATCGATTTTGCTTTTAAAACTATTAAAAAAAAATTAGCAACAAAGCAGAAAGAACAGTTTTATGTTTTTTTCCTACTTCTGAGCTGCATGCTTTTTCCCAGGACCCAACAGTCAGGCTCAATTTTGTCCTCCCCATGCGCTAGCACCAGTAAGAGAGATCCCACCAGCCAAATGCCACTTCAAGACTCCCAAGCAACTTTTTCCTCAGAATGTCTCCTTTCTCACGTATGAAGCATAAGAAGAGCTCAGCGAGGTTCCTCAGGATGAAAGCTTTCCTCCCAAGTTCTTACCCATGAAGATGAGCCCCAGAGCCAGTGATGGTCCAGTGGAATTTAACCTTTTCTGACTAGCAAAAGGGATGTGACGCTTCCTCTGGAACATGCCACAACAAGTTCAGGTTCATCTGGGGCCATGTGTCTTGCAGGACTGTTCACCCAGCTGACCCCCATGTAGACAAGTTGCAGATGCTGAGCCAGGTGAGATAATTTGCAGTGCAGTTTTAGCTGGTGGCAGCACAGTCATTATGAGAGTGCCATTACTGTTACAGCGTTAGCAAGAAATTGTGCCAAAGGCTGGCTGTGATCATGTAAATAGTTCATGGAGGAACGCAGGGATTATGATTAGCTTGTGCTGGAGGTGGGGAAGACACCTGAGAAAAGATGTTCATGCCCGTGTGGGAGCACAATCGTTGCCAGCAGAGACACAGGGGACGGGCACAGCTCCTGCCCTGGAAGGCAGAAATGTTGGACTGTTTGGGGCAGAGCTGACGGCTAGCTGATCTGCAGCCAGCTCTGGTTTCTGTGCTAGGCAATGTTTAAAAAATAGAATCAACACATCAAATGATGTGTCATGTAAGTTTTCCATGTCAAGGAAAATAGCCTGAGGCCCTTCTTCCCACATTTGCTGCTACAACAGCCAGACAACCTGGCCCCAAAATTTATTCTGGTCTTTAATCAGGCAAAATCCCTGTGATCTCCGAGGTTGGGCTTCACGGTTTTGGAAAGAGATTATACAGTTTACTAGAAGAAAGGCACTTGCCCACTGTTCTTGAGGTCTGTGGTCACCGTGAGAGTCACGCATGTTGTGCACTGCCTGCTGAAAAAGTGGAAATGTTCTCATTTGCCCCAGTCATCTCTGTGCAATAAACATCCAGCGTAGCTGCTTCAGAGCCATTACTCATGCTATGTTTCCTTCTGTATACACAAAAGCAGATGCTATCCAGCACCCAGATGACCCTGAGTGCTGCTTTCATCCTGTGCTAGTTTTGCTTTATTATTTTTTTCCATGCTCTTTGTGCTGACGTTTACCCTTCCCCACGACTATGTTGCCCTAAGGACAAAGCTGGTCCTCCACAGACCAGGCATAGTGAGGGTGCACAGGATGCAAGGTCACTTCTACTCTTGAATTTTTGTTCCCCAATTTAGGACCCAAATACAATTTTCAAGTGGCCGTGGTGAGATTTCCCCTCCATGCACACATCATGCTTCCCTTTCTGCTTCAAATAGTTATTTCACAGGTTTCTTTTTACTTGGGGTATTGTGAGATGCCAATATTGCCTTTAGGAGAGAACAGCAACCTGAATGTGAGTTCAGCTGACGCAGACTCCGGCCACCACCAGCTCCAGGTGGAGCAGGACCATCACAGTGCTCACGAAAGTCTCCATTTCAGGTTCTCAGGACACTGAATCATTCAGGACTCTAAAACAAACACACTTTCAGGAGAGAAAGGCCATAAAACTAGATATGAGCCTGGGTTTAAAAGGAACAAGCCCTAAACAGGCTTGTAGGCCAATGTGCAATTTCTCTGGCAGGCAATATGGTTTTCTTGTATATATAATAAACCTCAGTAATCAGTATTGCTCTGAGCTGCCACAACCCACTCTCTCCCGTGGTGCAACCCTGGTCGCTCTCACTGATGTGTGCTATTTCTGAACTAAAGCATAAGGTTTATCATCCCTGCTGTTCTACCCTGCATGCAGGAGTAAAGAAAGGTCGACTACTGTGTTCAGGCAGCATCAAATTACTGTAAAACAAGTGAGATACTGCAGGGATATACGGGGAATCTCAGCATCTTCAGTTCTCTTTCAGGTTTTTAGTATAAATGGGTCACAAACTGTTGCATTCTTAACAGAAATATGAGCCATCAACTCACACATCTCTTCCAAACTAATGTGCAGTATGGATTTGCAAATGAAACCTTTATGTATCTGGACATCTCTGAAATGCACTGATGATGACTTCCTCCTCCAAGTGATAGAGGAGACAACGAGGAGAGATGCTATGCTGGATCTTGTTCTCACCAACAAGGAGGGGCTGGTGGGGATATGAAGCTCAAGGGCAGCCTTGGCTGCAGGGATCATGAAATGGTGGAGTTCCAGATCCTTAGGGCAGCAAGGAGGGTGCACAGCAAGCTCACTACTCTGGACTTCAGGAGAGCAGACTTTGGCCTCTTCAGGGATCTGCTTGACAGAGTAGCATGGGATAAAGTCTTGGAGGGAAGAGGGGCCCAAGAAAGCTGGATGATATTCAAGGATCACCTCCTCCAAGCTCAGGAGCGATGCATCCAGACAAAGAGGAAGTCAGGCAAAAACACCAGGAAGCCTGCGTGGATGAACAAGGAGCTCTGGCCAAGGTCAAACACAAAAAGAAAGCCTACAGAGGGTGGAGCAAGGACAGGTAGCCTGGGAGGAATACAGCAAAACTGTCTGAGCAGCCAGGGATCAGGTTTGGAAAGCTAAAGCCCTGATCGAATTAAATCTGGCCAGGGACGTCAGGGACAACAAGAAAAGCTTCTACAGGTACGTCAGTGATGAAGACTAAGGAAACTGTGGGCCCTCTCCAGAAGGAAATGGGACAGCTAGTTACCTGGGACATGGAAAAGGCTGAGGTATTTGATGACTTTTTTGCCTCAGTCTTCACCAGCAAGTGCTCCAGCCACACCACCCAAGTTGTAGAAGACAAAGGCAGGGACTGGGAGAATGAAGAACCACCCACTGTAGGAGAAGATCAGGTTGAGGCCATCTAAGGAACCTGAAGGTGCACAAGTCCATGGAACCTGTATGATAAAAAAGGTGATAGGAAGTGTGCACAGCTACATGGAGGGTAAGCATCACACACAGCTCTGGGTTGGGCATGTGAGAGGAATTGGGCACTTCTTAATCAGTTTTTTAGACTCCCAAGTCTGAGTGGGATTTACTCAAAACCCTACTGCCGTAACACCAACCTGCACACACCACCCAGGCAGTGTTGTCTTTGTCTGCACTGACAAACTGCTCAGACAGCACAAGACCAGTATCAGTCCTTCCTCTGTCAGAGAGGACATGAACCTTTATCTTTCCAAGCTGAAAACAAGCTACTCAATAGATCTGCATCCGTAGACCTCAACACTCCTTTCATCCATCTATCGAAATGTGTGTACCTGCCTGCTTCTGAGTCCACAGATACAGCACTCAGCATAACACCTATAACTAATTGTGCAGCTGCATCACTTGGGGTTTGTCTGTTTTTAATTACTTCTACTGAAATTCAGGCAGGGCTGATGACAGGGAGATGCAGCCCACTGGCTCTCTCACCTTTTTGAAGATGCAAAGTGTAACAGGGAGCTGGCATCCTAAAGCACAGGTGAGGTGGGAGGCATGATGCGGCAAGTAAGTTGGTATGGGAGTAAATTAAAGAGTAGGAGCGTGGACTTGTAGCAGCAGGTGAGCTGAGGGATTTAAGAGGTGACAGCTAAATGCACCTCCTGTTAACCTGCACCTTTTAAAGCACCAGCTGACAGCCTAACACAGTCCCCACGCTGATGTCTATGGTGCCATGAGATGTTGTTATTCCTAAGAGTGGCGCGTCAGCTGCTCACCCCACAGGTCCTGCCAGCCCTGACCCATGCAAATCGCAGCTTCACCCACTCCCAGGCTAATGGCAATGCCGTGAGCTCAGCCCTGCAGCCCGTCCGGGAGCAGCAGGCTTCACCTGGCAGGGACCTGGTGGCAAATTGCAAAAGCTCTTACAATACTGAGAAAGAAGCTAATTTTTTACCAATTATTTGCCAAACAACATGTAATTAAATAGTGCAGAACTGTCTGCGACACATCTTTGGGTCTTTAGGCCATTTCCCCCCCCCCCTGTTTGTGACACACTCCTACAGCACTTCAAGGCTACTGCACACTGCAGAGCAGCAGAGGGAAAGAGTAATAATTGAACAATTAACAAGTGATGTCATAAAACAATGTACTTAAAATGAAATGCATAATTAAAATAAGTGAACCAAGAAAAGATGCAACCGCACACAGGAAAAGCACACACAAAAATTGTTGACAGTAAGTCTCATATAGGAACTGAAATATGCAATTTAAAGGAAAAAAATAGCACTGGAGTGCTTAAACAAAGATGTGGCATGAACCAGCAAGCATCTCAGTGATTTGCCAAAAAATATAATAATGTTGCAAAAGAACTATTCTCCGAAGTTAACAAGTTGGACCATAAAACAGTCCTTTGGTGGCTCCCTGTGTCATTATTTGCTACCAAGACACTGCACTGATGGGCTCTTTGGGATCGCTGGATCCAGCATTAGCTCAGTAAGCAGGAAAGCAGAGTTCCCACCAGATTTCCTGCCTGGAGAGCTGTTAGGATCCGTGCTAGTTCTTTAAAGAGCAGAACTGTGTACAATACTGCACTCAAAATGACCCCGTTAGGAATATAATCTTCTGCAACAAATGAGATGTTTGGGGAAAAAAACACAGGAAAGCCAAAAGAAAAAAAAAAAAACACACACAACAACAAACAAGTCTTCTTGACTGAAGTTCATCCTAAAAATGCAATTTTTTGAGGAGCTTTGTGTGCTGCCTGTATCTCTGCTCTTGGGAAGACCAGATAGGGGATTTTCTGGTGGCGTCCTCCCCAAGGTCAGGCTCTGGACTGTTCAGTCTGGTTTCACCCCAGCCGACCAGCGGTGCTGTGGGGCCAGAGGGTGCCATGAGGTGCGTGTTCATTCACAGTATGTAAAGTCCTTTACTCCAATTTCTCTGCTTGCTTTCAGCACTTTTTTTTTTTTTTAAACTCAAGACACTAGAAAAGATTTTAAAGCGTGAGGCAGACGTGCTTTCCAAGAATAATTGCTCTTTGGCTGATGCACAGGAGCTCTGCTCATGCATTTCTGGGAGATGCCTGCAGACTGCTAACTGCTCTGGAAGCCTTTCAGCCTTTGCTGCCTGCAAATGGCATTATTATTCACTAATAGCCTTGGCTCACCATGTTGTCTTTTGGTTAGTTAGCAGCTATTCTACAAGTCAGAGACAGGGAAAGAGAAACATATGTTTAAGCAGTAGCCAACTTCTGACCTGTAAAAAAAAAAAAAACCTGGAGAGTTTTCTCAGAGCAATTCCCACCATTAGCTGTGAAGTGATTAAGAGGGAACCTGTCAGCTCTGGGAGCGGGTGTCCATCCTATCTCCCATGAAGCAGCTGCTGTTTCTCAGACAGGTTTCTGTAGAGGACGATGCAAAGGACATTCATGCTGTCCCACTAACCCTAGGACGGCTGCTGCCACAGGGTCATGCAGCAGGCAGAGCAAGGGTTTCCAGGGGGTAAAAGAGAGGAAACAATGTTGTGTGGGGCCCCAAAAATCCATTGCAGAGCATTTCCAGATCTAGATGGCTACCCTTTTCAAAGCACTTAAATGACAACTATTCATACATCTCATTAAAAGTCAAGAGAACTTAATAATAAAATCCTTGCTGCTTTGTTGTTCTTTTCTAAAGGTTAGGGATTGGGTTTGTTTAGTTTTCTTTCTTTAAGGTTACTTGCTCACCTGCTCATTTCTTTTTGGATATTGTAGGATTCTGTTATTTACTGCTCAAGCAATCCCAAGAACTGCTCTACTGACATTTCACGGTATTTAGTATTGACCAAACACTACATGATAAATCTTTATAATACTCCAGAGAGACCATCAAGGGAGCAGTTACAAATATATACATTGCAGCATGTTGTGTTCTGGGTTAAATGAAATATAAAATCGCATCACCAGCCTGGGTACTAATGGCTCTATCAGTATTCCATCACACCCCAGCTGCAGGTATGGTGGTTGCCATTAAGACATCAACATTTGTCGATCGCTGCAGATGGTAACTGATGGATCGCTCTTTCCCTCGGTACGTGGGGAAGGGAACAGGAACTGCAGTAACGTCGGTATCTTGCCCCATTCACTGCTCAAACCTCATGGGGAGTAGTGAGCACCTAGACAGACAGACAGACGGACAAAGTGGCACAGAGAGTGCCATGCCATGGTTCGGCATGGTCTTACACTGCCATCCTGCGTGCTAGGCTTTCTGCTCCAAGAGACAGAGCATTTTCAAGCTCTCAGAAAGTTCCAGATTAGTTTTGAGTTTTGGGTAATTTATAGCCAAGTTGATTTCACCATCATTAGCTTTTGTACGTTCAAACAAGGTTTAATTTTCTTTAGAAGATGCAGACGTGTGTACAGCTAGATAATACCCTGTTTATTTTACTGACTAATTCATCACTTAAAGTGCAGGACTATAGGTTGAGAGACCAAGACTTATGCACAGTCCCATACCCCTAAATCAGGCCAATAAAAGTTAAATTCACACTGTTTGCAAGCACTTTATGCAGATGGAAAATGTCACCTTGTCTGAAATACTTTATGGTGCGATGCTGAAGCAAAAAGAAATCCCACAGTGAGAGATTAAAAAGCTTCACTAATGCTTAGCTGGGAGGCACACAGCTCTGCGCCACCTCCTCCCCATGCGATGGGGAGGCTTCTCCTGGTAGCAGCATCTGGCTGGTACTCTGGCTGCGTACGGAGCAGCTCCACGAGCTCCAGTGCCCCGACACCCACCTGGGCATCACTGAACCCAGTCTTGAGCAGCGCTGAGGGGGATGGCCGCAGGGGACATAGTCAGCCCCACCGATGAGGAGCTCATTGGCTGCTGGGCAAGTTGGCAGGGCTGTTGCACCAAGTCAGGCTCTTGGCTTTAGTTTATCACACGATTCGTGGGACAAGGGTTTGGAGAGCAATCTGAAGTGGATGGTTATGCCGGGTATATTTTACCACTTAGTTATCAAGGCTCTTCAAGCCACCTCTGTGCTGTCTCCTGCTACCCAAGACAGAGCCAGGACAGTGTTACAACCATGGTGAGAAACTAACTTTTTAAAAAGCAGCTTAAAAATTACAGAAACCACCTGCTAACTTGGCCAATGAGCCATTGCAATACAAGCCTAGCACAGCTGTAATCCATCCAGCGAGTTCTGGGCTGCCCAAGGGGTACCCCAGCTCAGGAGGAGCCTCGCTGTGACTCCCCAACTCCATGGGAGCCAGGGACAAGCCCCCCCCCCCCGCCAGGAGCCAGGCACGTACGGAGCCCAGCTCTCCACTGCTGGCCCTGCACTGGGCAAATAAGAAGCCGCTAGAAATCAGCGTGCCTGGACCTGTTAAGCTGTGCAGAGTCACACTTACTGAAGCAAAATCAACAGTCTCAAAAGCCCAATTCCCGGGCGGGAGAGATATAAATCGTGAGTGGAGCTGTCGCCCCGCCGCCTGCCCGCATTGCCCGGGCTTGTCACAGCTGCCAAAGCAGGAGCAAGGCTGATTTCCTCTGCAAACTTTGCAAAGCTTCTCCAAAACACTTCATCCCTCTCCCCACCAAAAGGCAGGGAGATCGCCTCGGTCTCTGTGCTCTGGCAGTGCAGCCGACTGTAGGCAGAGCATTAAATGCTCTGAAAGGGTTTTTACAGTGGGGAAGTGGAGACTCTGCAAACAGCTAATGGGTATATTTCAATTCCCTATTAATTGCATATTTATTACTCCGCTGCTGCAAGGAAACGTCATGTTACGTTGATTAAAGCTTTGCAAGCTGTACAGTAAATATTTTAAACAAAAAAGGTTTTGATCTCTGTTGCTGTTGGGAAGGGTGGGGAGAAGCTGCCATTAGAGTTGCTATAATTAGCAAGCTCCATTGCAGACAGTATTTCCCACAGGCTCTGCAACATGCTTTGTGTGTGTCTGCATGTATTTAGACAGAATATTATTTTATGTATACGTTATCTATAAATTATATATATTTTTAGATATATCTTATGTCTGAGAAAAAAAGAAGAAAAGCAGCAAGCCTGTGCTGCTATCTCACATCTCACAGACAGAAAAGATAAAAGACTTAAAAGGCAGAAAAGAAAAGGGGATTTACGTGCACTGACTGAAGTTTGGGGGGGTTAGGTGACCCGCCTGCTAGCCCTGGCTGCCCAGATAACGTGCCTGATTAATTAAGCCCTTGCCTGTACATGCTTCTGTTACTAACTGCCAGGTCCCTGCACATATGCTTTTGGTCTCCCTCGCTTGATGGTGTCAGTCATGGACTGTACGTACAAGAAGATTTCACTGGGCAAGCTCTTCTAAACGTCACCCAGACATCAGGCAGAGATGACTGGACACAGACATCCCGAGCTTCGTCTCCTGACCATCTGTGTGGTGTTGTCAATGTATCCCAACAGCAGAGTAAAAAACAGTCCATATTTCTGACAGACTGAATCATCTTCATCTCTTGTTCAGCCCCCACTCACCTTCTGCACATGAGGCTGCAAAAAACAAAACCCACAGCAAAACTACGGTGGCAATATGTGACCAGCAGAAGTTTTGCTCACTTCAAAGGTGCTCAGGTATCAGTTTGGTCCCAGCCCGCGGCAGCAGCAGGATCCCCAGCCCCAGCTCAGGACCCTCTGCTTGCTCCCCCTGTGCTGGCCGAGGGCAGATCCCTCTTCCCCCAGCTCTTCTTTTCTTGACATTTGACATGAATTAGAGGAGACATCAGTCATACTCAGCCAAACAACCATGGATACCTGCCACAGGACAGGACAAGCTAAAATGATACTAATATAGGAGAGACAGGTCCAGCTAATAAGCCCAGTGATTTGCAGCTCAGCGGAGTCATGGGCAAACCAGAGGGGTGTCTCTTGGGGGAGCTCAAGCAGCCCAAGCTCAGCCCCGGGGCTGAAACACAAAGTAGTGCTGAGCTTTGGTAAACCCCTTAAGGGTCAATACACCCTTCAGAGCACAAATTCATTACTATCTTCAAACCTGATTTCTGTAATCCCCAAACCAGAGAGCAGTGGCTGGAAGAGGGCTCCCAAACAGGCTGTGTGGGAGGCAATGCACCCACCCCTCGGCGAGGGGGATGATCAGAGGTATCTCAGGTTGTGTCCGAGCCAGGCTTTAGCTTTTAGATTGAGTTAGTAAAGGCTTGGTCATATAACGTAGGCATGCAGATACGGAATGATTTATTTTATTGTGTAGCCCTGAGCGCAGTCATAGTGCTCTCTATTCCCATGTTGTTTTCCCAGAGTTTGTAGCTGCTACAGGCAAACCGATGGGCAATTTTCAGGAGCAAAATTTGTTGTTGTCAAGTCTTCAGAGTTTATTAAGCTGCAGTATTTGACTTGGCTCATTTCCTACAGTGGCTCCCTCTTGGAACTGAGTGATTGCAGGGAATGCAGCAGTTATTAACAGTAAAACAAGTTTCAATCTCTTATGATTGTACATGAAGGCTTGGAAGTGTGAACCTTCAAAGGCACAAAATACAGAAAGCAAAGCCAGAAGTTATTCAGAATGTATTTCTTCAACAAGGGTTTTTGAAACCCATTTCAAAATTCAAGGGACTTTCTGTCTGATTTTTGAAACAAAAGTTGGCAATGCTAAAACTAAATGAGGCGTATTTACACCTCACTGATTTCTGTGAATGAAGGGGTGCTGGTGGGATAGGGGGGTCCATGACTCCATTTGGCAAGTCCCAGTGCAGAGAAAAGAAATTAAATAAACAAAGCAGGAACCGAGTACTTTCAAAAAGAATCAAACAGCAAGGACCATTAATGTTTTAAGAGATAGGAGCTGTATGTGAGCCAACCATCCCCAAGATATTTATTCCCTATCTTTAAAATAGGGAATTGCATTAGAACAGGTAGAATCTTTCAAAGCAGGGAAAATTTTTAAGGGCACTCACTACACTTTAAAGAAGACTTCAAAAACCATCTCCAGCACTGAGCTGAATAAGTTGGAGAGATTTGTAGGTTATAGCAAGGGAGAGTGATGGGAATACATATGGAGCAAGCTGGTTACCGCAGTAAACAAACCTCCCCCAAACTAGCAGCAAGTGCTTCAGCTCAGGAACAAATGGCTTCACATCTAGAAATATGTTTTAAGGTAAGACAAGGTGCTGGGTAAACACCAGCCAAGAGCTATAAACTATTGCTATAGAAGGTGAAAACCAACCAGCGTTGGCCATTGGGTTGGCGAGGAAGAGCATAGCTAGACACTCCGTTCTTCATAGGCTGAGATGTAGCCTTGAGGAAGCTAACCCCTGAAGGCTTTGAAATTAAAAATGATGAAAAAGGAGAAGTTTTCATTACAAAGGAGGACAGCATAACACAGCTATAGAGGCAGAGCTTCAAACAGTGCTGCTTTAAATCTGCAACAAAGCCAGCAACTGCACCGGAAGAAAGCGAATCTGCGCTTCTATTCATCCTGCACCATCAAGGGCAACACGCAGCTCGCCTTTCTGTGCATCCCGGCTGGTTTGTAAGAATGAACTATTTTATCTCAAGGAAAGAGACATTATCATTAATTGACTTGCATAGTACTCTTCACTAATGGCTGGGTGCTGTAAAACAGAGATACTATAATCATGCCAGGAGTTTGAAAATTAGCAAAGATTGCTTTATTTCCCCCAAAAAAGTGTGTAAGAAGTGCCACCTCTCAGGCCCTGCCAGCTGGCAGCACTGCGTGGTAAGCGGTGGGCAGGCTGGGTCTCCCCAGCACCCCGAGCCCAGGCCAGCACCTCGCCGTTGCCTTGCTGCACTGGTTGGCTTCGCTCCCTACTTGCAGCTCTGCAGACATCTGCACAGGCAGGTCTGGCATTGCCCTTGGACTATAGTCCCCGGGTTCTCTCCCAAGCACAGGAGCTGTGGCAAGGACTGCAGGAGGTTTCTTTTCCCAGCTTTCCTTCTCATGATCCTAGCGAGACAGAGGTAACTGTACCTCCTGCATCCTTGCAATATTGCCCCCCCCCACAGTGTTAGGATTTGTTGTTATTATTAATTTAAAAAGCCATTTGGGTCTTCTTTTTCAGGATTTATTATTATTTTTATCATACTTATTCTGATTTTTTTGAGGATTTAGTATTAAAATGATAAAAATTCCTTAGGCTCTGTCAGCTCTCAGAGTTGCTTCAGGGATGAACTGAGTGGTTTTTTCCCATAAGTTGGGGCAGATGAAAATCAGGGCATCCCCAAGGTTGCTTGTGATGGTGCTTGTTCCTTGTTACCCCTTGCATGAGCTACCAGAGAGCACACCCAAGGCGGTGCAGCCCAGTAAACATCCAGCCTGACTCAGTGTTGGACCGGGGTCTTTACATCAGCCCAGCGTTGTTCAATGAAGTTATTTGCACCTCGCATGCTTTCAGGGACACCTTTCCTATCCTCCCTGAAGGCCAACAAGTTTCCAGATAGCATGAAGGGTCCTTAATATAATATAAGATCAGGTCCAGGACACTCCATTACCAAGGAGATACTTAACTAATGTTCTGCTTGTAGTAGGAGGTCACAGGAGATTTATCTGAAGAGATGCACATAGAAAGAATTAGCAGACAAGTCATTTCACAACCTCTAATACCCTCACCTTCTTAGTTGCTCAGATGAAATGCCTTAAGGGATACATTTTACAGGAGCTCAAAAGTGAACTGGAAACTGCTTAGATCACACAACTTATGCATTTTAAATAGCAGTGTAAAATACCGTGCTTTACAAAAGCACACTGTTGTACTGAGCAGTAAAGACATGCTCAGAGAGGTGATGCTGAAAAAGTCACAGGAAATACAATAGAAAAAAAACCCACATACAGCAAAACAGATCTGTGACTTACTAAAGTTTATGATTAAAATTTAAAGACTGTTCAAGTTTTATTCCCCATAGCTGCTGCTCCCTGGACAAGAAGAGACAGAGAGAGACTGACCTTGAATAATTAAGCCAGTCTGTGGCACCAGATCAATTGCTGGTATTGGCAGAACTCCACAATCAGGCATTTTGAAATGCAAGTGTCAAAGTGCATGTAACTATGGGGCTTTTGGTGCAAAGCAGCCAATATAAAGGAGAAGAGGTGAAGAGTGAGAGAAAATAGATTGTGGAGTTTTGAGCACAGTCATGGGGGAGGGATGGGAAAAGTTTACATTTCCTAACTCTAACAGGGCAAAACTTGCAGCTGACAGAAACCCAGCATGCTTTTTTTGCTCCTGTAACCTTGTAGAAGTCACCTGGAGCAAACTGAATGTCTCTGGAGTGACTTAAACCCATCACCAGTTCTACAACAGACTCTGAGCAAGTACCAATCAACAGTTTAATTGAAAATAAACTTTGTAAATCCAGGGAAACATCTCTGTTCAACATCAATTACTGTACAAACCCAAAAGTGTTTGAATCCAGGTGGGCATTCTCAGAAGTGGTGGGTGTTTTTGCTGCTGTTTCTGTACTCCCTTGGATCCGATAGCACTAAGGTGACCCACCAGAATGGGATGTGGTGAATTTTATAACAGCCAAGAAAGGCTTTATATTAATATCAGCCAAGTAAGACTTTGTATTAATTTCAGGAGCCATGGGAACTCCTATTTAAATCTCTTCCCAATCCCTTGACCTACAACTGTGTACGCGGAAGAGCAGTCTCAGACAGATAAGACAATCATTGTGTTCCCAGTGCAACAGTCCTGGAAGATGCCCTTGATACTGGCATTATTCCTAAGGCTCTCTGCCAAACACTACTATCCAAAATTCAAGACCCCTTAGGTGGTTTTCCATAGGAAAGGCAAGGGATAGCATGCAGAGAGGATTTTTCATGCACAAAAGGTCATAGTCCCATGCAGCCCTGCCCAATGGCTCTCTCCAGCTACGAGGAAGGTGGTAAGATGTTGGCACAGCCATCACCAGAAATCAGGGACTTTCCTGTTCCCTCTTGCAGGGTGCCCTGTGCAGCTTCTGTCAAAGGAGAAAACTGCATGGTAACAAGGGAAGGGAGAAGACATGGCCATTACACTGCCAGTTCCAAAACATTTATAGCATTTTGTGGTGCCTGGTGTTTCCCAGAAATCTCCAGCCCCTACAGTCCTGTGATGAGACAACATCAGCTTCCTTAGATTTAGTTTTAGAGTTCATAGTGAGTTACAATTTCCAGTTTTCTCAAGTATATCTTATAGCTGCAAATTCCAGGAGGAAATCAAAAGCAACCGAAATATATTAAAAAAAGAAGAACATTGATTCTTAAGTCAAATTTAAAACACTTCTTAATCAATACACAGGGTGACCGTTCTGTAGTGATCTGAAGACCTGGCTTAAAGTAGAGCATGGGGCAACAAAGAAAGCATGATTATGGGCAGCTGCTGGCCACGTGGGCTGAGGAGGATGTCTTCCTCACGTTCTCCCAGTGCATGACCATTCTTTCCAAGTACCAGGAGGACCCTGCATTCACTCCAGTGCAAATATAAAGGAAGGCAGGAGGCAGTTAGGAGAGTGAGAAGAGATAGAAGAGTTTCTCGAGACTTATGGGGCTGGCTGCTACACCATCCCCGTGCTATTCCAGCTCCCACTAATGCTGGCACATTACAGGCCTTTCAGTGCCTTTGTTCTCTTTCCATTTCATGGGCTTCGGTTCACGCAGCTTCTACGATGGAGTGAAAGGGAATCAGCAGCCCAGGCTCCCCTCCTTGGTGGAAATGCTTTGAAACTTTCAAAGAACCCAACTCTTTCCCCACATCCCTGTGTTAATATGCACTGACTCTGCTCTTGACGCACTCCATTGTAAATGATGTATGAAATGAAATCTCCTTGCTCGCCTAATGCAGAGAAGAAAGGCTCTGTAGGCAATGCTACAACATTCGCATCTAGAGAAAAAGGCAGCGAAGCCTCAGACTCCCTATGAACGATTTTTTTTTTTAAGTTGTTGCTCTTCAGTGTTGGTGTATCTCCCTTTTATTTTTTATTTTTACTGAGTGGGGATTTGAATTCAGATTTCACAGAGAAACCCAAATCACTTGCATATATTTCTAAGCCTTTTGCAGCAATTGTGTGACTGTTCGCATCCCTTCATCAGAGGGAATAGCAGCAGTAAACTCATTAGCCCCACAAAGCAGCAGAGTGAAAAGAATGGCTTAAAACTTGCAGGAGGGAAGAGGCTGGGTGCATGGGGAAACGGCAGTGGATGTTAAGCTTGATCTGGATTTGAGACCTCCTTACAATTTTATATGAAGCTGTTTCAAAACCAGAATGTGTCAGCAGTCTCCAAAGGGAAAAGGGATCAACGCAGACCGGGAGCTGTCGTGGGAGCAACGCCTGAAGGTCAGCAGTTTAAAGCAGCAAATACACCATGGGCTGTTTCCAAGGGCTGGACCAGATGATGGATTAGTTGAGGGCAAAGGGAAAGTTGCTAGAAGGGAGAGTGGAGAAGGTGACTGAGACATTGCAGGAGGCACAGAGAGAGTATCTGCCGGTGACAAATAGTCGTGTACTGCTCGTGAAACCCTTAGTATGAGTTTACTCCAGATGGACCAACCTCAGCAGCTCCTGGGCTCAGCAGGACCCACATGCTCTCCCAGTGCACCCCTGTTTGCCATGGAGCCACCTCACAGCTGGCTGCCCTTCTTTGGCCAGGCAGAGCCCGGCTGGGGAGTAAAGTGTCTGTGCTGGCAGAGGACAGGCAGTGTTAGAGCTTCTTGCCAGTGACTTTTGGCGAGACAAGTGCACGTCAGCAGCCTAGTCCCTGCTTTCCCCAAATCCCCAACAGATACCTCATCCTCTCCGGTATAACACTGATGATGTAACGACAACTGGGCAAAGCTTTGCAAGAATAAGAGAATAACAAGCCATGCTGTGTGAAACCAGACACAAGGACCCACCCACAGCAGGTGACAGTCATCTCTTAGGCCAGCTAACAGTCTCCCATACTGATGAGATTTTTGATATCCTCCGGCCAGGCACTGACCGTCTTTGTTTTCTCTGCAGCCAGGACTGAGGGAGACCCCGTCCTTTGGGCTGACACACGTTTGGCCTGTGCTCCCGGTGCTGCTTCTGCACGGTGTGGGCACTGCACTTTGTTTTCCTTGGCCATGTGATGCCTCCTGCACACTGCCATCACAGCACTGCTGCCACGAGCAGTAAACTCTGCTTATAAAGCTTTAGTAAACTTCTAGGGATGACATTTTTATAGCTGACAGATGAGCCACCTTGATGGATTATTAGACACTGTTCACCATCCTTGCTAGACTTTACGTTACTAATGAGTTCTAGGGGCTTTGCTTTCATTTTTCTTTCCCTTTTGTTTGTTCTGAACAGCAACTTTCAGAATGACAAAACAAAATGCTTCAAGGCAGCAGCTGGAGCTTGAAATTAATAATAAAAAGTAGTTGAGCTGATGTTTGGTTGCAGAGTCATGCTAACAAAAGTGCGTGTTTCACACAACCGCGGTACTTGTGAGCAACCTGCTTTGCATCCCCGTTTCCACGGAGCTGCTGGGCTGGCAAATCAATGCTGCTGGGGCAGGCAGGTGAGCTGAAAAGGGTCCCAGGGCTAGAAACAGCCAAACAGCTCAACAGCAAGTTTCCCTGGGTACCACTGAAACTGGTGACAAATATGAACAATTCCATAGCAATGAGCTTGCCCTCGCCCGGCTCCGTGCTGACCCTGCCACCTGCCATTCGCTTCACCCCGCACGCACAGCCCGCAACGGTGCTGCTAATTGCAGGGAGATTGCATCCGTCAGCCCCTGAGGAACCCACATTTATCAAAATACCAGAGACACCTGTAATAAATCTGCCCTTTTTAGATATAGGAAAGTAAAATCTGTGTGAGTTAAAAGTCTTTAAAAAAAAAATCTCAAAAGGCCTAAAAGCCCCAAAATCCAAAACCTTTGAATAAAACAAGCAGTTCTGGCATGAGTTCAGCTACAGTTGACCTCCTTACTCCCCCTGATTCATGAAGTTAACAGCAAAAATATCCATGTTTATCTGAGAATGGCACCATTATTTCATAAAGCTGCTTTATTTCCCTTTCTCCTTCTGTATTGGAAAAATTCCCCAACACAAACTGAACATTTACTTCAGGCAGATTTTCTTCTCATTGTTCAAGGATAAGACGTGAATGGGAACGGCAGGAGGCCAGCTATTCTCTGGCTATATAAAGTGAAAACAATATTTCGAAGAAGATCACAACTAGTATCACGTATTCAACCACTTCCATGATGTGTCATATTATTTTGGCTGCAGACAGGTGACAGCAACAGTACATCACCCCTTGTGAGCAAAATGAGATGCAACAGTTTTTAATCAAATGCTGCTCGGGGAATATAAACCAGAGGAAAGCAGACTAAATAATAAGAGTGATTCTCAGGCAGGTTTACTTGAGCTGTGATTAATAATAATAACAATAATAACACTTTGTATTCCCAGACTTTGCCTTATCCTGCACTACTTTTGAAGAAGTGCCATCTTATAAAAACAAACAACTCCATTATTCCATCCCTAGGACTTTGACAGGGACAAATCTGACAACTAACTAGCAAGGGTGCTCCTAGCTGGATGGCTGCATTGTGTAATGTTAGGGAAAATTGAACCCCTCTGGTGTTGCTCTGCAGGCTGCAGGCTGCTTCTGGTTACCCTTTTGCAAACGCATCAAAACAAACACATTCAGAAGTTGAACCTTCAGGAAAACACACCCAGCATTTCCTGACTTGCACATTCCTTCTTCTTTCAGGGCATGAACGTATTCATGACGTAGCTATCCTTCCTCCTATTTGGTACCACAGGTGGTAGCTCAAGCAGGATAATGCTGCTGGAATAAACATCTCAGAAGCCTCAGTCCTGGAAAATGTTAACTGTATAGTAGCTGCTCTGTCAGAAGGGATTTTGCTGTTTGAGTGATATTGATTGACACCCCAGGGCGGGTTCATACAAGGTGGGCAGGGAATGCTTCTTGTGCTGGCACATCAGTGAGGAGCCCATCTCTGTGTCGTCCCCAGGACCCATAGACAAATGGGAGCAGAAATTTGCTGCTTGCAGGTGTTTCTGGCCACCAGGGATTTGCTATTGTCAGTCCAGGAGGAAAGAATAAATGCAAAGCCAAGCAGAGGGTGTTAACAGAAAACTGCATGTCTCCAGGAGAGTCCTGGGGTGGCACCAAATAAACCATGAGTGAGGCACAGATCAGCACCCACAGGAGCAGGAAAAAACTCACTGCAGCCACGGAGACAGACCCAGAGAGCTGGCTTTATAAACAGAGCTTTAGGGGCTCTTCAGGTCACACGAGCCTGAAAGGATGCCTCCTTGGAGAGCCACCATTTTAAGCTCATAAAATTCACGCAAACAAAACTGATGAATACCACACAAGTTCAAGCAGAGCACTTGAACGTTCCCTGCCCACAAGTCACCACTGTCAGCTGTCAGGGGGGGATTTTCATCTCCTCAGGAGGATTGAGCTGGTGCAGAGCACCCCTCGCTCTGGGCGGGTACCCATGTGATGCCATCCCCGTGCACACAAACATCAGACATCCCTCACACAGGCGGCTCCGCCGCGAACCTCATGTCAGGCACGTCAAGTCAGATTGAGCCCAGAGGGCACTGTCCAATTATAAAGAAACCCTCAGAAAAGGTTTAGAGTTGGAGAGGGGCACAAAACAGCTTTACGTGCAATTGCTCAGCCAAGCCTGTAAACTTTGCAAACCCCGTTACATTATAGTCATGCTAATAATAACCAGTAATCAGTTATTTAAAGTCATTCACATGAAAAGCTATGAGCATTTTTTTTTTTAGCTAGTATAAATCAACCTTATAGGCAAAAGAATAAATACAGGGAGACAGCTGTACAGATCACACTGTCACACCAATCACTGCTTAAAAGCACACACTGTAAATAGCAGACAAAATTCACCCCCAGTGGAATGCCATTGACTGCACGGGCTGGAGCTGCAGCAGGGATAAATTGGCCTATCAAAAATACATAAAAATTTAGAAACAGAATTCAGTGACGTGTGGGAGCGATTTATCACAGCTATGTCACTTAAAATGACATTATCACTAGCAAACCCATTAAATATTATGGGCTCCGTTAAGATTCCTAAGGGGCCAAACAACAAAGGAGGCAGCAGCGGTTGGATGGGGCCGGAGGGGATTCGCACACTGACCCAATGGCCAGGGCCACCAGCTACTCACCCGGTCCTGAGCCAAGCCTGGGGATGGACACAGCTGGGGTGTTGTGGGGTGGGAGCCTTCACCTGCACCGGCAGCATGTGGCCACATGTGTTCCTGGTGATGCTGGCAGGAGCGTGGGGCA
Organism: Strix uralensis; assembly: GCF_047716275.1. Taxonomy (NCBI): domain Eukaryota; kingdom Metazoa; phylum Chordata; class Aves; order Strigiformes; family Strigidae; genus Strix; species Strix uralensis. Next base: position 7,421,307 of record NC_133984.1, read on the forward strand.
TCGCCACCAGACCCACGTAGCAACGGTGCCACCGGCTCTGTGGTCTCTTGTCTCACATGTGGGCGAGTAAAGTCCATCGAAACACGTTGCTTTGGGAGCCCAGAGTGTTCATCCTCGACCTGCCAATTTCTGTTGCAGCATCCCAGTGCTGTAACACCACCATAGCAATGTTGCTCTAGCTGGCTTTCCATTTTCAGCAGCTGCAGTTTGCAAAATGAGCCTTGCAGGGAGTGGGAGGGAGGGAAATGAGACATCTTTTTTTGTGACTCTCGTGGTGTTACCATGATCTCAGACCTTTAGAAAATCATCAGGCTGCTTTGTAGACCACTCACCAGCGGTAGGAGCCGAGCATGCGGTGGTGTCTCAACAGCCGAGTACGGTATTTAGCTACAGTAGGAGTCGTTAGGCTCGGTGCATGGGCTCATCAGGGAGTAGTGCAGAGACATTGTGTATCACAGTATGTATTTAATGACAATAATCATGTTTTCATGAAGATGGGCTGAGGAATTTTGCCCTAGTCTGGAAGTGTCCAAACTCAGCAGTTCTGCTCAGGGACCTGGACTCGGGCAGTCGTGTGGCTCAGGATGGCTTCACCAGTGGTCCAGCCTCGCCAGCCCGGCTGTGGCGAGCAGACGGCTTGGGAGAGCACACCCCGGCTGAGACAGAGCACGCCAGAGGAGGAGGTGCAGAGACAGGCCAGTGGAATAAAAGAACAAGCAACTGATTTCTCTTGGAAAAAAAAAACATAACTTGCTAAATTGCCTTACCAGGATTTGATTATTGCAGATACCAGGCAAGGCAGTGTCAGTCACAAAACATTTGTGGGAAGCAATTTTCTTAGGGATATCAATATAAATAGAGGGATTTTTTCCCAATGTGCTTCCACACTTGTTTTGAAAGTCTCTTTTCATTACTCTCACTGTAGCTGTGGTCATATTGTCCCATTCTCTTACACAGTGTCCGTGGCAGTAGTACATGGGTGCACCAACTTCTGACTGCACATCACTGTGTTTTGGTCCAGTAGCTTTGCAATTTCCCTCTTCTTGTTATTTTTTAAAACTGTTAAAGGCAGCAAGTAAACAGGAGCACAAATAGAAACGTTGCCCCTTCAGAGACATCAGCAGGGAGACAGGTACCCCGTGTCCTCCCCACCACCAGTGCAGGGGACAGCTGGGGACTGCAGGCACAGCTACTGGTGTACAAATGGGCCACATCCAGCCCAGGCAGCCGGTAAGCGTTCCAGGTGTAGTCACAGTCTTTCACCTAGAAGAGAGGGGGCAGGAAGAGCCACTCACATTTCATGTAATCAAGGTGTCACAATGCATTAGTCTGGAGATGTAAAAGAACAACAATTGCATCTTAAACTGTGATAGTTAATTTATTATTGCAGAACTGAATGGCAAAGAGTAAGAAGGGTGTTTTTTTTTTTTTCCCACCCTGGGTATATTGTTCTAAAACAGATGATACATTAATCTTTTTTTTTCCCCCACGGCTATAAAAATAGAAAGCTACCAGTAGAATCAGGAAGAGAATTGTAGGTCTCATGACAACTTATTCCCCTGAAAAACATCACTAAATATTTCTAGCAGGAATTGCTAACAAACTCAAACTGTATTACTGCTTGCTGTACTTCTGCTAATTGATGTTTTTACACAGTACCGTACCTAATCCCTGCCTCTTAAACCAAATTTTATTAAAATTCCTTAGCAGTGCAATGAGCAATAGTTATTTGGGGTTTTATGCATTTCTTATTAAAAAATCCCAAAGCATTTTCCATGCATCTAGTAGGCCTTGCAGGCAAGAGCTTTTATCCCCATATGACTGAAGGATGCACCGAGGTAACAAAACTTGGGGCAACTTAAATAATGTCATACATGAACAGGCAGCAAGCCTGGCAGGAGACCGGGCTTTCCTCCCAGCACTCATCCAACCCACAAGAGGCTTTTTGCTTTGAAACAGAGCCATGCAGAGCGCATTATTTGTTTTTACATCTCTCCTCTTCCCTCCTGACCACACCTTATCCCTGAAAGGAACAAAAATATCCCAGAAACCATCTATTTCCAGGGAGAAGCACAGCGAATTTGTTTTGCTCCTCAGCTGTTTATATTTCAAATCTCTGAGGATGGCGTCAATAACACAGCTTTCATGCCTGTGCCTGCTGTCGAGCGTGATGGCGTGTTCCAGTGCGGGCTCAGGTCTCTTCTCCCACCAGCACAGCAGGTCGTGGCGCTGCCCTTTGGGCGCTCGGGAAAATAACGATGGTTGGGTGCTCTCTGTACAGTCTAAATGCTGGCTCAGATGCGGAAGGGAGTTTGATGTCTCAATCACTTATCCCTTCTCTCAAAAAGCTGAGGACCATGTTTCCACAACGAGGGTGCTTGTAAGGAGTCGCCATCACTCAGCCACTGGCCATCCTACCTGTGTTTGCGTTCACTGAGCACCCAAATAAGTGCAGCCCAGATCACATCACTGCAGTCACCACCTTTTAAGATAAGCTTCTGGACAACACTACAACATAACTAAAAGACTTAAAAGAAACATAATGAAAAGAATTAAAAGAAACAACAAAACTAAAAGAGGATAGATTCAGACTAGATATAAGGAAGATATTTTTTATAATGAGGGCAGTGAAACACTTGAAAAGATTGCCCAGAGAAGTGGTAGATGCCCCATTCCTGGAAACATTCAAGGTCAGGTTGGACAGGGCTCTGAGCAACCTGATCTAGTTGGAGACGTCCCTGCTCATTGCAGGAGGGTTGGACTGGATGACCTTTAAGGTCCCTTCCAACTCAAACTGTTCTATGATTCTATGATTGATAAAACCTGGATGCATTATTTCTTTCCTAATCAGATTCTCTCTTTCCAAAAGCCAGGTACATCCAGCCAGCTCCTGCATGGCAGGCAACCACAACCCGTTAGCATCCAGAGATACTTTGAAATGCTAGTGAATCATTTCCATGCCCAATGGATTGTGCTACTGATCAAATCCGACATATGACTAGCCTAAATATCTAGGCCTTATTTGCTGCTGGAAACGTATCTGGTCCATATCCAAAACGAGCTTAATCAAGATGTGACTGTTAGATTAAAGATTAAGTAAAGTATTTTTCCAACTTCTGATTATTGGCTGTGGGTAACAAGAAAGTCTGCACAGCTTTGTGAAGTAAAAGCAGCATAAATGCTATCATACACCACTGGAGGGTTTGGGATAAGAGTTGGCCCTTGGACTATATTTCAAAATCAGACACTGATTTTTGAAGAATTCAGCCAGTAAGATAAAAAAGGTGATAACACAGAAGTTGAACCAGAGGCTCTCTAGTGGGGCTCTATAATACTGACCATGCCTCCCTTAGTGCCCATCAGTCTAATGGCTGCATCTTACGGCCTCGCTTGTCTGCTAAAAATTGTGGGTGTATATTGGACATACTGTTGGAAGCAAATATGGCAACTTTGTCCATAATGGAAATTTTCCCAACATTAGGAAGCAAATAACTTCAGAAAAGGACAATTTGGGTTCTGTGTACATTGTAATTTTATAGGACTGCGGCAAAACAACTGCAGAACCCAAAGCAACATGTTTCCCAATTCTCTCAATGTGGTTAGAGTTCAGCACAAAATGGGATGCTAAATTAAATATAGCTATCACAGGCTGATCTTCCTCACTCAAATATATAGTTATACACAAATACACCTTCACGCATAACCACACATATGTCCCCACAGCCCCTGCGTGCACACCAATCCACCTACCAGCAGAAGAAAGATTTTTTGGATACTCTGCTGCGACATTTATTGACAAAGTCCCAGGGGTATTGCACCTATTCTTTTTGGCATTACCCATGTAATGCAAGATATAAAATTCTCGGTAGATGTTCTAAGTTTGTATTTAATAGACCTGGAGGCTCTGAGTGCCTTTTCACAGATTGCGTTCCAGCTGTCTGCCGATATTTGAATGTGCAGGTCTTGGTCCCATGCTGTGCAAACAGGCAGCCTCCCACGCATTTTGTGTACCAGGAGTAATTTATGAGTCTATCTATAAAGGAAATAACAGTGCGTTAAGAAGGGGTTATGTAAAGCTCTGAGATTGAGAAGTAGCTCAGTTAACTCAGTACAACTTCCCAACATCACTGTTATGTTTCAGCTGATTTACAAATACAGGAGGCCTTCAGCTGGTGATTCATATTCCTTCTGAAGCAGATGGGGGGGAAAAAAGGTATAATAACTGTCTCTGCATAAATCTCATGTCACTGAAAGGCTCCTACCTTGAAACCTCATATTCATTAACCATCTTTTGCAAATATGAATGTGTGAATTGAACTGCAAGTCCCAAGACACTGTGGGATATTCTGGTACTAGCCAAATAGAGAAAAAAATAAAATAAGAGGCGCTGGCCATTTATTTTCAATCTCACGCCACAGGGATTTCTTCCAAATTGTCATTTAATGCAGATCCTACGGGCTATGCATTGGAATTCAGATAATAAAAGCCCATGTGGAGTGCCCGGCACCCCTGTTGGGAGCAATGGGGGATCGGTGGGACTGCAGCAGGGGCGTCCTGCCTGCCCCCACGTCACAGGCAGCCGAAAGGAATGCCCCACTGCCACGCACAGTAATGCAGGCTGGGGGCCTCTGGTTGATCAAAACAAAAACATTGATTCACAGCACTTTTTTTTTTCTCCTCCCCCACCCTCAAAGAGGAAACTAGCCTGTAGCTATCAGAGACACCTGTTTTGAAGATTTGTCTGCAAACCATTTCAGTCCTGCTTTGCAAATCCAGCTAGCAGATAATGGGGTCTGAACAACAAAACCTTTCCTAATTACAGAGCAGGTTGTATTTAGCAGCCTCACATCACTTCTCAATTGCAAACAAGACACAAAATGCAAAAGTTGCAAGCCGCTCAGCTGAAAAGTTCGACATTATTTATTTAATGTCCCTTAGACCATGAATATTTGAAGTGGAAAATGACCTCTAAACAGAAAAAACTTATCAAAATCCATATGTGCCACCTCTCCACCCAGAGGGCAAGCTGAGTTTGCTGCTTGGCTCGGGTCAAAGGGAACCAGAGCAGAGGCTTCATCCTTCATCTCAGTAGCTGGCAACCCAGCCATCCTTGTCATGCCACTGACCTGCAAAACGCATCTTTCTATAGATCTGCCTATAAACCATTTCTGTCTGTCATCAGCTTGTAGCTACTTACAGGTAATAAAGTGGGAGCAAGAAGTGTCTGGCACGGTGCTGTAGGCAGAGGTCCTGCACTTGAGGCTGATGTTCAGGTGTATCCCCTACATGCTGCAGAAGAGGTGGCAGAGTTTGAAATTTTGGCAGACATCCAGGCTACCTGGCCAGTGGTCATAGCCATTATGCTGATCTAAAAGCTGACCTGAACTGTCAGGTGAAAGATTTTATTCCAAATTATGGCTTTCAAAAACATTTATCCCCACCTTACCCCATGCTAGTACCAGCATCAAACATTTCTACACTCACAAAATATTCTATACATTTCTATTCTTTTTTTAAAAAATCTCTCCTCTCCCAGTTTTCTTGAGACTGTTATGCACCCTTTTTGCAGACATTTCTATAAAAAAATCTCAAGGACAAAGATCTAAACAAAAATGCTGACAATTCTCCTCTCTCTTCTTGATTTGAAGATTTCAAGACAAAGCCAATGGTGGCATGACATTTTTTCTACATTTCTCAGCCAACAACATTGCTGGTCTTGAGGGGATTCTTGGTGGCTTTGGGGTATCTCTGAGACCCATTGTGGGGCCAGACCCAGCCCTGTGCAGCCATGGCTGCACCACGGGGCCAGGAGCACGAGCACCATCACCTGCAAGGAACTGCGTCATCACCACTGTCAACACAGGCTAGCGATGTCAGGCAAATGGATCCACGTGGATCAGGCTCATCTGGAAATTAGAGATAATAATATTTTCCTACCTTGCAGGCCCATTACAGGAGATATTCATTAGCACTGGGAGGCAATCAGAACATCACCATGATGAGTGCCATAAAAAGCTGTCCGTGAAATGTGTCAATCACTCAGCCAACCAGCCTGAGCCGAGTCCTACCCTCTCTTCTCCTGTCACGCAAGCGAGACAGCCCAAATTTAAAAGCCAAGGAACTGTCTGCCATTTTCTCTGGTATTTTAGCCACTGGGACTCAAGCTTTGCCAACTGTTAGCACCTAATGTTGCAACCAGCACATTTCAGCTTCAGCTTGTGAGATTTCTGGCATTTCACTTAAAAAGATGCTGCGTTCCTAAAAAAAGCACTTTTTGCAATGGAAGCTTCTCATGAAAAATGATTCACACGCGTTTTTCACCAAACTGTGTTGAAAGAAAAAAAAAAAAGCCAAGGAGAAAGGAGCAAGCAAGCAGCGCTGGGAAACACCCAGGGGACATGAGACCCAGGCTGGTGGCACAACAGTGTGACAGTGTGATTTGCTTTGGTGTCTAGTTTGTAGGGCTGGGACTTTCATGAGTTCCTCCATCTGACCAGGAAGAGGAAGAGCTGAAATAATCATCACCAAGTGACAAGGCTGCACAGAAACTTCCCACCTGGGAGGTGAATCCATCACTGTTTGGTGCAGGGATGCCTGTACCACCCATCAGAGCAGCTGGACCAGGACCAGGCTGGCCTCTGGGATGGCTCCATTCTGGGCTCACCAGTTTCCAACAGCTCCTCCAGGAAAGAAGCACTTCCCAAACGCATTTTCACCTCAACAACCGAAATCCCAACTCTGCCAAGCTGTCGGTTTTTGAAAGGAGTCCCAGCACCCTGCCCTCCTTCTCGCACTAACAACTCAGGATAAAAAGCAGATTTCTGGGTGCAGTGTGACACCAGGCAAACCAGAAAGTTGAATATCAAAGAGGGCGAGAAATAGATTCATTATAGACTAATTAATCCAGCAAAAGGCTTCTGGACAAAGGTTGGTGACAATCACTTCAGGATAATTTTGAAATAAATATGAGGATTCACAGAAGAAAAAAACGCAGTTGGGAAAAGATTATTTTTGAAGCATAAATATAGCTCATTTCTAGACCCCCTCCTCCACATATCAATTAATGAAGCAAATCATCTGTCTGAATCAAAGATGTGGGAGAAAAACATAGTTATCTATTTGAACTACAAAAAAATTAAAGGATTTAAAATGAAACATATAATTAGCCTGTAGGACTCTCTGCTGTAGGTTATTGAGGCAAAAAACCCCTTACTAACTTTCAAAAAAGGACTCGACAGCTACAAGAATAGCTTCTGTTGCTCTACAAAAGAGGGGGAAACGTTCATCTTCTAGAGACAGGCAGGTCCAGCCAAAGCCCAGCTCCAGGCTACAGGGTTTGTAATTCTGCCCTTACAAAGGCTCCAGCCGTTATCACATTTTGCCCAGCTTTTTGATCCTTTATTGTTTTTAATTTTACTGGTTTTTTTAATTACTTACATGTGCAGGAGCATCTCCCTGCCAGCCGTGCTGAGCACTGTGGTCCCAGCCCCTTGCTGGGGCAGCTCTCCACATACTCGCAGGAGCCTCCTGACTTTCCCTAGACCATAAGGGAAATTAGGAGAGCGCAAACATCAGTGAACAAAGCCCTTCATATGTCGGGTCCTGTGTTGATGCTCTCCGGTGATTGCAACTGCTGAACCTCCATCAAGGATGGCGGCTCTCAGTCCCCTGATATCAGGCAATCAACAGATAACAACAACACAATACCCGACATATGAGGGGTTTCATTCACTGGTGTTTGTGCTCCTCTGATTGAAGGCAGGCAAGAAGCACTATGCGTGGCTATTTTCATCAGACCCCGATGCTGCAGGACACATAGCTGATGAACACCAGCTGGCAGCGGGAGGACGTGTTCCCACCAATTAGCTGCATGATGATGCTCTGCAATCTCCTCTGAAGCATCTGGCACAGGCCACTGGCAGACCCAGCTATGGGATGAATCGGCGCTCTGCTGCGCTGTGGCAAGTCTTACGTTATTAAAGTTTAGATTGAAATGAGGAGTTCAATGTCAAATCTACAAGCCCAGCCAAAGACTCAGCAGATGCTGCATATATAAATGCATACAAGGGTTAATATAACTCTGGACAAGGCTGACACTAGCTTTCACAGATAAATTGCAAGAACATCCCTTAGCAGGCAGCTTTTTTCCAGACATTATCACTTGCATAAACATGAAATACTTATGGGTCACATCTGAAAATCCCTCTTTATCATTACTATTTATTTACAAATACAGTAGCTGCAAGAGACCCCAGGCAGGATGGGCACCACACATCTTCCACCAAGACCTGGATCCATGCCTAACCTTAAGCGTGTTTGTGTTGCCACCACTTGCATCAATACAGAAGCAAGTGCAAAATGCCATCGTAGGGAGCTGGAAGCATTTTCATGCACTATTGTACTGCTGAAAACAGCTACCCAAAGCAGAGAGAAAACTCCTGCTTGGTGCCTGCTGATGAAGTTTTCTGAAACAGGCAAGTCTCAGCATAATCCAGTCATCCTCAAATAAATGGCCATTCGACATCGCCACAGGTAGAGCAGAGGTTTCACCAGCTCATTAAAAATTTATGAGTCACTTGATCATGATCTTGAAAATAAAAAAGTGAACAGAAAATTATTCCCTCACAAATAAGATCACTTTGACTAAGTTACTTGCTTCCCTTCAGAGGAGATTTAAGCTTTTTCTCTCTTCCTCTGCAATCTGGCTCCCTTTTGAAGTTAAAAGAAAGGAAGGTTCGGGGTCTTTTTTATTTAAGGAGAAAAAAAACCTTCTTCTCTTTGAAAATATTTTTCTTAGACAATTGCTGTCTCAAATTTTAACAAATACTCACTAATTTGCACCTTGTTCAAAAGCCAAATGGTAACTTTGATTTTATTTTTTTTTCTACTGAATGTTACTCTGCCTTTCTTTGTCTTAGTGGCAGAAGGGAGAGTCTTAAAGAAATCAAACTACCAGCTCCATTCCAGATTTCCACAATTTGTTATATAATTTCTTAAAAGGAGCCATAAGGCCACTTGGAGGAAAAAAAAAAATTATTTTAAAAAGAAGAAAGAAAATAGATTTTTTCACCCATCTTCTTGTAGATGAAGTAGATGAGACTAAAAAAGGCATTTCATTTGAAACATTGTATTCGAGCCCAATAAAAAAAGCTGACAAGGTGTCCCTGCTAGGAAATTCATTCGCAGGGACCAGACAGAGGAAACCAAGAGACTTTCTTCAAGGACAAAGAGAAAGGAAGTTTTGAAAAAGATGAGCTCTATTTAAAACTTTTTTTTTTTTTTTTCCAGCTGTATGAGACGAGATGCAGGGTTTTGTTTTCCTGAGGAGGAGAATTTGGTTTCTGTGTGTTTCAGGTACAGCAGGTGCATGAGTGACGGGCAGGACTGGAGGACTGGGAGCAGGCAGGGAAGAGCTATACGTACATCTCCCTGCAACGCTGCCTCATAAATATGATAGGGCTTTAATGACGGAGCCGTATTTTAGGAACCAGGTACTCAGGGCTGCTCAGACTGCTCTGCGTTGCTCCAGCAACAAGGAGCTCATCTGAGCGGCCAGTGAGATTTCCCCTGTGAGAACAACCATCTCACAGCCATGGGTAAAAAGGGATGGTCATAAAAATGGGGAGCAGAGAGGGTCAGCACCTCAATCCTCTTGCACTCAAGGGTTGCAGCGGGTGCCGCAGCGTGGCTGGAAGCAGCCCCATCCTTGCAGTGCACTGAGGACCTGCATCTCCTTACAACTGTCCCACCTGGAGAGGCCGACCAGTCCTCCTGTTGCCCCGGGACCATGGGCTTGAGTTGGTCCTCCAGGCAGCTTAATGAAGAAGTCTCTCTCCATCTCCTGCCGTGCACATGCATACCCACATTCACCAGTGTGCGCCGTTCATACATATGCATGCCCACGAGGGAAGCATAATGAAATGCATCCAGCCTGTCCTTTCCTAGAGGGAGCAGATCCTCCCGCGGCTGCTCGTGATGGAGCACATGCACCAGCTCCCCCGCGCCGCCACCCAAACCACGCCGACGGGCACACCAAATCCGTCTTTTCCAGTCTCCTCCTCCGAGGTGGACTGATAGCACCTCATCCTCATGCCCAAATCAGGTTCACCCTCACGTCCAAATCTGGTCCAGCTGGAGAGAAGCCCCAAGTCTGCTGCATGCACAGTGAGCAATCGCTCGGGGCTGTGGGGGCTTCAGACCACAGGAGAAAGGTGAAGGCAGCAAGAAACCAAAGTGAGAGCAAGAGGTCATAAAAGTTAAAGGGGGTTCTGGGGGAAAACAGGCTGATATTTACACCAGGCACTGGACCTGGGCAGGAGTGAAGAAGACTAAGTGGCTCTGGGGAAAAAAAAACAGCCTCTGGTTTGTTGTTATTTATCAGTTTATGAGCACTAGTGTGTGCTGTGGTGGGTGTGTTTGCACATCTCTAATCAGCTTAACAGTTTGTATGTAGCCCTGGAAGAATGGCAAATTAACCCAGGATTCTGGTGCTGGAGACATTTTGTACTGAAAAGATACATTTGGGGGCAGACTCACAGATTCCCTCCTGGATCACACATTTGCATCCAGGATGTTTTCTCTCCAATATAAAGCCGGTGAAAACAAAACCAAACAGCCAAACACCCTTTCCAACAAAAATAAATGGATCTTAAGCATCAAAACATATCTGCGCATTTCTGCTATTTACTTATAAAAAATACAAACAAAAGTCAAAGCCTTCAATAGCAGACTTTCAGGTCTTTTCAGCTCAGAACATCTTTTCATTTACAAGTTTCCTCCAATTTTTTTAAATGCTTTCAGGTGAAAACAAAACCAAAATTAACCCAAATGGCCTTTTCCTTTTTCTCTTACCATTTCTCTTTTCATTGAAAATACCCCCAAGACTGCCCCCACCAGCTCTCAGCTCTTCAGGGAGCTGAAGATGTGACTGCTCTGCAGCTCCACTCAAGGACACAAAGCCAAGCCCAAGGAGTTTCCATGGCCCCGTTCCTGCCTGCACCATGTCACCTGAACTCAGACACTGCATAAAACATCATGGCATGGTCAGTACTGGGGCCGACCTGTCCCTACCTGTTGAGGTGCACCTCTGCTTCCCTCCGGTGCTGAAGAAGATTGCATTTTTTTCCAGCATGTCTCAAGCTGCATCTTCTGTGATGAGGACACAGTAGAGCAACCACCAAGAACAAGTCAAGGAGCAGGAACGTGTGCATCTGGTCAAACCCTTTCATGAATAACTTAATAATGCTGTGCAAATGAAAAGTATTCTGCATTAATACAGCTCTGCCACAATGATATTATAATAAAGATAACGGACATGAGTGAGTTAGCACTGCATTAGGGAGCAGGCTACAACTGCATCTTGTTTCATTAGCAGCTGCCCTGTCCCTCCTGTGATCATTAAAGGTGCACTGAAAGCTATAGACATGTAAGGGGGACAGGGACAGGGTGAGCGGGGCAGGGCATCATTTCAGGGACCTGTTTCTGCTCCTTCAAGATGCACGGCAGTGTCACCACTGTTTGCTCTTTCCTCCCTCTATTCTTTTCCTGCTTTCACAGAGTAGAAAACCAGTTTTTAGCTTTGCTGGCCCAGATTGTTCCTCCCTCCTCCCCAGCCATACTAAAAGCCACAGGAGGGTATTTACGTGAGGAAATCTTTGCAGAGAATCCCCCACCCAGTCCCTGCGGAGCGTCAGGTTTGTTCTTCCCCAGCTCTATACAGCAGAAAAGCTGCTTTCAAATCTACCTCATGCAAAGACACCGTGCAATCCCCAGCAATGATGAGGCTACTCCTGCCTGAGCTGGGACAAGGACATGCCTGCATTGCCCCCACCCTGGGCACGTCCCAGCCCCACTTTCTGTGGCACACGGGATTCCCACAGTCCCACATACCCCTCGGGGAAGGTAGCTTAGGGTTGCACCGCTCTCCCCAGCACATGGGACCGATTCCTGCCCAGCAGCTTGGAAAGACAAACATCTCCCCAACACAGACACTTCTGTAGTTATTATTTTCTCTTACCTTTTTGGTAACAAACTAGGGGAGGCAGAAGCAGAGGTCTCCTCCTCCTCACTGCCGGCACCCTTGTGCTCCCAGGCAGGAGTGGTTCCCACAGCCCTTCTCTGCAACTAATTGCCCAAGCTGCTTCCCCGGCACCCAGGGGAGAGGAAAATATCATTATCCCTTTCAAAATGAGACTGTGGAGAAAATATACAATGAGTCCAAAACAGTAATTGTATTTCCCAGCATTGGAGGGGCCTTTTGCTGCCAGACTCGCAATGAGCCCTGTTCCAGCTCTGGCTCCTTGTCTATGGCCAGCTCTGGGCAAAAAAGCACGTTAGGTACCCAGGGCACTACTGCTTGCTGTAGGGCAGGGCAGACATGTGCGAATGGTGCTACCTTTTCTGTGGAAAAAGGGATGAAAGCTGTGACGATAGACTCCACCACTTCTTCCACAGCCCCAGGGTTTGGCTGCAGGGATCAGCCAGCTTGCATGGGACCATACCCCTGAGAAACCCTCGCCTGGGCAGGGCTGGCCTCTCTACCTCCGCTTCCAGTCCAAATGTTTGGCGAAAGCCCCACAACACCTCATGCCACGCTGACACAGGGTGGCTCACGTGCTGCCGAGCCTCGCTGGCAGGTCCCTGCTCCCCACCACAATGCACTGCTGGCTTCACCCCGGCAGCTGCTGCAGCCCGTGATCCCCTACGGCTTGTTTGGTTTGAAGCTGTTGTGTTTGTTTTCTTTCACTGTTAACTTTCAAGTATAAATGTGCAAGCTGGGGAAAGTGTTCCTAATGCCCCATATGTTTCCCCTCAGGAGCAGAACTATTCCTTCCTAAGCTTTAGACTTTTAAGATGTTGCTGCCTCTTTTTTTTTTCTCCCCATTGCTGCAGAGCTGGGAGCCAGGCTTGGGGAGCAGCTGAGCATCCCCGCCGCCCCCAAGACAGGCAATAGGACAGGGTGCATGGCTCCTGTCCCATGGCCCCACACTGAACCTGCGAGCTGGAGTGCCTCCTTCCAGCAGCTGTAACGAAATGCTTTGAACCTAAAAATGAAAAGAGAAAGGAAAAGGATGTTCTGTTCCCTCCCCTGACGCATACACATGCACGCACACACTCCTGCGGACTTCTCCTTCTCCTGGTATATCAAATGGCCATGTCTTTTTGAAGTTACCATGGCAGTGAGAGCAGAGCAACAGCACAACTCACAGAGGAGGAGAGAGTGAGGGAAAAACGCCGGCACAGGGACGGGGAGGACAGAAAGGGGCCGAGAAGGTCTGCAAGATACAGTGCAGGAAAGGCTTTCCCACCGGAGAAATTAAAATAAGCAAACAAATATCCAGCCATGAGAGGGCAGACAAAAAGTAAAGAAAAGAGAGATCTAAGAGCAGAGCTGGGAAAAGGACTAAGGGAGAAGCAAAGCAGAGACAGAAATTCAACTAATTAGAGAACAAGGGGTGTACAGAAAGAGAAGCAGAAGAAGGTGAAAGAGGATTTGGCATCAAAATCTAAAATGAGAATAATTCCAGGAAGAAGCAGGTTTTGAAGACAAAACATGTAAAAAATGCCAGTGACAGACTGTTTCTGAGCAGCCAGCTCAGCTATCACCGCCAACCTCAGAGGGGGGTCCACTGCCGCCCTGCACCCAAAGGAGCACCCCGTGTCAAACCACCTCCAACTCTACAAGCCCGAGCAAGCCCTGGCCCATCAGACGCCCTGTTGGCTGCGGTTTGCTTGCAGTGAGCAGCTCAGGGCAAGGCTTGAACTCAGGGATGTTCCTCGTCAGGAAAACTCCAGCTGCCTTGTTCAGCCCAGCACAGCAGGTGCTCTGTGCAAACCCAGGCTGACCCCCCGTACAGGGCATGTCCCCACTGTGTGTTTGTGTGTTGTAGCAGGTAGGGAAAGGGTGTATGCTTCAGAAACCTCACACAAAGAAACAGCACAGCACAGGGGGAAAGGAGAGACAACCTTATCTAAGGCCACACGCTGTTCCTGGTTGCACATAGTCACGCTGCACAGCTCCATTTCCTCTCTGTATCGTGAGGATGTCTGCTCTTGGTTCAGCGTCCTGTTCTTAGTGTTGAGCTAAGCCTTCCTCCTGCACCTCGATAATGTGAACCTGGGTGCTCACTTAGAGCTCATGACCAGCCTAGGAAGCCCTTTGCACGACCTGTTGAGAAAGCACCACTAACCTGTCTTCCAGCCAAGATTAGATACCTTCTAGTGTGGATCTAATCTACCCCAGCAACAAGGACCTGACATTTCCCTCTTGGGCTATTCCACAGATTTCATTGCCAGAAAGTCATTCAAAGCATCCCATTTTTCTCAGCGTGAGTCTGTACTCCCAGTAGAGCCATGCTAAATAATTCCTTTTTGCTCTGGAAGTTTAAAATCTTCATATGTCATTTTGGCGTTGTACCTTATTTAAAATGGTTGACATTTCTTCAATTCTAGGCTTACCTGGAGGGTGCTAAGCAGAAGACCAAGAGATTGGAAAACTTTGCAAAGCAAAAAATCTTACAGAACAGGAATGTAGGATGAAAACAGCATCCCACGCATATTTAAATACCAGCATCCAGAGTGAGCAGGATTATGATTGCTTGGCCTGAAACAAATGGTTCCACTTTTGCTGCTGCTAATACCATTAAATAACCAAGAGAGCGAATGTCACTGATTAGAAAATAGCACAGAACATCTGCGAGCACTAATCAACTTTACAGAAATGTTAACTTTCAGACCTAAAAAACCCTTGACAGTGTCCCTGTGAAGTTATTTCGGGTGAGGCTCTGCATACCGGAGCTGTCCCTTCGCATTAGGCTTGATCCCTGCTCACTGTGCGAGCACACAGCAGAGTGCACCCTTAATGCTTTCCAATTACATGACAAGCAAAGCAACTTATTGGTGCTCTTTATGTTAATGTCCCGATATTTTTCATATTTATGATATCTAATTATGTTTGCTCCTGATAGTGATGTAATGTTTAGGTACTGAAGATTGAGAAGACTGTTCTAATGTTAATATATTTACATTATTAAAAAGTAATACATTACATAGGCAGTCTGCTGTGTAGGGCTGGATTTCTAGATGAGCTCTCAAGGCAAATCCATTATCTTCTCCCTCCTCCTGTCCCCTGTACAGATTCTGATAACTAGGATTGACTGGCAGTGTTTAAAGTGACTGCAGCTGGTATCATGGTGCCAAAAGGGAAAAGGTATCTTACACATGCATGAAATTAAATAGGCCCAGGGGTCTCAAAGGACCACACGGCATTACCAGGCAGAGGAATTCAAGACATTAGCTCAGAAGATCAGCATTGCAAAAATGGTGCAAAAAAAAAAATCCTCAAGAGGGCTAGAGAAAGGCAGACTCCCCTGTGCAGTGCCATCAGAGGCGCTTTCTGTGAAAGTCCATTAGCTGGAAAAGAAGTCTCTGCAAGCCCCTCCGGTTTCAGACTGCCTTTTCCCCTTTGGTCAGGGAATTGCGCATGTCTGATGATTGCCAGGGCATACTGCAGAGCCCATTGCCCTCTTTGGATGAGGAGAAATGGTGTATTTATAGGAGAGGTTGAGTTGTTATATTCCCTAAGGATCACCTTCTGGGAGGGGCATCTTCCCTTTGGGACTGCATCCTCCTCCAACACTTCCAAACAGATCCATCTTCAGTAGTTCACCAAAGAAGCCAAGACCTGGGCCAGTGCTTCATACATTTTTTAAACACACCTCAAAGTAGCTAACTCAAAGCTAAAATGTGTTATTCAGTATTACAAGTCTAGTCAACTCAGGAAAGATGTCAACTGCAAGTGAAAACTGGGGGGACGGGAGGCAGAGGCTGTGGTTAGCCTTCCACCGGGGGATATTCACAAACCGAGCAGGTGCTGAGCGTCTTCATTTTCTGCTGTGATCTGTGAGAACTGAGAGTGATCTGCACCTCCTTTATAAATGCAACATGTCAAATACTGGCTCCACATCAAAAACCCTAAAGAGCCCTTCTCTCATAGCAGAAATGAGTCACAAACACAAGAGGAGGCAAAGATGTCCAGCACTAACAGCGCTGAAGGATGTATTGAAAGAAAGGCCTCTTCAGGATTCATTTACAAATTCCTAATAAATGACAAATAGTGCTTTAATGAACAGCAACTGTAGCAGTGATGCAGCCGCTGTGGTCTCAAAGCTCGAGTGATTGACACTGCAGAAGGAAAAAGGCAAGACTGGGGCACACAAGCCCTGTTAATAAACACTAGATAACAACAACAACAAAAAAAAAAAACATAAATAGTTGCAGAATCCTTACCAACTACAGCAAGGTCTACCTCATCACCCATGACCTGCTTATAAGCTATAGTCTATCACCTATACGCACTGTCAACCACACATTAGAAACTTACTGCACGGGGCACACACACTGGAAGAGGCACAGCAGCAGTGCCCACCAGTGAGGACAGGCACTTTTGCCAACATTTAGACCCTGGACAAATTAATTGAATGATGGGGAGATGAGCAGGTGGTCCTCCAGCACCTGCTTCAGTGTAGGTATTTCCATTCAGTACAACGTGCTCACGTCTTTCAGAAGGAAAATATATGAAACTAGGTCTTACTGGCTATTTCTACTCCTTTGGATGTAATTTCTGTCTCCTTGGAGTGATGTGTGCTTACACCGAGGAATTGGAAATGACTCCTGAGTCAGTAATAGTGGCAGGGAGGAGGGGGGATTGCTTGCAAGTCAAAACTCATCTACATTGACAGAGAGGTTGTAAGGCAGCTTCTGTGATTTCTACCCAAATTAAGCCTAACACAAAGGAGGATTCTCAACCTCTTCTTTTAATGAGCACAGAGCTATAAGGACAATTACGCTGAATGAAATAAAATTAATTAATGCACACATTTGGGGACTAAAAATGCTTATTATCTAATATGTATGAATTTGACCTAGCTTAAAATTAATGACAGAGCCAGAATGTACACAGCATTTGGGTTATATAAAACTGAAATAAACATGGTGCAAAGAGAGATGTTGCTGATCCTTTTAATATCAGTACTGCGAGAGCTAGGAAGAGTGGATGAAAGCATGTGCTGTACATAATTTTCATAGAAATTTGCTTCAGTTGAGCTTGTACTTTACATGTGTTTTAACAACTGAACTTACTGGCAGGAGTGAGCTTGGCAAAGTGAGTATTAGGTAATACTTCTATGAATATTTTCTCGAGCTGAAATTCTCTTTTGGAAAAAGACTAGCACAATGCAGCACTTCACTTTCCGGGATGCCAATAGCACTTACGTAATTGATTGAGTTTGTGGTTGCCTGCGTCCTGGTGTTTCAGCCAGGATGCCTGCTTTAAATGCTCAATCAGGAATTTTTATTCTTGGAGGATTCTTTCAAGGAGAAGCATCCATCCAACCTGAAAACAGAAATATGCCATGTGGCCTACTGATCCAATTAAACTGACCAATGCGCTTAAATTCCAGCATCAAGAAATGTGCAATTAATTAATCACTTGCATGCGGTCGACAGGCCACAACTTATTCATCCAACTTATCTAGCAAGAAATAACTGAATTATGAGGAAATTCAAGAACATCATAAATTGCTCGTGGATTCCAGCAAGGCAAAGTTTATTAAATAACTCCAAATTACTTGGGCTATTTTATGTATAACAGAATAATTTTGTTGTATAAGAACTTCTTGGATGAAGTTAAAGGGCAATCCTATCTGGATAGTGGCTGTGAAATCACATTTGACATCTGAGGAACTCCAGCTCAGAGTGCTCCTCTTATTACAAAAATGTACAAATGTGTAGTTTTACTAGTCGGTCGAAAAATGAGCTTAATGGAAGTAAGGCACCATGGGTCTGCCTGTGCTTTCTGATAATATGAAGAAAAGCCCCTTTGCAGACTGGAGCTACCAACCATCCGCACCGGAAACCCTTAGGCTTGCACTTGGAGACCACTGCCGAAAAAAACCCAAGGATGCGCAAATGATAGAAATAAATCCTCAGATCATTGTGTTTAGGACAGAAGATCTGTGCCTAATTATAATGCCCATTTCCTGAGCCCAGGCAAGGCTCTTTTCTGCAGCGATGCACACGCGGGACGTTCCAGCGCTTCTCCCACTCCTACAGATGCGGAGGAGGGAGAAGAATTGGATGCACATGGTTCAACAGGATTTGGACCAAGGAACTCTGAAACTTGGCATGTCTCATGAATCCAGCAGTCTCCTACATATACAAATCCAAATAAACTCTATGTGAAAGGAGCAAAATAAAATCTTCCCTGCTTATGCATGCATGTCTGCAAGACCCTGGAACCACCTGAGCGCAGAACAGAAGGGCGACGCAGAAAGGATAAAATGAAGAGCTAACTTCCCATCCCTCTGCAGACGCAGTTGCTAAGAACACCCTCGGGAGCAGATTTCTTGGGGGCGGCGATGCTGAGGACAGGGAAGGGGCCGCGAGCAACTCTCGCTCCCCGCGTGCAGGTTCCCGGCTGCTCCCAGAGCTGTGTGGCGGCTGTTGGGATTTGCCAGGGAGGATGGGCTCTCTGCAAACCCCAAATGCACCAGGGGTGTGGAGTCAGTGCACAGGGGTGAAGCCAGGGAAAAAGCCCTTTCCCGTGGCTGGGATGGGTTGAAGCAGCTCTAAGGACACAAAAGTTGTCCTCTGCAGCTCTGGTGACAGGCACTGGCAATAAAAAAAGGATGAAGATGTGTGATTACTCAGTCAGAAAGCTATGGATAAGAGTTTTCTGAATTGAGCCACAGGTTTATATATGTAACCCCATTTTTCTACAGTGAAATCTCCCATATATAACTCCCATGTAATTCCTTATTCAATACTTTTGTAATCCCATTTTTCTTCTGGGGAGATTTCCTTCACTCCACCTGTCCCCAGATCCACATTGGGATATAAGCCTGATTCATTCTTAAGGGAAAAAAACTGCTACCACTCCTCCCAGCTGCTGTGAAGCGGTCCCTTAACCCTGCAGAGGAAGAACCCTTTCCTAGTCATGTTATTAGCATTCCCTACTACTTGCATGTAATTTTTCTTTTTCCTCTTCATTCTCTTTTTTTTTTTTTTTAACTTCTGCAGTGAATTCTGCTTCAACACCCACATGTCTGCTATTGAAGCCAATCAGCAGGATTGACTCAGGTAAGTTCTTTTATTAGGTACTGATTTCTTTGTGTCTGATGTCTTTATCCAGACTCCTTTGAAAATCCCATTTTGGCTGAGCATATTGAAGCAAATGCCTCTCTCACTCTCTTTCATTAGCAATTTTAGGGCAGCACTGGCAGGTTTTTCACTCCTCTCTCTTGAACTCAGGGAAAAAAAAGCTGCAGTAGTTTTATCTCTTTTCACTGTCTCCTGAGGATGTCCTGCCAACACTCCCCCACCTCCAAAATTGGACAGAAAAATGTAGGTCTTCAGTAGTCTGATGGGCTGAGGTTTGGAAGCAACAACATTTCATGACACTGGTTTTCTCGTTTCCTCAGACTAGAATTAGTTCTGCCACCAACATTTTGCCCAGGGCCCCCAACCCCAGGAGTGCTCACAGTGTGTGTCTCTCTCTCACAAATTATTATGCTCCAATGAGGATGTTCCTAGCAGAGCTCTAACATGTCTGGCACAGATTCATTTTATATCTAGGTTTTGACATTGGGCCTGCTCCTATAGAAGTCAATGTCAAAATTTCCTGCAAGTGTTAGAGCACGAGGATCAGGCCCACTCCTCTGATTTATGCAAGTTATTTTTATATGATAGTGAATTGGATGCAGTATTATAAAGTCTGGAATTAATCTGCATTCTAATACTTTATAAAAACCAGTAAAAAAAAAAATCCCAAATTAACATCCTCCTTAACCTTTATTTTTATCAAGTGTACTAAATCAACTGAAGAATAATTGCTCTGAGGACTATGCCAAATGAGTGCACATTTAGTTTACATATTCCCTAATGTAATATGAATTGATGAACTTTCATGAGATATACATGATATAAATGATCATGATGTGCCATTCTTAATTTCTTTCAATTGTCTCTGCAGAAACACTTTGCTCTTAAGATGAAAAGTGTGTTACGTGCATACCAGGCCCACGGGAGAGAAGGAAATGCATTTGTATTTGCTGTTTTGGCAAGAAGAGAAGCTTTTCTAAACAAAAAGGTCGAAATCCTGCTGTATAGTGACTGGCTGGGACCCAGATTATTGCACAGGCCACAGCATGGCTGTGAGCAGATCAGGGTCCAACCTCTCTCAGTTCCAGAAAGAAGAAGTCTGAGTCAGCTCCACCACACCACGATGGTCCTTCCTTCACACCAGCTTCCCTGGAAACACCCCACTTCTGCCCCCAACCCACAACTTAGACCTGTCTCAGCTAGGTGAGAAGAGGAAGAGCGGTTTCTTCTCCCTCATGCACGAGCAGCCTAGGAGTTAGTCCAGCTCAGGGCCAAGTCCCCTCACACCTCAATTACAAGGTGAGCCACAGCCTCACCCTGAAGAAGGACAAAAAAGTGAGCCACTGTGTTTGACTTGTGTTTGTTCTTCAATGAGCACAGCAGTGCCTGTACGTGCTACCCAGCTGTCTCCTGCAGGAGCAAGCACCTCCATGAGAGTCTTCACTTACAAAGACCTTCTCTGCTTCTACTGACCAGTGTCAGAGACTCTCTGTGGCACTGCCTTACTACAACATTTCCATACCCTGTGAGTCTCCCAACCCTTATCGACCTTGGGCACATCTCTGGTCCTCAGTTTGCCATCTGTTAACTGGGGCATAATAATGTGTTACAGGTTTTAAAGCCAAATAGGATAAGCAATCATCTGAGTTGGAGTGCTGTATAATAGAGGCCATTGGACTTCCCTGAATTCTCTGTTGAATCAAAGTAAACCTCTTAGAAAATGTATCTTGCTTTGATTTGTTCATAGCTAGACTCTGAGGGTCCAAAGGAAATGTGGTAAATAGTGCCAACATTAATTACTATCACAGATATGTCTGTGTTCGGCTCCCTACATGGAATCCCACACTTTGCTGAGCAGAAGAGTCCAACAAAAAAGGTTTGCTCCTCAGATAGATACAGACCGTGATCAAATCACACCTCACCTTTCCTGTTATGGCACTGAATTATGATAGTAACACATTATAATAGTAATATTTGTCAAATGTTCCAGTCCCTGCCTTCAACCATATAATTCCTCCCTGATCTTGCCAAACTCCACTCAGCGGATTGTGCACCAAGGCAGGGATGCCAGCACTGAGCTCGCTCTTCCCATTTCCTCTCCTCTGCGCACATCCTGACGGCTCCCTGGCAAAAAGGGGGCCGCATCTCCATTAACCTTGATAGGCTCTCCTGCAGTGCAAATAATAATGCTCATGGTGATCACAGAGCTCTCTGCCTAGGGAGAAACTTTTCTTCTCTGACACCTGTGAGCAATCTGGAGCCATTAGCCATTTCACTCCAATACTAATGATGCTCCCTTCAGTCATTATCACATTTTTTTTTGATAAAACCCTACAGTAAAGCTGAATCTAACAGGTCATTAAAAGCCCAAGGAAGCCCTGACTGACTTGATCCCAATTGTTCCTTATGTCTGACAAGATTTTCCCTATTGAGCATTTGACTTGCATTTTATGTTGCCTCATTAAACTGTGCTAGACTTTAATCAAGGTCAAATGGGGGCAAATTTGCGTTTCCAGCTTTTGCCAGTATGCTGATCTACAGCTTGTGTTGTTGCATGAGCTCTCCCTGCAGATGAAGCCCCACAGATTTCCTTAACGTGGGGCATGACCTGCGACCCACGGGGCCCATGGAAAAACCAGGACCCACAGTTGTTTATACTTCATTAAACTCTCATTCAGATCCTTCCCCAATGCCTCTGAAGTGAAATGCCCGGATGAGGAGATCAGAGAAGAAAGAACGCTGTGTCACAGCATGAATAAAACATATTCTAATTTTATCAACACCTGAAGTCCTAGTCTTTAAAATCCTGAGATATTTTTTTCCTTTATAAGGTATATGATGAACAGCCGATTACATTTTTGATGTCTTTTAATGATCATAATTAAGTATGATCCATCATTGTAATTTCACCACTAAATCAAGGTAGATCACCATAACAGTCATGATAAATCATGCTCTTTGCACAACTATTCCTGAGGATGAACCAGAAAATGAAGTTAGAGGACTTCAGAACCTCTCTGCGCCGTCAGCAGGATACTTAGCAAGTGTCTCCCGATGGCGCGAACACGACATGATGAGTGGAACCACTCATCTCCCCTCAGATTCACGGGCTTACATGGCTCCTGTCACGAGCTGTGCCTCTGGCCCTGCTTTTCTGCATCTGAGGAAACTAATTCTTGGTCATCCCTTCTGTTTATTTTTCTTACTGAAAGCCCAGGTTCAGTGTTTCTTATTTAAAGGAAGGCGGTATCTAAAGAAAACAGCTCCTTACATTATTCCCTCTGCAAACCCTCGTGTTAAATAGAACGCTGTTTTTAAATAATACAAATAATTGTACAGTCACTCCAGCTGTGACTAAAGCCAAAGCCCTCACCATTAGAGGTCAGGTAAGACCCCTTGGCGCATCCATATTTCTCAACACCCTAAATTAGTCTGTAAGGAAGTTTATGATGGGGCAATATATCCTTTGGGGGCTCTTAAGGCTCCTCTATTACTTCTGATATCTCATCATATGTTGCTTAAGGGCAAAAATCTTGACAGTACTAACAAGATGGATTTGCTTTGGCCAAATTCAAGTCTGAAGGTCTACATGGTCTTTTCCTGACTTTCCTCTGTAACTTCAGTTCTGTCAGACACTGTTCTACAGTGTTACAAGCCACAGATGGCTGCCTACCCAAGAAATGTGAGGACAGCTCTTGGGAATATAAAAAGCAAAAAGCTTACATAAGTTTCTCATCCCAAAAGATGAGCAAATAAGTGCTGAAGTATCCTGTTGACTGCTCTAGGACACTCTGGAGGAAAAATAAAATCATGCTAATGTATAATATTGACTTTTCCATGTAGTTTTGTATGGTGGAGCATGCTTCAAGTTCACCAACCAAAGCTCTCAGCAACTTGTATAAAAATTACACAATATTCATCATCAGACAAATGGGGAACCTGAGTTTCACAAGTGTCAAATGCTGTTCTACAGGATGCCAGTGGAAGACTTTTCTCTCAGTCCACTAGCCATGGCTTCCTCCTAAAGACCATGAAGAGAACAGAACAACATCCCTCAAGAGGACAGTAAAGATGGTAAATTTCCCTCATCATGGACCAAATGAGAAGTACAGTAAAGGCGATACATCACAGCTAGATTGCCCACTCTCCCGCAAGCTAGCAGAGGGCTCCCATCACTCTTGGTCTTCTTTCTCACATTCATTTTAATCAAGTCTCTGTCATTTTCAGGTTCGGGTACAGCACATTCAGCTCGACTTGCCTTTGGCTCTGTGTCAGGGGTGTCATATTATCCATCCGTGTTACAGTGGTAATGCTTGATAGCCAGGAAGGTCATTTCATCTCTAATAATTCCCCCCAAAGGGGATATGAAGGTAGAATGATTACAGAGTCATATACCTTCTTGCAGAATACCTCATCCTCTTTGTTGCTAGATTATTTAAATGATAAATGGAAATTGGCCAAGGGAAAATCACTTAGAAATGAACTGTGGTCATAAGCCATAGGAAACATATTAGGTTTCCAGAAAGACAAAATAAAAACCATCAAAGGTTACTCTCTTTCCTAGATATAGCCTAAAAACATCTGTTTAAAGTATTTTAGATTTAACACCACATACCAGTTATTAGGGAGGGAAATATCATGAGGCAGAATACTGCTTCTGCAGAGGTCCATCACTGCACAAATGTCCCAATAAACTGAAACAACTTGTTGAAACCTGGACCCAGTACCCTGATGATCTAGAAAGAAGGCATGTATACAGCTAGGCTCTGTAAGCCAAAGGCTCTCACATGCTAATCTTAGACTGTGCCAAGCTAAGAGGAAGCAGAGATGCTCCTATATCGCTCAAAAAAAACTGGGGGCTGAGATCTGAGATCTTTCCCGCACAGACTGACAATACTGTAATTCTAAAAAAATCAAAAATGTATTACAATTTTTCTTCACAGTCATCTAGTTTTGCTTTTACTACTGCCTTTGTTCACGTTCTTTGAAATACAAGTAAATACTTCTTACAATCATCTCTCTGTGTAGTCAGCTGGGAGATGCAAGCAGGGGAGTGCCAGTGAGGATGGCGAGGTTCATCCCCTAACTCTGCCACTGTGCAGCCTAGTAACCTTGGGCTACCCAGCCGAGCATCACAAAGCTGCCTCAGATCTCCTGATTTGAAAATGAGGATTGTAATAATACTGTTGTGGCTCTACGATGCTTAATTAACGTTTGGGAAGATCTCTGCATGGTATACACACTGTCAAAATGCCAATGACTTTGCCAAGTTGCTTACAAGATAAGAAAATGACAGCAGGTATGTTGTGGTCGTGCTGGGCCAGCCTGTGCTGTGCTGAGCAGTCCTCACCGGTACCACATACACGCTTGTCTGTCTGCTCTTGCCCATCTACTGTCTCTTGACTAATGTTTAAATCATAAGCTCTTTAATGCGGAGGCATTTCTTGCTCGGGATCAGTGCAGTGTGGGATCCTGGTTCATGGCTAAAACTCAGAGGCATTGCAGGAGTACAAATATTATCAATGTAAATGGTTGCTCTGCTTTGTGGCAGACGTTTAGTTTGTGGGCATGTACTGAAATCCACCTGCTTGCCCCCCCCCCCCCATGTTTCTTCTTTATTGACAGCTTAATCACCTTTATGTCTGCTGCTTATCTTTCTTGGAGGATTTTCTATGAATTGCATTCACTTACTTCCACTGTGACAATATCTACACTTTGCTAATTAACCACCTGGTGGACACGGTTACAAGCCACAATAAATATTTTCTGTACCAGAGAACAATCATGATGCTGCCACTTGACCAGAGGGTTTTCACACCTTTTGATGTTGGCTTTTTTTTCCTCCTCTTTTCTTTTTTAGTTTTAAGACTCTGTTAGTTGTCTCACTGCAAATGCAAACAGATGTTTCACATCTTATGACTCAATGACCCATTCCACAAGCCTAAAACAATAAAACTTCAGGCACTGATGTTTCTATCAAATGAAAAGTCCATCTACTTTTTTCAGCCTAGTAAAAAAGATGAAAAAAAAAAGGTTAGCCTAGGGGAGCATAGTCTCCAAAAACCACCGAATCCTTGGAGACTACCAACGATATTAGTAATTACTGCTCAAAGCAAAGCTGAGTTGGCATGGAGACCACCAAGAGCTGGTCTTTAAGAGATCAGCTCCTATTCAACACATATATTAAGTGCTGTATTAAGCACCTACTGAATCTCAGAAAAAATATAATCACAGAATTATTACTAAATGGACTTTTTAGTTTTTCATAAGTCAAGAAAGCAGGTCATGAATAGAGAGGGCAAAAATCAGTGTGGAGAAACATTTACTTCAGCCTCTCTGGGTGCCATTAATCACCCTTTCTGCAAAGCCTTATACAAAAGCCATTAAAATTTAAGATAGGAGAAATCGCTGCTATTTCTACAGCTACAGCTATTGCTGCTGCTACTACTCTTAATTAAGGTCTGAGAGCAGTTAAACATTTAAATATGATAAGGCTTAGAGGTGAGCTGACTTGCCAAATGGAGAGAGAAAACATTGTCAAACAGAATCAGGAAGAGGAGCCCAGGCAGCAAAAAGAGAGGGGCAGAGAGATGCAGGACGCACTGCCGAGTGCCTGTGACGGGATCAGCAGCTCCTCTTGAGAAGTGAAGCCAAAGTTATGCTCCATCTCAAGCAGTAAATAGGAACACAAATGATGATTCTGAAAAGGCTTTTCTGCTCGAGGACCCTAACACATGTCTCAGTGGAGATGGTGTTTGTGAGGGTCACCTAACACGGGAAGGCAAGGAGGTGATGAACAAAACCGCAGGGATCCTTTCCTGGAGAAAAGCCCCAGGCCAAGAGCTCATACAAAACAAAGAATAAGAGCCACAGACAGAGGCTCCACATTTTCAGGTCTAGGAACCCAGGTCTGGAAAGACTCTGGGTGATGAAGAGGATTCGGCACCATCGCCGAGCACAAACAACTCAATATAACTTGTGCTCAGAAGCGGTTCTGAGCATTACCCAGGAAGTTAGTGTCGTATTGTATAATCCACATTTGCTTTATGATGACACAGTGTCTTCCCTGCTGGATATTTTACCTTTCAAGCAGTAAGACAATAAACTACAGTCCCTGACAAGAAATGTTTTCATTGCCATTGTTTTAGAAACACATGTTTTCTCATTCGCTATCAGCATCGCCTAAATCAAAAGAGGTGACTTTCACAATAAATCAGATAAGAACGGCTCAAAACTGATACCTGCCAGGTTGTTTTCTCCCTTAATGGTGCTTCTGAGGTAGGCTGAGATGCCTTTTCCCAGAGCAGCCCAGAGGATGGGCGTGAGGAGGATGGCGAGGCACTGATGGAGCTGGACCACGGGATTACTGCGATCCCCAGACTGGCGTGGGTGATCGCCGAACACCTGTGCTAAGCACCTCTCATGCTGTGATGAATGACACTGCATAAAGTAGAGAAGTATGGGAAGTATGCAGAGAAATACATGAGAAATTAACCATTTCCAAGCCCTAAAAGTGCACTGCTGAACAGCTCTCTTCAAAGTCATTGCGAGCCTATGGTACAAACACAGCCACTGGCAAGCGGGCTTTTGTCTTAGTGATAAGTACAGACTTTTGGCTGCCAAACTCAGGATGTAGATGCTGAATAAAAACCCAGTGCTGTGGTTTTGACGCTCACAGTTAAAGGCTTAGGACTGTCTCCCCTTCCCCTACAATATTCTGGGATACGCAGGATGAGTTAAACATAAATGACCAACAGAATCATCATCTTCAAGCATCTAAGCAGATGTTTGCCCAGCTGGGGATGAGCACAGGTTGTCTCAGCAGCTGTGTCTGCACTGCACACCTGCACTCTGCATCCACAGATAAACAGGAACCCTGCAATATCCCTCTGCTCAGTTGTTCGTGAGGTTTCTGGGAGGATGAAAGAAGGGTAAATGGAGGAGCTGTGCACTGCCGTTCTTCATCTCGATCTGCCACAGCTGGTGGAGCACCATGATGAAGTGAGGCATTAGTAAGGATGCCTGAGAGGAGCAGGTAAGTGGTGTTGAGTTTTTTCTTCTCTTGCCCTGGGTGAATCTTTCCTGTGCTAAAAGAATGTTTCTTACACACAGGCAGATAACTTATTCCTTCCATTGTATGCTGCCCTCATTTCCCCCCACACACAGTGGATCCAGCTTCTCTCCTCAAAGTGATGGATTTGTTCAGATGCCTCAGTCCCACAGGGTCCCAGGGACCGTGCCTGAATGGAGTCGATGCTCTCATTTCTCCTGACTCCTGTTTGCCCGGGAGACCAGTGAGACCTGCCAGGTCAGCAGCCAGAGCTAGGCCATCTTCTACACTGCCACTGCATGCCAGGGCTATGTCAGATGTCCTTTCCCACCAGGCCCCAGATCAACCAACTGTGTTACAAACCCTCCCCAGGGGCAGCTAGGAACTCCATCGTGCGCACTAACTGGTGACACTGACTCAAACTAGAGTCTGTGCCAATACTGGGAAGGATGCATCTCTTCACACACACAAAACCCAGTTCCTACCTGCTGCGATGCACACAAAAACCTTCACAGGGAGAACTTCAAACATCTGCACGAGTCATTAGCTCCCAAGAGCGAGAGTTCACGTGCTTGTGTGCAGGGACGCAGCGGAAAGGCCTGTGCAGGTCAGCAGCTCAGTAGCAATCTTGCCCCTACAGAAAGGGCATCCCTTGCCCTCATATAATCATTCCCTTCTCCTCGTACTGTCACTGTGCTGCTGGTCATTAAGACACCTTACTCAGACACCAGCTTCCACTTGGAGCCTTTACAACCTTTTATCCAGAGCATGCCTGAATTTTTAAAAGTTCTGCATTATGTCTCCTTGCATTTCGTATTCAGATACACAACCAGAACTGTTGTCTGCGCTCTCATTATCTCAGACCTCCATTAACATTACATCTTCCCTGATCTTGAGGAATTAAAGCTCACAGTGAACCCTCCTGCCAAAATCAGCGTTTTCCCTAACCACATCACCACTCTGTACAGTCTCCCCATAGCCCCAATCCCTGTCGCACCAAACACAACCTGTACATCTCCTCCTGTTCTCCACACAACTAATCATCACTTCCAGTCCAAGCTGACACTCACTTTTGTAGCCCAATGGTGCAAGCCTCTGCTGTCCTATTCCCCAGGAAACACCTTCTTACTTTCTCTCCTTATTCCTTATGATTATAGTCTTTGTAAACACTCACTTTGTTGTTCTCCCCAAACATTTCCTTAAGATGCCAGTTTGTGCTACAAAAAGATACACATTGATTAGACTGCTGATGTGTTGCGAACAGCATCTAAAAAGGTGACTAGCATGTCCAGACCACAGTCTCATTATCCTCAACTTTTCCATCTCAATGTCTGCATTTCTGTTTGTCTCATCTCATAAGTTAAATGTTTTGGAAGGTGAAGACAAGTTTTTTGAACAGCAAGATGTACATCTTGGTCCTGAGCCACATCTAGAATCTGTGGCTGATGTTACAGTAATAATAGGGAAATTGCTTCTTCCCACTTTGGGTGCAGTGTTTCCCATTCAGTGCAGGGATTGCATCTCTCCCATATGTCTTCTGCTGGCTCCTCTTCCTGTTCAACCCCTGACTGTTTCTTGTCCAGTGCCCACTCTCCATTTCAACCTTCTTCCCTTCTCTGTTTTTACCTGTCCCCAATTTTTTGTCTCCCTCTGCAGTTTTGCCCATCTGTCTTTCCACCATTCAATCTCCTTGCTTCCATCATCATGGCCCACCAAAAGCCCCACTTGTTTATGCCATCTCCTGGTCTCCAGTTCTGATCTGCCTCCCTCCTGCTTTCCTACTTCCCTTGGCTCTACTGCCTCCCTCTTCAGTCTTTGCACTGATAGTCCACGTCGCTTGCTCTCTGCTCATCTCTTGAAACACAGGCACATCTCTCACAGATGGAAATAAAAATATATGAAAAGAGAAATGGGGGATAAGACAAGGCCCATTCCCTGTCTCATCCAACACACTTCCACTGGCACCAGCTGTTCCAGACAAGAGTATTAAAATCCCATGAGCAGCCTTGGGATTCAGACTCCCCCAACAGGAACATTCAACTGTAATCCCTAATAGTTACAGATCAGTCTGTGTCTTAAGGCAGGAAGTTTTATGTGTCTGTATTAAAACATTATAATTCAAGACATGGATATCTCATTATCATACCCAGATGTAGAAAGTAAAGTAGGACTTGCTGCTTTTCCAGATCATGACTAAATGCAGGGAGAGATCAGAGTCTGTATTGCCCCTGCCCTGCTGTGGTGGAGCAGAGGGGGAAAAATCCCATCTCCAGAGGAAAGCCACATAAACACTGCTTTTGTGTGCTGAGAGACAAAGTGGCATCCTGGTGACTTACTTCAGGTCATCAGGACAACCACCAGTCCTTAAGAGTGTCCCAGACAGCGTATCCTAACACAGACATCCCTAGTAGTTGCAAAACGACCCAACAACTATCACAAATCCACCTTGACTTTTGCTGAACCCCCGACTTCACTGTCCTGCCTGACTGCACAGCATGTGAAAGGGCAGTTGGCATCTGAGGGGCAATTTGCTGTCACTGAGATCTGACTCCTCTCGCCCATGTCACATACCACTCACAAGTGTCCCACACTGTCAGGACGCAGGAACCCCGCTGTAATTAGAGTCTTGCTATGATTCTAGACTGAGCTTTCAGGTCATAGCAAACTCAAGCCTATGCCTTACAGAGCTCATTAAAAAAAAGCTTTGCACAGCTCTAATTTTCATTTCAACACCTCCAGGCTTACTAGAAAGCTATATTTGTACCGGCAGAGACCTTAATTTGTATACAGAAACAAAACAAAAATCAAAATTAAACATATGAATTCAATTGCTGAAAAACACCCTTTTACTAAGGGTTCAAATGTAATGACACTATCCTTTAGAATAGCCTCATGTGGGCGTGTGCCTACCGCGAGCCATGAGAGGAAAATAAACCACATTAAAATACAATTCCTCTAGCACTTTCTGAGGTGCAATCAAAACCTTACAACAGGGATTTTTCAGAAGACAAGATTCTAGCTCAATAATATCTATAGATTGGGTAGTCCCAAATGGCTCATGTGGAATTTTTATTCCAATCTAAAGGTGGAAATAATCTTTATGTGTACATGTGTGAACATATAGTCTTCACCACTGGAATAGCTGAGTGCCTCACACTTGGATTCTTGTCCTTGTACAGCTCATGTAAAACTAGAAATTTAGTATGTGAGGCAGGGATCAAGACATGGATATTGATGCCCCCCATCTGTAAGCACCCTATCTAGCTGGTTTCGATAGCAGGCTGCTTGTCACAGGTCACCTCCCAGGAGAGGCATTCTGCAGGGTCACTGGTGTGGGGATGAGGAGGATCCAGCTGATGTAATGTACAGGAATCCTCAAAACACTGTTGGCAATGCCTCTCAACAAAGGGCTTTAAAGAAACTAAGGAGTCGTGCAAAAGTAAAGCACTTCTCTTGAAAAAGCAACTGTTCAATAGAAACAAAACTAAAAAAGGTAATAAATGGTCAGTACTCACAGTGAAGGAGGTTATCTGCAGGGATCTGCACTGCTCAGGGCTGCCCAGCGAATTTGTATTTGAAATGGGAAACATGCTGTTTTGGTCTGCAGGTTCTAGACATGTTCAACTGGAAACGATACATAAAGAGTACAGATGTGACCATAGCGGTGAAAGGGCTCCCATCCAAGAAGCCATTACCTGGGCTGGGATTCCCTACCCCTGGGAAAGAGATACCCAAGAAGGCTATAAAATCAGGAACATCATGTAAGAAAAATAAATGGGACAATTATTTACTGTTTCCCACAATACAAGAAGCAGGAGATGTCACTGTCTGGAAATGATTAGTAGCAGGTTCAGAAGAAACTGAAGCAAGCACTTTTTCCCATGCTGCATAGTTAAGCTAAAACATAACAGCACCCAAAATGTCTTGTGCTGGCACACAGTGTTGTTGGTCACTGAAGCCTAAGGGGGGGAAGCTCTTTTTTATATTAAATAGAAACATGTCAGAGAAGATTTCCCAGGCACACATGGACACAAGCTTAGTCAAGCCTTCAGAAGACAGCATTTCCACAATTGTCCCTCCATCAAGTCCAGTACCCTGAGCAAATCCCATACTTTCACAGCTTCAGCAGTGCAAGGACCTCCAAGGTACCATTAGAAATCCTTGTCTCTCGCTCCTTGTCTCTTCAAGTCCCTGTGTGTGATCGGAGGTAATGGCTTTCACCTAATCATCCAGCAGGCCTTCGTCAGCCTCCTCCAGTGATGTTTGCACCAGTCAGGACATCCCCAAATGGAGAGTAAATTATTAGTAGGATTATGCTCCAAAACCAAATCTTAAATACCCATCACATCTAGTATCTTCTGACTTATCCAGCTAGAACTGCTATGATGGTCTTCTCTGGCAAAGACACTGGGAGACCCTGGGAGTATTCTCAGACAACGTCCAAGCATTTTTCACTCAGATCAGCTTCTGGTGGCTGGGCTCACCACTGCACATGACTCACTCCCAGAACGTTAGGAAGCATGAAGCAGAAAAACATCCATAAAGGATTAGATCACAATCCCAGTGACAGCACTGACAATTACTAAGGGGGGCAGAAAAAAGGCTCGTATTAAAGACTTTCGCTAGAATGAGTATTTTGCAGCATTTAAAATTCTTTGAAGACTAAGTCTGTGTTAAAAGATACCCTTGCTCAGAAAAAGACAACCTTTGGCCAGTATTATATGATACAGCTATGTGGCCATCTGGATTTTGCCTTCAATCATTTTCATTGATTCAGAGGCATTTAAGTTACTACATCGGATTTAAATTTCAGATCAATGTTGTCTTTGCAGAACTACTCAGTCTTGAAACATGGCTGAGCAAACCCCGTGCCGTGGCAACAAGGGGCTGTGCCAGGCTGGTGCTGGAGCTGGCACCTCTCCGATTCAGGCAGCTATTGACACCATCCTCTCAAAGCCTGTTGTGTTAGTTCTGCTTGCAACATTCAAGGTCTCAGATGTCTTGGATAGCACAAGGTCTTTGTACATTAAATTCTTCTACTGGCAACAGCAAATACAGCTCCAATTACTATCTTCTTGGCAACTTCTTAACTAGAGCCAAACAGTCTTAGGGTAGTTTGGTTGGGTCTGCGGGTGGTTGGCATCTGCTTCCCCTTCATTTCGGTGCAGTGCGGTCAGGCAGCCCGTACCATACTTGCTGTCCACATCACCTGAAGGGCTGCGTGTTGCAGGAGCAGCCTCACCTTGGCTGCTCTGCTCTTCCTCCTCATCCCAGCAACTCTGTGTGCTGAGCTGGCACAGCATGGAGCCAGCCCCTGCTTTATAAGGCACAGCAGAAATCTGCCAGGTGTGTTGCTGGGAACTATCCTCTTGTGCTCAAACATAATCAGCCGCGGGCTCTTGGTAAATTATCTGCTTCATACAGTGAAGGTGAACTTCTCCTTCACATCCCCCGACATGATTACCCAGCTTGGCCTGGCCTCCCAGCCTGGAGGTTTCCTTTCCCCTGCTGTGCCTGCTCCTTCTCCTCTGGTCCTGTCCACTGCTTTGTAAGAAGCCCCTTCAGAGGGGATATTAGTTCAATTCCCTGGTGCCTCTTTTCCAGCACTTGTGCAGGGAACGATGCTAATTACTGCATTACATCCTGCAGCTTGAAAGGAATTTGCAATGAAGCTGACAGAATTGGACTGAACACGGCATAAGAAAGTGAAACTTGACTGTCAGCAGAGCCATGACGACACCACAGGACATAATTCAGCCAAATGCATCTGCCACCATGGGTCTTCTGCCCCATAGTAAAAGAAATGAAGATTTAGTGATAAGCCACAGCCTTGCATCAGTAACAAGAAATACAGCTCCTCCTGGCTGTAAGGGGCTGCTGAGGCTGAACGATAAAGGCTTCTGTTAAATTACATGTGGACAGGTCTCAACCGGGATTATATTCTTCCTTCTGTATTTTGGTACAAGACATAGTCTTTTACAAAGCTAGAATGGGAAAAGCACTTCCTCCTTTCAAGCTGCACACAGTCACTAAAGCTTTGTTATTTCCTTAAATACCTAACATCAAAAATTCTGAAATCAGAGGAATTATCATTTCCCCAAGCTTTCAGGGCTGTTCTACTGGGGTAAATCATTGACTGACATATAAAAAGACAGCAAACCTTAAAATAATTTTGGGATATTCTTCTTCTTTTCCTGCAGCCTCAAAACACGCATTTAGGATTAGCATCCAGGGCACCTATCATGACAGTCTTTAACGAGGATCAATAGAAGGAGAAATGCATAATCGATACATTGATGAGAACAACTTGACCTTTCCACAAAAACTGCAGGGACAAGGAAGCATTTAAAGAAAGTTTCAGTAAGTTTTCATAAAACAAATTTCAAATTTGCAAAAAGTTCTCAGCTATATATAGATCAGGACTGGGGAGCAGACATCAAACAACTGCATATGCAGAGGACCTCTGGCCAGCTTCTTATCCAACTTCACGTAGCCCATCTCCCAGCTTATTTGCACAGCAGCCCAAGGTGAAAATACAAGATCAAGTAGGGAGAAGAATAATAACAATCTCCTGCTGTGGATGCAGAGATCTCTCAGGCAGTTTGAGTCTCCTCACCAGCGCAGCAGGGTGAGTGGCCCACTCACAGGAGCCAGGGCTGCCGTCAGCCTGGCACCCCCTGCCTCCAGAGGGACAGCCCAGGAGGTGCCTCCACCTCCTCAGCATAGGAAAATGTAGAAATGGAGGCAAAACTCTGCCCCAGAAGCTCTAGAGTTGCTACAGTAGCAGAAAGGCATAGGCTTCGAGAAGGCACACTATCACTGTGGTGCCCAGGGCACCAGCAGAATGACTTCCTTGGAGAAGTACACAGCTAATTAATTCCCCACATACTGTGCTCTGTATGTGCTGCTGAGCAGCGGCCACTGCAACCAGAAATTAGTCCAAGTGTGAATATGACCAAGTAGTCAGGAGCTGACTTATCTTTCGCCAACCCCCAGCCAGCCACCCATCATTGTGGCAGCACCAGCTCTAATGAGAATTTATGACAAGCCACCAGCCAGGGAAGCTCACCTGGGCTGGTGGATGGGTCATGAACCAGAACCTGGGCTTTTCCTTTGCTGAAAGGGCAGGCATGCATTTTGCTTCTCCTAGGGAAAGGGACAAGTGGTGCTAGCATAAATCTGAGCATGGAAGTGCCCACGTGCTTCATGCACCCAAAACACTGTGTTCCCCAACAGCTGAGGCCAAACAGTGTGTGGGAGCCAGTCATGGCTGTCCCTCCCAAGAAATCCTTTTGCTGGGCATCAGCACCCTTCACTGTGAATCGCTGGGCTTAGCTTTCCTCTCCTGTTTGCTGTACATGGGAAACCACACAGGGATGAAGCCAGAAATATGTCAGTCTTCATGATGGTAGGGGAGGACCTGTGTAGGCATCTCATATCTACATGGGTACGGCCACGGGCTCGGGCAGCAGTCTGAAAGAGATTCCAGGAGATCTAACTGTAGTAGCAATCAGAGTGAGGAACTGTATAATCTTTCCCTATAGGTGATTTTGCAAGCAATTATATAATTACTGCTTTCAAGATTGGCATAAAAGCACCATAGAACTGTGCCAAACTGAGCTCAGAACTTAAAAACACTTGGAAACCTTTGAAACAGACAAGAGGTGGGATGGGCTCATGTCTGCAGTGCTTGGAGGAGACTCAGTGACAGAGGCTCAATTTCTTACTCTGCTGCAGATTTCCTGGATGGTACCAAATATATAATTTATCCCCATTTGCAAAATGGGAAAAACCTATTTTTATTAATTTGCAGCAGCACTGTAAGCTGCTGGAGGCAGTTGTATGTTGCCCAGTACAACAGGGTGTCTAGCCCCATTAGGATAAAAACCTCAGCATTAATAAGTGTTGTCAACACAGGACTTGTATGACATGTTCAGACTTTGAAAATTCCTAACAAATTCTGCAAAGTACAAGGCTCTGTCTTGCACTGACAGTATATTTGGTTTAAAACGTATTATAGACAGATAAATAGACATTACAAAGTATATGTTATATATATGTATGTATATATACACACACACACACAGAGTTTTTCTTTAAAGCATCTCTGTTACATTTCTTCTTTAAGTGCTATTGCTTTTCTTGTGCAACTTCAAACCCAGAACCAGGTATTTTAAAGCAAGGAAATTATGACCAAAGGTATAAATATGTCTTAGCATACCACTGACTGACAACATGAGCTTCATTTTCATGCTTTATAACACTGCCTGAATCACTAAATATATTTCTGTTCTTGTAAGACAGCATTCCACATAACTTTTATTTGTGAATAAAAGGCAGAAAGATGCACACACACTGCTGGAATCAGGAATAAATTATTTTGGCAGAGTCCATTACTCTGGGAAGCAGTCTGAATACCAAGCCAGAAACATAAATACAGACCAAGACTAATGCTAGTCCATCACTGACATTTGCAACATTTGTCCCAGACTCCCATGTTACCTCCACTGAGCCCAAGTCAAAGCATCATCAGTGTGAGTCCTCCCACTGCCACCTGCAGGCCCTGGGTCCAGCACCAAGGGGTTCATTCTGCTGCCACATGTTAAGCAGCAGCCTCAATCTTGAGTTTCAACCCACCAACTTGGTGGGTTTCAACCCACTGACCATCGTCACAAGACAGTTGCTTCTGTGTGCTGAGTTGTGCCAACAGAGCCAGTGCCAGCA
Source organism: Strix uralensis (assembly GCF_047716275.1). Classification (NCBI taxonomy): domain Eukaryota; kingdom Metazoa; phylum Chordata; class Aves; order Strigiformes; family Strigidae; genus Strix; species Strix uralensis. The sequence goes on from NC_133984.1 coordinate 7,457,239, forward strand.
CTCTCGTTGAATGCCTGGTCAGGCACTGCCCCATGGACACCTAAAACAAAGAGCTCTGGGAAGGGTTGAGATCCCTTAGGATTCCCTAAGAGTCAGGATTAACAGCAGACACTTCCCTGGGGGTGGGTGAGCATATTGATATTTTTGAAGAAAAATGGGGAGCAGTTAAGGAGGACAGTGCTGGAAAAATAATTTTTTCATCTAAATATGCAAACAGAAGTATTCTTTAAAGAATACTGGATGATAGACAAGAGAAGCACCAAAGCATCATTCAGTCACTCTGCTTTTACATCACATCCCCTCTTACTCATGTCAGGGTTCCCACCAAACCTGCCCACGGCAGAAGTCACACGTGGCTCTGCCACGCTGCCCACACCACCCAGCCATCCTTCTGCCACCCTCGTGTGCAAGCTCCCGGCTGTCCTGAGAGCACACAGCCCCCAGCAGCAGCTGTGTTCAGGCCCCAGGGCTGCAGCTCTGGTGCCAGCTCTTTCCCTGAGATTTGGTGTAACCACATTGACTGCAGTTGACCTGATGTCTCCTTGCAGCCACATGCCTGCCAGGGACCCCCAGCTTTGATTCCTGTTGGGAGTGCTTGGTTTGCATGAGCTTTGGGCACAAAATGGATGACGTATCCAAGCAGCCCCCAACAATGCCAACTAGTGACAACAGTGTATGGAGTCGGGTCCTCATTGCTACATCTGCATTGTAATCCATGTTCATCTTTCATTGAATGTGAGAACAAACCTGTCTGATCTACATATATCATGCCCAACGGTGAATGGAAAGACCTCTGTTTGGTGTCAGCCCTGTTCCAGCCATGATACTGAAGGTCAAAAAAGCTATGGGCGATACGTTCAAGAGTGCTGCCTGGGTTTATAGGGTCCAAGGTATTTGTGATCATTTATTTCAAATGCTGCTCTGGTTCTAAGGACTATATAAATAATCATAGTGACCACATCTTTCCTGTCTATCCACTACTTAAATGCCTTTTTCACTTCAGTCTTCCCATCAGCAAAGGATACCTTCAGGGTATCCTCATATTTCTAAATATTCCAGAAACTGCAGATGATTTACTCTCACAATCCTAATGCAGCTCAATCCATTCTCATTTTCTATTCGTGACAGCAGTAGTTTGCTAAAGAACATCGGCTCCTATCAGTTCATATCGTTCATGACAACTTTACAGTATCTGATATAATTTCTAATTTTTGTGCCTTGAATGGCAATGTGCACCCCAGCAGCTGCGTGTTCCAGGGAAGCGCGAAGGCACAGTCTGCATCCTGCCACCAGATGGTACTCCATATGGACACAGCAGAGGAGGACATACTGGTGCTGCATCACCAGTGGCAATCCAGGCCCTTCCCCCTCACCATATTCTCTCTAAAGGCTGTAGATGGTGTTGGGAACCATATAGCCCAAGTTCTCTGTTCATTTCTGTATGCTACGTAGACTCAAAATGTGTTGGAGGCCACTTCACTTGGTGCCTTTTTCTGCTTCAAGGAGTTGCAGGCAAGTGTGGCAACTCTATCTGTGTGCACTCTCCCTCAAGCTGGTTTTCTGAACTTGTGCTGTTTCCACTTTGCCTGCGAGCTCCTGAGCACCATCAGTATAGTTATAAACTCCATGTGGAGATAGATGGCATTTCTCCAGGGACATACGTGTCCCAGTATGGTTTGGAGGCCACAGACCGGCTGCCATTTGGGTGGTGCAGAAAATCAAAGCCCTGCCTGCTGCCAGCCAGAAGAGATCCTGGCCACTGCTTGTTCTGCCAGTGCAGAAGAGGGAATCCCAGGGTACTAGCCAGATCCCAATTTCTGTAATTAGTTATTGACCTGAACATCTTCACTTATACCTTCAGGTAGAAAATCTGTTTGACATTCCAGAGCAGAGTCATCCAGACAGGATGATTGGACTGTCACCAAGGAGATTATTTTTCAGTGAAGTACCATAACCATCCCTGCATGAGCTATGGATCTGACAAACCTGTTACTGGAAGGTCCTTGGTATACTTCCACAGTGGTTTCTCACTTCCACACACAAGTACTGGATTAGCTTTTACTTTCGTACACAAAGACCAAGACTGTTTCTTACAGAGCCTAGGCTACAAAGCACATTCCACATCCCTCTTCCTCCACTTCCCTGAAGTTGACAGCACTAAACACAAAGGAATATCAACAAAGTATGTGCCTGGAGGCTGGACTCGGAAGAGGGAGATGTCTACTTTTTTGCTGCATGAGGAAACAGAGCATCTTCTGAGCCACCAGCACCCAGCAAAAACTGTTGATAATATATGTACATAGATAAGCTTCCCTTTAAAGCAAATACCAGTGGTCACCAGCACAGTGAACACTGCAAGAAGAGGACAGTGGAACGACAAGCATCAAGTATTCCAAAATCCTGACTCATGACCTCAGAATGCTTGAGTTCAGCTAAACAAGCATAAAGAAAATAAATGTTGAGCTCTTATTCACTTTCCTATTCCCGAGCCTTGAGGATACTTTTTCTTCTCATGTACAAGAATTCTCATGCAAGCCCATCTACTTGTATTTATTGTAACGATGCCATCCCCTGGTGCAGGATCTGGGTGTGCAGCAGCTCCAACCCCTCTGCAAGAGGCTGCTTCAGGGCCATCTGCTCCAGCAGTCAGGTCTGCTGCTGACCCCTGCCCAAGACCGATCTGCCTCGTGTTTTGCTCCTTGACACCTCATGGGCTGCCAAGACAATGCAAGCCTGGAAGCAACGTGTGGTCCTCTGCGAGGGGAAGAGTCAGGCATGTCCCTGAACAAGTGCTTGCTCCCGAGAACCTCCCCTGTTAGAGAAACTGCTGAGACCTTGTCTGAAATCCCACCAGGCAGCAAAACAGCCTGACAACTCAGCACTGACTCAGGACAGCTTCCCTGTGAAATGGAGCTCCCAACCCCGGCACTGTGGTCCCATCATTCCCACCGCCCCCTGAGTGCGGAGGGAGCCATCCAGTCGTTAGATCCCCTTTGATCTTTTCCAGAATAAGAGGCTAAATAAGAACAGCTTGTTTTCTTTAAATGGGGGGGGGGTGAGGAGCGAGGGCGAGGAGGAGCGAAATTGGCCTGCTAGGTTCATTTCAACCATGAGACAAAGTCTTTTTAACTTCTCTTAATGAGGACTACTTTTTCCAGATACTACCTAATTATTGCAAATTGCTTCATCTTTTAATTGTTACTGCAAGGCAACTAAATATTGTTACATTGATTGCTCAAGAGCGGATTGTTAATGGCTTTAATCATTTGATAATCCAGTAATACAATCAATGCAACTCCGCACCTTGTAGGAATAATTTTTGGATCCACATGCTAGGAAACATATATTGCCTTACCATATGTCAGCCTCCGTGGGCCGGATTCTGCCAGCCTTCCTCAAGTGCAGCTGCACTCTCACACAAGACTAATCCTGCAGATTTCCGTGGGAACACCCGAGTAGCAATGACTCATTTTATTCAGGGCTGGCCAAATCGGGTAGGCAAAGGGGAAGCCTATGGATTTGGGTTCTGCCTGGCAGATGGATGGGCTATTCTTGTGGGAGAGAGGAGATAAATTCACACCTGTGCAGCTGTCACCAGGGTTGGGCTCTTGCTACTGCATGGAGAATTATGTTGTAGAGCACATTTTCTAAGGAGGGTCCTGCAGCTCCAGAGCTGACAAGCGCACAGATGGCACAAATTGCCTATGGTAGGGAGAAAGAAGGTGGCAGGGGACCCTCTTCCAGAGGTCTCCAGAGATCAGTCACCATAAATGCCAGAGCTACTTGAGCAGCAAGGCAAGGCATCAGAGGGGAGCTGTGTTTCTTACCTTCATGCCTCTGGTCTCGCTGTTGCTTGGGACTGGTCCTGGCAGCTGAGCTCTGAGGTAGCTGGCTCCAGGGCATCTCTGCAGCCTCACTGAAAAGTAGTGGGACCACCTCTGTACACTGTAGGGAGTCCCAAAGAAGAAAATCAGACTGTTTGGAGGGACAGCTCTTACACCGTGTGAAAATAATAGCGTTTGGCTCCTGAGTAGTATTTAGCCCTCACTAGCTGAATCTCGACCCCCTTGACTGTAAGGCCCTTCATTATTCTCTTGGCAGAAGCTCTTGGCTTCCTGAAGTTTGCCTGCCCCAGAGGAGCTGGGCTTGGCACAGGCAGCCTGCGTGGGTACATGGCCATCTCCACTGTGTAGCTGCTTCTGGGCTGGGAGTCCCATCAACTGCTTAGCTGTGGGGAAAGCTGAACCCAAGCCTAAGCACTGAGCCGGGCATGGCCATTGCTCCTCATGCAGAGAGGAAAGAGGCCTCCCCAGCTGCCGTGCCCCCCAGTACCTGACAGCATGGCCCCACGCACTGGTGACACAGAGAGAGGAGGACAGGAGGTTATGTGCATCATCCAGGGAGATGCAGAGCAGTTCAGACAAGGGTACAGCAGGAGTAAGAGGCACACGGGGAGATGTGGGTGATGGCACCAGCCAGGAGGAGTTCTGCCTGGAAGCGCTGGTGATGGGAAGAGGTGTTTCTACCCTATAGACCAGAGACTTTGGGCATGTCACTCTCAGACAGATTTTCAGCTTCAGACTGAGCACTTTTGGAAGGTCAGTTGTCTACCAGGGTTACAGGACAGGACAGGTGGGCCAGGCCAGGCCACCCTTTCCTCTCACTTCAGCTGATCCCCCATGCAACTGGGAGCAGTTCTCACTGGGGACCATGAGGGTTCCCCAAAATGCAGTGTAATGAGGCATAAAAGCAGCACTGGAAGGTGAATTCCTTTAGAGTCACTGGGAGAGAGGGGAGGAGGAGCATCACCTGACACAGACTCAGTCAAAAAAGTCAGTTCTGACAGACAGCAAGGAGACTAATAAACTAAAGAGTTGCTTTGATTTAGTCTTCAAGGAAAAGGAGACAATTAAGAAGCTGTGTAATTCAATACCAGTTAGCAGGAAAAGGAGCTGTCAAAGGCACAGGAAGGAGCACTGGCGCACAGATATCCCGCAGAGAAGCAGAGCAGAAGGACACAACCACACTTGCCCCCAGGGCCGGAGGGACCAGCGCAGCTGAGGTGACCCATGGCCAGTCCCCAGGACCTCGGGGAGGATGAGAGAGGGCAAGGGGGCAAACATCCCCTTTCTCAGAAGGGCAAGGGGAAATCAGGATAATCACAGATCAGCTTCCTTTTACTTTTAAAGCCAGATAAAATGAAAGGGCATTTAATGAAGCATGCAGGGGGAGTACCCAAAAAAACCCTAAAAAGATTATGTTGAAAGTCAAGCAAGCCCCATCCAGAGCAAATCTTGCCAGAGCAATTTAGCCTCGACTTTTCTAAAATGACCTCAAGATCAGCAGGATTCATTTTTATTAAGGCTTGATTTTCTCACGTGCTGGGAACATATTTTCCATCAGTGGTCAAGGGACAGGCTGATGTTCACTAGCTAAGGATCTGTGGTGTCAGCCAGGACCAAAACTGAGGGGATGCTCCCAGAAAGCACTGTCCTTGGAGACAATGGCAAATGAAGCAGTACCCAGCGCTGGCAAGCAGCAATCACCTAAAGCAGGCGTGTGAAATGCAAGCTGGTTCTGGCAGTCAAAAGCGTGTAACTGAATTAGTGAGATTTTTTTTCTGTCACCTCTCCTTTTCCTTAAAGGCAACTTCTATCCCCAACAGAGTGAGGAAAACCTGCTAAAGATAAGCTCTTTTCAGGGGCAGAGCATCTGGTTGCAAGGCGAGACTACCCAGGGGCTGGAACAGCCAGAGGAGGTGTGAGATGCTGCCACCCACCTGGGAGCCAGGGACTTGACCCTTCAGGTTATCCCCTTGCTCTAGGGACCAGCCTCAGGGCCTCACAACAGCTTTGCACAGTCCCTGACTCTGCAAACTGCCCACCTTTATGCTCATGATTAATCAGAGTCCACAGAACTCTAAGCAAGTTGCTTGTTAATGCAGCCTCCCAGAGCAGGACCAGAATGCTGCTGAACACAACCATGATTTTACAAATCCAATCCCCCAGCCTGTCCAGGGTACTGGGTGGGAAAGCTCTGGGGAATGGGGGAGTCTCATTACATGATCAAGGCCTTGGGGGGTTTTTTTGATAATGCAATATGATATTTTAACTTCAGACTTTACGCAAATCCTGCCCATTGGTATTGGCAGCTCATCAACAGACAAGGGCTCAGAGACCATCACGTCAGATACTATATCTATCACTAGAAAGATCCTCAGGCGGGTGGCTGGATCTACACAGATCATCATTTTTAATATCAAAACATCATATGGCTCTTTACATGGTGTAAATAAGATGTACTACAAGAACAAAGATGTACTGCTGATTAAAAATACATGTGCACGTACCTCAACAGTTCAGAGTCCAGTGGGCAGAAATGTTAAGTGGGGTCCCACTGAGTGCCCTGGGAGGTCAATACAATTCAATAGTTTTATTAACAACTTGGAAACCAGACCAGGGGTATGCTAATCAAATCTGAACATTTTATAAGGATGGGAGGGTAGCAAATAATTTGCAGGACAGAAATAAAATACAATACGAGCTTGATAAATTAAAGAAGTGGCCTGCAATCAATACAAAGAGATTCAGCAGGACAAATGCAAAAGATTAACACATAGGAAGGAATAAACAAAAGGACAGAGGCTGTATGGAGATATCTGGCCGAACAGCTATACAGCAGAGAGTGGTCTGGGGGGGATGATCGATTGAACAGAAGTCAATAACATCAGGCTGCTGCAACCCAGCAAGGTAATTATTCTGCTCTTCCCAGTGCTCGTCAGGCTGCTGTTTGAAGCAGCACGTCCAGATCTGGGCATCATGTTGTAACAAAGAGAGACAAGCCAGAAGGAGTTCAAAGAACACAAAAATGCCAGAAGATTTGGAAAACAGAAATATTTGTATGCATGTGAAAAACGAACCACAAGCGTGAGACTGGGCTCTCCTTTTGTTGCCTACCATTCCCAGGACACTGCTGAGGCCAGAGAAGTTACAGGTCTGAGAAACCTAGGCTGGTCTGAGGTTGGTCTCAGACACAGCATGAGGAGAGACATGCTAAATAACAGGATGCTACAGATGGGCAAAAGGGATGCAACATAGGTACAGGGATTAATTAGAACTCATTTTGCCCTTTGTGAAATTGCAGCATTGGGCCAAAGCTCCAGCAGAGAAAATTTAGGGGAAATTTGACTCTGTAGTGTTTCTGAAAATTCAGGCAATGAAAAAGCAATAAAAGACCAGAACCCTCTTCTTGGATGAAGCTGAGACTTACCAGAATGCCAGCAAATAGAAGAAAAAGAAGCAAAGCAGAGTGCCCAAAGAAGTCTGTAAAATCACTCCAGTTGGAAATGCTCTACCCTGCCATGTCTGAAACAAGCCCCAGGGAGCTCAGGTCCCCTAGACCCTCCTGAGAAGGGGTGCCTCCCCACACTCCCCAGCAACCCCATATAAACTCAGAACTGAGGCTCAACTACCCCCCTATAGAAGTAATGCACTACACATGTGCTGCTCCTACTGCCATCAAACCTGATTGCAATTAAAGCACAAACGAGCTCTCCACCCTTCGGTAATGGCTCAGAACTGTCAGAAATCAAAGCTACTTGGCTGCCACTGGAGGAAGGACCCACGAGAGCTTCCCTCCACCCCAGAGGGCTCTCCCAGCCCTGAGAGCTGGAGGAGGGAGCCGGAGCTGGAGGAAGGCAGTGCCTGGAGAGGAGCCAGAGCATCGCTCAGTGCTCCAGCATGGAGACGGAGGTCTGCGACTCTGCAGCACAGTGTGCAGACTCCTGCCAAAAGCCCAATTGCACCATCTGCCAAATTAATATTCCTATTTTTAATATCTCGTTTAAAGGGAAACATTAAGGGGAAAAAGGAGAGAAAAATAGAACATCACCATGCTGATTAGATTTCTCAGCTCTGTGAGGAATTGCACCAGACATCGGCTCTGCTTCTTTCCTGTCCTCCTGTGATCAATTCTCTCTCCAGAGGTGCAGGGCTGCTGGGTCGAACGCAGGGAAATGCACCACTGAACACCATGCTGCTGCTGCCACTGCCACTTAGCAAGGAGAGGAGAGCAGGGAGGCTGGAGATGAATCAACATGGTTCATTTCTTTGTGAGGAGCTGTTGCCCTGTCCTATTTCCATCCTGGAAGCAACCCCTGCAACCTCGCTTCTTCCTTAGGGTAGGAATTGCACCCTAAACATGGAAGGGAAAGGGGTGAAAGTGGAGAAGAGAAAGACAGACAGAAAAATCCTTCCAGTGAACAGAAATGAAATGCACAAGCCCTGTGTCAGGAAGGAGACAGCCTGTGGAGTGGGCAGCAGCGGTTGATGCTGAATTAGCAGGGGAGCGCAAACAAGAGGCAGATGCTAGGAGCAGCAGCAGCAACGTTAACAACTGCTGCTGGCTGATGAGCTGAGGCAGGGCCTGATCCTGGCTCCTGGCCAGCCATGGGGTCCCCCTTCCAAGAGTGGCACCTCCCGAGGCTCGCCCAAGCAGCTCCCGGGCTGAACAGCAGCCACTGCTGCTGATGCTAATGGAATTAAACATTAATATGCTAAACAGAAAGAAGAGTGAAAGAGGGGCTTGGATTTCTCTAGGTAGAAGACATGTCTGAGGTTAATGCCTGCCAATTCTTATTTGCTCTGCGATGTCAAAATCCATGTCCTTATTAGCCAGCCCATTAGTCTCTGGAGGCTAGTAGCCCATTAGTTCTGTCCTGGTCCTCACCAGCACTTAAGGCTCTCAAAGAGACTGGCTCTCACTGCAGGGCAGAGCATTTATAGCCAAACTGTTCCCACCTGACATCCCCAGCCAGGAGCCCTCCCAGCTGACCAACCCACAGTTCTGAGACTGGGCCAGAGGCATTACAAAGCCACCCTCAAACAAAGTGCTCAGGGAATTCTGGTTTTACCTCTGCCCAGCCCGGTTTGGTGGCAAGAGGGATCATCCTGCCATGTTCTTTGTGATCTGAAAGGCAAAATGGGCTTCCTCACCTTCCTCTTCCTCCTCCAAAACATTTTGGGTCTGTTCTGATTCTCTCATCATTGACTTTACACTATGGATCCTATGGGACAGGAAACTCGTCTTCTGTTTGCCTATAAAATACCACTCTGTACATAATTAATACTAATAATTAGCAGACATAACTATTAGAGACAAAAGATTACCAAACCACATCAGGCTGTTAGTCCATTAAGCTCAGGGTCTGTTGTGCGTGTGAGCACGGGTGCAGTGAGGGATCTCCAGCCATAGCTCGCGCTGACTGGGCAGCAGTGGCGGGAGCTCGGGGCACCGCAGTTGGGGCACTTTGCACCAGCAAAACATTCAACCTGTCCACTCTTACCACTATAAATAGAGATTTGCTGTCAACAGGTTGTGAAGCACTTCACTAGTGACACCTGTGTCATGATCCTCACCTTGAAGATGGGGAAACTGAGGCACGCAGGGCACGGAGGGAGATGTATGATGAGGCTTGACCAAGGTCAGGCAGCAAGCCAGGAATATAACCCAGATTTTCTGCAGCACTTCTATTTCCCAGCTTTAAATTAATCCTGATATAAGATTAAAAGGGTGAATAGTGCCTTCTTCACCTCTCCCCAAGAGGGGAGTTACTCACTTTCATAGTTTTCTTACATTTACATACCAGGCCACGGCAGTGAAATAAATTTTCTCCTCCTGCAACCATGAGAGGAAGCGGTCCAAGCTCTGTTTGGAGCCACGTGTTCAGTGTGGATAACTTCCCAAAGAAAGATCGCTGAATACACCGGGATGTAGATAGGAAGTTTGCCCTAGGACCAGTTTCTTCTACCTCCAGAGTAAATATTTCCCCAGAAGGTCCCCCCTCTGCAGGCAGGATCCTTCCATTTACTTCTATTCCCAGACCTCAGATTTAGCAAAGCACTGAAGCAGGTACTTACCTTTAATCAAGCACATTAGTCGCCCCATTGAAGTCAATGGGACTTCTCAGGTACTTAAAGCAAAGAATGTGCTCAGAGTGTGCTGCTAAGCCAAGGGAAGTGGTGGTTGATGAAGACAGAGAAAAAGCAGTCAACAAATGAACCAGAACCATCTGCAAATGACTCCCAACTGGGCAGGCTCCCTTCTATCTCCTTATACTGCTTTGCTTGCTGAAGAATTTTTCATTATGAATACAGAGCTCCTGCTGCTGCTACTGCTTTTAAACGGTGCTTAGTAATGCTAAACCCTCAGGGTATACCGCAGACACAGTCAGAGCCTCCCACTCACTGCTTGGGCACTTCCAACCCCGGCATGGTAACAGGAGGGAGGTCAAAGCATGGCAGCGCTTTGGCCCAGGTGGGGAATAATCCCAAAGCCATCATATTGTGAAAGCTGTGATGAAGACACTCCTACTTGAGTTAGGCAAGCCCAAACTCAAACTATGGCCCAAACTTGCAGGTGATGTCCTCCAGGGACAACTGGTATTCACGCTACAGGGGCAAACACCATGCAACTCTGCATCCCACAGCATTATCCCATGATTGCTCTTCCCTGGTTGAGTTGTAGACTGTGTGAGGGCACCTTGAGAAATGCTTCCCACAAAGCGTTTTCTGAATGTCCTCCCTCATCTACCCTACCTGTCTTGTTGAGTAGATCCCCACACACTTGGCAAAACCAAGTGAGCAGTTCAGAACCAACATGTGGTCAGTCAGATTTGTTAGTCTGATGTAATTGTTAACCTATGTTTAAATCTGTGGTTTGCGGATTGCCGTGGGAAGATGGTTGTGGACACTTGTGACCGAGGCTCTACAGTGAGTACTGTGCCTTGCTCAGCTACCCATAGCCCTTAGAATGAGCACCTGGTATAAACAGTTCTTCCTAAAAGCTCAAAATTCATGTTTTACAAATAAGCCCTTAAAAAGTCACCATTTTCTGCCAGTAAACTACTATAAAATATTCACAACATTCAAAGTGAATCTGAATGCAAAACAATTCTTTCCTTTTTCGGGTGAGAAGTTGCAGATGATGTTACCCCCAGCTCCAGTCCTGGGAGGCAGAGCTGTTTCAGAGTAGCTTGTGCATGTTCTCTATTGCTTTTTAAAGACATTATAGGTGGCAGATTGATTTTTATTAATTATTTCTATTGCAGCAACACCTAAGGCTGATCTGATGTTGCTCTTATATTGTGTAGGAGTAGCAAATAATGAGATTATCAGGTTGTGTACTGCCTCTGAAAGTGCTGTATTTGGGACTTGTATCATTTGTTGCAACGTACCCCGTAGACAGTATTTATCAGAGCAACACAAAAAGAATCCATAATATTCAGCTGGCTGTTGCAACCTCCATGATAAGATTACCCTGGCAGTTCAGGGAAACACTTGAACAAGTTTCAGTGTCCTCCCCATAAGGACTGCACATGACGACCACCACAGACAATAAAAAAAAACTATCAGCCTGCTTTGAAACGCGTCCTTGAACGAAGATATAAACACACACTCACTTTGCAAACAGTGAGCACCATCAGCACCTGCAAGTGCTTGTCCCCATGGCTGGCTGGAGGTGACCTCCCACAGCAGAGCTGGTGGAGCCGTTCTGTGAGCGCTCCTCTTCCCTTTCAGCGCTAAGTCACCTCTCCCGGCACCCAGGACCCATAAAGAAGGTGCGAGTGGCAGTGGCTAACTGCACCAAATGATGACTCCAGACATTCACAAACCAGCTGGGGAGCAGCAGCCCACTATTATCTTCAATCGCTTCAGCCAGATACTTGCCCTTATTATCACAGATGCATACATGCCAGACAAGAGATGGGTATCTATTCAAGAACAGGATACACTATGCATGAAGGGAGAGAACTGCCAACAGAGAGAATGTAGCTTACTATTTAAATCCCACTTTAAAAAAATGTCTTTTTTAATAAAATTTCCTTAGAAGAGTCTCTCTTGTGTACACAAAGCCGTGGGGAAATTTCCCAAAGGGTACAGCGGAGATTACAAGATACAGCTTAGGCTGGAGCATCAGGGGGTGGATGCTTTGAACTCAGGGGGTTTCTAAAAGCACAAGGGAAATTCTTCCAGAGTCAGAGTGTTTCACAGTGTTTTAATAGGGGACAAATTACTCATTTTTTTTTCCACCCTCTGCAGATCTGTCCAAAGAATCACAAACATTTTTCCTCCCTCAAATCATTCTCTAGTGAGAGTGATAACAATACATCCCCGATAGTCTAACTCCACCTATAGATCTCAAAGCACTCGACAAAGTTTCACAGGTTTCATGAGAGCTATTTTTCAGGGGCAGGGAGAGGTGAAGTGACTTCACTAAAGAGCTAACCTAAGTAGCTGAATCAAAAAAGACCTTATTATAGTAACACAAAAGCTTTGTTTGAGATACTACGATTTGACATCATCCCAAAAAATATAATGCTTTAGGGCATGACTCCATAGCCATTAACGTTTGTGTAAGGCTTTCCATTGACATCGGTGGAAGCTGGGTCTGCCTTTTAAAAGCTATCCCTTCATCCACTCAGACAAGCCTTTCTTTTTTTCCTTCCCATTTGCAGCTGATGTTCTCCAGCCTGTTTTCTGGAAAGCGACAACTTTTCCATTTTCACATAGAGCAACTTTATTTCCATGGTATGCCAGTCTGCTTGGGATGTCATGGCGTGGCTCACAGCAAACACTAACGTGACATGACAGGCAGATGCAACTCGCTGAGCTCTGCCTCGGCAGGACAAGCCAGGGAAGAAGTTTAAAGCAGCTTTTTTCCAAGGAAACGTGATGGAGAGGGAGGGGAGAAAGGGAGGGCTGAATCCTCCATTTCTGCTTCCAGACCGAGACACCCAAAGTTTTACATCCAGGTTTCACTGCAGGTACAGCACAGCACCACGTCCCCAGAGCCAGTGGGGACAATGAGGGCACTGTCAGACGAGCTGGGGGCAACCACAGCATCCCCAGCCAGGGTGACATGTCTCTCTGCATGACTTATCAGCTCGCAGTCACACAGCCGAGTTGTGTGCAAGCTCAGGTTTGCCTCTCCAAACACCCAGGAGACATCCTTTAACAGAGGGACAAAAAGAATAAATCATGTCACCTACCCAGGCTGTAATACCTTGGAGTGACACCAAGGCACCAAAACACACAGGTGAGTGACAGAAAGAAGGAAACATCCCACGTCTGATGGCACGGAGTGGCTGGTGGATGTCCAGGAGGGTGAACTCATCACTCAACTGGGCTAAACTGGGAAGAGGATCTGCACCAGGTCCTAGGGACCCCTCTGGAGGGTCGATCAAAGCAGGACCTGGGTGCTTCCTTGCCTCCCTGTCCTGCCAGCCAACAAGTAGGGTCCGGCTGGCCCCGCTGGAAGGGTCAACAGTCCTCAACCTGCACCTGCTGCTGTGCTCAGACCACTCTCTGGAGAGGAGCTGGCTCAGCAAGGTGCCCTGCGAGGACCTTGGCTTTGATCTCATGGCATCACGCAGGCTTCTCCAGCAATACTCCTCCTCTGCTCCACTGCTTCGTTGTCTTCCTGCAGGTGCTCCCCTGCTTTCCTGAGTCAGGCCTGAAAAACTCCCAGCAAGAACAAGAGTTGCATCAGGGAAGAAACAGCTCAGCATAACTTCGGACTAGAGCCCGCCTTCGCAAGGTGTAGTATTCCAGCCACACACCAGACACCATCATTCCTTGGACAGGGTGAGTATTTATGATGACCCCAGAGCCTACATTAATTCATTTCCCGTGATCCAGAGACTGAAGACAACCCTCAGCTTCAATAGGACATTGGCTCAAGCCCATATACATCAAACTGTATCTGCAACATCCAAGCTGTCCCCATCTGTTACCCTGACTGTGAAGTTTACAGATGAGAAGCAGGAAATGTTATAAAATACAATGTGCAGGCCCTGCTCTTGTGCAGATGTACGAGGCACGTTTAACTTCTCACACAGAGCATAATCTCAGCTGTCCCTGTGGACAACCAATAATGCAGAGACATTGGCACACATGCCAGGCTTTCAGCACACCCTGCTCAGTGCAAGCAGAATTAAGGTCAGCTCACATCTTGCAGAGCCCCAAACATGTACTTTTCAGGAGCTTCAGGCTGGTTGAGATAATTAATATCAATATTTATTCATATTCATTAATATCCATTCTATATGGTGCGGAATGGAGTGTCAGGAACCTGAGGAGCTCTCTCAGAAGGCAGGATTGTTTTTTCCAGCACACTTTGCAGGACTGCATCTATCCAGCTCAGCCCCAGAAGAGCCACAGGCCAAGCCGTACGATCTCCTGCTCACCCTCCCACCTTCACCTGAAGCATGACTTGAAGCACGACCAGGGCCAGTCCCTGTAAGGTTTATGACTCCCTTTGGCTGCACAAAGCCTCCAAGGAGCCCAGGAGTTTGGGGGTGCTTACTCCAGGGGGAACAGGGAGCCTTTCTGAGGGCCCCCTGTGCCGACACTCGAGGTGCAGCCGCTTGGCAGCCGGTGCAGCCGCCGCAGAACAGGCGCTTCCCAGGAAGGGTCGGTGTCAGGACGAACAATGACTGCGCGGCAGCGCTGGGAAGCGGCACAACAGACTCTCAACACAGAAATTACTCCAGGCACAAAGAAAACACCAACAAAGATCATACTCAACAAAGAGAGGCAGGAATTTCACAGCAGAACAGAAGAATAGAGACTTTAAAAGCTGCTTTTATTTCACTTTGCAGCTCTGTACACGGACAGTCAAGCACCAGAAACGTTAGGGCTCGGGGCACACTGCAGGTCACCAGGATTTCCTCATTTATTGCTTATTTCTTATATAAGCTCACTACAAACACAGGAGTCCTCATCCTCTTTGTATTGTTTGGAAACAGTGAGAATGAATAGGATCTTTTCTTTTTCTCTCTTCTTTCTATGAAGGGCTGCAGTAATGAGCAGAGGATATAGTTCACTTCTCTGAGAGGGGAGGCTATTAGAGCTGGTGCTAAACACCCACATCAGAGTGGCTGCAAAGCAACGGCTCCCTCCTCTCCTCCTCCGGGAAGTCACAATCCGGCAGCTCCACTCAGGAGAGACAAAGAGAAAGGCACTACTAAAGGACACTGCCGAAAGGATTGACTTCTCCCTGTCCCACGCATGAGCAGATCCCCTTCACAATGAGGTTTTGCTGTGGGCAGTGGGGCTGAGGATGGGGGTCAGCCCCAGGAGCCAGAACGGGGCATCTGCAGGGAGCAGGGCTGACGGGAAGGGGATGCTGTGGTTGGTATCCAGCCGGATGCCTCCTGATGCTGAGGAATTTAGGTTCTCTGAAAACCCCTGCCGAGGCCAGGTTGAGATCTGCTGTGACCCTAAAGTGATTATCGCCTTAAAGTAGGTTAGTGTGTTAATAAATTAATTATGCACTGAGGTAGCCAGTTGTCTGAGGAGAGAAGGATTAAAATTACCTCCTAGATAAATTAGGAGCAAGATGTCCTGCGGGGAAGGCAAAGAAGGGAAGATCTGAACCCTAAGGAGTCCTGCAGGAAAGCCAAAGAAGAGACTAGATGTAAAACCTGTCCTGCGTGCCCATCATTGGAGTGCGTGCCTTGGTGATGGGGAGCCTGCCTGGAGTCGGCATCCCCCGTACGCAGTAACTGTCACCACCACCATCACCCAGCAAACAAACTGCACGGGGAGGCACAGGTACTGAAGGGGATGCCAACTTGCAGCTAAAGGTGCCACAAATTCAAGGCCTGTCACCAAATTATCAGTGGGATGAGATAAATGCTCCAGGAGTGCCTCGTCCCTCCTCCCCTGAGCAGGCAGTGATTACTAAGGACATTTTCATGAGCGGTGTATGATCTTTATTTTTTTCATGCACAATGACCTTTAAAAGTACTGGCTAAGCTATTTGCATTGCCTAGCCCAGAGTTTCAACAGACAGCAGGAAGACGAGCATTAACCTTAATGGCTAAATCACTTCATGCCACTCCGAAGATGCAACACTCCCATGAGTCGGCAAAAGACCATTTTCATTTGATGATTATATATTTAAACAGCAACAAGCGTCTCTAAAAGCTCAAAGTTACATGCCTGCCAATGGTCCCCTGGTTTTCTGGAGGGTCAGCCCAGGAAACATCCTGCCTGAGGCTTGAGCAGCACTTTGGGATGCTTTGCGGAAGTAGCAAGACACCTTTGAAGGCACCTTGCCGCGCTGAGGTGGGGTGGGAGAGGCCATGCCCCCAGCACAACCATGCTACATGCAATGGCTTCTCTTCTCCCACCACACAGGAGCAGGCATCGGAGAGCTGTGAATTCAGGTCTGACCCCCAAACCACCCTGCAGCACTTACTGAAGGTTTGCGACTCCTTTGCGCTGGGATCTCACACATTTTTTCAGAGAAAAAGGATTTTGTAACACGTAAGTTATATTTATACCCACAATAAAGAAACAGCATAAAGAGCATGTAAATAAAATCACAGCCCCCTCAGCACGCTGCTTAGCTGAAAATACCTGCTTTGGAGCAGGTTTATTTGTATGTTCATAAACATGAAGCCCAAAAGGAGTAAATAAAGCTGAAATAAATTCCTAGAAATTGCAATGCTCATGGCAAAATGTTGTGTGTTATTCAGCCAGCTCTGATAATTAAAACCTCCCATCCAGCCAAGGTCAAAATATGGCCCTTGGCCAATGCATATTTACTTCCATGGAAAGGTTTGCACTGATCCTAAGAGATTCCCAGTCAAGATCAGTTCACTATCCCTCCCACAGGCACACAGCCACCTCCGATAATACAGCTGTTTCCTAGCAGCTCACAGCATTGCTCTGCAATGATTTTGAAGGAAGATGAGAGCAAACGCTACGGTAACCAAACTGCAAGGTGTGCGTGCATGCTCTGACCCAGCCAGGGCACCCGCTCGAGCCTCTCCCCCTTTATCACATCAGCTTTAATGACTATTTAAAATCCGGACCTTGCAGAGATTGCAGCACCCGCTAAGCCTCAGCCAGTGCTCTAATTCTGATCCAGAGGGCTGTTATTAAGCATCGATGTCACCTCTCACAGCAGATGCCTTGCAGCCCACCCCAGCACTGAGCACGTTCTGCTCCAGCAGCTGGGTGCGACTGAGCAGCACCTATATCTCCATATATCTGTATGTGCAAAGAAAGGACACGCTG
Source organism: Strix uralensis (assembly GCF_047716275.1). Lineage (NCBI taxonomy): Eukaryota > Metazoa > Chordata > Aves > Strigiformes > Strigidae > Strix > Strix uralensis. The sequence goes on from NC_133984.1 coordinate 7,474,326, forward strand.
CCTACCCATGCGCAGAACAGCATTTCTCACCCAGCTCTGCTTACCGCTTGCTTACTTCTCCTGCTCACCCTCCTAAACCTGGGCTACCCCTGACAAAGAGCGCTCCACGCTGCAGAACCTCGGGGCTCACGATCCACCCCACATACAGACAGCAGGGATGATATGGGGTTGTACCTGGCCCAGCCAAAATACAAACACAAAACGAGCCATGGTGACAAGTCCAGAAGCATGGACACGGAGGGGTGAACATGCCCAGGAGACACACAGGAACCTGGAGAAGCCAGTTCCCTGCCTGAGAGGTCGGTGGCTGCTGGCAGAGGGCACAGGAGACACCGGTAACATCTCCAGCTACCAGGGGAAGATTTGACAGAGGACATCTGTCAAAGCCCTCGTACTACAAACTACTCGAGAGGAAGCATGTGATCGTATTATTGGAGCTTGTATTGTGCTGCTGAGCAGTGCTATTCTTCATGTCCTTTTGTCATTTAAGAAAGACTTTTGTGACAGCATTTGCCTATCGCTTGTAATTCCATGCAGGTTTGTGAAGTGCCCTATTTTAAAAAAACACCATACATTAGATTTTCCCATTCTCATTTTTCTTGATGTACAATACTGTCTGAATCAGTTTAAGATCAGGCCTGTACATCATCACTGGAAATGAATACAAATACCTCTTATTCCAAGTCAAATTAAATAATCAGGAGATACAGCGGCCACTTGCATATTTAATACGAAAAAACGCAAAGCCCGGCGCTTCCTGCTCCTGAAAGCACCCACACCGCTACCTCTCCATCCCCGCCGTGGCCGCACTGGGGAGAACTGATGCCAGCACCGTTCCAGCCAGGAGAAGGGCCATGAGGGTGACACCAGCCCTGCACCAATAGCCGCATCCAGCAAACCCTGCAAAGGCACGGCCCGAGCAGGATCTCTGGTGCTGCCAGAGCCAAGGACAGCACCGGCCCCCCCGCAGCATTGCTGTGCCCTGCAGCAGCCCCGGGGGCCACAGGTGGTCTGCCAGGGGTTCCCTGGAGAGCCCCCCACCACACTTCTCCTCTCCAAAAGCCAGAGGAATGCAGACACGAAGCATTGCGTTAGCTGGTTGCCAAGGGCCTGGGGACTGCCCCCAGTCACATTTAAGTTTTCATGCACATTTAATCCAAAACATACCTTGCACCTTCACACTCGCTGCCAGTCCTGTCTGCCTGGCCCAGCACGGGCTGTGGGCTCCCCAGGCACTCGGCAGCCTTTGCCCTCTCCAGGACCAGTGAGGCCAGGGCACGGCTGTGCTTGCTGCCCAGGGGCAACCACAGGCTCCTGGGCTTGTAAAAGGTGCTAACAAGGAGCAACTGCCTCATAGCAGCTCTAGCAGCCTTGGTGGAAAGAGAGATTGGGACAGCACACAGCGCACCTCTTGAAATCCATTACCTCCTTTTAATTAGCTGCAATTATTCTAATTGGATGCACAGAGGAGGAGCAGGCATGGAGGCTAGCAGCAGGAGGCTGGGGGGGACTGCTGGGGCTGCAGGTACTGACCCCCCGGGGTTGTTCCTGTATGGGGCCACAGACACCTTTCAGCTGCAGGGTGCTGCAGGGTGCTACGGCCCTTCAAGGGGCAGTGAGCGTGCAGGGGCACCCTAGCCCTCCCCTGGCTGCCACATCTGTCCCCATGGGCTCAGCAAACCCCATCACTGCCTGCACCCTGCATCTCCCCTGGCCTTTCCCCGCAGCTCCAGCAGCTGGCTCGGCCACCCAGCTACCTACCCGTGCTTTGTATGCCCGGCCATGCCTCCAGTCATCGGTATTAGCCTCCTCCTTGACTGCTACAGCATGATTTTGTTTGGGTGATGGAAGCTGAATGCAGTAGTCAAGGCTGACACATAACGCTGATTGATATATTGGTGCATAAGAGTTTTTATGTTACTGGCAAGTGACTATCAGGTGGTGTGACTAGCTGCATGCCCCTTTTCAACTCACCAGCAAAAAAATAAAGCAGTAGTGAATGCAGCAGGAATGCTAAGGGAGAAACTGCCCTGATGGGCAGGCTCCAGAGAGCAGTGCCTGCCCCAGCCCCAGGGTTTGCTGCACAGCCTGAGGGGCAGAAACCATCTGTCTGTGACAGAGGCAAGCAGTTCTGCTGCAAAAAGACAGGACCCCCTGGATAAAGGAGGCGCCAAAACTTGTGCTTGGGATGAACCACAGGGGCTCAGAGCCACCAGCGTCCTGCCCTCTCCCTGCCTGAAGCTGTGCCTGGGGATGGCCAAGCATACCCCTATCCCCTTGTGCTCCCTGAAAAGGACCTGGGGCACCCTCACCAGAAGCATGTTTGGTCTAACTCTGCACTGGCATCACCACTCAGCCCCGCAGAGCCGCGGGTTCACCAGGGAAGAAGCAGTTGCTCTCTCCTCCACTGCCCAGCTTCCCAGCAGCATCGGCCAGGATCACTGCTGCCCGCGTCAGAGTCCCAGGCAGCGAGTGAGGGAAGTGGACTCGAGCACAGGACTTGAGTAGCAGCTTTTATGAGCTTTACACAAAAAAATTATGCCTTTATAAAAGCTTAACAGCAGGTAGGCATAAGGCCATGAGAAACAGGGAGGTGGTAATGGTCTTTTGAAAGTAATTCCTTTCAACCATAAAACCAAGACTTGATGAAAATGATAAGCCATGGGATGTGGCTGCCTGATAGCGTATTAACATAAATGCTTCAAGTAGCAGCCGCAGCGGCCCCGCGAGCCAGCAGGAATGGGGGGAATTAGCAGCCTCATCAGCCAACGTGGGGAGCTGCTGCACAAAGAGCCCCACGAGGGAAGCGGCAGATAATTAATTGTTGGGCTGGAAATAGGCCCACCTGCGTGAGCCTTCTCTCCCACCCCACAGCCCAGGCAGGGGCAGGGTGGGGAGCAGGTGCTGGGGAGTGAGAATAAGACGTCTGATCCCACCCCACCTCACCCCATCCCATCCCATCTTACCTCATCTCATCTTGTGCCATCCCACCCCAGCCCATCCATTCCAGGCAAAATACTTCATTATTGCCCAGTGTTTGCTGTGGAGAGCAGGAGATCTTGTTTCTACCTCATTTGCCATCTTTGTGTTTTCTTCCTCCTGCTCCTTGGGAGACAAGCAGATATCCCTGCAGATGTGTGGGAGACAAGCAGCCATCCCTGCTCTCAGGAGAGCTGTTCCCAAATTCAAATCACCATCCCCCAGAGGGATGCTCACCTGCACCAGACTGCGGTGTTGGCAGGCTGGGGACACCCTCCCTGTCCCGCACCGCCGGCGAAGCTCCCCCTGCCCGCTCCCTGTAATGGACCCATAGTTAGAAACACACTTCTGACAAATGAATTTTCAGAATTCAAATGTCCCTTTACAAAACTAATATTCCAGTTCACTGGTGTCCCTGCCAGGAGGATGCGATTTGGTTGCACAGTCTATTATGTTCCAGAACGTGAAAGGTCAGGCTTAAATGGGATTTTTCATTGTAAAAGTCACCTACATGAATGACACGCAGTACCACCACAAGGCATTTGTAAAGCAGAATCCAGGATTATGGATGCACCATTTACTTCTGTTTATCCCCCAAATAGAAAACTGGAAAATATTTTCCTCTCCTGAGCCTTCAGTTTAAGAAATTTTCTGGAGCTCTGTGGACTTTGGGGACAGGCTGTCAAACAAAAGAGAAACGCCGGGAGCAATTAGCACAGCTGGGGGTTCAAATCCTGCCCCAAAGCTTCATTCTGCCTTGGGTCCCATCTCAGTGGGCTTGAAGACCCTCTTTGGTTGGGTCCAGGTGCTGGCAAAGCAGGATGTTGCCTGCAGCACAACGGGCTGCGAGCGCCGGGACGCTGGTGTGCCGGTGGGTGCTCTCTGTGGCCTGGAACTGCGTGATGCGGGCACATGGGGCTCGGTACTGTGCCACGAGGATGGTCACGGTGAATGGACTAATGGGATGCATCATCTGACCACACAGTGGTTCACGAAGAGATGCAAGTGCCAAAGTCAATATGTACCGCAATGGGTTCCCCTGCCGCTCAGTAGCATCCCATCCTGTCCCAAACCCGCTCTTCCTGGGTATAAGCCCCATCTCTCTGCATCATCTTTCAGATTTCTCTTCACACTTCTGATTTTTACTACTGGGATAAAAGGGTTTTGAAAGCAGCCTCCTCCGAGGACTGAGGAAAAAAGGATCAAGATGTGAGAGTCGGGCTGAGAGGGGAAAGGTTTTGGGGACAAAAGAGAACAGAGCCGCTTTGCCCTTTCAGGATCACGCATCCTGCTCTGGCTTACTGCAGAAGATCCAGAAGAAAGGGAGAGCCCTTTCAGCATGGAAAAGCAGAGAAAGGTTCAGCACAGAGAGCAGCAGGAGTGAGAGCAGCCCCATTATCTGACAGAAGTAGAAATAAGACTGGGGGAAAGAATGACTTAAAAATAAAAGGAACATTAAAACCGATGTTTCCCAGAGCATACGTGTGTGTGTTTCTTTCCATGAGGAGGGCATTTGGAGGGATAAGCAGGGTTAAAGAGCCTCATTCATCTTCCCCTTACAACTGTGCTGACTCAGAACCTGGTCAAACAAGTTTAATCTTTTTAGCAACAACAAAGAGAAGTGGAAGGAGGGTGGAAAGGAGCCAGCTTCGATGGGCAAAGAGGGAGAAAAAGAAAGCACGAAAGAAAACTTCCCTTTTACAGCTTTCAGTTATTCGTTCCACCACAGAAATCTGGCCTGATGGGCTTAGGGAGAAAAACAATGTCAGTAGAGCTGTGGGTCTGCATCTGTCCTCTCCCAGTGCTGCCGCAGCAGGATGGCGGGATCCGGTGGGGACAGCGCCGGTGCTGCTGCCCTCAGCCCAGGGCATGGGGATGGCAGAGGGAGGGTGGTTGGTCAAGCAGGGGCAGGGCAAGGAGATGCTCCAGGAGGTCGCTGGTGGGGATGGAGCCAGAACATCCCCACTCCCAGACTCACAGGCTGCGCACGGTGCCTGCCCCACCACCAGCACCTCCCGCTTCCAGGGCACTGGGAGCAGCCGCCCAGCCCGCTAACCCTTGAAATACAAACCTCAGCCTCCATCTCAGCCCTGAGTATCTTCGAGCTCACTGGGCCAGAAGAAAATCAGGGAGGGGTAAAGGAACAGCTTTTTTCCTTTTTGGAGAAGAGCTGCATGAGGACAATGCTGTTGTGTCTCTCTTGAAATGGAGGCATTCATTAGCAGCACTGCTCTGTAAGGAAAATGGCCATCATCTACGAGGGAGAGAATACTTTAAAAAATCAAATATACTGTACAAAATAATCCTACACTGGCTGGAAGATGAGGTCTTTTTCATCCTTAATTTCTGTAATTCCCAGTCATGCTGAGTATGATGCATCCTCATTTATAATGTAAGAGTTAAGGTTGGGGCAACAATTATTTTCAGGATCCTATAGTCTCAACTGTAAAATTTCACCCCAGGCTGAAAATGAAAGAGCAAATCCTCACTTTGGCATGAGCTGTATAAGACACAAAGCACTTCCACTGCTAGCGAGTTACGCAAATATAAATGCACATTAGATTCCCCACTTAACGTTTTTTTTCTGATCTTGAGCCAAAAATAAGATCTGAACTGAAATATGAATTTTTCATCGCATGTTTCTGATTCAAGATGTAAAAACAGACTTCCGAGGCTGCAAGCATCTACCTGTTTTCACCCACCTCCAGAGCCCTGGAGATGGGTTTGCTGAGCACACACCCTGCAGACAGCTACATCATCTGACTGTGCTGCCGGCTGCTGCAAAGCCTCTCCAAAATGCCTCTCTCCAGTCCTGCTCCGGATCCACACCTGGCTGCACGCTGCCAGTCAGCTCTAGAAATTAAAGAAAAAAAAATTCCTGGCTCAACACAGCAATATTAGCAAATGCTGCAAAACATAGACCCCCTTGGAAAGGCCTGCACAACAACAACCGTGCGCATAAACACAAAATCCCAGCTCAGCAGCCAGCATGCAGAGCAGCATCTGTACCCAGCCTGGCCACCATTTGCTCTGGTTTGTGTTGCCGTGAGCTCTTCTGACTCAGCCACACTGCTTTGGGAACACCCAGCCTCGGAGAGGAAATTTTTTGGTGGGAAAGTTCATGCTCTCCCAGATCTGCTCTCCTCCAGACCCTCAACAGGGCGTTTTCGCTGGGAAAGTGGATGATCTGACATGCGTGTGTTTTGCAAATGCAGACACAGGAGCCCTGCAAAGCACAGCAAACACCGAAACCATGAGAGCTGGGGCGAGCAGAGACCCACGTGGATTGATGCCGACTGCAGCTCCTCAGCACCCGTCACCAGAAAACACCCACGCGTGTGGGAAAACCTGGCCATGGCACAGTGTGACCTCTGCTCCTTTGGTTTGGTTTGATTTTTTTTTCTTCATTTTATTTATTCCTTGCCGCTGGGTCACTGGCTGGCAGGTTGGGCAGGGCTGGCAGCGGGATGGGAACCCACGCGCAGAGCTGCTGCCCCTCCTGTCTGAGCACGGGGATGCAGGAGAGGAGCCCAACAAGGCGAAAGGACTGAAGCATTTCTTTTGGTCATAAAATCTGATGGTGCTACGGCAGACTGGGGAAACATTAATTACCATTATTGTTGCTCTGGCCATTAAAAGGAGGAATGGTGTCTGCCCTGGAGAGGTCTGCCCTAGTCTGATCTGGGAAAGCATCCCAGGACAGCCCTTACATACCTGCTTAAAATTCAGCTCATGTCGAAGTGCTACCCTCATTTGGGCTGGAGTAAGCAAGTGCTTAAGGGATTTCTTTTTCTCCAAGCAGAGCCAGACCAAGGCCACACAGACACAGTGCTGGGAGGAAGAACAACAGGGGAGGCTTTTCCCTTTCAAAACACCAAGATGCTTTGAAAGACACAGCAAGGCTGAGTCTGCAGGAGAGCCCACGCCACTAAGAGGAGAGGAGGGGTGACAGATGCATTTGCAGGCCACGAGGGAGAGGGAGGCACCGAATTTCTGTGCAGCTGCAGACAGCTGTGGGTGCAGCTGTGCAGGGAGGGGCAGACCCTCAGCCCCTGCGCCTGCGCCTGCCATAACTCAGGCAAGCACGCCCAAAATGAGCTTCAGGCAAAACCCTTGTCTTCAGTTTAAGAGTGTAAGTGGCTGATCTAAACCAGCCCGGCTGATTTACCTGGAGCGGATGGTGGCAGGGGCTGCTCCATCTGCAGATGGCAAGAGTGGCAGCCCCAGCCGGCAGCAGTGAACACCAGAGTGGGACGTGCCCCCAGTAACTGCCCCAGCACCAGCTGAAGAGTGGAGACCCCCATCACTGGGTAGCCTGCAACAGCTCCCCGAGGACCTCGCTGCTGATGCTCGTGGTGTGAGAGGAAAGTCAGAGCACCAATTTTTAAACCTGACTAGAGTATTTACACACATGTACATAAGGCTGAGGGATGACAGAATTATATAATTTGCTTGGTACAGATTTGCCGCTCAATTTTGCAAAATGTAGCGTGTGATGCAGATTGCTATGAGTGTTTGTTTTTAAATACCAGATTAAATGGGCACATAAAATTACCGTAGCCTTGAGCTGATCCATTGCTCTATGACATTTAACGTTGGGTTGCATCAGTCATGCCATGTTGCGTTGCATCACATAATGTAATGTGACATGACTGATGAATCCAGACCTCCTGCTCCATCACCAGGGAAGCCTCACCAGCCTGAGAGTCATTGCTCGGACCGATGGCGCAGCTGGTGCTGCTGCGCTGCTGCTCCTCCGTGGGCTCTCCACCCAGGGCCCCCCCCAGATGCCCAGGCACAAGGGAGGCACAAGCAGGGTCACTGGAGCCTAAACATGCTGTAACAGGCTTTTTTTTTTTTTTAACTCCTTCTCTTGGCTCTGGAGTTGCTCCACAACGAGCTCGCCTGGTGCTCGGCACTCCCGATTATGCCTCAGCCCCTAAGGAGCCCTCAGCATAGGCAGTCTGCCGGCAGGGTTGAAATGCCTCCAGGCTGGCAGAGGGCTGCACACCCTAAGTGGGCTGACGAGATGGGGATGAAAATCCACACTAAGCTGCAGGGAAGCAAAATGGATTGGAGAAAGCATTAGCTAAATCCCCCGGTGAAAGAAGCAAGGGGGCTTGCTGTGCCGCTGCTGCTGCCTTTGAAGCATGGGAGATAATGCTCCTCCTCAGGCTGGGAGGGAGGAGGCAGCCCAAGGACCTTGTGGTGGCTGACTGGAGGTGAAGGAGAGAGGACAGGTGCTAAAGAGGCAGATAGAGCTGTGAAAGGGTGCCCTGCACCTCCTGTCTGTCCTAAACCTGCTCTGAGAGGGAGATGAAGAAAATCACAGTTTTTTTTCCCCAAACCCACCATCAAAAGATGACCGACCGCTTTGCAGCACTAAGTCCACCTCCGCAGGCCCAGCTGTGCTGCAATGATGCAACTCATCGCCCTCCATGAGATGGAAATATTGCGCCTACGCCCTGCAGGGTCCCTCCGTCACCCCCCAGCGCAGGCCGCAGCCTCAGCCTGGGATGCTCAGCCCCCCATGGCTTCTCCCTGCAGCCCACCTGCCTACAACTCCTTCTGGGCATAGCCTGTAAATCAGATCAAGGAAATGATCTGGGCTAAAAATAACACAGATATAATCCTTTAAACTGCCAGGGAGGCAATCAAAATTACGATATTTAGGGATTTGCATGCAGTAGCTAAACGAAAATTATCATATTTAAATTAGCAAGGGAAGGAAGGTCCATCCAGCAGGGCCAACGCAGCGGTCCGCACAAATGCTGGCAGCAGCAGAGCCCCGCTCCCTGCCCGCTCCCCAGCAGGACCAGCCCCTTCACGGCAGAGCCAGGATCCAGCCAGTGCCTGGACTCACCGCCCCAGTCACTCTCGGCAGAGAGACAGTTAATTGTAGTAAAATGGGAACAAACGAAGGGAGCCAAATTGGCATTTAGTACTTGGAACAAGTGTTATCCCCAACAGAGCGTGCATGACTGCCTTCCAGAGAACGACGAGTCGCAGGCGTGCAGGGCACATTCCCTCAGACAGCACTAAATAAGCGCAATTTATTCATCTACTTCCACTCACATAATTTTTTATAAATAATTATTCCCTATATGTGCCACTCTGCCTGGATGCTTAGCATCAAAGACACAGTTGGAGCAGGGTCAGTGTGTTTTCTGACCAGCACGTCCACAGCAGCACGCAGTAACACATCCAAACACATGTGGTGGGAAGGGAATGGGCATCTCACCGTACCTGCTGGGTGCTTGCTGGTCCTAACCCAGTGTATAAAGCCTCCGGGGATGCACAGGGCTTAAGCACCAAAATGCATGGGATTTAGGAGCCTCACCCCTGCTGAGCCCACAGATGTGGGCTGGGACACAGGAGCACCGCAACTGTCACGTGCGTACACCCCAAACCACAATAGAAATGATCTGTGGAACATAAAAAACTGAACCAGAAAACTGCCCTAAACCCAACATGAGGTTAAGTTTTGAAATATCTTGCCACAGGATTTTGCAGATGATGAAAATTTACTTGAGTTCAAGAAAAGAAAGGAAATGAGTAAGAGAAAATTCTCTCAGTGGCTGAGGCATCCCATCCCATCCCATCCCATCCCAGCTCCCCCAGCCCCACCGCAGTGCTGGGGGCGGCGAGAACCCTCGGGGAGGCAGTGAGGCAGGTTTGCCTCTTCCTACGCGCTTCCCAGGGCTTCGGCCAAAGCCCCTCCCAGGGCCAGCAGCTCAGGCTGCCTGGCCCTTTGCTATGACCTGTTATGACTGCTCTTAAATCCTTAAAACAGCTTAGTTTAAATGTCAGTGAAAGATCACAGAGTAAGAGCACATCCGAACTCGACTATCACGGTTCAGCTGACAGGAGGTAATTTGTTATGCTGCTGTAACTCGATCCTATCTCTGGCAAGTCCGCAGATGCTAACATTAGTTTTAAAAATGGGGCGTGGGCAGTCCAGACATGAAAGGGGTTTAGAAAACTTTGCCCAGGGTAGAGTGACCGCCATCAAATTCCCCTAAAACATAAAATCCCTCCTATCCCTTTATTCCCAGCAAAGGTGGAGTTAAACATTCCTCTGCAACCCTATATGCACTGATAGGTTATTTAATACCCTTCCATGAAGACTTGCAGGTCTCCCCAGTGCTCGTAGGTGGTGAGGGCTGCGGGGGGACAGGGCACAGGCCATCCGTACAGTGGGGTTGGGCTGCTCTCCATCACAGCCACAGCCCAGCTCACCTCTTTTCTATGATTCTCTGGACACTGTAAATAAAATCCATTTTTAAGGTCTCAAACCAATGAATTTTCCCAGCAGATCTTTACAAAGTTATTTAGTTCAAGTGTCTTTGTAATTGTGATAGATTGAGACAATTCGTCCCAGCTGTAGAATGGGCAGCAGGAGGGAGTGGGGACAAACGTGGACATCGGCTCAAGCCCTTGTAACGGATTTTATTTACACCGGGGACATTCATCAGGGCATGGCAGCCTGAGAGGCACAGTCCATCTTCAGCTCAAGGGGGAATGGTGGAGGGAGGCACAGCCCTGGGAATGAACCTGTGTCGAGGGCTGTACAGAGCCAGGCTAAGGACAGCAGCCTTCCCCTTCGGACAATCTGCAGGGCTTAAACAGCAGAGTCATCGGTCACCCCAACTGACTGGCATGATTTAAAAGCCTTCCAATTCTGATCCTTTAAGGAACAAGATAGAAAACTATAGCAGTACCAGGAAAAAGAAGTCGCTAGGACACCCCAGATCCTGAGAGTCAGCCAGCGGGAGCAGCAAGGAAGCTGCTATAGCACAATCTGCTGTAAGGTTTGATGCTAAAAGAAAAAGAATTAAATGTATAATTTTACACAGCACTTTAAAAAAATCTATTTTCATTTTCAGAGATTGGATATCCTCCTTGTCCTTCTCCCAGGTCATTTTCTCTCTACTTGGCCTTATCCTGGTGATTTCTATCATGCTTCCAGCAGGTGTGAATGGCGAGTTGCTTTGCAAACTCTGCTCCCTCTAGACTTAGATTATTATTTGCTATTGATTCATTGCATCCATCCACAAAGATACGTATTGCAAAATATCCAGGAGCAGTACAAGAAAAGCAATACAAAATACCATTAAAAATGTAAAGAACCAGTCATCCAGACAAGATGCAGGATATGAGCAACTGCAGGTTCGTCAGGCTGTGGCATTGGCTCCCAGCTTCTCTTCAACAAACCCTAAGGAATTTGAGGCAGAAGAAGAGAAAGAAAAAGTTAGTGTCTAATCCTGGCTTTGACCACAAAAGCACTTCCATGGGAGCGAAGGCAGCAGCTGTTGCAGGAGGTAACAGTGGCAGGTCCAACTTCTCCCCAGTCCAGCCAACAAAGGGGAATATGTGATGGTGTGCATCATGGCAGCAAGGAGGGATCCCAAATCCCCTAAAGCCCAGTGTCAGGCACCCCACTCTGTTTTCTAGTGATCTAGAGCAAAAAAACTTCCACCCTGTGTAACCCCATACTCTACAGCTGCCCAAAGCCACAGATGATGTAAGTTCCTTGTGGTCAACCACACTGAAGGACCTGGTTGTGAGAGGACCCTCAAAAGCAGACCTGCTGCAAATGCAGGCAGGATGCTGAGGGGCTGTGACCCCTCTGTCACAGCTTCAGGGGGGTGAGGGATCCCATTCCCGCCCCAGGCAGGGCTCAGGCACGGGGACTAACCAAGATAGTTCCTCTCTGGGAAGAGCAGCAGAAGGCACTTCCCCACCACCCTCGCTCTCCCGGTTGCAATCCAGGTGTGCAATTTAAAGCTTATCTTTGCAGACTCCTCTCTGCAGACTCCGCTGTGAGCAGCACCTCACCGTGATGCTCCGAGGGCACCCAGAATTTCCCCATCTCCCTTTTCCTGGTCATTCCCTCCACATTGCTTCTTATCCTGTGCAAAAATGAAAGAGAAAGGAAGGGGAAAAATATATAGCTCACTCTATACTCCAAGCAGAAAAACCTATGTACGCAGAGCACACAAATCATCTAATTCAGGCCTTTGTTTGCAGGAGTTTAATATTCATAATGCACCTATTTTTATTTTAGTGCTACCCATGAATATAACTGAATAATTGCAGCTGATTAAAGACAAAAAAGAAAGGAAATGTTAACACTGAGACAAACAAACACTGACTGTGTGGTAAATAGAAACACTCAAGGATTTAATTCCCTGAATAAGAGAAGAGAGGGGGCAGTGAGAGCAGAGAGCTCCTGCCGTTGAATTCCTCAGAACTGATTGCAGCTCGTGTTCCTGGTTGTACTTTCCTACAGCTAATTTATAGTGCTAATGTAGTTTTCGCTGTACAAACGGTCGTAGCCCCAGTGTAATACTAGAAGATTTTCTTTTCCTATCAAATACAAGACTGAATTCATGTCTTCCCTCCTGCGCAGGGCATCACTGCCTCTGCCACAGCTTCTACTGGTGGATCATGTCCAGCTGAGCCGGGCAGGCTGGGACCACTTCAGCAGGGCAAGGGGAAAGCAGTTTCCAGGGGATGGGAGAATGACACTGGGAAAAAAATCCCTCTCCCTCCACCTTTCCATGCACTTGGCCCTGGTCCTCACACCTCAGCATGGGGAGGTACCACCAGCACTGGGAGATGCACTGTGTCCCGCTGCATCCCCTGCCCTCTGCAGGGAGCATCCATCGGTCCTTCTTCTCTATTCCTCCGTCAGGCAGCAATCTTGAAAAAACACAATTGATTTTCTGACTTCTGGTCAGATTTTCCACCAAATTTAACACCCTACATGTCGTGCTTAAAATACAGGCTCTAAGAGCATAAGGCATTTATTGTTAAGGTTTATTTTATTATACAATATTACAGCCATTCGAGATAGATTGTATCCCCTGGCAGTTTCTGGAAAGTTTTTTTCTTGTATTCATTAGAAGGAAAATAAAGTGCTTGCAAAAACTGGGAAATCCCCAATTTCAGTTAAATTGAGAGCATTTCAGGGACTTCACCTTCAAGAAGGCAGCAAGATAATTTACATTCTGACCTAGATTTCTAACCCAAATGTATTTGCCTGAATGTGAAATGACATTTCATTTGCTCAAGGGTTCTATTTATTTATTTAATTATCAAAGAAAAGGCGTGAGGGGAAGATTCTCTTTCTCAGATCCTACCAAAAGTGTTGGGAAGAGATGAGACTAATCCCCTGGTCACATGTAAGTCGGGGTTAGAGTGGTCCCTGAGAGGTCACTGCACCCACACATCTGCTTCATGTGCTATGCAAGTCCAAAAGCTGTGCTGAAGCTCCAGTAAGTGCTTTTGCCCAGTGGGACCTTAGCCCATGGTCACTGAGCTCTGGTCAACATGGCACCAGGAGCTAAGATGACAATGTGAAAGTCCAAAGATGTTTGGGATAATACAAGATGCTCCCAAATGTTTCCAGAAAGCTGGAGTCCCAAACAATGTGAAATCAAGGTTTTTGCATGTAGGAAAAATACTATCTCCATCTATGGGAGAGTCCATGAAATAGCTCTGAAAGACCTTCAACCACTGAACAGTTTACCTTCAGAGTTTGGGAACCTCTGTGTTTCTTCCCCAGGTAATTCATCACTTTAGAGCTGAGAAGGACCAACAGTTGCTGTTTTGCAGGACAGAGAGCAGCAGCCAGCAATAGAGCAGGCAGAGAGGGGAGTCCTGGTGACCCCACACCTCCTACGGGCCCTTCCACATCTCCTCCTGAACCCTTGCTCACATGCTCCTCTAACTCACAGCATAGCTGCTGCCTTTATAAATGTGTAATCTCACCAAGAACAGCACTGCACCTAGTTTCATGTGATAATCTTTCTCTGTGCCTCTTCTCCCCCTGCACATTTCTGACAGAGTCATACCGTATCGGGCGGTTTCCTGCTCCGGGAGGAATGAGGGCAGCAGCAGATCTGAGTCAGGCAGTGGCAGGACTCTCCAGCAGGCCCTTTGAAGCTCCCCACCTAACAGACTCTGTAAAAGGCACATAAGGACAAAAAAAGAGCCTTAATATTGCCCCACACAGCTAATCATCATGGAGAAAAGCCTTTGTGCATTGCGAAGTGCAGGTCAAAGCAGCTCAGCTCGAGTGCAGTCAACAACCCCTTTTTCTGACACAAACAGATGCTCATCACAGAGAGACAGATGAATGGAAAAAGCTGGAGAAAATGACATAATCACAAAGTAGCACCTTTGAATATGAGTGTGCTAAGATAAAACTTGCCCCTGCCCTCCATCCACTTACCGGCAGGTCCCTGGAATAGTTATGCCTGGTACATGACAAGAATCTAGTCATTAGCTCTGTATTTGCTGGCAGCCAATGCCTGACCTGCTGAATTCATCTGGCTAAGAGGTTTATTTTCCTCTACTTTACTCCTGACAGTGTCATCTTTCAAAAGGCACGTGTTTCTCTGTCCTAGAAGCAGCTTAGAATGGTCCCTCTGAAGACAGGAGACACTCAGAAAGATTCCCAAGTGGAACACCTGAAGTGCACCTTGACTCCTCTCACTGGGGACCTGTTCCTCAGGGTGTCTGTGTCCACCAACACCATTTAAGTCATCGGGAGCTAAAAACTCTCTTATAGCAACCATGGAGTGTCCCTCAGGAGTCCCTGCCTCTTGGCTTTGCTGCTGAGCTTCTGGCCATCAGGGATAGCCCCATCCTTACAGCCTGTAGCTTTCTCCAGATGCCTCTGGAGATGGCCCCACCACTCTCATGGCTGAGGCTGTCCTTGTGCATGTGTCTGCACCCCAGAGGAGCCCTATCCCTTGGCACCAGCTGATAATCACCCCAAGGTGCTGTGCTGTGAGCACCCAGGTCTTTACCTCCAGCCATTCCTCCCCTGTTCAGACTCGGGAGATGCAGAGTTCAGCCCCTGTGTGTGACTCATCTGGGCGATGGGTGGATAATGAGAGGGGCGAATGTTTGTGCTCCACGGAGCTCCCATTGTTCCCTGCTCTTTGTCTTCCCGCCTGACGCTCACTGGCCACCTGCCTTCCTCCCCGGTCTTTTGAAGAGGGATTCTAGGGATTCTTTGCTTCCCTTTGTTGCTCTCGCTGCCTGTGCCACAGCGAGGCAGGCTCCGACCTCTGAAAGGAGCCAACAAAGAGGCAGGGACACAACCAGCCTGGGATGGGGAGCACCGCGGCACGGGATGGTGGGAAGAGCAAGACTAGGTAGTAGTCCAAGAGTTGATCTCCCATGATAGAAGCAAACAAAATGAAACGAACACAGCAGAGGAAAAGTATGAAAGTGAGCCCGCCGTTCATTACAGGAAATATTCATAGAGTGGAGGCTCCTCGTAAATTATACAGGAGGTTCTTGATGAGAAAGGCGGTGAGCCTGGCTAGCGCCTTCCCCCACTGGCCCCAGCCGCCATGCCCGGGCAGCAGGCAGAGGCTGGACCAGGCATGGCGGCATGCTCGCCGCTTTCCCCACACTCCTGCGAGCTGTGCCAGGCCCCGCCAGCAGCAACAAGGGCTGCAGCCGGGACACGGCTCCAACCTGGGCGGGCGGTGACACAGAGAAGTTGCATGTGGCAGCATCCCTCAGCAGCAGCCAGGCCCGAGCAAGACTTTCTGCAAGCACAACTGGCAGCACGTGTCTGTCAGGGGGATGCAGTTTCTATTTCGTTCTTGCATCATCCAGAGCCATTAGCGTCTGTACAAAACTCCGTGCTACCTCTTTCTGCCATAACAGTGGCTCCAGGAGGCTGTGAGGGCTCCAGCCCTGCAGCCGGCAGGGATAAGCCTTCTGCTGTAGGTGAGTGTGTTGTGCCCACATGCCCCAGAGGACCCTGCTTGGCCATGGCCAGCTGCCTGGCATACACCCTGCTCCCCATCAGAGCCCCCGCTGCCTCGGGGTGTGAAGCCTTTGCATTGCCTCCCCACAGCTCTCCTGCCCAGGAGGGGGAGCAGCCACTTGGGCACCACCGAGGAGGGACTCAGCTGGCACCAGCCACGAAGAGCAGAGCCACAGCATGAAGAGGTTTGGCAGTACAGGCCTGTTCTCACGCGTAGGAGCCACGTCCAGCCCGACCACGGTAGACAGGGTGACTCTGCTCAGCTCAAGCCACATACTCCTGCACTGATCTATGTTCAGGACAGAAGACAAGTCTCTCCACAGGCATAAAACCAGCACACTAAAATGAATAACTATCCATTCAAGCCTGCAGACTGTGGATGTAGTTAAGGGAATAAATTGCTCCCAGCTACTGGGTGCCCTCCTGGCCCCAGCCCACTAACGTATTTGTGCGAATGCCTGCAGGTCACAGCCTGGTTCACCCTGCCTCACCTGACGCATCCCAAAATACCAACCCCCTCAGGCAAAAATCACAGAGCTGAATTAACTATGGTAATCAGCTCCACGCATTTCTCCTACCAAACCCAAGCAGCACAGCCTCTGTCGCCTGCAGAGCCAGGCTCCACGCCGAGATGGCCCTGTCTGGCAGGCTGCTCCTGCCCGGGCTGCAGCTGCCTTTGCAGCGTGACCCTTCCAGCCCCTTCCCACCCTGGAAAGTCTGTGTAGGTGCTGTACTGCTGCAGGACATAACTGCTGCTGGGAAGCTGCTTTACACTACAAGGAGTGCTTGCATATAAAAAGGCTTACAAAAAGCTGCTATAAGGAAGCTACTTATTGCTGTAGCTCCAACCTAGTAGAAATATAGCGGGTACCATAGCCCACATCTGCTTAAGACCCAGCAGTGTAAGGTTTATTTTTTACCTAAGTTATTTTTTACCTCCCTCTGGTCCTTGATTTATCCTGCATGGGAGGATGTGTACCCTCCAAAGAGACTGCAAAAGGCTTTGCAGAAGAGTGCAAAAGAAGGGCAAAACATTTAGCAAAGATGAAACATACGTGCATTCACTGCACCGACACTTGCTGCTCCCATATCCTAGAGGGCTGGAGGTGGCTGGCCAGGGCTGTGGGAAGGGCTGCAGGGAGCACCAGAGAAGTGAAGGGGGCTGCTGGGTTGGCCACATTAGCAGCTCTAAGCCCAGCCCTCCCTCCCGCCTTTGCAGTGCCAGGAGGGGGGACTGAAGGCAGGACAGGCAGGAGACCACTGGATGGGCAGCAGGAGGTCTGGGAAAAGCATCACCTTGTCTTGTTCAGCCTGCAGCTGTGACCTGCCTGGCACAGGGGCATCGCCCTGTTTGCCCCCTGCAGCCCAGGGACCTGGCGGGGAGATGCAGCTCATCCCTGGCCTTGGCCACGACGGGAACTAGTGGCCTTGGCCAGACGCCCTCAAGGATTTTGGCACACGCTTCCCACCATCGCTAGCAGGGACACAGCTGCAGCGGTGGGAATTTGTCGGTAGAAATCCCTCAGTGTCAGCAAGGCTGTGTGAAGGGGAGGGCAGGGGGAACCTCTCCCCCAGCCCAAAGCCCCATCCTATTAGCACATCCTGATTCCCATTCCCAGCCTGTTAGCACCACATAGTCCCCTGCACTACATCCCAGGACCTCAGGGAGCAGTCAGCAGGCACTAACCTTCTCACCCTATTTAAACCAGGGAGCTGCTGTGCAAAGAAAGGGGAGCAAAACCCAAACACCCTTCCACCAGCCACCCAGATGCTTGACTCTGGGTGAGCAGCATTCCATGAGAGCCGTATCCGGGAAGGTCTGATGGGACAGAAAACATGCACAGGGGGTTTAGCCCAATTTCCTCAGGAAATGAGGCTGGCTGAGTCACAACTATTAGTCACAGTGCCTAATGAGTTCTGAGACCTTTGGCCAATTTCAGACAAAATTGACTGAAAGAGGAGTCCTTGAGGCACCACGTTCCTAGGAACTTTGGCGGGTGGCAGCCCGGGCTGCAGAGCCTGCTCTGAAGGGGGATGCAGGAACCCACCTCGCCAATCCCACTGCTAGCAGGACTCTTGGCTCTAGCCTGACTGATGTGACCTAAATCAGGAACCGCAAAGGGGAGGCTTATCCAAATGAAACACCCACAGCCTAAATTTTCTCTGTGGTGCATTCCCAGGGAGTGGGGACACCAGGACGGGCCACAGCTCACCCGAGGGGCAGTCAGCAGGAGCAGGCTCTGTGCCCAGCAAGGAGTTTGCTCTGCTCCAGCCCATAGTTTGCTGATTTATGTTTAAAACACAGACAATTAAATTACATGGGAGCTGATGCTGCTTAATGCATAAAGGCACTGAAATGCCAGGCCTCATCGGGTTGCCATGTAAATCACCATGGTTAAGCGGGTAACTGAGAGCACAAATAGCAGGGGCTGAGCATGCGTCACCCAAAACTCCCTGCCGGCAGCAGAACCCAGAGGTGTTTTGCAAGGATGAGCAGGGCTGAAGGGGAGCAGCCCTGCCAGGGCACTGCCAGCAGCGGGTAAGCTGGCACAGAGGGCTTGATCCCCCCAGGGGATATTTTGTTTTGGGGATTACACCCCAAATCAGACAGACACACACAGAAGGGAGAGCCAGACTCCAGCGATTTACACACCAAGCGGTTCAGGTTCCAGTGAACTAAAATCAATACAAATAAAGGAATAATAAGAAGAGACACTGCGAGGATGGATGGGAAAGAAATAGCTAAGCATCCCGCTAGGAAAATAGCACAAATCCTGCTGAGCTCCAGGCAGCTCTCTGCAGGGCAGGTTTAGGGTGCTGTCCCGCTTCCCCCCTCATCCTGGCCACATCACCCTGCCTTAGCCCAACACCAGTGCTTGGCTGGTAGGGTGCTGAGCCGGGTCGAGCAGCTGAACCAGCAGAAAAACTAAACCTGTAAAACACAGCCCAGTGCTGGTGGCAGAGCACAGGAGGAGAGCTTACAGCTGGCTGGGCTGTTGCGGAGGCAGCAAGCCCTGGTCCCTGCGCTGAGCGGTGCAGCTGGCTCAGCTGCAAGGCTGAGAAGTGGTGGAGCAGAGCACTGTCCCAGCTGCCAGTCACATCAGGATCCCTTGCAAATCACCATCCAAGCCATGCCAGGATTTTCTCCTGCAGGGAAGAGTTTGCTCCTCTCCAGGATGCAGCCCAGCCTGGGAAGCATCTGCAGACGTGCCAGTGCCCTGAATGCTGCGTCAGAAACAGGCCAGAAGCCACCAAAAGTGGTGATGCTTTGCTTCATTTGCCCTTGCTTAATAACTCTGAGCACCTGAGTTTTGTTGCTCATTAATTAACCCGTTGTGACAAAGCAGCTTTCCTGTCATGTGTCATGGAAGAGGGAGCTGATTGTGGGGATGGGGAAGGCAAGGGGGAGCAGGGGGAACGCATGGGAGACCAGAGGAGCAGCTCCTCTCAGCCGGTTTTCTCAGCAGGAGCAAGGGAACGTATGGAGCTGTGGGGATTTCATGGGAAACATTAGCACTGCCAAAGGTCACCCGTTTCTGCAAGAGCTCCACAATTCAAACAAGCAGCCCTTGCAAGCCAATTAGCAGCAAATGTGTCAGATCTGGATTTTATTTATGTAGCATCTAGCAAACAAAAGCAGATTCCAGCACCATCTAACAGGGACACAGAAGTTGGCAGGGCCACGTGCCAGGTCACCTCGGCCTGCTCGGTGCATTCAGTGTGCCCCTGTGGGTGTCAGGTCTTTTACAGCACCACAGGCTGTGGCAAGAAGAACACCCTGCAAATTACCACTAGTGCCACAACGACATTCCCAACCCATCCCTGGGCATATGAAATTATTAGGTAGTAAATTTAAGCTGAAAAAAAAAGGAAACCCTTTTCCACACAGAAAGCAATTACATGGTACAGTTTATTACCACCAGATGTTGCGGTAGCCAAGAGCACAAGCTGCTTCAAAAGAGACCAGACATATAAACAGGGGAACAGATCAGCTGGCTACCAAGCCCTGCGGCCTGGCTGCCATCCTTGCCTCGGGGCATCCCCATGCTCCTCGCTGCTGGAAGCCAGTAGGCTCTGCTATGGGAAAGCTCAGCCCCTGCTTCTGAGACCTTCTCCCCAGTGTCTGCTGCTGGCCGGTGTTGGAGGCTGAGCACGGAGCGGAGCCCTGAGCTGGGCTGACACAGCCACCCTCGTGCTCTACTCACAAGTGGGAAAGTGCTAAAGAGCAAACCTGGAGTCAACGGCACCCTGGTAGGAGCCTGCAAGTGATCCAGCTGTGCGCTGCAAGGCAGGCGTTTGAGGGATGGTTTAGATCCAGGCACCAACTCCTGGTTGGGGGTAACTACCTGCAGAGGATGTCGAGCTTTTTCCTTGAAATCAGTATAATGTGCAACAAGTCAGTCCATCCTCATGGCTCAGACCATAGGCTTTTCTGGGGCGCTGCAGCAGACCCTGGGGATGAATTTCACTTGCCTTGGCTGGACTAGCACCGCTGGGCACCAAGGGCTGGAAGCTGGAACCCCCCTGGCAGAACAGAGCAGGAGTCCATCCCTGACAGCCCGGGCAGGGCATCCCTCCTTGCACTGCAGGCAGGAAAGCCTGTGCGAACACGGGGTTCACACCAATGCCCCCCAAAACCTCCTCCACACCTGAGGACAAGAAAAACTACTCCACCCCCTTTATCACCAATTTAAATCCAACGTGCTGCTGCTTTGTCCACTCCGCGAGTCGTTCAGCAGCAAAAAGCACATGGTGCTGTTGGATTAATCACTGCCACTCACTGGCACGGTTCACACACACATCAGCCCAGCAGGAGTAGTACCGAGCTTTGTCATCGCAGAAGTACTTTTCAAATATACATATAACAAACCTAACATCAAAGATCCTGAAAGAGAAACTTCTTTCAGATGATATCCCAAGCTCAGCCTCTACAGAGCACAAACAGAAGGGATGAATGATGCTGGAAACAACAAAGAAGTAAATTGTCTCCTCTGGATGAACTCAAGCTTAAAATCTAAAAAAGGAACTTGTCTTGCTTTTGTCTCTGCTGAAAATCCACCTCCTGCCTGGACAGTACATGGCTGTTCAGGAGGCAAAAGGCAGTTGGAGAGCTGGGCTAGAGCCTGGTCAAGCTCTATTTACCACCCCCCAGCTCACCAGAGAAACAACAGAACCTGAGCATTTGCTTTGATCAGCCTATTCAGATCTTCATCATATTAATGTAATATGTTAATTAATAGCAATAGGTCACGCTTCTGAGGTGCCTTTCATTCAATGATCAAGACAACTCTACCAATGCTCATCTGCAACCCCCAGCACCAAGGTACACCAGGGTCTTATCTCTCCCTCTGAGATGATTAACAGACGAAGAGGGAATCTGAGCTGCAAACACATGAGGGATGCTGGGCTGGAATGGGCTTTACAGGGTGGCCCTTGGACACCTGCGGATGGCTCATACAGAGAAACACCTGGCATCCTGCTAGAGCTAGCCAAAGTAGCTCAGGCTTCAAACCCTCGCTGCCAACCACTTGAGCTGCAGTCCCTAGGGTGGCAAATGTGTCATGGCATCATCAGGGATCACGTCCCCTGGGCAGCAGGAGAACAGACAACACCCCTCTCCGACAGGCAGTGGTGAGCCAAAGCTGCGAAACACAAAGCAACACCCAACCACCGCATGTCACTTGAGGAGAGGCATCCCCAGCCATTATATAAATTGCTGATTCGCCATTTAACAAGTTAGCATTAATATTTATTGCAGCATGTTCACAATTGTAAAGATCTTCATTTAAAATGTTTTGTGCCTCACACCCTGTCAGCAGGGAAAGCACTATAAGGCAGAAAGCAGGCTTGCAGGCTCTAATGCAAAGTGATGGCTCCAACTTCAGAAGGGAAGCCTATTTCCAGCAGGAACATCTGCTCTCAGCGTGGAAAGCGGGTACCTAGTCGAGAAGGCTGGGAGCAGATGGAACCGGAAGGTTTCTCCTCCTCTTGCTGCAGAGCCGCAGCGAGTGAGGTTCACCACCTTGCCAGATTGTCTGCTGGGTGGTGCCGCCATCCCAGGCTGCATCCCCATGCTTTCTTCCCTTCTTGCTCCAAAGCAGGCAGGGAGCCGGTGGGAGAAAAGCACTTTAATTGTTCGGTGCAGCAAGAGCAAACCCGATTTAGATCTGGTGCCAGAAGCCACGCCGCTGGTGGTGACGCAGTTCTCCATCTCTCGCATGCCTGCGGAGTCGCAGTGGGGCTGGTGAGGAGAGGTTCGCGTGGTCTGCATCGCCGACGTCAGGGAAGGTGAGAACTGTCTGAGTGTCAGGAGGAGGAAGGAGGAGAGGTTGAGCTGAACCAGGCAAGGGAAAGGTGAGAGGACTGTGAAGCAAAATAAAGATTAAGGTGGAAAAGTGAGAAGAACTTAATGCTAAGATCTGTTAAACCTCCCTCTTGCAAAGCCTTATGCCGGTGCTTAACTTTGCAGGCTGTGAGTAATCCAATTAAAGTTGTTAAATCCCGCAGAGACTTAAATTCAGGGGAATTAATGATAGCGCGCAAAGTTAAGCGCACGCTTACTGGGTGAAATAGTGTGAAAAAGACTCCTTAGGAGAGAAAGCTTCGTGACTTGGAACTTTTAGAAGTGGAAAAAAAACCACCATTGGATATATCAAGAAATAATCTTGCACTGGGTTGGAAGAAGCGTTTGATGTGACCTAAAAGTCTCTTCCATCTCCGACTTCTATTAGTCTGTGACAAGACTTAAAAGGTCATCTAGTCCACCCCTTTGCTAATGCAGATTATTCCCCACAGCACAGTGCCTGTTACTTTGTCCAGTCCAGTTTTAAATGAAAAGCCTTGCAAAACTTCCTCTTCCCAAGGACCATTATCCTCCCAATTCTAATGTGCTTCTTTTTGTCAATAGTTCTGTCAGTATAATGAAATCCTCACTGTGCTAAATTGCTAAAAAAGATCTAAAAGTCGAATCTTCTTCTAATATGACATGAAAGTGCTAGTATAAAAATAGGATTGTATTAGCGATTCTCCACTGTATTGTATTAACATCCTATTTCACTTAAGAAAGGCAGGACTGAATTATCTGCGGATTCTTCCAGCCACTACTCTTACAAAGCTGTGTATTTGGGGTTCAGAGCTGCATGACTTCCCATTAAAGCAATACAATAAAATCCTATGCGGCATGCAAAATGCTGAGGCAGGAGTTTAGGGCACACGTGCCAAGCATGGAGCCCGACCCCGTTCTTCCTTGCACCCAAGCAAAGTCCACAGGCTCTGCGAAGCTGGCGGGGATGTGGGAAGAGGTGTGGGAAGGCAGTTAGGCAAGACTTGAGGCCCCAGGGGTAGAAACAAGGACAGGCAAAAGTCTAAGAAAATGCAAGGGTTAAAACATTCATCCTGGAAGTGCAGTGCAGAGGTGGGATGGGAGTCCTGTTTCTCCCATTCACAGGTCAGGGCTCCCGGCCAGCCCAGGTGAGAAGAGGAAAGAGCTGGTGGCAGAGACTCTGCATCCTCAGTACAATCAAAACGGGCATTTGTAGCCAACGTTGAGGGCATGCCAAGAAATTCAGCTGCCAGGAGGAGGACTGATGCTCACAGCACACTTCGAGGAACGAAGCTCCTGGCATCCTTCAGAAGGGATGGGGAGCAGCAGCGGAGGGGTTTGGGACCGGCATCGAGCCAGTGCCTCGGCTGGGAGCCGGGACAGGCAGTGCCCAAGCAGGCAGAAAACAGAGGCGATGCTCTGAGCTGTCTCAGCCACCGTCAGCATGGCCCCAACCCCAGCTCGTCGGCGGTTTGTGCAAAACGTCTGCCTGCTGCTCGGTGGCAGGTACAGATGCTTCCCGACTGAGCTGCGGCTTTGAACAAGCTTTTAAACTAGAAACTTTGCACATCCCATCCATACGCAGATTCAACAGAGTTCAGTACATTTTTGCATTATGTTGCAATAAAACCCAACACTAATATAGCTCCATTTTTTTCCTGAAAAACAAGTTTGGATGCTTTGAAGGCCCCTGACCTTCAGTAAGCTGTCCATAACATCCCATTTACCAGGAATCTGGAAAAAACAGTTTCATCTTGTTTCAGCCCTGTTGTAGTCACTATTCCCAGCATGTTCTGCTGCCGTGCCCTCCCTGGGATTTACAGGGGCTTATTTTCCCAACACATGCTCCCTCGTTGCTATTCTTTTTCTTTTTTTTTTTTTTTTTTTTTTTACTGCATAGCAGAAAGCTATTGAGTAGAAAGCCAGTGGGAAGCCACAGCTATTGTATCTCTGGTTTAGTTCCTTATCTGCTGAGGGGTCCTTTTGTGATTGTGTTGAGGAAGGACATGCAGACAGTGCCTTTTATCACCAGCACGGCATCTCCGGAATGAAAGGAGAGGCAGCAGGGATGCAGATGTGACGTTAAAGTATAAAAATCCACCATATGGTAAAGATTGCTTCAGCTACAGTCTGGTCAAGATGTTGACACTTTGGTTATGAAAAGCAATATGTATCTCTCTCTTGGTGGTTTCTGTTCAAATTAAATGTTTTGTATCAGGCAGAGAACTAATAACGAGCCAGGTTTTCCCTCGACAGAAGAGTAGTAACAAATATGGAATAATGTGAAAGCTGACTTGAAAATTACTATTCCCAAAGACGCAATAAATGTAGAGATAAGATTTGCTTAGAGGACTCGAATGAGATAAATGTTAAAGGTGCTGCTGGTGGGAAGAGAGTCCAAGGGGAGCGGGCAAAAGTGAAAAAGTAGCATTTAAAAAACACAGTCTGACCTGTCAACATTTCTGTTAACACCAAATACCTCCCAGACACCAGAACCTGCTTCAGCCTTCTGCAACACCCCCGCCTCCTTCCTGCAGCTAAGCATAAGCAAAAAAACAGAAAAAAAAAAAAAAGGGTGTCTGGGTGCGAACCATTGTGCGTTCAAGCCAAAACAGCCAGGCATGCCTTTTTCAGTGCCTTTGAAAGGGATGAGATGTCCCAACACATCCGCACAGACATGTGTCCGGAGGCCAGGTGTGCTGCCGGGGAGCAGCTCTGCAGGCAGGGCTCAGGCACAGCCCCTCGGCCGGGGTTGTGCTGGGGGTGACATGGAAACGCAATTGCAGCCGCACCAAGAGAAATCGAGGTGCAAAACCAACACAAAACTAGCCGAGGTTGTTCCTCCAACCAACTGCATTCTAGAGGAGCAACAATTCCAGTCTGACTCAGGCTAAAATAAACTTTGCACATCAAATATTTAATACCCCAAAGTCTCTTCCCGAGGCTACGCCCCGCGGCTGTGTACCCCGTGCAGACAAGCTCCCGTCCCAGCGTGCCGAGCTGCGCACACCTCTCCCTGTGCACCCAGCATCTTCCGGTGCTTAATGCGAGTTAACAGCAGTGGCAATGACTTATTTAAGAGCAGATCAAGAAATATCCCAGCTCTCTTTGCAGACTTCAAAAGCAGCTGAACGCTACCGGTATCCTGCGATAAAGACACAGCTTTGGTGTACCGTCTGCCTCAGGGGAACCTCGCACTGCCAGCAGTGGGAAGGGGAGATGTGGCCACTGTAGGGACATCTCTGCAGAGGGGGGACCCTGCCACCGTCCAGCCCCAGCTCTGCAGCTGCAGGACCCACTGGAGGTGGAGGGGAGCCAGGGTGACCCTTCCTCTGACAGGGGCCGCATCCTGCCCATGGCTCTGGCGGACACTCAAGCTGCCCAGCCAGACCCCATCACCTGCCAAGGAGGTGGGATGCAGTTGCTATGACAACAGGAAAAAAATAAAAGGAAAAAATGTTTTTCTGTGAGGGCAGCATGGCACTGGAGCCCCCAGTGCGGCTGTAGGTGTCAGTGCTGGGCACCTTCCCTGTGCCACGAGCCAGGGAAGGGGCACTGGGGGATACAGAGCCCTGCTGGGGTTTGGAGACTGGGACAGACAACAGAGCAGGGACAGTGCAGGCAGCCAGACTCACTCCTCACTGAGCCCATCTCCTGCCTCCCCCAGCCAGGCCAGCCATCGCTGCGCTACGCCTTCACACCTATGAGTACATTCCCCACAGAGGCAGCGAGTGAGCAAGAGGAGGGCTGGGGAGGGGTTTGGCAGGCGGGTTGGAGGCTTTCCACTGAAATTTAAAGCAGGAGACTTCAGCCTTTGTCTCAATCACAAGCATGGGCAGGTGGGGTTGGAGCAGGAGGACAGCAGAATTGCCATGCTTTAATAGAGACCTTGGGAACGGCTTGCTGGCTGAGGACGAAAACGTCCTCCATCAACACATGACATTTCCCATTGGGAACTGGGGAACCAAAGCCCCATCGCCAAATTCTCCACCCCAGGCTGAGGTTGATAGAAGATTTGATATTGATTCACTGGGGCCAGGATTTCATCCTGTGATTTAAACCTAACTTCTCCAAAGAGAATAAGATCAATTTTACAGAGAATCAAATAGATAAAGAACAGCCTTTGAGCCAGTGTGCAGGAGAGGCAGAGAGGGGAGTTAAGAAAAAAGGTTCTTTCCTTATCAGGAAAGTTAAAAAAAAAAAAAAAGAAAAGATAGAAAGGAACCTGGAGAATGTTGTTTGTTCATTTTTCCTTTTCCAGTCAAAACAACCCCGCCTCTGTCTGCTCTCCGCATGGGCACCGCTGGAGCAGAGCAGCAGAGGGTTTCTCATAGCAGGGCTGGCATGGAGCTGCTGCAGTCCCCAACCCTAGAGCCCCCCCGCTCCCCCCATGTCCAGCCATTCCCAGGTGGCCCCTGCCCCAAGAAGCTGCCTCAGCACTCCGGGGTGGCTGAGCAATTCCAAGGTGCTGGGGGCTCACACCTGCAAAGCCTGCCCCAAGTGATGGGAGGTGACGAAATACACTGGTGATACAGCATCGGTCTGCATGGGCAGGAGAGCCACCTGCAAAAGGGGCTGGGGAATGACAGCAAGGTGAGGAAGGCAGAAATTTGGGGCTGGAAAGGGGAAACCAGCTCTGCCACAGCAGGGGAGCCAGGCCATACTGGAGCCCCCAGCACCAGGGGTGCAGGGAGCCCCTGCTCCAGCTATGCCCACATCTGGGGACATGAGCTCCCACCAAGCAACCCCCACTCCTCCTGTCCAGGAAGCTGGAAAGCCATGCATTGATCTTCTCTCTCTTGGAGGTTTTATTATCGTAATTCCTTTTTATTTTGGCCTTGGAAGGCAATTCATCACCCTCAGGCAGCACAGACTGGCCCCCGCCAAGGCTGCTGCTCTGCTCCTGCGCCGTCTCCCCCTAAAGCACCAGGCCAACTTTGAGGTTCTTCTGTCCTAAAGCTTTGCAAGGGATCAGCCTCGCGTTTGTCTTTGACCCTCTGCGGCCATCCCAGCCACCTTCACTCGCCCTGGGCAGGGGCACCTGCAAGCAGCATGGGACCCGTGGCAGAGGCTTCTGGAGACAGCCATCCCCCTGCCCGTTATTTAACTGCAATCCAGAGACAATTTTTCTTGGGAAAAGCTTTTAAGCTTGATCAGTGATGGGGTTAATATTGTTTGCCCTGTGTCTCAATTTTTTATCTGTATTAATGGAAAGTGCCACAGCAGGGTTTTCTACAGCAGTACTACTGTGGCGCTTTGCTGGGTTGGGGTTTTTTTTTTTTTTAAACTCTGGGTTGCAATGACTGATCACGCTGCAGTACAGCAGCTACCAACCACGTCCCCTCAGAAGCTGCCCAGACACCCCTGCCAACAGCATGATGTCTACCCTAAAGCCCAGAGTTTGTCCCCAAAGAGCCATCCTTCCTGCTGCAGCCTGTTCCCGTCACCGAGGGCTGGGAGCAGAGGAGGGAGCCATGCTGGGCTGTGGCGGCAGCAGAGGTGAGCTCTATAATTGTACACCTGCCTGTGTTTGTTCTCTGACAGCTCTTTGGGGACACTTGGTTACATCACATTCAAAAGAAAAGGACAACAACACAGAACAAAAACCAGATGCAAGTTAAACAAGTGGAAGGCCCATTGGGGCTGCCGGTGAAGTTGGACTCTGGTTTCTGCCCAAGGTGAGCGACTGCAGGCAGCTACGCAGCAGGAAGCCAGTCCCACGCCTTTCCCCACCAGCACCACCCCATGGGAGCAGAACCAGGATCCAGGAGCAACAGAAATGCAGGACAGGGACCTTCACTCTCCCATTCCCTGCCCTGCCCAGCCTGCAATATTCTGTGTTTGCAGAGCCCTGCTTCAAACAGAAATATGTTATATATATTTTTGCTCTGTGCTTTCAGGCCTTTGATCCCTTCAATTTATTTGTTCTTGTCTTTGTGGGCTTAACAGTCAAAAGTGTATGATAATTCATTGCTTGTTAATCCAATTTGGCTCTATTTAGATATTCCAGTTTAACATCAAATATAATATAAACTAATGTCCAGAAGAAACAGAAATGAGATCCATGTGTATGAACCAGCTCTGAACCTTGGCCAGTGAGGGCTGGCTTCTTTCTTTACTAATTTATTCTCTCTCTGACTTCACTGAGCTGGTCTTTGTGGCTGAGCCCCTCCCCACAGCCAGGGACACAGCAGGGCAAGGGGCTCTGCACCCCTAGAAGCTCTCTTCCATGGGAGAGCAGGGACAGCCAGCCACTGGCACAGCCCCGGGACGCCTCTCCTAGGAATTCTGGGGAGCTCAGGGGACCATGAACTGGGTCCCCCCAGGTCTGGGGCAGTCTTGGGGGGCAGCAGCTCCCTGGGGAGCCCAGCCCACTCACAGCACCCAGCTCTCTATACCAACTGCTCCTGTTTATCAGTCAAGCATGGCACAGACCAAAGCCTGCAGCCCAGCAGTGCCAGGGAGAGACCTGCCTGGCCACAGCTAGCCCAGCTCCAGAGACCTTGCCGGGACTTGCTTCAGCTCAGGATCCAGCCCCCAGTGCAAGGCAGCCTGCCAAGCAGTAAGATTTAGCACACCCTTACGGGCCAGCAGCATTTCCAGACAGGCACACTTGAAAGAAGAATCCCTTTTTTATCTGCAGTGGACTCTCAATCACGCTCCCTCCTGCCGCCCAGCTCGGCCCTTCCTGGCACTGTTATTTACGCAAACTTCAATGCCGTCGCCACTGCTGCTGCTGTCTCAGCAGAGGAGATGCTGCAGCTCTTTGGGGTACTCCAGCGGGGACAGAGGATGGCGACAGCTGTCCGGGGAGCACAGCGGGGACGTGTCACCAACCTGACATCTCCAAGCCCCCAGCTCACTGCGAGCAGGAGCCCACAGCCAGCGCAGCAAGCTGACTGGCACTGGAGGGGTTTTATAAATCAGGAGCGAGCCCAGCACCCCTGGGGTCCCAGCAGGTTCTGAGTGAGAGCTGATCTGGGATGCCTCAAGGGGAGTCCTCCCTCTGGGCAGTTTTTAGCCCTGTTTTGGCTCTCAGCGTGCACTCAGCCTGTGCCGGGCCCCTGGGGTTGAGGCTCTGCATTTCCCCGCTCCCAGCCCCCTGGTGAGCACCAGTGCAGCTTGGGCAGCCCCACAGCTGCTGCCTGCCTTCCTCCACCTCCCACCACTGCTGTTCAAGGGCCGCTCACTGGGGCCATTCCCCCCCTAGATGGGGTCAGTTCCTACCTGGGAGATGAGCCCATGGTGCTGGCACAGCTCCGGCACTGGGTCCCTGGTGCAGGCAGTGGGCACAGCTCAGGGATGCTGTAATAGCCCACTGCCTCTTCGGGCATGGGCATCTGTGTACAGCAGCAGCACTACTCCCCAGACAGGTTGCCAACCCTCAACCAAGCCCCAGCCTCCCCTCCACAGCCTGGCTTTATCTCCTTTTACCCACCTGCCAAACAAATCACTAACGAGGGTGCAACCTGGCACCTGGTTGGCTGCAGACCATCGCCCTGGGGTTCCCCTGCCAACACACACCTGTGCTGGAGCTGACCCCAGGCAGTCGGCCAGACCCAGCTGCATCGCTGGAGCCTTTACCGTGGGGTTACAGTGGTGGGGGGCCCATCCAGGTGTGGCTAACCCCAGCTGTCCCCTGCTCCCTGTGTGCCCCAGCCATGCGGGATGATGCTCGGGTGTGCAACTCAAGAGTCTTCCCGGCGCAGGGAAGGGGCTTCCCATGTCGATGCTCTTGTTCCAGTTCCACCTTGGTGTCACCCTGGCTGGGCCACTGAATGAGCAGAGCTGATTAGGGGAGGGCATTTACCCCTGCTAGCCACAGAGTGCTCAGACACTCTATGCATAAGAGCAGTCCACGAACAGACCGTTAATTCAGAGGCGGCGGACGCTCCTCGCCATCTCCCCCCAGCCTCCAAAGTGCCCTCCTGAGAACCTAGGGAAAATAAGTCTTTTCTACTGTGTCTCAGTGGAGGAGAAGTGTGTGTTGGAGGTTCTTCCTACCCACACTTAGCCCTCTCGGAGCTGTTTCCCCCGAAGGTGAGGGGGTGGTGGTGCGGAGGACTGGCACCGTGCCCGGTTTGGTGGGGGCAAGGAGAGGGGCTCTGCCATGGCCAGAGCCGCGACAGGGCTCAGAGCCTGCCTGCCCCACCGGGTCACCCATGGGGACAGTGATGACCCCTCCTCAGGGCCAGGAAAGCTCTGCCTGAGGCTTGCAGCCTCTCAGGTGCCAAAGCGGATCAGCTGTGGGAGAAGCGGATGGGAAAAGGACTGGGGTGGCACCCAGGGGACCACACGGGCGCCCAGCCGTGCGCTGGCTTCTGCAGGACCAGCACCTGGAGCCCGTCAAAGCTAACCCACTTAGGCATATTTAACCAAACACTTACTTTCCATTTTATTCAATAATTGCTTTAATACTAAAATGCATTAGATGCTCAAAGCAGAGAAAAGAAAAAATCACATTTAGGTGGAAAACAAAGTTCTCATCAGATGAAAAAAACCCAATGTGGCAGGTACACCATTTTGAAACAGAATCATAATAATTTAATAAAGCTGCTTCATCATCTTCATAAAATAG